>NC_141701.1:78073901-81011403 GCF_971803275.1 Cyanistes caeruleus | reverse complement strand
CATTACTTGGCAAATCTTTATTATTTTATCTGATTCTACCTTGTAACTGAGCCCAAGAAAGTTATTTGAAGCATCCTAGCTGGATAAAAGGACAGGATGCTTTGATTTGCATCCCTTCAGCCAGGGGGTGAAGGGGGAAGTGAAATAAAAATTCAAAAAAATAAAATTTTCCAAATCTGTAAGATAAGACTTAGTTCACTCACATATATTTAGTGACCAATGGGTCTGAAATTCAAAAACAAGTGTGGGAGTACTCACTTTGTTCACCCTTGGCAAATGTCCTGGATAGCAACATTTGTTAAAATAAGAATATAAGTGCTTTACCTGATAGATCAAAAAGTAACCTCTGAATTACAAAGAGACTTCTGAAACAAAGATGAAATCATGTTAGATGGATGGAGGGATGGATGGATGGATGGATGGATAGATAGATAGATAGACAGACAGACAGATAGACGGATAGATAGGTAGATAGATAGATAGATAGATAGATAGATAGATAGATAGATAGATAGATAGATAGATAGATAGATGTGTATGTGTGTGTGTGTGTGTGTGTGTGTGTGTGTGTGTGTG
The DNA here is from genome assembly GCF_971803275.1 of Cyanistes caeruleus. Lineage (NCBI taxonomy): Eukaryota > Metazoa > Chordata > Aves > Passeriformes > Paridae > Cyanistes > Cyanistes caeruleus. Next base: position 81,010,827 of record NC_141701.1, on the reverse strand, counting down.
TGTATAAACAGAATGGAAATTGTAACAAAAGGAAGAGACTGGACTGAAAAAAAAGCAGCAGTCAGTCTCAGGTTTGACACTGATGGCAGTGATCCCATCACAGTCTCTAGGCTGTGATGGTGCCTAGGCTGATGGTGCAGCCTCCCCGTGGTCACCAGGAGCAGCCTGCACCAGCCAGGGCACCAGGGGCTCTGAGGGGAGACTACCACTTTCTACCCAGCTTCCCCACAAGGGGAAGAGGAGGTGCAGGCAACAGCCCCCTCTCTTCTGAGCAGTAACAAAACCCAAGGAAATGATTTGAATTTATGTCAGTGGAGGTTTAGATCAGATATTAGAAAAAGGTTCTTCACCCAGAGGGTGTTTGGGCAGTAGAACACATTCCACAGGGAAGTAGTCACAGCACCAAGCCTGACAGAGTTCAAGAAGTGTTTGGGCAATGCTCTCAGGCACTTACTGTTACTCTTGGGGGATCTGGTGATCCTTTAAGTCCTTTCCAACTCAGTATATATGTATATAGAGGATGTAGGGTACAGCAAGCAGGGAACCAACATCTGGGGGCATGTGTTGGTGTTCCTGAGATGATTTCTTGCCAGCATGTACAAAACCAGACAATAGGAAGCAGAGGAAGTGCACACAGGGCTGGGACATCCAAATATCTCACAGGAGGGCTGTGCAGTTCGGGAATCTCCTGTCTCCTCTCAAAAAGGGAGTGTGGTGGTGACACACAGGGCCTGGAGTCAGGCAGGGAACGAGTTAAATTGTGTTCATGGGCATGTAGAATATTTTGAGATTGGTGGTAATTAATCTTAATGTTCAGAAATATGATCATAAGTCTTTAAATCTATATTAGCATTTGCTTATTATCTAGTATCATGGGTTAACTGATGTGGTACTGATAATGCATGTAGTTCACTTATTGACAGTTAATTACATTTTGTTAATAAATCAGTAAACTGCTTCAGTCTTAATTTGGCTTTCATTACATGAGTAGAGCTGCTTTCCCATGAAACACACATGTGCTACCTTATTTTTTAGATTATTGATAACTATTGAAATGCTTCCCTATGGTTGTGAGGGCAAGCATTTCAATTAGGCACAGTTCAAATTAAGCTGGCTTGCATAATTTATCCCCTTTGACCAAATGAAGGAAGGTCAAAACAGAAAACAAAACTCATGTGAGACCTACAAAAGACAGGCCTCTAAAGAAAGATTGAAAAAAAACAAAAACAGGCTATGTAAATGAAGGAGGAGAAGGCTAATGGAGAAGATGATAGCATTTTCAAATATATGAAAGCAGCTATGAAGAAGCAGATCATATTGAATTGCTGGTGTTGTGGGCAAATAAAAGTTTAAGTAAACTACAGGTATAGAAATTACCTGACATTAGAGAAAAAGGTCCCTGGGTTTCTTCTTCCCTTCTGAAAAATAAAACACTGGAATGGATTCCTGCAGAGTCTGCAGTTTCTCTGTTTTTGAATGCCTGGAAAACAGGCCTCAGAATAGGAGGATGATTAGGTAACCTTCTAATGTCCCATCCTTCTTCATGATTTTATGTTAATATATGCCATATAACAACAGGTTTCATCATAAGACAGACTCTGAATTTAGACCCGTGAGCAGATAAAAGGGGATTATGTACTCAACTCAAGCTATGATGTATGTAGTGGGGAAGGCAGAAGACTGCAAGGGGTCACATTAAGGACAGCCTGAAAAGCTGTCAGCTTTCTCCTGTGGCACAGACGTCATGTCTAACCACAGATAAAATGCAAGGCCTCCTGAATTGTAGTCACTAATACATTACAGTTTCTGCCTTCTTTCTACCTTACTAAACTTCTCGTTGTTTTCCTTTTATGTGGGTTTCCATTCCTAAGCATAAGGAGATTCAGCAGAGATAACTATGTGCTTAATATCTTAGCAGCCCAGGCACTCTGGCTGGCATTGGTAACACAAGCCCACCTTTCTAGGCAATTTAATCAAAATAAATGCACTGTGATTGGCAATGGTTGAGGCAGTAGCAAATGTTTTATTCTGCTGACTCTTCTCTGAGGCATTTTTACTCTAGACATTTTGAGTAGACAACTAAAATATTGCTGCTCATATCCTGAGGTGAGCGGAAAAAATCAGCCCAGCCTATTCATCAAGAATCCTAACACTAGACTTCTCACAGTTGTGAGCAACTGCAGCCTTTTTCTTCTGTTTACTCAGTCCAAGGCTCAGTTTTGACTCCAATGGGAACTCTATATAAACCACTTGTTGACTTTTCTTATGTCCTGTGACATAGGGTTAATATCACTTTCTCTTCTGTGATCAGACTGCACACCATGCTCTAAATGACACAGACATTATAATGTTACCATGCTCAAAAACAGAAATAGAAGCAGATAATAAGAAACTGTGCTTAATATGGTATTTTTAAAGACTTACTGGAAGACATCCCCTCTGAGCATAAGAGATTTCCTATTTCTTTGCCAGAGAGCTTACAATTTATGCTTGTTTCCTGAGAGCAAGAAAGTTGTGGGATTCATGATTTTTCTATTATCACTCTACAAATATGGTGTTCATCTGTTAAGAAAAGAAAAAAATATCTTTTTTGCCTCCTCTTTGCCTCACCTTTTTTTCTATCTCCCCTCCGCTTTGGAAATTCTTTATTCCCTCCACCAGCCTCAAATTATTATTTCAACTTTAGCATCTGGTTTTCATCTCTGTCTGTACTGGATCCCAAGCTTTCTATGTATGTTTACTACTGTGTTTTTCTCTCTCTCCCTCACTAGGTTTTTGGTCACCACCTCTACTTTCCTGCAGCTTTCTTTCCTCAATCTGCTTTGCCCTTCTGTTCAGTAGAAGGTTCCTCTGAGACTGAACGTGATGGAGATTCATTGATTTAAATGTAGATGTTCAAAGCTAGAATGGGACAGATAAGGCACAGGAATAGAGATTTTTTTGAGTACAAGGTGAAAGCACATGCAGGGTAGGCACAAACTTAGAGAAAATTTATAGCTAAAAGTTAAACCTCTAATCATGCTTAAACTGTATTTTTGACTCAGGGTAGATTTTCTTAGGGTAACAACATGGTCATGCCCAATTTAACAATGCATCTCTAGCTCAGAACATTTGACCCTTAAAACATTTTAAGTAAAAGGACAGGGTTTGCTTTTTAAATGAACAATACAAAAAATATGAGAGATCATTTCCTATAATGCTACTGCCTTGTCATGCCTCTTTCCTGTAGGATTGAAACATTGCAATGGAAATACACGAATTCACTCAAATCCCTATCCAGGTAGGAAAATGACAAGTAAATGCTTACAGGTTGTTCAAGTGAAAGGTTTAAAGATAAATATCTAATAACTGACAGTACTTGTCCAGTCTATATGAAACACCATTTACTATGGGGTTATTTGTGTCCCTGATATGGGATTATTTATCTAAGCAGAGATATTAAGACCAGGTAATAGCAGTGCATGACTCACATACTCCAAAACTGAGATAGATAAAGACAACTTCAGATTTCCATGACATTATAAAGGACCTGACTAATTTCAACAGGTCCATGCAATGTGCATTCATCCACTTATGCTATGTCTGTTAGTGACATTACCTTTCTGAGGGTAGTAGTACCGCTGGCCATCAGTCACTAGTGATTCATTTTTCCCATCTCACTAGATGTAGTTTGTATTTTATAGCTGTTCTCTGTCACCTAAAATAAATTATCTCCTTTCTCTGCTAGTGACTTAGGATTGTTGGATGTGTTCAGGTCTAATTTCATTAATGCATATCTCGTGCTGGCATGTGGGAGGAAAGAGGTCTAATAATATTAGCTAAAATCTTACATTGGGCTCTCTTTGCTAATGCTGTCTGGCATCTGTGACAGCAAATCCAGCTGACATCCACAATGTTAATCTTATTAATTTTTTCCAAAACATTTCGGAGAAAGAAATGTACATTGCAGAGCAATTGCCTTCTTTTTGTATACAAAAGCAACAATCATTTTGATCCCTGTCTGATTAGATAAAAAATTCCAATTTTCAACTCTGTTTTTTATTGCACAGGAAATTTTTAACATTTACATTCACATACTGAGAATCAATTTATTGATAAGAGTGCAAATAGTAAGTAAGCTTTCATTCACAAAGGATTTCTTTGATGGGGGCAGGAAGGAAAGAGAAGGTGAAAAACTATCTGACACCCTTATCACCAACATGCAAACTATAGATCCCAAGAGGCTCCACTGAAATGCTGACTTAATGACCGAGCCAACTACGTTCCACAGAGGATCAAATTTACAGCATTGTCAGGTCTCGAAAAAGATTCCTATTCCTTCTGCTACCTGTGCTTGAAGATAGTCTTAAGTCATCTGTAAAATGGAAGGAATCTCATTGTCTTAGAATAATCTGTCTCTTGCTGAGATAGTTAGACCCTTTGGTTTTAAAATGTGTATCTTACAAGTATATCACAGACATGGCTCTCAGCACTTCCCTGTATAGCCTGATACTCAGTCATGGACAAGAAATTGCTAAAGCAGGGTCAAAGGATGAGATGTGCTGGCTTTCATCTGGTATTTGAGAACCTTCTCTGTTTCCTTGGGGGTATGTATGCAGAGTAAAATGGCTTCTGCAGTGCAGCTCTTACAAAAGCTATTTCTTTTTGTAGAAGATTGCAGAAAGAAAAGTAGAAAGGCATCTAATTATATTTTAAACAGTCAGAGACGTATTTTTCTGTACTCTACTTTAATCGTGTGCACTTTCATTCCTCAAGTATGAAAAAAAATCACCTTGAATGTATACAGCTATTCAGGTACCTTCCATAATGGATTTTCAGTTTTATTATCAGTGAAGGTCATACAAGAGTTTTGCTTTACCCAGTTGGCTTCTCAAATATTGAAGGTTAGAATTTTCCCATCTAAGAAGTTCAAGAACAGCACACCAGGACCAAAGAATACTCTAGTCTCATTAATTAATCAAGTCATGTCACAGCAAATCTTGTTAATCCATCCTCAGAGGAAACTCAAATGATGTTTCAATTCTCTATGCAAGAATAGACAGAATAGTGAATAGTGATAGTGTTATACAATTACAGAAAGATGGGCAGCATTTGAATATATCAGAAGCCAAACTATTTTTACCCCCAACACCAACTAAGACTTTTTTAGATATCATTTTCTCAAATTACCACATTTAATGGACATAGCAGGATTATATTTTCATGCTAAATATTGTGTTAATAAATTTTGAAAATCACATTACTCTATAAAACCAGCTTATTTTGACATCTTTTATCTATTTGAAATCTCAACAGAAAAATGAGTGTTCACAGGTGTTCACAGTATTCTAGGAGAGTGACAATAACTGGGTATGCAATAATAGTTGTTACATTACTTTTTCATGGCTTGTAGCAGTGTTTACTCCCTAGTCCTAAAATGGATCAATTTCCTTACTCTAATTATCAGGCTTATAGAGAAGTAATTTATTTTTTTTACAAGATAACCAAACATGTAAAAATCTGAGATTTACAAATAATACTCTCTTTTTAGTCTGATTGAGTTTCTGGCCTTTGTCTTGAGAATTAATGAACACCCTTGCCCTAACACCCCCAAAAGTCTGAGCTGTACATAACTGTTCACAGATGAAAAGCCTCTCAGAGGATCATTCTGATACTTTATGTTCAACATGTTTGAATAAGTAGCTGAGCTTAGATCAGTGACTCTTACAAAAATGATGTTTGCATGTAGATTTCATATGCTTCCTATATGAAAGGAAAGTAGGAATACTTCACATTTAATCTAATAGAACTTAGGTGGGGTACAGCTGAGGCAACAGTTCTCCAGCCGGATCAATTCATAGGAAAAAGTTTGACTTTTCCTAGCAAAGCTGACTGTAAAGAGTTAAAGATAAAGGAATATATTTATCTGGATTTTTAGACCAAGAAAAATCATTGTAGCGCTCTTGAAATGGTTGTCCTGCTTACATCTCAAGGCTCTGTCCAAATGTAGATGTTCTTTCCCAACTTTGCCTGAGGTTCTTCTGATAGCTCTGACAATAACATGTGAAATTACCCCTCAGATGGAAGAACGATGCATCTGCAGCATGGGTCTGATCCAAAGGTCTCTGAAAGCAATGGAAAAACTCCAAGTGGTGCAATCACTTGTGGATGAGATCCTTGAATTGCTAGTGATGAAGAGCTGAACAAAATGTCAGCCCCAATTAATCTATAGCGAAATTCCCACTCTGTAGGGTCAGGACTGAAACTGTAAAATTTTTTTTCTGTTATCTATACTCTATTGAATCCAGTTATTTTCCAGCCTGAGATACCTAAAAAAGTGAAACTTATTTTCAAAATTAGTCATTCTTTTTCCATTAATTGTACAAACAACGTTTGTACAACTGCTTTTGTATAAAATAATTTCCTCTTTCTTTTTAATTTTAGTTGCTTCAGCCTCTTCCTAAGGAACAGCAGTCAATATAAATGTCTATTCATGTTTGCAATTATGTGCTATTTTCTTAAGTTTGCATCCCTTTTTAATTTAAGTTGCACTACTATTCATGCAACTAAATTATGTATTCATAATTTGAGCTCCAGAATTTGCAATCACAGATTTTTGATATAACGTGAGTATTTATATCACAAGCATGTACATACTACTTTAAACAGAGATCAGGAAAATACACTTTGGGATTTATAGCTAGTTTCTTATACCATTCCAGATAAAAGATCCTGTGGGCCAGGTCTTCAGATGGTGTCTGGAGACATGACTTCAATGATTTCAGTCAGTTCATGAAACAAGGATCTCTTTCTACCTGTCCTTATACAATTCTTTACGAGCTCTGTGTGGAATTAAAACATGGAGGAAAAAAAAAACTCCACAACTGTCAAACTGAATGCATATGAAAATATTTTACTGCTTTGTGTTTGGTGAAGTAAGCTAAATTTACTGCAGATACTCCCACTTCTGACCTATACTTAGCACATTATTTACACTTAAGTTCCCTACCTGCTCCTGTTTAGAATAAAATCTCTGTCATGACTAGTTGACTAGCTTACCCAGGCACTCCATTTTGACATAATTATTTTTTTTTTCATCCAGTTACCATATTCCTGAGTCCCCATTAACAGGTTCAGAACTTACATGTAGAGTCCCTTCTCAGGTTCACTGACTGCTTAATCTTCCTCTGACAGGTTACGACCCTTGCAGTCCCCATCAAAGCCTTACTCTGGAGATTTCACACAGAAACCTTGAGAGCTGGAGACTGCAAAGGTCTGTGCTGCAGTTGTGGCTGGAACACTTCCCATGTGATTAAAAATAAGCAAACCAGGATGAGTTGATGCCAGACTGAAGAATGTTCTCCCCATGACCACCCTCCTGACTAATTTTAATATGACGCACATATTTCATTTTTACAGATAGTCATACCACCACTCTCCAGCATCTTCTCTTTTAATTGCAGTTAAGTAAACAGGCCTGAAATTACTACTTATCTTTTCATCAACAACTTTTCTGCATCAGTACATTGATGATAATCATTTTGTACTGCACTTGCATGCCAGCTTCCAAAGATTTCCTATAAACCTGTCCTCAGACTCAGATTTCTTCCTGCCAGAGGCTTGAAGAAAGCTGAGAGGCCATTCCACCTGAATTTACAGTTGAGGAGGCTGTGTGATGGATTTGCTTTTCATCCAATCTCCATTGCCTTCAACCAGACTCTTTCCTATCTCTTATTTCTCAAAGCTCAGTGCACACATAAAATATACAAAGTCTTTTTGTTTACAAATTAAAATAAAAATTTTAAAAAACAAACTACCGGTGACAGGAGACCTTTATAGCCCACACCACATTATATACACTTATTTTGCTTGCAAATTTCCCAGCTGCTGTTTTCTATTCTAAAATTTTGAGTGAAGATCCAATCTTAGAAGCCATAACATAGGCTTACATAGTCGTTTATCAGCAGCCACATACTGGAATGGTCTTTGGAATTCTCTTAAGTACCACTTGTCCACAGCATTTGGTTGTACAGACACCCAGGATAGGTTTGTACAGGTTTATGAAATCACTACGAAAAGTACATCCCTTATCAGTTAATGCTTCTAAGAGAGACCAGATTTTCCCTACTATACATCATTATTATGAAGACTGCAGGATGACCATTTAAACCATGTTACAGAATATAAAAATCTGAGGGACCATAAAGTCCTTATAAGAAACACAAACAACCTGACATATTTAAATTATTTTCAGTACTTATTTTAAAAATATCTCTCATCCCTACAAGCAGCAATATTGGATGGAAATTCAGGAGGATCAGCAAACTCTAATTTTGGAAAATTGTTAGTAAGGGGATTGAAGAAATGTATAGATAAACACAGAAAAAAAATGAATAATAGAATACCCAAGCCCTTGCTAACTAATCATCACGTAGTAGTATTTTTAATTAGTAGTATCTAAAAACAAATCTAATGTTTCTCAGAAAAAAAGAGAATCATTGAGGAAATGGTAGCTCATCACAACACTCCCCACATTTGGATTTATTTTTCCTCCCTTGCACATAGCTGTTACATTTATATACTGGTGCTAACTATAAACTACAAAAACAGGAAAACATAAAGAAGTTATTTCCACATCATTTACAGTCTGCTGGTTTATTGATTTTCTCTACATCCTGTACATCTCACATTTCACTTGAACCATTTGTTTTAGATTTCAAAAGAAAAGCTTTCCAAACAAATTAACTTTACTAAGGCTTTAACATGTCATTGGCCAGTCAGTATTATATTAATCTCTGTAATGCTAATGTTTACAAAGCAGGGGTATGGGGCCAAATCTTGATTGCCCTATTCACACAATCAGTTACACTGATTTTAATGGCACTGTTAACATTAGTACAGCTAGCAAGATCTCGTTTCCTACAGCTGTCAGCATGGCTTTCCAAATAAAAGTCTTGTAATTCTTCCCTGTTTATAGAAGCAGAGATTTTATAAACTGCAGTCACAATGTTTAGCTTATGCCCTTCTTTCACTGAGCCAGGCATTTTGAGAGAATCATAAATTTCTTATTATGCACATTTTAAGTGTTAGTAGTTTAATCAGAGTATTCTAGAAAAACAGCAGGCATTTTTCTTGCCTGAGCAAGCTCACATCTCGAGAGTCATATTCTTTTAATCTGATTTTATTTTTGCATGTGTCAAATTAGTCATTTCATCAACAGTTGCACAGCAGACCACTGTCAGGTATACATGCCAGGAAATCACACAGTGTTTTCCATTTGGTGATTTGCCTTGCAGGCTTGCTGTGTTCATCCTTACTGGTGCTGTGCAGTGAAATGCATACATACACAACTTGGGATTTAATTTAATGTTCACCCTTTCCTCCATAGCAGCATACAGAAATAACTACTCTGAGAGAACCTGAAATAGAAGAGAGCTGTCACTGCCCCAAACCAGGAAAAAATTAATGGGACGAAGGAAGAACTATCTGCTTAGTAAGTCTTTAGATCAGAATGTGTTGTCCACTGCAGAAAACAGAGACTCAGCCCTGTCTCCTCCTTTCCTATCTTTGTCTGATATGGGGATAAAAAGAGAATATCACAGTGCAAACTGTGTGTGTAAAAATTATTATTCTTCCAGTTTCTAATAACACAATGAAACAGCAGCTTCAGCTCTGTGTTCTAAAACCTCAAACCCAAAAGTGTGCATCACACAGCAATATTGATCACTCAGTTCTGAGGCAGAATTGTGACCTCTTGTGACAAGCTTCTTGTGAAAGAAGCCCATGTGCCCTATGGCAGGATTCCCAAAAGAAGCAAAATTAAAACATCTTTTTCTTGATTTGAGTGTTAGCTGCCTTTTGTACTTTATATGATTTCACCCAGCTTTCTCTCTGCTCAGAAGAAAATTTGGTATTTTTTAAAACTGAAAAGTGACATTATTTTAAAATATTTTTCTCAGCAAGTATAACTGGAATAAAAATAACCCTTTAACGATATTAGATGTATAACTTTGAAAAAAATGTAACAAATGCTCTCAAAAAAGACGTTTGTGCAGTTCCTAATAGATATGAGACCCAAAGTAATTACATTAGATATACAGTGAAACATGTAAGATCAATATTTTTAGCATTTATCACCTACATTGATATTATGGTACTATTACTTCTACATTATACACAAAGAAAGGTCAGAATATATGCTTATATTCTTCTTCAAATGTCCATATGTACTGTAGAAAAATGGCATTTCAAAAGTAAAATAAACTTTTTTAAACTTTTAAAGTTTAGAGTAAAGGAGAAATGTCACAAGGAAACATTCCCAGATGCCAGTACTCATTGCAGCAAGATTTGCTGAACTTAATTACCTAAAATTCAGTTCTGGTTTGCTGAAAGATGTGTTGTGTTGGAACACAGTTAATTAGCACACAGAAGCTCAAGGGTCTTCACACCAATTTATATCACATAGGTGATGAAAAACACAGGAGTAAAAGACTTCTTGGGTCACAGTCTACACTCCTGTGCAATCACAGACATTTAAATCATATATTCTTAACCTAAACTGCAGAGGACTTCCTTTTAATTTATCGTTGAGTCACTGGCACTTTTTCTTCAGATATGGTTTTCCAGGTGTATTTGCACCCTTTCAATCTTCTGAGGGGTCTCTACATTCACTGAGTAACTTTAGTCATGGCCTGTTTATATACATTTGCTTTTAAGTCAGTGCTGCCCTTTAAGCTTCAAAAGCTCTTTTCTTTCTAGTGCTTTTCCCTCAGTGCACAAAAATAAATCATATCCACTCTCAGTTTTTTGTTTTCTATGATAAACAAGTAAGGTTCTTTTGAATCTGTCCCAAGGGATGGACATTCCATTCTCTTCCCATTTTAGTGGACACTTTCTTCATCAATTCTAGTCTGAAGCTGTTATCTCTTGAAGGGAGGCAGACAGAATTTTAAACAATCTGACAGAGATCTGATCAGTGCTTTGTACAACAGATTCAAAACTCTCCTTTCTCTGCAGAAATGCCTCTCCAAAATGCCAGTGAATTGCATTCACCATTAGGATGTCATATCACAAGGATAACTGGAAAACATTCAAATATTGACTACCAAGCACTGCAGTTTCCTTCCTCCTTCATTTTGACCCTGTAAAATGCTATAACAGACATTCTTCTCATTAGTCCCTGAATAGATGACTGTACTTTGAATGATTACTTTTTTACCCACTTTTATTACTTCATTTCTCACAGTTCTACACCTCATTGCAATATTCCAGTTCTACCTTTATGTTTGCAATGACTTTCAGGTTTTGGCATGAGCAAATTTTTTTAGCACACATCTACTTTATTTTCAGTCTGAGAGTACTACACCCAGCTTGTGTGAGGTTTTAAGATTTTATTTCTGTATACACAGGTTTTCATGTGCTACTTCTCTCTTTGCAGAATAATTTGCTCTGTTTCAACTTTAAGCACATTAATTGCACTTTAATTTGTCCATGTAAGTACTTTTTACCTATTGCTCATTTGTGTTTTTTTTTTTGTTCCTCTGTTCATCATAACTTACACAACAGAAAAAAAAAAAAAAATTAATTCTGAGTCATAAGGCTGTTTCCTTGACTGCAATTTCACTGCAAAGTGGCCTTTTTCTTCTTCTCCCAAGTTTACTGTAATTTTATAAATAACCTTTTCATCTTCCTTTAAATTTCTTTGGAAAAGGTAACCCAACATAATTGCAGTATCTCTGACTTTAAAAACTAACAGATGAGATCAGCAGCTTGATGAGGGTCAGTACATGCATCTATTTATGCTGTAACAGTTCTGAAGACTCAATTAACCCTTGAGTTCACAGCAACACAGATCCTTCAAGAATGAAACTCTCAACTCCACTAAGACAAGGACAGAAAGGGTCTGTGACAGAAGGAACTGGTGATCAAAATGGTAATTAACTAGGTAAACGTTATCATAATTTCATGGCCTGTTGTTATGACGAGCTAGGTAAACAGGTCCCCTCTGAAGCTAAAAGCATCAGAAGATGGAACTCCTAATTGAGATTTGCCAAGGGTTTTGCAGGTTTTTTCTCACATTTCCAAGCAAAGAAACTAGAGCTGTCTCTTTCCTTTAAAAGGATTGCTTACAATCTCCTGGGACCACTTATTTTTTTGAAAATTATCGGTGTTGGCAGAAGGAAATGAAGGTGAAAAGTGGCAGGGAGCAGGAGTACATGCACGTGTAGGCAGGCACTGCACTCATGCCAAGGCTCAAGGAGCTGGCCAGCATCAGGCTACAGTGCAGCCTTGCTCAAATACAGAAGTTTTGATCAAAAGACAATTACAACAGTGCAAATCACACAGCTCAGCAAGGATCACAGTGCTGTACACCCCTATCTTAATGTGGCAGACATCACTTATATGGGCTTCAATTTGTCTGGAGCTGAAAGATTAGGTTTGGGAAACTTTGAAGCTTCCCTTGACTTAATGAGCTGTATCCTATTTATTAGGCAATAGGAATGCATTTTACAATTCCTGGAAATGGCACATGCATTTGCACAGGTCCTTGCTAATGTATTTTCCACCTCAGCCCATAGTTTGCTTCTTTGCGGATGAGACCATTGCTTCATGTGTGAGTCTTGCATCTTTTTTCCAGAGGTTAGTTTCTCTTAGGTTCTCTGGACCTGTCAATAAGGAAGGTTTATTCAGGAATGTGAAATGTCTAACAAAGGGAATTCGCTTTACTAACAGTGAGATCCTACTCCAGCTCAGGGTTAAAATTCATCTGCCGCGTTGAGAGCTGAGCTTTCCAGCCAATTTATATCAAAGTGCATATGGTATTGATCTTGCTCAAACGGTTTATCCTGTCTCTGTATTCTGGAAATTCATGCTGTTTCTCTCCTCCTGTTCCCAAATGAAGACTTCAAAATAACCTCTCCTTTCATTCCACTTTCTCCTTCCCTAAAACTTGTGGGAGCATCAAGAGGAAAGGCTGAAATTCCTAACTGGCATTCAGCCAGAGAGCTTTGGCAAACAGCCCTTCTAGAGAGCTCCAGAGTCCATGATGTTTCAGCATCATGGGGATCAATCCTGATGTGATCATGGTTCAGTACCAGCGTGCATGTGTTCATGCTGTCCTGCCTTATGATCGATAGGATGAGCCATGGGATACAGAACAAAGGGCTTTAGTGAGAAATCCTTCTGTCATGGGTACTCCACCTTCAAGGATTAATTCTCTATCAGGTACAGAGGATTCCTGTGTGATTCTACATTGCCTCTTTGCACATCTTCTAGCCAGACCACTGACAGCAGCATGGTTTCAGTAGCCACAAAAATCACGGTCCAGAAAACTGTCACAGCATCTTTCAAATCCCCTCCTAGTGCAGCCTTTGCCCGTGGCCCCATGATTTTATTTATTTCTGTGAAGAACTCTACCGCACCCTGCACATCACCAAGATATCAAAAGATACCAGTTCCCACTTTACATGCTGTTTCTTTCATATTCTTTATTTCAAGCACTGATTTGTTCCTAGTGTATCAGTAGTAATTATTACTCATCTTGGCGATGATTATTTCAGCTTGAAAATATGGTCTTGAAAAGGGCGGTATGATACTCTGATTTAAGGGCCCTGTTAGCAACATTAGCATTACTAGTTTACATGACTAATAGAAAAATCATCTTCTTTAAAGAACTATATCTCTTCTGTCCTCCACTGGAAAGGCTACACATTGAAGGAAAAGAATGTGTCAGAACAAATAGGCTACCTTTTGGGAGATTTATTATATTATATGTTCTAATGGAATAGATAAGTTCCATAAATATACATTAATGTTTATTTGTTATATCTGACATGTTAGTAACTGAAATAAGGATTAAAAATAAAAAGAAAACAGCAATAATTGAGTTCTTTTTCAGAAGAATTTTTTCAGATGCTTTCTTCACTTCCTGAAGTCTTGTGAAGTCACTTTCCTTAACCAGAAGCAATATATGTAGGTTGCACATATTATTTGATATCGATTGTGTTCTTCAAACAAAACTGACCCAAAGGCTAACAAGAGGAACACTACCTTTTCTGCTGATCAGGGAGAGAAAATGTGTAATTTAGCTTGTTATTCAATGCCAATATTTGGTTGTTTGGGTTTTTTCCTTAATACAAAAGTCTTGTAACATATAAAAATTCTCAAAAATTGGACGAAATACCAACTCCGCTGAAGCAACCATAACATAGATATTGTTTCTACATCTTGTCTCTCTATTATTGCCATTTTTTGGCTCACACTGTTGTCTCTCTTTCTCTAGTTTCTTCATTAATTCTCTCCTTCCCCTGCTTGTCTTTGAGGGTAGAGCCTGGGGGCAGAGGAGACATTGATCAGACTGAGGATACCGTGAACTTGTACGTGCACCCTGGTGTGCCAAAGCCATGGAGCTCTTTGCAGAGGGTTCATTCACTTCCATACCATTTCTTTCACTATTCTATTGTGCCAGTACCCCATTTACAAGTTATGCAAGAATAAATCCTCTTCTTGCCTCTTTGTTACTCTCTCACCTCTTTGTCAATTTACTCCTACCACTGTGAGCAGCCTTAGAAGACTGATACACACACAAAAGCCTGTTCTGATGAATACTGATTTAGTGCACCCTTTTTATTTTGTCACGGAAGAGTAATTACACTGTTTTGTGTTTTTCAAAAAAGATGCATGCAAAACTTTGCAAGATATAACATGCAACAGGTTAATAAGGCAGCTCTTAAATTTTTGAAAATTGCATACCATAGAAAGTAAACTAAATTAATTCTTTCAATATTCAGGAAGAGTTCTCAATTCAGCACTAAACTGTATCTAGTATTTACAGGTTATCACAATCTTTTCTTTAGAATTCCACAGCACAGAAGCAATGTCTATGGGTGAGTTAACAGTGAATATAATGTGCAGCTTGTGACTTAAGTAATTTCATAATGATGGCAAAATTAGAGAAGCAGTTCTTTTGACATCTGCAGCACTGAAATCTTCCAAATAACAGTATATTCTTTTATTTTTTTTTCTCCTATTCAAACAACCTGGAAACTTCTGCACACACAGAAGAAGCAAGGCTTTCTAATAAAGATAAAGCAGTTTTCCTCCTGAGCTTATATTCAGCAGGCCATTTTTTTTATTTTTTTTTATTTTTTTTTATGTACTGGAAGAACCAGTGTATGATTGAGATGAGAGGAACAGGTGAAAACTGCAATACCTTTTCCTATGAATATAAGAGTTATCAGACGGAGACTGTGCACACATCAGTCTTTTGCAGTAAGAAGGAAAAAGCAGAAGCTTTTTTTCTGTGCACAAAATTCAGGATGCAAAGAATTACTTCGTTACACCATCACTCTCTTCCTATGTACTCCGTATTTTAAGAGGATCTGCAACCCATGTCCACATTGCTTGAAAGATAAGGGTCATTTTTAGTGTAATTTAGATATACTTGAACTGTTTTCTTCTCATCTTCTACAATAACTGGTAGATCAGTAGTTTTAAAAAGCAAAAATATAGGAATAATTTCATTTAAGCACGTTCTGGGACCATGCACCAAGCAATCCTTGCTCCCCACTCTGCCCTGCCCATTCCTCCAAACCTCCATGGAAGTCAACTCTCAGATTAGGCATAACTCAGTTATAGTAAATTTATTGATTCTCAGTGTCTTTCAAACTCAGTACTCTTGTTTTATAGCAAAGACCTTTGCACTGTAAAATTATATTGAATTTCATAACAAAATCTTTACCTCTGTTTCTCAAAACTTTTTTAGAGAAATGGAAACAGCTGGCTTTCTGTATGATTTTGGCTTCTTTCTTCTACTTGTTATTTCATTCTTGCATCATGTAACTCTGTGCCAAGGTAAGGAAAAAATCTATTCTGTATGTTCTCAAATGCTATTCCCTTCAGCTTTCTTGTGCACTCAGAATGTGGAGTACAGCCCATAATAATATCACGAATTTTCAGCTGTGTGTAGTTTCCTCTTCTTTAAGGTGTGACTGACCCATGCTAGGGATTTGTGTAGGAGTGCCACATTAATCCAAGCATTCAAACAACTAGAGACAGTGTTGTTTACAGCTATAGTCCTTCAGAGAGTTTTCAATCCACAGAACTTTCAAGCATACTTTCTCATGCCAATTTGAACATATTTCTCACTTAAGAATTCTCACTTTAGGGATAAAATTCAACACTGATTGCATTTTCTCAAATAAATTACCAAATGTGTTATAAAAAATTCAAATAAAATAATACAGCCTTTTGTAACCTCCCTCCACATCTTTTCTGGACAAATAATTTTTCACACTCCCCCCTATCTCCCAGGAAAAGTTAGCATTTTGTAGCCAGCTAAATGTACACAATGTTCACAGTTTCACTTTTATGTATGGCTTAATTTTGTGTATCAAGTATATCCCAGCCAATGATGACCTGGTTTAGATCTCAAAATTTGTCCTCAAAACAACTCATAATGCATTATGTATTTTGTATAATAACCACTAAAACAAGTACCACAAATGTCCCTTACTTCAATGAGAAATTTTTAGATTTCCTCCTAAATTTCTCAGAGAAGCTGGAAACAATATATAGAGCTATTACCATCTGGACACCTTATACATAATCCATCAATGCATGATTTTAGCAGGGCTGTCTCTAAGTAATTACATTGTTTCTGCCAATCGGAAAACGAAAAAAGAAAAAAATTATTTTTAAACAACATAAGGGCTGTACCAGAGAATAATTTATCATCAAAGTAAACCTCCATAAAATATGAAATTTCATTTAACATTGACTTGAATTTAAGGGAATCAAGGTTCAATATTTTCCACTGTCTTTTGTAGAAACCTCAGAGGTGATCTGGCTTTCTTGACCTTCCTATTTCACCCCAGTGTTGTGAGAATGAATAGCTCAAAGACTGTGAGGCACACAGAGAATGAAATGCAAGAGCATTGAGAAAGTGTGCTTTACAGGACAAAAAATAAAAATTGCAAATCAGTACAATGCACAGATCCTCAGCAATGTAATTTTTTCTCAACACAGAATTATTTGAGCAGAAGGGGTACGTGAGAAATGCATATAAACTGAGAAAGAAAACACATTGTCTTTGGAAAACTAATCCTTGTCCTGCACTTTGGATTCAGTATCTGAGTGCAGATGTTTCTGGACTCAAACTTTCATTCTTGAGTAGTGATACTGGGCAAAAAAGTCAATGAAACCTCCTGTGAAAAGAGAGATTTCCATACCATTCTCTGTCTTTACTCTGCAAATTAACCATTACTTCTTACTAAAAACTATCTGCCAATCAGATATTCAAGATTACTATTAGTACCAGTTTATTTCTGTACTATTCATACACAAAATGTCATGTAGAATTAATATCAATCTCCAGATCTAAGATCACGTAATAAAAATGTTCTTATTATATAAATATAAAAGTTCATTTAACTTTCTTACCAAATGAAATATATAGATTGTTTAAAAACAACTTCAGTGTTGAAATTCTAGTATCAGTTTGGAGCAGATGTCACCATCTGGCTGCCTTCACAAGAGTCTCTATGAGACCATTTAAGTCTCCTGACTGGCTTCTACACAGAAAGTAATTAGAGTGAAGCACAAGGGATAGGATCCAACTGTGTTAAAATTAAGGTGTTTTCCTTCATTAAACTAAGAAAAGATGATAAAAAAAGGATGAACAAATGAGCAGACAAATTCAATTTGAGGAATGTTTCATTTTCTTCCTCCTAACTAAATAGCAAAAAAAATAAAAAAATAAAAAAAATGGAAATTTCTTTCCTTTGGCAAGTATCTATATTTTTTCCTTTTTTCCTTCTTAATGCAGTATTAATAACTTTCATTCAATCCTTGATTTTTTTTTTCTCTATTATCTTGTTAGGTGATGTCATATCCCTTCCCATTTATTTATTTATTTATTTACTCTTTAGCTAACATTTCCTAAGACATAGGTCACTTCATTTTCCACTTGCTAGATTATTTGGAGTGTGATGCTGTGTGATAAGTATAGTAAAATGGCAATAAATTCAGGCACAGTAATCTAATGATTAAACTGACCCCCCCCAAAAAAACAAACCCAAAACAAATCCAAAAAGAAAATTAAAAAATAGCATCTACAATTATAAATATGATTGTCTTGAAAAGCCAAAGGTCTTTTCAAGTTTTCAATGAGGAAGGAAAATTGAATTGCAATTTTTAAAATAAATCAATTTAAAGCTTTGGGCGTAGATGACATCACTATGACCATATATTCCATGAAAAAGTTCTCTGCTGGATTTTATAACCTGACAGTACAGTACACAGGTACAGATGAAATTACGTGCAGACATATCTAGAGACCCACCCACACATGCATACACAAAAATACTTGTTTTCTTAAATATGTGCTTTGGGTTTTTTAATAGGAATGTCTGAGTAGCCTTACATAATATTGAATCTCCTTAAAACCCATTAGAGTAAGTATCACTGAATTGGTTCATTTCTTCCTCAGTAATATGTTTTATTTATTTACTTTACCTTCCTCTAGAAAACAAGGTATGAATTTTCACAGTATCTTGCTGAAGGGTCCAGTTTTTTAATTATGTAAGATGGATTTTCTAACTCATGCATTACACAGAACAGCTCTATCAGCCCTGATGGTGTTTCTGTGTTTCTTTACTTATTTATATATTTTCTGATTAGTACTCATATAAACTTTTCTCGGTTTTTTTCTTCACTTTAGTATAAATAGAGGTGTAATGCATTTCTAACTTGTTGCCTTTTGTTTTTAATTCTTGTAAGTATTCAGTCCAGTTCTATAAAATTGCACTGCTTGCAGTTAATAATGTTAAACTGAAACTAGAAGAAAGTGTAATCAATAAACTTCTGTAACTTTCTTGAAAAGATTGGATTAATAAAATCTTTTTATTCTAGAGGATACAGAATTCCTGTGAAAAAAAAAAATTATGAAGGTCCCCAAATCATATGGTTTTTGTCTTTCACCTTCATTTGGATCTTCCAGGGGTCTGTGTAAATCACCTATACCATGCTAGCTAGAATAATAAAGCAGCAGAAATTAACAGTATTTTCTGGCATTCACTACAAACGTCTCTCAAGCTATCCAGTCTGACAAACATACTCCTTAATAGTGTAGTACACAGTGATAGCCTTTTAAATATCCTGTTAAATATCTTATCACAAATTTTTGGAAAATCATACTCTTTAAATCAGTGTTAAATCTTCTCCACACATCGTAGCAGAAAATTCACCTCTCATTGTCTATCAAATACTGTTGGTTAGTGACAATTGAATCAGTTAAAAATTGCCAAAATCTGGTAGTTCTAGGAAAATATTTCTTTCTTGTATCCAGATAACCACAAAAAATATATAAATTCATTAAAATTTCTAAGGCCAAGAAGTGCCTCCAGCAATGTAAATCACATCAGTTCCACTACCAAACATGGACAACTGCATTACAGATAATGCATAATTGTGTATATGCACAAGTACAGGGCCAATGACTTACAGATACTGCAAAATAAATGCTTTTCAATATTTTTTCATCATGTGTGAATGTGACATGTTTGATCACATTGCAACCATACTTTTTCCTGGCTTGCTGTTGCATTATCTCTAATTTTTAGTAAGAAAGTTTGAGAAGAAAATACAGACTGCTTTTTAAAATTCTATTTTAACTTAACCCAGTTATGCAGTGTTTCATAATATTCTATTGATGTTCAGGCCTTTGATGACTGATCTGAGCACAGTCAGCAGTCAGAAAGTCAAAGCCGGAAGACAGGGATGGTACAAAGAAATAGTTAACAGAACTGTTGCAGAAACATTGTAAATAAATAGTTTAGGACAGAATATTAATGACGTTTGGATGGTGGTGTCAGAAGAATTGTACATCGCTGGAGAAACACAACCAATGTGCTGAAGGCAGTGTAAACACTAATTCACAGCAATCAAGAAGATGATAAAGTTATCACTGTCACTTGCACTGCTAATAACCATATGCCAAGGATTATAATGCTTATCTGGTCCAGATTTGATTACAGTTAACTGGCAAATATTGAATTAGAATTCAAAGTACAGGTGGAAAACAAGGCTGGAGATTCTGTTACTAAGAAAACTAAGAAAGCCTATATTTTTTTGCCTATAAAGGCAATAGAAGAAAAAATAACTAAAACAGGATTTCCTAATTCTTTTTTTTTTTAACACATTTGGGAGTGACTGTAAATAGAATAGAGCTGATGCCACTGGTGCAACAACAAGAAACAAAAATAGGAAAATCTGGCAGTTATGTTTATAGAGATGGATCAGCACACTTAATGTGAAATAGCAGTCCTGGTAACACATGAACAGTAAAAACTGTCTCTGGGATATGATCCTGCTGTGGTATAAGTTGTCTGCAGTGCTAACCATTATATCCGAGTTTCAGAAGTGCAAATCACATTTTTTAATTTTTAACACTTCAGAGAAACTATATTGTTTTTCCCTATTCATCTTCTGCGATCAAAATACAATATATTGTCTTGAACCCGAAGAATTAAAAAAAAAATATTATAATCACTTTGGGCTATATTGATTTTCAGCCATCTGGATTTAGAATGTCTTGGTCAGATTCTGTTAATATTATTTTTTAATCAACTCGCTTTTGAAATAAAGAGACTTCTGTCAGTGTAACTCAGTGTTATTTTCATCTTCTTGAAACATACTGATTTATTTCAATAATTTCCTATATACCTCGGAGTAGTGGAGGCAGATGCACTCATTATTTTTGTGATCACAATCAATAGTAGGAGTACATCTATGCCCCTCAGAAAGAAACAGGGTTTCTCTTGTTTGGTAATGAAGACATTTTCAAATTAGATCAATTTTTTTTCTTATTGCCTTAATCTGTAACTATTCTTCTACTTTCTAACATCAGCTACTGTAACTAGTCTCAAAAAAAAAAAAAAAAAAGTCACATCTTCCACATTTGTTTATCCTCATGACTGAAACAACAAAAACACCCAAGAATATTAAACAGTATGGTCAGAATGAACTACATACTCTGCTGTGCTGTGAAAGACACAGTAGGAAAAAAAGTGGTATTTTCTGTCTAAAAATTGCAATTTCAACATGTGCTTATTCTCTATTTGTTATTTTCTTTGAGATTAAAGCAGTTTTGTCTGTGTGGTAAGTAGTCCATACCATTTATTATCTAAATTATTTTGTCTGTGAATTAATTTCACAAACATTATAAAACCCACTATGTTTTATAAATGCACATTCATAAGAATAAATTTATTTATGGTTACTACCATTTTCCTTTCCTTGTTCTTATTTTTTTCCTCACAAATCTTACTGCATTTGTTGTATGCTGGTTACCCCAGCATTCCCTGAACCCCACTGAATTCTTAATGTGGAAGTGCAATTGAAAGTGAGTAATAAGGTTCAAAAAGAGCCATAAACTTAACAATTTTTATTTGTTAATTTATGCTTAAACAATTAGCATACCAAATATATGAATGGGAAGATTATGTTCTGATAATACTGAATGATCCCACTCCTTTATTAATCTGATAAAATTCACGTAGCTACAAATGCTAGCACTTTTACTTTAATAGATAATCCAGAATTTCAATACAACTATATATATTTTATACATGCAATTTCAAACTATATACTATATATAATGTGCATACACCTTACTCAGGAAAACTTATACTTTCAGAATACAAGGTTTTTAGGAAAACATCAGCCTAATTTTGAATTACAGACAATATTCTCCCTTTATCTTCTTCGTTTTGAACAGTCACCAAGCATTCATATATGACATACAAGGTTGTAAAAGCACAAAAATTTTTAGTTCCCGACCTGTGAAATCCAAAAAAACTGTCTGAAGGTCAAATAATAAAATATAGGTCCATAAATATAAATATAAATATAAATATAAATATAAATATAAATATAAATATAAATATAAATATAAATATAAATATAAATATAAATATAAATATAAATATAAATATAAATATAAATATAAATATTTTTTTTGCCAATAGATCACACTAAACTTCCATCATTTTTCTTGCCATGTGTACATTTCTTGCAATTCTAACTACATTATGATTAAAACTTAGAACTTTTTTTCAAAGATGAATATGCTCTTCATTTAATAGTCAACGTCCTTAATGAATATAATGTCTGCAAAAGTTCCATCTACAAATTATTCTTGCCGAACATTCTACAATAGGTAATACTAGACAGCATTTAAGTCAACATGTGAGAGCATTCAGCAACACACATTCATTCATAGGCAACAAAGTTCTCTCCTAATTTGCATTCAAAATTCCACTCTTTTTTCGGGGTTAAATAAATTCTGAACTGGGAAGATGATCTTCAAATCTTTTTTATCAATTGATCCACCCATATTAGAAATAAACTTGTATTTCATCAGCATCTCTTACAAAATGTAATAGCTTCACTCAGTCCACTGCTGGACCAGAATATGTTCTTCATATAAGGCTGACCTTGCAGTAAAGATACTTTATGGAACAAAACTGAAGTTAAATCTGGAATCCATTTATGGTAAAGAATGACTGGAGTTAAAAGAATTGAAAAGAAGCACATGCCATCAGTACCTGAGCACTTTAGTACAGATATTGTGAGTAAAATATCCATCCCAAACAACTGACAACTGGCCTCCTGAAAGTTTAATCTGGTATGCAAAATATATATTCCCAAACCATCAAACAGCATTCTGAATGAACTGCCAATCTTTTGATGATTTTCCTATTCCTTTTTTTTTTTAATTTTTTTTTTTTTTTTTATTTTTCTGAGTTGGTTGATATACTTTTGCATTAAAGGGAAAAGGGGAGCCAGTAAGCAAAACTAAACAGAGTAAGACTAATAAAATGTTTAGTCTCGGGCAAGAGAACACTTACATGATCCAAAGCCTATTTTAGATGTCAGCAGAAGTGGTCCCATTCATTTCAACAGGAGCTGATCCAGCTTTCTCAAAAATTCTTCTATTTTTCATTTCTTCATACTAAGAAGGAATAATGACCAGATCAAGCCAGAAGGAATGATACATTATCCTCCCGTGACAAAGTATAAAACCAGCAGTTACTTCATTGCAGTTTTTTGGCTACTGCAGAATGCCAGAGAGCACGAAGCAATACACAAAGTTCAAATTTCTGCTCTTACACCACATTATCTAAAGCACTTCATTATTTACCCTAGTGTGAAACAGACTCTCGTGGTTGTTATTATAGAAAATCCCAGGGCAACTGAAACCCTGTGTTTGTCAATTTTTACCTGTGATAGCCTTTGCCACTATCCCAATACCCTTACTCTAAAGGAATGAGGAGTCTCAGCTGATGATGTACTTCTGAAAGATAATATTCCATTGGGCAGGCCAGTCTTCTGCTAAGCCTCAGAGATGTATGAAGGAAATGTAGAAAGTCTACATGGCAAATAAATGGGTATCATAGAAGAAAAGCAAAACCATTTGCTAAGTGACAAAGCTGTTGAAATCCTTTCCAACAGTATTTCATAGTTGCTTTTACTGATAACACATCACTAGCTGGGACACATCTTGATCACTAATGTGTTTCTTTAAAAAACACACCTTGGTCTGTGTACAATCACTTCAC
This sequence comes from Cyanistes caeruleus, assembly GCF_971803275.1. Lineage (NCBI taxonomy): Eukaryota > Metazoa > Chordata > Aves > Passeriformes > Paridae > Cyanistes > Cyanistes caeruleus. The sequence goes on along the minus strand of NC_141701.1, from coordinate 80,987,230 downwards.
AGGTTGTTTAAATTGCTGGATTGTGCCCCTATTTCTTTCACTTAAACAAATGGCTCTGGTGCTTTGATACCTCCTGTTAATTGCTCCTGACTTCTGCTTTGCAGTTTTAGAGCTGATAACAAGTGATTCATCATCTCTGCCAGTAGAAGAGCTCTAGTCATTATGACTTTGTGACTCCTCTGTGGGTGTCTCAGCCAGGATGGCTTTGTTGCATTGCCAGAGTTCCCATACAAGGCTAATCTAACGTGAAGGACCTCAGATTTTACTGTGTGGTGCTTGCTTCATATCATTTTCCTCTAACTTCATGCATTTAAACAAATCATTCATATTTAGTGACAGAAATGCACTGATGTTCCTGTTCCTTGCTGATATGCAAGCCGAGCCATGCCAATTTGTGCTGGGGAAGATACTGCCTCACACTTTAGAAGTTCTCAAACATGTTGTGCAAAGTTAGCTTGCCATTGATCTATGGAGATCATTCTCCACTGTATCAGCCTCCCTGCCTGAATTCTGAGTTTTTAAGACTTTTTTATTCAATATGTACTTACAGTAATTTTTGTTTTGATGTAAGTTTACAGAATGCCAACATAAAATCATACAATGGTTTAGGGTGGAAGGGGCATCAAAGGTTAGGTTCCAAAACCCCTGCCATGGAAAAGTAAAACTAGATACAGTTTCCTAAAATCCCATCCAACCTGGCCTTGAACACTTCCAGGAATGGGGCATCCACAGCTTCTCCAGGCAACTTGTTGCATTGACTCATCACCCTCACAGTGAAAACTTTCTCCCTGATATCTAATCAAAAGCTACACTCATCCAATTTAAAGGTATTGCATTCTGGTACTGCAAATTTTGTACAATCAAACAAACAAACAAAAAAAAAAAACAAAAAACAAAACCCAAAAAAAAAAGTTGATTGTTACTCCTTATTTCTGTTTTGTAAAGCAAACCAAAACTTGATTGGCACCACTGATATGTTACATTTCAAATAATGATACCAGGATCTTGGGGGGAAAAGTGGATGGCTATACAGCCCTTTGAAGTTAGGTATGGAATTAAATTGTGCACTACAATGATCTTAATTTTGTTGGGGAAAAGATAAGATGAGAAACTATCAGGAATATTAGGAATCTTGTTTTATGTCTTTCTGCTGAAAAGATGCTATTTTGAGAGTTTCTGAATGAATGAAATAATAAAGATAGGAAGTGGAGGAGTTCTTATTTTAGTTTAGTTTTTTTTCATAGTGAAAGAAAACAACTGAGTTTCAAACACTGCAATGATGCTGGTGCATAACTAAAAGTCAGAAATACCCAGGTAACTTTAATTCAAAATTTTATTCAAATTTAATTGAAATTTATTTTACAAAAACCCACAAAACTGTCCTCCACCTCTGTTTACTGGGAGAGAGGATGTTTTATTCTGAAGATGTGATACATAATGTTATGGTCAATTTACACTTTGGTTTGCATCTATTTATGTAGACTGACACATACTGTGATGAAGTGTGTAGGATGTTTTTTAGAATAAATTTTAATCTTAAATCACTGTTTAAATTACTGTTATAAAAAGAGAGAACAGGAAGTCAATAAGGAAATAATAAATGGATCAAAACTGAGTTTTAATTTTAATTATGTATTTTAAACATTCATTTTGGTACATTTCATAAGCATTCAAGACATTAGATTATAAGACTGACAAACTTCTGAATAATAAAGTATTAAAAATACAATAATGCATAAACAACGCACTATGCTGAGGCTTGATCCAATGTTATTATATTGAAACCATAATTTTAAAAAGTGGCAATATGTAGCACAATTAGAAAACTTACTTAGTGCCTTGCTTGATGGACTCACAGTTAAAAAATATAAGAAAGAGATAAATTCTGTGGCTAACTTGATTTATCCAAAAGTTCTGGCTCTGGAACAGAGCCACAAACAATCTTCTCTTTCAGCAGTCTCAATATCCAGTAAAATGTGTTTCTGTTAGTCAAGTATGTTTCTATTAGGCATTGGCTTCAGCCAGGAAGTCTATTACTCTCCTCACAGAGTTTCACATTTTTTAGACAATAAAAACTAAAAATTACATTGTCATTGTAATTGTATTTGCACTGTGAGAGAACACAGAAGCAGTCCATTCACACATTGATATTTCCCCCCACAAAAATCATCTAGGACAAATTAACCTTGGAAACTTAGATCAGCAACACTGTCAGGTGTCCTCTGTATTTCATGAATTATACAAACTCAAGTAGTGATTGAACCACTTATAATAAGAGGACAACCTTTACAATTTCCATCTTAAAATTAGGGGACTGGTTTCAGTTTTCTTCTGGGTCCCTATCACAGCAAGAGCAGATATTGCCAAGAAGTCTAGGTGCAAAATTGGAACCCACCACTAAATCATTGTCAATGCCTTCCCCCAAATCCTATTCCCTGTGTTAAGCAAGCCTTGTCAAGATCTCCACAATGTTTGGCAGCTAAGTCATAAAACTACTCAGAAGTTCACTATTTTGACAGTGTCTACATTACAAAGTAGTGTAGTGCAACAGAGCCATGGGTGGCAGAGAAACAATTGATGCTGAGGATTCAAATCCAGTACTGCATAGGTATGGGGTGGGAGGATGGAGACTGGGAAGGATGCTCCAGACTAGCTCCAGAGTGCAACAATAGGACTCTGAGTCAGTTGAAATTCACCAGTTTTATTCCAGTAATATCTCTTTTGCTTTAGATTTTAAAAAAATCCCCAAGCACAGTTCAAGCACTCACAAATGATTCTGTGATGAAAACTAAAGCCCAGTAAGTGAAGACATTCAGCAGGACACTTCCTGGAAAAGTTGAATTGCTGATGTAGGTTCACCCCTAGCAACAGTTTGCCAAACTGAACCACTCAGCAGCTCTAGGCCAGATGCCAGTCCAAGAGACAATTAACCTCTCCAGTCCATCAACATCTGGAAGAGCTCCACTGTTGGCTCAAAAGCTGAGTAAACACATGAACTCTGCCTTAAGCCAAACCTAATGAGTCCACCAGAGAGATCCAACAGCCCAGGCGAGAGCTATAACAGTTACAGTGCATATAGAGTGAAGCTTCTTTCTGATTGACTGACTGAATTAGAATATATATATATATATATATATATATATATACTTAAACTGACAGACTCCTTACATGGCAACACAGAGGCCTTTATGCTATAGTGTATTTTTGTTGGAAATTCTTACTTCTTAGCACTGCTTAGATAGATGCCATGCCACCCCTGAAAATGCAAAAAAATGGAAGAGCTATGGGTAAGATTTTAAAATAAAATATGAAAAATGAAAATTCAGGATATCAACAGCATTGCCCAGGCAATCACTTAAATATTTTTCAGTCTGCTTCTAAGTTTTCAAGCATTGGAAACTCTGACTTTCCACAAAATAAAAGAGAGATATCTCTCAGTCTTCTACTAATTTTAATTAGACTATTCATAAGTTGACACAAAGAGGTTTTCCAGAAAGAGGGTACAGTGCACTGATTCTGTAACAGTAGGAGATCAAAAGCTATGAAGTGTGTTTCTTAGTATATTGAGATCTAAAAAGTCTCTTCGTTTGTGACAAGAACTATCCTCAATGCCTACTGTTCCATCTCTTCTTCGCTACCTAATGCTTGCTCTTCACCTGCCTTAGTTTCCCAGGAACACATGTATTTCAGAACTGAAAATACTTGGAGAAAATAATCTGCTTTTAGTAGTCATTAAATGTGGGCCAGTCACATAATGGAAGTGCAAACAAAGCAGCAACTAAGCTAAGACCTATATGAAAGTGGTGCTTCAAAAGAGGTGTGGAAATCAACTATTCTTGACCAGTTGTTAAATTGGAAAAGTTCTAAGAAGGAAGATACAGTAAGAAATAACTGAAAGGACTCAAATCAAAGCTAACACAACCTGTTACACTGTGCAGGAACTCCCATCATTGCATCTAGAGGCTTCAGATACATCTCTGCCAATGAGAGATGAAATTATCTTGGTAAAATAAGGGGCTCAGGCACTAACACAGCTGCCAAAGTCAGAAAAAGAAACATCTGTAACTTAGTGTTTATGCCAATACCCAGAATCACAAAAATCATAGGAAGATATATGTTTACCTTTCTATAGTTAAATTTGTTGTCTTCCACCATTATTTTACAGAAAATAAATATATTTTGGTGTAGTTGAGTAGGTTATTAATATCAACTGAGCTAATCACACAAAGGGAATAAAGCCAGTGCTGCTGTACACACATTAATCTTGATGAATTAGCTAATGTCTCAGGCTAGTGGGATGAACCATCAATTGCATTTCAATTAGAAGCACCACCAAATATTTAAATTTTGGAATTATGTCTCCTAACATTTTGTCATTTGGGTACTTTGTTAGGTGGCAAAAGGAAAAAAAAACCAACAAAAACAAACACTTGTGGAAAAAAACATTGCATCTGTTACAGGTTTGTAATGGAGTGATGCAACATTTCCATTTGTATTTGTATTATCTTTTTAGACAGAACTTTCCAAAGTGACTTAGTCATTTAGGTAGGCATATAAGCCATAGAAACTTAATAGAAGTAGGAATTTTCCATACCAAAGTAAAAACCTAGGCCTAAAAAACATAAATGCTAAAATTATCAAGAAAAAAAATCTTAATTTTTTAATAACAAAAAAATCACATTTCTAAAAATATATTTCAGAATGATGAAGTGAGAGATTGATCAAAATAAACATACAAATACCATGTGTGAGAACAAGTATTTGAAAGCAACTTCCTTCATATGAGTTTTCTTTAGACTTCAAAAGACATTTTGCCAGGCACGTGTATTACTGTTTACATGAGACAACAATATTAGCTTTGGTGATGCACAGATTTACTTCTGTTTTTTCTGGATCTGTACCACAATGACTGCAATGCCAACAATACCAGTGTAGTGTATGTGTTGCTTCTGAAAAAATCCCTTGGATTTTTAAATCTTTTTAATGTTATTTGACTGAGGAGCAGATTGAAGCCACTGAAGTCATCATAACGTTACATCAAGGAAAATCATGGCACTAGGGAAAACAAACAACAGTTACTTCTTTAAAAAGCAAACCAGCTTTACAATAAACACTCAGAAACTTCTGTTACTACCTGAATTTTATCCATTGTGTCCTGACCTCCCCAAATGTAAAAAAGCATTAGTTCCTCTGCTGTTTCCATCATTCATTATTGGTGGAAATGGCTGAGAAACAGAAAAAAGTTTCATCCCACATCACAGCCACAAGGGGATCACATGATGGAGGCCTTCATAAGTCATAGCTTTGAGTGGAGGTAACCACGTTAATCAGTGTGTCATCCTGACCACCTCACGTATAATCCGAGGAAAAAGAAATACTTCTCCCCTGGTGAGCTGGAGCGCAAATAAGGTAAATCAGTCTGCAAAGGCACGCAGCTCTATGAATCAGCTGTGGAATATTCTCAGGGAATCTTTCAAGCTCAATTTAGTGTTTCAGGCTAAGTGAAATTAATTCTAGCCTAAGACCATGAAAATGCTTAAGAGGAAAATTTTTCTGACATCTCCTGACAGCCATCTAGATCTTAGCCAAAAGACCTTTACAAAATGTTTCCAAAACCTTTCTGTCTCCTTCCACACCCAACCAATCAACCAACCAACCCTATCAAAATATCACCAAAACTCTTCAAAGAATGCCATTTTCAGTGTTTCTCATTCTCTCATTTTTTTTAATATTCAAGCTATATTAGATTACATAATAACTTGCTTTCATAGGCAAGAGTCAAGAAAATTCTGGAATTTTGGCTGAACTAAAGGATGCAACTGAAAACCAGCAAAGAAATTTCTAAGTCCAAATATATTTTTAGTATTCTGCCTGTTCTTGCCCTAAATTCACATTTAACTAAAATGAACAATTTGGTCCTGCATAATATGTTATAGTCTTTACTCTTTGTTTAGAAGCCACCCATAACTGGGGATGAAAATTGTATTTGAAGCAAAAATAATAACTCTCTGCAATGCAAGCCAAAGCATCACAAATTATGAGGAACTGCACTATATAAACATTTTTCTCATGTTTGAGAAAAAAGCCCTCAACAGGTTATCTTTAACAAATAATCCCATGTATTGAAAGCAGTCTAACAGTGTCAGTTAGATGATTGCTTACTTCAAGCCAGAGATAGGAACTGGAGTTTATTCTCCTCTGTTTTTTTCCAGGTTTCAGACACATATAATAAAACTATCCTTATTAAGACAATTTCTTTTGAAGTTAATTATTTTCATTTATTGTGCAATGCTGCATGTTAATTGTGTGATACAGAAAAGATTTAAAAAAAATTATAAAGCAAAGATTTCTTAAATTTAAAATTTTTACTAGTTGGGGACTACTGAAAAATCACTTAAGAAAGCAGACAACTAAATAAACATTATTATAATTTGTAAGAATGCAAAGCCCTACTCTCTTTTCCAAAGGAATAGTGAAACTGAAGGAGTTGCATTTGATGTAGTCCTTGCATTAAAAATAACTTATTTCAAGAGGAAAATTTATACTTTTCTATAGAAATATAATATATATATTATAATAAATATATTTATTATATAATATATATAATAAATATAAGTATAATATCTATATAGATAGTATAATAGATATTATAATATATATAATCTATAGTATCTATATACTATCTATACTGAGTGTAGATATACTCATATATATACACAAAGATAAAAGTTGCCTCACAAAGTGAATGCAGGAAACTTCATTTGAGAAGCCAACTCCTGTTGCAAAGTTTTACATGAAAATTGAGTAGTCTTCTCATGCTGAATATTCTTAACATATAATGTTCATAACAGCTGACACTTTTAAACCACTAAAAGAATATAGACTTATATGTTCTACAATGTGAATTATGGAAAGGCTGTAACTTAAGACCAGAAATATTTAAACCATTTTTATTTCTATAAAAGGACAAATTATTTTACACGGTGTTCCATTGACAACTGATATTTTAGACTCTTAAATTTCAGCAAGAGTGTATTTTAATGATATATATTGAATGAACTAAAAATATACCTCAATTCTCTTTATGCATCTTACTACTTTGTGAGCATAATGTCTCAGATCAAGCCTTCATCAACAGGAACTTCAGTAAGGAAAGGATCTATTTGCATATCCAATTTGCATCCAATGTACTCTGTGTTCTGATTTTAAGCATGTGACTTATTGGAACTGACCTGCTTGAGGACAGGCAGCAGCTGAAATGCCATCCCAGACCAGAGATGACAGCCGTAAGAGTGAAGGTGTCACCCTTACTAGCAGGATCTGCTCCTCATACTTCACACAAATGATGAATCATTAATTGTACTCCTACTCTTCCGTAGATCACAACTGGTATCACACAAGCTACTGTGATAGTCCAATGTATATATATGTATACAGTTTTTGGCTGCCTGTCATTCATAAAATCCTTACCACCATTTCAGGGATAATATTGGAAATGCTACAAACACTTACTAGGTGCTAAAAGGGAAATCAAGGTCATGAGCAAATTGTGTCAGCACAAGTGCTGGAGAAAACAAGGCAAGTAGAAGAAAACCAAATCATGAATAAGCTTCCATGGATCAATAAAGGAAGCTTTACTGATAGTTGGGAAAGGAGTTTAAAGGGTGAGGAAACTGTTTTAAGAATAAAAATTGGAAATAATATTAATCATAACGGTATTGAACATAATTAAGAATGTTCATTTGGAGCATCTTTTGTCTGTAAAGCAAATAATTTATGCTCTAGTAAGAATTTTATAACATCTGTTCCACAGAAAATGGCTAGCCTAAGTTATTAATAAACCATGTTAAAATCACTCAAGAACTGAAGGATTTTGCTTTAAAAAGATTAAGTAATGCAACTTGAATTTAGACCACAATGCTTGCACTTCCTATATAGCCAGTATTTCAGATTCTCTGTACAGGATGTGGCTCTTTCACACTTCCTACTTTTGAAAATTGTCTGTTTTTCAAAGGAGTAATCACCAAACTAAAGATAAACCCACAATCATTTATTGAAAGGAATGAACTGCACAGCAACTTGCTCCTTGCATGAATGCTTTTACTTGTGTCTCTAATCTAAAGCCTTTATTACACACTGTGCCCTACATCTGGGCCTCAGCAGGTTCAGAGGTACAAGATAGCTACAGCTGGTATTTGACCTGAATAAATGCTATGAATCAATGCTGGAGAAGCCTGACCCCAAATGAACACAAACTCTCACATAAAAACTAAATCAAAATAGATTAATTTAAGCCTGAATGAAAACAAAAATAATAAAATTCTTTTTTCCTTTTTAATTTTTTTTTTTTACTTTTGTTTCTGATAACAGTGAGGGCAGCATTTTTTTTCATTATATTCCCCTTTTACAAACTCACCTGTTTTTCCCTTTTCAAGCATGTTTAACTATAATACATTGATTTTAAATCATAATATAATATAGTATAACTTTTGAGCTGTTTTCTCTGAGTTAACAGCTTACATGCATACAGTAAATAATAGTCCTCTTGGACAGAATTACTAGGTGTATTAAAACCTGTCAAGCATTCTATTGAAACAGCTAATGATCTGTCCTGTACTATTACAGAAACAAATGCAAAAACAATGATTTTGTCTTTTGCAACGTTTACACAAAGTAATAGAAGGAAACAATGAGAAAGGATGAAAAATCAATAATAATGCTAATAGAATATAACATTAAATTATTACATTTCTAATAAAACCTGATGCTTAAATGACAAACTGTTCACAATGGTGGTGGTATCTAAACAGCCAAACATTGAAAACAGTCCAACATATTGAAAAATCCACTTTGCCTCACAAACAAGAGCCTAGACAAGGCAGAGACATTTAATGTTTTGCCTGCAGGAGTTCCAGAACTCTGAGCTGTAGAACCACAACTCTTAGAATGATAACTCCTAGCCAACTCTGAATTTGTGCAGGATTTCCTGGTCCAGCTGGATCCTTATGAGTCTATGAAAGCTTGTGGGATTCATCCAAAAAAACTTAAATAAATGGTTGATCTGAACCCAAGACCTCTCTCAACAATTTTTGAAACAGTCATGGCAATCTGGAGAGGTTCCAGCTGACTAATGTTGTTCTGATTTTCAAGAAGGGTGAGAGTGATGACCCTGGAAACTATAGGCCTGTCAGTCTCACTTCAGTGCCTTGTTAAGTTGTAGGTAAGATTATTCTGCAAGTCATTGAAATACATGTGAAAGACAATACAGTCATTGGTCACATCTAGAAGGGATTCATAAGGAGAAAGTCCTGATCAGTAAACCTAATTTTACTTTATGACAGCTACACACCTAGCTGATCAAGGGAAGCCAATTGATGTAATCCTTTTGGATTTCAATAAAGCTTTTGATGCTCTCTCTCACTGTGGTCTTCCAGATAAAATTTCCAGCACAGAGCTGGATAAACATGGCTGGAGACCAGTCACTAGTGGGTTCTGCAAGGCTCCATTTTATGCCCAGTTCACTTCAACATCTTCATAAATTACTTGTATGAAGGATTAGAAGTTATGATAAGTAAATATGCAAATGATACTAAACTGGGAGGAGGTGTTGACTTCCGCAAAGGCAGAGTGGTGCTGCAGAGAGACCTGGACAAATTACAGATGGGCAATCACCAACCATATGAAGTTTATCAAGGGAAAATGTTGGATTCTGCACCTGGGACAGGGCAAACCCAGGTGTCTATACAGAGAGGCTGGAGAGCAGCTCCATGGAAAGGGACCTGAGGGTCCTGGTCAATGTCAAGTTGAATCTGAGTCAGCAGTGCCCTGGTAGCCAGGAGGGCCAAACCTGTCCTGGGGGGCATCAGGCACAGCATGGCCAGCTGGGCAAGGGAGGGGATTGTCCTGCTCTGCTCTGTACCTTGTGCATTTTTGGGCACTACAATAATAGAAGAATATAAAGCTTTGAGAAAGCATCCAAAGGAGGGCTACAAAAGTCATGAAGGGTCTGGTGGGGAAACCATGTGAGGAGTGACTGAGGTCACTTGGTCTGTTCAGCCTGGAGGAGACTGAGGGGAGACCTCACTGTAGTCTACAACTTTCGCAAGGGTGGAGGAGGACGGGGAGACACTCATTTCTTATCTATGGTGATCATTGACGGGACACAATGGAATGACCTGTGTCAGGGGAGGGTTAAGTTGGATTTTAGAGAAAGGTTCTTCACCCAGAGGGTGTTTGGGCACTGGAACAGGCTCCCTAGGGAAGCGGTCATCGCACCAAGATGTCAGATCTCAAGAAGTGTTTGGGTAATGTTCTCAGGCACATGGTGTGACACCTGGGGTGTCCTGTGCAGGGCCAGGAGCTGGATTTGATGATCCCTGAGGGTTCCATCCCATCCAACTCAGAAAATTTTATGATATGTAAATCAAAAGCTTTATTCTGCAAATACTTCCACGCGAGAGTTATTTATTCAGATAGCCCTATTAAAATAAACTAGGAACATCTGTAAAGTTATCCATGTGCAAAACTGCTTATTAGATCATATACCCTGCAAGATGAAGCAGGTATCTGAATACTACGTGAAATTTTCCTAGGTCAAATTAATTCCAGCTGAGATCTCTGAATTTCTGATTCATTCACTGATGCTTTTAGAGGCTGTCACACTCATGACTGTAACAGATTCCCAGTCATAAAAGGCCTGTCATTTGAGATCATGCCTTGCTTCTAACATTGTGTTCTTGAAACATAAGTGCATTAAACACATTAATAATAATGAAAATAATGAATATTTTTTCATATGCAGTGATGTTACAATGAAATACACTAATGCAACAAAATCAAAACTTTCCACAGGAAACCATTAACTTCTAAATATATAAGCTACCCCTGTCCATTGTCTTTTTAAAGGGTATTTAAAATTATATAGCTATGCAATAAAGGTCTAAGAACCTAGTTTTCTTCAAGAAACCCTGAAATGAGATTTCTTAAAATAATTAATTCTTGTATTTTTTTATATATATATATGTATATATACATGCATATATATAGATCTAAAAAAATTTGTATGCAATTACAATAATTAAAATGAAAAGGGAAGGTTAACTTTTTTTTTTATGCTAAATTGTTTTCAGTATTTTTATGTCCCAGATGTTTTGGAAAGATTTGTTTCTGTTCCAAAGCATAAATAATTTCTAATTCATATTTGCTGCAAACTGGGAATTAAATACCAGCTGTGAGTAAAACATAATTTCACATGATATTCAGCTCCTACCCCACACCAAAGAAGAAAAAGAAAATAACCTCCTGGTTTTAAAGTAATATGTATTATCTTTTATATAAAAGAATACTTTTTATAAAAGTTAAAGAAGCGGCTCAAAAAAATCATCTTGTGCTCCACTTATACATCATGATGTATAAGTGAATGATACCAGAACAGACAGTGCTATCTCAAAGCCATGATTCTATCTCTAGGACCTCCTCAAATACCTCCTCCAAGTTTTCCTCAGGATCTAGCTGAGCATGGAGAGTGTATATGCTTCTAAATGCTCACTGACCTGTTCCAGTGCAAAGTAGAATGGTAAAAGTAAAAAAAACATACCTTTATAAAAGGAGAATACCTCCTTTTAGATACCTAAGGTAAAATAGGCAATGAATTATGCTGAAAAACACTTTGTCAGTTTCTTGTGGCCTTTAGCATTTCCATAGACTGAAAATTTGCTTTAAGAGAAAAGCCAACAGATCTTAACTATAGAAAAAGTTTACCTTGGTCTCAGAGTCTCTTAAAAATGAAGTCCACAATCTCTGGGTCTCTGGAACTATGAGGCTAGCAAGTTGGTGCTCTGTAGAGTGCTGCATCAAGGTTGTTAAAGAGAACTTGGAATCAGATTAGGAGCATATTACAGCTTTTCAGTGTTCTTGAAAAAACAGGCCCACCACTGCTGTAAGCCCTGTTAGAAATGGGTGGAAAACTGGCACTTGAAAAATGGTCCCTTATCATACCAGGGAAACACAAGCCTGGGAACTTGCCTAAATACTGTTAAGGTGAATACTTCCCAAAGTGAACCTGGAAAAACTTGTTAGTGCCAGCTGAGTGCATGAGTCCTGTTATGCTTCCAAATTTGAGCATACATTTCTGGCCACACTGCCTGTTCTCTGGAAGGAGAAAAGTCCAGCTAGGTATGTATGAAACATCTGAAATGTGCTTTCTATGTGCAAGAAAAAAAAGATACAGAAATAGTGTCATTATCCACTGAAGCCTACCAGATTAAACCAGAGGGGTAAATAGCAAATATTTGACTGTAATAAAAATAACTTGCTCTGTTAACTAGAAACTTATTTATGCATTTGATTGGAGAAAAATCACATTACCATAGAAAATGTTTAGTATTAATTATTCTGTGACTTTTTTATTTTAACATTTGGAACAAGAAAACCATTTTGTTTCAAATGCATTATGAGCCTTGTCTATTCTAATTGAATCTTGGTCAAGCCGTAAAAGTACAAAATCATGTTCAATACAATTAAAGCAAAGTTATTCTACTTACAACAATTTAACCCTCAAGCTAGAAGTTGTTTTCTCTTTTTCCATTCAAATTAGTCCTGAGTAGATACACAGGCATATGTCACAGCTTGAGAATCAAGTCATATGAGAAAAATATCAAAAGAAAGCAAAATCTACTAGAGACAAATCCATAAAATCAGCTAATCTTTATTTAATTAAACTTGCTTCATTGAAAAACAAGGATACAAACAAAAATCTTTAACAAAGTCAGTTTTTTTAATATAAGTAGATGGATGAGGAAGAAAGGAACAATAAAAATGGTAGGGGTGCAAGAAAAACAGCATAGTTTTTACCGTGGAACTCTATAAATTTTTTCAATATCATGGCCAATTCATAGAGGAAGTTCTCTGGAAACTGCAGAATTCACATGTATTTTCATTTTCCTTTCTCTTTACTAAATAGCTTTTTCAGCATTTATATTAAACAAGTAATGGTGAAGGTGAGAGTACTAGCATGGGCCATGAGACACAAGAGTCATGGTGGTTTATTGTTTCAGATTATAAATCTATCTTTTCACTCTGTCCTTTACTTTCTATTCTTTCAGTTCTACTATGATCATGAGTCACTGTTTGCATCTCTTTATTAATTTAGCTCTGCAGTTCTTATGCAGTCTACAATTCAAGAGAAAGCTTTCTTCTATGATTTAACACTGTTGAACAAACAGAAACCTCTGCTTGGAAAGGGACTACAAAATCAATTTATATTTCTAACCAAATAATTACAAATATTATATCTAATCCAAACTGTTTTATTACTGTACAAGAACCTAAAAAGGACACACTGGTGAAACAAAAAATGGAAGGAATGTTGGTATAAGCAGGGTCAGCTGATGTTTAGGAAATTACTAAGGCCAAGATCAGTCATGATACACTTCGGTTCATGATAGTAGACACTGAGGAAGAGTCAAACGTGCACAGGAAATGAAACCACAATTCATTTTTTCAAGGTTTCATAAGAAATGATCATAGAACCATAGAATGGTTTGGTTTGGAAGGGACCCAAAAGATCATCTAGTTCCAAGTCTCTGCCGTGGGCAGGGATACTTCCCACTAGCCCAGGTTGCTCAGATATCTGTCACCCCAAGACAACTGTGTACTAGAGATAGCAATCTGTCATTTTTATCTGATCATTTCTTATTCAAAACTACACAAGCATTGTCATGCAGTAATAAATCATACGACCTACATAACAGGATTATTATTTTTCTTCTGCTATGACATGAACTAAAATATGAAAAATAAAGGAAACATTAACAGACACAAAATATTGTGGTATTCCTTGTGTTATTTGGGTTGGTTTTTTTTTTTGAGAATTCCAGCTTCGGTATCTCATCATCCTAAACATCTGTGAGATTTTTTTTTCTTATGCATGTGACAACTGATGAACTCAGCTGAACTCAAAAAAAATAATCTGGCCCACTGTACTACAATCATACCACAAAGAAGATTTATCAATGACACAGTCAAACATACATTCCCGATAAAAGAAAGGGAAGTTATGGCTACAGCTATACTTTTCAGTACTTAGCTACTTCTTAATCTTAAAAAAATGGGGAAAAATGTTACATATAAAGTATACATGCTAATAAAGGTACAATAATAGATTATCTGATGCTTTTAATGGTAATATACTCCTAATATCATGACAGTATTCTTAATATACTGTATTTGATCCCAGACAACAGAATATTTTTATATTTCTCCAGCAACTGAATGCTGTGAATCAATACCTCTGTTCAAGTTAATGCAAAAAAAAATGCAGTGCAGGTCTTTTTGATTTTTCACCTTCTTTTACTTCCCTGTATTTTTTTTCATTTTGTTCATACCAAGCCATAGGACAAGAATCAATGGGCAGAAACTGATGCTCAAGAAGTACCACCTGAATAAGAGGATGAACTTCCTTACTGTGCAGATGATTGAGCACTGAACAGTTTGCCCAGAGAGGCTGTAGAGTCTCCATCACTTGAGATATTCAAGAAATATATGGAGACACCCATATGCCATACATAGTGGTGTCTGCATAGTTTTTCTTCTCACATGTTCTCACCCCACTCTTCTCCACAAATGCACCTGCTTAGTAACTATTTTCTTCTTTTCTCTCTTAAATCTGTTATCACAGAGATGTTGCCACCATTTCTATTTGGCCCAGCCTTTATCATCTGTCTTTGGAGCTGCCAGGCATTGTCTCTGCCAGACATGGAGGAAATTTCTAGCAGCTTCTCACAGAATGCATCCCTGTATCCCCTGACGCCAAAACATGTTCACAAAAAGCAACACCTTCTCTGTGAGGATCAAATATTTTTAGCCTTCCTCATACCAGCAGGCAGCTAAAAGAACTGCTGGAATTAAGAGTTGGTCATGTTTTAGTAGGATCTCTTTGTTCTTCTGTTGGAAACCAAAAAATGGAAAATTCTACATATGCTGAAGGGTTCAACTTGCAGCCTTGGAAAGAGCTTGGATTGATGCAGTGATGAAAGTACACAGACATTGGGTAGAGAAATTATAAACTTATGTCTCTATAATTATGAGTAAGAATATGCCTAGAGTAGGTAAGAAATTATATTAGGTAAAATGGTTTGAGGTTTAAGCTGTAATATTGTGACTTACAGAGTAGGTTAGAGATCCAGAAACTATAACAGAAGTGTGCATGAGTACGTGACCTGTCAGCCTAGTGGCTAAGAGAGAGACACAGTGCAGCAAAATCAAGCAAAGGTGATAGGGTAATAAGTGAAAAAAAGCTTCATGTGAACTGCCTATTGGGCTAAAATGTTATATATTGCTGTGCAAAGATGAAACTCGTGTCTTCCTTGAGCTGTGGCTGACTTGTTGCTCCTCTAAATCTCACACCTTGAGACTGATATCTTATCTGGCTACTTGAGCAATAAATCATTTCAAAGCAAGGTGGTCCCATCCCTTGTACTTCATCTCAACATTCTTCTATGCAGAAAACATGCTAAAAGGCTTCTGCCTCCAGCAGGAAGGGAACAAAGCATTACAAAGGTATTCTACTGTAAAACAAACCTGTTGCATGGAATGACAGCCCTAAAGGGACTGAATCTTTACTCTTTGTCTGTTGTTCTGGATGTGGCTACCTAAATTATGCCATCTGCAATCCAAGCCAAAACCAGTGTCCCTCTAGACTTGGGTTCAACCGCTTTTATT
Source organism: Cyanistes caeruleus (assembly GCF_971803275.1). Classification (NCBI taxonomy): domain Eukaryota; kingdom Metazoa; phylum Chordata; class Aves; order Passeriformes; family Paridae; genus Cyanistes; species Cyanistes caeruleus. The sequence goes on along the minus strand of NC_141701.1, from coordinate 80,971,510 downwards.
CAGCTCAGAAATTCACAGTGAATAGGACTACCACTAAAAAAGTGCCACCTACCAGATTCACAAGATCTTCTCAAAGTGAACTCAGAAACAATTATCAGACTTACAGACATTGTAACATCACCGTTAGCAAAACTTCAGCAGCCCACTCTCCAAAAACAAAAGCTTTGTCATCTTGGAGAAAAAGGCAGCATATTCCATGGCATAAGAGACAGAAATTAAATAATGTATCAGTTGATACAATTCACCAATACCCAATCCATTTGCAATAGTTCACTGCTGTAGCATAACAAAAGAAATCTTTGGTCTGAGAAGTCTGACCATGTAATTATCACACAATATATAAAGCAAATAATGCACTGAGATTCACTACTTAGCTATTTTCCTGACTTTATTAACCTTGAATTGAACTAAACATGTTGTGTTGTTCACTATAGTTTTGAAACTCAGCTTTAAAAAAACATATTCAGACGAGTCATAAAGAGGTTTGATTTTTAAAGCTAAAACCAATGCTTAAATTTGTTTAAAAGTCTGCTGGGATTTTGAAACATAAAAATTAATTTTTCTGTGTATTAGAAGAAATAAATTGACAGGTGTTCAGGTGTTAAGTGTACGTATGGAAGTTTCCAGAAAAAAAATGCTATGATGAAAAAACAACATTATAATCATATTAACTATAACAATAGCTTAAATTTATCTTAAGTATGGGTTTTTTAAAAGCTAAGAATGGCTTTTTTTTTCCCCAAGAAACTGAAATATTAGCTGTTCAAGTTCCATTAAACATCAGTTTAAGTTCTGCTGAAACAGACACAGAGCAATCTCTTGTTTAAAACACTCATTCTCTACCAACAATTGCCCTCAATTCCATATCTCCATGTGAAACCTTCATAAGAAGCTGTGAAGGCCCTGAGACAAAAGTGAGGGAGCATTTGTATGGTATATCTTGTTTTCTGTACCATGATGCAAAACGAACACAGTACATGCAGACAGAGGTCTATGGAATCTGATGCAGTTGCACCCAAGGACTGAACTGGGGAACTAGCTCAGTATTTTTCAGAGAGCATCAGCTGATGGCAAATATCTTTAATATGAATGTTTTCCTTTGCCAAAGTTTGTACACTACAAGGTAATAATATTTATTTTTTATTTTAGTCTCAAAAGGTAATTTTTACATACCTGGTGATTTATGCTGAGGAAGTAATAAAATTTAATTTGCCAAACAGTTTTCTCTAACCTTTTAAATAGAGTTTTCTCTAACCTTTTATCTTACTATTACTCCTTAATATTCCTAAATGCTGGAACAACTAAAGCAATCTGCCAGGCAGTCACAGTGCTGCAACAAAACCGGTCTTTCATCACAATAATAACAAACAATTTCAGAGTATTAAAATTAACCTAGAATAAAATGATGACAAAGCTTAGAGCTCAACATAAAGAAAAAGATAGTGACTGCTCTGTATCCATACAAGAACCCTCATAAGAAATCTAATTTTTGCTTTGAGCTGTTTGTGCCAACAAAGAGCTTCTAACTGAAAAACTGGCAGAGAAGGAATAGCTGCTTACTCAGGAGCTGTTGAAGTAATTTTCTTGGATGATTCTGCAATTTATCATACAGTTCCAGCCTCCAGGCTGTCTAGTGCAAATGTGTGAGGACATCCACAGACACATCACACAGAACAAAGACAAATAAAACAAAAGAACAGCATTCCAAAATCTTAGTCCTAACCTCTTCTAGGAGAAACAATTAAATAACCAAACCCACCAACACACAATTTCAGGAGTGCCTTTATGTGATTGAAAGGTTTGCAGATGTTGTTGAAGACATTCCAGATGGATAGAATTAGATATTTATGCATTTACTTATTTACTTATTTATTTTCTACCTGTGAGCATCTGAAATACAACACAGTTAGGTGGGTATAAGGCTGTTCTCAACACTACTAGGAAAATGTTATGATATAATGTCTTCATTAGGGAAACCACACAGACATTTATAATAGTAACAAATTACCTTCAAAAATGTAAGAAACTAGAACAAAACTGAGCTATTTAACAACTAATATAATTCCTCTGCCTTAATTACTTTAAGGATATACTCCTGATACTTTGAAAAAGTATACATGGGTTTTTGTATTGAACTCTTCTACCACCTTAAAACCTATGGATAAGGTTTTAAGTAGGTAAGTTGAAATCTAAGTTAAGTAGGTAGAAAGTTCAAATCTAACATAGTTGCAAAAATTCAAAATGTTCAAATATTCTCCCATTAAAGAGAAATTTTATTTCTGCTAATGTAATTCATACATTGCTAAAAATTTGTCATCTATTAATTATAAATTACCAATCAGGACATAATTAATATAAATGTGACTTAAACCCAGATACATACATACATTTTGCGGCACTGTGATTGCATAGCCAGACAAAATTTTAGTAAAGTATGTGAGCAAAAGGGGAAAAGGCAGGTAGATGCACTTGCAGGCAATCAAGTAATAAAAGCTGTCAGGACTAAAAACAGATAAGCAGAGGGAGTTAAAAGTGGCAGAAGTCCAGTTGAACATTCTGGAAGAGCAATTGGCAGGACAGAAGCAAACCAAACAAGCAGGTAAGCAGACCCCCCCTTCTCAGGAGGAGCAATAGCATAAAAACTTCTGGCATACGACAGATGAAAGAGGCAAGCTTATTTCACTTCCAACTTGTCTCATCAAAGAACTCTTAAGCCTGATCATTCAGTCTCTGAAAGTTAGGCCCAATAAGAATTGCAGTCATTATTAAACATGGAATTGTATAGTCAAAGATAATTTAGAATATATACCTTAAAAACTACATGTTTCATATATAGCAATGATGATTAATATTGTGTAAGAATCACCATGAGCAGGAAGTATATTGTTCATGAGATAATCTAGTAAAATTCAGATTTACAGCTTAAAACTGGCCTGATTTTTCAGTCTGCAAATGCTCTTATTCCAAAATTCTCTAATTCCTTAGGTGACACATACATCTATTCAGATGTAACACAACATTCACTTCATTTCTACTCAAATACTCAATTTCTCATGTGATCACCATAAACTTATGGCAGATTGGGTCAATTGGAAGAATTACCCAAAATACAATATTTGTGGAATTACAGAATTTTGGACTTCATTTCCCATATGGGTTCTTTTGGCCTTTAGTTTAAATAAAATTTGTTCTATATATATTCACACTCTCTAGCAAAGCAATAGGTATATACCAAGACAAGTTCTCCCCCAAAAAATTCAAGAAGTTTCACCATTTTTCTGATACTTTCAAACAGCATCACATCAGAGCACAGTAGAGATCTAACTACAGCTTCTTCTATATTACGATAGCTAAGTTCTAGAGTCTGTCAGAAATAAAGCAAATTAGGTAGTCACAGAATTTAAAGAGAAAACAAAAGTATGTCTCATAGAAGAGACAAAAGCCAGATTACAAACATCAGTATGCAGTAACAAATGGATCACTCACTCTTTGTGGTGGGGCTCTTCCTTTCTTCCCCTCCCTCTGCACATCAATGCAATCTCTAAAGGAGGTTGGAGTTCTGCTTTTTAGACTGACAGATTGTGGTAGCTTTCAGATATATTTGGGATTCCTTTTGTTATTCATCTTTTGCAACAATTTATATTTAGCTTTTTTTTGATTTGATAGTTCATGATGCTATTTTCACCACCACTCTGCAAAAATGGCGGTGAATTCAACAAAGCAAAAGGTAGTCAAAAAAAGCAAGCCTATTTTATATTTCAGGATGCTTTTCTACTCAGAGCTACTTTGGTATCATTGCCTTAAAATGCTTAGTGTCTTAGGGCTTGTGTTGTCTGAGGCATTTTGTTTTATAAATAAGTTTATATTCTTAAGAGAAAAACCCCATCAGACTGAGAAATACAATATCTATAACTTTAAGAAATTGTACTGGTTCATTAAGCATTTCCAAAAGTTATTTTCCTCTTAAAACAGTTGCTACTGATTGCATTTGTAAAGTACTCCTCTTACTCAGCATTGCAAAGCATATACTTCTGCTTCTGTTACTGTTTAGCAAGTGTTACACCATTTTTGCAATATGATCTATTGAAATACATCTATAATATCTTTTGGAAAACATCTTTCCAACTGCTTCACAGCTGCAATGGCTTTGAAGCCCTACTCACAAATGTTTTGTTTCAGATATAAATTTTTAAGCTTCCACTGATTTCAACAATACATGTCAACGCTAATACACCTCAGTCCTGTAGATCACTAAAATGTCACCATGACTTGTGCACCATAAAGCACAAGCACCATGAATTTCTGTGGCAAGACTTGTGTCAGTTGTTATAGGTTCAGAGATGCAGATGAACGAAGCTGTTTCACCAAATTCTCCACTTTGCTTTTACTCATGCTTCAATACAGCTGTGTTTCCCACCATGGTCCTCAAGGCAATTACCTCACAAACAGAAACCACAATTAGATTCTATGTTTCCTACAAATAACACTGAGGAGAATTAATACATACTGAACTCAGATGGGCTACATACCTTTCCACTGAATTCAAAAGATCTTGGAACTCAGCAGGGAGCATACCAATTATTTCAAATGAAACCTGTGTATTGCATAAACTGTAGTGTTAAATGCATGGCAAATATGAATCTACATCCTTTCTCTAGAGGCTGAGGCGCAGACAGTATCCTCATGTGAAATTTATGTTTCTGTCCTTCAAAGACCTTGCCAGTATCTTCAGGCAAAAAGGAGGAAATGAAGATCTAATTATATATATATATATATATATATATATTTACATATTTTTTTTTTTTTTATTTTAAGAACAAAAGCATTTGTGTTGTGCAGAAAAAAAATAAGCCTTATTATACATCATAAAGGAAAAGGAAACTTTCTCCAATTCCTCTTAAAGGCAATAACTTTAAGTAACTGAATGTTGAAATGTGTTTTTTCCTTCACATGTTAATAAGCCTAATTGAATATGCTTGAGGTTTTTTCTGCTCTAGGCCCCTAAGCAGGTTTTTTTCCAGTATCTACAGAGCAAGTTAGCTGCCTGTTACAGTTACAATATATTAGATATTTTAAATTTTCACTGCACAAAGAGTTCCTGCAGTTTATTAATCTTTCCAACAAAGATATTAAGGTCTCTTGCTTTTAAGTATATTTTGAACACCTAAAAGTTTTCTAAAGGAAACTGCAAAACAAAAAACACACAATCAAACAAAAAACAAACAAGCAAACAAAAAAAAACAAAAAAAAAATTATATAGTAAGAGAACAAAAGCAAGTAAAAATGAATACCAAGCAGTTAAGTTATGAAACATCTTCTTCATTAGCAGAGTTTTTAAGCTATAGGTGCAAATAAAACAGATGGTTTAGTGTGTTAACAAACATAAGAATATGATTATCACCAAAGAGAGCCACTGGATCTCCCAGTTTGTACCACCCATTTTACAACTCACTTAGCAGATGTGATTGTTCATCCCCTTAGCATAAAAGATGGAGTGTTTGCTCTTTAGCTGTAATTTTCTCTGAAAACATCACTCTTGCTCACTATTGATCTAAGCTTTTCCTGAACATGCACATTTTATCATGAAGGGAATAAAAAATAATATTCTGCTGTTTATTTTGACACACAATATACAAACTACTTATTTTTAAGAACTTTGTCAAAGTCTCAAAGCAGCCACAATATGAGCAATTAAAGAAAGTGTTAGCTGAATTAACTCAGTTATGACTTAAAATTTTGCCTTTCCATCTCATAAGAAATTTGTACAGAAAAATATGTCTTTAACTCAAAAGTTAGCTGTTCTTTTCAGTGTATGCAAAAAGAAAACGTATTACTTACTGCAAATGTATGAAGGTTTCACAGGTCAAATCTCCATAAATATTCCTGTTCTTTTTATTAAGTTACATAAGTATTTGGTAGGACTTGACAGGACAAGGGGGAACGGCCTCAAGTTGTGCAAAGGCATCTTCAGGTTGTACATAACAGGCTTCCCAAGAAAGTGGTAGAGTCACTATTCCTGGAAGAGTCCAAAAAACAAGTAGATGTGGAACTTTGTAATATGGTTTTAGTGGACATGGTGGTATTTGGTTGAAAGCTGGACTCATTGATCTTGGAGGTTTTTTCCAACCTGAATGATTCGACAATTTTACAACTGTCAAGGACAAATAATATATTCTAGGCTAGGCCTGGCAGCTGTGCAATCCACACACATGAGTTCAAAGACTCATGAGCTTCAAAGTTCCATGCCTGTAGTATCACCATTTCTTCAGAGATCACTAAGAACTATTAAAAAAACAAGGAAGCGTTTCTTAATGTCTCTAGATTCCAGTAGTCTACAATAACATTAATCTACTGAGGGAGAAACAGTCGACAGGCAAAAGCAAGCAGACTGTAAAGTTGTCAGATGTTTATCTAGAAGAGAGTCTGACATAGATGGATAGCAGTAGTACACCTGTCAAAATGAATTTACCTCAGGATCTTACTTAAATAAGGTCAAGACAGCTCAAACGGACAAGGAATATAATTTATTCAACAGTTCAAATAGAGTGTTCAGTCATAAAGTATAAAGAGATTAGATACAGGGTCCAGGTGGTACATGTCCACAACAGACGTCCAAGTACCTCATTTGGCTGAGCCAGTTCCAAAAGTCAGAGTTTTCTTCTGGCTATCTATTCAGAAATGGCTGGAAGGCAATTGAAGATATTAGCATAGAGACCATTAAAGTACATCACCCAAGAATGACAAGTCTTGCCCATTATAAAAAGAAGCTCAGGTAGACATTTAACATCATTAAATAACTATTTAACTCCCCTATATTACTCTGAATGCACACTCATAAAAATACAGACTATACCTATAGAAATCACTGCTGGATTTTTAGAGACTTCCTAGGGAGAAATAAACTTCTTTTGCCCAAGTACAATACTCAAAAAATTGCAGTCTATTATGTTAGATTAGGTAATAAAAGCCCATCTGCACACCTAAAAAATATCCTTACCCTGACTGCTCTCAAGTCCATCAGAGGAACCATCAGGCCATACCAGGCCCATCTCCAGAAGCTGAGAGGCACATGAATTTACAGTGAGAAGCAGGAAGCCAATATGGATCCAGAAAAAGGGATATCCTGCTCAGGCCCCTCTCATGGCTGTCCCAGAAGACCCTCAGCCCCATTTTTCAGGTGTGAAACTTACCATGCTGGGTCAAGCAAGAAGGGTCCTGCCGGCTGAAGAGGTGACACTTGCTGGGTGAATGGGATGTATACAGAGATTGCACAGGATAGAGTAGGGGATGGTAGGAGATGGAATAAAAGGCAGGGAAAGGATGGATTTAGGCAATTTTTGAAGGAAAAAGTGTGTGGAAAATGGAGGGATAAAGGATAAAATGTCTGGTTGTTTGAAAATAAATAATGTATGATCACTGCACTTTTGTAGCTACATCCTGCACTTGAGCAGTTTAATCTGGTCAAATTTCTTACTGATTTTCTTTCTAATTCTCTTCCTGTGTATACATGTGTACTGAAGGGTCTGAGTGCAGTAATTGTGCAGGCCACAGGTTGGAAGTCTGTAATGTCAGCAACTGCATCTGTAATGTAAGCAATTCAAGTGACTAGAATGGGAAACTTTTAGCACCAAAACCTGAAGGTTCCTGGGGCATAGGCACATGTCCACAGCACCAGCAACCGGAATGACAGAAGGACTGTGTGCCACCATCTAGACTGGGAACACAGGTCGATTGGCCTACATGCCAGCTGAAGATGGAGTGAGATCTATTGCCAGCCATGGGGATGGGACCAGGTGTCAGAGCCCCACATGCCCATGTTACCAGCAACTGCAGCAAGTTCTAGTGAGAAAACAGAAGTAGCAGCTGGCAGGTATGTGATGCAGCCTGGGTGCCGAGGCGAGACACCCGTCTTTCAAGTTAGGAGCAAGTCCAACCCATGAAGTTGCCATAGCCCTGTATATATGCATGTGTGTTGTCTACACATGTATTCTGCCCATGTCTGCCTGCTGGAAATAGAGTTTCAGTATCTCTACTGGTTGGGCCTGGGAACAGCGGAGCAGTTTTGCTTCATTTGGTCTGTGAGATTCAGGGCAACATATTTTCCCCGGACGTCTTCCAAAGTAGATAAGTGCAATTGGATAGCTACAGTCATAGGCTGTAGATTTGGAATAATTCACAAGATTCAGGCAGAATCATCTGAAGAATTTTCCATTCTCTGGAGAACAGAGGGGAAACAAAAAGCGAGATAGTTTTGAAAATTATGTGCAGTATTCTCTCTTCACTTTTTCTTGTTACTGACTACTAAAAATGCCAAGCTACATTTCAGCACTGTCTAGAAGAACATTATTAAAAATATTTAATTTTTTATTTATTATATTAATTATTATTATACTTATTTTATTATGACATTTATTAAAAATAAAATTACTTATTTCTGATCGACCTTTAGGTATAAGTGCTTCTTCCTAAACCTATTTGAACATACCAAACAAAATGTTTATCATAAGCCAAATTTTTATTTGAGGAAAACAAACAAACAAACAAACAAACAAAAAATCACATCTACATATTTATAATATGGACATTTACCTTTTTGGGGGAGAAAAAAACAGAGCAAAAAGAGAAGCATAGATCATCTTCATCTAAAGACATCATGTTATTAAAGAAGGATCGCTGATGATATATTTTTCAGAAGCACTTGCTCAGCCACAGTGAATCATCCAATAAGGTATTAAAATCTAGTCTGCAGGGAAAGCTGATTCACATAAATATATTTTTCAAACCTTTATTTAAAAATTATTTTAAATTTTACTCACAGTGATTATTGCTAGGTGCATTTTAAATATTTATGATCTTTCAGGGCAACAGCCTAACAAAAAGTTACTTTTATAATGCAAAACAAGTGATTTCATGGGGAAAAAATCTATCTTGCAGAACAAGGACAAAACCATCCACTGTAATGTACCCTGCTGAATTTATCAGTAAACTCATAGCATTACAGAATCATTGAGGTTGGAGGGTACCTCTGGAAATTGCCTAGTCCAGCCCCCCAGCTCAAGGCAGGGGTAGTCAGAACAGGTTGCATAGGAATGTGTTAAAATGTCTTTACATATCTCCAAGGATGGAGACTAATCAAAATCCCTGGACAACCTGGTTCAATAATTGGACAATCTGATAGTAAAAAAGTTTTTTCTTATGTCTGAAATGAATTCCCATGTTTCAGTTTGTGCTCCATTTCCTCTCATCCTTCAGCTGTGCGCCACCGAGAAGATTTCATCTCCATCTTTGTTACTCTCTCCACCACATAAATAAATAAAATCTCGTAAGAGGGTGGTCTTTATTATCTATATTCTTAATGAACATATTAAACAGTAGTGGCCACACTATTGATCCTTGGGGAACACCACTACTTCATGGCTGGCCTCTAAACTGATCTTCACAACACTCATCACAGCCTTCAGTCAGTTTTCATTTAACCTCACTGTCTGTTTATCTAATCTAATCTAAACTCTATCAGTTTTTCAGTGAGAATATTGTGAGAGAGACACTTTACTAAAGCCATGATAAATGACATACACCATTCTCTTCTTGTCCACCAAGCAAGTAATTTTGTGGTAGAAGGTCATTAGGTTGGTCAGACACAATTTCTACTTTGTAAATCCAAGCTGACGACTCCCAGTCACCCTCTTGTTATGCTTAGAGTACCTTGGTTATTTCCACCTCCTTTGTCTTCAACTCCCCTGACTCATTTAACAATGTGCCCACATTTTCCCTTATTTATTATCATTTATTTATTTATTATTTATTTATTTATTATTATTTATTATTTATTATTTTCTGCCACATGCAAAATCTCTTTTTGTTGTCCTTCATGTCCCTTGACACATTTATCTGCAGATGGGCTTTGGCTTTCCAAACCTCATCTCTGCACATTCAGATAGTATCTGTACAATTTCTCTTTTTTTGTCCAGATGCTTTTTCTCTCTCTTCTATGCTCTCATCTGAAGTTTGTGTTTTATCAGAAGTGTCCATGTAGACCTCCTGACACTATTTCTTGATTATAAATTACTCCCTCCTAAAACACTAAATGCAAACTGGAAGAAGAGAAGAAGAAAACAAAATTCATGCTATAGTTCCTGCTAGTTAAGGCAGGCACAGACGACTTTTGTATCAGCTATAGTGCATGAAGATGAATTACATGTAAAGAGGAAGCATTTATTCCCTCTGTAATGCAGAGCTTGCCTCTGATATATTACTGTTCTTGGTGCAAATTCTCAGCTGGTATTTATTTACACAGCACCACTGAAGACAAACTACTACTCTCATTTGTACCTGCTGAAAATAGAGATAATTAGAATCTTTTTTACTCATTAACTTTGAATGTTAATGGTTTGTTCCCTGTTAAGAAATTAAGCATCTCTAGACACTCTAAATTCTCACCAGGTATACTCAAAAGTCTAGGTATCATGTTTGTTTAGCAGTTTCTGCCTAAGAAAAGCAATTTGCTGAAATATTCTTCCTCTATTCAATGGAAGTAGGTGAAGAACTTGTGAAATCAGGACAATTACTTCTCCCAGCACTGTGGGTTAACCACAAAGTGGGTAACCAAAATTAGAAAAAATTATGTGTCACAGTAAATGCTTGCTGGACTAAATCATATTATTTCACTGGAATTTTGAGCAGAGAAAGACAATGTAATGAAAATTGGCACTTGATATTTCTTACAGTATTTTAAAAAAAATTGAGTTTTAATCCATAGCAATGAGAAAAATCACATTTCTTATGAGAGACATAAGAGGATATCTTTGTGTGAACACAGAGTAGACTAAAACGAAAGAAATAGCTACCAAATTCTCATGGGTCTTTAAATATTTTCAGTGTCTGTTTAAAGATAATTTCTTACAGCTATGTATCATAGTAATAAAATATGAGCGTTTATAAATAAATTTTTGTTAGGTAATATTTCTCTCTCAAAGTTTCTCAAGGAAGAATGCCTCTATGTTTGCATGAATGCTCATTACATCTCTCAAAGTTATGATTTCTATTTATTTTTTTTTAATCAGACAATGAAGAATCAAATAGAATACTTTTACTGAGGTTCAAAAGCACAAAATAAGATGGATACTCCCAATAAAGTTAGCTACAAATAGTTAAACCAGTCTGAAAAGTCTGAGTGACAGACAAGGGAATAAAGTATTGCTTCCCAAGGATGAACAAGATTAACATAAAGACCAAGTGATAGACAGATCCCATCAAGACCAAATCCTGGAAAAAACCTTCCAAATACCAAGAATATGGTGAATGCACAGCTCAAAAAGCTCTAATGAAATCTTTGTAAACATGTAAGTGCTACACTGGGTTTTGAAGGATGAAGCTTTGTTTATTACAGAGAGTTGATACTACCAACTTAGAAAAACACAGAAGAAGGTCACTTCCAGTTCCTTCAAGATTAGTACTTAGTACAAGACTAAAATTTTAGGAATGTAAGTTAACTACACTGTATCAATATGTTTATTAAAAAGAAATCACTGACCCAACCTTAAAATACTAGTTAAAATATTCAGAATTTTTTCATGCTTATCTTATTTAATGGGAACACATAGCATTTAAGAGTATTGGAAAGAGACAATTACAATGCCTACATTTGAAAAGAATATAGAATTATAGAAGTGGAATCCTTCTTTTAAATTTAGGTAATCTTACAGAAAAAGTATGAGATTATCAATTAATGTCTGAAAATAGGGAGCAAACAAACCCAAATTTGGATTCAACCTTCTGTATGGCAGGGTAAAAGATCTGTTTAAAAATAATGACTAGGAGACTGTAGACTAGTGGGATTTTGACACCATATCACATGACATTCTCACATACAAATTAAGAAATATAGTATTGATAGAACATTTATGTTTCATGGACTGTAGCTCCTTTTTTAATATAATTCCTCAAGAGATCTGTCTTGATTCTGGTTGTGTGTAATGTTTCAATTAATGATTTGGCAGGTGATATAAACACTACATGGACAAATATGCAATTGATGAAAAAAGTTGTGATGGTTTGCAGACATTCTGAAGAGAAAGATGAGCATTCATAATCTCTTAACACCTCCTCTCCCCCTGAAGAAATAGTCTTAGAGGAAAGTAGAGTATGAGTATAAAGACAAGACAAAGTTTTACACATAAGTAGAAGTATTTTTTCTGACCAAACACAGAATGAGAATAACAGTTGTTCAGAACAGGTATTTGGGTTAATAGCGGATCATAAATCTAAATGGATCAAAAAACTAATATTTAATTATGTCATGAAGTTACTCTAAAGGTAGACCATACTAATATGTATAAGCATGAAATGCTGCCTGAAAGACACACAATTACTCTCTTCACTTTCCCCAGTGCTGACAAGGCACCAGCTGGAATTCAGTGTTCACTTTGTGCCCGGATTATCAAGAATGATGGGGACTGACAGGGGAGAATTCAGGGAGATCAATATGAACTTTAGAAAGAGGAATGAATGAGTTTGTTTAGTCAAAAAAAGGAAAGATCCTTTCCTTTTCCTGATTATAAACAATCATAATGTTTATGATTATAGATTTCAGGTACAAATACTCTTGAACTGAAGAAAGAGGACCAATCTTTCCTTCGTATCTTTAATTAATGGAACCTAATCAACTGAAACTATAGAAAATAATCAGGTTAGATATTAAAGCAAAATTTGAAGATAAGTTTGACTGATTGCCTGGGAATATGGTGAAGCTCCACATTTGAAGGTTTTGAAATGTAACCATGCAGAGTATTGAGCCAAATTCTTTTCAAACAATTCTTTCCTTCTCAATCTATTTTCAGTATATTCTGTGAAGGTCATGAAACATTGTCATCTTTGAGATTGTCATTGAGAGAAATACTGGAATATCAAGCAGAAAGAATGAGATGCTTATGATAAGTGTAATAAAGAAATGGGACTTAAAATTACTAACAAACTCTTGGATTTAAGGACTAATAGGAAAGCCTTCAGTTTACTTCATAATCTAGAAGTTCACTATCTTGAAATGAAAAGATTAGAAAGACCAGTGCATATTTGCTAATCTTACAAGGGTCTTCCATCATCACTTTTTTGCTTTGAAGAAAAATGCTGTGTTTTGATACATGCTAAAAGGTATTTTCAATACTATAAATACCTTTATGAAAGGCATTTATATCTTGTGATAGGCTGCTCTTCAAGAGAACTGTATGTAGTATCTCATCATCTTCAATATAAAAAATATTTAAATTTTAACTTTGACACAAGCATAGAACAACTATGAAAATAGACAAATGAAAAGCTTTTATTACTTCATGGTCCAAAAGCAGGTATTCTGTACAGTATTTGCCAGGCCAAGGGCTGAGACCAATAATAAATAGGTTGAGGACCACAGAATGATTTGAATTGGAAAGGGCCTTGAAGATCAGCTAGTTCCTACCTCATTGCCCTGGCAAGAGACACCTTCCATAGACCAGTTTGCTCAAACGAAACAAAGAAAGAGTTAAAATATTTATATAATACTCGAGAAAAAACAGAGGTTAGATCATCAATAAACTTATGTTACAAATTTTATAAAGAAGTTCTTATAAGACAGTTTTACAAAAACAATCAAAAAACTCCCCTGCCAATCAGAGGCACAGAAATCCCCTCAATATAATTTGATGTGCTTTTGACAAAAAGTGGTTGAGAATAATAATTTTGCTAAAATTATATATTTTTCAGCTATACATAGGCATGAGTTCATGGTTCTGCCTACTCAAGGATATGCATTCATAAAAATGTAAATATGTAGACCTTCTTTATAATAAAGGAAGTATAAAATCATTTTATTATACCTATATAGGCACACACACTTTCCTGTTTTAACTTACCATGACTATCCATGACTCTCATTTGATTCCTATAGCTTTGATAACTGTCTTGTTAATCAAACAGTGATGTTAAGCAAGAAGCCTTAATGTTTTCCAGTTCTCTCTCTCTTTGCTTTTTGGTTGTCTACTAACACTGTTTGGGTGTGTTCTCACTCATTTAGTCCATATAAATTTCATCACTTTGCTCCCTAATTCATCCTTCACTCACTAGCATACTTAAAATTAATTTTTGATGCAATTAAATAATTAAAATAATTGCTTTTTGCTAAAAACTTCAACGAAAATAGTACAGAAAAATACAGATTATTTAGAGAAAAGAGTTTAATTGCTGACCTTCAGTGTGACACCAATGGCTTGCAAGTTTCTATTTCTTTTCCATATTTCACAAATGGGCAGGATTCCAAGACTCCTGTTTATTTTCTGTTACCCAAATGGCAAAAAATAAACTTGTGATCTTTTTCATTACTATTATTACTATTATTATTATTATTATTATTATTATTATTATTATTATTATTATTGTTGTTGTTGTTGTTGTTTTTATTATTAGTAATAATAATAATAATAATAATAATAATAATAATAATAATAATAATAATTATTTTCACTTTTATATAGCTTCAGGGGAAAGTTTCAACTGTTCTTCTAAATCAATTCAAGCCATCTTTAAGTCAAAATAGGGTGATTAGATTTGAGCTTTTTTTAATAAGAATAATATATAGCTAGTCTTCATTATTTCTAGGAATTTCTTCTTGTGCTTTGAAAAAAATATCTGAAAGTAGAGCTCTACATTATAAATGTGCTTCATTTGAACCAATATGAAAATAGTGTTTTAAAATTTCACACATCTCATAAATCACTCAGAGAAAATATTTTTTTACTTGCACACCCTCATTATGAATAATGTAAAGAGCCAATTAATAGAAAATATTCTGAATTATGAATTAGGACCAAATTAAAAATGCAAAATTGCAGAGAAACAACAACTGCTTGTTTTAAATTCCCCTTCCAGACAGGTAACCATTTTTAAGTACATCTGATATCCCAGTTGACCTATATCTTTATCTATTCCTATGGCTAATGAGGAACAAATTACTTATTACTCATGAATGACACTAACTACCTACTCTTGCACAGAAGAAGAATATTACAATTTACATTTAAATGAGTTTTGAAATGTTAATGAACAGAGAAAGTATTCTAATTATCCTTAAAACTACTAATTACTTCAGAATCATACTCTATGTTTGCCCAGCAGCATTAATGAAGAGCAGCTCTGGATTTGTAGAATTATTCCCCATAACAGGGAGTCAAGAATGGGAAAACAATGCCAAAATGTACTTAATATCATTTGATAAGAGGAAGATGGCTGTATGTGGTACACATACAAAAATATTTTAAGAAATACCCTCAAAAACATTTGATACTTTCTTTAAGTTTATGTAGAACCTTAGATTTAAGATGTGTTTGTCAGGGTCACTTGGGCCCAGATGAAGATGGAATATTAGCTTTTATCTCCACTTCAATGCTAATTTTCCTTTGCCTGTTTTTCATTGTTATTGTTTTCAGTCGCAGTTGGGTTTTTGTTTTGGTTTCTTTGTTTTTTTTTCCATAACTGTCATTTAAACATTCAGGAGCAAGACGGTAAAAAAATTCACAGGAGTATTTTGTGCACCCAACATAAACATATTGGGTTTTTTCAGCTTAAAAGGTCAAATTAATTTTTCTTTTATGACCAGTCATACTGATTTTACTGCATTACTATCTTCATGTCAGGAGAAACCAAGAATCATTATTAAGTTTTTCTGATAAAAGAAAACATTTTCTTTATTTAGCAAACTCAGGGAAGGAAATTATTTCATTCAGAAATATCATCCATCTTAAAAAAATTGTTCCTTGACTTTTTCACTTTTACTCATTTATTCCAACTCTTCTACACACACACGACAGATATCATTAAAAGTTTGAGAAATTAGCAAGAAAAATTAGTTCTTCAGAGGGATATAATTGAAATAATTCAGTAAACAATGTAGTGGAGAGGTATTAGAACGACATTGCAATCTTTACGTGATAGTTCAAAGGGAACTTAATACCTTAATTTTCAATACTGTGGAAGCATATATTTTTGACAAAGATAGCAAATCCAAAGAGATTTAATATTTGTATTATAAAACATTACTGAATGTTAAAGCACTGATTAATATATTTTTAGTCTATATTATTTGGTAATTATTAAATAATAGAAAATGTCCATACGTTGAGTCACTTTCTGTTCTGATACTGAATTGATTTTCCCAACTTTGACACATCTTTCTGGTGATACACATATTTGTTTTCATACTGTTCTTCCACTAACTTAACAGTCTGCTCAGAAATTTGTTTCAGTTTTGTTGCACCTCTTGCTCATTTGCAGTCTAGTCTTTGTTTCAAATTCAGCAACAATCTCTGATGCCTAGAAACGTGGGTTTTTTTCACCAAAGGCCTTAAGAACATTGAAATGAGTAATTGATACTGAATTATGCATAGATTTAAACTCTCATCTGAGTCTATTTTTTAATCATTATCACTGTTACTATCTTCTGTTTCTCTTAGTAACAAGTTAAATAAAGAAATAAGACAAGAAGACAAGAAGCTCCCAAGATTCATTTTTAAGGTTAAAAGTTCAGCAATCTCCAGGTAGACTAGGTCAATATCAATTCCACTTGCATCATCCAGAAAATGAGCTTTAAGAAAGGGTAGCTGAGCTACTCATGATTAAAAATTAGGAAAACAGTTGCAGATTAACTGCTAATTACTCACAACATTTGGCTCAAATATTTTGCATTGAATAGAGACAGATGAGAGTTCTCTGCCCATGCCAAAATAAAAGGGCATACTGTCAAAAGGATTTCAAACATTACAGTAAAATTCAAGATTTTGAGGGACTCCTTAAATGGCATTCTATTCTAAGCAGAAATTTCCCATCACCTGCAGCTCACAAAATCAGCATTAAAATGAAAATCGCTTCCTGTCCTTCATATTTCTGTAGAAAACATCTTTTGCACAAAAAATGAACACGCCGTACTTCTCTGGGTTATAACACGAACCAGACAACTACATATGCCATAGCAGGTAAAGGGCCAGATCTCTTGTATCATAGTCTGGATTGTAATGATAATTTTTTTAAACACTGCCAGTCTGGGTGAAAATCTTCTGTAAAAATCCAGAAACCTTGCAAAAGTTAGTGATTTGGGATTAAAATAAAACATAATCGGGAATATCTTGAAAAAACATTCCACAAACTGAGCTTTTAAAACATTAGAACTCAGCAAGCTAGGCATTCATGTTCATATTGGATAAATAAACAATTATTGTACAACTGAATGAGAAAAGGTGGAATACTTTCCTTTTAATATTTTAGTATTCACTTCTAAAGTAAAAGGTGCAAGAAACAGGCTAGCCAAAGGCCAGCTCTTGTTTTCAATGCAAATCTAATGCAAAACATTCTATTGAAAGAGTACCTGTTGATGAAGTTTAGACGCAAACCTTGTTGCAGCAGGTGCTCTTAACTATACAACACAACTTATTTGCATGTTATAAATAGAATAAAATGCATTGCTTCTCCTGTTGCATTTGGCTTTCTCCTCTTTCTTTTATTTTTTTCTATTTCACTCTTAGCCCTTCCTTGTACCTCTACTTATCTTCCTCTCTCTTTAATTTTTATGTTTTAGTCAGACCCCTTTAGTCTTAGAGAAAAATAAAAATAGGAACCAAGATGTATCTGTCTGTCTTCCTTATTCTGTCTCTGAAAATTCCCTTATAGTGAAATACCATATTCTGGTTGAACTGTATTCTGGTTTTGAGTATCTCCATATCTGGTTTTCCATGTATAATTCATAACCATTTCATTATTATTTTTGTTATTGCAAACTTGTCAAAGTTGTCTCCTCTTCCTGAACTCTGAATTGTGTAAACAGATGACACTAGGTATAAAACAGATTATTTTTTCTTGAACTTTCAAAGTCTATGAATTGTTTTTGGAAAGACTATATATATCTTGCATTCAGGATTTTATTTAGAGTAGATTCTTTTATGCCCAATGTGTATGTGACCTGCACACCTGATCTATGCAAAAAATTGAATTTACAGGCACAAGAGATTTATATTTTATGTTTTCATCAAATTACACTGTACATACAATCACAGAAACCATTAGCAATATTTCATATTGTAGTTCACACCTTGAAATGATGCCTGAGTGTCTAGATATCACCTTTCCATGCAAAACCTCTTTCCAGGAATTCTGGAAAACTAACCCAACTTTTTTAACTTCTTTCCTTATGAATGTTTACAATTAAATTTAAGTATTCTTTTTTAAGGAGACATAAAATATCACTCCGTGCTCTAAACTGTCCATATAAAACTGAAAGTATTCAGCTAAAACAAGTTACTAAAATCTCTCTCTCCAGCCAACAAGATGAAATTAAACTTTTAAGTCTCCTTCAGTGCCAAGAAAAAATTCTACAAGCTTCAAAACAGCAATGTTTCACATGAATTACCAGCTGACAGAAAGTAAATTCACAGCACAGTCATTCAGTCATTCATCCTTGTCATCTCCCTACAGGTCAACAATAGACCCATTTTTTGTGGCTTTCCTGTGACTACTTGCAAAATGAACTATAAGAGCTTTCATTTCATATGAAAGAAGATTTCTGAGTTAACCTCATCCAAATATTACCCAAAAGAAAATTTAGAGTTCAGGTAGAACTTCCATATTCAAAAGAACAATCCCCAAGAAATATTCATGCCAGTTTCTGTTCTGCATGGTGAATTTTAACTGAATTTATTTTTCCTCTAATACTTCTGTCACTCAGTGAAGGAAATGCAGACATTTCATCTACAACAGCTATGGGCTTTACAAAGTATATTTTTTTTAATAATGTGTACAGCTCCAAGGTGGAAGGAAACACAAACTGATTTTTATACTTACTGTTACTTTTAAAACCTGTTTAAATTGTGTTTGAGGATGAATAAAAGTCAACATATCCAATGCTTTTCTGACCTTAGTTCTGTAGAAAGTGTGGGAAGAATATTTGCTTGTTTTCAGCAAATTCTTTCTCTTGTCCAAATATCTACATACCTGATAATAATCCCAAAACATGGCTTAGAGTAGTACCATTTGCACTAAAGCAGTTTCCCCTTTCTATCTACCTGCCAGAACTAACTGTATTTCAAAGGCCTTGCATAAAATATAATCACTTATCACAAAGGTTCAGGAGACCATATTGATGAAAATCTGATCATTGAAGATGAGCTGGGTCTGGCTGGTATGGAGGCAAATTTCTACATAGCGGCCCATATGGCGCCGTGCTTTTGACCTGTGACTACACCATGCTCAATAACACACCAGGTTTTCAGCCATTGCTGACAAGTGCTTGTACATTGTCAAGGCTGCTTCTGTTTCACTCTGTCCGCTCAGAGAGGGGGCTGAGACTGAGCTGAGGTTGGGAGGGGACACAGCCACAACAACTGACCCAGACTGACCCACGTCGTATTTCTTGTCATGTCATGCTCAGCAATAAAATGTCAAGGAAAAGAGGAAGAAGGAGAGATGGTGGTTATGATCTTTGTCTCCCCAAAGTAGCTCTATGAATGCTGAGGCCATGCCTCCCAGGTGGTGGCTCAGCATTTGCTTGCTGATGGAAAGTACTGCATGAATTTGCTTTGCTTAGCTTTGCTTTCCATGTGCAGATTTTACTTCATCTATTAAATTGTCTTTTCCTTGATTTGTAAACCTTCTTGCCATTCTTATATATTCTCCCTATCCTTCAAGAGAGGGGAAGGAGTGAAAAGCCATGAGGGTTTAGCTGCTGACCACCATAAACGAATTACAAGGAAAATAAAATTAAAGTATATTTAAAAAAAATTAATTTCAAAAACTTATAAAACTGTGTATTATCTTTTCCAGGTATATCTGCATAGATAGTCATGTACATTAATTCCAGTAGCCTTTGTGGATAGAACGTTCCTCTAACTTAGAGGAGCCAGAGGGCTTTACACGAAATGCCTGTGGGCCCCATAGAATGCCAGGAGCAGTCTGGAAGCACTGGACAGGTAACCTGCTGAGATACTCCCTCACATGCTCCAAAAACTTCTCTTTATCCAATTTTCACCCTTGTGCTCGTCACTAGGGACTTTAGGAGGAAATAATGGTAGACATGATGAAGCCCTTCATTTCTCTGAGCTGCAAACCCTTTTTTTTTGCCTGGAAGAATTCTTTTGGAAAAAGCGTGAAACAAATTCGATGTAAATAATTCACTCAGTGTGAGAAAGCAACACTGAAGCTGTGTGACAATGGGAGGAGTAAACTGGGTTAAAGCAGCATGCCTCAACAAGCAGTGGACAGTGGAAAAAAACTGGGACATGAGAAATACTCATCTAGTCTGAAATTTTTTTCACTTTACCATGTTTCCCAACTCCGAGATTTCCTTCCTGTGAACATTTGAATATTAGAGGCTGATCGACATGAATGCTCAGATCAGTGAGTTTTAAACTAAAACACCCAAGCAGTTATCCAAAGTTAGTTTTGAGTTATATATTCACTCAGAAATTACAGCAAGTTTCATACTGGCTGCATGAAATCAGTCACTCAGACTCAGGCAACTGGAACAAAATAGATAAAATCTGTAGCTAAAAAAGCACTTAGTGACTTTCAAATACCCAAACCAAATTTCAGCAGCTATATACAAAGAAAGTACACAGAGATAGATGTGCATCCATGCAAGAAATTTAGAACTCTTGATCATGTACAAAGGCTGCATTTGTTGAATAGCTACATCAAATATCTGCGCTATTGATAATTATCCATTGTCAGAGGCTGATGCAGTACGGTACACTCCTCTTCATACTACAGAACCTAATGTCACAAATTTAATTTATCAGATGTTAGGGCCACATCTCTAAGGTATTAATTAACTGAGTACCAGCAGCTTGTAGTTGTATAATCCTTCAAAAATAAATAATTCTTTCTCTCAAAACTTGGAAGCTGTTCAAAAATGGTTAAATAAACAATCACTCATCTGTCACTTAAATTACATGAGTGTTATCCTTCTATCCAACACTGTATGCAAAACTTGTACTATAAACATGAAAGCACTAAAATAAATTTAAAATATCTTGAATCTTGTGAGCATCTGGCTACTCCTTATCTTGCATGCCTTAGGATGTACCAGAGTTGCTGCTTATTTTATGAAATGTGTCAACTTAAATCACATAATTTTATATTTTATATAGAATTTCAATGCAACCATTTCACTGTATCTCATTATCTTTTGCTTTTTTTCATTTCACTTCAACAAATGCTTTTCAGTTTTCCTGACATTATAGAATATCATCCACAAGAATGTAAATATTTGTTTTTGAGCTGTAAATGGTGACAGGAACTTGAATCATAACTGCAATTATGAGTGACCAGGTACAGAATTTAATAGAGTGAATCTAGGGTTGTGGTCCAGCAGACTCCAGGAGTTGGGAATCGCTTCTGCCCAGCTGCCAGAGCCTGGCCATGTCTATCAAGAAGTCTTTCTTTCCGAGACCAGTCAATGTGGATGCTTTCCATGCTACTTGGTTCTAGTGGGAGGAAGAAAGGTGTGTGCAGATCATGGCCTGACACTGTGTAGTGCAGATGGCTACACAAGGGGCTGTCTTTTGACAGCACCCACCTATAACACCTCCAGAATCTGCATGAAACCTAAGAACAAGTCTTCTTCATTCTCCCCAGGTATCAAGGCTGATTCTCACTAGAGAAAGCTCAGATTCCTCCAGACTGTGCCTTTGCCAAGTGTGTTGACATGTCTCTATGTTGAACTACAGCAGTTCTCTTGTACAGGTTCTTGACTCCAAGCAGCAAAGTAAGAAACCTGTGTGTTAGCATAGAAGCAGAGACATAGCAAATCCTGGTAGTTAAACCATAGAAGAAAGCAGAAGAACTTGAAGTGTCAGATACTGCAGAGGGACATCAAGTGCCAGGTCTCCCTGAGTGGAAATCAATCTCTTGTGAGCTTATGTTTGCATGAAATAATGACAATAAAGATGAAGAAAAAGCATTTTATACTAATACGGCTTCAAAACTTTTTTTATACTTTTTTATATGCGTACTGCTTCCTGGCTTTTTTGTCACATCCTTTTTCTTGATGAAGATGCTTCAAAATTCAAAGCAGAAAAGGTAATCAGGACTAAATTTAAATTAGACTTACTCTTTATTTGCATTCAATACAAGTACATAAATTATACTCCCAGACTGTGACCAAAGTTACACTGAGTCTGTACATACCTTCTGTACAAAGAAACAGACAAAATCTTAGCTAAGCAGCATATGCTATACTTGTGCAGTATGTCAGAACATGTGGGAGAATGAGGGGAGCTCAGGATACTGGAATTATGTCAACTGTCTCCTCATGACAGAGGAGGGTATAAAAGTTCAGTCCATGAATCTTGATGCCACTTGCTCCTATACTCACTGGAAGTGACTGCTTTCAAAAAATTTTTGGTTTGGTGTAAGTACATTGATTACAATGGAAATACAGCTAAATACCATAATGATAATTGGTCTCTGTATTTGAAATAGCAAAATTCAGTAGATTTATTTATTAATGTAGTACTTACTCTTTTGAAAAGGTCATGAACATTTAATGTATATGCAGCACACATTGTACTACATTGGTTATCTAATTATAGGGAAAGGTAATTTCATGCATGATAATTCACCAACTCATAAAAATAGTGCATAATATATATCCATGTGTTTTTGTTACACCTTCCAACATTTACATTTAAATATTTTTAATTATTTTATGTACTGTGCCTTATTCAGACAAAATGGGTAACTTGAATACACAGGCAGTTGTAAGCCAACAGTGAACATGAGTGACATGCAACAGCCTTTAGCCTTCTGACTTACTCTACAGCTGAACAGACACAGCATTATTTTGTTATGATTACCAATTCAGAACATATTCATAACTAGCAGATGTTTTCCTCTTGGTTGCTTGGCAATTAAGAGATGTTGCTGCAGCTGAATTTTGCACCTGGACAGAAAATGACCAAACCAATTCTGTAAAACCTTTGACTTACAAAAATTGTCCCTTAGTGCAAATGATGATTTTGAAGCTAACACTAGATCTATGTGTCAAAGATAATTAATTAATCACAAATCACTGGTGAGTTTATTCAGATAGCATTTAATTTCCAACCACTATATAAGTATATGAAGAACACAAATAGGAGAAAATAAGATAGCATTCTCCACTGCTGCTGCTAATTTTAAAACACTCAATCATATTTTCATTTCTAGGTACATTATAATTTTTTCTCTTCAACAGTCAAACAAAATAAGTGTACATCCATTATGAAAAAAAAAAGCATGCAACTGGGTAGCCAAAGGCTATTGCTTGTTATATACCTTCAAAGAATAGCAAGCAAGCCAAACATCTCTTGATTTATAGTGTCATGGTTTAACCATGACATAGTGATTGCAAAAATGCAACAGTAAACTCCTTGGGAGGAACATTCCTTAGAAACAAAGTTGAGGTCAACTATTTGCAAAAATAATTTTAAAAGCATCAACTTGTTATACTAACCAGCTTCCATAATCACTTAGCAAATCCTGGAAGCAAGGATTTATATCTGCCAATCTGACAGCAAAGATATGTATAATCCAAGTAATTCTATTTGGTAATAAAGAGAGAACAAAAAAAAAAAAAGAAAAAACGAAAAAAGCTACAGTTTCTGATAAGAATCACTACACAAAAATCAGATTTCTATGCTGCACTAAAATACCAGGATGCCAGACAGTAGGACCTTCAAACAGTGCTCCAAGCTATGTTTCTGCTATATTAATGAAACTCTTTGAGGTCTGAGAATTAAATTCTGCTTCTTTACTGTCTCTCTATTCTGAGACCTAAACAAACAGTCTCCTTTTTTTTTTCAGGAGGTTGATGGTAAGAGAATTACTCACTAGTATTTTGAAAACAAAAGGTCAGAATGTATAATTTAAGATCTAATAAGGTTTGACAGAATTGAGACCTTTGGAAAATAGTTTAATGCATGCATACTTAAGATATATTCGACATATATATTTCAAATAGATGTAAGTTCCTTATTATCAAATAAAAAACCCAATTAAGTAAGAGCTTGAAAGAGTATGTTGGGTTTTTATTATAAAATAGCACAAAGTACAATTAAAGGAAAGGTGACAGCCCAACAGTCAGTACTGAGGCAAATAAACACAGCCTGCCACATGCCATCACTTTAAGATAATTCCTTTATTATGTTAGTTTAAAAAAACCCCAACACATCACGAACACTTTCTGTGTCCAATCACTGCAAACTCATTTGTTATTCATTGAAACATCCATCAAGGATCAAAATAGATTCATTTTCTATTCATGATGCTCCCATATGCACTTCTGCAGGTCTTTCACTATTTCAGTATTTAAATGACAGGTTGTACAGTGGGAAGTAGCATTATATATTAACACTTTGAATGCCACCTTGTAATCTAGTCCAGAAACACATACAAATATGTTTTATTCTGAACATTAACTTAAACTCATTGCTTCCTGTGGCATTTTCTGAGCATTTTAACCTAGGATTCAGGGTGCCTTCTGAAGCCTTGAATCATCTACTTTGGTATTTTACATTTACCCAGACATACCATTTTTCTCACAGAAATTAGTAATACATGTTTGTAAGATGTAAATGCCATAACAACAATCTTACATGCTGCACTTAACTTTGTGGAAAAGATAGCATGTTTTGGAAAAATTGGGGGAATTTTGTTGAAAGAGATATGAAATTCTGTAGAGAGCTGGAAACAGATTTTTAAAGAAATGGAGGTATAACCTGTTTTTTCAACATAACTTATAATTAGTGCAAAAAAAAGGAAGGTATGAGCAACAAGGACAAAAAACAATAGCAAATTGCTACTTGTGCTGTCTGCCTGAGGTTTTCTACTTGCAGTGGGACACAAAGATCAGTCACTTTCTTACATGATGGCATATACACAGAGAAAATTTTTCATCTTCTCCAAAGAAAGAAGATGGTAAACTGTGTTCCCAGTTTCCTAGCCCTATATAAGGACCATCCCTGTTGAAGATATCAGCAAACCACCACTTCAGACAAGTATCTCTGCTCTCTTCCAGAGGCAGTATAAAGACTGAACAAACTGCTGCACAAGCATCCCAGCTATTATACATCACATTTTGAGGTGTCTTAATTTTATCACACATTTCACTCTGATACCAAGGGCTTAGTGCACTAGTCTGGATTCTAGCTCAAAGGCCACGTTGCTCAAATTATATCCCATGAGACTTAAACACCAATAAGTGTGCTCCTTTCCTTAAACACTGTGAAAGCAAAACAGATGTATAAAGCCACTAACCAGAACGGCAGAATTCCTAATTCATTTGATACTGCAGTAAATCCCTGCAAAAGTGATAAAATCAACACATTCCAGAAAGCCTGATATCTGTGGTATAATCTTAAAAAGAAAGATATATGCAATTTTTTAAAATTCATTTTTATTAACAGTTGCTATAAGAGAACACTGGTCGAAAGTTTAAAGACTAAGTACCTTGTAACAGTCTTAGACCTTATTTAAAGGTAAATCTCTAGTAATCCATTTGCATAAGAATCATTATACTAAATAATATAGGAAATATCATGTTCATATTTAATATACCTCAAATTTGATATGCCACTGGCTATTTTTTTCAGAAGTTTTCCGCTGAATTGTACATCTCAATCTTTCCTGTCCTTTTTACAATGCCAAGTTTTCACTGACTTAATTTAACAGCTTAAGTGACAGGAACTTAAAATTTTAAAATATATATGTCTACAAAGACATTGAATTTTTAACTTCTTTGAATTTGAATAAAATGAGATATTAAATCTTTGCATTAAATATTTATTCATATTAGAAACAGACAAAAAAGAATAGCTCATGCATAACTCAGAACAAAGCAACCATATTATGCAAAAAAAAAAAAAAAAGGAAGGGTTATTTCTTGACTTTCCTCACATTTTTTAGTGGATTTTTATTCCTAAAACATAAAGGACAAACAAAATAAAATAAATATTAAATCTTTGTCCTAAGGTGTTCTGACTTTTGTTTATACTTCACCATAATGTGTTTTTGAACACCTCTTATTAAAGAATAATTGCTATGCTATATAAATTTTAAAATAAAGTTAAAATAACTTTTATTTTATAACTTGAGGAACTTGATGTAATAGAGAAAATACTACCTACCCTTTAGAGAAATGAAAAATAATTGACCCTATTAACCTTTATTCTAAACAATTCTTATTGAATTTTTCTTTTATTGAATTGTAGGTCAAGCAAGACCTACCAAGCTCCCAGGTTGCTCCTATGAGATACTAGTAATTTAAATTTATATTTAAAAACAAAGAAGAAGCAAAGAAGCATTTTGTCTTTATGAATACTCTTAGGCCTGAATTCAGGAAACAAACTTTATTATGCCAAAACACATCAGTCCACACACAGATTAGATGTGCAGTGGTTTGCTGTCCTGCAATGCTGTCCAGAAGGCCACATTCTTATTACTTATTCTTATGAAAATGCTGGCATTCAGGATAATTCAAAGACACTGGTTACTGTAACTATATGGCAGTACTGCTCTCAACACCCAAGATACCCAGTTTAAAACTGAATTAAGCCTGACTGTAGGATCTTAAGGCAGGCTTTAATATTTCACATGATTAGATGAATTCTGAATATTTTCTACAAGGTTTTGGTCAGTTTTTCTTGATGGCATACACACCACAACTGCTTTTGCAAAATTTCTCTATCAGTGTCTCCAGCTGTAACTTTCCTTGTTGAAGTTGTACATTGCTGCCTGACCAACCAGTTTTGCCACTTCTCCTTGTATGCATACTGAAATTTATTTTTGCCTTTTCTTTGCCGATCCTGTAAAAACATCCTCCCATTAATTGCTTTGCCAAACATAAATTTAAAGGAACAGAAATGACATTGCATACAACTGAATGTTGGTTCACATCATCTGTGAAAATAAATAAATTTCATCTTTGCAGTGGATGCAATTAACTCATTGCTTTGAGCTACATAACAATATTCATTTAATGAAAATATTAGTAAGTTTTTATGACCATTAATGCATTTTGGCCATGTGTGTCCTGATGGTTCAGTCCACTGGGATTTTGAAATATTTTGTTTGATTTCTAAATAGGACATTGAATAGATAGTGAAAAAGTAATGTTGATTTATAAAAAAATTACTGTATGTTTTACTATAAGATCCTGGAAAAAACCAGTACTTTTTTGAATAAAAATATGATTAATCCATTTCTATGCAATTACACCAAAGCTCAAAAAAATACCTTGAGATACAAAATTATATTGTCACAGCATTTTTAACTGAAATTGTTATTTTTCTAACTATCACCTCTAACACTGAAAAACTGTTTTACATCTTTACAGTTGTTGGTATCTAATGAAAGAAATTCTACACCATGTAACAACTAACAGAAGTCAAAACTGTATTGGTAGAACAGCAAGTAACAGATGTCTTAAGATCTATTTTAGTGTAAAAACTCCAAAACAAATGGGGAACATAATGAGACAACTTGATAATAAATTCAGTTCAAACTCAATCATGTGGTAGTTGAATACAGTTGGAGGCGTATCAACTAATGGTTTGTCCCCTTAATACCTTTTGTTTAAAAAAAGAAAAAAAAAATGTACTATTTAGCAGCCATATGAATGTCACCAAGCCTGAAACAGATGTTTTTTATGCTGACAGTGCAATGTCCAAATTTCTGTGGATATATATATACATAATTTTTAAACTAAATGTTAGAGAAATTTTGCACCACTAAGCTATATTCACATAAACTCCAGAAATTTACTACTTTGAGTAAGAAGTTGCAGAAGTTACAGAATATTGTGAGTTGGAAAAGACCTACATGGATCGAGTCCAACTCCTAAATGAATGGTCCATACAGGGATTAAACCCACAAACTTGGTTTTATTAGCTCTGACCAGATGAGCTAACCTCAGAGTTGAGATCAACAGAAATTAGTTTTTCTAAGAGAAAGCTGAATTATTCCAGAATGAGCAAGACATCAATCCTCAGACATAGCCAAGAAAAGCATCTAATGGACTCCTAGGTATTCCTCAATCCTTCATTTTTAATTTTGTTATATAGCAGATAAATTCAGGGAAAATTCAGGGGGCTCATGCCTAAGCATGAGGTTTTAATGACCATCTCATTTAAGAAGTGGTCGTGCTTATGCAAACAAATTTTATTTAGTCTGGCTCCATCACCAGGGATGTAGAAGGTACCGGTAAGCAAGAGAGAGAGAAAGGAATAAAACGATGGTGCAGCTCCCTTGTCCCCTGAGGCAGGCTGGAAGCTTTAAGATACAGCGCCTTTAGCTGTCCAAGGCTGAAGTGGGAGCCTCAGCAGAGGCTCCTCTGCACCCAACATAGCTGCAGTGAGATTCTTCACTGGGCCAGGATAAAATAAACAGGTGGAAAATAAAATCCTTAATTCCTAGTCTCCCTAATAAAAACTTCTGCACTCTAAAAAAATATGACAATTCTACAGATAAGGATGTTTTTGCTTCTATTCCCATTCCTCCTGAAGGTATGAAATAAGGGAAATCACAATTAATGGATGACAGTTTATATGCTGGGTTTCTACACCACATAATCACAAGTGATAATAATTTTCACCAATAATATTAAGGACTCAAACACAAACCATTAGAATTAAATATAAAAGAATGTATACTCTGGAATGTAGTCTTTTCTCTGAGCAGCTTTCCCTGCAATTGAGCTGGGTAAAGAAGCTATAGCCTCCTTTAAGTAATCACATACTAAAAGTAAAAATTAGCATAAAAGGCTGTTTCAATGGTTTCTACAAACTCCTGAAGTGCAGGAGAAGGATGCAAAGTTCATTCTGGAGGACTAGTAGGATATGGAAGCACCAAAAGAAAGACAGTATTTCCTTTCTAGCAAGAGAGATAAGTTGTATTGTACTGTATTTTATTGTACTTGAGAGATAAGATACAGCTCCTGCTTCAGCTGTTGGGGCACCATCTGCCTCTGCATCCAGTCTATCTTTTACTTTTTGTTGTTTTAAAACTTGAGTACAAGCTTTTCAATTACTTCCCTTTTTCATACATACTCTGTCTTGCTCCTTTTCTATATTTTGAAATCACTATGATATTTAAAATTAAAAACCTAACACAGAACAGGAATTGTAGCTGCTGCATTAGAGCAGTGAAATTTCACTTGGTTGAAGAACAGAGCAGAAACAAAAAAAAAAAAAAAAAAAAAAAAAAGAGGGAGGGTGTGGTGGTGAAATAGAGGGGTAAAAAAAAATTGTCTCCTGAAAAAGGTGCTTTTGCAAAGAATCATTAAGTCTCCATGCCTTCATACTTTCTTCCTCCATCTACACAATAAATTGCCTACCATATCACTGGAAAAATAGATATTATGAAAGACTGATCAAAATGCTTCATGCTGAAAAATCCTCTGTCATTAGGAAACTATCCCAGTGTTGCCACTAAAGTAACCCAAGAAGTTATAGATGCTCAGAGCATCATAACCAAGATGACTAAGATGACTTGTTACTGGAATCGTCTGTGTCCAGTGAAGTGGGTCTTTGCTGGAACTTCACACCTATGAGTACCAATATATTGTGAAAATCCTGTCTGTAGAGCAAAGACCTTAAAGAAAACTTCCTGGTATGCTTATGCTTTCTTCAATGCTTCTCAGTTTCAGCCCATTCTATGATGTTTTTAAAGATGGGCAAAGGGAATAGAAAAAATAAAGATACAGAAGGAAGAAAGAGCAAAAGTTACAAAGAGCAAGTAGTAAGGAGCACAGTGGTATGAGCTGGAGGGAAGAAAGCCTGCCTAGTGAGAGACAAAAAGACCAACACTGATAATGGATGGAAAGAGTCAACAAAGCCTCTGAGAATAGTTCCACACGTGGCTGTGGAAGCTTAATTTCTTTTTTCAGATGGTTCCTTGGGGCCTAGAGGAGGAAAGTACAACAAAATACACAGCCAACAGTTATTTCCATCCCTTTCAATATCCAGTCACATATAACCATTGACCTCTGGCTTCAAAGAATCTTTGGGACAGATTTCAAAGTTGTGTCTGACAACTATTTTTGCTTCCTATTATCCTATTGTTTCTCCTTTCAACCAACAGCATTGCAGTCTCCTGCTTTGATGAAAAGCCCACAGGACTGAAGACTTAGGTTCAAAATACCACTGCTTTATGTCCCATGCATTTCAGCATCACTATCGGCTGGATTACTTTCTCCATGCTGAACAGTATTCTTAAATCCTACTAACTGAAGAGTCCTCAAGGACCCTGTTGGACAGAGATAACCCAATGTGTAGTGACACAAAGCCTGATATGCCCAATGTATGGATCAGTAACAAGAGCAGTTATTCTTAAAGCAGAACACTGCCTGGCAGGGATAAGCAGCCAGCAGTATGCCAGGCACAATTAGAGAACACACATACAATTGTTAGCAATGAAGCTTCAAAGCTGGAAAAATTTTAACTTTTTTCACTTTATAACTGAAGAGGTGCTGTAAGCCTCCATGAATCACTGTGGCTGTACAGAGCAAGAATGTCAAAATTAAAATGTTTTCAATTGCAGTGTAAATAACTGAAGGTGTTACTACCCTTTTGCAGAATTGGTGTGTGTCTTTCTGAAACTGTCAACCTTATATATGTGGGAAATTATTGCATACACTGAATTTCTATTTGTTAATGCTCTTCCCAAATATTTTAAACATTTAAATATTCCTATGAAAATCCCTTTCTTAATTCTTTCTTAAACTTCATAAACAGCTGTTCTTTGGTCTATTCACACTACTGAAACTAAGAGCAAAACCACCATCATAAGATCCCTGAGTTAGAGCAGATGCCTCAGGCTCCTAAGTTCCATAGCAAAGTGCCTTGCTATGGAACATGCTGTGTGATTTAAATCCCTTTCACAATGTAAGACACCTCTAAATAAAATAAAATAAAAAATAAAATTAAAAACAAGTCACAGCTTTCCGTCTAACAATTTGTTTGGAGGAACATTCCAGAATTTTTTTGATCAAAAAAACTAGGAATATTCCAGTTTATTAATTATATTTATTCATAGTCAATCAACACCCACTTATTTGTGTCAGCATGGCTCTTTAGACAGATAGTTTTTTCTTCACAGTATTTACACCTGATGAGTCTGAGAATTTTGCTTACAACTCCTCTTAGCCTTTGGTTTGCTAGAGTAAACAAATCAAGCCTTTTCCAATGAAGGGGGTTTTCTGGCTCACCATTTTCTTGACAGTGTTCTGCACTTGCAGCTGCTTGAGCTCTAGTTTGTCTTTCCTCTTTGTTCCTGAACATAATATTTCATTATTTGTTTCACTGAGATCTTAATAGCATCGTTTGTCTCTTCCTTTTTTTATTTTTTTTTAAATGTAACATAGTTCTAATTGAATTCTGCCATTTTTGCAAATGCATCATAATAGTAGTTTATAGATGCACTGATATACTAAGACTTACCCTAAGCCACTTATTTTCATATTAGAAACTCTCAATGGAAAAAGCCTAAATAACAACAGGAGCAATAAAAACAAAAAATTAGTGACACAGAATCTAACAGCAGACATTCTCTATGTGATATATTAGACTGCTTTTGTGTCCTCCAACTTCATTTTGTCAGCAGATTATGCTGAAAATATTTCCCTGCTATTAATGTAAGGGTCATTAATGAAAACATTTAAGAAAATTGCTCCCAATGCTAACCTTTGAGAACACTAATGACTTCCCTTTGTATGATATTTCTTCTTTCAGCATGAATAGTTGCATTAGCCAATACTTTATCCTCCTTTTTAATAACCTACATTGCTTTCTGGAACTGCTAATTTAAGACATAATGTAAAATTTTCTACTGAGGGCTACATAAAGGAGGTCTATCCGATTTTCACCACAGGAAAACCTCTACAGTACGTAGACATTAACCTCCAAATCTTTACTTTTTCTCCTGTTCAACGTATCATGATTGCAGCTGTGGCATTCAAGCTTTTTCAAGAAGAAAATCTTATCTGAAAAGCAGAAAGGATGAGATCCAAACCAGCAGTGGAAGGAAAAAGCAAGAACTAAGGATAGAAGATGAATTAATGACAGTGTTAACTCAGCTATTAACATTCTACTAGAACATATGCGTTGCCTTTTCTTCAACCAGCAGGAAGCACATCTCTTTATATCCTTTCTCTTGTGATCAGAATATTAGCAGCAGAAAATTAGTGGGGCTCAAACACCTGGGTCTCACTCCTGTCAGGAAAAAAAAAAAAATTAAAAAAATCACAGTGCAATCAGAATATACATTTGGAGTTGGCTGCCTTACTACAGTGTAGTAAAAGAATAATCCAATGCCCCCAATCTCGGTTAGATTTGGGAAGGAAAGGGAGGGGCATTGAAGCCAGAGGGTGCTCCAAGAGGCCCTTCAGTCTGGATATTGAGGGAAATCAGCACTGAGGATTACATCATGCAGAGTTCATGCTCTGTAATTGGGAATTAACCTGGAAGAATGTACATGTAACTTGATGTGGACAGCCATCCATTCATCCATTAGGACTGCCAGGGAAGCCATAGATATAGAAACAACAGCTAATAAAAGGGCAGGGAACAATGCCTTGGACTTGGAAGTCACACAACTGATCATAAAGTTTTTCTTTCAATATGTTTTTTGAGCCTAGATTTGTCAGGAAATGATGAAGCTGTGAACACATTGCAGGTACACGTCTCTCAGGCAAAGAACAAGCAGCACATTTAACTTCTGAAACAGATGACCAAATTGGTTAGATTTAATATGCAATTTGACACGTGCTCCTACACAGTGAACAAAAGGCCAGAGCATAAGTATAATCTTTAGTAAAGGCTGAAAATGCAATTAAATTTAATCCTGTTCCTCTTTTTAAGTTTCCAGAGGTTGAAGTATTCACAGAAGAAACCTATTCACTTTGGTTACAAACCTAACTTCTTGTAAAGAAGGAATTAAATCCAAGTAATTATATTAAAGCACTAATATTTTATACTCTAGATTCAAGAACAGTCAGGATCCTAAGAAGGAGTGTCTACTGTAAGTGAAGTGCACATACATATGGGTGTACATGTATATGTATATGTATATGTGTATATATATAATTTCACTCTTGCACATACCCCTGTAATTAAACATCTATAAATTTAAGACTGTAAAAGTGTTCTTACACTGACCTTTCTTGACATAAGATTTAGAACTTTAAAAATTGTTTAGGCATACAAGGCAACAATTTATATTCCTTATTTAAAAAAAAAAAAAAACACAACAAAAAACCAATCACCTATTGGAATAAGCAATCAAAATAAATTATATGAATTTAAAAAATACAGTAAGCCCTCTATATAACTCAGTCATCAAGACAAATGGCAATAGCTCATTTGTAATGCAATTGGAATGCTTATTTTCCCTAGCATACATTTTGACACATTGTTATTTCTCACATTCTGTTAAACCCTGACATTTTTCAACCTTCTTAAAAGATATTCTTACTTTTAAAACAGAATTTGTATTTCCTAAATAATATACAGGTTTGCTTTCAAATTTCCATTTCAAAGGTTCAATTAATTCAAGTGTAAGCTACAAAAGCTACTCATCATCCAATCTGACTATCAAAATGTGGAGGAAAAAGTAAGTTAATTTTCTTCTATTGAAGTTTTAACAGAAGAAACAGAGGTTCACATCAGATGAAAGCTTCCATTCTTTATGGGTTTTTCTTCTTGCTGTCCATGGCATACAAATGGCAAAATACCCCACAAACTTTAATAGCTTTAACATCAAACTTTAAAAAAAAAATAATTAAAAATTACTGTTGCTTAAACTAAATATGACTTTGATGAATGACTCAGAAAAAATCCAGAAAATAAAGCTTCTATTTCATATATCAAATCCTTCTGGCTCAATGATAGACAATCTTCAAAGGTAGCAGAGCTTTGGTAAGGTTTCCTCTGGATTATCCTAAGCTTCTTTGATTTACCTGAACTTCTGAAGGTCCAGTGGCTCATAATCCCTTGAATATTCTTATTTGGCACAGTTTGCCGTAGAGGGCACGAGTTATGGGTCTGCAAAACTGTCAGTCTTCCTTTGTGTACTGGCAATCAGGAGAAATGATTGTCTTGCCCCTTACCTACATTTGGCAGCTCTAACAGGAATCTCAGTTCCCAGTATAATCTAATCTCCCTTTTTGGAAAAAAAAAATAACTCCAAGAAATAAAACCAACAACAAACACCACAAAATGACATAAATACAAACCAAAACCAACTAAATGTACTGCAAGGAGAACTTCAGCTACAAACTAAGCAGCTTCAGTCTTGACATCTTCGTTTCTTGGTATAGAGAGATACTGGTTTGAAAACTATGCCAATCAAAATAAATGTTTCTCAAAGAAATGAACAAAACAATTTAAACCCATCTGTCCATAGCAAAAAGATTAAATGTCCAAGTGTATGCTTACAACAACTGGAGCATTAATAGTCAGCAACAGAAAGTCACTCAAAAGGTGCCAATAATTATAAAAAGAATGTCTGGTCAGATGGTATGCCAAGTTAAATGATATTTCTCAGATCAATGATGTAACAAAAAGGGGAGGGAGATATGTGGACTGGAATAAAAAATTTGGAAGTGTCTCTTTCTTCCACGTGTTACTTGGGCCCTCAACACGCTGCTCTCTACTTCCCCATCAAAAACTGAGATACATCCTGTGCCACACCTCTGTTTATGAGCTTCAAATAATCTGAACAACTGATAAAGTTATGATTTATATGAATATGTAAGGCACAAGAGTCAATCACTTGTGCTCACATTTTAGAAGCTGCCTCACATTTTATAAGTTTCAAGTGACTTTCAAGCGACAACTGGAAAGGAAACTGGTGAAAATTAAACCACTGAGAAAATAACTGCTGAAGTTTCATCAAGGCTTAATTTGGCTGGTTATTTTCTCTGCAACTCCATGAATTTAAGTTATGACTCAGTCTAATTTGGCTATACAAGTGAAAAAAGGTACTAAACGCTTCATGGAAAATTCCCTGAGCCAGCTGTAAAAACAATAGAGAATATAATAAAATCACAGCAGCCAATGAACTTCTTCATATCATTTTGAGAAGTGGTTCCTACATTTCTTTTTTCAATTAAATATTGGGCTAGTGAAATTCCAAATAAATCAGAAAACTCTTGGTCTTAAAATTGTTCTGATAAGTACTTGACATAGGTGTCCTAAAGTCTGTAAATACTTAAAACAGAGAACAAAAATATTTAAAGAGGGACCAGTCTGTCATGATTACAATATAGATACAGAGACTTCTGAAAGTTGACTTTTTAACTTGTGTTTGGGTGATCTTTTCTCTAATAATCAAAAGCATTATGCAGTTTAATACAAGTAGCCTCGAAGGTGA
The DNA here is from genome assembly GCF_971803275.1 of Cyanistes caeruleus. Lineage (NCBI taxonomy): Eukaryota > Metazoa > Chordata > Aves > Passeriformes > Paridae > Cyanistes > Cyanistes caeruleus. Next base: position 80,936,095 of record NC_141701.1, on the reverse strand, counting down.
AACTATACAATGGCTTTGGATTTTTTCAAGATGGTTTTAGCTGTAAGTGTAAGTATTATACTTATCACAATTCCTTTTGAATGGAACATGAATAAGTTTTTTTCTAAGAATTTAGGACTACCCAAGTCCTTATGGATGTTTCAAATCCTTTCATATGCTAGTGTTGTTAGTCATACTTATATCCTTCCATAGAGTTTGAAATGTGAAAATAACAAGCTCAGATCATCCTTCTCCAAGGATAATATAAAGAACAAAAAGCAGAATTAAAATCAGCTCATATTAGAGTGCATAAAGCACATATTAAATATAGAATAGAAATAAAATTCTGCTATGCACTGGAGAAAGCTGGATCCAAACTCAACTACAGCTCTTTAGGATAAGATTTAAAATGTTCAGGTACATTGGGTGTTTCCTCCAGTATTGTATCATTGTTCACTTATCAAAAAATCTGCAGTTTTGTCAGCACCAAACCCAAGTACATTATGGAGCTTCAAGGCCTGTGACACTTCTCAATGTAATTTCTCTGGGAGCTCTTGTCCCCTCAGACTAACTCAGCAGCTATCTGTTGGGAAGCAGGGGAGAAAGAGAAGGGAAGAAGGGAGGGAGGGTGGGAGAGAACTTCTATGGTAGACAAGTTTTCTCTTTAAATCTCCTCCTTTCCCTGCATCTTTTCTTCTCCTTTTCTTTGACTAAACTGTAAGGCTTGGGGATGATAATACTAGAATGAGAACTTCAGGATAGTTGGCAAATAACATATTAAAACAATACTGTCATTAATTTCCTGAAGTTCATGTCCACTAAATCTTCAAAATTTCAGACAGCTAAGGAATCAGATTTCCCATAAAGTACTTTCCACGGCAACAAGACAACTCTTGATCCTCAACTACATTCACAAGAAAAAAAGACTTATTGAACAGTATTAAAATCCCACATTGTATCTACGAGAGATTCTCATACAGTCAACAATGATAAAAAAAGACACTATAATATCACATTAGATCAACGGACACAATAATTAAATATTGCTTTTAAATAAATATATCTCATTTTTTTTAATTTGTATGGGCTATTTAAGAATAATTTATTATTTTTTCTTATGCATATATTATATGCACATATATATGCATATATTATATGCACAAAGAAATTCAAAGGGAAAAATGTTCATCCTCTGCAGTTTAGAAAAAAAAAAGGAAGAGAAACTTCACAATTTCCTGTCACATAATGAGTTATCTCATAGATGTGCACTACCTGCATATTATTTAACTTCCATCAATAAACACAAACACTGAATTAAAAATTTAAGATCCTGATGGAATATCATTTTCTGTCAAAAGTTATAACTTCTGAGCAGCAACTGGCAAATCAACAATTTTTTTCACCAGCACTGAAAATAAATTCAGCCAAGGACGGTAACTGGCGAACCATGAAATTGTGCACTTAAGTGGACTTCACACTGACAACAGAAATACCAGATGAAATTTATATAGGCCTGCTAGTATCACATCTGCTGAGTCTTATTCTCCAGAATCTTCTTACCCAAAATCCATTTCCAGTGCATATAGAAGTCTAACCATTTGCTGTATCAATGCCAGTTTTCAGCATCATATTGATCAAATTCTTTTTCCCCTGAAGTTTCAACATTAGAAATTATTCCCTTCATCCCAAACTTTTAAAAGGAAGGTGGCAGCTAAGAGTAAGTATGAAAGTTAGGAACAAAGTAACTATCAGTACCCTGTCAGAATTTTTGGGAATTGTTAAAAACTAACCAAGAGAAAAACTCAAATAAAATATAAAACAATATGGTATGCAAAGCTAGACCATGAGAGAAGATTTACTCTATAAAAAAAAAAAAAAAAAAAGTATTAATACATATGATATATGAATACATTTGTATAATTAGTAAATATTATTTAGAAGACAGGTAAGCATGCTTGGTTTAGAAAAAAGTTTGATTCTTTTTCCTTTAAGAAAAATGGTTATTGATAGCACTGGATTTATTTTTTAAGTTTTTACTGTTCACTTTAGCATTCACTTGGAAAGCAGGACAACTTCACATGACTACTGGAAGAAATGCTGAAGTGGTATATAATTCATTAATCTGGAATAATACCAAGAAAATTCTCAATGCTCTCAAAATGAGTGTTTCTTCAATTCATTTATTCTACTGGATTTACACAAGATACGGAAAGCTACATGTTAAACTTCACAGAAAGCTAAGACACTTTTTTGCAATACAAATTAATAATGCAGATGATGTGAGAGCACCTTAAGATAAAACAACTGTAAACAGATCAATTACAGGAAAGAAATTCATACTGAAAAATATCTCTCTTCATTACTCCCTTCATTACTGCATTACAAACATGACAATATTTAATACTTATAACAATAGCCAGTTTCATTTATATTTAATTGTAATTTTCTTCAAGAACAATCTTTCAGCATGTAAATTCAGTAGTCACATATCCAACTACCTGTCCTATAGCTGTACTGCACAACTTTGACATTCTGCAAACTAAACACCAAAGAGAGCAAAGTACAGATTTATATGTTTATAAATTTGTAGCATCTCATCTGGGCAACCACTGTGACAGCAGAGTCTCCTGCAAGCCGGAGACTCAATCCAGAGACAGCAATCCACCTTTTCCCTCAGTCACCTGCCACTAAATGTGCACACAGATTCATGCTGGTGTACACCCACTTTGTCAACTGCCAAAGCAAGGTCACAAATCCAGAAAATGCTGTTCCAAATATTTGACCCAGTGGACCAGATCAAGTACTAATGACCAATGAATTCTATTAATTTAAATTGGTTTATGCTGATTTATATCACCTGGGACCCAATCCATTTTGAAAATGTTTTTAGAGCAAATTTGGTAGAAATTTTTCAGCTCCAGCAAACGCAGCATAATGTTCTTCTCAGTCATCCCAATAAGTTGTCATCTATGTACAAAAAGATCCAAGTTAAAATACAAGCTCTAGGGAAAACAACAAGAAAATAAAACAAACAAAGAAACAAAGTAAAAGAACTGAGGATAGCTCCTTAGGTTTTCAAATTAGCCAAAAGCAGCTTGGATCACTGTCCAGATTTAAATATTCCACTCAGAGAATGTCCATTGCTTTCTCCACACTGGACAGGTAGAAAAGCCGTCAAGGTGTCTTGGTGTTCTTCCAGCCCAATAAAACAAAATTTTTAGTTAGCTTTTAATTCTGATCAATGGAAACCATGACAATGAATTTTTTTCACACTTGCACCTGACAAGGACAGCCCAGGCTATTGGCTTTTCAGCCATTACCCCTATGGAGTCTAAATTTAGCCTTCACTTTTCCTGTAATCCCTTGTTGGTGACTGCAGGTAGCTATCTCATTCAGAGTATGACAGGTCTGTTCCCTGATTCAATAGCTGTTAAATCTAGTTTGTTTCCTCAGCAGATTTTGCTATGTTGCTAGGTGAATTAAATGTGGGAAGCAATGTGAAGCCTTCTCTCCCTAAGTCCCAGCTGATTTGTAGGAAATAAAATCTGATATGGACTACACAGTAACCTTTCCTGTGAAGTTTGAGTGGCCCTTACATTATTCTTGCCCCCTTAAATAACCAAAAGCAGGGGAGTTACTGTGGCCTCACTCCAAGGATGCTACTAAAGGAGCAATCTCTGTTAGTCTCAAACATGCTTTTATGTATACAAATCTTCATAGTAAATTTCAGTAAACCTATTAACCACATGTCAACACCAGCAGAAAAGTATACAAACTGTTAAATTCCTTCCTAGCACATTCTTAGCACTGCAGACAGGAGCTAGCTGGCACAGCAAGAGCTAGATGGCAGAAGTTATTTTCAAGAAGGGATGCCATTACAGCTGCATTACTCTCTGCAGATGATCACAATACCAATATTTTTTTATGGCCTCATTCTCTAGCAGGAAAAAAACTGTTCAATGACATTCTCTACCAATCTAAGATAAGAGTATGAAAATATTCATTATGTATCTATATTGGACCAGCCAGTTCTACTGTTATTTTTTAAGGGTTTCCATTTACCAGTTCATGCAAATGGGACACTGTAGCCAGCAAAGTGATACCGATGTAAATGAAGGCACCATCCAGACAGTAAGCAGCCATTGTGATTCCCATTATTACTCACTAATAGAATTCAAATCTAAAAATACAAAGACTATCTTTAATCCTTCTAACTCTCTCACCTCCCCAGAACCCTCAGTGGAGGATGTATTTCTCAACTTTTTTGACACTGTCCAGCGCTGTCCATTGCCGGTTGTCAGAACAGCTCTCTAATTTTATCAAATAGGAAAATGAGCTGCCAGATTCCAAAAACACCAGTAATTTATACCAGTTTCCTGCTATTTTGCATGTGTTCACACCATCAAAATGCTACTAATGAAATTTTTGGGGGTACTTGGGAAAAGAAAGCAAAAACCCAACAACAGACAAGGTACTCATTTCAAGTAGAAATTAGAAATACTGATGTCGGCAAAGAATATGTTAGTATAAATGTGTTCCACAGATCTGGAGGGTTCATTGTCTCTCATTCATGGTAACATTTGTATATGGGAAAAAAAACAAGTAAAAAAAAACAAGCACTCCCAATTAATATGGCATAAGTTTACTAAGATATGTGTCTAAAATAAAGGTAGTTTTTACATTTAAATTATCACTATTTAAAACAAAACTGAAGTGATAAACAGATAAAAAATAAACAGATATGCTAATTTATATGAAATATTCTTTTATGTTCTGATTTTATTAATGTGACTGAAACATCTGTTCATTACTGAGAAGAACATAATCATGACAGTGCTATCACTATTTTGCAGGAGAATTAATGAAATTTCATTATATGTAACATTTATTTTAGGAAAATAATGCCTTCAAAATAGCTTAGTTTCCTATAACAGCAGACATTAATTTACTTTATAGCCAAACATGCTTGAATTCTAACTCTTACGACCATTACTCTCTAGACATCACTAGCATTCTTAGACATGTTCCTTAAAAAGTTCAATGTCCAAAGTTTTCAAAGTTCAGAATTGAAATATTTAATTGGAGTTGGACTTCAATAAAAGTTGTATGCAACACTAAGAAATCAAAGAAAAAAAATAATATTTTGAGATGCCTAAAGGATAATTGCTATACTTGCTTTAAAAGGATGAACAGAAAAAGAAGAACCGCTTCATTTCATAGGAACGTTATGAAAAATAAAAAAAACCATTCCGTTACCTATTTACAAGATAAACATGGGGGCTGAATCTACATATGAAAGGGAATTAATAACTGTTTTTACAAGAGAAATAAATTTTATGAAGATCATCTGTGGCCATTGCTTGTGCAATAAGAACACTACATTCACTAATTTAAGACTGCTCAGCATGATTGCTGAGCAAAGAAGAAATTCTATACCAAAACCAGTATATTATCAGTTACAGATCATCTATACACATATATTTGTACATGTGTACATATATATATATACAGTTATGGAAGGTATAGAAGTTAAAAGATTATAGGAGATACACCTATTAAATATTTGTGTGCATCTCTTTCAAAGCTGTGTGTATATATATATATAGATAGATAGATAGATAGACAGATAGATAGATATATAACCTTCAATATTCTACAAAAAATTCTACAAAAAAAAAATGAAATAGGTATTTTTCAAAACAGAGCATCCTGTTTTATACCAAATATCACATAGGTCAATGAGAATTTTTTTGTTACAAATCTTTAACATGATTGAATTTTCAAATCAGTCTGCAAGGCTAAAGTGCAAAAACATGCTGATGCTTGCACACATTCAGAACAGTGCGTGGATATATTGGGACCGTGTGTGGAGTCCTGAACAGAGTGATTCCATAATTCAGACTGACTGCCAAATAAATTCACAACACCTTTAATCTAGTTAAACTAGTAGCAAAATATAAATATTTGAAGGGAATAAACAAAGAAACAAAACAAACAAACAAACACAAAACAAAGTAGAAGAGTGAAAGCATTTAAAGAGAAATAAAAAACATCAAAAAAACAGCTTTACCATACACTTTCTAATTCTTTAATTCACTTTCCACTGTCATCTTGATTGTTTCCTATAGGCATGGAATTGATCCACACAGCCACGGGTTTAATCCCTGTACATAAATTTAGGTCATGAAATGCATCTCCACTCCTACCCATGGATTTTTCCACTCCTCCTTCTCCCATTTATTTATGATCGACATAGTAAAAGGTCTCAGAAATCTTATTCAGATTTGTAACTACCAAAAATTTACCCATTTTTTATTTAATGTGGAAGTCAGCTTTGAAACTTCCCTTGCTAAATTCTTTAATCTCACCATGTCTTCAGAAACGCAAGCCTCTTATTGACATTTCAAACACCACATCCTGTACTTGATTGGGAGATTAGCAAATCAACCTTTCATTGCAGGGAAAAGAGAGGGTAGGAAGACAACTGTTTTTCTCTGAAGTGAACAGGCAGTGATTAAATTTTCGCTTAAAACCCTCTGAATGTGTCTGATTGCTGCCAGTTGATCTGGTATCCTGTTTCCAGGTACAGCAGGTACTTCACATAAAGAAATGAGACACCTTCAAGATTCATCCAGCGTATGTCCTTGTTTGCATTTGGGGAGTCTTCTGACCCCTATGCAGGCCAGTGTCTGAATCTCTGAGGCATATGATTTGATTTTCTTTATCATCTTCACTACAAAGAGCTATGTGTTAACACTGTAGAATTAAAATGGAGGTTAATGTTCCACTGCTGTGTGTAGGCATAAAGGCAAGGCATGAAGTGAAAGCAGAATGAGTTTAGACATCATACTGAGAAAGATTATACATCCTTAATCACCTTGAACAGCACTTCACTGAAAAAACATGAAATTCAAATTTGCTACAGAGTAGAGACATAATTTCCTTTATAAGAGAACAAGAATATTCTTTGTATAGCACCACAAACATCCTTTTATATAAAGACGGATTAAAGCAAGTCTATTTTGGTTCTCTAAATATTGTTGGGAGAAGGCAGTTTTTCTAGAAACACTAATGAAACTACCTAGTATTTTGCTATGATGCTTTTCCCAAACAGCTGTGCAGAAAGAACCCAGGATGCTGTGTTCTGTAAAACCTGCAGAAAGAAATTCTCTTAACTTTGTCAAACTGAACCTTGTTGTTGATATAACTATGTTTCTGCATTATTCAGTCTGACTTCAATAGCATTCACAGAATTCTGTTAATTCATTAACAGAAATAGGAGGGGCAATAATAAATATCTGACATTATCTTCACTGAGACACACCAGTTGTATCACACTTTGCAGTGACTCTTTCTTAAGGAGCTAGATAAGACATTAGTACCTCTTATCTATCCAAAGTAGGCCTATGTAATCTTCCCAAATTTCATTACTTGCTTTTGAGTTTAGAGTGTCAGGTGCAGTTAAAGAAGTATTATATTAATTAATATGCTGATATATTACAAGCTGCATTAGTAAAGGTAAAAAATACACCAGAAAGAAGGTAGTAGAGAATGGAAGAACTATTATATGAGACATAAAGTTATAAAAAAAAGCAAAAGCAGAAATGTTGCAGTTTGAATTCTATGAAATTATCAAGCTTTCAATATATTTTTAAAATTATAAGAAAACAAGCAAAAATTGTCAGTGACTGCTAAAGTTAAGGTAGCTCAAGTAAAACGAAAATAAATGCATCTGACATCAGTTCTGTGTAATGACAAGGATATACAGCAGCCAAAGGGGTATTTTGGTAGCTTGTCAGATGCTCTCATTTTAGAAAGCAATTGGAGTGAAATTCTTCTACTAGTCAAAAATAATAGCACAAGGAGAAGCAGAACTGAGATTCAAATTTTAGGATCTTACATCCAGTGAGAATTCATTATGTCCATTTTTCTGCCTGAAACTTGAAGTTCCCCACAGTTTTAGCTTTTCACACTACCTGCCAATAAACTGTTTAAAACTGTTTAGAGATTCTGAGATTCTGAGCTGTTTGTTTAGATCCTCAAGTACACTATGAAGCTGCATGTATTTCTGTATAAACTGCACAGTCCCACATTCCTCCAAAAAAAAGAAAAGAGCTATTGAATTTCCCATATGGAAGAAGCTTACATGCTGGATTTCTGTCAGTGAATGAATCAACCGGCCTGGCAGCTACAGACTGTAACATATTGGAAGGGGTCTTAAAGTAGATTTTGCCACTCAGCAATACAACAATTATTCAATATGAGAGAGATTTTCCTGTCTTCACTCTTCGTCTCTATGTCTGAACCACACTGGTGCATTTTTCTGCTTGCTCTAATACTTCTGATTCTTATCACATCCTTTTTTCTTCAATACTAATAGGAGAGCAGAGTTCAGCATGGAAGTACTTTTATGAGATAAAACTACAGTGCAAGCTCCAGAACAAAAGAGAGTCTAACCACCTCTGGCTGTAAGCAGTAACAACATATAATACATTACCCTCTTCTCAGGTAGAGAAAGAAAATCCTGCATTGTGTAAACACTCTGTGATTACATGGTAGTACCATACAAACCAAATCAAGATCAGGAAAAAGATCACTGGGAGCAAAACAGGTGTGGAACACGATGGGAAACAAAAGGCTCCTGTGAGAACACTGGAAACAAAACAGGTTCAAGGAAAACTCATATTCACTGCTAAAAAAAGTAGGAGATCTAGCAATGGAGGAACACATAAACACATTAGTATTCATTTTCCTCTTCTGCCTTTACAGGTGAGGTCTACTCTCAGTTAAGTACTCCTTATTGTACTTAATGGCAGTCTCAGGGTCTGAGGGAGTGAAATATTACTCACAAGAGGAAATCACAGTAGAGAGGAGGACCATAAATTGATCAAACTAGAATTACCAAGTCCATAGTACTGCATGGGACTCAAGGACATTGAGAAACAGCATTGCTTTGAGACTGCTCTTACCTCTGAGAGATTTTACCTTTCTAGTTCTACTACTGTTGCTGCTACAAAAAGTAGTTTCATTTCAAAGAGGGTAGGGAAATGAGTGAATGATAAGAGTAAAACCCAAGTCCAAAGATTTTGTGTGGGGCCAGACTAAGCATTTATACCTCTCAAATACACTGTCTACTGCTAGGTCACCACCACTAGCCTGCATGATTGCCAGAAAGCATTGCCATGATACAGAAATAAAGTGCTGCAGAAATCAGTGCTCAGCAGCAACAAAGGGTAGCCTTTGTTCTGTAAAACAGCCTAAGCAAAATGTTTCATCAACACTTTCTGCTGCCAGATCATTAAGATTTCAGCAGCACAGAAACCTGAGTAAAAAAACCAAGGTGAGAACACGATGTTAACAGAAAGTTGAACCTTTCTTAACAAGTTAAATAAATCCCACTGGGAAACAAGGATACCTATTCCTTTAAACCTAAATAGGAAATTTCCAGAAATTTTGAAAGTACTAGGGACTGAGAAAATAGGCAGCTTCACAATCATGTATGTGTTCAACATTCCTCCTCTCTCTTAGTTAAGATCCCATGTCTGAAGTTCTGACAAAAACTGGAGTGTCTACAGTATTGACTTGCTACTGAAATTTAAGTAATTTACTTCTTTCCAGGTAAAAATTGAAATGTACATAATTTACTTAATATTAAGCCTTCATTAATAATGACACTGTGCTGCACATTTAGGTATGTCAGAGATGTATCAAAGGGGTGGGGCAGGGGCTACAGCACTCAAGTGAGAAACGATGGTGAACAGAAAAAAAAAAATGCCCAAAATTAAAAACATCAAAACTGTTAAATTATAAGTAAACAGAAAGGTCTAGGAAATAATATGCAAATAAAGACCTGCTGTTTTAATGAAGACACAGGAAAGAAAAAAAAAAACCTCTTAAGAGAAAAAGTGAACTTGATACCCATCCATATATTATGCATGTTACCACAGTGTTAAATATCACATATAGGTGGTATATAAATAGCCAATTATTATACAGTTCAGATTTTTTAATGCTGCCTTGTCACCCTACATAAAGAGTAATTATTATATATTGGCTAGCTATTTCTACAAAATCTGAAATACTTATCAAAAGTTGATAGATATTTGATTGATCTGTGTAAACTAATTGCCAACTGTGAAATGACAAATGTCACGTAAAGTAGTTGGGTTATTAAAAAAAACAAACTTTTAAGAGCTATTACACAAAGTGAACAATCTCGCATTGCTCTAAAGGTATTTCAAGGGTTAGTAGTGTTTGTTATTGAGACATACTTCATATAAAGCATTATTTCCTGAGTTTAAAAGAATCCTGTCTTGCATGCCTGAGAACTAACGTAAAAAAAAAAAAAAAAGGTATATTTTCATATGCCAGACTGTACACACAAATATTTCTGATAGAATGCATGAGGCTTAGCCATGTATTAACTTGCAGAGCCGTGTTTTGGATCTTGATTCCTTTTCACTCAGTTCAGACTATGGAAACTATGGAAGTTTAATTCAATTTTGTGACAAAAAATGTGTATATATTTTATGTACAGGAATTCTTTCACCTTTTTTTTATCCAATAATTTTCTGGTCTGTACCAACTTGTCAGTTACCAGCTTTATACTTTTGACAATTCCACTTAATTAATTAGGAATCAGATATAACTTCAGCTTCTTCAATGTAAGTGTGAAAAATCTGAATAATGTTCTAAATTTAATAATTAGACAGAACAGATAATTTACAGGAACATAAAAAGAAAAAAGAGTGATTGTTGCTTAGCTAAACTTCAGCAAGGCTTTCAAGGCAGTGTTCCACAGCAAACTCATAGCCATGTCCTGGCAATGCAGTCTGGATGGATGGACTGCACAGCATAAGAAAGGCTTGTTGGATGAGCAGACAGTGACTCAGGGTCAATACTGGAGCATATACTGCTTAATTCCTCCATGAGTGATCTTGCCAAAGAGATGAAAGAGATGGGGCTGTTCAGCCTGGAAAAGAGAAGGATTTGGGAAGACCTTATTGCAGCCTGCCAGTACTTCAAGAGGGCTTATAAAAAGAGGAAGTGACTTTTTACACAGGAAGATCACAAAAGGACAAAGGGGAACAGTATTTAACTAAAAGAGAAGAGATTTAGAATAGATGTTAGGATGGACTTCCCTTCTGTGAGACACTGGATCAGATTGCCCAGGGAGGTGGCAGATGCCAGATCCCTGAAAACATTCAAGTTCAGCTTGGTCGGGCTCTGAGCAACCTGATCTAGTTGGAGATGACCCTACTCAGAGAGGGGGGTCAGAATAAATGACTTATCTGTTAGTCTTACTTTTGTTCCAGCTTCAGTCAATATAGATCAAGGGGATTTTTTTTAATAGTTCCTGACATAAGTTTTTTTCCATCACACATTTGTCTTAAAAAGAAATAAGTTATTTAAAAACTAAACTGTATTTTTTTTTTTTTGGAAAATCAAATGATGAAACTGAAATAAAATAACCAGTTAAATGTTACAGAGAATATTAAAAATCACATGAATTATGGACGTGTACAAAACAAATATGAAAACCTTTAGACCAGCTGTTAACTAGCATTTCAAAGCCAAATGAAGTGAGTTCATAGAATAATGCACCAGATGGAGGAAATATGTATACCCAGGGAATAACTGTTTCTTTATCTGCAGTTCTAGCTTACTTTCAGACACATACTTATCACCGCTGAAGAAAACTTCTTCACTCTGTGTAACACCTGGAAATAATGTGGTATTCTTCATGTCTGTCATTTTTTGCATATTTTTTTTCTTTCAGTGTATAGAAGAGGAAAGTGTCAGCTAAAAAAATAAAAACAAACTTGAGGTATCTAAAAAAAACATCCTATGTGCTTTATTTTGCTTATGTCTGAATGTGATCAAATATTATATGTATTATTTAATCATAAATTCATATAGGGGTCCTTACAAATGAAGCTAACAGTTTTTTTTAATATAGATTCTGTTTAGCATCGATAATTTCCTACATTTGGATTATTTCAGATGTGCAGAACTATACCAAAATTTCTTTAATTGGCAACTACAAAGGATATGTCAGGAAACTTGTCCTGTACATGCTTAAATACAAGATATGTATACTGAAAATGGTGCTGTCAAACAATATATTTGACTGCAACCTGAAGAAGAAAGTTGTACCAATATGAAATATGCTAATAGATTGATAGGAAATACAGGTGTTGCAAATTAGTTCATTAGCACACAACAGAAGGCTGTTTTTAGTTTTAGTTTTCTCCAAATGCTTAGGAGATTGACAAAGAGCATTGGGTTTGAGAGGTAAGGTTTTGGTAGTAGAGGGTTACCAAAGATTTCTGTGTTTCTGTGAGAAGCTGCTGGAATCTTCCCCCAAGTCTGGTAGAGCCAATGCCAGCCAGCTCCAAGCCTGGCCAAGGCTGAGCCCAGCAGAGACTGAGGCAGCACCTCTGGAATAACAGCTTTAAGAAGGAGAAAGAAGTTACTGCTCAGGAGCAATTGCAGCAAGAGAAGAGAGGCTTGAGAATATGTCAGAGGAACTACTCTGCAGACACCAAGGTCAGTGCAGAAGGAGGGGAGGAGGTGATCCAGGCTGTGGAGCCCACACTCTCCAGCACTCCATGGCAAAGACCATGGTGAGGCAGGCTCAGTGCCCTGTAGCCCAAGGAGGTCCATGGGGGAGGTACTGATATTCACCTGAAGCTTATGGAGGACCCTACACTGGAGCAGGGAAAGAGTGTGAGGAGTCCTCTTCACGAGGAGGAAGGAGAGGAAAAGACAACATGTCATGAACTGAACACAACCCCCATTCCCTGTCCCTTGAGCCACTGAAGAGGAGGATGTGGAGAAGCAGGAATACAGTTAGGCCCAGGAAGAAGAGAAAGGTGGGGGAAAGGTGTATTAAGATTCGGGTTTATTTCTCCTTATCCTCCTGTGATTTGAATGGTAATAAATGCTACAATTTCCCCCAAGTAGTCCGTTTTGCCTGTGATAGTAATAAGTGAGTAATCTCTCCCTGCCTTTATTTAGTCCACAGGCCTTTCATTATATTTTCTCCTCCCTGTCCAGATGAGAAGGGGAATATTAGAATAATTTTGGTGGGCACTTGGAATCCAGCCACAGTCAATACTACCATACACATAAAAATTAATTTTCTACATGAGAATGCTATACATGGTCCTCAGATGCTGCAAATCCGTCTAGGTGTCATGATTTACAAAACCTTAGGATACCAGCTGATTATTTTTTGTGCTCTAAGTGCTTTAGACCAAAGCTTTTCCACATTAATTTTAGCAAATGTGGGCATATACTAAGATATATTACTCATGTGCATATATTGTTTTATTCTAAATCTCAAGACAAAGTCAAATTATTGATTATTTGGCTTCTTTTGTGTGGGGCAAAAAACGTTTTAAGAGATACAACTTCATGATAAAAACTACAGAAACAGAGTGTGATGTAGACATCAAAAACTAATGTACGTTCTCTCAGCATTTTCTTCAACCAAGCATGAATTTTGTTGTTGGTATACATTTTAATATTGCAGTAAGATGAAGTTCATACCCAATGTATAGAGATTAAAAAATATATGTGTTTCCTTGTTTTGTGCTGTGACTGTAATGACTTTGCATAATCACTGCAGCAAGTTGTGAAAGAGACAGAAAATTAATAAAACCTGCCAACTGCACAGACAATAAAATCATTGTTGTGAGTTTTCAGCTGTGCTGTACTAGTTTATTTACTGCACACTACAAAAACAGAGGATGTTTAGCTCAGATGTGGGAAGAAAATAAAGGCCTTCCAAGTCCAGATGTCTTAACTCTGATGAAAAGATAAAAGTTGAATTTTGAAGTGTTAATATTTTATTTCTAAAATATTTTAATTATAATTTTTCACCACCTAAGGCACTTCCCATTCCTGTTTTCTTTAAAGCAACCAGATGGTTGAAACTTGTGGAACAAGAGCTATTTGCTCCTTTCAATCCTCAATCTTTAAAATATTCTGTGGAAAACACAACACTGTTACTTAAGAGGACAGTAGTAATTGCATATACAAAAATACCATTGTGAAAAGGGAGGTAGATAAGAACCTGACAGTTAAATTAATTTCTCCTCTCCTTGCAGACTAGAGTGAAAATCCTTGCTTAAGGAATAAGGGAGGAAGGCTTGCTTGCCTAAACAGCCTGTAAGAGACTTCAACAGCAATAACAGCAATACAGCTAGTACAGCAATAACATGGAGATACAAGAAGAGTTTTCTGAACTCCTCTAAAATCTACAGAAACAATGTCAGTACTGCCAAAGTCACCTACAACTAGCAAAATAGTCAAATCAGTGTGACACCCTCTCTGTAGTCAAGGCTGCAGTGCATAGGAAGATAAAATTTATTTATCCAATCTTTAAAAAATATATAGGCAGGCAGCATCTTGAACTGAACCCTGGCTCTTTCTTAGATTCAGAACTAGCTGTGATTTGGAAACAAGTAACACTGATAGGAATTGTCAGAGCTGTACTTGTGTCTTCCATGAATGAATGTTTCAGGCTGCTCAAAGAACTGGCAGCAAAGGTACTGACAAAAGCAGGTTTACTACAAAAGTCAAAGCATGGAAAAGTTTGTTGGCAAGGTGAACCCTATTAATTACTAGATGGTTTCCCACACAGGGAAAAATCAGACTAAAATCTGAAGTAAATAAATCTAAAACTAAATTATCTAGATAGAGGCTGGGATGGAAAGGATTAAGGATAAAAAAGAGTAAGGGAGACCCACCCATCGAGTCACAAGGTTCAGAGTGTACCCTCTTGCCAAACTTTGCCCTGGACTTCAATAACAATTTGGACCAAAAGGTTTAAGCATCACCTATACTTAACAGCACTAAAGTGATAGCTGAATTTACACAATTTAAGCAAAGATTCTATAGAATTGACTACAGCACAACAATAACTCACTTACAGGCCTAACTTGCTTACAAATCTAATATATTTAAGAATCTGAGTGTAACATTCATAGTACATTTGCTACATCATATTCACACTCTCACACACACAGACTAAAGGAGTATGTACAAGGCTCCACAGTCAGCATTCAACAGCGGATCTCCAAGTGTAGCAAACTTGGCAGTTCCCTGTCTCTGAGAAGCATCCCACACAGAGGGAATTTGCTGGTCACAGTCTGATGCAGTCGAGCACTTAGGACCACTCTTGATAGGGCCACAAGCAAGTTGGCTTTAGTCAGAGTAATTTTCCATCCTGGCCTCAATCTGGGTCAGTAACTTTCTTTGAAAGTTTGATAACAAAAATGTTGTTCCAGTTGGGTTGCTATTCAGGCAAGAAAAATAGGTTTCCAAGGCTGTTTGTTAAAAAGCAGGAGCTCATTAGGTACCAGAAGTTCCTGGCAGCAGATAGTGCTTCTGCTGAGCTCAAGAGGAGCTTTGGCCAGGTGCTGTTTGTCAAGACCGAGGCCTAATCAACATTTCTGAGATAATAGTGCAGCTCAAGGAAAGGGGGGATGCACTACTACAGTATTTTACTTCAGTCAAGAGGTGAAGTCCAACTTCCTTGCTACTCACCAGACAAGGAAAAAGTCTTTAAAGGACCCCAAGCTTTATCTTGGTCTAACAATTTTGAAAAAATACAAAAATGACTAATTGTACACACTATTTGCATAGCAACTGTACAGAGTTAGCCTTTGGAAGGGAGGTGGAGAAGAAAAGTAATGTACACATCATGATTTGGATGTAAGCTCTGTCCTTATAGAACAGTCCTCTATTTTAAACTTCAGAGTCACTCAGATAAAGGTCAAATATATCCTCAGCTATACATGCTTAATGCAAGTGTTCAGGCACTGCAAAGAATAGCTGAGTTTATACTATCCTTTCACATGAAAACAAATGCTTACTCACTGCAGTGGGCATGACTGACACCTACCCCTGACCACATATTCCATCACATGATGCTTATTTTAATGTCACTCAACAAATGTAGGACAAGTCACCGAGGCTCTTTCCAGACCACCTAGATGTTATGTTTTGCAGAGTAGTGTGAATTGCAATCTGCCAGATGGGGGCAGCAGGCCTGCTATAAAATGAGGAGATAGCCTGAATCTCACTGTACTGATTTATTTCCAGTCTCAGGAAGCAGAATAGGTCAGTCTAAATCAAGCCTGCACTACCAGAGGCTATTAAGTCCTTTGTGAGCTCTAAGCTCTCTCTGCACTGGGAAAGATAACCAGAAGAAGGGGGACAGTGGTTGTACGTAGAAATGCAAATTATTCCATGCACATGCTTCTTCAAAATACTGGGTTTTTCCTGCTCATTCTCTCAGGATTTAGCAATGTCCCTACAAGAATTTTCTGGCCTTCTAGGTGACACCTACTGTTTCCACTCCACATAAATTCCTCTGACAGAGCAATGGCCAGGAGTAGCACTACAGATTTTCATCACAAGGAACAAAGTTAAAGAAAATCTAATAATAAAGAAGTACAAAAGCCTCAAGAGTGCCATATGTTCTTTAGAAACATCAGAGAATATGGGCCAAAGAGGCTGGTGTAATGCTAACTGTGTTCCACTGAAATATCACCTTCTTTGTGGCAAATTAAAAAAAAATAAAGAAAACCAGAATAAAACATTATTCTCCCCTCTCAAATTATTCTCATTTCACCTATTCCAAACCAAAAGGGGGAAAAAAAAACAAAAAACAACAACAAAAAAGGAAAAAAAAAAATTAAAAAACCCCACCAAAAGCCCTGAACAGCAATGAACTTAATCTCATATAATTTCATGGATCACAAATTCAGGCTGGAGAAACTCAGGAGGTCCCTAGACCAACTGCCCAGTGATAGCAAGGCCAGCTCTGAGATCAGACTGATTGCTTAGGGTTTGATCCAGTCTGGTCTTGGAGAGACAGAGACTGAATAGAGATTGTACTTAGGGTGAAAATGTCTTTAAAGACAATCAAAATCTCTTGTATCAACTTGTGTCCATTATAGTGTTTCCTGCCATGCAAAAAGAGCCTGCAAAGTGCTGTTTGCATGCCTGCAAGGAGCCTGGCATCTGATATATTTTGCATGCAGTTCATGTGTAGAAACAGTCATTATATAAAATACAGTGGAGTTTTTGAAATACAGGCTGAAACTTTGACATTTTCAGCCTGTGGAAAGAGAGTAAAGAAGTATCCCACTTTGCTTGTCCATTAAGTTTTAAGAGACACTCCCTGGCTTTTGTAGTGTTCTGACCCAGCAAGAATACTTGGAAAGCATCAGCTAAAGCCCCCCAGGAACGACAAACAGAGAAGCACCAGATTTCTGAGGACAAATCTGCCTGGCTTAAATATTCAACTTTTCTGAAATAAAAGCATTTACAAGCACTTCTGCTTAGGGTTAGAAGTGCTATATAAGAACCTCTGAAGCTTTTTGAAAACTCACACACTCTCTAGAGTATCCTTTTTGGTTTAAACACTGAGTTCCCTTCCAAGAGAAATGAAACCCAGCAACAATCCTACATGCTCTTGGTGCACACATTTTTTAGAACTGTTTCACATACATCCCTTTCTCAGCATAGCCCTTTAGGCTCTTCATAAATATTAATTTGCAGAGTACCCAAGCAGCATAGAATTTTTTTTTAATGAGAAGTGAAGACAGACAGAACACCTATCCCCAGCTTCACAAACAAAATCTTCAGCAGAGCAAGAAACTAAACCTATGTGCCTTTCTTGCTTGGGAAACTCTAGTTTAACAGCTTCTTTTCTCTCCAGACCACTCTCCTACTCAGTCGGCACAATCTTTTGCAGATCTTAGATTAAATGTTGACAAAGAGACAGGGTCAGGAAAGAGTGCTCAGCTGGGAGACCAGAGGCCACAATCTCCAGAAAATGATTTGTTACAATGCAATATGGACGCCAAGTACCTCCCAAAAGAAACTTCAGACAAAAAAACAAATATTCATCTGAGCACTCCAGAATATGCAAGCCAGTTGTGGGGGTAGAGTTTATCGTAGTTTGTTTGTGGTTTCTGTAAGTTTTTTGCATTTGAACAGGTGTTCTGAATGTGGAAGGATCAGCATTTATAAAATTAATAAAAATCATCATAATAAAAAAATCTCGTTCTATGCTAAGTCTTTCTGCTGATATAAACAAATTAATTTGGACATGTTATTACAGAGATTTGCTTTTCTAATTTTAAAAATTTCTGTGTATGGAATTTTACTTCTGTTATTGCTTAATTTTAGGAGGAAAAAAAGTTAGAACCAGCCATTGAGAAGAAAAAAAAAAAAAAAAAAGGATGCTTGATAAAACAGTGATAGCTAAGTTAATTTACTATTGACATAGTGTTTTGTTAAATTCTTTTTTCCACACATTCACATGAAAGTGAGATAGCACCATGTGTGCCAGTCTTTTATCCTCACAAAGGGATTTTTTATTCTGAGGGTTCTTCTTCTTAGAGTTATACAGCTGATATTTTCATGCTTAGCAGATGAATTAGAGAGGGAAAATGCTTATCTTGATATAACTTGCTTCCCTCCTCAGCTGGACAGGAAAAATGAAACAAATGAAAAGCTTGCAAATCATGATAAAGACAGGAAGGGATCACTCATCAGTTACAGTCATGGGCAGAATATACTCAGCTTGGGGAAATTAGTTTAGTTTATTGCCAATCAAATTAGAATAGGATTACAAGAAATAAAACATAAAATTTAAAACCCATTCTTCCCATTCCTCCCTCTTCCCAGGCTTAACTTAATTGCTGATTTTCTTACCTTTTTTCCCCCCAGTGGCACAGGACAGAGAGTGGGGGCTGTGGTGAGTTCAGCATATGCTCTCTCTGCCACTCCCTCCTCCTCAAGAAAAGGACTCCTTACACTCTTCCCCTGCTCCAGTGCCCATGGGGAAAGTCCTCTATGAACATCTCAAATTTTAGTCCTTCCCATGGGCTTCAGAATTGGTCCCTTCCACGGGGTGCAGTTGTTCAGAAATTGGCTGTCCCAGAGTTGGTCCCCTGCAGGGTTACAAGTCCTACCAGAAAACCTGCTCACATGTGGGCTCCCCACCAGCTCTCAACCTTATTTAGGCATCCTGCTCTGTTTTGGGGTCTCCCATGGGACTCAGATGGATCTGCTACACCATGAACCTCCATGGCTGCAGGGGGACACTCTTGGTCTTCACCACAATAAAGTGCCTGAAGCACTTCCTCCACCTCCTTCTTCACTAACCTTGGTGTCTGCAGAGCTGTTTGTCTCATATTTTCCTTCTTCTCTGCTGTTAGTATTTCGACAGTAGATCAGGTTTTTTCCTACTACTGTCTCTGATGGACTTAGCCTTGGCTAGTGATACCACTGCTATTGTTGTTCTTGGCTGATATCTGAGGGTTAACAAAATTCCTCAGTACTTCAGTGCAAAAATGGAGTCTTTTAGGTATGGGAAAGTGTTTTAAAGTTTCTGAACTCTCCAAAAGTTCTGTGCTTCTTCACTCTAGAGAATATCATCAGCGTAGCTCCAGAAAGCAGTGTACAAAACTGCAGAACACCAGCAGCAACTTTCAAGCAGGTTTCAGACATGATTCAAATTGCTCTATAAGTATCTGTTAAAATAAAATAAAAACTCCAACTTTCTCAAAAAAACTTAACTTCCAGTAAAATAATTTATTCTTGAACAAAAATCGCTATTAAGCACCCCTCTGCTATTTCTCTGCTAATGCTAGTATGTGTTAGCAGAGAAAAGGATGTTTAAAAATCTTCACATAACAGCAAATCTGAAAGTTTTTACTTGGGTGTTTTAAGGAGCCTACTACTGACTTTCAGTCTTGTAGCTTAATTTTCTCCCTTCCCTAACAGCTTTGCTATGCATTAGAACACTTTTTTCAATGAGGAAAGGAAGAGTTGTTCTAAATACACACACTCACACACACACATTTCCATGCCTTGTTATACGCAGATAATTTATACTGAAACAGCCATCTCTGTCCACTGTTTGGACAATCTAGCATAATGGTGAGACACAGTTATTCATACACATTTTGCAGATACAGAGAGAGTTTCTTGTGCCTCTCTTCTCATTTTATGCCTCTTTACAAACAGTATCTTTTAAACAATCATATAAGCAAAAAATTAAGTTGCATTATTATGAGACATGTAATTTCAGAGTTTATTAAAAGAACATTTCTGGAGATTCACATCCCTGTAGGCAACAGCTGGTGATAGAAAAGGAGCAGCTGGTGGTTTTCAACAGCTGGTGACAACAACCATTGATGAGAGATACTACATTTTTTGATAAAAAAGAAAAACACTAATATTGCTACTGAGACAAATACACTGGCAAAAGGAGTCAAAAGTGTGCTTGCCTTAGAGATTCATGGCATGTCTACCACAGAGTAAGAACTGACAAAAAACCCAACAAAACACTGAAACAAAACAATGAAACAAACAAAGGAACTAATTTGAGACCAAAACCTACACTAGTTTGAGTATAATGACAGGATAGCTGTGTTAACACAGCATTTTGGCAGGTGGACCTCAGTAATAGATAGATACTTCATTTTGTGTTAGGAAGATTTGAAGTTCTCACTCCTTGCACTACTACATAGACAAAGTTTTTTAGGAAGGGTTTTCATGCATCTGCTAAGTCCTGATAAATTTTCAGGATAGGATTCCCTTACCATAGATCCCAAAGCTCTGCAATCTCTTTTGAAGGCCCGCAGACTACAGGTAGCCATTTCCTCACCCTCTATATGGAAGATCAGTAATGGGTAGTAGTCTGTGAGCTGCACCAGGCTTGGAAGTTTCCTTGTGACATCCTTAACCCATGGAGGCAGCAGATCTTCCTGCTGGTTGGGCCCATTTGGCCCAACTTCTTGCTTCACAACTGGGACCCTTCTCCTTGCTGGAGGATGAATAGAGGATCCCCTTGATCTAGAATTGTTCCTGGTAGTTGCTCCCACTTTAGGGAGGCCCAAGCATGATCCCACCATTCTATCTCCCTCTCTGATTCTCGGATGCCTCTCAGCCTTTCTATTTCATTTTATATCTCCACTAGTCTGAGCAACTTGTCCGCCTGGTCACATCTGATGCAACTTCCAGCACTGCTACAATCCACTGAGGGGCTACAGGGAATTTTGCAGGTTTTTCATGTTTTTTGTGAGCTCTGTCTAGGTTTCTGCATCTTTTTCGATGACCTTAGGCAAGACCTCAGAGTGGACACCATATCTGAGCTCTCTTGGGGAACATAAGAACATAAGGAACATAAGCAACTGAGCTGTCTGCTTTTGCTGCAATATCTCACCCTGCCTGTTCAAATGGACTACCACTTGGGCTCCTTGGAGCCATTTCAATCTCCCTCAGATGTTCCTGGAAACACCCCTTCTTTTCCTGACTGGCTGACGAGGTGTGCCAGGTCCTGAGGGGGCCCTGGGCTGCTGCTCCAGTTAACATTCAAACAGCATTAACCCAAATTCCTAACACCACAATAATCATGGGAGAAAAAAACATGCCTCCTCTAGGTTTCCATCCCCTTTGTAGCACATTTTTCATCCACAGAAAGCAATTTAGGCTATAATTAACAACCTAAAACACCCATCTTGTTAGTCCCACATATTTTGCTTTTTAAGACCTAATGTGCCAGCCAAATTTTTTAAAAACAGACAAAGAAATAACACTTTTAATGTCTTAAAACAAACAAAAGAAATAACGGCTAACTAACAATGTGTAAAGAAGCAAGCTATTACTACTGGCAAAATTTCATTCTTTTGGAGCACCGAGCCAAGCCAAGTTGTGTCTTGTCAAGCTGAGCCAGGCTGAGCCATGGTGGGACAGGCTGGGTGTCCTGGCTCTTGCTGCACGATGGGATAAAACTCTTCAACAGAGATCTGAGCTGTTCTGTTCTTCCTAGCAGAGGGGAAAATTCACTGTTAACCACTGAGTGCTACAGTGTTGCTAGTGAGATCCCAGTCTGAAGGCAAAGGGCTGCTGAGAGGGGAAACAGAACTCCCCCGGCCTGTGGGAGTTTTAACACAGGTACAAGCAGCTATGGCCTCATTGCAGCCCACATCTTCTCCTCTCCAGAGATTTCTCTAGCCATGGTCCTTGTCCTTCACAGGAATATTTCCAACACACCAGTTGTAATTTAATACAGCTCCTAGAGCCGGAGATGACTCCCCATCAGAAACTGATGATACTCTCTGAATGTTGTTTCCATGCTCCGCCTATGCACTGAGACACTGCTGCCATTCTGATCTCTTGTGCTTCCAGACATAAATAGATTTCAGCAGTGCCCTACTTGGCTTCCTGAAGGAGCCAGGAGTGTATGCTGAGTTGCTAATCACCATCCATAGGACGCTCTAAGTCCTACCAGTAATCCTCTCTGCTGTACCCTGGCCACAAGGTACTCCAGAATCTCATCAGGAGATTTAGTGTGAGACCAAAGGAAAGCTACTCCATCAACTAAAACAAACCAAGGGCTTCAGCTTACATGGCTTATCCAGTGTCAGATTTCAGCACAGGAGACGACTAGGGAGCCCCCCGAGCTGAGTGGTGGCGGGGGGGACTCAGTATGTAAATGGTAGTGCAATTTGGGAGTGAGAAGGAAAGGTCAGAGTGTGTTTAGACATGCTGTGTAACATCTATGCTACATCCTTTATATTCCTAATCATCAGGAAAACACTGCAAGTGTATAGCAAATGTGCCCTGATGCTGGTCAGAGGTGATCCACATTCACACACACACACATACACACACATTTGAAGCAGGATCCCAGGGGAAGATCAGTCTCTCTTTCTGCAGCACAGATGAGTCTGCACATCAGCAAGATGTGAGAGCACCACAATGAATTCCAGATGGGAGTTGATGAAGCAAAGAAATGCAGAAAGGCTGCAGATGGTTGTAGACATGGAACAGAGGCCTCTCAAGGAGCTGAGGGAGGCTCAGTCAAGGCATCGCAAGGAATGGGATGCTAAGGAGGTCTGAAAGCTGACTGTGAGCAGTGGAAAGTTTGGAAATCATTCATACTTGGGTCTTAGGACTAACGAGACTCTGCAGGCGATGGCATTCATGTATGAGAAGCTCAGGGGCACACTGCCTATAACAGAGCCTGGAGTGTTGGGATTGTGCAGCAGAATGTCATCATCAAAGATGCTAACGCACAAACTGGCAATCAGGTGTTTCTGAGAGAGCCTTGCTGGAATGGGCAACCATTGTTGTTGTCACAACCTCACCTGGTGATGTTCCAATACCCAGAGCAGCCAGGAGTCCTCAGACCATGCCTTTCTACATCCACCCACTTCTTAGCCATCCTGGAAGAGTGAAGATTAGGGTGATGCTACATGCTCTGCAGTTCAAAGTCCCCTGCATCCATCGTGTCAGCTCTTGCTCCATGGTTCAGCAGGGCTTGGCTCCCTCTCCTGGTTCAATTGTCACTTATTTCAGAAATACTTACAGATATCTTTCAGGACAGGAAATAATCTTAACAATCATTCTCCTCTAAAACATCTGGGAATAACTCATCAAATCAAAAACAGACAATAAAAGTGAGCTACTCAAAACTCAGTTGGAATGGACAACTCATGTGGTTGCAAAGGACAACATTATTTTGCAGAAAACCTTAGCCATTTGAAATTTTTTCTGCTCCAAATCAAGCAAAAAGGAAAATAAAAGCAGTTGCATCATTTTCTCCACATGATTCTCCAAAAAGTTTCACTGCAATATCTCAGAATTACTATATTCTACTGCCACATTTTGATAGCTTCAAAGTAGTGCCATTGTGACAACACACATTTTAATATATAACTACATTGAATAGTTATCATTGTGCAGACCACAGAGATTAAATATTAATATTTCTTTTGCAATATTAGAAAAGACACGTCAGTAAATATATTTTTCTTGGTGTTTCTACATACACGAAATATATGTGCAGATATATACACATACATAAACAAATCTCTATATATATTCACAAAAAACTCCATTATGTTGATTTTAGAAACATGGAATTTTCTGATGAAAAGCTGTTTCAATGATTTTTTCTTTATAAAGAAAGCAATCTGTTTTTCTAATTTTGTGATTCAGATATACATCCCTCCCCCAACTCCCCCAACTGCCCCTCCAGTGTCCACTCAGCCTGCATCAATATTCATCTCTCTCTCTAATCATAAGATGAGCTCCCTGAAGGCCTATAGTAGTTAGGTTCTCTTTATATGACCATTAAAATAGATAACTGGTTTTGCCATTAAGCGTCTCTCAGCCTTCTGTGCAGTTATGCAGAAGTGCTTATGGTCCAGTTCCTAACAGGGAATCCACTCTGACTGAGCCCTAGAGAAGCATTTGGGGTACTATCTTGCCAATAATGCTTAGAAGCAGAAAGTTAAGTGAACAAAGTCCTTCAGTGAAAGTTAATTTAGCTATAACCTTGAGTCAAAACCTTACTGAAGAAGTACATTAGGAAGAAATCTTAGCTTAAATTAATTCAACCTGAAAGCTCAATAGAGACGTATTAACATTTGCAGCTAGACAAATCAAAGCAGGGAGGCTTTTGGTAGAAAGCAGCACTAATTAAGACAGAAAAAAAGAACTCCAGAAAATTCTCTAACCTAGAAAACTTCCAAAACTGTGGTGGAACAAACAAAATGATA
Organism: Cyanistes caeruleus; assembly: GCF_971803275.1. NCBI lineage: Eukaryota > Metazoa > Chordata > Aves > Passeriformes > Paridae > Cyanistes > Cyanistes caeruleus. Next base: position 80,911,517 of record NC_141701.1, on the reverse strand, counting down.
TTTTATACCAGCAAACACCAACCATTAAATGCTCCTTTTTTTAATAAAACTGTTTTCATAAAGACAATTCTGTATTATTTCTGCTTTCTTTCCCTCTGTTTCTCCCTCTGCTTATCCCATTTTCAAGTAGTTTTTCAGCTCACTCACTTTGCCCCCCTTCTCTTTCTAATTTCATGTGTTCTACCTTCTCTGCAACTCTCCTTTTCTTTTGATAATCAACTCAGTGATAACAAAATTTCTTATTGTAACAACACAGATATAGGACAGCCATCTAAGGGCTATTATAAGCAGATGTAGGACAAAAGGTAACAAGGTCTTCACACCCCTCTAATTAGAATGAAAAGTCATTTCTCTGAGAGCTTTGATGTCTAAGATGCTCATGCTTATATTCAAACCTATTAATTTAAACTAGAGGAACATGGCTGAAGGCTGGAATGTTTTCCATTGGTGATCTCTGAACCAATTCTGTCATTGTTTCTGGTAAAGCCTCAGTTCCTTTTACTTCAGGACCTCCTACTTAGCTGCAGCTCTCTCAAAATTTAAAAAAAACAAATTTTGAAGTTAAACTTTTGAGATTATATTATAAAAATAATTACAAGGACAAATAAATTCCAGTGCTACATCAGACTATTACTGGTGTATGTTTTTAAACATAATCATTAAGTGTCAGCTATGAAGAAAAGATTATTATACATCATTCAGTCATGAACTGAAACAGTGATTTTATGCAGATACTAAATGGTTGTTTTGGGTAGTTTCTGTTGTTGCTGCTACAAGATTAGAGCATAAGCAATGATTTTGGATCTTCACAGTATTTCAAATACTGCTTTTATGAATGTTACGTACCTCTTTAGTACATATTAAAGAACCTATAATCTGACATGAAATAGACTCCACCAAAAAAGTCTCTTTGACAGGACCAGCAAATAAATGAAGTTTGTCTTTCATTAAATTACAAACAAGTTACTAAATATATGATGCCCAAAAGGTATAACTTCTAATTCCCTAAAACCTCATCATTAAAACAGGACTATATAACTTAATGTGATTAAACGTATATATAAAGAACATCAGAGTGAAAAAAAAAACCAAAACAAAACAACTCACAAATACATTATCAAATTGATGTTTATATAGATTTTTCTGAAGAAGTTCAGGACAAAAAATCCCCATGATTACAGTTATTATCATCTCTGGCTACTAAGATGACATTTTACGTAAGACTAACTATTTCAAGTCTATCTTGAATACAGAAACAAAATATTTTTTTATCTTTAAAATCTGAAGTCCATTTCATACACCTAGAGATCTTGGATTACACTGCTAAAATTCTAGTTCTCTTTAATTTAAAATTTATCTGCTTAATATAAACAGATTAATAATAATAAATAAGCATCTTTATGATGCTTAATCCACCTCCTAAAATGTCCTGTCTTAATTTCCAGTGGCAACACTGCTTCATCATCATGCAGATATGTTCAGCAAAGACCAGAAAATAGCATCTGCTAGTCCACTACACACAGGAGCAAAATTACATAATTTCATCACATGAAAACAGAAAAACCTCACTTGTTTGTAAAGGCAGGAAGTTGCAAGAGAAAGATAGATTCTCAAAATCTGAGCCAAACACTGTTTGCTAACTAGAATTAACTCATTTCTGAAAGCATATTCCATCTTGTACTATGAAACATTACCCTCAAGGCACGTGAACATAAGAAGGGAAAGAAGCCTCAGGAGTCCAGTTTGTAAAGGTGTCTAGAAACATGTCTTGAAATCAGAGAAACTGTAAGGAATAACTAAGGCAAAGCCCTGCAGATGTTTGGAACAGCTATTTCCTTAGGAGACCTCTTTCTTCCCTCTAGTAGGCACTCTCATAGCAGTAATCATACACATTACTCACAGAGAAATCTTGTTTTCTACTTACGTAATTTGGGTTAAAAAGTCATCTTTGTTAGGAGACTATCTCAGATAATAACACTAAGATGGAAATGGCTACATTATTTAAATTGTTGCATTATCAGTACTTCAGTTTGTATAGGTACTACTAAACTACAAATTTGCAATTCAAGGACTATTTGCCCTGGTGTAGCTACAACAAAAAGGAAGGGTTGTTCACATACTCAGAAAAAAGAATAAAACTTAAATATGTGAAAGGATCTTGTTCCAGCTGAATGGCCTTTCCCAGAAGTAAAAGCCACCCAGCAATACAATCTGGAGTGGTTAACTGTTGCATTAGAGTACCTTAGTCAAGGTTACTGGAACAGCTTCAAAATCACTTTTCACTGTTCTGAATTCAACGGGTCTGAAATTTAACTTTTACTGTTGCTGGTTCTGTAAAGTAAGTTTTGTTTGGAAAAGTGTCATAGAGTTACTTTACCTTTAAGGGAGTTGGAGTTGCTGGGAAGTGCTTGGAGTCTTTTCTCCTGACCAATTATCGGTCATTGCTGGGAATTGACAGCAGTTTAGGCCATTGAAAAGTGGGATCAACTTGTGAACCTTACTTTAAAGTGTAAAAGCAGAGCTCTCTGGGTTCTCTTTGTTTTCTGGCTGTGGAGGGTGGCGGAGCTCCAGGCCTTCCATTCCCTGCCCAGGCCATGCGGCCGGGCGGGGATGGGGCCGGGCCTGCCCCGTCTCCCGGCCGGGAGATGGCGGGGCCTGGGGAAGGTTTTCCCCGGGCCGGGCCGAGCCGATCTCTGGCTCGGCTGCAGGTTTTGCTGTAACTAATTTACTAGAAACTGCCCAGTGAAGAAAGAGAGAGGCCCTGGACTTGCAGCGGGTTGGAACAGCGACTACACGCTCCAGAGCAGCTATGAGAAACTTCCCATCGCAGACGGCTCCAGCTCTTGTTCGGCAGAGATCCCGGAACCATCTACAAAAGCCTGGGCAAGATTTTAACTCTTTCATTACCCAGATGAGACTTGCAGATTAATCTTTTTATCCAGAGAGAGAGAGAGAGAGAGAGATCAACATGAAAAGAGACTTTATAAACTACCAGTGACAGGAAAGAAAAGAAGCTTCAAAGAAGGTAGAGAATTAAGAAGATGCTTTAATTAAGCTGAAATATCTCCCTGTTAAAACTATGGAGATGGACAATGAAGTCCTGAAAAGAACTCCTTTAATTCATGATACAGTATCTAGAGAGGAATAAAGTGTTCAAAGTGTAAATTTGAGTAAAAAGTAGAGTAATTATGGTATAGTGAAGTGCTGGGAGATTTGAAGCCTTGAGAGGCAATGAGAAAACTGTTTTCTAGTGAAGCTTACAAAAACAGATGAAGAAGACTTTTTTGCCTTTGAATAACTTATCCTTAAAAATGCTATCTCTAGACGCATGGCCCATACACACTTCAGAGTGATGTGAGAATGGGAGGAGTGAACTCTAATAATAGCATCTCTGGACAGCTAACATTAGGGCAATAGAAAACTATAACAAAAATAGTTTTCTTGTGAGAAACTCCATAAATTAACAGGAAGAAACTTCTGTTTCTCTATAAAGATTGGTAAAAAGACTAGTAAGAATTGGGACTGTTTTAACCATCAGAGTTCCAGAGTTTTTGTCTCTGTTGTCATGTGAACAAGGGAATAGTGGGTAGATAGGGGATAAAAAGGTTTTTCTGGAAGTTTATTCTGGTGTTCTTATTATTGTAGTTTGTCAATAAACTTTTTTTTTTTTTTCCCTTTTAAGTTGTATGCCTGTTTTGCTCTTATTCTAATCCATATCTCACAGCAAGAAGTAAGTAATTTTCTTAGTTAGTGGTTTAAAACCACGACAAAAAGTTTCATACACAATTATTAAATCTGGTAAAGCAAATAATTTTCTTTTAGAACATACACTAAAACTTCCATTTTTTTCAATAACAGTCAAAGAGACAGAAAGGAAGTTTCTCTGAAGAAGAGTAGATACTTAGGAAGACTGGAACATCAGACCATTTGTAACAACAAAAAAAAGGCAAAAGGCTTCTCTAGGTCAGAAATCTATTGAAACTAGTGAAGGAATAAATATAAATTCAGAAAGAGGTTCCTTTCCCCTCTGTCATAATCATTGAAGCTAATACTGTTTCAGTACACTGAGAAAAATTTCTAGGCCATGATATGGCATGGCCCAACAATGATCATTAGCAGTATTTTTCCTTTAAATACAAAATTCTGATTTCAAGGTGTTGAATATAAAGATTATATTCACAAAAAAAAAAAAAAAATATTGCAATGAGCTGCTTTTTATGTGTGTTAAAAAAAATAAACACAGGATTGAGTAGGTACCAGGAGCTCGTTAGTGTGGTGGTAATGACACAAAGTTCTACTAATAAATCCCTCTATGGGCCATATGCTTAAGAGTTGAACTTGATAACCCTTGTGGATCCCTTCCAACTCAGAATATTCTGCAAATCTGTGATTCCTCCGCCCTAGCTACTGCCCTTCAGTGGGACACCATCTCAGTCTAGGAAGCCTCTCCTGGCCCTGGCACACGGGTGTGGCTGCTCTTGTCCTCTTTCCAGCCAGCAACAGGACTGAACACCCATTCCAAAATGACATGGTTAAACACAGTCAAAATACTGATAGCTACAGAGATGGTGTCTTTACTGAAACCTACTTAAAACACCAGCAACATGTACTCACAACATAAATACCACCAAGCTTTTTTCCTCTTTGATTAGCAGTGAAGTCCATTTACAATAAAAAATACATACTCTCACTCTGTTGTTTCACACACATATCTTAATTCATAATATCTCTGTACTGGTTTTGGCAAGGATAGAGTTAATGTTTTTCATAATATCTTGTATATTGCTATGTTTTTTGAGTTTAATAATAAATCATTGTTGACAATGTGGGGAAGTCTTAGTATTGTTGAACAGGGCTTATCAGTGCAAAGTCCTTTTCTGTTCTTCACCTCCACCAGTGAGGGGGTTCACAAGACAGTGAGGGAGGGGACACATCTGGGACAACTGACCCTGACTGACCAAATGGCCATTCCATACCCTATGGCATCATGGTCAGCAATAAAAGCTGCACAGAAGGAGGAGTTACAGCATTTGTCTTCCCATAATTTCATTTTGATGGAGTCCTGCTTGCCTGGAGATGGCCAAACATCTGCCTGACAAGAGAAGTAGTTTTATAATGAAAAAAAAATAAGGAATTCATTCACTATATCTCAGACCATGAGTTTTCTCAATTTTACACTTTCAGTTGTCTTCTCTGTCCTACCACAGTGGTGTAAGCAAGCAACGGTGTGGGGCTTAGCTGCTAACCAACGTTAAACCAAAGCAGTCACAAATATCAGCACAAACTCCACAACCCCCTAAAACACAATTTAGAGATTCTGGGTGCCTTATGCAGCTGCTATTGCATTCCATTATGCAACTGGGCCCCTACTTGCCAGTGAGCCCAATTTGACATCTGCTAGCACATTACATGTACTCACACAGAGAATTGCAAAGCCCTAGGGAAACATAAACCATCTGCTGTCGGTAGACCTCCAGGCCCTGTGGCCCACAGCCATTTCTCCAGTGATAGACCTTTCAACCATTCACCCCTCCACCTGCTGGCATTTAGATCTTTGAGCACATGCACAGAATACCTTACATGAAAAATTATTAAGACCAGGATTATTAAGAAGACGGGATACACTGAAGTGGACAGGTACTGGGTTCTTTGTCAGCAAAAGAGAGAAGTAACTGTTTATGTGTAACTGGCCCCTTTTGTCAAACTTCTCTCCTTTTTCTCATGTTTGTACAGCCACCACTACCCCACACTCTACCTTTAGCCTTCTATTTCTCCACCCTGGTCTCCTCCCAAGCAACCAACCTCCCCCAACTGGTTTACTCCCTGTCAGTCTCAGTTCGGCTTCACCCATATTCAAATCAGGTATTTCTGACGCTATTACCTCAGTCACCTTGGTCTTTCATGACACTACTGCTAAAGTCACCTACCACTGTTATTGCAAGATAGCACTCCCACAAGTCCCATAACAGTCTTCTCCTTCTCCTTAAAAAGGTCAGACATTCCCTACATGACTGATTTGTCATAGCAGTACCTCTGCCATCCTAGCACCGTGTTGTGGAACCTCTGCTACATCCCATAGTTTTGCATTCTCCATTCATTCACCTAATTCTCATGGCCAGGGCCTAGTCCTTTCCCTGCCTGTCTCAGCAGTATGTACACACACACACAAATACCTTCAACTCTGAGCTGCTTTAGCTCAGCCTCTGAGGGAAGAGCTTTGAATGCAGCTACCCTACAAGTTAGCAAGAAGGCTTTCCCTCTTTCCTACAAGGTCCTTTGCTGCTAGTGAAGATCTAGGTCCCTCCTAGCAACAGTTGCTCCTACTCTTGCTGGATGTAAATTACAGTGGATTGCTGCAGTGTCTGCTGAGAGGCCTGAGAGGCTGGAAAATCTTCGTTAGCTGAGCTCTGGGAAGATTAAAAATGTTTCCAGCACAGGAACAGTTGCTAGGTAGGGTACTGCTCTTCTGGTTTAGGGAGCCCTACAAGTTGCTGCTCTGTTACAGAATCAGCATTCTGATCCTAGCAACAAGTCACAGAGGAAAAGCTTCATCCTTTTGGTTAGGTCATGCTCCAGCTAACAACTGGCTGAAGCCTTGAGACCATTAATACATTTGAAGATCCTTTTGTAGTGCTAAAACAGAATGTGGAGACCTTAATGAAAATGAAAGTTGCATTATTTTTTGATTAATATTTCTGCCAAAAGAACAAGTCTCTGTTCTGGCACAGAAAGAAAGCATCAGTGCATTTGTTTCCTGAAATTAAATTAAGATTATTAGACCAGGAAAAAGAACAACTAAATGTGACTTAATAGGAAAAGCAGGATGAAACTCAAGATCCAAAAAGACAGCAATGTCTAATTTCAAGGATTTGGAAAAAAGCTACTGTTTCTGAGTATGGCTTATATTATGATCTATAAAATATGACATCTGTTGTCTTCTCCAAGAGTAAATATCCATTAATAGATTAATAAATTTTGTCTCCGTTAAAGCTCTGTGAGGTCACCCTATGCAGTATATTGAATTTATTAGTCTAGACTAGAGTTCAGCTACGTCAAGTGCAGGACAGCCAAATGTCAGAATATCTATTGACTATGCCCTTGGAATTTTAACATTAAACTGAAACCCACAAGAAGAACTCAATTTCAGTCCACCCAAATGAAATCATAACTTATCTACTTAAACTAGAGGAACTCTGGAGGAACTAATCTGCCAGCAAGCAGCATAAATTGAAGCAGATCATGCCTCATTGCAAATAGGTCCATTATTCTAATATCTGCTGAGAATGTTTGCAATTGTTAACCCATTGCAAGATGGTAAAGGTCTACAACTTAGATTGAATGATCTATGACTGATCTCCAGAATTTAAGGACTTACAGGGCCAATGGAAATTTTTGAAGCTTTTAAAATAAAGTTAGTAACAACCTGTAAAAATTCAGAATATCCAACATGTTGTGGAGATCCTCAGCAGAAGAAATAGCTTCCCATGGAGCAGTTAGGATTTTATAGATACGAATATTTTCTGCAAGGAAAGCAAAGAAAGTACACACAAAAGTCTCTAGATAGGTGTTTTTACAGAGCTGCTCTTGTAAAAGCTGTTCTAAAAGCCATTAAGTGTGAAATAGGGATGAGATGTGGATATACATGACAGTGATACACATATTTGGAACAAGAATGAGGGAAAAAATTAACACATCATCAAATTCTTTTGGGACTTTCAATCTGAAATTATTTAGCAAAGATTATCTGAAAGAGTGTTAATATAACTGAAGTTATAAAACCCAGAACAAAAAAGTTATGATGAAAATTCCAAAGCAACCTGCACTAGAGCAGCAGCAGACACTGCTATAAACCAGTTTTCCCTGTGATTCAGAAATAATTTTAATTTCTTGTTCTTAGTGGCATTTACTCTTAAATGTGGCATTCTACACTTACACCTTACTTCCTATTTAATTCAGCCAAATATATTTTAAAAAAATTAAGCAAATAGAATCATCTCATAAATTTAACAATTTTTCACTCTAAATGTTCTTTTGTGAACTTAAAGAACTTTCACTTTCCCAGTGAAGATTTTTATATTTTCTTAAGCATGTGTTACCTCTTCTTAAATCCAGTCAGAACTCTTGAGGTCAGGAAAGGGAGAATGACTGCACTTGCAAATACTGAGACTAAAACTTGGTTCAATAAGCATGTTGGGCTTGCCAGTTTTTTTCTAGATTTAAAACAGGTGACACACCAGTGAAGATTAGCCATTATTAGCATTAGTAATGAAGTTGCAGTGGTAGACATGATTTGAAAAGCAGTTCTGTTTTGAAAGCATATCCTTGTCTTTTATCTTACTATCACCGTAACAAGAAATACTAAGGCAAATTCACCTGAGACTATAAATTCCTGCAGAATGGTGTTCTGCTAAATTCTTTCTTGGTTTTCACCAGAATCACTCAGGCTGCATAAGATCATTCCTTTCCTTTGGAATTCTCCTTCAGATTGTTCAGAATTCCTGGATGATTTAGTGCTGATGCAGTGTTTCACAAAATATTTCTTCAACCATATAAAAGATTACTTTTCTGACAGTGCTCTCCTTCTTTGCACCTACATACAGGTTTTCACATCACAGTAAGAAATAATATTTTTTATTTAGTTTTCACTATGAATCAAATAGTTTTAAAAAAACTTCCCTCTGCATCTGTCCTGTTATTATCAAAAGATGTTTCTTGAATCATCCCTCTTGACTTTTTGCACATGGAAAATGTTTTGCCCATGGTGCTCATCATATATGACAATTTATTAAACAGCTTACTTGGACAGTAGAGCAAATGTCAATTTACACAGACCATTTTTCTTCCTGAGAATTCCTACATTATTGTGCAATATTTCATATTTTGTTTCCTGCTATTTGAGAAATTAAACCAAATTTTTCCTATAACCCAGTGCTGTATATTTTTTTTTGTTTGTATTCTTGTTAGATTGAACTTTTTGAGGTATGTTTTTCTTTTTTTCTTCTTTTTATTTTTTGTTGGTTGGTTGGCTGTTTTCCTCCTGTAGATCATGCTCCACACTAAAGAACATAAGGTCTGTCAGGATTTTAAATTAGTGACACAGAATGAGATTTAAAGGACACATCCATACTTTTACTTAACTTAAATCCAACTGCCTGAATTATTTTTCAACTGGTCTTAATTTCTCCAGGTTTGGTGGTACCACTAGCAAAAGGGGGACAACATGTTATTTATCTAAACAGGGTTTTAGTTAATGTCCTTTTAAAAACCTTCTTCTTTTGTAAGGGAAAGCAGATTAAACCTACATGATGCTGCACTATCTTCATCTCCCAAAGGGCAGATAAATACAAGAAGCCAAAGAGATAAATAAATACTACAACATGCATCTTTTCTGTAAGCAACATAAACTACACAGAGCTTCAAACATGACATCTTTGTCCAAATAGAAAGTGGAACCTGCTGTATATTTCACTTGAATTACTGCTCTTATAAGCCTAAACATTTTTGAATTTTGATCAAAATTTCTAGACATTAAAAATTCAGCAAGGCAAAAATAATGGACTTGGATTCTAAGTAGAATTAAGTTCCTGACACTTGGCCTGGTCTTACAGTCACTCAGTCAAGCATGAAGTCCTCAGCTGCAGGAATAGGACAGCATCTTCATCTTCCCCAGCTACAAGCTGCCACAGACATGGGCAACAAAAGGAAACAGAGGCAACTCATCACAGCAGCAATTATGAGGGGGATACTGTACAGACCCCTAACACTTAGTTGATCATTTTGCAGGCAAACTATTCTCATTTACACCTGACAACCCACAGCTGGCAATATAGGAAAAAGAACAAGCAAGGTTTGAGGCTGATACTAGCTAGAAATGTGGCCTTTGTCCAGTCAAGGGTGAGCACATTACAGCACTGCCATCAGAGCATGTTTGTTATCACCAATCTGACCTTCCTCATATGCCACAAAGTTACCTCCTTGCAGAGAAGCTGCACATTTTCTACTCCTTTTTCAGAAAATGTGAAGACCCTGTCAATCTCTCATAGTCCAAATGTTGCTTTAAAGATAAATAATCAGTAATGCCAAGATTTCTGGGAGGGTTAGAGGGGTGCGGAGAAAAGCTTGGTATCAGAAAAGTAATGCTGCTCTTCATATGTTGCAGTGTTCTAATTCATGCACAGGAAGAAGTTTAGGTCTCAGATGACAGAACTATAAAAGAAAGTGCTTAAAGATTAGAATATTTATACAAGTTAAATTAAAAGCTGTACCATCAAAATTATGTCTCAATGGTATCACTAGGACATAGTAAAAGCCAGCTTCAAGTTACTTTTTATTTTGCTAAATATATTCAGTGGTTCCGTTTTTGTTTGTTTGTTTTGTCTTTTTTCTCCAGGATGTGTCCTATAGTGAACAGCATAGCTATTATTAGAATTTTTAGCTTTCTCTACCTCCTGTTTTCTCTCTTTGTAAGAGCACTAGCAATTTGCATCTGAGTACACTATCAAATATTATGGAGACACCTGGAGCAATGGCATATATAATTCTTCTACATAAACAACTCAGGTTACAGTTATCTGATATTGTTTAGGTCTCTTCTTCCCTTACCCAGATAACTTCCCTTACCCAGATAACTAAATCTTCTGACTATGCTTAGTTTTACAATTTTTGTTTTCCTTCAAGACAAGGACATCCTCTTACACTTCAGTTTAAAAAGAAAAGTAGCTAACAGACGCCCCCAAACCTACTCTAGTTCTTACTTAAAAAAAAAAAGAAAAAAGAAAGCAAAGCTGATTTTATACAATTATGTGAAAGTACCAAAGGTAAACACATAAAAATAGAGTCCATAACTGTAGAATTTAAATTTTCTGAATGAAAGTGGATGAAGCTGTCAAAAGATATGAAATCAACAAGATTTCTCCTCACAACCTGTGTTTATTTTAACTACAGTGTGACAGTCACATTGCCCAGAAGATACTGAGAATGATAGCATCCATCAGTAAAGAAGAAAAAAAATCTCTTAACTGTTCTGATATGTATCAGTCAAACAAACAAAAATAATTCATGTGTATCCCAGACTAACAAGAGTTACAACTTCTACATAAACACACTGTTTCTGTTGTATATTTCTACAATAACCTATTGGGTCACATAGGTCATTTACAAAGGTTCATATTGCCCAGTAAATCAAAACCACTGAATAACTGATGCTTACAGTGAACTAACTTGTTGACTGGAGTCAACCAGAACATTAAAGTTAAACACTCAGTTAAACACTGCTACCCACTGTGGTACCCAGGTGCTCTGTTCTGCACCCACTTGTCAGGCAGGAAGTGCCCCACAGTCACCACTCCACATGGCTGCAGAGACCACTTGTTGGTACAGATGAAGATCCAGAGGACAGTAAGGGAGAACAGCAGCAGAAAACACCCTGGGTTTTAATAAGGCATTTCTGAGACTGCTCAGGGACTGAAGGGATTGATGCTGTGCAGTGCTCTTCCAAAGGGCAAGCAGGCCCTGGAAGGATTGGTCATTCTTCAGGAACAACCTCTTCAAAGCACACCAGTTAGCCTATCCCAGCATGCAAATAAACAGGAAACCAAAGTGTGAATTCACAGGTTACACAGGGATGAGCAACAGTGTTCAAGCTTTAGGGCAGCTATTCATTCAATGGAAGGATTAACCCAAAAGAAGAGTATATTTATTAGCGAGTCCACAAAGTGAGAACATGTTTCCTGTTTATCAAATGTTAAAACACTGATTCAAATCAATCATTGTACATAAACACAGCAGTGATGCAAAGATAACAATAGAAGCAAACAAGCAGAGAATGTGTTTTTACATCCAATACTGAAAATTCATGTAGGAACTTGTGCTTGTAGGTTTTTAGGATTTTTTTTCCAGAAATTATGGCCCATCCTCGAAACGAAAAAACAAAGAGTAGAACAGTACTACTAATTCCTTTCATATTCTGATGAATTTTATCCTTTGCAGATCTGACTCACTGAGTCAGCTAAGATGAAAATTAGATGATAAAAAGAACAGAATGAATTTTAAATTGTTAAGTCATGTGTATTCATCAATATTTCTTTCTTCATCGTTAAGAGATCAAATTATTCAGAAGGCAGACTCAAAATCCATTAGCAGCACTTAAAAATACACTGTTATATAAACTTCTATGTAAATGTGATAAGAAGATTCTTATTTATAACAAGAAGTAGTTAATAACCTAATAAAAGCAGGGAAACAAAAAAGGGGAAAGTGAGCTGAAAGAAGTATATCACCTTCAATTACAGTCCCAGGAGACTCTCTGGTGTTTCACTTTGACATTTTGCTATCAGCAATTTCACTGTTACAAGTTGGTAGTTGACTGGTTATACACATAGCTTTGGAGCTCATCTTCCCATCTCTAAACAAAATACACTACAACATCCTTCTAGAATTAGTAGTAATGTTTTGAGGCTTTTTTTGAAATTTTCTGTTCACCTATTTCAGCCACAACTCAATTTAACATGACAGCCTAACTAACTTAGTCCAAAAATGTTAAACTTTATAATACTGATGGTGTTCTAAACACTTTCATGACAGAGCAGCATGATAAACTGTAGGCCATCCAGGCAACTCCTGAAGCCATTCTCCATGATATTTGAAAAGTCATGGCAGTCAGGAGAAGAACCTGGTGACTGGAAATAGGGAAACATTTCATTTTTAAAAAGGTTGTGAAGGGGGAACCTGAGAACCTGTCAGCATCACCTCTGTGCCTGGGAAGATTATGAAACAGATTCTCCTAGGAGTTATGCTGAGGCATACAGGGGACAAGGAGGTGGTTTGAGACAGCCAGGACAGCCTCACCAAGGACAAAACCTGTCTGACCAAACTAGCGGCCTCCTATGAAAGAACGACTGCAAGACTTTACAAGGGAAGGGCTACAAATGTCATCTCTGGACCTCTGTACAGCCTTTGTTGTGGGTGTTTTCCCCCACAACCTCTTTCTTTCTAAATTGAAAAGATATGGGTTTGATTAATGGACTGTTCAGAGGATGCAGAATTGTTTGGATGGATGCTGCCAGAATGTATCAGGTAACAGCTCAATGAGTAGGTGAGGATCAGTGACAAGTGGTATCCCTCAGGGATCCATATTTGGACCAGTACTCTTTAATGACTTTCATTCTTTAATGACTTTTAATGAAACTCTTTCATCAGTGAGATCAGTGCACCCTCAGCAAGTTTGTAGGCGACACCAAGCTGAGTGGTGCGACTGACATGCCTGAGGGATAGGATGTCATCCAGAGACACCTGGAAAAGCCTGAGAGGTGGGCTTGGGAATCTCATGCAGTTTATTAAGTACAAATGCAAGCTGCTGCACCAGGTTCAGGCCAACTGCTGGTTGGCTAGGTGAATGAAGGAATTGAGAGCAGCTCTGCTGAGAAGGATTTGGGGGCAGAGGTGGATGAAAAGCTGGACATGAGCTAGCAATATGCATGCAGGAAGCCATCTGCATCCTGGTCTGAATCAAAAGACAGCAGGTCGAAGGAGCTGATTCTGTCCTTCTACTCCAGTCCAATGAGACCCCCACCTAGGGTATTGTGCTCTGGAGTTTTCAGCACAGAAAAAACATGCACCTTTTAGAATAGGTCCAGAGGCTGTGAAGATGCTCAGAGGAGTGAAGGAACTTTCCTATGAAGACAGACTAAAAGAGGTGGTTCAGCCTGGAGAACAGAAAGCTCTCAGGAAATCTTATAATGGCTTTTCAGTACTCAAGAGAGGCTTGTGAGAAAGATGGAGACAAAATTTTACATAGTGTTTTGCAGTAGGAAAAAAGGAAATGTTTTAAACTAGATTTAATGAAGAGATTTTGTATGATAAATGTTGTGAAACACTGGAACAGGTTGCCCAGGGAGGTGGAAGATATACCATTCCCAGACATAAAGTCAGGCTGGACTAATTGCTAATTGATGATTGGGCTAGATGACCTTCAAAGGTCCCTTCCAACAAAAAATAATTCTATGATTCTATCTAACCAACTCCACAGCACAAGTGAACTTAGGAATCCAAAGGTCTCAGATTTTAATGTCAGTTTCCAATTCAGAAAGCAATTCAGGTTTCTGTAATCACTGTTGAGAAGTGTCTCGCTCTCCTTCCACACTAGCTGATAAGAATGAATTGGCAGCGGGAGAGCATTTTGATCTCAGTCCTACATACCAGATTCTGCTTGGATGGAGTTAGTTTTCTTCATACATAACCTTTGTAGGAGTGTTCTGCAGGGAATTTGCGACAAAGCCAGTGTTGATAACACTCCAGCATTTTTACTACTGCTGAGCAGTGTGTGCCCAAGTCAAGGGCTATTCCCTACCTGCCACCCTACACACCATGCCTCCTCAGCAGGTAGGCTGGAAGTGCTGAAATGACCAGGGAACACAACCAGGACAAATTGACCAATGCCACATGACTTCCACATCTCATGGCATCATGCTCAGCAGAGCTCAGAGAAAGGAAGATGGAAGAATATATATGGTTACCATATTTGACTTCCCCAGTAACTGTTACATTATGCTGAGGCCCTGCCAAGAAATGGCTCTTTGTCTGCCTGCCAACACAAAGCACTGAATATTTGTCTTTGCTTGTATGCACAGCTTTACTTAACATATTTTACTGTTGTTATTTCAATCCCTGATTTTAATTTTTTTTCCCTTCCTATCTTTTCTTCTCCATTCCAGTGACAGAGAAAGAAGTAGTGGCAAGTCCCAAAACTTAAAATAACAGTGATATATTTTCTGGTCATCAAAACACTCAGAAGTCTTGCTGAGTTAAAAAAAGAAAATCCACAACATTGCATCTCTTTAGAGGTATAACACAGGGAGGTTTCTATTTCTCTAAAAACCTTAAGAGTAAACAAATAGAGGAAGTGATGGCAAGTTAAAAAGAAAACTCCAAGTAAGACCTTGAGAATTATTTGTAGGATCTGCATTACTGTAATCGATGTCTCACAGGTTCTCTCATAGTCCAAACCATGCCAAACCATGCCAAAGCCTTTCAAAAGGCATGGCTTTATCACAATTATGAATAAGGGCTCTGAAATATTAATGTTACATGTAAATGTGTTAATAAATACTCTAAATGTTGTCCGAGAAACATATTAGATCTCTTAAATAATAGGACACTGCACATTTCCTTGCTCTCTCAGATGTGTCCATGTAACTAATGTTTCTTTTAAATTAATATTTTCCTTCAATAATCTACAAATAATGTTTTCTTAATGTTAAAAATATCCAAATCACTAAAAGTCTAATTCTCAGGACTTGTACTGGTGGTTTAATAAGTTTCTCTAAGACTTTGGGAGTTGTGATTTTAATAAAATATGACAGCAACATACTTTGAGTAGATGAAGGTTTCTTTGCCTTTTTTATTTCTACTTTATTTTACCAATATCTATTTTATCAAATGTAAAATATTAAATGAAAAGCAGAGACTTTCTTCCTCCTTTCCATTTATTGATCAAGAAGTTGTGACTGAATTATCACTGACATTTTGTTTAGAGGCTTGAGTAATTTAAATAGCTCTGTACATCCTTCCTACTCTATTCTTCTAAAGAAGTAAGCCAATATCTACTTCTCAGTCCTCCCTCACTCAAAGTAGGTTTAGTCAACAAAATATAAAAAAATGACTCAGGCTATCAAAAAAAAAAAAAGTTAAGAATCAGTGGGTTTGACAGTCTGTATTCCCTGTTACATAAACACAAGCTTCATTGTCATTTTCTACGCCCACCTGCACACTCAAAATTCCCAGAAAAAAACAATTCAACCAACCCTAACACATTTGAGGATATTGTTGTTGGATTTTGCTCCCACGCAGTGAAATTCTAACCTCCTTCATTGGGAAAGAGCTGTTTTACTGAATGAAAAGCTCCACTTGCGTCACTGGAGGTACCAATGGAGCTTACTCAAAATATCAAAACCCGATTCTTAAATCTGGAAAGGGAAAACTAACAGTAGAGAATTCTATGAGGAAGGACACTCAAAGGCCAAATATGGAGGAATGCAACAACCTGTATCTAACTAAAGCAGAAACCTGCAGTATGAAATTAATAGGAGGCTTCAGTTAAAGGGACAGCCCAAGAGGTTGATTCTCTAAGCACAAGGATGTGTCTTCAGCCTTCAAGAGCATTATAATTTAGTCCAGAAATATAATAAAAAGATGTGTTTCATCATTCAGCACCTAAGAGAATTTGAATGCACACACCATTGCAGGAAGTATCAAAAATACACCAAATAAGAACATTAAGATAATTGCAGTACAAGAGTTTTGAAAAACTGATAATGCATCACATGCTGTGATACAGCTTTCTGACTCTTGTGGGAAAATGATTGGTCTTTTAAGAATAGGTAGTTCCCTCTCAGTAATCACATCCTGCAGTTATTCTCTGTGCAATATGCAAGCCAGAAATGTGAAAAAGGTTTTCACACCTTTTGCTTCAGTACCTCTCTGGAATGTATGCTGTACTATCTACAGCAACCAGCTGTGCTCACACTGGATATCCTCAGTTACGCAGGATCAGATTTTGGCACTGCTATTGTTAGCTGTAAGCATTTGTTTGTTTCATTAGTGGCAATTATACCCAGAAGGGACTGCCAAAGGCATATAGTGATCCACTAGGTGGATTTAATAAATAAGCTGATATCAGTGAAAAATATTCCATCAAGATGTGAGAAAGCCCTGTATTTTAGATTTTCTTACTTTTCAAAATGTTACAGTTAACTTATGGACAGGAAAAATCTGACTTTTTTAGACATTTGAACCTCCAATCTACTTTCAGATTAGTTTTGGATGTGAAAAAATTATTAAAGAGCAATTTGCAAATTTCACCAAACAATTCCTCCTTCCTGCTTCTTGTCTACCATGATTAAGCCTTTCAGCTTACTGACTTGGAACCTGACATAAAAATACTTCTTTGTGTATCTAACAAGACTATGGTGCTAGCTGAAACATTCAGAGTTTTGGCTTCACAAAGCTCAACTATGCAGACATCTGGACCTAAAGTTGAAGTTAGCCAAAAAAACCAAGTACAAAAATCCCCTGTTTTATATTATCCTGGAATAAACTTTGAGATCTGGATAGGAGTAAGAACAGACAATTTAAACAAATCACTGCAAACTGCTGAAAGCATCAAGTATAAATTCTATCTCAAAGACTCAGTCTTCAGAAAGGAGTAGAAGTACTGAAACAAAACTCAAAGTGCTATCCTCTGGCTTCAGATAAATCCATTCCAGGAATTGTGGGGAAAAAAAATGAGAAAATAAGACTGGTTGATTTTGTAGCTGATTGAAGTCTTAAATAATACTGAAACTTTTCACCATAAACCCACAACTTGTTCAACCGGACAGGATGCTAAGCACAGGTGGCAAAGGGCATTGTAATTGTCAAATACCAAGGGTTTGTCAAGCATGTTATGACTTCATCCAACACTTTCAGAAGTTAGAAAATATCTCCAGATCTGAGTTTTTCTTCCTGAGACCAACAGTACTGAGCTTGGGAATCACTTGGTCTATATGTTTTAGCATTAAATATTAATATTAATATTAATAATATGTTATTGTTTTTGTTATTATTATTAATAAGAATAATAATAAGAATAATGACATCAAAACCACAACCACAAAGTTTTGATTGTACTATTTGAGGAAACCTCTTCATTTTAACTCGAGGGGCAGATATTGTGAAAGCAATGGAGGGTGACACACTGATAACTATTGAGAGTTCAAGCTCTCATCCAATTTAAGAGTTTTGCTGGGAGAATGTATACCTGTAACTCTTACCACAGTATGAACCTTGATGTCAGCAATCACAATGAAAATTATGAACCACCAAACCAAACAAGAATTAAGTGACTAATTTCCATTAACAATCTGAGCCAAAATTATTTTCCTTCTATTAAAGAAAGTAACCAACCAACCAATGAAAATTCCCTACAAATACTGCCATCACCCCAGAGAAATAATTTTTAAAAAAAAAAAACAACCTAAAAACCAAAACCAACTAATTTCTGAAAAAAACACTATATGTCATGAAGAGTGACAACACCAGTTGGGGAAATCTGGTTGTCCTGATGAGCTTCTTAATTCCTACTAAAAAGCATTGAAACTAATTAGAACCTAGTGAGGGGGGAAAAAAAATCCAAACAATTTTTTGTTAGATATATTAAAAAAATAAGTGGTCACTAATGAAAAAAAAATGTTTAATTCAAATATTCTAATGTTGCATCTTAGTCATATTTTCCCCTTAATATACAGAGAAAAAATTAAAATGCTTTAAAAAATAGACCCCTCTGTGACTCTATAAAACAGAGTACAAATCTTTTTTCTTACTTTATTTACACTTACATACTTGCGGGAATTGGAAAGCTCTAAAAAAAATTCTATTTTGGGGAGAGTAATCTGTTTCATAAAATATCATCTGCATGGGATATTTATTCAATCCTTTTATAAGAAGAGATTTGGCAGCTGAACATTATGTATGACAGACTTCTTTCACACCATCTGTTATCTGTAGCAAATCAGAAAGCATTTCTTCATTATTTTTTTGTGAAGAACTCTTGGTGCAGTTCAGAACACTTCAAAAAAGTATTTGCTTTTTTTTAGAGGAGAAATACAGGCAGTGGCCCTCAGTTCTATGGCTAAAATGCTTTGTTCTTCATGGATCCTGCTCAACAGTAGGCTAATTCACAATGAGTTAGAAATTTTTAAGCCTACAGAACAGGGAAGAAAGCTTGTTTTCTCCTTCTAATCTGCTGCCTAAGCCAATTATCTTTCTTGTGATCTTCATTCACAGAGAGCGTAAACTAGGCTTTAGTGAGGTGTTGCACTACCTCCAGTTGCCCACAATGAACAATTTCTTCAGTTGTTGACTTTTGGTAGCATGAACATTCACTGATACAGAAACATAACTTTATTTCACAGTGTGTTCCTTTCCTGGACTGAAGCTCACTTTTGAATGAATATGAGTTTATGAATATGAGTTTATGAATAAAACTATAAAACAGGAAAATTGGAAAAAAACCCTACCATCACATACACACACACACACACAAAAAATCCTAAAAAATGAAACACAAAAACAAAACCAAACTAAAAAAAAAAGAAACTAAAAAAAAAAAAACCTCACAAAAAAATCCCAAACCCAACTGAACCAAACCAGTTATAAAACATTATTTTCATATTGGGAGTGTTTTCTAGATTTTTGAGATAAAGTGTCTATTTTCTCAGTATCATGCTTCAGAAAATTCAGCATCTGTTTCTTTCAAAAACACAAAGTTAAGAACACACATTTTAGGTGTAGAAATGATTTTGAAGCAGATTTACTATTCTACTTCCATCTTTTCCATGGCAAAAAATTACTACACATCCAAAAGTGCTTTAGCACTTGAAAGTAATCATAGAATCACAGAATATGCTGAGATGGAAGGGACCCACAGTGGTTATCACCCCAGACTCACACTATGTGCCCAAGAGCATTGTCCAAACACTTGAGCTCTGGCTGACTTGATGTTGTTACCAAGCTGGGGAGAACCTAAAACATAAGACTCATGTTTTTCTTTCATAAGTCAGAATGGGATTATAACATTTCCTGGAGAAAAAGCTGCAGCTAGGAGGGAAATAAAAGGTTTCAAAAACACTGACCTCACATGCGATCCACTCAGCCAAATTAATTTGGTAGATTAAGTTTCACACTGATAAATTACCTTTTCTAAATTAACTACAATTACTGAAAATTTCTTGGAATTCGGGAAATAATAATGGATTAGAATAAAAAAGAGGATCAATACAAGCTTCTTATCTTTTTTGTGAACATTATTAGCCTGACTATGCTTTTTCTCTACAGGTCAGGGTGGATGCTGCTAGTTGATATTCTAGAATATAAGATAGAAACCAAATTTATCCAGTAGTGCTGTAAGTTGATATTCTAGATGTAAGATAGAAATCAAATTTATCCAGTAGTTAGCCCCAGATCCTCTGGTCTCCCTACTTGTTAGTACCTGGCTGTAGAAGTCCTTGGGTTTTGCAGACACTCTTCTTGTTGGTACTCAGACCCCCTCTTGTTCAGTACATACCTCCCTCACTCCACAATAGCTGTCCCAGACCTACAGCTTTCTCAGAAGATGACTGTCAGGCTGTCTGACCCAGAAGGTGAAAGAACTTCCTGACCAACCAAATATCTGACTGTCAGACTGCTGGTGTCTTCACTGTCTGGCATCCAAACCTACTCTCTCATATAACATTCTGCCAGACTGCTTATCCCATGCAGCAGCTATTTGGCTTGAAATTATCTGGTGAAGTACACACTGCAACATTGAAATTCCCTAGGGAAACATTCACACTTTTTCCAGTTACAGGTATTTAGACCTCAACACACGAATACCAGAGATAGAGAGTTCTACTGAGGAAAACAGAAACAGCATTTAACATGCAGAAATGAAAGTTTCTGGTGATCAGATCTAGTGCTTAGCCAAACCTATTGAACAGAAATCTGTTTACACTGAAGTCCTTTCTCCCTCTCTGCTTCACCCTGCCTCCTTGTCTCCCCACTTGCGTGTGCTTGTTCCCCCAGTTTATCCCTATTCCTCCCTTTCTCCACCTTTGGTCCTTCTCTAAATATCTCATTACATCTTTGGCAGTGCCACTACCCCCTGAAAATATTCTACAAATTTTATTACACAAGCCCAAAATGGCCCTCATTCCATCATGGGTCCCCTATTCCTTTAGGCAAATAAATACCCTTCAATCTTCAAGGTGCTTGCACTCATAGAGCATCCCTCCACTTACTGTATATTTGCATTTTTGGTGATTAGCCTGTAATTATGTTACCTATTAATTATTAGTTTTTATCCTCTTAGAAATAAAGTTGATTAAACTGTGCTCCTTTTTCCAATACTGACAGCAACTTAGTTGGTTTATATTTCCTTTTTTTTTCCTCCTTCACATTCATATCCCATTGATTCTTAACGCCAACTGTCCCATTTTTGTTATAATTAGAAAATATTCAATATTAAATCTCTTTTAAAGCTATGTAATTTTTAATCTGCAAGTAAAAGTCCATAGATTGTTTTTATACCTCCTGGTCCTTCTAAGTCAGACTTTGAAAGTCTAATGCCAGCTGGATTGATCCCTAGACTTTGACAAAATTAATGAGAAACTTAGCAAGAACTCCCAAACAAGCCAAACTTCCTTGATTTCTGAGTTCTTTAAAAGCCCTAAAATGCAACTAATTCCACAACAATTCAGAAACTTTCCAACAGCACTATGTTGAACAGAAGCAGACTTTTCTATCTATAATTTAAAACACACAAGTTTGCTCTTTAAAAGCAATGCAAATACTATCAAAAAATTCTGTGGTACTTTTATAAAATAGATATATGAATGCTAATTTAAGAATTGAATTAAATATGCTGTTTTTTCATGAAAAGCAATCTACAGATTCTTTTTTGCATCTTTATTTCTCCTGCAACTTGAAAAGCATCTGGATGCTATAAGCTGGCTACAGATTCTTTCAGATATCACAGAAAGTCTTATGAAGACTCAAAAACCAGAAATTATAATCACAAGAGGCTGTTTCATGATCCATGATCCAAGATGTCTGTAACTAAGATTGTTTTGGGTCATTTAACTTCCTCTCCCCCTCCAAAGAGTCAACATTTGTTCAAGAGGTATTTTCCATTAACAACAGAATTTTATCCCTACAGGGATCCTACCCCATAAAAATTATCATTTTCTCTATATATTGCCTTAGAAATACATAATCCTTTTCATAGGAGATTTCATATCCTGCAATAGTAATGTCTGTTTTAATTGCCCAGCTCTCTATTTTAATGCACACACTTCAGTTACTTCTCTGGTCTTGATGAGCTTGCAAATTAAACTACAGGCTGTCCTTTTGTTATCTATATATGAAGCCGAAATTATAATACAATGGGGCTTTATTTTGACAAAATATATTTGACTCCTTGAGAATGAGGAAACCTTTTATTCTTTCTGCATCCAGGCTTTCACGTAGTCTTGCAGCTGCTCCTGCTCATGGTCCTAAGACAATCACTTCTCATCAGCAATTTCCATTTCTAAATCGTTTTCTCAGTGATTCTTCAACCCTTAGGCTATTTAAAAACAGACAAAATCCAAAACATATACTCACACCCAAATGCTGTAACATGAGAATTCAAACCCGCTTCCTCCTCTACCTAAAGCTACAGGAGGGGTAGATCAGGGATATGAAATCTTCAATGAGGTTTTGGAACTATTCTTAGCTTCTCTTTCTCCTTCAGAAGCAGGAAAGAATATATATACACACATATATATATTTGTTTTAATATAGAAGAAGACCAACTGTTCATCAGAGATATATTTTGTACCTAATTTTATAGTCTATTTTTATATTGATATTTATATATGTTCCAGGATAATTCATGATTCAGATACCACCATGACTAAGAGCACCCCAAGATGTGTTTGCATGAAGTAGAAATTGAAAATTCCCAGGGTCTTTTCACTGTTTAGAACATTAAGAGGAAACAAATGTTTGCATCAGATAATTTTTCTGAACTTACAAATGTAATACATGAGAATAAAAAATACAGGTTTTTTTTAGCATTCAAGCTGAAAAGATTTTCTTTCACTCCTAGGAAACGCAAAGATTTTCCAGTAGACCTAACTGAACCTTTCCCTTTACCAGTTGTGACTGGCACAGTGGGATCTAATGTGGGATCTAATCCTCTTTGTTTCCCTGTGGATTATTCCAATCAGCCATCATGTCACCAACTATAGCATATCTAGACAATAAAGCCCTTCATTAAGCCACATCATCTTCCTGGACTATCCATTGTTTTCAAGAGAAAAATACAAGTTTCAATACAAGTTTTTACTATCATGACTGTAATGCTTTCATATTTTTCAGAAAATGTGCAAGCTAGTTACGCTTCCTGGAAAACGAGACCATTTTGTCTCATCTTTTTCACTCTCCTGCTGTCATTCATGGTTCCTGGATCCTAACTCTCTGTCAAAGAGAAGCCTCTATTTCAAAAAGTGAAGCAAATTATTCAAAAATTATGTAGTTATCCTGTCCATCTTAGAATTTGATTTTCACAAAGTTTGTAACTCAAAATCATGGCTGGATCTCAAGCCATTTTAAATTCACCACTAAAAACTTAAGATCAAAGTGCAGATCTTGTAAGAAGGACTGAATTGTCAAATCTGTTGGTGTAATTAAGCCAGTGATAAAATCTTAGCATGCAATAGGCACATTTACTAGATAAGCAAACAGAATTCCTATGGTTTGACTTCTCTTCCCCTACAACAGCGAGGTTGTATAAGATAAGG
The DNA here is from genome assembly GCF_971803275.1 of Cyanistes caeruleus. Classification (NCBI taxonomy): domain Eukaryota; kingdom Metazoa; phylum Chordata; class Aves; order Passeriformes; family Paridae; genus Cyanistes; species Cyanistes caeruleus. The sequence continues at coordinate 80,888,163 of NC_141701.1, read as the reverse complement.
CTTAAGTACTTAATTTCTGTTACTTTCAGTAAGTGTCACAATGACCAGTCAAATTACTAATTACTACCCATGAATGACAAGCCACAGACTAATAGATACCATAATGAAAGTGTTCAAAATCAAGTCAGTATTCTTCAAAAGAAAACTTGCACAAAACTCCTTGGAATAACAGAAAAAGATGGAAATTTATAATTTTGCGGAAGAAAATTCAAAGAACCTATTTTTTAAATCTACCTCATACAAGTTATACTCTCTAACATATTCATATTCATAGTCTTTATAAGATATGAAGTGCCTTTCACACCTGAAGAACAAAGGTGTTCACAACCAAATAATTTTTATTTGTAAAATTATGGTTACATAATCTTAGACATATTTTATTAGAATTTCAGAGACCGTAAGAAAACTTCAAATGAAAATAATCAAGCCTCTTAAATGATGAATCAAAATTTCCTCATTAAAGATAACCAAGATATTATTATGACTTCTGGGTCATATAACTTCTGACTCCAATCCAATAAAATAAGATATAAAAGTCTTTTTTTACTACTGAAATCACATTTTTGTCCCACTTCCTGAATACCTGAAAATTCCAGCCATACACATAACACAGAAGCCTACTTCCTTCTTACTTTCATTGAAATTATTTCTTAAAACTAAAATAAAGATAATTAAAATAAATATTGTTATATAACCAACATACAGCACCCTAAGACTATTTTGAAAAATACATAGTCCCATAGCTATGCTGTATAATGGACTTCTCGAAATTGAGGTCTACACACTACCTAGCCCATAAAAAATTAATGCAGTTCTTACTTATTAGTTTGATAACCATTCCGCAAAGACCAGTTATCAAATAATTCCCCACAGTTATCTGCACACTGATGGGTATCAGGTATTTTAGGTATCACTTTTGTGACTGACTGCAAGATGATCTGCAGCTTCTAGGCAGAGTTTGTAGGCTGTAAGTGTGTTTTAAAACTGAGAATGAACCTTGCCATATTTCCAGGAAAAGTTAAGTCAACTACAAGTGAAAACATCACAGACATAGAGAGCAACTTGCTAGCCTGAAGTCCTGAATCATCTAGAATTTAAAAGGCAACACAAACAATACATAGTTGTCATGGTTTAACCCCAGCTGTCAACTAAGACTCACAGAGCCTCTCACTCACTACTCCACAGTGGCATGGGGAGAGCATAGGAAAATCAAAAGTGAGATTTGTAGATTGAGACAAAAGTTTAATTGGAAAAGCAAAATCTGAGAGCACAAGTGAACCAAAACAATGAGTTAATTTACCACTTCCAAGGGCAGAGAGGTGTTCAGCCAGACACAGGAAAGCAGGGCTCCATCACACATCACGATAACTTGGGAAGCCAAACATCACAACCTCCAGATGTGTCCCCCCCACTTTCTTCCTCCCCCAGCTGTATATGCTGAACATAGTGCCATGTGGAATGGAATACCCTTTTGGTTACAGCTGTCCTGTTCCCCCTTCTGAATTGCCATGTGCTCCCAGCCTCCTCACTGGTGGAGCAGTGTGAGGAGCAGAAAAGGCCCTAACTCTGTGTAAGCACTGCCCAACAGTAGCAAAAACATCCCTATGCTATCAACAGCGCTCAGCACAAATCCAAAAACATGGCTCTGTACTGGCTACTACAAAGAAAATTTTCCCTGTCAAAACCTGCACAACTCTATAAAAAAATGCTGAAGAATGCCAGGAATTTCATTCTGTCTACGCAAAGAATCAATGTTCTGAACACCAGACTCATCCTTCATCTCCTCCGGCCAGCAGGACTCATAATGACACTTCCTTTCTCACATGTCAGTCCTGGCTTCACTTCCCATTTGTAAGTCTGTGGATTTCAAGTGCCTGTCTATTAATAATTCTTCCTCACAATATTTTTAAGTGAGCAATGGGGAAGCCTGGCTGGTTCTTGTAGCATGATTGCAGAAATGATCTTCTTCATGTAGAGGGGATCTGGTTCAGCTCACAGGCATAGCTTAGCATAAGAACAGGAAAAAGTGTTGCTACAACTTACTTTCATATAAAGCTGGTAGGAGGAATGTTGTGTAGCTGGAATATAAATCAGAGTGTGGATATGATCAGAATAGTTCTGTATAGCTGGATAGATGGATATTTTTTTGATTACAGATATTGAGACCAATCCCAGTTGCAAACACAGAAGTAAAATCTCAGAACATTGTATAGTTGTCTTCATTTCCTTTCATAGGGGAAAAAATGGGTGAATAATAAATGCAATTCTTTAAATATTTGATTTGAGATGTAATTTTGTGATTTTTAATTACTTTACAGAAGCTGTCCCCTTCTAAGTGAGCTTAGAAAAGCCTGAGCAAGATTCAGTTACTGTAAAATGAGAATCACAGAGTCACAGAATTTAAGGGGTTAACATGGACCTTAAAGATCATTTAGTCCCAGCCCTCCCTATTTGGGCTGTGAGTGAACACTGCTGGTTCGTGATCAAGCAGCACCCCAACTCTTTCTCTGTAGGGTGGCTCTCAATCATTTCTCTGCCCAACCTGTAGGTGTGCCAAGCAATGTCCCAGGGGTAGAAACTTGAGTTTCTCTTTGTGGAACTTCACAAGGTTTCATAAGCCTGTCCAGGTCCCTCTGAATGGTGTTTCTTCCCTCCAGCATGTTGACTGTCCCACAGAATTTGGTGTTGCCAGTGAACGTGCTGAGGGTGCCCTCGGTCCCACTGTGTGTGTCACTGACAAGAGGCTGAACAGTATTGGCCCCACTACTGACCTCCAGGAACATAATTTTTTACAGGATGGAATGTTTGAATATTCTATTCTTTCCCATTAAAAGTTTCATTTTAAAGACTTTCTACTTCCTTTCCTTTTATAACCTCTTAAGCTATCCTCTTAGGATCAGAGCTAAAATTCCTGAAGCTGATTTCTAAATATAGGAAACCAAATTTTTACTTCAGCTGCTAAAGAACCAGATATTTGTGTTATGCAGAGAATCCAAAGCTCCATAGGCAGAGAAGTGAAGTCCAGTTATTCTTCTACCTAATCTAAATAGATTGAAGGGCCTCTTATTTAAAGGGAAATATTCAAATACAGATGGCTAAGCAGCATCAGGTCTAAAATTACAGTTCTTTTATCTCTCTAAACATCTCCCAACTTCAAGCAGAAGTCTGGGCCAATATGAATCACAAAAAATGGCCCCTCATATTCATTAGGCCTGAAATTACCTTTTAATCCAAACTTCTTGGGCAAGCTGCACATTTACCAAAGTGCTAGAAAATAAGTTACACATTTCATACTGTTCTACAAGCTGCAGTAAAATGAAAGGTTCCAAGAAAGAATAGCCATTACATTTTACGAGTCTTGAATTGAAGCAACAATCTCTGAAATATCAAAGGTACCATCTTGACTGCACTACTGGCGTATAAACAATGTACCTTAAGAAGTAATTCAACTCTCCTTAGAAGTTATTTTCATACAGTAGTTTTCAGAGAGTTCTCCAATCATGTGAAAGAGGCCATTCAGTTCCTTAAGGGGAACAGTGGGAAAGAATAAAGCATTTGAGGGAGGGTTAGAAGAAGGAATTACGGGTTTTTTAATGGGTTTATTTTCAATAAAGTGAGTGAAATAATTGGTTTCTCTTCATTGGAATGTGTACATCTTTGGGGAAAAAAATTGCTGCAAGTCAGAATACAGGAAAAATGCAACCTTCTACTCAAACCTGCCTTCCAATCAAATGTATTGTTTGAAGGAGGCTTAGCACTTGCCCAGGGAGTGGATCCTCCTTCTGGAGGAGCTAAAACTCATCTAGCTCTTGAGCTACTGCTCCTTGTTGCCCATTGTTACAACCACATAAGAATGAAGAACACAGCTCAGGGACAATGAGATCAAGGATGATTTTACATCTCTGAGGATTCAGCTGAAGAGGACAGGGAGCTGTGGGAGATTCCAAATCAAATCAAGGAGAAAGGCTACAGGAGGAACAGATATATCCTGTCAGTGAATCCATTGCTGTCAAGCTGCCAAAACACTTTGGCTCATACAAAACCATAATGATCTTCCAAGAGCAGATTGCTGTCAAGGAACTTCTGATACCTGACAAAAATGGGGGCAACAAATCAGAAAAGAAAGATGGGATAGTTTTTATGAATGGAGAAGTGAGACAGATACACAGAAGTGACACACTGAATACATGATTTTCAGGACAAAGGGAAGAAAAATTGTTTCATTCTAAAATAATGTAAATTCTTTTAAAATTGTAAAGAAACAAAAAGAATACATGGAGCTCTCCTATAGAATGATCATCTGAAACAGGATCTGTAAAAGGTCAAAGAGATGTATTAAGGAATGACTGTGGCAGCTACTAAAAAGGAAGGAAAAAGAGACTGAGCTTATTCAAAATATACTAACCATCATTTAGACAGCTTGGAAGATGCTCCAGTCACAAATCTTCATTTACACAGAGGATTTTTACCACTTTGATATCTATTGAAAAAACCACACTTTGAAACACATGTAATCCAGAAAGTTTTAAAAGTGTGTTGGATTATTTTTTTCACCAAAAGTTAGGGGATAGACCAGACTGGAAGGTGTTCTACTACATAGCAAGAACTGGCTAGGGATATGATAGTCACTGACAAACTATGCTACTGTGACCTGTGGATGGAAGAATTAAAGATATTGAGGTAAGACAGGGAAGCAAGCAGCAGGAGAATGTTCAGAACTGTTTTCAATCTATTCAGTGAACTGCTGGCAGGATTTCATAAGTTGCATAGCACATAGAGTAGCTCATGAAGTCTGATTGATCTTCAGGGGTAGCTTCCTTAAAGCACAAAGATTTTCAGAAAAGTGAGTCAAGTTTTGAATCAAATTATCTAAGTGCAAGAAAATGAGCAGCCATAGCAGAGAGTCTGCAGACAGGTTAAAGAACCTCAACTAAGATCAAATGCAAGGAGAGAAGTACAGGTAGCCATATATTTATTACAAAGAAGAATTCAAGGAGCATTTGAAAGGCTGATGCTTGGATGGAGTGAAAATTGGAAGATTAAGTGAGGGCCAGTGGGAAGATACTGGCGAACACTGAAGCAGAATGAAAGCCAAGAAAAACTTTGTGTGAGTAGTCAGTTTGGTGGGTTTTCTATTAGTGAAGCAAAGACTGCTGTATTTGGCCTCTCTTTTCCCTGCAGGTTTTCAGTGGCAAGTTGGTGTCCTATGTCCAGATGCTTGGCAACAGAGTTTGAAGAGGAAGTGTGTGATTAGAAAAAAGTTTAGTCACGGGCAGCTTGAATAAGATAAACAAGTACAGGTCCAGAGTTTCTAACCAAATATTCAGCATTGTAGAATAACCTAGCTAAAGTCATCACAAAGATGTTTCACCAGCTTTGAAAGACAGCAGTGAACAGAAGAAGTTCTCAGAATCAGAAAAATCTTAGAAAAATACTAGTTTTATGTCCCAAAGAGGGCAGAGAGAAGGATGTGGGAACCTGAAGTCAGCCTCTCCTCCATTCCCAAGATCACATGTGCCCTCAAAGCAATTTCTAGGCATGTGAAAGGCATAGAATCAGCTTGAACAGATTTACCAAGCACATAGCCTGTACCTGACTAATTTTATCACTCTGTGTGACACAAACCAAATTCAGCAATATAACCACAAAGTAATTAAAAATAGAGAATATCTCAAAGTAAGTAGAATCCAACACTTAGATAATTGTGTTAATTTCCAAATTGTTCTTAAAAAAATTTCTCCATTTTCTTATTTCCAACTCAGATACTATCTTGTATAAATCCCCCAAATTGTTTTAGTTTGCCATAATCTATATCAGATTTTACAGTACAGTCACTACAGGTGTCTCACAAAAAATCAAAATACTGGTGTTTACATAAAAGCCATTCATACACTGGAGCTCATCTCAAACACCTTTTCCCCCTCAAAAATAAATACTAGTATAACAATATCTAGCACTAGAAAACCTACTTAGCATTAGGATATAATTTCTATTTGCTCAGTACTTTCAGACATATGATCTACAGCTTTGCTCATGTTCAAGGACTCAAACCTGGTTCAGTTTCTACCCACAGTGTAAGTATTGAATTACAGATGTTACTAAGTCTCCAAAATCAAGTTGAGTGTGTGTCAGTTTGCATAACATTCTAGAGGAAATGTTACCCAGTCTTCTTACCCAAATAATTTTCTGCACTTGAAATTTTCAGGCTTTTCCTCCTGCTTCAGCTGCTATCACTTTCACTTCCATTATCCAGTCTCCTTGTTTTAACTTTGATTTTATCACCAGTCATAAACCCACAAAATTATTCTCAACCCAAAACAATGAACTTCATTTTAGACAAACTTTGGTTTTTTCCTTACTTTGTTTTGGCCATATGGCTAGGGACACTTAAAAGCAAATAAAGTTCCAGAGTAAAGAGACCTTGCAAAGGAGGTTTTATTACTATCTTTCATAATTCTATTTTTGAACGTTTGTAACACAGGCTTACATGCCCTAAAATTCCCACAGTGTGAAAAGGCAAAAAAGATCCAGAAGATTATTTTGTGGATTTCCCAAAAAAATGTCTACAGCATAAGTTTTTCTGCAAGCGGTCCCTCATTTCTTCATAAGAGAACAAAGTTATGGGCAGGTGTTGCAGGCAGGATGTTCTCGAACATTGCTTTGGTTAATTTACTAGCAACTCACACAAGCCTTTGGCCAGAGGTTGGGCACAGGAGCATAGTATGGGCTCCAGGGCATAGTTTTCAGTTTTACTGTCGGTCTAATTATAATTACTTCAGCCTTCTTCTGTTACATCCAGGACAAAATGGAAAAGGAGAAGAATGACACTGGGAGTCAACCCAGACAATCATGGTTCAGGCATAAAATGGTCTAAAGGCAATCCATACATTTTGAGTGCTTTCCCAGGCAAGGGAATGATTAGAAGGAAAGTACTCTGACCAGTAAGAGAATCATCTTTGTTAATAGTTTTTAATGTACCAGCAGAATATGACTTTAATATTTTCCAGCTCAGAAAGTAGTGTTTATGCCTGAAAAGAGGTATTGCCAGAGATGCAAATAGCTCTCTGAAGTTCATCTGAAAAACATTAAAACTGCTTGAAATTCTTATTTATACACACAGCTGTGATGCAATTACAATGGTTATGCAAAACACAGTAAAAAAATTAGAGTTATAGCAAAAAAACAGCTACTGGAGTAAATACTCCATCTGTGCAGGATTTCCAAACTGCCATTCATATGAAAAAGACTTTTCCAGACCTCCACCATTGATCAGAAGTGAGATCCAATTTCTGAGAAAGCAGAGGTTTTGAGAGATATCATGAATTTTTCTTTTAAAGAAAAATATGCCTGGACCACCTCTGTGGTATTGATTTAACATTTCTCATTTATGACTAAGCCTTTTCTTTATGTTCCCTTCTTCCATTTTGTTGATTTGCATTTGAGTGCAGAGAGGTTTTCGTTTTACTTCTCTAATTGAATAGTATTGATCAGTACACCTGTGACAGTGACATAGCCCTCTTTGTAAAAACTTTTCACTGCAACAATTTAAGTATGTTGTCTTCTTCTGCATCACTTAAATGATCATCTGATAAAAAAGTTGTCTAAATCTTTGGTCAATTATGATACCTTTCTTTTTCTCTTTTTATTTTATTTTGTAGAATTATAGGATTTCCTGAGTAGGAAGGGATCCACAAGTATCATCAAGTCCAACTTCTGGTCCTGCACAAGTTTGACAAACAGCACCTTCCCCTCATGAAGCTGTGCTGGCTATGACTGATCACTGCATTGTCCTTCCTGTGTTTTTCAATACTACCAGTTATTCTTTGGCTACATGAATTTTCTCCCTACAGAGGTGGGCAGCATCACTCTATTCCTCCCATGTTACCCAAACTTATTTCCACTGGGCCTAAAACTTCTTTTTCTGACTTAGCTCCAAAAGAAGATCCCTGGTTAGGCAAGGTGGCCTTCTGTCTCAGCTGCTTGACTTCCAACATTTTGGAACTCCCTGCCGCTATGCCCGTAGGAGTTGGTGCTAGAAAAATGGTCAGCACTGATAGACCCCAGTACCTTCAAAAGCGTTTCCTATGGGATGCTTACTATTTCCCTGAGCAATCTGAAGTCTGTACTCCTCGTGTTCAGGGTTAAAGCTTTGTTGGCTTTTTTCTTACTGTCAACAGAGCATCTTGCGGCTCTTCCGGGGTTTCCCTGGTTCTAGAAATTCACCTTGCTCTGTGGAATGTGTCTGCAACAGAACTGTTCATTTTGGTGAGTGATGGTTATAACATTACCCTAATTTTTGTGCTCTTATACATACACAAGTACACTATTGCCACACTGATAAAGTGTTTAAACTTTAATCATATCATGACCATAGCAGAACTGTTAGGGGATGGAACAAGTAGGAAGAAACAAAGGTATATGAAAAACTTTCACAATCTCACAGAAGATATGAGCCAATTCAATCAACTTTATTTTGGCTTAAAGTCTTCTAGCAGAAGTGAAAGGACATGCCAGACTCTCATGATCTTTGTGAATATGAATTATTTTTAATATCAGTTAACTTGTCTCATTGCTGAGTCAGGCTAGAACAAGAAAAGACAATAAAGCAAGAAGTGAAAACCTTGGAATGAGATCTGAAAGGGAAGAAGTTTAGATAGGGAGAAAGGAAAGGGAGTCCAGAATAGAACTTTAGTTTTAGTGCATAAGAACCAGCTCATTCTTGAAAGAAGAAAGCATTCCAGTAGATAAATCTGATTCCCTGCAAGATAGGTCAGGTAACTTTATTCAGGTCATAATCAATCTCTGTTCCCACAGAAAAAAACCCAGGTGACTAAGGTTACCCTGCTCTGTAACCAGTCTCAGTGACACAGTTCAAAGGGCAGCAAGAATAGTCTGTTTTGTGTGCTCCTTCCTCCTCTTGGTGTGAGACCTTCAGAGCTTTTATACATTAGACTTCAAGCATTCACTGTTTCAGCCAAGTTCAGTGGGAATCAGTGTCCTGAACCTGTATAATCACCACAATACAAAGCAGCATGAATCAAGTTGCCTGCAATTATAGAGTATTTGTAACCTAAATTTTCGTTTGTATCCTAACCGATGCCATAGGGATAGGAAGATTCCCTTTGGAATGGTACTGCGAAGAAGTTAGTTTGAAATGAGTTATTGCGATCAAAGGAAACTCTAACAAAAGAAAATTTAACTCAATTTTCAGAAAAGTGGTGTTCAAAAAGTGGTTTAGGGTCATACTTGAATACAGACCAGTTTGAGAAAGGACTCCGTTCTGTGAACAAAAGCCATAAACGCACAACAAAAAAAAATATCCCATGATCACTGCACTAAATTCTATTATAATGAACAGACAAAGAAACAAGTTAATTTTGTTGTCTGCAGTGGTATTGGAAAGTCTTGTGAATCTTGAATTTTTATAAGTAAAATAATTTCCAAGTGTTGTATTATTTTTAGACAATGTGTCACTTTATAAACACTAACGCAAATAGAAATTATTTCATCTATTTTTAAAGAATGTTTTAGTGATCTTTTTCCACCCTGGTATAACATAAAATAATATATCCCAATATATTTTCACAGTGCACTGTGCTATTATTCTCATTCAGAAGAGATGATACATACAAAGCAAATGTTTAATCTCTCCTGGGTGAGAGGTTACTTTCATGGGAAATTCATTTCATAACGATTTCATATCTGTGATACTTAAGAATGATCTTCCAGATTCACACAATGAAACAGAAATCTTCTTGGGAAATGATACTACATATCCTGTTAAGATTTAGGTCAGCTATATTTTGAAGAACTTCCATCAGGATGTAAAGGTGTTCTTAGTGAATTGAAAAGGGCACAATAATAAAACTATCTGAACTGGGGAATGTGTGCAATAGGAAATAATTTCAGTAGGACACAATGGAACATAAATTGAAGGTTAGAAATGTAAGAATTACAATAACTTTCAAGAAAAGAAAAAGGTACCAGATGCATATCACAAATTATCATGTTATGAGAGAAAAGCTAGAGAAAGGAGAAAAAGGAAAGAGATATTTGAAATGTAAAAAAGACATTTCTGCAAATAACCTTCTTGTGGCCTCTGAAAAATTTTCAGACCAATTTGCTTTTTCTGCTGCTTCATATCAATGAGAAAGCAGTGAGGCCCTACAAAAAACATACAGTGTTATTTTGGAATGCAAGATCAAAAGACTACTGACAGTTCACAAGGAATCTAGTTTGAAAATCTCAGATTTATTTGTTTTCAGTTCCTCTTATTATAAATGGGCTGATAATGAACTTCATACAGAAACAACAACTTGGAGAACAATGAAAACAACAGTTTACAAGAAGTTTTGAACACCTTTTGCAGTAAGAGAGGTATACTTAAGGGACTTCAGCAAGATGTATTCTTTTTATCCTCATTATTCTATAATTTTCCCACCTTAAATGAGGTCCTTCCAAGACATAAGCAAATTAAATCAAACAGAAAAACCAATATAATGTTCTTTTCTTGCTCTGAGTACTCTAGATTAAGTTAGAATGACAGCAGTAAACAGAAAACACTTTTGCCCAAAATATTTATTTATGAGTCAGAGATCACAGTATTTATTCCAGATGAATGCATTTTCCATATGAAATATTCACAAAAATATTAAGAAAATCAAACCCCAAGAAAGATAAAGCCATCTGCATTCCAACATTAAATAATTGCAATATTTTACCTCCTGCAAGATTCATGTTTATGTAGAACTGATATTTTGTTGTTGAAGACCATTGACTAGGCAAGTAAACACAGTGCTGTATTTCCTTTTCTGTATTATCAGGTCTTCAGACTCAGATTTTATCATTCAAACTGTCTTGGGCTCAAGCATTACCAAGACACACATTCCATCACCTGCTACAGATATCCTTTTCTAACTTAAATGTGTTGTTTAGCAAACTAGGTCTCTTAAGTCACAGAGCAGATGTTGCATCTATATCTATAGTAGTGTATCCCAATGTACTATTATAAAATGCAAGTTTTCTTGTACTACCATAGTCAGAGTGATGAAAGGTCAATGCCAAAAAAACCAAAAAATTCTATTTTTTTTTTACAAGAGGACTTCTTTCCGTAAAATGCATACCTAGTTTTAAGCTTTATCTTTGTATCACATCATCATGTTAGTATTTCAATACAGTCAGCTCCATAAGATGTATATGCGTCTTTTCCAGTCGCAGAAAACAAATGTATAAATAACAGAGTCTACCAATGAGGCTGCTTTTTGCTGGCATTTCAAGTTTATGTTGAATTGTGAGTGTGTGAGAATAATATAAAAATTTGAATATAATAGAGTCATCTAGGTCAGAAAAGATACTTGAAATGGAGTTCAACCATAAACTTACAGATGCCACTACTAAAACAAATCCCTACGTGTCACATCTTTTAAATACCTTGAGGGATGGTGACTAAATCACTTTCCTGTGTGGAAAAGTCTGGGCAGTCAGTTCCAGTGTTTAATAACCCTTTCCATAAGGAAATAATTTTATCTGAACATTCTTGTGCAGCTTAGTTATTTCCCTTTGTCCTATCACTTGTTATGAGAGACAAGAGGCCAATCCCCACCTCACTACAATTTCCTTTCAGGTAGATGTCGAGAGCAATAAGGTCTCCCCTGAGACTCCTTTCCTTCAGGCTAAACACCTCTCACTTCCTCAACTGCTTTTCATCAGACTTTTTTTTTTTCAGACTGTTCACCAGCCCCATTGCCCTTCTCTGGACTTGTTCAAGAACCTCAATGTCTTTCTTGTTGTGAGGGGTCCAGAACTGGACAAAGGATTCCAGGTGTGGCCTCACCTGTGCTGAGTACAGGGGAACAATCGCTGCTCTGCTCCTGCTGGCCGCACTATTGCTGATACAGGACAGGATGCCCTCAGCCCTCTTGGCTAACTGGGAGCATAGCTGGCTCATGTTCAGGTCTTTTTCCATCAAGCAGGTTTTCAGCCACTCTTACCCTGGCCTCAGTATCACTGACTGGGCTTATTGTCACCCAAATGAAGGACAGGGCACTTGGCATAGTTCAACCTCATATAGTTGGCTTCAGCCCATCAATCCAGCCTGTCCAGACCCATCTGCAGAGCCTTTCTATCCCCCAGCAGAGCAGTATTCCTGTCCAACTTGATGTTTTCTCTATGCCTTCATCCAGAAACTTGATAAAGATATTAAACAGAATTGTACCCCAATAGTGAGCCCTAGGGAGCCCCACTTGTATTTGGCTGTCAGCTGGATTTCACTCCTTTCACCACCACTCCCAGGGCTCAGCCATTCATACAATTTTCTATCTAGTAGAAAGTACACCTGTCCAAGCCATGAGCAACCATCTTCTCCAGAAGAATGGAATGGACAGTGGTATCAGGTTACCAACATCCACAGCATTGACATCATAGAATCACTGGGCATGGGAAAGACCTCTAAGATTGAGTACAACCCTCAACCTAACACTTTCGGGTCCACCACTAAACCATTTACCTAAGCACCACACCTACAAGATTTTAAAAGCCTTCCAGAAATGGTGAATCTGTCACTTCCATGTTCATTCTGTTCCAATTGCTGATCACCCTTGTCATCCACACTAAGTTGTTTAAATAAAATAATTTATCACTGTCCTGGGGTGACATTGTGATGCTTGTATCCCAAATCATCTGTTCTGTTTATGTTACATATTAAGTTCTGCACCTTTAAGATTGGTTCCAAGAGGGAAGGGTTAAAAAGAAGGAGCTGCAGTTTGTTTTCAGAGATGGCACTCACTCCCCCACATCATACTCCTGGACTGTGCTGTCTGCAGCACAGACAGACAGCGGGACACAGCTCTCCTTTGCTGTTAGTTTTTTGGCTAGCTGAGACAGAGAAGTTCCCCGGACTGTTTTTTTTCTGGGATTTTTTTCCTTTTCTTGGATGTGTTCAAACCTGCTCTGGACTGAAAACCCAGCCAAACACCAGGAGCTCACACCTGTGGCCCACCAGGGCCTGGGCCTCGGCACTTTCCAGCACTGGAGGGACTGATAAGAGACTGAGTGAGCTACACCCCAGGACAAGAACTTTCTGAATTTGCCATCTCTTCAGAACAGCAAGAGGTTTTATTGTTTAGTATTATTCAATTTCTGTAAAATAAACAGTTTTTTCCACATTTCTCCAAGGAAATCTTTTCCCGAAACACTTGGGAGAGGGGCCCTTTACATTTGCTTTCTGGAGGGACCTGATTCAGAAGCTTTCTCCCAAATTTGCCCTAAAGCAGGACAATCAGGCAAATCAGTTCCACAGTTTAACACTAGCACAACATCAGTTTTTAGACATGGGTTTTTTTTGTGTACTCCATACAGTCAATAGAATTCTTCCAACTTACACTGTCCAAAACCGTCTCATCCATGACTGCTATATGACTGAAGAAAACTGTTCAGTTCAATAAAATTCTTATATCTTTAGCTAAACAAATTTTCCAAGTCAGATGATTTAGTGTTTAAAAATTCCTTTCTTGGAATACGTTTAATGGATTACTATATTCAGAGTTAACTTTTTAAAATAAAGTTTATTTCATCTAAATACTTCTAATCCATAACTAATTCTCACAGAAGGATTTTAACACAGTACCATTAAAAATGTAATATGCAGAAGTAGAGTTGTACATGTAGAGAATTATCCCCAAAATAGATTTAGTAGTCTATCTGATGCATTTTGAAGAAATCTTCTCCTTTTCTGTAAAGACCCCATGACAGGTATGCCAGAGGAAATGTTACTTACAGATAAAACCCCTGCAAATTAAATACATGCTTGTCAAGAAGTACTTTTTGCTCCTTTTTGTATAGAAACTATTCATATATATATAGAGAGAGATAAAACTCTTTTTTTAGGTCTGAATTGTAAAGTAAATTCCAAAAGGCCAAGGCAATATTAATTAGGAAACTTAAAAAAGAAAGATTATCCCTTGTGATTAAGTTCGTTGTTTAAACTGCTACTGCAAACACTGAGAGTAATTTCCCCTTTCAGTGTTTCAGATCAGCAGGGTTCATAGCATGCTGAGTTTGAGGACTCTTAGGAAGTAAGCAAAATGCATGAATTAGAACTGTTAAATATGCTTTCAAGCTGTATAATGTAGAAATACATCAAATAAATTCTTTGAAACTACTTCCAGTCTCAAAACTGTAGCATTTTCTAAAAACTGTAAGATGTATCCACACATGAAAAAGAATTCACCTTCTGGTTAAAAAGAGTTCCATAAAATAAATAACTCCTACAAGTGGTTGATCTGAAAATTGTCTTTCCCTGTCTTCCATAGCCCAGATGGAGAGGATAATTACAGCTGTTGAGATTGGAATATTGTCCTAGTTTAGGACACCCCAGGACAAATATTAACTTTGTCATGTTTGCTACCATTTGCTTCTTCAGTCAACTTTTTCCTGCTACTGCTTTTGGCAGAGGTGGAGATGAGTAATTCAACTTCTTCCCATTGGAAACTAGAGAATAACAGGGAAAGATCTGGAGTGCTCCTTTCAAAAGTCCACAGTGAGTAAAAGTTGCTTGTACAGTATGCACTCTTTATGCTAAAGGAGGAATTCTATTTACTGTCAGCAAGAGATAAGCTACTGTTACTGTGAGAGAGAGACAAGAGTAGAGGAAGCATATAATTCTTCTTTCTCAACACAAAAATAACTTACAATAAAACTTCACAGCACTTTTCCCTACTGATTTTGACCTATGAGCTCTCACCTTTAATATTGGGAGCTATTTTTCTTTCTTCCTTTAAGTGTATGGAAAAGTTATTCCAGGTAATGCTTATTCTAGTTTTATCTCTGGAGAGATGAAAAACATCATCATTCCCTGCTTGCCCGGAAAAAAATAAAAGTGTGGAGTTGTTCTCAGTTCCCTCTCTTTCAGTTTCATCTTCAGTAGTCACTGCTGGCTATTATGGCCCTGAGTCGTGCAAAATAGTTATGGAATTCTTTTTGTATCTACCCCAACAGCAGTGCTTCCCAGATGATCCACCACTGTACAGATGACTTCAGATTTGGTGGGATTTAGGCCAGTGCTGGACTCAGTGATATTCTCTCACAAAGAATCCCACACTTCATTTTACCATCTGAAACATTTGGTAGCACTTTTGCTAAATGAATACCAAACCAACCAAAAGCCAAAATTTTGTCTAGTACTTGTCTTCTTGCACAAAATAACATCAATTCTACTATTGCAGTTCATGCATTTGTTTAAGATAAACTTCAACACATTGTGTTTTTACAGTTCATTTCAATATCTTCACTAGTACCAGAGGCAGTACTAAGCTTCATAATGGTAATGATTACATTGAGTATCAACCTAAGAGGCTAGAATGTCTACTCAAGGTGTTTTATTGCATGTATAGAGTATATATGGCATCCTAAAAACCTGAATTCATAGTCCAGATACAGAAAAACATACAAAGAGCTAAATGGTTCAACAGCTAAATATTGTGACACTAATGATTTTGTATGTTCTCAGATTAGAGAATCCTGAAAGCTGTGTCTGTTACAGCTGAGTTACATAACACTTTATGCAATTTGAACTCAACCCATTAAAAAAAGCTGCCTTCTGTGACAGGAGACTCCATCAGACATGAAACATCATGGATGTTTCCTGCATGGTCTATACCTCCAGGAGCACGGTAAAAAAAAAAAAAATTCTTTTATAGCACTTCAGTGAAGAAAAGAAGGCCAGAATACAATGGGTCTCAGCTATCTAAATGCCATGGTTCTGGGAACATTCTACATTGTACATCCATAAAGCTATGCATTTTCACTTACTGCAAATTTCACTGCTTACAAGCACCAAAATAGTGGATAGCATGACCAATGTTTTCCCCTTATAACATATCCCAGTTTACAATCACCTGCAGAATAATTTGTGTTGTCATTTAGACTCAAAGGTCATTACACAACTACATTTACCATGTGGTTGTTTAGTTCTTTACAAAAAAATCTAATGAAATTGTCTTAAATTTCAGATTACAGTGGCCCTTGGATTGGTTTTAGAATCTGCTCTTCAGAATAACATGTTGCTATTTTTAATCACTATATTAGCCTTTGCTTATAGTCTTTCAGTCAGTTTTCTCTTCAGTGAATCTGAATGCAAAGCAAAATTAAGATATATTCAAATAGAATCTCTACCTTAAAATAAAAATCAACAAACCAAACACCAAAAACCTCACATTAGCTTTATCCATTTTACAGTGGAAGTGAATATATAATAAAGAGTTTGAGAGAGCATAACACTGTTTCAATAGTGAGTACTCTGCATTAACCTTGGGCAGCTGCCAGTCAGCTACCCAGCTTCTCTGTCACTACTTTTCCTCAACAGGATTGGAGGAGACAATAACAAGACAAGGAAAAACCCATGAACTGAGATAAGAAGATGCCTTAACAAATATTATCACTGGCAAAACAGACCTGACTTGGAGAAAATTCGGGTTCCTGTCAGTAAAATTAAAGATTGTTTAAGAAACAAAGGCAAAATTTAAAACACCTTCCCCTACCATATTCTCGTCTTCTGAGGCTCAGCTTCACTGCTTCAATCCTGATTCTTCTAACTCTTCTCCTCAGTCTATATTTAGCTTGATACATATTTAAGCCTATGATAATGGACAACACGAAATCAGTTTCTACAAGAATTGAAGACCAGTATTTTACTGAACCAGCCGAGCATTTTACTTCCAGTAAAATTTAGTCATTGCAAAAGTCCAGTTAAAATAGGATTCTGAAAGTAGCAGATAAAGAGCAAAAAAGGACAATAGTCAATTATTCTCATTTCTGCTTTAACATGAAATTAACACAGTATTAATATCAGAGCCTCTTGAGTCCTTACTAATGTAAGTTAGCTTATGTCAAACACTCCACTTTTTTCCTCCAACATTGGAATGCCATTTCCATTTCTTATATTTTCACAGCTCTTACTACTGTTAGTTTCTATATTTAAACAGAATACCTTGTGGATCTATGAAGATTTTCTGATTAATGGTTTAACATTCTTCTAAAAGTGACATGAGTAACAGAAATAAAGAACTCTGAAAATGGAGCAAATTCTTTCAAACAGGTTGATATTCCCATAAACAGTTAAGCAAATATTCTGAGCATTCTTGTAGTGCATTTCATTGTGACATTACATACACCGAAGCAGTATATAAGCTACTTTATCTCTGAAGTTTGCTTCTGGTTTCTTTTACTGAAAAAAGTACTGTCATCAATACAATCATGGTCTCAGCCAAACATTTACACAGCAGGTTACTAAATTTGTGTCTTCCTTTTGGCTGCCATAGACTTAATTTTCTTCCTAGTAGCTGGTATAGTGCTGTGTTTTGGATTTAAGGTGAGAAGAAAGTTGACAACAAACTGATGTTTTAGCTGCTGTTGAGCAGTGGTTATATGAAGCTAAGGACTTTTCAGTTTCTCATACTGCACTGCCAGAAAGTAGGTTGGGGGTGCACAAAAACTGAGAGGAGACATAGGCAGGACAACTGAACCCAGCTGGCCAAAGGGATATTCCAGACTATATATTGTCATGCTAAAAAAACCCAAACTTTGAGAGCTGGCTGGGGAATATAGCCTGCTACTTGGGGACTGGCTGGGCATGAGTCACTGGGTTGTAAGCAATTGCATTGTGCATCACTTGGCTTGTATTTCTCTTAGCATTTTTATAAATTTCTCTTCCTTTTCTGTCCTGTTAAACTCTTTATCTCGACCTGTTAATTTAATAATTTCTTCATATTCTTTCCCCATCCCACTGTGGGGGTTGTAGGAAAATGGCTGTGTGGTGTTCAACAACCATTCAGACTGTATTTTCAAGTATCAAATTCTATTTAGAAACACCAAAGGTGATAAATACTTTGGCAGAATCTTTATCCTTATGTTCTTGAGAATGTCTAGTGTCAGAACAAAGCATACTCTAATATACTCAACAGTTTGCTTCATACAACTTTCCCTTGTCCTGTAGCTCATGTCTTTCTTCCTCATGTCAGGAACATCTTTATAGAAGAGCATTCTATGATGCAGTCCAAGTAAGCCATGTAATTTGTCTCACTATTGTTACAAATTATATTACCTTGATAAACATACTGTAGTACAGCATCAATAAAGGCTGTAAAAGCAACTGCAAAACAAGAACTCTAATGTGAGACCTACAGAGCAAAGACATGTTTCTTGTTGTTTAAATGTTTACATAAGAAATTCCAAGGGCTATTTTACTCCAGTGTTGCAGAACTAATCTTTACCTCAGTCTCAGTTTAGATGTGTACCTTGGGTTTACCAGTCTGTCACAAGGTGAGGGTCTATAATGATTGACATCATGCAAATGCACCAAAACTTGCTGTGGAAGCTAAAATTTAACTCTGAGGAACAGTTCAATTCTCTTTTTATGTGCTCTTTCAGTAGAAGAACAATTAAGAGCATTGCCAAAAATTTCTTAGTGAAGAATAAAGACCTAGAAAACGTGAAACATGGACACCCTTGTTTTTTCCAAGAAAAAAAATTATAAAATTTGAAGGTCCTGTGGTGCTGGAAAATGTTAAGTGCATTTACTATGTAACTTTGATATTATACTCCTTGTGCCTGGTAAAACTAATTAAGAGGAGTTGATAACAGCACACTGAGATCATATATAGTATAGCTCAATCTAATAAAATGTTCTTTATAATAATTTATGTCTTGTTTTGTTTTTTGCATTTTAAAGACTGGTTATTTATCTTCCACTGCTCAAGTCTATAAAATAATCAACTGTGAACAGCATTTTCTAACAATTCATTTATTAATAAAAGGTGTCTGTCGAAAAAAACCAAAACAATTTAGCTTAAATTGAGCTTCATTTTTCTGTAATCAAGGAGAGGAACTAAACAAGAGTGATCCTTTACAATCACAGAGTTTAACAACCATTCTCATAACTTACACAGATGACTAAATGGGTGTGTAAGAAAGGCAGTTTACATCTTAATGCTTGTATAGCTGCCATACTGACTAATTCGTCTCCTTCCATCCTGTGCAAGGCTAGGGCAGTTGCTAATGTGAATGGCAAGTATTTGACATAAAGAACAGCCTTCTGTAAAACTTTCAATTAATACCTGTAGGTGCCTTTACCACACTGAGAACAAGAGGATCTGTAATATATTAATCCCATGTTGTAAATAGATGTCTGTAACACAATGTATCTATTGACCGGTAGTATTTGTGATGATTTTCTTGGTATTGACTATTTTCTTTTACCTCAACTAATATTGCATTCCTTTAGGAAGGGAGAGGAGTTGCAATGGAGCAACTTAGAAAGAAGAGAGGGCAGTTTCTGGGGAACTTAGCAGTCTACATAAGGATCTTTAGACAGCAGTATGTGTTACCCACAACAGCTGAAGAAACACTTAGAAAATACACAGCTATGTCTCAGAGGCAATTGAATATCTTCTAGGGGCTAAAAGGAAATTTTTCAGTTCATTGCAGATCAAGAAGTTAGTGCACAGTCTGAAATCAAGCCTAATAATCATAAACATGATTATTTTGCTTCTGAATTTCTGTTCTCTCTGACCCAGTCACTGAGTTGCCTCCATTTTAAAAGTATTATAATTCTTATAAACTGAATTATATTAATCTTTAAAACTCCACAGTCATCACTAAGGAAACTGTTAAAAAAAAGTCTATATTGGTATGCATTAACTCTCTAACCAAGCTATGTCCACACTATTGTGTTAGCATCTCATGACAGACAACAACTAATTTGGACTTCATTCCCTGAATTATGTCTTGTCATCAAACTGGGAATAAAGATCTTTTTAAGAAGTCAGACAGAACTGGTAAAGAAGTCAAAGGAGAAAGAGACACTGACAACTGATAGAAATTCTAGAGTTTTCAGTGTCAATCACTACCAAGGGGTTCAAGAACCACATTCTCAAGCCAGTTAAAGGCAGAAAAAGAAAGAAAAAGGCAAAAATAAAAGCAACCATGCAACACTTTTGCTGCAGAAAGTCAGGACATCAGAGTTACAAAGCATTACGTTGTATGAGTACAAACATAAGTGTACACAGGACATATGTAAAATCTGAGGGACAAATAAAAGCAGTAGACTACTGCCATTCTCATCTGGCCATAACCAATCCAGATTTTTACACTGTTAACCATCTCAAAATCCTGATTTCTAGAATCCTAAATTTGAAACCACCACCACTTTAATAAGCTGAGAGTCTTAAAGCACAAAAAAAATTATACTGGCCTACAGGTAACTGTTTCATTTTTTAAATTCTTCTTCCAAAACAGAAAAATTTTTCCTTTTGGGGAAAGCATTTGAATTCATATGATTTTATTACAATATCGGTGTAATAAGTGTCACACAAGATGACAGGGAAATTTGAAAGGGAGGTCAGCTTTTGATAAAGCACAACTTTGTGTTTGGGAATAATAGCGGTCTCTCCAAACTGGTTTAGCCTTTAGGGATCTGTGACTGAAACACTTGCTAGTTAGCAAGTTATCCAAGTGAGTTTATTTTAAGATGTAGAAACCTGGAGTCATAACACGCCCACTAGAAACATGATTAGTGTGTGTCTGGATAGAAGTGTTACCTTGAATAATGTAATTAGGTTCCATTCATTAGGTGTTTTTATTGGTCATAGAACTAGCCACTGGTGAAGGAAAGTCTTGTTTTGCATTGCAACAGCTCACTTCACCATGCTTCATACACATGACCTGCACACAATGGAACATGTGGAAATTCAGCATGGACCCAGGGAGGGACAGCTCAAAGACAATGTTTAAATTAGAAGTAGTAGAGGAATGAAGCACTTGATCTGATCTTTTTTTATCCTTCATATGTTCTTAATAAAGTATTCTTATTCACTCAGATGACATTAAGGAGCATTTTCTACTGAACCTGCATGAAATGATGACTGAGTGAATGATTATGCAAATCACACATCAGTATTCCCGATACGTATTACACATCATAAATCCCAGGCTCCTTCCTGGTAAGAAACAACTACTGAGAAAATGAATCAGCCAAGTATCAACTGTTTCAAACATTACAAGTATTCTACATTTTAAATATAATTAAACTGCCTTGAACTTGCATTAAAAACATATTTTCAAAATACTTCTATGGTTATTTACAGCGTTAATAGTTCTTTACTGTGCTTGTGTATCAAATCCCTGTTTTAAGAGAGCTATGCAGATTATGATAATGACAATATACTGCTGGACTAGAAGCAGATATAATACTTTAATCCTTTACTGTGACACTTGAGGAGTGAGAAAAACCCATGGTTTTGGTTTTGGTGACTGCTTGTCCATCAGAGTAGGATTGCACAACCCACACTCCCTATCCCCAAGCATTTGAAATTCTGGAAACAGAATCTAAGGTCAGAATATGAATGAAGCAGAAGATGCTGAGAGAATTATAATTTTTTTTCTCCCTTGGGAGCAGTATGGCAACTACATTGTAGTTTTTCTGCTGCACCATGGCTTCCAGCTCCTCCTGTTTGCTACCCATGCTGGATGCGTTGGTGCAGGTGGTTCAGCTGGGCTGCTGATTTTACCCCCAACACTGGCAAGTTGGTACTGACAGATGCCCCCAAACTCATCTCTATTGAGCCTGGTCTTATACCCTTCAAAACTAATTTACAGCCCTCTCAACCAACCTGCCAACTCATAGACTAGAGTTCTTTTCCCCTTTTTAGACAAGTGAACCCTATCTGCCTCCAACAGACCCAGTGAACAAGAAAGAAACAAAGATAAACAAAAATATATTAACACCTAAAAAGTTTCAAACCAAGTTACATTGCTTATGATTGATACAGAAAATTAAAGACAGTTCTCTCAACAATTTTTTTGATGAAGTGCTGAATACTTAACTCATTTTATTACAAGTATCTAAATTCAAAGAAATGATCCCTACATAATTTGATTCAGCAGAGGCTGTTTCTTTAAAGAAAAGATGTATATAAGGACTTTTAGCTAAAAACTGATATAAAGTGTGTTTTTATGCAAAATATTCAAATGGAATTACTTAGAAGTCATTAACACCCTAGCACAATTTAAAAATATCTAACCATAACATAATTTTCTCTAAATAAAAATCACCTTTAGAAAATTTTTATATGGCTACTAAAAAGCCCTAAAGAATTTTTTTCCTTTGTGTTTATTAATTTTTTTCTCGTATGTTGATCTAATTTGAACAGTTTTCTTAGATTAGCTAAAATATTACTGCATGAGTATTCATTAATCTCTAATTAGCATTTTTTAAATCCTTATATTTTGATTTAAACATGCATGAAGCCTAATCTCTGTAATTGCAATTAGAATCGCTCATTTAATAAATTTTGAACTAATGAGTGTATTGTTCTAAAATTGTTTATCATCCTATATTTCACAGAAGAATGAGATTATAAAAATTTTATGGCAATGCACTCTTGGAAGACTTTTTTTAGCAGCAAGGTGCTCTTGGTCAGTTTTGGGGTTTTGAAAAATATTTTTTTTCTTCAAATTTGATATAAAACCAATAGTAGCCCCAGTTTATCTAACTATCTTAGTATAATAAAGAGTGATAGACATTTATCTGCTATGGAAGATATTTTGCCATGAATTTGTGGCTGTGACATTTCTGCTTATTAAAAAGAACCAAAGGTTCTTATTCCCTTCTGTTAACTCATAATAACTTTCAAGACAATGAGGAGTTTGTACACTGGTGTAAAGTTCATTGTACAGATTGGCAGAGTTCTGCTCACTTCCTGTTTTTAAGACAGTAAAATTCAGGACAAATAACAGCAAATTTCTCTGTACAAGTTCTTTTGCATAGAGAAAAATCACCAGGGCTAAAAATGGTGCAAACAGGTATTTAAAATCTAGCTAAGATAATATAAAAGTGTTGAATTTAGAGACAATTAAGTCAGAGCCAGATCTGATATCTGCATTTCCTAAAGACAGGTCTGATCAGTGTGTTCCCCTCCAACATACCATGGTTGCTATTTACATTTTACACTTAAATTGAGGACTGAGAAAAATTAAAGTTAGCTGATGCCAAGTTATTGGCCAGGAAAGGGCAAGACAGAATAGTAAATTTAGGGTGCCTGGGTGCCCTGGTGTGCACCTTTTGAGAAGTGCAAGGATGTGCAAAGGAGGCCATACCTGCAGCTTGAACAGCTGTGCCAGGGGGCCTTCACCATTTGGATAATTTCTTTATCACTTGGAAGAGCCCAGCTTCTCAACTGGTTGTTTGTGGAGTATGATGATGGTAATAAGGGTGGGATGGTGTCCTGGGGTGACTTTATGATGCTTGTGTCCCCAATCATCTGTTCTGTTTATGCTGGATGTTGAGTTCTGCGCCTTTAAGACTGGTTCCAAGAGTGAAGGGGGAGAAAGAAGAAGCCGCAGTTTGTTTCCAGAAACAACACTCACTCCTCCACATTCTTCTCCGGACTGTGGTGTCTGCAGCACACGGAGAGACAGCGGGACAGCTCCCCTTTGCTTTTAGTTAGTTTTTACCTAGTTGAAGCAGACAAGTTCCCTGGACTGTGTTTTTGTTCTTTTTCCTTGGATCTATTCAAAACCACTCTGGACGGAAAACCCAGACAAGGAGCTATCCCATGAACTCACACCTGCGTCCCACGGGGGCCTGGGCCTCGGCTTTTTCCAGCACCAGAGAGACTGATAAGGGACTAAGCAAGCTGACCTACATCCCACAGTAAGGATGTTCTGGATCTCTTTGAACAGTGAGAGGTTTTATTGTTTAATATTATTCCTTTTTTATGCTTGTAGATACTTTGCTTGTTAAATTAACAGTTTTTTCCACTTTTCTCCAAGGAAATCTTTTCCTGAAGAAGCTGGGGGAGGGGCCACTTGAATTTACATTCTGGAGGGACTGTATTCAGAGGTTTTCTCCCAATTTTGCCCTAAATCAGGCCAAAAACATTATTTGGCATCCAACTTGTGGCTCAAGAAAGTGGAAAAAACCTGTACTGATTGCATTTTGGTTGTACATATTTTTATTGGGATAAAGCAGTCAGTAGCCATGTTGTTTGAATTCATAATATCTCTCGGGGTGAAGGCCTTCATGTGGTTCTGGTCCCTAGGCTTCTCTGAGATTTTAATACCTTTCTGGTCCCTAGGTTTATTTTCCTATCCAGAGATAGCTCCAATATTGTCCCTAACATGTAGCTTTTACAGTGGAGGGGCGTGGATTAGAACAACTATTGTGCTGGGCTTGGTGATAATGATTTATAGGAAGTTCATACAAGTACTGGAGATAGTGCCAGATATGTTTAGTTTATGGTTTCTTCATCCGACCCCGCCTCCCAGTCCCAGTAACATGTTTTGGGGGTTTATTAGTAATTGCACACAGTTTTTTGAAGGAGGAGCAGGGGATGAGGCTTTTCAGCCTTTCCTTTCTTTCTTCTCCTTTGAATCTGCTATGTCACTTTTTGAGAGTGTTAAGGATACCACTTTACTGGTGTTTCATCTGGCAAACTTCCTCTATATGATCCACAACTTATATAGAGTGAGGCCTGAGATGCCCAGAGGAGCTGATGAGACCCCTGCCCCAGAAGTAGACCCAGGTGTGGAAAATTCTGAGTGGTGTGGAGAATGGAAGGATATGGGCCAGACCCTGAAGAAATTTTCTGAACCCCCAGCCTGGGACTTTCCACGGGAAAAAATTCAGAACCCAGCTGAGGTGGGGAAATACCTGAAAGAGAAGTGCCATGGTGATTCTAAGGAGAAACAGATCATTGCAATAAGCTGGGCCTTGGCATATGCTTATCGTACATTGCTAGATACTGTAGGGCAGCAGAGAGAGGCAGGAGGGCAGGGAGATAAATCAGCAGCTACCCCAGTCACTCAGGCTGTAGCTAAGCCAGCAGCTAAACCAGGCAGTGAGCCCAAACCAGCAGCCAAACCAGGCAGTGAGCCTAAGCCACTGGCAGTCACCACAGAAAAGAAACACAGGAACAAGACAAATCGGCCAGTGCTTGGCAATAATGATCCAGGGGAAGGACCCTCAACACCAGTTCATGACACAAAATCAGAAGTCAGAGAAACTGACACAAAATCAGAAGCTATTATTGATTCCTTTTCCCTGAAAGACCTTTGTGACCTAAGAAAGGATTACATCCAACAACCTGATGAATCTATAATTAGTTGGTTAGTCCGTCTGTGGGACGCCGCAGGTGAAGCTACAGTTCTGGATGGCACTGAAGCGAGGCATCTGAGATCCCTGTCACACGATCCGGTTATTGACCAGGAGATGATGAGGGGAGCTAACCCTCACAGTACCTGGGCATGGGTCCTGGGAAGTGTGGCAGAAAGACATCTGTGTGCAGATGATCTCTATATGCAAGAAACCCAGTGGAAGACCACAGAACAAGGGATTCTATGCTTGAGAGAAATGGCAGTGATAGAGATTGTCTTTGTGGATGACCTAAACCGTAGAAATCCAGACTTAGTGCCATGTACATCCATGATGTGGCAAAAACTTGTACGACTTGGGCCACAAGAATATGCTTCTGCTTTAGTAATGATGAAGGATGACAGGGAAGAGACTGTGCTTGATATGGCAAAGAAGTTCCAAGCATATGCAGATGCTATGCATGACCCCATACATACAAGAATCACAGCTGTGGAAACACGTCTGCAGAAATTAGAAGACGAGATGGAGGAGAAGTACCAGAAACTCAGGGAGGAGATGAAAGAGGCCTTTCTCCAAACCTCAGCAATACAAATCAGAAGTTCTGGTACCAAATGCAGAAGTCCCCCAGATCAGGACAGAAAGTAAACTGGGAATTCCAAGCACAGAAAGCTCTCAAAATCTTGTGTATGCAAGCTTAGACATAGACATGAACACAGGGTTTGATTTAAGACCTTGGAGAAGGTTTCTGGATTTAGAATCATAAGTAAGAATGTGAGTTTAGATAGAATAGACATTAAGCTAGGTTGTAGGAAAGTTTGAAGGTTTTAAAGTTAAGATATAGAAGTAGTTAAAAAGGTAATAAGATATGACAAGTAGTTTGTGTGTCATTATATGATTGGTTAAGAATGTCCACACTGCGGCAAAGACATACAAAACAAATTAATTAACTATTGGTGTAAAAGTAGAAACATTATTTCATGGCATTAGTTCATTGCCTAATTAAACTTTAAAAACTCTTGTGACCTGTGGTCTTGTGACCACTGACCAAGAACATCTGGTGAATATGGTGAAGATGCTCTCACTCCTTCATGAGACTGTAGAAGAACAATAATAAATAATGTTTAAAGACATCTCCCTGTGGTCCCGTCCCTCTCAAAATCCCGAGAATGCACCCCACAAGCTGAGCTGTGGCTCTTCCTGCATGATGGTGAAGAAAACATGAGGAGATGGGATGGAAAACCTGCTGCTGCTCTAGCAAAATGGGTGCTTGAATTGGAAGACAGCAAGACCCAGAGAGGAAGTTCCACCAGAAAAAACAGCTCCAGTAGCCCGTAGTTGAACTGCCAGGTATGATGATGATGACATCACATCCAATCCCCTTGAATGAACCTCCAGATGCCTAGGGAAAGAAGGATAACCAGGCTTAGAGGAGGCCTGCTTCTAGCCAGGTAGAGGCTAGGGAAAACTGTGTCTTTTGGACTGTGTGGATTCATTGGCCTGGCACATCAGAAACACAAAAATATGAGAGCTTGGTGAACACTGATGCTCAGTGCACATTAATCCCATTGAGACATGTGGGGGAAAAACCTGTTTCTATTGCTGATGTGACAGGGGGATCACAGGATATTGCTTTGGTGGAAGCAGACGTGAGCCTGACTGGAAATGAGTGGAAGAAACACCCTATTGTGACTGGCCCAGAGGCCCAATGCATTTTGGGCATAGACTTCCTCCAGAATGGGTATTTCAAGGACCCAAAGGGATTCAGGTGGGTGTTTGGGATAACAGCTGTAGAGACAGAGGGTGTCCAGCAATTGAACACCTTGCCTGGACTATCAGAGAACCCATCTGCAGTAGGACTTCTGAAAAGAAAAGAACAGCAAGTACCAATTGCCCCCTCAGCTGCTGGATGCACTGCTGGCAGTACAGAACAACTCAAGATGCTGTGATCCCCATCCACAAGATGATCCAAGAACTAGAGAGACAAGGGGTGGTCAGCAAAACCCATTCACCCTTCAACAGCCCCATTTGGCCTGTGAGCAAGTCTGACATGCCTTGCCTGGATTGAATGGAGATTGATTGTGGACTATTGTGCATTGAATGAAGTGACTCCACCTCTGAGTGCTGCCATGCTGGACATGCTGGAGCTCCAGTATGAGCTGGAGTCCAAGGCAGCGAAGTGGTACACCACTATTGACATTGCCAATGCATTTTTCTCCATTCCCCTGGCAGCAGAATGCAGGCCTCAGTTTGCTTTCACCTGGAGGGGCATGCAGTATGACTGGAACTGACTGTCCCAGGGGTGGAAATGCAGCCCCACCATCTGCCATGGACTGATCCAGGCTGCCCTGGAAAAGGGTGAGGTTCCAGAACATCTGCAATACGTTGATGACATCATTGTGTGGGGGAATATGGCTGCAGATGTGTTTGAAAGGAAAGAAGATAATTCAGTTTTTCTTGAAAGCTGGTTTTGCCATCAAGAAGAAGAAAGTCAAAGGACCTGCTCAAGAGATCCAGTTCCTGAGGATAAAATGGCAAGATAGACAGCATCAGATTCCCACTGAGGTCATCAATAGGATCACTGCAATGTCTCCACTGACCAGCAAGAAGGAAACACAGGCTTTCCTAGGCACCATAGGTTTTTGGAGGATGCACATTCCTGAGAGCAGCCAGATTGTGAGCCCTCAGTACCTGGTCACCTGCAAGAACACTTTTCAATAGGGCCCTAAACAGCAACAAGCCTTTGCCCAGATCAAGCTGGAGATCGCTCATGCAGTAGCCCTTGGCCCAGTCAGGACAGGACCAGATGTGAAGAACGTGCTCTACTCTGCAGCCGGGAGCCACGGTCTGTCCTGGAGCCTTTGGCAGAAAGTGCCTGGGGAGACTCAAGGCCGACCACTGGGATTCTGAAGCTGAAGTTACAGAGAGTCCAAAGCCAACTACATTCCAGCAGAGAAGGAAATTTTAGCCACCTATGAAGGAGTTCAAGCTGCCTCAGAGATTGGCACAGAAGCACAACTCCTCCTGGCGTCCTGATTACCGGTGCTGGGGTGGATGTTCAAAGGAAACGTTCTTGCTACCCATCATGGCACCAATGTCACCTGGAGCAGGTGGATTGTCCTCATCACACAGCACGCTCATATTGGAAAGCTGAATCACCCTGAGATTTTGTAGATAATTACAAACTGGCCAGAAGGTGAAAACTTTGGTCTCACTGATGAAGAGGAGCAGGAAAAAGTGACACGGGCTGAAGAAGCTCCACCGTACAACCAACTGCCAGCAGAAGAAACACGCTACGCTCTGTTTACTGATGGTTCCTGTCGGGTCGTAGGGATGAACCGGAAGTGGAAAGCAGCCGTATGGAGCCCCACACGACAGGTCGCAGAGGCCACTGAAGGAGAAGGTGGATCAAGCCAACTTGCTGAACTCAAAGCCGTTCAACTGGCCCTGGACATTGCTGAAAGAGAGAAGTGGCCAAAGCTCTACCTCTACACTGACTCATAGCCAGTGCTCTGTGGGAATGTCTGGAGAAGTGGAAAAAGGCTAATTGGCAGCATAGGGGAAAACCAGTCTGGGTTTCTGATGGAAAGACATAGCTACCAGGGTAGAGAAACTGTCTGTGAGGGTCTGTCATGTAGATGCCCATGTCCCCAAGAGTTGGGCTAATGAGGAGCATCAAAACAGTGAACAGGTGGATCAGGCTGCAAAGATAGAGGTGTCAAAGACAGACTTAGATTGGCAACACAAGGGAGAGTTGTTCCTAGCTCGATGGGCCCATGACGCCTCAGGTCATCAAGGGAGACATGCCACCTATAAGTGGGCACGAGACCGAGGGGTGGATCTAACCATGGACAGTATTTCTCAGGTCATCCATGACTGTGAGACATGTGCCATGATCAAGCAGGCCAAGCGGTTGAAGCCCCTCTGGTACAGTGGGTGTTGGTCCAAATATAGGTATGGGGAAGCCTGGCAGATTGACTACATCACACTGCCCCAAACCCACCAAGGCAAGCGCTACGTGCTCACAATGGTAGAAGCCACCACTGGATGGTTGGAAACCTACCCTGTGCCTCATGCCACTGCCCGGAACACCATCCTGGGACTCGAAAAGCAGGTCCTTTGGAGGCATGGCACCCCTGAGAAGATTGAGTCAGACAATGGGACTCATTTCAAGAACAACCTTATAAACAGCTGGGCTAGGGAACATGTTATTGAATGGGTGTACCATGCACCAGCTTCAGGAAAAGTGGAGTGGTACTAGGGACTGTTAAAAACCACCTTGAAAGCAATGGGTGGGGGATCTCAACTGGGAGCAGCACCTAGGAAAGGCCACCTGGTTAGTTAGAACCTGAGGTTCCACCAACACAGCAGACCCTGCCCAATCTGAGCCCCTGCATACAGTAAACAAAGACAAATTCCCAGTGGTACATGCCAGAGATTTGCTAGGGAAGAGAGTTTGGATCAGTTCTGCTTCAAGTACAGACAAATACATTCGTGGGGTCCTCTTTGCTCAGGGACCAGGTTGCACACCATGGATAATGTAGAATGATGGAACAATACAATATACCTCAGGGAGATCTGATTGTTGGGTGACAGCCATGAGTAAATATCACTGTTTGCTGAAAGTCACTGCTCTTGTCTGTATATGTGTACAAATATATGTGTGTATAATGTATGTGTTTGTAGAGTTAGAATATGTATTAGTTTTGGTAATAAGCTGACAGTATGGGATAAGGGGTGGAATATCCTAGGGCAACTTTATGATGCTTTTACTCCCAATCATTTATTCTGTTTATGTTGGATATAAAGTGTTGTAGTTGATAGCCTGAAATGTATCTTTTCCCATCTTTTATATGTGATTCTCCCCTCACCCCCAGCTTCTCTTTCTCCTAACTGTTTACCTGGCGTCAGGTTACCATGGTTCCTGAAGTTTCTCTCTTCAGTCCCATGGCGAGAGGCCGGATAGAGTAAAGAGAGGACCCCGCTGGCATTTCCAGCTGCTTGAAGTTTCTTTAGCCCAGGAAAGCACGGAGTTGGGAGAAGAGAACCCTTCTTTCCAACACAGAAGTTTGTAACTTTTTCCTGTCCCAGAATGCCTCTGAGCTATGGAAGCTGAGAGGCCAGGCTTACCTTGCCTTCCCTTTCTTTCCCCCCTGGGTTGCCAGGAAACCAAGCCCCCCCTCTCTCCTCCACTGCCCCTCTGTGGAGAATACTCCTACACCTTTGTGGGCATTTGAAGAAGTTGGTGTCTGTTATTTCTTATCTTGGTGTGTGTAACCTTGATTTGTAGAAAGTTTGTAAGATGTACTAACTGAGAAAAATAATTGGTTCTCTCTCTGATGTTCCCTCCCTCCGAGAAACCCTGTTAAAAGAGACCCCCCCAGACCCCAAATCTTTTGTTTCTCGTCCTTTGGATTCCCCTTCACAGAAATAAACTGTGGAATGCAAACCAGAGAGAGAGTCCCCCCCTGATTTCTTTACTTGCTCTATAGACTTGAATTCTTGAAGAAAATCAGTGAACCCCACAAACATATGCTGGCTCAAAACTCGAGTGAAGAGAGACTTCATCACTGAGCTAGCCGGGCCACACTTGAGAAGATCGAGTCAGTAAGGTTCTGCACCTTTAAGTTCCTAAAGAAAAGGAGGGGAAAGAAGCCACAGCTCATTTGCAGAAATGGCACTTACTCGCCGCCATGCTCCTCCAGACAGTGTTGTCTGCAGCACGGACAGACAGTGGGACAGAGCTCTCCTTTGCTTTTATTTAGCTTTTAGCTAGCTGAGGTAGAGAAGTTCCCTGGACTGTACTTTTGTTCTTTTTCCTTGGATCTGCTTAAACCTGCTCTGGACTCAAAACCCAGAAAAACACCAGGAGCTCACACCTGTAGCCCACTGGGGCCTGGGCCTCGGCACTTTCCAGCACAGGAGGGACTGATAAGAGACTGAGTGAGCTGAGCTACACCCAAGGACTTTTTCTGGATTTGCCATCTCATCAAACAGCAAGAGGTTTTATAGTTTAATTTTTTTTTTTTTTTTTTTTTTTGCTTCTAGATACCTTACTTGTAAAATAAACAGTATTTTCCACTTTTCTCCAAGGAAATCTTTTCCTGAAGCAGTTGGGGGAGAGGCCACTTGAAGTTGCTTTCTGGAGGGACCCCATTTGAAGGTTTTCTCCCAGATTTTCCCTAAATTAGTACAGCTGGTCATTCAGTTGCTAGATTTAGCATGTGAGTAGCCCTATACTTCAGTATTAGCTTTGCCAGCAACTGGCCACAGACTGAGTGCTTGCAAGACTTCAGGACTGAGCTGTGTCACAATTGTAACATTTGACTTTTTCTTGACCTGCCTGCAGTATTCTTTCATTTGGTTTAACTGTGACTTTTTTTTTTTAATTAAGCAGGGGTCCATTACTGTTTTTTTTTTTTTTCTTCTTCTTTTGTGTTTACTTTGTGCAATCACGACTTTATATACAAAGTAGTCACAAATATCTAGTCTTTGCAAATATATCATTCTACAACTAATGTAACAAGATGCAAAGAGAAGAGTACTGTCAGGAAAGCAGAGGCCTTGATTTGTGGTTCCCTCCACAAATGCAGTCTCAAGTTCTGCATGCAATCTCATCCTCTCAAGCTTATCTTATCAAGCATGTGTTGTAGTATGCAAAGAGTGTCCAGACATCACATTTGCTGCGTTTCCCATATGTCTATTAAACATGAAAAAGGGTCACCATTAGTGTTCACACTGCCTCTCCTCCTGATTTCCTTGCAGCCTTTATTCTGCTTTTTTCTCAAGAGCAGTAAGTTCAGATTGCATCTGAACTACGCCGGACAGTGCTCAGGAATCTACAAACACACAGCACAGAACAAGCCCCTCCTATAGCTGGGTGTCTTCATTTGTCTTTGCTGTTGAACTGTGTATAACACTTCAGTTTGTATGAAACAACCAAAGAATATTAAGGGACATTATGCTGATGAATAAGATTAAGCTCCAACTTAGACAGGAAGGAAGTTGAAGTGCATTTTTCCAGGATTTGATTTTGGTTTTTTTGTACTTTGTCAGGATAATGCTTGCATTAGGGAGTTTTGAAAGTGTTCAGAAGACTAGTTCTTAAGAGAAGAGTGACTGAAGGGAAAAGTTGGGGAGTTAAATTGACATTTTAGGGTAAAAACCAGTTATTTTCTCATTCAATGTTTTCTATAATAAAATAAATGACAACTAGAAGTATCTTAATTGAAAATGTTTCCATTAATATTTCAGCTAAGCTTCACAGCAAGATATACCTCTTCATAAGTACATGAAGAGGTTGTTAAAAACGCTTGCGATGTAATGGTTTTGCTGATAACAGTAAAATGTGGAGCTGAGCTCAACAGGATTGATTCAAGTACAGGGCATGTTGCTGGAGGTGTGTGAAAGTCAAACTAGTTAAAAACATGGAAATTAATACTTCAATCAGCTTAGCATAAAGTTTGTTCAAAATCTTGTTAGAAATTTGTGAACCCATCCTCCCTTCACCTGCAGAGAACTTGCAGAATTTAGCTAACAAAAGCCCTTTTATTCTCTGTGTGAGGCCTGCATATTTTATAGGATTCATTCAATTCTTCAAAAACTTTGAAAATCCAATAATAAACTACATATATACTATACTGAAATCATACAAACACTGTCTGAAGTGTTTGAGAATCTCAAACTGAGAATTCTCACAGCACTGAGAATCCTTATAGCATCTTCCAAAATTTGATGCAAAGCTCAATTTAGATGTGCAAGACCTAGACATGTCTGATTAAAACTGCTTATATTAAACATTTTATCAAAACTCCTTATATTTTCCTTATTCTCAGCCTTGGGTATGTGGGAGGGGGGGATTCCTTGAATGAGTGAGGCTGAAGAACATATTTTTAATAGAATATTAAATTTTCATCAATGACTGTTGTCATTGAAAGACACAATGTTAGCAGATACTGTATTTTCTCTTAACTGCACTATGAAAGTGTAGATAAACAAGTGATTACAGCTGCTGTTATGATTCAAATCTCTTACCCACTTCCAACACAGTCCTCACAACAATACCTTGGTGCCTCAGATAGATTTAGTCATTTTATGTATGAACACAACATAGATGACAAAGATTATTATTATCATCTTTACTTAAATAAAGGAAACAAAAGGACAAGTGACATGAATGAGATCAAGAAAAGGACTAGTGTGTTGCTAGATTGGACATTATGCAATATTTTCTAGGAATTGGTGTTTTTATTCCCTTTTTTTGGAAAAGCATTGCTGTGATTAGACCTATAACATATAGGAGGTCTGGCTCTGCAATTTTCCCAACCTGCACACACTGAAGTGACTGCAATACTCTAATGTGTTGTGTAAAGGAGCAAGCACATTTTGACTGGCTTATAATATATTTCAGAATTTGGGAAGCAACCATATAACCTCTGGGGCCAACCAAATAAGTTTCATGAAGATGAATTTTGTATGAACCTCTATATTTGTGTGGTAGTGTTGCAAGCATGGACAAAAGAAAGAAAAAGCAGGTGAAACCTGTAGAAGCACCTTCTCTCCACTCTATCCTTTCTCCACCTCTCATCATAAACAAAGCCATGAAAATGTGTTACTGGTCCCTAAAATAATGTAACCTTGAGCATTAGACATTTAAAGAGTAACAAAGAGCATACATCCATCATCCATGGATTTTGGCAGGAAGGAGGACAGTTATCCCTTGTGCAATTCCAGTTGTTACCCAACAATTACAGCAATCAAGAAAGAGGAATCACTCCAGCATCATCTCTCACAGCTCAAGAGGAATCACTCCAGCATCATCTCTCACAGCTCAGGACATATGACTAAATCAACATTTCTACTTAAATCATAGACTAATTCACTGTGCGAAGACAACTAGGTTTGAAATTAGAGAAAACTGGGCAGTTATATTTACATTCCAGCAGAAGTTATAACTTGATCCCATAATCACATATATAGGATGAAAACCCCCCTGAAATTTCTTCATTTTTAAACTTACTTCTCACAATGTTTTGCTACCACAGACTCAGCAAACATAAGTAATTTCGAAATTTAAAGTGTTCTTTCACATTTTCATATCACCTTTCCCCAAGGCAGTGATGGATGCCACAGAACTGCCAGTGTGAATTCAGTTGCAACATGTGAATAATTATACCTTCATTCCACTTGACTTTTGGGCTAGATAACTAGGCCCTCACAGTTTCCCTTCCAGAAACCAGTTCATATAGCTGATTTACCACTTGAGCAATACTCATAATACAAGTATTGACATGGATTTACACATGAGCTCTTTAGGAAAACATTTGGTGTTCAAGTTGACTGCATATATTCCAGGAGATAGCAGTTCCTTCACAGTATCCAGTGTATAGTACCCCTGGAAACAGAAATATGATGAAAAGAGTAGTGTGTGTCAACCTCAACAGACAGTTCTAACAAAACTGTCTCTCTGTTCTGTTCTCTCTGACCCAGTCACTGAGTTGCCTCCATTTTAAGAGTACTGTAGTTCTTTTAAACTGAATTCTATTAATGTTTCTAGCTTTTATTAGAAACAAAGCTAGGAATGCTGCAGAGCCTTATGAACAATGAAACATTATCAGCTCTTGCTATTTGTCATAATGTGACCCAATGCAGCATTAGATCATTACAGCAGGCACTGAATCCCTGGGGAAATATTTCAGTGCAAAACACAGTGATTTCTCTATTGAGGTAACCAACCAAATGAAGAATATTTTGTTGTTAAATCAAAAACTCCATTCATCATGGACAGCAGATGAAATGTAGAACTTTGTGCTTTTCAGTTCTACTTTATTTGGCAAAACCATTGAAAGTTTACTCTTAACTAGATGAATAAAAGGTTTACTTCAATGAGCAAGGTTTTTTGAGTCAGCAAATAACGATTAGAGAAATTTTTGGAGAGACTGCTTTTTCACAGTAGCTTTTACAGCGCAAAGAGTACAAGTCACAAGGCTCCACCTGATTATTTGAGAAATAGCTTTAGAAACTGCAGATGACAACAGATATACGAGAAGATTTTTGCATACATGTACCATGAAGAATCTTTTTCAGTGAGAAATGTAAACATCAAAACTAAAACTAAATGGTCATTATGGTCTTGAATCTTTTAAACCAATGCTACTGGTAATTTTGAGTCCAGCCCTGTACTAGTTTACCATTTACAAAATTGAAAGGTGAGTAAAAGGTTAAGTTTACACACTTATCTGTTCACTAACAATAGAACACACAGCCTGGCTTAATTTCCAAGTTACATAACCCTGTTTAACACACTGTTTTAGCTACAATACTAAGCATCTCTTGATATGTTAATACTCTGATGCTTAAAACCTTGCTGATTCTAGTTAATGCACGAAGGCATCTGTCTCATCTTTGTGATTTGCATCCAAACTTTCTACTTATGTTTTTGTCAAACACTACCTCACACTACCTCACTTTAGCAACTGCTACACAAGACTTAATTGCTAATTTTATGATGATTTATTTACAACAAACAAAGTGATTGACAAATCACACAAATCCTCAATATATTAATTTTTGCAAGATCTTTAACATGCAGTGTGCCCTTGACTACATTCTTCTTGTGTGAAACTTGAGAACTGATAATACAACAAAAGGATATTTGGAAGGAATGAATCCACAGTTTTTAAAGCTTTGGAAAACAAGGCCCAAGTAGTGACTATTGGACAAACCTGTCCTCGGTAGAACTTGGATTCACCTAGAGTGAAATAAAAATTGGTGAAACTAAGTTCCTGAAGAACAGCAAACTGAAAATAATCTTAAAGAGAATAAGAATGTGCAACCAGAATGATTGAAGCTTGTTCTTACTGAAAATGATAGATTGGTTTGCAATGAAAATATATCATAATATGAACTGAAGTTAAAATTAGGATTAAAAAAAAAGCCTGTAAAAGAACAATAACCTTATCAAAACAGTTATCTCCCACACAGTTTAAACCTTCAATACACATAATGCTCTACTGTTTCAAGTGAAAGTATGGTGTTTTACATGTACAATCAACAGTGGAGTAGGCAAGCCAGAGAGGAAAGATCAGTTGTGTCTACTGAACCTAGAAAGCTACTCATCCACCTCTGCCAAACCATGAGCTCTCCAGAGGAACCAAGAATGTTTTTACAGTGTCAGGAACGTATTCACAGAAGTAGATTTTTTTTAAAGGTGCATTATTTTATTATGTTTATTATCTGGGAACCTAGTAAAAATTAGTCATTGCTTTCTAATTTTTCATGGAATATGTGTGGATGTGGCAGGAAGTTGAGTCTAGGGGTTAAGAAAATACCTTATTTTCCAGTATATAATCTCTATTTTAAATCTCATTTTGCACTTTCTGAAACCAAGTTACATTAGGGATGCATCTTCTGGCTTTAGAGACAGACTGTTGTATACAGGTTTGACCACAGAGCTGTGGGAGCCACCCTGCTTTTGCATATTGGTTCTATGATTGCCAGCTGAACAAAGCTTAATACCAGCAGGGTCCAGGTGCTAGTAAATACAGGCAAAGACACACAATTAAACACTGTCTTTAGCCCTCTTATAGGGGCTACACAACAGTCGGGGTGTGAAAAGTTGAATAAGTCTTTTTCTAGATCTAGATCCGAGCTATTTGTTCAGAGACATGGAGTCATGCAGTAGAGATTAAACCTTAGATTCCTGTTTAAAACCAAGTATTTCTAAACTCACTGATAGAACAGCAGATACAGGCAGTAGGGGATTTGTTTAGATAAAGTTTAGACATCAGTGTACATGAACATTAAAAGAAAAAAAAAATTAGATATAGCATGCACTGGACAGAAGTACTGCCTACAAGCAATCAACTGGTAAGATTAAGCATTTGCACAACTGTCTTGTAGTCACAAACATGGGCAATTTTAGCTCTTCATGCAAGTATAAAACTAAAAGCACAAATCCATGAAACTTGCTTGCATTCTCTTAGTAGCACAACAGCAGTGAGAGGTTTACCAACAATGACTTATGCTTTTTTCCTCAACTTCAAACAGGCTTCATGCTGAGAAAGACAGCTTCTTTTTGTTAGCCTAGAAACCACTCAAATAGAAAAAAAGTTCATAGCCTAGCAGAACACTAGTCAAAACCAATTCAATGTTAGAACAGAGACTACAAAACAAAAGCCACTGTCTTTTATACTTACTTAAGCAGTACTACCTCAAGGAAGCCTTAATGGTTCTCTCCTGCAGTTTCTTCTTCCTTCTTCTGGATCTCAGTCACCACTCATTCGCTGCATAAATGCCAGATCTGTTTTGTCAAATTCAAATCCAGGGGAAGCCTGCACTAAACCTTTCCCACGTAGACTTAGCAGGAAACCTGTCATGGTCTTCCTCCCACACTATATTTCGAAGAGAAAACACAGCTTCTTCTACAATAAATAAATAGATTTTAAAAAGCAACAACAAACATCTTACTTGAATTTTCATATGCAATGAACAGAAACTTGATTCACCTCTTTTTTTAACATGCAGAATAAGCAGTGTGTCAACCTACTCTTTCCTTTTTAACTAATCGGAGACATCTGGTTACCATTTTCTAGTGGAAAATAGTCAACCAATTTATATTTTGTCAACAGATCTGGTTTTATATGCCAAGAGGTTTGGCTTGTTGAATATATTTTGGTCACATTGTATAGAAAAAAAACACAAGACAGTCCTCTTACTGAGAAAGCATTGGATTTTATTTTCAAATCTTCCATATTTTCTGTGTTTTCTATATAGTAGTAGCTTACTATATACTACTTACTATAGTAGTATAGTAAGATTTCCCGATCTTAATTATTGAGTACTTTCTTGAATATTGCAGCATTATCTACTGTGTCTGTCTAAGGTAGTAATACTCTATTATAAAATAGAAGATTAATAAAATATTGGTCTGAATTTTTTTCAGCCCAAACTCTTCATATAAGGATTTAAATTAAAAAAATAAAATAAAATTATTCTTACCATATTGGCTGCAACAGGAACCAAATCTGCCTTTATTCTGAATTGAAAAATGTTACAATATCCAAAAAGTTCATTAAATACTTATGACAGTAGTAGTTAAAAAAAAAAAAATTGGTAACAAATTTCTTTATATTCCTTATGTCTATTGATTCAGAGGGATTGTGAATCAAAATCAGGACAATGTTTTGTTGATTTCTGGGGGCATGGTACATCTAAAAACAATGAACTGAGGACAGGGAGAGAAATGGAGAGTAGGAACTTAACCAATACAGGCTAGTTTGCCAACATATTTATGGGACAGTTTGGATCATCTATAATGAATTTGATGTCTTGAAGAGCTACTTCAGTTCTTATTTTTCTACTATCACTGAAATTTCTTGAAAGCTCTGGATAACCAGCTATCTTATGGCAGCTCAAAAGAACCAAGTGCTGCCTTTTGCCTTTTGAAAATTTAGTTTTTTCAAGAGGATAACTTTACATTTAAAATCTGTGCTAAATTTTGCAAATGTAGCAGGTTTATTACTACTATAAATTGTATAAAACATTGTGGATTCAAAGTATGCTTCTGTGAACACAGCTTTATAGTATAGTGGCAATTTGAGGCAGCATAGTTCACTCTTTAATTTTTTACTTGAAGCTGAATACTTAGTAGAAGTTCCTTTCCTGAATAAATGTATGGCTGAAGCAGAATTTATGTAAAAATCCCAAATGCCTTGCAACCAGCAGTAAAAAAGATAACTTGTTTTTTGATCCTGCCAGTACCATCTAGAGACACAGATCTTCTACAAACAGATCTATTAAAACTTCCTAGGGACCAACCAGATCAAAAGTGAGTGGGCAAGTACTGGAAGTACACATATTTACTCTTTAGGAAATGTTTAGGGAATGAAACAGGAGTGGGTGAGAGCATGAGATCAGAGTCAGAGGCTGGGGAGCAGAAATGTGTGCTATGCATCAATAAGCATTAACAATGATGGATAGCTGAGCCCTTCTGAAGTCAGGAGCTATCTTCACAGCCTGTAGTATTCACTGCTGCTGAGGGTATAATTCATTACATTAAGTTTGCAAACCTCTATGCAAGATAAAAGGACAGAAGAAATGGTTTACGGTTGTAAGCAAACCAGTCCTTCCAGAATTAGCATTAGTTGCACTAAGTTTGTCTATACAGCGTTTTTTATTTTGTTTACTCCTTTATATTAGCATAATACTGTAGTAGAGGTGGCAACTGACTTGGAGTTCCTTTATCAGCAACCCTGCTGTTTAAATATAAGGTTATCATTTCCTGCAGAGATTTCGTGCTTTTTTTGTTTGTTTATGTTTTTTTTACGTAAACTAGCTAATAACCATCTTTGGTAATTAATTTTGGAAAAGTGATTAAAGTCAAAAGACAAAAGAAGAAGAAGAAGAAGAAGAAGAAGAAGAAGAAGAAGAAGAAGAAGAAGAAGAAGAAGAAGAAGAAGGAGAAGAAGAAGAAGAAAAAAAAAAATAATCTTTGACCTACATTACAATCAGGCACTCCTTGTCTAACTGTATGAACTATCAAAGGCAGTTCTGAAGTTTAACTTGAACAAAGGTGAGAAAGAAAAAATGAGGGGTCTAAATTAAAGCTTTTAAATAGAAATAAAATCCATAATAAAAGAAAGAAGTTTTCATTCTTATGATTCCCTTATGTCATGTGTAAGCTGAATTCATATCATGCAGCATA
The DNA here is from genome assembly GCF_971803275.1 of Cyanistes caeruleus. Classification (NCBI taxonomy): domain Eukaryota; kingdom Metazoa; phylum Chordata; class Aves; order Passeriformes; family Paridae; genus Cyanistes; species Cyanistes caeruleus. Next base: position 80,848,318 of record NC_141701.1, on the reverse strand, counting down.
CTTTGGAGAAAGGTGACAAGTTCTAATTATTAAAAGCAATTTCACTGGGTGTGATGATAGAAACAGATTTCTCTTTGCTGTTTCAGATAGGTATGTGTGAGCATATGCCTCAAAGTGGGAAAACTGATTGCTTTGCTGACATATTGCAAGGTGAATTACTGTTAGTTTGCTGTAATTCACATAGGAAAGTGGAATGTAGAACCTTTTAATTTTTAGATCATCACAATAAGGAACAGATTTATCTTCACCTTAATATATTGCCTTCAGTATAAAACTCAATGCACCTAAACATTTAATATCACTGAGGTTGTTTATAAATATTTTGAGCTTAATTAATATTTTATTAATAATAATTAGTTGTATTGCAAAATGTCAGCTAGAATTAGAGTTGTTGTGGGCAAATTCCAAAACCATCCTGCCTTGTACAAGAAATAGCATGGCCAGCAGGACCAGAGAAGGGATCATCCCCCTCTACTCAGCACTGGTGAGGGAAAATCCTAAATCCTGTGTTCAGTTTTGGGCCCCTCAATACAAAAAAGAAATTGAGGTGCTGAAGCATGTCAATAGAAGGGCAACAGAGATGGTGAAGGATCTGGAGCACAAATCTGATGAGAAGTGGCTGAGGGGGCTGAGGTTGTTCAGCCTGGAGGAAATGAGGCTCAGGGGAAACCTTATTACTCTCTACAAATACCTGAAAGGATGCTGTGGCCAGGTGGGGAGTGGTCTCATTTCTCAGGCAACAAGTGACAGGACAAGAGGAAATGGCCTCAAGCTGCAGCAGGGTAGTTTTTGATTAGATACTTCCTCACTGAAAGGATTATCAAATATTGGAACAGGGTGCACAAGGAAGAAGTGGAGCTACCAGTCCTGCAAGTATTTAGAAGACGTGTAGCTGTGTTTTAGTGGTGGACTTGGCAGTCCTGTGTTAATTGCTGGACTTAATGACCTTAAAGGTCTTCTCCAACATAAATAATTTTATAATTCCATGATCTTTCTGTTTAAATTTTGGAAAATATGTTAATAGCAGTTATCAATATCATAGGAGTCACAGCCTATTGGAGCAAATCAGTAGGAAAAAAGGAAAAAAAAAAGTAGTAGAAGTTAAAATATTATTTCTCATAATAGGAAGTTCAGCTGGTAGAGATGTGACAATATCACATTGGCAGAAAATACAGCAGAAGACACTGTGATGAAGCAAGAGACACCAAGTTAAAGTATGTGTTAGGTGTAGCTGCAAATGATGTCGTACTTAGGAAAACAGGATGAGATGAATAGCTAGTTCATTATCTAGGCCAATGCCCTGAGTTGCAGTAGTGCAACCAACTTAATTTTGAGTGTGTGTTAAATAATAAACTTTTTTGAAATAGTTCTCCATATCACCCCTGTGTTTTCCTGTATACAACATTCAAATCTAGCTCCCTTAAACTTCCAACTACTTAAACTATCTCAGATCAGATATTATTGCAAAGACTCCTCCAGGATGGTGGTGTCAGCTCTTGCTCCTCATTGGCACAGTTCAAATACCATCACAATCACTTTCAAACTATTTGAGTTTTCAGACTAGCACCAGGAACAGATTAGAAGCTCTTTTCAGCTTTGTTTTAAAATACCATTTGCAGGAGTTGAGCTTGCCATCTGGTGCTGAGAATTTCTCCATGCTATTTGATTCATCATGCCGCCAGTCAATACTGCTGAACAGAGAGGAGAAACACCAGTGCGTCACTCAAGCAATTTCTCATTAGGCCTCTTCCACAGAGGGTAAAGCAGAACACCAGTTTGCTGTCTCACTCATCTCCCATGAAATGCTATTTGTGTCCTGGTGATGCTTGTAATCACCCAACCTGTGCTTTTAGCACCATGACCTTAACTACGGTTTATGATTTTTCCATATGCTTTCAAAAGACACAATTACTTGGAAACCTGTAAATTGTACATTTTTTTGTTGTTGTTGTCTATGTTGGAAGAAAGAAAACTGGAATTAATGCAACATGCTCATGTCTAGCCCTAGGGAGGAACTATGTGCTGGCTTTACAGTCGAGCATTTTTTTCAGAAATGCAAATTAAGAACAGACTCACAAAAGCTGTAAGTTATAGAGCATGAGATAGTTATGAAGGAACAGCCTTCCAGCTTGTGCTGTCTAACAGCTAGCATTTCTTTCCACCTGGTTTTCCTTCCACTCTGCTTATCAGGTCATTTAATTTTAGGAGCATTAATCTCTCAGTTTAGAAGGACATTTATGCAAATACTCAAGTCCCTTTCTGAAAGCTCTGCTAGTTCTTCACAAGCCACTGTCAGCTTAAGGTCTTTGTTGACTCAAGATCAACATAACTAAAAGGCTAACATAAAAAGGAAGACTTAGGACTTAAGATAAATTTTTCTATATGAACAGGAAAGGTAACACCCAGATGTCCACCCTGAAAGTGCTGCACATCATGAAAGAAATCAATGCATCCACAAAATGGATACAAGTGTTTAGCCTATTTCTGCTTTTAGAACCTGCAAAAAATTCAGTTGCCCCTTTCACATGGAAAAGATCTTATCTTCTTTTTGTTGTGATAAAGTATTGTCAGCTCATAAATTAAAAAAAATCAGTCTACCTCAAATCTGATCAATGAGAATAAAAATCAGAGCTGCTGGAAAATTTACAGCTAGGGCCCCAAGTGACACTTTCAAATTCTCAATGAAGTAAAAATCCCCAAAGGATTTCCACAGCTGCCTCTCACCCCTGTAAAAAAATGTGTGTAAAAAAACTAGTGTGTAATTACATGGGCTAATGAGTGCAAACAATACAGACAAAGAAATAACAGGCAATACAAAGCATTTATAAAACCACTAAAATATTTCAGGCTTGCTTTTGAAAACACAAGCTTAGCAGACAAAGAATTGCCAAGTAACATTTTATGTCACATAGATAGTACTTCTCATTTCACTATTCCTGCATGCTGTCCAGGCTGCATATTCAAGAGTGAGTCAGTCAGTCAGTTTCCTTCCTTCCTTCCTTCCTTCCTTCCTTCCTTCCTTCCTTCCTTCCTTCCTTCCTTCCTTCCTTCCTTCCTTCCTTCCTTCCTTCCTTCCTTCCTTCCTTCCTTCCTTCCTTCCTTCCTTCCTTCCTTCCTGCCTTCCTGCCTTCCTGCCTTCCTGCCTTCCTGCCTTCCTGCCACTTCCTTCCTTCCTTCCTTCCTTCCTTCCTTCCTTCCTTCCTTCCTTCCTTCCTTCCTTCCTTCCTTCCTTCCTTCCTTCCTTCCTTCCTTCCTTCCTTCCTTCCTTCCTTCCTTCCTTCCTTCCTTCCTTCCTTCCTTCCTTCCTTCCTTCCTTCCTTCCTTCCTTCCTTCCTTCCTTCCTTCCTGCCTGCCTGCCTGCCTGCCTGCCTGCCTTCCTGCCTGCCTTCCTGCCTTCCTCCCTGCCTTCCTGCCTGCCTGCCTGCCTGCCTGCCTGCCTGCCTGCCTGCCTGCCTGCCTTCCCTACAGAATTACTTTAATCACTTTCAACATTAATAATATAAGGTGGAAAAAAAATGGAGCAGCAACTCTAAATGCTCTCCTAAAAGAGATAGTGAAGTTTATCACTAGAGGGTGGCACTGCAGAAAAACAAGAGTGGTATTCAGGAGAAGACACAGCAACTTTTCATATTACTCCATAATAGAAACTGATGCAATACTGAGGTTGCACACTGTGCTTGGACCATAATGGAGTAAGCACTTTGACATGGCCATGCCTCTGACCCTTGGTGCAAGTTTCCGAAAGACTAAAATGTTCTTAAAATTGAAATAAAGACCAAGCAAAACCAAAACCAAAATCAAAACAAACCTCACACATTTTATTAGAATAGAGATAATGCTTTTCTTTTTATATAGACACTCAAAATGACTAATAAACCAAACAAGACATTGCTATAATCTTGCAGCCATGTTGGCCATGGTATATCAGGAATAGGATAGACTGGTGGCTTTTAGACCCCTCTCAGGACCTTCTTTCTTTCACAAACTCTCTTCCTTCAAGAACACACCAGCAGGTAGGTGCTCTCCTAAAAGAGAGTATAAGAGAGATGTGGCATTGTGCATCACAGAGTCTTTACTACATTAGTAGTGGTAGGTGAGGGGAACTCTGGCCTGCCAGGGAGTAGCATCTTCTTCAAGCACAAGAAGCTGGAAGACAACATAGCCAGGACTGATGACTTCAGCAAACCAAAAGCATATTCCATTCCATACCATATGGTGTCATGTGCCATAAAAAAACACTGGTGGGTAAGTTTGCTCGGGCTAAAATTGCTCAGGGATTTGTGGAGCATTGTTTTGGCTTCTTTTTCTTTTTTTTTTTCCCCCTTGGGTTTAGTGCTCTGGTGGGGGTTTGTCTGTTTGTTTGGAGGCTTTTTTTTTGTGGGGTGGGAGGAACATGCAGGGAGCAGTGGTTTTGTGTGTTTCTATTTTTTACTTGTTAAACTTTGCAATATTAAACAAATTTTTTGCTTTGTTTTGTTTCTGTTTTTTTGGGGTTTTTTTGTTTGTTTGTTTTTTTTTTATTCTAGTAAAGTATTACAGGTTAAAATTATCTGGAAAATGAAAATTTAGTTCTGTGAGAAAAACTCAGGTGGCAAAATACACCATTCTTCAACACTGAAACTGTTTCAGGTAAATTTTTGTTTTGAAGCAATCAAATTTTCTGGATCTTTCTATCATTCTCCTTATTTCTCAAAGTCACCAAAAGCCCAGCTGTATTTCAAAAACTTATTGTTGGTAACTTCATCAATATCAGTGGTTCCATGAATTGTGTTTGCCCTTTGCAGAACAACAACTTTAATCCCAAAAGGCATATTTCTTTTTAAAGGGTCCAGTGCTATTAAAAATTGTATAGGTGAAAAGAACGTAGATCAAGGGGGATAATTATTCTCAAATTAAAACTTAAAGACTTAAACACTTTTACTATCTAAAAATTATTTTGAGTTGTTTTAAAGGATTCAGTCATGCATTATGCTATCGAGTTCAAAAAGAAAGTATCTTCCCCAAATTTAGGTGAAAATAAATTGATCTGCTGTGCAACCACTCTAAGGAAAGACTGCAGAGTATAAGTGCTGCTCAGAGATGGATATCCCTAGAAAAGGGAGTCACAGGAGTTTCTAATAGTCAGGGTTAGTGAAACTGTGTTACCTACTTTGTGGCTCATCTGTCTGATCTGAAGTCAGGTTCTGTACAGCAAAACTGTGTAACCATGGCTAAGGTTGCTGAAGCAACTGTTGTGTGATTAGAGAAATTGTGATAAAGTATATTTGATTTGCACCATTCAATATATGGTAAGTAATAAGGCTGTCGAGATGTAAACACAAAGAGTAAAGAGAAGATAAACCACAGCCCAAAATTATATAGAAGTATACAAAATGCTACAGGGGAAAACCCACTAATATAATACAGCACCACAGTTCCAAAGCTCCATTTCAGGGAGCAGCAGATGCCAGGATTTTCCTATCAGATCAGCTACTGTCTGCTAGCAAAGATATTGGATATCTTAAATATGACACGATGAGTTGGAAGTCTGAAGTACACTTAAATAAGTATGTAAGTGCTTGGTTCAGTGGCTTGATAATGCTAGTTATCATTTGTGTGTGATATAAAATCAATGACAGCTTTAAACTTTGAAGTCTTATATGGCACTCTTCAGAGTCTTTCAGTACCCACAAAAAGATGCCCCAAAAAAAAGTGACCCTGAGAGAGACAGATGGTTGCATCAGTTGCTACTGCTCATGTCCCAGCTGAATACTGAGAATAAATTTAAATTGTTTTTTTAAGAACTGCAGTAACATCCCTAGACACAAGTGAAGGCATAAATAAAATTTGGTGACCTTGGGTGTAAATATCTTCTGAGGTAATTCTGAAGTCATTGGTAAGATATATATGTGTACTGGGGAAATACTCCGAATCCTCTATGACAGGGAGGTAAAACTGATCCTCAGAGTCCTTACAATCTGTTTGGGTAGGTCAGACAAAACTTTTAAGGTTAGCATGGAGAGTACTATAATGAAGAGATGCAAGTAGCTCATTTGCCAGTTATATACAGTAAAAGAATAGACAGTATTTTAGTAAATATATATAGATATATTTATATTTACCAGTATGAATGTGCTGGTATGTGGTAAAGTAGTACATTGCACTGTCAGTCCATTAGATCATCTGCTATACTTACCATTCAGATTTCAGCCATCAGCAAACCTGTTAAGGATTTTCATATCTCTGGCCAAATGAATGCACAGAAATCTGAAAATTTCCTGAAAAATTGGTCCAGAGCAACAAAAAGATTAGCTGTAGGCAAGAAAACAGATTAGACATGTAAATCCACAGAACCATGAAGCAGAGGAAAAGTAAGTTACATAAACTTGATGTAGGTTAGAAAAGACAAATAATGAGTATTGTACATAGGCCACCCTTAAGCACAATAATGGCCTTAATGTTAAACTCATAACCTAAGGGCCACACCTAATTTTCATGTGCATTGAGATTTATGTCAGGAAGGTAAGCTCTAATTGCTGCTAAACTGCCCCAGGTTTGATTACTTCTTTTATTGTAAGAGGGAGGAGGAGGAGGCATGTCACAATGTATCTTTATTTATATTTAAGCAGCTCCCAACAGAAGACCTTACTGGTATAACAAAATGGAATATAAATTATGTATATATTTTCTGTGTAGCAAACATAACACAATTCACCTGTTCAGATTCTAGCTTGTACTCAAGAAGTAAAAGGGAGAAATTGCTTTGGTGTTTAATGAAATCTGTGATATATATATATGTATACATACAGTGTATATATAATTACTGAGGTATGAAACATTGACTTTGTATGTGCTCATGCATTTGCTGATTACAGTAAAGTACCTTTAGAACTCATGCCTGTGTTACTTGTGTTGAACCACAGCCAGTGAATCTCCAATTGGCTTGCCACTTGAGTCATTGGGAAAGAAAGTTGGAACAGACAAGAAGAATTAACTAAGGGACTGACTGTATGAAAGACTATAAGGAAGATGTGCAGACCTCTGTGTTATCTTGAAGAAGAATTGTTCTAGTCCTGTACCTACAGAGCTTCTACAGCACTTGCTGTCTTACAGCCAGTAGCATCCACTGAGGACCTTTAAAGTCACAATAGACTTATCAGCGTCTCACATTCCCGTTCTCACAGTGTTGAGGAAAGGAAGTTGAATGGATAACACTGATATCCTCTGTTGCTGTGTCCCTGACTCTGGGGATGTTTTATTGATTAATGCTCAATTCAAATAATATTTGAGTTAAACGTAAATATTGGAATTATGTATATCAGTTTGAACATTGCTTTGGGACCTAAGAGAGAGTAACTCATACTTTGCATTAGAAATTTCATACTACAGACTTTGAGGTAACCAGTTCTTTAATCTTATTATTACAATAATTCTTTCTACTTAAATAATATAATACCCAATTCCACATACTAGAGAATTAGTAATAAATCCTTCTGAAACAATGCAGAAAGTTCATTCTTTCAAGTGGTTTTTCATGATGCTGTTAATAACTCTTTTACGAATTAGTGATGTTTTTGTACTACAGACAAAAATTTATACTATGTTATTAGGTATTATTTTCAAGAAAATATGAGAAGGAATTACAGGTTTCTAATAACTCTAAAGCCATGATAAATGAAGACAGCAAGGAAAAGAGATAAAGGCATAAAGATATTCTGCAAGGCAGGAAATCCCTTTGGAAAACTCTACAGAATACAAAGCTCTGCAAAGAAAAAGTGTTTATGTGAGACAGTAAGAATAGCAAAAAATTCTGTCCTGAGCTATGAGATGCCAGCAATCACTTTCAAGGAAAAAGCAGAGCAAAACGGAAGACAGAAGGGATGTGTTACCACACAAAACAAAGAATTGTATGCATTAGATCTCTGAATGTCACTCATTTTCAGACTAAATATATAAATTAATTACAATATACATTGATCTCTAGTACTCAAACTTTAAAAAAATTTCTTGCTTTGCTAGCAAAGTATGTGAAATAATATGCACTATGAAGAAGCTTTAAGATGCCCAGCTGTAAAAGCAGATGAGAGCTATCTGCAGTAAGCCAGGAAGGCACTTTATGAAGACAGTTTTGCTTCTTAAAGAAGATGAGGACACTGAAAATTACAGTTCCCTTTACTTTCATTCATTCTTGCCTTCTTATTTTGCCATAAGAGCTACAATTATTTTCAGAGTGTTACTTTTTCTTACTGGAGAAAGCACAAAGCACTTAAGGAAAAACACTTATTCACCCTGCAGGCAACACCAAAACCTAATGTAACACTGTTGTAATACTGGCCCAGCTGAAGTTCAAAGAGAACAGTGGTGGATTGGTGTTTCTGTAAGGTTATGCTATTTCCCATTCAAAGGTTTATAAAATGCAGTAGATAAAGGACAGCTTCAGATTTCCTGGTGCTTGCCAGGCTCGTCCAGTTGTGTTCTTCCAGCTCTGGTTTGAAAAAATAACAAACACCAGACCTTCTCTCAGTCTATTCTCCTGAAATAGTGTTGGGAAGAACTCACTTACATTACTGTAACCCGAGCAGGTCTCCAACAGGAATCTCAGTTCTGCCTTCAGGTGAGATCAAGCTTTCCTCCTTTATGAGACTAAGCAGAGATAAGACATTACTGAGTCATTAGTGAAGAAGGGTGACATTACAGCAGTCATCTCAGACACTAAGTCACTTTTCATACTGTGCCACAACGATGCTAATTAAACACCAAGCACTCAGTCCAGCCCATATATCAGCTGAAGAACTGCCACTGAGGACGATATTACACCATCAATGAACTTGACCTAATGTCCTTGGAAAGATCACTTCAGAGTGCCATTTCTGAAAAGAGAAATGGCATAGATACAGTGTGGAGACGCAGAGGAAGGAGGAGGGCAGTAGCTCAAACCTTTTCATATGGACAAAAATCACTGATTATATCCTGGAGATTACTGTCTCTTTTAAAATTAAAATTAACCACAAAGCTCAGTCCTTGCTTCTCATATTGACACTTGGTTATTTTAAAGAATATTCCATAGCTAGGCAGATTAGAAAAAGAAAAGCTTTTTCCCATACCCAATCTCACAAAAATCTGTTTTGTTGAAGCAGAGGGAATAATATAGCCTTCCATATAGCCTTTGAATGTTTGACTTGGCAGTGAGTTCACAAAAATCTGTGAATTCCTCAGAAAACTATCTATCTTCTGATAAATTGTAAAAGAAGAGGACAGAGGAAAAAATATTGTAATCAGTGTCAGCTGAGTGAAGGTACTTCATAAGGATCATGAAGAAAATCAGGGGGGCTGGAGCACCTCTCGTGTGAGGAAAGGGTAAGAGTGTTGGGTTGCTCAGCATGGAGAAGAAGTTGTTCTGGGGAGACCTTATTGCAGCCTTTCAGTACTTAAAGGGGGCTTATAGGAAAGAAAGAGACAAACTTTTCATCAGTGGCTGTTGCATTAGGACAAAGGGTAAAGGTTTTAAATTGAAGAAGAGTCAGTTGAGGTCAGATACAAAGAAGAAACTTTTTACAGCGATGGTGGTAAAATACTGAAATGGGTTACCCAAGGAGATGCTGGATGCCCCATCCCTGGAAACTTTCAAGGGGTTCTGAGCAACCTGATCTCATTGAAGATATTATTGCTTAGTGCAGGAGGGTTGAACTAGATATTTCCCCTCTACAAGTAGAATAGCCACTGAGAGAACTTTTCCCCTCATTTTTTTTCCTGATTTTTTTTTTTTTTTTTTTTTTTAGGAGGGTAGGAATAGAAATGCAGTTTGTAAAATTCTGGTTCTAACACAGACCCATGGCAACTCTGAAGCCAATGTAATAGACCACACCAGAGTGCCCATTAGACAAGGACACATGGCTGAATGGATTTCAGGGGAGGTAGGCTGCTTCTACAAATTATTTTCTATTTTTATATGTTGAATAAATTTCTAGTATGGAAATGAAGAGTGATAATTGCAGTTTTTAGAGAATTTGGAAAATATCAAAATGTTGAAGGCATGATGTCAAGAGACTGACGAAAATGCTTGTAAAAACAATGAACATTTTCCTGCTTCACACTCCACTTGCCAAAACTAATTAACTGAAAATTCAGACCTAACAGGTCAATCCACTCTTCTTTTGGTTTTTGAAAAGCTGAAATAAGATGTCCTATCCTCTCTTCTAGCAAGAGTTCTTTTCTGGTACTCTTGCACTGTCTTGACTCTAAAGCAAAGAAATCTGATTATCCAGCTTTCTGTCTTTTTTTTCCCAGAATTCTGTTACCTGCTTCTTCCGTGATCTGCATGTCATATTGTTTGCAAACTCCTTTGTTCTACTAGTGTCTAATCTCTTGACTAACTGTTACTCAGATTTTTGTTTCTTTAGAACACTTGAGGAGATGCACTGGGTTGGCTGCACCATAGCCTGGTATCAAGTGGGTATTTTTGATTAATTTAAAGCCAGCTGCATAAAGATACTGCTGGAACTTTGCCAACAAAATCTGCTGGTTCACTAAACATTTTTAAAACAGCCAGTCGTCGAGGTAGCTGAGCACGAAAACACATTTATACTTTTAAGTATTTATCTAGTGTGAAGTACATGCAAATACCTTTTATACTTACTCCACAGTTGATAATGAAAAAAAGCTTCAAAGTAAAGTAAAATAGGTCAAAATAGTCTACAACTGAAGAAAAAGAGACTATATTTTGAGTAGAAAGTCTTTTCTCTGTTGACTGAATGCATATGTCTTAAGTACAGCTGTAGCTAGCTCAGAAATGCATTTGCAAGTGTACAGCATATGGTATGTAGGGCTGATGATAGACAGATTAGCACACTGTCAAGATTGAAGATGAGAAATTTTCTTTCACAGAGTGACAGAAGAAGGATTAACATACAGGAGGGAACTAATGTCTCCTAATGAGCATAAAAGATTTGCAAAAGCCCTTGAGCTGTATGACTCATTGAAATCTCAGTTTACTATCTAACAGGAAGAAAAATATCAAAGGAACTGAAGAAGTTTTGGTGTTTCATTTTCAAATCAAGAAAATAAATAGACTGATTTTAGAGAAAGAAAAAAGGAATGTTCTGTTTCACATGATTATTTTCTGTTTAGATTTGTTTTGATATTTCCTACAAAATGGAAAGACATCAGAAAAAAACCCCAATGGGAAACCCCCAGGAAAAATTAATTTAAACAAAATTTTTAGCTTTTTCATTTTGGAGGTCAAAAGGAAATGAAGAGCACAAAATCTCATGGAAGTTAAATTGCAAAAGATTTCTGTGATACTCAACAGTTTTTTGTTATGGTTTTTGATTTTATGGCAAACTAAGCTGAACCTTAAAGTTTAGAATGCTCACAAGACATAAAAAATAGTCTGCAAAGCAAATTCTTTGTCAGTTCTTTTATCTAAACTTCGCTGTGATCAGTGGAAAGCTAACTGAGAGTTTGAGAGGCTTTAACTTGCAATCCTGATAGCAGCTGCATGGGAAATGTACTAAGAGACTACCTGAGGTGTGTCAAAAGGTAAGACAAGGAATAGAAGATATTTTCTTATTATTCCTTGTTTCTTTAACTGCCAGTGATGGAGTAAGAATATTCATATGAAAATAAGGCCTGAGATGTCCTTCACAGCTAAATCAGATTCAGAATGGCTGCAATCAACACTTTCTTATTATCTTTTGAATTTTACATTTATAAAGACCTTTCTGAAGTAAAACAGCACAAGAGCTTTTATTTTTTACTTTTTAGGGGTATGTAATATGTGAGGCCACTTATCTTAAGCCAATGTAATGCTATAGCAGCAGTTGCTGTCTAAGCTATCTCAGTGTTTAAAAAGAAAAGTCACTCCTTTTGTGAAATTTACTACTACATTTGCCCAGTCTTGCAATGTCCAATCTCTCACAGAACTGAGTTTCCTTTCTCTAAAGCTAGGCTGATTTTAGCTGAGTTTCTCCTCTGTCAGCTGATTCTTTTGGTCATTTTAATGAGTAAAGAAAAGCCTAGGCAAAAACATTAAGAGAAATAACTGTGTGAGAAAGCAACAGCCTGCTATCTATGCTTAGCACATGCTGGGGTGTCATGCCAGTATGTATTTCAACAAGCAGCATGTATTCCTTACTAGGATATCACCAAAGTGTGCAGAGTTCTGCAGCTGCTTTGATTGTATTATATCACATACCTGTCCATTCCAGTAGCACATAATCTTGAAATGAAAAAGCTCCACAAGAACTATTTGAGGTTGAACATTTTTTGTGCAAAATAGGCTGGAAGAGCATAACCATGTTTTCATTATTATTGAGAGGGTGCTATTTAGATTTTATACCTTTTCAGTGCAAAGGCAACTGTATTTTGCCTGCATGCTGCCATCTGCAACACCTCTATTTCAGATAGTCAATATCAGCAATTTACAGGTGTGCAGGTAAGCTGGCAAAATAAACTTTGATCATTGTCAAGTCCTAGTGCTATAGGAGTTTAAGCTGCATAGTATTTCATGACAGAAACTTTCATTTTAACTGCCAATACTCATTTTGGTTTTTAAATTATATTTTTTCTTCAGAAATTCTGTTTCATTGTACCAATTTCCCCTTTCTTAGATACTGTCCTCTATTACTTACTCTTGCTGGCACAAGATCCTATACATCACTGAATCTTGCTGTTGAGTACCCTCCTATTTTTTTTTATTTTTTTTTTTTTCTTTCCTCAGTCTATCCCTCTAAGTAACATATTCCAGCCGGTAAAAGTATCCAGTTCAGACTCAAAGCAAAGCTTAGGCAACACAGTGTGTGGAGAGGTTCTCTGTAGCCCTTTGAAATACCTGCCATATATTGTCAATTTTTTCTGTTTAGTTACCATGTAGAGGGTGGTTCCAGTAATTAGCAAAGGTGTAACAATAGAGTGTGTGCTAAAAGAAAGGGATGATGTCATTGCAGGTTCCCAGCTGGCAATAGCATGCTTTGTCCCTTGTCAGAATATGTGTCATGGAATAAACATGAAGATATAAAGGCTGCTGGTTTGGAAACAGGGGTAATGTAAAATTAGTTTACAGAGCTGTGCTTTGTATTACCAAAAAAGCGTTACCAAAGAAGCACTTCTCTGTCTTGAAATGGAAGATTTCAAAACTTTGTAACATTTGTAAGTTCTTCAAAAGCTTAAAATTACCATAAGAAATATCTCTCTGTACATATAAAATATTTTTTTTTAAAAAAAAGTACATGTGAGAAAAGCAATAAAATCCCTTTCTTTTTTCAGGAATAATAAAGGAGCATTATTTGTGAAAAATATCTATCTTTCCTAACATGAATATGTGCTTACTTACACATCCAATTAACTTGATAATGGAATTACTTTTCTGGTAAACTGTTGTGAAATTCTGATAAACTTAAATAACTAACCAAAGAAAATACACAAGATGTCTTTGATTTCAGTGTTCAAACTTAGATATTTTCTGATTTTGGGGAGAATCTAGTTTCCAGGTTTAGATGGCTCCATGATGTTCTCCAGTAAAAAACCAACAATTTTCTTGCAGAGAATAAGGAACATATTGCTCATAAGAGAGTTGAAGGCAAAGAAACAGCCTAGTTTTTGCTTATTATCTAGCCCTTCTCTCCAGGAAGTGCAACTTACTGTTATTTCAGCCTTCTGTTTAGTTATCCTTGCTGTAGCTCATGAAATAAGGAGGAATACCAATGTCACTTGAGGTCAAATATTTTGGTTATTACCTGCAAACTATGTCACATTAAGTGGACAGAATATTGAGAATTTTGGAAGATAATAATACAAATCTGTTTAAATTTTACACAGGGGAGATATGTCCAGTACAAAAATGGTCTTTGTTAATTAACAGAAAAGGAAAACATTAACAGCTGAAATTGGGTTATCCCTGAACTTTTTTCCCCCCTACAGAAAAGTTACTCCATTTTCATTATTTTCTGTGTAATTTGTTTAAACTCTGTATTTGACAGAATTCTGTGTTCAATCAGTTGGTCTTTTCTGTTCAGCCTCCTTTTATGAAATTGCGTATTTATTCAATGAAAATAATTCTACTTGAAAGTGTCTCATTTAATTTGATGGTTTAGTTCTGATTTCAGATTTTTTTTTAGATTTTTTTAATATTTTTTTTTCTCACTTGGTTTATATCTTTGATAGATTGTAATAGGTTGCTGTGAAACATATTTTGATGTATTTTTCTTTACTGAAACAAACTTTATTTTGTTATTCTACTACACTTTTTTATGTCTGGTGAGTTTTTCACTGTCATTGATGTTGGAAATAAGAAAAAATTGATGTTCCATATTGTATGTACTGTTTTGTGAATTTGAATTTCTCATATCAATAAGTATTGAATATGTATTTAATTTAGTGTGTTAAATAGTCTTGAACTCAGAACTGGAATCTATTCCAAAATGTTTCAAGCAGGTGACTGGCTTAGAATCAATTTCTGTATTTCCAGTGAGCCAAAACCTCAAACCTATTGTCTGCAGTTATTGATCATGTGCATAGGGGAGCAGAGTAGAACACTTTCAGTTTTCCCACTCAGATGAGTAGTGCTCATCAGCATTTCACAGAACTATTCCAGGAACTCTTTCTGGATACAAGCCAATATAATTTACATGTCATTAAAATCAACAAGGTGATGTCAGAGTAGCAAACACTTTCCTTTAAAAAATCTAGGCATCACATTCCTAGCAATTAGGGTGTTTACCCAAATGGGACAAAATTTCACTAAAGTTACAAGTATGAGTCACAAATGTACAGAATATTTGTCATGGCTTGAAGTTTTCTTCCCTATGACTTGTTCCTAGCTCACAGATGTCCCTAGCAGAACTGAGTCCTGGAGCATTAAAGATAGAGCTGGAAATCCAGCACCACAGTTTCCTCACCCTCGTAGACGTGGCAGAGTCTAGCAATATATGTAAATAGCTTTCCATATGTAGAGCCATATGTAAACTTCTCTACAGTCAAGGATAATAAAAACATTGGGAATGAGGGAACCTTTAAAATTACTAAAGTATTAAATTTGTAGGTATGCAGAAAGTACATACATTTTTAACCATAACTTGATTTTTTATTGATGTCACTCTGCAGCATTCAGAGAAACCTGAAGTAGAATGAAATCTAAAATAATGAATTTATTTTATTTCAGTCAAAATCATAGCTGTATAACTAAGCTTGAGATTGTAGTTGGATGTTTTTGTGAATTATGAAATATTCATCACTTCTTCAAAGGTTGTACGTGGCTTAAAAATATTATTAAATAAATTATACAGCCTCTTCCTAACTGCATATTTGATACCTCTTTAACATATGCATTTCCACCTAGCATTGTCGTTATTGTTCATTTCATTTTAGCTGAGACTGCATGATTTTCTATTGTAGAGGTGATAGTAAGAATTTTATAACCATTTGCTTTTATACCAATGTAAGTCATTGCTGCATACAAATCATGCTTCTGTTTTCTATTCCACATATCTCTTCTTAAAACACTGGCAAAAGAAAATAAAATAAAAGTGGTTTGCAGAAAATATCTCATTTCACAAATTAAGAAGAAAAATACAACATTCATTTCTATCAATGAATTACCAAATAATTGTATTGGGATTTTGTAGCCAGGTTTTGTACTGAGGGGACTACAGGGGTGTTAGTCTTCTGTGAGAAGCTGCCAGAAGATTCCACCATGTCCAGTGAAGCCAATGCCAGCTGGGTCCAGAACAGACCCACTGCTGGCCAAGGCTGAGCTCATCAGAGATGGTGGTACACCTCTGTGATAACATGTTCAAGAAGAAGAGAAAAAAAGAAGTTATTGTGCAGTTGTAATTGCAGACAGAGAAGAGAGGGGGTGAGAATATGTGAGAGGAACAGCCCTGCACACACCAAGCTCAGTGCAGAAGGAGGGGCAGGAGGTGCTCCAGGTGCCAGAGCAGAGATTCCCCTGCAGCCCCTGGTACAGACCATGGTGAGGCAGCTGTGTCCCTGGAGCCCATGGAGGTCCATGTGGAGCAGAGATCCACCTGCAGCCCCTGGAGGACCCTACACTGGAGCAGGGGGATGCCTGAGAGGAGGCTGTGGCCCTGTGGGAAACCCAGGCTGGAGCAAGCTCCTGGCAGGGACCTGCAGACCCATGGAGAGAGGAGACCACATTGGAGCAAGTTTCCTGGTTGGAATTGTGACCCTGTGAGGGCCCCACACTGGAGCAGCCTGTCCTTGAAGGACTGCACCCTGCAGAAAAATGACCCACTCCACAGATGTTTGTGGAGAAATGTAGCCCATGGGATGAACTCATGTTGTAGTTCATGGAGAACTACTGCCTATGGAATGGGCCTCACGCTGGAGCAGGGGAAAGACTCCTCTCCTTGAACAGTGTCAGGAACAACATGTGATGAAATTGCTGTAACCCCCATTCCCTGTCTCACTGTGCCACTTAGGGTAGGAAGTAGAGCTGGGAAGGAGGGAGGGGTGGGGGGAAGGTGTTTTTAATGGTGTATTTTACTTACTATTCTGTTCTGGATTTGTTAGCAATAAATTCAATTAATATCCCCCAGTTGAGTCTGTTTTGCCTGTGAGAGTATTTGGTGAGTGATCTCTCCCGGTCCTTAACTCATGAACACCTCATTATATTTTCTCTCCCCTGTCCGTCTGTAGAGGGGAGTGAAAGAGAGGTTTTGGTTGGTGCCTGGAATATAGACAGGGTCAACCATCTATATAAATAAACCCCAAACTCCTTAAAACAAACCGACATATTTATTTCAGTATTTTTTCTTAGGTTAGGATTAAGTTAATCTAGCTTTATCCTTTAGAAGTTAGATATCTGCTTGCTAAGATGACCAGTCTTCTTTTATATCTTAAAGGTGTTTCTGCATTTCTTGTAATGTCAGGTTTAAACAGAAAGATGGCTGCAGCAGTATTTTCTTCTCCCTACTTCATCCAGTTGTAGACAATACTAATGGGTACACATAACAATATTAGCAAGAGAAAATAAAAGGAATTCTCAGCTTCTCAACCTGAGGAAGCAAATATTTGAATTAAGTGAATGTTCATGGACACTGCAGAAATTCTTAAAATAAAATGGATGAAGTGTCATCAAATGAGGTATCTACCACTGGAGGAAGTGTTGCACCAGCAGTTGAGTAGCTGTAATCAAAGGAGCAGCTTGACATTCAGGCCTTCATTCAACAAATCCTCACTTCACACTGCAATGGGAATACCAATACAATACCCAGGCTGCAAAGGTCTAGAAATCAACAGCTGCTTCAGAACAGGTAAACAAAAACTAACTCTATTCCACAGCTCCAGCACAGTAGCTCAAATTTGAAAATTATTCCTGGCAGCTTTTCAACACAGATTCTTATGTCTGTCTGACTTTATGACTAAAAGCTTTTTGATAGTTCATGCACTTACAGTGAAAGCACAGCTGTAGTTTTTTTGTTTTTTTTAATTGCTCCAGAGCTCAAGCAGTAAAAACAAATCCTACCTTCACAAGATACAGCAGTGAATCAACCCAAGAAAATCACAACTGGATGAAAAAAAATAAGAAAAATTGTTCCACCAAAACAAAAAAATATCACAAGGAGAAATATTTCCTTAATGTCATTCCTACTCAGACTTTTGGCTTAGGTTAAGAGAGAATGGGCAGTGCAATATTTTCATTATATGTTTATGTTCAATTCACAGTGATGAACTTCCAGCGATATTCTCTCAGTATTAATCACAGATTAATTTTTCTTGCTTTTATTTCAAAGCAGCATATGTATTTGAAAAATAAATAAAAAAATAATCTGATTTTCTTGTCACTAAAACTCAAGAATTGCTTTTCTTCTAAGACAGAAAATTCCTAATTAAGTCTTGTCCCTGACTTTTTATATACAAAATTGCTGAATATATACAATACTGAAATTGCTTGCTTCCAATACAGTTTAAAACTATTGTTGGTATACATAGCAGAGATTTAAAGTACAGACTCTAAGGAAACTGAAAATCTCTACTGTACTGGAAAATGTCCAAAACCATGGTTTGTCACAAGAATGAGAGATTCTCAGATTCCTGCCCCCTCCCCTCTTTCTCTAGATTCCCTTGCTGCCATTTTACAATAATACCACAACAACACTATAGTTAAGCATACTGGGATATAATAATATTTTGGACAAGTACAGTTTGAACACAAAATATTAGGTGCAGAGCCTGAAATCTGAAATATGTGTGAATTTGAACCTTGCAGCTATAGATTATCAGAAAAAATAGTTAAGAATTTCTAGAATACTATTCCTTTAAGGATATCAAGTAGGATGTGCTCCTAGTGCAAACACTTCCCTAAAACTTTTGCTCTTATGAAACAGAGAAGAAAATTATAAACTTGGACAATCTGTGGGAAATCAGAATTTCCCTGGGATGCTCATTGTTGGTCAGAGCGGTGACACATTGCTGTTGCCTTCCAATCTCTCAGGAAGACTCTTTTGACAAAGATCAGCTTCATAACACCCGATTTGGATAAAGAGATTTATCCAACAGAGGAATATTTTCTTTTATAGTGTATATTTTTCCAACTGGCATACCGTCAAGATATTCAAAGCCTGTCACAGCTGTGAATAGCCTGTCTGACTCTGCACTCATACCTGTCACTATGAATTCAGCAACCGAAAAAGGGGATAGAGAATCTGCACAGAATCCAGGTAACAGAAGAAACAAACCCTTTTGAGGGTGACTGATCCCTAGAGATTTCTCTTCTGCCATTTTCATGTGTCTGTCTGAAAGCCTTGATTGCAAACTATTTCTTAGTACCAGTCTGAACAATAATCCAGGAAAACATCAGCAGGAGTTATTGGAGCTTTGTACAAAGCTTGAGGAGGATGAATTATCAAACACAAATATAAAGCAATAAAGCTTGAGCTCTTTCAAGAAACGCTGCCTTATATGAACAGTGAGAAATACAGAAAATATTTACCTAAATTGCCTGAAAAACACTGGGGACTCCAAAAAGCAAGCTGTCTTTCTGAATAAAAGATCTAGTCATTAATAGAAAGAGTTGCCTTTAGCAAACTCTTTGCAGTAAATTGATACTGCTTCTTTTTTTGCACCATTCTATTCATCCATTCTCTTTGGAACAGAATTATACCAAGAGCTAGGAGTATCAGTGTAGATGTTTGCCCATAATTCAGTTAGGATATATTAGTTGTTCATGATATTAGTCTGGGTTATATCATTAGTACATATTTTCACTTCAAAAATATATTATGAAATATAAAACAAAAACATTCAACCTGCTTATTAATCACAATTTATATATTTATTTTTTGTTTTCTTGCAATGATTTAGACATAAGTATTAATTACTATTTTAGTTCTTAACAGGTAGTTTAGGACACAAAATGTAGTGCAGCAAAAAAATTAGTTTCTTGCAGCCCTGAGGAGTGAGTGATATAAAGAAAAGTAAGAATTTAAAGAATATTCTTTATTTCATGGATTAAGTGCTCAGAAATTTTGAAAGTCTTCAGCAATCAAGTCCCACTACAGTGGAGTTCTAAAGTGTGTGAGTATCCATTGCTTAGGATACAAAAGAAACAAGCAATATGCTAGTGAAGTTACTGAGTTAGTTATAGAAAAAAAAATACTTAAAATACAGAGAAAATATTCTAGAAGATATTTAAAGATTACATGTACAAACTGGCAGCTCATGGGAGAGGCCAGTCATGCTCAGAAGCAAGCCAAGATCTGGAGGACAACCATGGCCAGGAGAGATGGTTCTTCTGTGAGCAGATAAAGGTACAGAAAAAAGCTTGCTCAAAAGAAAAAATTACCTGGAATATATCATGATGGGACAGTGTAAGGGGAGGAAAATATCTTGAAACAACCATCAATGAAATGTTCAGAAAAAATGAACACATTCCACACCATTAGCAATCTATTGATAGAGTCATGGATAGTCTTGCAAATTTGCTATTTCAGAAACAAATCAAAGTTTTGTCCTTTAAATCTAATAGATGTATGAGCTGATGTGTCTGTATCACAGGTAAACCTTCAATTTATTCTCTGCATTAATATATAGAAACATTCTGTTAAGTTCCAATTTTCAGTTAAATCTGAAAAATCATACTATTGTCTGAGAATGAAGTAGAAGTGTATATAAAGTCCTGGAGAATGTGTTAATGAAGGAAATGGGAAAAATGAATCTCTTTCTTTTAGTGTTCTTTTCTTTTGATTCAATTTATTTCACTTTATGAAATTATACTTTTAGCTGCAGATTAATTTCATTTGCAGACATTCTTAATAGGTAACTGGGTGCCAAAATTAATTTCAGTTTTTACACTGACTTGGAATTCAATTCCTTTATTTCTGTCACGTGATTATTATTTGAAAGGTGCTGGATAACAGAGGATGTTTAATTTTCCTACAAAATATGAATCCTTCAATACACTCCTGAGCACTTCAATCTGGAAGGCATCCCAAATTACCTGAATGGTGCATTTCAGGTTTTTTATTGTATCAAGGGGGAAAATCAGACAGTAGAGTAGGGGAAAAAAAAAAAAAAAAAGATGAAAGAGTCTCATGGAGATTGCTGAGATTGAACCCTGGCTTGAAGCCAGATCACTGACCAAAGAAAGAAACAAACCATGAAAAGGACAGAGTCCATCCTTAAGCCATTCTGAGATTATAAGAAAAAAAGTAATGTAGATATAAAATAAAATACTATAATACAAATTCCTTGACCAGGATTCCATGCATGGAGTTTTATTCTCCCTGCTCTCTGTGCATGGTGCTCTTTGCAACATAGGTTCTCCTTTCTTGGACACTGTTCTCTGCTTGTCCCATTCAGCTGTCTCCCAGATGCCCCTGGAGATGTTCTGGGAATCTGATGAACTAAAGTCTCTGGGTGCTGTCTTATGAGGGAGGGTAGGATATTCATCCAGGAGACTGAAGATGCATCAAGTTGGAACAGACCATGTCTCTAGGGAGATAGGTAACAGGGGTCTTACTGCAACACAACACAACCGTTCTCCTTTCTGCTGGACCTCAACAGGAGGGACTCCCAAAACACTCTGAAAGACCAGCTGTAGGTTTGACTCTTGCCTAGAGCACTGTGCAAACTTTGTGCTTGACCATGTCATCTTGGAGAGGGATCCTGATCCCTGAGCATGTCTCTGGCTCACGAACAAGCCATCAACTCTTGCTATAAGTTTATTCACATTTCACATTTATTTTGTGAATTTACCTCTACTACACATTATAGACCTGGCATCTGACAAGAACAACATAATTGGTTTATCTGTCTCCCCACAACATCTCAGTGATCCTAACTCACCACCGTAGACTTTGCAGAAATCTTCTTTATCAATTATAGGTGGAAAATAGGGTGGAAAGAGTGAGCTACTGGTGTTGTCTGCTGCTCCTTCAGTGGAGAGAAGTTGCTTAAGCTTAGCCCAGCTACTGGTTTCAGTTTAAAAACCCTGCTTGTTGTTTCAGAAGAAAGCTAAAGTCTAACAATCATAAACTTGTGTCATCTGTTCAGATATCCTCTCATTACACAGGAAGCCAAAATTTTGCGTGTAAGAGAAAAAATTATCTGTCCAGGTGTGAATTAAAGTGGAAATGGAAAAAAATCAAAAATAACTCCCTTCCTGACAATATTACCAAAGAAAAATTTTCCAAAGCATGGGATTTCATTGTCCATGAGTTATCAATAAAGGCTGCTTTGGATCCTTAGTCAAAACTTTATGCTGAGTTTCACAGAAGGATGCTATTTACTCTTTCCTCTGCTCCCTGTCTTTGAATCTCTTTCTGTCAGTGAATGGACTGTGAGTACATTATTCACTGCTGAGACCTGTGAAAAGAAATTCCATTATGAAATTTAAATCAATTACCTCTATCTATATGACTCTTTGATAATGTCAGAGTAATCTTCTCTCAAGTCAATCGCAGGTCTGGTAGATGGGAGAGGAGAGAACATTTACAAACATTGACAAAAGATGTTATCATCTCCATTGTGATATTCATGCAAACCGCTCAGAAGCTGCATGGTCATAGAATTTTCTTTAAGTTCTTTGTCTGGACTTCTTTTCTCACTGTGCTGACATCCATATTCTCTTTAGAATTTGTTAGATATTTATTGTGAAATTTTTCAATTCCATTCCAGACTGACTTCACTAAAGAAGCAAGCAGAACATTCACAGACTTGTGACATTAAATAAGGACTACTGTTTCAGGAGAGCAGAGAACATCATCACACCACAACTCTTTAATAAGACACAGGTGTATTTTGGAGTTTTTTCAGATAAACATTAAAATTTTGTTGCTCATATAACACTGGAAGAATTAATGAAAATCGGCCTACTAGAAGCTTGAAATCTTGCTGGAACCATTTCCTCCATTCCACTGATGGAAAAAAGCAACCAAACAAACAAGGAAAAAGAAGGTAGAGCTGACTAGACCGGATTACACCCTACTGAGAGTGGAGATTCACCCACAGTATTTCCTGATCTCATCAACATCCTTCAGTTTACCTCAGCAGAAGTGGAATGGGCTTGTCCATGTATTAAAGGACTCTTGTGTATAGCCATCTTTTCATAGCTATTAGGACGGGCTATATCTCATAATTTCAGATTTCTGAGGAAAATAGCTTTGAAAAAAGGTGTTGATTGAGATCAAAAATCTTTGTTTGACCCCTCTTTCTGTGTGTTGAGGGAAAGTATGGCTTCTGCATGAAAAAAAGTCTGTGATAAGGTATAAACACTCTGACACCTGATTTGGCCCTCTGCCCCCTACACATACACACACACAGAAACATACAGACTTCCTCTGTATAAGTCCTGGCTGCTCCAAATTCTTATACCAAGTGATTTCACAGTTCATGACTTGTGCCTGCTTCATGCACACAGGCGAAGTTAATAGAAGTGTCTTCAGCATTTCTTATTAGGACTTTCTTTTCTTGAAAAGCAATATTTATACCAGTATCTGGAGGGGGGTGTTGTTTTTTGGTTTTTCCACTTTTAAGTCTACATAAACTGGTATTGGAGTGAATGTGTTTTATCTCTTTATCCTACATAATTTGTGAGGAGGAAAGCCCCAGCAAGTTTTGAGAGTATTTCTTTTTCACTATTTTTTTTTTTAATTCTCTTTTAATTTCATTTATTTGGCCTTTTTGTTTCCCCTTTTTCCATTTTCTTCTGACCTTCCCATAGTTTTCTTTCTAATTATTTCTAAAATGTCATGAGTTGCCTTCTAAAATTAATTGGTCTCCCACTGTTCCCTGCTTTCCTGTTCTACATTTACAAGATTCATATTTCCACCTTCTCCCTTTGTTTTGTCCTGTGGAACAAATAGCTTATTTGTTATGGCACTTATTCTTATTTTTCTTCAAGGCTTGGGGAACTTTGGCTAAATCTGTGCTATGATACTGTAGAACTCTGTTGGCTCAATGTGTGTTATGACTTTCTGAAGAGCAGTACAAAATGAATGTGCCTCCTGTTGTTTCTTACAAAGCAAAATAACAGTGCTAGGAGCCTAGATTTTACAAGATCAAAGAAAACCAGTTTGATAGAATTCAGAAGACAGATTTTTTTTTTTTTTTTCCTGAAAGTTTCAGAATATGAATGGGTTCATTTTTAAATTAAATACACATTGTTATCTATGAAGATTCCTTAAGAAAATTTTTCTTAATACACAGGGCTGAATTCTTCTGAAAACTCTATCCATTAACAACATGAATTAAGCTTCATTTTCTCCACTACACTTCCCTCAAAGTCCATACATCTGCGAGTCTTGAGGGAGTGATTTATTTGCACTAAATAGTGTGGTTGTAAAAACAAGGCACACATTAAACAATTCATCCAAAAAATAGTACAACAGTCATCAGGGAACTGTGTCTTTAAAGGCATAATAAAGAAAGGTGGAAAGGTGATGTTCAAAGAGTAGGACTGTAAAATGTATCACCAATTCTTTTTTTTTTTCTTTAAAACTGCTATAATGCTACTTTTATACGCATTTTTTTCCTGAGTTTAGTCCACCATATCTGTATTCGAGGTACTTATTTTTGTGTGGATGCTGCAGCTGAAACTGTTGCATGTACAGTTCCAGGTATAGATGAGAAGTCTAAAACTACACAGAATCTAGTTTTCCTTTTCAGTGGAGTATATCATGTCCGAACCTATACAAAATCTCTGCACATCTGAGATCTGAGCATTTTCTGGTTTGGACTATGTTGAGAAATCACAAGGCTGTACAGAGAATTTGCTAGGTCTCAGTTCAGCTGTGTCCATTCCAGAACAATAAGTGGACATGCCACTCTCCTGTGGAGTTAGCCATCACTGTCAGCATGTTACAAGGAGCCCCTTATCTGCTGCAGAGGGTGGGAGTGGAGTGTCCTATGGCTGCAGCATACCACGGTGGGGTGTGCATGGGAGGCGTGGCGTGCACATCCTGCAGTGCAGCACCTGCCAGTCAATACATCCTGGCTTCATACATCCACAATTCCAAATGGATTTCTCTGCAGTGTTTGTTCTGCTGTGAATGGATATACATTGCTTAGTAATTTGCATATAAACAGAACATCAGCTTTCTGTAGAAACTGGACTGACCCTATTACTGTTACATGAAGTGCATTTACTAAACATTGTTTCTTGATAATTTGTAGAATGTTAAATATAGCCATAATTACTAATCACAAAATCTAATTTTATGCTTGAATTAAGCTACTGCACAAGAGTTGTTTGGTTTTTTTTAATTCACAATAAAGTAATTTATTATTTGGAAAATTAACATCTCTCATATTTTTCAATTCTTTTGCAAACAAAGGTATATTTATAATTATTGATTATTCTGCCCAAAGAAAATTCCAGGATAGATTTTTGCATTACCGCTGTTGCTTTTCCTGAATGGCCTGATACATGATCAGGTGAGGTCACATTTTTGGAGGAATCTTCTTTGAAGATCTCTATCTAATAAAAGAACATAGTGCTCTTAGCCTCCAAACTGCAAATCTTTGTAATCATTCACCTGCTTAAAACCATGCAACCACATTTAGAGGAAGAATTGATAATGTGTTAAATAATTTATTATGAATAATATTTCCTTTCATTTCTTCACTAAATAACCTAATAAATAGAGATCTATAACATGTTCAATCAGATATATATATATAACAATTTGTATATGTGCAGATATATATATAGTTTCCTGTTTTGTCATTACAGTTGATCCAGCGTATAATGCTTTCATTAAAAAAAACCCCAACATATTTAACAATTACAATTTTCAAACTGCTCTCCTTAATTAGTCATTTACCCAGAGAAACAAGGGTGCATCCTTGACTGATACATTACAAAATACTAATGAGATTTAGTTTTAATAATAAGGTTGAGAGCTCAGAGACCACCGAAGAGTAGAAGTGTTTCTTAACCTCTAAGACTGTTTGAAACTTAATGTCAAAGACAACATGATATTCAATTTAAGATCATGATTCTCAAATTAGGAATGTAATTTAAATATTATATTCATATAATATTTCAATACAGAAACAAATGTCAGAGTTACTGGAAGATATGAGGTTCTCTATCAATTAAATCAATAACTGGATGCCCTTATAAGTTAGCTGAGTAAGATGCCAAGATAAGAATGAAAATTTTGCAGGATTGTTTATCAGTCAGTTTGTAGAAAGTCTCTCTGCATGGTGTGCCATTTTTAACAGATGTGCTTTATGATTCTAGATGAGCTATGAAAGTCCCAAATTACAGGTGAATGTGCAGGAGTCCATAACTTCTAAAGCCAGAAGGATTCTTAATAGAAAAAATTACATGAAAGTGTTGAGTTATACTTTTAATTAAAAATATATTTAAGCCTGCAGTGCAACTCAATGATATGGAAAAATCACTTGCTGACAAAAAGGTCACCAAATCCCAACCATCCATGCTCATGTAGTAGAGAGCTCTATTTCCATAATATTGGGAGACTGACTCTGTCTTGAAGGATGTTATCAAAATTTAAAGAATTAGTGGAAAATGTTATGGTATCAGAGAATAAGAGTCAGTAATAGGAAAGAATGGAAAGGACAAAAAATATGTTTACAGATGTTAATCCACAAGAAGAGCGAACACATATCCTTGGGCAAAATATCTTAGCAATTATTACAATATTAAGAGGGGCTATTGTAAATTATAGCCAAGATTTTAGAAAAGGTCCATTACTGAAAATAAATCCTCAAAAACATTATAAAATAAAAAAATATCATGGATTTCTGAAGCAATAAAAACTTTCAGTAAGTTAACAGATGACACAACTTTTCATAGCATTTGTTACAGAAGTACATGTATTTAGAAAACGAACTGGATAATATCAGTATCAAAAAAACTTTTTCAACTGATATTTTCAAATCTTTTCAATAACACTTGATCCCAATATCTATTCCTAAGCCTGCATGATTACTTAAAAATTCAACATCATATAGTTAAATAAATATTGGAACATTTCTTCTTGGAAATTTAAATTCACTATTTATAATTGACATTATAGATTTTGAAAGACGTGTAGGTTTTGTCACATATTATGAATGTACATCTATCAGTTATTGGAGTAATCAGCAGTGAATAGGAAATACAGTTTGGAGGCTCCCATAACACTGTAGAAACAGGAGTTCTATCCCTCACTGGAAACAAATGTGTCAATAAATAATGAGTATAGCATCACTTCTTGTATTTTGATATGTACTCGATAATTATTTGGAGCCTAAAACTGACAGATAAATATTTATCAGTGATTTCAAAAACAGAAAAGACCATTATGTTCTATTCAGTTTGACATTCTGTCTGATAAAGGTCACAGATCTTCACTCTGAGAAAATACATATTGGAGATATGAATACTAGAAAGTACAGACTTATTACATTGTGACAGATTATTTTGGAAGGACAGAAATGTTAAAGAATATTATATTAGCATGTGATATAAATCTTAGAGATACATAGATGCTCCAAAGTTATGAATGCACTGCCATGGTCATAATTGATGGCAATTAATGCAAATATTATAAACCAGAAAAGGTCTTGTGATAATTTTGATCCTGGGGAAAAAGAGCTGCTTATACCCACAGGCATGACCTACAGTGAAGGTAAAGGATACCGAGAGGCAATGGTAATCTCAGGTCACAGAATGAATTCACAACATTCCAGCCCCGACACAAAGAAAGGACATAATGAAACAGACTGGCTTAACTCAACCTGCATTAAAGATCTGGTTGGGATAATGAAATAAACTATACCTATTTTATGTTATCAGGCTTAATGAGACAAAAGAAATCTGCAGGAGAAGAACTGTAATAAAGTTCATAAACCTGCTGGGCATAATCACAGTGAGTTACAAATGGATTAAAGACCAAATGAGAGCTCTGAAGGGAAAGGAACATAATGCCACACTTGAAAAAGATTACCAAGAACTTGACATTCAGTATTTTTTATGAATAGATCAGCAGTATCATTAATCTGATAATTATGGTGCAAATACTTTTGGCATTGTGTAAAACCACAAATTTGCATCAGTTAATGAGAGAATTGTTGGAAGGTTATTTGAGTACTGCAGAAATATTTTTCCCATAATGTATTTCCATTTGAGTGTAATTCTATGAAATTATAATAATTAGGGTCAGATATTTTGGTACAAAATTGAAATTAAATTGCCTTAATGTAATTTGCAAAGTCGGATTCTGGATATTAGTTTTTACCAACTGCCAGGCAGAATTAGTGCACTCTGACAAATGAACAAAATACTGTACTCAGAGTTCCCTTAAACTAACCATGGAGAAACCAGAGAGTTTGCTGCATCAGTGAACAGAATACATTTATAGGCCATTTTATTTTTTTTTTTTTTTTTTCATTTACCTCCTTACCCCACATCATTTCGAACGAAGCAAGAAAATGAACACTCCTTGCAGGAGAACCAAGTTCATAACTGTCACAAAACACTGGAAGTCAGCATGATAATGAGCCAATTTGTGTGGAAATGAACTCATTAATGCTAATGTTTTGCTGACTCCCAACTGATTCACGAACTCCTTAACAAAAATCAAAACAGAATAAGGAGGGGAGGTTCATGAATTTTGGAACTGTTGTGTTAAGAAACAAACGTGTCTCTTCCTTATTCATATTCCAATTTCTGTGATCTACTCTGTGCTCTGATCATCCTGTCCCAGAATACAGTCTGGGGAATATCAGTTTGTATAGAAGACATTATAGCTGAATTCTAGAAATACCCACTAGATAGAAAAGGAAGTATTGATTGCTTCTAATCTTTTATTCTTTTGTAAAAAAACCCACTACTTTCAAATGAATAGACTTTCCAACATGAAGAAAATATAAGTTTTTATATAAGAAATCTCAAAAACAATTCTGCAAGATACTGATTCTCAAGTAACACTTCAGATATACACACAAATTTGTCCTTCATGCAAATGATGCTTTCACCAAGGTAATTTCCGAGTATACCACTATCACCAGTAATTTCTGCATCCAAACCATGTATTTCAAATTCACCATGCTTTTTTTCCCTTAAAATAAACCCACAAAAAAACAGGGAACCACTACAAAGGTACAAAGGTAAAACATGAAGTTTTGTTATCTCAGAGGAGTATTGAGAGTTTTATCACTACAAGCTGCAAAATATTAGAAAGCTTCTACTGCAAAGCATATTCGAAGAGCTGGAGGTCACAAGGTATGTGAAGTTCAGATAAACATCTCAACTCTTAACTCAGAACGATTAGACTGTAAATCTTGCTTGAGTGCTTGAATATGGAACTGCAGGAGTGCATTACGTGAAGTTACAACTATTTTATGGAGATTAGAATAAATTTTTAAGACCTATGAAGATAAATTTGCATTCAGTTTATTTTTAAATTGATATTTATTAGATTAGGTTAAGATGATACAGGATTCAATTAACACTTAGTAATTTATAATTATTTTATCTACTCTAATTCATACTTAAAGGCTCTAATTAATTAAAATTTTAGAAAATCATTCTTCTTGATTATGCCAATTACTCCAGTCATAATTGCACTACCACTTATTTTTATAGGACCATAGTCAGTACAATTGTATTTCTTTGCTACATTTCTAAGCTACATTTATAGCAAGGAAGAGAGCCAAATTAATTTAGCAAAAATACACTTCTTTTGTTTCCTAACCAATATTCAACATTTATAAATAATAGTTTTCTAAATGTGGCAGTTATACAGTGATGCTATGTTTTACAGAATCCATTCAAATTAATAATTTATTATATTTTTGATGGGTTTGCTGGTTGGTGGTTTTGTTTTTTACAATTAAAACATCTTGAGTGCATCAAAGTTCTTTGAGTTCATATCTGAAGTAAGACATCTAGGATCATGACCACCTCCTACAGAGAAACCTAGTATTATCAAATTTTCAAAGGTAAAATACCACAATTTATTTTCCTTTATTATTCAGCTTAGAAATTCCAAAATAGTCAGCTTTCTGATGATCTAAATGAAGAAGATTAAACAGCATAGTTAGGGGAAGTAAATGGCAGTGACATAATTAATTGTAATTTCATTTATTTTTTGTGGTTTCTTAAGGCTCGTTTTTAATGATTGGTATAACATAATGTTGTGCTGCTGAATAGTCATGCCAGAAAACATTCTGACCCTGCAGCATAGCTCTGAGACATCTGAGTTAATTTTAAACATGTAATACCATAGAGTGGATAAAAGAGCAAATCCAGGGGTCCATAAAGGCTATTTTAATTATCAAAATAAGATCACTTTATTCCAGTGAAGGCATCTCTGTACTACTATATTTTATTTACATACCTGAGAGTATGTAAGCCCTATATACTTATCCCTGTTCTTTCAGGGATACTTCTTTACTCTAGAAGAGTAATCAAATGGCAATTAATATTTGCACCAATCAACCTTACACACTGAGCACGACCTGCTCTCAAGATCACGGTATTTCAGTGACAGCAGTCCCAAAACCAAGGAGATTGCAAATCACGTTATTTTACTAACAACTTGCAGCTAGTCCTTGCCACTAGACCTCCAAAGACTTTCCCATGGAAACTTGGGTTGTTTCCCCACCATTTGCATCATGTGACAGAAGACCAGCAGGAGAGACACACATAGTCAAAAGTCACTGGTGTACTGCAGACAGAATAGGGATCATGGCTTGCAGCCTGTTTCCTGCCCATCTCCTTTTTAAGGAGAGAGAATCTTTGGAAACTGTAACATTGTGATAATTTTGACAGCAAAAATATTTCCCAGAGCAGAGAGTTGCAAAGGGTCACCTGCACTCAAAAGCAGTTTACTCATGAGCAAATGCTATCAAGAAATACTTTTTCCCTGAAAGTGCTCTCATTGTAATTCTATCTGTCAATACCAGATGAATATCTGACCACACACTTTATTCACTCAGCAACAGTCAGGTAATGATCAGTGGCTTTATATCATTTTTTTCCAGTTTTATTTGTATGCTGTGTGACATTCAGCCTTTGCAGCACAGAATGGGTAAAAAAAAAAAATAAAAAAAATAAAAAAAAAGGTTAAATCTAATTTCTGGGAGCTTCTGAATTCTATTGCATTTCAATGAAGATTCACCTGCACATAGAGCAGCTGATCTACAGAAGCATATTTTGCACAGCTGGAACACATTAAAATATAAAATATTATTTCAATGATCAGTTTCTCCCCTGTGCAGAGAAATATGTTCCAGATAAGCTTCAAAAACACATACTTTAGCACCAGAGCAGATACAGCAGTTTATGCAGATGGATAAAAGAACTATAATAATCTTGTTAGGAGAATTTATATCATAGATGGAATTTCTTTGAGTATTTAGGCCTTTATTTATAATCTTCATAAATCACCTGAGCAGACAATCCTACTTTGAAAAGCTTAAACTTGCTGAGAAAACAAAACTGCAAACTTTGAATAAGGCAGAACCAAGTGTTAAGTAAGCAGTTCCAACTGTGGATAGAGAAAATAACTGGATTATTATGTGTACCAGACAACTAATGTTGTATTAAAATAGTATTGAGACATCTGAAAATCACTGACTGCATAAAAAGAGAAGATAGGTGGACAATATCCTGGAAATGGACACAACCAGGCCAGCTGACCCAAATTAACCAAAGGGATAATCCTTACTCTATGACATCAGCTCAGCTGTAAAAGCTAAGGGAGAACCAGAAGTTTTGCCTCTGTCCCTTTTACTTACTGTTAAAGAACAAACATCTGTCTGTATGACACAGATTATATTTTTTCCTTTGTATGTTAAAGGAAAAGCCAGGTGAAAACCCCAGATATACCAAGCAAAAAGCATTTTAATATAAACCATTTTTCTGCTTGTGTTTAGAATCATTCACTCTATTTCTTATAAATATTTTTCATTCATCTAAACTAAATGCAAAATTATGTAACCAAGTTACTATAAATAAATAAACAAGACACACACCCCATTAATCTCTGGTGTTTTCAGAAATACAAGACTAAATCAAACTTAGATTTTGAAACTATCAGAAATTTTATTCCATCCACATAAAATATAGCCTTCTGAAACTGCTCTATAACTCCAGTTGTTGGATGGAAAAAATAATAACCAGCCTTTACAGAAATATTCAATAAAATAATTTTTTTTTTCAGTTGGAAAGATCACTTATCATGCTCTCTTTATCAAAGCATTTTCTTTGCCTTGTACCTAATTAATTTAAACTTATACAGATTTTGAATGACAGTACTCAACACATATTTTAGACTAAGGATGATAATGGACAATCATACTACCACTGTAAGGATTTTTATACATAGAGAAAATCATTTGCAGAAATCTAAGGTAAGTTTAGAGTCATCCTGTCTCATTAGTTTCACCTGCAAACGCTGAGTGCTCTGTACCCATGGGGTGTCAGACCATACTTTTCAAGTGGAATAAATGGCCCCATGAAAAGGCACCTAGCAGGTTGAGTAATTTTTCAGACTGGCAGTCAGTAGCAAGTCTCTTTTTGGTCTGCACTGATGAGACATATTGGGCAAAAATGGGTAGAAATTTTCCCCAAATTGTGGATATTGCAGAAATGTCATCATCTCCCCAGACTGTTTATTTCATATATAGATGACCACAAGTTGACTGCGTATCTTGAACAGTTTTTATGATTACGGGGGTGAGTTTTTTCTGACTATTTTTTCTTAACGTCTGTGTAGGCATCCAGGGATGCTAGAAGTAAAAAGACCAACTGAACAAACAAGAAAAGAAAGCAAACAAAGAAAACAACAGCAGTGAAAAAACCCCCACAAACAATCCTCATTCTTTATACTTTATCCTCCCCCTCTCTGTAAATTGGTTCCCATGTTGCATTCTTAATAATGAATTGAACGTTATCTACCATTTCCCCAAACTTAATTCTCTACAGAAATGCAAGATAAAGGTGGAGGGAAAAGGGGAAATAAAAATCTAGTTGTAACTGAACCTACAGACCTCCTTCAATCCTTCAGGAGTGTTCAGCTGTCTTAAGTTTATCACAGTAGCCAATGATCAAATACCAGCAGGCTCCTTAGGTGATACTTAAGGATTAAATAGATAATCTAATTCACATCCTTCTTATGGATTTTGATGCCTAAGACTGACATTATTCTTCATCAAGATTCCTCCTAGAGATCTATAATCCTCGCAGATCATACTCCCATTTGAGCTCAGTTTTCCCTTTAAAATCTTCTTTTTAGCCTTGGCACCTCCAAAAGGTTTGGCAACAAGGACCTATTCAGTCTCTATTTAATTAGTCAGTCATTTTTTTCTTGATATGAAAAAAAAGAGAAAACTTTAAAATGACTAAAAGTGTATTTCAAAGGACAAAACTATAAAAACAAAAAGGCACACATATGAACCTAATGTACTGATTCCCCTTCTGGGTAACCTGTGCTATTCACAAATACAGTCCTTACTCCCTGCTTCAGAAATTACCAACAGGACAGTGATTTTAATGGAACTTATGATGTTAAAACTGTACACATTGAGAAAACAATTGTGTTTTCAAAATGTGCTTTTGTGTTGCTCTTCTATGAGACACTGAGGATCACTTTTCCTCTAGTCAAATGAACCAGGAGGCTCCCAGGTACTTCTCAGACTTTTATCTCATGTTATTTCTGAGTCATGATTTACCTCTTGAAATCACTTGCTCCAAGCATTAAATCATATTAGGTTTTGCTCTGAAATGATGTCACTATCAAGAATAAAATATAGACAGATTTCTTTTCATTTACCAGAAGGAACTATAAATGAACCATAATCTTTTCTTGTCTTTCTATCATGGTATACTAAGGTAAATAACCTAAAAGTAAAAAAAAAAAAAAAAAAACACCAAAAGAAATATTTCAATAATACTTTGATTTTAGTTTTTTAAAGTAGCTTTAAGAAGAGAGTAAATTTTATAAGTGTTTAAAAGAACCTTTTTGTTGTGCAAAGATAATCTCAGCTTGTTTTTAAATTGGTTTAGCAAAATTACAACATATAGTATGTGATTTCCACTCAAAATCTATCTGTAAATAATTTGGTTTAATTTGTGAAATTTTTTTTAATTTCAGAAAACATCACAGTCAGATTTCAAGCTGCATCATGGCCATTACAGTTTCTAGGGGTAAAGAGAAAAAAAAAACAACCACTTGCTAATGAAAATTACTGTATATGGCAGAGCTCAGTTAAAGCCCTGTAGTTTACTGTAGGAAGAAGAGGTCAGCAGGTGAAAGCTGACCATATTCTGTTGTGGCCACACTATTGTTTTACAGTCAGAATATCATGAGGTGATAGAGATTAAAACTTTAAAAACTTCTCCCAAATGAAGCTGATAGAGTTTCTCAATCTCAAACCTAGTGTTTCTTAAAACTCTCTATATTATTAAGCCACAAAATGTATCTTAAGAATAAGTGAGGGTTACACAGTTCTGAA
The DNA here is from genome assembly GCF_971803275.1 of Cyanistes caeruleus. Taxonomy (NCBI): domain Eukaryota; kingdom Metazoa; phylum Chordata; class Aves; order Passeriformes; family Paridae; genus Cyanistes; species Cyanistes caeruleus. Next base: position 80,814,409 of record NC_141701.1, on the reverse strand, counting down.
TCTGAATTCACCAGACCAAATTTTATATGCATTACAATAATTGTTAAAGTAATTATTTATCTTTATAAGAAGTTAGATGAAAAGCAGCAAATTAGTGTTAATAAACAAAATCATAGCTCTAACTTCTTTTTACTTATCTAGTTTGAAAATTATTCCTACTAGCTTTCTTCACTGTATGTCTAATAAATAAAGAATTATTAATGTGTCTGGCCTCCATCATACTTTCTTATCCAAGAGTAATCTCTTGTAAATTATGGGGATTGGCAGGGAGATTAACACAATTGTAGCCTAGGTTTTTTTCCTTAACTTTGTATATTTAAACTACGAACATTTGAAATATTAAAATGAAGATATTTATAAATACATTATGTGTTTTGTAAATTATTTAACATCTGAAGAATTTAAGAAGTTAGTTAAATCAATGGGAGTCAGCTTATTGGTTCCAGTCAATTTTGCACCAGTCCCTATGCTGCTCTAAACAACCAGCAAATCAAATTTTATCCTAATGGTTCTCTTCACACTTTATGATTAATGTTTATTTTAAACTTCAAAAATGAGATTAAAGCTTCATTTTAACCAAATAAATGCCATAGACCTAAGTGAACCTTGACTATGAATTTGCTAAGTATTTCTAGGAAACACAGAAAGTGGTAACAACAAAATTTTGTCATTATCTGAGCAGTCACTATGATTGAGTGACAAAATGAAGTCAATGGGTTTGCATCAATAACTCACCTAACCCATAGGAATGTGCAAGATATTCAATATACTGTCTTCCTACATCAGAAGATTTACAGAAACACCTGCTTAAGTAATTTTATGCTTATTCACTTGGGAAAACAGGCAAAGATTAAAGACTAACAGGCTGTCAAATGTATTATCCCTTCAAAATTTTCTGTCCTCTAGTCCTCTGGAAAATGATATCTGAAATCAGTAGAAGTGCTTTTATTGTTCTGGCTGAAGAATAACCAAGTTTATTAGTTTGACACAATTAATTAACTATTAAAATATTCTCAAGTGAAGGATTAGAATGGAAATACTTGGCCTCATGCACATTTCATCCTTTGGCTTAAAATCCTTGCATTGCCTGTTCATAATATTGCTATTGACACGTCAGCTATAGCTTAAGGAACAGTGAAAATTTTAGAGAAATTAATTACGACTTCCCATTCAGAGGCTGGCAACAAAAAGTTAATTAGTATCTTTCCTCTCAAATTAAGAATCTTCAAGTATGCCTATGAACTTACAAATAATTAATTGAATTGTGGTATGTTACCTATGAGACTTGATTTGCTGAAACAGTTAATTTTTTTCGTAAAGATTGAAAGAAGGATATTTTTAGAAGGATTTTGAATTGACAGCTACATTCCTACATTTTCCATCAAGGTCCATTTTTTGAGTTTTGAAAAGTGAAGTCTTTAATAAAAAAGTCCAGTTTTATAAAATCCAAATGACTGAGAGGAGCTGTGCAGTACAAGAGGGGGAAGCTGCCCAGCAAGCCTTGGCTGCAGAACTGGCCGACAGTGTCAAGCACAGGTACAGTGGCTTCTGTGGGGTACTGTGTTAACCAGTCACTTGTCATAAGCTTCTGCACTGCCAAGTACATTAGAGACCCAGTCTCAAACGTGCCCCATATATTATCCCAGAACCATAATCAGAATTCTAAGGAAATTCAAGTATTCAAGCCTTAAAATCATGGATTTCATGAGGAAAAAATCTTTTTTCAAATTCATTTTTGCAATCTCTTTTTGTACCCATAAAATGTAATGTATTTTACTAACTCATATTAACTTGCAAGACAATAACCCATCCTTTGCCAATTGCTAGAAGAATACAGTTCAAGCAGATTTAAAAGTTTACACCAATGGATAATTGTATGATATATAATATTAGCCTCAGAATATCTATAATCAAGAGAAAGGTATTTTCCTTAGGTTTGAGAGCAGCAGGGAAGTATTGATGAACCAGTCACCTGTGATGTAAGTCAAAGCTATCCAGAAATGCAGTGAGTTACATATTATTGGCAAGGATAGGAAAATGCCTTCAAGATATTGATTGAACAGCTATTTTGGAGGGAGATATTTCCCAGGATTCACTAGGGGAATGATCTCAGTCCCCTGCAAAGAGGTGTGGGAAGACCATGTTAGTTTAGTCTAGTGAAATGAGAGCTGACAAGACATTATGAGGAAAATATGAAAGACTAACACAAATCCATGGTTAAGTAAATCCTGCAATAGTATGCAGAAGCATACACTGATAATGAATTAATTTCATTTATAATCCTCTTGAGTAAAAGCTATGACATTTTAATGGTCTGTGGCACAGGACTCATTCCACTTTCTGAGATCATCTAGGAGTTTTATTTCTTAAATATACTATCATTGCAAAAATTTGAGATACTGGCAACATCCACGGTATTTTGCCTTTCTAGAGTGCTTTAGATATATCAGTTTTGTTTTTCACTACATGTCGCAAGTTCATTGCAAAATGTAAATTTAATCTGTATTCTGCAAACCCCTCTACATCTAAATTTCTGTTACATGCACTTGCAGGATTTTGGATGGCATGGCACTATTCAGTTCAGTCCTTCTGGGTGTGGAAAATTAACTTCCTTGAAAGATTTTTCAAACTTACTCCAGACTGTACCTGTCTGTAAGTGTATCACCCTGGAAATAAAAGGACAATGTTTTCTCCCATTTCACATGTGATGATAAAAATAGTTACCAAAAAACCCACAATTTCTTTCTTTATTTGAATCTTTGTTTGTTTGTTTGGGGTTTTTATAATTTAGGAAGGTTAAAATGGGAACAAACACATCTAACAATTATTGCAGTTCCTCAGCTGAGTTACTCCATTTGCCAGCAATTTTGCTTCATCTTTCAGCTGAATCATTGTTCTGTGCTGACAAAGTTAAAACAGCCTTTCCTCACAAAGACAACAAAACCAGCTTTTTCACTTCTGAGCAGGTAGTGAGATGGAACTCAGTTCTTACATAAATGCATTTCAAATGTTTAATATTTCTGGAATTTATCATGGGAGAAGTTAGTGAAAACACTATTTTGGGAATGGACGATCATGACTGTAGAATATGAGGTTACCCTTTCAGCCTCCCACAGGCTAAGCTGTTTTGCATAGCACTGCAGCTGCCTTCAGAGGCAGATGATCCATCACCTCCTCAGCGGGTGGTATGGGAAATAAGAAACTATAAGGGGGAAAAGGAGCAATAATAACTGTAATAATAGCTGAAAAAAACCCTCCCAATAATAGTAAGTATTTGAAAGGAAGGGAAATGGGTTCTATCTCAAACTTGCTGAGTTTGCAAGCCTTGCAAGGCTGTATTTTGACACACGCTGAGATTCAAACCATTCAGCAAAGGATAAGGAAAGATATGACTTTCTGCAAGACCTTTTCACAGACCCTGGCAGTAAATTGAATCTATATGCTGATTTCAAATAGACTTAAATCCTCTGCCCACATCCAAAACAGAACTCAGAACTTAAGAAAGTGTTAAAGCTACAAAGATGAATGTATACTATTTTTTATCCATCTGTGATGGTTTGTATTCCTCATTCCTTCAAGAAAGTCTCACCAGTACACATTTGCAGAAGAAACAGACTTGCATTCTATTTTATGCTCTCAATATGTCAGATCATGATTAGCTCTGAAGAATCCACTCTACTACTTCATTCCGTTAATTTATCATAAAGCAGTAGCTCAGCAGCCTCATGAGAATTACACATTCCTGTGTGTGTGAAAGAAAAGTTGAATTCAGATAAAAGTAGGAAGGAGAGGAAGGGTGAATTCTGCCTTTCCTGAACTGTTTCAAGGATTCCAACAGGAAATGTTGCTTTGTATTTCTTATTTCATTTTCTTCTGTTCTGTGACTACTTCATGGATAATAAAAGAGGCCTATATAAGGAGCCTTAAAATTACTATACGAAGTTTTACTTCCCTTGCTTGGATAATGAAATTGTTCAGCAGCTTACCCAGAATGCTGTGATGTTTTGAAGTTCACAGGAATTTCAGCAATTACCAGTAGTTTTATCTCTTGTTGAACTTTATCTTCCAATAAAGTGATAATAAACATAAATTCATAGATTATTGTTCCAAGGTTTACAGCGTGGGTCAGGGACTCACAAAACTGAGAACTGATATTTTTCAGATGTACAGTGATTTGAGAGTTTTCTTTTGTACTTTAGGATATTTAATTTCATGATACTTGCAAACCAAAGGCAAAATCAAAACCAAAAGTAGTATCAGTTACTAGAGGTGTCAAAGAAGATTTGCCTTTGATATTAATATTTGCTTGTGTTATGTGTCATAGAATTGAAAGAAATCTCATACATCATCTAGTTCACTTTCCAATTGAACATATACATAAATCATTTAAAATAATTTGGGTGTAAAAACTTTAGATGATGAATATTCAAAAATGCCAAGGAAACCTGAACCAGTTTACCCAAAACTATTACAGACTATTTTGTGTAAGGAGCTCTTGGATTAATTGTCATAATTCAGTATTGTTTTTCTGTACTGACATCAGAAAAAAGTATCTTGGAATTATGTTGCTGATAACTTAAAAAGAGAAAAAAGTAGAAGAATTCATGACATTAACTCATGAATGATGAACTCAATTGTTACAGTTTCAACCCAATATAAAAGTTCAAGATTGTCTAAACTCTGACAAAAATCTTAATCCCATCCTTAAATTTGATTTGTTATAACTGAGACAACAGCTTGCTTTGGTGTTTCACAGAGACTTATTGAAACTGGGAGAAACACTGTCAAAGAACAAAATCTTAGAGCACAACCCAGCAAGAAAAGGGTGGAAAAGACAGGATAAAGTGCAAAAGTTACCTAAACAGCCACATGTCTCACAATGTTGTTTGACAAATAGTCATAAAGAACAGTCTCTGACTTCCATAAAGAAAAAGAAAAAGAAATATGCCTATTTGGTTACTGCTGAGTATTCTCTAGTTCTGTAGAATTTTTACTTCTCTTTGGAACTGTAAGGAATTGAAAGCTTAGAAAACACTATCATTTTCCACTGGGCATTTCAGAAGAAACCTGCAGAAGCAGCAAGTCACAGTTGGCTGCTTTGGCTGTTTTAGTGACGAGGTGTGATTTCACACATACGACTCCCAACATCTAACGCCTATAATGAAAAGGAGTGGTTGAGACACCAAAAGAAATTACTGAGGAAAACTGAAAATTAAAGGAATGCCTGTACAAAACATGCTAGTGACACATGTACAGGTCAAGCCAAGTTCAGAACACAAGATGAACTGCTGAAAGAATATTGCTGTCAAACTTAAGCACTCCTTTTGAAAGGACAGCTAACCAGATGTGACCCTCATTTTATTTTTCTTTTAATGTCTGAATAATGCCTGACATTTCCCCACATTCAATCTCTGAGAAAAGTCCTAAAAAAATGAGAGAAATGAGAGAATCAGTGTTGCTATAAACACTGTGCTGCACAGCCTCCATGCTTGACACCAGCAAAAGTTTGTATGAAAGAACAAGAAGTCATTTGCTTCATCTCTGAGGCTATCTGAATTTGATGTACCAATGTCATAGATGGACATTTGTTCAAGAAGGAGTTTCGTAATTGTGAGTAGTTATTTGAAGGGATGGTCCCAAAGACTAATAAAAACTTCATAACTGTAATAGATTAGATAAATAACACATCAAAACAAAAGACAAACAGCCTGGAAAAATAGCAAAGTTTCCAAATTGCCCTGGATGATTATGTATTTTGTTTTTAATTCACAAAAGGAGAAGTAGTTTACAGTAACCAGCGGGAACACATGAGGCTAGAAGAAAAAACATAACAGGGTGGCACTGGGAATAATACTTAATCTTTTTTCCTTGTGGCAGTAAATTCCATAGCCAGCACTGAAGAAAGTGACTCTGCTTTGATTATATGTCACCGTTCTTTGAAGCAAAATAAATCAGCTTACACCACTCTGCAGCAGCTGGGCTACTTGGAGTGCCTTCGCTACCTCCCCTTACATATACCTGATGAATAGCTGTCCTCCAGTGCACACAGTGAAAACCCACTTGAAAAATATACTAGTAATTGTCTTTAAAATAGCTCCTGATATTTTCAAGATATTAAAATAAAATTATGTCTTTAATTACTTCTTAGTTACTTGTTCTTAGTTACTTCTGTGGTTTACATATGTTCAGAAGTTGAAATTTACATTGCCCACACCCACCCCCTCCAAACACACTTGTTTTTAACATTTCTGTGGGATGAAACTTTCGTATAGGAGTATTAAATTCTATTTTCTCCAGATATTCTTTCAAAAAAAAATTCTTGTGATTTATTCATTGCAAAGTAAGCCTATTAAAGTGTCAAAGGTTGAGAAATGAGAAATACTGGTACACTCATCAAAATGTTTCTGGCTGGGACATGCTGTGTTATAGTTTAAAAAAAAAAGATTAATTGAACAGGATAATTTATAGTGACTACTTTTAGATAGACTGATTTTAGTTTAACTTGCTTGGATAGGATGTTTTGGGGGTGGATTGAGAGAAAGATGATTAATATGAACAGCTGTCTTTATGATAACATGTTTCTTTTAAAAATCATTATTGTATTTATATTTGCTATCATCACTATTAAGTGATTAGGAAAAGAATCTAATATAACTATGATGAAAATAAAATTGATAATACATTTTTATGTAGTGCTCACAGACCTTATTTTTACCTCAGTGGATTGTGTCAGAGTTTGTTGATATTACAAAGTGGAAAGTAGCTCTGAACATTCAATGATAGTTCTGTGTTGGAGAACTAACGAAAGATTTCCTTTGTAGTCCAGACTAGAAAATCCCTTATAGTTACTTTTTGCATGTCTGTGATAATAATATTTGCCATAAGGTATTTTCTTCAAGAATTTAATTTGTGAGTGTCAGATCTTAAATTTTCTTGCAGAAAAGCATTTACTGAAATGTCAAAATTGGTGAATTTGACAGATAAATATATACAAAAGCCTCCCTTTAATTAGTATATTTAATTGTTCCCCAGATCTATGTGGGGTTTTGTTATCATAGGGAAACTGAAGACAGGTTTAATTTTTTTCTCTATTTTTGTTTTAAATTAACAGGTTGTTGAGATAGAAAGTTCAGATATTCAGATAACCAATATTCTTCCAGTGAGAATGGTCATTTACTCATGACCATTTTTGGTATTTTTTATTAGGAAGTTTCATGTTTGTTTTTTTCATTTCTACTTGCTATACTTTTCCCAACAACCTGTGATATCACAAAATCACGAGGTTGGAAGAGACTTTTAAGATCATCAAGTCTAGACAATGCCCTAACACCCCAACTAAACCATTGCACTGAGTTCCACATCCAGTCTTTTTTTAAACACATCCAGGGATGGTGACTCCAGCACCTCCCCAGGCAGACCATTCCAATACTTTACCATTCTTTCCATAAAAAACTATTTCCTAATATCCAACCTATATTTCCCTTGGCACAGCTTGAGACTGTGTCCTCTCGTTCTGTCAGCTGCTGCCTGGAGAAAGAGACCAACCTCACCTGACCACACCCACCTTTCAGGGAGTTGTAGAGAGTGATAAGGTCACCTCTGAGTCTCCTTTTCTCCAGGCTAAACAACCCCAGCTCCCTCAGCTGTTCCTCACAGGGTTTGTGTTCCAAACCCCTCACCAGCCTCGTTGCCTCCTCTGGACATGCTCAAGTGTCTCAATGTCCTTCCCAAACTGAGGGCCCAGAACTGGACACAGCACCCCAGGTGTGGCCTCACCAGTGCCAAGTACAGTACAATGACCTCCCTGCTCCTGCTGGCCACACTATTCCTGATCCAGGCCAGGGGCCATTGGCCTTCTTGGCCACCAGGGCACACTGCTGGCTCATGTTCAGCCAGCTGTCACCAGCACCCCCAGGTCCCTTTCTGCCCTGTCCAGCCACACCATCCCCAGCCTATGACATTGCAGGGGGTTATTGTGGCCAAAATGCAGGACTTGGAACTTGGACTTAATAAACATCATCCCACTGGAGTCTGCCCATCCATCCAACTGTTCCAGGTCTCTCTGCAGAGCCCTCCTACCTTCCAACAGATCAACACACACTCCCAGCTTAGTGTTGTTCACAAATTTACTAATGAAGGACTCAATTCCCTCATCCATGTCATCAATACAAATATTGAACAGAACAGGCCCCAGCACAGACCCCTGAGGAGCACCACTGGTGACTGGCTCCCAGCTGGATGCAGCACCATTCACCACCACTCTCTGGGCCTGGCCATCCAGACAGTTCTTAACCCAGCAAAGAATGCTCCTGTCCAAGCCGTGGGCTGCCAGCTTTTCCAGGAGTATACTGGAAACTAAAATTGCCCTTATTTTACTGAAATACCTATGTATGCAGCAATATTTCACTAATACATAGGCAAGAAAGATTCTGATTTTTAGACTAAGAATTGTAACTTAACTGTAAATAAAGTATAATTTCAAAACTGTTGATGGAAATGGAAATGAGAAGGGAAATGTTGGACCTTTGGAAAAAAAGCTTCTATTTATATATCAAACTTTTAAGAAACAGGTATTTTTCTTTATTAAACCCAGACTGTCAGATACCTGAGAAGAATTGCATCATACAAATATTACCCTGTCAAATCATCTAAGGGAACTCACAATACTCATCTAGTTTTTCCTGAATCGTTAAGGTCCCCAATGATACCACTTGGGAATAGAAACTACAAGTCCTTTCTTTATGACTGGCAAAAACCTATTTGGTACTCTCACTTTATCTTTTTCTGTGGAAAAGATCTATAGCAGTTTTTAAAGAAGCAATGCAGAATCTCAAATTTCATTAAGAGGACAAGCCACTTTTTGTGTTCTCAAGCAAATCTAAGTATCTACATCACAAATAAAACAAAAAGGGGAGATCGAAATAAACACTTTGTTGAAGCAGAGTTCAGTATCCCAAGGATTTTCAGCAGCATTCTGTGAAGTTAACTTGAAAAAGAATATATAGTAATAGTTCAGTGCTAGTCTTTGTTATACCATCTGTGGTTCACAGCAGTCACAACATGATTTTGTGAATAAAACTGATTGTCCCTCTTACCTTTGAGTTACCTTTGTGGATTCCATCAAATTATCTGAGCAACCAAAAAACTATGCTCTGAAGTAGGATCATAGAAATTATTTTCTTTCTTGTAAAATAAAAAGAGCAAGTGAGAATCAGCTGAAGTTAACAAAGTAATATTAGAACATAAATGGTTGGAAAAATGAGACTACACTCTTTTCACTAAGAAAAAAATAAAATGTAAGTGAAAGTGATATCAACCATAGCTGTAATGTTTTCTTTGAACAATAAAATATCTGAAAACATAGAAGCTGTCCAGACCTGTTATTTTATGCTCACCATGACAGCTTAATTTGCCACTGGATTTAAAGTTTATAGTTACTTAGAGGAATTCAGGGCTGCTATTTGACATGCTTAGCATCAGTGAATAAAAAACAGTTTAATTCAGTAATAAATATATTGTGCATATATACAGACATTAATTTGAATCATTTTTACTGAAGTTGAAAAAATCTATAAGAAGCATTGATTTAAAAAAACAAAACAAAACAACAAATCAACAAAAAAGAACACAAATTAGATAGCATAGAGAATGAAAATTACATTCTCGAATACAAACAACAATTTGACAAGATTGTAACACCATCCACGCAGTTATAAAATTATGATATCAATTAAAAATTGATTGTCAAGTGGTAGAAAATTAAAAGCAGATGTCACCAACAATAAATCTCAAGGGAGAATAACAAAAATCACAAAGCTGGTGTCTAAGGACCCTAGGGATGTGAAAATGTCTGCTCTTCTATGTGTACTTCTGGAAGCTCATCATGGACTATGCAAATCTCGGCAAAGCCATTGCTGTAGATGAAGATGGTATGTTAAGAAATCAGATTAAAATAAGAGCATTTAAGCAACACAGTTATTCTAAATATTTCTGTACCCCAATTGCAATAAAACAATAATATTCTACAAAAAAGGAAAAGGAAAAGGAAAAGGAAAAGGAAAAGGAAAAGGAAAAGGAAAAGGAAAAGGAAAAGGAAAAGGAAAAGGAAAAGGAAAAGGAAAAGGAAAAGGAAAAGGAAAAGGAAAAGGAAAAGGAAAAGGAAAAGGAAAAGGAAAAGGAAAAGGAAAAGGAAAAGGAAAAGGAAAAGGAAAAGGAAAAAGAAAAAGAAAAAAAAATCACTATGAAGTTAGACATCTTTTTAAATATTTTTTAATATTTATTTAAAATATTTTTAAAAGATCATAGAATCCCAAAATGGTGTGGTTTAGAAGGACCTGAGAGATCATCTAGTTCCTATCCCCCTGCCATGGACAGGAACACCTCCACTAGACCACATTGCTCAGAGCTCTATCCAACCTGGCCTTTGAACACTTGCAGTGATGGGACAGCCAGAGCTTCCCTGGACAACCTGTTCCAGTGCTTTCCTTCCCTCACAATGAAGAATATTTTCCTGATACATGATCTAAACCTTCTCTCTGCCAGTTTTAACACATTGCCCCTTGTCCTGTCACTACCAGCCCCTGTAAATAATCTTTTCCCATCTTTCTCATAAGTTAAACAATTGTATTGATAAACAAGACCTGAATATTAAGCTCACAAGTGTCAAATATGATAATATAAGATAGTTCAAAGTCCATTTATACTATTTTAAAAAAAAATAATTAGTTGAAAAGATTTAATGAGCAGTACAGGTAAGCCTCAGAAAAGATTAAGTTAAAAAAAAAGATTAAAAGATTAAAGTTTAAAAGGTAAAGTAGTCAGTGTACATGTAACAGACTTATAGGAATTTGGGGTTGCCTGGAATACTAATCAATATATAATTGACAAAGACAATGACATGTAGAGCATGTCCAGAGAAGGTCAACAAAGCTGGTAAAGGGTTCAGAGTGCAAGTGTTTTGAGGCTGAGGGAGCTGGGGTTTCTTAGGCAGGAGGCTGAAGGGAGACCTTCTTGCTCTTTTCAGCTGTATGAAAGCACATTGCAGCAAGGTGGGGGTTGGTCTATTCTCCCAAGGAACAGGTGACAGGATAAGAGGAAATGGCTTCAAGTTGTACCAGAAGAAGTCTTGTTTGGCTATTAGGACAAATTTATTTACAGCAAATATTGTCAAGCATTTGAACAGGCTGCCCAAGTAAGTGGTGGAGTTACCCTCCTTGGAGGTATTAAGCCTTGTAGAAGGGTCACTTAGTAACATGGTTTAAAGATGGACTTGGCAGTGCTGTGTTAACAGTTGGTTTTGATGATCTCAGAGGTCTTTTCCAAACTAAGCACCTCTAGGTTTGTCTGCTTGAGAAGAGCAATAATACATCTTTTGTTGTGCAAATCTTCCACCAAAAAAAAAAAAAAAACAAAAAAACAGTAGTACAACTTTTGTTATTCAAATCTTCCACCAAAAATAAATTCAGTGAAAATTAATTGTTGATATAGACACAAAAGAATTAAAAAAAAATAAATGCAGAAAACAGGGAAGTATCTATATTTGGGTTAGTTTGGGTCAAGTATTCATCTAGCAAAGAGCTACACAGGCTACAGTTACAGAAGCGTTAAGTGCTCATGGAAGAGCTTTTGGCCTAGAAGTTAGTGGGATGCTTTGCCACAGAAATCTTTCTCAAAATCATTGCTACAGCAGCCAGTAACTATTACAAATGGTCTCTTGACTTACAAACCAGAAAACAAAGTTAACAGCTGTGTTGTATGTGTAAACAACAGATAACTGACTTCTAAGTCATAATTTACACAAATTCTAAGCTTTTGACTTCTAAGAAATTTTCACAGACTAGACTCTCTGCCAAACCCCCCTAAAACCCTAATTATTTAAGGATTAATAAATCTCTTAATCTTCCAGGCAAATTAATATTACTATCTAAATGACAATCTCAAAGTCACTCAAAAATCTTGTCTTATTTTCTCTACAGATTTATCTGTAGAAATTCACTACAGAGTATTCCCTGTGGCATATTCCTGTACGGGGAAGAATTAAATTCCTGAGAAGCTAAACCAAAGCAGAGATCCCCACTAAGCTGGGCTATTCATCAGTCCTAAGAAAGCATGTTTGTTGTGCTTCCTTCTACAGTGTGAGCTTTAGGCATCAGAAAAAGGATACATCAAAGTAGTAATGACCTAATGACTAGTGTTGTTCCCATGCGATGTCTTGACCATCCTTTGATAAATCATCCTGTCTGTATTTTTGATTTAAAAGTTTGGGAGAAGAAGAACTATCTAACAAAGCCTGCCTCCAAAATATTAGGAAAAAAAGTGACTTGGAAAGTCTGTTGTAGATTTAGGCAATGAGAGATACTAGGAATTTATCATACTTCTCTGGCATCTGTTTCAGAAAAAAAAACCTGTTTTTCTGAAAAAGTCAGAGTTCTTATGTGGAATAAAAGTTCCTGAAGGAATACTAATTTATGAGGTGATAAGCACTTTGATACAATGTATCAGTGAATGTAAGCAAAAAGAAAAAAAAAACATAAACTACCATAAACTCCTAGCTATGACTGCTCATTCAAACCATACCTCAGGAAAACAGAAAAAAATAAGTGCTCAATAAAAATTTAGGAAAGGAAAAATAGGTGATGAAGTATGATTTCTGAAAAAGTTCAGTGCTGAAATGAGATAAATTTCTGTATTATTATTTTCTTGAACTGTTCATCCAACTAGAAAAGATTTTACTCTAAAATTCTCACATGATTCCCACTGGAAGCACATGATTTTAATTGATCTATATTCACAAGGAAGTCATCCCTTATTATTATGAATATTAATCATGAAATGAAAGTTGACCATGTCTTTTAAAGTGGTTGCAATTACAAAATGCAAAAAAGTATCTAAAATCCTTCTTTGCATATATATTCTAGCTAAAACTATTATGTTAACACAGTATGGGTAAATTAAATTTCAGTTTTGCATCTGGACACTAACACTAATGCTAATATTTTATGAATGATGCCTTATTGTAGGTACAGAACTAAAAGGAGGAAGTTTGAGCTATTAACAGTTGTTTTATGAGTATATTTGTTTTATATTTTGGGCTGGATATAGCCTTTAATTCTTGTCCTAAACTGACATGTTGCTGCACAGCTAATAAACATGGATGGATGAAATTATCCTAGTGTACAGAATATAAATTATTTTTTTAAGGCCCTTTGAGATGCTTTGGGGGTTAAATATGTCACAGAAAATTATCACAATATTGTGTGAGCATCAGTCCATCATTCTGTTATTGCCATGAGCTATCCATAATACCATTATCTTATGATCAGACTGAAGCTTCAGGATAGTTTTTATCTCAGAATAGAGTGAGATCTCTTTTTAAAACTATTGATTGATTTCAAGCTGCAGTGCAGTTTGGATTAATGGCAAAATAGAAGCATGTTTTATTGGGCAGTGAAGAGAAAAAAAAAAAGAAAAGATGAGTATAGTATAGAGAAATAGTAAGAATATACAGAAGAAGACCCTGTAGTGTGTTGGATAGAGTATTCTCTAATATTCACCTAAATAATCATTTTACCACTATGTATTAATAAGATCACAGCCAGAAGATGGAGGAGACAGGAGTTCTGTTCAACACTCTGAAAAGTACATATAAATACTGCATCCAGTTTTGAGCTCCCCACAGGGAATAGGCATTGATAAACTCAAATTGGTTCAGCAGAAGTCTATCAAGCTGGTGGGGCCTAGAGCTCCTGCTCTGTGTGGTGATGCTGAGAGACTCAGCTTTGTTCAACAGGGAGATGCAGTTTTGAGGGACCTTTGTGCAGTTTGCAAGCACCCAAAATGGGGGTTGAAAGAACACATAGCTGGGCAGACACAGTGGTGCTTTGTGAGAATACAAGGCACAGCAGGCTTAAGTCAAACAAGAGGAGGTGCAGTTCAGACATGAGGAAGTTATTGCCATAGTGAAAACCTTCAATATTGTAAAAGGGTTCTCAGGGAGGCTGCGCAGTCTTTATCTTTGGAGATTTTCAAAGATAAACTGACTGCATAAAGCCATTAGAAACTTGGTGTGAATTCAGTCTTGATCAAGGAAACTGTGCCAGAGACCTCCTGAAGTCCCTTCTCACTTCAAGGCTTCAATGATACAGGCACAGTCAGAATCACAGCACAGCATAATGAACTCCTTAGATATCCACACAGACTCACCAGTTCCTTCAAGTTCTTTACATTTGCCAATCAGACCATAAAGTCTGTTAGGGATATGAGCTGGTCTGCTGCAACCTGAGAGTACATGATGGAGACCTTTTAAAAACCCTCTCAGGTTAAGGAATAAGCACAAGAAAGAGTGTATTTTTACCCCAGCAAAACAAACAAAACCAACTAAATGTTGTTGTTTGACAGTGTCCAAATGCCAGGCACCCACAAAAGCAGCTCATTTACCCTCCCTGCCACAGCTGACCAGGAAAGAGAAAAATTTAATGAAAGGTTCATGAATTGAGATAACAAAAAATCACACTGTGTAAAGCCAGTGTCCATAAAGGAGACAGAAAAGTCCTGCAACATTATTCTAATAAGGGGAGAGAGTCTACAGAGGCACATGCCCACATGGTTTTCTCTCTCCAGGCCCTGGAGGACACAGCCTCCTTTTATCCTATACACCTGCCTGCATGTTGCCCTCTTCCTTTCCCCATTGGCTGAGGTAATAGCCATGTACCTTCCCAAACCACCTACCACATATCCCCCCTGAACCTTCTATTTCACCCAAAAGTTCAGAAGTTCAGGCTTGTGCACACCCACTTGTCTGTTTCAGGAGCCAAGCTGACTGGGCTCTGCAACAAACCTGCTGCCTGAAGTTATTAGAGACACTGAGACCCGTTTCAAAGATGTTAACACCCATCCCTTCACCCACAGATCTGTTTGTAAAGATATTAGCACGTACCTTCCATATCAATAAGGACCCAGAGAAAACTCTCCAAGAGCAAAAGAGGCTTGCTTGAGAGGTACAAAGTGAGACTATTACTAACAAAGTCAGAGAAGGATAATATGAAATAAAGTAAGATCTTAGAAACACCTTTTCTTCCCTGAGTCCCTCCCTCCTCCCACTGACAGAGCAGGGAGACAGGGAGTGGGGGTTTTGGTCAGTTCATCCACCCACTCCAGCATGGGCACCTTCCCCAGGACTGTGGCTGGATCCCTGCATCCCCTGTGGATCCCCATGGGCTGCAGGGACACAGCTGCTTCACCCTGGTCTCACCACAGCCTGCAGAGGAATCTCAGCTCTGGCACCTGGAGCAGCTCCTGCCCCTCCTTCTCCACTGACCTTGGTGTCTCCATGTGGTCTTCCTCACATGTTCTGACCCCCTCCTCCTCTTTTCTCTGGCCGGAATTAAAACTGAGTGCTGCACTGTGTTTTGATTTTCTTCTTAAATCTGTTATCACGGAGGCCTTACCAACCTCTCTAATTGGCCCAGCCCTGGCCAGCAGCATGTCCATCTTCAGAGCCATCAGGAATTGGCTCTGTTGGACATGGTGGAAGCTTCCAGCAGCTCCTCAAAGGAGCCACCTCTGTGCCCCCTCCCTCCACACCAAAAATCAGGCCGCGTAAAACCAACACTCCAAACAGAAAACCTCCAAACCCACAAAAGCAACAAAAAATAAAACAATATCCAACACTTAGTCATAATAAGAGACAAGAGTAAAACATGAAAGCAATTTCCTTCAGGCTGAAAATATATTCCAATCTATAAAAGTATTTTTAAGCAGCTGAAGATGGCACAAATAAGAGAAATTTCTTTCACACTAGCTCTACACATCTCAAAGCTGGAGGTTTAAAGCACTCTCTTAAAATCACATATCTAGATCTATCTCTCTATGTTGTTATCTGTATAATCTGTATTTATAGATAAATATTAAAATACTCTCAGAGAGAAAGGAGTCTACGTTTTTTGCTAAGTAAATGCTCAATATATGGAATAATTTGGAGTCCTGTGCATCCTGACTTTGTGAAAATTGACAGGAATTTGGTTTTCTGCTGTCAAAATTATTAAAAAAAATACTGCAGCAAATTAATTACGATTAATCTTTTTTTTTAGTTTTGGTAGATTTTTTTTTTTAATATTATTGCTATTATTCTGGGTTTGATTTTGACTGATTAAATTTTTAAAGGCATGAAATGGACTTGATGATCCCAAGCAGTGTGCAGTTTTTGGTATATAGGTTTATATAGTCTACATTTCTTTCAAGAAGTATTCCAACTTTAAAATAATAGTACTTGATAACAAGTTTTCCTTTCCAGTTGTAAGACTTAAACTTTATTTAACCTAAGCAACCACTTTTTCAAATTCTTGTATTTGTTAAGATTTATAAACCTTTCCACTCCCCAGTCTGGAAAGATATTTTGGCACAAATCTTGTATGAAACTGCTAGGACTTAAATTCATTGCTGAATTTGGCCTAGTAATAAAAACACTAATTTCATTTAAATGAGTTTGACATCAGCTGGACTGGGATTTCAATGGCAATCTCCTATTTATTTCTTCTACTGATGTCAAATAAAGCAATTCTTGCTTCTTTTAATAATTAATTAAAGCTTTTCATATGGCTGATAATGCAAAGATTGGCTCACAGTAAATAGTATCATGTCAGTGGAAAAGAGGTCAGTGATATTATGCATTCAGTAACAAGTCCTGAGAACTTTCTGTTGCAATAATAACTGAAGGTATTGAAACCTAATTAAACTGTTCCTTGATTCAAACATCCAAAAAAACTGACTATGATTTTTAAATGGCAAACTGCTGATTTTGTAGGGGACCTAGACAGCACGCTCATTTTCTGAAGGGCTCTGATTTAACCTGCATTTCAACAGGATAGCGGCACTGAAACTATAAGTTCCACATGACTGCCTGTGGTGTTATGATGGCATTGCTATTCCTTTGATCACAGTGAGGAGATACTGAGAGCAGGTCAGAAGCTGGATCAGAGGAGGGGATCTTTTGCTTTGCTCCAAAAAAGTACCTAGGCATATGCTTAAATTTCCTCTCTTGCAGTGCTTACATGTCTTCATAGATGATGTAGGTTGATTTGCTTCATCAAGACAACATTTTCAAAGGCCTAATGGAGCCACCCATGAACTGTCCCCACAGGCTCTTCTATTAATCAAATTCACATAGCAGTAATCTCATTTAGACTTAAAATAATTAATCTAATTCATCCCATGATAATTAGTGCAGAATATTACTAAGTTTAATAAACCACATTCTCAAATCAAGAATTTTATTTTTAGACTTTTTCCAACACATTTGAAAATAAGCTCCTTAGGTAAAAGAAAATTAATAAAACTTAAATTAAGTTCTTAATTATTATGAGCAAGATATATTTATGTTTTTTTCTTACCATGTACCAGATTGCATGCATAGCTAGCTAGTAATTTACAAATGAGCAATTATCCATCACTAGGGATGAAGAAGGAGATAGATAAATTCAAATGTTGTATATCAGCAATTAATATTTTAGAACATAGAAAAAAAGAATCTGTAAGAAAAAAGGGGGAAAAAAATACTCTGTAGATGATGTAGTTTTAAATAATTTGATGGATAAAAATGTCAATGAAAAAGTAATTTGTTTGGGAGTTGGTTGGCTGGGTTTTTTCAGTGCTGGGTTCTGAGAGGAGAACTTTTGACAGCATTGCTCATTGGTTGAATGTTTTCTATCCCAGAGTGCACTGGAAATGCAAAATGTAGGAGTAGGAGTGAATCTCCACAGCAGCTAAAGGGATGGTGAAGCAGTTACTCTAGAGGGGTATATCCCACCTGTACCTGAGGTAATACTCTATTTGTAGCTTTACTACATATGTAACCTATTTCTTCTCTTAAAAAAAAAAAACAAAACATTTTCACATAAATGTTAAAAGACTGGAGACTCAATATATCTGATATACTGACCTCTCAGTTCATAGTCCCCAGCTTTTGATGCAGTACACCACCTTTTTTTAGATTAGAGGAAATTTTTGCCCAAACCACTTCCAAATCAGCCAAATGAATCCAGCCTATAATATTTTTAGTAGAGTGGGCTTGTTTTGGTTCGGATTTTTTGTTTGTTTGGGTTTTTTTTGTAATTTATTTTCTTTTTAGAGTTAGTTAGAATGACCATACAAATGGATTAAAGCAGTTGGAAACTCACAAAGAACATATTATTCTATAAGTATCCTGAAACTATAAGTTTTTAGGGCTGAAAATATCAACAGTACTTTCTCATGGCTGTCCAATAATGGAGATTCCTGTTTCAGAAAGCCAGGAGACATGGATATGTGTAAAATAAAACAGAACAATTTTCTAGTGTTAACCACATGTTTTGTGTGCTTAGTAATAGTAAACCTTTAGCTTAAGTGAAGTTGCAGAAGAATATTTCACTTTTACATCACTGTTTATAACTGCTTTTTTTTTTCTTTACATATCAGAATTCATCCTAGAAGCATCTGCTCTTAAATAATTAAAATTTATTTAATTATGACTTTACTTGAAAGATGTAAAATTAAAGAACGTGTAAGTAAAAGTTTTGGGGATGATCAAACAAGTTTAGTAAGAGAGATTTAATGATTTGGAACACATAAGTACAATAGTTTTATTTAAATATAAATAAAAATTGACATTTTTAAATTGTAAAATATGTTTAAAAGGAAAACTTAAACGATTTTTATAATCTTTATAATGAATCTTTATAATGAAGACTAATGCCCATGTAAGATTTTTTTTTATTTTTTTTTATGGTGGCAGGGGAAAAAGAAATATTGCAATGCATATTTCAGGCTTAATAGTAGATTCTCAGACATGGAGAGGGAGGGGAAAGGGCCTATATTTTCTAAAAGCAATGAAAAATATATATTGCTGATTTTTACCTAAACATACTTGCAAAATAATACATCTAATAATTCCTTAGGAGATTAATAAAGAAACAACAGACACTTTGTATAGAGTTTTTTCTTACTTAAATATTTATTTAAAGTTTCAACTTTTTTGTCACCACTGTCTGATGAGAGAACTTACGTATAGGGAAACAGCACCTTCCCTTGGGAATTCAATTCAAAGCTGCCTTAACTACTTTCACGGAAGCCACTGATCTTCAGCCACCAGTTGAGCACTGTGGTCTTAAAATGTCAGTCTAAAATTGTCTAAATGGATTCTCTGTGTCTAGTCTATCTAAGTCATGGATGGATAGGAACAAATGAGGAGGAAAAGAAGAATTACATTGCTGCTGCAATCCCTCAAGGCCTTTCCTATAAGGCAGAAGATGAATTTCCTGGACAATTAGAGGCCGGTGCTTTGTAAGATTCAGTCACTTGTCTGTGATGTTACAAACAATATTTAAACTCCTGTCCCACTGCAGCTGAACTGAGTGGATTGGGATATTTTGTGTTGTGCACAGATAACCTGCATTCATAATATGAGGAGAGTGGACAGTTGTGTTACAGTGATATGCATCTATGTTACAGTTTTGCATATTTTTACACAGATTTACAATGGTTAACATTAAATTTGTCTGACCAGGTACAAACATAGGAGATTCATCATCATGAAGCTCAGACAGATATATTTTATTCTATTTTACCCAAGTTGTGGCAATAGAATGTTCATATTCAAGAAAACAATTTCTTCATGATGTTTAAATATTTTGCAAATCAAGACCTTAATTAATCGTATGCCAAACACTTATATTTGAATCCAGATATAAATATGAGCTAAAATAATTTGATTTTATCTTCACATAGAATTATTTACGTTAGACAAAACCTTTAAGATCAAGTCTTAATGAAATATGTGACTAACTGTCTTGGTTTGGAAGACAGGTGTCTGCTAGGGAGAATGAAAATGCAGACCCCCTCCCTCCGAATTATTATAATTGTGAAATCAAGGGACTTGTCCTGGGTTGCAGTATATTCTATCACCATCCTCATGTACTGTTGAAACCAGGTGAGGCAGTGCTCCCTGCCTCCCCCCCCCCCCCCGGGCTACCTTCTGTTAATGGGCCCATCAATGCCCTGCCCCATGACTCATAGATAACTTCCCCCTGTATTGTCCCCTGTTAATGGGCCCACCACTGCCTTGCTGCATGACTCAGAGATAACTTCCTCCTGGACTGTTTTCTGTTAATGGCTCATCAAGGCCTTATCTCATGACTCACCATCCCATTGTGAGATGCTCCTCCCCGAGGGAGGAGCCAAGCATTCCATACTGGATATAAGCTGAGAATTCGAACACCACAGCAGCCCTTACCTACGGGACTTCCAGAGGACAGGAGCTACTGCTGGACTTTCAGACCAGACCCCCTTTCTTCCAGAGGATCACGCTTCAACAAGACCACCTCATCTGGACGACTACCATCACCCTAACAGGGTTCCAGGCTGTATTCTGACTCTGTCAGTGTTTTTGATATTATTGCATTTATTCTTTTTATCATTTTCCTATTAAATTATAATTCTGACTTGCGATCTCTCACTGGTTTGATTTCAAACTAGTACATATTTTGGCGCCCAACGTGGGGCATTAACCTGAGAGAAAGTCAGAATTGCAATTTCATATTAACAGAAACCTATCCACCATGGTGGTTGGCTTGTCTATATGGGTACTGTATCTTGCTCTCTATATTTTCCCTCACATGGGGAACTACTTGCCTGTTGTATTGCTCCTGTTGAGACCAGGGAATGGTATGAGAATTGCTTTATTGGTTTATTATGCTTATGGCATGATAACCTGTGAGGCAATGAATACCATTCGGAATATATACTCAATTTTGTTTGCTTGTCCTAGTCTGGGCTGCTACATCTGGGACCTTCTCAACAATCGCACCCTGCCCTTGGTGGGAAGAGTGGAGAGTGGTTTCTTCCAGCCTTTCAGGTCAGGCACAGCAGTTTTTAAAAATATTGAGTTATCTCTGGATGCCAAGGACAGCCTAGTCTTGCTGTTTTGTTTTCTCTGCATGGCCTGCACCATGTACACCATGCTTAGAAACAAAGCACTGTTTGGTGTGGTACAGCGTCTTCTTGAGGAGGAAGAGAAAAGAACCAAGAGCAGAGCAACAGCATCCATGACCACACAGACTGCCACAGAGGAGAAAGGAACCAAGAGCAAAGCCACAGCGTCCGTGTCTACGCAGACTGCCACAGAGGAGAAAGAAACCAAGAGCAAAGCAACAGCATCCGTGTCCACTCAGACTGCCACAGAGGAGAAAGGAACCAAGAGCAAAACAACAGCGTCCATGTCTACGCAGACTACCACAGAGGAGAAAAGAACCAAAAGGGCCATGAGCACCTCCACACAAACAGTCACCGAACCAGAGCAGCCTAAACCGGTAGAAGTTGCCCCCATTCAGAAAAAGAAATCAAAAAGCAAATCAGTCCGCATAGTGACTGATGAGGGTGAGGCAGGACCTTCACACGCAGCGGAGGAGACAGAACCAGAGATTATCACTCGCTCTCTATCCCTAGGTGAGCTGCGTGACCTGCGGAGGGAATTCACCCGCCAGACGAACGAGTCCATCCTAACCTGGCTGCTCCGCATCTGGGACGCTGCAGCAAACGACACCATCCTGGATGGAAGTGAGGCCAGGCAACTGGGATCGCTGTCCCGGGATGTGGTCATTGACCAGGGGATTGGGAGAACCCAAGAAACTCTCAGCCTCTGGAGGCGACTGCTGACAAGTGTAAGGGACAGATACCTCTGCAAAGAAGACCTCCAGGTGCACCAGGGAAAATGGAGCACAATGGAACAGGGTATCCGATGCCTGAGGGAGTTGGCTGTGCTGGAGATCATTTTTGCAGAAGATGAGAGATTTCCTAAGAGCCCAGATGGTGTCCAGTGCACGTCACAGATGTGGCTGAGATTTGCACGGCTTGGACCAGAGATGTACTCCCGTTACCTGGCAACACTGCAATGGAGGGAAGGTGAGGACAGGGTGGGTGTCCTGGCCAATAAACTAAGAATCTACGAGGACACTGTCACTGCCCCGTTTCGCACCCATGTCTCATCTGTGGAAACAAGGCTGGCTGAGCAAGTCCGGAGCTTGATTGAAGAGGGCCATCAGAAACTAAAAAAGGAACTTAAGGAAGAAATTTACCACGTCTCCCCAGAACCAACAAGAGTCTCTGCTATTAGGAGTAGGCATTCCCCAGCCAGGGAGAAAGGATACACTCCACGAGGTAACCTCTGGTTTTTTCTCCAGGAGCATGGAGAAGACATGAGGAAGTGGGATGGAAAACCCACCTCCTCCTTAGCAGCCCGGGTACGTGAACTAAAAAGAGGGACAACTACCACAAGGAGCTCATCTAGAGCCAGCGCCGCTCCGGTCTCTCGTGGCCAGAACATCAGAAGGTATAGAAATGATGATATGAGTGATCCTCTTGAAGGGACATCAAGAGCATATTCACCGGAGGAGAGCAACGTGCACCATGACCAGGATTAGAGGGTCCCTGCCTCTAGCCAGGTAGAGGAGAGGGACAACCGGATCTATTGGACAGTGTGGATCCGATGGCCTGGCACATCTGACCCACAAAGATATACGGCTTTGGTTGATACCGGCGCTCAATGCACTCTAATGCCATCAAGGTATGTGGGAGCGGAACCCATTTCTATTTCTGGGGTGACAGGGGGATCCCAGGAGCTCACGGTACTGGAAGCTGAAGTGAGTTTAACTGGGAATGAGTGGCAGAAACACCCCATCGTGACTGGTCCAGAGGCCCCATGCATCCTCGGCATAGATTACCTCAGGAACGGGTACTTCAAAGACCCAAAAGGTTATCGCTGGGCTTTTGGGATAGCTGCTCTAGAGACAGAAGGCATCAGACAACTGAGTACCTTGCCTGGTCTCTCAGACAACCCTTCTGCTGTGGGACTACTGAGAGTTGAAGAACAACAGGTACCAATTGCCAGAGCAACAGTGCACCGTCGGCAATACCGCACCGACAGAGACTCTGTGGTCCCCATCCATACGATGATTCGTGAGC
This sequence comes from Cyanistes caeruleus, assembly GCF_971803275.1. Lineage (NCBI taxonomy): Eukaryota > Metazoa > Chordata > Aves > Passeriformes > Paridae > Cyanistes > Cyanistes caeruleus. The sequence goes on along the minus strand of NC_141701.1, from coordinate 80,791,420 downwards.
TGGAGAGCCAAGGGGTGGTCAGCAAGGCTCGTTCACCCTTTAACAGCCCCATATGGCCAGTGCGTAAGTCCAGTGGAGAATGGAGACTGACGGTGGATTACCGTGGACTGAATGAAGTCACGCCACCACTGAGTGCAGCCGTACCAGACATGCTGGAGCTTCAGTATGAGCTGGAATCCAAAGCAGCAAAGTAGTACGCGACCATTGATATTGCAAATGCGTTTTTCTCCATTCCTCTGGCAGCAGAGTGCAGGCCTCAGTTTGCCTTCACCTGGAGGGGTGTGCAGTATACCTGGAACCGATTGCCCCAGGGGTGGAAGCACAGTCCTACTATCTGCCATGGACTGATCCAGACTGTGCTAGAAAAGGGTGAGGCTCCAGAACACCTGCAGTACATTGATGACATCATTGTGTGGGGGAACACGGCAGCAGAAGTATTTGAGAAGGGACAGAAGATCATCCAGATTCTCCTGAAGGCTGGTTTTGCCATCAAGAGGAGCAAAGTCAAGGGACCTGCCCGGGAGATCCAGTTCCTGGGGGTAAAGTGGCAAGATGGACGGCGTCAGATTCCCACTGAAGTCATCAATAAGATCACTGCGATGTCTCCACCGACCAACAAGAAGGAAACACAAGCTTTCCTAGGTGCCATAGGCTTTTGGAGAATGCACATTCCTGAATATAGCCAGATTGTGAGCCCTCTCTACCTGGTTACCCACAAGAAGAACAATTTCCATTGGGGCCCTGAACAGCAACAAGCTTTCGCCCAGATCAAGCAGGAAATCGCTCATGCGGTAGCCCTTGGTCCAGTCAGAACGGGGCCAGAAGTGAAAAACGTGCTCTACTCTGCAGCCGGGAACAATGGTCTGTCCTGGAGCCTTTGGCAGAAGGTGCCTGGTGAGACTCGGGGTCGACCACTGGGATTCTGGAGCCGAAGCTACAGAGGATCTGAGGCCAACTACACCCCAACAGAGAAGGAAATTTTGGCCGCCTATGAAGGAGTCCAAGCTGCCTCAGAGGTCATTGGTACTGAAGCGCAGCTGCTTCTGGCACCCCGACTGCCGGTGCTGGGGTGGATGTTCAAGGGAAAGATTCCTTCCACGCATCATGCCACCGATGCTACTTGGAGCAAATGGATTGCCCTCATTACACAGCGTGCCCGTATTGGAAACCTGAACCGCCCTGGGATTCTGGAAATTATAACAAACTGGCCTGAAGGTGAGACTTTTGGATTATCTTCTGAAGAAGAGGAGCAAGTGACACGTGCTGAGGAAGCCCCACCATATAATGAGCTACCGGAGAGTGAAAGACGATATGCCCTCTTCACCGATGGTTCCTGCCGAATTGTAAGCACTAACCGGAAATGGAAAGCTGCTGTATGGAGCCCCACACGACGAGTTGCACAAGCTACCGAGGGAGAGGGTGGATCGAGTCAGGTCGCAGAACTTAAAGCTGTCCAGCTGGCTTTAGATATTGCTGAAAGAGAGAAGTGGCCGAGGCTCTATCTCTACACTGACTCCTGGATGGTAGCTAATGCTCTGTGGGGATGGCTGGATCGCTGGAGAAAAGCCAACTGGCAGCGCAGAGGGAAACCCATCTGGGCCGCTGAGATTTGGCAGGACATCGCCGCTCGGGTAGAGAAGCTGATCGTGAAGGTTCGACACGTGGATGCTCATGTACCCAAAAGTCGGGCTAATGAAGAGCACCGTAACAATGAGCAGGTGGATCGAGCTGCCAAGGTGAAAATATCACAGGTGGATCTGGACTGGCAGCACAAGGGAGAATTATTTTTAGCTCGTTGGGCCCATGATGCCTCTGGTCATCAGGGACGAGATGCAACGTACCGATGGGCTCGTGAGCGAGGGGTGGACCTTACTATGGACAGCATCTCACAGGTTATCCACAACTGCGAGACCTGCGCTGCAATCAAACAGGCCAAGCGGGTGAAGCCTCTGTGGTACGGTGGAAGATGGTCCAAGTACAGGTATGGGGAAGCCTGGCAAATTGACTACATCACCCTTCCCCAAACCCGCCAAGGCAAGCGCTACGTGTTGACCATGGTGGAAGCAACCACTGGATGGCTGGAGACATACCCTGTGCCTCATGCTACTGCCCGGAACACCATCTTGGGCCTGGAAAAGCAAGTCCTTTGGAGACATGGCACCCCTGAGAGAATCGAGTCAGACAACGGGACGCATTTCAAGAACAGCCTCGTAAGTACTTGGGCCAGAGAACATGGAATTGAATGGATCTATCATATCCCTTATCATGCACCAGCTGCTGGGAAAGTTGAACGGTGCAATGGACTACTCAAGACTACCCTAAAAGCACTTGGTGGAGGAACCTTCAAAAATTGGGAAGTGAACTTAGCAAAGGCCACCTGGATGGTTAACACCAGAGGATCCATCAATCGAGCTGGTCCTGCCCAGTCTGAACCCTTGCACACGGTGGATGGAGATAAAGTCCCTGTGGTACACATGAGAGGTATGTTAGGAAAGACTGTTTGGATTAATCCCACCTCAGGCAAGAGCAAACCTATCCGTGGGATTGTCTTCGCTCAAGGACCTGGTTGCACTTGGTGGGTAATGCGGAAAGATGGGGAAACCCGATGTGTGCCACAAGGAGACCTCATTTTAAGTGAGAACTGTGTGTAAGGTTCCATTGTATATATATATATATGTGTGTGTGTGTGTGTGGAGTTTAAGGAAGGTACTGATTTGGAATTATGTAGATGGTAATAGAATAAGGGGTGGATTATGTCCTGGGTTGCAGTATATTCTATCACCATCCTCATGTACTGTTGAAACCAGGTGAGGCAGTGCTCCCTGCCTCCCCCCCCCCCCCGGGCTACCTTCTGTTAATGGGCCCATCAATGCCCTGCCCCATGACTCATAGATAACTTCCCCCTGTATTGTCCCCTGTTAATGGGCCCACCACTGCCTTGCTGCATGACTCAGAGATAACTTCCTCCTGGACTGTTTTCTGTTAATGGCTCATCAAGGCCTTATCTCATGACTCACCATCCCATTGTGAGATGCTCCTCCCCGAGGGAGGAGCCAAGCATTCCATACTGGATATAAGCTGAGAATTCGAACACCACAGCAGCCCTTACCTACGGGACTTCCAGAGGACAGGAGCTACTGCTGGACTTTCAGACCAGACCCCCTTTCTTCCAGAGGATCACGCTTCAACAAGACCACCTCATCTGGACGACTACCATCACCCTAACAGGGTTCCAGGCTGTATTCTGACTCTGTCAGTGTTTTTGATATTATTGCATTTATTCTTTTTATCATTTTCCTATTAAATTATAATTCTGACTTGCGATCTCTCACTGGTTTGATTTCAAACTAGTACAGGACTTTTAGGCAGAAATCTGGGGATAGGAATAACAGTTCTTTACTAATAAGAAGGCAAACAAACAACAATAACTACAGCATTAGCAAGAAAACAGAGCCTGGGACCCCATGACAGCTTTCTCGGCTGAGACGGGAAGGGATGGAGGAGAGGCTTTGTTTCACAAACCCCTCGGGCAGTCAGTCCCGGTGCTCCTGCAGGGCTCTGAGGAACACCCAGCTGGAACAGCAGGGATGAGCTGAGATCCTGGGCTGGTGCCTGAGGTGTATCAGCAGGGATGAGCTGAGATCCTGGGCTGGTGCCTGAGGTGGATCAGCAGGGATGAGCTGAGATCCTGGGCCGGTGGCTGAGGTGGATCAGCAGGGATGAGCTGAGATCCTGGGCCGGTGGCTGAGGTGGATCAGCAGGGATGAGCTGAGATCCTGGGCCGGTGGCTGAGGTGGATCAGCAGGGATGAGCTGAGATCCTGGGCTGGTGGCTGAGGTGGAACAGCAGGGACGAGCTGAGATCCTGGGCCGGTGGCTGAGGTGGATCAGCAGGGATGAGCTGAGATCCTGGGCCAGTGGCTGAGGTGGATCAGCAGGGACGAGCTGAGATCCTGGGCCGGTGGCTGAGGTAGAACAGCAGGGATGAGCTGAGATCCTGGGCCGGTGGCTGAGGTGGAACAGCAGGGATGAGCTGAGATCCTGGGCCGGTGGCTGAGGTGGATCAGCAGGGATGAGCTGAGATCCTGGGCCGGTGGCTGAGGTGGATCAGCAGGGATGAGCTGAGATCCTGGGCTGGTGGATGAGGTGGAACAGCAGGGATGAGCTGAGATCCTGGGCCGGTGGCTGAGGTCGATCAGCAGCTCCACGGCGGTGCCTGGCACTGCCACACGTCCCGGCAGGACAGGGGGTGCGAGGCCACCAACAAAGAGGGAAGAAGGAGAAGAAGCAGCAGCTCCGTCTGGGTGATGGCAAAATTCCCCTCTCCCCACAGCAACAGCTCCCAGCAAATTATTCTGCTCTGAAGCTGAAGACACTAGCCAGCCCCAGCTGCTCCTGCCCTCCCTTTTTCCTGTCCCCTTCCCCCCGGGCCCAGCCGAAACCCCTGTGTTTCTCCAGCACCCACCAGGTACCCGCAGTCCGGTTTCCCTGTAACTAATGGGTAAAAATTCCACAGGTGAGCCAGAACTAAAGGAAGGACACCCAACCCCCAACACCACCCCCTGTTTGGGCTAATCTTAAAAAATGCAGTCTTCCTCAAAATTAAAAAAAAACTTATTTTAGAATGAAAAAAATTTTTATAAAGACACCCTAAAATACAGCATTATTTTACAAAAATTCCTAATAAACATTTTTGACATTTTCTAAACTCTCCGTTCTGGTTATTTTTTTAAGACCAAACAGAAGACACATATGACCTAATTTAAGTCTTTCTGGAACCATTTTCCAATTCGTAAAGAAGTTGTAAGTTTTATGTCTGTCTTCCAAATCATTTGTTTACAAAAAGCATGCACTCATCTTGCCATATGCTATCTGTATTCCTAAAAGACACCTCAAGAAATCTCTAAATTCTCCAAAATAGCTACATTTATGCAAGATATACTCTTATTTCTCATTCAACTATTTTTTTTTTTTTAATTGCAGGGAAAAAGTGTCATTTCAGCAAGACCTATTCTGTTGCTATGGGCTTTTGACCTAAGTAGTGGTAATCTAGAAGTTTGTAGTCCTGATTTACTTTTAAATGTCAGAATTTATATACAAACTTTTTTTTTCCCACAACTAGCAAAGAGTCCTGTTACTCCTGTGAATTTGTATGTAGCTCAGTCAGATAGAAAAGAAGATGTTAGTAGTGTCTGAAGAAGTGTTTTTCTGTGTGGCCCCATAGGTTAGAAAACACAGATGGAGTATGAAATACAGTGTAATCCTTTGTAAGGGTTTTGGATGGGATAGAGTAAGATTTCTTCTTAATAGCTGGTGTGGGGCTGTGTTTTGGATTTGTGTTGGGAACAGGTTGGTAAAACAGGGATGTTTACATTACTGCTGAGCACAGCCAGGTAAAAAGCCAAGTTTTTCTGCTTTTCACTCTGTCCCACAGCAAACAGACTGGGGAGCACAAGAAGTTGGAAAGGGGACACAGCCAGGACAGCTGTCTACTACCATAACATATGATGTCATGCTCAGCATATACAGGAGAGGCTGGTGCTGGGGGCTACTGCTTGGGAACTGGCTGGGAATTAGTTGGTTGATGGTAAGAAATTGTTTCAATTTGCATCACTTGTCTTTCCTTGGATTTCCTTTTTCTTTCTGTCTTTTTGTAATAGTAATAATCATCATCATCATCATCATCATCATAATCATCATCCCCTGTGTTTTTCTCAACCCATGACTTTTCTCACTTTTACACTTCTGATTCTCTACCTTCCCACTAGGGTGGAGGAGTGAGCACTGTCTGTGTGGTGTTTAAATGTTTTCTAGGGTTAAATGCTGACAGTATTAAACACAGTAAAAATTTGCACAATTCAAAATAATAATTTACTTATAAGAACATGGAATGCAATTGTCTGGTTTTGTATTAAGCATCTTTTTCTTCTGATAATTCTTTGATTAGATATTTTTAGATCAGTTTTATTTCTAAACAGAAACATTGAATTTTGCTCTCTTTTTATATTAGTGAGTGATTGAACATCCAGGGTTTCTTCACCCCTTATGACATTCCAATGTATTTGAGAGAATCAGATTTACGCTTTTCTAGGAATCATGATTTACAAGGATAAAACACTTTGTGCAATAGTTGTTTTTTGCAAAGTGCAACATCTTCTTAAGAGATTATATTAACCAAAGTGATAGGTATTGTACTAAAGGGAAGAGACATTACCATGATGCCTGATAATAGAGATCAAGAAAATGCTTCTGGGCACTGTACATCTAGCATGGTTTCAAAAGTCACCGTTTCTTACATTCTATTTTAAGTATTCATAACTGAATCACTTTTGACAAAAAATAAATGATGATAGTAAAAGACAGTTCTTTTTTCTAAAGGGTAATTAGAATTGGTGGAGCTTATCCAGTTGTCACTTCTGATTGTAGAAATCTTTTCTTGTTTTAGGAATGTGTATAATTGCCACAAGTTCTCAGAGACCCTTGAATTTTGGGATCTCTTCCCATTCTGCTTTACACCTGTCTATTGCTGTTGCTTCCCATGACAGGAATCCACCATCTGGACATACTTCAAGCTGCATCTGACAGCTTTGGATGTGCTTTGCTCCCCATGCCTTGAAAATGCCTAAACCTATGGTACTGAGTAAATTCTATTTTACAGAATGCTTCCCACCACATTCATTTAGGAAAAAAAAAAGGTATGTTGATGAGGCTGGAAAGTCTTAGGGGGCTTTCCTCTAATATTTAATTATGACAAGAATATTAACAGGGGTGTCATGTTAAGGGTTGCAGGTAAATGACTGGTTTAAGTGAATTCAGCTAACTGAGAAGGACATGGAACAAGACAAATCATGAGAAACTGCTGGGCATGATAGAAAACTCTAACTGTGAGAAACTTGCTGACTTATAGATGATGCTGTGAGGGGCTGCTGGGTATCACAAGTGGTTAAAGAGAAGCTATGGGAGAATTGATCCAACACAGATAGCTGGAGGAGAGAACTATGAAAAATTTTGGGAGCAGAGTCTTGCAAAGCGAGTCCCATAGGTAGGGCTGACATTGCCAAAAGAGCACTATCATAAATATTAAGTTTGTGTAGAGTTGTGACAAAACTGGGAATTATGGAAAATAGAGTAAATAGAGCAGGTTTCATAGCTAAGCAGATTGTGGCAGAGAGGTAAAACAATGGTGAAAATTAAAGTCAGGAAATGACAAAAAGAATAACAAGGTATGCATGTCATGCACTGGTTTAGTCTGGGCACACCAGTGGCAGCCTTGGGCATAACCAGTACCCTGAGCATAACCAGACAAACAGACTCTTTTTTTGCCAGCCACATCAAAAATGCCAGACTGCTACCCTGGTCACAAGGGCCACAGATGGTGGAGCAGATGCTTTCCAAGGTGAGCAAGTGGAACGCATGGATTGACAACTCAAGCATCCTGGTGTCTTCACATCAATGACTGCTGTGATGAGGTGGCACCTGTAACAGCCCACCACTTCATACCACACAGCAGCAATCCTTGCACAAATGTATCGACTATATTAAGACATAAAACTTTCTACTACCACTTGACAGAGAACATATGAGGGAGGAACAAAATGTGTTTGAGAATAGCAATGGATATAAACTGGTCAGTTCATCAAATACAATCTGCTGACATGAGCAAAGTCCATCACAAAAGTCAGCTGCTGAGATGACTAATGTGGGCCAGGACACTACTAATTCATGTGTCAGTGCCACTAGAAGAGTAACATCAAGGCTCCGCAAATATTTCAGGAAAGGGTAGTTTGAAACTGCTGCCACACAGAACAGTCATCATCACATCACATTAACTGAAACAGGAATTTTTTCTTGATGTGCATAATTCTGGCTTAAAATATCTTAAAATGCTTCCAGAACCACTGCATGTTTCGGTATTATTTCTAGAACACAAGCCAAGGGAAAAATTAAAAAAAAAAGTTTCACATCACCAGATTCACAATGTATATATATTTGGGGTAAGGTGTTACCACTCCATCATGAAAATAACTGGAGATTTGAGGGAAAGAATTGTGATTTTGGTTACTTTTTTTATTTTTTTTAATCAAACAAATTTCAGTAACCGCTTATTTATTTATACCCTCTCAAACTTTTCCATTCTCCAAAGAGATGCAAAGGTCCAGATACCTTTATTTCAACAGATATACAGTGATTAAATATAGATTGAGATTTTTTCTTGCTAGGTGGATTTAAATCCAAGGAAAATATGAAAAATAATTGCAGTACCTGAAGGCATAATGTTCAAATTTTTGTCCTTCTATATTAGTTTGCCAGCAATGTATATATTTAAACTACCAATTTTTTATCTCAAATTTTTTATTACATCTCCTCCAGAAAAATTAGTAGGATCAGTTGTAATTTTTCATCATAAAAGTTAAAAAAATTGAGCCATATTTTCTTCTTATTTGAATAGATTATACAGGTCTATTAAATGTATAGTTTTGTGTCTGAATGTTTTTGTTTCTGATTTTTGTTTGGGTTTTTTTTTTCTAACTTATAAAAAACACAAGAAAATAAAACCCATAGAAATTGTTTAAGGGCAGTGTATCCATAAATTCATGCCAAGAATTTACAGACAGAGAGATTCTGCCTGCTGACCCTGAAAGAAAATTTGATTAAGACATAAGGCACATAAGGCATTCAGGCAGACATCCTATAAGGATTTGTCAAAGAGTTGAAGAGCTCCACAATGATGTATTTGCTCGCTGCTACAACTGCTTTTGAAGTATGCACTCCAGTTGAGCCAAATGTCACCAACAGAGCAAATCCCATGTGTGCGTGTTTCTGTGTACACATATTCATACACACTGAGCAATAGGCAGGTTGAATACAGAATTCTGAGATTAATAATAGTGATTTTTTTTCTCAGAAAATTCATGGTTTTAAAGCAATACTGGTGAGAGCTATTAGACAGAGCTCATTAGGCAAATCTCCAGGTGTGAGTAACCATGATCAAACAGCATGTAAAACTCAAAGACTTTCCAACTTCTGAAGGACTAGTACAGTGTAGGACATGCTGAAGAAAAAAAATTCCAGAGACAAATAATAAAGAAGAGTCATGGAAACCTAGAATTGTTTACGACCTATAAGATCTAAAAGACCTCTAAGTTCATCAAGTCAAACCATTAACCCAGCACTGCCAAGTCCACCATTAAACCATGTACCCAAAGGCCACATCTACATGCCTTCAAAGTATCTCCAGGGGATGGTGACTCTACCACTTCCCTGGGCAGCCTGTTCCAGTGTTTGACAGCCCTTTCGGTGAAAAAATTCTACTAATATCCAATGTAAACCCCTCCTGGAGCAAACTGAGCACTTCCTTTTTTATCCTGTTCCAAGTTTCTTGGAAAAAGACACTGTTCCCCCTTCTTTCAATTAGTTCCAGGAAGTTACTCCTTTTCCCTAAGGCTAAACAACCCAGCTCCCTCAGCTAATCCTCATCAGACTTGTACCCTTGGCCCTTCACCAACTCTGTTGCCCTTGGTTGTGCTGGATACACTCCAGCCTCTCTTTCTTGCAGTGAGGGGCCTGAAACTGAACAGAATCACTGAATCACAGATTCACAGAATCAAAGAACTGACTCTGCTGGAAAAGACCTTTGAGATCCTAAAGTCCAACCTGTGACACCCCCTTTTCAACTAAATCATGGCACTGAGTGCCACATCCAGTCTTTTTTAAAATACCTCCAGGGACAGTGTCATTTGCCAAATTATAAACAAAACTGAAAGCTCACATCACAAAAAAAGTTCTGATACAAATCAAAAACCTACTATGTACTGATCAAGTTAATAAAAAAATGAGATTTACATGCTTTTCCTGTCTCCTGGTGTCCTGTCTGCATCTAGTTATTTGTTGCTATAGTTTCTGTGGTTTCTCTTTGCTATCCAAATACTTATTTATGCTAGTGAGAAATAGCCACTAGTTGGTGAGGATAGCAATTGTTCTAGGAAGACAGAGCATTATTTACTCCAGATTTGCCATCTGGACTGTCTGGAGAAAACCAAATAAGCTAACAATTTGTCAAGAGCATACAGCAAAACAAAAGAAAATGTCTGAAAGAAGGTGAAAGGGAAAGAACTGGCAGGACAAAAGTTGCTGCTGTAGAGCTTCATGAGCCTGACGGCTTGTTTTTGTTGTTGAAGTTCTGCGAGAAAATTCATTGTGATATCTCTGAAAAGTACTGCAATTTATAAACTACCCATGCTGCACAAGCCAGTCCTGTTATAGCCTAATAGATGGCTACTATAATTCCCCACTGTTAGGGGAATTATTTAGTCTAGTAACATATGATATATAAGAATAATGGAACTTAGATTGGGCCATATCATATGTTATCTTTCCATTTAATATCTTAAATAATACCCATCTTCCTGTGTTTTCTTACCCTTCAGATGTTAGTGGTCTTTTTTCAGCCATCCAATCTATGCACATTTAACTATTTTAATATTTCTCTTAAATTTTACCATCACCTCCCTGACTGTTTTTATTCCTCTTCTCTGAAATCTCTTCAATATTTTTATGGCAACTGTGTTTAATGCAGCATTTGGAATATTCTCACACTGCAGCAGAACAGAAAAGAAAATTCTCTGTGGCAGGATATCTGTAAGAATTTTCTGCCAAATTGTGTTAGCTATTTTTCCTACAATGACATGTTGCATTCTCAATATTAGCTTGCTGTAACTGTGACCACATTTCTTTCTTCATTATTGCTTCCTAGATTTATGAGGAGTTAATTTTGCAAAGACCCACATGATAGCCAGCACTGAGTATAGAAGTGTTGCACTCCATGACAACAGGCTGTAGGATGGGAAAGAAGTGCAGGCAGCGGCTACTGAGAGTAGAAATTAATTTCTTTCTTACATTCTGGAACTATTCAGGAATAATGAACACTTTTTTCTGTTTTCAGAGAATCATAGACTCATATAATTGTTATGGTTGGAAGAGATCTTCAAGATCATTCAATCATCTTGCCATAGGAAGGGACACTTTCCTCTAGAAGAAGGTGTTACTCAGAACCCCTTCCAGCCCAATCTTGAATGCCTCCAGGGATGGGGCATCCTTAAGTAGACACTCAGAAAGAGAATAAACTTCATATGTCAAATCCTAACTGAGCCTTTTTGTGATAAGTCCCTTCCTGTTCCTGGATGATGCCACTCAGCAGACAAAGCATCAGAAATCAGTTTCTAAAGAGAATTTTCCCAGATCTGCCTTGCAGATAAGTAAATTCTTCCATATTTCAAATACTGAAATTAATATTCAAAATATTGATGCCTTATCCTGGAAAAAAACTAGTCTGGAAATAAATTTTCATAGGCTGAACTTTGTCCATGTGAGGTCCTTTCCAATCTTGATCAGTATTTTTATATTCTATTTTACAATCTGAGTAATCTGATGAATGAAAAACTGCCATTATTGATCACTGAAGCTACAGACTGAGGTTATAAAAAGACTTCAGTGAAGAGAATGAATGAATTAGGTGCTCTGAAGGCTTTAGCAGATCCTCCTCAGTTTACTTATCCATTGCTTCAGTAATTCTCTCTTTTTCCCACTTTGATAGTGGAAATTGCACAGTTCTGACTGCTGTGGAGAGCCTTAACTTTTCCCCAAATCCTCTAACACCTGAAAAATATGTGTATTTTCTCTGTACTTCATGAGCCTCTCTTTAGTTACATCACTGTACTCCTAAGATTCAATTAGCACCTTTAGCACAAATATTCTTCTGCCAGGGCTCCAAGCAAAGTATCTCAGTGTTACATTCACATTATTTTTCAAGTGAGATCCTGACCATGCAATCTTGTCTTTGCAAAACCAGTGTAACATTATTTAATGGACAGTTCTGTTCTCAGTAAAATATCTATCCTTTCATTTGCCTTTAAGAATAAATTAGGTCTGGCCACAGATGAGGAGACAGTCAATTGCCAGATGCTAAATACCTAGCCCAAGGATATTGCATGTGTGAAAATGAAGCTGACTGGGCATGTTGCTCACACAAATCCTAGTGCTGTAGTTATCCAGCTCCTTCGGCTAACATTCACACTGCTGCAGGTTTATATATTCAGTGGCAACTTCTGTCTTCATTTTTCAGTTGGAATCCAAGTGCACCCCAGCTTATTTGGGTGGCAAACTGAAAGTACCTTGAAAATTTAATCTGTTGTAAGCCTCCGTTCCTTTCCAGACACAAAATAAGCAATGCACTGGTTTTTATTCTCCCTTGGATCCAGTTTTGCTGCAAATAAAAAAAATGAATCTAGAGTCACCTCTTCTGCAAAACAGATTTTAATCAAGAAGTGATTTGTAGCTGCATGTAGACAGTGTCAGGTAGAAGAGGGATTCACAGCATTCATCCTGTTCTACATATGGACGCACGACATGAACATCAGCTTCATGTGCTGATCCACAGCAGGCAAAGATTGCTGCACACAGCTGTTCTTCTGTGAAATGTTTGCACATCGAATGTGCACCCCGGTTGTCTTTATTCTGATTATAGGGAACCACCATTCAGTCCTTTCTGGGATGCTTTTCAGTGGAAGCTGGAGAAAAAAAGCTTCACCATTGCAGTCTTGGCAGGCTTACCCACTGTTTTTTGGTTTTTTTTTCGGGGGGGACAGGGTTTGTTGGTTTTATCTTTTTTTTTGTTTCAGTCTTTTTTATTTTTTCTTTGTTTTTTTTTCTTTGTCTCAAAGAGACACTTTGAAGCTTGAGGCATACCTTAGAATTGCTTATAGTGTCTCAAATATCTTTTAGCTCTTATGGACCCCACACCCCATCTCCAGTCTGTAAGGGGAATTTCTTTTAGGTCATGACATTTCTTTTTTATGATATATCAGAATGACATTCCTATACAATTTTGCTTCACAGGTGGTAAAAGTTACAGTGTGAGGTACATGCCTGCATCACCATGTTCTGGTAAAATTCTAACCCTTTTGAGATTTTGTGGGAGTTTTATCACTTATTTCAATAGAGTGATTTTGTCTTAAATTTCATCCTTTGCATTAACAAATACACTTTTTCAGCCACTTCTTTAATCTTTCTTACTGTGTTATATTTTAAGAGTATGAGGGAAGAGAGTAGATACATCAGGAGTATGTCTGAGAACTTAAGTCGCGTAGACTTACTTGTGATTTATAAAATGGTAAATGAAATACCACATTTTTACTCATTACCCTTAATCCTATTTCCAGGTAGTGATATGGACCATAGAAAGAGAAGTCTTATTAATGCAGGAATACAATTTAATTTCTCTAATATGCTTATATTTTATTTTTCAGTTTTGTCTGTGCTTTAAAGAATTTGCATCAGTAAAGAATTTAAGAATAAGCTTTATATTAAACCTGAACTTAACTATTTCATTATTCCACATAACATGTAAGCTTATGATTAACACTGGCTGAAGTCACTGACAGCCTAGAATATGCATACTTTTTTTTTTTTTTTTTCTAAACTGCAGCTCACCTCACAAAAATGGAATTTTGGAAAATTTGACATAAAATATGTTTGTTGATATTTCTCAGGTTTTGTTTAGGATTCAAGCTCATCCTTTGCATTAAAGTGCAGAAGTACACCTCACAGTCCTTTAACCTTCACAGTTACTCCCAACTTAATACTCTTTGTGAACTAATTAGTGTGCTGGTTTTTCTCTCTGCAAAGTCATTACTGAGGAACAGAGTATAACTTTCTCCTAAGGCAGAAAACCAGTAGTCATTTCCTCCTAAGTCACTATTTTGCAGCTCATCACTTCCCTTTGTTTACTATCTTCCATCAGTGGTTATTTCACATGATAACATTCACATTCAAGCCAATTTAAATTAATTTTGAGAAAATAGCTTTTATAGAATCTAGTATCAAATGTTTTCCATAATTAATTGCAAATGCCTACCATATTATGCTTTTTTTTTCCACCACTAATTTTTTAATTATATTAAAGAAGCAATCAAATTTATCTGTCAGATCTTTATTAAATTATTTTGCTGCTTATCTCTAAAAATATCAGGATGAATGTTAAGGCTATTTCCACAGTTTTTCCCTCTCCAGAGTGGAATTGGTATATGTAATGTAGTTATAGTGAAGGTAGCAAAAGAATAAAATCAATCACAGATGTACAGAGTTCAGATATTATAACAATTATTTATTGAAACAAGAAAACAATAAAAATATATATAGATAACCCAATTATTAGGACTTTCTAAATTAATTCTGGAGGTGTTTTCTGCTAAAAGCTTTTCCACTGATGTCTGGTAAACACTGAAGTCTTGGTTCTGCATCATGCCTGTTTCTCTGTAATGTTTGCATTTAAAGTTATTTTGTCCCTCATGAATGTGTAATGAGAAAGAATACAGGTTTTCTCTAGCAAGCAATAACCTAAAAGTTAAAATTATCATTGAGTTATAAATGTCTAGTGTATATTGGTATTGTGAACATTTAGACAGGGCAGTATGTGAAAACAAAGTAGAGATGGATGCATGCATAGGTAGCATCCATTCAGACTTTAGCTATTTGCAGTGCCAAAAGCAATTAGACTTCAGCAACCTGAGCTTGTTAGAGCCCACACAAGACATTTGGAGATGCCTGAAAGTAATCTCACTGCCAGAATTCCACCAGCCAGTGTTGTGAGGGCACCAGCTAGCGCAGGCATGACCACAGAGGGTTCAATTGCCTCCATGGATTTGAGAAATCAATAAACTTTGAAAACATAGGACACAATTGTTGGGAAAGAACATAAACGTATTGGCCCAGTGCCACCACCTCCTGCAGTGGCTGTGTGGTTGTAGCAGGTAAGTATACACATCAAAGAAAGCTGAAGAAAGCAGACTACAATGCTTGAACTGACAACAAAAATCTCACTTATATCACATTTTGTGAGGCTCAAAATAGTGAATTTAACCTTTCACTTCTTGATTCTCAAGGGCAATAAAACAGAAAACAAAAGCCAACCAACCAACCAAACAAAAAAAACACCACAGAAGCAAACCATAAGATTGAATATATGTTTAAAATCTTACTAATTTATCACCCGATATGTTTTGAATATTTTGAATATTTCCAAAATTAAAACAGATTTTTTTTTTAAGTTTTACAATGATGTCTTTCATAGATTACTACTGGTACTACTGAACCCCACTGCCATTTAGAAATTAACTAACATTTTGGGCCTAAACTGAATGGTACTCAGAGGACAGAGCTATAGCATAGGGCTATATAGTTCTGTTATTACTCAGTTCCCTGCAAGAATTTTGTGTGAAGCTGAGGTCATAAACAGGAAGATAAAACCCAAGCAAAGAAAAATGCTTTTCATTTCTCACTGTTCTCTGTGTCTTGGCAGTGAGATAATCTAAGATCAGTTAGTGACAATAGAGAGGATTCATTCCTATGCTGTTTTGAGGGATTTTTTACATATGGTAAGGATGTTCTTACTGAATTCAGCTCTACATTTTGCACATTTATAACTCCACATCATCACCTTCATCCTACTGCTAATATCTCTCAGCATTTTGGAGCAATACAGTCTCATAATCCCTCTTCTATTATTTGGCTTCC
This sequence comes from Cyanistes caeruleus, assembly GCF_971803275.1. NCBI lineage: Eukaryota > Metazoa > Chordata > Aves > Passeriformes > Paridae > Cyanistes > Cyanistes caeruleus. The sequence continues at coordinate 80,775,851 of NC_141701.1, read as the reverse complement.
TCGCTATCCAATAATGGTGTGTGGCCATACCTTGTTAGAAATTCAGTGCTCCATTCAAGAAAAGTAGGAAAGGAAACAAATCAAAGATTTCTAAAGGAAAGAAAGACAACACTAATTTAAGCACTGAGATCATTGCAAAAACTTCTGTCAAAGAACTGTTTACCATTTGGACTGGAAATTGGTTCAGACAGTGCAAGAAGAGCACTTAACACACTAATGAATTCCCTTTGATATAGCAACAGAAAGGAGCCTTTAATTTAATCATACTTAATTGATATATGACATAGCAGGGTACAAGTATTCATTCATCAGTAACTTAAACTTCATGGAGTCTTTAGACATAAGAAGATACAATAATCACAGTAAGATAAAAGGTGTAATAAGGCTATTGAACACGAGTGGCCTCATGGACAGTGATTAGATTGAAGAGCCATCAAAGGAAAAGTCTGCTTACCTTTAGGTTGTCCAGATGAAACCGACAATTCTAAGAAGGGAAAAAGAACCATTTATCTACATAAAAGCTACATTAATGCTCTCTTAAATCCTGGATGTACTTCAGCTCTTCAGGACTTAACTTCTAAAACTACAGTCCAAGTTTTAGGATGAGTATAAAGATTTGGGGATTGAATCTGCTCAATACGTTACACTTAACAAAAACATAACCTACATATTTTTTCTGTAGTTTTGATTTGGGATTTTTTTTTTGATTTTTTGTTTGTTTGTTTGTTTCTGTTTGATTTGGTTTTTTTGGGGTTTTTTTTTGGTTTTCTTTTTTTTTTGAGGGATGTGGAGCAAGGATGTTTTATTTTATCTGACTTCCATGCCTGCCCAGACAATTACAAAAATTACTTGTCTTGTATTCAAGTCATGTTCATCTTTGGTGATTTAGATCCATACCCTCCTGCACAGCACTGCAGATGTGGAAAGAAGTTCATGAAAACTTCTAGTTCAAAACATCTGAGCTAAGATGGGTCAGAATATAAGCAGATGTTTATAAGGGATTGTTATTTTTAATGTTTCACTGATATATCACTTGAAGGAGATACCAGAATCAGGCACTAGATAGCTTTTTCATTCTGTTCTTCTTAGAGAAGAGGCCTATCTCAAATACAGATTTGTTTCAAGAAAATTTATTTCTCCTCACTGCATTCCCAATTGAAACAAAAGTCACAAGAGTCCCATCCTACCTGCCCCTCTGAGCTTTCTCACTCCATCATGGCGAGTGTGTTTTTCACTGCTGAGACATTAATGAATTAATTACAACCAGGTTAAAGAGAGACCCCAGGGATCATCAGCTATTCCCAGGCCCTTCAGTTCTCATAAGGAAAAGTATACTACTATTTGAGTTTTTTGGACAGCTGGGATTTCCTGTACATCAGTGTTCTCCAGACTAACAGATAAAAAGCCTCTTATGTGCTTATCTATTGCCTGGAGATCTTTCACATAGCATCAGAGAATGTGGAAAAACTAACACACTTCAGTCTTTGGCATGGGTTTAGATCTCCCAGAGCTGAGGAGCAAAATAATGTAGCAAGATTTGGCTGATGGCACGTTAATAAACCAATTTGCTGCCAACAAGCGTAAGCATATTTAGTCATTTTTATTTTGGCTGATATTTTAATTTTGTCATAATAATTTCATTTTATTTTTAACAATTTAATTAATATCAGCAATAACTTTTACAGCCATTTATTATTCTAATGGAGACTGAGAACTGCAGTTTAACAGAAATGTATTTTGTATATCACGTCACTAACAGAATAGCAAAAGCTTTTTTAACTCCAATTATTGAGTCCAGTTGGCAAACTGTCCTGACAAAAGAATGAATTGGAATTTCTTTTTATTCTTATATCATGTCTTTTTATTCTTTATGTAGTCATGCACTGATTGCTTAAGAATATAGTATAGAGTACTTTCTGGGATGTTGTATTTAATCTGACTAGTCTATGAATCTTTACTTTTTTTCCTTTTTATGAGTCTACAATCATCCTAAAGTCAAATAAGATTCAGGTTTAAAATATGTAGCCCTGGAAATTCTAGGCAAAAAATAGCTAAATGGTACTGCCCCAGTACCCATCTTACTGATCCTGCTCGCTCGAGGTGGAGGGGGTAGAGAAGTTGGGGATGGAGTGCAGTTGAGCCTGAGAAAAGGGACAGGAGAAAGGGCACAGAAAACATCTTTAATTTCTTTGTTAATTTAGTTGCCAATAAATTAAATTAACTTTGCTCAATTCTGTTTTGTCTGTGATGATTATAGGAGGCTCTACCCATCTTTAAGTCAACACAGGAGCTTTTCCATCTTCTTTTCTCACCTGAATAGTTGTAGGGAGGGATGAGAGCATCTGGGTCAGTAATTGGAAGCTTGCCAAGGTCAGCCCATCACAGAATAGCATATGAACTTCACAGTAAGTATGTATTAACTAATATGGGTTCCCTGATCCACTGGAAATTATGTGTCAATCCCTTATTAAGTTTTATGCACCCATATTTTTATCCAAATTTAGAATACTGCTGCATTAAAGTTTCACTTAGGGGAAAAAAGATAAAGCCCTCATCAGATAATATTTTTTGAAATCTGACTATACAGTTTCATGAATGAATAAGCCATTTGTATTACTGAATTGTTTCAACTATTTAAAATCATAAAAGTATCCCAGAGAACTACGTAATCTTGCAAAATAATTTAAATTTCTAAAGTAAAGAAGACTAGCAATATTCTATTGACTGCCTGAAATTTAAGATCTATTCATACATACTATCTTTCTCCAACCCCTTCTAATCTGGTTCACCTGTAGTGAAAGAAAAGAGAGTGATTTGTACTTGAATTTTACATTATACTACATTATATTCTGAAGAAACCTTTCTCTAGTGATGACACAGAAATTCAGCAACTGGTGTTAACCTTGTGTGTATCATCCTTACTAGGTATCTGAAAAAATACATCTTATTGAGAGGGGAAAAAACAAAAAAAGTTTTAAGAGTCAGTTGCATCAAAACATTAATTATGTGACCTATGTACATAATTACATTTACAGCCAACAAGCTTTAAGCCGAATAAGCTACTCAATTATGTTACATCAATTTTAAGGAGGAAAAAAAAGACAGCAAACAAACTCCTAAAGTTGTTAGACTGCAAAGAACTTGCAACTTTTCTTGTACTATTTCATGAGGTTTCTGATCTTTCAACCATCTTTTAAGCCAGATGAGGATTTGAATTTTTAGCTTTGAAAACCAACAAGAAGAGAATGAAACAATCTAGGAAAGAAATTCCCACATACTTCAAATCTTAAATACCAGAAATTATCATTCATCTTCATGAAGATAGAAATGGTTTCGGTTCCTTCACTTTTCATACATTTCCCACCTTAGACAGTTTCATCTAGACAATATATAAGCTTTTATTAGGATTAAGAGTTTCTAGCGAGCACTCTTGTATATGAACACACACACAGACACAGATACAATACTGATTTGAATTACCAGTCATTAAAAAAACCCAAAAAATATCAAAACCAATGCAGCCTAACAATGAATTATCATCTACTATACTATGAGTTTCTTTCGTCTAGCAATTTGGTACTGGGAATTGATCTGACAACTCTAACACCTATTAATACTATTCAAGTATAAACTTTTCACAGAAGTACATGTATCTCTCTGTGTTCCTCACACTGAAACTTGCACAGCTGTCTACCAGAAAGGAATGATTACCCAGTGATTTGATTATTACCACAGGGGACAACTCAGCGATGAGTTACCTAACTCATAACAGTGAATTACATTCTAGCAGAGGGACAGAGAACAGAAGAATATCACTGATTCAGAGGTCTTGATGTGCTTCCACAGGCCAATAGAACTGCATGAAACTCTCACTTTGGATCATTTATTCTAGCAACAAAGTAGATACTATTTTCATATCTAGCAACATGTCTAGAAATTCAGATTAGTTACCACTGAAAATTATTTAGATGAGATTCATACTAAGTGTTCTGTGTTCCCCCTAACAGATAGTGTTCCACATCACTTGGTTGTTCCACATCAACCTTACCAGTGCAATTCTCTTTCACAGGGAACTGAGAAAGTCAATTGATTTTCTAGGTGGATCTGAAGGTAGGAGGTAGGAGTTCCTGGACTCCTGATTCTCCAGAGCTGAACCATCAAAAAACCCAAGAAAGACAAAAGCCAAAAACCAAATTTACAACAACAACTGCAACAAGCAAACAAACAAACAAAAATGAAGAAACTAAAGAAAAAAACAACAAAAAAGACCTCCCAAAAAAAAAAAAAAAAAGCCAACCAACCCCAACCAAGAATAACAAACTGACTTAGTAGTGGAAGTTACAGTGTGAAAAGAGATTGAGAGTGTCATAAAAAAGTGATGAAGACACCCAGTGTTTGAGGTAATGAAGATCCTATGTTTGGTTGGTTTTTTTTGCTTGTAGTTCTCACTTGTTTCCTTTCACTTTATACTCTAGTAATCCCACATTTGCTTGCTGGGATGTTTTATTGATGACTTGACTGCACATATAATTTTTGATTTGGAAAAGAGAAACTACTGGTTAGTCTATTCAAAAGAGATAAAACATAAACAGTGGATATGAAAAGAATTGGTGGAGAAATAGAAAAGAATGTGAGACACAAGCACCTTTGAAGGGTCAATGAGGACTACATTCTGAAAGTCTTCATCCTCAAAGTAAAAATACAACCAAAATTCTTTAAATGTATGTGAACTTTAGAATAGAACAGTATTTTAATACCTTGTAGCATAAGTGTTATAAATTACCAGTAGGCTGAGATATATTAATATAAAATAGTTATAGGAAATGTGTAATGGGAAAGAATTTGTGGCTTTTGTGACGTACTTTAAGGAGATGATGCTATTTTACGCAGTAGATACAGTTGCATGGTTTTGATTAGTGTTTTGTTTATTTTAAAATCTCCTCAACTTAATTTGTAGTATTTTATAATTTGCCATTATCATCTAGGCTCTTCTTTTTATGGAGTTGTAATTTTTATTCCCTTAAATAAGACAAAGAAAAGAAAAAAAGCACCTTTACATATTTCTGTCTATGTGATAGATGGTAATGGGTCATAAAAATAATGTTCCATGTTTTTTTTCCCTAAGCACATTTAAAATATATTTTTCAGAGGTTTTCACACATTAACATTGTTTTTGACCGCATAAGCGAGAACAGAGTAAATGCAATTTCTTTTGGAGGATGAGTTCTGACACCTTATGAAACAGTGAATGTAGATGGGACTTCTTAGTCTTGTAATTTCCTGTTAACAGATTTCTTCTTTGCATTAATTTCTTTCCTTTTCAAATACAAAATTTACTTGGTTTCCATATCAAGATTTTAGGCTTGTAAATATTTACAGTTGTATGACCCTACAGAAATCAAAGGAGCTAACTGTGTCATTAAGTTGTGTAGAAGTATGTGAAATACAGAAGGCAGACTCACCCCTTTAATTAGCATATCAAATACTTTAATCACGATTTGATTCATTTTTCAAATACTGGTGAATTGAGTAAGTTATCCAAATTGTAAGCCAAGTGACTTGTAAGACAAATAACTATAACAACATAAATGCAGATATATGAGGGACATAACCTACATTCTGATGAGATAGACTAAATTAGCATTTAATAACACTTTACACCCATAATTAATCATAGTGGAAAATGGGACAGTTACCTACTAAATTACCTAGATATTTTATCAAATCATGTAACTGGATAATTAGACTTCTAAATCCAGTCATGTATATCTTTAATTAATTGTTGTTTATTATAAAGTGTGGATTAGCTCCTATTGCACACTTTCATCTACACATTAGGACCTGATTTATGGTCATTATTTATTCTGCTTCTGAGTTGGGTTATTCTGCTTGTTTGTATATTTAAAACATCTCCTATCATTGAACTGGAAAAATTTAATAGCATTTATAATATTCTTTGTTTCAGCTGTGCTTCAAAACCTTCAGTCTTTCACCTCCTGATGCAAACATGTTATTTCTCAATGTATTAACCATCTCATGCTGATGTCAGTCATATTACCTTCCTAATTGCTTCATGGTTTTTAGGATTTGACATGACATTGGAAGAGACAAAAGAGAAGAGTTTATTAACAGAAATTCATGAGATTTTAATTGCAGCAATTTCCTTGTCTTTTTATCCTGATAGAAAGCTATAGTGGTTCCTAATTTAATACCCTCAAAAAATATATCTTCATTAATGTGAAACTTTCAATCTTTTACACTGTTTATTTAAAACCTCTTTGATGGTTTACTTTTTTTTTTTCATATTGAGTATGATTTATATGAAATTTAAAGCTAGATTAGCCATTTTTATGGGAATAAAATGTAAGGAGTAACTGAAGCTTTCCCAAGTGGAGATTAGCTAATCTTTTGAGAATCATTTAAAGGGAAGAATATCCATTGCTTAATGTATTACAGTTCACCAATCGATATCTAAATACCATGGGGACAGACTCATTAGAATGAATAAAATCAGATATGTATACCCATTCCAATGTTTTATACTGACCTTTGGGAAGTCTAATGAGGTGGAATGAGAATGAAGGGAAAAAAAAATCAGTAAAGACCATAGAGCAGCTACATAGAAAAGAAATGAGGAAAGAGCAGAAGTGGTAAGAAAGACCCTGACATTGTGAGCTTCAGCAGTTATTTTTAATGCCAGTGAAAATGGAGAAATTAAGGGGGAGGTCTTAAGAGACTGAGATAAATTGCAGAGCAGAGAAAGGGAAAGGAAAAAAGAAGGCAAATGGCAGTTAGGAGGTCAAGTACCAAAAAAAAAATATTGTTCTTCCATAATAAAGGAACAGCAGAGAGTTCAGCGGTTAAAATAAAGACAACAACCGGACGATGATTCTATTTTTGAGATTTAAAAAGTTGACTTTTTCAGATTTGTACAGAAACTGAAAACACTTGGGTCTTCCACAAAGGCATATTTTGGCTATATTTCCTTCTGGAAAGCAATGTTTAGAAAATAGTCACAGAAAGGTTTGAAAATACAGCATTCTTTTTCTAGAAATTAGATTTTCTTTCCTCATATTGTTTCCTCATTTTTTATAAAACTACATTTTCACAATGAAAGGCTTTCAGTTCTTTTCCCCAATAAGTGTATAAGTGATTTTTTCGCTAATAATGGTAGAACTCATTAAAATCTAATAGGAACAGAAATAACTGGGGGAATGAAAAGTTGTATTCACACTGCATAGAATATGCATACAGGCATACAGGCTGTCATGGAAAAATATGTAGATTAGCCCTGAACTTGCTACCAAATCTCCAAACATGCAGTAAAAGATTGTTCAGAGGGATCAGTTCAAATCCCACAAAAATCTTGCACAGGCTATTGTGGAAAGAATGGAGGAGGGCAGCTGGCTGAGTAACTATGGCAAAAGTTACTCAAAGACTGCTTGTGTGGTCCTTAAAATTTTTTCTTAAAAAGTCAATATTGACATCTCCTTGGAAAATTTGCATTATCCATGCAGTTTAGAACAGTGTTTTGAGGGGTTACAAATTTCAGATATTGGTTGCTCCTGTAACTGGCTGAACAGGGATTCCTCTCTGAGGCTAACTGAGCTACGGAACTCTTTTAAATGTTCAGTGAAAATTTTGGATGGCTGCTCTGTGCACCCGTTTATTAAATTTTCTTATTAGTTCTTAATTTGCTCCAGGCTTGGGTTAACTATACAAGGAGAAAAATCCAGCATAAACAAGAGCAATTATTTCATGGCAGTAATTTTCTCTGCTGTCTCTAATTTTATTGTCTCAGTGAAATCAACTGAAACTGATCTTCTTAACCTTTCATATGTGACAGATTTTACTCTCATTTATAGTTCACCTTCAAACCAGGCATTTCCACACAGCTGTGTGGATGGTACTTTAAACAGCTTGAGGTAAAATTCGACTCTTGGTACCTCTCTTGTATTGGTTTGCATGACTGTCAGACATGCTTGCTCTCAACTTTTAAAGCTCCTGAAATGGGTCTCTGATCCACTTTACACTGATGTAAATTAGGAAGAAGTCTGCAGAAGTCAATGGGAGTATGCATGTAAAACTTCTGCAGGAATTATATCCTCAGTTTGATGAATCCCTGTATCTGAGCTAGCAAACATAGTCTTTTTTGTGGTACTGCTTGTAGGCCTAACCAAAAAAAAAAAAAAACCATCCACAGAGAAGGCTGCTGTTTAAAAGGAATGTTCTGGTGCAGCTCAAGAATTTAACAAGAATTCATTCATTTACTTTAATACTTCCTAAGAAAATAAGATAAATTATGTTTGGTTCTCTCTTCATAGCTTAAACCAGATACACTTTTCTAAAGTGTCTTAGAAAACAAAAATGGATTTTAAGATGTTTCAGAGCATTGAAGCCAGGACTACAAATGTGATGCCCCAGATCCCTCACACTTTCTAATGATGCCTCAGCTAAGACACCTGGAGACCAAGATTTTGAGCAGCCAACCTTATAAGGCTTCTCAAACTGCTTTCCACTAAATCAGAAAATGTGTAACCATTCTTAATAGATTCCTGGATCTGTACCAGGGCCTGATAATCTCCCCAGGTATCCTGTTACAATTTTAGGTTTTTAGGTCTACAATAATCGAACCAGCATAAAATTAAATTACTCCTTTACATCTTTCAGTTCAGAATTGACCTTTCATGGTAAAATTCAAGATATCTGACTTAATGCTATTTGGCTCAAAATAAAATGTCAATTCTGCATATCAGCCATTTATAAGGAACAGAATTTTCACAAAGTGAAATCATGTTTGATTAAAAATAAATGAAATATAAGGGTATGATATATTGCTAAAATATAATTTTTCACTTTATTTACATTTGAATATGATTCTGATGTAATGTGACTATATAATTTTTTTTAAAACATGGTATATTCTTGAGGGTTTTTTTTCTTTGCTAACCTCATTCTAAGAGAAATGAGAGCTACTAATCTTGTTTTATTTTACTTTTGTCTTATTCAGCATGGGCCAAATTGATGGTGTTTGCAGCCAAGTAGCTATATCACTTTTCCTTTTAGTGTATGTTAACTTCTTATTTGAGTTAAGTTACTGGAAGGAATTTAGAAATGTGTGTCTGTATATTTTGCTTGTTTTCTTGTTGTTTGATCATATCCATTTCATGATAGAGATGTCTAATTGCTTCATAATTTAAAGTTTTAAGTTGTTATCCTGAACACTGGTTGAATTTCTCTCAGAATTGGTATGGGACAGATAATCATAAGAGATAAAGCCTTTACTTGCCACCCAAATAAAAGGATAAGATACTTACCATGGTCACAAGAATTCTTATCTTGCTCCTTCACTGAATTGGCATGCAGAAGTTCTACCTGTAAATACCTGAGCTCGAATTCAACAGTGTAAATACCTACCTAATTTTCAGCTTGTGTATTGTTCCACTGAGGTCCTAAAATTATCCACTGATTATTTTATAGATTAGTTTATCTTGAAAAGATATGATTTTGAATTCAGTGTGTGAAATAGGATTCAACAATCAGATGAGAAGCAGAATGAAAATTATATAGGGAAGATCTGAGTGCAAAATTGAGCCCTCAAAGTTTAATTTATTCACCAAAGTCCTGTGCTTATTATCAACACAGGAAATACATTTAGCTGAAATACATTTTGGCTTTAGGTTTTCAGGAGTGAAATTGGATTCATTTTTAGTACTGTACCAGTCTTTTCTCTGTGACTACTGAATCTGAAAAAGGTTGCCATAGAGATTAGCAAGAAATGAGAATGTGAAATCTTTATGAGCATCAGGCATAAAAAGTATAGTTTCAGAATTCATTAACTTTTAATAGTTCTTTCCTTCTCTGCAGTCTTCATCAAAGAATGTTGTCATATCCAAAAGAAACTTCCTAGTAAAACAGAAATAAAAGTATTTTGTATTTCTTCGTAGAAGTGGTAGAAGTGTGACACCTTTGTAACTATTTTAAGAAAATCCTGGAGAAGTGTTGAACCAAAAGAGATTTGAGAGTATATTGTGGAGGGATAAATACACAAAGCTTACTGTCAAAAAAGACTGAAGGGTGCTTTGTCTCTGTGTTTATATTCTCAAATCTAAATAGTTGGGATTCTTCACTTTTTCAGGCAAAGTTACAGAAATACACAGAGATTGACATTAACTGCTGTGAAAAATACAGGCAAAGTGATTATGTACCACTTTTGTTTTTTGACAGTGGTTCATGATTAATATCTTCCTGTGATCATCTGCAGATGTTAGGATAGATATGTCTTCTTGATTTACAATTGACCAGATGAATTTTCCTGCATTTAATTAAAATTTTCATAAAATTTCATGAGTTGACTACAGAAGAGAGGACAAAATAATATCATATAATCTCCTCACTTCAGTGCTTGATGCTGAATCTTGCTCAGATTGATTTGATGAGAATTGGAAACGATACCTCTCCCCAGATCCCAGGCAATATTGGTCAAAACCACCAAACAAACCAGCCAAAATTCCATTTTTTTCTTTTTCCTCTGCAGCATGATCTGCTAGGATCATCTGGGAATGCTTCACATAATCAGGAGTTGCAATTATAAGAGTCTGAGAAGTAGGTGTCACCTAAATTACATCCAATGTTTCTGATGGACATTGTGCATAGTACTTTGCCCAAAAATACAACATTATAGTTTCATTAAATTTGTTGCATTTTAAATATCAGCTTCTGGATTAATTTTACTATGTAATCTATTGATTCTTTCCAGACACCTGCAAATAGAATTGAAGAAGCTGAAACAAATAAATATATTCCTGGTTTTGATAGTACTTTGAAAATACCAGCAGAAGAAGACATTTCCACTGTTGTCAGTGATGGTTCCATGAGCGACATTTAGATTGCACTTTTCTTAAGCAAACAGAGAATGAACTCAATGTGTTTTTCAGATTACAGTTTTAAACCATTTTTTATTAAAAGAAAAAAGAAAGAAATAAAAGGAAACAAAAACATGGCCAAACATTTGTATTTTGTTGGAACAAGTGATTTTGTGCATCAGGTTTGTGTGATGCACTTATTCACAATCACTGTTTGCACTACAAGGCAGCAAGGAAGCACATCTGCCTGTTTGCATTCTTGTGGATGCTGCACATGAATTTTAGTGGAAGCCTTTGAGGGAAGGAAAAATCTGTTTTTCCATGCAGGTAAACTAGACATGTTAAGAAGAAACAACCTAGGAAAAGGTACCAATGAGAGCAGAACATCGTCATAGCTCTTCAGGCTACTTTCTGGGGTGCCTGAACATACCTGAGGATTAAGAGTTTACTGGAACTTATAAAGTTCACTCAGACGCTGAATAAAACTTTGAATAAAAATACTCATTCTGAAAAGATGCAATATAAGAAAAATGATGCTTATTGTATTTCTGCTTGTATTTTGTCTCATTAAGATGCATATTTTTCCAGTTTTGAAAATTTACAAGTTAGTTACCATTTCCAGGTTACAGTTTCTATTCTAATGAAAATGCCAGTCTCCAGAATTCAGAAGTCTCTTGGTATTCTGAAATTCATAAATAGGTAAAGTGAAAATGGGTAAAGTTTGTCTCAGAGTACTGGTCAGCTCAGGCCATAAAAGTAACACCAGCTGACTTTAAATACACCGGAAGACCTACTTAGCTTACAGTCAGACAGTATTCTACTTAGAAAAATATTTGCAAGTATTTGAATGTTTATTTTTGTTTAGTTTTTGCCACTTGGAGGCATGAGGTAGTTGGGAATGAAGGAGTTGAGTTGAAGCAGAGAACAAGGAGTGTGGGAGAGGAGGTGCTGTTTTAATTTGTATTTATTTCTCCCTCTCCAAACCTATTTTGATTGGCAGGGAATTGCAATATTATTTCCCCAAATCATGTCTTTTTACCTGTAATGGTTATTGGTAAGTGCTCTCTCTGTATTTATCTTGACCATTTTTCTTAATTCTTTTAATCTTATTTTTCTTCCTGTTCTGTTGAGAAGGGGAGTAGAAAGCAGCTGGATGAGTATCTGAGATCTGGCCAAGTTCAAGCTACTGCATATCCCAGTGGTAATGTTAAATTTAAAATCTGATTATTTTTTTTTTCCTTTAAAAATATCCAAAATCACATAATGGGATAGATGGAAACTGAACTTTATGGAAGATCTCAGATCCTAGGGAGGAAAACATGCCATGGCTGTAGAGTTGTGAAGTGGTATTTAATGGCATCTTTGAGATACAGGCCTTTAATGTTAGAAGAGATAAACTAACCGACTCTAAAGTAAGTGATTTTAGGGGAAAAAGAGAGATCTGCATACATTTTCATCAAGCTGCTAAGCAAAAACCAGTGGTCTGAAACTGAATGTCCAAGGCCATGTTATGCTTCAGTCAAAAGTTGTTAAGGGGCTTGTTATCTTTCCAATGGTTTCTTACATATTTGTAGAGAAACAATTGTAAATGAATAAAGGAAGAAGGATTAAAGGAGCATGATTTAGGTCCTGATAAAACATTTTTGCAAAACAGGCTACAGAGGCATAAGCTGTTTCCAGGACAAAGGTTTCTGAGAAAAAAACATTCTTTCTGATTTGTTATTGAAACAAAATAAATGTTTTAATGTTAAAATATTTTGTTCTCTTGTTTAAAGAAAGAGAAAAACATTTCTGTCAAAGGTCTCTCTACTTTCTGTTTGTTAGTTTTTTGTTTCTTCTGCTGCCATGGCAGATGTACTTGAAGAGGAGTAAGGTGAAGAGCTATGTTTTCAGGCTTACAGAAGACAAAAGGTAAGCAGGAAAGGGTCACAGAAAGAATGAAGCTGCTATTAATTTATTTCCATGAGAACCCTTTTTTTTTTTTCAGTAATGCATCACGAAGCAGGAAGGAAATTCAGAAAAATACTTTTTGATAAGTAGAAATAGCTAATTGTGCATTTACTTTAGCTAATACCTAGTTTCTCTCACAAACCAATGCTCTGGTAGGTATTTATTATTATTTAAATAGTTATATTTACTGAGTTTGTGACTGTTGATTTATTTTACTCATGTCTTATTTTTTTTGCAGAAAGAGAAATTAATTATTTATGTAGTGAAATTATCTCAGATGCCTTTTTCAACCTGAATGATTCTATGATTCTATTAACTTTCTGTCACACATGTAATTTCTGGACCATAGATAGATGTCACACACTGGGACTTTGTACAGTGCTCTACAATACCCTTCTGGCACTGAAGGATTATTGTCTCTTTGCAAGCATTACAGTTGAATCAAAAACTAACCAAACTGACCAAAAGAAGACCAACAGCCAAGACTTAGCCATGTGCCTGACTGTAAATAATGCCTTTGAGTTATTGGACCCTCTGGTTGAAAGTCTCTCTCTTCGTAATCTTTTACCAAAATAAGAATTTCATTTTTGATAAGTCCATGAGACAGATTTTCTTGAGTCTCAAAATCAAAATGACAGTGACAACCTTTTGCTTTTGTCTGGCATCTTCACATATTAATCTGAGAAGGAACTAATCTTTCATCTAATATGTCAGTCTTGTAAGTAGAACAGGATCATCAAGACATTTTGATTTCAGAGTACCCAGTAAATTTTCCAGTGCAAACAATCTCTTCAGAATAAGAAAATGTAATTTTAAAATCACAAGAGACTGGTGGTATATTTTCAAGTGGTTTTAGTTGGCATTGCCACCAAAAGTAATGTACACTTTTGATTGCTTGTATTCATACCTGTATTACACAGACACAATCACCAAAAAAGACAACCAAAACATTTCTTTGTCATCCTTCACCTTCTCTCTCTCCACACAAAAAAAGCCCTACCAGATCTGTTTTAGTGGAAATCTGTTGTTAGGATTTTTTTGGTTTGTGTTTGGAGAGCTGTAGTGGTGGTGGTAGTAGTAGTAGTAGTAGTAGTAGTAGTAGTAATAGTAGTAATAGTAGTAATAGTAGTAATAGTAGTAGTAGTAGAGTTTTTAACATAAAGTAATTTAATTTCAAGTCATAGTTTCCCTTAAAAAATGGAAATGTTACTTCAATACATATATTAGTAGCTTAGCTATGAATATGTTTATGTACATGTGTTTGTACACTTGAGAGCACAGTCATACAGACACATATATTTGTGAGTGTATATATATACGTATGTGAATATATGTATATATGAACTTTCCTTAACTGAATTTCTTGCTTACATGCTTTTCAAAATAAGTGTGCTTTTTCCATTTAATTTTTTCCCCTTGAGAGCCTAATCAATGAATGAAAGGTGGAATAACTTCAAACTCCTTTCAGACATGTCACTGAGTCACCTCTGCACAAGAATCTTAGTAATTAGCATAATAAAAAGCAATCTAAGCCTCCTTTAGCTGTAATTCATACAGCACACAGCAGCATCATATCTTCTACCAGAAAAAAAAATGAAAAGGAAAATAGTACATTTTTAAAGATAACAGGAAGCAAACAAGAAACTTAAAGAGCAGAACATAACAGAAAAGCTGGATGAGTACATTTATTTCTAGCCACCTTAGGTACTTTCTGTTTGTAATGCAAGGTTTGGAACTTTCAAACTTTCCACTTGGATGTGAAAGAAAAGGGTTCTATTAAACTTACTACTAAGAGACAAGTCTCTTTGCTTCCTGAAAGTTTTACCCTGGAATTTTCTAAGTTGTGGTCACCTATGTACAGATTAGATAGTCTGCTTTTTAAAATATTTTAACATATATAAAAATATAACATAATAAATATATAATAATAAATGTATAAATATGTATAAATATATAATAGAATATTATAAAATGTAATATATATGTTATGAATGAACATATTTCTGAGCATATTTTCATAATGGCTGGCAATTGAGCTGTTCACGTCTTTTGTGAGCTTTCCAAACCTAAAAGTGTTATTAATATTCCTGATTGCTACTATTATGCCAATTCTACATTATATTTCTTAAATGTATCTTCTATTTTACTTTTGGTTTGTGATAACTCTGAATTTTTTTCCCTCTACTGGTATCAAATTGAGAACACTGCAAACACTAACCTCATTCTCACAAGGGGGTGGATTGACAATAACGCACTCTTAAAGTGGATCAAATACATCCCATCCTCTCAGCAGGCAGATAAAGACTCAAAGAGCAGTCAGCAAAAATAGCAGAAAGAATAGTAAAAAGCCAACCAAACAAGCAAACAAAAAAAAGAAAGAAAAAAAATTAAATAAAAATTAAAAAATAAAAGAAAAAATAATCATCAACCTACTATTTTCTCAGATAAATATAGGTTCGTGAAAAGCTATCAGTGTTAGACAAAATAATAACTCTGCTCTCTATAAGAAGAAAAATAATAATTTTCTAAATATTCTTTTAGAAAGTACCCCAAACTACGTTGAATTGTACTTTACATTTCAATAAACTTAGGGCCTGGTTTCATAAGCCCTCATTTACATAGGTACATCTCAGTGAATGATTCATGAGAATAGGCTTTGGTGGGAGTGTTAAAGAGAGAACTTTGCAAAGCAGGTCCATTTTTTTGGTGACAGACAAACCTGTTTAAATTAAGACCTGTGCTGTTTGCATCCATCTGGATACTCTGATTTCTGAGCCAATTTTTCTAATTCTAAAAGCAGTTTGGCACAAATGTTTTAAACAACTAACTACTTTCAAATATTAATAGCTGAAAGAAGAAACCTGCACTTAGAAGTTCTCTAGTTTTCTTCAGTTGTGAGAGTCAATTGATAATTTGAAGAGATAATATGGTTGATATAATAGCTATTTATTTTTTCTCACCATAATATATTTAACATGAGTTGATTTTATGGTTATGATATTCTTCTATGGCTGATAGAATATGAGCCTGTGAAGCAAACCTTAAACCTGCTCCTGAGGTCTGTACATTTATGAAACAAGGTCCAGAAAGTTCTGAAAGCCTTATTCTTTTATGTTTACACGAGTCTGTACATACAGTTAGATTAATAAATCATAAAAGTGAAATAAGAACTGGCATATCTGTGTGTCTAACTATAGAATCTGAAGTAATCTATAGCTAATGCATTTTCTGAAAATCATCAGATAGGTTTCTAAGGCACTTAGAGTGTTTTTCACTATTAAGCATTTGTGATTTGTAATAGATTAGTCTTTCAAAGCAGCTATAGCCGTCATACTGCATGGGTAATCAAATAGTTCCTGCTCAACTTTCTTCTTCTGAAATTCATATAAATTTTTAATTAATGCTTTACATTACTCAAGCTTTTATGCAATTAGGTGATAAATTATTCAATTTTTGATGTTATGTTTTAGACAGATGTTAAATCAAAGAAGTTAATGATTGAACACATTTTAATAGATTTGCCACTGTAGCTTTTAGTCACTTTAAAAATAATTTTTGATTGAATTTTGGTGCTTATAAAAGTGAAAGGCTAAGAACCATTTTTTCAAAAGGTTCTTTACTGAGACTCTGACTAATTAAAGAGTTATGAAGACACTGCGAATTATAGGCCATAAGCAAAAACACAGATGAAAAGGGATTAAGTGGTATTAAGTATGACCCACCCCAGCCTAAAAGACTTAGGAAATCACAAAGTATAAGACACTTCTTAACCACACTTGAAAAACAGCATTTCTTCTGTTTCTAAAAGATAAACAAACAAACAAAAGAAACTGCCAAAATTATTCACCATTAAAGTGTAAAGCAAATCTTTACACACTGATTTTCTGTATTATGTCATCCAAGGACTGTTGAAACTCAGTCAATGTTTTCTCTGCAGAACTTCTCTTTGGACAGCTGAATGACCGTGACAAAATTGGCTAATGTCCTGGTTCTGGCCAGAACCAGGTTAATTATCTGCAGAAGCTGGATGATTTCTTTTTAGCTGCGTGGCTAAAATGCAGAGGTTGTTATATACCACCTTACATCATTCTCCAGGGACTGGGGAAAAGCTCCTTTTGGGAGTTGAGTTGAATGGCATGGTAAAGGGAGTGGTCAGGCATTGTTGGGGATTTTCCATGTGAATAGTTTGCCTTTTTCCTGTACCCTCTGTCATTAGCTTTGTTGCTGCTGCTGTTTGTTGTCCTCTTTCATTACTGTTTCCAACAAATTGTTCTTATCACAACTTGTGGTCTTTACCCTTTGTGCCTCCAATTCTGCTCTCCAGACCACCACAGGAGGATGGTGAGACTGAGTGAGAAGCACATGACTTAGAGGGTTTCAGTGGGAGCACTAAACTGGGGAGCACCATGACAGAAAGGATGAAGGAGAACTATTTCGTAGAAACAGAATGGTTTGGTTGGAAGTGATATTCAACACCATCTAGATCCAGCCCTTCTGCCCTGAGCAGGGAACCTTCCACTAGACCAGGCTGCTCAAAATCCCATCCAAACTGGCCTTGAACACTTGCAGAGATGAGGCATTCACACCTTTTTTGGGCAGCCTGTTTCCACACTTCACCATCCTCACAATAAAGAATATCTTCCTAGTACCTTATCTAAGCTTACTCTCTTGTAGTTTAAAGTCATTCCTCCTTGTTCCAGCACTGCATGCCCTTGTGCAAAGTCCCTCTCCATCTCACTTGTAGGCCTCCTACAGGAAAAAAAAGAGCACAATAAGGTCACCCCAGAGCCTTCTCTACTCCAGGTTGAACAGCCACAATTGTCTCAGCCAGATATATATACCTGATATATATCTCAGGCTTAAAATTATTATTATTATTATTATTATTATTATTATTATTATTATTGTTGTTGTTGTTGTTGTTGTTGTTGTTGTTATTATTGTTATTATTATTAATAATAATGATAATAATAATAATAATAGTAATAATAATAATAATAATAATAATAATGTTTATGTATACTTATATATATATCATACCTGATTAGTTTTTGACTTGCATTCAAGGGTAGCTTGCCCTTCATGTCTATCGTGAAGGACATTCTGATTAAGCTGGGAAATACTAAATGAAAATAATGTTATATCTGATTTCTCATCTTATTCTGTAAGACTAGGCTGTCCAGAAAATAAAGTAGAAAAAAAAGAAAAAAAAAAGAAAAGAAAAGACAAATGGGAGATGCAGAACATAATTTCATAAACTGATATTTTTTTTAGTAGTTCTATCAGCATGCTCTTTGGTTCCTAGCTAATTATATTGCTCCAAAGTTGACTAGGCTGAGGAAAAAGATGCTATCAGAATTCTACAAAAATGACAATTCTCTCACAATCTGACAGTCTTTGTTTATAGAGATCATTAGATACCATGGATGCAATTTGATACATCATTTCCTTATTTTTGAGGATAATTAAAAACAAATAACCTTATTGCAACTCTGTTGATTTCTGCTTATCTTTTAATGCTTTTATATATATGCATACACATATATACACACACATATACACACACAGAGGTAATAGATTGCTTACTACAGAATCATTTTATCAAAGATCATCTATTACTTTACAGATATTGATGTGGTTTCAAGGTATCCCTTCTTATGTATGTTTTGTAAAAAGAAGCAAGTGTGGTGTTTTTAATTTTCCCTAGATGTTAAACTATAGTCTTACTTACTCATTACTGCTCATTCTGAGCAGTTTTCTGACTGAAGAACTTTTATAAAGTAAGAATTTTCACACTGTGAATAACCAAAAAGTGAAAAGTTGCAAATTTGGCAGCAAGCTATTTTCATTTGAAGTAAAAATCAGCCCACACAAATTCACACCTGTAGTACATGTTGAATGAAAAAATAAATGTACAGTTACTGAATAAAGTGATTTAGTTTTCCATATTATATTATTTAAATGTTATTCATCTCTGGAAAGCAGACAACTTTTAATAGAATACAGTTAAAATGTGTATATGTGTGCTTATTTTGAACAACTTGATTTTATTATCACTATTAAAATTACATCTACTGATGAGATAAAAGTATAAAGATTTTATTAATAAATATTTTAATTAAGAAAATATTTTGTATAGTTTGTGAGGAAAACAATCCTGGTTTCCCTGGTTCCCAAACTAAATACTCTTAAAAATATAAATATTCTTCTTTTGTATGACATTTTAAAAACAAGATAAAATGAAATGTTCATAACATTACACATATATTTTATGTACTGATAAATCTAGAAGCTGAAAGAGTTCAAACAGGGAAATAAATCAGGAATGAGCTAGTCTGATGAAATTTACTACTTTGATAATTTCTGGAAAGTTGGGGATTTTTATTATTTATATTCCTAATCAGCAGCAAATGTTGTTGCATAGAAGGGTGTAATTTGGCATTGTGCTCTTGGATCTGTGCACAGTCTCAGGGCAATTTTTCTTCTGGAGGCAGCCCTTCAGCCTATATGGGAACGCAGATTATATTTTCCCCAGAACAGCAAAAGGTTGCATTTTTCACAAGATCCTAACCTGGAAGTAGATCAGAAAAAAGAAAAGTTTTTTAAAATGCATTCTATAAGAATTAGTTCAATCATAGTAATGTGGGCCACCTTCCCATCCATAGCAAAATGACAGAACAACATGAAAAGGTGAGAAAACATATGAAATGAAAATCAAATAATTTTGGATGAGTAAACAAGTTACAGCTTGTTCGTATTAAAGCTAAGATTCACTTATGTATCTACTGGCAATTTAGTAAAGTTATTGATTATTATTGAAATAATTCAGATGACCTTTCCAGAACAAATACAATAACTTCAGAATAAGATCATTATTTGTATGACTAATTTTGCTCCTGTGTAACTGATTGGAAACTGTTTGTACTGGTTGGAACCAGTTTTTACATCTTTCTTCCAGTAGGATCTTTTTTGATGCACAGATTAAAAAACCGTTACGTCCATTTTAGTCTAAGTTATTCCTGAAAACTTTATATTCAATTGCCATTTATACTACTGTTTTGAAATGAAATATATTCTTGAATAACAATCAAATTAAAATTGTGACTCTTGGTTACTGTGACATTAGAAAATGCAGTCAAATTTTGAAGTTCATCCCTTCACAAGGCATAAAAATACACCTCATTTGCTCACAGACCTAACAAATGTCTATGCAGTTTTGCACTTCTTTCCTTTCAGATGAGTAATGGTATGATTCAAAAGGCAGATCTTACCTGGCTACAAACATTCCAAAATATATTTTATCTTCTGGAATTGTTTTTTGATATAAATCTTTTACTGAAGTGTACTACTTCATTACTCGTGGCCAACCTCTTCTCCCAGGCACTTATCAACAAGAGAAGAGGAAAAAGCTTCAATATGCAGTAGGGCAGGTTCAGGTTGTAAATAAGGAGGAATTTCTTCATGGAAACGGTTGTTAAACTTTAGAATGGACTAAAATGGCCCAAGGAAGTGGTGGAGTCACCACCCCTGGAAGTATTAAAAAATTTAGTGGCATAGTTTAGTTGACAAGGTGATCACTGAAGGGTTGGATTTGATGATCTCAGAAGTCTTTTCCAAACTTAGTTATTCTGTGATTCAGTGATATGTAATATTGCTAAAGGAGAAGCCACTACCTGCATGTTTTCACAGCATTCAGGGAGCCACAAGCACACACCACCTGCGACTGTGAGTGCCAGCAATAGGGTCCTTGGCAGTAGGCTGCTCCAGTGAGCTGATGGGTGCCCCATTTAACTCCCCCCTCACACACACATTTCCATTCTCAGGCCCACTTCCTCTTTCAGGTTTAACCCTAGTTTTCCCAGGGCAGAGTCTCAGGTGCTGGATTAAAAAAAAAAATAAAGAATTTTAGGAAGGGATACAGCAGCAGGTCAGCTTGAGCTGGACAATTTTTTCTTGGTTCCCTCTAGATTAAAATTACTTACCTTCATCTTCTGGTATCTTTCTGGTTGTTCTATAACATTTCAGGATATAACCACATAAAAAATTAAGAACAGTAGGATTGTTGTGCCAGAGTGTAGCCTGGTTTACAGCAATTACTTCTATCCCTGCAAGAACAACTAGACTGGAAGAGGAGAGGAAGAGATCAGATGGCAAAAATAAAAAGAATTGTGCTGAAAGCAACTCTTTTTATTCAAATCACACTCTCCCCAGGAGACACCAGCTGAATATTGCATCTGAAGCTAAGTACATTTGGGAGTCTAGCAGATTCCCAAAGAGAATCTGCTCAATGTTCCAGGGACCTCAATGAGCTTGACTCAAAATCTTTGTCGACAAATGAACAGAAGTTTTTTAGATCGAAGTAAACACTAAAATAAACCTTCTCTTGGAAATAAGGACCATCCCAGAGGAAAACACTGACAAAAAAGCTGGAAATTACTGGCAGGCAATTGTTTATGCCCAAAAGTTTAATGCAAACAGGTGGGCAATTCTGACATATGTACATTTATATCCATGGGTTTTGCTTCCAGAATGCCACATGCTGAGGATTGTACTGCACTGGCTCAATCACAATTTATTTGAATTTTCAAGGAAGGCTTTTGTCCTGACAGTACAATTGTTGTAT
Source organism: Cyanistes caeruleus (assembly GCF_971803275.1). NCBI lineage: Eukaryota > Metazoa > Chordata > Aves > Passeriformes > Paridae > Cyanistes > Cyanistes caeruleus. Next base: position 80,754,413 of record NC_141701.1, on the reverse strand, counting down.
AACTTGTCTAAAGTCTAATTGCAGCAAAGAAGGAGGATGCAAAAACCTTAGTCAGTATGAGCACTCCACTGTAAGATATTCATCAGGCACCCTCTTAAACATCTACTAAAAAAAGATATTATTAAAGGATTAAATCCATTGTGCTAGATATATGTAATTCAGCTTAACAATGGGACTTGTGTTTGCTTCTGGGGTTTCTATTTAGTTTTGTTCATTTTTTTAGTTTTGGGTTTGTTTTTTTTTTTTTTTCGAATAGAGGTAAATTCCTTTCAAAAATATTTAAAAGGTAGGGAGGATTTTTTCCACATAAAGTAGAGACTTAGAAAATGTTAGCTATACTGTTGTGCTGGAAACCTTAATTCTGTTGTTGCTATGATATGAATGAAATAATATTACCTGGAAAAGAAAATGTAGAATGGGCATTTCAAATTGATCCTCTTGTAAACTGAATAATGGGAGAAAACATATCAAGTAAGTCCAGGTTTGCCATTTTGTTTCCTTGCATACATGTAGTCTTTCAAAATTATATTTTTACACAGCCAATCCACACCACATATTTTTTTAACTTGGAAGACACAGTTGTACTGGTACCTGATATAACTTAACTGTGCATTAAGGCTGACAGAATGTTTTTACTGGAGCTACAATGCTGGTCACCTTTGTTAGCCAGCCATGCCCCCAGAAGAATTACATATATTTTCAGAAAGGAGGTACTGATACATTGTTTGGCATAGGCCACCCTCCAAGAAATGCAATGAAGTTTATTCTTTGGGGAAAAAGTCTAGATTTTCTTATTGTCTACTCTGTAGATAATTTCACAGATGGAATCTTGAGTTTAGATACTATAAAACAAGATCAGGTTTGTGACTACCCGAGGAATCTGAATATACTGAGTCTATGGACCTGATGAGATCTATCCCAGAGTTCTGAGAGAGGTGGCTCATGTAGTTCCCAAAATAGTTTCCATGATATTTGGAATGCCATGGCATACAGGTGAAGTCCCAGGCAACTGAAAAAAGGAAAATTTTGCACCAATTTTTAGAAAGTGTAAAAAGAAGGAACCCAGAACCTGTTGATCTGTTGGCCTCTCCTCTGTGCCTGGGAAGATCATATAGCAGGTCCTCCTGGGAGCTCTGTTAAGGCACATGGAGGAGAGGGATGTGATTTGAGACAGCTGGCATAGCTCCACCAAGGGGATTTAGTGGCCTTATGTGGTCAAGTGACTACAACTGTGGACAAGGAAAGGGCTAAAGATCTCATCTATCTGAACTTTTGGAAGGCTTTTGACCTGGTCCCCTATAAAACGCTTTTCTCTTACTTGTAAACACATAGATTTGTTATGCATGATGTATATCTCTCTTATGCAGGAAGAATAGCCTGGATGATCTCATCCAGAGGCTGGTGGTCAACAGATCAATGTCCTGATGGCATTGTAAGTTCTCAGTGAAAAGTAGTGTCCCTCAAGGGACCACATTTTGACCAGTACTGTTTAATATCTTCATCAATGACATGGACAAAGGGACTGACGGCACTCACAGCAAGTCTGCAGATGACATCAAGCTGAGTGGTGAAGTTAAAACCCTTGAAGGATGGGATGCCATCCAGAGGATCTTGGACAAGACATCAATAAGTGAGCCTCAGGGAACTTCACCAAGACCAGGGGCTGTACCTGATGGGAGCATTCCCTGCTATTAATACACTCTATGGAATGCAGGAATTGAGAGTAGCCCTGTCAAGAAGGACTTGGGGGTGCTGGTGGATGAGGGAGCGGACATGACCCAGTCATGTGCACTTGCAGCCCAGGAAGCCAAACATGTCCTGGGCTGCATCCAGAACAGCGTGGGCAGCAGGGCCAGGGAGGGGATTCTGTCCCTCTGCTCTGCTCTGGTGAGACCCCACCTGGAGTGCTGTGTCCACAGTCCCTGAAATCATAAGGATATGGATGTGTTAGAGCAAGTCCAGGAGACAACCACAAAGATAATCAGAGAGATGGAGCACCTCTCCTGGGGAGTCAGGCTGAGAGATTTAGGGCTATTCACACTCAAAAAGAGAAGGCTGTAGGGGAGATCTTATTACAGTCTCTCAGTATTTAAAGGGCGCTTATAAGAAAGATGAAGACAATATTTTTCTTTTAGGTCCCATAGTAATAGGACAAGGGATAAAGGTTTTAAACTAAAAGAGAATAAATTCAGACTAGATATAAAGAAGATTTTTTTTTATTATTATTTTTTTTTTACAGTGATACTGGTGAAATACTGGTACAGATCATCCAGAAACATTTTGGATGCTTCATCCCTGGAAAAATTCTAGATCAGACAGGATGGAGTTCTGAGCAACATGATCTAGTTAAAGGTGCCTCTGCTTATTGCAGTGGAATTGATCTAGATCACCTTTAAAAGTCCTTTCCATCCCAAGCCATGATTCTATCATTCTAATTTATTTTTTCATTTTCTCTATTTTCATTTTTCATTTCTCTTCTGTGCTAACACAGAAGGAATTCCTCTTTGCCTATAGAGATAAAATTTGCTTAATAAGAGCTCTACTATGACATTTTTACTGATTGAAATATCTTTTCCTTGACTATTTTGAAACTTTTTGAGAACTTAAAATGATCAAGACTAACAAAATGTCCTTCAATGTGAAATTGTTAAAGTGTCAATGTGAAAGTGTTAAGATATAGATATATATATATATATATATATATATATATATATAAAATATTATTGCAGCTATATAAGGGCATGCTCTACCTATCTGGGCATATAACAGTCTAAAAGGGACTAAAATGGTCTCTATGATGCACATACTGCTCTACATATAACTACTCTACCTAAGGCCATTAAGGAAACCTCAGCCTAAGTCTCAGCTAGGTCAACTCTGAATTCACCCTCAACATTTTGAAATTTCTTACACTCTGAAGCAATGCAACCATATTAGCAAGAATTTATGGAGAAGAGAGGGAAAGAGGTTTTTGGTTAATTATTGAAGCAAAATGTTATTGTCCCAGAATAATTTAACACAATTTGTGATACTTTAATTCATATCTACATTAAAGAAAAATAACTATATATATAAAATGAAAATTGGAAACATACTACATTTGAATAGAGAACTTCCCATTGCATTTTCCCCATATCTAGCTAAAAAGAACTCAATTGTACTAATATAATAAAAAACACAGTTTCCCTGAGAAATCTACACACATCCAAAACTAATTCCAGATTTCATAGGTTGAAATATCTAAGATTGGGTCTCCAAGGATAGAAGCTTTTAATCTTTATGAAGATTGGATTCACTGGTATTTAAAAAAAAAAAAAAAAAAATCACCTTTTCACTTACTGTCTTTGGTTTGGGAAGCTCAGAAAGCAAGGAAGAATCTTCATGAAAAGCTGAAAGACCTGTCCCCCCCGCCTGCTTGTTTCTTTTTCTCATAAAAAAATAAAAAAAAGTTTCACAAGATAGCATAAAGCCATTTTAGGCCTATTTTATCAACTTAATCTTCTAAGAATCTATGATCTGATGCAAAGCACATTAATGTTAATTTGGGTAATTCTATCAGCTTTGGCTAACTTGAATTTGATGTATGTCTATACTAATGAATTCATCAGAAATGAAAAAATGAAAACTGAAAAACTGCAAAATTCTGGCTTTCTCATGCTCTGCTTTTAACACAGCATTCTCTTTTCTCTTCAGCTTTGTCATTAATAAATAGCTGAGCATAAAATGTGCTTTATTTTTCATTTTTGGGAATTTTTTTGAGCTTCAAATTTTCCCATAAGGGTAAAAATTCAAAATTTGGACAACCTAGGAAGAAACCCCCAAACCTTTGGACCATTCAATCAGCTTTAGGATCTTTCAAATATTCCATTTAGTATTAATTGTTTCTGTTCTACAATAATTAACTAAAATTTCTCTCAAGGATGGGGGTGACTAATTGAGAACCATCTGCTGCAGGAATTTGTTGTCTGTGTCTCTGTATGAGGAGGACTGGGACTCCAGAGGCTCATGTACCCGTCTGCAAGCAACTGAAGAGATTTGGATCCAAGGAAGGCTGAAGAGAAGGGTGAGTGACTAAGCCCAGCAGCTGAAGGGATCCAAGCTGCACATATATAGACAAACAGATGTTTCCCACTAATTGTCCCTCATCCTGATAAGCCAGAAGGGTGAACAGGATGAGACCACTCACTGATGCTCTTTGTGTTTGTGTGAGACGCGATTGTGTCCGATTATGATGATGAAAATAGAGAGATGTTTTGATAGGTGAGTTTGTATGTGCTACCACTGGGCATACATCCTCATCCTTGATACTGGCTGGATCAGCATGATCAGCAGTAACAGGGATCTGTTGCAATCTCATCTGGAATAAGGTTGTTCAATTTATTACCCCCAAACAAAGCCAAAAGAAATTTTTATTTCTTCTATTACTAGAGTATTGAAGCCATTGTAACATCTAATAACTAAGAATCACTTACTGGCAAAAATATTTCATCCATATAGGGAATATAATTAAGGTTCTATACAATCCTACCAGATCATCAAAAAAAAAAAAAAATCCCCTTTTTTATAACTATATAAGTATTCAGAAATTTTCAGAAATAAAATATTTGTATATTCTTTAGCCCCTAAAAAAATCTTAGCTTGCCCTTACATTAAAAAAGAAATATTATTTCACTGGAATTTGAACAAATTATTGTCACTCAAGAGACATAATTGGTAATTAGTATCACACATAGGAAAGGTGCATAAATTTAGTGTTTGCTGAACTTTGTCTCTTATGTCTATAAATATTCAACAATGGAAAAATCAAAACAAAGTTTGTACATAAGAATAGCTAAAGTGGCCATTTCCCTTCATTATAAACCACAAAAAAATCAATCTGATACTGTTAGATATTTCATGCCATTATAATTATCCATTTTTAAAGCAGATGTAGGCTTACCAAGAAATTAGATTTACAATTTTTGGTATTTTTTCCCAAACTGAACATGAATACTTTTTCCCACCAGGTCCAGAGTCCCTTAGTTTCTTAATTAAATTGGAAATTCCTGGTCAACTTGTTTCACTTAACAGGAATAGCTGGCACTAACTTCAATAGTGAATACAGGAGTAATGTTTCAAGACCTTTTAGACACAGACAGATTATTGCAGTTAGGCACAACCTTAGTCTCCCTATTGCAATGCTGAAGCCAAGAAGAAAGGGAAGAAGACACTGACACATAAACCAGGTAAATCTGAGCCAGCTCAAGGTAGGGTACAGTAGGTAAGCAGGTGGTGCCATCAGACAAGTAAGCCTCTCCCAGGTCAGTGCTCCTTAACATTTTTGAAGCATTTATTCAGGATGAATGTGTTATTCCAGATCCAAACTAAGAAGTTTGCATCATATTGCAAGGAAACACAGAAATTTTGGTATTTACTTGGATTAGGAGTCTTTGCACTGTGTTCCATTGTGTGATGTAGACATACAATAAACATTCAGTCTGGAAAGGACTTTGTATTTTTCTCATTATCCAACTGAGAGCAGGAAATGACACTGGACACAAGTGGAAGCCTTGTCTGCTAAGGCGGACATTGTTGCCATATTATTTTGTCTGACCACTATCATTATTCTATTGAATTTCTAATAGTTGCTCCCAATTTACCCTACTTTGAGAGCAGCTTGGCTCCTAAATATGCCATTTCACTTTCCTCAGCAGCAGGAGCTTTCCATGATGTACTAAAATTCCATTTTTCCTCTCTTTCCTTTCTGGCAGCATGCTGTGTCCATCAGCTATCTAAAAGCTTCCATCCCAGAGGAGGGTGCATTTCATTAGTAATATACTATATAGTTATATAGCTCAAATCTGGTCTGAAGATAAAAATATTAATAATTGGATCAGTAGTGGTTTGAATTCTTTATGGCCTCTATTTCTATTCCATCCTCTTCTCTCTCTGCAGTATGAGGATGTGCATTAATCTCTGGCATAATACTCCTCCTGTCCTGAGCAAGCAACAAAACTCTACAGGGTTTCTAGAGACAATTTAATTTTCTGAAACAAGTTCTTACTTCATTGCCCCACTCTCAGGGAGGTTCATACCCATAGAAGCTGCCAGCCTCTGTTCGGGACTTAATAGGAAGTCTTTGCCAGCACACAGATCAATGTCGACGAGATAATGATTACTGCTGTCACACTACTCATTTTTAAATGTGAAATCTGAACTTTTTTTGGGGGCACTGCGTGCAACAAACTGAATTTTTCGTGTGATCAAGGACACATTGATGGGTACTGCTTGATAAAACATTAAATTAAGTGCTTCATAAAGGCACCTTTAAAAGAAACTGTTACTGAACTAATGATGTGCTAGTGATTGAACTTATTCCCTTCCCATCTCTGTGATGTCACTCTGATGAACAAGTCAACACTGGAATGTGGCTGGTAGTTAATGGAATCAGATTTGTCCTGGCATACATCTGTCCTTCTATATTTAGCAAAGTTCCCTGTATTCAATTTTTTAATAATAGCTAAAGTTTAAAAAGAAAGACTTAAAAGTATAAGATATTTCTGGGCTAATAAGCATTCTGACATTCTTGGCACTTCAATTCTTTAGCAAAGCCATTAATATTAATCTCCCTGGGTCACTTCCCAAACCTTTTCTTATATTATACCTTTCTAAAGATAGTTATCTTTTAATACAACTTTAAATAAATAAATGATTCAATAAATACTCTTCCTAAGAGAGAACTAGAACCTTAAAGGAAAGTTAATTTCCCAAGTCCTGACACTGACTTTTTTTAGTGAGCAGGAGCATGTTAATTCATTCACCAATTTTGTACCGTTTTTAAAACAGAAATTGCATGTTCTTTGTACATTCCTTCTATTTAAATTCTCATCTCTATAAAGAATGCAGTATCCTTTGCTGTATATTTTTAGAGTAGACAAAACAATGAGATGCTTATCTCTCACATTTCTGCTAAATTCTAAAGATGTCATTGTAATGCCAAAAATTCAATAAAATAATCCATGGCCAACTTGTACACCAAGAACTTACTCTGCATCTTTCTTTTTCTGCTGCTTTTCAGTACAAATGCTGAACTAGAATTGACATCAATCTGCTTTGAGCACTATGGAGAGTTTTGTGGAGATTGGGGTGAACAACATGTGGGTACAATCACACCCCTACCTTCATATTGCATGAGTGTCTGTTCCTTTCTCTCATTCTTTCTCTAATCAAAACATGATAACACAATGTCAACTGCAAAGTGTTGGAGCAGCCTCTGAAAAGCAGGAAAAGATTCTCCTGAGACAGGAGGGGAAGAGTTCTTTGTACCACCATCAGAAAAAAAAAAAGCTTTTATTTAGCCATTATTATCCCTAGATTTGATAGAAATGTTCTACTTTCTTTTCCACTGACAGCAACCTTGCTTCCCCTCTGTAGACAACTCAAACACAAATTTAAAGGAATAAGTCCAGAGAGGAGCCACTAAGCTGATCAGAGGGCTGGAGCACCTCTCCTATGAAGATGGGCTGAGAGAATTGAGGTTGTTAAGCTTGGAGAAGTGAAGATTCCAGTGACACCTTAGAGCAGCCTGCCAGACATAAAGGGGGTCTGCAAGGTTAGAGAGGGGCATTACACAAGGGTGTGTAGTGATTGGACAAGGGAGAATGACTTTAAGCTGAAGGAGGTAGGTTTAGGTTCTATGTTAGGAATACAGTGAGGGTGGTGAAGCACTGGAACAAGCCTGCAGAGATCCCAGTGGACTCACCATCCCTGGAGACCAGACTGGATGGGCCTCTGAGAACCCTGTTTTAGTGGAAAGTGTCCCTGCCCATGGCAGGGGTTTTAGAACTAGGTGACCCTTCAGACCCTTTCCAGCCCAAGAAATTAAGTCTTGAGACTATTTCTGTGGTTCTGTAATCCTGCAATAGGTGGTCTTTTGCTCATGCTATTCCTCTCTTCCCAACTCAATACTGATGAAAATTGCAGGCCGTACTAATAAATTAGAGGATTATAGTAGCATGGATTGGTTTCTTTCCTGAGGGCTGAAAAAAGAGATCATTAATTATAAGCTTCTATTCTCAGTTTGGTTTGGATTCCAAAAGATATAGAAAGAAGTCATAATTCCAAAGATTTAGCCAGATTGTGTTAGAAATCAAACTTGTTCTACCTGTTTTCTTATCACTGCTGTAGTATGGAAGGAAAAGGAAATAAGAATTTTGAAATTATATAGTGCAATCTGTGTAACTGGATATGATGGAATAAATAAAATATCTTCTTTAATCTACCTTCTCCAGTAAGGTAAATTTGAAAATGCCAACATGTTGTTTTAGCTCCTCTAATGACACCTGGTCAATTCTTGGTGGTTATTCTCACATATTATTTTTTATTTCTTACTGCTCAGCAGTTTCCTTCTCTCTCACAGAAGTTTGCCAATGTTGTGATTGCAAACATATTTAAAAAAAAAACCCTAACAATCCACTAACACTTTTTCATTAATCCAGTTTGGTGCTCTGACATTGGAATTTGTGCACTGTCAACCATTTAATTCTAATTCTGATTTTAAATTTGCATTCATGGAAGAAAAATATCCATCATAAGAAAAGTGCTGCTAATGTGGCAAATCTTCAGGCCTTTTTTCCTTGTTCTATATGACTCTTGGAAGAGAAGTTGCAAATAAGTCTATGTTTCACATTAAGATTTTGGTGTGTGAGAGACTTCTCTGCCATTCACACTTCAAGAAGAGTCAATGTCTATTTGTCATGAACAAAAAAGCCAGTAATGATTTGTAGGAATAAAATCCTTGAATGAATGGCTGGACTTCGATTGGTGCTGGTCCAGAATGTCCCTATAAATTATGATGGAACTAGACTTTTGTGTGATGTGTGAACCTACATTTAGAATGGATCTATTTATCTCTCTTACATTCAGTAGCTGTGAAGAGCTTTGACCTCTCAAAGGTGGCAATAAATAGAAATACATTTAGATACATGCTCATCAGTATGGTTCCAAAGCTTACATTCAATCAAAGGCTAAAATAAAACTTCACATACTGTTTTCCCCACTGGTGTATATACTGATTTCTCAGTGTGTTGCCTGTGTATTATATTTTAAAAGGAAACTTGGTTTTTGTTGCACTTGTAAGCAATCAGGGGGTGCTTGCCATTCAAGGACCCTTTGTGAAATATGCAGCGATCTGTCATAGATTGTAAATGGGGTCCTTGACTTTTTCTTGGCCTGTTGAACTATCCAGATGATGTGGACACTTTTACTTCATTGCAAAATAACTTCAAGATGGAGAAAAGTTTAAAGAAAAAGTAGAAAGTGTATATAAAATTGCAAGGAAAATGAAAGAGAAGAAAAGGAGTCTTACAAGGCCACCTAGAGTTGACATTTATACTCTTAATATTGCCACTGTACAACATGATCTGCATGCTTGAGACTATTTGACAGTGTTCTGGTTCTTGAAGGATCACAAGTGTCACTCTGAAGTCAAGTACTATTTGTCACAAAAGGAGCATCTGTGTTATAAGAAAACCCCCAGACATTTAACATCTATATGCTTAGCCAGACAATAAACTTTGAATTTTCTAATGTAATTCTCAGAAGCTTGTTGCAAGTTAAGGAAATTGCCCAGGGGAAGCTGTGATTAAAAAATGCAGCTCTCTGCAATGGCTATGACAAAGAAGCAGTCGGATAAAATATACTTTAATTCTTCATAGTTGAGTGTGATATGGAGTAGTCCAGTTTACAAAAAAAAAACAAACAAACTCTTTAGAGACCATTTGCACCAACAGTCCTGTCCAGTGATGCCTGAACTAACTCTTCACCAGAAGACAAGACAGAATGGCTCTTTCCTTGCACTGTTAAACTGAAGTGGCTGTCCAATAACAAAACACAGATGGAAGCTAAAAAAAAACTGGAAAAAGTAGTGTTGATGGATGCCTTAGATATTAATGGTTGCCTTTTAAGTATTGAAATATATATTTTATTTTATTCTTCAGGAGTTGGACATGAAAAAAAAAATACAATGATGAAAACTATTAGCATCTTGACAGTAGTACAAAATATATTAATCTAACTCATAAAAAGTTGTCCAAAAGTAGCAACAGAATATACTGTTGAGATTATAGGAATACCCAAGGATATTCAGCTGTGTTCCCCTCACAAAAATATAATCAGTCAGGCAATTTCCTGCCTATGGAGAACTCACCAGGTATGCCACTCTTTTGCCATGTGTCAGCAGTTATATTAAATATTATTCACTCTATGGCTGTCATGGAAATATTGTGGCAGAAATGCCAAGCTGATATTTTTCTTAATGTAATGAGGTTTCCTAACAGAACCCTAAATCATTTAAAGACAGACATTATATGGAAATAAACCTATAAGCCTGGCACATAAACAAACCTGAATATTCTTAAAAGAATTAGCCTAACATAAATACTTGCTGTTGTCATTTATGAATTTGGTCTAAAAGTAGCATTTAGGCCAGATGCAGCAGAATGTTTAATATTTTGACATATTTTTTACATATCCTCCTTCCACTTCAGATATAAAATATTAAAATATAAAAATAAGACCACTTCCAGCATACAATAATCATTGATATATTTACTCAGCTTGTGAATAAAAACAAAACCAAAAACCCCCAAACCCTTCTAATTATTTTTATTGTACTATGTTCTATGAGATTTCAAGGTAGAGTTGATTGATCTTGCTCTAACATAGATCTTGTGTACCTTATGAGTGGAAAACTTCTGGTACAAAATCTCCAGTGAGAAATAAATAATGTGGAACATGTAGGTGATATTTTACAAGGTCAGGTTTCCAACCTGTTACTATAATTTAAAAGTTAATTCCTCCACTCTTGCCTATTCATTGCTGTTTGGCTATTGCAAATGTTCTCACGTGTGAAATTAATTCACATTTGCCCTTTATTTGAAAAGTAAAAAATGAAGGGAAAATAATAAGCATATACCAGAATTATTTTCAAAGCTGCTTCTTGTATTACACACACTCAGATAAGGCAGAAGTAAATCCAAAGTAATCTATTTAGGGATATTGGTATGAGTAACATCTTGTCAAGTAAATAAAAAACTGGAAATGTTTTTTTTTTCAAAAATGGTTTAATAGATATTAAAATTTATTTTAAAAAAACAACAAAACAAAGTTCTATTTATTCTATACTGAAGTTTCTCTTTTAGGCAGAAATTTTGTCTTGAGAATAAAATATACCTGTAAAGAAGTCCCCTCAAGTTCAGTGAAATACTTGTATCATGACTTTGCATCTTCTCAATGGGCAAGGATTGAACTCTCAGGAGTGGGGGCATTGTCCCAGGTTCTATCATCAGCCGTCAGTGATGGTCCTCTGAGTATCACCAAGCTGAGAGATCGTGATGTCTGAGAGGTGTTGCCCTCAGAGAGAGGTGCTGGTGCTCTGTGGCCCAGAAGAGTTCAAAGGGCCTCACTCAGAAACGCTGTTTATAGGGTTGCAAGTTGTTTGGCTTTAGTCAGCAGTAAATTTCCACTTGAGCTAGAGTTCAGATCAATACTTACCAGAATTTTCCTTGAAAAGTCCAGTAGCAATAATATTATCTTGAAACATCCATAAGTCTACTGATCACTTTTGGCCCTAATGAGATAAATGACAACAGTCCTTGTATTTCCTATGGTCTAAAAAACATGAGAAAGTTGATATAAATATAGGTGAGGCTATGGGATGACAAGAAGTGTGTATCACACTGGCCCAACTCAGCAAGATCATGAAAGAACCTGCAAAAGACTGCTTTTGAAAATCCTAGATCAAAATGGCATAGGAAATTTGGGGAATGTGTTAATAAGAGGTTTCAGTTATCACTACTGTGTTTCCTTGGAAAAACTATAAAATACTCAACATTTTTTCAAAATGAAAATTATTTGACCCCAAAAAATATTAATGATACAATCTATTCCCCCTAGTATTAACAGGTTTCATTTTTGTACTCCTCAGATATATCCAGTTCAATGGAATCAGTCTTTAAATTCAGACAGGAAAAGCTTACGTGCTTCAGAATTTTATACAGTAAGTACAGAGGTTTTCTGATAAAAGTCTGAACTGTCAAAAAATAGCCTTGAAACAAATGCTTAATGAAGTTTAATGATTCTTGGCCTAGCATATTCACTTCTAAACTGAAAAAAAACCCCAACTTTTGAATAGTCAAAATAAAGCAAAACAAACTCAAGACAAGGGAAGGGGCAAAAAACCCCAAGAAACTGGAATATGCTATGCGCTGTAGGATTTGTGAGTTTCCACCAGTGCTAACGGAGATAAGAATTTTCACTTGCCATTGAAATGCTGACACCAATACTCCTGAAGGTAACTGTCTCCCATTGTACTGTTCCAGCATTCAATGGTTTTGTCTCCTTTATGGCAACAACAAAAAATCTCAAAAAAATTAAAACAGATAAGAATCTGATTCTATATGGAAACAAACCAGGTTAGAAAATAGTAGCACACAATCATGGAAGCAACTAAATAGGGAAGAGCAGTCCACAGTCAAAAATATAAAGGGTGAAAAAAGAAATAGAGAATATCTCATGAAGTCTTTGGGCACAGAAACCTCCCCTCTCCCAACAACCAAATGGGTTTTTTTGTGATTCAATTCAGCGCTTCTTACTGGAATTGAAAACATGCGGGAGTTTGTGCTTTAAATTAAAGCTTATTCCTCAGTGTGTAAAAGAGACTGTCTAGTCTATTAAAGTAATTTAGAGTAATTCTTCCGACTATGAAGTAAATCTGGACTGCCACTAGTAGTAAATGTCCGAGTTGCACTTACTGTCCTTGTCAAGAAGCACACCACTGAGTGGTAAAGAGCCATGTAGCAGTTGTTTGTTTTTTTTTAAGAAGACAAAATTAGAGTCCTTTGTAAAGGTAATTCATAGTAAGAAAAAAACCCAGTAATTCAAAGCCTGAAAAAGCCTGATACAGATCCAGATCCAGGTGGACAGACAGACAGATACAAATGAATATATATAATTAAAATAAAGATACAAGAATATAGGACAAAAGATGTAAGTGGAAATAATTTATATTTCTTCTTTCACAAAAGTCCCCATTGAAGTCAGTTATAATATGTAGTTTGGTGCTTGTGACACATCATTTATTTATAATTCAGGATTAAATGGTGAGGAAATCACAGAAATTATCCCATGTGATTCTTTCCAGGAGAGATTTTAAACCTAGTCACAACAAAATGAAAAGGAACAGTCTAATTGAAGACAACATGATTAGATTTTAAGATATATTAGACAAAATAAATGGGCTATTTTTCCATAAGGAAAGAGCCTATCTAGGAGGTGCAATGATTCTCTCCTTCAGTATTTTTGCTTTTTTCCAAAATCAAATCTTTTTTTTTTTTTTTTTTAGATTTACATTTCAGGCCCATCTGGCAAGACACAAGCATGGCAGAACCTGTAATCTAAGAATAATTTCCACTGAAATAGAAGTAACAGTTTGTTAACAATGTTAATCTGCTGTCCCTGTTTAACTTCTCTTTGATGCTGAGACTTTACTGTTGATAACAAAACCTAAGGCATTTTTGACTCCCACATGACACTTGTCCAGAGTTCCATATCCACAGATACTGCCAGGGGATGCCACTTGTTTCTCTTCACCTATACATCTCTTTTTCCTAAGCCATCATGGACTGGTTTAATGAATTGAAAGGAAGACAAAGTATTTTGCACTTTATTGAGTGATTGTGGAAGACCAATAAGGCTCCCAAGATTCCTCACAGAGACTCCAGGTTTTGACCATTGCCTGGTATCTGCATCAGGACTCATAGAGCCAAGGATACCAGCCACCAGACTAGTGAAGGCATACAGCAGTTACTAAAGCAGTTTGATGTTGCCCTTCCCTGCATAAAATAGAAAATTCTAAAACGTTTAAGAAAGGGTAAGAAAAAAAATAAAACATGAAGGGCAAAAAATGCCAATATCTCAAGTCTTTAACAGAAAAATGTAATTTTTTACAGAAAGTTACAATTTAAATAATCTGCTTGGAAACTTAAAAAGTATCTGTAAAACATTCATGTTCTAATACCAGTAATAGTATTTTTATTCCCAAAATTATGATTACACACAAGCAGAAAGCAAACAGAATTTCTTCCCAATCAAAGAGAAACATAGAAACCAAGACCCAACTTTGATTCTCATTCTGTGTGTTTGTAGTTGATTTTCACCTTCATTTCTTCCTCCCTCACGTTCTCTTTTAGAACAAAATAGTAAGAGGAAATCTTGCACTCATTTATATGTCCAAGTCAGATTCTTTGTCAGTGAATCTGTATAAAAGGTCATTTGTGTACCCTTGTCTTTGAAATACAGACAATTGTTGATCGAAATACATAGAGATAGTTCTTTGTAAAGCATAAGCTAATATTTCCCCCAGTGACTTCTGGATCACTCACTATTTCTGCTTTTATAAAAGCAGGAGCATAAAGACTAATGAGCCACTGACACTCGAATAATAGAGCCTGGTGGGACAGAATCAATGGTAGCTTAATCTTTATTGGTTCCTACTGCATTTGCTGCCTAAAGTAGCCTGGGAACAGCCTTGAAGCAGCTGCAGAGTTTATGTACTTTTGAACTGAGCAGAGTAACCTCCTTTATCTCTATTGAGAATCCAAATTTCCATTTAGTAGCCAGTTGTTATTTTCCCTATACTTTAATGTTCAAAAGAATCAAAAAAAGAATTCAAGATTTGAATTAATCTCCAATAACTTGATTCAAAATAATAGACTTGTAAGTCTGTGGATCTGTATTTAGCATTTTAGAAAACATATGTAGTTCTAGTGTAAGGAAAAATCAGACTGTAAAAAACTTTCATAGCGTGAAGGAAGAATTGCAGTTTTCAAAATGTGGTGAGAATTTTATGTTTCTTATTAAAATAAAGAAGTTCTTGTGAAGAAAACCAGCATAACTTTGTGAAATGGTTCATATAAGGTGGGGTTTTTTTTCAAGCAGAAATACAATTTTTTCAAAAGTGAAACTACAATTTTTAATGCATAATAAAAGATTACATTTCAGGTAATTAGTTTAATGTGACCCTCTTTCCTGCTTTTTTTTTTTTTTTTTTTTTTTAATTTTAACCAGCTACACTTCGGCTTCACCTATTGAGTACAGACCAATTTATTAAAGGTGTCTAAAAAACACAGAAAAATGATGGGGAAATGCTCGTGGGATTTCAAGAATGAAATAAAAGTCTTGAAATGGATTTGTTTATAAAATTTTCCAGAATGTTCACAGTTTGGTAAGATATTATCTTAAATCTACCTTGAAAGGAGAAACGATATAGAAATCTCCACTTTTTCTGTTTGTTTTAAATGCTGAATATGACATTAGTAGCTCAGGTCTATATGCTCTGTGATCAGTTCCATGTCTCTCTTTCGGTGAATGCATGGGCATTTTCAAGGAAACATTACTCATAAATAATTTTTTTTAAAATGTCATCATTCGAATAATCTCCATTTTCATTATATGCTGCCTCTAGGTCTCTTGTCCTAGTTAGATTAACCCAGCTATTCACATTGTAAAGCCATCAGTTGTGCCATATGAAAGTACTTTGCAAACCTTCCCTAATTGCTTTTGTAAATGTCACACCTTTCTGCAGAGTATCTTTTTACCTAAAGCAAATATTTCATTTTGATCAGTCATGCTTTAGTCACTGCAAATTTCAGTGAGCTTATGGCTGTTGGACATAAATGTGAAAGTAGTTTTGTCCTGAGCTCTTGCTGAGTGTTGCTGAGACATGTTAGATTATGCCTGTTATTCATTAAACCAACTGGAGGGCTGGTGATTGCTTACAGGAGTATTTCAATATCGTTATTGTGTTTTGAACCTCTGAAAGGTAACTAATCTATTATAAGCCTGCAAAATAGCAATTAAGTCATACTATTATCTGCAAAGTGCTCTGTCTTCCTTATCCCTGGTATTTCAGTTCAAGAAGGGCACATTACCTTTTCAGTTTCAATTCACACAGTAGTATCTGGAAGATATTTATCCATTTGGAGTGTCTTATATACAGAGAAGTCATCTTTTTGCTCAACAAACCACAAATATTAATACAAATAATATTAATTATTTCTTATTATTTACTATTTATTATTTATTATTTATTAATTGTTAGTTATTAATTATTAATTTTTAATTAGCCAAGGCAATTTATCTGTCTTGATTATGTTTACGCTTTTGGCTGGTTCTCCTTATTTACCTGATTCTTTACTCACTGAAGGTAGCAGTGAATGAATTTCACACTGTCTAGAGAAATTTCATACTGGCTAGTGAAACAGCCAGGAGACTGTTACAATGAAATCATTCAGACTCAATTTGTGCAGCACTTATAGCAAAGCCCAGACAAATTCATGGCTTTTGTCCTGGCCTGTGGATGTAGTCAGCATCTATGGCAGCCATCTGTTTCTCTTAGACACTGATGGAAGGGGGAAAGAAACTGATGCAGGAAGAGGGCTGGGGATGATCCTTGGTGTATTTTGATTCTGAGACAGTGAGATGTGTCACTTCTCATTGAAGTTTCACTACTCAGTTAATTTGTGCTGCTTTCCTCCTATTTAATGGAAGTTTCATTAAAGACAGAGTAGATCTTGAGTAGCTCTTGAGTAGATATTGGCCTCTTTTGATTCATACAAGATATAGTTTAAGCATCTATGCACAATATTTTGCTATACAGTGTCTCAGCAATGTAAGACACACTATTTCAGAGCAAAAGGAATGTTTTGGTATTTCATCAGATTCAACTCTTTCAGTCTTTCCATTCTTATATGAACATAATGTCAAAATCATACACTACTATTTTAAATTCTTAATTACTAATTTACTTGTGATGCTTTCCAGCATCAATGAAATTGCTGTTAAAATAGGAACTACTAAGCTAGTGAGTTCACTTTCATAACAAAGATGACTGGTATTTTTAAGATATCTGTTTGTTACCTAAGATTGCCATTTGAAAATATGATAGGAAATGGAATTTGGAAGATGAAAAAATAAATGCAATCCTAAATACAGGATTATGAGGATTTAAGAGGAAATCTGATGGTTGCTACAGATTCAAAAATGGAAGCATCTTTCTGTGTAAATTATGACGACTGATACAAAATTTTTAATATATATGTTTATTTTTTTGCTATTTATCTGGCATTTTAAAATGAAAAGTCAGTCAATGTCCTGAAAATATTTAAGTGAGAAATTTCAAACATTTCAAGGTATTTTTGTAGGAACATTTTCAAAAGGAAAGTTTACCAAACCCAGCTTACATATTCTTTTTATTCCAGTGAACCAGAAGACTTTAATTGCTAGTTTTATTTCACTTTTGTTATACTATACTTTACTAAAAAATTATTGAAAGATGTTATCCATATTTTATTCTATAGTAATTCTCTGAAAAGTGAATGCTTAAACATAAGACGTGAAGTAAAATTGTGAAAATATATTACTCTATGTCTTAATATCAATGGAGAAACAATTGACTAGCATTGTCATACCAAATATATATTTCAGAAGATTCACTTCTATTGCTTTTTTCACTGAACTATTCTGTGTATATTCAGTATTTGTCTTTCTGCTAACATATATACGCATATATTCATATTAAGTATAATTTTACATCTTTATCATGCACTAACATTCTACCTATGAATAATACATGTTGTATTTTTGTATTTTTAGATAATTGATATCAAGTCTTTCTGAAGTAACGTGGGATCTTTTGCTCATCCATGCAATATTTTTACATATATTATACATATATTTTTAGATGTTTCTTCCAAGAAGTTTGATGACGAAACATTTTTACAATTGTGAATTTTCCAGTTACAGAATTTGTAAATATTCGTATATCTCTTGTCCTGTATGCTTTTGCACAATAGTCTGAAATGCAAACATTCCATTATATAGTTATGTGAGTCATGCTTCTTTGCCTTACCTACAGTATTTACTGATTTTGATTTTTACTGCACTTTATGTTTCTGTTAATTTATTGGGTTTTTCCTGACAGTCTCATGGCTTATACAGGTATCACATTTTATTGGAGTGGTTTTCAGGTTATTGGTTTGAAAGACGTACGGGATTTACTCATAAATGTCTGTCCTTTCTGAAGTCTCTCATACTTTCCTCTTTATTGCAATTCTGGCTGTGTCCCCAGACCATACACTCTGAAGACATCTCTGAAACTCTTCAAGGTTTTTATGTTGGTGGTGGGGTTTTTTTATTTGTTTTGTTTTGGTTTTGGTTTTTGTTAAGGCAAATCTCATTGCTCTTCTCTCTTCATTTGTTTCTATTCTACATTTTCTGTGGAAATTCCCTTCACTGACAAATTGTCACAGAACCGAAAGGAAAACAAACTAGTACTTTTGCAGATTTTAAGAAGGCCTGTAGTGGAAAACCAGTCCCCCACAGTGGTTTTATTCATCCCCTTTAATAATTGGTTTCAGTTCAGGTGTAATTTTTATGCATCTTGAAGAACCTTTTAAAATCAATTGCACAACTCCTGAGCAGTTCCTTTCCTTCACCTCAGTATAAAATGCAGTGAAATGCTTAAGTAGGCAGTTCAGTGTTTGCAATATTTTATAATAGTTTTATATATTTTTATATAAATATATATTTATATATCTATAGTATATATATTTTATAATATATAATAGTTTTATATATTTTATTAGTATTTGGATCTTCTATTTAATGATAAATGACACCCTAGTATAAAAAGATGACGAAAAGGATGATAAAAAGGTAACTTTATTCTCTGTAACCCATGGCACACGTAGCTGAATTTATGGCACTAGGGCAGAAATGGCTTTGGATCATAAATTATTAGTGGGGGTTTGTAGCACCTTTTCTATCCTATATGAGTCACTGGCTCAATATCATCACCAGAAGTCAGTAAGTTTAATTTTGTGAAAATATGTTTCTGAAAATACAAGAAAGACCAGAATTTTCCAAATGTCAGAGGTGAAACAGCTGAAGGGGGTATAGGTTCATTCATTGCATGAATAGAATTTTGCTGCTGATGATGATTTAATTTATCAAGATGCAACTAATTATTTGAAGAGAAACAACAAAGAGAAGGGACAAAGGGCACAACTATTGCAACATTTCTGTAGTGAGAAGCATCTGAGGTTCCTTCAGACCGTTATGTATCTAAAATGCAGGCAGCTCCATCCTCTTATCAATTGGTCCCTGTAATGCAGGAGCATAAAAAGAGACTTGCCATGCAGAGTTTCTGTAAGTCACCTTTCTAGGAGACAGCAGAGTGAGAAAGAAAATGAAATTACAAAGGGATCACCCACACAGAGGTAAGGTCTGAATGAGTATGAGTTTTTGCACAATAACTTACATAATTTATATTCACATTGATTTTAATAGTGTTTTATTTGAAACAGTCTCCCCAAAAATAAAATCCCCAAGGAACTCAGATCCTAATAAATTAAGCATGAGTTTAGCATTAGGTAAGATTCATAGCTTATAGATAATAGTGTATAGACCAAAAATGTATGCTGCTATGACTGCATTAAAGTCTGAGAGTTTCAGCAATAGATAATGTGACATAAAGTCTCATGCCATTTATTTATATGGGGTTTTTTTCAAACGTTTTTCATTATAGTATGGGAAAAGAGTATATTTAGGATTTTTATTCAGTCATAAAAAATGAGAATGTTTTGATATACTAGGGGAGCATGTTTGGTTTTTTTTTCTGTTTGTCCATACAGATATAATTTATTTTTTCAAACTGACAGCAGAACCAGAGAAGTTTTTATCTATGCTTTGAAACCAATTTTTGAAACTAAAACTACTTAAATCTCTCTATGTAAATCACATTTAATTCACAACTTTTAACTACAGCTAGATTTTAGCCTTAAGTGTTATCATTTGGTTTGGGCCAGCATATTGCAAGCTAACTGAGCAAAACCAAGGTACTATTGTCAGGCTATTTCTAACTGGTTTCATTTAAATCTTTCTATCATTATTGGTGGGGGTTGAAATTAGAAAAATATACCTAAAAGAGATATCTATCTTTGATCATTCTTTCAAATTCTGCAATACAAATTATGTCTTGCTGTTAGAGCAGCTAGGTCAAGTTTCTCATATCTTTTCAACCTTAATGAAGAGAGTAAACAATTCCAAAGGGCAGGGCAAAAACTACAAAGGCTTGTGAGACTTAAATATGGTCTAAGAAGGACAATTGCTTTATTTTCATGAGAAGATGAAGAGACATATCAGCAACACTCCCAGGCCACAATGTTCCCCTATGAAAGGAGAATCTATCTGGGATACTTTTTAAAAGAAAAAATTGATCACTGACTGAAAATACACATTCCCTTCCCCAATACTAACTTCACAACAAATATTCAGAAAATATCCTTTTTTGCTACGAAAATTTAACCTGAAATAAACACGGCAAGTTGAAAGTCAGGATATAAAACACCCATCTATACATGAATGTATTTGCACAAATTATTAACATATTTTATGCCAATAGTAAATGAACAAGTTTATTATGGAGGGAGCTCCTTATTAGAACTCTCACCTTTAAATCCAAATGAAGACCTTGCCTGATTGTACATGAGTTACAGTGGTTCCTAATTAAACTGATTTTCTAATTTCATTTGATATGCAAAGATTTGCATCATCATCTACAGTCCCCTCGTTTATTACTGATCTCCTAGTATAGAAAAAGAGCCAATAGAAGAAATGAAGGGGAAAATGACTGCAAAAGAGAATGAGAATGCTGTCTTTTCAAGCAACTTTACTGCAATATTTATGTAAATACAATCAGCCTCTGAATATCATAATTCCATAATGCA
This sequence comes from Cyanistes caeruleus, assembly GCF_971803275.1. Lineage (NCBI taxonomy): Eukaryota > Metazoa > Chordata > Aves > Passeriformes > Paridae > Cyanistes > Cyanistes caeruleus. The sequence continues at coordinate 80,733,588 of NC_141701.1, read as the reverse complement.
AAAATATTTTAGGCTTCTGTAAACATGCATTTAATAAGACCAAGACTGATCTACCTTTATTGAATATTAAACCCAAACCAACACCTGTCCAACACTTTTTCTGAAGGACTGTTTATGTTCCTTCTCAACAAAAATACAGAGTAGTCATTGTTCTTTACCTGAAAGACACTGGAGATGATATCTTAGGTTTATCAGATGTCTTACTGAGCCTTGATTGTTATTTGTTACAACATTCCAATATGCTACTCACATAAAGTGTCTTATAAACTGTACCGCTTGTATCAGTGTCCAGGAAACCATGTGGTCTGTGAAGGAGGAAAATAAGAATAAAAAGATATTGCACCTGGAAAGTGGCACTGGAAAGCAATTTTGGAGGCTGTGTAAATTATCATTATGTTTTTCATGGTAATGAGAGAAGAAAGACAAAACGAGACAGGATTCAAAGTAGGCTGTTAGGAGGAAGCTTCTGATTCCTAGGTGGGCTTTTGCCAGTTTTTGAGTAAACTAGTTTGGACATGTCTCTGTAGAGTGTCATCAAAGTGAGCATGAGTAGGTATGTCTTAAATGGGTAAGTTAGGAAATTATCATCTCATGCAGCCATTATTGAACATAAGGGTTTAAACAAAGATGAATGAAACAACTACTGCTACAAAACACTTTTTGTGATCTAGACTTGCCATAATGTAACGCCTCAGGATCCCTCTGATGAAGAAAAGAATGTCTGTGCTCCAAATAAGTTACTGGAAGTCTCTTTAGTGTGGAATAAGGGCAAATTTGAAACGTGCAACACCTAATGCTGAGGACCTGACCTCTACATTAAATGTGCTTTGCAGAGTTATAGTACCTATCTGGTAGTAAAGCTACTGAATTGAAGCCAATGAGCAGGTGTTAATCATTAAGCGCACCTTGCATTTTTTAGGTTTGAAGCAAAAAAATATAAATTACAAGCTCAAAGACTTTTTGGTGAAACTAACTGAAACAGCATGTGGGAGTGGAAAACTTGTTTCAGAAAATCAGTTCTGACATGAATGAAAGTACACCCAAGAATTTCTCTGAATTTCTGATTACTAGAAAAAACAAATTACCTACAAAGGAATAAAAAAGAGATGGGACAAGACAAATTCAAGAATTCACATACGGGTATTGTCCCTTTTACAAAAAGCACAAGGAGATGTGATCGATCAACAAAACCTTGCAATGGAAAACAGCTCAGATGAGAAGAGCAAGATCAATGTTCTTGGAAGATAAGGGAAGAATGTAGGGAATGACTGACTGTTGCAAAGAAAGCTAAACCTCAATACTATGGGGAACAGCAGAGTGGCTTTTCTTTTAGATAAATGGCAATATCAGAGGATCAACTCTTTTTATCAGCTGAATGTGCCAACTGGTTGTGTAAGCAGCCTTCCTGGAGCTAACTTACAGAGATTATTGCCTTCTTGAGCTGGCAGGACCAGCCTGGTGAAAGTGTAAGTGTGGCTTAGCCCATCAAAGGATATAAAAACTGAAGAACAGCTAATATTAAATTCAAATATGTCAACGGACTTAAGCTGGCTCCAGCCTATTTCTCCTCTCTAGTGACTGGGAATGCACAACATCAGGATGATGAGCATGCAGAGACCAGTAATGGGAAGGAGATTTGTACTGTGATTCAACTGCAGGTGACAACTGCTATGTGCCTGTAATGTGCTCTCAGCACACTCCTTGTGTGCCTTTCTTAATGCAAAATACCACATATTTACAGCAAATTTGGTATTACAGGTTAAACCTTCTTCATGCAGAGGAGGATTTCTCTGAAAGAAGCTAGACTTTTAGAAGAACATAAACCTTACAGGGTGTTATTTCTTTTATTCAGCTGAGTTTGGATTCTATCTGGAAATCTTCAGTAAGCCTAAGGCAGAGATAGACATTTCTATTCTGTTATGAATTACTCTTGTTGTAGCATTACCCTCAATTTGATCATTTGCATATCTAAAATAATTGCAGCTTGGATTTAAATTTAAAAGGTACTTTTAAAGAGGACAATTATACACACATATTGCTTCTGTACTATATTATCATCATCAAAGAAAGTTCATTTACATCAACAGCATGAAAGTCAAACAGGCAGTCATAGGAACAGCATAATGAAAAATGAAAAAGAAAACCACCACAGTTAGTAGGAATAAAGCTTTGTCACAAGAATAGCTTCACTAATTCAAATATTATTTCATTTTATTCATCCAAATATCATATGGATTTAAATTTTCAATAGTTACAATGGGTAATATCTAAAATAATAGCTTATGCATTCTATCGATTTTTTTTTTCTGATGTACTTGGCTTTTAAAGTGAAATCAGTAATAAAATAACTAATTACATGATTCTGCTCCTTCTCTGGTTAATTACATATATACATTGATCAAATCACTGTTTTTGTTTTTTTTTTTTTAATTCTTTTAAATGGTAGCAGCAAAGTTACTGTGGAAATATTATTATTAATATAGTTAGTTATTATTGGGCATTATATTCACATTCTAACATATTTATATAAGATATATAAGAGATTTTATAAACTATCGCACTATGCAGGACAACAGGTCATCTGTTCAATTTATCCTAATTCAGGGAATGGCAATAAGGCAAGGATATGAGAACATGGCAAGTGCAGAATTATCCTGCCACTGATATATTTTTCACAGCTACAGGCCACAAGGGATTTCAGAACTAGGTACTGCATTTAGAATGCTGCATTTAACAGGCACTGATAACTTGTCTTATCTATTTGGAAGTAATTTATGACTACAATTATAAGTTGTGTGGAAAAATAGTTATTTTCCTTTTTAGCTTGCTAACTGATAATTTCACTGAGTGGACTTCTTGTGATCAATCATTCTCTATTTATCACCTAACATCATTCATCTCTGTTCTTTTGGCCCCTCATCTATTACTTTTTCATTCTGATGAATTCTCTCCCATTAGTACTTCCTGATTCCATCCTGAAACATTTTTGTTACCTTACCATGTTCTGGTCTGCTGTATTTGAGTGTCTGTTCCGTATGTCAGTGCTTCAAGCCATTTTCTATGGTGTGTGGTGGATCCATATCTAATTAAGAGAGAGTGCAGGGGAGAGCAATAGGCTAATGAACCACTGCAAGGGCTTGCTCTGAGCAAATCTTCAGTTGTTTAGTATTAGTGTCACAGTGTGGATGATTGAACATAAAGTCTATTAAAGTTTATATGTCAACAACACCAAAAAATAAACAAAATTACTTTCAGTATGAAAGGCACTAAAAAATGTAATGAACACAGAAGTATAAGTCTTAAAAATTGCCTGTCACTGACAGAAAAGCTGCCTATCACCACTGAAAAGTCCATCCTATGTCTGTGGACACCATCAGAACATATTTGATTGGAAGTACATAAAGATTTTAAGATGTATGGATTTTTACTGTGGATCCTGGTATTTTATAGGTGCTCAGTTTCTTTATAACTTCATCTTATTAAAAAAGCCACTTTGCCATGAATAAAGTCCCTATTGGTACAATATTTTCAGGTGCTCATTCATCACAATTGTATTCTTAATGGTTTCACTTTTGAAATAACATAACATCTGTCAAATAAAAAAACTTTCCTGAAGCTTCTCCAATTGTTTTGCACCTCCCAGCCATACGCATCCATGGAAATAGGTTCATCTTCCACATTATTTCCCACAGAAATATTTTTTATTATTATTGTCAGGTTTATTTGTCACATTCTGCCAAAACTTTTGTATTATTAAGTTGTCTTCTCATGATAAGCCATAACATCTTCAATTAGACCATTCACAGGAATGATGGTAATTTTTGACTGTTTGATATTAGTAATAATATTGTTAAAAATAATAATGATTACCCCAAAGTTTTTACCTTTCAAAGACTCTTGAGGTCTTGTTTTGCTATAGATTAGCATTTTCATCTTTCATGCATTAATCAATATTTCATAGTCTTTTCTGATCACTCAAACCCTCTAGGGTTTCTTGAAGCAGAGTAATTTTAATATCCAAAGTTATTGATTAACTCCAATTTTCATTTATGATTTCTTTAAAATATTTCCATTTTGTACTCTTTGCCCTCTTGAACAGAGAATTTGAAGAGAGAAGACAACAGTGTGTGCATTCACACTTTCTCTTTGTTGACTACAAGTATCTCTTATGTCTGTTTTTACAGGCAATTATGCTTGTGGCACAGTCAGTTTGTATCCCTCCTTTTTTCTTATCACTTGGTAAGTTGACACATTTTCCTATAAATTCTGAAGAGGCTTCAGCTTTACCATTCTTACGTGAAATACGAAAGAAACTCCTGTGAACTACTACCAGGCAACACCTGAGAGCGTGGTCCAGTTTTCTAAATATCTTAACATATTAAGTGCAGGAATTGCCATTAAAAACATGCACCTTTAGTTATTACCACATGTTTTATTTTTGTAGTTTTTTTTTTCTGTTTGTTTCCAAGTCTTTTAATTAAAAGTGCAATTTTAATTGTTAATGCAGTTTTGTCCTCCTAAACAGTCAACAACCTGCAACAGTTCATTGTGTTTATATGGATCCTCATAAGACTCTTTCTAGCTATCCATATTTTCCTTCATGTGGTTTGCATCCCACCTGTTTTGATTTAGTCATTTTACTATTCAGGCACACAAAACAGAAGATCTTTCTGCAGTGCTTCACAATCAGTATATTTTGACTATTGAGAGTATTTGATGATACTGGGAACATTGACAAACTTGTCTGTTAACAGTCACATCTTTTTTCTGATCATTTAAGAATGCATTGTATAATACTGAGCCTAACACAGACCAGTGAGAATGTATCTGTAGAAAAATGGTTCATACTGAAATGTGATACTACCACCATGAAATTCAAATGGCTTTGTATTTGGGACTAGCTGTAGTCTGGTCTTAAAGTCCTTGTGGCTGAAGTATAATAAATATGCTCCTGAATTACATGCTCTCCTATTGTTTTGTCCAAAATAAATAGTTGTACATACTTCAAGACTACCTGTAGCAGTGTGCTTCTTGTTAATGGTATGTTCTGTTATTACCTAAGTTGATGGGTTGGTCCAAATGAGACCCTCCCACCTCACACTGTCAATCTACCCTGAGTCTCCTGTCAATCTGTTTTAGGCCCACTGCATGCTTGGAATTCCACTTCAGAAATTCCCTAAACTTCAATGTTTGATTAGTCCATGTGACCCAACTTTCTCCCCCTACCTCCCTCATTGAATGATGATTTTGTGAACCCTGCCTTTTACTCTCCCCAGGATATCTCTGATTAGCTGATGCTTTGTACCCTCCCTTTGAACCGCCTCCCTATTTCAGCTGTTGCACACTCGCATTTCTGTCTTTTGCCCCCAAATTCCCCAGTGCAATACATCCTCTATTATCCCATGCAAAAGACTCCCCTCTCGTCCTTGCCTCCTCAGAGCACAGACTGACAGCCAAAAAGCCGTAGAGCAAGTGCTCTTGTCACACCTCGGGTCATCCTGCTCTGGGGTGTGACCCACTCCTGTCGCAGGCCGAAGTGATAGAGCCAGATCAGCTCCAGCGAGATGTGGTAACTACCCATGGCACAAACCACAGCGCTTCACAGACAAAAAGACTCTTTTTATAAAAAGAGTAATCTTTGTCTGCACAAAATTGCTGTTTGGGATACTCCCCACCAAGGAGTTGGGGAATATCCAATTCTCTTAATTTCTCTGTCTTTTTAACCAGTTTGCTGTATGCAAAGCAATTTCATTTTTTATCCCATGAACAAGTCTGTTTATCTGTGATATTTTGGTAAAGGACGCTATCCATTTGCATTAAATCAGTGAGAAACTCTTGCCCTGCGACACAGTGAATCCTTCAAAAAACTCCAGGGGATCGATCTATGAGGTATGATTTCTATCTTCCTATTCTTTTTTCTATTTTACCAATAAATTGCTAAATTCTTGTACTTTACCATCCTGGGTTTGCCTCAACTGAGATTTTTGGTAAAGAAAAGGGAGTAACCTTCCCTGTGAAAATAATATAGCTTCCTCCATGGTTGACAGAACCAATAACCAGCTAGAATTGCCCTACGAATCCATATATTTGAGAAAAGAGGAACAGAAAAAGCTGTTTCTTGCTTCCAACTTTTGAAGAGGTAACTTGCCCCAGGAACTGAAGAAGAAGACCTCTGTTGGAGATGGATGAAGAGAACTTTTATTTCTATGCTAGAACAGCTCATCCTTAAAATTGCACCCCAATAAGGTGAGTTGACCCATGGCTGTAGTTGTGGGAAGACTACCCGACGTGGGAGGGACTTCATGATTGTAGAGTTCTGGGCAGCTGCTATGTGTGAAAATTAAAACCATGAGAGAACTGTTTCCTGTGGAAAGGTCTCCATGGCACAGCAGGAGAAACTCCTCTCCCTGAGTGAACTGAAGAAAGATTGTTTTCGAAGTGGTAAACTGACTGCAAATACCAGGTTTTGTCTCTTAAGCTGTAAGTGGGAAAGGAAAAAAAAAAAGTGGGGAGAAGTGTTCTGAAGATTTATTCTGATTCTTATTATTTTTCTTTTAGTTCTGTTAAAAAAGTCTTCCTTAAATCTCTTTTAAGTTTTGAGCCTTCTTTTCCCTTTCTCCTAATCCTTATCTCAAAGCAGAATAAATAATTTTAGTGGGTGCACTGGTGTTCAGCCAGCACTTAACCCACTACATTAATTGGTTCATTGGCCAAGAAACTCGAATTGGCAAACTAAAACCACTACCTGTACTGTTCTTTAATACCTAATATTTATCTCTAGCCATTCAAAGGGAAGCTGCTATTTTATTTGATTTCCTTTAGTGCCTTTAGTATCAAAGGCAAAATATTTAACTATTTAAATATGCAAACTAATAGCTCTGTGATATCATATTTAAGTTGCCTTAGAATTCTCTGATGAATGCATGCCATTTGTCTTGCAGAAGCTAAGAAATTCTTCTTAACATAACGCTGCTTCTCATAACATAACTTCAGAAAAAAAGGATAAGCATAGATATGTGTGCTTCTATTAGCTCCATTTAGGTTTCAACAACTTGCAGTTAATGCAGCTCAGATGACTGAACTCATTAGTACTGGTGGTATCCTCTTTCTAGCTAAATTCCTGATCAGAGTGGAATGGAAACCATAATATTGTTTGGTTTGGGGGTTTGGTTATTTGTTTTGTTGATTCATTTTCTGTCTTATTTTTAATTACAACATAAAAATCATCTCTCCCCATAATTGATAAGAAATATAATATTACTTTTTCCAGAGATACAGATAGATTTTCTTGTAGAACCTAGTTCAAAATGTTTTTAGTGTATCCTGAGGAAGAATGGATTCAAATATTATGATATAGAGGCTATTTATAATCAAGAGGGCTAAAAGTCTTAAACAGAGGCAAAAATATGCGGGTGGTGCCTTGAGAGACTACCAAGAACAAAGGCTAGACAGTGTTAAAGGAATAAAGTAGTTACTTATTAAAAAAGCTTTCAAAGGATACACCTTGGGCAGTACAAGAGCCTGGCCAAGGCAACACCCAAGATGGACAACCGATCACATGTTTTCACAATTTTATAGGTTCTGGTCCATAATGGGGTTAATTGTACAGTTACAGCTTCAGGTTATGAAGTCCCATCCTCCCAGATTGCTCTCCTCAATTTGCTGTTGTTTCTGCTTTTTGGGCCTGAGGCTGCAACAGTGTCCTTGGTTCTCAGGCTAGAAAAGGATTGTTTTGTCTAACTGAACTGTGAAGAGAACTTGCTAACACTTCATATGAAGTTCAAAGTTAAATACTAATGCAGTACAGAGTCTGTAAAATATGAAAGCTAAAACTTCAAGGCATCACGGGATGTATGGAACTTTCTAAATTTTTATTATGAAGTCTACAACACAATGAGAATTTAATTTGAACAAGTCATGTCCCATTTGGTTACACTAATATGTAAAGACATGGGCTAAATCTTACCTTGTGATGAAATATTTATCTGATGTCAGTGAAGCTTATGCAGAGTCAAATTAAAACTGTGTTTTTCAGCCCTACTCATATGACACAGAGTTGATGTTGCCTCTGTTGCTGTTTGTTCCTTCATTATTCTTTGACTGAAGAAAAATTGTTTGTAACTCATATGGGAAGAGTAAATTTATTACACCTTAGCTCAAAACCATTAACTTTCCTGTACAATAGTGCCACAATATATTTTTTACACAAGATTTCAGTACATTGCAATAATTTTTATTTGTCCATACAAATTAATGTGAGCATTATTTTCTACAACTAGTTCACATGAATGAACCACACTTAAAACAATATCTGTATATGTGTGAAATACAGAATACTATTGTCTTTATTTATCTTTCATTTTCTTCCAACAATAGAGATTTATTGTTTTCAGCTGAACATCCAGCTGTTATTATTGGTTAGTATCTATCTTATTACTTTTATAAAACATCAATGAATTTGTATCATCAGTGACAGAATTAATTTCACCACCAACCTAAAGGCAAACTGAGTTACCTGACATCCTTCCAATTGTAGAATATATATATTACTTTCTGTTTTTGTCTTTTAAGTCTTCTAGTCTCTTCTGTTGACCTGTTTTATTGGTACTTTATCCCGAACGCCACCATATTTTTTTTACTATATACATTACTGTATAAGTATTACTATGTATTGTTTATATACTTCCTCCTCATGATATTGCAAACCTTTTCATTAACTTTTTCTACAATTCTTATCCTCTCATAGCTTAGTTTTGGCTCCTCATGGGGATGAGAAAATTGGCAGTGAAATTGAGCCCAGGAAGAAAGGAAAAGTGGGGAGAAAGTGGTTTTAAATTTTTGATTTATTTATCACTACCCTGCTCTGATTTGATTGTTAATAAATTAAACTAGTTTCCCAAAGCTGAGTCTGTTTTTCCTGTCATGGTAATCAGTGATCTCTCCCTGTCCTTATTTTGACAATTTTTGTTTTATCTTCTGTACCCTGTCCAGCTGAGGAGTGATAAATTTGCTTTCTTGGGTACATGGCATCCAGTACATACATAAAAAAAAAATATTTATTAGCAAACTTTTTTATAAAAGTGAAAAAAATTCCATGTGCTAATTTGGTGTGTTTTCACATAAGGTCTCTAAGTAATCTAATTAATTTAAAATACTACATTATTTTTCTAAATAGATGTTTTTCCAAAACATGTCACCCTTTCAGAAATACTATATTGAATATTTCCACACCAGATAGAGTTGATAAGGCTAATTGTCCAATATGGAGCCATCCTATTAGCACTGTTTTTGTAAACCCTATGATTTTGGTGAGACTATTAAGTTTACAAGAACAGGTGTATGTGCAGCCTCTGTAGAATTTAGGTACGTAGAGATTTTAGAAGGCAAGAAAAAATTCTACATATTTAGGGTATTAAACAGTATGTAAATTTTAATTTTACACAATGCATGTTCAGAGCTGTCAGACAGAGCTCTGAAATTTTAATTTTTTGATAATTAAAATTACTTCATTTTTTTCTATATTTTTCTGAGGTATACTATTGAGTCTTCATTACTTTAAGAAAAATAGAATTCTCTAGTAAAAACAAGGATCATGGAAAACAGCTACACTTTTTGAAAGGATGCAATAGGACTCTGACTAGAATTTTTTCTAAACCACAAATTATTTGCAGCTATTCTCCTTAATATTAAATAGACCAAAGGCTAGGGCCAGCTACAGCATGGGAAAATCTTGAGGTAAAATTGCTTTGATAATGGTCTACAACTTGAGCACAAACCTTTATTCTGTCTACAAGATTCCTGAATGTGGAATCCCAAATGTCAAACCTAATCTGGACTGGTTAAAATTAATTTGCACATTATAAGGTCCTATCTGTCACAAGGTTGAATATTGAAGGAGTAAGTAAAGGCAATCAGCTTTTTGCATTAGCTTAAACTGCAGGAAGCTAATTTAATTTCATCATAAAATTCTTTTTAGGAATAGATGAATGAAAAAAAGAGTTAAAAATCTAGTTTTTAATGGTTATGACTGTCTTTATCAGGGACACGATTTTTCATCATCCATTATAGTGAAAAATTCTTATTATGTATGAAGTTAAAAAAAACAACAATAGAAGAAGAGAGCATCAAACAGTCTAAAAGTTATTTTTTCTGATCTCATCATAAAATCAAGTCCAGATGATATGCACACAGTAAGAATTCTGAGTTAGCCATTAATCTTTTGAGTAAAAACCAAATAGATTTTTTCCTATAAAATCAGAGCAGGCCTTAAATCCAAAGAAGTTGCTAAATATTCTTTTCCACCAGAACCAGGATGGGTAGACAGTATCAGATGTTGCCTACTAGACAAGCTCTCTGGGAAAATTTGTCTATATGAATTTTTAATTACCACAGAGAAATATTTAATAGCACTGGTTTAATTCTTAAAGTAGGAAAAACACCCTCAAAATCATTACCATCATTCACTTTTGTAATAAAAGATAGATCTCTCAAGTCACCATGCTTTTCAGAGGGTTTCTGGCTTAGGCATCTACTGTGACACATCCCAGGAGGTGAAGGTAACTGGGGTTCTTATTAATGGATCCCTTGGGGTGGATTACAGTGAAACCACACTAAAAGATCAGTGATATGTAGGGTTTATTTGAGAACAATTTGGAATGGAAAGGCGGTATGTAGCCATTTTGGCTATTGTTACCTATGGAAATTTAGCAATATAAAAGCATAAAAATAACACTTAGCAAAACGTGTAAGGAAAAGGTAGAAAGTGAAAGAAATAATAAAAGTAGAAAGAAATCAGCACCTGTGGATCCAATGAGAGACTTGATTGTAGCAATTTATGTCTGTTGGTGGAAGTAATGACTTGATCGGTCAGGGGTGGGGGAATCCTGCTGATGCCTTGGAGAGGCTACCTAGAACTGAAGCTAGAAAGAGTTAGAGGATAAAGGTAGGTATTTATTGAAAGGCCTTCTAAGGGTACACCTTGGGCAGTGCAGAAGCCTCACAGAGACTACACCCAACATGGACGAAGGTCAACCAGTTTTTCAGAAATATGTAAATTTGGTCTATTTGCTTATCAGGGGTTAATTGTCCAAGCAAGGCTTCAGGTAATGAAGTGATTAATTCCAAGTTTGCCCCCCCTCCCCCAGTTCACTGTTGTTTACATTCTTTGGGGCCTACCTGAGACAGTAAGCTGTCCTTGAGTTTCAGGCCTAGAGAGAAATTGTATTATCTGAATAAAAAGGGAGAACAGTAGCTGACAGGCCATGGAGTTTTAGCGTTACACACTTAAGCAGTACTGATCTGAAAAATATTAAAGCTAAAACTTAAGGCATCACTGTGAAACACAAAGTTCAATGGGTTAATATACATTCAGGTTCAGGTGGGAACTCTCCAGTGCCTCTCCCCAAGAGTGGGGTGGAAATTTACACTGTCTGATGCAACAATGTGGATCATGTGCAGTCGATAGAAAGCCCTGGGAATAGGTCTGGGGGTGTTTTGGGGGTCTTTGATGGTTTATGACACCTTCTAAGACAGATGCCTCTCCCTCTGTGTAGTTGAACCACTTATGCCCCATCAGGAGGGATGAATATCCTCAGGCCTACGTGTGAATGTCCTGGCACTTCCCTGGGAGCAGTTTTCACACCTGAGCAAGTTATGTCCGTATCAGAAGGGATGAATAATGTGCATGTCCTGATTCCTTTTCTGGGGCAGGGATTTACAGCTGAGCCAGTTCTGTAAAAGAGGACACAGGCATGATAAAAATCCCACCTTGCAGAATCTGCTTCTTACTGGCCTTATCTGACTCAAAACCCAGCTTGTACCCTCTGGTGGTGGATGCTCACCCCCTCTGCACCTGGGCTGTTCCCTGGCACATCAGCAGCAAAGCACCTGCTGTTCTTGCAAATGGCTGACTGAGTCATTACCCATTAACATTTCAGTCTCTCACAGCAGCATGTCTGTGCAGAGTCCTTTTTCAAGTTAAAATACCAAATTTGTACCTTTTAGAAAATTGTCAAGGACTGCAGGAATACAAAAACTCAGTTGACACTGATTTCAAGGGAACAATGACAATCTACAAGAGCAAAGAATGACATTAAAGATGAATCTGTAATGTCACTACTATTAGTCAATTAACGTGTCAAATGCTAATGTCTGATCTATTCCCCTCTGTAAATAGACTTCAGCTTTCCAAGGTTAACAGCTTTACTATTTACAAGAGCAATCAGTTTTCATGCAAAATTTTTAAAGAAAAAAACCTCTAAATTTAAAGTTTTCTAACAATATGAAACTCAAATGTGACAGTTTTACATCATTTTCTTTAATGCAACCAGGCAAATAAAAATCTGTTATGGCTTCAAAGCCATTATATTTATCATGCCTCCATTTTTCTCACCCTGAAGCCTCTCTATGTAATAGATTTCCAGGTTCTTGTGCCTGTAACAACTGCAATATCTCGTTATTTTTAAAAGGATCCTGATAGCAAGGGCTATTGAGGTGCTTGAGCAGTAGATGCTATTGTTTGATAAATATCCTGAGAGCTTGCAGTGACTGTCCTAACAGTGAGCTGTTTCCTCCATATTTTTTAATTATCTGAAAGGTAAGAACAATAAATATATTTTATGTCTGTCCTATATTTGCAACACCTTGAGGACAGATATATTCCAAGCACTATTATTACATATTTTCATGAACAGATATTTTTGAGCAGTGAATACATTCTACTACATTCCCTAAAAAACCCCTCAGCTTACTTTACTTTAGCAACAATTGTTCTGTTTTAACGATCATAAAGCTGTTCATGTGAAATAGCACTTCACATACTACAGATCAGAGATAATACCAATCAACCTAATTTTTTATTGAGCCTTCTGGAGATACAAAGGGTTTTTTATGTATTTCTAGGATATATGAAATCTTGATATGTTCACTGCTCCCTGGTGGGTTTAGTAACACACTAGAGCTCTGTGCTGAGATGGTTGGTTGCAGTCTAAATATGAAGGAGCTCCCTATGGCAGTGCCTGACCTGCTTCGATCTACACCCCACAGTACTTAACTCTAATATGTGTAGGATGGGAACAGCTCTTGTTGAGGGACGGGATGTAACTTTGGGCTGGGGGAAAAAGATCACACTGTCAACAAGGTTGCAAGTTTGAGTGTTAAAGGGGAGCAGAGAGAGGAAGATAAGTTTTATCAAAAGACTGAAAGAGATCAAATAGTTACTAAATTATTTTTGAGGAGCTGCCTACAATTTTCTGTTCACTGCTGACACTTTGTGATTTTGCAGTTATTTACAATATGAAGAGATATGCTAAGAAAAAAAATATCTATTGCAGTGAATATTATGAAATTTGACAGAAAGGAGGGTTATTCACTGGCTATGCAAAGGTAAGAGATATCTAAGAAGAAAGTGAATAATATTTGAAGGATTTTTACGGCTAAATCTTGAAGAAATTATTTAGAGTCATTTGCAGGAGTGGGGAGCAGGAAAAGAATCTGAACAACTGAATCGGAAAAGAACTTAGAGAATCTAGTACTAAGTACTCTGACAGTAGTCTTTGAACTGAAAAACAGTTTTATGAAATTTAACAAAAGTAAATTACTTTTGAAGTTAGACAAGAAACAGGCAAAACTTTTAGAGCTATGTAGGACTGATTCTGTCAGAAAGTCCCTCTTTATATCCATTTGTATGAACAGCTTTCATAAATTTCAGTAGGCTTGTCCTGGGAAACATTTACCAGGAAACAAAGGTCCGAAAAGAGGAAAAGTCAGTGCTGAGTAGGGAGTGAGTGTACAGGCTCATGGACAACATCTGGCAACTAGGAGTCCTGCTGGATATTCAAGAATCAATACAGTCAAGACAGGAAGAGTTTGTTTGGTCTGTAGAAGGCCACTAAAACACACCTGACATCAAGAAAAGGTCATGTAAGTCCATCCACATCCAAGACTGCAGTAGCACATGTGCAGAGGAAGACTACAGCATTACAGAAACACGTAATGAAATAAACATCACTCTGAAGAGTGTCTAAACTCCTGCCAAAAAGCCAGGTGACAATAGTATGTCCCCCTGCTCCTGAGGAAAGAGCTGGGCTTTGTCCCCAGCTGCAGCTCCAACTGGGTAACTACAAGGGGAGGTGAGAGTGCGTGCATGAGGGAGGGAGGGAGGGAGGGAGGGAGGGAGGGAGGGAGTGACTGAGTGACTGAGTGACTGAGTGACTGAGTGACTGAGTGACTGAGTGACTGAGTGAATATACTGTGTGAATACTTACCTTTTGTTAATAATAAAAGTTTGATTGCATTAATAATAACTGTTTTAAGGAATAAAATGCTTTTTAGAAAGTCTTCAGATGCAGTGAAGTGTATCTCCCCTTGTCTCAATCCCCCATTACAAAAACCCCAATTTACAATCCTTCCAATACAAAGAAAAATAAGATATTTATACAGTGTATTTGAAGCAAAAGCACAGTTCAATGAAAAGTGGAAAAGGAAGGCTTCTTAGTGATACTTCAATCAGCATAAATTCATTATAAATATATCTAGCCTTTCAACAACACTGCCTTCAATTCAATGCTTCTGATGTCATTAAGTTGAAGAACATTATTATATCTTTGGTACTCAACATTCAGGGAGACAATGTTGGCCAGCTGACAAGTATATTCAGCTGGCTTGGCTTCCAAATCTAACCCCAGGCTTCAAAGCATTAGTGAAAAACAGTGTCGGCTTTACATATTTAAATTTTGCAGAAAGGGAAGGAAACAAAAACTTGTATCCCCTCTGTAAAAAAAGATTTAATGAAAATGTTTAGAAACATATATTACCATGTCTTTTTCAAGCCACAAAGAAAATCAGAACCAACAATTCATATTCTTTACTGAGTTTCTGCATCCAGAGATGATGAAAGAAATTATTGCCTTCTGATTTAAATCATATGGAAAGGATCATTTCCTTTATGAGCAGAAGTTTCATAATGGCAGCAAATAGGCAAGCATGATATTATGGACTCTGCTAAAGTAACATTTTTATTGTGCCAAATAAATATTTTTGGATTTCAAGTCAGATATTTTGGTACTAAAGAATGTAGCTTTACTATTTAGTTTGTATTTTCAATAAGGCCTATTAAAACACTTTGAGGAAGACAAAATAATAAAAACAGTAAGTAAATGTATGATGCACTAAAGTAGACAAGGGAAAGATTATTTGTTGACAGCATATTAAAAGGAGGTATTTTACACTTTATCATTCCTTTATTTGATTTGGTTTTTATATATTTTCAAGTTTATTTTATTTATATATTTCTTCTGCATTGCCTCTTGCCAGAGAAGATTCGCATGTTGTGACTGAAAATTGTTTCCCATGATATTTTTTTCCCTTTCTGGTGGATGTCGACCTCTTCTCCCAGGCAATTAGCAGCAAGACAAGAGGACATAGCCTCAAGCTACACTAGGGGAGGTTCATGCTGGACATCAGAAGGAATTTCTTTATGGAAAGGGTTGTTAAACACTGGGGTGGACTGCCCAGGGAGGTGGTGGAGTCACCATCCCTGGAGGTCTTTAAGAAATGACTGAAAATAGCACTTAGTGTCATGATCTAGTCGTGGCATTTCGTTAAAGGCTGGACTTGATCTTAGAGGTCTTTTCCATTCTAAATGGTTCTGTGATTCTAGTAATATCTCACCTTTCATGTTGCATGCCAGATTCTTCCCTTCCTTGAAAGCTTATATTACTCTCTATAATTTCTCAGTGATCTTTTCTTTTCCTGAGCCTTTATTTGTGGAGATTAGGAACTGGAAGAAATACTGCAGCATAGGATTTCCCATTTATTATTTCCTTTTCTTGCTATATTTATTCAGTTCTAGAACTAATTTTAGTTCTGTGTAAAGTGCATAGTAATGTAGATGTGAGCAGCATAGAATCTACTTATTTTCCTTTATCAACACTAGAAAAATACAACATGGCAAGAAATAGCAAAAGAATTTCAAGTCCCAAAACATGGCATTTTTTCCTTTTCCTTTTCTTTTTAGTTTCTTTGTTTACTTTTAAAAATGATCTACTATAAAATGGAAAAAAAAAAAAAACTCACAGAAAATACAAGTTTCTGTACAGTTAAGATTTTAGTATAATCTTTAATGGTGTATTTGGGGGATAATCCATGAATTTAGTGTCATAATGGGTTCTTGGGATTAATTTTTTCCTTTTTTTCTTTCTTTTTGAATAATTGTAGGTCAATCAAAATGAGATTCCTGTCTCTAAATGCTTTCTCATCAATTCAGAAGACATAAATATTATCTATATGAATATATGCATTGAACTAATTACAAGACTGAGGAAAAATGTTACAGGTAAAAATTATGTTTTCAGATGACTTAAAAGAATATGTTGAAAGAATCTCACTGAAGTTTTAAGTATTGTTTCTGTACTTTATTTTATGTTATAGAATTACAGAAAGACTGAATAATTCAGTCTAGAAGGGACTCTTTCCCAACCTCATGCTCAAAGCAAGTTCAGCTTTGGGATCACCAGGCTGCATATACTCATAACTTCCCCTTCCCTTCATCATGGCTATGAGGCCTGAAGGTCCTTAATTCTTACAGCCCATAAACCATATTTCAAATAAAACCATTTGAAATTAAAATTATTATTTCGCTGAGATAAAGGGTCACTTTTACAGCTCCTAATCTTGCATGACCTAAGCATAGTCACCTTGATTTACAATGCCATAAGCTGATATTTAAGCAGTGTTCATTCATTAAACACTAATTTTAAATTCCTGTGTAATAAGCATTTAGCTTGCCAAAGTCTTATACAATGTCATATATTTTTAGGCCACTGACATACAAAATTTCCTTGTACCACAGAAAAAAAAAATGTATGACACTGAGTGTCTAAGTTTCTCAAATGATTGGCCTTTGCAGCATTATAAAAAGCTTAACCCCTGTGAACAATCCTAGGGATCAAGGAATGTTCCCTTTGTACTGGGCTTTTATTAATGTCTTATGACTGACTAGTGAGCAGTAATGAACTTCATGTACGAAGCAGAACCTCAACAAAAACACAGAGAATTTTCTGTTCCTATGCCTTTGGGTGTTTTAACACAGCTTCTGGCCAGAGCTCTGGCTCACAGTTTGAATAAAAGATATAATTCATAGGGACTTTTAACAACTAAGATTTTCATGTATGTATGTGAGCACATTCCTGTCTTACCCACACATTATCAGCATATAGCTTGTATCTGTCTTGGCACAAAATGGAATGAACACTACAATCCAACTGCTACTAGCAATTACTAGAAACTGTAACATGAACTCAGCTAAGGCCAGAAAGGAGCAGATTTTAAGCTACTCCTTAGAACACTTTGACAGCAAGTCAAATAGGAGTGATGATTAGGTTTACTGATCGTCATACAAAAAATCACATCTTTCCAAGAGTATGTTGCATGCTATTGTGCTGAGTCTTGAGCAATCCTTGCTACAGAGACAAAAAGAGAAACATTTCAGGGTGGGATTAGGACACTAGGTTCTTTTAATCTCTGTTTATATTTCGATTTTCTTATCTCCCAAATCATAACAGTGAGGCTTTCAGCCTCGGTGTGTAATCCATACCAGCACATGGACTCACATCACCAGTGAACGATGCTTTTATCACTCCCATTTTTTTAGAGAAACACAATGGTGCATGGGAATCACCAAAGAAGACCTGCACTGAGCAGTCTGTGAGAAACACTTAAATGTAAATTTTCCTGGTTGGCAGAAATGAGGACTTCTACGAAGCCAAATTAAAAATATTTTGTCAGCCTTTAAACCAGAAGAACATGCCCTACACAGACAACCACAAAACTCTAGGGTCTAATGTACAGAGAGCTGTCACGAAAAGGAAGCTTTCTTAAGCAGAACTGAATCAGTAGATGATAATTCTGTTTACTTTAAAATGAAAAGAACTTTGATATGTTGTAACCTTTTTGATTTGGCAATTAAAGCACAGATTAACATGACATTTCCATATTTTCTTTCTGACCCTGTAGTCATTATAGAAGAATATCGATTATGATGCTCTTTATGATTCCAAATCCATTTTCATCTCATGTCCTCCCCAGCCCACCTCAGCTAAAACAACTGTGTTTTACCATAGAAAATGATAGCTCTTGGGAATAAAAAATTAAATAATTAGACTGGCAATTCATAGACATTACTGCCTTTAAAAAAAAAAAAAAGAAACAAAAAAAAATAAAAAAAGAAAAAAGAATACCACAGAATTAATAGGAACCATGGCTTCATAGCTTTAGATTTACTAGCCTGAAAAGTGACAGCCTCTCCCTGTTCTTGTCCGTAACAACTCAAGTAGGTTAGAGCATGGTGCTAATAACACCAAGGTTGTGGGTTTGATCCCTTTGTGGGCCATTCACTGAAGAGTTTGCCTTGATGATCCTGCTTGGTCCCTTCCTGCTCAGACTATTCTGTGATTCTGTGAAATACATAAACTTTTTCTCTTTTTCTACTTCCCACTGTGCATTACAGTAAGCTGTAAAAAACAGACTTCTCAGTAAATCCTATACACACAACAATCTGAAGAAATTCCACTCTAGCTAAGTGTAAAAGGTGATGTTTTCAAGTACTGGATAAGCCACTCACACAAAAAGGCTCTACAGAACAATCTACAAGAAGAAATAAAGCAGTCAGGGTCAGAGTTTATGTACTCCTTTTCTAGTCCCTTCTCACCGTAATGAGTGTGCAATAGTTCTAGCTCAGTTAACCCTGTGTTATTTTAGTTAGACTTTATTTGATCCAAAAATACAGTGACTTTTCTTCATAGATGAGATAAGGCTCTGTGACCTAGCTGTGAGAAAGCAAAGAGCAGAAGCATGACAGGACTACATTATTTCTGAAAGCACAAAGAAATAGCAGTGTGTGCCTGGAGACATTTGTGTGGAAGTTCAGTGTGTGCGACCCACTCATGACCTTGGGCTCCAATTGGAGGCACTTATTACATGGAGAGGTACCTCCTCCCAGGTGTTCTTCTACAGCCACCCTCCCTTCCACCCTGGCTGGGCTGCCATAGCAATTGTCTAATTCCTTCTTTTGCAGGCTCACACTTCTTACCCTGTGGGCATTCCACTTCCTTTCCTCATCTTGGTCTCGGGTGTGCCACCTTCTTCATACATTCTGACATTCATTTCTACTGCCTTTTTAATGTGTGTCCTTTTTCACATGAAAGTCCTCAAGATGTAAAACATAAATCTCACACACAAACTCTTCTATTGTTTTGTTGGTTTTTTTTTCCATATTCTGAAAGAAACCACAAAAAAGTTATAATCCCTGATTTTTCTAAATCTATAAGATATAGCTAGCTTTTGGCCTTTCCATAGCACTCATCACCCTACCAAGCAGGCTTTAAATGACTTAATTGATATCAATAAATACACATTTAAGCAGATTTATAGTATGTTATTTTATTGTATCTTATCCGCAGTATCATCTTCTGTCTCACCTAAGCAGATTAGTATTTTTGGATTTCAGTCATATGGATTCCTCAAGAGACAGGCATGGAACTAAATAACATCAGGTTTTCATCACGCACATCTACCACAAAACTAAAAGCCACACAACTACCCTATCAAAGCGACTTGTAAATTTGTACACAAATACATAAGCTTAGAGAAGGAAGTTTCCAGAGTTCCATGGAGTAACCATAAAACTACTTAAGTACCTTTTTCTGATACTGTGCTCTCTGTGAAGTTTCTAAATTTGGAGCTAAGCTTGAATTAGAATTTGGAGTTTAAGATGTAATAAGTACTTGTGAATAATTTTATAAGTTGGCGTTTCTGTGATCAAAGTATCTCCTAGCTTTATATTTCACCACACTCAGGAATGGATACTAGTGTATAATTCCACATTATATAGACTTTCAACTGCAAAGTGTGATAATTTATGAGTAAATTTTGCTGTACTTCCACTTTTATTGTTCAGAAGAAGAGGATAAAAAGACCCTAATTATTTTGGTTTTGTAGGAGACGCTTTAAACTGAAAATGTAGAAGTAGAAAGTACTTAAAATACATAGGCAAACTTAAAGCAAGATGTTCTTCATAAAGATTTATTTTCTTGACAGAAGTTTACAGTGACTGTGTAGAATAAGGAATAACAAAATATCACAGTGACACTTCTGAAACATGTGGAAAGCCTTTGGCTGCGATAAAGAAATTACTGGGATAGGCTAACTGTATAATTCAGAGGAAAAAAATCCCAACAAATTATTTAATATGAGTAATGTACAGAAATGCTGCCCAAATAAGAAGAGAATTTGCTATCCAACAGTAGACAAACAAAAGTCTGTATTCCCACTCCTTTCCTTCTGAAAAACAAGTAAAAGGAAAAGGTCAGGTTACAGCACTATGCTGATCAACCACGGTAATAAATATAAGTTATTAATATAACCAACAGACCTCAGATTTTTTTCCTTGAAATCATGAGTTACATATAAATTTAAGTGCACAGTGGACACTCAGAGGAAACCAGGAAGGTTCAGAAATATTGGTAGACTTTCTAATACTGAGGAATTTTATTTTAAAGCATGCAAAAGGCTTCAAGGAAACCCTCCACAAACACACATACAGGAAAATAACTTATGTCTATTTAACATGTTGAAAATTTCCTAAACTTAACACATTGACCTTTAAATCTCCAGTCAGAAAGTTTAGGTAGATAATAATGCTATTGAATAAAGTAACTTTATAATCCACCTTCAATTATATACCTTCAATGCAATTTTGACTTTGAAACACACATTTTTATGTGTGTTTCATACTTTAAAAATTCTTGAACAATCCTGATAGAACAATGGTTTTACAACCTCTGCCTATGAGAAGTAGTTTGTATTATATTTTTGTTAAATCAAAGATCCATAGCTATAAGGAACATTCTGTTCCTGTCCACCAATCTTATTTTTAAAACACAACTGTGTTTAACTATGACATGAGTCCGTGATAGCATGCATGTTTCTTCATCAGCTTGGCCAAAAAAATACAAGCAGAAAAACCTACGCCCCAAATGTCATAAGCACCTAATCCTAAACTCTATCCTAATGAAAATATGAAGCAATGGATTTCAAAACTATGTAAAAGCATGTAATCTATATACTCTTGAATGAGAAACGTCCTTCTACATTTAAAGAAAAAGAAAATCAGCTTGGATATTTTGGGACTACACAAGAAGCCTCCTGTTAGTAGCCTGGTAACTTTCTTTAGAGTGGCCATTTTTAACTCATACCAAACAGACAGTGAAAGATTGAACTATGGCCTGGCCCAAAATAGAGAGGTTTTCATTTCTTCCATTGTATACCATCTATTAAATTGCTGTTGAATTTAAAATGTCACAGATCTGAGTAGTCTCATTTTTATATACCATTTGTTTGCTTTCAAGAACTCAGAGTATTTAGGTACCCATGAATAAATGTCAAGAGAAGTAAAATAATATTGTTTCAACTCTCAAATCAATGCTATGTCTTTTGCAAGTGCTGCATTCCATATCCCACTGGAAAGATGCTTCTTGCCCCTAAGATAATGGAGAGATATGTACAAACTTTTCACAGTATTTGGTCTGGCCTATTTCTCTTTCTCAGAAGTCAATTGTAATAGTTTACCAATCTCTAGTGGAGCTTGAGTCTAAAGGGCTTATGTTCCGTAGGCTAGAACCAATATTGTCTATCTATTTTGAAAGTATTGCAAAACTTCTGTAAATCATCCTAGATCCTGTGGTTTTTTTAATAAACGTACCTAGTGATAAATATTTATAATTAAGACAACTTTTATTAACAAATATATATGGATTCCATATAATCTTATCATATCAAAGAGCTTAATTTTAAAAATTCTCAATTTTACAGGAAAACAAGAACAGAAAGTACACAAAATTGCTCATGGAATACTGTAGTGTCTCAAAAAGTGGTATGCAACTGTCTGATAAGTTATTTACTGAAGATGATGAGCAATATTTATCTTCTCTATTAGATAGATGGTGCTTTAGGTGGATCTTTATTTTTCATTTCTGAAACATTAACTTAAACAATAGTCTGTAAACCTTCAAATTCAAACTTCTATTCAATAATTTTAGTAATCACGCTGGAATATTTCTTCATAAAAATATTTTTTTATGAACAACATTCTTTGTTAAAGAATTACCATTGTATATACTTTGTTTCTTGTGAATATTTGAGAGAAAGACTGCTTTTAAAGGTAGAGGGAATTGTCACCTATAATTTTCTTACATATCAATATCCTGTCATTCTTTTAAAGCATGTATTCTCTGCAATTGACAGAAAATGTTAGATAATGCAGATTTGAAACATGTAACAATGATAAAGACAGTGAATAATAGTTCAGTGGCAGATTTATTTTGGGTTTCAGTAACATTATCATCCTATTTAAACATCATATTTCCTAGATTTTCCAAAATGCTTTGATGTAGAAAGCCTCAATTTTTGTTATTGTCAATGCTGTACATGTAAAGAAAATGAACTGAAATATATGCCATCTGGATAATCAAACTATTAAAGTTAGCAATTCTCTTCTATTAAACCATCTTGAGTTTGGTTTTAAAATTCATAATTTATTTGAAGAAAATTGTCAGCATCGTATTCATATCATATTTGAAGGGGCACTAATTTGTTATTCAGATTCATAGTACTGCCTTTAGTATAACATTCAACAAGCCCACAAGCTAATAAATGTTAAATAAATAAATTATTCTGATTTACAGCACATCTTCTTAAAGCAAATAGATAAGATGAGAGATAAGGGGAAGGAGCTCAAAAGCAATTTCATCACAGTAAGTATGTAAAAATTGGAATGCTTTATCTGGTCAATATCTCAAGGTTTCAAAGCCCTTAAGTTTAAAAATATCCAGGATGACTTTATTTGTAAGACACTCATGGATGAGTTTTGAGCTGGAATTTTTATGAAGGAGTCTATCAGATATAGCTTGATTTTACATATCTAATTCTTACTTTTTAAAAAGATTCTTCTTTTGAGAAAGACTGGAGTTCATACTGAATGCTTATTTTGGTGCTACAGCTACAAAGAAATTGACCCTTTTCAAACAACAATTTGCATATTTACATTTTTATTTTCCCAGGCAAATGCCAGGTAAAATTTCAGGTACAAAATAAGTTATGAGTGAAAATTTGAGCAGTTAAATCTTTAGCTACCTTAGTGAAAGAAAAAAAAAAACAAAACAAAGTGCGATTTGTTTTTTGCATTTTATGCCTGTGAGAATATTCATACCAGGCATTAGCTACGGATGATTTAAATAAAAACCAGAAGAGGAAATGAGATTTTCTAATTATAAAATCTTGCCCATTGTCTGTCTAGAGATGGACAAGGTAATTGTAGATTCTGACATGAAATTCACTCATTTGGTGCCTCATTGACTCTGGGTACAAGATGTGCTTTTGAAGTGCACAAATATACCACTAAATATACACAGCACAGGAATATAAAGCAGCTATAAGAACACTGAACAGTGATTAACAAACACAAACAGACAGCAAGGAATGTCAACGTACTATACCAAGCAACAGTATGTCCTTCTAAGTCCCACTTTTTTAAGACATGCAAGCAGCCTGCAATGAGGTGAGGATGGGGCAGATTCCCCCACTCCCTGAAACAACTCCCTGGAATTGCCTAGTCACCACTTTTCGACTTCTAGAAAACAGAAATTATCTTACTAGAGGTATAAGTACTATGAGGTCATGATAAAAAGTAATGCAGAAGCATTCAATCCTGCTCTCCTACAGAGCAGATAAATCTTGTGCCTATGTCTAGATCTGCAAGTAATATATTCCTTAAGAAAAGGAACATCCTAATCATGTCTTTAAGCAGATTTCTCAGTCCTGTACTTCTATTTTGTTGAAAATGTAATCTGATGGTATCACTCTCACCTTTAAACCCCCTTTTAAATGCAAACAGATGTTATCATGTACGTTAAGCAGATGCTGCTTAATGTTTATGGAAATCTTTGTATGTTATGTCCTATTTGGCAGCTTTTCAAGAAGTGAGTCTGGAGCTGCAGATCACATCTTATTTGGAACACAATCTTGTGTTTTGCACATCCTAAACTGAACTTTGCTTGAGACTGAGTAGGGGGGCACTCCCAAAACGACCCCCAAGAGGCCCATGCAGATGCAGTCAGAGGTACTGCACAAAGTAGCCCAAACTAAACAATTGTATTAGTAGATGGTGACTATGTATTAGATAGGAGGGTTTATGTAAATTTTATTGAATGAATTCTTTTTCTTTTCCTCACTGGCATGCTCAATTTGTGGAAAACTTCTGCCTTACACCCTGTGCAGAATAAACAATATCTTCTTTCTATACCTGAGTCATTGTGCATGTTTAGAAAATTATCAAAATTTGGCAACATTAGGATATGGCAATACTACTACAAGATAAAATTAATTTTCTGCATGGCTCACTCTCCCCATTCTACCACAGGTCAAAGACCTACTGCACTCCTATAGAAGTTTTCTTTTAATGAAAAGAAAAATGAAATAAAAGTTCTTGTTCTGTAGTTATTACTGTAAGAATTTGCAATGTTCAATCACTCTCATATGTAGGAGGCTAGTACCTTTTCAACCTGTTACTATCTCTCTAAAATATATTAAATTTCCTATCAGCAAGGCTACTGAAGGGCATAATGAGAGGCTAAATGACTTTTCTAGGAAATGTACTTTGAAACATTGGTGAAACCCTGGGTTTTGTCTGATCTAAACCAAAATGGAAATAGTTTCTTGAAGTGAAGCAAAATACTGCCTATTCAAGCCAATGGAGGACATGACTTCAAATGTTTTCTTATCCAAACACAAGAGTGATCTTTTCTGTAGGGAACAATTTGCTGAACAGCATTTTTTTCCCCTTATTTCTTTATGGTGCTTCCAAATAAAACTCTCATAAAACTAATCATATACTTGCAATACCTGAAGACATATCATTGTTTTCAATGCCTGAATAGGAATAGAAGAGATTATTATTTCTGTAAATTTTATGAATATCTGTCATGTAATTTGAAGCACATAATTTTATCCAGAGTTTTAGAACCAAGTTCTGTAAGCTCCGCCTGTGACACAGGAAGAGAAAAACCTGTAATGACACTCAGCAAAGATCAGGGCAGAAGAAACATCCTTCAGGGAATTTTACTAACTTGAAATGCTGCAACTGGATCTTAAGGCACCTAGATGTTTTGCAGAGTATGTGACAACTTTGAGCACCTACATTCTATGGATCTTTTTGTGGATCTGGGCCAACATAATTAAGAATTCTAACTGATCCCACACAGGAGTTCGAATGAATTTTAACTTCCATTTTCAGCTCTCTACATGTTCAAAGTAATGGACCCAAGGGAAAGATATAAATCCGTGTATTTCAGGCCAGACTGACCTCTAACTGTCAAGAGTTGGGGGGAAATTCTGTCTGGAAATGCTATGTCTTAATTGTGTCTTGCAGAGATTCTTGAGCTTTACTGTGAAGCACTACCCAGCAAAATTATTAGTTTGATTCAGAAAAGCATTTCCTGTGCCAGTGTCTGAGTTTTTCAGCTACTAGTCTCAAAACCTAGCAGAAAATTTTCAGCTGCCTAAGTACAAACTGTAAGAAATAAAAAACTGAAATTTAAAATATTTTTTTAATTAAAGAATTGTATTAAGTAGAATGCTTTTCTACCATGAATACTAGAAATGAGAGCTTCTTTTTGTTAGTGTTATAATGTTCATTAAACAATCCTTTCACTAAATGTTTATTAGTCTACATTTATAAAATAATGAATGCAGAGTGAGATTTTCAATATATAGTTACTCTGAAGTACTCCAATGTGATCAAGGAAAAACACCTCTAAACACAAAATTTCCATGTGGACTCGAACAAGAAAAGTTTAAGAGGAAATTCTTTATGAATGTAGTTTGTCATTCATAGCATGCAATTTATAATAACTACTTTTGTACTAGCTTTTAAAATTGAAAATTATATAAGATTTTTAAGATCTTAACGCGGGATAAATATTGATCACTGAAGTGTTTTTGCACTGGTTTTTTGAACAGTAACGCTTTTAAAATATGTCCTGAAAAAATGTTAATGTAGAAAGCAGAAATGCCTAAGCGCTGTCAGCTAAATATACAGTGGAGGGAACCCCAAACTTTTATAGTTTGCACATGAACCTTTTTTAGATTCTGTTAGTCATGCAATATCGAGAAAGATTACCAAGCCTGATTGTTATTTTAAAATTAAACAGGATAACAAGCTTTATTTCAAATGAGAAAGTCTTGGTTCAAGGATTATTACCTTTCAACAAGATCAATAAGGTAATCACTACAGATCTGTACAGTACCTTTACTAGTCAACATTCAGGAAATAGTAATACATTTATTAAAGATTAACTTTAGTTATTTTAATATAAGGACTTCATAATGGTTTAGTTCTTTGAAAATATTTATAGGTAGGAAACTAACACTTATGGTACTGGTGTGCTTGCTATTACCTGGTGATTCTTTAGGGCTTAGTTCTAGCAAAATCTCCCTGTACACCTCATTATTGTTGTTATCCTTGTGTGCTCATTATTGCTTTTGTCTTGTTGGACTTCTGAGACTCTAGAACACATGCACTGAAGGAGTGTGCTTTGCCAGCTGGGGCTATCATTATCCATCCTTTACACTCCTTAACTCCTATAAGAACATTAGCCTAAAAGACAAGTTGCCTAGATTGGAGCAGAGACTTAAAATAGGATTGGCATCTGGATTCGAGTAAATCCTGAGCAGATTACATAAGTGCTGAAATTATGAGGAGAATTCCATTTTTCAGTTACATGCAAAGTCCAATTTTTCAGCAAGGAATGATGGAGCTAGTAAAACCATGTTTTGGGGAGTGCTTTTTATTCCTTATTTTTTGACTTTCTGCCTTGTTAAGAAGAAAGAAATTTTTCTATAAACAGATAGATGGGAAAAATTTTGTTCTCAGCCATGATCACTGTAACAAGTTAGCCTACAAAAACTCTGTGGGAAATACAGCCTTCTTAATCTTTGCTCTTCATTCTCCTGAATTACTAGGAAGTGTTAAAAAGCAAACAAAGAAAAAACAGATGAAAATAACACAGGTTTAGTTGCAAAACAAAGATGAGATCCAAAGCTTCTCATCTAGTTTTGTTTTTTGAATTTTCTTTCCCATGAAAAGTTCCAGTTGCTGACTTTTAATTCAGTTCCTATTCAATATCTTCACGTTGTTAACATAATCAATTCTGTCATACTACTCAAGAAATACAATTTTGGGAAGGCAACTTAACAAGTTTCTTGCTTATTGCTGTCAAGTCTGTCTTCCCAGTGAAACTGAATTCCTCAATAGTCATCTGCTTCCTTCCAGGCACATATTCTCTCCTGGTACTCATTCAAAACACTTTTCAACTATTGTGGGGACAAAGTTCTTTCTGCTTAAGCTTTCTGCAAGTCTGGTACTTCTAGATTTCCATCCTATGTACAATAGGCAATTATCATAACAATGGATAGTTACCACAATACTACCAGGTGTTTGGTTTGTTTGTTAGCAAACAAACACCTGACAATACTGCTTTTCTGAACTATAGTTCAAAATAGTGGCTCCTTTATTCTTTTTCAGTCGCACAGAGATTTCAAAGGAATAGTAGTATGCAAGTTGGCCTTAGAAATATGTATTCCAAACAAGAACTGATCCCTTAATGTTTGTTGATACAAAGGAAATAAGCTAGTTCTAAGCAGAAGTGAAATTCACAGCTGTTTAACACAATAAATTGAAGTTTCAGCAACAATGGATTTATCATGAAAAAAAACCCAAAACATTTCCAAACATGTCTCAATGTAGAAAGCATTGTAAGGAGCAAGATTATTTTAGTTTTTCCATGTCCTGCAATAGCAATACACCAATTGTATGATTTAATTACAGTTTAACCTATAGTTATATTAGACATAAAAAACCCCAAAACCTAAGGGGAAAAAAGTTCAGGCAAAAAAAAAAATCAACATATGTCATTGGATATATGGAGTAACTCTGATACAAGAATCACTGAAGAGTCCTAGTTTATTTAGCTTTTGAGAAAAGAAGATGGAGATTAGTAAGGACAGAAGTAGAGATCACTAAGAGCTTAATAAATATCCGTTAAATCAAGTGTGGTGCAGAGAACGCAAATATGAGATCATAATTTAAATATTGCATTGTTAAAATAAAAACATTACACAAATATAAGTCAAAAGTTAAAAAATGTGTAAGGAGCTAAAAATTATTTTCTTTTCCCATGCATGGGATTTCTGAAACCAATAGCCAAAGGTTGTAGTGGGATCATATCATAGAAATATATTAAAAAGGATATCAGACACATGTTCAAGGATAGGGCTTTTGATTCTAAGGCAATCTATAACTTAGAAAATCTGCAAATGGATGGATGCTGGAACCTGAGAGGTTAATGAAAAACCACTAGATCAATGTTTGCCGTGAATTTTTTTTTTCCAAAAATATCCAGGGTGATGATGAAGGCTGACTTGTGTTCTAATTCACAAGGAAAGTAAATAAGGTTTGATCAATTACATTGGTAGAAAAAGCAAACCCCCTGGAAACAGTTTTCCATTGTATACTCATTGTATAACAGAGATGGAGTGTGGGAAGAGGACAAAGATGTCAGTGGGGTCACAGTGCCGTTTTCCAACACAGTGATTTCTGTGTTTCTTGTGCTAATTGTAACATCTCCCAAATTCCCAGATTATTCACTTTCTGCCTAATTGGCTTGCAGTAACATATTCTACTTTTCTCTGTTTTTTCTAGTCATAATTATATAAAGAAATCATGTCATTAACATTCAATGTATTAGTAACATGTTGATCATCAAAATATATTAATATCTTTGCCACAAAAATATATTCTATTTTTTCTTTTATTAAGTTTTCTGGCTTATTTTTTGTTTCAAGTGCTGTTATTTTAGAATGAAAAAATAAGTTTCTTTACCAAAAGTCAGCATAATTCCTACAAGTGCTAGAAGACCTGAGCACTTATCCTGCACAGTACTTCCACACGAAAAACATCAAAACAGGAAAACTGTACTCAGTTTCAGGATCCAGAATTGAAATTAGTCTAGGGAATCCATCTAAAAAGTTTGAATTGCTGTCCAGTAAGTGAGACAGTGGCAGAAAAAGGTCAGTAAAAATTGATTGCAATGGAGTTGCTCAAGTGAATACAGATTATTTGACTGAAAGGGTGATGTGATGTGAAGCCACAGATCCTAAGCTATTAACACAAACACCTGTGAGGGGAATGGGTATACTGAGAATGCTTATGCTGTCATGATGTCAAAGGCACATGTTAATCCAAAATTTATTTATTAAAAACAAACAAACCAAACAAAACAAAAAAAAAATAAACGTGGGATTAACATTCAAATAAGATCACAGGCTTGCATTCAGTTAATTGCAAGGGAGCTGCATCAGTCTGTTTTATTCCGAAGTATCCAGTAATTAACAAGGCAAAACATCAGTTTGGAAAAGGTTTATAGTGGTGACACATGACAATATTCCTGTCCAAACACAATACAGGTATTATTTTATTCACCTTTTTCATCAAAATTCTTCCCCTTTTCCTTTTGATAGTCACACGGCAACAAGAAAAGTGGGAACTCTTACGCCTTTACCAACTGTCAGATTTAAAGTATCCATCCTCTTCCATACCAATTACATACTGAAACCTCACTACAAAATTCCTGCTTCCGGTAACATTACGTTAAGAAATGCAGCCGGTGGCAGCTGAGACCCCGTCTGGGCTGGGCTTTCCTTGTGGCTCCATGGAATGTTCCAGGGAAACACCTGGGAAAAGTGTGAGGAGGGGAAAATAGGAGAGAGGAGCTGCTGTGGACTGACAGCAGCCAGGAGGGAAGGAGCAAAGCTGAGCCTGGGAAGAGGGAAGGGGTGAATGTCAGGAGGGTTTTCTCGTATTTCTCTTTGCTTCTCACCATGCCAGGCACTTTTAATTGTCAACAGATGCATTTTTCCCAAGTCAAATCTGTTTTGCCCATGTCAATAACAGATAAGGGATCTCCCTGCCTTTATCTCGATTTTTTTTTACTTTATTTTCTCCCCTGGCCTGTTGAGGAATGGGAGAAATATAGCAGCTGTGTGGCATATAGCAGCCAGCCAAAGTCAGCCCTCCACAAAAAGTATGGCTAACCCTGTAGCCATCAACTTATGGAAATCAAGCACATATTCCAAAGCTTGCAGTGCTCATTGATTTAAAATATTCTCTTTGTAAGAAAAAAAATGTACCCAAAATGCTGTAAAAACCACATAAGCACTCTATAGGTAGTTCCTATCTATACAATTAATAGCATTTTATAGGGTGACTGTATGTACAATAAGACTTCAAGAGACAGCTATAAAATAGTCTTTATTGTCTATTTGATGGTCTAAAATCTTCACTTTTTAAAAAAGGTTCCATTTTAGAGGTAATTATTAGCTTCAGCTAATCAGGAAACATCCTTCCTGTGAAAAGAAACATGACTTCTCTTTAGTTTATTTTTCTAGTAGTTTAACGAAGAAACAAGATCATTTCTCTGCCAAAAACATACATTAGATAAAGAAATGGAATTGTCTCCAGCAAACATCACTAGAATTTGGATCAGCACCTTGCCTTTGATTTGTAAAAAGTAATATATCTGCAAAAACTAAATTGAGGTCTTGATTTAATAGTTCCATCAGATATATAAGAAAATCAAAGACCTTCCATTCACTTGTTATGAAGTATTTTTACTTTGCCAAGTATTCTGCTAAGAATGTGAAGACACGTATCAGCAGAATATACTTCTCTCACACATTACTCTGCATTAGGAGAAGAGATTAACCCCTGTCTCAAATGTCCTCAGAGGGTTGGAAGTTGCTTCACTGCAAAGATACCTGGAATCCCAAACTTGTCTTTTCTCTACCTAGTGCCAATCTTGAGCCTTCCCCTCCCGCAGCTCTGCTGAGGGACCTTCTAAGTTTCATGAGTTCTGCTGGTATTTTTTCTTTTGACAGTTACATTAGCTGTCCACAGTTTCTATCATGAAAGGTGAACAAGGTCTATTCTGAGTTCTTTCTAGGGCTGGGATTCTGTAAGATATCAGAGACAATCCTACAGGATATAAATACGTATCTTGAACTGATCTTTTCAGCTAGTTTCAGTGCTAGCCCCCTCTCTGGCTGCGCTATTCAGGATCTGCTAAGGAAAGCTGTGATCTCTTCCCCTTACATCAGTATCAACTCAGTCTTTCTCTACAGCTTAATCATATGTCTGTGGCTGCTTCCTAGTGTTTCAAGACTAGAGGACTCATATTTAGCTTTTGAGTCTTTTTCTGTCAAATAAGTATTTTTGGATGGAAGACAGGCTTCTGCTGAAACATAATGCACAATCTATTTCAAGGAGTTCACCAAGTTCTAATATATGGCCAGAAAATGATGGCTGTGGAAGAATAATTGGCTAGCCATATAAATCAGCTTTAACTCCCTTCACATGTTTAGCTTAATCGTTTTCTTAAGGGCATTCATGTTTTTGTGGTCCCGATAAAGGTTAACGGAGGTCTGCTGTAAAAAGTGTTAGCTCTGTTTAGCCTTAGCTTGCTATCTGGTCATCCCAAATAGAGGAGAGGAAGTTGGGCAGCATAGTCCCAGATTCCTTATTTTCCTTGTTTTCAATATGTTTTTTTCCTTGTAAAAAATACATATATAGCATTGACTATGGTCTTTATGTTCTTTAATAGCTTATTATATACTCAAACTAAAATTTAGCCTTAAATGCTTTAATAATTTTATTTTTCCTGATGTAGACACTGAGAAAGCTTTTGCCCATTATTTATTTCCCTGGAATGTAGTACAGCCAGCTTTTTCCAATTGATATTGCAGGGGTTGACATATATCACCAGCTCTCAGACACCTTGTCCTCTCCGGTGTTACTGGGCAACAGCATGTCTGGTGCTGCATTGCAATGGCAGACATTCTGATCACTATTTCTATGGAATTAAGTGGCTGACATTTTTCTATACTTTGTCTATATTAAAAGCCTTTGGCTTAATTCAGGAAAAGAAATTCAGCATAGGTTTGTTTCAAATACACTACTGCAGCATGGACACAGTCTGGTCCCAAGCTGACATTTGATGTCATATTGAGAGTTTTACATTTTGAAATTGTTTCCTGTGTTTTCTGTTCATTTATTTTTTTTAACACATATTTTTTTCGATTTCCAATTAAAACAACATTATTCTCTTCTAGAAGGTTTCAATTTTTTGTTCAGGTGTGCAAATGCATATTAATTCCAACAGCAACAGTACACTGTAAATTTTAAAAGGAGTCAATATTTGCCTTAGCTCCCAGGTATGAATCAGTAAAAATAGACAGTGCTTTAACCCCCCTTCTCTAGATAATCGTGGATGGGACACATGCTGGTTTAGACACCTGCTATAATTTACAATAGAAGATACCTCCAGCTGTGCCATGTGTTGGACACCTCAGGGGAGCACTGCAGAAGCTGACTGCCATCATGGCACAGGAGAATTTTTCCCTGCTCTCTGTTCTTGGTCTCTATCACCTTCTGCTCATGACTCTGACACTCGTTGCTGACAAGAGTGATAAGAACTAATACCACAGCACTATCTCAAAAAATCCTGTCAGACTGGGTGTTCTGCTAGTTTAGGGTCATTTCATACTGATATGAAGAAGCAGGGGAAGGTATGAAAAAAAAGAAAAAGAAGACATACTGTGATAAAGCAGCTGAACTTTGGTGTTTTTAGGCTCAAGTTCAATCAGTAATGTTGTGTGCGCTATTTAAAGACCATTGAATAAGATGCAATATTTACATGGACTGGCAGGCTGAAGAGAAGCAACACATCTCTTTTCCAGTTACTTTTGGTGCATCAGTAAATACAGGACAGCTGAATGTCCTGTAAAATATGTTGAAAGGTACATAGTAAGACTGTAATTCCAATGGAAGTGTTCTGACAGACAAGTAAAGAGGACAGGGAAGACAGAATTGTTTCCTAATGGAACTTTGGAACTTTGACATAAAATTATGTCAATGAATTACAGTCATATCTTTCTTTCTCATTCATACAATACAATTTAGTTTAATAGTATGTAGAAAATGAAGTATTGATGACAGCAAGTAATTTTTTAAAGGTCGTTTCTGGAGGTGCTGCTTTGTAATAACCCATTAATAATTGGGGGAAAAAAAATCAACGGGTTCTGAAGTCACTCTTCTCTGTAATGTTTCATGATGTTTGAAATCATTCTTTAAATTGCATTGTGAAAAGGTTGAACATTACTTTTTGAAATAATTTGCAAACTGAAAATTCCAGCACTGCAAACCTTGTCTTTCAAACTATACTTTTTCTATTCAGAATATTTTTAATTACTAATGGATGTGTAAATAAATTTTGAGAGTTATTTGGTATGAAATAGTGACAGGAAGGCATTAAGTTTTCCTGACAAATACTTCAAAGCGCATTATGCAAATAAAACCCAAATATGTATTTTTTTATTCAAGGCTGAAGACTAAAATTTCAAGTGCAGTAGACAATTGCAAGAAATACAGTTCCAGCGGTATGCAAGACTGTTACCTAACAACCAAGTAAAACAGTATTTGAATTCTCCTTCCCTCATTTTCTGTATATGCACAGAAGGTAGATTATGGTAAATAGAAAGAAATTATCAGCTCCCACTTAGCTTATGTATGTAAAGTTATAAAACTGAACATTAATTTTGAGATCAATTATGACATATCTATTAACCCATCAGCCAATTATTCACTTTTGATACATTAACACTTACTAAATATCACAGCTGGGTATCAAAACTGAAGAAAAAATCACTCATAGCAGTTGGAAATAGGTAGTGAGATTGATTTTTTTTTGTTGGCTTTTCACACAGTGCATTTACCTATCTCTATCTCTATCTCTCTCTTTACCTATCTTGTCAAGTTTTAGTATGAAAATAATTTGTTTGTTTTGTTGGAATTTTTTTCTGTTTTAACCAGTAGCAGAAAAAAAAAGGCTATTGTAATCTTATGCTGTTCTCTCTCTCACGTGATAACTTTCATTTCTTATGTTTTCCATGGAGAGCTAACCCTAAAGAAACCTCTCTTCCAATCCATTCAAACAAAACAGAGTAGAGCCATGGCATCAGGCATCTTCCTCGGGTGTGTGGAACTATGCTACTTGGTGCTAAAAAGCAGCATTTGTTGATGTCTGCCATACTGCAGAGCAGCATCCAGGTCTGTGAATTTCCTGCTCTGCTCTATCCATATCTTACACTGGAAAGGAGAAGAAAATTCTTCACAAGTAATTATTTGCCCCTCAGCCAACACAGGGTAAGAAAAATAAGACTAGGCTAGGCTAGGCTAGGCTAGACTAGACTAGACTAGACTAGACTAGACTAGACTAGACCAGACCAGACCAGACCAGACCAGACCAGAACAGAACAGAACAGAACAGAATAGAATAGAATAGAATAGAATAGAATAGAATAGAATAGAATAGAATAGAATAGAATAGAATAGAATAGAATAGAATAGAATAGAATAGAATAGAATAGAATACTTCAACAGGAAGGAACCTACAACAATCATCTAGTCCAACTGCCTGACCACTTCAGCTGACAAAAAGCTAAAGTATGAGTTCAAGAGCTTTCTCCAAATGCCTCTTAAACACTGACAGTAATGGGGCATCAACCACCTCTCTAGGAAACCTGTTTTGGTGTTTGACCACCCTCTTGGTAAAGAAATGTTTCCTAGTATCTAAGACCTCTTCTAATGCAGTTGTGAGCTATTCACATGCACCCTGTCACTGCATAAAAGGGAGAAGAAATCAGCACATCCCTGTCTCCTATTCCTCATCAGATGTCTGTAGAGAACTGCCTCCATCCTCTTTTTCTCCAAAATAGACAAGCCCAAAGTTCTCATCCACTCGTCAACAGACATTCCTTCCATCCCTTTCATCAGCTTGGTTGGCCTCCTCTGGACACATTCAAGGACCTTCACATCCTTCCTAAGTACTCAAGATGAGACCACACCATCACTGCAGGACAATCTCCTCTTTTGATGGGCTGGTGATGTATGTGCTGCACCACAGGATGTGAGTTGCCCTCAGGACTTTCAGGGCACACACTCCTGACTGTCACTGAGCTGCTGCCAACCAGCACTCCCAGGTCCTTTTCAGCAGGGCTGCTTGCCAGCTGCACATCTTCCAGTCTGTACTTGGCTGAGGTAATTTTTCATCAAGACAGCAAAGTTCTAAAAGTTTATAGGCAGTGGAAGTTCTTCAAAAGTGTACATATTCTCCTTCTAAATTCCAGTGATCCATATTTAGCTTTCAAAGCAAGCAGCATGACAGATATTTCATCTTCTGCCACCTGTTGTCTTAATATTGAAACAAGCAATTCTTTCCCCTGATGTTTTAGACATGTGCATTTCTGACAATTCCAGTGTCCAAATTCTGGGGGTTTTGATCACACATAGGTTTAGGCAACATCAGGACTGATGGTAACAAATGGGGTATTCTGTCTCAAAGGGGAAAAAAGATCTTTACTCAGGACTTAGCAGAGATATTTTTACACTATTACAGTGGGAGCTTTACACTAGATTTGAAAGGGAAGGAGATAAAAATCAGGACCAGACTGTCCCCATATGCCAAACAATGAGCCACAGGGAAGAAGACTTGGCTGAAGAGAGTTGTGTCTGGAATTTAGGAAAAAAGTGAGAATTTATGAGATTTGGAAGAAAGATGAGCAGCTCACTTAGGAGGACTGCAATGATGTAATGAGATTGTGGAGAGAAAAAAATTGAAGGGAAAAAGCTCAACTGGAATTTCATCTGGCTACTGTTATTACAGACAACAAAAATGTTTTTACAAATATCAACAACAGGAGAGTTAAGGAGAATATTCATGCTTTATTGGATGCAGTGGAAAATAGTCACAAATAGAGGCTGAGGGACTTAATGCCTTCTTTGCCTTAGCAGCAAGACTCAGCTGTCCTCAGGGTACCCAGCCCCCATGGCTGGAAGACAGAGATGAGAAGCAGAGTGAAGTCCCCATCATCCAGGAGGAAATAGTGGCCTGCTGTTCCACATAAACTTGCACAGGTCTATGAGGCCAGATAGGATCCATCCAAGAGTACTGAGGGAGATGGCAGAAGAGCTCACCAAGCACCTCTCCTTCATTTTTCAGCAGTCCTGTTAACTGGGAAGGTCACAGATGTCTGGAGGTTGGCAAATGTGATACCCATCTACAAGAAGAGCCAGTAGAATCCAGAGAACTACAGGCCATTCAGCTTGACCTCTGTGCTGGCAAAGATGATGGAGCAGATCATCTTGAGTACAATCACACATCAGGTGTGTAACAACCAGGTTATCAGGTCCAGCCAGCATGGATTTATAAAAAGCAAGTCCTGCTTGACTAACCTGATCTCTTTCTCTGACAAGGTGACCTGACAAGGTTACGAATGTTGTCTCTTTGGATCTTAGCAAAGTTTTTGATTGTCCACAACATTCTCCTGGAGAAACTAGCCATTCACATCTTGGTCAGGTGTATTCTTCAGCGGGTTAAAAATGGTGTGGATGGTCAACTCCAAAGAGCAATGAGGAATGGTGCTACCTCCAGTTGGCTTCCAGTCATGAGTGGGCTTCCCCAGAGCTCAGCACAGTTTTCTCTAATATCTTTATCTATAATCTGGATGAGGGCATCAAGAGCACCCTCAGTAAGTTTAGAGATGATGCCATGTTGGGTGAGAATACTGATCTGCTGGAGGGCAGCAACACTTCAAAGAAATTTGGATAGGCTGGATTGATGGGGCAAAGCCAATTGTACGACAAAATGCCTCATCCTGCACTTTGGTTATAAAACCCCATGGAGTGCTACAGGCCAGGGGCAGAGTGGCTGGAAAGCTGCCTGATGGAAACGGACCTGGGGGTGCTGGTGACATCAAACATGTACCAACATGTACCCAGGTGGACAAGAAGGCCAATGGCATCCTGGCTTATGACAAAAATAGTGTGCTCAGCAGGACCAAGGCAGTCATCATCCCCCTGTACTGTACTGTACTTACCAAGTGAAGCCACACCTTCAGCCAGGTTCTTGGTTCTGGGCCCCTCACTACAAGAAAGATATTGAGATGTTGGAGCATATCCACAGAAAGGCAACAAAGCTGCTGAAGGATCTGGAGCACAGGTCTGAAAAGTGGCTGAGGGAGCTGGGGTTGTCTAGCTGGAGAAAAGGAAGCTCATAGGAGACCATATCGCTCTGTACAGCTACCTGTAGTGAGGTAGGAGTTGGTGTCTTCTCCCAAGTAACCAAAAAACAGGACAAGAGAAAATGGTTTCAAGTTGTGGCAAGGAAAATTTACATTGGATATTAGGAAAAAATTTCTTCATGGAAAGGGTGGTCAGGCATTGTAACAGGCTGCCAAAATAAGTGGTCTAATTATCAGCCTCTGAAACGGTCAGAAATCTGTGTATGTGTGTGGAGGAGGCCCAGTCCTCTGACAGGCATCTGTGGCATCCTCCCTGGAGATCAATCCCCTAAAATAAGATAAAACTGTCTGGTCACTGTGACTAATCTGTGGACCCCTCCCTTCCTCAGGACCCCATATTATCTCCCTGTTAACTATTGGTCATTTTACTCCAGTCTCAGATTATTGGCCTCCTTCCTGATTCTCCCCTTCCCTATAAAAACCTCAGCTTTTACCCAGTTCAGTGGTTAGACCATCACTGGCCCCCTTTGCAATATTTAGTAGACTAGGATGCCTTCATTAGTGACCTTGCTTGAAAATCCAGCCTTTTATGTAGCAATGCTGTCTTGAAATAAGTTAAACTAAATTTCACTGAAATCAAAACCACTGAATTTCCCATAATCTTACCAATTAGATCAAAATCCTAAAATTTCCAAAGTGACAGAAAATCATAATTGTGTATCAGTGAAATTCAGATTTTTGTCACTGTTCTATTAAATTTTGTATAAAC
The DNA here is from genome assembly GCF_971803275.1 of Cyanistes caeruleus. Classification (NCBI taxonomy): domain Eukaryota; kingdom Metazoa; phylum Chordata; class Aves; order Passeriformes; family Paridae; genus Cyanistes; species Cyanistes caeruleus. Next base: position 80,695,577 of record NC_141701.1, on the reverse strand, counting down.
CTTTCCAATATATTCAACAGATACAAGCCAAAATTAAAATTGGATATCCCTTTATATTGTACAAATGTATGTATTCAGTTTCCCCTCAAATATCCAGCTACCTGTGCTGGCACATTCCTAGATGTCCATTTTATGGTAGAAAGAGAATAAACTATAAAAACCCAAATGAACAATATAGTCTAATTTGAAATACTGAAATTCAGAGAGCTTCACTGATCACCTTAGTTTTACCCTTTACTTTTTAGTTCTGTTTTCATTCTCAAGCCTGTCACTTTCAATTTTCCTACTCATAGCCATCTGTAATTCCTTCCTGAATTTGCTTGTGTTCTCTTAGTTCCTTCCTAGTTTTCTCAGTACCTTCTCAAGACATGAGAATGCAACAAATGGATAGAGGGAAGCAGAAACTTTGTTGTAAAAGCAAAAAATGGGAAAAAATTCTCATTTGATCATTTATTTTGAATATAAATTTTAAGAATGACAGCTGGAAAGTATTTTTTCACGATAGTCAAAGCAGAGTATATTTATTTTACTGAAATTCCTTTTTGACTTTGTTTTTAAATAAAATTATGTCTATACTGAGAAATTCTAAAAATGTTTTGTGGATTAAAAATCATACTTTACAGTGGAAGGAAATTGTCTTAGAAGCTTTGCATTGACTAATATAAAAATAACTTGTAAGAAAGAAAAATATTTTAAACATTTCCATGTATGTGTTTTATATACCATTCTTTAATTTTTAGAACTTTCATCTCAAAACCATGTTAGTTACACATTGTGAGATAATGTAATGCTTATGAAAAAAAGATAGTAAGGAAAACTATAGAGTTTGACTATTGATAGACTTATAGACTTCATGTTGCTCTAGCACAATGAAATATTTAGCTGTTTCCATAGATCAGTGCAAAAAATATAATTAATTTTCATCACAGAAAGAAGATTATTTTGGCATATGGATATTCTTGGGTTAATATCATATTTAAGTAGATTTTCAACTCCCATGATGTTTTACCCCTGGATAAGGACATAAAGAGCAATTTTATCCTCTAAGAGAAATAGCAATTCTTCTAGTCAATGTCGCTACGATAGGCTGCTCAAATTCCTGATTCATCCTGTACCTGTTTTGGTTTGAATTCTAATTATTTTAAAGTCAGTGGTCAGAATTATGCACAGCATTTCAGAGGATGTTATATTAACCCATGTTCAGTTTTACTAGTATTTCTGTCTGTTGAGAAAAGATTACATTATTATCAGCCATAATATATTGGCACTTCACATCATTCAGCAATGAACTGCAAAACTCTATCTTCTTTGGCCATTTTCACTGGTTAACAGATTAACCCTGGTTTCTGTAATTACATTGATGCATAACATAGTATCTTCTGATATCAGTTTTAACATTTATTTTGATTACTCTAGTTTTCAGAAAGCAGACATTCTTGAATTCTTGAATATTTTAACATTCTCCCTGTCATGAATACCCATAATTTGCTATTTGTGTCACAACACCTCTGTAAATTTTATTTACTACTTAAATACAAAAAAATACTATTATCTACCCAGTGCTGAAGTTAATGTCAAAGCTGTTCTCCTTTAATTGGATAGTTTTTTCACAATCTCTTTACTAATTTCCTCTTATCTATTTCTACCAATTCACCTTGTGTTTCTGTACCCAGTGCTTTTGACCAGATAGGAGAGAGATACATTTGTTTTGTCTGCAAAAATCATTATGCTTATTTAAAAAGAACAAACCAAGCATCACCTCCCCCTGCCAAAGAAAACAAAAAATTAGAAGTTAGTTTGAAATTATCTGCTTTTTCATTTAATGTCAGCTATTCTTTCCCTCTAGATTAGCTCAGAAATAACACTCACTCTTGGCCATGCATCAACTTTTTGTTCTCACTCTTGCCAGTGTAGATTTTCACCTAGCAACAAGTGGTGCTATTTGCAGCCATCATATGAATCATACTTTTGCAATTTCAATATAAAACTCTCACCCACTGTACAAAAAAAAAATCCTATAATTAGAGTTATGTGAAACTTTAGGGTTATACAAAGTTTAACAACTGTTTTAGACTGAACAGATAAAGTGTTGCAAGAACATATATCCTTATTCAGTGACTGAAAGTCTAAATGACTGCTTTTAGCCTGGTATGACCTGCAGTAACTATAAAATTATTGCTTAGTCAAGCAGGGAGATAGCTGCTAGGAATTGAGCCACTGAGACATTTTTGGATAACAGAAGATATAATCTGTTGTGAGTGTGGTTCACTAAAATGTCAAGTTTAAGAATAATGCCACCAAAATGTCAGATTTAAGAATAATTCTAAGTGGTGAGAATTTGTTACAAAATAAACTGTGACCATCTTTAAAGTCTATTTGTCTTATTGTGTTCATAACCTTGCTCTGCATTATGCTAAGCATAAAGAATGGCACGACTGTTAATGTACTCAGCAAAGCATTAAAGAAAAGCAAACCAAAACAGCAACAAGCCCCAAATCAAACAAAACCATAAACAGGGTAATTCCTATCCTTACTTTTAAAAAATACCAGTATTTGAACAATCAGTCCTTAGAAAAACCTCTTTCATAACAAGCTTAAGATGGAGCTTGCTTTCTAAGCTCAGTTTTTGAAAACTAAGTCCATTTAAAAAGTAAAGCACCTTGAAGATACAAATTGCTAACACTGGTGAAGAAGATATAAGCCTGGTGATGATGCCAGAGTGGGACCAACAGTGGCATATCTAGTCTTTTCTTTTGTTTTTTTCCTAGACCTTTCTTCAACAGTACCTTACAGCAGGTAACCCACAGGAAGATGAAAGACATTATCACAGTCTTCCCCCAAAATATTTAAATCAGCTTGTCCTTCCACTGACTCCATGGTCTTCTTCTGTCCAGTGAGATGATTGCTCTATCCTATCCATAATCTGTGGGGTTTACTAATTTTCAATGCCATGTCATGACTTTGACAAGATATCAACCTGTGCAATGATTTTTTCAGGCTCCTTTTGTGTTTCAGGAAAATGTGGTGTATAGTTAAGGAAAATATCACTCTTTTATTGACTTTAAAGCAGACAGTTTTAAAGTTTATTAAATGTAATTCCACTTTTGTGAGGGAGTCAGCTGTTTGTTACTTAGCTGCCTGTCACAGTCAATTGATATGCAGGGAGGAATTAATGTGATCTCTCTTCCAAGCAAAATAGTTCAAAAAAAAAAGGAAGTTTTGGTATTTAGTAGTAAGTATTTATAATTCTTTAGTTATCTTTATTTACTCTTAGGCAATGCTGAATTTTCTTTTCTCTTTAATTTAAAAGAAGGAGAGGCAGTTTTAAACAACAAAGGCCAGTAGCCCATTCACTGAGAGCTAAATTTTTCTAGTTGTAGAAAATTTACTTTGGAACAGGAGAAAGGGCACAATTAACTGACATTTCTCTCAATAGCAGTGACAGCTTTGAAAAAAATATCAGTGTTCTTACCTGGGAGCATCCTTGTATCTAGCTCAGGACTTTGTGCAGAACACCTGTGAAGTCATGAAGGAGGAAAAGGAAGCAACAAGGGTCATAGATGGCTCTACACTGCCAAGAGCTGTACTTTGTCTCCTGTCTAGCTGTGTATTATCCCAGAAATTCAGCCTCTTAGCCTAGATACAAATAATTGCTGAGGTTGCCAACAAATGAAATAAACTGTATTTGCAATGGAACAAGGCTTGCTGTCCCTTAAATGTATGACAAAGACAATTGTCATCTCACAAGCAAAACACCTAGCCTTAAAGTAAGGTATGGGCAAGAGAACATTCTTAGCCTTCTCTAGACAAAAATAACTGGTTCTTTAACCTCAACTGATGAAATGCAGCTGACATTTACTCAAGTGCAACTCAAAAGTGCCTATTAATATTTTTCGTACAATAAACTTATTTTACCTGTTCCTCTAAAAGGATGCTAACTTTCCTTTTTCTAGTGAGGTTTTGATTTTGCTTATGCAACATTGCTTCCACATGGAGGAAGTTCCAAAAAATTCCTGAACTTTTCCTCAGGTGTGTGGTATGGTTCCAAGTAGCTACAATGTATTTCTATTACATTTACAGTGAAAATTTTACATTATTTTTTTCTTATAAACAAAAAGTTAATTACCCTAATGAATTCTCTGAGGTTAAACTGACAACTGTCATTTAGTATATTACAGAGTTTTGTTTGGTGCACAAAGAAATAATAAACCTACTACATGGAAGTAGATTAGAATGTAAAGACTGGCCTGCCTCATTGTGGGTCTTAAAATAAGCCTCCTCAACAGATTAAAATGATTGCAGCAATTTTGCTTCTTGTTTTGTATAAAAATGCACTTTAATTCTATTTGATCTAATTTTTTTCTCCATTCAATAGATTTTGCTACCTGTTTGATTGAAGAAAATCTCAATTTCAGAACAAAGTCACAAGGGTTTTATCTCTCATAGAATATTAATGCAAATAATCAACAGTTTTTCTCTTCACAAATAAACACCTTCTCTTGAAATTCCTTTGAATTAAGCTAACCTAAATGTATGCTTTTGGAAAGTGTTGACAGTGTAAGATAGAACAGATATGCCAAGACATTATTACTGTGCCACTGTAACATTTTTACTATTATCATAATTTCCTGGTTCCTTAGTGTCGCAGTGGGGTTCTGCCCTGTTTGGGTGCCACGTGTCATGGGAGGGTTCTGGGACCTCTTGTCTGGTTCAGCTGGGTCAAGTGTGGTGGAAAAAATAGGGACGGGTACCACAGAGTGCCCAAATATACATTTTAATGTTCACTGGGACCGCATGGTCTGAGGGGCTGCATCCAATGACTCAGGGGTGTGGCGAACTTAATAACGTGCAGGGGTATCTGAGGGCAGGGGTCCAGTCGTGAACACGGACATGACCTATTATGAATGATCCCAGTAGCATCCCCCCAGCACTCTGCCTCCCAAGGCCTCAGGTATATTCCCTCCATGTCAGTAACCCAGTCCAAGGTAACACCTCAGCTGATTCGGTTCCCACACCTTAGGTAACTAAAATCTGTTCAAGATGCATAAGACAAGACAGGCTACAATCCTGTGCAGATACCTGGAAGGTACACATCATCTTCTAAGATTATTAAGTGTTTTCTAAAGCAAATCCTATAGTGAAGAAAGTTTCTCTAAATGTACTCTGGTAGCATTAACAGTAGAATTTGGTTTCACACACAGTTCAGGTACATCTGGATATGTTGCCTTGACACATCTCATGTGTTCATGCTCTGTACCTGGCATGTTGTCAACTGAACAGTAGTCATCTATATTATTTATAGTTGTCATGGAGGTGAATAATTTATATATTCACCAACTTTCCTAATCTCACACTCCACATATCCCTCTCTCAAAACAATGATGCTACTATTCTATTGTCTTAAAAAGAAGCATAACTTTCTTCTTTTAATACTGCCTCATTTTATTGTTTTGTTTTTGTTGTTTTTTTCCAGTTAATTCACTGAGAAATGGTGTAAAATCATGGAATTGTTTTGGTTGGAAAAGACCTTTAAGATCATCAAGTCCAAATGTAAACCAGCACTTCTAAGTCCATTACTTAACCATGTTGCTAAGAGTCACAGCTACATGTCTTTTAAAAGACCTCCAGGGTGGTGACTCATCCATTTCCCAGGGCAGTGCTTCTTGTAAATCCTTAACAGCCATTTTCTAACGTTGCTTATCATTGCAAATTAAAGCATAGGATGCCTGGGCGTTTGTTTTCAAATAGGCTTAAATTGCAGTACAACATGTAGAGTGATTTCAAATTATTGGAGGACTTCAAATTTTATGGGCACTTCAGTATGGAATTTAAAGCACTTCAATAATTTTAAATTGCTCTGCCTTGCACAAAGCAATTTAAATTTATTGGAAGTGAAATTTGGCAGTGATCAGGGTTCTGGGCATCTCAGCATATATTGGTTTAAAATTAAAAGAGCACTTTAAATTTTTATAAGCACTTCATTTAAAGACCGGGGCTCTGGTCTGGTGTAATTTAAAGCTGGTAAAGGTTTATCCACTTGTACTCAAATGAAAAAAAAAAAAATAAAAATTGGTCTCTATTCAGAATAATCTCGTTTTGCTTAACAAGAGATCTAAAATACAATTTAGACAGAAAAGTCAAAAAAAAAAAAAAAAAAGCAAACAAGGTATGATCCTATTAAAGCTATCTCATCCCATTCATCTCAGAGAAAGCTGTTGCTCAGCTAGAAAAACCAAAACCCAAAGAAATCCAGGCAAAGGTAACACAAAAATATACACAAAATGATGCTACTTAAATAAACCCTAGCTATCCTTTTTTCTCTCCTTCTTTTATCTATCTAATCTAGAATAATCTTGTAAGGTTCACAGAACAGGAGCAGGTTTTTAGCTCTGTTAGGAAGAGGTTTAGCACATTACAGGTATTGACATCTGTGCCATTCTCCATGTACGTGCAACCGCCCATGAAGTTACAGCTGTTCATGTGAGCACAAACTAAAATAAATGCTTTCAGGACAGGGTCCTGTACAGGCCGTGGTGCCCCAGTGGGCCCGGGGCTATGTCGGGGCTGCCCGGCCCGGCCCCAGGCGGTGCCGGCGGCTGCAGCGGCCCCAGGGCTGGGCCCGGCTGAGCCCCTCAGCCACGGGCGGGCGGGCGAGAGCCCCGGGGAAAGCCTGGCCAAGGGAGGGCAAAACGCTGCCCGGCAGCCAGGGCTGAGCCAGGGGAACCGAGCCACAAACAGCCCTGCGAGCCCCGGGGGGACAGCGGGAGCGGGGCCGGGGCCGGCAGAGAGCCGGCAGGGATGGGCCTGCGGCCAGGGAGAGACCCCGGCCGGACTGGACCTTCCCTGCGGCTCCTGGGAATGTTCCAGGCTGAAGGAGTCAACAGCGTGAGGAGAAGGAAGAAGCCTCAAGCAGGAGCTGTTAAGCCCTGAGCATACATAGTCCCCCATTCTTCATCCCTCTTGCGTGGCTCAGGAATGAAGGAGTAAAGAAGGAAGAAGGGAGCAGCAAGGCCGGTGTGTGTGTGGAGAGTGAAGAGAAATCTTTTCATATTTGCTTTTGCCTCTCACCATGCAACTTTCTCTTAATTGTCAGTAAATTAATTTTCCAGAAGTTGAATCTGTTTTGCCTGTGATGATAACTGGTAAGGCATCTCCCTGTCTTTATCTCAACCCACAAGCTTTCTAAGTCCTGTTCTTTCTTGTTTTCCACCCCATCCCTTGGAGGCTGGATGTGGGGTGGGTAGCTGAACAGATGGATGAAAGTTTGGCTGTTGGCCAAAGCTAAATCACAAAAGCTCGCTGGTCTAAAGCTACTTCAAAGACTTTTCAGTAAAACAAAGACTTTTACAAATCTGAACTCCAAGGGTAATCCCAAATACCCTAGTACAGAGAGTGCTAATTAGTTCAATTCTTTTATCTAAACTAGAGAACTATTATCTAAACTGCTAAAAGGGTTTATACTGTGGAGAAGCCCTCTCTCCATTTCTGAAGGCAAGTGTAGTTTATTTCTTTTAAGGCTTGGCAATGCACATTACAGGTTTTGGACCATTTATTAAGATAGCATAGTGAGAATAAAAACCTCTTCCCAAATTTTCTCTTTAGTTCTGTTATCTTAGATAAAATACTATGGGAAGAAGACTTAAAAACTATTCAGAAAAAATCTTGGCACAAATAAATTATTGCTTCATTATGTGTTTGTTATAGGATGCCACTTCAACAGAGTGAAGTCCATGGATTTGATACAAATTTTTAAATTTTTTTTTCCTCTTTCTCTTCTAATAGAAGTCAGTCTCAATGCATATGGTCAATGTATATTGTCAGGAGTCATGAATAAACTGCTTGGAAGGACGCCATGCATAAGTTTGATTTGAAGGAAATATGATGCTACTAGACATTATTGGGTTCCACAAGACTAACTTCTGGTAACTGAACATTCACAGTTTGGCAGGCACCTTCACAAATGAATCCAGAATGGTTGTTCACGGTAATTTGCTTCCAGTGCTCTTCTTGGTAATTTAATTGTAAATGAAACAGTTTTACTGTAAACAGATGCAAGATTCCCCCGCCTTGCTGCCCTGGGAGACTGTGAAAAGGTAAAATTAATAATTTTTAACATCGCCTTTGTAACAATTCTATATCTACCTACAGATAAACTTTATATCTTCATATAATGATAGCTTTGGTTGCTTAGAACCACGTAGTAGTTCAGGCTGATAGGGGCCTCTGAAGATTTTCTCATGAAACCCTAGCCCAAGCTGTCTCAGCTACAGCAGGTTGACTGGGACTGTGTCCAGCTGAGTTTTGAGTTAATTCAAAACATGCTGATATCCTGTACAAAAGTTGGCAAGGAATCCTCAGCTGACTTTGGGGGTGGGCAAACAAATCATTACCATGATGTTAGATTCATCATTCCCATGAATCCCGCCCTCATCTTTGCCAGTACTTTGCCATCCATGTCTGATCTGTGCTGATCATTGGTGTCCCCAGTATAAATGACAATTGCTCAGTTATCTACTACCTTGTGAGTGTACAGATGGGTCTCAGTCCCCCAGGACTGGGCTGCTGTGTTAGAAATCCAGGATTATTCACAGGGTGCTAATGCAATGTCTTCCATTTCCATCTAGGACCTCTCAAGCAGAGGGTGGGAGCAAAACCCTTAGGTTTTGCTGGGGTCATGGTTTCAACGCCCATAGAAAGTCACTTAAGCCTGACAGGTCAGCCTATCCTTAGTGGAAACTGACTCTTTTCATTGCATATGTACTCACCAACTCTGGTGGTTATTAATGGTGAGAATTACTAGTGTGACCTGTGTGTCCCAATTGGGTGGGAAGACATCAGCACACCTGTTAATCAGGCTATTATTCTGCTCATTAATCCCATTGTCTTGGGGCTTCTATGGCAAATGGAGCACCCACTTAATTCCCACCTTTCAAGCCCAGCCTTGAAACACTGCAGCAGCAAATGATCTGGAAGTGCTGGTTGACAGGTGGCTGAACATGAGCCAGCATGTGCTCAGGTGGACAAGAGAAATAGTCCTGGCTTGTATGAGAAATAGTGTGGCTGGCAGGACTAGGACAGTGATCCAGAGAAGAGCAATGGACCTAGCGAAGGGTTTGGAGCACTGGTCTTAAGAGGGGAGGCTGAAGGATCTGGGGTTGTTTAGCCTGGAGAAAAGGAGTCTCAGGAGGGACCTTATCTATTTCTATAGGTACCTGAAAAGAGGTTGTAGCCAGGTGCGAGTCAGTCTCTTCTTCCAGCTAACAGGTATCAGGAAGGTATCAGGACAAAAGGAAGTGGCTTCAAGTTACACCAGGTAAAGTTTAGATTGGATATTAGAAATAACTGCTTCACCAAAACGATTTTCAAGCACTGGAACAGGATGCCTGGGTAAGGGATTGATCACTATCCTGGGAAGTAGATGTGGTGCCTAGGGACATAATTTAGTGAAGGACTTGGCTGGTATGACAATTGGACTTGATGATCTTAGAGGTCTTTTCCAGTCTTAATTATAGTATGATTCCAAATGCCTCTTAAAAACTGACTGTCATGGGGCACTAACCACTTCTCTAGGAAGCCTGTTCCAGTGTCTGACTACCTTTTCTGTAAAGAAATACTTCCTAATGTCAAGTCTGAAACTCTCCTGTTGCATCCTTGAAGAATTAAGGATAAGATTCCTGTCACAAGATGTTAGGGAGAAGATGTCAGCACCTCCCTTTTCCCTGCCCCTCCTCAGGAAGCTGTAAAGAGCAATGAGGTCACCCTTTAGCCTTCTCTTCTCAAAACTGGACTATCTCAAAGACCTTAGCCACTCCTCAAGATATTCCTTCTACCCTTTTCACCAGTTTGGTTGCCCTCCTCTGGATGCATTCAAGGACCTTAGCATTCTTTGTAGAGGTGGCCTCTATGATTGAAGAAGTGTCCATCCTATGATTCAGGAAACAACCATATAAAAATATGGGAATTTCTATTCAGCTGAGGCTGAGAAATATCTTTTTCCTCTACTGAAAAGCAATGGTGGATTTTGTTTTAATTACTGAAAAACTACCGAAAAAGTATTTTTCCTTAATATATATTTATTCTTACATGCTTTCCTGCTCCCATTTTTCCTACTTAAGAAAGCTTCTTTCTTTCAGGAACAAAAAAAATACGTACCATCCAGACTTATGAATGATAAAAAGTAAATAGTGGGTGAGCAGTGAATAATCCAGTTTGGTCATAAACTCTGAGAGTTAGCGTCACAAAGAGAAAAAGATATTAGATATTAAATAAGTCACAAAAACACAACAAAATTACCTGATTCTTCACAATAAAGGTTTTGCCCCATCTGTTCTCTGTATGAATGAACTCGTTTATTCTTGACTTCACCATTTGTCAAACCTTTCTTTCTAGAATCTACCAGATTTATCTTCAGTCAGGCATGAGGAATATCAGACACAGATATTTTCTTATCACATGAACATGGGAATTTAGTCTACTTGGAGTGCATTTATGCATTTTTATCAAATTAATCTCAGCACATAGTGTAGTGACTATATTGTTTGATACAGCAGCTAGATTGCAGTCTGTCATACTCACTTTCAATCATGCATCTCATAATCCAATGCAGATGTATTGATATGCAGCTCCTTTAGGCAGCAAGCCAGCACTTCCAAGGTCAGTTATTACTGAAGTAGGAGACCATGATCAGGATGTCAAACCACTAATACATAACTACCACAGAATGCTACAACATTTTTCCTGGATGACATCTGTAGACTATGGAATGAAGTAGATTGAATCTTGTTAGCAAGTCTAAGGAAGCTCTTACCTAGAGTGGGCTGGTGATGTAGATTCATGCAAGTTCCCTTCACTAGGAGCAGTATCATTATGGCCTAAGTTCAGAAAGGAATACAGAGAAGGAGCAGCAGGAGGAACTGGTTGCCAACAGTGATTACCTGATTATAGAACACATGGGAAAATCAAAGGCAGAAAGGTGAAAAAAAGCCAGCTTTCATGGAGGTCAAACCCTTGTGTTTGGCTGTGAAGTTCCTGACTACACTAAATCACTGTGTAATGAAAGGGGTGACTTTGCACCCTGACCCTTTTGCATCCCCTTCTCCATATAGATTCAACATAGATTCAACATTAACTCTTAGATTTTCCTATATATGCTTTATCTATGTAGCAAGCTATAGAGTGAACCTTGCCACAGAACTCTGCTAAAGTCACACTTTCACAAATTCATGTTAAAACCTGTTTTTTGCTGACACCTTTGATGATGGTTCCTTAAAATGGCTCAAACCACTCAGTTGAAACAAGGATAGGGAATGGGGGTTACAGTCAGTTCAAAATGCTATGTTTTTGCTGTTCCTTGCTCCCCACACTCTTCCCCTGCTCCAGCATGACATCCCACCCTTGCAAGACAGTTCTCCATGAACTCCATGAACTTCTCCAGTGTGGGTCCTTCCCAAAATTTTCAGCTTTTCAAGAAGTGCTCCAGTGTGGGTCTTTTTACAGAATACTGTCCTTTAGGAATGGGCTGTCCCAGCACGGGTCCTGCCAGAAAACCTACTCCATTGAGACCTGTCTGTGAGCTATTGCCTTCTTCAGGGCACATCCACCCACTCTGGAATGGGATTCTCCACCAAGGCTGCAGGTGGATCTCTGCACAGTCCTCCATGGGCTGAAGGGGCACAGCTACCTCACCATGGTCTTCACCATGGGTTGCAGGAGAATCTCAGCTTTGGTGGCTACAGACGCTTCCTTCTCCTGCACTGACCTTGGTGTATGCAGGGCTCTTTCTGTCACATATTTTCACTCTCCTGGCTGCTGTTGAAAACCTTTTTTACCCATTCTTGAATATGGTATCAGAAAAGTGCTATCAATGTCCCCACTTGGCTTGCTTTGGTCGGAGACAAGGCTGTCTTGAATCCTGCTGGGTATGGCTATTTTGCAGAATCACAGAATATTCCAAGTTGGAAGGCATAAGACAAGAATCATCAAGTTCAGTTGTGAAGTGAATGTCACATATGGGTAATCTGTCCAACATGAGGGCAGCTTCTGGTGTCTTCGCACAGAAGCCACCCCTGCATCCCCTTGCCCCCAAAACTTTGCCAGATTAACCAAATACAGTAAGGAGCAACAACAAAGATCTTAAGTGAAATATGGACATAACAATTTGAAACATCATTATAACTACAGAGACAGGCAATAGAAAATCTGGTGGAACAAATGACAAGTTAAAATTATGCTGAACTTTTTTAAAACAAATTTGAAGTGACAAGTCAAACATATGCTATGTCATAAATATACATACTGTTGCTCAAGGTTTTTTTTATTTTTTTGCCTCCAGTACTATGCTCCTTCACAGTAATTTTGTTTCCACAACTGAATGTGAATTTCTTTTTAAAAATAAAATACAACCACAAAACTACTTTCAATAATCTTGTACCTTTTCTCTGTCTTTCTCTCTTATTCCCCCATCATTTACACCTATTCTGTCAGGGCCTTTTTCTGATATATTGTCATACTGGAAATCTTTCTTGGACATATTCATACCACCTATTCTAACCTTCTGATTTTTTGGTAGATTTCATACCACATGATCAAATAATTTACGATTAGTTCTCTCTGTGTCTTACTAATTCACCACTCTGTCAGCACCTGCACTGATGGGATGTTCTGCAATGTTCCAATCTGTAGCAATCTTTGGTACTGTAGTGATCTTTAGAGCCACTGTAGATTAACTCAAGAAAGTATTATACGTTTTGGAAATAGTATTGAAGGTGGATGTGAAGCTGAAGGTGGAAATACCTCATTTACTAGTACTGAAAGCTTAATTCTGTTCCTGGATGAATTCAAATCAACCGCCTACTTACTTTTCAAGACTCTCTATTTCCCATTGATCTGTTTTACAGCAAAACTACAGAACAGCATCTTTCATAATTTTATCTGGTTTTGTTCCCACCATGCATACACTGGGAATCTTCTTTTCCAGAACGAATGGCTAAAGATGCTGCTTAAGTATGACCTCTGAAGTTTAAAATTGGCCTTCTCATCCAAGAGTTATTATCATATCAGTGGTTATTAAATTTCTCCACAAATCCTTGTAGATATATTTGCAACAAAATTTATATGTCACTTCTCCTGTGTGACTACTTTATGAATTTTCCACTTTGATTGTACATGCTCATAAAGAGCTGACTACATAGATTTTAGGTTATTTAATAGACGTAAGGTTTCTGAGGAACAGGAGAAGATCTGTTCTGTAATATATTCTCCCTCTACCTCAGACAATCTGATTTTGGTTTTGCTTTTTAAACCTTGTTCGTCTCTCAGCTGATTATTCTGCACATTTATTAAGTTACATGGGAAAAAACCCAACCAACCAACCAACCAAACACAAAAAACTTGCTTCACTGACTTTTGAGTTATTTAGGTTTTGCTTTTAATAGATACAATTTAAGAACTTAGGTGAATGTCCTGTTTTGCTTGTTTCAATTCCTTTGGGGCCATAATTATGTTGTGAAATATTTCTCATCTAGCTTGTATGCCAGCTCTCAGCCTTACAAAATTTAGAACAGTAGAGATACTGCTTAAATAAACTTCATTTTCCAAAATATGGTTCATAATGAAAATACTGACAGGCACTTAAACCTAGCTACATTATAGCCAATAAAATGCTAAAATATATTAATTTTAAAACATTCGGTGAAACATGACCTACTGTCAGCTAATTCATGGTTACTGGAAAATCTAATTATGTCAAATGATGATTGTGTTTAATTCCAAGTTTAATTGCATACAGCATATAACACACCCTCCACATACCCTACCCCCTTCCCCCAAACTGGGTAGACTATTACGAAGCACTGGATGACTCAGTTACTTGGAATCAAAATTTTGTGGACGTTAAGACTGAACAGAATACATAAACATTAGGCACTGAATCCCATGAGATGGGTACAAATCAAGCACTGAACACTCTCCCCGCCACATTCCCTCCCACTCACCCTAGCATTTTTAGATGCCTTAATACCTTGGAAAATCGGGGAACAAAAGGAATTTAAGAACAGCTGTACACTACTTTCTAACACATATTAGATTTAGATTCCAAAATCTCATTTTTTCAAATATGATTTAAGAGGCCAAATTACTATAGTTTCTATGCAGATCTTTTCTATTTACTGTCACAAAGCTGCCTTAAAGGAAGAAAGGTAACAGAAAAATAATTTAAAAATACACAATTCTTCCACTTGCAAGAAACTCCTCACAAATCTGTCCCCTTCATACATAAAGCAATCTATTCAGGCGCCCCATGCACATTCAGAGACAGAAGTGTGTGCTTAGAGCCACTACCACTTTGCTAATTAGGCCTGTGGTATTCTACAACTTGTAATGCATTCCGTTTCCATTATTTGGCCATTTAAAACTTGATCATTCAGGTTAAAACCCATTTAATTCCTTCACTGCAAAGGGCAAGGGGTGAACAGAAGGAGGGTTAAAAGCACCCTTTTTCACAACTTCAAATGTAAAGCTATCTTTTAATACAAAACCTTAGTTCTTGTAATAAATGTAGTCACCTGTAGTAGTATTTGTGGGCAACATAAGACATTCTTCCCTCCCCACTGTCTGTCACTGAGATCCCCCTAAGCTAGGGACTGAAATGACAAATGGCCCAAAAGCTACTCCTGATAAGCCTTATTTTATTAATATTTTCTGGCATGAATCCCTTCTCAGAAAGATGATGAAATTGGAGCAAAGTTAGCTAATACCTGCACTACTGAAAGGTATCTTTCATCAGGTGAAACCACTTGATCAAACATTATTTTATGACCTAGTCAGAATAAAAAGGAAACTTCTGCTTTTTAATTGTCTTCAAAATTCCAGAAGCTTTCCTCCCCATGGTGAACAGGTGCTGAGAAATACCTAAACAAGACTAATAGATGTTAGTATCTACATATAAATGTCTCTAGTATTTCTTATTAGCTTATCCACCAAATCCATTTTGAATTACTCTTTATCCAGTGCAATTGCCTAATTATAATATTAATAAAAAATATTTGAGAATGCAACAAAATTATTTTTAAAACTTTGGTTTTACATTTAACCTAAAATTAGGTTTTCATCATAAAAGTACACCATTCACACAATACCATGTTGGGCATTACAGAAATTTTAGTGGTTAGGAGGACATAAGGAGGACAAGGATTAGATGGTCTTGCCTAATGAATAAGGTCAGGAACTAGGAGGGGAAAGAAACTCCAGTGTCAGAAGTTAACACCCAGGTTCAGCGTGGAAAGCTAGAGTCAGAAGAAGAGATTCCAAGTCTGAAACATTTATCAGACAGAAAATGACTGTTCTAAAGAAGATTTTTTGTTCAAATACAATTATGGTCACACCTGCAAACTCTGTGGTGGAGATTTCCTGTATGAGGCTGAGGATATAATGCTGCTGAAAACACCTCTATAACAACACGGCTGCATGAAGAAGAACAAGAACAAGAACAGCAGCTCTGCCAACTTTGAGTCACAGTTTAAACTTCTGTCACATTGTTTAAATGATGTTTTTGTTATTAAAAGTTCTACACTGTATCTAAGATGCAAGAATTCACAAAGAAGTGACACCTGTGTTCTCGTAAGTTTTCCTATTCTGCCCAGTGTATAGCTGTACTAGTTACAGGCTTCAAGTAAATAGGCCTTCTCCTTCTGCCAAATGATGACAGTCTTAGAAGACTTAAAATGATGTATTATGCGACATAAAGTTTTCCCTGTTAAGTTGTATTTGATTTTTGACACAGACCAGTGCCATGTTAAATTTAAAAATATTATTATTTTTGATGAAACCTGGTGACAGATGAGAATTCTAATAAAACTCCATCTAAATTGATGGTAAGCAATAATAATTGCTGACAAAAAATTAGTGATAACAATAGTTAATGTTAATATCAGTAAAATTATTGTGTCTGAGACTATTTCTTTTTCTATTTAAAAGGGGCAAGAATTCCTATTGATGTAAGAGGGATTATATTCAGATGCAAAATGGAGTTATTTATTATTCCCCCATGCTAAAAAGCTTCAATTACTGTTTGGAATATTCAGTAATTATTCCAATATATAGTTTCATTTTCACATCACAGTGTTCTTCACAAGTACAATACAACACTATGTGACTTTATAGGTTGCATGATTGGTTATATATATTGCATCATAACACTGACAAATACATTCACTGTGCACAAGTGGAACACAAAATATTTCTGTTTGAGCTAATGTATTCCTTCTTGAAGTTCAGTTTCTGTATGAAATAAGACTTAGGTGACTGTGCCCTGTCTTCATCTGTCACGGATGACAGGTACTTTTGAACACATTGCTCGATCTCAACAGCATTTGACAGAAAAATGTGAAGACAGAGAAATGTGAAGCCTCTATCCTGCTTATGAAAACTGACAGCTGATAAAATGTAGAGGCCTAAATTAATTTTGCAGGCTGAATAAGGCAAGTGGAATTCAGTGCCTAAGCCTGGTCACTTTAGAAACCCATACTGTGAATTAGCTGTCAGCTGCCCAGTCAGAAGAGGGGTGCAACCAAACAAACTACAGCAAATGACTATTTTTACCCAGAAAAATATGCAAAGTATATAAGAGGAGATATCAAAATATTAGGTAAAAGGTGGCTTGGCAAAAATTCCTTATGGGGAAAAAAACCCCAGTCATTTTAGCTTAACTATTTCCAGATAATTTTTCTTTTTCTTATTCCCTCTACCAGCCTTCTTTTCCCTCCTTCAGCAGACAAAATACTGAGAACAGAATTAGCTCCTTTTGTGTTAATTTCTATACATCATCTCTATATCTTTATATACAGTACATATGGTAGATAATGGGAGGGAAAAAAAAAATAGTTTAATTCTTGACCCTGTCCTCAAATGCATATCTAACTTTTCACTGTGCCAAGCTATTGACTAAAAAGACATTACTTCTGTAATCATGCAACACAGTAGAACTGGTGTGAATAAGACTGGAGACATAACCTTTGCCAGCAATGATGCCATAGGAATGGAATGAGTATGATTTTATTATAGAGTACTCTTCCAGTGGAATATTTGACTTGAGTTTCTTAATGAAGCTTTAATAGGTTTCTGTTTTTAGACTAATAGCTGTTCAGTTACAGACACTCAAAATAATTATTTATACCTTTTATACTGAGACAATGTCTAGGAGGGATATGGACTTATGCCTACTGTACCTATGATGGACCCCTAGGAGCAGAGATCTTAATAGGAGGATAAATGAAATATGTGGGTCAGCAAGAAACCATCAGTGGAGATGATTTGGCTTGGCACTTTGCATGATATGGCCCAACACACTCGCTACAATTTTTAAATACTTTTACCTGTAAGGATCTCAGACATGCAACAGAAAAAAACATGCTACAGTGAATACCTTTCATAAGCAGCAAAAATTAATGTAGAAGTTAAGGGGTAAGCAGGCTTAGTTATCATGAGCACCTCTGTGGATGTCCTGATGCCTGGTAAGATCCAGAGTATTGCAGAATTTCTGTCACTGGGATGTTATAGAGTCTCTCTTTGCTCTATCTGCCTATTTTCATGAAGTGTCTATTGAGACTTTTAGGTTTTATTTAAATTTGTTTGAAAGTGGTTAGTGGGTCTAACTGGTTGGTCAGAAATAAAAATGGGGATGAGACATGAGAGACAGTGCTGTTGCATACACCTCATACCTTTAAGAAACTATATTAAATAACTTAATATTAACATTTTAAGGTAATAAATTAAGATATATCTATCTTTACTAATCTGAGATAATAGTATGATAATTGTATCATACCTTACTATATCCTTTAAATAACACCAAGAGGCGATCTCCCAAGGAACATCTAGTGTCTTTTACTAAATAACCCCTTCAATTCAGTTTTGTGGCAACAGTTATGAAACATCGTTTGAATATTATCCAACAAGTGTTCAGCTGATTCCCAAAATAAGTGGGAGGAAAGTAATCACAATTATTTCCCTTGACCTTAAAAATCAGTTATGGTGACACATCCCCCATCCCTTCTCTGAGTCAGAGAATTTCTCCTTTTTTAGTGAATCTGTCTTTGTAGTGATAGAACTCTTAGGAAGTCCAAACTTAGCATCATCTGTTGCTAAAGGTCTCAGTCCAGTAACACCCTGGCTAACTTTAAGTACAGCCTTAAAGGATTTGCTGAGTAAGAGTGAACCTACATGAACAATTATATTTAGGACATGATCATATGCTTGGGTGACTTCAGCTTTGAAAGCAATGCTGTAAGGGTATGAAAAGAGATTGCCCACATAATTAAAAGATTAGCCCATCTGAATACTGACATTGTTAACCCTGAAAAGCTATTTTACATAAGGACCAAGCTAATAATGTTCTATATGTGTATTTGCTATATATATGTCTGCATATATATATATATATATATATATATATGTATGTATATCTAAACATGCAAAATCATTATACAGTCAGAAATGGAAGAGATACCAGAGGCTTTGAATTATAAGAATAGAAAAGGTAGCTTGTTTCAAGTTCTACAGATACACCAAAATAGACATGCAGGATATCATTATGAAACAAAGTGATCAAGCTACCATCTGAAAATGTCACCCACAACAAAAATAAATCTGCTCTGCAATTGACTATATTTAGATGAATTATGTAAAATCATAAGCAAAATGCTAAGTAGTCCTTTATAGTATCTTGAGCTGAGATTATTTATAACTCATTAAGAGATTTATGGTAAATGGGTATGTGTTGGGTTTTTTTTTTCTTCCTTAATCATCCTGGTGAAACAAAGTACTGTGAAGGTCTTACAGGACCTTCAAGGCCAGAAAAGTCAAGCATATATATTCATCATAGCATATCTTTATATAGTCTCACACTTTCAGTCTAAAATATTTTGCTGCCAAAGGGTTGCAAATGTAAGTGGAATTTCACAATCTATCTCTTCTGTGCTTACTCAGCTGCCCTTAGTATAAAGTCGTTGGTCAGGAAAAATCAATGGATTCCAGAAGTATCAGAACAGACATAATTAATGTTATAAATAATTATTGACACTATACCTGAAATAGTGGCAAAAAGTATCTGTTGATAAGATTTATTGAGATTGTCAAAGTTTTTCAACTGTTCTTAGCATTCATTCTTGTAATGGATTTAATCCCTCTTATGATGTACCAATTGCAGCAAGAATACAAGAATGAATTAGTTGTCTAATTATCAGCACCTTTCCTGTGCTCATTTAAAAAATAAAAAAATAAAAAAATATCTCAACCATAGAACAGCCTGATCTCTCTCCCTATCTTTAAACTAATCAAGTCTCTCTTTTTTGAAGCTTGTTGATCTTAAAGTTCACTAAAGCCAAGTATCCTGGCATCTCCATGTCCAGTGCATTAAATTGGCACTGCATAGAAAACACTTTCTGATCACTGTTGGTCTTCAGTGAACAATATATAGAGAGATAAATTGAAGAGTTATGTGTAGCCTTGCCAGCTCTTATTGCTATTCAGTGGAATTTAAAGGCCAACATTTAACCATATTGCTAACAGAAGACTTTCTTTATCTACAAAATAAATAATAATGCAAGTCCATCAGTTGTGTTCTTTGTGGATGGAATATAAGCTGTGCAAAATTAAATGCTATTTAGACAGCATTTAATATGACTTGTTTGATTTTCTATTTCTCCTCTATTCATCCTACATTTATAACTTACTGTGGAGGCATGAAATACATGGCATATAAACACATCTATTTTATATATAATTAACCATTGCAGCAGAAAATTAAAAGCAGCAGTATGTTTAAAGTAGAAGTAGGACTTTTAACATTTGGAACTAAGCCTCATAAATCTAGTTTATGGGTGTAAAAACTGGTGGTAATAATTTTGAGTAGAAAAAGTCTGTGTCCAGATTCACTACTGCAAAACCAGGATTATAGACACGATTCTTGCCTGTTTACAATCTGCCAGATTTAATATTACCCATTTTAGGGTGAAAACCCAGGGAATATTTTTATAAATTTTGTTAAGTCAAATAAATCACACTCTAGGCATTTGAAAGAATGGAATGTTTATGCTGAAGACAAAGCAAAAAGAGGCAGGGATGGCAATTTTCTTCTATTTTCCATCAATTCTTTTTGGTTTTAGATGCCTGCTATCAGCAAAATATTCTGGCTTCTAGTGGAGTGCTCAGATGTCAGCTGTAGGTGTAATATGGGAATAGAAATTCTGGGAAAGACTAGAATTCAGACAGAAAAGTACTGACTCCAAAATCTTGCTGTTAATCTTTCAGCCTAGAAGGTTTTTGGAGTACTTTCAGATTCCCTTAGTTCTCCCCATTGACAGACTCCAGGGAGACACAGTGATGTGGTTTATTCTTCCAGAACTAACAGGGTACTACTTTCCCTAAGTTTACAAGGTTAATTTAACTATTTTTGTCTAGTTTTTTTTGGAGTTGGGACTTGGTCTTTGGTCACTAAATTAATCCTTCTAATCCTTCTACAAGAAAACTATTTTCACATCAGCTTGCCAAATAAGGAAAGAAAGACTTTCTAGTATTGTGACTGCTTCTTAGATCCTACCAGGCAACTACAAAATTTCCAGCTATTAAGCAAATATGTAACTCAGAAATTCACTGAGGAAGGAGTTGTAGTCTTACTGAAAAAGTTATTAAAATATGCTGTGATAAGACACATTAAGCAGTACTTTCCTCTCATTTCTTGCCCTCCAAGATGATTATTGCATTCTAACAGCTCAGAGTCATGATGGCAATATTTTAACTTGCAATTTCTTTTCAGAAGTAAAACTGGATATCTATGACAAAATATACATTTCTTCTGGCTCAACATTTTATAGAAGAAGTCAGGTAAGGAAAAGGGATAAAACAAATCAACTTATGAATTTTTGTAAGTGTGTAAGAGCAAAGAAAAGTGTTTCAGAGCATGAATATCTGAGGTAAAAATAAATTTAAAAAAAAAAATTAAGTCAGCTTGGTGAGAAAGTAGAATAACTTTTATCTGGACTTCAGAAAATCCTATTTTAAACTTTTGCAATGAATGAGGCAGATGAACCAGGCATGTTTGCTGCCTCACTCTTAAGGGGAAAGCAGCACCTTAAATATGTAGATGACTGTGTTAAAAAGGAGTGGCAAAAGTCAGAGGGTCTCCAAAAACTTGCATTTTCACTAGGAAATTATACAGTTGGCATGGAAATTGGTATAATTTTGTCTCTTACCCTGTAGTATAAACTAAATTACAGCAGATTTGGAATAAGGACTAGGGTGAAAGAGAGACAGATTAAGAAGAGGCAGAGAGGAAGAAATGAAGAAAAGATCAGCACTCCTGGCTCCAGTGTCAATCCAGATGGTGGGGTTTACTAGGTCCTGGGGGCTCTGCCCAAGTTTCATGAGGGTACCTTTTTGTTGACAAGCTTTCCTTACCCTGGACCTAAGTTTCTAATTTTCTATGCAAATTAGTTATCATGCACAATTCATCTAAACTGTTCTGTAATGGGTTGAGGGCTTCAGAGGTTTTTAATGGTCTTCATCCCCCTCTACTCAGTCAGCCTTGGGTCAACAGTCCATGGCTGCTCTTTGACCTCATTACTGCACTTGTGCTGTACAGTGTAATGTTGATCTCCAGGAGCCAGAACAAGGATGTTTTCTCCAGAAAAACACTGCCCTATCTCTGTGTAGCCCCGCTCTTCAGCCACATTCTTTCTTGCAGTGTAGTCTCAGCAACAAACCTGGGCTGGCTCCATGGCTATCCGCCTACCTGTGTTTGAGATGTACACATCAGCCCCTTATCTTCTGGCCTTCTGCGCCATGTCAATCCTCATGTTCCATATCCGAGTTCTTTTCATATGAAATGTATTTCCAATGCTTTGAAGTTATGGAGTGAAACTGGATGTTTTCTGTTGCTTTTGTGGCACTTTGTATACTTGCACTTCAGTACAAAGGATAAGACATTGGTTGGATGCCAGAACTTTTAGTCTAAACCTCTGTCCCACTGAAAGCATGAGTGGACTGCAGCTACAATAGTAAACACCTTTACAAGTGTAACAGCTGTCTCATCTTGGAGCAGGAGGCTACTGCCATCAGATTCCAAATCCAGCAATGATTTGCACATGCTGCAGCTTCCAGCAGTTCATTGAAGCAATTAATTTTATTCTGAAATAAAATAAACCATTTATTTAACTGTCACTGTAGAAGCAGATTAAAACACAAATTTAATCCTGCCTCTGTTGGTAGTAGTTTTACTTAAATAAAATATTGTCAGATAAGATATTTCATTGTGTAAGACTCATACAAATATAAACTGCCAGACATTTGCACCTGGAGCATGTCTCTCATAGCATACCATTGGAGATGCCAACACTTAAACTCAATGAATTAAGATAATCCTCCCACTCACTTGCACTTTGAATTTTTGATACCAGATGTTAATTTATGAGAGAAATAGCTTGGCAATAAACTCTTGTTTCCAAGCATTTCTAACTTACATCTTCCTTTAATAACTCAGATTTAGTCATAAATGAACTTCCATATGGTACTAGTGAAATGTCAGTAGTCAAGAAATAAAGAATTCTAATGCAGAAGCATCAAGAACTCTTTGAATTGAACATTTCTAAACCTGCGGTTTTAAGAGCACCATTCTTATAACACTGGGCTGAGCACACACAGGATAATGAAGAGTGGCAGAGCTCTGGCTCATACTAGCAAGCTCAGAACTAAACAGATAATAGACAGAGAATCTTTCATGGAGTCAGAGGGAAAGAATGAGAAAAATAAGAAAAAATTATTGATGATTCTGCAGATTTCAGCTGTTCTGTTTGGAGGAATGAAGAATGATACAGTCCTGGCAGGTGTGTATGCCTGTGCTTGTGTAAGAAGGATTGAAAATAAGGTAGAAGGACATTTACATTATTACATATTTTTTTTCAATATCTTTCCAAGAATACTGCTCCCATGGGATATTTCCCAGATTGCTGATATCCCAGGGGTCTCTTCCAGGAATCCCACCCAAAACAAATAACGGAAAATTATAAAAAAAAATCATCAAATTTTAGCACTGTTCAGACTCAAACCCCTGAAAATGCAGTTAATTTCTATACAAACTACCTCTATCTTCCAGAATCAGTGCTGAATTCCTTGGTCTTATTCTAGTATTGTGGCAATATTTTCAGAGTGCATTTAGCACCAGATGATAGGCTGTAATGAGATTTTAACTTTCTGGCACATAAGAACAGGTAAAGTGCTGATGACATTGTAGGTTTTCAAATACTGCCAACACTTTAAGAATATCCTCAAGTTAAAAGGTACATAAAGTGTAAGCCACAGTAGGTACACTTTGTCGAGTCTTCACCACAGATACAATATCCATTCACACCTTTAATCTGAGGCTTGCTAAACACCAGGGATATCTTGTGATGCACCATTGGGATGGCCTCAAGTCTTCAGTTTGACAAGGTATATTCTTCATCTCAAAGAGTGCCAGGCACCTGAGATTCACACTGATTTCACTGGTAGAGAGAAAAAAAAGGCACTTGACTGCTTCACATACTGGGTCAGGTTCTGAAAGCTTGTTTTAGCCTTTAGAACACTCTGAAAAACAAATCTACAAAGAATTGCTATAATTGTAATGAAGGACTTGTTTGGCCTGTAGGTCTTCCTACTTAGCAAACTTGTACAGTAATCAGCACAAAATTTAGTATTCAAAAGTACAAGTAAGCAGACAACATGTCTTGTCTGAATCATTTCAAACTATTTCATTTTCCCTTATCCTTTTGGTAAGGGTTTGTGGCAGAAGAAAAGCCAGTCAGCATGACTCCTTTCAAAATGAGATTGGGCAAAATAATCACCTTAGAAGCCCGCCTAGCCCAATACAAATCAAGACATAGTGTTTAAAATTGACTTAAAAATGAAATTAGAAAATACTGGGGGGAGCAATAGTGTTAGTTCTTCAAACAGCATTTTAAGTTTCAGGCAGTTGCATAACTTCTGGTTTGCAGAAGCCTGACAGTTCTGGCAGACTGTTTTCCTAAGACACTATTTGCTGTGAGGTTTGGCAAATAAGGTTGGAATCCAGTGCAAGAGTAACAGGTAGGCTTTTCAGGTGGCATTATTTTTGAGCAATAATTTCAAATATCAGTAGAGCCTAGATTTTCAGTTGGTATATCTGATGTAGTTCTCTTTCCTCCATCATTCTTTCCAGGTTTAATAAGCATGATCAGGAGTTCATATTTCTTCCATGACCCCCGAGTACTGGGGAGAAAAAGCTAGGTAAAGTTAAGGAGACTAAAAAAAAACAACATTAGTGTTACTTGTTTATCCTTTCTAGACCCAGCAGATCCTGATTATATTTGTTCTGAGGTCCTAGCCTTTTCCTGCTGCCAGGTAATGTATTTTCTGAAATTTGGGCTCCTCTTGGAGTTTGAATCTGTTAATTCTGCACAGCGTAGAGCTTGCTTCAGTTAAAGGTAACATAATGTACTTTACAGACTTCTAGAGTAAACTGTAATTTAAAATACATATTTAGCACTGCAATTGCAGCTAGAAGTTCTGAAATGTCAGATACATGCTCCTCTTGGGTGCCCTAGGCTGGCTCTCCAGCACTGTGACTTCAGGTTCACAGTTGCCTAAAGGGCTGTCCACCTCCTCTGGAGCTCATCTGGACCATCTGCTTTGCTCAAGGAGGGCCAAACAGAGCTGGTTGCCCAGGGCCATGACCAAATAGCTTTTGAATATCTCCAAGTATGGAAACTTGACAGCCTCTTTGGGAGGCCTGTGCCATCAGTTATCCTCACAGAAAAAAAGTGTTTCCTGCTGTTCAGAGGGAACCTCCTGCATTTCACTTTGCGCCCATTACCTCTGGTCCTCTCACTAGTCACCAGTGAGAAGAACCAGCTTGCTTCGCTTCTCACCCTCCCTTCAGTTACTTGTAGACATCGATGATATTCCTCTGAACCTCCTCTTTTCCAAGCAAATAGTCTCAGTCTCCCTCTTCCTGCTTTATAAGTTTACACTTACGTGTTAGGTATAGGAACTCAGCCAGTTTCAGACAAGTCTCTAGGCAAACAAGACCTCACTACAAAAAGCAAGACATCTTTTATAAATTAAATAAAATTAATGCAAGTTTTTGGAGGTCCTTAAAGTTTCTTAGTCAACTTGGTGAAAATTTAGTTCTTTCTGAAAGAAAGGTGCTGAGGCTGCCTTTGAAAAATAAAAAAAATAATTCATCTTACAAATAGAGATCGGCAGAATTGAAAGCTGTTGGCATTTGGAAATATTATCTCATATGCTTCAGAATACATTAGAGTCCTAAATTATGCTGGGTTTTTGTATTTAGGCAGAAAAACAAGTGTGTTGGAAGTAATAATAAACAGACCTAAAATCACATTTGGATTAAATTTGCCAAGATGCAGAAATGTGTATTTTCTAAATTTCATTATTTTTCTTTTCCCTGCAGTCCTCAAAGGGAATGCTATTGTTTTAAGTGGAAACCAAGACTTGCAGAATACATTGTTATCCAGAGGAGCAAAGGAATCTTCTGAAGGCTACAAGTCTTCTGAAGCCTTAGACAGAATGTCTGGATTTATTTTTCTCTCAGAAAAACATGAATGCAAAGAATACTTGGGATTTTGAGGGGACCTCTCTAACATAGTTTTCAAGTGAGTTGATTTTTAAGATGAGAACCAGAAAACTTTTGGTTTTACACTTTTACACTTTTTGCTAATGAAAAGATGACATTTTATTTTTTTTACTCTATGGCACGTGCAGACACAAAAGCTCAGACTTTCTGTATTTGTTGCTCCGAGACTTTTTCAAAATATGAATAAGATTACAAATTCAGCACAGATTTCAGACAGGTGGATTGAATGTTCAGGGAAAAAATCCCGGGGAAACTCCTCTGAAATAAGTGGAAATATTCCAGGGAAAAGGTGCAGTCATAATTCAGCAAATATTTTCCATGAGGTAAATGTTTGTGGGTGAATTGTTTCATTTCCACAGTAAACAGAAGATGAGCTCATTGTCAGTAGCGTAATTAATTCTGAAAAGTTATAAATAACCAGCACTACATTTTGTTATATATTCTGAGAGACAGTTCAGGAATAGAAAAATGTTCTCAAAGCAGACAAATAACAGCTAATAACTTTCTATTCACTAAGAGTTTCATTTTTTCTTGACTGAACAACATATTGGTTTTTTTAAGTAACAATACATCACAGACGTTTGTCTAAGTAACCAGACTTAGCTGGTTGGAATTGCATTGATGCTGTGGACATGTGTGACCCAGTTGCCATGAGGCCCAAGGAACGCAGATCAATGAGCAGCAGACTTTAAGCGTGTGTTGGAGATCACAGCTACAGAAGCTGAACTGGGTAGCACTGCAGACCTTTTGGCCCTGGTACAGCGAAAGCTGAAGAAGAGATAAACTCAAGGCAAGAACAAAGTGAACACATCATGTCTGTCCACCCTGACCCTCTGATGCTGACTGTTCTGACAAAAGAGATAACAAGGATATTACTAGTGTAGGAAGGATAATCAAATGTTGTGTTTCTAAAGGGGAGTAGGGCAAATGGGTCTGAATGGAAAATTTTGTATGAACATAATGACCTATAAATACTAGCAAACTAGTGTAATAAACTGGCTTTTCTTTCCTGGCATAAGTGGACTCTGTGTCTGTCAATCTCCACAAATGGTGCTTCCCATGTGAGGAAGCAAAGATTCACCTATCTGGTGTCCGGCAGGGAGCTCCATGGAACTGAAGTGCTACTGGAAAAGAAGCAGGAGCCAGACAACAAACCATCCGTTCAAGATTTTGGAGGTGAACTGGAGGAACATGTGGAATAATATGTTCTCAGAAGAGAAACATGTGTTTGAACTAATGTCTAAACTTATCCAGAAGCAGGGGGAGATGATTGCTTTCCATGATCTTAAGCTGATTTTGTGCTGGGCGCATTCACACGTTAAAGGGTTAAATGCCAGCATGGCTTTCACAGCAGTGCTAGGAAAGAATCATCTTCCTCTGCCCCAATCCAGCAACAGGCAAAGGACTCTGCAAAAGAACTTTTAACATCCCCTTCTGTCTATGACCAATGAGTGACAAGGCTGCAGTGAGGAGGAGGACTGCAGCCTGAGAGCAGACCCCCTTGTGACCTTCCGGCTGCGAGCAGAGAGCAGAGCTCGAGCCTTGCTACAAGGGACTTTTCTTGTGAACCCGAATATGATGGAAAGTAACAAGCCGACACAGCTAAGAAAATTAGGCCAGGAATTAGGATATTCACTGGATGAAAAATCAATGGAACTGTGAATACTAAAGAAGTGTTCTGGTAGTGTCAGTGTAACTTACAAATATTACAGTAATTTCTTCACATTGAAGCAATTCTTCATTATGGGTTAAAAGCCCTGTATTTCTTTCCTAAATGAAAGAGACCTGACTTGAGACATGAGATTAAAAGTTCCTGTAAGCAGCTGCAATGGGAGTACCAGCAAAGATACTGATAACGAGCTGGGCACAGTTCCAAGACACAGGTCCTAAGAACGGATCCATGGAATGCATCCAGGGAACGGACCTGTCCTCGGTTTGGCGCACGGTGTTGCAGGAACTTGGAGTTCCCCCAGCCCAGGGTTGGCCCCATGGCTGGTGTTGGTCCCCCACGCTTGGAGGGGCCCCCCCAGCTCATCGGAGCTCTCCCACTTTCTCCTGAGCCCGGGCAGCAGCAGTGGCCTGTCTCGAGCTCCTATTCAGTGCTGATGCCTGGCCCACACCGCCCCTGTTGCTGTCATTTCAGTCACAAAAGTTGTTTGCCTGCATGCTATTTACTTTAACTGTATTATGAGAGATTTCCAGATATAATGATAGAGTCAAAATGAGTTAAGAATCTGTTAAGTATTGGTAAAATTAAGCAAAGTTAAATTTAAGTATTACTCATTTTAAATTCTGTTATTTTAAGTTCTGTAAAAATATGTTTGTTTAAATTGTAAGATGCACTTGTTTTGATATAGAGATGAGTAATGTGAAGCTTGCATGGAGATAACTTCTGTTAAAATATGTTCATTTAAATTACAAGATACAGTTATTTTATTGTAGATATAAGATGGAACCGATTAGTTGCAAGCTATTTAGTGCTTTCTTTTTGACTTTTTTTTTGCTTTAATGTCATATATTTATTAATGTCTAGAAAAATAGTATCTTGACCTCTTAAGACAGTTACTGCTGATGTATTAATAACCCTGAAAATGTTGTTAATCTCATAATGGGAATTCACTCACTCACTATAACAAGCATTATCCATAAGATATTAATTAAGATTTGTTCATGGTGCCATTGATTATTTAGCTAAGGATAGATAACAAAGATAGATTTACAAACTTTAGCTTATCTTGTAGCTATCTGCAAGACATGTATCATTTTAAGAAACTTTCCTAACTGCTGTTACTGACAGTCTTGTTTTTAGGATATATTAGGGAGACCCTTCCAGTTAAGTCTTGGGCTCTGGCCAATCCTGGCCCTACCTGGTTAGGAAGTATGCCAACAAACCCAGGTGTTTTCTGCATCAAAACTGTACTCAGGTCATTTTGACTTGCCAAATTTGGATGTATAACAGCTGGACTCCCTTTTTGAAGTGAACTTGGAACCTTACCTGAGAATGGTTTTCCAAGCCCTCACTCTAAAATGAGGCTTGCTAGCTACTGCAGACTCAGGGTGATGGTACAATATTTAGGGAATTGATAATGCATTGGTGTAAATCACCATCCTATCTCTCATGTGCTACTAATTGCATGTATTATCTGATTTATTACTGCTTGGTGTGAGTTTATTGCTTTGCCACATGTATTGTTTTGCTTTTATGTTGCCTTCATGTTCAGAACGAGAGACACATATGTTGTTAAAAGAAAAACAAAAGAAGGGGAAATATGGCTCTTCAAGAATGTTTAAAAATTTTAGTAAAGGAAATTATTAAAATTGAGCCCTGGCAGAGTGATACTGCTTTGAAGATTTGCATGTGCAGAGCCAATTTCTAAAAGTTTCTATTGAAAGATCCTTAACTGAGAGTACAATGATAAGGTCAAGATGATTTACTAACCTAGGGAGAAGATGTGCATGTGTTTTGTCACCAACAGGTCTAAAGTAGTTACCTGCTCGTCTGGAAAAACATCCATCGCCTCCAAGAGAATGAGGCCCAGAGAGAAGAAAAAATGACCTAATTGCCATTCAGCCCCAGTGACCAAGATAGGAACAGAGGTAGGACTGCCAGGACATGGCTGTGTCTGGAGGCTTCCAGAGGCAGCCTGCCAACAGAGACCTTGTGTCCTACTGCACGCACCATCAGGGTGCCCTGTTCTCACTAACCTCTTCCAGTTATTCCTTGTTCCATGCTTCCAGAAGGACATTCAGCAATGTCAAAGGCAACATTTCCAGCTAATAGACCTCCTCCTGCCTAAACTGCATGGCTCCTGAGCTCCAACCATATGAACTTGAGAGCAGTAGCCATTTATTTCCACTTCCTAAGAGACTTTGGACATTATTCATTATTTGTTCTCCTATACTGCAAGTGTCTTTGTAAATGACATGATTGTATTTGATAAGTTTTTACTGATTGTGATCTGTGCTCCATGTATCTTATCCTGTATCTAGCAGATGACCAGTAATAGTCTTACTAAGATAACAGCCTTACAGGTGAGAACTGTTTTAACATCAAAGTACACAAACCCTTTGCATAAATAACAGAAAAGGAGGAAATGTCAGAGATCAGACAGCGACAGAAGCTGAACTGGGTAGCAATGCAGTCCTTTTGGTCCTGGTACAGTGAAAGCTGAGAGAGAGATAAACTCAAGGCAAGAATAAAGTGAAGACATCATGTCTGGTCACTCACTCTGATGCTGACCATTCTGACAAAAGAGATAAGGAAGCTACTAGTGTAAGAAGAATAATCAGAAGATTGTATTTCTAAAGGGGACTGGGATAAAGGGGTCCAGAGGAAAATTTTGTACAAATATAGTGACTTGTAAATACTGGTAAATTAGTGTAATAAACTGGCTTTTCTTTGCTGGCATAGTGGAGTCTGTGCCTGTCAATCTCTGCACACATGCGAAGAAGTGCAATCCCTCTGTAGAAAAAGTCAGTCAACTTTTACAGTTCTGCCCCTTCAAAAGGGTCACAGGACAAGCATGCTAAAAAAACCTCAAAGCCACCCCTACCCAATCCTACAGTGCAACAAAAAAGAAAAGTCTTGCTTTGCCTTCTGCTAACTAAAATGACCATTCACTGGAAGATACTGTGGGAATATGCACTTATGATAAAGTCTGTCATCAGTTTGAAATAAGCTACAGGATTTTTATAAAAGGACTTCAAATGGGGAAAAGAAAGGTACTTTTCCATGTTCTCTGTATTTGAAATGCTGTTTGTAGGACTTTCTGTAAATTTGTTTTGCTGTGAGACGGGTTTCATACAGAAACTTTAAGAAAATATTAGTAATGATGTCCCCAGTGGAGTTCCTGAGATTTGAGATTTTTATCATAGAATGATGCTCTGCAATTCACCTGCTCCCAGCCTCCTCACATTTCATTTTGGTGGATGTTACCTTAGGGTTTTCAAGCACATTACTTACTGAGAAAAGGCATTCCAAAAACTGCGATACTTGAAACATTAATTTAGAAAATCTAATTTAAATGTATAGTGTAGCTGATGTTTTAGTTCAGATAATTTCTTTAGGAAGAGGTATGTTTGATATGTTTCTCTGAAGCATTATTTTAATTAGAGTTAAGGCCAAGTGATAATTAAGATGGCTTGAAAAAAAGTCATACACCAGATTTCTTTACTTTTTTTTTTTTTTTTTTAAGAAATAATGAATATTTAGGTGTGTGTGAGACACAAAAATTTAAGATTTAGGCTCAAAATTGTTTTGACTTTTCAGGAATACTAGATTCGGAATCCTGTACTTGTTTTTAAACAGTCCTACCAGAAACTTACAGTGCATTTTTAAGTAGATTTTTTTTAAAAACATCTCTGTCTCAGATCCCTGAATAGGGTGGCTTATCATTTTTCTATCTGATAAAATAGATTATTCTAACTGTACAGGTTCATCTTTTGATGTTCTTCTAGATGTCCTTCTAGATAGATCATTGTTCAAAAATAATTTTTCTCACTTCTAAGATCTTGACCTGAGATTTTGTCCCATCAATTTTCTCCATATTTAGTTAGTCCTAGGATAGCCATTGCATTCAGGAATCAAAATTAAATAGTCAAGTTTTCTTATAACACCAAGCTGTGTGGGGCAGTTGACGTGCTGGATGGAAGGGATGCCATCCGGAGAGACCTTGATTGGCTTGAGAGATGGATCAATGAAACTTTTGTGAAGCTCAACAAGACCAAGTGTAAGGTCCTGCACATTGGTCAGGGCAGTCTCAAACATAGATTCAGTCTGGATGGAGATGGGATCAAGAGCAGCCCTGAGGAGAAGGATTTGGGGGTGTTGGTTAGATTAGATTGATGTGACCTGTCAGTGCACACTTGCATCCCAGAAAGCCAACTGTATCCTGGGCTGCATCAAAAGAAGGATTCAGCAGATCTGATTCTACTGCTGTGCTACACTTTTGTGAGACCCTGCCTGGGGTACTGAATACAAGACAAGAAGTATGTGCACCTACTGGAGTGGGTCCAGGGAACGGTCATTAAGATCATCAGGAGGATGGTGCACCGCTCCTGTGAAGACAGGCGGAGAGCTGGGGTTGTTCAGCCTGAAGAAGTCTCTGGAGAGAGCTTACAGCACTCTCCTGTACCTAAAAGAGGCTACAAGAAAGATGGAGAGGGACTTTTCACTACGGTGTATTGTAATAGGACAAGGCTTTAAACTGAAAGAGAGTAGTTTTAAATAAGATATAAGAAAGAAGGTGTTATTTATGAGAGTGGTGATGCAGTGGAACAGATTGCCGAGAGAAGCTGTGGATGTCCCGTTCCTGGAAGTGTTCAAGGCCAGGTTAGATGGGGCTCTCAGCAACCTGGTCCAGTGGAAAGTGTCCCTGCCCATGGCAGAGGGGCTGGATCTGGATAATATTTAAGGTCCTTCCAACCCAAACCTTTCTGTGATTCTTTGATTATATAAATGTCTAACTCATTATATATATATATATATATATATATATATATATAACATACTTAATACAGACAGCCACTTGTCCTTTATTTGCAGCTCATCCTATTAAAAATCATTTCACAATTCACTTTGATTCCTTATTTGTATGTCTTAAAGCACCTTTCATGGAGAACACTGATCACATTATCAGTAAAAAGGATATTTCAACTACACAATCTTTTGCTACTGGTGGTGTTTTGATTATTGCTTTATCTAAGAAATAATGGTTTGAATATTTTCCTGTAAGATGTTTTATTTTAGTGTTGATCACAAAGGTCCCTATGAACATTAGGTACCTGAAAAGTATTGTCATCATGGCTTCTTTCTATTGGCATTGCTTAACACTTCTATTCCTCCTAGAACTTTCTTAACTTCACTTTGATGTTGGTGCATATACAGATTATGTAATGTATTGTATGAAAGTAGCAAATGTTAATTGATTTTAAATAATGTTATTTCTAGCATAGCAGATAAAATATCTTGATTGTGAAAATAATAAAATGGATAATAAAGAGAATTTAGTCTGCAACTGGATGCTTGGACACAGTGATGACAGTTTTGAATCTATTAGATTATGAGAGTCATAGTGTTTTACATCTGTGATTACATTCAGAAGTTAAAAAAAGAGCAGGCAGGGAGGAAAACAGTGGAAAAAAGACAGGATTGAAGAGCCTGACATCTGCAAAGGGTGAGGAGAGATCTACAGAGAATTGTGTTTCTGTCAGTAAAGAATTATTGCATGACAGCAGACCATAAACTGCAAGGTAAGAACCTTTACATTTTTCGGTAACTAGAAACACAGTTGTGTCTGTTTCTGATACTCAGAGCCAGACTTTCCTGTCACCAAGTATTTTTTCTGAACATATGTCAAGTGCTGCTGAAGGTATCAGCATAGCAGACTGAAAAGATCTGCTTTAGAACAAAAGCATCAAGTGCCTTATTCTTTGTAAACAATATCACAACGAGGTTCCTACTTTTAACTCACTAAAAGGTATGGAAACTTTTGTAAGACAGCATAGGAAATGCATAATTTATGATAGGTACAGAATTAAAAGGAGATTGTGTTTTGAAACTCTTTTTGTGTTTTTTGCAGAGTATACAAAATTCTGATTTTTATGCACTCAGTTGTTTTTAATTTCTGGTAACTCAAAATTTTGAACTTGGCCAAAGTTTTAGTTTATGTGTTGACTGTTTATAGTTATGCAAAGATGTTACAAAAATCACAAATGAAAATAATTTTAATTTTTTTTTGTATATTATTTATATATATATATATTTCACTGTGCCATGTGTGTGAACTGTTGCAACTGTGTGCCTTCTCTGTTTTAACATGCTCCAACAAAATAAGTTCAGGTGATCTGTGAAAAATTGATCTGGTAAACTCTAGTTCATACAACAACAAAGACATTCAGGATACTGAGCACAAGGAACTCTAGACAAACTATTTTAGGTCTGCATGGTCAACCTTGTTCCCAGTGCCATATTTCCTATGACACTTAGGCAAAATAACACATACACCTAAATTAACAAAATAGCCTCCAAACCTGTGCAGGCATTTGGTGAAGAGGCAATTGCCAAAAGGCAATTCACAACAAGGGAGCAAATTAGATGCTCTAAATCATTTCTTTAGAAGCTATTCTTTCCGTGGTTATGTCTATAAAGAGAGACTCAGGAACTTTTCTTGGGGCAGGATCCCTGAACTTGTCCTGGTTTCATGATGGGTTATAACATTGTACACATCTCTTCCTTTTCTAGTTATTCCAATGTACATGTTAAGTATTTTATATTATTTTAGTAGAATAAATATGTAATTCAGGATA
The DNA here is from genome assembly GCF_971803275.1 of Cyanistes caeruleus. Lineage (NCBI taxonomy): Eukaryota > Metazoa > Chordata > Aves > Passeriformes > Paridae > Cyanistes > Cyanistes caeruleus. The sequence goes on along the minus strand of NC_141701.1, from coordinate 80,661,610 downwards.
TTCTCCAAAATAAATGGTCTAAAAGTTCAACTTATTAATTTTACAAAGAAAGTTATATTGCAAATACATGAATCAAGATCCAGTGAAGTTCAAAAGAGCATTTTACATCCCTTTTCCACAAAATGTGAATGATCCTTGAGAAGAAAATCAAGAATAGAAAAATACTCCAGGGGAACACAGCAATGACATTCATTTGTTTAATATGCTTTGTTTTGTTACATGAATACCATTGAATACTTCAATAGACATACATTCTTAGGTGACTCAGTCTACTTCTGCACATCAAAAATGAATACTAACCTGCTCTTATAAAAGTTGTGCACTAATTTAGATTCTGAGCAAACTTTCCATGGAAGTTGAACCTTTAAGTTGTCCATTTTCAATCAAACTCAATTTTACATCTCATTTTGGTTTTGATACTTACTTTTGATTATCTGAAATCAAACTCTAAAGTAAGTTGAAAATTTGAAAATTTTGCAAGACCTAATAGTCTGATTTTCTAAGACCCATTTGTCTCCACTGACAACCAAGAAAACCTGCAAAAAGCCCCACAAGCTCATTCATCTCAAAAGACAAATCTAGCATTTACTTCATAATCACTAGGTGGGACTTGACCACCTCCATCAAATGTCTGGAACTCAAGAATGCACTTCATAAAGACTCAGACAGGTCCTTGTAGTTACATTCCAGTCTGAACTATGTCCCAGGGAAGGACATCACTGCTCTTTCGATGAAATTGCTACATTTGTATTTTATTGCTTTGAGCCTTGGAGAACAAGATGACAGATATCTAAACAATACCAAAAATTGACAAATGGATTAGTTGGTCTGAACTTGGGCTGAAAATGCTCCAAGAGTAAATTAACTGAAATTTTCCTTATGGATGTTTTCTCCATAATTTCACTGATTTTTTTTTAACCTGGACGTTGACCAAAGAGTTTTAATTTTGGCTGTTGCAATATGAAGAAACTCATGGCTTAATGACTACCTCAAAAATTTATAATTATTTTACAGAATGTTATCCATGTTAAAACATGAATTCTTTGAAGCAATTAATTTCTAATGGAAATAATTTTCTTAGGTTCAAGGGCTATGATAAATTTTCCCTAAGCTGTGTAACACATTCATGCCAACAGAAGGATAAGGCTTGAGTAAATTTTTAGGGAAGAAGACATCTGTTAATGCTGAAATATCACCCCTATAAAAGAGCCTTCAGCTACAGCTTACAAGTACCTCTCTAACACATCAGGCAGAAATAAAGACAATCTGTCATCATAATGGTCATGAGCAAAAAGTTATTTCAATTGCTCTCCTTCTGTAATGCTCAAAATCCAATTCTAAGCAGATCCTACGCATCTACAGACACCCACCATTTAACCAGTATCTGATAACACTATTGTAAAAATCTTATGAATTGTATACATAATATCAAAACCCAGGACTCTGTTTGGTATAGTTTAGGTTAGCTGGAAATTAATAGGCTTTGGGTTCAAGCCAATGACCAAGGCACAAACTGTTTGAGAGCTAAGGTCTGACCTCCCTAGTTAACAAGTCATACAGTCCCAAAACTATCCATAGGGATAACATACTTGCTAAGAGGAAAATTAGTGCTTTCCTCAACATCATTGGCTACTGAGAATTACCTGCTTGTGAACAGAAGGCACCTGCCGATAAATCTGCAAAGTAACCATCGGAATTGAAGTCAGTATAAGCAAAATAAAGTGATTGTGTCAGCAAAGTACCTTATTTGTTTAAGGAATAACTTATGTATTCCAGACTTAGAATGAAGTGTATGACATATTTCATTTTTTTCTTTTGCAATAATAAATGAAATACATTTAATAAAATGGTAGACTTGGCTGAACAAATAACAAATAATAATGATGATGCCTGCAGAAAAATCCATAAAACCTAATTATTATGGCTTTTTTCCAGCATATATAAAAAGCTGGAAACATATTTCTTTGCTGAAGCAAGATGTTTCAGACAAAAAATATCAATAATTTTATTGAGATATTTTTACTTCACTGGTGAAATGGTAATTCCTAGAAAATTTATTTAGCAATGCATTTTGTTGTCTTGGTAGAACTACGTTTAAACTCCAAACTTTTTGATGGAATTACCTTGCATCAGAGGACAATAATAAAAACAGACGATGGGCTACAGTAGGAGCCAAGAAATAGCACCACAGACAGCACAGTATATATGAATACTGTATGGTAAACCTTGATTTTATTAGACATAACACAATTGTAGATTAGTAGAAGTTTAAAAAGAGGGAAGGAAGAAAAAGGAAAAACTTGGTTTTTTAAAGGATCCAACCAATCAAAAAAATATATAATTTTAAGAATTTATAAACTTGAAGTTGACAGTAATTTTCTCAGGCACTCAGACACATTGCCCCTTTATATTACTATGCTTTATGAATTATGAATTTTGTCTGATGAGGAAGCCTAAGGGAGACAATGGAGCTTCAGTGTCAGTAATGCACTGTCATTTCACGCTGTGTGAGTTCCTACTATACCTAGATGGATTTTTCAAGCTTAAATAATGTTACTGACTGCCAAAGATTTTATTAAGAGGTCTGATGATATTATATGCTCTGCTGGTAAGATACTAATCCCTATTAACTAGAGAAGGGTCAAATACTTTGAGAGATTGCCAGGGCTTTTTTTTTTGTCTGCCTGGGGTGTTCAGATGTAGTTGTACTCCCCCACCATAATTCACCTATTTTGAGTCAGATAGTGAAATAGAAAACAATTTTTCCACCATCAAGAAGAATGACATTTGTGTAGAAAAGACAGTTGTTCTGTGAGATTTTACATGGCTCCTGTTACCAAGGAAACAGCTTCTTTTGGCTTTGAAAGGTTTGGTAATGGTTGCCCTAGCTACAGTTTGGGCAGTACAGAACAAGAGAGGCATTTATCTCATGTAATTATATACATATACACACATAAACACACTTACCCTCACATTAGGGAGGGATAGATTTAGTAAACCAGAATTATGAAAACACTGAAGTTAGGAAAACATTCTGAACAACATTTATGGAATGTGTTGATAGAAGAGACACTGTCACTGGTTTAAGTCAATCCCATCCCACACCTGAAAATATGACTTTCAAAAATTAAAAAGGAAAAAGAAGAAAATAATATAGTGCAAATTAGAAAGCTCATACAACTACTTAATCAGGCACTTAATATTTAAAGTGTAGACTCAAAAATGATGAAGAATACAGAATACTTATAATTTTGAACTTACGGAAACAAAAGTTTTTACTTTAGAACCTCTGACAACATTTGAATTGGAAAGTCAGATTCATTATTTTAAATATAACTTTAATATTTTTTCTGATATATCACAGTGAAACATTCTTTGAGTTGAAATGGGAAGGACAATTCCTAAAGATGGACTTTTATACATAGGAGGTGAATAAAGCAATGATGAAAGACACCAAGTGTAAATTCATTAGCTGATTGGAAAGTGGATTGGTTGTACTGTATCACAAAAAGAGAAAGTTTTGTAGGTGCTGATGGGGATGAAAAATCTTCAGGAATATCAAAATAACATATTTTTTCTATGTAGAAAATGCAAATCCATTTTTAATGTGATTACATGCAAAGTTAGGGCAAGCTAGGGATAAAGCTTAATATGTAAGTTTTTATAATCGCATAAAAAACTTACATAAATATTGGGTTCAAAAGCAATAGTGACAGATCAAGAATAGTAAGAAATGAAGACAAGAAAAAGGAGGAGGAGACTAGGTACAAGTATAAAAGGAAGAAATGTCTGTCTTATGAATTACAGCTCCTCTAGCTAATGTCTGGATGAGTATCTCAGACTCTACCATCTATTAGAACAAAAGCATTTTTGATTATTTGATTTTTTCATCAAATATGATCACTAGATCTGTGGGGGAAAAGGAAACTTATTTATTTGTTTTTTTCTTATGAAGACCATGATGGTCACTCCAGAAAAAAAAAAAAAAAGATAGAATTTTAAAAACCATCTTCTATCGATTGTGGATTAATGTGTTTTCTGATTTTTATTCATCTCACTTAGATTTAAAATTACCAAGGTGAAATGTTTGCATATGGAAAGTTTTATTTTCATTGAAAAAAACTAAAATATGCAAAATATCCACAGTTTTCTCCTATACTTAGACTAAAAATCTAATCTATTCTTTCAAAGAGGTCTTTATGAAAATAAATGCCATATAGTAGATGCTTATGGAAAATTATTTTCTTCTTTTGTGGGGCTTCAGTGTTTATAGGAAACAATATTGTTTCTAAAATGAGATTTTTTTAAAAAAAGTCTGATTTTTTATTTGATTTCAAAACACTTAAAATATCTTTAAAATATGTGAAAAAAAGCATGACTCATACAGTAATTTCAGGTCAAAAGTGGATGAGTGCCAGTAAGTCAGAGTAAGCTGCTATGTGTTTCAACTGGTTTTAATTCTATATAAAATATTGTCTGTTATTATGAAGAGCTGCATTTTGTAACCTTGAAAGAAATTTTGTTTTGCCACAAGTGAGACTTTTTACAAGGGTATGCAGTGACAGGACAATGGAGAATGGCTTTAAACAGGAAGAGAGTATTTTTAAATTAGGTACTAGGAAGAAATTATTTACTGTGAGGGTGGTGATGCACTGGAACACGTCTCCCAGAGAAGCAGTGGATGGTCCACCCCTGGAAGTGTTCAAGGCCAGGTTCTGAGAAACCTTTTCCATTTTTTTCCTGTGTATTTGTATACCAGTTAAACTTATTTATTTCTTATGCCTAGTGAAAGGTCTAGTGGAAAGTTTCCCTGCCCGTGACAGAGGCACTGGAAGTAAATGATAGTTAAGATTTCTTTAGACTGAAATCACTGTATGATTTTATTTTCAAGAAAATGATTCTTTTTCCTCTATAGCCAAAATGCATATAGTGGATTTTTTTGTTGTTGTTGTTTGTTTGTTTGTTTGTTTAACTTCTGCTCCTGAGTTTGCTTTCTACCAGTCCATTCTTGGAATAAAATGGGTAAAAAGTCTTTGTTTCCTTTGTGATCAAACATGATACTGAGGAGCAAATAGAGAACTACCCATTCATCTATTCTCATGATGTTCTGTCAAAAAGAAGTAAAATTGTAACTGAAATAATGCTGTTCAATATCAATACAATTCATCATGGAAATAAGAGATAAATTGTGGAGCTATGAACTTCTGTTTTTCTGAGATACAAACTCGTCTCTCTCAGCAGCTCCAGCCAATCAGACTTGAGACTATGTATTTTCTTAAAGAAAAAAGCCCCAAAAAAACAAAAGAAGTCAAAAGAAAACAACAACCAAACAAGCTCAAACGTTAATTTGGATACTAAACCTTTGAAAATACCTTAACACAGAGCTGAACTGCAGTGTTCAGGGAAGAACAGTTGAGTCTGTGAGGGTAAGTCAGTTTTAGAAGACCAGCTTCCTGTTCTGAGTTTTAATCAAATATTCAAAAGTTCTCATATAGAATGAACACACTGTATCTGTATTATTATCATAAAATAATCATGCTGAGCTTCTTTTAAACTCAGACACAAACAGAAAACAGGGAATATTTACGCTGCCCTAAAAAAAAATCTAAGGAGGTATTAAATAATCTACATAGGATTTTAAGAGGTAGTTAAGGAAAACAAACTTCTGAAGTTACAAATTACTGTGATCATTATCTTGTTTTTCTGTAGTACAAGACAATATTAGCAAAACATTTCAAATATTATATAGTTCTCGATTTTGTGGTTCTTAACTAAAAACATGCTTTACTATGTTTTTTTCCATGTATCTAGTAATTATTTTGGCCATTAAAGCAACATTAAGACAAACGTAATAAATCAATTACACTTCCAGAACACAGTCTCCCTAAATAATATAAGCTGCTTGTCCCTACTGCTTATCTGACTCAGCTTGCATGCAAATATTTAAAAGATTCTTTTACTCTGGTTTCCTTCTTACTTTATTATCTATGGCAAGCCTTCATTGCAATTGAGGGAGCTTATATACTTTTAGCTTTTAGAATGAAGTACACACTAGGAAAAAAAACAAGTTCTAAACTTCAATAGGCTCAAGTGAATATTTCTTTCTGGGAACATGTGTCAAGCCAACACATTTCCCCATTCATTGAGTCAAAGGATACTTTTCCTTTCATCTTAAGTGGAAGAAAATGGTCTCCCTTAGACAGGAACAATGTTACTTCTTTATGGTTGCACATTATTGATTACAGCATGGGGAAGTATTACCCCTGCTCTTATGAAGAGCTCCTCTTAACAGAATAGGACTCTTCTACTACACGAAAATAGGGACTGAAAAAAAAGGCTCAGACACATAAATGCATTTTCCAATTCTGGATTAAAAAATACATCTGAATGTTTTTATCATTATTGTAGGCATAATCAGTATCAATGAACTGTAATGTAACACAGCTCAGTATTCTGAGTCAAGCAGGTGTCCATTCATTTAAAATAAAATAAGGCAGAAAAAAAATAAATGCGTAGAATTCAAGCCACTACTTCCATGAGTTGAACAGGATTTGAAGTAATACATCACTACCTACCTACAAACAACATTTGATTTAAAGCCACTAGGTGTCAGCATATAAGTATTCCTAAAGAGATTTATCTGCCAGAAAAAGTAGTTGGCAATAAACAAATATGCAAGATTTTAGGTGGTTGATGATTCCTTACAAAGCCATGGAAGAAAGCTATAAACTTGTCAGGCTCACTGATAAATAATAGGACAATGTTTTTCCACATGATAAATGAGTCTGGAATGGCACCTTCTAGTTTTTGATAAGATACTCTGGATATTTTAACTTATACAGACCTTTAGTGGTTTGACCTCAAAATAAACGACTTTCCAACCAAAACCATCTGATAAGAGCGTGTGGTCTTGTCGTGAGACAGATTCTTCATACCGGCATGTTTGTGAGCTGCTTAGTTTGTGTACTGGAATTCTTTGGTAAAAATTAAGTTATTGTCTCGAAGTATTCTGTTGTCACTAAGACCCTAATGGAGCCCCCCAGTGATGATAAGAGCACAGAAATGAGGGACAAATTTAAGTCATTTATCTTACTAATGATCTGTTATTAAAGTAGAGCTAATAACTCAAAAAAAGGAAGGATGCTTCAGGCAGGTAATACTGCCTTAACGAGAACACTGAAATGACAGTGTACTTCAGTCACTGTGGACTGCTGCTTTTGTGCTTCTTCTTCTTTATATTTAAGGGGGAGTCCAGGTGTCTGACCTGGACATGAGCATGTGACCAAAACTGATTAGTAGTCCTGACTCGTCCCTAGATTTTCAGCTATTGACAGACTACTGGAATGTCTCTTCATGTAATTCACTTAAGGTTCTTTGTTATGTTTTTGTTTTAATAAGCAGTGGCTTTTCCTTGAATTTACATGATACTGTTTATGGGATGTACTGTAACTACCTAATGAAAACCACAGATGCACCCCAGGGAATTCAGAAAGGATCTGAAGGGTTTTAATAGCTATTTAAGTATGATTAATGAAATATCTAAATGACACACTAGTTTAAGAACGATCTAGATTTCATAGCCACACCTCCACAGAGCCATAAAGATTGTACACTGATGTTAAAAGTTTTGGGTGTGTACTTTACTCCTACCATTTTCTGCATAACTGTCCAGACTGTGTGACTAATCTTAGTGAAGACATTCTAAATATAAGCAGGGTGGCTCACGCTGAAACCTAGCATAAATGTCTCCATTTCTGTTAAAGTATGGGGGATGCTTTTAGGTAAGGAGCAGCATGATGATTGAGGAGAAAACAGATAAAATAGATCTGGCATAAAGTGTAGCTCATTTATTTAATCTTCTAACACATATGGTAAGGATGTAAACTAGACTCTGTCCCAAAACTGGTAAAAAATTAACACATAAAGAGAGGTAGAGAAAGAGAAAATGAGAGTACTTGCAGCTCTGACAGATGAGGAACAAAGTCAGAAGATAGCTAGCATCTTTGTCAGCTTGAAATGAAAATCAGACAGAAAGTCACAGCAGCTTGTTTATCCCCCCTCATGTTGACCAGAACTACCTGTCCATCAGTGTTGTGTCCCTTAAGTGATGTACTGTATATATGTATAGCAAATACAGAAGTATCTCGTCCTCCATCCTCAAGAGATCAGGTTGTCCTGCTGTCCCTTGACCCAAGAAATAATTCAGAGCTGTTGCCTTATACAATGAAGCCATGTAGCACTGATTAATGATACCGATCTACAGAGAAACTTTTTAAAAAGAATTGTGGTTTTCAGGCACTAAATTAGCTTTTCTTTTCCAGAATTTTCTTGAAAATTCCCCATTCTTAAACATAAGGATACAAGCAACATTTTTTTCTCCCACTGGAGAAACAGTAAGAAATAATAGCATTCTTCTAGAAAACGCTTTTGCACTTATTTCTACTTCTGAAATATAATGCTGCGCCGTTATCCTTATGTAAATTTATTTACAGAAGTCCAAGTATTGTTGTAAAAAAGTTTGGGTATCAAAAAATTAAGCCTTCAAAAACACAATGGTTGTGAAAAAGTTTGTTGAGAGATCTCCTGTCCCAGGGACCACTGATTCCTGAAGGCAGGTGTTGGCAGAGTGTATTATATATTGCAGTGAAGTATCGTGCAAGAGAGAAGTAGTTTTCCTGTCTTGCATCTTTCAGCACAGAACCAAAATAGATGAGAGGATTCATAAGACTCTGCAGCTCTTTTGAGGCAACAGTAGAAACCTCATTTTACATCTGTCTTCAGAATGACAGCACCTGAAGCGCAATGAGGTTTGTAGAGTAATGCTCTGCAAGTGAGTGGAGCGAGGAGCCTCCTGCCAGCCTCCAGATGTGGCTCATAGCCCCAACCCCACTCTGGCCACCACTTACTGCCCTTCTTTGCTTTTTGAGGCACAGAAGGACCGTGCCAGCAGGGAAATGGAGTAGAGGGAAAGAGAAATTGAGGAAAGGGCAGGAGTGGATTGGGAAGGGCAGGGGTGTGGACATACAAGGGAGTTGACAACCTGAGCTGACCTCCAACAAGAAGTAATAAAGATATAAATGGCAAAGAATTGATCACAGAAGCTGAGGTTAGTCATATTTTGCAAGCTACATGCAAGACAAAATGGTGTCATGGCTGACATATCATTCATTGCATGTCTTGGTTCTGTCAGGAAAACACAGGTTGCTGTATCTGCCTTTTCTTAACATTTTCCCTGTATCCATGGAAGATAAACTCATTTAAATAAATATAGATTAATGAGGACATTACAAATGCAGGACAACATGCACCCTCCAGAAGCCTAGCAGATCTGGAGATAATTGCCTTGGAACTTCTGGAGGCAGATGCCTCTCCTCTGTGCCCACCCTGTGCTTCTGTCCAGTCCCATCACTGCTCAGCTCCTGAAACAGGGAGCAGAAGTGAAAGTGGTGATGACTAAAGAAGGAGATTTTTTTCTACTAAGGGGAAAGTGCTGCTGCTGTCCACTCCATTCCTTCTGAAAAATTCAGGAGAAGGAGATAGATGACAGCAGCTTGAAGGAAATGCAATCTGAGCACGGCAGAGACATTATGAGTGCATTATACAAATGATCACGTGTGCTTGGCAGGGATATTTTTAACATGGCTTAACTCTTGATTTCAGAGTTCTGAAGTGATTCTGTTTCTTAAAGACCAAGTAGCTTGACAGTGATAGTGGTATGTATCTTAGTTGTTTTTTAAAAAATTTTAAATGTGTCAACAGCTGCAATACATACATACAACATAAATACATCTTGCATTGATAATTACATTTACTTAGCATGGTGACAAAGTCCTTTACCAAAGGCTACACTTCAACATTATTTAAGGGTTACCATTGATTCACAGAGCAATTACCTCTTTATTCAGGAATAATTGAAGTTTTTTTATCTATCTGTTCAGTAGGTATCATTTTGCTTCTGAGTAGTGAGAATTTTGTTCTTTCTGGACTGGTTTGGACTGAGAAATTCTGTCCTGGGTTGATTATGATGTTAAATTGTATCCCCATTCATCCACCTAACCCAGACAGAGGTTTTGTATTCTTAAAATTCCATCTAAGAGTAAAAGTGAGTGGAAAAGAAGCACTGAGTCTGTTATCAGACTGTACTTGCTCCCCCCGCATCGGGAGTTTTGACTACAGCACAGACAGACAACAAGACACAGATCGCCTTGGCTTTCCAGCTAGCTGGAGCAGAGAGGTCTTCCTGGACTGTTTTCTTTCCCTTTTTCTGAAACAAATCAAACCTGCTCTGGACTGGGGACTCAGGGGAACACCGGGAGCTTGCACCCGTGGACTACCGGGAGCCCAGCCTGGGCAGCGGAATTTTCCAGTGCCAGAGGGATTGATAACAGAGCGAACACCCCCAGGAAAGAGACCCTCTGAAGTTTGTCATCTCTTCTGAAGGGCGAGAGGTTTTGTAATTTGATATCGTTTATTTTTGTGCTGGGTAGTGCTGTGCCTGTGAAATAAACAGGTTTTTTCCACTTCTCTCAGAGCAATCTCTTCCAGAACTGGTTGGGGGTGGGAGAAAAGGGCCATTGTGGGTTTGCTTCCTGGAGGGGAGCCCCACTGGAGGTTTTCTCCCAAATTTGCCCTAAACCAGGACAAATACCCAGACTGCCAGTGTCTCCAGTTGTACCACAGCAGCAGTGATAAAAAATGTACTTGTTATGAAAATCCCTAGCATCTAAGATGTTGTGAGCAGTAGCCAGGTGTCCTGAGTGAGGGATTTGATTGAATTCTCCCACCAATAATTAGAGAGAATGCTGACCCTTAGCTGCAGTGCAAGCCATAGCCCTTTCCTTATGTATTGCTCCAGAAGAAGTGATTGCTGTAGGCAACTGGGTTTTTCTTTGTCAAAGGCTATCTGGGTTGCTCTGGGTACCATTTAATGTCATCATTGTTTTGGTGCCTAGCAAAAGCTACTGGGGCATCCATAAACATGTAACAGCCCTTGAGAGGCCAAGATGAATGGGGAACCAATTGTGTGAATTGGTTCACTCTGAGAGTTATAGTCAGTGGATCCTCCTGATTAAAAAAAAAATCCTGATGCTGTTGGCAAAGGAGCACTGGCCCTATCTTCTGACACATTCAGAAGCTACCTGGAGGGAAGTCTAAAATTGGCTGCCTTTTATCTGCTGATGCCCTAACCCAGGAGAACACTGAATCTGACCCAAGCTGCTTGAACTGGCTTTTTCATTCAGAAGGTCTCTTCAGGAGACATGTGTGAGGTTAATAAATCTGCCTCTTGCTGGGAGGCCATGTGGTGGCTTTAGCTCTTCCTCTAGCACACTTTATAAAATCAGTGCCCTTTTGTATTGTGAAACCTCACAACAACAGCACAAGCCCTTTGGATCAAATGCACGATAACTGTAATTTTCTCTTAGCAGGGTTGCAAGCAAACTGTCTGTCACAAGCAGCTGTTCTAGAATGCATAATTACACCTGTCTGTCTTAGCCAACATTGTCTGTGTAAGACGTGATGGATGATTTTAATCTTGCATATTATTATTATTATTAATTTTACTACTAATATTATTTAAAAAATCTGAATTGTCCAATATATTTCAAGTGTCTTTTTTGAGCCTTGTCATGAGGTAGCTGAGACATCCTACACTCACCACTTCAAACATTTTACTAAAATAATTTTTGCTGTCATTTAAGTAGCTTATTTATATTTTTATCCTGAAAACATATGTCTAAGTATAATATTGTTAAAGTAATATCTTCCATGTCACTTGGTAACTCTTGGTCTGGATCTGTGTGCCTCCTTATCTCTTTTCTGTTTCACATGAACTTCAAGATTTTCTATACAGTGTTTATACCATTTTGTACCATTTTTACATTATAAAAAATGTAAGTACCTCATAAATATAATATATACAGCTTCTCGAAGAGGAGGAAGGTAATTTTCTAAAGGAAACTCAAAAACAACAGGAATTCAGTAGCAAGGAAATAAAAAGTCTTCATCTGTAATTTCATCTCAGGGAAATATTGCTATGACTGAATTTTTAAAGCTTTATTTTAAATCTGACTTAAAAAATGAGCAAGGAGTCCATAATCAATAGGATAAAGTGAGACAAGGTGATCCTTTCCCTCATAGCGCTCACCAGAAAGGAGAAATACTTTAATTTCAAAGCTGAAAACGTTTAATTTTATTTTAGCACTGCAAGTTTATACACTACAACAAAGATGTCTGGCAAAAAGTTCTTCTCCAAAGCTCAAGATTCATAGCAGGTTATGAAAAGAAACACAATGTTTTTCTTTTTCAAGAAACAATGATTCAAGCAACTTTTTATATGTGTAATCAAAGTTGCTTTCTTCTAATAATGTTCCCAAGGAAATAAAGAAAAAACACATAATTGTCAAAAAAAGTCACTATTAACATAAAGTGACCATAGACAAGAACTCGTAATAATCAGCATAGAGGAGAAATACAGTAAAACTGACTTCATAATTAGAGGAGATCAATATTGAGGAGATCAATACATTTTTCCCCAAAAAATAATTTAAAATTTGAAGGCAAATTCCCTGTCACATTTGTAAGATCTTTGTGTTTGTTTCCCATGAAATATAGCTTGTATTATTATTTCTAAATCCTATCTTCTGTTCCAGTAATTTGTTTCTCAGGTATTTTTATCTCCATTTGCACAGAATCCAGTGCAATATCATCTTCAAACCCACATGGAATTTCTTGGACTTAATGTGGTATAGATGTTTACTTGTAATCAAGGAAGCCCTTTTAAAGAAATCACAGAACAAATGATATTTCATTTCTGATTATCTGCCATGAAGTATTCACAGGGCAATCTAAAAGGGGAAATATTTCCTAATTAAAATTAAGAAAAGAGGTTTGTGCTTTCCCTCCAGGCAATTAAATATAACATTTGCATGCATATAATTCCATGGGAAACAAAACCCAGGAAGTGCCTGTTTGAGTGTCTATTAATTAAAAAAATCTATCACTTCACTAGTTGTACTAGCTGGCCTTTTATACAGTCTCTGTAGGTTAATAATTGAATTAAAGTGTGCACAAAATGACACCAATGAAGGGCTTCTTAAAAAGAGCCAATCTCTGTTAATAGTAAGCATATAATAATTTTTATTTCCATTAACAAAGATGTATAATTCCAAGAAGTATATGATTCCACAATAAAATACATCATGTATCAGATCAATCAAGTCCTTGTCACGTGCACACAGTGACAGAAGAATTTGGTAGCCTGCTCTTGGTGATGTGCTTTTCTTTTTTGGTGACTGCTAGCCTGAAAAATGAATCAAAGCCAGAAATCATTATCAATATAGAGAAAGCATTTACTTTGGAGAAATTCTCCTGTAACAGAAGATGGAAAATTGTTGAGGAAAATACTGTCATTTGCTACTCAACCTGCAGTTATCTGTAGATAGAAAGCAAGTTCAACTAAACCCCGTGAAACTACAAAGTACAGAGCCAACAGTCCATTAGTGTAGCTAGATCAATATAAAGGAAAGAAACATGGCCTTCATTTTGCTTCAGCACTTTTGAAGATGACCTGCTGAAGATTTATCAGTTTTATATAGAAGGATTTGCCATCCTCCTCCTCTTTATTTGCTGAAAAAACTGTACAAAGTGAAATATAGGAGAACATCTGGGCAAGAAAAGTACACCATGAAGACATGACGACATTCTTGCTTCTAGATATTGTCAATAAAAGAAAACTAATTGAGGGCTGATTTGTAAGGCTAAGTGTTTATTTTCACATTAGGACAAACCTATATGCATTTTATAGCTCTCCTCTGCTCTTCAAGTCTGGTACAGATTTTAAACAGGATGTCTTCTAGAAGCTTACTTACTGCTTAAACTTAATAGGTATTATTTTATGTTCATTTTACACTGGTGATATAGCACCATGCCTCACTTGGCACAAAAAATTCCAGTCTTGTTCATTGTGGAAAATGAGAAAGGACTAGTGATGGAATTAATATACCAATGGAAAGCATGGAGAGAAAAATGGCAGGCAGAAAAGAAAGATAAGATGAGAATGTTGGGATAAGAAGAGGATGAGGTGGTTGCACTGAAACCAGCTGGAGGCAAGACAAATGGAATGTCTAGAAGCATCCAGAAAAAAAAGCAGGCTGAGATCAAGAAGGTGTTTGGTTGGTTAACATTTGGAGCTAGTCAGTATGTTTTTAATCTATCAAAATTTAAATTATTCAATAAACTCTATACCTCTCTTAGGGAATTAAAACCTATTTTATGTTTTCTCTCAACATATATTTATCACTAGACATATTATCCAAATATGTAGGAGAATGACATTTAGGATGAACTCCAGAATTGTTTTCTGTGAGCATTTTCTTTGTACTTCCCCAAACTTGTATTTGGGGATGAAACCTCCAAATAGCCAAGTATAAGCAAAGAGCACAAAGCGTTAGGAGTTCTAGCACTCTTAGACATTTGATATTGTTTCTATGTCTGATTAAATCTTGTGTTTGATTTGACAGAGACAAGGTCTTATCTCCCTTTCTCCTTTTGCTTTTTAATACACTAAAACATGATTGAAGCTGATTTGTGGGTATTATTTTACTGTCATTCAAGTGTTTACCCTGCCTTCTCATGTAAGTGAAAAAAAACAAAACTGCTTCCTTAGATTAGTGTGCCACTTAAATAATACCCATATTATCAAAAGACTGCAGAATTATTCTTCTCAAATAGTTTTCTTGTCCAGCTAGTGTGTAGAGAATAATAATCATGAGAGGGAACTGTTTAATTTGTAGCTACTATTAACTTCTATGGTTAAAGTACTTTTCTGACAGTTCCTTGAGGATTCTTTTTGTGTTTGATTGATTTTCGTTTTGTTTTGATTTTGCTTTGTTTTGTTGTCTTGTTTTGGTTTGGTTTGGTTTGTTTTTGGGTTTTTCTGCTGGTTCACAATTTTAAGTGGCACCTGCCCTACTGGAAAATTCTTGAAAGGAATTCTAAGCGTTGTTAAAAAAAGAAGGTTTTTAAGACATCAAACAAGGAGCATGTTAATTTAATTCAATCATCCTGGCAGGTATAAAAAAAAACCTATCACTTTTATGCCACCCTAAATGGAGCAAAGATTTAAGTCAGTTTAGACTACAGAGCTCAGAAGTTTTACTAATTAACATCTACAGGGACAGCAAACAATAGTTGCAAAAGAGAAACTTGCTTTTTTTTTGATCAGGGAAAAAATATTTCAGCATGTTTCTAGGTATCATTGAACAGCACATGACATCTTGCTAGGCCTGCAGCAAAATAAGCAACAACAATATGTTTGAAATAGTTGCCTCTGATTTCTGGGTTCAGCAGATTTTAGACATCAAAGAGCTGCACAAAATTAAAGATGATAAAGTGCACGTTAGTTTTTAATTACATTAAATTGATTAGGAAGAAGCAAGCTCTTGATTGGGAGCACATTAACTTCTGTCTGTGCAGCACACAAGCTAGTTTGTGAGTGAAAATACCTTTTAAAAACATGAGAAGGGTAATGACATGAAAACTAACTCAAAAGTATCTGAGCCAAGGATTACGCTGCTATTTCACTCACTTGTTCAGCTTGGCAAAGAAAGGCAGTTCTCAGGTCTTTGAGAGGTAAAAAAAAATGCATCCAGTCACAGTAAGGAGAAATAAAGTATTCCTTGCTATCACGGACATGAGCTAGAGCTGTTTTTCATTCTTTCCATCTGCTCATGAAAATTGCTTCTGAAAAAAAATATCTTCTTTTGACTAAAATAGATACCTAAGTTGTGACTTCAACATATGCATAAATCATTTCATTAAACATACAATTTCATGTGCAAGATATATATTATATATGGAAACCAACTTTTTACATATTTGTAGCATTTCGCAGATTCAGTCAGAAAGGTAGCATTGTTCAATATTTAAAATACAGCACTTCAGCTAAAAGCACATGCAGGCCTGGTATTAGAGATGTGGTACACTCAATGAACCTGGGCAAAAAATATGTGTTTTGTTAGCCACAGTTTTTCAGACTATTAAATAGCAGAGTAAATACTTTACTCTCTAAAGTAAATATATGCCTTGGGGGATATTGTGAGGTTTCATTTTCTTTAATGACTGAACAGGGTACCTTGCTTGGGAAGATGTAGAACAATGTAAGGTACATGACTGATTATTTTAGTCTTCTGAACACAGCTTGGTCATTGCATTACTTGATACTAATTATTCTAGTTGTGATTTCAGTAAACAACTGACATTTTTCAGATTTACTATTACTCAACACTAGTGTGACCAATGTTCAAGACAAAATATGGAATATATAACACTTTATGAAATGGATTTCATGTCTCTAAGAAGCCTCAGTTTGACTGATGAGGAAAAAATGTCACCATGTTCCATTGAATCTGAGACTAGTAAATGCAGACATATATGCATTGGTGTCTCTCTAAACAGTCCAGTAAAGAAACTTTAGGCTCAGTCTTTAAAACCTCAAAGCGGAAGCAACTCATCTTATTATTTTTGTATTATGATTTGTTATGTAATGACAAGAATAATCTTTATCAGTTCCTTACTTGGCATAAAATTACTTTTTGGACTGATCAAACACCTCAGGCTTCGCCTTAGTGTTTAATCAGTTTCAGCAGCTGTTCATAGCTTCAAATACTACAAAGCAATAAAATTTAATTGCTTAATTAAACTCAAACCACAGTTGTCTTTTTAACAGGCAGGAGCCTGCCTAGCTTTTGGATACTCAAAGACAATCAGAGAGCAAAAATGACATTGTTCTTCTCTCAAGGATGGTTGATCTAGGAGTGTTATGTAGATGCAAGGAAAAGCCAAAGGCTTCTTTTGGAAAACAATTAGGAGTCTTCTTGACCATATTTTTTTAACCTATTTTATAGCAACACAGCTGCTATACAGACAAGTGCACATAAATGAATTGATCAGTATGCATAGATTAATGGAAAAATTGACCAGTGCATGTAAGATAATTGAAAAACTTGGGGACAGATCTTTAAACAGAGTGCACAGACTTGTTGAGTTTTATTTATCCTTGTCAAAGTTCTCACTCAACGGGGCTTTTTAATTTCATTTTCTGCCTCTGGTATTCAAGGTCAGCAGTTCTAATAAGCATGAACTGAAGTGGGGTGACCACATTAACCATCGAGTTGGAAGAAGCAAACAAATTTTGTCTTATTTTGTACTAATGTAAATGAACCATGTTGATACCTGATACCTTTACTTTGAGAACTTATCTATTACTTCTCACTCTTACTTAAGAATTCTTTTAAAAAAATTAGTGTATCTGCAGGAATTATGCTTTTTATTTAATGTCAAAATCTAGTAGTACTATTAGTATAATATGTCAGATTTGTTTTATAATTTTGTTTGAAATTATTTTGTCCTCTATACATTACAATTAAATCATTATAGTTTGTGATACAACTGATTAGAGAATGGAGAAAGGGAAAGAAATTGCACTTAAGAAGCATAACATTAACCTAGATAATATTGTATAGAAAATTTATATAGTGAATTGTTAGCCAACTTCCCAATTACCATAAATCAGTATGATTTGTTTTATTTCAGTGGAGCATTGCCAAGTTCAGTAATACTTTACAATCAGATGAGGTTCTATGTGTCTGAGGAAAAACACTTGCATTTTATCTGTTATCATACTACCTCATAATGTGTTGTATATTTTTCTATTGAATACATTAAGTAGCAAAGTTTTATTTGTCTTTTTCATCAAGACAGTTATGATTCTGAAAGTTCAGGTAGTCACTTAATAGTATTGTCTAAAGTATGTGAATACCTTAATTTCTTTTAAAATATGTTCTGAAATTATTGAGCATGTCTACATGAGATGTCTTTGACACAGGAAGAAAACTGAAAATACCTACAGAATTATTTCGGTGCAAAAAAGTCAGCACTAGATTTTGAATATGCTTTGGTTTTGCGTTGATATATTAAAATTCTTACGGTTTGTGGAAAAGATTTACCTTTTTTTTTTTTTTTTTTTTTTTTAAATTTCCTGTTAAAGGCTTATGGATGTAAATAGCACTTAAATATGCATGCCCAGGTAAATAATTCCAAATAATTCTCCACTTATCAATAGATTTTGATATTTGATCTCTATATCTTACAAATATACTTCATGCTTTTTAAAAGACACCTGAAAATAACAAAACATTAATTTTTGATAATGAAGCTACCATCAATTGACAACTCCCCTTCAAAGAGTGTTCTTCATCCTGATGGTGCTTCACTTTGTTAACAAAGGTAATTGGAATATACCTTGAGTTGAAGAGGCCAGTACTTTGATACTAAAGCATAAAAACCCCTCCCTGAAAAGACAAAAACCTAGATGAAGAACAGTCTTCTGTGGTCATCAGTGGTCCATGTCAGTGCCTTGTGGGGCTCACCAGTAACTTATAGATCCATAATTTCACAACATAAAGTTTCAGACAGAATTTTCAGAAATATATTTATCTTTTATTAATTTTTTCACTGTCTTTTCCATATGTTATGCTTCAACCTCGTTTTATATGAAATGTTAAATTCCTTTCTGATGATCTCTGATATTTTAACTTCAGGATGTTCTCTGAATTCCTTCTAGCCTTAAAGGCATTAACAATTTTAAATTACTGCTTGTAAATTTTATTACTTCTGAAAAGTAGCAATAGATTTGACAAATATTTCACTAAGGTGGAATTGTTAGTGTCTACAGCTTCATTTTGACTGCTTCACATTTCACAGAGTAGCTGTAATCAAAGGCCTCCATGGATAGCAAACTACATGTATATTTATACACACTACAATTACTATGTTCCACCTCCCAAATATAGCAATCTGGAGCCATCTCTTCAACCAAGACAGAAAATGAGAGAATTATGTTGCATACTGTATTAATTCCTTCATTCAGGCATGAAGTGCCACAAATGTATGTTCATAGACTTATATAGTCTCCTGAAATGTACTTCAGTGGTACTCAGAGCTCCGGGCAGGAATAAGAAAAAAGCAGCAATTCAAACCACATACCATGCAGTACAGGGAGGGTGTCATGTAATTGTGGCTGTTTCTTGTTTTAAGAACTGGAAATTGTCTGGAAGGGCTGTTGCAGGGAAACACAGAGGTTTTTAGGGCTGCCAAAGTCTCAGAATATAGGAACTTAGAAGGAAACAGTTTTCTTTCTAGAAAGAAATTTTCTGGAAGAACTAGAAGGAGGAAAAACACATTTCTTATTTAACAGGGTTGGTAAGAATATGACTTCCATCCTGTAAGAATGTAGATATTCTACAATCTATTTTCAGCATGAATTCAAATGGGCATAAAATTCATAAGTGAAATGTGAGAAGAATCCACTCAGAAACACTAAATCATCTATAAATACACTACAGGACTACAGACTGCAGTAAGGTAAATAATAGTATCTGAAAGTTTCAGCAACATAGAATGGGTGATATTTCATCTCCTGTTTCAGTGTGGGAAATTCATAAAACAGCCAAAATCAAACTAAAAAACATATATTTTTATTCAAAAAGGAGTCTTGCTATCAACTTTTGTCCAGGCTTATTGATTATTCTTTGGCATTGGGAGGCTAAGATTGAGGATCTTACATGGAGCCAGACTGTATTATGTTCTTGGCAGACCTATTAGAACTATGATGACAGGGAAAACAGATGGACTGCTGACAGCTGGAGTTACAATGAATTGTAGGACTTACATAAATACTTCTGTTCAATATTCAAAGCCATTTTTTCCCCTCCTTGGACATAATGAAAAATTCCTCCATTCCAAGTGTTCCAAAACCAGGCGTTATCAGAAGTTACAAAAAATTGCATATAAAGACTGTCCTTTTCCTGATTGTGTATCTGTGATAACCTGGCTCTACTCAATAAGTGAGTCTTGATCTTCTTCAGTCTGGCTAGTGAACAGAAAATGTAGTCAGGAATTTGATCTAGATAGACCAACAGTTTATTATTAAGCATAGCATAGTTTATTATGCACCACTCACGTGGAAGTGGTATGAAGATCAGCTGCAGTTCTTATTGAAATTATTGACATTTTGGGAGCAATCTTCAAAAATATGGTGAGTTTTATAGATGTCTGAACTACAGACCTCTGTGGCTAACTTTAAACAGTTCTTCTTGGAAATTTTTACAGAACCTGTCCCTTATTTCTTTAAATAAACATTCGGGACCTCTTCAAGCATTTGAAGTTGTTCATAAATAGAAGTATGATATTAGCCAGGAGACCTTGTGAAGAATATGTTCAAAGTGCTGAACTCTTACTGAATTTTGACAGATTGTACACACTGTTAAAACCTTGCATGATGGTTGACTCCCAGAGAAATATGGAAAATTTCTTTCCAGAGTGAAATTCATGCACACTCTTGCTAGCAGAATTATTTAAACTATCTTCCTACCATACATTTTGTTTCACCAACAAATTTTGTTATACCAACAAATACAACATCAAAAGTATTATTAAAACTGATTAAAAGTTTGAAAGGGAAATATATTTGAAGAGGTGGACAGGATCTGTAATTGTCAAACTTTCCTTTAAAGGGAACCCTTTTCTCTTTAATTTCATGGTTGACTGGAATTTTCAGCCTGAAAATATATCCAATGCTCCATGAAATTTACTTGTCTATAAAATGTCTATTCCTGTTAACATGAACAAATAGATTTTCACTGTACTTGGATACATAAAATTAAACAAGAAATAATTCTGATCTGTTCAGAATCTCATCCTTTGACCTCAAAAGAAGAAAATATGTAATGCTGCTTTTTAGCAAGGAAAGGCACAAATGTTTATACAGTGGCCTTTCTTTTTCACTTTTGAAAATTTTCCTTTCTCTTGATGTGCTTTAGCAATAACCTGGACAGAAGCCCTGTAGACATCTAATATTGAGTCAGATGTTGGAATTTAATCTTATATCACTGTACAAATTTAACCAATAACGTTAGTTAATGAGGGCACAAATCCAGTAATCTTTTTATGACAGAGAATAAAACATCCCATCTAGAAATCTACTAATTAAAGTGTCAAAACATCTTTAAAACTTCTTTTGCTAAGCAAGGGAGTCTAGTCCTGTCTTTTTGTGAGGCTATCACAGCTGCACAGGTAAGTAAAGGGTTTTCATCAAACTAGCCAATCAGAGAGCTAGGATCTCCCACAGATGCATTTCACCCATGCTTTGGTGATTAGAAAAATGACTATTAAGTCAGAAGAAGAATTTTGTTTCTCTAAGAGGGAAATCTATGCAGTCTTCCAGTCTGTCAATGCCACCTGCTTGTTTTTTGAGCTCTTTTATTGAACTCTTCAGGGGTAAAAGGGTTAGGATTACCAGAAGAATTTTTTTTTTTTTTTTTTTTTTTTGTCATTTCTTATATTGCCTGCTGCCTTTCTTCACATGAAATCTTTGAACTTTCAAGTTCCATGAACAGGAGGAAATTGCCTTGGATAAGACATTTTAGGGTTATAATTAATACATATTAACATTCCTGGGTTAAATTCCTCTGGAGGTACTATTGTCATATAGTGAATAAATTAGTGTGTAACTTCTTTTGCACTTAGAGTCTAAAAATGTACCTACTACAAAGTTGCATATTAAGTACAGAATAGTGACAAAATAGATGTACTGTTGGATGAAGAATAGAGAGAACACAGGCCCTTCTTGGTATAAAAACTTAAAGATTATCTATATGCTTAATTTTAGGTAGAGCTTGCCCTAAGTAAAATCAGTACTGGTATGCAGAGGTTTGTGTAGGGCAAAAGCCTAAGACTGGATTGGTTATTCTTGGGTCACAAGATGCCTCTTTTTAGAGCTTATGTGCAGAACACCTAGCAAAGTTCAACTGCAGCTTTTTACACAAAAATATCACATCACATAGCACTGTTCAAGCATTGTGCATGATGACCTGAAGAAAGTAGACAGTTAAAGGTGATAAAACCAGAGACTGTAGTTAGTGATGGGAACCACATGAACAGATTTTCACATGGACCAGTGAAGAATTTTGGAGTAAACTTCGCAATGCTGTAGCCCTGAAAATGCATTCCTGACTTGAAAAAGATGAGCTTTTCTCCTTTCTTTTCCTTTTTTTTTTTTTTCTAATGGAGAATGCTGTTGCTTGCAATATTTTTCTTGCTTTGCAGAGTTTAATTAGAAACAAATAAACTTTGAGCAAAAGAAATTTTTTGTGGTTACTCAGACAAGGACATCTTTGTCCTCATTAAATCACATTCTCCATTTTCAGAGAACCTTGTCTGTGCTTTGTTTTCGCCTGTAGTTTTCATCCCAGCTCATGCACTGGTGGCACTCTATTCCTCATGGTATACATTCTTTCATGTACTTTAGTAGAAGTGTAGTGAGAGCAAAAGACTAAGCAACAGCCAGAACAAGGAGCTATAATTAGACTCACAAATCACAATGGGAAATATTATGGTTTATATCTTAGCATATATATAGGTAGAGAACAAAATTTAAATGCCTCTTGCCAAGAGAATTTTAAATCTATACAGAATATTTTAAAAGCCAATCTTTCCCTGTTGTGAAAATTCCTAATTACTGATCTGATTAAATACCTGCTATACTATAAAAATTTCAGCACAGCTGTTTTACTTCAGGGGTTAGTAACAATAAGTTAATCGATATAAAAATCACTGTGCATGTATTTTGCCCATATAATCCTGTTTTATTTCTTTTTTTGGCACTAAATATATTGGCAGTATTGTCTGACTTGGCAGAAACAGGGCAGAGAGTTCCAGACATAAAGCTATACAGCAAATATTCACTGACACATGCACATTACAGTATTTCATTACTCTATGGTCTTTGTAAAATAAACAATGTGAATTGTTCCATGTTTTTTTCTCCCTCATCTCTTTTTTTACAAGTACTGAAGACATTTGGCCACAAAAATTACTGAATACACCATTATTGACATTATAATCAACTTTCTGTTCACTGGCCCATGTTTTAATCTTGCTGTGCTCCACTGCTCTTTTTCATTTGCTTGATGCTCTTGAATGAAAAATTTCAGGAGTGGCCCTTTTATGTACATGAACTCTTAACCAGTCATTTTCCAGACCCAGGAAAAAAATTCTTGTTATCAGCATGCATTTTTCTTAAAACTACAGTTGAATTAGATGGTGTTACTTCTTCCAGCCCATCTCTTGTTTCTTATTTCACAGTAAGGGTAGAAAGGTTGAATCCAGGATAATACCAAGCTAACAATTCTAGAAATAACAGGAAAAAAAAATGAAACAAAACTACAACCAAACACCTACCCACCCATAACAATCCACTCTTGAAACTGCTTTGATGGAAACTCATGATTCTCAAAAATTTTGATTGGAATTTAACTGTTTATAAATATCACTAAAAACTTGATCTTAGTTAAAACTCCATCTCTTGCTTGCAAAATGGAAACAACAGCACATTCCTTCTTTAGGTTCAGCCAGGTGACAGTACTGCCACAGGAGACAGCAGCTCCCTGGGCTCAGGCACCAGGAGGGTAAAGAGCTCCCTGCTTAGGGCAGGGCAGGCCTGGTAGCCAAGGCTCATCCCATTTATCCATTTTATCTTGAGAACATTGAATTCTGGGGGAAGAGCTCAGCTACTTCTTTTCCTCTATCTCAAAAGTGCAGAGCTATTAAATAACAACAACAATTATGAACTTTAATATCATGTCTTTGTATTTCATTTCAGGGAAGTCCCTATGGTCTTCACAGGGACATACCAGAGGTAAAGGTAATAGTCTGCAGTCTATTTATAAGTTACATAGAGATAAAGAATGGATAGAAGAGTGTAAGAAATAGAGAGGCGGTGGAAGAGTAGTAAACATGAAAATAAATCAGGAAGAAAATGGAGCTTAGTGAAACCGTTGGCAGCGAGAGCAAAAGAGAGAAAATAAAGCAAAAAGCAGAATTTTTCCACAAAAATAAGCTATCTTAAATTTGCATTTATTCTTGTTTTCTTCTCTGTAAGTATTTCTGTACTAAATATGAACAGTATTAAACTCAGCCATCCAAAATACTAAAAAATATGTATAGAAAGCACATTGCAGATAACTAAATAAAGATTGGCAGAGTAGCTAAATATGAGCTTAAGCAGATGCACTCTCTTACCTTACAGTATTATCTAGAAATATCATTAAAGTTCATAAGCTCATGTATACCCACTGGTATCAGTGGAACTGGGTGTTTTTTTTTTTTTTTTTTTTTGTTGTTGTTGTATTTTTTTTTTACCAATGGACATATTCTGGGGAATAAAGAACTGGGAAAAAGCCACTTTAGTACAATTCTCAAGCCCAGTGCTAGTAACAAAAGACATCTCAACACTTGCATGGCCTGGCTGAATGCTGCTGCAATGTCTCTGCTTTGTATCTATGGAAACGTTTTCAAGTTTCCCAACACCTCCTACACAGGAATCCTGGTAGATTCAGATTGAAGTAGATTTTTCATGAAACATGACCTAAGGATAGCTCCAAAAAAGAAAACAATCCTACCATGCAACACATTAAATTTTTCCACATCATTGGTGAAACACATGATAAATTGCAGTCAATACTATTCTTAAGCAAAATAAACCTGTTTAATTCAAGACCAAGATTTCAGCTGCTGTTTTCATTGAATGTCCAACTGCAGAAAAACTAGAAATTCGGACTATTTGGACCTCACTTGGATTCGTAGAGATATTCATGGAGGAGGAAATTCATCTTACTTATAAAGACAACAACGTTTTGACTGCCTGCTTAATAACAGCTCTTTCCATAATTGATGGAATATTCCAAAAGTGGAGTTATAATGGCAAGTCAGATGTAACATAGCACATTTAAAAAAAAAAATTATCCACCAACTCATGAAGATGCAACCTTTCCCTTAACAACACCAATATTAAAATAGCCAACACTCTCTAAATTTTTACTTATCTAGTAATCACAAACAGATCGAATAGAATCTTATTTGACGAAAAGTGTTTTGATGTTGCTAAGACTACTGTTGTAGAACACAAAAAATACCCACCATTGAGTGATGTGGTGACTGATCTGATGCCTAATAGAAGGAAGATGCCATCTTCATCTCCAAAGGTGAGAAGGATTATCAAGTTAATTATGGAACTGTCTATTTCACAGATAGAACTTCAAATTGTGTAAGTCACTTCATATTAATCATTTGGAGACATTTCTCTCTCTCTTTCTTAGGAAAACTGAGAATGTTAAAAACATTTGTCAACTTATAAACTTACATTTTGATGGCTAAAATTAAATAAAATTATATATATCATCTAAATTTCCCATAAAGTCCAGGTTATATTTCCAGTGAAATATATGATTTGCTATGTGAGCAAATTCCTGTGTGCCAAGACTAATGAAATATATATATCTATAGATGTTTGAACTAAGAAGTTATTCCTATAATTTGATTAAAATTGAAAACAGACACAAAAGATTGTTTTTATCAAAACCATCTAGTAACTTCATGCTAGTAACTTCACTGCCCCCTTGGTTCTATCAACTCAAATAAAAAATGAGCTTCCTGGGGGGAGAAGTTAAAAGATTATTCTTTTCAGCTTAACTGTGGCAAATTCATTCTTTCTCCTGCGCTCATGAAAGCGATATTGGTGATAGCCTCAATTAAGAGAACAACACAAAGAAACTTGGCTGACAAAAGCAGGAAAAATAAAGGAAATCCTATAATGAAGGACTTAAATTCTATTTAAGTTCTTGTTGCTGTTTCCTTCCTGTTTACTAGCTTTAGGGTAGGCTCTATTTCATGGCATTGTTTTGGTCATTTTGGTTCTTTTAATGTCCTTAGACATGAAGGGATCTCACCAGTGAATACAATACAATGATCCTGTAGGTATTCAGACTGGATTTGGTCTGAAGAACTTGGAGAAAATTGAAGTGTTAGGAGGGAACGAATACTAAGAAATTATATAGTATTTCACAAAAAGTAAATATTTGCTAATCATCATCAACAAAAAGACCTTTATTCAACATACTTTTATCGAAAAGATGTCTTATTTTGCTGAGTACTTGTGTTTTGATCCAAGAAGTCCTGGAGAAGTTAAGGAACATAGGCCAGAGATAGCTTATGATAGCTGCCTGAGCATGAATGTGCACTGTTCTGTTAAACAGAATCTAAAACCTCATCCTCACCTCTGTCAGAGAACATAGGACTTTAAGTAGAATATGTGGACGGAAACTTAATAAACGAACACTAACAGACGGCTGGTAAAGATATGTGCAAGATCTACATATTGTCCTAACCTCTTATGAAACAAATTTTTTTCTGTAGAAGCCTTCCCCAAATATTTCAAGAAACAACTGATCTTTGCATAAACTTGCAAGAGCTGGGAAACTCTTGATTGTGATGTTTAAACAGATATTAGTGTACTATACACAAAATAATTTTATGTGTGTAGAATACTGTACATAGTTACAGTTTCTCTAAGATCTTTATATACATATACATGCTCCTGTGAGTACAAATGAAATATGTTATTACTTTATTGAATAAGGTTTGAGATTACTCTTTCTTCCCTGAAATCAGTCCTAAAAGAATTCAAATAAATAGTGACTTCCTAGGATATACAATTTAAATTCACTTGAAACAAAACACCATTCCTACAGAGTCTGCTAGAATAAACAGAGGATATTCTAAATAAAACATTCTCTTGTGGTTTTGTTTTAAATCAGGACAAGTGCAGAGACAATTCTACAGACTGATTTCCATAGGAAGCCGAAACTGAGAACTGGAAACTGAAGTGTGTATAGATAGTGGTAAGATTAAACCTTAAGGTGAATAGTTGAGCTATGGATTTTGAAAACAGAGGTAACTCAGTGGAGGTCTCATTCAAACCAACTCTCCTCAGGTATTTTGGACCATTGAACATTAATTCAGTGCATAAATAAACTGACAACAGGAAATAAACCTCACAGAGAGGAAAGTGTACTTTGCCTTTTTGTTCTGTAATTTCTCCTAATCTCGGTCTACAGTGCAGGTGTTTCACAATTCTTCCCTTAAAAAATGTGGCTGATTGAGAATTGTGTGGGTTTATATCACTCCCTCCCCAAATGGTTGCACATAGCCAGATTGTTTTTCATGTGCATCTGAACTACAGAGAGGACAAACCACAGGTGGGGAAAAAAGGCAGAGGAAAGAAAGAATTTGCCCATATAATTTCAGTTAATCCCATTATCATTTTGTACTCTTGACAGCTGGAAACTTTTTCTGTTCTCTTGCATGAAGAGATCAACAGTCTTTTCCGCATGTTACCTTACAAGAGATTTTATGAGATATGCATGCCTTCTGTCCAAAGCACCACAGTAAACATTTAGGAAACACAATATGAAACTCCTAATGCTACATTTTGAGACAGACCAAAATACCTTAATAATAATGATAATAGCAGAAAAATGAACATTATGTAGGAAACTAAATTTTGCTTGGATATTGTGAGAAGTTTAAATGAAATGTGAAATATTTTCAGTTAGTTGCATGCTTTCTGAGCCTTTGGGAGAGACAAAATTACTCTCTTATTTTCCATACATTCAATACAGAGCTGTAGTTGCAATGCATATCCTATTTCTTGCCACAAAATAAAAAGGAAATAAAACATTCTGTTGTTTCTTTTCCAGTCTTTGTCCATTCCACTTGTTTACCCTGGGGCTGAATTTGGCCTGTATCTCATCAAATGATCCATATCAAATATAATGATCTTTTCAACAGTATCAGATTGTCATTTCAATTTTGTGCATGTTTTGTTCTGATTACTTTTCCCTTCCTCATGCAGCTTTGTATACTGATAGTGCAAGCTCATCTTGTCAGTGTAGTTTTCAGTTTTTAGTACATCTGATTGAGTAATAGTAATTGAAAAAACAATTCAAATAACATCTTTAAATGTTCTTTTCATCTTCTCTCTCTCTTAGTCAAGCGATTTTTTTCGTTTCATATTCACAGCCTGTGAGCCTCTGGGAAACATATGGCTTATATAAAAGCCAAAATTATTCATTAATATTTTGTTCCATTTTTTGCAGCTCCAGGGAAAGAATGGGCCCAAACCTAAGAGGGGGAAATTGTATGCAGAAGTGCCTAAAGAACACATCTCAGAAACAGGAAGTTCTGACTGTACTTCCTACTGTCCCATCCTATCCTGCAGAGAGTAAGGAGTTGCCAGCTGGCTTGCCTGCTGCTGTGAGGGACTGAAATGTTAATGGCTGAAAAGTGACTGGAACAATCCAAATCAAGTACTTTGCTGACAATGTGCAAGGGAACAGCCCAGGGACAGAGGAGATGAACCTCCACCACTGGAGACTAAAAAATGGGATTTGAGCCAGATAAGGGAGGAGGTCGATAAGAAGATTCTATGAGGAGGGATAATGCTTTTTTATCATGCCAATGTCCTCCTTGACACAACTGGTTTAGTCTTAAACTTCACCCCTGGCAAAGTACCAGGACACTCACATGTAGGCCTGAAAGTATTAAACCCTTCAGAAATGATAATTGTGTCAGCTAGGCTGACATGAGAGGCAACTGTAATGTCTTAAAAGGCTTCATAAACCATCAAATACCCCTGAAGTGGCCCTAGACTCATTTCTGGGGCCTTCCACCAGAGAACTGCACAAAAGCCACAGCATTACATCAGGCAGTGTAAAATTCCTGCTTCAGGGGAGGTACCTGAGCATTCCTACCTGAACCAAAACATAAATTAACCCACTGAGCTCTGTGTTTCATGGGCTTTCCCCACATCAGACAGATCAAGACTGCAAGCATCACTTCAATCAATTAATGGATAATTAATTTGCTACAATCAAATCTTGTCACTTGATCCATGGGCTGTGATATCTTTTCTCCCTATTATCTACTTATATGCTTTCTTCTCCTTATATAATTTCTTAAGTGATACCTTTATACTTTTATATTGCTGCATTACTATAGATAATAACCAAAATTATGCCTACATACCTCCTTTCCATTGCACCCAAATTGTTCTAGAATAAGACCTACATATCTGTCTGTCTGTCTGTCTATCTATCTATCTATCTATCTATCTATCTATCTATCTAACTCTAGATGAACACTGGTCATTCACTGTTGTCTCACTCTAACCTGCACCAGTGGATCTATTAACAAGAACCTGAGTTACTCTCCCCTTCAAGAGCTGTTTGTAATATGCACCATCTGCATTACTGTGTGTTAGATATTTATAGTAGAATTTACAAATGGATTTAGCCTGGCATGTTTGTGCCATTAATGTCTCTACATCCAATCTCTTTGTTATTATATCAGTGTCTTTCAAGCATTAAAAAGAAAGAGAGAGATTTTGTAAGAATGGCTATTTCATTAAACTCAAATTTGGAGTAAATGGATTAATTCCAGAAATTGGAAGTATGGATTTCCATAATCATATGTATTATGATACTGCCAGCATGGCTTCTATGACAGCAGTGACTCATATTCTTTCTGGACACTAAGGCTCTGTGCTTGTAGAGATTTCCAATTCAACTTTCCACATGAACACAAAAATATCTGCTTCATCACTCTTGAAGTATAGTATCAGAGTAGGACTTCAAATTAGTTAGAAACATCACTCTTCAAAACTTGAGAAGGAATCTATTATTAATTATCGGTAATCAATATCTTACATTTATCATTTTAGATCTGATAAGGGATCTGAATTTCACACGTTTATAAAACCAACCTGTCTGGTTTTAATAAACAGGGAATGAAAATGGAAAAGACAGGAAAAATTTGTTGCTGAAGATATCCGCCTAGAGAGAGATGGTTGTCTAAGCCTTTGGTTTAAAGGACAGCTTAAAGAGGTAGGAGATGAAAGAAACCTGAGAAATAAATCACAGTTACAAACATAAATGCAAACTTTTTTATTTTCCCCTGATTTGTCTTACTGAAGCTCAGCCTCTTCCTAACGTACGCAATTTTCTGGTTTTAGTCTTCTTTAAATCTTGCTGCCTCACAGGTGGTGTGCACCAGGGTGGAGGGAGGAAGGTGGGTGCGCAGGCTTCTCTCTAGATCTCAATGAAGAATGGCATGACAGAAAAAAGCATAATAAAATAGCTATTTCGGTAATGAGATAGAAATCGGAAGTAGGATAGTAAATCCTGCATTACTTCAGATGTAAATGCTATAGAAAGCATAAATATTTTCAGGACAGTTACAGAAGAGAATCACATGCAGGAATGTGAGGTATAGCTGCAGCAGTGCTTGTTTCACCACCCCCTTTGTCAAATCCTGAGTTCTTTGGAAATCATGGGCTTGGAAGGAGCCCTAGGCACTTTCAATGATCAGACCTACTGAACATGAAAAAATTGTCTGATGATACACACATGTAGGAAAAAGAGTTTGTTAGAAGTATAAAAAAAATCCTGTTTTTCTGTGTGAGTCAGATTGTCTTACCTGGACATAGCATCCCTTTTGTCAAACACACTGCAATAAACGGTACACCTGTATCATTTTACTGCACTGTCAGTTCACAGTTTTTAAAGAATATGGCTGAGCCTCAGGGGAAAAGAATTACATGAGTGTGGGATGCAGCCCCAGGGGTTAGATTTAGAAGAGCTGGGGGAAGAGGGAATTTGTGGAGAGTTACTGGACAAGAATGGAGCATGGTCTGCTGAATTACACCCCTGGAAAGGCTTGTGGAAATGAAGTGGGACAGAGATTCTGGAGAAGGAGCTATAAGGTCATCCATCACACACAGCAGATCTCATTGCTGAGCTTAGAGATGGTGGAAAGATTTCCTTAGCAACACAGAATGGGCCACAGACTCAATAGTAACTGAGGAAGCCAAAGAAAGTTTCTGCAATAAATAGAAAAATTGAAGAATAGGAAAAATATCTTGAGAAATTTTTGTCACACATCCAGGACATAAGGACACTGCATTTTTGATCAGTCTATCAATTTTTTTCTGTTGATTAGTTCTTTGTAAACAAACCATACCCATTTTTCCCATATATCTGATAGTGATCTTCTGCTTTTAAGACTGTGATATATAAATCATTGATACTTGTCTTTTCATTTGTCAGAGCACCACGAGGGCAGGTGGCTCCCCTGGGTGTGTGATTGCAGGGTTGGAGGGAACTGTGGGCACTGAAAAGGAGCAGTCAGAACTACAGATGCCTTCAGAGCCTTAGACACTCATTTGTTTTATTTATTCATTATGAATTTTAACATTTCTCAGTTCAAAGAATTATCTTGTTTGAGATAATTCTTTTTGTGCTCTAATAAAACATTTAATAATGTGTCCCCAAGCTATGAAGTTGTGTGGTCTCCTGGAATGAATGAAAGCTAAAGATTTTCTCATTTCAAAGCTCTGTTGAAACAGAGTCTCAGTGCTATTGCTAACAACTTTGAATAGCATAATGACACAGGTTTATTGTCAAAAGGAACATTGTCATTTTTTCAAAGATTGTGCATAGCTGAGGACACTTTCACACCTTATTTGGGATAGTAGCACCCACTAGGGCTTCTAGATAAATCAAGCAATCATTTGATGTCAAAAAATCTTCAGAGGAAGCGAAGGCAGCAAATTTGTTCCCATGAAAGCTGAGGATCTGGAAAGCTATCATAACAGCATCAGAGCTAAAGTGCATCTCTGAGATCTTGAGATGCTTTTTAAGGGCTTATCTATAGGTCCTTGTTACCTGTGTGGTAAAAAAGGGTAAGTTTTAGAAGCTATAGAAGCTGAACAGTAATGCCCAATGCTGCACATCCACACATTGATGCTTCAGACCTCTGTAAAACAGTTTCAGAGAGAATTCCCTCACTTCTCCATCGTAAGATAAATAGCACAGTGCTTGCTGCCTCTCCCTCCCTTTTTTCTTTCTCTTTGAAAGCTTTTGCACACTTATCTTCTATCCATCAGGTGTAACATTTGGATAAAGTTTAATTGCTGTATTGCACATCACACATTACCCCAGCTCAACAAGTCTGTATTTCTGGAAAAGAGGGATTTCAAGTTTTCATGCCTTCAAAAATTCTCACTTGCACAGATGATCTTTTCATTCATCTGTTGTTGAAGCACTGTGTCAGCTGTAATTTGGATCAATATTTTTGTGCTAGATATGCCAATGGACAACTACTTAAATATATGTACAAGGGAAAAAGTTACTCCTGTAACAAAGTACTAGGAAAACAGCAGGAGAAAACTGAAGAGATAGCCAAGTGTCTTTAAAATCTGTCTTTTTGGAAGGGATGCAAGTGTTTGCGGGTACTTAGAAATCTAAAAAAACCCACCCAACCAAAAACACAAGAAAAACAAACTCAAGTAATTTTTATGGTGGATGAGCTCCATATTCAGTAGGGAAACTACATCTGGGAAATCAGATTCAAAACACATAAAATCAGTTAGAATAATTATATTGTAGTATAAAAAGTAGATTAGAGTAGCAGTAAGAAATTACTTTTATTTAATAGATACAATCCACATCATAAGATTACTCATCCTCCTGGCCTGTATCGCAGCTTTTAATTGAAGACTCACAGGGAAGAAAACTCCAAAGGGCAACTTGATCTGCAGGTTCATTCTTCTCAGTTTCTTTGTTCAAGCTCCCAGGAAAGGAGAGCAGTTAGTGCTAGTGACTGATACAGAGATACAATTTTTTAATATTTTTTTGTTAGATACAGCTTGAAGTAGCATTAATTATCTTTTACTGTAGAACTTCAAGATATTTTCTTTGACTCCAGAAATAACTCAAAAGTATAGATGCAATAAAATAATTATAACAGGAAGTAAAAGTTTATCCAAAATGTTTAAGATCATGAAGCTTGTTTTGAAGAATTGTTTACAGTGAGAGATTTGTCCATTTTAAGCCCAATGAATACTGAAGATAATTTTTTCTGAACTATATTTACAATAGTATCAGGGAAACACTGAATGGGTTTTCCCTAAAATATCTAAAATAGGAAAAATATTAGCAATAAAAATGCACATAAACAAAAATTGATTCAAAATCGAGCTACTGACTACTTTACACTCAGTGAGCAAATAAGCACTTGGACCAAATACCATTGGTATTACCAGTCCTCACAGAACTGCCAATGCAACAATTTAAAATAGTACTCCACTTGAGTTATTTATTTTTATTCTTTAGTGAAAGTTGAGAAAAGAAGCAACATTTTCCTTGAGAATAAAAAAGGCATAGAGTGGTAGTTTCTGCTGGTTATACTATATTTAATGTTCATAAACAGATATACTTTACATTAATTTACTTAATCGCTCTTAAGCTCTGTTTTTTAAATGTTGAACTATTTCTTACTTAAAACGGAGTCTAGGACTTCAACACATAA
This sequence comes from Cyanistes caeruleus, assembly GCF_971803275.1. NCBI lineage: Eukaryota > Metazoa > Chordata > Aves > Passeriformes > Paridae > Cyanistes > Cyanistes caeruleus. The sequence goes on along the minus strand of NC_141701.1, from coordinate 80,628,289 downwards.
CTTAAAAAATGGTACAAGAGATGAAGGATCAATGAAGCTTTCGAGAATGTCAGGAAACAAACGATTTGCTTCAGTTTAAATTTTGATTGGAGATTAGTTTGGCATATTAGGATTTGGAAATTTCCACCTTTCTGGGCTCACCAGATGCTAACTGACTTCATCTGACAGACTGCATGTACCTTGGATAGCAAATGACATCATGATGTGGCATATCCAAGGTGAATGTCACCACTCTCTAGCAATAATTTGTGCTAATGTAATACCTCATGCAAAACACCAGACACTCCTTCAGCTATAAATAGTGATGCCAGACTATGGTAGGCAATTTGACTGACAAGCAAGGACTTACGACAGCAGCAAGACGCATCAGCTCAGCAAGGGCACTGAAGAAAACTTCAGCAGAGTACTACTGTTATTACAAATCTACTGAATTATACCGGCAAGAAACTCTTCCAAACTTTGCAAGCAAGTGTAAGGATTGCAGTTCAACAATTTCTTTTCTATATTCTTGCAAGTAAGAATATATAAATTCTCGTGTGAAATTCAAGGACCTTAAAATAGGGATAAAGACCTATCTTTCAGCACTTTGTCCCTCAAGATCCATTTGTCCATTTGTTCCTCTTAATAACTCTATACAGAGTTAGATGCCAAAACCTTTACACAAACCAAGGGGAGAGTCAGGTTCTTCATAATGTCACAGTACTGGAAGTGAAACGGTGTAAATAGTAGTTGATATGAAATTCAGTGTCTCAAATTCTGCTCTTCTCAGAAGTTTAGTAAACTTATTGTGCCACAAGGAGAACCTATAAGTTTTCAACAGTGTGAAAGCTGTTGATTAAATCTTTTCTTTTCCCTTAAGAAATAAGAAAGAAGCCATTCATTTCTTTCAAAATATATTTACTGTTCTATGTACCTCTGGAAATCTTAACCTTCTATTTCTGTTCCATGTATGAAATTATAATAGCTATTGATTCTGACTTCAAAGCATAGCAAAAAAAGAATCAGTGAAGTGCTCAGAAACATGGTGAATTTCATGTACTAATCAATTTGAAGTGTCATTCTTATTCCAGTGTTCCCTCCCAAAATAAACACTTTCCTATACACATTTTCTTTATTCAATCCTGTAATATTAGAAATAAAAAGCCTATTTAACATGGAAGTTAAAGATTACATAGGATCAACAAAAAATTCCAATATGCAGCATACTTCAATTCTGCAAGCTTCATTCAAAACCTGAAAATCAGAGCTACATGTATAGATAATCTAAACCTTATAAGGCTAACCCGTCTGCTCTGTGCGTTTCAGAAAGAAACAATGAAAGGAATAACAAGAATGAAAGTATATTTTTCTAAATTTAACCTAACAGCCTTACCACTTCATTGATGTAGACTTTTCTTTTTACTAATGTAAGAATAAGAAAACAGGTAATGTGCAAAATGTGGAAGCAGTACTGGTTTTTGTGACACGTCCCTGAGTCAGCCAGAGCTTTGAGGTGTATATGTCTTTGTCTGTTCCTTAAAAAGAGTTAAGTATGGGAGATACATAGGGAAAAATCAAAGTAACAAGAGTAGACTAGAGAGAAATGAAGAAGGTCCAGTTCTGTGACTCGTTATCTTCTTACCTTTGTAGGTGGGACTGTGAAATCATTTTAGTGGGCTTTCAGCAGCTTCTTGAGCTGCAGGAAATTTTGCACAGGTCTCAGCTGAGTTTCTCTTTCTCCCTCCAGTGAAGCCTGGCCCTCTGCTCTCTGTTCCTCCACGCAGCTGCTCTCTGCTCCTCTGCAGACTTTCAGACCCTTGATCTTTCTTGCTGATTCTTGTTTGTTCTCTCTTTCCCACTCCTTCTCTGCTTGAAGTGCCTGAACACTCTTCTCTCCAAGGAAGATTTGGTGACTGCTCAGGGAAGAAGTGCTCCACAGAGGCTTCCAGTATACTTGCACTTATTCCAAAATGGACTTTTACACTCACACTGGAAACAAGACACAGATACCAGCCACAGATACCAGCAGTCACCCCCTGCAGTGGCAGTAGTTAAAAATCCAGTGTAAACTGAAGTAAAGTCTGAGTCTGTAAGTGAATGGATGAAAAATCTTTATCCATGTGAGTAATATTGTCTTACCAGAGGGAGCTTTCTGCTCGCTTTACAAAGAGACACTGGATTGCATTACATCCCTGAAAGGAAAAAAAATAATTGTGTAAATGAAAGTTTACACTATATTCTAGAATACATAAGTTGATTCCAAGAAATTATTTTAAATGGATGGTACACAACCTCATAGTTAAAAACTGCTCAGAATTGCAGTGCTGTCCCTCATATGTCCATTGGTGTCAAAAATCATCTCTGTCATAAACCTTAATGGCTGTTCTTAGAAACTTACATCCCTGTTGTCTGATTGTTATGTTCCTCTGGATACAGCGATCTTCAGAAAAGAAACTCAAAACAGATTCCCCCCTCCCCACTCAGTTTTGCTGAAATAGGCCCTTTAATGAAAGCTCTGGTTGATTTAATAATCCTGACCTCTCATGCTGAGCACTGCCAGTCACGCTGTGTTATGTAACAGATGCAATGCTTCTTTACATGTCAAATCTAATGCAAGGTTGTGCTACATTTCGGGGATGAACATTGCAGCTGAATGCAATGAGGGTTGGAATTTTTTTTAGGACAGAAACTTACAAGCAGTAAATTTGAGATTTATTGACTTATTGAGACTTTTCATAAGAAATTTTCTGGGAAATAAGTGTCTTATAGTGAACAAAGAAATATTTTTCAATATTTTTATTACTGTGTAGCACTTTTTTTTATTTTTTACTTATATATATATAGTCCATTATAAAGAACATATATAGAAGAAAAGGACACTTCTGACTTTAACAAATTTATCCAATCTTGAAATAAGCTAGTGCAAACTCTGTGATTTGAGAAAGGCTGTATCCCTCTCATTCAGTCTGGAATCCAAAAGAATGAAAATGAAATAAATTATTATCCTCATATATTGTGAGTATAGCCCTAAATAAATAAAATGGAGCGATTACTGAGATCGGCTTATATTAGAATTGATTCTATGTGTCTGGCCATGGAGAAAGCTTCCTATTTACACAAATTATTGGAAGATTCATTCAGGATGTACATTGTAACTGTGAGAAAGTCAACAAACATGTCAGAAAAAAAAAAAAAAAGTTAGAAAACCTTAAAATACTTACATAAAATACAATAAATCTCTTCCATGAATATTGGGAACATTTAAAGATATTTTTAGTTAAGGTTCCAAATAAACATTTGGCTTCTGTTGGCTGATTAAATAGAGAAATTTAGTTTCTCTGCTATCCTTGTTGGTCTAGATTACATTTATTGCTGGCCTCAAGCTCCCATAGGAATTCTGCCTTGTGGCTGTCTACCAAGAACCTTGGAAACCTGTCAAATTTTAGAGCTATGTAATTTCACACAATTTACTCCACACACTCATCTCCCTGCCTCTTCCTCACTCCATCTTCCAATCCATATCTAAACCAAAATGTAACCCATTCACAGTCTCATGCCATAGTTTCTCACCTGCTCCAGGACTCCATTTACCCAAACACAATTTATATTCAGCCCATCAGCTACTGACTGGAAATTAATGTTGTAGAGTGTCAAGAAGATAACTTCACCCTAAAAAACAAACTCATGGACTCCTTTGAGTACCATGGTATTTTTCTCCTAAACCTCTTTTATTACGATTGTGCATTACTTTTAATGCCAGAGAAATAAACATATTTACTGCAAGGTTTGCAGACTGCTGGTGAGGATGGACCCCGCAGTTTTCCCAGTGTAGGAGCCGTGTCTCTCCATACTTACGTGCTCCAAAACTGCGGTCTGATGTTGCAGCCCTGTCCCCAATATGTGACAGGCACATCTTGCAGGTCAAGGGATAGGTGTATTCCATGGTCAGCTCTCCTGAGACCACGCCTGGAGCACCAAGCCCAGTTCGACTGGAGCACCACAAGCACAGTAGGGGTCTGGAGCACCTGGCTTGAAAGGAGAGGCTCAGACAAGTGGGATTTCCTAGTCTGGAGAAAAAAAGACTGTAAGGGATGAAGTGGCTGCCTTCAACTACCTATGAAGGTGTACTGAGAAGACAGAGTCTTGGAGGTACACTGTGAAAAGACAAGATCTAACTGCTGCAAGTTACAGAAGGAAATTCTGATTAAACGGAAGGAAATATTTTGCAAAGAATGTAAAGCAATGAAACAGCTTGTCTAGAGACATTTTGAATCTCTCTCCTTGGATATGTTTAGAAGTTGGTCAAGGGCTTGAATAACCCTATTAAATTAATAATAAACTAATATTAAATATTTAAATTTGAGATTGCCCCTGCACTTAGCAGGTGACACCCAGGCTTCCTTCTAAGCTCCCTTCCCCTATGACTGTGTTTCCTTGTCCTGTTCAATTCCATGTGAGTAAGAAACAACTTAAAAGATTTTATTTTAGTGCATTTAATCCTGTAAAAGTGTTAACAAAATGCTCCTAGATGAAATATTGCAAAGGCTGTCAGATACTGGACTCTGCATCTCCTACTAAAGAGGTTGTCTAGAGCTTATTATGTGGTAGGAGCCTGTGGAAAAATGAGCTGAAGTACGGTAAAACATGCTATAATTCATTACTGAGGGGCTATACTGACAATTTAGGTTCCCAATCCTGCTGCCATGTCCATTTCATAGAGGTGCTTGAACTTGGTGTGAATTTTCCTTGCACCAAGTAAATCTTACAAGCCGTTTTAATTTTAGCCCTGCAGAAAGAATATTGCAGTAATACATTTGGAAATGACAGGCACATAAATAATTGTGGTGATAGTTATATCAGTAAGGATGTTGATCTTGTAGTTTTGGGTTTTTTTTTTAATAAGGGTATAAAGTAAAAAAACCCAAAACAACAAAAAACAAACAAAAAAAAACTGAGCTGGAAAATATACTAAATTACATTTTCAAAGTGGAAAGAAAATCATAGAATTCCATTACTATATTTTATCTGAAAATCAATATATATGCACATTATTTATTTTTAAAAAATAATATTACCAAGTCTGAAGATAGAAGAAAAAATAGATTTTTTAGCAAGTCAGTGACATTTGAAGTATTGGCATGTGTACAGTTGTATTTGAATGAAATGATGTATCACTGGCAAGAATTGTCATTGAGTAACTTTTTGCCTTTTTTGCCTTTTTGCCCTCCTGCTAAGCATGAGGCAGCTCTACAATCAAAATTGTTATTAACAAATAAATAAAAAAATCCCCAAACACATAAGCAAAATCAAGTATAACCTTTATGTCATGATACTGACTTAATCTGAGAATCATAAACTATGAGTTTGAAAAGTAGAAATTAATTTAAACTTGGGTTTTACAAATAGCTCTACAGAAGCCTCACATTATTATAAAAATGCCTTAATAGCACAAAATACTTTTCCTTATGAGGATAAAATAAACAAAATTTGCATTAAATAATAAAGAAAGCAACAAAAAAGTGCTGTTATAGCAATGAAATGAAAATGTACACTTTATAGAAAGGGACTGTAAGTGAGGATATGTTCTGACAAAAGAAGAGCAGTGATTGATATTATACTGTGTGCTCACCTAATGCATGTTTAAAGTAACTTCCATTAATATACTCAGTAAGAAAAAGTCACTCCAATTTATTTCAGCTAAAAAATATTTCCACTCACTGTCAGTAATGTCATTCCCCACACATTGCTAAAAAATAAGTCAGTAGCTGCTCCTACAATACCCTTGCCTCAGGTCAGAATAACTATGAAATTATCAGTCTCTCTGTACTGCTGGATGGAAGATAACTCGGGTTGGAAACAAATGAATGTGACTGAGAATACACAAGCAAGAATTTTAAGACAGCATTTATGCATTCCCTATTCAGTAAAATCATGGAATTATGCACTTACCCCCTGGCTCTGTTTGCTCCTGTGGTTGTTCATTGTTATCATGTCCTTTTGTACCTCAGTAGATAGACTGTAATTTAAAAGAAGTTTTACCTTAAGAACCCTAGGCAATGTTCTGTCTTGGACGGGGCCCCCTGCAACATGGGTAAATGTGCCACTAGTGCTAGCAGATATTTCTAATTGTACTTTGTCTGATGAACCATGAGAACCTCTGTAATTTTCACTTTTTTTTTTATTACATTAGGTTTGACTCAACTGTACTACTTACAGTATATTAATTCATACCAGTTGAGTATTTAGATCACACTAAGGTGTTTAGTCCAACAAAATTTGCAATTACATACTAATCAAAGTTTAAAAAAATACAACAAATAAAAACCTTCAGATTAGTTTGGTAATTAAAATTAAGCTTGATGTTTTTTTTCCTATATTCAGTAAAATAGTGAATTAGTGGCAGAAGCAATACTATTGACAGTGTTGAAATTTTAGCATCCAGACACCACTGAATTTCAGGAATTGGGGCAATAATGTACATATGCAAAGATATGCAGACATAAAATAAAAATCTGGCTCTAATGAAGTCAGTACCAATAAAGTGAAGTGCCAGAATTTCAACAAATAGCTATAAAACCTTTCTACGATAAGAGCAATTCAAATGTTCAATATTATATTTGAACTGAAGCTGTATGGAGTAGTTTTTGACACAGTAGAAGGTAAATAATGCAGAAAAATCTTTGAAATTGTTACCTGTCATTCAGTACATGACAGCCAGGTATAGCAGCTTTTACCACATTTGATCTTCATATTTTTATCTTGTCATGGCAAAACAACTTTCTCAATGCAGGGTTAACTTTCTTACACCTGCTGAAGTATTAAAAAACATGGTAGAAAGAAAACTTTTTTTTTTTTCAGCATGCTCTTTGTAGTATGAAGTTTGAAAACAGGGCCCTGTCATGCTGATCACTGCACAAACATAGAAGAGAATGATTGCTTTTGAATAAATTACAAACTAAGGAGAAAACCCAGTCTTATCCAGAGGGAAAGGACAATAAAGCAGAAGTGCTTTGGAGCAGAATAGTGAAAAAAATACTCTGCTCGCTCCAAAAATTTACTGATTTGTAGGTGGAACATGCTGAATGCCTACTTTCCAACATGTGCTTTCAAGTTGAAATATTAAAATAATTTTTAAAGCAACAAAACTATTATTTTGCCTCTATATGTTTTGCCACGTTCACTGTCAAATTCTTAACCACCATTTTTTTCAATTGGATTTTCATCCACAATTTTTAGTCAAATGGGAGGAAATCTTAGCATAAGTAGGTAATTTTTAAAATCCTGAAACAGAGCCAAGATCAATTAAAAGCATATTCTAAGAAAGAGATAAAATTATTATGTTTTCAGTTGAAAATATTCCTAAGTAAGAAAAAGAAAAAAAATCTCAACCAAGAAAATGAAACCATAAAATTCATATGTATTAAAACAACAGTGATGATGGTAAATTTTTCAATAGAGAGTCCACTTTTTTGTAGACTAAATAATGACTTTTGCTTTTTCCATAAATATATTTAATGTAGACCTTGAGATCTTGCATCTTGGAGACCTGTTAGTTTCAGACAAATTTTGCAGAAGTTGTGTTTATACAGGCAGCGTTGACTGCTTTGAAGTAAAACATATTTAACGTTTTTCAAATTTAAATATCTTTCTCACTAAAGTGGCTTTAGTTATGCACCCTCCCAGTTAATACCAAAAGATTAATTTGGCTTTCATCTTGAAACACTAATGGCATTACTGACACGGAAACAAGCCTGGACTCTTTTAGTAAGCTGGATGAGAGTCATTGGTATCTTCTGTCAAAGGCAAATCACTGGAGCTTCTAAATCCATGGAAATAAATACATTCTCACCATGGTACTATTAATCTAATCAGGAGAGCCATCAGAGGTCCTGGGAAGTACATCTAAAGAGCAGAATTGAAATCTGTCAAGCGTTTCAGCAACAATATGCTCATGAAAGCACCACTAAAACCTGCCCTGTGTTTAGGGTGCAGTGTTTGTCACCTTGTGTGTTTATAAGTGAGGGATGCCAGAGTTAGCTCATATCCATCTTTCCTATCATAATTTCAAAGGTTTTTAGTCCGCCCTAGCAAATCATGTGGACAGTTGATATTTTTATTAAAACATTCACATGCAGTCCTTTGCTTTCTAGTACAGAAAGGATCACTTTTCAAGGAACAATTAGTTTTAAGTCTCTCAGTCAAAAAAAATATTAAAATTGTGGCTGATGACATTGAAAAACTGAAGGATACAACTCTTTCTTTGCCTTGCTGTACCCCAAAATTCCCATTATGACATAAACCTCTGAAATCTTGGAGGCTTTTAAACGGAACCAAATTGGAAATTTGAAGGAATAAAAATTAATTTTGTGAGATTAATTTATTTCAGATATGCTTTAGGACTAGTGTTTTATCTGAAACTTGAAGTTAGAATTTTAAAACCCTTCTAGGCTAAAGTGAGAAACAAAATAAGAGTATACAAAATAAATAGCTAAAAATGCTCATTTAAGAAAAAACAAAAGAAAACAAAGCAAACAAAAAAAAACAAACCACAAAACAAACATATATCTTCCCTTGAAAACACTTAATGAGCACTTTGAGCCTGAATACCATAACTTCTTCAGCTGTGAATAGTAAATCTTATATATCAAAAGCCAGTTATTTGAGCAAAGACATTAAATTCATAGCCTGAAAAGTGGGGTTACATAAGCTACATCTTTTTTAATGAAAGAATTATAAGACTATGACACTGTAGCAGCAACACTGGTTTCTGGGGAGGATGGTGTGAAGAAATTAATCTTTGTTGTCTTCAGAGTTTAGCCTGGCTACAGGGTTATTGTAGATATATGACAGGCGTTTTCTTTTAGATGGCCTACAAGGTTGGCCACAAACTAGTGACTGTAGGAAAATTAAAATGTGAGCATCTGCACCAAAATAAGGCTACATTTCTTAAAAACACCATGTATTGTCAGGTTTCTGACTTCGGTATTTTAAGTTGAGGAACATGGGCTATGAAGCAGTGCAGCAGAAAAAGCATTGAAGGGTTCTCATTTAGTGGAATTGTTGGAAGATTCTGTTACTGCTTAAAAAACATGAGCCTTTTCCTAGCTCACATGTTCTAGGTGTCAATTTACAGAAATTCAGTTCAGGTGATGAAACAGAAGAACCAGTGTGTGGACTGATAAATATATTAAGGTATTCCTTCCAGAAATTGTGATTGGAAGCACCCTTGATAGATGCTTACTTAAATATCTGGTTTCAGACAGACCATTGTTATAGATATGTAATAGGATGATTTGCCCTTGTAATTAGGAGATGAATACTGTCTGTATGTTAGAGGAAGTTTTACTGATATATGGCTATGTTATTGTGATTTGTTGTTTAGATGTCCTCTGATCTCTCCACAGTCCTCTTTCCTCACCCCCACCCCATGTATTGTTGCCTTGGATGGCCTTGGTAATCAGGGAATTTAGGAGGAAGGCAGGTTTGCTACTAGAAGACAGGGCGTGGCAACACCTGACCTTCAATCAATTTGCAAGGAAGCACTCTGCACCAGTGGATGGCAAAGAAAAGCTGACTGACAGACTTTGGGAGGGGCCAAGGTTGGCCAATGTAACACCAAGAGTATAAAAAGTGTTGCAGGCATTTTGTAGACAAGCGCATGGTGATTTAATTCCATGCTCCCAGCACTGTAATTTTTTCTTATTCAGATGTTTGTTGTATTTTGTTAAGATTCAATAAACCTTTGAAAGTTTTTAAAAGTAAGCATTGTTTCTCACACCATAAACATGAGGATGAAGTGTGGCAAAGAAAGTAAAATAAATGAAGCCAAAGTAGCACTCATATTTATATATCAGACAGAAACCATTCTGAAGTTTTGTAAAGTATTTTTTAGCTGAATGTCTGCCTACAGCTGCACACAGTTCTACAGGCAATTTTATTTTTCTTCCTTTTTTTTTTAGAAATACTAAAGTAACAAAGGGAAAGAATTTACTCTGGCTAAATATGTTATGGTGAATAGCTCTTCAGATGATTCACAGGAACATGTACTTAATAAAAAGCTAGAAGCCCAAAATATGATTTTTGACATAGCATTCCAGAAAAGAAGAATAATTATTTTCAGTCTGAGACCAACCACCCCAACCACCCTTTTTGTTGTTGCTGTTGTTGTTGATGGCAACAAAATTAAATTCAGTTGAAAATATATTTTATTAATGTAAAACTTGACAGTTAATGTAGGATACAATTTTCCAAGTGTTCAAAAGTGAACAAGTGGAAGTGAAGTGTAGTGCAATAAAAGAAAATGGTTTAGCCTTCTCTCTCATATAGGGTGAATGTTTTTATTTCAATTTTTAGAATATGTATTCTTTTGTAGGATCATTCTCTTTGTGTATCTTATCTGTAGCCGTCAGTGACATACTAATGAGTGGATAACAACATAATATGCTTATATACTTGTCCTGGAGTTATGTTTGAGGATTTCAAACTTTTCTTCACTATCTGCTTGCATAATTACTATTTTCCAAGTGTTTTTCTCTTTTCCGAATAGTATTTAACTATTAAAGTTCTTATTCAACTGTCAACCATAAATCAGTGAAAAAAACTTAGAATAGAATAAATCCCGTCACTCCTGATTAAATGCATTCCCTCATGCTTGAGTTATTTCTAAACATATTCTAATATAATTAACTGCTTATCTGAAATTATTTCATAATAGTGCTATGATATATTTGTTTAAAAAAAAAGATTCCAATAAAATAATTTAAAGCCTGCTCTCAAAAAAGCAAATAGTTAAGAGCATCTCTGTTCTGAGATACGCACGTGGTGATTTACATATTTTCTTCTCACAAAACAGAGTTCTCCAACTTGCCTTTTTCTTCTCTTTTGTTTGGTGTTGGAAGTTTTGGGACAGAAAATTTCTTCCACTTTTAGAACTGACAAAACTGGGGAAAGTGATTTCTCTTCAAAAATTCTCTTCAGAAGATGTACACTTCCTCTATACTTTTTCTAATACTATTAAGTGTCCAGGATAAGGAATTATAATACATCACTTAACTAGCAATTTTTTTTTTTTTTCTCCATATTGGCCTCTCCAGTTTCTATACCCATTTACCTTCAAGGAAAGGTAAATTGTAGTGCTCTATTTATCAACCTATTAATAAATCAACTTCATAGCAGAGAAATCTCATCTGTCTTTCCAGATTAGTTTTCTCTAAGAGAGCAGAATGGGAAATTGAGTGAGGAACACCCATCTCCCAGTTCCTTCTCATCCTGGGAATTTGATTTAATAGAATTCTGGTTTCTGTATATCTTCCATATTTAGATAGTGATAAGTTAAACTTCTTATTTAAACTTTTTTATTTTCTATCTGCTTCTTCTTCCCTAACCTTGGAAGTGTTTTTCTGCTAGTTTTTAATCACTATCTATGGAAAAAAGTGTCTTTCCTTTCCCCATAGACATTTTGCTTTCCTGAAACACTGTTGTTTTATTGTTTTTTTCACAAAATGTTAGATATGGTGAAGTTATATTAGGAAAAGGAAAAAGCACAAGACATAATACACTAAAGTATTATTTTCCTCCTTGTGAAGTCAAGGCAAGGATCAAAGTGAGCATACTAGGATTCTTAATTTTTTTAACTTCTTATTTAATCTTCACCTAGTCTCTCCTTTGAAAGATAATTCGATATTGAAAGCATGGTGCTTAAAATGCCAAGGTCATGGGTTCAATCCCTGTATGTGCCATTTACTTTAGTTGAACTCAGTAATCCTCGTGGGTCCCTTTAAACTCAGAATATTTCATGATTTCATGACTTATACACATTTATTCAAAATCATAGTGTTTACACTGATCACTCATGGATGAGGAACAGAGAAAATACACTAAAAAAGCTTTCATAGAGTTTTGCACTCTACATACCAGGTAAATTAAAACATCCAAACAGTAATAGTACCATGCTTCCTTCCATAAAATGAAGAGTATACTGTAATTATCAGTTATTAATATTCTCCAGTTAGTTTTAGCTGACACTGAATTGACTAGATAACATTTCCCTTCTCAGATTAATTAGAAAGGCTGATCTCATGTAGTTGAAACAGTTAGCAACTTTATTTCAAAATCCCTCAGAACTTGTCAGTATAGGTGTTCCTCTATCAAAATATCCTGCCACCAGGCAGTAGTGAAAAGCTGTGCAATTCACAGCAGCAGCAATTTTCTTCATAAATCACAGAAGTTACACGTATTTTCGAGATAGAATAAGCCTCCAGAGTTTATATAACAATCTCATTTAAGAAGCTGCTATCTAGGAGTTTGCTCCAGTTCACCCTAAGGGGAGTCTGATCTTTCTCCTTGATCATTGGTAAGAATACTCTAATAACTTAGTAAAAATAGTGAGAGGACTGGAGGCTTTCTCCTGCCAAGTATTTGTACAGTGAGGAATTAGAATCCTTGAAAATATTGAAAGAAAAGAAAAAATTTAGAACAAAATCACTTTGTCCAGTTGTTACTATACTCTCTCAGAGGAAGAAAAAGGTTATTTTTACTTGTTATCTCAGGACTTCTGAATTTTTAAATTCTAAAGTTATTGGCTAAAAGAAATGAATATATATATATATATATATATATATATATATATAGGGACCCAAACACAGGTAATTTCCTCAGAAGCAAGGAACGTATTTAAATTCTGCTACAGAAATATGTTTTTGCAACTTCTTTTTGCCTTTCTTACCTACCATTTCTCCATTACCAAAAGGGACAAGTTGAATACTTATCTTCAGGAAACACAGTTAATGTCATTCTGTCTGAAAATCCAGTCTTACCAGTTATGTCAGTTCTACATTAGTTATGGTTGATAGGATTTCTAAATAAGTCCCTAACAGGAAACTTGAGCTCTGGGTAGGCCTACAAATGTGCCATGTTTCCCTCTTTGTAGCAGGGAACATGGAAATCCTGCGGTACAGCATGGTTTCTGTGTGTGACCAAATGTGCTATGCAGATCTTAATGTGAGACAGATTTGAGATAGATTAAGACCTGAGACAGAGTTGTCGAGTCCAAAACCTATGCAGTGACCTGGAACTAAAAAAGGCACACTTCCACAGGAAACCAGCACGGTAGCAGCCATAACTTTTTCCCATGGAAACAGGAACACCATACACACATGCCTTGCCTTGTTTTTTTTCACCTTTGCCTCTCAACATAGTAAATGTTGCAGGTAAAGGGTGATAAATTCTATATACATGTAGTATATTAAATATAAGGAATGCCAGCTTCATCTGAGAAACCCAGAGAGTACTATAACATATACAAGCAAAGTAATTATATTGTGAATAAAAAGTGTCCAGTATTCAGTTTTCACCAAACACTATTAACCTTTTTTTCACCTAGCTTTTAGAGCACGGAGTTGCAGAAAAACCAGTTATATTAAGCAAATGATAAGTGGTCTGTTTATCTCAAAACTAAATCAAACGAATCATTAATGGTTCTGTATATTTGAAAGAACTGAGATTGTCTTTTTTCTTGTGAATGAATGTAGTTGATTGGTTAGAAAATAGTATATGAATTGTTAATAAAACAATTAAAGTAAATAAATCAATGCACCAAAATATTTTTTTAAACCACCCACCCCAGCACTAAAACTTTTCTACATTTTTGCATTACTTCCCTGCTATGAGATATGAATCTTGTAGCTGTCTTCAGTTCATTGTGTCTCCCCAGCACTGTCACTCCTTTTAAAGTATTGAAGCCTCCCCCACATTCAAATTCACACTGTATTAATTTCTGAGTAATAGTCTTATCTTCCTGAGAACCAAATATTTGCAGTCTTCATTGAAGAATTGTCAAAGAATAGACTGAACAGGTTATGTCTTCATGGAATTGTGCTTCCTTCAATTTTTAATGTGGTCTGATCTTGCAACACATTCTGTGTGTAATAAGGCCTGAAAACTCAGGTCTTTGCACATTAAACAATCAGACAAGGTGACCCCAGTACTTTTTAATTTAATCTCTCTTTATGTAGGGATTAAATTTAAATCCAATTTTCATTTCCAGCTCCTAATTATCAATAAAATATTGAGTTTGCATAATAATTCAAAGATTAGTAGAAGCAGAAGAAAGAAAATGCATGTTAAACTACTTAACCTATCTTCATTCTCTGTGAACTATATCATTCCAGTCCACTGAGTGCAGGATGTCCCAAGTTATTATATGTGGCAGTGATTAGAGAAGGCTGTTACATGTAGGAGCACCAATGAAGCCAGTAATACCTGTGATAAGGCAGCTGAAAGGAAAAAGAAAACAACAGTAAAATAAATTTTAGCTTGAAAATTTCTGGAAAACTCTGAGGTTACACTTCTTTCTAGTGTAAAAATACCTTGTCAGAGATATTACTGTAAAATAAAATATATGTTACTAAATTCAGAATCAACTGCCTGTCTTTCCACTGCTACTGTACATACTAAAGATTTGTAGAACTTCTCCTAATTGTATTCATTTGAATTCAATGCTCCAGCTGGATAGATTACATAGTCTGTGTAAACAACCCTGTGAACATTTCCTCTTCCATAGTATTAATCAGTTTATTGTCAGAGCAATATTCTCACATCTGAATTGTACAAGAGTAATGCAGAAAAACTTCAAGCTGTTTGCCCAGACTTGGGCTCCACGGGAGCTGAGTGTTGGTTGTTCACAAAGACCCAATGTGTGACTGATGAATAGAGCCCTTTAGCTTCAAGGGAGTAATGCTCAGCAGGAACAAAACTCTTCTCATGTTCAAAGTGTTTCCAATCTGTTTCTTTTTCTCCACAGCGTGTTCTGTCACTCTTTCACTCTTTCACTTCCCACAGATGGGAAGACAAACATAGACAAAGCAAGTAGATGTGCAGAATTTGGCTCCTGTTTAACCAGCAGAAATATCCGCTGGAGCCAAATGGAAACTATACATTTTGGTTCCTTGGGCATGTAGTTTCATACATTTTCAGACTGCACAAGATGTAAGGTTCCAATCAAAAATTCCCACACATGGGTAATTCTTTTAACATTTTCTGTTTTCTTTCAGTCTTGCTTTTGTTTGTTGACTGTTTTCAGAAATAGACATTCAAAGCCTGTAGGCACATATTTATGCGTGGAAGAAAGATGTAAAACAGCAAGTACTTGGTTCTGCAAATTACTGAAAACACGTAGGCTAAAGAAACAACAAATCTTAATGAGGATTTAATTTTTCTTTTTTTGACTAGAGAGACCTCATGAAGGAAGAAACAAGGCAAAAGATGATCAAGTGTATGTGCACAAATGTCTGTACATAAGTAAGTATCAAGAGGAAATAGATATTTGTATGTAGTCCAAAAAAATGTATGAGATTATTGGAAGAACTGAGATAGAGTTAGGTAGCTCTCACGGCCTAAGTAAATTTAGAGACAAGTGCAAGATACTCAGGGAAAACAAGATTAGGGGATTGTGCTATGTGTGAAGAAGCCTAAAATGTGTGATGTCTTTCCACATGGTAGACGGTGATCTAGCTGAGAACTCAGGATCAGGGTACAAGAAGAGGCCAGAGAGTGTAACAGGATGATGGGGATATGTTACAGACCACAGTTTAGGCAAAGCATGCTTTAAATTACCTGAGGGTGTCTTGGGATCACCAGCTCATGTTTGTGAGGATCTTGAACCTCCATGACATCTGCTAGAATAACAACATGGTGGGAGGGGAGCAGGCAAGGATATTTCTAGAGGGTGTAAGAAACAGCTTCTTGATCCAGACACTTGAGCCAACTGGGTGTGACACACAGGAGACTGTGCTAGTCACTAGAAAACAGTTGTCTGGGGCTATGGTAATCAATGACAGCCTTGGCTGTACTTAACAAGGAAGAATGAAGATTTGCACGCAGATTTTTCCTTTTTTGCAAAAGATGTCAAAAACAATAAAAGGACTTTCTATTGTTCATTAGTATTAGAAGGCTGAACTAAGAACATGTATGCATGTTAAATTGGCTTGATGATTCAGGCACAGTAGACAAAGCAAAGACTGATGTTTTGTATCCAGTATCTTCCTTACCTTAGACTTCACCAACAAAGTTTCCCAGGCCTTTGAAGGATTTTCCCATTTTCTTTGAAGAACTGTGGAGATCAGGAGAGGTCCACAGCAACAGGAAGAAGCCAAGTGTTGCACTCATCTTCAAAGAAGATTGAAGTTCAGGCAGGCTAACTACAGGCCTACTAGCCTTGCTTCAGTCCCTTAGGAAGTCTTTAAGTCAGACCTCTGGAAACACATTTCTTGACACAGAAGGTAAAGTAGGTGTCTGGGAGCAATCAGCACAGAAGAACCAGGACTTAGTCATCCCTGTCCAATACTGATTACCTTCAGTGATGAGAATTCTTTTATGGGTGGGTAAATATTAATTAATTTACCCATCCATAGTAAGGTAAATTATAAATAATTTACCTCAGCTTTAGCAAAGCTTTTCACACCAGCTCCCATGCTATTCTTCTATCTATAATGGAACTTTATGGTCTAGAGGGATGGACAATTAAATGGAAAAAAAAATTATTGAGGTGGGAAAGAGAGCCCTATACTGGAAGCTAGCAAAAGTGGAGTATTGCATGAGTGTGGAGGAAGTGATGGAGGTCTTTCTTATCAAGCTTGGAACTTACATCAAACTGTGTAGGAGTGTGGATATGCAACCAACACACTCAATAGCAGAGCTGTCATTCAGAAGGACCTAGATGTGCTACAGGAATGGGCAGACAGAAACCCCCATTTCTGCCAAAATGCAAAAATTGCACAGTTGTGTGCTGTCTGTGACACTGGTGCAGTGTCCTGCCTGTCTGGATGCAGCTCTTCAGTAAGGGGCTGGAAGATTTTTCAGCCTGGAGAAGAGACCAAGCAACCCTCCCAGATTCCAGTGCTGGGGGGATCACTGAATGGTGCAGCCCCAGTTCTCAGTGCTCCGTGCTGTGAAAACAAGATGCAACTGACTTAAACTGAAGCAAAAGTGTGTTAGGAAAAACATTTTCACCCCAACTTAGTCAAGCTGTGAAGCATGTTGCCCAAAAAGTGTGTGCAGTCTCCATTTGTAGAGTACAAATCCCTGAGCAACATAATCTGACCCCACAGCTGACCCTGTTTTGGGAGACCTCCAGAGTTTCCTTCCAGCCTGAGCTGTGCTGAGATGTTTAAACTATTCAATAAAGGCTTTTTTCTTTATGAGACTTTTGTCCTAACTGTAATGTCTATGTGCACAAGTACAACTTTTCTCCTCTTTTTTGATGTGATGATGTTTTAGGAGACACTATAATAAATCAACAGATGAACAATAGGAGCCTGGAGGTCTTTCCATTGGTCCCTTCCACTGTTCTGCAATAGCTGTACTACATATTGAGAGAGCTAACTTCCTTTTTGTGCACCCTTGTGCTTGGTATTCTTGGAAAGGTAGACATGAAGCTTCTGGAAACTTTTCTTTTGCTTTTG
The DNA here is from genome assembly GCF_971803275.1 of Cyanistes caeruleus. NCBI lineage: Eukaryota > Metazoa > Chordata > Aves > Passeriformes > Paridae > Cyanistes > Cyanistes caeruleus. The sequence continues at coordinate 80,610,851 of NC_141701.1, read as the reverse complement.
TTGTTAAGCTCACCTCTATGAAAGGCAAAGTATAATGCATAATGTAAAAAATAAAAATAATTTATAAACCTAATACCCTCCATTTTGAATAAAGGCAAGGATCAAACTTGCATTAGCTTGAGAAATACCTGAGTAAACTAGCAGAATCATAAAATATCATGGGTTGGAAGGGTTCCATTAGGCTCATCAGATTTCAATTCCTGTAGTAATATTGCTGAGGATAACTAGCACATCAATCTTAAGATTATCCTTTACATTTAATTTCAAACCTTGTCCAGGCCTTTTTAACTCTGACCACACTAATGTGTGATCTATGTTTATCTGCAAATAATAAACTTTCCAATGAGAACCAAGAAGAATGTAGCTAGTTTGGGTGTTTAGAAGAAAAAAGCCATCATTCTTCAGGGGGAGATTTTTTAAATAGCTATATTTAAGTGATATTTTTGCATCCTTATTAATTGTTGAATGTTTATTCAAGATAATAATTTGACATATTTAAGATGTAGAATAAGTGTTAGAATCCACAGTGAAAACAACAGTAGCTGATCAGTCTAATAAAGACCATGAAATCAGAAGACACCTTAATAAACCCCTACACTGGGTCTGTTGTTCAATACTCTATATTTGTACTTAAATGTTTATGAAACATTATTTTTGGACTTTCATGATTGGCAAAGAGCTCTCTGCAATAACAAATACACTAGAGAACCAATAATAGGCCCCAACAGGGAGGAGTTTTTATGTGTCATCTTGGTCTAAGGCTTCCAAAACATCTAAGGAACTTGAATGCTCAGTTGTAATTAAATCTAGGAAATGTGACCAGGTTCCTCAGGCAGCTTTAAAAAATTTATCTCAGTTAAAATACTTGATTTTTTAATTTTTTTTTTCCTTTTTTATTTTTATTTTTTTTTTTAATTTATCTAATAGAAAAGAAATATAGTTGTATCTGCCTGGCTGAATATTTGGTTGAAATATTTTTCTCAAGGTAGTCAGTCATAAATGAACAAAAAACCCAACTTTTTTTCTTGTTTCAGTGAGCCAATTTTTATCACTAATAAAAATTAAGTTGGGTTATTTCATTTTTTAGAGTTTTTTTTGTTTTTTCTGACATATTGACAGTAAAACTAATAAAGATATCAGTGGTGAGGGAAGGCAAAGGATAAGACTGTGAAAGTCTACAAAACTAAAAGAAAGTTATTACATGACAAAATGTATTTTTCTAGGACACAATATATATTTGAGCATCCAGTTTGCAAAACACCACTTTATGCTTTATTTATGCGTAAAGTGCATTGGATACTTTATGCATAAATAAAGCATAAAGTATCCAATACAATAAAGAAAGCATAAAGTATCCATACAATAAATCCAAATACTTGGATTTATTCCAAGTATTTTAAATACTAATATTCTATGTAAACCATGCAGTCACTGTGTTTCTTCATTATGCCCAGGAATCTGATAGGAACAAGTGCAGATCACATATAAAAGTTATTGATGTAGTGTGATACAAGAGGAATAATCGTATCTGTGTGTGTGTGATGCTGCTCAATCCAAGTTACTGTTTTTCAGAGACTGCTTAGAGCCATGATGTTAGGTAAGACAATGGAGAGTGAGGTGAAAACAGCATTTCTCCTTTATCTGTTGTCTTCCTCCATATCCTTGCTCTATAGTTGCACTTTCCCTGATCACCTGTCATAAAGCTCCAGTGTGGTGGTAACCTGTCATGTTATTGAGACATCAGCATCTATCTCCAATTATATTTTACAAGCTGTTTTCTGTACAATGATGTGGGGCTTTTTTTTGTTTATTTGTTTTTTGGGTCTACATTCATGGCATAAATTAAGTAAGTTATGGAGACTAACTCATCCAGTATATAGGAAGATCACAGGAAAGCTTGTGCTAAATTATTTTCAGGCAGTCTGTTTGGGTGTCTGTGACAGAGAGAAGCTAAGCCTGTCCTGAAATTCTCTTGTTCAATTTAGATGCTTAGTATAAATTCTAATATATGTTGTAGGTTGTAAACAGGAATTTTCTCCTACTCATTTCACAAGTCATGGTCAAATAAATTTACAATGCAACAAAAAGCAACATACTGTAAGGAGTTGGAGTTTTTTGTGTAACCAGTAAAAAAAAATTGAAAATGAAACTTATGTTCTGAAGCATGCTGAAGAAAAATTGCTACATATTCATTTATGTGAAGTCAACTATAAAACACATTGAAATTTTTCATTCAGATTACATAGTTTCATATCACATAGTTTGTTTATCCTATTGCATGCATCTGTTTATTCAGGTTGTACATTCCTAAACCAGTGTGATTTACATTTGAATGAAGTTTCCAATTTTACTGAGTGACATGGAATCTAATTAGATTCTGTAGGAGAGGAGTGTCAATTATAAAAAGTAAGGCTCTGGAAAATTAGCCTAAATAAAATTTTACTGAACAGAACATGCAATTACAATATACATAAGAGTGCTTCCATTATTACTTGTAGATTATTATTATTTTATTTTCTCATGAAGAAATGAAGAGTCAACATCTGGACTATTAGTAATGTGTTATTGATGACATTAGAACACATTTTTATATGGTTCAATATGGTGCCCAGTTTTAGTGGTATCAAATCTGAAACATCCTTCTGCAGAGGCTTATTATTAATGGAACCTGAAATATACAAGATTTGATCAATAAAGTTAATACATAATATGTTCAATACTGTTGTGGGCATCTGCTACAGACTGCCTGATTGGGAAGAAGTAAATGAGACCTTCTTTATGAAATTGACTGAAGTGTCACAACTGTAGATCCCAGTCCTTATGGAGGACTTGAAGCTCCCCAGCGTATGCTAGAAGGACAACACAACAAGGCAGCAGTAACACAGGAGGTTTCTGATGTGTATTGATGACACCTTCCTAAGACAGGTGAGAAAGATGAAGAGGGACGATGCTCTACTGAGTACAATACTCACAAACATAGAAAAAATGTTCAAAATGTATAGGTGGAGAGCAGCCTTGGCTGCAGTGACCATGGACCAGTGGAGTTAGGATACACAGGGGAAAGAACAAGGCAAAAAACTGTATCACAACTGTGAACTTCTTTAGAGATTTTGGCCTTTTCAGAGAGCTGCTTGGAAGAATCCAATGGGATATGATTCTGAAGATAATAAGAGGCCAGAAGAGTTGTTTGATTTTTAAGGGTCATCTCCTCCAAGCTCAAGAATGGTCCATCTTGAAGCCTGCACATTTGAACAAGCTGCTGCTGACACCTCAAATATAAAGAAGTGTATGAGATATGTTAACATAGTCAGGTGATCTACAAGGGGTAAAGAGATACTGTCCTATGAAAGAACTGGAAGAAAGAACATGTCACTGCTATCTTCAAAGAGGGTTAAGACAGAAAAAACTGGGACCTACAGGCTGATCATTTCAGTCCCTGGAAAGATGAGGAAGGAAGTATTCCTGCTAGCCATTTCCAGATATATGAAGGATAGGAAGCTGACTGGAGAAGTCAGCAAAATGTTATGAAGGATAAATCATTCTTAACCAACCTAAGAGCCTTCTGTAGTTAAGCAGCTGGCTTAATACAAAACCAAAGAACAGCAGGCTTTTTTTTTCTTTATTTGAGTATGGCTTTCAACCACCTCCCATAAGATCCTCACTGACAAACTGATGAAGTATGGAATAGATAATTGAACAGGAAAGTGATTAAAAAATTAGCTAAACTGTGAGGCTCAAAGGTTTGTAATCAGTACCAAAAAGTCCTTGAGCAGCTGGAGAAATGGGGCAACTGGAATTTAACAAACTTTTGCAAGGCCACGTGTCAAGACCTTCACTTGGGAAGAAATAATCTTATGTGTCAGTAAACACTGAGGATGGACCAGCTGGCAAGTCACTTTTCAGAAAAGGACCTGGAAGCCCTAATGAACAGCAAGTCAACCATATGCTCATGGTATCTTCTCTCTTTCTAGAAAAAAACAAACAAACAAAAAAAAAAAGCAAAAAGCAAAAAGCAAAAAGCAAAGAAAAGCAAAGAGAAAAGCAAAGAGCAAAGCAAAGAAAAGCAAAGAAAAGCAAAGCAAAGCAAAGAAAAGAAAAGAAAAGAAAAGAAAAGAAAAGAAAAGAAAAGAAAAGAAAAGAAAAGAAAAGAAAAGAAAAGAAAAAGAAAAGAAAAGAAAAGAAAAGAAAAGAAAAGAAAAGGAAAGGAAAGGAAAGGAAAGGAAAAGAAAAGAAAAGAAAAGAAAAGAAAAGAAAAGAAAAGAAAAGAAAAGAAAAGAAAAGAAAAGAAAAGAAAAGAAAAGAAAAGAAAAGAAAAAACAAAAACAAAAACAAAATCCAAAACTAACCAGTATGCCTTCATAGTAAAGAAGGCTATATCCCTCATTGGGTTGCATTAGGAAGAGCATTTCCATCAGGTTATTAATGTGAAAATGTGTATTACAGTCTTACTACATGCATCTAGCACCTCCCTGGGCAACCTGTTCCAGTGTTTTACCACCATTATTGTAAAAACTTCTTCCTTATCTAAAGATTCTTCCTTAGATCTAATTTTATCTAAATCAACCCGTCTTCAGTTTAAAATCATTACCCTTGTCCTAACTCAAAAGGCCTTGCTAAAAGGTTTGCCCCCAACTTTCTTGTAGGTCTCCTTTAAATACTGAAAGGCCCTCAAGAAGGTCTCCCTGAAGCCCTCTCTTGTCCAGGCTGAGCAACCTCAAGTGTTGTGAACCTCAAGCATTTTCTTATAAAAGAGGTGCTCCATCCCATCTAATCATCTGGCCTCCTCTGGATTTGCTCCAACAGGTCCATGTCCTTCCTGTGCCAAGGAGCACTCCAGATGGGATCTTATCAGAGCCAGGTACAAGGGCAAAACCACCTCCCTCTTCCTGATGGCCACATGGCTTTTGGTGCAGCCAAGGATATAATTGGCTTTCTGGGCTGCAAGGGCACATTTTTGGATCAAGTCCAACCCCATATCTACCAGTATCCTCAAGACTTTATTTGAAGGACTGCCCTCAATCTGTTTGCTTCCACTTCTAAAAGAAGTGCTAGATGTTAGTATTTTCTCTGTTCCCGATTTGAGTGATGCCACCATGAAACTGCTATCAGCTTTTAGAGGCCATGGTGACTGGGGAAGGCTTTGGTGACTGGAAAAAGTCTCATCCATCTTGAAGGAGAGGAAAAGGAACAAGGAAATGTAGTCTTATTGGCCTGACATCAGTCCCTGTGAATTCTGTCCATTAAAATCCTCTTTGAATTTATTTCTAAGCATATGAAGAGAAAAATGTGCTTGAGAACCAGACAGAAGGGATTTAACAAGGGCTATCTCACTTGGCCAACCTAATTGTTTCCTATTATAAAATCTGAACAGAATCTGTAGTCAACAGGACATCAGTGGATGTCATTGACTTCAGCAAGTCTTTTGGTATGGTTTTATGTAAAATGAGATAATGATAAGGCATTGAAAATTCTACTACAATTTCAGCCTCCAAGGGTTATGATCGACAATTCAATGTCCAAGTTTCAGCCATTTACTAGTATCTGTCCTCAAGAATCAATAATAGATCAATATAGAGATGCTTCAGTATCTTTATAATACATAAATCTATCGACTTATGAAGACATCTGCACATACAGTTATTGATATCATCCATCCTCACTATCTCTTGCTATATGGGGTTCCTCCATGAAATTGCTGAAAGCAGGCTCTGTACTTTTATCCATGTAGCAGACACAAAAATATGTCCACAGGTGTAGATACATCTTTATAAATATCTGTAGACACAGATACAGAGTCAGCAAAGTGCCCTCACTGCAAAGAAAGCTGCCTGAGTACTGTGATGTATGTGCATTTATGTGGTTTCACCTCTATCTGACACTTGGGAGACCACACCTTGAGTTTTGTGTCCAGGTCTGGGCTTACCTGCACAAAAAAGACATTGACATTGACACTGACATACTGGAGTAAGCCCAGCAAATGACCAATGAGATTGGCAGGTTCTGGAGTACTTGGCATATGAACAGAGCCTGAGAGAGCTGGTTTGTTCATCCTGGAGATGAGACAAGACTAGAGGGACTCTGATGAGGGATATCTATGGGAACAGTGTAGAAAAATTGAAACGGAGTCTGCTTGAAGATGTTTAGCAATATGATGAGCAAAAGAAAACTTATTTCAGGAAAAAAAATCCATCTGTAGGTAAGACTAAAATGATCTGAACTCAGAGGACAATTGAACAATAGGATAGGCTGCCCAGAGAAGTGAAGGAATTTTTCTTGTTGTTTCTCAGACAGACAAGGCTAATTTAACCTATGGCCCCCTCTCAACAGAGAGGTGGAACTGGTGTTATCCAGAGGTTCCCTTCCAAAGTAGACTCATATGATTCTAGGATTCTAAGGTGAAATATGAGAAATTCCTCTTAAACATATAAAAGAAAATTTTTCTCTGTGAGGCTGATTAAACACTGGAAAAGGTGTCTGTAGAGTCTGTGAAACATATACAAAACTCAATTGGACGACAACCTGAGAAAGAGCTCTAACAGTACCTAGTTCAATTGGGAGGTTGGATTAAATTACTTCCAGAGCCCTCCTAACTTAAATGGTCTTGTGAGTCCGATATTCTTCACATGATGACCACTTCCTGTGCTATTTCCTCTCTGACTTTCCGTAGTCATGTTGAAGCCAGGCCTCCTGAATTTTCTGGATTTTTACAGTGTAGCTATAGCTGTTAATTTCAAGGATACGTGAATAGAAAGTTGATGTACTTCAAAGGCAAATACAAATTAATTTGATATTTTCTCTCCATTCCATACAAACAGTAATGTGAAATGATGCAATAATTTGTAATTATACAGATTATTAAATTAAGAAATTGAAGACATTTGCTTTCAATCCCTACTAGTAAAATGTGCCATTAAACCTGACATGTCTTGCATTTTGAACATAAATTGCAAAACAATTTATTGCTTAATCCCTTAATAAAGAATACAAGTTCAAGGTCAATATGCTGCTATGTTTATTCATTTTTTAAAGAATTATGTATTCATTGTTGCTGAATGTAAGAGATACATCATCTTACAATTAAATAGAGAAAGGGAAAAGTCAGGTTAAAGGCATTAATTTAGAAATTTCTAATAAAACTTTATCCTGACATCACTTTCAATTGGTTTCTATGTAGTCATAGCAGATTTTTCAGCAACTGCCTTTTTGTGCTTATACACCACACAGTCAAATCAAAGGCAGCAGGATTTTTACACAGCTTGTTTACAAAGTAGCCCCAAACATAAAGATATTGTTGCAAAATTGCACTTATAACTAAAAATCTGGGTGCTAAATTATTGCAAAAATAAACTCTTTAACTAGCTTAATATCAGCCTGTCTAAATGCACAAACTCAGAATTGCTTTTTTGGGCTTTTTTTCCCCATTTTTTCCTCATCCACAATGCTATATTACAACACCCTGCAGACAGTAAACTCTTTCTTGCTGTGACAAGTTATTGATCTTGTTTTCCTCTGAGAACCCTAACAAGTCAAACTGCAGCTTCCTGAAAGATGTAGCTGGAGTTGTTCTTGGTAAGGATTTTGAGAAGAAATTTTCTCTGCAGTGTTTAGCAGAAAAATGAAATTACATTAGTATAAAAGTGTGCAGTTGTCTCTGGGAAGAGTAAGGATTGTCTAAATCTTAGCAAGCCTATTTAGTCCATCAGTGGTGATAGCAGCTACTCTTCTCCCAAAGGTAATCCTGACCTTTTATCCTAAATTCTGAGATAGAAGGGGAAGGTAAGGAAACAATGGAAAATTGCTCAATTCTCTCAAGGTGAGGACAGAAGAAGAAGATATCTCCTGGCCAAATAGAGAGTTAAAATTTCTCTGAATGCTGCTGTGGCCCATCTTTATTCCCTCAGATCACAATCAACTGCAATCAGCAGAGAGAATGTGAAGAGTATGATGTAAATGTGATATTAACAATGAAAGGGAAATTTTCTTTGAGCTTCAAGTTGCCTTTTTGGCTGTTAAAAACCTCAAAATCCTTGTAGGTAAATTATCTTAAGCAGCAGTCAAGACATATTGGATTTTAAAACAGCTAGTAGATTATAGTTTTCAGTCTACATCTCTATTTAATCATTACAGTAGCAAATAAACTGTACTGTCTTTGCAAATACAGTGCTCAGCTAAGCATATATATGTTTTGCACAGCTTTTGTCAGATTTCTGTTTGTGAGACTTAAGTTCTAATGTTCTGTTATTATTACTATTAGTACAGAGTTACATATTGTCTTGTCACTACAATGTACTAAAAACATATTTGTAGGTCTTGGAACATTATCATGTAAGAAAAGATCCAAATATGAAGCAAAAAGGACCTCAACTGTTATAAATAGCTCACAGTTCCCTTCGTGATGAGATGCTGGGGACTGATGATACAAGCACTTAGCAAGCTTGATATATAGAGATCACAGGGAAGACTGTGAAACAAATATTCTTCACACAATCAACTAAACAATATCCCCAACTTGCCTCTGCCTGACTGTACTAAATGATTTTGAAGGCATTGCCACAGTGGAGAATACCAAGGAAGGATCTGAGGCAGAATAATGTGTTTTGCATCTGTAAAAGGCATTGGAAGTCAAAGTGCTTAGGATTCTTTGACAGAAACCTTCTGATGTGTTTTAAGGCTGGAGAGGAGCTTACTACACTGTCTTGTAGTGATAGGACAAGGGAGAGTGGCTGTGAGTGAGGGTAGGTTTAGATCAAATATTAGTCATTCTGTGGGAGTCATTTTATCAGTGCAATAATTAAAGGTACAAAAAACCCCAAAACAGATTATAAGCAGAGAACATTTCAGATAAACTTGAGATTTTGAGCTACTAAGAGTTCAAAACTTGAGATCTGGCTGGACTAGAAAGGATGTAATAGACATTTCTGGTTTTTCCATTAAAATGCCAAAGAAGGGAAAAAGACTCTGAAGAACAGGTGCACATAATAATGTGCTTATCAGCATACAAAATAAACAAATAGGAAAAGAGAAAAAAAGAGAATAATGATGCAAGAGCTCTTATCAATCAATCAATCTATCAATCAAATCAAGTCATCCTGCAGAGAAATTACACACTTTTTACATTTTTAATTCCTAAAATCTCTGAGGTCAAGCAGAAACAATTGAAACCAAGGAAGATATTAATTTGAAAAGAGGAAATATTTTAATGGATGTAGGGAGTGTTAAAAAAAATATGGAAAGATGTAAAGGTAAGGCAGAACAATAAAGAGATTAATTTTGTTGGGTAAACAGGAACAGGTAAACTGAAAAATAATTAAAGAAAAATGTTAAAGATTATTATATTTGAATGAAGCACCTGATACAGAGCTGTGAAAGAGGTGATAATTCATGATGCATTTAGTCATTCCAGACAGCAGTTTGCAATTAATTTATTCACACAGATGTGTCCAGTAGTTGATAATTACAGGTATGTGTTGTTTTGTCATCCAGTAACTTTACTAAGCAACATATTAACTGTCAATCTATTGCATTACTCACATACAATTTTTACTTTACACAAGTTTTGCAATGAGTTTTTTGTGAGTTACAGAAGACATGTCTGAAAACTGTGGACGTTTGAAAAGGATTGATTTTTGGCTATAACAAGCAGTCTGTACTACCAGCAATCCCACAGTCAGAGGAGCTGAAAAAAATGCACAACTAACCACATAACAACCAAATCAAAAAAAGAGTCACAGCACTCCTTTTTATTTATTTTGCTGTTGGATCACACCATTCAAGTCTTCATTCGTGTAATTAATGAATGGTTAGTACAACTCAAAAATCAAAAGCACTTAAAATAGTGGAGGTTGTTTTTTTATGTCTGTGCTTATATATCAAGTAGACTGGACAACAGAAGGCAGAAATAGACAGAATTATGTTAGGATAAAACAGTGTTGAAGTACATGGTTGACACCATGGCACAGTAACAGGAAAGAAAAAGGACATAGGTGTTTTTATAGATTCAATGCTAAAAATTAGATACAATCTGGAATAAGTTTCCTTTGGGAAACAAGAAAAAAACTTGTTTCACAATATTTTACAGTTAATGGTCAGTTATTTAGGTTGGTCATTTTTTAAATTTTCTAAATCTGAATCTGCTGCAAAAATAATAGAATGTTTCCTTTAGGTATGTCTTCCTTAAATAATTAAACAGGTACTTTGACTAAGAAATATTGTCATGTCATTTATACACATTTTCTTTGCTGCTTAAAACACTTTAATACTAAATATAAAATCAATATTTTGGAGACTAAGAAATGTATTCATGTGTATGAATGTTTAAACATATTGAGGATTTTAGTCACAGAGCTGCTTGTTTAGATGAACCAGTTAATAAAAATAAATCAATGTATTGGCCTAATGAACTTAGAACACCTACATTATTTTAATGACCAAACTTGTGACCCTTCATGTATAAAAGCCTTCTGGCAGCAAAGTTAGACATAGGGCAGGATTGGGTGCAGAAGCGCTCAGCTGCTGCTCTCCTGAGCATGAGGAGCATGTCTGGAGGCCGTATCTGCACTGCACCTCTGAGCAGCTGCTATTGCTGGAGCAAGAAGGCCATTAATGAGGTGAGTAGGTCCTTATGAAACAAAGAACAGTATCAACAGGGTGGAACCAGCTGATAAAAAACACAATACCATGTGTTGTCCACACTATTTCTCAACTGTTGTTTTATGTAAACCGATACAGTAATTCTGTGCATAAATGAGGTATCAGATGTCAGGACATAGAGGATTTGTTCCTGCTGCCTTTAAAAATTGTGGATCTGTGATCTCTCCTCCAGGCTGAACAAGGCCAGGTCCCTCAGCCCTTCCTCACAGAGAGGCTCACATATCCCATCCAGCTTGGAAGCTTTCTGCTGGACATTGTCCAGCATTTGTTCATTATTTTGCCTGTTCTGAGAGAGGTTAAAATTTGAACAAAGAATCCAGATAGGATCTCATGAATGTTGTGCACAAGGGTATCATCCTTCTTAGTGATGTCCTGGATGTGTCCCTGTGAATACTGCCCAGGGTGGTTTTGACCATCTCTGCAACTGCATGCCCTGGGTTTAACTTTATTTCCTGCCTTGGTGCAGAGGGACAGGAATGGTATTTGTGGCAGCCATTTCACATTGTCCCTGCCTCTACTTCCTCAGGAAGAGGAGTTCTTCCCCTGTTCTAATGTTAGGTCCCCCCACCAGACAGAGTCACCATGAAATTCAACAGTGTGAATACTTACCACAGGCTGCAGTTGTTTATAAACTTCTCCATGGGATCACAAGTCCTGCCAGAAAACTGGCTCTAGTGTGAGCTCCTCTCTCCTTGGTTCCACAGGTCCTGCCAGGACCCTACTCCCACAGGGGCTTTTGCTGGGTTCACAGTCTCCTTTAGGCATCCACTTGCTCTAGTGCAGGGATCTCCATGGGCTGCAGGAGGATCTCGGCTTCACTGCGGCCCTTCATGGGCTGCAGAGGCACAGCCTGTCTCACCATGGTCCTCACTCAAGCTGGAGAGAAGTCTTTGCTCCAGAACCTGGAGCAGCTCCTCCACCTCCTTCTTCAATGACCTTGGTGTCTGCAGAGCTCTTTCAAGTTTTCTGACTCTTATCTCTGGCTTCCATTTGCTTCTGCACAATAACCCTGTTTTCCTTCTTAACTATGTGGTCACAGAAGTGTTACTGCTGTCACTGATGGGCTCTGCCTTGGCCAGCAATAGATGCGTCTTGGAGATAGCTGACATTGGCTCTATCAGGCAAACAGGAAGCTTCTAGCTTCTCCTTCATCATGATATTTTCAAGTATAAATAGTATATTTTTGTATCCAGATGCTATGTTTCTTTGAAATCTGTTTTGGCTTGTCTAATCCTGTTGTCAAGATCACAGTTATTTATCATCTGCTGTCTCTCTTCTCCCTCTGTCTCGTATATATTAGTACAAAATATATGCAACTATGGATAGGTTCTTTATAACAACAATTTTAAAACTGAAAATCATGATTTTCAGTTCAGTACTACTCAATATGGCTCTGCACTTGTAATGGTACAATTCAATCTAAGTATGATCCACACTCCACAGGAATGTTTAAAGTTTCTCAAGTACAATTATCTGCTGCCACTTCAATTGCTTGTATTTTTCAGGCACCTGAATCCCTTCCCATAATCACTGGGCTTATTTGTCTGTAGTATATTACCCAGCAGTGCAAAACATATCTAATTTTTACTAATATTACCAGACTTTCTAAAAAATCCTCCTTTTCTTTAAAAAATCTCGTCTAGAAATTCTTTATCAGAATAATAAGTGCAGACTTTTTTTTGTTAATGCTGATATTTTTTCAGTAGTGTTCCATCATTCCTCACTGCTTCCACATTGCTTTAAATTTATTCTTAGAATAATGTCTCTTCACCTACATTTTCAGTTGCATTTTCTCCAAATGCCTTGTGGATCCCAACACTGCAAGCCTGCAGTGTGACAAAGCTATACACTTGAGCCCTAGCTGATGAACAGATGGGCAGAGAAGAGATGATTTCTCTGACTTCTCACTCAATCTCCAGAGATACTCCCTCCCTGACTTCCTTCTGCTATTTCCCCTTCTCTGAGGATGGAAGTGTCACTCAGAGATACCACATACAATTGCTGTGAAGACACCAAGTTCTAAATAGTCTGAGCTCAGAAGACAAAGACGGAATAGTGAGCAGACTGCTACCTAGAAATCTGCATATAAGAACATGTTTCAACCCAAAGTGGAGAGGTTAGCTTAATTTTGACACAGATTATATTTATGACCCAGGAGACGTGTTCTCAAATGAGATATATTCCCCTGAGTAACCTTTAGTTGACATAATTTGGTCAACTATACATTAAAAATAGGATACAGAGTCACTCTCTCAGAGCTTGGAGTCTAAGCAGGTTTCCCCAGCACAAACTGAAATCTCTCTGTAGTTTGTGATACATGATTAGAACTAAGGAATTCTTAAACTCAGAGATTTTTACCTGTTTAAAGAAGAAATAGACTACTGACTTATGAGAAGTCACTCAGCAGAGAGTAAAGGTCATTTGAGTGGAGTAGCTTTGAAGTAGGTGGCAAAAGCTCAAGTTCCCATGGGACACAAATAGTTTCACCAGAATACTGAATAAAGATTTTTTGTTCCACAGTTCTGCTTCAGTGCTCCCTGCTCATGAATAATAATGTAGGTGGTGTAACAGTTGTTCTTTGTTCACTGGTTTCATATACACAGAAGAAAAAAACCCCAAAACAAACCAGAAACAAAAGAAAAAATTCCACCTCCTCCCTACAACAGAAAAAAAAAAAAAAAATACAAAACACAGTAGAATCTGGAATGCTTGGAATCAGAAGAAATTTTAATCTTTTTTTTGAGAACATATCACTGAATATATGCATGGTAACCATAATGAATATGTGAATAATATGTAAGTTTTGAAAACTTTTTCTTTTGTTGCAAATGTAATGGTTCTATTTTATCTCATGCACTGTTGGGAATGAAGAATTTAAGACAACACTGTGTATGGAATTTTTTCAGAGAAGAACTTTTAGAGATAAATGACCATCTAAAATGAATGCTAAGTGGGAGGCTTGAATGAAAACAAAAATTAAGAAATTATCTTGGATTAAGGAGATATTTCATAGCTACACATACATATTTCATCAGGAACAGTGCCAAGATACCTTTTTGTGTGTGTATTTTTGTTACCATAGTAACATATATTACTTTTGTTAACAAGAAAATGCTGAAAACTTCTGTATTTTCTTGAATGTCCAGACTCCTTAGAGACAATTTCTACATTGAAATCCCCTCTCTAAAAACTTTTTTGGTTCATTTATGAAACATTTTCCATAAATTTGTTTTACAGTCAGTATTTTAATTGTATAGATTTTGTTCAGTTATATTTTAGATACATATTGCTAGAACACCTTGGATGTGTTGCATCAGATTAGACTGTACTGCACTTTGACTGCCTAAAAGAAAACTTGAAAATGAACAAAAGGAAAAAATGATATTTTTGTAATAGATCTCAAGTTGGCTCCAATTTTGAGGCTTGTGCACCAATGTATTCTAGTCCTATATCTTTCCAAAAAGAAGTATAATAAAAATCAGGACTCATAATTTCTTGCATAGAGAAAATGCAAAGTGGTTATGTTGGACAAGTAAAAAACAAATGGACTTACACAAAAGTCTCTCTGGCCAATTGTGTTCTTGCTGGTAAATCCTTGCTACTGCCTTTACCTTTTTAATTTAGCACAAAGCGTTAACAGTTCCCCCTTTTCCGAGGAAACTTGCATTTCAGTTGAAAGACATGTCACTGATCCTTTCTACTTTCATTAATCCCTCTCTTTTACCTGACATCCTGCTTCTTTCCACGTTTCTTTCAGTACTATCATCTCCATACTGTATCCTGAAAGGTTTAGGACCATTTCTCCTCCTGCATTTGCTCGGTTGTTAGCAAGCAAAGTAAAAGTATCTCCCTCTCCAGAGAATTCCCCCAGGGCCACAATTGTATTGTAAGGAACAGCATGAAGCTGAAAACAGATCAACCTTACAGAATTTCACACTCCTATACATCTGACCAGAGACATATGTTCCCTCAACTTGAATGTCACCAGTTAAACAAGTTCATGTACAAGTCATGAACATAACTCTGTTCCAACAAGGACAAGAACTTCCCAGATCAGCTTGCTAAAACTTCACCCATCCCATCTCACTGTCTATAAGCTTTTTCTTACACTATCCCTCCTTGTATATTATTCATGCTGTACCTATTTAATTTCTTCAGTTCCTGAGGTGAACATATGGTTTATATGGTTTGCTCCTCAGCAAGTTCACTGTTGACACAAAGCTGGGAGGAGTGGCTGATACCCCAGAGGGTTGTGCAGCCCTTCAGATGGACCTTGACAGCTTGGAGAGATGGGCACAGCTCAACCATCTCAACTTTAACAAAGGCAATTGCAGGGTCCTGAACCTGGGGTAGAATAATTCTGCACAGCAACACAGGCTAGGTGAAGGCATGTGCTGGAAAACAGTTCTGCAGAGAAAGACCTGGGGTCCTGGTGGACAACGAGCTGTCCATGAGCCAGCAGTGCCCTTGTGGCCAAGGTCAATGGCATCCTGGGGTGCATTAGGAAGAGAATTGCCAGCAGGTCAAGGGAAGTGATTCTGCCCCTCTGCTCAGCCCTGGTGAGATCACATCTGGAGTAGTCTGCCCAGTTCTTGGCTCTGCAGTACAAGAGAGACATGGGCCTCCTGGATTTGATCCAGTGGAGGGCTGTGAAGATGATTAAGGGACTGGAACATCTGTTTTACAAGGAACCACTGAGGGAACTGTGCCTGTTCAGCCTTGAGAAGAGACAGCTGGGAAGGGACCTCATCAATGTAAGTATCTGAAGGAGGGGAGTCATGCCAGACTGAGGGAACTGGGTCTTTTTAGACTTAGTCTTTCTAGAGGAGAGCAGACTGAGAGGGGACCTCATTAATACATAAAATCCCTCAAAGATGTTTGTCAAGAGGAAGGTGCCAGACCCTTTCCAGTGGTGACCAGTTGACAAGGAGCAATGGCCATAAACTAAAACACAAGAAGTTCCAACATCAGGAAGAACTTCTTTACATCGAGGGTGGAAGAACAGTGGAACAGGCTGCCTAGGCAGGTTGTGAAATCTCCCTCTCTGGAGACATCCAAACTCACTTGGACATGCTCCTATGTAATCTATTTAAGCTGACCTGGCCTTGGCAGATGTGTTGGACTAGATGATCTCCAGAGCTCCCTTCCAACCCAAACCAATCTGTGATTATGTGAATCTGTGAAGAGAATGGAGCCACACTCTTCTTGGTGGTGCCAAGCAGTAGAATAAGAGGCAACATGCAGGCAGAAACTGACACACAGGAAGTTCCCCCTGAATATGAAGAAAAACTTTCCTGCATATGTGACAGAGCACTGAAACATGTTGCCCAGAGAGGTTGTGAAATCTCTGTCGTAAATGATCAGAAATGTTGCTTTAAGACAGTGAAGAACTGTTGAGACAGGTTGAGAAAAACCTGAGCTGAGCCCATTGCTGATCATGTACCTGCTTGAGCAAGACCTGACAAGTGAATTGTGTCTGGGGTGAAGCAGAGGCCTCAAAACCCAATGTTCTGTCAGTGAGGCACAGAAGAGCACCCACATACCTGTACCAGCCATTAGACTCATTCTCTGCACTGTGCTAAAAAAGCCTTGCTAAAATCTAGTTTCTTAAGGAAACAAGGAAGCACACCAAGACTCTGCAGTGAGAGACAGCCTTTAGTACTGCTTCTGTGTATGAGGAAAACCAAAATGTTTATTGTACCTCTTGTCAACTACAAATTCTGACCAAAAGTAGCTAAGATCCTCATTAAACCCCATTAACATATGAACTTATTCACTCCTCAGGATGCAAATGAAGGAGAATGTAGGACATGTAATTAGTTTATGACCAAAATCATCAAACCTAATCTTGAATATTCAGATGTTGCATCCTACTGGGATGGACCAGAATTATTATATAAAAGTAGAGCTTTTGGGCAGAAGGGCTGGAGGGGAAAAGCACTTCTGTCTGCTTGGAATCAGCATATGGACTGTGTCTCTCCTCCTCTCCCAACTACTCCTGATGCTTTCAGGGAACTTCACACCTCCAACTGTGTTGAAGAACACCTGAGGATATTTATTCACATATACATGTTTAAATATCTCGCTATTAGATATGTCTTGCTATACTTTCTGTCACAACACATATAACACTGCAGTCTGTGCATTTATCATGGGCAATCCTGAACCTGCTTTCCTATTTTTTCAATAAATCATATTAATCATGAATCTGAACTGTTCAAGTCCTTATTGAATGTGATCAGACCTGATTGATAAATTGCATTATTTGTGCATCTGTGCTCATGTAAGGTCCTTTGAACATGACCAGACTTATAGTGGTGGATTGGGTATGATCAGGAATTAAACCAGGCCACGCTCAGCCCCTCTGATGTCTGAGGACCAGCTGGAACACATGGGGCTTTATTTTCTGCTAAATTCCTATAAATTTAATGCAACAGCCTCTTTTTGTGGAGATATTCAAAAACCATCTGGACACAGTCCTGAGTAACATGGTCTAACTCTGGTCTGCTTCACCAGAGAGGCAGGGCTAGAAGGCTTTCAGTGGTCCCTTCCAACCTTAACCATCATGGTATTCTGTGAATTATACTAAAAGAAAGCAACAAGATTAAAGTGAACAACAAATAAAGACCTTATCCCAACCATTAAAAAAACAAAAACAACCAAACACTTCAGTTATAACTGATAAATCATTACCATTATTGGTTATAAGGAAAAAAAAAAAAAGCCATCTTACCAAATAGTCACAGTTAAAGAATGGTACTGCTGTGGAAACACAATGGGAGAGTAAAATCTGGTTTTGACTGGATAGGCAGGCATACTTTGAAGAAGCCAGTTACAGCTGAATGTGGAGAGGTTTTAGTTCAGGTAGCCCTCAGGAGGCAATAATGTTCTTTCTGAGGGAAAAATGGGAGGACTGTGATAGAAAGAGAAGCAGAGAAAGTGAACTT
The DNA here is from genome assembly GCF_971803275.1 of Cyanistes caeruleus. NCBI lineage: Eukaryota > Metazoa > Chordata > Aves > Passeriformes > Paridae > Cyanistes > Cyanistes caeruleus. Next base: position 80,593,254 of record NC_141701.1, on the reverse strand, counting down.
TTATTGTTGAGGATATGACTTAAATGTGTTGTGCTGTTAAGACCACAAGGCACAGCAAAGATTATTTTTGTATTGTGATGTCTTTTCTCTGCTTCCTATCGATGTCCGTATTCTCACCCATGGTATGTGTGATGTGAGCTACCATATTTTAAATTGGTTGTATTCATGTGCTGTAAATCTATGCTCTAGCCCAACTAATGATAGTTTGTGATACTTCAGGAGGAACATGGCTGTGGCTATGCATGTTATAACAGGAACAGTAGAAGGAAGTTAAAAAAAAAAGCCAGATCCAAAAACCTTTTATTGTGGTACAAAGGTGCGGACTGATTACATCTCAGCTAATCCAAGTATTCTTCTAGAATGTTTTATTTTTCTAAAACATAAAAAACCAGATTAAAGTAAAATGAAAAAAATCAAAAAAGTATTTTCATAATATAAAACTGTCTTTGTTAAATAAAAGGTTTATGTGGTCATGCTCACAGATCTAAATGGCTGCACTAAGTACATAGGCAAGTAATTTTTTATTAGACATAGAGGAAGACGATATCAGATGAAAATATATCAGGCTGGAAGTGCTGCTATTAACCCATAAGAGAAAACATAAACATATGAAAAATTTCACACAGCTACTCTGTGTAAACTCTCTAAATCACTGGCACATCACTGAAATAATGAAAACAATTGCTTGAGATATTACAACAGTATCTCTAGAGTATCTCAATGACATTTCTCCATTACAGCCTAGGCACAAAACCCCATGACATCTGAAACATGAATGATTCCCATTCCAGGTAGCTGAGTTCAGGTGAGTTACAGCAGTTCAGACAGGCTGAACTAGTAAGAAAAACAACCACACTTGAAGCCCAAAGTAGTCCATACATGATACAATGAACATTTTATAGCCCCATAAGTTGTTTTTTTTTTTGTCTTCATAAAGACTCCACAGTGATTTCAAGTAATAATATTGTTCTTATGCCATAATTTTCTATTAATACATTATTTTTAAAGTTGTTTTCCCTAAATTTAGTTTCTGTATTATGAATTTAAAGTCCTCTTAAGAGTACTTCTGGGACACAATGTTTTGGGTTCTTCAAACCTATAGGAATAAGAAATCTAGTTGTTCACCTATAATTTTTTGCTTGTCAGGTCACTTGCCAATCTTCCCTTTATTTTCTAAGCCCTTGATAAAATAGCAATGACAAATTTTATCAGTATTTAGTCATTCTATTTTCTGTCTAAATTGAAAGCTCTTTGTTGATGTTAATCACCACTTATATGTTGGGAGTTTTTTTCACTACTCTTACAAAGCAATAACTCACACTTTGAGATCAATGGGACCACTCGTGTGAGCAATTGCATCCCGGTTGGGAGTAAAGCTACACCATTTATTTCCTAAAGTGTAATAGAAGTCATAAACAGTACTTTTGCTCTCCACAAAATTTGTTTCATTGGAGAACTCGAAAGCTACAGTGTAAATAGGACTTAGCCATTTCATTGCTCTTAAATCCAAACTGTTCTCAGAGCAGAGACAGGCTGTACGATAAATTATGAGAACATGCCTTGTGCACTGTGTCTTCTTCTATTGGCAATCTCTAAAACAAGGTGCACTTTTTGGTCTTGTACTGTTCCATCAAATTTAATGGAATGTTAAAATTTATTCTGTTCATCAGAAACAGTAGAGAGCTTTCTTCCTGCATACCTTGTAAAATTTCACAAAGCGAATCTGATGAATAGGAGGCTAATATTAGTAATGCAATGAATGGAAAATTTACATGAAAAAATACAGAACTACAGACAGACAGAGTTAAAGGAATACTTTTCCTTAATTCTTCTGTAAGAATTATAAAATTACACAAGACAACTATCGTTAAAAATGGAAGGTGCTTTCTGAGAAGGTGATAAAATAACCATTTCCAACAGCAGTAAGGACATGTAAACGGCTCTTGGGCAGTTTTATAATTTAATCACAATTGTATGATTAAAATGTTATCTGCAACTGTAGTTATTCAGGTTGAAGAGGAATAATTTCCAGTGGGAGCCACCTGTATAGAAAGGCTAGTAGGATGTTAAGAAGCAAAATGAGCCTAAATGATGGTTAGTGCATGTGTGTGATAAATCTTCAATCTTCATATCTGTACTCTAACAGACTGGGGTTGAGAGAGGATAATGTAATTTTTATAAGTACACAAGGGAATAACAATCAAGAGGTTACAGGAAAAGAAGAATTTGAGTAAATTAGGCAGTGGGTTAAGGAGGAAATTGAATAATTTACATCTAGGAAAGTGAGTATGCACTCTGGGAGGAGAAAAGTGCTTGGTGTCTGCATAGACATCCAGATTTTGGCAGACAAATGCTGTATTGAGATTGGTACTGTAAGACATACAAGGCTGGAAAGTAGGCTGGAAATCAGAAGAGAAGTTTCAGAACAGACACACTCTAAGTGCAATAAGGTAAGGAAATCTAACCAGTTTTAAGATAACACTCTGTGAAAAAGTGTTATATGAGGGAGTTGTATTGCACTCAAAAATCTCATTATGGTCTAAAGCAGATGCACAATGTATACAGACCTAAAACTTTGTCCAGATAAATTCTTTATAGACAAAATACAATAAAAAGGTTTTGTTAGTCCACCTACAACACTACTATCACAGTTTAAAATAATGAGTAAAAATGTTATTAATAATATGATTTAAACCCTGGTACACAAACCCTCTTTCTGGTTTCTGCCCATTTTCTGTGGACGTGTGCTCATTTTTTCAGGGAACTGTGCAGGTTGTTCAAGTCTTGAACTCTTCTTGAGCAGCTCCTTGCTGATGGTCCCTTTCTTCATTGTACCAGGTCTGCTTCTGCTTTTATTTACACATTTTCTTAATACTTTCTTCTGCCCTGGTTGCTAGCTTACAGTTTGAAAGTAGGACACTAACCTTCCCAGACTCGACATGAAAGGATAGTACTTGCTCTACAAGAACTACTGAGGTTGGTCAGACGTTTGAAATATTCACGGTAGCCACAGAGTTACATAAAAGCAAGTTAAGTGTTAACAGCTTGTTCATTAGACAGTTGTTATCACAGCCAAAACAAGGGAAAACCTCTTCAGTCCAAGAAAAGGCAAGACAAAGCTGAAAACTCCATAGTATAGGTTTAGTACAAATAGTGTGCTCTAATGGCATAACCATTTTCCTTGCAGTAATAAGGGACTGAATTCCCTGCATGAATCTAATAGATCCAGCTTTATTCTTATGCATGGAAACACATCCAGTTTACCAGCATAAAGAAAAATTTGTATTTCATGAGATTTAGACTATTGGATATCTGAGAAATAATGAAAAAAATTGCTTACATTTTCTATGTTGAACTTAAATATTCATACATATGTGATAAATTTTTGCCCTGCATTGTCCCACCACTATAATAACAAACAAAATTTTACTTTGCTGGTTATAGCAGGTATGATTGTCCACTGTCATAGAGAAAACCATGAAAAATATTCACAGTAATAAGCAGACTAATATGCAAGGTTTTAATCCCTTTAAAGGGATCATGAGAGCTTCTACACTTCTATCAAAAGTCCATCTAATGACATCACCTCTTCAACAGTAGGCAACACTTTCATGTTTGCAATAAGCACTGCTCTGTTTATTTCTCTGTGTAGATTCAGTCTTTGTTTTAAAAATATCCCAGCCTTCTGCAACAGAAGGATGCAGAGGAAAACTCTGTACATTATCTCTAACAAAAGAACTGAAGCATTAGAAAATAAAATGTCTGATAGGCATTTGTTTTGATTCTGCCCCTAGCACAGAGTGGTCATATGTGGTGAGTAAAAGTGAAAGAAATACAGGAATCTTGTATTCCAATTTCAGATAAAGCCGCATTTCAGAATAACGTGTGCGGCACAGCCAGCATCTGAGAAACATTTCAAAGCAAGCTTCTAAACCTTATCACTTTAAAACTGGATGACCAGTTTTAGTTGATTCTGCAGAGTTTGTTGCCCTTTGAATAAGAGCATTTTCTCTTTCATATTTTGGAAGGGATTAGGATAAATAATATGAATTAAAACCAGAAATATGGGATGAACAAATGGTCATTTACAGATTGGGGCATTTTGCCATTCTCTTACACATTTCTAAGGCATTCTATACCAATGTAGAATAAAAATGAAACAACATAGGATAAAAAGGAAATAACTAAAAATAAAACAGCTTTTTAGATTCAGATAGTTAAAAATAATTGCAGTAAGAAATGGTTAATAGTGCAAATATTTCTGCTAATGTGTGTAGGAGTTTTATTTTTATTTTTGATTTCAAGAAGGTTATAATCAACAAATGTAAAATTTACAAACTAAGGAATCATCCCCAGAATGAATTGTTCCAAGTGAGTCAGTCCCTGGAAACAAATCATACTGTTGTTCTAGGTAAATTGTCACCAGAGAATGTCAGAGATTGAATCAACATGGCAAATATGTTAAGTTTTTCAAATGCTGAAAAGTGTATTGATGAAGGATAATAAAAGCATTCTTGTTTTCTGAGGAGAAAATTATATAAACCTTAGAAAGTTTTGTTCATTCTCTACAAAATATCAAAATATGATGAAGAATTAAATGTGATCTGTTGAAAGATTCAAACACAAAAAATGCCTGTCAATCTTATTTGAGAAAAGTGTACTGGAAATGGGAGAAATTGGGGAATATATATAATACAGGCTTCCCTACAGTTATTTTTTAAGAAGCTAGTGCCTAAATGGAAAGAGATATCTAAAGAATTCAAGAGAGAAACTTCTGAAAAGATACATGAAAAATGTCAAACCTGATGAAAAGAGAGGGAAAGAGAGAAAAAGAGGGAAAAAAAAGAATTTACTGGATAAAAATTAGGAATGCAATTTTAACTAATATTCAAAAATTTTGAAGTTATCTAATATTTTTGGAAACTAGTCATTTATTAAACATTTCTTCTTTCTGTGTTTCTCTTTTTTCTCACTTTTTTCTCCTCTGCAGAATTCCTTGAATATGACAAGAAGTCCAGTAGCACTAAAGCTTTTATTCTGTTATAAAGTCACATGGGCAGCACAAATAAAGAGAAAAATAAACCAGAATTAAGGACTGACTGAAAAATGCTTCTATAAGCATTCGTCAAAGCAAAATGTTTTGGTGCTTCTGCAGCTTTGATAAATGTATGTGAGAGGGAAGAAACCAGAATGGATGGCAAGATGGTGGGGACAAGGTAGACCATCATGGTCAGCATGAATACAAGCACAGGAATGCCATGGAGATATCAGTGCCCATTGTTTGGTGAGATTTACATCCCCACACTGCCACGTGACACCCATCAGTAATGCTGGAACACTGAAAGAATCTCCCTAACTGCAGTGAGGAGTTTTGTTTCTTTTCTTGGATCACATTCTCTGTGGGCAACCTTATTGTCATGATTTCATTTGGTTTTGAGAAATTTATGCTGACTATAAAATGAACAAAATGCCTTTAAGGCTTTGTATGTCAGTGTCTGTTACATACTTTATGAATAGTCATAGAGTAATAAGTAATGTATGCCAGAGGAAACAAATTAAAATCATTAGAATTTGAGAAACAACAATGTAACATGTGAACAACTAATTAACAATGAATTTTTCAGTGGATTTTTTTTTCTAAATGCTTATTTTACAGAATAAATTTCTTTCAGACATTAAAAGTCAAAGTCAAAATTTTATGTTAGAGGGAAATGTATTTAGCTAAGGTTTCAAGTTTATTACCTGTTTAAATAAAATCTTATATTACATCAGTTAGACCCAAATTTTGTGGCTAGGTGAGTCTGCAGCCAGAAATTTAATACTTACTGTGGACACTGCTAAGAAAAACCTTTTATTTTCTTGCAAGATTGGACTGACCTAAGACAAGGAATGATAAAAATTAGTTCATATAATAGGAATGAGAAAATGCATCTTTTTTAGTAACTGAAAATAATTTTGAAAATGTAAAAATTATTTAAAAACGCGGTGTGAAATTCCAGTGAGTAAAATGATTCAGATTTCACTTTTGCTCCCATTGTATTCATTTAGGTTGTAGCACAAAACATGTCTCTGGTCAATGGCAGACATACTACTATCTCTGAGAGTCAGACAAGTGTTCCTATGTTTGCAACACTCTTTCTACACTTTAATAACATCAGTTACTTTAAAATGTAGCCAGTAGTGAAATAGCTGGGGTTTTGTAGAAGAAATGTGAGGATAAGGCTGGTAAGAGAGATAAAAGAGGCAACTTGCTGAGTCTCTGGGATGATCAAGCTCTGCAAGGTAAGGACAGATCTGTAGATTGAAGTGAGATAGTGATAGATCTGATAGTGAGATCTATATGCAACAAAGAGACGCAAACTGGAAGCAGCAAAAGGACAGAGAGGTCCCTATGTCCTGTAGGAACATACCCCATATGAAATTTGCAGAGATAGGCCAGGGATTGAGAAACTTTGAAGTTTCACACTTTCTGTATGCCTTAAAAGCATAAAACTTAATAGACAGCAGACTTTGCAAATACTAAAGGTATTAATATGCATATATATATATATATATGTATATGGTTTCTTTCCTTCTAGCTTTCATGTCTATTTCACATTATATACATAAACATATATTTATAATATAATTTGTTTAAGAAAGCTCCATGCATATAAAATACATCAGCTAATAGCTTAAGTCAGTAATTTCTTCTGTGGTGTCTGTGTTAGCTTGAAAAAGACCACATATTTGACTCTTCTGAGTGCTCATCCTGAATATAGATAATGTTGCAGAGGATTTTCTATTATAATGCACTATATAAATAAGAATGTTTTCTATGTTGGGATGGCACCAGCAGTGCAACCCCTTTGGGAAAAAAACTCCAAATATTTTTTTTTGCTGGTGTCGGCTCCCTTAAAGCATATAGGAAAAAAAAAGTAATAATTTTCTCACCAACAACCATTCTCAAACTACTATTTTATAAACTCATGTTGTTCTTATTTTCCAGAATAAAATGACATAGCTGTTACTGGCAAAAAAAAGAGATCAATAGAGGCAATACTTAGCTACTGTTAAATCAAAAAATTATAATATCTTTCACTGTTCAAAAGCAGAAGGATATAGAAAAAGGAAATTTCAGGAAGAACGGGCCTTTAGGTGGAATTGTGCTCAAACATTCAGATGAAAACACATTTTGAATTGGTTAAATTATGCCTATTTAAGTATCGGTTTTTGTGTGCCGTCTCTGAAGTATTTGCAATTGTTGCAAAATTAGCTGTGTGCTTAAAACACATGAAAATTCTGTCATTGCAGGAGTCAGTATGCAATAGCTGTAAAGCACAGTAAGTACTTGGAGCTAAATTTCATTCCCAGAGATGCAAATACAAGTTTAATAAATTGCTATTAGCAGCAAACAACCCCCCAGTAGAAATCCTTCTGCTGGTATCCACGAGAGTTCAAACAGAACTCTATCCATTAGAGTTGTTATATTACCACAAAATTTTGCTAGTCATACATGAGAGATCTCTAGGAAGCCTATCAAGTCTTCTGGGGTTTGCTTTTAATTTTTAAGAGGAGAAAGTCAGGATACATTTTACAGATTTGCACATATGCAGCAATTGAAGTTTAAAATCATTGGTGTCATTGACACAGTGTGGAAGCTGGAGTTAAGGACATAAACACTGAGGAAGAAGATTAACTTCTTGCTGCTAAATGCTATTTATTTCTGATTTCTTGCTTTACACAGTTTGTCTTGTTTGAGAAGGTGAACTATGCAATCATGATGCATTTAATCATTGTCAGGACAGATTAAGGATGGGCTGCTCCTGGAAGACAGGGAGCCAGGAGCCCAGGGTGATCTCAGGGAATCCAGTGCCCTCACTGGCAGGCACTCTCCCTCAGGTCTGACCTTAGTGGTAGAGCTGTGGTTATAATTGGGTCGTATCAACAGCTCCAGGCATGGTGAGTGACCTACCAGGATCCATCAAGAAGCAGGAGACCAGGACAGGGCTGGAGATTTGGCTGCAGCCATGGTCCAAGTCCTAAGCAGGGGAAAGGGACATAGAACTTAGCCCAGGCATTTCTGCTGCAACAGTGGGGTGGGAGAACAGCTCAAGCTGAAATGGGGCTCCTCATGGAGGGATCAGAGGAGTTCTCAGAGGTTGCTGGACACAGACAGTAAGGGCTGGTATCTCTCCCAGAGCCTGACAATACTCCTTAAAATGATGGGCTCACCTCTTCCTCTATTTAAAATGTGGTTTATATGAGTTTCCATAAAACCACTCCAGGGTGGGGGAATTTGCCATTCCTATTCCAAAACTAGGCAGCATTTCCTATGAACAGGTCATTCAGATAGATCAGCTACTGACAGGGGTACTACAGAGCAATTGTAGTTACAGTCAGTTTCCTCTGTTCTTCCTTTCTTTATTTTTACCTTGACACTTTGAATGTGAGAAGACCAGATAGTTGTGAATAGAAGTTTATGATTTCCAGTTCTTCATGGTAAATGTACCATCACTGAAAATCAGACCCTGTAGATTGTGACAGAAGTGTCTGCGAATATGTAATGTAAATGGGGGTTGAACTGAGCATGAAGAACAAAGGTATCACTGCAGGACTAAGAAGAACCTTGCATGGTAATTTTGCTTTATGAATTTAAAACTTATTGCCTACAGAGGTTTAGCTACACAAGAAAATATTGACATAGGAGTGTAATTTGAACTGCACATAATCCGCTGTAGAAGCAGATTAAGCTAAATTGCAAATAAAGATACTTGTCCTTGAGAAAGTGTGTTCACATTGGGACCTGCGTTGCAAAGCTAATAGTACTGATTGGATACAGTTGAAGACATTGTTAAGGTTGCAGCTGAAGCAATTACTTTAGTGAATATCCTAATGTAGAAAAGCTCTTCATGAAACACAGTTTAGAAAGAAAATAAACAGGACAAAACCAAAATTAAAACAAAGTATATCAGAAATAAACTTGCAATGATATAATGGCAATGGCATAATGGCTGTTTAGAGATTTTCTATGTTCTGAGCTGCATTTTCTTTCCCAAACCGACCAGACAGCACGGCACAGCAGCTGGAAAAATACTGAGAAACTGGCATGTTAGCTCAGAGCAATATTGTTGTGACACTTGGTCAGCTTGGACAGTAGGTAGAATGAAATATAAATTCATAAATATATGTCCATGTGGGCAATACTCAGTTGCACAAGAGCTCTTGCTAGTAGCAGTGAACCCAAGAACACAAAGAAGGGCAGAACACCCTAAAAATATTTAGAGAAGCTTGCATAGAATTGCTCTCCTGTTCTGAAAGCACAATTTTCTCCCTCACTCATAACTATTCCAGTATATGAAAGACAGTACAAAAGTGACATATCTGTAGTATACTTGCTAGAATATTACCTTTTTAGAAGTGTTTAACATCTGTGTGGGGATTCTGTAATATTAAGCATTTACACTAAACAGACCAGGGCTGTGGTATGTAAGTTGAGGGTAGGAAGAAACCTTCTCTGTTTTCTCCCCAGTTTCTACATGTAGATTTTGAGTCCTATTGGACTAATTTTGTGGGATTCTCCACTGATGGTGCACACAGTATTTGAACATGAATATACTCTCATCCCTTCAAAATGTCATCTAGGTTGCAGAAAGATGATTAAAATGGTTGAAATAATTGTCAGTGTTTTGAAAGTTAAAATTGCAAGATAGTAAAACATTAGTGGATAGCTATAAAACAAAAGGAAAACATGGGGGAACAGAAAATGAGAGGAAGCTTTCTGTTTCTTAACAGTATATTGTGTCACAAAAGACAAAGATCTCAGGTGTACTTTCCAAGTCTGTACTAGAAGTTAATCTTGACACATGGGAATGGTGAGAGAAGAGACAAACAACTAAGCACATATAAAATTAAGCAAAGATTTATATGGTTTTTATTTGAGCCAAACTTTAGAGGACTTTGTAGGGTAATATCAGTTTAAATCACCATTAATCAATGGAGTTACTTTGGCATAAAATTGCTGCAAAATCAGAATTGAGCACAAGGTGTTTACAGACCATTAATTTATAAAAAACCAACTATCTCCTCTTTTAGGTGTGAAATGTTTACCTGAAAGTTGTCTGAAATTTTGCCAACTATTTGATTCATCTTATTTAACATACACTTCTTTGAAAGATACACCTACAGGGCTCAAGCAGCTCTGACATCTGCACAGGCGAACTGTAGTGCTTGTGTGAGGGAGGCAGGCTGACATTGATATGGCTCAGGAAGGACTGATCCTTTCAAAAACACCAGTATTTCAAAGCCTCCACCTTATTCACCACGCACACATAAACCAGAAAACATAATTTTCTTCTGTCTGTGCTATTTCTAGACTGTAAAGAAAAAAAGTATGAATTTCCCAAAGTGACCTAGAGTAGCACCCCAGATGGTTGGGGTCATTACATAAAGAGAAAAACTGAGTGGGCTCTGTATGTGCATGAACTTAATGAAACTTCATGTTGCATTCACCTCAATTATTTTCACAACAGAAATAAATCAGGCTAAGTTTTGTGGAAAAAAAATTCTAGGCCTGCCAAGATTCTACTGAAAGCTACTTCTTTATGTCTCTAAAGAATCAACTTATACTTTTTGTTCTTAAAGCAACAAGTGGAATTGAATCAAATCGGCAGCTCTTCTAGGCTTATTCTTAATTTTTACTTTGAGATTCTTTTGTGGCACAAAAACTTTTGGTCTTCTTTCTTAAGACCTTACAATTACCTGTAAGTACACATTTTACAGGCATTCTGCATCGTGGCTGGGAGGAATCTTCTTCCCCTTTGCACTCATCACAAGCAGCAGAGTAAAGAGACTGGAATTGAACCTATGGCCTGGATGATTAAGTCTTATCTGCATAGTAAGTAGAAGAGTTTTAGAGAGACATAGAAGAAGACTTTAAATATTTAGTGTTCTTAAGGATCATTCTGAATGTAATTTTTCATATTACAAAGGCTCTTACATATGACTTTTCAACACTGATCATAGCTACCATTAAAGTAATTCATGTCATAAAGATAGAATTATAGAATTCAATGCTTTGTTTAATGTCCAAATAGACACACTAGTGGAGATGAAAAAAAAAAATACAGAGAGAGGCAAAATGACTGAATAAAACAATCTGTAAATATATATATAGAATAGTAGGTCCTAGAATTGATGAGGTCTTACTGTAGTGTCCTGCCAAATTCTCTTTCAATACAGGTTTAGTATTATCTGTATTTATAGCTCTTTACAGAGACTCATACTTTCCTATTTACCTCAAGATTCTCTGTAGTTTCCTTGCTCAGTCAAAGAGAAATGATAACCTTCTAAATTTACACAAATGTAAATTTTACCATTTTAAACTTGTCAAAAACATCTGCATTTTACAAAATGCACATTTTTTAAAACACATCTTTTTTATCTATCTAGGAGATTTCTTTTTTCAAATTGTCAGTAGTAATCCAGATGTAGTAAACAATGAAAAGCTAGAAAAAATTTCTGAGTTATATTTTCTAATTATATGCAGGTGTTAATAACAACACTATAGTCTAAGGTGATTGAAAAGCTGTGGTGCTAAGGGACATGGTTTAATGGTGGACAAAGCAGTTTTAGCTTTATAATTCGACTTAAAGATATTTTCCAACCTGAATGATTCTATGAAAATGTCCTAAAGTCTTTGAAAAGCTTACTGATACAAAACAAGTCCATGTAGATTTTTTTTTTAATATTTCAGAATTTGTCTAGAGAAATAACATTTTTAAGAGGTTATAAAATGTATAAACTATATGTATAAAATATATAAACTATAAATGTTACATATGTTATAAACTTAGAGTAGATTGTGCTTAGCTTTTTGGAGGGTCATGTTTTCTGTTGCTGGTGAATTACTAAACTAGGACAAAAGATCAGTACCAGTATTAAAGCTGTGGCAGACAACATACCATTGTTCCACAGGCTTTTGAAAAAACTGTCCAAATAGTCCTATGCTTTTAATAAAGTACCATATATCAGATGTTGCATCTATATTCCTGAAGACCAATTGATTCCTTTCCTCTCTGTGCTCCTGCACACTGTGCTCTTGTGCAACGTTAGCCAATAGCAATATCTCCTTTTACTCTGTTGTTTTGAGCAATAGATGTTATAGCTAAAATTTTAAAGGCCACGTAAACCATAAACAATACCTGGCCCTGACAAGTCACCCTGGTTTTGAAGATGAGTGTATTTACTCAACAACTCATTGTATCTGGTTTGATTTGTTTGTTAAATGCCAGCCTCATAAACACTAGGTTAAGAATGTTTGTGCTCTGGATGACATCTCAGTGTGTACTGCAATACATCAGCCAGTTGAATACAGATTTTTATATCTACCGTCAATTCAGATAAGAATTGAAAAATTCTTGGATTTCATATTTCCTTATTGTTTTTTGGACTTCTGAGTTTTTATTTGTTGATAACTCTATTGAAGAGTTCTACTGGGTCTCTCTTTTACATGTTTGCAGGGTAAAAAAAATTCTGTCATGCAAAAGGACTTTTTCTTTTGTTGCTGCCAAACTAATTCCCCTTATAATCTGCCAAAAAATATCAGTCAGCTAGGACTATTAAATTTGACAAATAATTTTTTGCATCATGCTAAATATAATATAAAACCTTATATGTATATTTAGATATTGTGTAAAATTTTTAGATTGCTTTAGTAGAGAAAGTAGCTTGACTTGTGAATGAGAACAAGTGGCAGATAATTTTGTGTATTTGTCTGATATGGGGAAAGGCAGATGTCTGAACCCAAGCATTTGATCTCTCAAGCAGAATCCTGTTGCTTGCTAGCTGCAGCCAGAAATGATTTGTTGTCAATTGTGACAGTGACTGTCACAAAGCAGTACCTTCTTAAGCAGACCTAAGGTGGAAGTACCAAACAGGAGATGGATCACACATTGTTCTTCACTCAGACTTTTGGCTAGAATGCTGAGGCCCTGAAAAGGAGTCCCAGAAGTAGAACTGATCCTAAGAAGAAGGTGAAGAAGACTTGCCTTTGGTGAAGGTATCATGACTGTCTCTAATCACCTCCCTTCCTTCCAGAAGTTTTGATATGCCTTTCAGGAAGATTGTTCTATGATCTTACTTGGAATGGATTTGGGGCTGATTGGCCAGCAAATCTGAGAGTCCATTCTGGCTTTTTAAAAAGGGCTATGATATTTACTTTTCTTTCCAATCTCTGGGGACACAACCAAATTGCCACAACTTTTCATATTTTATAGAGATTGGATTGATAACAACCCTGTCCAGTTCCTTCAGAACCCATCTCCTTGGGTTCCATAGGACCACTGGAAATTTTTGAAAAGGAGGATGCCAGCAAAAATAAAAGTCAGTGTCAGTCAGATGGACTTCTGTGTTCTGTGATTGTTGATATCATTTTCACATTCTGTTTTCAGATCAAAAAACATGCAAGTGTGATTAATCTAGAAAGGAAAATTTCTTTAAAAGAAGTAAAATTTGAAATTTTATCCTTTCAATGTGCCTGCTGAGACTTGCTCTTAATGAAATTAATTTATTTTAAAGAAGAATGAGGTTTTTTTCTCCAATTTTTACATTTTATTAACATTTTTTACCATAGTTGTCAAATATTTTATAACAGGGAAAATATTTGGGTTTCTTTAAGAATGTTTCTGGGTTTTCTTTGCACATTTGAAAACATTTGAATATAACACTTTTCATTGCATAATTTCTTGGAGTATGACTTAAAGTGTTTTGAGATCTTTCCAAAGAATATAGTTAAAACATCTAAACTATCCATTTTATAGTCACTGAAAAAGTCCTGTAAATATCAGCTGTTAAGTAGGAGAACCTTTATAACATATTTAAGAAATTTAAAATACCAATAGGTCAGACTACTTTCAAGAGGAGATTACTGTCTATCAGAAGCAGGATTATGAGGAAATAGTCCAAGTTGACTACGTTCCTTTAACTTTAGCCTAGACTTGATCCATACAATTGAGTCTTTTAGACACTGTGTATAAATACTTCCATTTGATATCCAAAAGGATTCTTTTTGTTCCCTATAAAAATACATGGATGAATTTCACTTAAATAAAATAATCCTGGTTTTATTTCCAGTCTTCATTCACTATTTCTAAAATAATTTTTCTGGCTTAACAGCTTTCTAGTTAATAATAAAATGTATAAAATATGATTATCAACTCTAGCCCAAAGAAGTAGCTATATTAAATACATTAAGAAATATCATTTGTCCACTGTATCTTATGAGCTGTATCTTTCCACAAACTTGGCTTTTTGTGTTTGAACCTGATCCTAAAAATCTTTGAATGGTGTCTGATATCTCGTCATTCAAAGCTGAGTATTTGTTGTTTACATATAAATGTATTTAAGAAGACATATAAATTCTTTAGTGACTTTCTGGCTTGTTGCTGTTTCCCATGCTGCAGTCTGCTTGCAATTATACAGCAGAGAATTTCTTGCTTAGGAGAATTCTGAAAAATGTAGGTTTTGTCAGACACTTCTTGGTAAGTCAAGGATCAGTGCCCACATGGATGTTTGTGACTTCTTAATACTATGATGTGTGCTTTTTTTCAGTAACAGGATCTGATCAAGTTCCTTTGAAAACAGGAAGATTCTACTAATATTAATGGAAACATCATATAAGACCCTAAACCACTTTATCTTGAGACACATCCAAGCTCACAAGCTCCTGTGCTTGGAAGTTATTAATAATGACAGCACAGAAATAACATTTTTAGAAAATGTTACAACTAAAGGAAAAAAATATTATCTGTGTATAGTGTGTCTGTGTATACTAATATTTTCTATTATGAGAAGTCACGCTGTTGCCTATATTTGTGGATATCATGTTAAAAATATCCATTCATTACTGTGGTTCTCAGTGCATCTGAAGCCATAGTTTTCAGATATAAATATTATACTCATTGAATACAAAATAAGTATCAAAACTAGATTCTTAAAAGAAAAACTGTACTTGCAACTGTACTAGAATTCCCTTTCTCATGCAAAGCAAGTGCAATTAAACATGTGCCATTGTGAAAAGTATGCGGCAATGTGATTGCAATCATCATGAAGGATGTTTTTTCTGCTTTTTTTATTTTTCTCTCTCTTTTGGCAGGTATATTTTTTCAGGATTTTTGGTTTGTTGATTCTTTGTTTTGTTTCTTAGAAGAGAGCAGAATTCCCTTGATCATAAAATATGTTTAGAAAACTTTGTGATCGAATAAAAAAGACAAACATCTATGGATAGAATTATTTCTGATTGTGTATAAGAGTTTGAAATATTTTTTCCCCCCTTTAGAACAGGTTCTGCCTTCATTTTTACTTAATCCTTAGGAAAAAGGGACTTTCAGTTAATAAGATACTAAGGAAGAAGTACCACACTTCAAATTTCAGCTTTGGGTTTGTTTGGGGTTTTTTTGTTTTTTGTGTTTGTTTTTTTTTTGTTTTGTTTTGTTTTTAATTTTTTTACATCTCTCTTTGTTTAGAATAAAATAAGGAATAATTTTTTAATATTTTATGTTTTGTCTCAAGTGCCCTGTCATGGCTAAAAAAATCTACATACAATAAAATTTTTTTGTACCATTTGCTTCCCAAATTTTAAACTTTAATTGCAAGGGCTCATAGTAAATTCAACCTCACTCTCCACCTTGCAGGAAGTAGTTGCTACAGTCGTTCAAGGACATATTATCTGACTACCAGGTCTGATGAAATTTCTTTAAATGTTAGATATACTAGATGTCAGCTCTGTCTGGTTCATGTCAGGTAGAACAGAAGTATGAGCTGAAAGCTGGCTTTTCTGATGCTAACAAAAAAATCTTAACCTGTTAGAGTGCTTTTTCAACAAAACAAACATAAGAAGCCTTTGAAATGCTTGCGTAAGGCTTTGTAACCTGTTTGCTTTCTCTTAGCCTGCTTGTAAGCTAAAAGTTAGGAGGCTGATATATAAGCCTGATCAAAGTTCCTTGTTTTCCCTTGAGGAGAAGTGTCAATTCTCATAGCCACACCCTTTGGCTTTGATGGAGGGAGGTTCTTATTTAGGCTATTAACACAGAGGTTGATCTTACACTCACTGAGCAACAGGGTGGATAAAATATCTTAGAAGTTATTTTTTCCCCCTTAAGCTGGTGACAAGACAATCATGCTGGCATGAAAAGGAAACAGAAAGGGAACAGAAACAACCTGGAGTGATGAGAGTAATGGCATGAAGGGAATTAGCAGTGAGAAATAACACCATTTGATTTGATGCTTCAGAAGAAACTCAGAGAAAAATTAAAAGCATGAAAATGTAATGCACAAAATAGGAATAAAACCCCCATACTTTGATGTCAGTTTGGCTTACTGAAAAAATGCAATATTTGTAAGAATTTGGGTTGACTCCCCACCTAGCACTGCACTGGGTACAGACCTGTTCAACATCCTATTCTAAAATACAATCTACTTTGGCACATCTATTATTGTAGGTATACACATAATGGTTCTAGAATACAAACACTTGCTAATCATCTACTACTGAAAGAAAAAGTCCTGAAGCAGATTCTTTCATTGAGCAACCATTCTAGTATCTATATCCAGTTATCAATCTAGACTGAAGAATAAATGTATGAAAGCTTTATTCCTTGATTCCCTTTTAACAAGGATTTTTTTTCAATATTTATGAAAGTTCCTGCCCATCACTTATCAAAGTACACATATTTACAACCAAAATACTTTTTAGAGATATGTAGTTAGTGGTTTATCCTATCCAAGTCTCCAATGGAGAAATGATACAATTTTGTTCAATTATTTGCATGCACACAATCACTGGGTAGTTGAGGCTGGAAGAAACCTGGTGACTTCTCTTGTCCAATTTCCTGCCCAGTGTAGGGTCAGTTGTGGAGTCAGGCAATGTTGCTCAGGGATTTTATCCAGCTGGAGTTGTTGAGGAATGCCTTCAGTGCAGGTGCAGGTAGCTGGGGGTGCAGTTGCAGTGGGAACTGCAGGCTGAGCTTTGGGTGGGAGCCCAGGCAAGAGGCCATGAAGTGTTGACACTTTGCAGAACAACGGTGTTGGGGACATGTGGCCCTGTGAGGGAACTGGATGCTAAGGGACAAAGCAGGAGCTGTGGACTCAGCTGAAAGACCCAAGACTGTGGTGCAATTAGACTGTGAGTGCATAAAAGACCAGGGGCTCCTTTTTCCGGGATCCTTCTCAGGGACACCAGCATGGACAGTTTCTGTCCTACTGCACCATGAATAAATGGGACATTTAGGGAACAAGTAAACTGAGACTGCTGTGGGAAACTCGGGCCGAGACAGTCAGGAAACCTGGTCTGACTGTGTGAGAACAGGGTGTGCAGGAATCAAGTGGAGTACCCATCACTTGCTGGACCTGCCAGATGTGAATGGGAATCCTTCTTTTAATGTATAACTACTGTCTGTTGTTTTTTCACTGTGTACTTGAATAAATAAATTCCATGTGATGTTTTCTTGTCACACATCTTTCTGTGTTTCTCTCTTTCTCTGCAGTCTGTTTAATGGCAAGGCAGAATAACATCTCCCCTGGTTCTGTGCTTTGAGTTACTCGCCTTTGCCACCATCTGAATAGACAGGGAATTCAGTTAGGAATCTAACTTAGGTCAGATGCTGTGGAAACATAGAATATTTTACAGCAGTGGTTAATGGTCTACATCACTCACCTGGAGGTTTACAGGAATGCTTTTCCTCCCAGCATAAAGGTGACATTTTCAATCCCATATCCAACTTATACATTAATTTTCTTTATCTCTTTTGTCGTTTTTGGCACACTTGGAGGAAAAATTTCCAATTCAAGTACTTGGCCAGTGGCTACATAATCAACTGCCTTTCTAAGAAGGTTTGTAGATATAAGACACACTCCTGTCTCTCCAGAGCTCTGAAAGAAAACCTCAACAAATAAACAGGACCATGCAGAAGATCTTGAAGTACAGCAAAAGTCTAGGAATATTCTTTTAGAAGCAAACTCCATCTTATCTCATTGGCCAATCCCAAAATATATTTAAAAGGCAGGTTCTCTATTCAGTTAGTACAAAATTTGCATGGCTAGGACTTTTGCAATATAAACCTGCTTTCCAATTATAATATGATTTCTTTGCATCGCTTCACTTTTGGTGTGCTCAGAGTCAAAATAGATAAAATGTCCTCAGCTATTATATTTATACATATTTTAAGATCTACTTCCACTTAAAACTGTATAAAACCACCTTTCTATAAAAAGAAGGCTAATTTGTTCTTCAAAGGTTGAAACAAAAATATGTTGTTTTTGAATTATTTAACTTATAACACCTCAGGTTGAAATAAGGAGAATTCACAAATATCTTGCTTTTCTCAAATTGTAAAGCATTTTTATTTTTTTCTCCTATCAACTATGCACTTCTTTATTAATATGACAGCAACAATCTGTGGTAATTTAAAATCTGTGAATCTCTGTTTACATGCCACATGCACTTCCAGGAGAACAACAAAATTGTTTATTGATGCTATTTAAGCTGGAAATATGCAATGACATGTGCTATAAATACAAGCAGTACATTAACAAAATTATTTAGCAAGTGGGTATATAATGATTACAGAATGAAAATTTTTCTTAGCTCTTTTAGAGTAAAGGAAGCAGAAAAAAAACCAATAAGAAGTGATATTAGGAAGCCTAAAATTGTTTGATAATTTTATTATCAAGCTAGTTCTCTGATTTCATATTCTTTTTTTTCATGAGATTAGTGGTCTTAAATTGTTCTGTAAAAAACCCCTCAGAAATAAGTTTTTGAGAAATTATGTCAGAAAGTACGTTCCTTGCCCTCTTAAAAGTATATATCTCTTGCCCTCTTTTTGCAACTGTGTTTATACTTGTCCACTGTTAAGCTTAAAATACAGGAAAAAAAGCTTAACAATACAAAAGATTTGATAAATACAATGGGCATACAAAATAATTCTATTCTCAATATTAGAAAGAATACAGTTTGTACACATAAGAACTGTGAATAACTGAAATTGGTCCCTTCAGGTATGAATCTCTGTTCACCATCTCTTATTGAGCTTTTCCAAGTCCCTAAACTGAGTTGTGAAAGTATTTCAGCTCCCTCAATAGTTCTGAAAGTTCATTCAAAAGTAGATCCTTGTCCAGTTTGGGGACATTCCTTTAAATGTACACTCTCAAAACTGAGTCAAGGGGTACAACTGGCTTTTGTTTTTATGTTTTTTTTGGGTTTTTTTATGTTTTTGATGGTTTTTTTTTCTAGGAATAAAAACTCCTGACAATCTCCTCAGTCAAGCTTTGATACTTTCTCCAAATCTTCTTGACTTCATTGAAACTCTTCAGTACAATGAGTTGCCTGCTACATAGAAGAAATCCTGTGTAGCCTGGTCCAGCTTTACTATTATTTAGTGAACAACATTTAAATGTAATGTAAATGTCTGTATTTTCCATAATTTTAGTAATACATGCAGATACTTCCTGCTTAATGAGGATTTATAATTACCCTTTTGGAGGACTGGCCCATGCCTTATTTTTCAACAGAATATTCCTTAACACTGAAGTTGTTCCATTATAGAATTGGTGCTGTAAATCCACATGAAGTAGTCATTTTTGAAAAATAGCTGCTGTACGTTTCCAGCTATTGTTTCAAACAAAATTAGAGGGGAATCTGAAGCCAGTGGATATCTTTGTATAGCATCTGTGCTTTTTTTTGAGATCTGACAACTAACTAGCTACCTAATAGAACCCACTACTATTCAGTAGTTAGCAGCTGCTGAAAAATAGCCATTATGTTCTATCATGTGGGAAATTTGTGTACTTAAGGACACTTTCCAAGGTTTCTTTCACACAAAAGTCATTAGCCAGCAAGTCCCCAAACAAGGATTTCTATGATAGAATGCAGCATTTCTGAAGAAGCCGTTCTGCCCTATTGGGCCAATAATTTGCATTTTAAGCAGGGTCTAAATAGGTATTTCTCTGACAGACTGGAGCTGTTATGGCTTACTAGGTCAATAATGTATTTTGTAAATACTCCCTAAATAGGCATTTACATAATTTGTATATTTAAAACTCTGTAATTGAGTATCTACACAACACACCATTATGTCTCCGTTAGAACTAGTATATTTTCATGTTGCTTGGGAAAAAAACTTAAAAGAGAGATGAAAAAAGAGTTAATAATAATATTAATGAATCCCACAGATATGAAACATGTTGCAAAATTGAATTCGCTGAAGGCTTGTGTTTTTCAGGGTCTTTTTCAGCTGTGCTCTTTTTGATTTACTGTACTGTAATAGCACAGTATATTAATTAACTTTCATTCTCTGTTTTTTTATTGGATGGAAAACACATTTTTGGTAGGTCAAGGGTCAAAGTACACATGAAAAAGATACTTTTGTCCTACAGACCCATTTTACGGTTGTTTTGGCTACCATTATTAAATAGTAAAAGAAAAAGCTCTCTAAAATAGATCCAGAACTAACCATCAGACTGTAATGTCTGAATAGGTCTCATCTTTTGCCTTCTTGACAATTTGGCTTCTAATCCATGTTATTATCTAAAATACCTCTACAGTCAGAGAAATGAATACAGGCATTCTAGAAGGTACTTCCCACTATCTCTTTTGGGTTGTCCCATTAAAGAAGATGAATTATTCTCAAGACACATGCATAGTTTGTTCTCTCTTTGACTGTAGAAGGACCTCAACTGGTACTTTAGAGACCAACTCTTTAGCTGACTACTGTTAAGCCTGGTATTAAGATATTAAGCCTGTCCTTACAGAAACCCATTAGGTGAACCTATGCCCTAATTTTTTATGCTTTAGCTCAAGAAGAAAACAACTAGGTAAATTTCACAGGAAATATAAAGATTTTTTTCATATACTATTTCTTGGAAAGTCCTTAGGGCCATATTGCAATCACCATAAAAGCTCTGACATAATATTTTTTTTCTATACATAAATCAAAACCTTATACAAAAACTTATTAGCCACATTTTTCTGCAAAATACTTAAAGGGATTTTACTGCTCATCTTAGTTGCATAGAGGAAGAAATTATATATTTGACATTAAATACCATTCAAAGGTTGAAACAATCTCAAAAGCAAATGTTATTTCAAATTGTCACTTTCTCTCTTCAAGCATTTACAAACAGTTCAGTAAGAACATTGAAGATGTGGGCTGATGTAGGCTGGTGACAAGAGTCACGTGGGCTTTTGGATTTAATAGCTTCTGCTACAAAAAGGAGTTTCAATTCAAATTCAATGGAAGTATAAAATTCAAAATAAGCAGTCATTGTAACTTAGCTAAACAGTTCAGCATCACATTTTTAGCTGATGTATGAGTAATTCCCAGTCAAGTAAGGATTCATGGTGCTAATACTGCTCATGAAAAATAAACTTGTCCTCCATGAAGAAGGTCAGCACTAGCTCTAATATGAGATCAAATGAATCTTAAATAAGATATAAATCTTGTCTGGGTTTCTGTATAGAGGCTAGTATCACCTTCAAAACTGTGTGGAAACACATTGGGACAAGCTCTTCCCATCTCTGATTCCTATGTTTCAGTGAATAAAAAAAAGAAAGCATTTCAGGCACTTCTTATTTGCAAGATGAAAAAGGAATTACAGGTTCATATTGTTTGTTGTATCTGTTGTCTATTTTATATATCAAAATAATTATATCATTAAACTAGTGAAAATTAAAAATCACAATTATGCAATGAAAAATTGAATCAGGACAAAGGTGTGTCATTGAAGAAACATGTTCAGAGTAGTTATTTTGTTCCTATTTTAACAGGAAAGACCCAGACCATGTTTCATACAACTATCCAATTAGAACTTCCCTAGAGTGATAATCCATAATGAAATATAAAGGGAGGTTAATGCTGAGTTTGCCAGAACTGTCATTTATGAAAATAGATATGGGCAGCTCTGTCATTTTTTGAGGAAATAATTGATTTTTGGTTCCTTCAGATTTTCTGTGGGTATGTGCACTGATGTGTTACGTGCTAAAATTTCCATCGACTGTCTTAAATAGTTAGTTATAAGCTTGAAATCTTGGGAGATAAAGTTTTACCCAGATTAACAAATAGTGATGTTGAGGGTATGGCAAATAAGAGACAGCTGATTGTGAATCGATCCAGTTAGAGAAGCTGCATTTGCAGATAATACAAAAGTTTGTGATTCCACACTGCTGATAGAGTTTTACACTACACCAGCTGGCCTGTGATGAGACAATAGTTCTCCTCAACCTGGCTGAATGGTACGACTGAATCGAACGTTGTTACATGAAAATGTTGAATATCAAAATTAAATAAAAGAAAATCTGTAATTATGTCCCTTTTTCTTTGATTAAATTAAAGATTCAGTCTATATTTTAGAAATATGAAGGGACTCTCAGCAATCTGTCTTTTAAGAGAGAGATTTATTCACTTGTGCAAATGGAGGTTTTAAGCAGTGTGTATATTTCTATATTCCAGTCATCATTATTTTATTTTCTCTCTTGTGCTTCTTTTTACTGGAACAATCTTCTTGAGATGTCTCTAGAATCTGAAGTATTATACTATCTCATGTTTTTCTTATACCTTCTACTAACTACCACTTTCATCGATCACAGTTTTCACCATTAAGGTATCCAGATCTTCTGTTATAAAAATAACATATAAAAATCCAAAAATATAATGTAAAAATATAAAAATAAATCATAAAGATTAAAATATCTTACACCTTCCATCAAGTGAGTTTCCTTTTCTCCACTGAAATGGACTTGTTTAAAATACACACATCAAAGAGATTTGTTCAAAATCCACACATCAAAGAGATACATCAAAAACATGGAAACTTGTGGAAGTGTGTAATATGGAAGGTTTAATACATGCTTTATAGAAAAATTACAAAAAGTTAATCTCATGTCACCTGAATGCCAGCAAGAGATGCAGTCAAACTATGGGGAAAATTTAATCTTGATAGGTGGAGAATTGATGTATAAATGCACTCCTTCTTAAAATGCTCCATAGAGCATCCCTTTGCAGCTCTCATTAATAACATTCCTGATCCTAGAAATGGCAAAAAAAACTTATTCTGAGTAAAACTTATTCAGGCATCAAAAAGGTCTGCCTGGAAGTTTGCATGCTTTATTTTGCAGCATTACTGCCATTTATCTTCCAGCAAAGTTCCAGGCTATTTCATAAAGGCAAGAAAAGAAAAGAAATAAGCCAGCCTTTCTTTTCTTAGAATAATTGCATATTATGGCCAAAAAATACTTGCAGTTTTGTTACTTTTTATGTACAATCTGTATTTTCATAAGTGAGATTCTTTAGAGAATGGAACATGAAAAGACAAGTGGTGTTACTAAATATACATATATTCATGCTAGCAAAGCAAAGCAAAGTAATCAAAACTCCAGAATTAGTATACTGCCAAAAATATCTAAGGAAAGGGAATAACTCAGTTAACTCCTTCCTTTAGCAAAAAAATCTCTTTTGGCACCTCTCATATGTGAGTATAATTTCTCTCAGCTCTGTCTTATAACCTCTCTCCCCATTGTCCCAAACAACTTTCCTGGACATTTTTATGTTATTGTTTGGCACCTGTTGCTGTAAAATAATTTATATTAAGCAAAAAGAATGCATAATCAAAATCATTTCAGCGCATCAAACCTTTGGGCTTTTTTGAGTTGTGCTTAAGGCAGCAAAACATCTACTTGTAGGTAATTGTACCAGACACAATATTCTTCTACTCACCAAGAATTAATTCTGTTTCTGAAGACTTAACGTCTATCTAGCAGTCACACCATTGTTTTATGTTGGTCCTCAAAGGCTTGGAATTTGCTGTAAGCAGCAATTTTGGCATCTTACAATATGTGACACCAATTTTGGAAATTCATACACAGCTAGCAAAAAAAAACCAACAAAAAAACCAGAAAAAAAATCAACAACCAATTGTCATTTAGAGGAAGAGTGGATGGAGATAATAGGTTGTGGAAGAAAAGAGCTGTGAGTGAAAGTAATCAAGCAGGTAATTATGTAGATTTCTGTATATCATATTTGAACTTCTTACTTAAGAGTGAAATTTTCACTGCTTGAGTCCAGTAATACCACACAGGTATGATTTTTAACACTCTTTCAGTGTCTAATCATAATGAAGAAATTTTCGTCTACATCCTTCATTTTGGTGCCTCTGGGATGGAGAACTTTGTCACACATGGGTGAACTATCACAGTTAATATCACAGTTACATAGTTAATAGCTATTTTGAATGTGTTTTAAAATTTTCAGTCAATTGAATACTTCAGCAGTGGATTATTCTTCCAGAAACTATTTTCTTATGATAACATAATTTATGACAGCTCTCTCTGAAGAAATAACATGAGCATCTGACTTTCCAATGTTGTGCTCAGATTCAGTCCTTGCTCAGATGCAGCTAAGAGAAGAAATTTCAAACTTAGAAACATCAAATACGAACCTTAATTTGGAACAATACTTCAGTTTCTTATTATTTGTCAGTAGCTTGCTATTGTTATTAAGATACACTTTTCCAAAGAGTGACTAAATGGTGGCAGAAAGGAATTCCATATTTATTGCTCTTTTAAGGTTTCCCTTGTAACTACTCTCTATGAGTTACACAAAAGCTATTCAATTTCCAGGCCTGGAAATTAATTTAAATTCAATCAGGAATGGAAAAATCATGTCATATCTTTTATTCATGCTGTCTCCTTGTATGATTTGTCCTCGGAAAAAAACAGTCATGAGGTACAGAAAAAAAATAATCAGAAAAAGAAGATACAGGGCACTTTTTCTTTTAAAAAGTAGAAATATGATTCAAAGAGTTCAGTATTGATCCATACTTGACTCTCAAGCATTTGTGATTATTAATTTTCTTCTAAAAGTAGTGACTTTAATCGTGCTCTTTCAAATGACTACAGCAATATTCGTATTTCCTCAAAATTTTAGCTTACCAGCAGGACTTTTACTTCTTTCCTATCAGTAATACTTGAATCCTTCCATTTACATGAATGTCTTTAAATTATAATTCAATAAAATAATCAATTGGGTTTTTTTGCTCTGTTTTTACTCATGTTCAAATAGATGGAGAATAATCCTGCCAAATTAAAAGAGATCATAATGGTAATAGGTTAAAAGGAATGTATTTGCAAGGTTACCCTATAAATCCCTAGACCAATTTAGGATAAGGTTTTTTTTCAAATATTTTAGGTATGTAGGAATACAAAAAAAAAATGCAATCATCTTTTCAATTTATTATCAATTGCTCATTTCTGTTTTGAAAAGTTAAAAGTTTTCTGTCTGCCTTTTAACAGTCCTAAAAATTTGGCACACTCATGAAATTTTGGAAATAACAGTCATTACTTACTAGTCATGCACTTCTAACAATTCCAAGCTGACACTGTGCAGCTTGACACACTTGACATAGATTTTTTGACATAGGTTTACATATTTGGGCTGGTTGTATAGGCAAGTCTTCAGTATTGTTTAAGGTTTGTGCTGTTGTGAATACCTACATTTGGAATACTTTAAACCAAACACATTTATACTGCCCAAAATATTAATTACTGATATTAGCTGCTATATGAACATGATTTAAAAAAATAAAAAGCGTACTTACAGAGCTTCTCTCATATAGAGTGTTTTACAGAGCATGGCCTAGTTGTTTCTGGTTCATGTTAAGAGTTCATGGCAAATATGATCCAAAGTATCTTATTATACATATATTCTTTTTATGTTTCTAATTCATTTCAGTGAGCACAGGTTCTTAGCTATTTATACTGTGGTCAGCTATCAAGAAATGAAGAAAAATGCAGTCTCTTGCAGAGAGAAATTATTTTTATTATATGTATGCATTCAATTTATTTCCTAAAAGAGCTGATAGAGAATGCTAATATCTTCTTCTGCTATTCCAAGTTTATTATGAAACTATTTCAGATATTTTACAAACATATGACAGACAGGCTTATTAGCCAACCAATGAGAAATTTAGACAGGTAATGAGATACCAGACAGTATCTGATTTTCTCAATAATATCTAGGTTAATTTTAGTACTATTGCACTTAGTCTATCAAGTTCTTACAGAACCTCTTGTCTGCTAAGAATGGAATATAAGACATGGTCTTTTTAATGCTCAGTTTCACTGAAGTGCCATCAATCAGAAGGTAAGTTTTGAAAGAGAGGAAAGAGTTTATCTTGACCTCTAAGAGACTAAAGAAATCCCTATGCACTATCAAAGGTTGTCACAAAACTGACATTGACAAAGAATGCGGTGCCAGCTTCAAAATGTGCTCTGTCTTCAACTGCATATATTTGCATTGATTTTACTGTTTTGCATACATTGCAATATGCATGTATGGTGAAGTGTATGCTGAAAAATATGCTCTTCTACATAGAGTACAAACTCCCAGCAAAAAGCCACAATCTGTACACCTGCATTCTTTGCACTTTAGCTTTTTTTAATTTTTTTAAATTTTTTTTAAACTGGGCCCTCAAGGTAATAATGAAATGGTAATTTCATGCCATGTATTTTCGGTTTACCCAAGCCAACACTTCATGCTTGCTGCTGTAGGAGTTCCTTCATGCAGCACTGAAAGATCATGCTGCACTGCTGTAAGCATAGCATAGCATAAACATCCCATGCTCACAAAATATACCACCTGAAGGATGGCACAAAGACAAGCAAAACTAAATGAACTGAAATCAAGGACTAGATCAGAGAATCTTTTGGTGAAATTATATGGTATATATTATACATGGGTCCTAACAGACCCTATGGTATGAACTCTTAATTTATGAGAGGGGTACAAAATGCCAGAGGAGAACAAGGTAATAGATTTATGACCTTTGGAACATGAACTGGGTTCTTTTGAAGGAACTAATAATTAATGTTTTACAGCTCTGCTCGCCATGGTTTCTTTTGACAAACAGTTTACATGAAAAAAGGGTGGGAAAAAAAAATCATTATTTAAAGTTTATTTTTTTCTTTTTTACTCTTCCAACATCTTTTCCATATCCCTTTCCAGCAACTTAAAAAAATAAGATATTCTAATTTACCCTCCCCTTCTGTTGACCATTTTTATACAGACAGAGCACTATTCAAAACAATGCTTTAGTATGGGAATGCTTGGAGACTTTCCAGTCGTTTAGATGCATTCTTTACTTCTCTTATTTTCTTTCTCTCTCTGTACTTTCAGGAGAGTCTTCATATGAGTCTACAATAAAATATATAAATTAGAAACCTTGTTGGGAAGGGCTTTATTGTCTTAATTTATTCTCTTGTGACTTATTAACAAAATCCCTTGATTAAATAGAAAGAAAAAAGCTCTCAAAACTTTCACTGATACATAAGTAAAGCATAGCCTTAAGAACAGCCCTATCAGCTTTGGTGTGTATATTTGGTCACAGAAATGCAGTTTATGCCCAGCTATAATTTTATCAGGTTAAGTTCTACCTTTTGTCTTAACTCAACTTGGTGTTTTGGGGTTTTTTTCCTCTATTTCATCAATTCAGTCACTCTTTTTTTTTTTTTTTTTTTTTTTTCCCTTACTTTCGAAGGAATATCAATAATAAAAACAACAAAAGGAACATCTTAAAACTTTTGTGGTAGAGAAATGTATTAATTGCTTGATATGGGTTTCCATTAAGGCTGCAGTCCTAGATAAATGAAATTTCTCCTAATTTTGAAAGATATGACCAACAGCTTATGCAAGGACTAACTTCATTTATTTTGAGACCATGAAAAATCAGATTCACTAAAAAAATCCCCATAGCTTTGTTCTTGGCTTTTGTATGCCACAGTAAGATTTCATTTTGTTGCCACACTAGAAGATGACTCTATAATGAATGGCAAATAGTTACTCCTATGTTGCATTCTGTAGGTTTATAAAATATTAAGTTTTAATGATACAGTTTATGAGCACTACCACTGACAAGCCACAAAGCAATATCTTCGGGAAAGTAGCTCTTCTGCCTGACCACAAACACTTGTTTGATTTTGCTTCTAGAATTCATACCCCTAAAATTCAGGATGTGCATTACCACAAATCAAATTTTAA
The DNA here is from genome assembly GCF_971803275.1 of Cyanistes caeruleus. NCBI lineage: Eukaryota > Metazoa > Chordata > Aves > Passeriformes > Paridae > Cyanistes > Cyanistes caeruleus. The sequence continues at coordinate 80,565,193 of NC_141701.1, read as the reverse complement.
AATAACTATCACCTTTTCGCAGATTCCCTTTAGTGTGCAAGCCTGAAAATAAAGTGTTTAATTTTATTTTTAATACCATAAATGGTGCTAAGTCTTTATAACCAGCTCTCACCATCTAGTTCTGTGCTAGCTAGAAATACATCACAGGAATGAAGTTGTTCTGATAATGTATTACGCTAATATATCATCAGAGTGACAAAACTCTATGATGAATGAATAATACATCTTCCAGACAAAGATGTAAAATACATATCTGCTTGGAAAAGGAACAACACCCTTCCCTGTGTGTTATTCTAACTTTATTATCTTAAAACTTTATAAAATGCTCTTAAAATTCTACTCAAATTATTCATTTGGGCAGCCAACACATTCCCACATAGACAGGGAGTTTGTCACAGCTCTGAGATCTGTTGGTTCGACAGAACTTTTCTTCACTTTCAGTGTGAGAGATGATAGAAAGTAGCTTCCTTTACATGCAGCATATGGTGTTGCATAAGGTAATAAAAGTCTCCATATAGAAGCTCATTACTGGATTAGAAAAAGAACTCAATGTTTAGACAGTCTTTAATTGCTATTTCCCTTCTTTTTCTTCTTCATCCCAATTTTTCTCTACTTTTTGGTAAACAGAATTGAAACAGTGCTCTCATATGAGAAAATAAACATGGAAGTAGTTTAACCTCTGGTTTGTCTCTTCTGTTTAATATCATTGCAAGAGATACGATTTAACTGAGAAAATCTATATCTTCTCAATATAATTCCTGTACATTTAATTTCTAGACCACCATAATTATGTGTCTGTTGAAAGACGCATATTTGATCTTTTTAAAATTTGGTACAGAATTAAGAGTCTGTACAAAATGAGGTTAAACAATTACACCAGAAAACATGCTGTCATTAGCTTTAAAGCCACCAACCTGACTTACTAGTAAACCTTACTTCTGCTAAAAAAATAGTGACATATAAACTTCAGAAACCTTGGGTTTGCCATAGGCTGTATTATTAACAAAGAAACACTTCTGAAAGGCAAAAACTTTCTCCTCTTGTTGGCCAGGCAACATGGGTAAGAAAAGCAATGTGAATTAGTTGTATCAGATATTAAATAATATTATATAAACAAATTTTTTTTGGGAAAGATTAATTTGTCCCTGGTTATAGTCCTCAATGAGTCTTGAGTCCATTGGGATTCAATTGCTAGTTCTGCTATATATTGATTCTTTTGTAATCTTAAAAGCCTTTCTTATAAGAGACTCAGAGCAATGATGGCCATGATAAAATATATATATATATTTATGAAATATATTTCATATATATATATATATGAAATGACACAACCTGGATATCAAAGTAACTTCTTTGAGAATCTAACTAATATGAGACCAAAAGCCATAGAGTTAGGAGACTCTGTAGAGTCAAGTAGGAGGCAACAGCCAGGAGAGAACATAGAGAAATATCTAAATTACTTGAGCTCCCTATCATAACAGGACAATTTTCTGCACAACACAATTTTCTCTTCACTATGATAATTTCTCACTATGAAATTTCTTTTAAATTACTCAGAAGTACACTTGCTGTGGTTGTTATCAATGTGAGGAAGACACAGAAGATTCAATATATATGAAGAAAATGTGATTATGGTATATCTGAGAAAGACAATAGTAATGGCTATAGAAAATAGGAAATGTTTATTTTGTTGAGCCCATACAATTCCCACTGTATGAATATCAGGGTATCTGATCTTTATATTCTTATGTAAAGGAACAAATTGTTGAGATGAAGAATGAGGCATGGGACCACCTTGCTTTGAGATGATTTATTGCTCAAGTAGCTAGATAAAATGTCAGTCTCAAGGCGTGAGATTTAGAGGAGCAACAAGTCAGCCATAGCTCAAGGTAGTCACAGGTTTCTTTTTCACACAGCAATATATAACATTTTGGTCCAATAGACAGTTGACATGAAGCTTGTTTTCACTTATTAACCTATCACCTTTGCTTAATTTTGCTGCACTGCATCTGTGTCTCAGCCACTAAGCTGACAGGTCACATACTCATACTCTATTACAATTTCTAGATCTCTAACCTACTCTATAAATCAGATTATTACAGCTGAAACTTCAAACTATTTTACCTAATATAATTTATTACCTACTCTAGGCATATTCTTACTTATAATTATAAGAACATAAGTTTTTAATTTCTCTACCCAATGTCTGTGTACTTTCATCATTACATTAACCCAAGCTTTTTCCAAGGCTGCAGACTGAACCTTCAGCATTTGTGCAAGTTTCTATTTTTCCATTTCCAACAATGAATCTTAATTATTTTGGTCTGCTTTGTCTTTCCATATTGAAAATCAAAGGGAATTGTGTTATATAAAATATTTTGTTCATTACTCATATTGAATATAAAGTAATAAGCAAAATGGAATTGAGAAAATGATTTTTCAAAGTTCAGTAGGCTAGCTAATGTAAAAATATACTTAAAAGATAAGTCCATATTTCAGATTACATGTATAGAAACAAAAAAATTAATTAACTTTAGAGATAAAATATATCTTTATTATTGCATAGTCTCTTAGAAAAACAGGATTTTAATTGAGGCTAAGTGAAAAGCTACACCACAGAAGTAGAAAACAGTCCTTGTCAATTTTCCAAACTAAAAAGACATTTAATTTGTAATTCTATTCTCTTATGTTATCCAGTGGTATTATATACCAAACTTATTAAATTTGTATAATTGCAGCAAATTTAAATTATTTAAGAGAATGCATATTTAGTTTAGTTTAACATTATTAAATTTAGAATCTCTTTAGCAGAACTTGGATCAGATGTAAAAGCTCTCCAAGGAAAGTAACACCTCCTTTGAGAAATGCTTCTTAGAGATTGTCAAGAGTAAGGACAATTATCTCTTAGTGCTTTTAAAATGAGCTCAGATCTTTAAAATTATCTTTTACTTTGTATAAAAGCAACAAGAGTTCTCATCGCATTTCAAATTTTATAAAATTTGGATATCTAGTGTCAATATAAGGGTTTAATTATGTTACATGTATATATTGTTGACCTTGAAAGATAATGAGTGTCTACAAGAAATATTGAACCAATTTTACTCTCATTAGAAGTTAATGCAATTAAGTGGTATTTTCTCAGCAATTTCAGGGCCAGATCCATAGTGTTAAAACTTCATTTCTCATACTAGTCTATCAAAGATTTTCTATTCAAATTTAGTTGAAATGTACATTCAAATAAATGGATATTCATCTGAGTTAGGCTTGCCTAAGCAATTTTGATTTACCAAATTGTAAAATTAAAGGTGTGAATGGTAGAATTAAATATAATATAATTTATATTATTTATGTGTCTCCTATATTTACCGGTGACTTCTCTCATAAACTTCAATTCATCTGAAGTTTAGGCCCAAGGGAAAAAGAAAACCAACAAACCAAACCTCGAAAAAAAACACTGACCAAACAAACAAACCTCCACACCAAAAAAAACCCCAACATACTAGCTTTTAGTTATCTAAGTTTTCAAAAATTTCCTGCTGTATTTTAGATTATAATCATTTAAAAAAAGGTATGAAGACTGGACACAGGTGAAGAGATTTCTTCCAAATCCTTTTCAGAATTCGCGCCATATCTTTCCCAGTCAGTTTCAAAGGAGATTTTTACAGTCCATGAAGAACTCTTTTAAAGTTATTCCATCTTGGGATACATTAATTCATCACTATATGTTTGCAATCTGTAAATTTAAATCGATGCTGCTGTAGAGAGGAAAGCATAATCATTATCAATCCATATTTTAGAAGCATAATATAGAAAAACCCATTTATTCTATATCTAAGAAAAGTTTTCAACATCAAAATCTTTTATGGCTAATTTAATTTAAAATAAGCTTGATTAATTAAATTTAGAAAATTGTGAAATTTTTGTAAATAATTCTTAAATAGAAAAACTATCCTGCCCTTACAATCTAGGATTATTTATCTTTAATATTACTTCTTCCAAAAATAGATAACAGTAAAACAGTCAGAAATAAATTGAAGCACTGTTTACTCATGAAGGCAGTGGATTGTTTTTATGTAAGTTTTAATGACTGACAATTGTCTCATTCCTTTAAATCTCTCTTCTACCTGTGAGAACTTTCCATTTATTTTAATGGGTGTAAATACACATCATTTGCTTTCTGAGTGTTTCTATGTCTACTCTTCAGAAACTGGATAAATTCCTAATTCCAAATTACTTCAATCACATACAGTATAAATAAAGCATTGTTATGTCCTAATTTGAAGCAGGTGACCTATAAAAATATTCAATATGGGAAATATTATTATCTAGAATAATTATATATAATGTGTAAATAAATAAACATTTATGCTAAATATTACACAATATTATAGATCTCAAAAAAAAAACCAACCAAGCAAACCCCAAAAGACCCCCCCATTAAAACAAAAACAAAACCAAAAACAACAACAACCAAAAAAGAACAAAACAAAAAAAACCCCATAACTATAGAAGATTAAAGTACAGATCAAAGTTACATAAAAACACCAGAAAAAAATAGATTTGCAGTTCCTGAAGAATAGAGAATTATAAGTAATGTTAAGAGTCAGTATAAGGGCAATAGATTGGAATATAAACAGGAGGTTCAATTAGTAACTCAGAGTCTGAGGCTGTTTCATCTTTGCCCCATCACTTGAGGAAAAGATTAGCTGTCCATTTTTTATCATGTGGATAACTGCAAGGATTTCAATGCATGATTAAAGGAGGGCAGTTGGGTGGTAAGATGTGGGTGAAATTGTCATTGTGATCTGGAGATTTCCCTTCTGGAGAACATAGCTACTGAAAACACTTTCCCAGGCTGCTGATTTATAGACAATATATTATGATAATATAGTGGAAAGTAGATCACAAAGTTACTTGTGCAGCATGAATTAGGACAAAATTCTTTAGGTCTAGAGAACAGTAAAATTTTTGTAATAGACAACATTCCATATGCAGTTTGGAAATTGCATAGAGGATGCAAAAATGTAGGGCCATCTGCATGTGTGTATCAACACTGGTTTCCATGTACAAAAACTTGAAATTTAATGGCACAATCCAAATAACACAGTGAAAGACAAATGTGAATCTATTCTGAACATATGGAAAACTATCTTTCTCATTAATGTTGATATTTTAAAAAAAGAGAATCTGAAAGTGGGTTTACTGATAAATAAATTGATTAATTAATTAAAACTTTTTAATTTTTTTTAAATCTTATGTAGTTTGAATACATTTTCAGAATTATGCAAGGTAAAAATAATGTTGTATAATTCCCAAGGTATTTAAGGCTACTTTCTTTGCCCACATGCTTGCCTGGTCTTTCTTTCCAGCACATCTAAATGCCAAAGACCTCCCCTTGAGTGAGACTTGTAGGATGGACTTAGCAAAGTCTGGGTTATTTATGATAGAAAAGAATAAAACAATTGTCTTTTGAAGTATATGAGGTCTGAATGGTTGAGGAGTTCTACATAAGCCCTCCATAACAGAGAATGCAAAAAATATATCGATACTTGTATAAAAAATAGCAAGGATTAGTAGGGGAGGGCAAAGAGGTTGAATTTTATAACTTCTAATCTCACTGGTGAAATACCATTTAGATAGTCTGAAGAGTTTAATGATTTTTAGTTTTTGATAATATAATTGGGTAAAAAAGAAATAAAGAGAGATTGTAGAAAAAAAATAAATTTAAAAGCCATGTATTATTGTAACTAATCAGTGAAGAAAGATCACTGGTAAGAAGTACTCTGAGATATTGATGTGTTTATTTTATTAAAGAGAAGATTCAGTTTGATATCTGTACATAAATATCTTTTTAAAAAACCAAAAATATTGTGTGCTATGTAGTTCTACTATCAGACAAAGTAGTAAAAATAATTAAATTCTGGAAGTTGAAATGAAGTAATCGTAAATTCTAAGAACATCTTTCTTTTCCATTTGAATGAGCAATCTTTTTAAAAAATGGGTCATTTCCTGACCTGTAAATGTTAGGCATACAGGTTTAACCATTTAAAGAGTTCTTACTGAGATGTGAATGTTAAGAGAATTTGTGTTCATAAGTTACATGCTCCTAACCTTTCAATGTGTAAATACTCACTTTTCTTGTTGTTGTTTGGATTTTTTTTTAATTTTTTTTTTTCTTTGTTCAGCTTCTCCAGCCTCTCTGTACTGTTTTAACTTTGTTCCACAACATTTCCTCTTTCTCCTGGGGACAGTCAGGAAATGAGTTTTACCTTGTTCATGATTTAGAATCCTGGATTCCTCCATTCCCTAGCTTGTGCACTGTTTTTTAAAGACTTGTTTCTGTAAGAGACAAATGATCATGACAACAAGGTATACCTTCTTCACATGGAAGAGTATTACACTGTAAAACCTAAAACAAGCTTTGGTCCTGTAAACATTTGCAATCATGTGTTTATGCAATGATTTTGAAAGAAACAAAATTATTGAAGTACCAAAGAACTCCAACTGCAACACCATAAAAATGCATATATTGATGTGACAATTTTTTTTGTCACACAAGCCAAACAACTAGATATTTATTATGTTCTTTTGAAACAGAATTTTCAAAAAATGATCTGTCAACACCATGAGCTGTGAATTTGTCTGTTTTATGTTTCTGTGAAGGTTTTTTTTTGGTATGCACAGACATCATCAGTTTTTCGGCTTTGCATTACAGTTATGACATTCTCTACTGCATTGCTTTTTGATAGAAATCCACAATGATAATCCTGAAGCCCAATAGCATCCTTTGTACTTAAAAAATACGAGCTATATTTCAAGCTGGCTCTCTTATTAATGCAAAACCAGCACAGCTTGTAATAAGAGATCCATCTTGAAATCTAGCTCATATTTTTAAACAAAGTAACAGTTAGGCAAATAGCCCTTTCATTTCCTTAAGAACATATTTACCTGAGCAGGTGGAGATCAATATAAAGTCTTCTGTGCAGATTCCAAACCAGTCAGGAAAAAAAAAAAATTAAAAAAAAAAAATCACCTGTAGCCTGGGGTCTGTATAACTAACTTGACTACTGAGGTATTTTTCCTGAAAATTTTCAGGAAGTCAGACACAGCACTAACATAACCATCTGGTATCCAAGCATAAAACTTGGAGTATGGGCCCACATTTTTGGGTGGAGAAAGAGAACAATCAACACTGACTGTGAACACTATCATCAGAAAAAAAATCCCAAACAACAACAAACCAAAACCCTCTAAAAAAATATATATAAACCCCCACAAAGCAGAAAATAAGTGAAAAAAAACTCCCTAAAAAGTTCAACGTTACAGCTGATGTTCCTTAATGTTTTGATACAGGCATCCGTCATTAGGAAGACTGGGAATGAGTAATAGGCCTATGATAATGAAACAGTCTTTTTCTCTTTCTTTCTACAGATTTTCTACATATGCCTCAAGGCAGATAAAATGTAATGCAGTTAAGACACTACAAAATAAAAATGTAAAGCCAATCTAAGCAGTCAGTTATGGAAATTGCTAGACAATTCTAAAAGTCACCACAACAAAGCGGGAAAATGTTTTTAAAATAATTTTTCTACAAAAGCAAAGAGATGGATTTCTATAGATCTTCATTCTAAAAGTTATCACTGTAAATGTTTATGGATTTACCAATTTACTCAGCATCTATTACACTTTATCACCAAAAATTTCATTCCTCTCAAATTAACTCCAAAGGAATGAGAAAATATTGCAGTCTGATATTGACCCTATCACAAAATAGTACCTATTGTGTTATAGTTATTATCATCATCATCAATCTCTCTTTTTAGTTTGCATTGCAATGAATTACTTGTTTTTTGTCTCTACAAAATAATTCTGGGAAAAAATTTTCACACTTGAACAATTTGCAGTGATTTCTATATTTCTATGTGACTTTTTTTGGGTCATACAGGACAGACGGTCCATTTTCCACTACCTTTTTTCCGTAATATCACATTATATCGCACGTATAAATAAAAAAAAAACAAAACACAAAACTCTTGTTAGTCTTATCATATGAAGTAAGTGATAGACTTACTTTATAGACATCCTTGACATCATTCTCTGATCATGTCTCTGATCAGAGTAGTTTAAGATTGTGCTATTAAAAGATACACAGAAAAATTTGTGGTAGAATTTAATGTTCTCACATCACTGCTTGTAAATGCCTTGATCTTCAAAATTACAACCAGATTAAACAGCTTAATTCATTTTACAGTTTATCAGCATTTATGGTTGCAATTTACATGCAGGAACTATTTAACAGATTCTTGTTTCCCCCCCTCCTGCATATCTCTTATTTTTCTTTAAAAAGCATGTATCTTATGAAAAACATATATTAACCCTTACACTTATCCTTACATGCCTTTTAAGTTGTACAATAAAGCTATGCAGGTTTTCTGCTACATCCAGTAATTCCCTAAGTTAGAAACTGAATGTTCCTCCCACACCAAATCCTGAACAAACGCAGTAGCAAAATTTATTCTATAGTGCTGCAATATGTCAGCTGTCATTATAAGTGTACTTATTTGGAATGTTTTTATAGGACAAAAGGTCACAACTCAAACATACTTTGCACAGCAGATCTGTTAAGTCTGACACAACCAAACAGGAAAACCTGAACTTACCTTTACTTTATCCTATACCTCTTTCCCCTCACGATTCACGTCTTGATAAGTCTCTGTTATGAAGTCCCTGGTGTGGGCTCACCATGTGTGTAACCCTAAGCACATCTCCAGACTAAATGTGTGCAAAGGACATCTGGGTAAAATTAATAGAAGTTTAAGAAAACTCGTCTCCCCTTCATTTCTTTGTTGTCATCCCATTCCTTTAACATGAAATCCATCCCACACAGTAGTACTCTATTTCAGTCTAGCTACTGCAGAAAAAAACAAGGAGAGAGGAAAACTGTCCCCTCCAGCCCCAACAGCCAGTAAAATGATTAAAAATAATGCAAATAGAAGTACTGGATGTTAGAAAATAACCCTTAGTATCAAACATATTTACAAGATAATATCATACCACCAGAAAAATATTCACCAGCTGTACCCTATTTCCAGTATTTTGGACTCATGACTTCATTGGGATTTGGATGATTATCACAGAGAAGGCAAAATTCACTGTACAAGAGAATACAGTACATGGCTTTGGACTGCATTATAGTAGTTTCTTGTTTGGGGTCACAGAATTTCTCAGCTGTCCTAGCATGCTGTCATGGCCTTTCTTCAGGTAAACAGCCCAGAGTGCCAGCACAAGCATATACAAAAGGCTTGAATTCTTCTTCCACCAGTGTGCTAAACCAATACAGTTAATCTGAAAATAGTTCAAAAGGTAAGAAATCAGTTTCTCCTTAAGCTCAAAAGATTTTGAAGTCTATATAAGGACTCCTGTATTGGAGCGCACATAACAAAAAATATCAGTGTAAATCACCTTGCTTTTTGCTTTCTTTCACTGTAAGGTTAAAACAAAATAGTCAGAAAAGGACTGTGGATATTGTCCAAGAGGACAAGGGGAAATTACCTCAAGCAGCAGCAGGGAAGGTTCAGATTTGACACTGGAAAGGATTTCAACAGATGTTGGTTGAGCATTGGAACAGGTTGCCCAGGGAAGTGGTGGAGTCACCATCCCTGGAGGTGCTCAGGAGGTGACTGGGCATGTCACTTGGTGCTGTGGTTTAGTCAACAAAGTAGTGTTTGATCAAAGGTTGGACACAAAGGTTTCTGAGATCTTTTCCAATTTTAATGATTTTATGGTTCTATGAAGGGAGGAGGTCTAGGGAGGAAAATGACATCATTTATTAATGACTTTGCAAAATAACTCAATGCCGATATTTGACTTCAATATCAGTATCTCAAGTTCAACATTTTCACTCTGTGCTTATAATATATATATATCATGTTCATAATCTGAAGAAAAAAATCTGGCATTATTCATTCAGTAGGCAAAAACTTTACCAGAAGAAATAGAAAAAATAGAAAAATATTACCAGAGAAAGATTTTCCTTGTTTTTCCATCAGATAAAGCAGAGGACCTGATGCTTTTTGTAAGACCTGTGTCTTCTGTACCACAATACAGTCAAAGTAATTTAGTTCTCTCTAAATAAAAGTGACTCTATACATTTAGTAGATTTCTGGTTGATCTGATTTGGGGCAAAAGGTTATCCTGTTCTTCTGTCTGGAAAGCTGAACTCTTGTTTTCACTTGACTAGACTCTTGTTCAGAGGACATGGTTCAATTGAACTGTTGTGATCATGCATACTACAAGCACACTCCCTGATAGTAACACAGAGGTGGTCTGCAACTGTTTCTTCTACAACTTTGACCTTAATATTGTGCAATAACATCGTGAATTTCTATAAATCTCAAAAATTCATTATAATTCATACAAGACCTTCACATGGATTTTGAATCATTCAGTGTCTTTTAATATTAGCTCATGTTTTTAATTAAGATGTGCATGATATACGAAATTTCACTAAGTGTCTTTCGAGGAGCTTTGATGATAATAAAAAAATGAGCAATGGAAGGGCTTTGCTTTTAATAAGTCCAAAATTATATTATTCTGGGATATATTTCTAATGCCTTATTCGTTTTATGGGGGAGGGAAGGAAAAAGGTCTTTTAGTATTGTTAATTAAGATGAAGATTCTCATTAACCAGAGCCAATGTTAAATGGCCCACGGGAGTGCATAAATAATAGGCTTACTAATAAACTGTAGTATATTGAAGCTGAGGAAAATAACTTTAACAATGCTTTTGCAAATTTACTAATTACAGTAGCTTCCAGCAGTGCCAGTTCAACCTGCAAAGGACTTAAACTACACTTGTTCTGTTTTCAGAAGCACTTTGGAATAATTAAACTATTTTGAATCAAAGTTCTTCAACCTGTTTATTAAAAGAAAAATAGATAAAATAGTTGTTAAAATATGGTGGACTCCTGGTGACTATATATTCCATAATTGAAATAGTCTTTCATAAGAGGACAGTACTTCTGGAATTGAAATACATTACTTAACACATTACATTTTATTCTAATTAAATGTAGTAGTTAGTAAGTGCTTTGCTCTTGCATGGAGATGATTTTGCTATTATGAAAGCTATCATGTGGGAAACAGTGGCACTTATGAGTAGTTCTAGTTCAGAATAACAGCTCTATAAAAAGTCAGTGTTAGGCATGGATCTCCATTACACAAGAAACTAAAGGATGGTACATGTTTCATAGCTTTTTTCTGAAATGTAAAAATATATCATTACTGTGGGCTAACCCGGTAGGCAGCTGAGCCTCACACAGCCACTTGCTCACTCCCCCCGCCTGCAATGGGAAGGGGGAGAGAATCATAAGGGTAAAAGCGAGAAAACTTGTGGGTTGAGATTAAGACAGTTTCATGAGGAAAGCAAATGTTGTGCATGCAAGCAAAGCAAAACAAGGAAGTCATTCACCACATGCCATCAGGCAAGTCTTCAGCAATCTCAGGGAAAAAGGGGCTCCTCACAGGTAATGGTAGCTTGGGAAGACAGACATCCTAACTAGAAATGTCCTCCCTTCCCACTTCTTGTCCCCAGGTTTTATTGTTGTCCATGATGCCATATGGTCTGGAGTATACCTTGGAATAGTTAGGGTCAGCTGCCCCAGCTCTGCCTCCTCCCAAACTTTTGTGTACGCCTCAGCCTAATCACTGCCAGAAGAGCTTTTGACATTGTGTAAGCATTAGTCAGCAATAACAAAAATATTCCTGTCTTATCATTGTTTGGTCACAAATACCAAACAGCACCCTGTGAGCTTCTGTCAAGAAAATTAACCTCATACCAGCCAAAACCAGTAAAACTATGAAAAAGTAATTTAGCTGAAAATTGTCCAAGTTCCAACACATTCTAGAACACAGAAAACAGTAGAATCACAGTAAAATTTTGTTTGAATATGCCTCTGTGGAGATTTTCTTGTTCAACCGCTTCTTTAAAGCAGAGTCAGTTCAATGTCAGATCAGTTTCCTTTAGGTTTTATCCAGAACAGTTTTGAAAACCTCTAGACAAGAGTTTTCAGAGTCTCTTTCACAAACTTGATGCAGTGTTTACCACCGTCATCATGAATATTATTTCAGCATGTGGAAAAATGTAGATTTTCTAGATTGGAAATGTAGATTTTCTAGATGTAGAAATATCTAGATTTGTAGATTTTTCTAGATCTAGGATTTTTCTAGATGGAATTTCCTCTTTCACAACTTACAACTTTATCCTCTTGGCTATGACTTTTTACTCTGGGAAGAAGCTTTTCCGGAATTCACCATTACCAAGTTTAAACCAGCAAGATCTCCCACATCATTCTCATCTCCAGGCTAAAAAAAGGTCATATCTCTCACTCTTCCCTCATGTATCATGTTTTCCAGGCCCTTAACCACTTTAGAGCTACTCTATGACTCTTTCCAAATTTGTCAATATCCCTCCGGTTCTGGCAGAGTACCAGAGGTCCATTTGCATTTCTTTCCTTCCTTCTCCCTTCCTGTCTTCCTTCCTACCTTTTAACTATGCATTAATTGTTTGTTTATGTCTGGTTGAGAGTACAGGAATAAGCTTCTCTTCGTATGAGGCTTACTGTCAGGGAAATGGAAAGAAAAGGGAAAGAAATTCCTTTTCCACTTATATTTTCACTTGCATACTTATATACTTATATAAAATACTTATATTTTACTTATATAGAAAATCCCTTAGTTTACTTATTATATATTAATCATCTATAATTACCAGCTAGCTGATGAAGGCTGACTTGGAACAGAGACTAGACAAATCTAAGAGAATAAAGTAGGTATTTATTGAAAGGCCTTAAAGGACACACCTTGAGCAGTACAAGAGCCTGGCCACCCAAGATGGACCTAAAAGTGGTCACAAAATGGATGGCTGGTCAAGAGGTCTCACATTTTCATAAATTTTGGTCCATCTGCATATTGAGGTTAATTTTCCGATCATTGCTTCAGATTATGAAGTTCTATCTTCTTTGTTGCTCTCTTCAGTTCTTCATTGTTTAAGCTTTTTGGGCCTGAAGCTTGTAACAGTTGTCATTGGTCTCAAGCTGGAAAATGAATTGTTTTGTCTACCTACTCTGAGAAGAGAATTTACTGATACTTAACATGAAGCTCAGAGCTACATACCTAGGCAGCACAGAATCAGAAAAATACGAAAGATAAAACTTAAGGCATCAAGCTAATCTTCCTTTTTCAGCTTCCTATTACCAAATTAATAATCCATTTTTATATCCTCATGTCTTTTCCCAAAAGCTTTAAAATAACGCCTGTTGCTGTAAACTTTTGGACATCTACCCACAAGATAAATAAGAAAGAACAAAAAACATAGAGACATTTTTAGTCTTTCTCTTTTCATATGATAAAAGCTGTCTTGAACACTGTCTTCTGCAAACATGAAGTGATTTTCAGTATTTTTTTGTCTTTGATTCTTCACAAACTTTTCCCACACTGAGTTAAAAACTATCAAAAGATGTCATTAATCTACTGCTCCTTTGGTAGTTCAGCTTGTGTCTTACGTTTTCAGCATCAATAGGGCATTAAAAATCATGAACAGACACACTATGGAAATAATTACCCTCTGAGAACTGGCTGTGGTTCTCAACCACATAAATGTTCCTTTAACTTTTTATGACTCCCTCCTGAGGGATCACTCCATTCTCTTGTAGTTGATACATCTGGAAGGCTCAAATACAAAGAGTTGTACAAAGACCTTGAACACAAGTATTAACTTTTCATTCAGTTGTATATTTGAGTATAATCTTTGACAGCTGAAGAATTAAAAAAAACTTAAGAATGCTGATGAAACCTAAGCTGAAGTTTTGACAAAACATTTGAAATAATATTTCCAAGAGCACATGACATTGCTCTACTACCATTTCCATTACATGGATAAATTATTTCTGAACAAAATTAGTAGGGAAAATATCTATGTACATTGTTGATAGTTTTTAGGTAAGATCACTTTTCATTTAATGTTTAATACCTGCTTGTAAATAGTCTGACTGTTTATCTACAGCCTTGTTGTGTTAAGCAAAAATATTTTAAAGATATATGATATGTGAAAATGATATAAGACATGTGGAACGGGAGATCAGAACTGACTTAGAAACATTGTGTTAAAATACGTTCTCTTCAATACTGGGAGATTTCTTCAACATATTCCTTGAGGAATTCTACGTGTATTGGAAAATTACCAGAAAGAATGTAAAGTGACTTGTTTGGGATTTTTTTCTAGGACAAAGAAGGCCACCAACTCTTAGACCACCTAAGACTCTCTTCTGCTTTCTATACCTCATATAAACCCAGCAAAAACCTTTAGATCAACAGGGAAGATTTGATGGATAAAGCATGTTTCTCCTTATGAACTTATAGATGGTTACTTTCCCACTACAGGAAGTAATAGTCATAATTGAAGGCATCAGTTAAAAATAGTAATAAACTACACTACACACACCTTTGGATGCCTTAAAGCAGAAACTTTATCAGTCACTATTTTGAGAAATAAAAAATAATAAACATTATTTTAAAACCAAGACCTCCATTAAAGAGCATGTCTGTTTCTAGTAAAGCAATCAGTCACATCTGCATTTCAAATGCATGGCTGTATCTCAGTGAGCCAGTAAAGAGAAACACACATGTAAGGAAGGCACATGGCTAGGTACATTCTTGAAATGGATCTCTGTTGGATGGTCTCTCAAGGACCTATAATAACAAATGACTTTTTGTTTCATTTTTACATTTTTAGAAATAAAACATCACTTCATATAATTAGTTTGCCTCTGCTGGTTTACTTGATTTGATTTGACTTTGTTGATTGCTTTTTATTTTTAGTGAAAGAGGATGTAGAAACAGGATGAACATGTAAATCCCAGTCATAGGTGTGGATACCCACATACTGAGTCATGCCTCATCATAATATCTAACCAGTGAGTATATCAAGATTCAAATTTACAGCACCTCATCACCATCAGGGAAAAACAGAAACAAACCAAAAAAAAAAAAAAAAAAAAAATCCAAAGACAAAGCAACTAGACACAATTCTTGGCATTATGCAATTTACAAATTAGTGATCAACTTGCAACTATCATCTCAAGCAGGTATCTGTAAGCCCCATTCTGTTGGTAAACTACATTATAACTAGGATAATTACATCTGTGAGCTGCCTTCGTATCTACATCTAAACAGACTGACTGCACTTGAATCATCTGCTGCTGTCTCATCTTTTCCACTGAACCTGGTGTTTTTCATTTTCTTAATTGTGAGGAAACTCTGATCCACAAACCTCTAGCTTCGTCTGCCCAGTCAATGTATTTTTCAGCATGGGATCTGAAACAGACACTTGGGTATGACCTAGACATTTTTCTTAGCTGTAAACCCACATACATCAGCAGTCACTGGCATCCTGCATAAATAAGATTCACTTAGCACCCATTGTGACAAGACAGGTTAATTGTAAAATATTGTGTGTTGCTGACTCTTGAAGCAGCAAAGAAAACAATCAATGTAAACTAAGTTGAAGAAGCACCTGCTGTGTGTGTTTTGAGTGGTCTTTTCCAGGCAATTAATTTACTTGCCCAAAATGTAAATATCTAAGAGGGTAAGCATATCAGCATATAAAAACACTTGTAACTCTTACTGCTGCTTTTTCTGTCAAATGTTGAAACATGCTGAGGCACATTCCCAGCTGCTGTAAACTCTATTTACTTTACTGACTTCAACAGATTCCCCCATTCAATATGCAGCTAATTTGGTGTTCCTTACATAGGTTGCAAACCAGAACAAACACAAATGTATGTATATTCCTATAAAAAGGGATTGGAGCTGAGGAATTCACCAGTCCTATATCTTTGCTACCTTTCTCTATCATTATATGGACACAAAGTGTCAGGGAGCGTGCATAACTCCATGTATTCCCCTTTATTTGCCTTCAGAACCAGGTCATTCTGTGAAAGTGGAGCACCAGGAGACTTGGTAGGTCATGTCCTCCACCCTCCTGTCAAGACAAGAGCTGTGATAAATACAAATTTCCAAGCAGTTTTTTATCTAACAGGATAAAAACTGGCAGTGATGGAAGCTCCACAGTGCCGAAAGAAATCTAGGGAAGTGACTAATGTATCAGTAAAACAACAAAAGCACTGTAAGTGGAGGTTTTACTGTGAAATTAATGTAAGAAGTATACACTGACCAGAGGATTATCAATCAGGGTGCAAATCAATCCATAATTTAATGACACTGAACACAGTGGAAAACAGCAGGGCATTGCACCTCTACCTTGCAGGTATAAATTTCATTTAAACACAGCAAAACCAGCCAACCAACCAAAACCCAAGGTAAGATGATGCAATCATATTTAACATTTCATTTTCAGAACATTTTGTTTCTCCCATAATCAAGTCTATGTAGGCATAGATTTGGGCCCAAAGATGGGCCCAGTCTGCCAGGCTCTGCCATCACCCCCCAGAGGAGCCCCAGCACTTCTGGTGCCCAGCCCCAGGGAGCTGCTGATCCCCTCAGTGCCCGGGCATGCTGCTGTCAATAAACCACAGAGCTGTATTTTCCCATTGCAGAGTTCCCCATTGAGTTACACATACTACAACAACAGTGTTTGCCTTGCAATTAAAATGAAACAAATACAGACTAAGGAAACAAAAAGCAAAGTCCCAGGTAAGCAAATGAAAGCAAGCTTAAATAACCTTTAATACTAGCTCTTGGGCAAAGAACATTTCAATTTGTTTTACATCTCATCTCTCCAAAATTCTATGAGAACCTATCCTACACCAAACATACAAGAAAGAGTCGCAGAGCCTTTTCAGCCTCAGACAGATTCAAGTGGAAAAATCTCACTTTAAAAGACATTTTTGATATTTGATAGTTTGTTTCTCAATTACTGTCATTAGTCTCCTTCTTTCCCTTCTACTGTCTTGCTGCAAATATTTTAGTTACACAACATAGTCTGTGTAAGGAACTTTAAAAATGATGATTTCATTAAATAGTTTTGTATGAAATTATAAAATTTTCCTTTATCTTTGGTAAGATTCAAGAAGAAGCAATGGTATAGATTTAGATAAAAGTATCTCTGTTCAGTACACAGCTAGAAGTTTGCAGCATAACAAAATAACAGTATGGAGGAGCATGTCATCAACAAGATGCTCCAGGTTAGAACAAGTTAGGCTCAGAAGTTCACATCAACTGTTGAAAAGCTTTTATCAGAAATGCTGACGTGAACTAAGATGCTGAAGAGGGCTTATATGAGATATCCTTATGATCTGGTTATTTCTTCCTCTTCTGTACATGATCTACATCATTAAAACCATTAATAGGGTCTTTTCGGTATCTGTAATCCATCTAAAGCCCTTCCCTGGCCTCTCCTGCTGACTAGATAATTCAGTCTTTCTGTGTTCTTCATAAACAAATTTCTAAAAGCTACCCAATAGGGATTTGTCTGATCACTAATTTGTCCACTGTCTTTGAAGCTACCAGTAGGGCTCTAAATAAGATAAAACACAGTGGTGCTGTGGTTTTGGATTTCCACCCACCTCCCCCCCGATATCTTGCTGGTAAGAACAACTCCTTTTATGTTCAAAGGAGCTGAAATCTGTATTTACTGTCTTTCAGGAGACTGCCTAACCTACCAGAGTCCAGGTTCTTTCTATTGTTGTTATCCCACTTGTTTTATCCACTTTGTCACAATAGAATTAAATACTCTTTAGACAGGGAACGAATGTTTATATAGCAGGAATGTCTTTGCAGGTGAATGAATGGACACTTGCATGTCTTCTGATAGATTTGAAGTTTCATATAGCTGTAACAAGTTTAACTGCATGACATCTTTAGCCTTCCCCTGAATTCACCATGTTGAAACAAACATCTGCTGTACATATAACACATCAGGAGAATTTTGTTGTTAATTTGATGTACCAAAGCTCCTTATGGGCTGAGTTCAGAATTTTTTTCACAGCATATGATAAATTAACTACATGCAACACCAGCACAAAACAACTTTAAATTACATATACTAATAACAATAACAATAAAAAATATACTACTAATAAATATTATAGTATTAGTAATAGTAATAGTATACTTCATCCTTGCTTCTAAACCCGGGGGACCTGTATTAAAGTGTATTACCAGAAAACAGGCATCCAGTATAGGGCTTTGTTAGTAGAGTGATTTATTTACTCTCTAGCTTTACTGCCTATTCCCTAAGGTACCTCACAGAAAGGAAAATTTGCAAACACAGCAAATTAGGAAAAGTATAAAAATCCATTGTAGAGAATATTCCAGAAAGGTCTCTACTGCTTTACTGCCTACCAATCTTCATGTGCAAAATCACAGGTGACGAAAGCCTTGAAATTGCCAGCAATTTATTATTACCTTAGTTTTTAAAACAAAATAATTATCTTGAAAGCTTGTGCAAATATGCAAACCAGCCTGTAGGATTGACTGTGATCTTTCAGTTCCCTGAGAGCTCATAGTCATGCACAATGAGAATCAGATTATCATGGATCCCAGTTATGCCCAAAGGAGTGTTCAGTACTGGGAGAAATTAAAAAGAACTTTTCTATTCCTCATCACTGTCATCCCACACAGTGACAAGTCTTTGAAAGCAAAAGCTAAAACTCTTCACACATAATTAGCTAGAATAAACTGATGAAAAAATTAAAGTGTTCTGCTTAAAGACATGATCATCAATCTATGGTTCATTCCATCACCACTGATTTGAAAATGCAGAGAGATAGGCAAATTATCCCATTCTCCCACAAAGCCCTTAAGGGGCAGAGAAAATGGTCTCAGACCCTTCTTAATCCTTTTTTTATTTATTCATTTCTATTTTTTTTTATCTGGTTATCTTAGCTTGATTAGTGCAGTTCCAATTACACTACACAGGAATAAAAGGACTTCTAAGGCTTAATGATATTTGTTCTGAGAAATAAAATAAAGCATTTAACCAATCATTTAAGATGTGCTGACCTTTCATATGGTAAACAATTTTAGGTGTCTAAATATCCAAATTTGTGGTCTGATTTATGACCACAAATATTGGAAACTTTTTGATTGGATCCCTGGCTTGCAAAACTTGTTGCTTTTAAAAAAGTAAAACTATTTGTTCAGCAACACAGTTAAATGTTGCGGGGTAACTTCTGCCCAGTTTTATTCAATGTGCTGTTTGCCGTTTTCTTCAGTGAGGTGAGAATTTTACCTCTCTGCTTTAACTTCTGAGCTAAAAATTTCAGATGCAAAATGTAGAAACAGAAGGTGAATAAAACTTTTAGCCTTAAGTGTAAATTTTTCATAATTTTACCTCACACCAAATATATTAAGACTGGACAAGATTATTTTCAATGTTTTGTCAATAAAGCTAAACCAGCAAATTCCAAAGACTGAAGAATCTTCATATCCTCAAGTCTTCATATCCTCCAATAGGTATTGGAGGTGCACTTTGTCCCTAAATTCTTCTGTAGCTAATCTGTCAGTAGAAACCTGCATAATTTTCCAATAAATATGCAAGATGAGCAGCACTGGCTGGATAAATTAGAAAAACTGAAGTGCCACACTCTTCAATCAGCTTGTTTTCATCTGCTGCACACCTGTGGCAAGAGCATTTATAATGTAGGTGGTGTATTTGGTGAAATGAAAAAAAATCAGAAGTTAATTTCTTATCCTGAAAACATGTTTTCACTTTTCAGGGTATATATCCAGTTTTTAAATGTTTGTGATTATTTTAGCATGAGATATTTATTTTTCCTTTAAAAAAAAAAAAAATTAGATAGCTAAAAAAAATGAGACAAATCTCCACAAGATGAAGCTCATAACTCATGCTTTTGAGGAAAGGTACCTGAGATAATATCAAGCACATCTGTGTAAACATGCACTAATTATCTCCACAGACTGTGCAGGGACACAGGGTTCTTCTTGATAGTGAATTTTAGACCGGTATCTGATGGACAGCTACTACCACATGTGTTTCAGCTTCTGTATTTTCTGATGTCCATAGAAATATGAGAATATTTGTCTTTTACAGACCCCATAAAGATTTCCTATTGCTTCTCAGAGAACTGAGTTTGTCTCCTTATTTCTTTCTCTCTCTTTATAATGAATAGATGAAAATCTTAAGTTAGAGCTTACCAAAACATTCCATAGAAATAGCTGACAACCTCAGTTGCCCCTGGGGAGAAAACACCACAAACAGATTTCTGAAATTAGGAAGACACACCAATTGCAGGCCAAAATCACACTTAGAGAGAGGATAACCATTCATACATTTCCTTAGTTCCCTGTATGAACTTCACAGGGGATGTTTGTTTCCTTATCAGGATAAAGCCCAGAACTATGAAGACCAGAAATTGAATAGGCTGCAGCAAGAAATCAGCTTGATTTTCCATTGTTAAGATATTGTGGTTACAGGCATTCTGCAAAGTCCCATTTAAGGAAATTGAAGGAAAATAGAACAGATGATTACTCTGAATAGGAATAAACTGTACCTCATCCTTCCATTTCCATTTGGCAGGTACTCTCAATCCACAAATTACTTTTTTTAGCAATCTAGCAGAGTTCAATAGGTTATTAAGCATGACTTTTTTTCTCAATTATTTTGCTTAGGGAAAGATCCTAGCCATTCAATTTTTGGCAAACAAAGGATCCTTTTTCTCTTAAAAAAAAAAAAAAAAACCCATCTGTCCAGATCATGTAGGAACACAATTTCTTTGATATAAGTACTAAAACCACAATGCTAAAAATATATCCAAAACTTTTGACTGCTCAGCTCTATCAAGCTCTGTCCCAGAAGAGAGATATTTGGTAAAGAGTCTCCTTGAGGTTACACCAGCAGATTTTAATTAAAAATGTAATGAAATAATGTTCTATTAAATTAAGTTGGACTGAAAATTACAGTATGTGCCAATTATAAAAAGTTAATTGCAACTTCAAAATTAAATCAAAGTATATTGAATTTTATTGACAAAATAACAAATATAGCTGCTTGTTTATGACATTTTATAATTACAATTATAATTAAATTTTATAGAGGAATCAATAGCCTGTTGAAGAATTCTGAAAAATTAAAGCTATCAGAGATATTTTGAAATCAGGTAATAAAGTTGTGATGACATCAGGTCATGCAAGGAATTTATTAGCACTCAAGATAGAAGGTCCACTGTAGATACACTAAGAGTTTGCTTTGGAGATTATGTAATTATTTAATGGAAGGAACTTTTTTCTATTATCTAGTTCCAGCTACCCTGCCATGGCAGGGACATCTACCAGACCAGGTTGCTCAAAGCCCTTTCCAACCTGGCCTTGAACACTTTCAAGGCTTGGATACCCACAGCTCCTCTGGGCAAAATCTGCCACTGTCTGACTACCCTCAGAATGAAGAATTTCTTTCTAATATCTAATCTAAGCAAGCCTTCTTTCAATTTAAAGTCCTCCCCTTTTGTTCACTAAAGGCCCTTGTAAAAAGTCCCTCTCCAGCTTTCTTGTAGGCTCCCTTCATTGGTACTGGAAGGTGCTGTACTGTGACCCCAGGCCCTTCTCTTCTCCAGGATGAACAATCTCATCTGTCTCAGTCTTTCCTTATAGGAAAGGTACTATGTGCTTCTAATCATCTTCACAGCCCTCCTCTGGACTCACTCCAACAAATCCATTTCTTTCCTGTGCTGGGATCCCCAGAGCTGGAAGCAGTACTCCAGGTGGGATATCACAAGAGTAGTTCAAAAGGATAGAATCACCTTCCTTGACTTACTGGCTGCGGTCCTTTTGATGCAGCCCAGAATACAGTTGGTTTTCTGCAAATGCACATTGTTGGCTCATATTCAGCTTCTTGCCCACCAGCATTCCAAGTTCTTCCCCTCAAGGCTGTTCTAAATTAATTCTCCATCCAGACTGATTTGTGGTTGTGATTGCCATGACCCAGGTGAAGAACTTTTCACTTGGCCTTGTTGAGCTTCACGAGGTTCAGACAACCCCACCTCTTCAGCCTATAGCATGCCTTCCCTCCAGCTGTTGACATCACTACATATCTTGGTGTCATCAGTGAATTTGCTGAGCATTCTTTTAACCCCACTGTTCATGTGACTGACAAGTTGTTGAACACTGGTCTCATTATGTTTCCCCTTTTTCAGTATGTGGGAACTTCACTGGACTCTCACAACTTCTCAAAGTGTGATAGTGACTTAACAGCTTCCCCTTCCAGCTCCCTCAGGACCCATGGATACTTCTCATCAGGTCCCATGGAAATGTACATCTTCAGGTTTCTTTCAGGTTTCTTAGAAGGATATTCTACAGCAGGCAGTTCTTCATTCTCCCAGCTCTTGCTTTTCTTTTTACAGCTTACATGGTGTGTCTGAGGCACTTGAAGAATTTAGCAAAAAAAACATTGAGTACCTCAGTTTTCTTTATATCCTGGGTAACAATGTCTCTTCTTTCCTTCCAGAAGAGGCTTACTTCTTCTCTAGACTTCCTTTTGTCCCCAGTGAACCTATAGAAGGTTTTCTTTTCGCCCTTGACATCACTGTTCAGGTTTAATTCTATCAAAACTTTAGTTTTCCTAACCTTATTCCTGGCTGCTTGAGCAACTTCTCTGTAATCCTCCCAGGCTACGTGTCCTCCTTTCTACCCTTTATAGGTGTCCTTGTAATGTTAGAGTTTGTCCAAGAGCTCCTTGGTCATCCCTACAGGCCTTCTGTAATTTTTGTCTGACCTCCTGTTTGTTAGGATGCGTCACTCCTGATGACCCTTGAATTTGACCCAGATTTCTTGGGCCTCTCTTCCCTTACGGGGATTTATTCAACTACCAAGCACATCCTTGATGAGGCCAAAGCCTGATCTTGTGTAGTCCAGATTAGCAAACATTATGTGCACCCTGGTCACAGCCTCACAGAATCTTGAACTCCACCATTCCATAGCCACTGCAGCCAGGATTGTTTTTGAGCTTCACATTCCCCACCAGTCTCTCCTTGTTGGCAAGAGCAGGGTCTATCACAGCACCTCTCCTAACTGGTTCTTCTATCACTTGGAGAAAGAAGTTACCAGCCAGCATTCCAACAGCCATATAAATTGCTTATGTGCTGCTGTGCTGGCTCTCCAACAGATAATTAGATTAGTTGAAATCACACATGAGGACAAGGGCTTGTAAATGTGAGGCTGCTTCTGTCTGTCTATAGAGGGTCTCGTCAGCTCAGCTTTCTGGTCAGGTACCAAGCAGAAGACTCCCTCTATAATATCAGCACTTTGTTCCCTTCCTTTAATCCATAAACTCTCAGTCAGCTCCTCATCAGTTCTCAGATGTCTCTTCCTGGACTCCAGCTGCTCATTGACAAAGAAGTTGATAACCCCTGAACATATTTACTGACTGTCCTTCCTGAAGAGCCTGCATTCTTCCATTCCAGCACTCTAGTCACAGGAACCATCCCTCTACATCTTCATGATGCTGACAAGATCATAGCCCCGCAGATGTGTGCACATGAACTCTTCTTGATTATTCCCCATGCTTTTAAGTTTAAAGCCTTCTCCATCAGCTTGACAGGCCAAACTGAAGATGCTCTTCCCCTGCTCTTACCGATAACTTACCCTATCAGCCCCCAGTAGAACAAGTTTCCCAAAGAGAGTTCTGTGGCATAAGTAGCTTTAGTACTTAGAGCCTTGTGGCACCAGCCCCGTAAACAATCTGTTCATTCTCCAGTTTCAGCTGTCCCTTTCAAGCCTCTTTCTTTTGACCAGCAGGATTGATGAAAACCTACCACCACTCCAGAGATGCTAACCACCATTCCCAGGGTTCTGCAATTCTTCTTGATACTCCTGGAATATATCTACTATGCAAGGTACTATAAAGAGAATTAAAGCTAGCCCAGTTGAAGCCAGTAAATTACTGTAGTGCAAAAGAAATTACTTAGACATTTTAATTATATTGCTGAGTACATTTCTTCTGTTTTTTAGGGAAGATACAATTCTTCAGAAAATTCTCTCATAATTATATTGTATAAATTTAAGTTACCTTAGAAGTAAGTTAAATTTAGAGGTAAGAGATGTCTTTCTTCCTCTCCTTTAATCTTTTACCCTGAATGTACCTCTTCGGTTAGGATACACATAAATTGTGAAGTATGGCTGTAAATTTCAGATACTTTAACATTAAAGACACCTTTGTGCTTATCAGTCAGCACCTTTGCTTTAACCCCATGACTCTGTCAGGTAGCTGCTTGGTAGGACATCTGGCTTGATGTGGTGTTAGTCAGATGAGAAGGATCCTGCTGGGAGTTGTGATAATTATGGTGGGATAGCTCATCTCTTCCTGAACTTTCTCCATGCCTTTATTTTTCTTAATAGCAACAGACATACTAATAAAAACAAATGTTAATTATGTCAGCTTATCATGCCCCTCTTTCTTGACAAGTTAGTTTAATAGTAACTATCAATGTGCAAGAATTCCACTGGCAACTTTTCTAGTTCAACCGTTTCCCCCTTTCCTTGACATAACCACCTTGAACATTTTTTTATGATACACAAAGGTGAAAACAAGTACAAGATTTTCACATGTGTCTTGCTTGCTGATATTCAGAGAGTTCTCTACTGAGAACTTACTGTGTCTTTTACAAACTCTCATATGGTGTTTAAAATTTCTTAATATTTTTAGAGATGAGTTTAGCAGTGAGGTTTTAGGAAGCACATGTCAGAAACTCAGATACACACATATTGTCATAGATCTCTACCTAGGTGAAGAAGTTGATGTGATTTGCACATCAGATAGAAAGTGAAATTTTAATCTAGGGTAGGACCAAACTAATGTAAGCTATTTGTTCAAGTTTTTTCTAATTGCTTGCAATTTAATTTTTACCCTGATTCCTTAAGTTAACACAAATAATTCTCACTTATAAATCATCACTTGTGATACAACTATATATTAACTATAATAACAATAATAATGAATATTTAGTTATGTCTTTCTCTTATTTAATTTAGATTTCCAGGCTTTTAGTTCTTACAAAACTAAAAATTTGTTAATTAAAATTACTGTTATGTTAATTCTTCTAAATAAAATTAATTACAATATTCCACTCCTTTGTTTCAGAATATCTGTTTAGCAGTACTAAAGTAACCAAGCTTATGAGGAACATTTAGAGGGTTCAGTTCAAATATCTGAAGTAATGGCACTCAAACAATAAACACAAGATCATAAAGATTTAATTTTATTACTCTGTATGTTAATAGTTATGGTGAAAGTGATGATATCTACAAGCAAAGAGGTATAACTGTGGATTGTGACTTTTGTCTACACTTGTGAAATATTTGGTAGAAAAGGATGAACTATTTTAGAAACAAATATCCTGTATCATTATTTCACAGCTGCAGCTAAATAAAAAAAAAACAAACAAAAAAACATGAGGAAAGAAAACCTGAAAGCTTGTAAAACATATTTTGTGTTATCACATCTGTACTTTTCTTAACCACAACCTGTGATCCTACCTGATTATTTCATCTATCTTTTCACCTGTGTATTTAATATACAGATTTTATCAATTTATCTGTCAACTCTATGTAAGTATTTGCCAGGGGAAACACATATTATGTTGAAATGGAAATCCACTGTAGGCCATTTGAGCTACCAAAATTGAAATCCAGTTAAAGAATTATCACAAACAAAAGTGTCAAAACTATTATATCTTTCTATTGTAGGCACAATATAATCACAGGATTTTCTGGAGTGTTTTAAATTATGTAATAAATGCAATGATAAAATAAATTAATGTAATAATGTAATAAATGTAGAAACATATTTATTAATGACAAATGTGAAAACATGACACACAATATATTCATGAATATAAAAATAAGAGATTTATTTTTCCAGAAACTCTAGAACTAAATTATCTCAAATTTGGTGAGTAAAGGTATCTGCATTAGGCTCTACTCATTCTTTGTCTTGCATGACACATGACTTTTTAATGATTCCTGTGATCACAGCTGATTTTCCTGTCAACTTTCATCCCTCAGAAAGGGTCAGAGTTAGCATAGATGCTGAGAACTGTGGGAATGAAGCATACAGACTTCTGAATGGATGGAGAGACAGACAGACAAATGGAAATTTATGTCTTTATGTAGGAAGAAAGTGTATAAATGGTGCTTCTTAACACAAAAAAAATATGAATAGATATGTAGAAATCAGTAATTATATATTTTTTTCATTGTAACTTAACAATAGATTTTTAAAGATTGTAAATGTAGAAGAGAGACACCAACTCAACTTCCAATCAGATTTATATGACAGGTCAAATTTCAATCATTTTCAGATTAACTTAAACATGCAGTCAAGCTGTTTTAATTTTTTTCTCAAATTAAATAATATTCAACTGCACAGCTGAGCTCAGCCCACAGAAAAAATGTACTTTTGCTGTTGAAGAAAGTAATCTGATTACTCCAATCCTTAATTACAATATTTTATAGGTCATACAGGTTTCAAAAAGTCTAAAGAGTTTGAGACTTAGTGTCGCTTACAAAATAATCTGAAATTCTTTGAGAGCAAATAAGATTTGGCTCCTTAATGACTTGGACACTTTTGAAAATGGAACTTCTTGCAAGCATTCTGATAGAATTTCTGTGATGCTTTTGTCAGGGTCAAATTTCACGCTTGAGGTTTAACCTTCATTATTGCACTTTCATGTCAGCAGGATGCTGCTCATATAAAAGACTTTATATCAGTCTAAAACTAGTATGTTGAATTAAGCATTCAGTCTCCAACTGTGATTGTTTTTTTTGTTCCTTGCTTTTTAACATAGAATTTATTTGCATACCAATTGAGATATTCACATCTTCAATCTTAAGTTATTTTGCTTCATATTTTCTGCTTCATATTTTTTTTTTCTTTTGTTCTTTTCTCCCACATCTGCCTTTTCCATTGGATCCAAATCTACAGCTCTTTAGTGGCAGACTTGACCTAAAAATGGGGATGTTGTGGTGGATTCACCTTGGCTAGAGGCCAGGTACCCAATAAGCCACTCTATCACTCCTCCTCAACAGGAGTGGATGAGAAAAAAATTGACAAAAAGCTCATGGGTTGACACAAGGACATGGTGATCATTCATCAGTTATTGTCATGGGAAAACAGACTTAAATTTGGGAAAATTAGTTTGATCTGTTACCAAACAGATCAGAGTATGATAAGTTTCTCAAAGACAAATCCTAAAACACCTGTTCCCCCACATCTCATCTTTTTCTGCGTTTAATTTCATTCTCAATTTCTTCACCTATTTTCCATTAGCTGCACAGATGGATGGGCCCAGAGTACTGTGGTCAGCTGAGGTTGTCCCTGCCACTCTATCTCATCACTATTTTCCAGTGCTCCGCTCTGTGGGGTTCTTCCCATGGGAGGCAGTCCATGAACTCCATGAACTTCTCCAACATAGGTCCTTACAACAGGCTTGAGCTCTTCAAAAACTGCTCCTGCACGGGTTTCTTCCATGTGGTGAAGTCCTCCAGGAGTGGACTGCTCCAGTGTATGCTGCCCATGGAATCATCTGTTCTGCCAGGACCCTGCTCCAGCACAGATTCTCCATGGGATTACAGCTTCCTTCAGGCATATCCACTTGCTTCAACATGGGCTCCATGGGGTGCAGTGTGAATACTCACTTCATCATGGTGCTCTTTAGGCTGCAGGGGCACAGCTGCCTCAGCCTGGTCCTCACCACAGTCTGCAGGTGAATCCCTGACACCTGGAGCTCCTCCTGCCCCTCTTTCTTCACAGACTGCAGTATTTACACAAGTTATTTCTCTCACATATTTTCACTCCTTTCTGCAAAGTACTGTTGTGCAGTAGGTTTTTCCCTCACCTTAAATATGGTATCACAGAAGCACTACCACCATTGCTACTGTTTCTATTCAGTATACTTTCACTGACTGGATAATTGATACTTCACCTTGATCTCACAGATCCCTTAAAGCTTTTTTTTTGTTGCCCATGGCAAATTAAGAAACTGCTTCGGTAATCAGAGGGAGAAACTCTTTTTAACTTCTGGAGACCTCAGAGCAAACTGGCCAGTTAAGTTTTGAAATGAAGAGTTGAGAAGGTGAACAATGCATTTCTCTTAACATAGAAATAAATCCAGACAATTTGAAGAACATGATAAGCAGGAGGGAATGTGATAAGGTAGGCACAAAAACTTTGGCTTAATGGAAAAAAAAATTATTTCAGAATATAATTTAGGAGTTTATGAACACTGCTGAAGTGGAGAATCATAGGGGAGAAAACTACTGAGTAAAGAGTCAGTAATACCGAATACCTAATACCTTCAATGACTAGCATAACAAGAAAAAGTACCAGAGCACTAAAAAGTCCAAGAGAACTTAAAGCCCTCCAGAACAACGCATAACACTTATGAAAGCTCCCTTTGCCTTTGTTTTGCTTATTCACAGGAGACATTGAGTTGATATACGCTGTAGCTCTTGATAATGAACTTACCCTTTAGTTGACTGATGATGCAATCTTTGATTCTTATTTGTGCTTTGAAACATTATGGTAAGTCAAAAGAGTTTCTTGCCTTCACTCTATGGGTTCTTATGTCCTCTTTCTTAAACAACTATCTAGTGTGTGGAACAAAATTATTCCTTTTATCAGCTGGCCTGATAGGTGGGTTGCAGGAATCCTCAGCTGGTGTGCAGCATAACTTGGTTTTCTTTGACTGATCAGTATCAGAATTGCCTAGCATTATTATAGGACACTGATGAAACTTTATAAGTCTTTTTATCCGAATGATGGTGAGAAGAGTAATAAATCTTCAGCTAATATAGAAAGCTGTACTCTTCTAACTTTATTGGAAGATGTATATGGTAACTGAAGAACAGGATTTACCATTAAAATTAAGCACATTCATAGCATAATCCTGCAGCAAGTCTGGTTTCTATAAAGTATTTTACCAATTCATTTATGGAAAACTGAAACCTTATTTGATAGAAAACCAAGTTTTGAAAAAAAAAATTTTCCTGGTCTAATATTGAGTTTTGCTAGAACATATAAGACTGACATATAATAATGTACACTGTAGCTTTGGAATCCCTGCACTTGTCTCCTGCTCACTAAAAAATGAGATGGTTGCCCATTTAAAAGGTTGTGCTTAATTTCAAGGAACAGTAAATTAATTAATGTAAAAATCATGTAAACATACATATTTCTCTTCAACCAAATGATAACTTTCATCACACGAAGAGTAGAATTTTTCTTACAATCCAGTCTTCTACAGAAATATGCACTATTCAGACAAAGGATTTATCAATTAATAGAATCCAGCATATTCTGAATTGAAGATGTGTGCAAATGACAATGTGCTCTGCAATTTCCCTTATGATTTGGATAATATTAGTAAGAGGATCTAGGCTAAGTTAAGTATCATCACTGTTCTTTTTATAAGTAAAAAAATGTCTTTCACAGTACAGTTCTTCTGCAACTGATTTTTTTTGTTCACATCAGTCAACTTTTCCATCATAAAAATGGTTTAATAAGATTTTTATGAAAATTATATTTATGTTTTATGTTTATACATATATATATAATATTTTATTATTTCATTCTCTGAAGCATATTCTGGATGAAAATGTTTGCCGGTTTGCTGCTTTCTTTGTTTTCCATTTAAAAATAATAAATAGAGACAATTTGCTTTTATAATTTAGAATGTGGAAAGCAGAAATGTATCATTCATTCCCAGAAATTTCTTTTTGGTTTAATTAAGAGACAAAATTTCTGTAAAAAGCTTTGATCAGTCTCATTTAGTGTGAAATATTAGTACACACAGTGATCCAAATGCATCTAGGCAAGATGTGTACCGGATATCTATCCCTAACTCACAAGGTAGGGACAAAAAAAAACTTATATTCTAAACATAAGAAGAAATGTTTTGGTAAACAAACAAACAAATTTGTTTTAATGTTATTAACAACAATTCTTAAATGCTACAATAATATTTAAAAATGAAAATTGTTAGGGTTTGAACAGCAAAAAGTTTTTAGACAGTCCAGATCTCCCTGCAACCAATAGTGTTTTTGTCTAGAAACTACTATCTAGAAACTACTATCTATAAACTACTTTTTATAGAATCAATTCCCTTCATGGTCCCAGTCAAATCTTGAGCATAAGATAAATTTTATTGTATTACTAATATATTGTTAAATGATACAGACCTTTGGGAGCTTCATCAGCCACAATTAAGACATAAAAATCTAGACTTTTAGAGACAAAATTAATTTCTTGCAGAAGATATTAAGAATTACACACCTATGAATCATTTCTCTTAAAGACCTACTGAATTTCACTGTGTGAAATTTTGACTGGAGCATGGAAATACATGTTTAGTAGAAAAAAGGTGGTGTTTTACAAAATGTATGCTCAAATGCTGCCCAAGATAATTACACCTGCCTTGCTTCTTGCATTCTAGCAAGTGCATTTTTCTTTTTACAAATTTTGAAAAAAAATTTCAAAAATTCAAAAATTTTAATTTTTGTTTCAAGCATCAAAGGTCCTCTGTATTTTCAAAATGCGAAATGAAGGCACATTCTTTCTCTGTGCTCCTTTTCTAATCTTGTGTGGTGCTGGTTTCAATAAGCTTATAAAACATATTTTGGGGTACTGGGAAAATCAAAGGGCTTACATGTTCATATATATAGCTACTTATTAAAGATGAGAGGACAGGCAGTAAAATCCCTGTAATTTAGAACTGTACAAGATGATTTATATAATTAGATGTTGTTATTACAGTAAGGATCAACAGTGTAGAATTATTGTAAATTATTATTTATCTCTGACTAGAACAGCTGAAATACTTTGCAATAAACATAAATAATGCTTCTATGAAAATAAAGAAGCACAGCTCTTGGGAAACCTTTCCAGTAAGGTAAATTTTATAATGTCTTTCCATAATGGGGACCTTGACTAGGCCTCCACACAGCTGAAAAAGAGTAGTCACACACAGGGCCTCAAGTTTACTGGAATAGCTGTTTCAGATATGGAAATGTATGTGTGTGTGTATATATATATATATGTATGTATGTATATGTGTATATATATATATGTATGTATGTATGTATGTATATGTGTGTATATATATATATGTAGGGGTGAGTGTGTGTATTTGTATATATGTGTATGTATATGTATTATTTATTGTATATAATGTATTATGTATTATATAGTATATCTATTTTATAATCTGATATCCAGGTGTGACTTCTAATGATTGCTATACAAAACATCCAGGCTCTACCTGAAACCCCTGTCTCATAAATCCAAAGTCCTAAAAAGCACACCTACTCTATGAAAGTACAGAAAGTCAGGAATTAAATTTGAAGACTGGCCCCCAGTGTTCTGCTGTTTTAGTTTTCCCTCAGGACCATCTGTGAATGAATCTCCTGTAAGACTGAGTAGAGTTTGGAGCATACTATATTTTAGAAGTCTTGCTCCAAAGGGTCAGTATGCAGGATTGCTTTAGTTTTGTCTTCCTTTGTGTTATGGTCTTCTGGAACCATCCCTCTTCACCATCCCTCTTGTGCTCCCTTATATAATACCCTTTATAGGAACATCCTCTAAGGGTCTTTTCAGGTCCATTCTATAAAATACCATTCTGAAGGACTAAAAATTGTCCTTGAATTATTTGTTAAAATGAAAAATATAAAGATCAGAAGGCCACAAAAACATGTGATATATGTGTCAGTGCTACAAGAATGCTCTTCAAGACCCAAAGGGGATTCACAGCTCAAGTTATCTATTGAGGAAGTGGCTGTCCATTCTAGATGGAGTCAGGTGGTGTTAAGCTGTCTGTGCCACTTAGCCTTAGGGCCAGGGCTGTCTTTTATCCAGCCACAGAATATATCTGGATTCATACAAGCTAAAACTCTCTAGTGATGCTAATGAAGAGAAAAACAGAAGCAGAAAATTATACTTACATATGGTAGTGATATGAAAACAAATTATTTGAAGCAAATCCAAAATCTAGTAATTTCTGAACTGTTTCATTTGAATAGGAAAACAGAAAGAACTTTTTCTTCTTTAATTTAAAAGTAAATGCTTAGTCTAAAAAAATCAATTTGTCTAAAATTCTGTCAGCAGTAACCACCAATAAATAACTAATTTGGTCAGCCATGGGTGAGTGTCCTTTTGTTGTATTCAATAACAAATTTCATATTTTAAAAAATAAATTAAAATACATTATAAATATTATTTTTATCCTTCTGTTGTCAAGTGTATATTTTGCTTCTTTATTTTTATTTTATATTTTTAATATGAAGAACTAGATAGTCTCTGATGGCAAGAGCTATATTCAAAAAATCGACAGTGTTCACTGATGCTGCCTTGGGTCTTGCTGTGTGTTCAGTGTTGGGGATGGAGGGAGTGTTGCACAGTTCTATTTGGATCTCAGTAAGAAAGATAGAGAAATAAATAGTGTCAGAAGACATCTGTTTTAGAGAGAGAAAATAATGCCAGCAATATAAATAGTGAGTAAATCTTCTCTTCACATGTTGAGCACCTTGAATTCATGCAGCATCAGACAACAGAGGGAGAACCTGGATGGATCTTCCCCTTGTGCACTGCTCAGATCCTGCCTTTTCCATAGCTTTTATGTTGTGTAAAAATCCATCCTGATAGGCTGGTATCTCATCTCATCTCATCTCATCTCATCTCATCTCATCTCATCTCATCTCATCTCATCTCACACTACCCATCAGTGCAGGCTGCTGTGTGGCTTACAGGAGAT
Organism: Cyanistes caeruleus; assembly: GCF_971803275.1. Taxonomy (NCBI): domain Eukaryota; kingdom Metazoa; phylum Chordata; class Aves; order Passeriformes; family Paridae; genus Cyanistes; species Cyanistes caeruleus. The sequence goes on along the minus strand of NC_141701.1, from coordinate 80,532,419 downwards.
GGTCCAGCAGCAGCTTCTTGTGCAAAATAGGCCTTCTGGAAAAAGTCAAAATCCAATGTTTTTAAGATACATATTTTTCAAACTGTCTTTCAAAGTGCGGAAATATTATTTGATGCTTTTAAAATTTCCTAGTAATTATGTATGCATGCTTGGACCTAGCAGTACTGACTTCTAGAATCATTTCATGTCTTCTTCCTGAATGTTCTGTATTTATTATTGTTTAACTGCAGAAAAATTTGACCAGCTACATCTAACTATGACTCTATTTCATCAAGTTTATCAGTGTTTCACCATTTTGAAAAGCTGTGATAAAAATGGTAAGACAAATTAAAACATAATGGCTATTTTGATAATAGAAGTGCTTTATAAATTTGTTAAATGTTGTGAATTTGCAATATTTTGCAAGATATTTCCTTGTCAAACCTGGCTTGCCTCTGAGATACACGCACACACAAACCCTACACGATTATGGGAGGATTTTAGTACCTTATGAAAAAAAAGCTATTCAGAATTAATGGAGCAACTCCTTCTGTCTGGGTATAGAAATTTCATCTGTACATATTACAGCCCTGCAATTCAAAGAAAGGCAGGTTGTGCTACCAAAAAGATAACCACCAGTGAACTGATAACACTTCAACCAGAATTCTTTTCAGCTCCCACTTTTGTGCTCAGAGATTTATGTGTCCTGTTATTTCCATCAAAATACATTCAGATATCATTTTTATTATTATAATTATTAAGACAATAGGCTTCTTAAGAGAAAAATATTGTTTACAAGGTACTACAATGCAAAGGAAGCACGAGGTCTTACAACAAAACCATTTTCAGTCTAATTAGACAGAGTAGGTAAGACAAACACATGGAAAATACTCACTGATTGTGTGCAGCCGAAGAGATTGTCAAGTAAATGTTTGATTTACTGATATCCAGCTTTCCTCACTAGCCAATACAGCAGAAGTTTTCTTGAGGACTCCTCCAGTGCAGACACACTGGATGCAAAGTTGTTGTGGCAGCAGCCAGCTCCTCATTTGTGTCCATCTTACAATAGACCCAAAGCTATGGTCCTACAGCAGCTGCCATTTGCTGTCACTGCCAAATCAAGTCATCCAGTTTTCAGTTTATTCCCCCAGAGCTGGAGAGGCAGATCAGTGGGAATAGGCTCAATGTCTGTATTATTCTTCCTGTTGAGCTATACACAAGCAAAGGCTTGATGTTGAATATCATAGCCTTAAGCTTTAGACCACAATACAGCATATAGAATTTCCATGGAATTTTCTCTTTCGAATGTTGCTCATGTGGTAGCAAAGGAAACATTTGCTCAGCTTGTTGAGATAACAAGCATAATGGGAAAGTTCTCTTCCAAACAGCTCCCTGGATTGATAATGCATGTCAGTAAATGTAACCCCTACTTCTGTAATTTATTAATTCATACCAGCAGAGGATTTGCTGCTAAATTATTTTCTTAAGCTTTCTCAATTCACATGAATATGAATATATATAAACCAGTCATCTCCAGGGAAAATGAGAAAAAAGAAATTATAGATATTCAGGAGGGAAGCATTCCAGTTTTCCAGAGTTTCATAGAACAAATATTTTTTAAAAAATTGAAAATAGAGACAACCATTCAAGTTTGCCTGGATTTTGTTTGATTTAGAACTAGCTGGATTCAACAATCGCTTTTACCTTAAATTTGTGAAAACTGGCTGCTTTTAACTTGTACCTAACTGCAGTGATATTTGCAGGGATTTCTGAATGGTTAATTACCACTGGAAGTAATGTTGAGCTGGAACACACTTCCTAAGGCAAATTTCTCCAGTTCAGGAAGCGGAGGAACAAATTGGCTGTTTCATGTTCAGTTGTTCATATGGCCATAGACAGGTCAAAGGCCAGAAGCTACAGGGATCTGAATTCTCATTCTTCTGTTCTAAATGGGAATGGTCAGAAATGTTCAATAAGCTGGGAGGTAGCAACCAGGAGCTGAATTATTTCAAGGATGTACCTGCATTTTAAAATTAAGTGGCACCTATTATAGCACTTGTGTTCATCCCTTAGAAAACTTTTTCTTTTAATAGCAATGTATTCATCTCAGATAAAAGATCAGTTCCCCTGGGAGACTTTCAGTAGAAGAATTCCTTTGTGGTTCCTTAACACTACAAAAACTGGAGGAGTGGGATATCTATGTTCAAATGTCTGTTCTTCTGGTATCCCATTGCTGTGAGGCTTCCAGACTGCTGCCTTCAGCGAGGCAGAGGACCGGGTTCAGGAGCAGCACGGTGACCCTCTCCAGGTCACTCGGTCCATCTGCACACAACACCAATGTGATGGATGGCAAAATGGCGTTTATTGCTGGAGAATTTGACATTTTATAACCTAGGTTCACTGTGTCACTCCCATCTGCTTTCATCACAGCTAGGTGCTATTGGCTAATTACGGGGGTCATTACCATAAACTACGGAGGAGGGGGGTGACTCTATCTTTCCGTTACATCCCGATATCTTCCGACCGCTGGGACCTAGCTGCCCACACCAGACCCAGATCAGGGGGACTCAAAAAGCTATCTGAGAGATAAACAGAACTTTTACAATGATAATATCACAATGTAAGAATTTGACCTGTGCTCTGGACAGAAAAATATGATATTCATATATCATATGTATATATCCATATACTCAGTCAGGGACATGAGTACCAGGAAGGTAGGACACGTCATCCAGCTTTTGACTCTTCCAAAGGTATGTTGTTAGCCTTTTTTAGTTCTGTTGCCAAAGCTCTCGTTTCTAGTTCCAGTTTCACAATTACTAATTCCAGCTTGAACAACTGCTAAAAGATGGTAGAGATTTAAAACAACATCAATACATTCAAAAGGGTAAACAATTAAAATCAGTGTTTGGAGGCCAGTTCACATGATTATATTGATCTACAAATTGAAAAATGGGAGGTTTTCCTTGAAGTCCTGTTTTCATACCATCACAGGACAACAAAAGTATAAAACCACTTGAACAGAAAAGCAAAATTATGCACTGACTGTAAAATTACAGAACTTAATCTTGAGGAAAGGTAAGTACTTGTAAGTACTTGTACAGGATCTGCTGCTTGATGAAGTATTTGACCAAACCTTTATTTCATCAAATATAAGAAAATAGATCATATTTTTATTAATATCAATGAATGATTAATCACCTCTGAACACATGGTTTGTCAATACTGTTGTTCCCCAAATAAATCTCTCAATACTCAAACTTATTTCCATCCACATTTTTGACAACAGATGTCTTAATCAGAAATTTGTTGCTAGGAAGAAAACTTCATAAACCACAGACAGGAGCTAATGTCATTATATTAGAGGTGGGAGCCTTGTGGCTGTCAGTACTTTAAGTAATATCTCTCCAAAAACCTATCACTATCTCATGAATTTCAGAGGTAATCTGAAAACTGTTCTATAAACTGGTACAACTTATTAATTCAAATATATCTTAACATAGCTTTTGAAGACATGATAGCAAAGAATATTTTCATCAGTTTTAACTTAAGTGAGACAGATTTCAACTTTTCATTATTATTTTAAGGAAAAAGTACTAATAAGTGTACTTTTTGTATCTGGCACCATAGACTTGTGCACAACTATGTGGCATAGCAGGTCACTGACCATTTCCCCTTTTATTACAGGTGCTTTGTTCTGCTTCCTGTCCCTGTCTTCCAGCTCAGGGTACCCAAAAGCAACTGGTTTTGCTATTAAAACCTGAGAAAAATAAGTCATTAAGTACCTCAGTCTGTTTTTGTGAATCTGGAAGTCCAGGGTACCTCAGTCTGTTTTTGTGAATCTGGAAGTCCAGGGTAGCAATGCTGACTTCCCTCCTTACTTGCCAGGAATCAATAACTATCAAGACATCCTCCAACCATCACATCACTCACTAGTCCTTCTCCATTCACAAACAGTTCCAGTGGGCACTCCTTCCTTAGTTTGTTAGCTCACCAGCTGTCTCGGGAAGCTATTTTATACACACCTCTAGATTCCTCCTCTGGGAACCTCCTACACTGTCTCCTCTCTGCTCTGATGTATTTCCAGCAGACATCTGGTAAGTCATGAGAGGTCATGAGACTTCTCCCAGCTCACAGAATATTTCTTCTGTCCCTTTCTCTTAGTTGGGTGGTCTATGACAGACTCCCACCAGATGCCTGCCTTGTAGGCCTCCCCCCCTGATTATTACCCCTAAATACTTGACTTTCATCACCCTCATTAAGCTCTAGACAGACAAACCCCTCCCTAACATACAGGGCTTCCCCACTGCCTGTCTTTCCTTGCCAACAACCTTCTGAAGAGTTTATAGCCATCCATTGTGGCACTCCAGTTGTGAGAGTAACTCCATCGTATCTCTGTGATGATAATTTCAGGTTTTCTTGCTCTACAATGTCTTCCATCTCCTCCTGTTTGTTGCCCATGTCTGTGTGCATTGATGTTCATGGCAGGGAGGTGGAGGTCAGAAAATGCTCAGTATTTCTTGTCTTTGTTGTGGCAATACTATTTGTTTCATTTTTCTCACTTGCCTGTAAGATTTTACAAGATTTTAACATGCAGAAGATTTATTTTTTTGACATTTTTATTGACAGTAGTTAACAATTTGGATGGATGTTTAAAGCAGTAGATTTGGTACTTTGCTGCAAGATGTGGAAGCTGATATATTAAAATGAACTGGGCAGTGTGTAAGTCTAAAGTTCCAAAGAAATTATTAAAATCAGGTAGTTATCTCTACTATGTCAGAATCTGACTGCTGTTAAGAGTTAACATTGATGCTCCTTAATCATATGTGAAGGGAAATTTTGAGACAACCACAATCTCTGTGAAATACTGAGTGGCCTCCATTTGAAGTGCTGTGAGAGTTATTGTGAGAACTGATTGTCTGAGAATTCATCAGAGATTTCATACTATTTTAACACTAATTTTGTTAATATGATAAAATTGGTCTAGAAGTGATCTAGTTATCTCACTGTCACCAAACAGTGAGATTGCTGTGGATCATGTACCTACTTGAAAGAAACTTGTCCAATAGGTCTCAGTCTACCACTGACAGGGATCACAGAACATTCTACACAAATTATTCCTGTGACCATTTTTACCTATAGGAAGAGAGTTCAAATTTAAATTCACTGTTTTTCAGGGGGATTAGATGTACATAGTCTGTAGGAGGCTATAGCATTGGAAATTATGCATATTTCTTTGCAGAATAAAATTCTTGGTAAAAATCCTCCAAACTGCCCAAAAAAGGTTGCATTATGAGTTTTAGGCTGTAGATATTCACCATCTTCTGGGTCATTTCCTGGGGTAAAATAGCATGAAAATTTTTTTGATAAAAATTTATTTATATCTTACAGAGTATGAATTTTAACCTGTGGACTTGAATACATAATGTTTGAATAATCTTGGGAAAAAAAAGAAAGAAAATATTGAATTAGTGGAAAAATGTAATACTCGTGACCTTTAAATAAATCCTTCTCCCAGAATTTTTTAGGATAGGAAACAGTTCAGAGACATGAAAAGTTGTTGCAAATATCTGACTATCTAAATGATGCAAAGATTATTTTTTCCTTTAAAATGTATTCTCCACATTTTCTTTCTAAATCAAATATTTGTATGTATCCATTTTTAGATTCTGAAAAATACTTCCACACAAATGCCAAAATCCTGATAGCTCCTCCCTTGAACAGATGTAGTAATTGCTAGAAATTTCCTGAGAGAGTCAATTCTCCAGAGATTTCCCATATATTTGCCAATTAGTATGGATAGTTGGATAGGCAGCCAAATTTTTGTGATGTTTATCTGAAACGTATCAGTGAGCCTGTTGTGGTTCATCCATTGCTAATGAGTGAATTAGATCTATGCAGATGTATTCATACTGTTGAGAATATTATTGGTAAAATCTGTACCACTCAGAAGTCAAGGTCCATTTTGTTAATAAATTCAATGGGACCAGAATTTAATTCATTGTACAAAAGCACTGCATAAAGCAGGTAATTCAAAATGAAGCTACAGGTTGCTGCCTGTGCTAGAATTCTGCAATCCTGCAGGAAAATAAAGTACATAAAAGGAGCACATCTGAAAACAGTGGAAGTCTTTCAAATTCTCTTACCTTACACATTGGAAAGTTGTATATAAAATATATATTTGACAGCTGCAAAGAAATTCTGTTCCACTTAAATGATGTCAATTACATGTATAAATAAAACTAAGATCTGAAGGCACTAAATAATAAAATATAAATAGAGGGTTTTTTTAAAAATCTTCTCACATCAGTAAGTTTTTATCATTTTTCATAAAGCTACAAGTGTCTTTGACATTTTTCTCCACTTGTCCTTCCAGTTGTTAATTAATAGAATCAGCTGCTTTCCAGGTTTTCCTAAACATCCCCAAATTTAGTCTTGGGCATTTTAGGTATTTCACTAACATGGCCTTGTAAATTTTTTTGTCTTATTTTTGGTCATATAAATTGATATTCATTGTACTGCAGATTTATAGAGCGTATTCTCATTATACTCTCTCTTCATCTTCAAACCTCTTCCTCCCAACCAGCTTGATTCCACTAGTTCAACTTCTGCATGCCTTTGCAATGCCCTTCCATTTCAGATCACGAACAGTGGATTGGCTGTGTTTTCCAGTCAGAATTAAAACCCATTCGTTCAGCTTGACTTATGCTTAGTGACAGCTCTGTGTATTTCTCACTGTGATGTGAATACATGAAGGACACAGTATAAAGATGCACTAAATTATATTGGGTTGTGTGGAAAATGTGATTGAAGTAATTACCAGTGTCCAAGTTTCTATCCTTGTTTTCATTTAAATTGCTATTATGTCAATGGCAGAGATAAATAATAGAATTATTTTATTAGTATCTGTCTTGTCTAAAATGTGAATGGCAAAAGAAGAAACGATAAAGGATACAGCAAAAATATAGCATAGAAATCACAAAAACACTTCTTAAGAGGGCACATATAAATGTTACAAATGAAGTAAGACCAGATATCTGGTGGTAATTATTACTTAGTTCATAATATAAAAAGTGGGGTATACTTGTAAAAAAAGATAATCAAACAAAATAATTGAAATATTGTGTCATGCTCTCTGTTGAACACTATATTCAATTTCCTCTATGGTCTAGAGAATTTTAGAGGATGTTACACTGCAAGCCAACTTGACTAAAACATTTCACATATATGTAGGATTATTTTCTATTTCTTTGGTGTTTGCAGAAACTACAGGTTGAAAAACCTGTCTGAACCAGTTCCAGGCAAACTATGGGTTTTCTTAGACTATATATTACGTAGTTACAATTATTATTATTTATTGTTAGCTGTTAATTATTTTAGTATTGTTAGGATTTTTTTCACAGTCATATTTTACTGGTGTAACATTATCTTGGATTTACTACCTGTATCTCTGGAGGAACTATAACTTCATGGCATGCTTTTCATTGTCTATTGTCCTTCTCCAACTATTGGGTAAATATCAAAGTTTGGGCTATCCTTTCAAATATAGACTAATTATTCCAGTCTGGAAATGTACTTTTCTTTTATGGGGGATGCAGCTATATTTCATAATCATTCACAGATCACAAAGCTTCATCAAATGATCTATCAACAGACAGGCTTTGTAGAGTAATCACCTTGCGACTTATGAATGTATCTTTTTCAGCATCACCTACATGTGCTGTTTGAAAAATTGATGGTTCCTGAAGGGCTTATTTTCCTTACATGAAAGTCATGATTTAATAGTTTGTTCCAATTCAACAATGCAGCTTCACATATATTTTTTTATACTTTTCAAAACTGAAGATAGTCTGAAATTTAAATTATTTTTAACTGCTCTAGCTCTATGGAAGTGACTAGAGCTAGGCTAATTTTCACCAGTTCAGAATAAGATGAAATGGTTACCATACTTATGGTTTCATTCACTAAATTATCAGAACGTTGATTTTGAAGAGTGGTTAAAATTAGAAGTCAATACATTTTGACAAGAAAGGAAGAGAAATTTTTCAAAGTTTGAAATCAGCACTTTGCTTTGAAGCAGCTCAGCAAGGACCAATTGCTCCAAGAAAGCACCAAGAGCAATCCTTATAACAAAAATTTCTTTTCTGAGATGCAGTAAAGAATCAATATTTAAAGTCTACTCTTTGTTAATGTCATTGTGTAATGAACATGGCAATAGTTAGTTCCAGGGAGCTCCCTTCACACTGAATGGCAGTAGTGGTAAGAGAGTCACAGCACAAAACTATGAAAATTGACTATGAAAATAGTTAGTTTCTTATGTAAGTAGAAGTAACACTGTCAGAAATGTCATCAGAACATTGTAGTCTGGGAGTGCCATGTTTGGAAAAAAACAGTTTCTTAGATGACTATCATAGCACAGTCAATTCAGTATTCAAAAACAGTTTTAAAATAATTTTTAATTTAAGCATTGGTCATACAGGACTGCAAGAAATTGACAATGAAGTGTCATAACAGTCAGAATTTACTTTCTTATACTCACAGTATTCTAAAAATTGCAGCTATTTAAATTGTAAAATACTTGTGATATTTTTCTACTAATGCATTTTTCAATGAGAAGAGACTCATGGAAACAAACTAAAAATACAAGTTTTTAATTTCATTTGATAGGAAATGCATAAAAACCCCCCAACACAATTCTCAGAAATAATGACCAATATAGAACAATATTTTAAATATAACTGAATTATACTAGAAGGAAAAAAAAGGTAAATTCTTTATAAACATTTCAATGAGTGATTTGAATATTGAGATACATAAGATTTAATTCCACTAGCCTCTGGGATTTTCATAGTCTCAGAGGTATCTAAACCACTTTTTAAAACTTCCTTTAACCTTAAATCTGTAAGTGAAATTTGATATAATTTCTAAATCATTTAGATGTGTTTGAAAATGATACTTCTGGCTTAAGAAATTACTGGAGCTATTTCATTACAAAGATTCATTCTTGAACTGCTTCTTTTTTTAATGTAATAACAAAAGAGCAGAGAGAAGATGTAGGTCCTCAAATTAATTTCAAAGTTAAAAGGTAGATTTTTCTGTTCCTTATCAGCTGGACATAAAAATTTCTGCTGATCTTTGACAATGTGAATCTTTGAAGTATATTGGCTATTATTTTCTTCATTCACAGTAAAAACTGAAAAATGCATTAACTGGTGCTTTCATTTTCAGTGTGTGATTCTGAGTGCAGGACTCAGTCTTATAAAGATCTGTAGTTGCTGATAAGAATTAACAGTGTGAAAGATTTGCTTGGCCTGTAGTTTTGCAGTTTTTTATATTTCATGTAAGATACAGACAAGAATACACCATGTTCAGTCAAGTATTTGATTACTAGGCTGAAAAGCTGCTACATTAGTATGGAAGGTAAATGATAAGATTCAGACCTTTGCAGTGAACAGAGGGAAAGGATGAATCAAAACAAACAGCAGGCTGCACATCTCTTGTAATCAAAGGAAGAAAGCCACATCTATATTAATCCAAATAAAATGTAGACTGATAAACATATAATCTCAGTAGGCAAGAGATAACCTTTCTTTTAGTACTAAGGAAGCAGAGGAGGGAAGGAAAGAACTATAGCATGGATTATGCAGTGTTTATAATTTTTAGATATACATAGCTGATACTAAGAAAAGAAAAAGTGCATGAAAGCTATTTCTTCTTTTGTGGCAGACATTTCCTTTGCTGATTTCAGACAAGGGAACCTTGTAATATCTGAAACTCCAAATCCTACTCCAGAAATTGAATTCACTAGAGCGTAGAGGATTAAGTAGGACTGAAGTGTGATCACCAGAAAGAACCTCTGAAAGAAAACGTAAGAAAAAGAAAAAAAGACAAAATCAATTGGTTGATGCTTAAAACATAATTAATTGATTCCTCTCTCCCTTTTCTGGAAAATAAAAACAATCTCTGCTCTGTTCAAAAACTGCAGAACTTTTTCTTAATGTATCAATTCCTTGAATGTTAGAACTGATTTTATTTCCCACTGATCTGCATGGCACACCCAATTCAAGTGATAGTAAATCACAGAGCAAGCTCTTGGTAGGCCAGTCCACATGGCCCTGTACAGACCAGCTCCCAGCTCTTTAACAGGCAGTGCTTTGCAAAATGTGTTGGGCTAAACACACACTCACTGCTATGGTGAAAGTCTAAATTTCCTCTAATTTCCTACTCTCTGAAAGTCCAGGCTATGTCATCAGAATATAAAGGTAGTATAATTCCTGTAGCTCAACAACTGAGACAACAGAAAGAGGAGGCTCATATGTATGTATAACTATGCTGACTAGTTATAGAAAAGAAGAAGCTAATGCCACAAAGAAAAGCTGATTTTTTTTTCTCTGATTATTCTTTTCTGGTAGAGCCAATCTGATCCCAAATTCTGGGCTGTTATGGAAAGTTAAAAATTGAAAGACAACTTACTTAAATCTGGACTGATTCTGGCAGAGGCATAGTTCTCTTGCTTGAGAAGAATATCAAACAAAAGACTACAGGAAAGATAGACGTTTAAGATATATAAAGAAGTACTATATTCTTCTGTGTTTGTATTAATATCTTGCATTTTTTCTTAGGATTTTATTTCCCAGTTTCCATATACCTGAAAACAATTGAAAAAAACAGATTTTCAGGAAGTCAGTATTCATCTTTAAAACCCTGGCTCCTTACCTAAGGCCTCTTTTTTCTTTCATTTAAATGGGAAAACCAGAAAGAGAAACACCATAAATTATTGTCTTAAGTTTAGGAAGAGGTAAAAGCTTTGTTGTGGGGTATGGCTGGAAGAATTTTATTTCTCTATAATAATAAAGAATGTCATGTTTACATTAGAAAATTAAGCACAGACAGGATAAATATCTAACCAAAATAAGGAACCTGTTAAACAACCAGGTTCTTAGTGCTTTCCTCAGTCCCTCAATTCTAAACATTATATCATGTTTCTCTTACGGCTAAGGCAAAAGCAATGAAAACATTATGTATTGAAAGAGTAGGAGCCAGGAGTTCATAATTGTTTATGACTGCTGCAACTGGAAAAAAGTCCCCATTATACTTCAGATTCATTTTCATGATCCATTGACCAGCTGGTAAGAGAAGCACCATTAATGAAGCATGAGATTTCATGCAGTCTTGCCACCCAGCAGGAGATATGCCTCACCTTATGCTGATTCTCTTTTTACTGAGCTCCCACAGCCAGGAAAGTCGATGTGTTAAGGACACACTCTAAGAAAAAAAAAAAGATATGTATATATAATTCAGTCTTCTTTGGATATCACTGGCAACTATCACACTGCTTCTTGGAGTGACAGCTTTCAACAGAGCATTGCCCTGTGAAATAGAGTACAGAGCCACACACTGTGAAAGGAAAAGTGTAAAATCAAAGGAGTTTTGTAACAGCAACTATTCAGTGAGGTTTTAGATATTTTTAACAAAAGCAATCCAGGACTTTCCCATAAGAACTCAATACTGCAAGCAAATTATATGTTATATATCTTAACTCTCAGTAAAAAAAAAAATTGAAAAACACATGGAAACATTTTTAAAGAAGTCTGTCACATCTACATGAACATGACTATATGGACATATGTGCTAGAGTTTTTTAAGCATGTCATTATACATATTACCGATATTTTCTTCCTAAACCAATCTCATTATGGAAGAAACCTCTTTGATACCTCTGTACAACAGGCGTGAAATAATGACGAAAAGCCTAAATCTTGTTCAGCCCCCAAGGTCCTTGTTAAGTATTTCACTACTGCCCTCTGCATATACTGGTCACTTGAGATGAAGGATGAACTGAAGAGTTTTGTTGAACTGTGTATGAAAATCAACAAATGGTCTCAAAGTACATTTTTATTTAATTTTGGTATGCATTTCCATTTTAACATCCCAAAAATGAATTTTCAAATGCTGCTGAATGTAATACTACTGAAACTGCACTATAAAAATTGGCAAAGGATATTGCTATCAGGAGGTGAGATTGGGCATCTGAGGGATGTGTGGAAACAGTTACACTTCTCCAGGTTTACATGTCAGATTTCAAAGTCAGGAAGGCACCATTTATGACTTTGTTAATTGAAATGAGGTAAGAGGATGATCAGCTCTTTGTAGGACTGTTTTTTAGTGGTTCAAATAGCAGCAGAAAGATATTATTTCATTACAGTAAGAAATTCTAAATATACCCTAGGCTATGATAGAGATTATTGTAAATAACTCATGTTATTACAGAGATTAATGCTTGGGTCAAAAGGAATCCAAAGAGTAAGCAGCAAGAAACTATATAAAGTGGTGTTAATAAATAAAATGGGAAGATATACTAGTAAATACTAGTAAAAAAGTAAATATATTCTTTATGTTACTCTATGGATATCTGTTACTCTCTGTTCTCCATTTGCACTTTATACCAAAAGTTAAACCCAATCTATTCCTATCACTGTTGCAGGTAATTTATATAGGGTCAGATGGTCTAAGGGAAAACATAAAGTCTAAAATTCAAAACAACTCCAGCTGTTCTTTGGTATGACAAACCTGTACATAATTTCTCCTCCCTTTTTAGCTCTGCTGTGGGATATAGAAGAAGCTTAAGGCAAAAGAAAAAAAAATGGAAAAAAAAAATAATCACAAATTCTGGCTAGACAGAATAGAGAGAGAAATTTATAACAATAAAACCAGACTGGCTTCAAGAAATAACAACGAAGTCTAATTCTCTGAGTAACTGAAAATCGAGAAATTTTAATTGTATGTACCTTTTAAAGATTGAAATGTAGGGACTAAATATTATTATGAGCCACAGCTGGATCATTAGGAAATCATGAAGTCATATTAACTAACTAAAATCAAAAAGATATATTACAAAACCACAGGAAGCAGTGATGGTAATTTGGGTCACAATCTCAGCTAAAGATTTCTGAACAGCTGTTAGCTACACTACTTCCACCCTGAAGAAGTTTTGAATTTTTTACAGTCCCTCTTCCTTCCTAGAAAGGTAAATTTCTTTCTAGGAAAGAAGACTTTTCCAAGTTAATTACTTGCCGAGTGAAGCACACACAGGCTGGCTACACCTTGTCTTTCTATTTTTGGGTGCCATTCACCACTCCAATGTGTTGAACAAAGTATTGAGTCTGAAAGCATAAAGTGAAAAGCAATAACTTCCATTTTGTACACTAAAGTACCAAGGAAAACAAAATGTGGCTTGGAGTCTACAAGTGAAATTGGAATTTTCCAATTTTAATCTACTTAACACTCTCATTTACCTAAAAAGAGTTGTAAGACTTTAAATGACCACAAGTAACCAGTTCTCCATTTTTCTCATCACTAAAATATGCTATTTATCATCTACTCTGTTTTAGAGTTAATACATGAATTGGTGGATGATGAGTGTTGGGTTTATTTAAAATTTTTTTGGTTAGCCAAAGAAGGTTTGTCACAGCTGTTAAGAAACAACTGTCAGCAATTGTATTTTAAATAAATTTAAATAGCTCTATAATGAGAAGATATTAAGAGTATGTTATAAAGGAAGTCTCTTGAAATTCTGACATTTTTTGGAATAAAATAAAAGCCCCCACAAAAATAAGGCAATTATTAATGTGAAATGAAATAATTATGAGATGCCATTTGCTTGAGTTGAGTTATTAATTGGGTGATAAGACAGAAATTATACAGATTTATACATATAAAAAGTAATTAATTTTCCAACAGAAAGTTTAAAAAATATGAACATGGCACTAATGAATTCAGAGGCTTTCTTTGGGAGAACAATGAATGAAACTACCTTCCTCATTGCAGAAGAGAATAAATAGCTTTACAAGTGTGTAAAAAGATTAAAAAAAAAAATACCGGACACCTGCACTCTCTTGTTTTAAATGTCTAGTCCTTAAAAATCTACTTTAGTACCATTTTTAGAACATCTGGCACAAAGCCAGACATATCAAGTTTAGTGCTGTACTGAAGATTATCAAAATTCAGAACTCAATTAATGTTGAGATATTTTACATATAAGTTTCACTACAGTGTTACTTAGATAACAAAGGCATGCATAACAGTTCTGCAAGGTGATGAAATGAGCCTTGGAAGAAAATTGTGAGTCTGCAAATATAATAACAGAAAAGTTTCTCTGGGTTATGAAATACCCCAGGCTACTCCCTGGAGCCTTGAAGTATTCAAGAGAATGTTTTGGTTTGTCCTTTAAATTTCAAAGGTTTTTGTTCTGCAGAGAGAATAGTTTCAAAAATGACATTTTTTAATGAAACACTCTTTATCTTAAAAAAAAATTATCAACCAGTTGATATCTTCATATAAACCTATCTCAAAAGACATCTCTGACTGAATCAAGAAAGGAGGATTGAAGGTTGCCCAGTCTGTTACTTATCCAGACACAAGTGAAATTATAATGAGACAAACAGTGGAAATTGTTCTCATTCTTCCTTCTGTAAATACAGACCACAAAGAAAAGGAATTTTAGTCTGTTGGAAGGAAGACATGGTTGGGGTGGAAGCAGGAGACAGAATAGATGCACACTGATATCGATAAGCAACAGGCAAGTAGTCCTAATAGGGATATCTAGCCTGCCTGACCTTACCATGGAAACAAAAAAGGGAGAAAGAAATTAGGTGAGACAAAATTAACCAATTATCCTCTGCAAGAACTTTCACAATCATGGACCCTGGATGAATCCAAATTACCCAGACTGACTTTTCTCCCACGTGTTCAGGTACTGACAGAATGTATTCCACAGCACCAGTGGGTGTGGTTTAGAAGTTCGGCAATAGAAAATAGCAGGTTTATTGTCTGCTTGTATAAAATATTCACAGACATTGAGCTGCAGAATATGGGAGGGTTTTATGAAGATATCTGTGTTCCAAATACCTCTATAATTTGGCACATATAAATGAATGACACATTCCTCTTCAGTAAAACTGCTTTGGCTGCCTACAGCAAACACATCTGAACACAACTCTTTTTTAATGAGATGACAAAAAGACTCTTAGCTCTACTTGTACTGCAAAAATGATCAAAATGTCAGGCTACTGGTTCACTACAAATGGAATTTTTGTTCATATTTTTATGATTTGTGGTGAATGAAAGGATCCTAGATCTCTCTTCATTGATGACCATGAGCAATTTTTCCATGCTAAGAAAAAATATATTGTTTCATTAAACTTTAGGTAAAGATCTATAGATCTTAATTTGCTAGCATGCCCAAAATCTTTCAGAGGCCTCCTTAAAGGTTGGGAAGGAAATCATCAGATACAAAAATTCTCAAATAGACAATTAGAAGTTTAATGGCCCAAAAGACAAATATTGAATATTGGATGTAGAATACATCACTTCCGTATTCTGCTTTTCTAGATGGCTTAGACTAGACAGAGTATTCAGATGAGATCTAAAAAGTGCCAAGTAGAGGGCAAAAATTTCTCCTTTTGGTGCCCTGCCTGTGCCTGTGTGAATATTTCCAGTCTGCCAGGGCATGCAGCTGGCTTAGGCTCAGTTTGTGTTTGCCAAGGCCCCCAGATCCCTCCCTGCAGAGCTGCTGCCAGTCAGGCAGTCCCCAACCTGTGCTCCTGCACCAGTGCTTCCATTCCCAGAACAGTGCTTGTATTTCAATTTTCTCTGTACTCTTCTAAGACAATAATTTTCATTCATTTTTTTTTAATGGTGCTGCATTCAGTCACAGGAAATATAATTTTCCTGGCATCACAGACAGCCTACGTCTCAGCAGACAAATACCAGGACGCAGGTTCTAAGGAGAACAGACATGTCTTGCAAAAGAGTTGGTTGTGGTTCTCCACAGGATATTATTCTTCCACCTCCTAAAGAGTGATCCAGAAGCCATAGACAGCTGATCACCAGAAGGCCAGACTATTTGTCAAATGGTTAAGGCAGGAGGGGTCAATTTTGTTTCAGAACTGCATTCTTTTCTGTACTATTTTTACAGTAAAATCTAAGTGACTACACTGGCAACATTTACCTGAAAGACAAATCTCCCTTTTAGGGCAACTCTTAGTTCTGGAGAAATGTCTGTAAGAGTGTATTAGCGTGAGGATATTTTGAGAGTACTGTGACATTTATTTAGGAAATACTTTAAGGTTTCCTAAATGTTTATAGTTTCTTTCCTCCTAATTTGAATTAATGACAATAAGAACAGCATTATCTTAGAAGCAGAAGCAAACAAACAAAAGAATCTTATCTCTTAACAATTAATTTTTTTATTTATTTGGGGGGGCTGTTTTTGTTTTGAGGGGTCTGTGTACTGGGTCCGGTTGGGATGGAAGTATCTTTCTTCAGCACCTCGACAGTCCTGCATTTTGGATTTGTTAATAAAAGAGGATTGATAGCATACCTGCTTTAATTATTGCTGAACATTGCTTTCACAGCATCAAGGCCTCTGTTTCCCACTGTGCACCCCACCCCAGGGAGTAGGTTGTGTATCAGCCAGAGCTTAGGAGGAGAAGGAGCTGCAACAATGAATCCAAACATACCAGAGGGATATACCATACCACATAACATCATGCTCACTTATAAAAACTTGGGAGGGAAGCTGAGTTTTTCCAGAGTACCCATTATTCAGAGACAGGTTGCCATCAGTCTGCTGGCGAGACGTGGTTCGCATTTGCATCACCTTTTGGATTTTGGGTGTGTTTTTTTATTCACTTATTAAACTGCCTCTATCTTAATCCATGATTTTTTTCTTGCATTTGCCCTTTTAATTCTCTTCCCCATCATCCTGGGAGTGGGGAGGGAACAATTGTCTGGTGAGTGCTTAGTTTCTAGATGGGATCAATCCCTCACACTCTGTGACCGAACAAGTTCTGTTTCTGTAAAATAAGATGCATATGCAAAACAGAAGATGTTATAATTCCATGCACAAATATTTTCATGATGCAGTTAGCTTGACTTGATCTGAATAATTCTGAATATTTCTTATTTTTCAAATATGGTATTTTTTTTCATAGCCTTAGAGAATATTTTTGTTTCCAGAGGTATCTGTGTATCATTTGTAGTCACCTATATAGTCAGAAAAATTGTACTCTTGATTTCCCAAGTACCATATCATTTCCTGAAAATAGGAATTGCAATTCAATATCTTGTAGGCATTTTTAAAGTACTTCAAGTATAGAAAACAAGTCAATATAGCTAAATCTTTATTATGAACTTCTTTCAAACTTCTGGAGAATGGAATTAACATTCGAAGATAAGACTAGACTTGACACAGAGATGTTTTATAGTTTTATGGTCATTTGAATTGGAAATGAGAAATATTTATTTTCTAGCTTGGAAAGAGAGTCTCATGAGGACATATATATTTATAAGTGTTCTTAACTTTAGAGGTTTGAAATGTCGTGAAAGTAATGAAAGTCATAAGCTCTCCACTGGTGGAGAAAATAAGCCTTATGTTATGTATTGACATGAGATCTAGCTATTAGGTAGAACTGAAGTCAAATAAGAACAATTTTCCATCTAATTCTTAATCTTGATTTGGGTTTCAAGTTCTTTCCGAAGTTCCACACCCCTGACCACAGTGACAAGACTGAAATTTAATGATAGATCAAATTATAGCGCTTTCAAAACAACATTAAAAAAACTCACAGAACAGTCAAAACACTTTCTGAATGTTTTCCAAGGCTATTGATTCCATAAAAGTGATAGAGCCCTCCAATATATTTTCAGATCAATGAAATTTTGTAAGACACCATACATTTGCTTCAGCAATGTGAACAGAAGTTACAGGGTAATCTTGTCTGTCTTTCAAACCAATGGAATAGCTTTTCAACCTAAATGAAAGCTACTTTATTACTCTGTAAACTCAATATTCAAATAAATTATATATATTTGTCCCCAGACTAGGTTTTCCTCAGTTTTAATTTTTGATTTACTTGGCTGCTCTTTGATGTGATTTGCACAGGTTTTGGCAATTCATTGACTCACCATGTCTACCTAGGGCCATAGCTGAAAGATGTTCCATAGAAGACAATTTTCTCAAAATGTATATTTAACACTTTCAGATATGAAGCAGCAATTTGAGCTGAAAATATATGAAAATATATAGTTTGATTAATAAAATAATAACTGAAATTCCATACACAATTTGCTTTCCATTATTCAGAGATCTTGTTGATACCACATGACAGGGAAATAATGCTTGTTCAAATGACAAGTACAGATTAAACAACTATATTTATCAGCACCAGGCTTTTAGAATGATATTTGAAAGTCTTCCCATGTGAAAGAAGACATTTTCATTATAACAAAAACAAGGAAAAGGAGGTTACCTGGGCTGAAGGGACTATATCAGAAGGTGTCGCCTGCCAGTAGGTGTTATGGGTTTCAGAGAAAACTAGTCCTTCTGAAGATAGCTGGGAAAGGGCCTGCAAGTAATCCTCACTGTCATGTGGAATTCAGAAGATAAAACTGTGAAGCAGTAAAAAGCTGGAGTGTGGGAAAAATTCCCACTGATTAAAAGAAATGCATACTGCAGCAGAGTGATAGGATTTGTGCAGGATGGTCTCATACATTAGGGCTGTTCTTTGGCTCTTATTCTAGGTACTAAAACCCCTGCATTTTCACTTCCCAAAAGGTTGGCTATCATGAAAGTCATCAAATCTATTGGTGAGTATAATGCTGGGGGTTTTTTTTCCAGGAAAAATAAATCTTTCATTTCTGTTGACTCTTTATAATTGATTCTAGTACTTTAATGTCACAGCTCTGAAACAGCATCACAAATTACAGAGCTGCACTGGTGGAAAAGAATGAAAAACTTGTGTACCACAGAGCTTGCGTTCCAGTTTTTAAACAAGAGTTATGAGAATAATAAGATAGAAATTAAGGGAACATGCTGCCCTGGCAGTCAAAAATTTTGAAACATTAACCATCTAAATAATGTCAAATTTCCTGGAGAAATTTTTGACAAATGAAAACAAAAGAAATTGAGAATAATTTGTTTTTGACAAATAACAATGCAACACATGGACTTGTACTTAAATAGTACTGAAGCTGTTTATCTCAATGTTTAGCCAGAAAACAATGTGAGTTAATGTTTTGTCATATGTTCCAGGTAGTTTTTGGTAGAGAATAAAAAATGATAAATAGAGTGAGAAATTGTGATTGATCCCCTTACAAGTAATGACTTTTTAAGCAAGTTATAGAAAGGTAAATCCGAGACAGAAGATGAAAACAAGGCATATAAATAAACTTTGCAATAGGATTTATAGGATTTTATATAAATCCCAGGGGAAAAGAAATATTATCAGGTGTAAGTGGTATGGTACTTGAGTACTTAGACAGGAGTTCAGCTATGTAGGCAGCCATCAAAGGAGTTGTTTCAGAGGTATTATACAGAAAGAATGGAAAGATTAGTAATTTTATGAATTATTAATTATATACAGATGGAATTGAATGTCATTCAGGATAATGGTGTCAACAGAAAATAAGAATACACTGGGTAGATAACAGTTCAGGACAAGCTTTCAAATGAAGAAGTGGGAAGAGAAACTGCAAAAATATGATGCATCCACTGATTTTAATGGAGGAAGAGTAAACAGACGTGCGATGGTTATAAAAAGAGCAAAACAGAATTGTCATTAAGGTCAGTGGAAGAAAGCACTTGAGACAGAAGAAGAAAATAAATGCTTTAGAGGGAAGTAAGATGATTAGAAATGGTTGGATAAATCAGGTGTGATAATCGCAGCAAGAGATAAATGCAAAAAAGGCCCAAAAAACCAAACTAACCAAGAGAAAAAAACCTCATGAACCATGTAAAACAGTGACTCAACAGATGAATTAGCATTTCTCAAATGAAAGTCTTTCCCAAAACACTTTATAATTAATTCTATGCAAATATACACGTATTCAGTTTTGAAGTCTTCCAAAATTTTCTGGCTGGTAATCTTTGAAACTGTGTGATGGGCAATGCTGCCCATTAAATCACTTTGAGCAGAAAAACAACTTCTTTTATGACTCCATCTTCGTAGCTGACCAAACTCTTACTTTTAAGATCATTTTAATCAAGTGGCATTGCTACTGAAAAGAAGTAAAGAGAAAATGCTGGAGGGCAAAGTCCAGTTACAATGGGACTTTAATTATCTTTCTGGCCAAGGCATACTTCAGCTTTCACTGAAGTCAAGAGAAGACTGCTACTGATTACAGAGGAATTGGATCAAAAATGCACAACAAGATGAAGATTCCATGAGATTCCTTTGTCCTCCCCTTCCTTTAATAGAGGGGACAAAATAATTATTTTTCTTTTAAGCTTATATTAAGGTTTCAACTTATTTTCATAGATTTTATAATGTAAAGATATAAAGTGCAAAATAATAATTTTTGTTTCCTCTGCTTTGTCGGTTTTTTTTTTCTTGTTTTTCACTAGACTAGAAAAATCATAAGAAAAACAATTTAGAAGAGTCTTGAGGAAAATGACACTTAAATGTAATTTTAAAAAAATGTTTCCCTCTCCCCTTTATATTTCTCTCTCTTCAGCAAATATTTCATCTATTGACTGCTAGGAAGTTGGAGCACTTTCCCTGCATGGGAAGAACTAGGCATGTGTGACCTCTCTGCCCTCTTTGCTGAGTTTAGGAAAATGAAAATTCCTCTATTCTCTGCCATTTACTATTTCCTGAAACAACTGGCTCTATTAATAATTGAATATAAATGAGAGAAACCCTTTCAATAATGTGGTGTTAATAAAAAAAAATGAACAGTTTCTTGGCAATGTCAGAACTGGTGGTCAGAAAATTTGCCATTTTTGTAGGTATACTTGGACTGTTCCTTTCCTCCAAGCCATGGTGATAAAGAATTGTACAAAATGCTATCTTGTAATTAGTATTTCTTTATGGCTTTTTTTTTTTTTTTTTCAGGTGGAAAGGGCTTCTGGGCTTCTAATAACATTAATGGGATTTGATTTATAAACAAATATGAATACTGAAGATATCTGTGGTCAAAAGCAATTCATATGTGGATTGTAAGAAACCATCAAGATAAGCTATTTAAACTGAAGTTTCTTGCTGATTCTTTAACTGTACAAGCACATAATACTTGATTTTCCTTGCAAGACACAGATATTAGAAGAAAATCAGCTGGAAAAACAGCTAGACAGTTTCTTAGAATCACTTCTTTTAGCTCAAAAATAGAAAAAAAATCACCAAGCTATTAAATATGGGGAAAGCCAGATTCTGTAGGATGAATTGAACATAATTGCACATGCATAGGCATCTCAAAATGCCAAACCTAAAAAATTCCTCATTTCCCTCCATCAGGCTTTCTATTGTCTGCATCATTATTTCCATATCTTACAGAATAAAATATAATATGATGAATTGTTGTGTCCTTACTTTCTCCCTGCTTGCCTTGCAGCAAGCACTATGTGGCTTCACTGCAGGGTTCAAGTAATGTGAGGACAAGACAAGGTAGCTTGTAATTTTCACCTGAGTAAACATGTCAACGAAAACTCTTTTCTCCTTCAAGACTTTAACTTCCACTAGTAATTCAGATAAAAGCAACAAGAACCTTTGCTTTCACTGACTTTTTTTTTTTTTTGTATCTTGATTCCTTTGAACTAGAAAAGAAATACAAAACTTTGTATTTTAGTTATGTGAAAACCAGAATTATTCTGAGGTAAGAGGTTCAGCACTGTATTAAAGAGAAATATTCCTGTTCACCTATTTCTTGACTTTTATTATACTTCCAACCTGTATTTATCTCTTTCTCTCAAAAAAGATTGGTGTCATTTACTGTCATCCAAACAACCACAAGTTGAGCATTACAGCTTTGCCTAAATAGCAGCTGAAATGAGCTGAAAATGCTACTGTGAAACACATTCAGTTATGAGATGGCGCTGTACAAAAGGCAGGCTGTCAACTTTGTCCCATAGCCACATTTGAATTTGAAGAGAACTCAAGCAGAAAAAGAAATGAGAAGGATGAGAGAAAAGTAGGTTAAGATAGGAACAAGTACAAGGAAGTCTGGGATTACACAGGGCAAAGTAACTGCTATGTAAGCAAGGATTTTTTTTTTTTTTCTACTATATTTAAAATAATTTGGCATAGAGGGGTAATTTCTAAAGCCGTTTTGCTAAGTGACAATAAACTGTCTTAAACCTTGGCAGTACAGATAATAATAATGCCCTCTACTTATTTAAATAAATAGGATTCTTTCTTTAATCATCCTGACCTGAGACAGCTAATAGCTGTAAACCCTTCTAATTGCTTCCCTGAATAGGATTACTTTCACCTGACTGAGTAAACTGACATTTTAAATTCCCTTTTACAATATAACAGATATGTTCTGTTCAGTGCATTTCTAATGTGTCTGAAAGAAACATATTGTGAATTTCATTCAAAATACTGAGGCAGGTGTTTAAGGTATCCCAGACTAAAAGAAAACACAACAAAAAACAGGATTTAACTTTCAATGGGGAAGGAGGGGCAAAGAAAGCTGTCAACTTGCACAATCCTTAATAATCAGAATAACACAGAAGCTATATAAACTTGCATCAAATTCATCTACCTGGTATGCAAATTTTTTCCCAAAGTAATTTTATTTTTCAGAGTCACAATTTGTATGAAAAAAATCACACACTGCCTACAGGGATTGTCTCTGCTGAGCAAAAATGCTCACATGAAAATCTTGATGCCACTGGAGTGGTCAAAATTGTAGAAAATATGAAGACCAGAGTTTATGATATATGCAACAATTGTTTGAAGCTGGAAATAATGTAGGCGAGAAATACAGAAAATATTACAATATTTCTCAACAACACAACTCAGTTACAATAATTGAAACTTCCCTTTATATTTAGAATTTGGACTGGTTACCCATATGTAAAGATGCTAACTTTTCCCACGAAATTCTTGCTTGAATGAATGGATCTTATTTAAGAATTTGAAATATAAGGCAGAGAAAATGTCTTCAAACATATCAGTTTATGAAGGTTACATATAACTTTGTACAATTGAGTCATCTCGCAATGTCAAAGGAACAGCTTAGAAGCATAACATTTGAGATTAAAAATTTTACTTATATGTAAGGTAATTTTCAAATCCAAAAAATATTTTTGGAGGAGCTTTTGCAGAAGCTGAAACTTCTTCCATTTAAAACCCATTGGCTACACATTTTACTCAGAGAAAAAAACAGAAGGAATGAAAAAAAAAACCAAAACTGTGGGAAAATCATCTCAGAAAAAAGGAGTTTATATTTAATATATTCCTAAATCCACAGAACCTGTCCTGTGTCAACATATAATCCACATGTTCAGAGAGTGTAAAAATTAGTAAATTGGGATTCAAGTGAATGAAACCCCAAAACACCCTTAGAAATTGGAGGTTAATACAGCAGAGAGCCATGAAAACTTGGCCTCATATCAGTCATATTATTTGTTCTTGGCTCTGGTGAAATTTGAATTTCAGTCAGAAAGTTTAAAAGTCCTTCAGAAGATTTTCAAAATTAAAAGCAATCTTAAAAAAAAAATGCATTACTACATTAAAATGTAAATGCTTTTCAGACCTTCTCATGAGACACTCAATACAATTTTTCCTCCCTAGTCTCACTAGAGTTTTGCTAGTTTAGAGGCAACTTAAGTACTTCAACACCAGTTCTTATTTCTTTTAATATGAATTTCAGCACTATGTTTTCTGAAAATGTACTGTTTGATCTTTCGACAATTATATCACTACAATAATTTCTTCTTTGAAAGCATAAATATGCACTTCTGACCTTTCTAAATTTCTTTGACAACTTCCCAAGAAAATATTTTAATCATAGAGAAAATCAAATCAAAGTTATTCTGGAAGAATATGTTGTTATAAAATATTTATCACAATTTAAGGATTCGTACTATGAAACTTCAAGCTAAACTGAACATTAAAAAACCCTGCTGCTTTTGGTTAATTTGTATTATTTGGGTCTTTCGTTTAAGTCAGAATGAAGGGAAAAAAATTAAAGCCCACTGACCAAATTGAGAAGCTGCTACATCTGATTTAGATTTTCAAGTGTATCTGTTAGTTCAAGGCTGAACATTCCATTATACTGCACTAGAAATACAAGGTGTTCAAATTCTTCAAACAATATGGATTTCACATTATTGCTTTTATAAGGTGATTTGCATTGTAACCACATAGTAGGGGAACAGCTACCCCAGTTATTTGGGATGTTATATGCAGTTTAGACAAAGAGATGTTCTCCTGCAGACACATCCAGTTCTGTTTGTTCAGCAATGCCATCCCAGTTACACACAATTTTACTTTTTCATGGAAAAAAGCATCAGCTGATTTCCCAATTGGTTATAAGATAGCTGGGCTACTGAAATGGCTGCTGAAGGATGCTGAGAGGAGCAAAGGAGTAAAAATAGTTTGCTAGTGAGATGCAAACATACATGCATCTAGTGGATTAATCAGAGCTCTACTGCCAGCAGAGTCCCATATTCCTATCTCTTCATTCATTTGTCAAAGACACTGATAAACAGTGGCCCATGGGGATGTCACACCAGAGGGAGCAGCAGCATCAGTGCAAAGGCATCATGCCATTTAATGATGTTTGGGAATTTGACATCTTTATAAACAAGGTATTTATTTATTTGGGGAGGTTAGCTATTGATAAGTTGCACAACCAAAACTTTTCAATATTGTGAGGGTAAATACAATATATTCAGGATCTTTAAAATAGTCTAGGTTGGTTTAGACTCCCTGCTGTGAACAACTGATTTTTTTTTCTGTTAGCTTTTCCTGACATAAAAACTTTTCTTAAAATCAAAAGTAATTTCCTTAGAAAGTTTCTGCCTTCTGGATTTTTATTTTGGTTTAAATTTAATTTAAAAAGATTTAGGAAATGAAAAGTAGCTTTAAAAAGAATCAGGGTTACTTTGTTAAATCACATTCAAATTTGAATTTAAAAGGAAAAAGTTTGGCTCATCATTTAAACTTTCCATCAATAAAAGCAAATTTTAGATTAATTTTTGATGGTCAAAAAGTACTCATTTGGGGGTCTTTTTGGTAGAATAGCATAGTGTAAGTTCTCCTTCCTAAACAAATTAGCCTCCCACATTTTTGCTTGTGTTTAGGAAACCGTGCCGGCACGGGTGCTGTATGCACAGCTCTTGTGCACTCGGAGGAGCTGATAAATATGACACACACCTTCCACAGTCAGACGTGCCATTCACCATACTACAGCAGTTTGGCTGTGTCTGGGAAGCCTTGGAACTGGTATAAACATACAGCACTGCTGATCCACTTGTGAAGAATAACACCGAAGCACCCAGCCAAGCTGTAGCAGACGTGACTACCCCAATCGGCATCAGGATGCCAAGAAACCATGGACAAGGGATTAAACCTCTTGAATTTTGTGTATTTTCTGCCTCACACAGACAAAAACCTTGATGCACTCTTGTTCTGCATGCAATTGTATGCAAATGTAGCCATAAAAAAAGACAACATGCATCAGCTTCATTTTTTTCAGAAAGAAAAAACAAGCAAAGTGAAATAAAAGAAACAGATTTGTGTTTCTCTTCCACAGAGAGGCACTGAGTCTCCCATCATCACAAAAATCACACTCTATTAGTTACTGACATTTCAGTAGCTATCATTGTGGTTTATCAGGACTTACATTCATGATGTAAGGAACATTTTAGATAAAGTGCTCCAGTGCTGGGTAAAAAGATGGGGTGGTTTGAAGAAGGATTTAATACAAAAATGTGGTCACAAGTGGGAACAAGAGGAGAGCAACACTGATATTTTAAGTAATCTGCAATTGCTCTACTTGATGCAGTCACAGCACACACCAAAAGATTAGAGAAAGTTTCCAACTTTTATGCTGTGGAATTAATTTCTTTTATCACCTTATATTCCATGGCAATGCTAAAGTGCTAATGTGCTTAGGCAATAAAGCATTAACCAGTGAGTATTCAGGGAAGAACTGGGTGTCAAGTGACTTCTTTAAAGTTTGATGTCTAAGCATCAAGTTTTCACTAATTCATAAATAAAATAATACTTCTTGAAGTGTACTGACTGCTTTCTTTGCCCAGTGTGAAAATTGTCCTCTTCTGGCAGCTCACTGTGCTGCATTCACATTGTGATCTTGATGAGTTATTTGTTTCCCCTCCTTGTTTTTGTAAAGGTTTGCATCTTGAGAGGTGTTCTCCTGGAAGCCAAATAGCTGAATCTTGTAGGATGCATCACCACATATCTTCATATGTCTCCCTGGATTCTGTTTAAAATCATGCCACCTGATTTGCTGAAGTACTGGAATGCTGAAAAAACACCACAGGAAAACAAACAAGCCCCTCACACACACATTGCAAAGGCTCTGAATTTTCTCACAGATCTGAAAGCATTACATGCTTGCTCACCACACAGAACATTGCTCAGTCTATCTTCACTAGCATCCATTATTTCCTCTTTTGAAACTCATGCTGAGTTAAAAGACTGCTTTGTGTGTAAAAAGGCAATAATTAATAACATATTTGTATGTGAGAAGAGAGTTTTATTATCTTGAAACAAGCAATTAGATGGGAAGGAATGATAATGTCACACTGACAACACTAGTATGTATAAAAAGGAGAATGAGCTAATCTTTCAGTGTCAAACACAAACCTGTTATTTTAATGCCTTGCCCAGTACACTTAAATAATAGCACTATCATCATGTGAAGTTTGTGTTCAATTTTAAATATAGACTTAATATATCATATTAATTTAGTATTAATATACTTATTTTTCCATGCTGCTTTGAAAAATATTTTATAATATCATACATCAGTTTCAAAGAATTGAGAGGATAACTTAATTTATAGCCTGAAGCTATACAAACTTGATCATATCAGTACAGCTGTCAGGAACCAATTTACTGTCCTTTGAGAATTTTTGACATATCAAAATTTTCCCATTTAAAATGAGTCCAGAAAACTCAAAACTCCTAAAATAAAACAGTAAGAGCCAACTAATCCTTCAGTTCATACACAGTTTAATTTCACATATTGTATAGGCATGTATCTTGCATGGCCAACAACAACAACAAAAGCCCACACTAATGACTGGTTGTTTTGAAATTCTTTTTTACTTTGTTAATTTTCATTCTCATCATTCACTGGCTTTTAATTAATATTTTTGATAACAAAAAGAACTCATCCTAAATTAAGAAATATTATCACTATTAGAGTCAGCTCTGTTTACTAGATCACCAAATCTACAGAGTCATAGAAAATTGATTTCTCACCAGTAAGAAGATGAGAATTCTGCATCTGGGTATGTGCTTTAAGACAATTATTCCACTTAAGAAATGTCACATACACACAAAAAAAATAAACATTGAATATTATTAAATTCTTGTCTAATTATTAAAAATCTGATGTTGCTCTACTTTTTTTTGAAACCAAACTCATATCTTTTGATTTGCAATTCTGAAAAAATACATTCATTCTGAGAAAGATGGGAGAAGCAATCCTATATATTCAGTATTACTGAACATTATAATCATGCTAATAGTAAATCCTAAACAACAGTTCCTTAAGAATGTTTAAGAGAAACAAAACTATGTTATTTTCTACAAAAATATGGAAAACTGTTGGCAGTTCTTTTCCTGTTTACCCTGTGTTTATTACTCACATTTTGTGCATTAAAATCTTATTGTTTATTAAAAATGAATTAGTGAACTCAAACCTTATGGCAACAGAGGAACATAACAGAATGAAACAGAAACTGTCAGAATAAAGCAAATCTGCCCTCAAGCCCTATTAATCTGAGGCTTTATGGCTGCCTGCTGCTTGTGCTAAGATGTCAACAACTGAAGTGTTATAGGTTTGGGATATTTTTAATCTCTAAATGCAACAACTATCAGTCAGAGGAGAAATTACATTTGACTAAATGAGTGTGGTTCTCCTTTGGGGTAAAGGAAATGTGTCAGAATTATCAGAGAGGGGCTGGCATAGAGTCTGGGCTGCATTAATTTATCTTGGAGGTCTTTAATGTCTCCAGGACAGTAGTTCCCACAGACCACATGCTTTTTCTGACACACTGAGAAATTTCCCAGGAGACCTTGTTTTACTTCACAGTACCACAAACAGTTTTAGGCAGCTTGACACAGACTGAGTTTCATCAGTGGTCTAATTTCCCTAGGATTTAAATTCTCCTTAATGCCAACAAGGGTATTTGTCCTTGGGATAAATTGCACATAGGTGGAATTAAAAAAAAAGAAAAAAAAATCCTTTAAGATTATGAATGGCACTATGGTTAAAACTGTGGTGTTAATACATATTTTAAAGCTAATAGTCACATGTAGAATACTTTCGAAAGAAATTCTTTTGTCACTCTGCATTCTTAACTTTAAGAGGAACAAATTCAATTTAATCTTTTAAGAAGCTTGGCAGAAGGTATATAAACTGAAAAACAACTAGAAAAAATAATTGAGAATTTATAAAAGAGAAGCTGAAAGAAATCCCATAGGGTAGTTTTAAAAGGATGCAACTTATACTAGGGGAAATAGAGCAAACACTGGCATGGTAGTCCCCACACTCATTCTGTCCACAGATCTAAAGGATAAACAATCATTGCATTTTTCCTGGTATGAAGGACCCTGTGGATGCACGACTGTTGCAGCTTAGCAGGAGAGAATTATTTTGTAATGCAAGCTCTTCAGACTCATGCAAATTAAATTCTTTTAATTTAGTCCCCTTTTTAACAGCCCTACAACTGTTTCTGTGTGCTATAAAACATCCATTTGCGAGCTAAAGAGAAGCAGAGTGGTTCTTAGGGTTTAGACACTGGAGAAGAGAGTAAAATTCCCCTCATACCTTCTAAGAGGAAATAGTAAAAGAGCAGAGCTGCAAGAGGAAAGCAAGTGTTGAGGCAGGCTCATGCCATGGATCTGGTTTGAAGGGGCCAACAAAAGGGTGGCTGTTCCTTTCTTAATCACAGTATAGAATTTTTTGAGTTGGAAGGGACCATAAGAGAATGGCCCATACAGGGATGACACCCATGACCCTGGTGTTCTTAGCACCATGTTCCAACTGAGCAGCCTTAGAGTAACTGAGCTAATCTCAAGGTCAGCATGTGAGGAGAGGAGTTTTGACAGGCAGTACAGTAAGATCAAGTCAGTGACTGAATCTGCATATTTTATAACAAAAAACCTGTTACATTGAATGCACTGAGATTAAAGCACAGGCATTTCTTTTATTCTTTTGAGTACTCACACTCTTAAGTTTTGCTCAGTCATTTTCATAAACAACTGGCTAAGTTTGGAAAATTTCATTTGCAATAGAAAAGCCAGAAAACCCTATGTTAAAGCAGTAAAATGACACCACTATATAAAAAATGCTTTGTTATCTATTTGATCCACTAAAAGTGCCTCTAACCTGCAGATTTCCTTATTACAGTGCCCTCAGTTCTCTGCTTGACTTGAGAGAAGAGAATCAACATATTAGCAATGTATACACTAAGTACACCAGTTCATCCCCAAGGCAATGCTGTAACTTTTACACATATGATGGATGATCTTGGTAACAACTGGACAAAAATGATGCTTTAAAATTTGTACTGAAATTTGAGCAATAATAATTCTTAATAATTCTTAAGTCTTTAATATTAATTGACCACAATATCTACAATCAAAATTACAGAGTGAGTCTTCAGAAATAATGGAAGCTATTAGAAAATGTTATACTGTTATTTGTAAGAAATAGAAATTATTTGCTAACAAAATCAAGGAAAAATGTTCCTGTCAGCTCAATTATTGCAACACATTCTTTGGAGCTTGTATTGCCTATTCCCTTGCTTTAACCTTTTCCTTTCAAGAAATGCGGTTTTCTTTGTTTTGGGTTTTTAAATTTATTTATTCTATTTTCCATACTGCTACAGCTGATGTAGCCTTAATTTTAAATTTTCTTCTTTATTTTTTCAAAAACAAAGTTTTAGAAGGGATGTGCACAACAAGCAAGGTCAGAAATATTACCAGTTAGTTTTTCTGGCTCATCTTTTCAGACTAACAACTTTGAATGTGTTTTATTTTAATTCCAGTAACTTCATGAGTTTTGCTCTTCGGGTGGGTGCATGCTTCTGGACACTCTTTTAATTAAGTAATAAATATTTCCTGAAGACAGCAGGGCCCCATAGAGAAAGAAATGGGAAATTGGTCGAATTTGAATATATTCATGTGAGTGCTGTGATTTGCAACTTGACAAAACGTGTAAATCAATGGAACTTTTTTATCATTACTTTACATTCCTGACCAATGTGTGTAATAGTCATTAGACTTGAATGCAGTGATAAGAGCTGGGAAACACTGAATGCCTCCTGACAAGATGGAAGGCAGCTCAACCTTGTTAAAGGTATGCTCCATTTTCGCAGATGGTGGTCTTACGATGTATGATTATGTGAGGAAAAATCATTCCTTTAGGCACAGATGGTACTTGTAATTTTACTGGAAAAAGCAGCAACAACAAAAACAAACAAACCAACAAAAATAGCAAAAACCCAAAAACCCCACTACCACAAAAAAAAAGAATAAAAAAAATCCCTAAACAACACTTCCTCCCACCAAAAAAAACCCACAATCATTTATAAAGGTACCAAATATATCCATAGAGAAAACTCTTTCTGCTCAACTGGTAAGCAGTGTATTAAAGTTCTGCTGTTGTTTCAAAGAGCAGAAGGCACATTCCCTTCTCACTAACCAGGGCAATGTGGCAACAATTAAGCTTTGAACTGATTCCTGCAAAGTGGTCTGAAATCCACATGATCATCTAGGGAAGACACAGCACACAAAGGGAAGTTCCCCAAGCTCTTATATGAATGAGACAAGTAATTTCAGCAGTTTCATGTGTGCTGTTCTTTCCCATTCCTTACACTCACACTAAGAGATCCATGGCTATTTAAACTATAGAAGGGAATCATAGAATAGCTTCGTTTGGAAAAGACATCTGAGATCATCAAGTCCCACCATTAACCCAGCACTGCCAAATCCACCACTAAACCATGTCCCTAAGCAGCACATCTATATAGATTAAATACCTACAGGGATGGTGAGTAATCTGCTTCCTGGGGCAGCCTGTTCCTGTGCTTGACAACTCTTTCAATGTAAAGTTTTTCCAAATATCCAACCTAAACCTACACCCAGTAATGTTAAACAGCATCTTACAACATAGTTTCAAAACACCTAGCATAATATGTTGCCAAGTTCTACAAAAGCCCACTATTCACCAAAAAGATAGAAACAAGTAGTAGTAAAGGCTGATTGTAACAACACAGTATTGGAGATTCATTCAAACATAAGTTTAAAAAATCAGCTGCATCTAAATTACATGTTGTATGTCTGCTAAAGCAATTTGAATATTTTGCTTTTTGGGGAGACTCAGAAACAAAGTACTCTGATACTCCATTTGGCCTCCATCCGAAGAAAATGTCTATGCAATCCAGGAAGATATTTTAAAGCTTGAGTTTTTCTGTACCTCTTAAAATAATGCATTCTTTGAGCACTGTATATTGTTTTTCACTAAGATGTTAATATCTTTTGGATTTTGAATAAATTCTGAATTTGAATAAATTTTGGATGCTTTATTAGACAAGATAACCAGATGATCAGGCTGCGCATTTGGATACATTTTTCTAATGTATTTTCCTCTCATTTGCCTCTTCTTTTTATTCTTATTTTGATCTATTCTCCCTCCTGTTTGTTTTTGTTGGGGTTTTTTTTTCCATCTTCATGCCTGACTTAAGGTGATTGGAACACAGCAGAAAATGTACTGAATTCATGTCATGTAAAGACAATATATAAACAAAAATATATAGCACTTTTATGTTAATCTTTATAAGTTCACCTCTTGCTGTGTGCACACATACAGAATTTGGTAATGAGGTTTCAATTAACCTCATGTAATATCCAGAAGTTCAGTATAATTCAGCCAGCATTGACTACGATATTTGTAAAGAATACTTTAACTTACATAGAGCCTCCCACAATGGGATCTCCTTTAAAAATTGTACTCCTCTGTTTAGAGTAATATTTGCCAAAAATGCACGTATATTAAAGAAAAATGATTCCACGGAACTTGAAGCCACATAGTTTTTCTAGTTAAAATAAATCATGTTAAATCAATCAAAGCTTTATGAAAATAATATCCAGGAAACCAAGCACTCTGAAGTTTATAGTCCCACAAAAGAGGGCATAGGGTTTTCATAATAAAAGAAATGCAAACATGAGAGCACATTATTAATTCTCTTTCTTCTCTTCTCCCATCAGAGAGCAATGCTATTCGAGTTGACTGAAAGAGAATTTTTCAAGGAGTTGAGAGTGGCTTTAAAAAAAAAATGAAACCAAAATTAGTGGCAAAAAAAGCTAATAAAAAGAAAAAAAAGGAATAAACATGCTATTGTTGTTTCAATGTTTTGCTTGTATTTCTACACTGAAATATTTTTAACTAGAAAAATCTCAATCATCTGCATACCTCTTACATGTCTAGTAAAATCTATCTGTGTATTCACTGGAACTAACTGTTTTGACCAGTTTAATAAACTATTTAATAGCACTGTTTATTTCTCAGTGATGCCACATATCTATTATTTAGATAGCAATCTTCTTGTAATTCATCAGTATGGCAAAGCCAAGCTCTGAGATAAAACTGACCATTGTGTGTTTTAGCAAATAACAACATGCTAAAATCTTCTTTCTTATCTTCTTTTTTATGGCTGAACTTTCATTCTTTCTTCCCTATCATAGTGGCTAAAAACATAAGTAACAAGTCTGGGGAAATTATCTACCTTGAATAATTGGCATCATGGATCATGGTCTTTTCAGAACTCTGGGGTCTAGAGGACAAGATTTATCTCACCTACCATAAGCAGTTGGAAGTTAGGCAAACAGTTGAGCTTCTCAGCAGGGTTCCCTCCATAGTCAGCGAGAGAAAGAAAAAAAATCCAGATGAGGTTGCTTAGCAACTTGAATTTTCTTCAAATAGCTATCTTAAAATGGGATGAATTTTCCTCTGGAGACCTCCTTCTCCTTCCACTGATTATCCATGAAAAAACTTGAAGTGGCTCTCTAACTTCTGGACCAGTAAAAGAGGTGGAATTAATTCCATCTCAAGATCCAATTACAGCATAATCAGAGTTCTGGTTGTGCTCCAAGGACTATAGTGGAAGGAAACTTTAATATTGCCACATAGAAGGTGAAAAAGTTCACCTAGTTCATCTTTTTAAGTAAAAAGAATATATATTTCCCAAACTGAAGTACAATGGCATGTGCTGAGAAGTTTATGCATTTTTGCATTGCTTTGCATCCATAAAGAGAGAACAATATGGAAGAGATCTGGGAATATTCTGCACCCACAGACTAAGATCATTGTAAATAGACTTATTTATAAATGCACATTTATCCCAATTTAAAAGGAATAAAAGTCAATTTATTCTGTTTTTGTTTCATCCTTTACCTTGTTGTATCAAGGGGCAAAACATCATCTGACAGAGCTTTGTTTCATTTTAAAAAAAGGTACTGCTAGTGCTTTTTACTGTGTTTGAAACCAGCTTCTTCTTCAATGTTAGGAGAAAACAACTCTCCTCCCACGATTTTCAGTAGCTCTTCACAACTGTCATATGTCACACACTCTGAGTAAAGAATTTAGGCATCAAGCTTATGAAGAAATGACAGTTAAATAGTTAGCAGTTTGTCTTGATCAATTTTTGAATGCACGTACAAAGCTCTGAAAGACTCTAGCTATGGAATCAAGGATGGAAATTTCATGTGGAGCTGAAGTGCTTTCTAAAGTTAGCAAGTTGCAGTATCGCAGTATTTATTTTTATTTTCAGAAATTTTCACCATGTCTGGAGTTTGCAGGTGACATTTACACTGCAGAGCACTTTACTTATGTCTCTTCTGAACCACAAGCATTCCTATTGTTGCCCTGAAACAATTAGGTTGGTAAGGTGTGTGTGTGTGTGTGTGTGCACACCTGAATGAGGCTGGGAGCAGTTTCAGATCAATGTGTCTGATCTAGGATGAGGGCTTTGCTGTGGCCCATTCGAGACATGTTTCTATAACTTGAAAAGCAGAGTGGTTTATGTTTGCCCATGTAAATGGCAGTTTCTAAAACGCATTACATGCTCTGTTTATACACTTATTTTCTGTAGAAGGTACTTAAACATTGTTGCAGATTTGGTGTTCTGTAAGTAGTGCACATGGAGGGTCACTCTGTGCTGGAATGTATGCTCCTTTGTACTGGCCAATAAAGTCCATATTCTTATCAACATTTAGGAAGCCTTATCTTTTTAATATTTGGAGATAAGGAGGATTTTATTTTATTTTTTTAGTGGAAATTGGACTCTGGTTATCCAAATCAAATTATCTCCTTAATTATATTTCTTGTACCAAAAGAATATATAACTTCTTTATTTCACCTCTGCAGATTTAGCTAATTTGTTTAACAAGAACACTTTGAAAAAGTGCATTGTTGTTACAATTAAATGGATATTTACTGTAGAAAAGCCAAGAAATTTTCCATTCAATGTGATTTTTCAAGTTTCTGGGAAATGAGAAGTCTTATCCCCAAGTATAACAGTTTCAAAATATTTGCAGAATAAGACACAAAAGATATCTGGTTGGATCAGGTCAACTAAAACAATTTAAATAATTTTGAAAGATTTCATTTTGTGCAGGAATCATATGGTCACAGTTTTGCCCCCAAAGCATGGATAAAGAAAATAAACAAAAATCAACCAAGATTTGTACATACTTTCAGTGAACCAGTATTTCCAGGAAAAAATAAATATCTGTATTAAAGATTGTGACCAGGACTAAGTATTAATAATAAATACTAATATAATATAATAAATACTAATATACAAATATAAGTACTAAAAAGTATTTATAAATGAAAAATAAAGTTATAATGAAGTCAGTTTATAAGAGAACTGTGACTGGAAACTCAGTTCGACACTCACACTTTAGTGTACGTTTCTTTTCATGTATTTGTACCTTCCATCTAATATTTGTCAATTTTACTTCAGTCTACTGCATTTTACCTTTTGTGTATGTAATAAATTATTCTTCTATGGCCATTTTGGTAAATTGATAGAAAATCTGAACAGTTCAATTTTTATACATAGTTAGATCGGGTTTATATAGTTTCAAAATCTTCACCAGCTTTAAACTGATTAAATGCTTGGAAAACATGGAGGCTTTTCTGCTATAAAACCTGGCCTGATGTTTAAAAACTTCAGTTCAGCAGAACTTAAACCAGATTTATCTAGTTTTAGTATTTCAAAACAGCGTATCTGCAGACTGAGGATAAAAAGCAAGGAAGGAATGATAAATACAATCGTTTTCTATTTAAAAAAAAAACAACAAAAAAATTAATAATAAATTTGAAACTACTAGAGCTTTTTAAGAATTTCTTTTAAATTTTTAACCCACAAAATCAAGTTAACTATGATATTAGTCTACAATCTTGACTTGCTGAGAAATAAATTTTGTTATGGAAATAAGTAGAGAAGGGGTGGATGTATGTAAATATGCATCTGCATGGCAAATAAACCAAATCACTTTGTGCCAACTATCTAAATAAATTATTGGGTTTTTAAAAAGCTGGAAAAATTGATTTTTGTGATTTAATTTATCTTAAAATTCTGTAAAGAGGGCTTATTAGGCTATGAAACTGATTATTGCACTTATTCTTAACTAAAGCTTTTACTACTGTATTTCCCAAATCAGAAACAAAAGTAACCCTGGAAATATCTTAACTAATCCAGTGATCTGTGTGGCACCAGATTTCTTTATGCATATGTTTTAACTTAATTGTTTTTAAAAAATAAAAAGCTCAGACTTTAACAATGTCTAATTGTTCTTATCATGTTTTGGTCTTGATATGGGTTCCTTCCCACATACTTGCCTTCCCTCCTCTCATGTCTTTTTTGGGAACTTAGAGTCATACACAGAAATAAAACAAGACAGAGTGGCTGTTCCTTGCATAATTTTATCAAAGGAGGAGGCTCAGTTATGGGAAAGAAATAGAAGATTCCTTATTCTCTCTATGTCCTATCCTCTGGATAGTATATACGTAGGCTGGGGGCAGCCAAAATCTCATGTTTGTCAGTTCTGGTTTAGCAATATTTGGGAGCAAATGTTAAAAGCAGGGGAATGGTGAGGAGGAGGGTGCATTCGCTCAAGTGACCTTGCAACTGGGAATGCCAAGGCCTGGAGAATAACAGTGTGGGAAACCTCACATATTACGCCTACTGCTGTTTGTCCTCTGTCTGTTTTGAGAAGACTCTCTGTGTGGAGGTGATGTAGGTGTTTTGAGAGACTCAATGACACTCTCACAGACGTGCTTGAGCTCCCGGTCTTGGGAGAGAGATCAAAGCCGAGGACACCTCAGCCTGGTGGTAAGCTGCACAAGCACAGGCCCTTAAATAAATGAGTGCAAACAGGCCCACTGTTCACTAGGATCAACTGAACCTGAAGGTGCCTGTGTTCCCACTTGGATGTCTCCATCCAGGTGATTCAGGGTCCTCCAGTTGGAGTAAAGAGACAAAATTACTCTCTGCATTTCAGCTGTGATTTTGTGGTTGTTCCAGCTGCCTGCCTGTGTTGACTCACACAGTAACATTCCAAAAATCTTTCTAAGTCATACACTTGATCATATTTTTAACAAATGGATCATTTAAAGTCTTTCACAGAAAAAAAAGCTGTGAGAAAAGCTGAAAAAGAAACTAAAAAGCATTCTTCTGAATTGATTCACTAAGTGAAAATACAGATGTTTTTAAGATTAGATTTTTCAACTAGTGATTGAAATTGGTGGATTCAGTTTCTTTATGTTTCATAATCTTAAAATGTCTGGTGAAAATTAGCAGAGTTGAAGTACAGAACTGCTGGCATTGGTCTTGTGAATCTCTGGAAGCCTTTACTTACTTATATATTTCTTCATTGTTCTATCCTGTTCAGCACTGTTCTTTTTTGACATCACACAGTCTCCTATTTGAGAAAGATTAAATACATATTTAAGATTTCTGACAATGCAAAAAACTCATATTGAAGTGGCTTAATTAAGGGAAGTTGTTACTACCAAACCCAGGCCAAGTTTTCCTTACAGACCCTAGGACATTTGTGAAAATTTGGGTCTGCCTCGCCTTATCAGAAGTATCGGAAGAGATTAAATGAGTCCCACTAGCAAACCTAGACATCATATTCTGACTGCATATAGATGGAAAAACCTAGGGATAAAAATGGATCATTACTTTCCCTTTCTGAAGTTCTATTTGCACTTAGTTCTGTTTAAACAAGTGTAAATATGTCAGGAAAAGAAAAACTGATGGGAAACAGTGATTGAACTCAGAATGATTTAACATGGCAAGCAGCCTAACTCCGTTACTAGATCACTTCAGAGTGACCTTAGCCTCTGTGAAACAAGGAAATGTTCAGAATTTCAATGAAGATTTGGTATGTAATCACTGCTTCCTATTTCCCATGGATGCTAGCAGACAAATCTTTGTGAAGGTAAAGAAAGAAAGAAAGATGAATATGGGTGAAAAGAGACCTGATTCCAAGAGACTTCATAAAATATAAAACTGAAGTGTAGACTGTCTTGCAATACAGGCATTCCTGCCTTATCCTTTTGGCGCACTTTCTGCTTTTCCATATCTCTTTCCACTGCCCACTCTTTTTCAGAAGGAGAATTTTGTATTCCTCCCCTATATGGAGTAGCCCTCTGCATGTTAGAGCACAGCCTTAGATTTCCACCCATCTCTCCCTATTTGCTGTCACACCTACGCTTTTTCCTTTTTGGCCTACTTTTCATGTATATTCTACTTAGAGGGAATACTGCAAAACTTTTTATCCCCATCATGCAACATTATTTGCATTAGAAATGCTCCTTTTTTTCTGTCAATGTATAGCACATAATTTCAATATTTTCTCTCTATAGCAGTTATTGTGCTGTATTTAAAACACCATGAGAAATAGAAATGAGAGAGCAGACCTTATGCTGTCTAATATAAATAAAGTTGCTTGTTTTATTACAAACTTGTAGATGGCATCAACATCAAATGGAGCCATTTCCATTTATCTGAGTGTCCTACGACTGCTATTGAGCAGATCTATGGCTACCTTTAAACAGGGGCCAGTTCCCCAGATGCCATTGAATAAGTTCAAGAAAATATTTAAAAAGATACTTTGCTCATCTTTGCAGTTTCAGGGATTCCTTCGTACCTGGATGGTCTCCTAATATTGATCAGAGTAGCCACAATGTTCCCGAACAGAAGCCAAAAGGGTGAAAAAAAGCCAGCACAATGAAAAAAAGTAGAGCCATTACTCATGCCTTTTTATCATCCAGACATCTTCCTATTAAGAAAATACCTTTTAGGATCTACAAGATTTAAATCTGCACCGGGACCTTAGGACATCAGAGATATACACTTGTCAGTAGCTTTTCTTTTTGTTCTCCCATATAATTACTGGGACAAAAATGATACTAAATATTTTTTTCTAGTAGTTCCATTGCTGAAGTGGACCCATTCCATTCCATTCCATTCCATTCCATTCCATTCCATTCCTGTGGAATGAAAATACTAATTACAACTTTGCTTCTGTGTTTTCCCTGAACTACATTAATCAATTTTGTCCTGGGTCTGGATTTAGCTTTCTGATATTCCCATATTAGACCCAAGTGTGCACTCTGTGACATGTATGCAAATATTGCTTTCATGGACGTGTAGAGTTCGGAGAAGACCTAGTACATTTGACTGCCACTTAATTCAATATAAAGGCTCTGACTGGTGTCTGCGAATTACATCAATCCTTTAATAATTTCAGATGGGATCTAATGGCGAATTAGTTCTCACTGGTTACAGTGCACTGTGAATATGAGTCTGTTGAGCTCATCAATGATAGTACTAAGGCAATAAGAAGAGCCTAAAAATAACCCCTTAGATTTCTCACTTGGTTATTTGGTGCAAATCTTCCTTTAGTTATAATACAGTTTCACCACCAGATTAAACCCATGTCTTTTTTCAATCCAGCTAATGAAAGCACAGCCCTAATAAAATTTCATAACTACAAATCAGCCTCATGATTCATTTTCCTAAGAGAAAGTGTTGGTACCAAATTAATTATGCTACAAGACTATACAACTACACTTTGCAGCATTTTCTCCTATTCTGTTGATGCCCACAACAGCTGTCATCAGGATTTGTCATTACAGAAAGTAATGGCAATCAGTTTCTAGAAGTTCCATTGCAAATTTTAATCTTGTGTTGTTGACTCAAACACTCTTTAGCACCCCAGAGCCCACAAAAAAGGCACAAACAGCAAAACCCAGAATTTAGGATACTCCAGTTTTCTTATTTTAGTAAATGACGTCATGCCTTAATTGAAAATGATAGTTCAAGAAAACCACAATATTCTGTAACATTGAACATCTGGAGTCATAGTAGTGAGCAGTTATTACTTGTACCCAAACAGGCTGCACCAGAAACCAGGAAATTCATTGTTGTTGCTAGCAAAACTGTTTATTTCTGTGAATGACTTGAACATTATTAGTCACAATTCCCAAAACGTCCCTCGCAACTTTGTATTATGTTCACTTTCAGGTACAATGACAAGCCCATCATTAACAATAGCTGTAAGTGACACTAGAGATGTAAACCTATTGAGCACACAGAAAATCTCACATACCTTGCTTTCTTTCATCTTAAAATCATTTGTCAACATAGTAGCATTGAGGGATAATTTTGCATTCTCCAATGTGTATTGCACACCAATGTGTTGCTAGTATAGATATTTACAGTAATTTTTTTTTTTTTCTCCTTATAATTCACAAGTTAGGGGTATACCTTTACACCTGATCTTAAAACAGACCAAACTGAGCTGGTAACATGAACCTCTGTATTTAAGCTTCAGTTAATAAGAGGGTCCTTAACAAAGCCCTCCTCTCTGAACCCTCCCACCGCATTCAGTTGCAAATCAGTGTTTGGCTGGCAAAGCCGCCGTGCTGTCCCCCCCAGCCCCAAACCTTCTCACGCTGAGCACTGCGGCTCTAGCAGCAGCAGCATCTCTGTGAGGGGCAGCAGCACCTCTCCTTGTCAGGGACCTATTTTATTCATCAGCGGCACTGAATGGAAACCAATCAGACAGAGAGCCCCTTTGGCTTCTGCTCGCTGCCTGCCTGACTTAAAAGTGATGCCGGCAGAGAGGGAGCCCTAGCGAGTGCGTTCGGCGCTGGAGGCGCGGTAACATGCGGAGGGCAGCGAGCAGGTAGAGAAGCAGCGCGGAACGGACGGGACCGGGCTCACACAGCCAGCCTGGGTGAGTAGATCAACTTTCTGTAGCATGAGAACTGCACACAGAGAAAGAGCTGATGTTTTCTTCAGGAGTGTCTAAAATGCTGAAAATGTCTTAAAGATACTTTTTAGGGAAGGGGGAGTGGAGGGGCAGTGTCAGCAGAGCACTTTGGGGATATTTTTCTTGATGAGTTCAAAAAGCCCACAACCCACTAACTTGCTGAAATTTAAACTTCTGATACACTATATATGACAACTACTTGTGCATATTAAAAAAAATAGCAATGCATATGCTCCTTGGCAATACTGTTAGATATTATTCAGCTTTCCTTGCCATGTAGGAGTTACAATATAGCCTAACTTTCATGCAGGATGCTTTTTCACCTCTCCAGATAGAAGCTATCCCCCTTTTTTTTTTTTTCTTCACATATGTGTTTGTCAATACATCTAATAAAAACAACCCTGGTTAAGAAGGATGAAAAAATAGGAGGTCCTTGTTACGGCTAAGAAGGAAGTACTAACACTATTTTTAAATTTTCTTTAGTGAATGTAGCAAAATTAGTGGGATTTTTTTATATATGTTACAGGGGGAAGTGCAGCTTAGGGTTCAGAAAGATTGAGAGCTGAGGAAAATGTCCCTTTGGATATCTGTAGCAGTAAGACAAGTCAACAGGCTTAAAGTGTAAGGATGCTTTCCAGAAGTGCTTCCAAACTACCTTGTCAGTCTAATATATGTAATCAGAGAGTCCCACGGAATGCAAGGCAGAAAGCATAAAAGATCAAACTGACCACTTGATTCTGAAATAACCAGCAGAAAACAACTGAATGACATTTTGCCTTTTCACATGCAAGTAACATGCTGTCACATCTGTTTAATTTCACTGTATGAGCTTCATAGAAAGAATGATGTATATGAACTAAAAGGAAATTGGTATCCCTTGCTGTTGTAAGGCAATGTGCATACAGCAGCAACTCACCTTGTCACAGATTTAAGTCATAGTTCAGAAAATGGAATGGTATTTTCTTAAAACACTTTCCATTTTCAGTAGACAGATTTACAACCAATGTGTGAGTCTTGCTCTGATTTAAGGGATAAAAGTGATAAAACTAATATTTTAGTGAAACCACAGCAGGATTATGCTTCTTTGCTCAGTATTACACTAGCTACTCATGCTAAAGATAAATATGGATAAAAAGGGAAGTGTAATACTTGCAATAGTTTTGGAGATGAGATCAAAAGATTTCTTTAATAAATTATATTGGTCATAGTGATAAGAATTTCTAATGACAGATCTTTAAAAATCAGGCTCCAAATCTTTCTCCATATCTGAAATGATAATTTTATTCCAAAAATTGAGTGAACTAATTAAATATTCAGAAATCTTGTGTTATAATTTGTCTATGAATATTAAGAAATTTATTAGTGAATTATGTTAGTTGTTGAAAAAGGTATATTGCTATTTATATATCAATCTGACAGATAAAATATATTGTCCTGTCATTTGCATT
The DNA here is from genome assembly GCF_971803275.1 of Cyanistes caeruleus. Taxonomy (NCBI): domain Eukaryota; kingdom Metazoa; phylum Chordata; class Aves; order Passeriformes; family Paridae; genus Cyanistes; species Cyanistes caeruleus. The sequence continues at coordinate 80,490,652 of NC_141701.1, read as the reverse complement.
TCTTTGTGTAGTAATGTAAATTCAAGAGAGAATTAAATATGTTTACGTCTAATGTAATTTAATTTTCTATTAACAAATATTTGAACATTATACAGTCAAATGTCTGTGAAATAAATAATTCTTGGTTTGGGCTTTTTTACGTTAGGTAAACAAGATTGATTTTAAATGGAGAAATGTAATTGTATCAGTACTATTAATACTTGTACCTAAAACAGTTGCCAAGTCTTTTTTAACTTGATGGAGTGAGTTCAGCAATCAAAGTTTTTTTATATGCTTATTGTGTGAACTAAGTAGAGTTTTTAATTTAAGAGATTGTCTTGTACCCATTATTGTAGAATATTATGCTGTGTGTGTAACCAGTACATCTCACCTAAACACAAAAAGAAGTTTGGTGATGCAGTTTGTAGAGAAAATGTGGGGAGAAACATCTTTGCCATGTACTTTGTACAGATCCATGGTAAAACTGCTTGAAGCTTTCAGAATTTTCACACTTGTCTGCGGAAGTGAAAATTCTGTAAAGGCTGTCCTCGTCTCCAGACAGCATCCCATGTACAGGACTTGTGCTCTCCTCTCACCTGCCTGTTGCTCCACAAGGATGCTGATCCCAGCATGGTACTGGCAGAGACGCCCTCTCATCATGGGATCAGCCAATGACGATGATTTCATTCCCTGACCTATCCACCAAACAAAATGTAATAACTGAAGCCCACCAGTTTAAATGTCACCACCCATAATGCTGCTGAAAGGACTGTACAACTTAATTCTGACATTCGCTTATCTCTGGCATCAGCACACGGTTTCTGAATCTGCACAACGTGGGTTGCAGGGAATCTACTTGCAGAAGCGTTTGAGAAGTAAAGCCAGATAGTAACAGGACTGTCAATTTTCTCTGAGGATGAGTTTGTTCAGGAGATATCATATAAGAAAACTGGGGTACATAGGCTAGATTATAAAACAATTTAGATAAATAAATAAATGTGTTTCTTCCATGCAGTCAGAACTATTTAACTTCAGAAGGTAACTGAAGCAAAAGAGAAAAATGTGTCTCCCACTCATATCAGAATGCCTTCTGAATTTCTAAGGCTTGCAGCAGGTGTTACATGTAAATATCTGCAGAAGCACTAATATTTGAACATGAATAGAGATGCCCAAGAAAAAGCTAACTGCATTCTGTATATGAGTGAGGGAATTTATAAAAATCATATATAAGAATAAATCCAAAATTTTGCTAAAAGTGGTAAGAGGAGAAGGAAAATAAAGCAAGGGTAAATGAACAAAAAGTATTTTTGCAAAAACAGTCAGGGTAATTTCTCTCCTTACCTTTTAACCGTATAAGAAATTGCTGAATATTAAAAGACAAGTTATTTTCCTGGCTTTCAGTGACTCGTCATGATAAAAAATACCCCAGTGGCATCGAGGACTACTTGTTGAGCATGACTGAACAGGAGAGGAGTATCTTGATCTAATCATCCTATGTGTCTGCAGCGCAAAATCCTACTTTTGGAAAAAAGTTGCTAGCTTCAGGAAAAAGGAAAAAATGCTGGATGTATACTGCAGCCCAGAAGAAAACCCAAAATGTTTTAGAAAAAGAATATTTTTTAATACACCGTATGTAATTTTATTATGGAAATATCAGGAAGTGAGGCATGGTATTTATAATCTCTGCAATCTTGGGAAGATTACAAAATGACGTGTGTGGCGTTGTTGTCATCCCATACAGCGCCACACAGAGACTTGGTCTCAGTTACAGAGTAGCTCTGTGTCAGAGCCAGGGATCTAATGGGCCCTCCACTTTCCCAGTTCTCCAATTTCTCTGTATGATTATATCAATGTTCATAAAAATATGTTAATCTTGAATACTTAAATAACACCATCAATAAACACAAATATTTCTCAGAAAGTGTATTTCTGCAACTGCAAAATGGAGTGCTTCAAGTGATGGCCAGTGTATTTCTTTGCTAGTGAAATTCGAACTTCTATAATTAAATTTCATAATTTTTAGTAGTAAAAGTAATAGCAGCATCAAGACAACATCACTTTGGATTCTGTTTCCTAATCTCAGAAAAAAAATAGTTTTTATGTTATCTCCTTATTTGCAAATGTCAAGGAGGTATAGGTAAGTACAGGTTTTCTGTATGTTAGATGATGTTCAGGTTGCTTGGTCCTCAGAGGCTGTATTTGAGAGAAAGAATGACCACATTCATGGAAATTCTGCCTATATTGATACTGCAGTTTTGGGCCATGCACGTTGGTATTCAAGGATTCCACTTTCTAAAAAACACTGACTATATCTTGCCATTGTACATAAGTATGTTGAGAAAGAGATCCTAAAGCACTTATCCAGACTCAAAGCAGGATCTTCATAAATTGCACCTAAGAAGATTTTCTATGAAATAGAGAAAATGGTGGATAATGCATTCTTGTTTGGGGATGGAAACATTAGGCCTTTTCATCATTTTAAACAAATTACACAACAGCTCTCAGAAGGAGATTATCTGAATTTAAGTATTTTTCAATAATAATTGAAGTCAATTAATGATGTATACAAGCCTTCTGGCAACATATACAGACAGATTTAGCCATTACTTTCAAAAAAATATGATCTATTATATTGATAATCAGTGGTGCAGAATTTAACATTTATACTTTGGCACGTTGTAAAAAAGAATTCAATAAAATACCAAGTTGTATAAAAAGTGTTCAATAAAGAAAATTTAAAAATATAATGATCTAAAAAACTCAGCTTAAGATCTTACTAAAATAATTGGATTTTATTTCCTCTGTACTCGATCATTCAATATTAGCTCCTATTGAGATGAAGAGGCAAAGGAAAACAGGTCTGAGTTGGGTATAAGGGTGAAGTTAATCCCATTGCTTCTGTTTTGAAAGAAAAAATAGGCACAGAACAAATGAAATTTAGCATTTTAAAATCCAGCAGTTATAAGTTCTGTATGATTTGAAAGTTTCAGTAAACTACTCACATTTGATTTTAACAGATAAAAATAGACCCAGTTTATAAACAGAACTGTTATATACGTAGATACATACATATATATATATATATATATTTATCTTCATGCACATATACACGCATCTAGAGACATAAACCCAAGCATAACTCATGCAAATTCTAGACAAAAATAATTAAATATTTGTACAAAGCAATATATTACAATGGGTTTGCTGAAATTTATAGTGCTGTATTATGGCTGAATTTTTCTGCCTACTTTGTTGTTTATTGCAATATTTTTACATGGTTTGCATTATTCTTTGTCACTATTTTCCATACTAGTGGATTTAAAAATCAAGTTTGTAGTGGGAAATTATTGTTCATCCTTCTTATTTTTAAGTCATAGATGCTGGTTGTAGGTAATCTCATGGAAATAACTTTTCCTGTGTAAAGTGAAAAAAATCAGAAAAACATACTTATTTCAAAAGGAAATTCTTGTAGTTGTTTAAACTATTCGTCAGGAGAGCTGTTTGTGCTTGTGTTGCATTCCAGAACCTGTATTCAGAACAAGTAATATTTTGCAATAAGACTGGTCCCACTGAAGCCAGTGAAATTACTTTTGTGCATTTCCCTTACCCCAAGTAAAAATGAGTGCTGAATCTGTATTCTTATAATGAAGCTATCTGATAAAAAAATTCTATTTTCCTCAGAGTAAACATAAAAATATTGAATTACAAAAAATATTTTCCCATTTCCTGGAAGATTTGCAATAATCCTTACATTTGCTTCCCAAATATAAAAGGTAATTTCATTGCTAATGGGAATTCAGACTTGTAGGAAAAATGGATTTCTATCTAAAAAATAATGTAGTCTCTTCATTCCTTCCTGTTTTCTGAAATCCATGGATTATGAGCAATTGAGCTTGATCTTGCTTTTAATGGTTTTAAATTTGTGTTATGTATGACTCCTTTTCTACTCAAGACCAGCTATCTGGCTGGATTTACATATATTCTAAAGTAAGATAATAAGTAAAATTCCTTGTATTCTAAATAAAATTAATTGATCTCTTCAAGTTCCTTCATGGAATTTGAATGACACTAAAGGTAATTGTTCTTTGCTTAGTAGTAGGAATAGAAGCAGTAATAATAAAGCTGAAAACTCACACATTACTTGAAGTACTGATTTTGTGATATTGTAATTACATTTGTCACATTTTGATAAAATTCTAGCTTCTGGTACTGCCTGCTCTTCCAGTTAGTGTCTTCTTGAAAAATCTACTTATGGTACCAAAACATCCCTGAAGTAAGCAAAAAGACTTTCAAATAATAAAAAAAAAAGTTTTGTTTAATGTACCTATAATCCTTTTATAGGCAATTAAAGAGAGGAAAATCTCAAAAAAGTTAGTATAGCTGCTCTCAGCTACCATCAGCCAAAAAAATCTAATGGTTGAGAGTCTTTCCCTGAAGCTTTCATTCAGGAAAGGGAAAAAAAATAACTATTTAGCTCAAAATGGGGGGTGAAATAGGAAGTTGCTAGACTGCACCACAGACTGAAGTCTTTAGCCAAAAAAAATCAAAAAAAAGCCCCAAAAATTATATTAAAATATGCTCATCCCTATTGATAGGTTGAATCTAAGAGATAATGATTTAGGAACATGCCTAGTGCTGCACATTCAGAAACATAAATGTGAGCACTACTAGAATGAAAGATTTAGCACTTCTGACAATGATACTCACTCTAAAAATTTATTTCCCATTTGAATTTATGCTCAGGAAATTCACATTTACATTTCAGAGCAAATTTTCTTCACATGTCCCTACAATATAGTTCCAAAGAATTTAGAAAATATAGGATACAGAAAAATTAAAATAAACTTCCCAAATACAAAAAGGCCCTCTATGTTTTTTTTCTGTGTCCCATGTGTTGAGACCATAGTTCAGAGCACTCCCCAAACCAAAAGCCTACAGGCTGAATAGTTTTTTACCTACTTTATATTTGCAAAGCAGTTATACGATTAAATAGAGAACTGCGCTGCTATATACAGACATTGGTCTAAGGAAGGAAGGAAAGAAAGAGGTAAGGAAGGAAAAAAGGAAGGCTTCCTCTCCAAGAAGAGTGGATTCACAAAGCTGAAGCAGCATAAACATTTCTGGATTGCTTATTTTGAGACCATTTAAAATGCAATACTGTGGGTAGCTACAATAAAAATAGGACCAAAATCAATGTTGTCGTTTATCTCCTTTCTTCACAAATAGCATCAGAATCAATATTTTTTACAGACTGAAAGCTGAAATATGAAAGAAAATACTCTTTAGAGGAACATAAATGAGGGGACGGTGTGGTAGAATGGAGAAAGAAAAGAGTCACGTTAATTTTCTGCTTCCTTCACCTCTAGTTAATTGGCACTAATTAAACTTCATGCTAGTCAGCCTGTGAGTTTAGTAGAAAATTTTAAAAGTCATGAAATTCCATTGCCTGTAGTGAAAACTTACATTTGTGTATATATATGTATCTGTATCTGTGTCGATATAGTTTTATTATTATTTTGATATAATTTTAGACACAGAGGTTAGATTCAAAGATTTAGGAATCTAGGTATACTTATATCTCTTTATATATCTACATATATACCTACATAGGTATATTTAAATCTATAATGTGTAATGACTAATAGAGATTTTTTTTGTTTGCTTTTTGTTATTTAAGTGCACAGCATCTCTGTTATAAAAGTCATGCATATACTTGCATTGTAAGTTCTCCAGAGCTATATGTTATATTTACTAATAGCTAAAGTAATATTCTTATGTGCTCTGAGTTGAGGAGGCTTTTGCAGGTAATTTTGAGTTTTTATTCTATAACATCAGACCTAGAGTGGTAAATACCGGAGAAAAACACAGAAAAACATCTGCTCTGTCTATGCTGTCATTCTAGAATCAGAATTGTTTGGGCTAGAAAAGAACTTCAAAGTTTGATCTCCCTGCCATGGACAGGAGCACTTTCCTCTAGATCAGGTTGCTCAAAGCCCCTTCCAACCTGGCCTTGAACTTTTCCAATGATGGAATATCCACAAATTCTCTGGGCAATCTGTTCCTGTGTCTCAACGGTTTGCTGTAAAATATTTCTTCCTCGTGTGCAACCTAAACCTTCTCTTTCAGTTGAAAATCATTAGCTCATATTGAGTTTTTCATCTGCCAGTTCCATCATGTCCTTATCAGCACAGCTGTTCTCAATCTCTTAATCCCAGAATCTTCAGTGATGCTGAGGATTTACCCAGCCCAGGTGCAGGACCTTGGACTTGGCCTTGTTGAACTTCATGAGATTTGCATAGGCATGTTCCTTAAGTCTGTCAAGGTCTCTTTGGATGGTGTCTCTTCACTCAGGTGTATTAGCTGCACCACAAAGCTTGGTGTCATCTGCAAACTTGCTAAGTGTGCAGTCTTTCTCACTGTCTGTGTAGTTTAAAAAGGCATTAAATAGCACTGGCCCCAGCAGAAAACCTTGAGGGACATCACTCTTACTGGTTTCCACTTGGACACAGACATTGACAGTAAATCTTTGAATGAGGCCATATCAGTGTAACAGTCTAACCACCAAACCTGTATGCCTCCAATTTAGCAGCATGACTGCTGTGGGGGGATCATATCAAAGGCCTTACAGAAGTCCAGGTACATGGTATCGGAAGGTACCTTGTCCACTGATGCAGTCAGTCCATCACTGAAGGCTATGAGATCAGTCAGAATTTGCCTTTGGGAAAGACATGTTTGCTGTCCTTAATCACCTCCTTGTCTTCCATATGCTGTAATACGTCTTGCAGGGTGATGTGTTTCATAACTGTACCAGGTACAGAGAGGAAACTGACTGGCTGGCAGTTCCCAGGGTCCTCCAGCAAATCAGCACCAATTTATGCTTTCAAGGTTTCTGCAAAAGAATTCCACTTCATTCAACAAATTTGTTTTGAGGCAAAAATTCCATGAAAGAGGAACTTTTGACTAAGTCACATTAATACAATTACTTAGTATGACTAATTGGCAACTTTCAGTGAATCACCCGTGCACTTTGTACCTCACTACAAGCACTGACAACATTCGCACCCTCAGAAAATTTAAGCAATTACTTCAACATGAAGGCCTAAGCTTCCCTTTCTGTTTCTCACCTCAAGGAGCAAAGGTTTAGGAAACCTGAAATCTTTTTGCTACAATGGAGGTTTTGGAATTCTTCATCCTTACTGTATGGTCATCTAAATGATCAGCGCCAAGGTAAACAATACCTCTGTTAACTTTAATTTAAATGTCCGTATACAATGCAAATAAAAGTTGACTTATGCCCACTTTGCTTAATTGGTCCTGAAGTTCAGTTTTATCCTGATAATTGAAAAGTTGAATGATGTGAGCATGCTCCCTTTAAACAGAAATTTCCATCCCAGTGACCACTATCAAGTATCTAAAGAACAGGAAGGACAAGGAAAAGAGACATGTTTTTTGTTTTTTTTTTTTGCAGGTCGTCTGTAGTAGTTAATTCTAAGGCACACTGAAGGAAACATGAGGGTTCCAGCATTGCCACAAGGCATCCAAGATTTCTTTTTCTGTTTATAAAAAAGACAATGGAAGATGTTATGGTTTAAATATACAGTAGTCATAGGACAAAGTCACCATCTTCATATGCAAGCAATTGTTTTCCCATGTGTGGTTGACAAACAGCACCACCAATCCCACTCAGAAAAAAAAAAAAATTGTTATTTGCCCTGAAATATAAAGGTGTTCATCTTTGAAGACAGCACATTTTGTAACATTTTTCCTCAAAAACTGGAATGATGCCATATGTTATGTTAAACAGTTGAGACTGGAAATTGATTTATCTTAACAAATCTTAATACTTCACCAATTATATTCATTAATGGTAGGACTGGATGTTAAAACTTCTAGGTTACCTCACTGAAAATTTTGAAAGTATTTTTCATTTGTTTTACTGTCTACAGCCCTCTGAAATTGCATGCAAAAGATATTCTGACACAATCACTATAAAAAACCTCAGCATTTAAATGCAGAAACATAGCTATGCTTTCCTTATATGTGTGTGTGTATATATATACATATGTACCTGTGGTCATAAATAAGTGCAATTAAGAAGTTGAAGCTCTTACTTGTGAGAGTCATGTACATTATAATTTCATTGAGTTCATCTGGTAGTGAGCAGGAGTACCACAAGATCCCAGTAGAAAACATGTGTGAAGTCAGTTACGAAAATGATTACCTGCCAGAATGGCAGCAAAATTATAACATTTCTGACATTTATTTCTTTTCAGTTTGTGTACCCCTCCCTAGGGTGTAGCTTTACTGCCCACTTGTACAAGCAGCAACCGGTCTCCCTGTGTTTCTGCTGTGGTTTGAGCTGGGGGACTACTGGGTTTTTGTGGCCAGAGGGACTTTTTGATTTGAGGAGAGGAGAGTAAAGGGTTCAGAGGTTTCTGAGTTGATTCTCAACTTCTGATGGAAGTGAGGAAAAAGAGGGTGGAACCCTCCACTAAAAGATGATCAGCAAAAAATTCCTTTCCCCATGTTCTGGAGACCAAACTGGTTTATCAGGTACAAGAAGAGATGCTTCCCCTACTCCAAGTCTCCCTGACCTGTTGTCCAAAAAAATTAATGTCACCATCATGTTTGTCTTAACACTTTATTGATATTGAATAATGGGAAAGAGTGAGAAGGGTGAGGGTAATTACTAACGTCTGTACTCCATCAGTAGGAGAACTCCAGAGAAAGAGGAGGATTGGGCTAAGCATAGGATCCCACCTGGCCTAGGTACATGCACCCATGTCACTGGATATCCATATCTTTCTGTCCTATTGGAGCAGTCATTAATAAGGCAAGTTATATCCTCCTCTATCACATTCATTCCCAATGATACTGACTACTTGGCAAAAATTATAACTAACAACTACTAGAAATATTGTTAATATTTCTGCATTCCCCGACATGGAAAATAGTACCTATTACTTAAAGTCAATTATTATTCGCATATTAGACACTGAACCCAGCTCTAATAGAACAACACAGCACTACCTAGATGTCTCTGGATTCGCTGGTTTAAGTGGGTGGTTCTTACCCTGTAAGTTCTGCAAACTTCTCAGGAGCCTGTTTCTAAGAAAACTGCACAAAAATCTGTAGTTCAATTACAAACAGTTTGAAATTTGTCATACAGAATTGCACTTTCCTCATGGACAATATTTATAGTATCTGTAATCTGTAGTAATTGTATAAAGGAACAATTTAGAACCATATGTGTCTACTGCATTTTCAACAGATTAGAGGTTTATAAAAAAAAAAAAATATGTGGCCTAGTAACCTTGTTTTGGTGAGATCATAGACTGCAAAAAAAGGATGAGATTATAAAAGAACAGGTAGTGGAGAATTTTTATTCATACTTTGTTGGGATATTGATATCACTAAGAAATCCAAAGGACAAAAGGATAATCAGGAAGGCAGAGACATTGTAGTTTTAAAGGGCATTTGAACCCTACTGTTATTAATATTATCTACTAACAAGTTCAAAAATTTGCATGGATATGATCCTGCATTTTTTAAGTTCAAGTTTTGCCTTTGACTCCATCTTTGATAAGAGTAACCAAATAATTTTATTTTTGAATTTGAAGTCCTGTTAACTTACAGGTGCAATGTACAATATACAGGGAGAATGTAAATAGTCATAGCTTATTGCTCAGAAAAAAATATGCACTGGCTTGAACAACACATTTTTTGATTGAGCTCAGACTACATACTGAATGTAAATCTTGAAGCAAGAAACACTAGAACATGAGAAAATTATAAAAATAATTATGAGGACATAACATTCATTGTAACAGTATAGTTCTTTCTCATGGATCTGAAACAATACAGTTGGTTTATTAGAGACCAGACAAATTAGTATTCCTGTGGTGCCCCTCAGAAATTGCCAATTACCAGTCAGTAATTACAACAAAGTATTTCAAAGTGTTCTATGACAGCAATCAAGTATAAGCTTCAGGTAAACAACAGAAGTGCACACAGTTCTGATGGAAAGCTCATCATGGTCTAGCTGAATATTCCCATGGACATCAGTAACATTTAGATCCAATCTTTATAAAGAGAGGAAATATTGTCACAGTCATTAAAAGGCCAAGCAGAGGACTTGAGAGCTGCAAAGGGATAGAAAGGGCAGAATGCACTGCACAGCTGAGCACCAGCTTGTTCAGAGTGCCTGAGGTTCCTGACCCTCACCAGGCTCCACAAGCTGGGCAATAGTCATAGGATGGACATGCTCAACTGTTGCACAATCAGGACTAATGTTAAGCTATTAAAATTTTTTCCTTTCCAGTCTCTTCACATCCTTCCCCCTGCATAGGGATTGGTGTGTGCACAGAATCCACACTATTTGTATAATGTCCATGTTATAAAATGTGAATTGATAGACGACAGTAAATGACAAAGCCAATTAGAATATATTATGTGAACAAAACTATTTGGATCTATTTTTTTTTTTAAATGTATTCTCTTTTGCGCAGAAGTAATCGGTATTCAAGCAAACAAGTGGAATCAAATCCATGTTACTTTCAAGGTAAATGTCAGACAAAACAGGATTGCAAAATGCCAACAGATAGTGATTTCTGATACAGCAGAGGATAATGTTAGATGAAAATACAGATAGTATAAAGAGATTTTTTTCTCCATAGGCTGGGAGGGAAAGGGAAATTATCTTGTTCAGCTACCAAATGAGATTGAAATATAATTTTAGTATAACTTAAAATGAGATCAGTATAATATTGTGAACATGGTGGTTATAGAAGTAGTAAATTCCTTTATTAAAATAGAACAATAGATTGAAAAAATTGCTATACATGAGTACCACATAACAAGAACAATAGACAAACACAAATTAGACACATGGCTAAAATCTTTGGTTTAAAAATTCAAATTCAAATGTATACACTAGTAATGTGTTGAAGAAGCCATGACTTTAAAAGGTATTAGAATGTATATATTACTGAAAAAAAATTCATTAAAAGATAGAGGCTGAGGCAAAGTGGAAAAACTATAGAAATGCAACAGAAACCTAACTGCAAGCCACTGTAGTTGACAGAATGCTTTTACTGGCTTATCTTGGAAGAAAGTTCTGAAATGTCCTGCAAATACTAAATGAGAGAAAAATATGAACAATATTAAGGCACATGGGCAGAGCAAATGCAGTACATGTAGGTAAGAGAGTAAAACCAAAACAGCCTTACAAAGATTAATTGGTTATTGAAATAGTGTCTTCTGTAAGTGATGAAGCAACAAAGAATGGAAATAAAGAACATTTGACCACACTTAAACTTTAAATGCATACCAAAATAGAGACATACTGAAATAAATATGTTAAAAAAATACAGAATTGTCTTTAGGAAAGAGAATGTAAAATTATAATTTTATGCATCATAGAAAAATCATTATAAATTGGGAATTTCAATTATCAAGTCACTACCTCAATTCCTATTAAGTCCACTTTTAGCGTAGGTGTAGATAAAACCTGCAATAGAATCAGATAATAGTTAAGCAATCTCAGTTCATTGTATGACAGAGGACTTGTGTAATTAAAACAAGACAATAAATTGAAAGTATGAATGTTATTGACTTGGTTATGAAATATTAAAAGTAGGTCTGATGATACATAAAAGAACTTGGTTGAACATAATTGGAGTAAACATTAACATATTTTCAAATGCCAACAGGGAAAACAAAAAGCAAAAATATGTCTAGAGTTAGCATTTTTATTTTAATTACACTTGCAGTGATCACATCCAAATGAGGAAAATTTCACGCAAAATATATTTTCCAATGTGTTGTCTTTTATAATTTCAGTACATGCAAGCTGGTTTTAACAAAAGTATTTTCATATGTATTCAAGACAAAAAGGGAAGTCTCAAGACATGAAATATGTTTAACCTCAAATTCATAATTTCTTTTATGATGACTTAATGGCAGCTAATAATATATTTTTTTATGGTATGAAATTAGCTGCTCTGCAAGATTACTGACTTTCATTATAATACAAGTGGGAGGGGGGTTCAACATGGAAATTAAAATGAAGTATTTAAATTTGTATTAGATACAATGTATTCAATAATTGAAGTGATTTTATTATTTCATACTAATTACTAGAACATTTCATGTCACAATATACATGAAAAAGTGGAAAGCTGTTTTCATATTGTGAAGCAATATAATAAAAGCTCATAAAATTTCAATAGTAGAACTGAAAAGATTTACTGAGATTTTAAAATATACCAACTAAAGAATTTTTCTTTCCTAGGAAATTTGAAAAAAATACAGGTAATGAGAGTAAATTATGGTGAACACTCCTTAAAAAATAATAACTTGATGAAGATGAATAAATTCTCATTTTTGTAAGTTTTGAGTTCATGTATGTTGCTGGAGCAAATTACCTGGAGGTCAAGTCACAAACTGTTACATCAAGGTGCATCATAGGCTGGATTGACTTTTTGTCATAAGAAGATATAAGTGGAAACTGTCTAATGAATTTCAGAATGGAGAAGAAACTGCCTAGATGATTTGTTCAGCTAAGTTATTTTTAGGTGGAATGTTTATTCCATCATGCTTTATCTAGTCATTTGCTTTTCTTGAGAAAGTGTGCAGTCCTACTTGTCTGCTTTGCAGTGAAGTCACTTTTAGAGCTTATCATAAGCTCAATAACATAGAAGTTTTCCGAAAACTTATCCATATATTTTATTGCGGGAGAAATTGTTAAGTGACATCAGATACCCCTGTGGTAAATACAAGTTTGCGTGAATGATGCTTATTTCCAGACAAATGCTATCTTTAAAGCTTCACAGAAAGTAGCAGAGGCTATTAAAATGCATGGAGAAAGTACTGCTATTATAAATATTTCCACTAAGAAAAATCTTGTAATAAATGAAACAATAGATCCAGTGTAAAACAGACTGTTTTCGGAATTGCTGAGCATCTATAAAACTAGTTTAGTTTGTGGACCTGCTGATAGTTTGCAGCTCTGAAAACATCAGATCCAGGTTTCTTGAGCTGGGTAATTGGAAAGTGTTTCTAACAGACAGCCATGCTTCATCTGGCAAATAGATACTATGAATGGAATGTTTAACTCTATATGCTTCTCTGAAGAACACTTATTCTATCCTGCACCTTTGTTCTCAAGTGTTTGTATCATGTCTTTTTTCCTTATCTTCTCAGTGCTTTCCTCATCTTCTCGCTTGCTCTTTCCCTTCCCAGTACTCACCTTCTTCTTTTATTCAGCATTCATTTCATGAAAGACTAAAAACCAACAAACAAACAAAAAAGGAGCTAAGGGACATAGTGGTTTAAATTACATAACATATTATTCTATGGTGTTTAATTTTACTTAGGAAAAAGGAGAAAAATAGTAGAAAAAATCACATTCCTTACAAGGGATAACATATTTTTGTATATGTGCTTTTTCAATTTGTACCTGGACTTCCATCTCCTGATGAAGATGGCATGATTTAACCTGGCATGTCTTTTCTCATGGTAAATCAAACTTATACTTTAGTTAAAAAATATTGCAAAGGGATGAAACAACTATCAGTACTTCTCTGATGCTGAGAATGCCAAAAGTCTTTCCTCACAAAGGGTTACAAGGCTGTGCTGGAATTCCAATGTGGCACGTGGAACTTATGAAATGAAAATGCTGTGAAGAAGTTGTGAAAATAAAACACGTTATTGATCACCCTGTGCTTTTCCATTCTACTCTTTCAGATATATTCTTGTCCACTGACCTTTCAGATATGAAGGAAATCTAGTCCATGTTTTCCAAAATATCAGCAATGCCTTTATAAGTGCTGTGTTCCTCTAAGCAAGTGTTTAATAAGTGGAAGTCTCATCAGTTATTAAAAGTGGTGTTTTGCATTAGTCTCAGTTTTTACAGAGACATGCAATCAAAGTATGTTTAGAAAATACCTTAGGCACTTTCATTTTATATTTATATATATTTTCCATTTCAAAAGATGTGAATTAAATAAAAAGACACTACACTTTTTTCTCAAAATTGATAAAAGTGCATGTAGGTGAAATTAGGAGCAAGAAAACTTTTTCCAACTATTTTTTCTCATGACAGGATATTTGCTCAAGTGTATTTGTCTTTAGTGTAACCATTTCACTCAGATCCGATAAGATTAATGTGTATTATCTAGTTCTGGATTATACTTACTAATAGTAAACAAACAAACAACAGAAACCTCAGAGCAAGCATAATCCTTAAGAAAAAGGAATAAAGGAATTTATGCAGCTTCACTGTCTCAAAAAGTGCAAAGGTATAGTATAATGTTATGGCTCCCTCTTTTGGATAACAGATATCTAGTATTCAATATTAAGAAAACTTATCATGTCCTTAACACCAAAAAAATCTCCACAGAGCACTATTTTTCCTCCAGATCTTGCTTAGAAATGATTAACGAAGTCAATGAAAACAAGCTTTTATAAGCTTATTGCAAAATGCAAATTTATGGTGGATGTCCATTTTATAAAATATACATGCATTTCCAAGATAACCCTGTAGTTAGAATATTTTTGAAATATGTTAAACATTAGTCTATCAAGTACCTAAAAAACTGGAACATGAAACTCTGATGGATTGCTCCTTATTTTAGCAGTGTTGTTAATACAAAATAGAGAACAATAAAGAGATGATTGATGAAAGCACTTAATCTAACTTGCCCTCTGAAAAACTGAGCAGAAAGGAACAAATTTTACTCTTACACTATTATTACTTAATTTATAACTGTGAGTGAAAAATGAAATGAATGGTCACTTGGGTTCTTCTTTTAGAATTTCCATTATAAATGCAACCTAGTTAAAAATCCATATGCATTGGTTTTGGGATATTTTTGAACATACCATTGAAGAAGAAAAAGAAATGTAACATGATTAGAATTAAAAAAGAATCCTGCAAAATATTTTTTTATAAAGTGGGAAGTGTAGGAAAGAGTAAAACTTGAAATGCATCAAATACAAAATAGTGACTCCTGACAGAAGTTACACTTCTGTGTTTTAAGATCTTTCTCTAGTGTAAGATTAGTAATGCTTGTTGGCTTTATAGATATTGTTGCATTTAATTCTGGATTTGGATTTTGTTTTCCCAAGTACTGGAAGCAAACCATAGTTCGTCTACGTTAGTATTTAGTCATAATTCCATAACAGGTTTAATTGTCTTCATGTATCCCTGTAGGCAGCTCTGAGACAACTGGAAATAAATTTTTTGAAAAAAATTTCCTTTGCAAAATTCAGTAGCACTATTCAATAACTTCAGCAGAGCCAGCTAGAAGGCAGTTTATTTCACTCAAAACTCCTTCCTCTCGCTTTCTTATTGCCTTTATAAAAATTATTGATGTTAGGCAGGCACATATAAATGAATGGATTTACAGGTTTTGTTTAGCACTTTCTATCGCTAAAAATAGCCATTCCTTAACATTCATTAAGATGTTGAGCTATACAATTATAAAATTAGCTGGATTTATATCATCAACTAACTTAAAATTATTATGTCTTGATGTTCATTTTTATTATACCATTGCAGTGTGTTTTCTTTTCTGAGCACCCAGAACTGCAATAGGACAATTGCATTTGATATGCTGGGTCATTATTATTCATTCTATTTATTAGTAACAGTTACTATAAAATGTTTATTTTATAACCAACACTGCAGTAATGAGATTTAGATGAAGGTACATCTTTCCCATGAAGAACTGCCTGTGGATAGTGCATATAATGGCAGTGTTTCAGAGTTAGGAAAAACAAGGCAATTTAACAGGCCTTATTGAAAGTAGAAATTAGGCTGTTACACTAAGTGATGCTGCGTACTCCCAGACATACTACTAAAACAAGACAGCAAAATTTGGCTGTAATAAAGACTGAAGAACCAAAAAGGTAAAAAGAAAGAAGAAGTTCACTTGCACAAGGCATAAGTTTGTTTCACATGACATATCTATTTCTATTTAAACCAAGAAAAGATTAAAGCCCAGAGCGTGTCACATCCTTATGTATAGATTACCTATGCACCATTTTTCTTGTTATATGCTTGAGTTAATTTATTTTCTTTGAAGTCACAAATTTATGACTTGTCTTAGCTACATGAAGCTCAAACAAAGATGTATCTCTTCATATATCATTTTGCCTTGATTGTTTAGGAATGCAAGGAGCAAGGGAGACAATCATAGGCATTTCAGCTTATGAAAAAGTGTTTTAAAGCCAGACTATGCACTACCATTTAAAAGTTAGATCAAAAGTACTAGACCAGAAACCATAAAGCAAATGCTTTGCTATATCAACTTTTTTCAATCATATTTCTACTCATTTTTCAGTCTGAAACTGGAACCATATACATAGTTTCATGCAGTTATAATTTTGCGTTTTACTCACTTTAAGTCTAAAGGACAAGGAAAATACAGGAAGCAATTCTGAAATGCTGTCTGAGAAGTTCTCTGTGTGTTTTGAATTAATACAAATAAATCACATGAAAACCTGAATATTCTGGGAATTCTTGCTGAGATATAGATTATTAAGCTCTCAATTCTGGTTCAGGCATTACTAAAGAAAATATGTCACATGCCATTTTAAAGCTGACTTGTATTGTTAGAGACATAAACTAGTTATTTCCTTCTCTAGGAGCCAGAAACAAAAGAAGGAAATAGCAAAACAGTTCCTAAAATAGTGGGTATAAGCAGAAACAACTACACTGTCATCAGAGTAAAATTAAATTATTAAAGACATAGCAGGTGACATATTTCTCTACATTTAGATGCAGTTTCAGGTGGGTTTGAAATTTCCTGCCATGGGACTAAGAAAAAAATATGCTTATAAACACATGAAATCTTCACTAATTGTATAAAATTGAGGAAGGCAAAATCAGGAAATATTCCAGGAGATCTTAAAACCTCATTGGGGAAAACTATAATCAAATTTTCGTTATGAAATTGGACATTAAAACCAAACTCTGAGCTACCGCTCATTGTTCTTAGTGGGCTTCTCTGCAGGACTTTCAAACACCAGAGGGCCACATCCAAGCTGTTAGCCCTTGGGAGAGAGTATGGATATTAAACCCTTATGGAGCAAATTGCAGAACAGGGCTACACTAAAAAAAACATATATACCTAATGGTCAGAGCTATGGATCACTGTGATATCCTTTCTGTCATTTCATCAGAGAATGGGGAAACATTTAAAGAAACTGCTATGACCAAAAACTTCTTTGGGAAGTTCCATGCAACACTTCACCGTCAGTGCTGTGCTTGTGGCTACACAGTGCTCTGTGATTCATTGGTCACAGTTTCCAGGAAAAAAAGAGAAGGAGTTATAAACCCTAAAGGAATCAATGCCACATCAGGTTGTTTATTTGTTTATTTATTTATTTGACCAGGGACTCAGCAGAGGATCTTATTTCAGTACAGTGGGATTTCAAGCCACTTCACATATACTACCAAGAATCCTAAATATCTCAGTGTTGAAACAGCTGAAATATTCATTATTTTCTCTAACTTTTCAATTGAATTTCCTTGTTGCTTGAGGGTTTCAAGGTATCAAAAGCAATACTAAGTTTTAAAAAACTGCTCCTGCAACTTGTTCCTGGTAAAACTGAAACCCAAACTGAAACTGAGGCACAAATGATGAAACTGTTAACAATACTTATACAGAACACAATAGTTAGACACATGGGGTACTGGGGAAAAGTCAGGGTAGCTCTTCAATAGGGAAGTGCTGCCACACAGACCTATTCAAGTTCTCTGAAAGTAGTTTTGATCTCTTTGATATTATATAGTTCTGCTTCCAGAAGGCTTTTGACAGGGCAACTCACCATATGATCTTAAGCACCCATGAGCTAGAGCTGAAGGTCCCTGAATATATCAGTAATTGATATATAATTATATCAATTATATATATATATATATAATGATATGATAGATCAGTAATTTTTATAAAATATAACAATAATTTTAATTAACGTTATTTAAATTTAACAAATAATAGAAGAATAATAAAATAAAGAATTAATTTAATTGATTAAATGACAGAAACTATCAGGGAGAAGTAAATAATGAGTTTTGACATTGAAATGTCTGTTTCAGTGTTCCACAGGGATCTGTACTAGAGCCAGTACTGCAGGTACCCATAAATAAACTGAAAACAGGTTTGAATATAATGGTGAAAAACGTTGCAAGTGACATTCAGCATGTGCTGGGATAAAGTTAATTTTCTTCATAGTCGCTAGTATGTGGCTGTGTTTTGGATTTGTGGTGGAAACAGCATTGATAATGCAGAAATGTTTTCATTACTGCTGAGCAGGGCTTATACAGGGCCAAGGCCTTTTCTGTTTCTCACAGCACCCCACCAGTGAGCAGGCGGGAGGTGTGCAAGAAGCTGGGAAGGGTCACAGCTGGAACAGCTGACCTCAACTGACCCAAGGGATATTCCAGATCCTATGGCATCATGCTCAGGATACAAACCTGGGTAGAGAAAAAGAAAAAAAAAGGTATCTGCAGTGTAAAGTAGTTTGTCTTCCCAAGTAACCATTAAATGTGATGAGATGGAGATTGCTCTCCTAGAGATGACTGAGCACCTGCCTGCCCATGGGAAACAGCAAATGGATTCCTTGTTTTTCTTTGATTTTGTGTGTAGTTTTGTTTTACCTATTCAACTGTTTTTATCTCAAGCCACGAGTTTTCCCACTTTTGCACTTCTGGATCTCTCCCCTGCTCTATCATATAGTGAATGAGTGGCTGTGTGAGGCTTGGTTTCCTCCTGGGGATAAACCACCATGACACAGAATAATAAAGCCAAGTGGGTGTGCAGAGGAATCTTATGACTATGGTAATACTAACATACTTCAACTCTGAAAATTTGTGATGTACTTCGCCCATAACTTTTCACTGTAATTACAGACCCTAGCATTATTTTAGCTTGTACCAACTGTAACTCCCCCAGAAAATTCCCATCATGAAATCTCATAAATGGCATGGACATGGTAGACCCATTTTGGACTGAGGCAGGTGACAGAAG
The DNA here is from genome assembly GCF_971803275.1 of Cyanistes caeruleus. NCBI lineage: Eukaryota > Metazoa > Chordata > Aves > Passeriformes > Paridae > Cyanistes > Cyanistes caeruleus. The sequence goes on along the minus strand of NC_141701.1, from coordinate 80,471,636 downwards.
AAAGTTTATCCATAGTGATTTGAGCCTTGCTGTGCCAACCAATCTCTACTGTGGTCTAATAGCTACAGTAGTTAGCCATACCTACATTTGAAGTCTACGCGATACAGTGAGTGGACAGCCAAATGATATATGATGAAATTCTTATCAAACTATGTGAAATCATGCACATGAAAAAACCCAGACTATACACTTAAAATAATAAATTCATACTACTGCTGTTGGGGAATAACACCATAATGTGACAAGAGATTATACAGGAAAACTTTAGCCCAGGGCTGTGCGGTCAATAAAAATATGCTACGCCATATATCATGATGAAATTAAGCAGAGAAAGCAATTAAGCTGCTGTTTATAAATGCATGAAGCAACAAATTATGATTGCCAAACTCAGGAGATATATAAAAAAAAAAAAGTAAGTAGAAGAGATTCAGAGGAGGGCTACAGATGCGATAAAAAGTCTGGCACAGCTTCCATACAAGAAATGTTTAAGCAGGCAGTCCCAGAGCTTTCCATCTTAAGCTGAGGGAGAAATTGATTTAAGTCCATACATTCGTCAGTGGCAAAAAGAGTGGAGAGGGAATAACTGTTTTTTGTGACTTCCAGTGTCTGTATTTGTTGTCTAATGAAGATGTCACTCACAATGTTCAAAAACAAACAAAAAGGGTTTGCTCTTTTCACAAAATTGGTAAATATGAGTCTCCTTGCAGAATATTGTTTCTCTGAGACACATGTTTTCAAAGAAAATCTTGAGAAAGTCATGGCAAAGACAATCTATGGGGGACTGCTATCTTATGTAGACTAAGAAAACATGCAGAAGAAAAACTATTATATGCTTCTCCACATTTAAAGGTTATCATGCATGTCTGCTTGTTGAAGATACCATTATTTATACTGTCAGGTTACTGACAAAACAAGCACTACTTTATTTTTAATTTATTCTTGTTTCATTTTGAAATTATTCATGTTTGTCTTTCATTAAAATGACATTAGGGTAAAAAATTTTTTGCTTCTTTTTTGGGGGAATGTTTTTAATTTTTAAAAATAGATTTAGACCTAGAAATAAGAAAAAGGAAAGTAATCAAAATTTATATTTCTGAGATCTATCTTAATCTTTCAAGTGAGAGAATTACAATTTTTAGGTTTTTAAAGCATTTATTATGGAAATATAGGATGAAACTTCAGCTGCATAAGACTTCAGATTACTTGAGAAAAATTAATAGCAAAAAAATTATGTTAAGGTTATACATTATTTCTGTTTACAAATTCCTATGCTTTCAATACTCCTGCTCAACTCTGAGAATAAAACTTTTCTGGATTTTGTGATCCCATTGGAAACAGCAGAAGGACATAAAGGAGGTTGATCTCTAATGAATGACAGCATTCAGCAGCTGTTCAGTTCCATGAGGAAGGAAGCAGTGACAATGGGCTACAATTACATTCTGAATTTGCTAACCACCTTTAATTGGTCAGCAACTCAGTTTTTCCAGTCCAGAGAAGTGAATGTATAATCCCTTGTAGGCAGTAATTAAGTACTTCTCTGTAGGAACAAGATTTCTTATGAGTCAGATGTACATGAGCAAAAAAAAAAGGATGGCAGAGATTTAAGTTTTTAAAAAGACCTTGAGATATTAGCTTGAAGATGTCCTTATTCTGAGAGATTCTGGCTTGTAACAATCTCTTTGGCCATTATACAAGCTGTAGAGTCAGAAAGTTTAGCAAGCTCTCATTGTGGTATACGCCATGCTCAGGAGACATGCAGAGATGGGAGGCACCAGATGTAGAATCTCAGAACGCTTTGTTAGAAGCTTGATGTGTGACCAGAGTAGACTGATACATAATGTAGCAGCAAGAAAAAGACATTTAGAGAAAGTGTGTAGTTCCAGTTATCAGAACTGGTAATCCTGTCATTAACAGTGCTGCCATAGGTGAATCTCATCTGTTTCTTGCAGAGAGAATAATGAAAATCAATATGTCTGGAAAACAGGGACCTATAACTCCAGATGTGGTTTGGGCTTGTTATCTGGCAGATAGAAAGCTATACTGTTTATGAGAAAAAAACAACCAAACAAACAAGCAAACCAAAAAAAAACCCAACCCCCAAAAACCCAACAAAAATAAGTGCCTTAATTTTGGCACCTGCAGAGTATCAATGTCAAAATACAGATGATCAGACTATGAGTGACAAAACAGTCTTAAAGAGAAGGAAAAGATAAAAATTATGCTTTGATGATAGCACTTATTTTTCCTCATGTTTCTAAAGGCTATTCTTTAAAACCATGAATGTGATGAATGTGTTGCAGTTGTAAATAAGGTGTGGCATAAAAACTTATAATGCAGCTTCATTATATGATAAGAGTGAAATGTGTTCCCTGTGGAGAAAAATCAGTACTAAAGATCAAAGAAATATCTTCAAAAGTCCCTGCTTTAAGGGTTTACAAGTGCTGTATTTCCTTGTACCCCTCATGCTGATGAAAAGGAGATCCTGTAAAAATATTCATTATTGGAGAAAAAAGTTGGTTGATTTTTTTTTTTTCTCTCTCCCAATGAGAAAATGCACATTTCACATGTGTAATCCTTCTGCTGTCTCAGAAGAAGATATTTTAAAAGTATCTTTTAACTTAATTTGATACATTGCTAAGAATTGAAATACCCTTTTTCATGATGGTTCGGGAGTGCTGCAGGCTTCATTCACTAGCTGATAGAAGGATGGTTGGAGGACAAATAGTCTAGAAACTGTTTCATTTGCTCCTCAGAAGATACATGCTCCAGAGAAGGGAAGATGGTATTTTCACTGCTTTAAACTACAGCTCTGGCTCTGCACAATTCTTCCAGTGGGGATTGTCCAAATATGAATCAACACATTCTCTTGCCAGATCCACCCACCCAAGGGTTTGAGTTGCTTACTGTAAGTGCTATTGAGAGGGTGACTCAGGCTGTGACGAGGTGAATTTGGACCTATATCTCCAATGTAGATACCCAAGAGTCTGGAAAAACTCTAAAATAAATGCTAACTCTCTCTTGTCACAGCAAGAGAAATGTTTTTCCTAATGCACCTACAAACCATAGATTTGTTTGCCTAAAGACATTAATTCAACAGACATTCCAGTACACATGACTATTAGTTCAAATTCCCTATTATTTTTATTAGCATGACTCCTGGAGTTATGTAACTAAGGGAACCTGCACTGGTGTCCCAGAAATAAAGAATTGCCTTCAGCTGTTTCCTGGCAAAAATTTTCAAATGAGCTTATCGTCACTGTATGCAGTGCTGAATAGATAAGCAACCCAATAGGCACAAACCAGTTCTGAATATCTATTCTGAAAGGTTTGCAGTGGGAGCTGCTGAGTGGGAAAGTGTTTCTTTAGTGTAGTCCATGTTTCTGTGCCTGAAGAAGTTCTGAGTACTTGAACTCGAAGAATGGGTGTTCATCAGTCAAAAAACCTGTCCCTTAAGCTTTGAGGATCCCTCAAGAATTTCTTGAGCTCTCCTAGAAATAATTTCTCCGAGAAATAATTTGATTACCCCAGGTTTAGTCCATATGCATATTGGTTGTTTACTTCTAATCTTTGCATCCTTAGCCCAAACCCCATGAGTAGGGAACAGGGAAAAAAAAAAAAATGCTTTTGGGCAGAAGAATGCTAAAAATGAATGCTGTTTTTAGGAAGTCGTACATCCAGAGACTATATTCATGTCTGCAGTATGACTGCACTCAGAGAATATTTGAGTGCTTCAGCCAGAGGGAAGCATGTGTACGCATCCTGGGATACCTTTAATTAGTTGGGGAAGTGATAAAACTGAACCTACAGTGGCGCAGATCCAGCCTCTTCCTAAATCTTGGTGTTATGGGTGGCAGTGTGCTGTTTATAGCACAGCCTTTTGTTGCTACAGCTTCACCATTCTTAGTGCTCAGTCTAGGTAGATTAAAGTTGCATTCAGATATTTTGTTCTCAAAAAAAGGCTGACAAAGCCAATGAGACTTATTCCATGCATGCAGGCTACACAAGATTTATATTTGCTATATCCTGTTAAAATACATAGTTATACAGATTGTTTGGATCATCCTGAACACCTTTCTCATTTAGAGATCAGAGTGTAATATGAAGCACTGCTCCTGCAGTTAACTGCTATTTTTAGCTATTTAGCACCAGATCTTCTTTTAGAACACAAATTTTGCCTCACTGTTAACAAATGAAACAGACTAATGTGGTGTACGTTATCAAGTTGCTGAAGGTTAGCTTTTCTTCATGTCATGCTTATGAGTGACTGTGCTGCACTAATTAAAAACATTGCCATGGCAATTGCTATAGAAACATTTAAATTGGCATCATCAGTAACAAATCCGTGCTATTGATCCCAGCAAGGCTTATTTCACACTACACCTGAAGAATCTAAATAGAATATTTTGCATTCAAAAGGACTTCAAGAGATAAATTTTTTCCAGTTGTTATTGTGCTCGAGAGAATAATGTTTTTCATACAGAAATTATTCATTTACCTGGAACTGTTGTAGGATTCTGATATCAAATTCCTTACTGCAAGGAGAGACTGCATTGGTTCTATGCTACCACCACATATCCCTCAAACCATACAAATGAAAAAATACTTATTACCTCCACTCAGATCCACTGATTTGAAAAATGGGATTTGAAAAATTTGAAAAAAAGCAGGTTCTCAGAAATGTTTGACATTAGTATGTTTAGCACATGAATTCCCCATCTTAGGAGAAGCTTCCAAGATAACTAGAAAGAAAACCATTTTCTATTGTTTGACAAGAACAAGAAGTTGGCATTTTACAGATTAAATGATGGGAGCAGAAATGGATTGAAAAGAGATTGCATATAGAATATTTATCGGTTGCTCGGAAAAAATAAATTATTCTCTAAAGATCTTTGCTCCTCTTAGAAGAAAAATCAAATTAGATGTTTATCATAATGTTCAGCAGACACACTGACCCAGAATAATAAGTCTTTCTTTACACCTAAAAGTTCCAGTTATCATAAAAACAAAAAGCAGGAAAAAATGAGCCGTAGCTTCATTTTTTGTTTTTCTTTTTGCTTCATTCTTCTTGACATTAAGGATGCTACCTTTCAACTAGGTAGTACAGTCTTACTAATTATCAAGGTAATCAGTAGAGGGCAGCGCTGCACAGAAAACCACATGCTTAAAGCAATCTGTTTAACTTCTGCCCTGGCTGAGACAAAATGTGGGAAACTAGATTCCTTTGAGAAAAAGACCTCTATGAAAAATTGGTGTTTGCACAGAGATAAGTTCTTCTAGCAGGGTCAGAACATTTGTGCACAGTGCACTGAGTTCCTTTGAATCAGAAAAGTTAGTCTTACTTTTCCAGACCATACCAGAACCCTTTGTTTCAGTATTAAACTCCACCTTCTGAGTCTACAGAGTGCAGCTCCTAACCTGCTTGAACAGCTGACTATGAGACAAGATTAATAAGTCAATGACCACCTTGAAGTATTTCTCTGAGTACGAAGAAAGAGTAGCATAAACCTCTTTTGCATTTAGACTATTATGGCAAATAGTGTTTGGACAGAAAGGAATGAGGGCAATTTCAAGAATTTAAAAATGTGCAGTTTGAAATAGTAAAAATGAAGCACTTTTTAAAGAAATTTTATTTACATTTTAAATCATCACCAAACTGAACATGCAATCATACATCTCTAAAAGGTCAAAAGAAAATATATTGATGTCACCCACTCTTCTCTGTCAAAAAAAAGAGTAAAATCAAAGCAGAATACATCATCTGAGTGTTAGATTTGTCTAGGTTTTGAAATAAGGACACTTGGAAGTGAAAATTTTAACTAGTTGGCATTTTTTAGTAACTTCTTTTTCACAGCAGTCTTTCAAGGCCTAGAGGTTTTAGATATTAGAGAAGAAATATTTTAATGATTTTTAGCAGTTTTATAGAATCACAATGCATTAACATTTTGCCAAATATCCATGTTAATTTTAGGAATTTTCACTTTGTTTATGGTTTGTTATGTTTTACTGCAGAAAACACAGTAGGGTCCAAGAAATTAGAGAAATAAATAATTCATGACAGTAAAGATATATAAATAAATATATAAAACCACAATATTTATCAGAATAGTTACATAACAACACTAATTCATATTAGGCAAAAGTAATCAAACCCAAAACTTGATTAATATGAACATTTGAATATTATCATTCAGAGTGTACAGAAGAGAATTCTTAAACTGCAGTCCCAGTGCAGCCATGATAGAGCACTATTTGAGGACACATCATGCAAGAATATCTCCAGAAGAGATAAGAGACTTGATAAGAGTCACTGGACAAAGCTGATTGTCTGACTTTTCAATACAGTATTTCCAAAGGTTCCTGTTCCTGCCTACCTTCATTCTGCAATACTTTAAGCAGGATCTAATTTACAAAGCATGAAGAAGCCCTTCAATCTGCCTCAGATGATGCAGTGGAATGGAACTGAAATACAAACAGTAATATCTTATGCTTTACATTAATAAATAACTTTATTCAGTGATAAAACCAAGCAGGTTATTTCAGTCTAATATTATACAAGGAATTCAACTCATCAGACTTAAACATGGATGTCAGATTGGCTGATTTTAGTTTTTGGGTTTTTTTCCTTTGATCTGTATCCAGTAAATTTCAATCACAAGGCACGATCATCATGTACTAAACATGTTCTCCAGTTAATGTCAAAATTTGCTGATATTAAATTAACCACAGGAGAGTTGCACTTTGCCCCTGTGCCTGCAACAGGAACATACTGAGCATTACAACGGAGAAAAACAGAATTCAAAGAAAACAAATTCATGAATGTATGCTAAGATCTATGTACCTTCATGATTTTATGCAAATTAAGTTAATTTACTTAGTGCTTTGATTCTTCAATTAAAATAAAAAGCAAAAGAAAACAAGTTTTCCTGCATGATATATATGATCTTCCACATAAATATGACACCTAATAAGTTGTTTTCTTTGTGTTTTTCAATATGATCTTAGAAAGTGATAAATATTCCAAGCCTTCACTTCTTGCTCAGCTAAAACTCTTTTTGAAGTTACTAAAATGGTTAGACTTTGATCCTCCTTCAGGATTTCTAGTTAGGACATTGAATCCATACAGAACATCATCATTTTAAGACAATTTCACACAAGGGCAAATTTCCAGTAATTTAATCATTAAGGCCTTTAGAGTACAATTTACTAAATGTTTTCCATTAAACAGTCCTGGTTCTCAACTGACTAATAATTTTCACAAAAAACAATCTTATTTCCAAAATGAACTTTTGTGCAGAAAAGACTCCCTTCCCATCTTCTATAAAAATCCCAAACAAATAAACAACAGAGTGAAAATCTTTTGGTAATGTCGGGTTGCAGAAGAAAGGGGGATAATTTTGTATGGGTTGTTTTAATTTCAAAATCTCTGAGGGTTCTGGCCTCACAGTACTATCACTGCTAATGGATCAGGATAGTAAAAGAAAATGTACTTTTGCTACTGAATTGTTTTCCTATTATTTTTTGTAATATAAAATGACAGCTCAACTAAAGATATCCTAAAGCAAAAACAGACTTAAAGTGGAAAAGTTTATGGAAAGAACTGTGACATCAGGCACTTCAGTTGTACTGCCAGATAAAGAGTATGAGATTGATTTGGTATGAATAAGTATTGCTTACAAACTTCCCCAGAAAACATCAGAGTAATTTTCAGAAAAATGTTAATTACAGTAATGTTCTATATCATGAAAATTCCCATTCATTCAGCCATGATTCAGGGTAAAATGAAATACATTCCAAATGGAGAATTCTTTTCCAAACACAGCGTTTTGCTAACTTAGCAGGATTCTTATGAACCCACAGTTGTCTAACAAGTACTTTTTGTTCTTGTTTAAAGAATCTGTAGAAGGCGTCAATAATATTCTACAAATTTCATTTTATTACTTCCTTTCTGCAGAAATAGAAGAAGAACCTCTGGACAATTGGGGGCTAGCAAAGGGGAAGAAGGGGATGTATTAATCACAAATTAAAAGAAAATTCGGGTTTGCAGACAGTTGTAAACAGATGCTAAGGGAGGATAGCATCAGGCTGAGCTGGAAGAGATTAGGTTGGAAGATTTCTTATTTGGGCTCTTTCCTTGTGTCAGGATGCTGCTGGTAGCTAAAGCTTTCAGATGGAGTATTTTACTCAGCTTGTGTTTTGAATTAACATCTATATGCCATGTGAGTGAACTAGTATAAGATGAAAAAAGACATTAAAGAACTTGACTTAAAACTCTCTGAGTAATTTTCATGGTTATTTGTCATTCCCGTGGCTTATTGTTGTGATCACTTGACTGTGTTCCTGTTTCCTTAGGGAAAAAAAGTTATTTCAACTTACACAAACACTTTTCTCTGTCCCCTAGGTTTTTCTTACAAGAGGAATATAACATTTGAAAAATTTGTTCTGGTGAATTATTAGAGGAGTGGAGGCTAACAGTATCTCTGGAAATGATGAGGACTCACTCCTTTCTGACAGTTTTGCTTTGGAGCTCTGTGTTTTATGTGGTTCATATGACGCCATCCCAAAAAAGGACTAACAAGCACTCACACAGTGAAAGGATAACAGGATTGTCAGAGAGTGATGGAAAAACACTGCACCGCACCAAGCGTGGTTGGATGTGGAATCAATTTTTCTTGCTGGAGGAGTACACAGGTCCAGATACTCAATACGTGGGCAAGGTAAGCTTTGTGTTTAAAGGATTCTTTAAAGGTGATGCATCTAACACCCTTGGTATTTCCACTCCTTCTCCACAGCTGTTGTGCTTTTTGTACAGCAGTGGTCTCAATTTCTCGTTATGTCAAAGTGCACCACAGGCCACCTGTGGTTCCATGTTTGTTTAAAGGTGTGAGAGAAACGAAGTTCAGTGAAAAAAAAAAAGGAAACTGTTCAGACTAAAATGTTCCAATTTCCTATTACATATGCCCATGCAAGTTTTATCACTTTTTCAACTGTTAAACATGAATATTAGATAAGAGAATAGAAAAGTTATTATTTCATTCATCTACCTTTGTGGCATTTGCTGTTGTACTGGGCTGTATACTTTCTGAAGTGAAATATACAATTCTATTAACAATAAAATTGCTGTCTCTCCATGATTCCAAGTAGGGCTATAGTGTTTGAGGGGGAAAAGAAACCTGTTTTTTTGTGATTTCTGAAATAAACTGAAAATTTTACTTAATTACTTGAAGGGCTTTACATTCTAGGCGATCTATCTACGTCAGATGTTGTCAAAAATGGAACCTCTGAATTTCAGTTGTCTCCAGTCCTACCTTTCCTGATAACATGAAACTCAAAAATTTCTGGATATTTAGCCCTCTGCTGTCTCACCATCCACAGATCTGACTTATGGTCTAGTATAACCAAGATATCTTTATTAAGATCTAGAATATCAGAGATCTAGAATACACCCAGAGTGACTTACAATTAAGGAAATGTTTATCTTAATGGTTTAAATTAATAAATGTCCAATTCAGTTTCTATCTTTCATCCACAATGCTGTCACTAGCTCTTATTCAGGTAATTCTCTCATTTTCAGGTGCCTAGCTACTAAACTGATTTTGACTTTCGTAGATAAAAGCTCCAAAATCCTTTTGAACATTAGCTAATATCTCTGGTCACATGATCATATGGAAAACATGCAAGTCATCTCCCAATATTAAGAAACAAATGTCAAAGAAGTCAACCCTGACAACTATGAGCTTGATTCTTACCTTGTTCATACCAACACCTGTACAATTCTGTTTTCCACAAAATAAATTCTGACATGAAGTAGGAGAAATAAGACAAAGGCAAATAATAATATTGCTAGGTCTTTTTATCAGTGTGTAAAATAGGAAGGTTTGTTATAGGCAAAAGGGTTTTCAATATAGGATAAACTAATTGCATAGAAATATTTCTAAAGACAACAATGTGTTTGCAAGTATTATTTAATATTGAGTGCATGTTTCAAGAGAACATACAAAAAGGTTCACAATAATTCAAACTCCATAGCTGTAGAGTTAGCTCTAAACTGACAGAAATAGACTTATTTTTTTTTTAATAGAAATCTGTCATAGAGGAGAAGTAAATGTCAAACTTTAGAGCTGCTTCCAATTTCAATCCCACTGAATATAGATGAAAGGCTTAAAACCATTTTAACACTCAAATAAATTAAGCTTACGTCAAGACCATCACCACCATCCCTGTTTCACACAAGGAATGCTTACATGTTATATTGCAACAGATGCAAACTTACCACAGTAAGGTAAGATTACCTCTTACTTGTTCCAAATTAACTAAAAACTATTAGACTTTACTACCATAGACTTAAGTCCAGGAAGAAAAGCCAGAAATCTGTAGAGCAGTTGGGTCTGAGATGTTGCACTTCCTATAACTCAAATAACATGTTGAGATTTTTACACTTTGCTGCAAAATATTACAGCAAGACCCCTGAGAGAGGTCAGCATCTCTGATTCTCTAAACAGATAGAAATCACCCCAATTATCCTGTGTTCCAAAGAGGAGTTGCATTGAAATGATGAACTCCATGTGTTTTCACTAATTTTATAGCAGTTTATACCATGATGAAATTATCACAGTTCTGTCCTCAGTGGCATAAAACCACGGTAAATACATTTTGAATTAGTTCAAATTAACCCAGGTACATGTGACATACAGCACCCAGAGGGAGCTGCTACAATAAGTCAAAGAAGGAATTTTTTTAAAGAAAGAAAAAGCACCCCAACAACTTCATCGAACAACATTATTCTGAGAAAGGCTTAAATCTCAGGTTTAGTATTCTCCTCTTCAAAGTGATGGTAATTAGCAAACTAGCATGTGTGAAGTAAGAGCACTTTTATTCCAACCCATGGGGACTAGTTCATAGCAAGCATTCTTATCTATCCCCTCTTTAACATGGATATGCACAGGCAGATGGGCTACTGGGGTAGAATAACAAATGTAGTACTAAAATTTAAATAAACTGAATTAAGAAACTTTACCAGAAAATAAACTTCTAGGGGATCATAGCCATAATAGTAAAAAATTAGCTTTCCCACCCTGTTTCTAGTCTCATAAAATTTTTATCTGTCTGGTCATTATGTTTTGCTACTAATGTTACTTTATTGATGTTTTAGTTTGCTATGAGTTCATTCTGTTACTGGCAGTGGGGAAGGATCACTCAGTAGGACATAATGAGATAAAAACTGCTTATTAAGAAGGATGGGTACGCAGGATGGAGAGAAATTCTGCGACATCCCCACACCTCTCATTCTTGCTACTCAGACCCCAGCCCTTTTCAGACCAGCAGAGAACAACTGGACACTTCGGCCACTGGACTGCCCAAATCCTGGCTGGCAGCCTGGCCCCTATGAGAGGACTCCTTGTACCCAGGCTTCACTAAGTTGCACAGGTCCCTGAAGTGGAGTTTCTCCCTCATATCTGAAATGATATTTTAAATAGTAGTTTTTATAGTTGGATAGTTGGCAGCCACCATTTAAAGACAGGGGATAAATGCAGATCAATTGTCTTGTGACTGTGATGGGAGTCAATGTAAATTCAGACAACTTACACCATGTCCACCTCACAACTTTCTTTCCTTCTGCAAACTCAGAGGATTCATGTCTCAAATACAGGTGAATGCATAAAAGATAAGTGGATAGGAAGTCCTTAAGTTTGTTGGGTTTTAGTACTCATACATGTACTGCTTATGGTATCCTTTGATTTCTTTTCCTTTTAAATGATATTCAGGAAATACTTAGGCCAACCAGTGGATGCATCTTGCTACATGTTGTTTCTAAAATGCATAGGGAGATAAACATTGCTCTGGAGAGTTTACAAATGAAATATTCAGTCAGACATATGTAAGGTAAGCAGTAACAGAGCCCTGTTTAAAAAATCAGAAAAGAAGAAAAAATAAATTCTAAAATATAAAAATGTCTACATTCTTTCAAAATGCCTGTTGCCTAGTGAGATGTATATCTCAATCATATTATCAATGTGAGGACTTTTTAGAGGATGTAGTGAAAAGAACAGTAAAACCTGATTCTGCCTACTAAGAATTCACGGAAAAAGTAGATTACAATATAGCATTAATAGTTAAATTTATGAGTTTAATTTCTTCTTAAAGGGAGAAGAACAACCTTTATGAAATAAGAAGGTGTTGAGAAAATAAATGCCTGTGTGTCATATCTGGGATCTCTTTTTCTTTTGCAAGGGAGGGGCCACAGATTCAGCCTCTTTGCTGCTATTAACTTTAATAGCCTTGCAGAACCTGAGAAATTAAAGTGAAAACACTGACCTTCTGTGGGAAAAGTGTACCAAATATACTTACTTCCTAACAAACGATTCAAAGAGATAATAATCTAAAAAAACAAAAATGGACAAGAGATTCAAGAAGTATTAAAATGCTGATGAGGATGATGTTTATTAGTCACAGAAAAAAACTTGCAAGAAGGCTCTAACTAAATAGCCCTCAAGGAAAAAGTAGTTTTGCTTTCCAAAGATAATATTGATTTTATGTGTCTCCATTTCTAAATGACATATCTGATACCCACTGAATGGACATCATTTCCACAAAATGCAAAGTATCTTTAACTACAGCCCTTATGAAACATCCCTAGACAAGAAGAAATAGACCAGATAAAAATCATTAGCCATTTTGGAAAACATGGTCCTTGCAGCTGTATATTGAAGTGATTTCAAAAGATGAGATTTTCCCTTCTTTAAGTTACTCAGTTGCATATTTTACATAGAAGCTCTCCTCTCCCTATACCAAAGAGGCACTTTGATAATAAAAAGCTGCTAAACTTGATGGCCAGATAATGGGTGCAGTACCATGCAATATATGTCACACCCTGTCATGAACATTATAACCAAACACCTGCCATATCCCAGAATTTTAAAAAGAAGAAACAGACAAGAATAAAACCATTTTTGTCACACCACCACAAACTTTCTCATAATAAGGGGGGAAATACAAAATAAAAAAATAAATAAATAAATGTCACTGCTCAAAATTAGCAGCTCATGAATAACCTCATGCGTAATAACGTCCATAAAAATAAATTAACTAGGATCTGCATGTCATAAGCAGCATTTAAATTGGATGCAAACTGAAGAAATATCTCTTCTACCACCAGTTAACAAGAAATTTCTTTCGTGACATTTGTTTGTGTGTCTTAACAAGAAGTATAAAGTGAAAAGAAAAATAGCAAGAGGGTTTTTTTTTGGGGGGGTGGGGGAAGAGTTTGGTTTGGTTTTTGGAAGGGCGGGGTAAAATATATATATAATATATATTTAAAATATATTTTTATATAAATATATATTTAAAATCAGCTATTTTTTCTTGTAATCTGCATTTATAAATATTCAGACATCTACAAGTAAGGTTGTATGCTCTCACAGTCTGTCTTAAGACTTAATTCAACTTCATAAATAATTATTAGCTTAGTAACTATTTAACTTAAAAACAATAAAAGAAGCATCACTGAATTGCCAGCCTCACCAGATCTGGTTATTTAAAAATAATTCACTCAAATTTGCACCTTTGTACTGAACGGTTTTGAGGTATTTTTTTTTAATTATTCAATGGAATTGGATAGTATTTTCTTGTAAATGTAGACTGTAATGTACTAATGGCTGAAAATATTATTTCACATTACTCGGCTGCCCACCTTTGCCATACCTACCAGTCCAGAGTAGGCTCCCTCTTAATACACAAAGCAGCAGAGAAGATGGAAACCTGGGAGCACTAAAGCAATTTTTTCATTAGTCATATCCTCACTCATTCATGTCCTCAGAACATGTTTCTGAGGCCCTGGCCATACTCGGTCTCCCCTCTGAGCAGTCTGGGAGAAAGAAGCTTACAGCCCACAGGGGTGACCCAAACAAGCTGGCTGTTGGCAACACTGCAGTGCCCAAACCAGCAGTAACCTTAGTTGCTCCATCCTACAGCATAATGTTCTCTTCCACAGTAATTTTTATTAATTCCCTAATATTTTCTTTGTGTACTGAATTTTTATCTTGCATTTGTAGTGTGAGAGAGAACTTACCTTTTTATGTGTGACCTGAAGCAATTTATGCAATTTTTCCATAGAGATTTCTTTACAGTGTTTGCTATTTTCCCTCTACATTCAGTTTAAGAGTGACCTATAAAGATGAGAGACTATGCAGGTGCACTATCCTTTCAGAGTTTCAAGCGTGTCCTCTACCTTGTTATTATTACATTCCATTTGTACCCCCTCTAAAATTGTTGCAATCAGGAGAGCAACTAAATGAGGCTAGAAACAGAATGGTTTTTGATATCTTTTAACTTAGCACTATGGTAAATTGAAAAAAAAAAACCAACAAACCAAAAACAAAACCCAACAGAAGCATAAACAAATCATATGCTTCTATCATTTAAAAATATAATTCAACTGGGGGAAGATTTCATCACATTCTTAATATATTCCATCTAGTATGCACTGTATCCCAAAGCCATCTCATAAATCACAGCTTTTGAAGAAGATCTAATAATATATTTTCATTAGAATCACTGTTCCTAAAGTAAAACCAATATTTTAAGTTTAAATAAAAGATGAAAAATTAGTGGGATCTCCTTTTGTCTTTACTTTCTCAGACCTCAAATTTTTCCTTGTATTTGAATAATTACAAGGAAATAATGGTGCATCAAAGAAGAGGGGAAAAAAATAAAGACAGTAAATATCAAAAAAATAAGAAAAACAGTCTGACCAAAAAAACACAAAAGAGAAGACTTCTTTGATTTGTAAATTAATAAATCATCTCCACTTACCCTGCATTCTTCAGTTAGCACATTTTTTCCAATACACATTTGATCTCGTTTCAAACAGCCATATCCTATGCAGATGAATCACCAAAATAAAGCTAAAATTGAAACAGAAAAACAGAGGAGGAAAAAATTTTAAAAATGTCACAACAAGTCCCTGCCTTAGACACATTCATTACTTAATTGCAAATACCAATAAGGAGCCATAGCTTTACTTGTTTAAAAACAATTTATTTTCTGAAGTCTTCCAACATAAAACTTATTGAAAAATTTGTGGAAGTAAAATGTATTTTTTGTCAAAAAATAATAAAAAAAACCCAAAGCCTCCAATACATTTTGCTATTTTAAAAAGAAGGCTGGAAGGCCAGGGAAGAAAATGATGAAAAGACAAATGTTACATCCTCCAAAAACAATGGTACTCTTCTTTTTCTAGAAAGGACAACAGTAACTTCTGACAACATTTTTGATTGAAGTTTCAAAAATTGTGGCAAGATCTAATCACACCATGCATAACCCAAGTATAATCAGTTTAAACACGAAATATCTCTAATGTTACATTGCAATAATGGGCCTGAGCTAGAATTTTGCTGTCAAATTTGAACATCACATTTCATATAAAATAAAGAATTATTTTTGAAAACAACTGCAATGATCAGAGACTTCAAAGACATGAATAGCACGAGTGAGTTGGCATTGTTTGGTACAGACAGAGCAGCTGTCACGAGATCTGACAGTTTCTGTTTCTTCAGCTACATAAAAGGCTGTTAAAAAAACAATCTGAAGTTCTTGTCATGTTCAGGGCAAGAAGTTGGGTTCATATTGCCATAGGGTTGATTTACAGTCATCATCAGGAAAAAGTTTTTAATGGTAAATACAGTCAATACAGTTAAATACTAGGTAAAGAACTATCAGTGAGACAGGACTGTATTGATACTGGGTGCTTTCATGACAAACCAAAAAAGAACCACTTGCCGGAAAGGTGACATTGATCCTACCTGAAGGCTCTAGGTATATCTCTTTAGGGCCCTGTCTGTTCTGTTCTTAAGGATTCTGTGTGCTTTTCATGCTCATCTGCTAAATCAGCTAAACTTGTTTTGAGGGGAAAAAATTAAATAAAACAAACAAAAAAACTGAACCAAAATAAACCCAGAAACATAAAGGAGGAAATCCTCATACCTTTTATTGCAGATTTCCTCTTTACCCTTTCTGTTGTTTTTTTTCCATTTCCTTGTCCCTTCCCTCTCCTCTTAGGGGACAGAACATCCATGCAAAGATTTTCAATTAAAAAGGAATTAAACAGGAAGCTACCAAATATGTGCCTTTATAGATACATAATGGAAAAAGGGAATTTTCAATGAAATTTTTCAAAATTTAGCAACACTAACTGAAAACTTCATCCATAGCAAAAATGCAGTCATCTAAAAAATAACTAAGCTATTTTTAAAGCTAAAGTCAATACAAGACAATTCGATACAGGCAAAAGCAGCAATATTTCTCCAATTCTTGTCCCTTTTCCCTCTCTCCCTCCATGCTTCTCTCAGGTGTGGAAAAAGTTGTGCTCACCTAATACCGAACCTAGCAGCAATGGCATGGAGTCTATAGTTCACCTCAATGCTTGCTCTTGGCTTATTCACAGCTACCTTCCCTGGGGATGTCCTGGGTGTGCTCAGAGCACCAAGGGGATGGGACCAAACAGCAGGAATGAAGGTTGGGAGCCTGCACAGTAGAGGCCTCCCCTGTGGAGTTCACTGGGATTGAGCAATTGTTGACCAGCTAATAAAAAAAACAGGACTTGAAGTAAAACTATTTGTTTTAAAGACACATAAGCCGTGGAGGATGGAGTCCTCTTCTGTCTGCAGTGGTAATTTCCAGCTGCCAGTTAAAACATAATTTTCATTTTAATAAAAATGGCTTTTCTGAGCTTAAATGTCTCTTGTTCTTATCAAGCTCCATATGTGGAAAGACCTAAGAAGGTCTGGCTTGAAGATCTGTCTGGCTCAGGAACTTGGCACAGTAGGTAATTGTTATTCGTAGAATAGCTTTATCTCATTAAAACTTCCTTGGCTAGTATTTCTAAACCTTGCAGCATTAATCCTGGAAAAAGAAGATTAGACTAGTGGCAAGCTGCAGACCTATCATTATCTATAATCAGGCAATCATTTATTGTGCATGAAAAGGTGGGAGGTTGAGGGAAACGCATTTCACGAGATATTTTTCATTATGTTGTTTATTTATTCCCTTGATTACATTATGGGAATGATTCTGGAGAGGGTAAGTGCTTTGGCTATATTGTGGTTGATTGGTACCTGCCAGCCCAGTGATGGAGTGCAAAAGCCATCAGAGCAAAAGAGTGTGTGACTACCTAAAAAGGTTGGTTTGACAGCATCAGAGGATGGTGTTTTGGAATGTCTGGTCTGTCAGGGAGAGGGTTATGAATAGTCATCTCAACAACAAATAGCAAAGCTGTCAACAGGCAACTGCCTAGAACAGCAAGTGCTTTCTTCCTATATGTGTCTGATATATCAAATCTTGTGTATTGCAAGAGCCATCACACATTTCAGTCTTCTGGAAGCTGAAAAAAAATGTTCGTCTATTCCATGTAATTGACCAATTTAACACTATGCTGGGTATCAATCAAAAGAGGAAGCTGCGTACTCTTATCACTTTTGGAAACACATAACCATGGTCTGATCATTGTTGTATATATTGCTGTAGCAGCACAAACACACAGGCAAACTTCTGTTCCCTCTTACATGGTGCAGAAACCCTGATGAAATTCCTCTTTTCTGTTTTTACACGGCAGAATATAGTAAAATTAATAAGAAAGAATTACAGCCTCCATGAACATTTCAGAAGTCACAAATTCCTCTGGTTTTCTTCACATTTCAGACACAAGTATGCCCATTTCAGATGGACACCACTAACACAGGTTTCTCCAAATTTTGAGTGCAAGGAAATGACAGCCAGGGTGATGATATTGAGTTACTTAACTGAAGAGAAATTTTTGCTTCTAATTCTTCATTTCCATAGGAGAAACCTGAGGAGAAATGGCACCACTTTTCCCTCACTTTAGTTGTAAAACTCTTTCCAGAATCTCAAAGATCTTTAGAATGATTGATTCAACTACCAGAAGGAATTTTTAGCCCATATCCTGCCATAAAAATAATTATTAATGTTGGAATGTTGACTAAATTTTCTGGTTTATATAAATTTTACTTTATTTTTTTCCATTTGTAAACTGTAATTGTCAATGTCTCTCTAATGAAGCTTTTCCTCAGAACATGTCTGTGTATGAGTTGTTCCCATACAATATTACAAAAAAAGCTCTGGAATTCAATAATTGCCATGAAGTATTGAGCTGAATAGTATATTAGTGTATACTATGAAATGGAGAAATATACAGAACCAGATATTTACTATCTACCTATTTGGGAAACAGTGCCTGAATGCTTGAATTTGTGACATAACCAATTGCTTTAACTTTCTCTAATGCATAACAATGACCAAGACAGAGATAGTAAATGGGATATTGTTATATTTCTACTCAAGCATTCATAAAATTAATCTACCTAACTTCAGATTGGTACTTGTCACCATCATTTAGCCATTTTTTCCATTTGAACTTTTAACTACTAATACATATTTCTGATTAAGAGCTGAATTAAACTAGATTTCCAAATATTGAGAATAAATCTGGTTATTATAAAAAAGTTCTGGTTTACAACTTCTATGCAGTTAAACTGGAATTAAACACTAATATATCACACTGATAAAAACGTTGCAAGTACTGATGCAACCTTTAAAAATGGTGCTCTTCTGATAGTTCGGTCTTACAGGGATTGTGAAAGTAAACATATTTTTCTTTTTAATAAGCATTTCTGATGAATAAACCCTGTCAAATACCAGGAGGTAACAGAGCATTAAATGTTCATATACAACAGGTAGCTGACTGATAAGAACAAATTAAGAAATGAAAAATAAAATATTGAAAGTATTTCCTTTCACTTTCTCTCTACTATTAAAATGTTTGCATTTAAAAGGGTGAGATTAAAATCCCTGTAAAATTTGTGTGCGTGTTTCTTCTAATTTAATTTATAATTTGAAAAAAAAAAAAAAGGCAAAAAGACTGTATATGCTGTGTGAAACAAGTGACTAAAAGAAATAAACATTTGCCATTTAATGTTAAACCTACATTAATTAGATATAAACAAGTGGTGTGGATAATAAAATTAATTTAAAGAGGAATTTGGCATAGGAACAATTATTTCTGTATCCATTGTCACTGAAGCACATGGAAGAAGGATTGTTGCAAGAAAGCAAAATAAATCACTTAAGTGTGTTGGTTTTTTTTTAACTCTAAATTTCACAGAACATGCAAATACATTAATCTATAAAGACTAGTAATTATGAAATGGAAGAGGTCACGGTTTGATTCCCACACACTCCATATGAAAAATTTAGAATAGCACATTGAAAGGCATGAAGTGAAGGGAAAAATATAAATCTGTAGCAGAAGAAATTATTCAGTCCCTTAAAATATGGAGGGAAACAGGAATCACCAATTCTGATTTCATCTCACTAAATACTGCAATTAATTTTCTTTGTATTTCAGGTCAATAAATCTGGTCTAAATTCAAATTGTCTAAAAGAAAAAAAAAAAAAATCAGAAACCCCTCCCCTCCCATAGTTTAAAATCCTTTTATTGTCCTAAAAATTCTGAAAATGTATGTGTGTGTATATCCATGTAAAACACTGGTTTATCTTCAGGATAAAGAAAGGATTTACACTGATCTCTTTGATGAGAATAAAAGAAAAAAGGATAAGTCAAATGTTAAAACCATGATTCTAGGATTAATAATTTCCACTTCCACAAGTATCATTAAGTGAAATATCAAAGTATTTTATATGCAAAGAACATTGCCTATGGTGAGACAGGCACTGGCAAAACATCCCTTCTTCTGAGGAGAAAACTACAACAAAGTTGCTGAAACAGTGATTTAAGGTCACAGAACAAGTCAATGACAACATTTTGGTGCAGAATGGAATAGCTACTGGATAGGGACAAATTCACATAATGGCAAAGCTTATCTATTTAGAGAGGTCAAGACAGGAATGAGAACACTCATCAAGAATGGAAACAATTTGGGAAAAGAAAGCAAATTTTTTTTTTCCTGTTTCCGTATTTTAAATAATATTGAAATCTCAAGTTCTATTTTAAAATCTATTTTCAAGTAATTAACTAGATCATGGTCAACATTTGACTCCAGCTGAAGCTGTAGGATAATTAGCAAAACCACCAGTTTTATTATGTATGCTGTGTCCTTCTCCAAAGCACAGAGAACTTTCTTAGACAAAAATGGATTCCAGAAAAGAATGGAGACAGTCATCATTGATTTCTCCAATTCTCCCCCCACCAAAATTTTTTCATAAAGTTATTAGAAAATTAACATCAATGCATTTAGAATTTTATCTGCCTTAACAACATTCAAATGCTTTTATATCCTTGTTGTTGAACTAATAATAGTTTAACTATTCCCTTTATGCACCTCATGCAGTTTATTTTTTCATTAATATTTGCATTAATATTTTTTTAAAGTCCTTTTTAAATAACTCCTGCACTGTCTCCTTAATCTCACTTCATCTGACCAGCTTGCAGATTCAGCTATTAAATTAAACATGAAGCAACACTGCTGGTCTGCAGGGCTTTATGCTTGGTTTGGGCCTTATGCTTTGATTTTTCTAGGCACTACTTCTCTTTCATGGAGTTTTCTCATTTGAGGCCTCAGAGAGCCTTGTCCTGGTTCCCTTCTAAGCCACAATCTTCATGTTAATCAGACAGGTACAATCAGCCTGTGGTTTATGCAGAGCCCAAAATCCATATCAGGCACCCTAGAAATGGAGTTAAACTTACCAGTTTCTGTTGCACCATGGAAGTCATTAAGAAGTGTTGATATCTATTCCAGCCCCTGCCTTGTCTTTGCCCTCATTACAGCTGTGACCTTCCAAAGATCGTATTTGGAAACAAGATTTAAAAGAACTGTATGAGCAAGTAATGCAAATTTCAATGAACACAAAATGAGTGGCAAATAAGAAAAGGAAGAAAATACACTAAACATTTTTTTTTCCTAACTACTGGTTTTCATGACACTCTTCTTGAAAAATTAGCTTCACTTAGGAAGTTACCATATTATAACACAGATTCAAGGCTTGGCGCTTATTATGTCTTGTCCTGATTAAAACCTTTTTCTTTGATATACCTACTTTGAGAATCTGCTTCCCAGATTTTACCAGGAGTTGGGCACATGCCTGTCTTGGAGCAGAGATGGGGCAGGGGAACTGCACTCACACTGATGAAAAATTACATGGAAAACTCTACAGAATACTTTCACTGACACAGAGAGGTAGTATGATACTTAAAAATAACTTCAGTCTGTGTTTTTCTTTTTCCTTTCTATTTTTTTGCCTTGGTCAACATTGTCAATAAATAAGCAGCAGCAAGGATTTTAGTGATAATTTAAACAATTATCTTACCTTCTTTCCACTACTGTTTATTTGAAAATTTGGTTTTAGATAAACATTTTAGATATATAAAGTGCTACCACATAACAATGGAATTCTGAAATTAGTATTCTGGAATGAATTAATTTCTTCTTGTGAGGTGTGTACAGTGTAATTTACCAGTTTGCAAAGCAAGATCTTAGGAAAAATACATAATTTAAAAATGAATCTTTGTGGCAGAGATCACTGCGAATCAATAAGCACGAAACTCAGCATAATAACTTTTTGGTTTGAAATGCATTCTTGTAAACACCAGTATGTTTTAAGGAGAGTAAATAACCAATTTTGAATATTTCTGGAAAATACATATCCAGCAGCTTAAAAGAATTTCAGTGAGGAAGTCTATAGTCTAGTTTTTTTTTTTTGCTTGGGGCTGAAAACCTGGAAGTCTGTTTACATATTTAAGGCCTAAAAAGACTGATCTTATTGGCTTACATATCAATATCTTACTATTCTGTTATACCATATGACTTCCTAAAAACAATGCAGTCTTGATCAGTGCACATCTATAAGTATACATATACATATATATGCATGAAATTATGATCAGAAGTGAAAAAATACTCAAATATTTCTGTTTTTGATATATTTTTGACATTGGTGAATGGGGATGACCCATTCCTGGAAACACTTATACATTCAGTGTATTCAGTCAATACAGCCCTTGTCCAAAGTTAGGGCAATGGATAACCAGACAACTTCAAGGACATCAGAGTCATAAAAGAAAATAAAAAAGAACATATCACAAAACCAAATATAGATCTGTTATAATCTAAAAGTTCTAAATTCTGGGGCCAGGGAAGCAGGGATGCTAAGCTAATCAAGAAGTAGAGTGGTCAGAATGAATACTCTCTCAAACTAGCACCTCCTGTTGCCTCTGAGATAAAGTACTTGGCTAAAAAAAACCATTGGTCTCCCCTATTAGAGTATTTCTTATAAGCTTATTAGTATAGAGCTCAGCTCAGAACAATTAGTTCTGCAGAGGGTAGGGGATAATCTATCCATATGACAAATTCACATTGCTTCCAGGCCATAGCTTTAATTCCTGCCTATCTCTATGCACATCTTTTGGAACCAAAGGACATTTTGAGTGCCTCTAAAATAACAAGAAAAGTCATACACAGAGACATATTTCACTCAGGAGTTTCTGGGGAAAGAAAAATCCATGAGAAAGGAATCCTCTGTAATTGTGAAGCCTTTAAAATAATGATGGATTTAACACCTGTTCCAGGGACTGATTAAAGTGACAGTGCTTGGTGTGATGATGCCATAATTTCCGACCTGTGCACACAATTAATGACTGGAGTCAATTCCCATAAATCTGTATCTCATGTTATGGAACAGAAAAATGACTGTGTATGGCAAACCATAAATAATAATAAAAAAAGTTGGCTCTTTTCATCAGGCTGAAAACCTATAACTAAGCTGTTGATTTGGAGAATAGAAAGACCTTTGAATTACACACATCAATATAAAACACTATTCCAGACAAAATTAACAAATTATGTGCTCTGAAGTCCAGTTCTTTGTGCAGAAGTAAGTATGCAACTACTTTTGCAGGTTTAACTACAACTTATCATAAAGGGTACAGGAGCTATAGAAGGTAAGAGGGTAAGGAGGCACATGAGAATACAGCTCTGGTTTCCAGGACCCCTTCCTACATATGCAGGTAGATATGAAGATATATATGGAATTTCCCCATGTTGTGTTTGTATGATTTGAACGAAAAAACTGCTAAGAATTCTGCTGAATTCTTCCTGAATGGAAACAAGATTTACCCTTAAGCACTAAGTAAAAATCAGCACCTGCAGCTGATGTCAGCAGTGTTTTTCACAATATCCTTCTCCAGAGAATTTCTAACAATAGACAGCTGAGCACAAGAACCAGATGCTGGAAAGCAGAAGATAAGGAAAGTAAATGTCATTTGCCTTGTTTAATATACAGTCACTTAGGTTACCATAACACATAGAGTCTGGTTGTTTAATTAAGAAGTTTGTGCTGATGTCACATATTCAAGTCAGGTAAATACATTGCCATTTAGCACATACATAAAACTTTTGATTAAACACACATAAATAGAAAATTAAAGCTATGCATATACTGCTACTCCAATCCACACTGAAGAACTGCAGCAGCTATTAAGGTATCTTTAGAGTTTTTAATTACTTAAAATGCTAATGAAGGAGAATATTGTCTGAGCTGCTGTTGATGCTGTATCCTAACTGCTGTGGATCTCACAAAGGTCTGAAATCATACAGAAGGGGCACTAGTTGATATCCTGCCTGTCACTAGCACTCAACACATTGTGTGTGAGATTTTATGTTTGGCTGAGATGATACCAGACCTTATTTCAAGCACACCACTTTCATTTTTTGATTAGAATTAAATTATTTTGTTTCAGGTAATACTTACCTTCTTTCATAAATAATGTCTTCTTTCCCACCTATGTATAAACAACCTTCTTTAACTGGAGCAACCTAAGAATAAGATAATTACAGTCAAATTCCCAGTCTCAAATCAATTTATGCTTTGATACATACCAGGATAACTTGGAAAGCTCAATTTCTTTCTGTTTCACCGTTTAGGAATAAATTGCATCATATAATCACCATATATGAATAGAAATTTGATGTAAATAGACACATGGCTTTGTAGAAGAAACATGCACACATTTTCCTTTAGCTAGCATGTTTCTTGCCTCAAGCCAGGAGCTTTAGCTAAAAACTGTGATTAAAAGATGTTTGAAGAATCTTACAAATAGAGAAACTTTATTTTCCTCTAGTTTCAGAAAGGGTCACTTTGGAGACATCTAAATAGCTTATGCTTCACATTCATGGGAACCTTATGTCCCCACTGTATGTCCCTTCCCATAAGAGAATACTGTAATACTCAATGGTTTAAAATTTAAAAAGATACAAGGATATTTCAAAGAATCATACTAAATCTGACAGCCATGACATTTTTCAGATTGATAGTCTACGCCATGCACAGTCTATTATTCTTTCTCTATACATTTCCCAGAGCCAGGACGTCTGTGTACATTACAACCAAACCTCAACATTTTCTATCTATAGGGCTAATAATAAATGCTTCATTATTCTAATTTTATGAAAAATATTTTCAATTTGAAGTTACACATGAAGTTTCACTTTAAGCAATAAAGAAAGCAACGTTATGAAAGGTAAACTCAAGAAAAAGACTTTGTATGAAAGGTGAATTACGACTTGCATGTGGAAGATGTCCCTGCCTAATCCAGGTGGGATGAAACTACGTGATCTTTAATGTCCCTTTCAATCCAAAACATTCTGTGATTCTATGTAGAAACATCATAGTTGTACCAGGGACTAAGAGACTGGATTTTGAGTGGTTTGGTAGGGAAGAAGAAAAATTTTGCATCTGAAGAATAAATTACAAAAAATATAATTAAAAAAAAAAAAGAGAGATGTATTCATACTGCTGCATCATGGCTCATCAAAACTTTAAATAGAAATGCATTTGGTATAATAACATAAATAAGTTTTCATTTTCACAGGGCTAAAAATCTTTGTCTTTTGTAGCTTCCAGTTTTCTCCTGCTGCGTCGTGATAATCTCAAACAGAAATAACTAGCACCATTTACTCTTCATATTTTATTCTTATACCTCCAGCAATTGGGAGAAAAAAACCCAGGTAGTAAACCCTAAGAAACTCTTTTAAGAAAAACCTTTGAATTACACACATAAAAAGAAAACACTAGTCCAGACAAAATTAACAAACATGCAGTAGGCTACTCTGAACATCTGAAATACATGTACAGGTATTCAAAAACTTACCATTAACATTTTCAGTGATTTGTACAAATACAAATACAATGTAAATTTACTGCTGTAGACCAGATTTCTTAGGAATTCCATCACAGAAATATAATGCAAAAGGGGGATTATCCCTTTAAGATTATCACAACAAAATTACAGAAATTATGACAATACCTTTACAAGCCCACAGGATGGACCTAATAAATATTGTGAGGACTTTTATATTGTCTAATGTAATTTTTAAGACTTTTATTGAAATGACTTTTTAATTCTACTTCTACACAACACTAAATAGCAAATAAAGATGAACACCAAACACAATATTTCACAATACACGATATACAAGGCAATGTGCTTGACAGTGAATGCAGGAACAAAGATAACACAACATAGCTCTATCCACCCTGTGGTACCCAGAATTGCTTCCCCACGCCAAGGAAAGACTGTTTTGAGTCTTCCTCCCTGTCATGGTTTGAGGAGAGGAAGTAAAAATAGCTGAGACAAATAGGAACCTCTGCTCAATCCCTTGTTACCAGGGTGTTAGTGTGTTTGGAGTTTCAGGTAGTTGGGTCTGGGACTAGACATGACCACAAATTCATTTGTCCTTCAGATCAGATTCAAAACACCTACCTGCCTACCTACCTACCCACCTGATAATTTTATGAAATATCTGAACACTTCCTCCCCCCTTTACAATATTTCTGACTTTAAAACTCTGCATTTGCACCTTTTTTGCTCTCCCATGTGCATCTGTATTCTAACTTGAACTGCAGCTCCATGCAATCCTGATTCATCAACATACCTTTTAAGAGGTTCACTTGTGTTCTGGTAATAGTTTCTACTACCAGAAATTAACCAGAATTATTCCAGAAATAATGTGGAAATTAGCCTGGCCTTCATCTCCCACTAACATATGCAGATATACCAATTTAGTGCCACTAAAGAGTTCTTTTGACCATACCCCTCAATGTATTTTCTTCACTTTAAAGGTGAGGAAAGAAAATTGCTCTCACCTACTAAAAAGTATTTACAGGCAAATAGACCACAGGACATAAAGATTTGTCTGCCAGAGACAACTGTATGTGTGGAGGCAGTGGAGGTAAGAGATCTGTAGTAATAGACCTTTTTCTATACCAAGATATAGAGGCACATTGTAAACCTCCTAATTTGTAAGCATTAGCAGGTAGCTTACTGCAACATAAACAT
The DNA here is from genome assembly GCF_971803275.1 of Cyanistes caeruleus. Classification (NCBI taxonomy): domain Eukaryota; kingdom Metazoa; phylum Chordata; class Aves; order Passeriformes; family Paridae; genus Cyanistes; species Cyanistes caeruleus. The sequence goes on along the minus strand of NC_141701.1, from coordinate 80,445,277 downwards.
GGGTCTCTCCTCTCCCAATGTGTCTTTGTCTTTAATTTCTGCTCTCCCCTCTCCACAAAGTGCATTATACCACTTTTCTGAATTTAGGCAACCAAATAAACGTTTTCACTGTGTTTATTCATAACCATCACGAGTAATAAGTAGCTCTTATTGCTCTTTTTTCTCCTTTTCTTCTGCAACAATAGTTGTATGGAAGTAAACTGCAAATAAAATAAAATCTAAATGAGGTCTGTCAATTTCTTTTTTCTAAATGCAGAAAATGTATTCATATCACTATATAATTTGTTTACTGTGTTCATTGATTCCCTCCTCTTCCATTGATTATATGTCTGGCTAACTTGAAAAGAGTTACTGTCTATTAGAAAGAGTTAAGAATGAGATCCCCTGCAATTTACTGGAAATTTAGTAAATTAAAACTGAATTAATAAGAAACATGGACCTTTAAGGAACTCATTTCTAAGGTAATATAGTTTTTTTTACTCTATATTTTGTTTGACATTCCATACCAATTCCTGAACTTAATAATTTGAGATGTATTTTCACTTCAAAGAATACTGATTTCTTGTCTACTGTGCATAATAACAGCACTTCTGAGAGAAGTCATGAGTTACACATACTAAGAATGCCTAGTCAAATACAATACTGCCTGAAACCAAGAAGTTATGTGCCATATACACCTTTTTTGATAAATATTGAGTACTAAATAAAGGTGAAGGGTAAACTAGAGGAACAAGGTACTTCATTTATGGAAAGTAGAATTATGCTACAGAACTTTGAGATAATCACTGCTTACTTATTCATTTATTTATTGAAAAATAGAGTAACAGTGATCCACGTAAATTTATGTCAAGATTTTTGAGAACATCAAGATTTCAATTATCACATCATATAAAAATTGAGTTCACAAAACTGGATAGACAGGCTGATTTGAGAAGTACACTTCATCTATAAAAAAAAGGAAAAAAAAAAGATTGTGAGAGAATTTATAAGTATGCCCATATTTATAAGACATACATTGTTAAAAAAATAGGTGATTATCATTCCCCTAATCATTACCAATATCTTTGTCCACAGGAAAATTTGTGTTGACAACTGTTTAGCCAATCACACAGAAGACTACAAAGAGAGATTTGTGTGCAAAGGAGTATTAAGAAATCCAGATACTCAGCAGTACATCTGGGTTATGTCTTCATTCCAACATGTTTCAAACAAATTAATGGGAATAACATTTGTTTTCAGTGGTCACTATGTATTATACATATATATTGAGAAATATAATGTATTATCTGCTTTTGTTTGGGGTTTCTGGGGGTATTTGTTTAGATTTTTCTTTGTAGGTTTGATTTGGGGGGGTGTCAGTTGTAGGTCTTATTTTTAATTTATCAAATTGTTTCATGGTTATCTGACTTGCAGAATGAACAATCTGTGATATGAAAAAGGAAATGTTTGAAGAGTCCGTTTTCCACCCATGTGAAGTTTTTGCTTTCTAATCTACTCCAATCCACTTAGAGAAATAATCATCTAGAATAAACAACAGGAATGATGCTTTGCTTTCTGCAAATGGTGGGCATTCCCAGACCTGCTGAGTCTGTAAAAGGTGGAGGGAAATGACAGCAGTCAAGGATTACTTCAGATCACATGTATTAATACTATTTTTCCAGTTTGAAAATCTGAGCCTCTTTCACACACCTAAACAGTTTACTAATGATAAAAATTCCAAAAAGCATGTTGTATGTTAAATGATTTACTGTAACTGGAAATATGAATTAGAAAATGTTTCTGTTCTTGTTCCTCGGTTTTAGTCAATTAAAGGGCATGATTATTATAACACACCACATTTTTGCATGTGACTTACAGCAAGGCAATTTTCTGTAGACTTTATGTAGAACAATTAACATTTGAAAAGCTAGAATTGTATTTTATATTATAAATTCAAAATATTTAAGCAGTTCACAGAAGATTACCAGTCATCAAGAAACACAGCATAGATTGGTCAAAATTACATTGCAGTGTCTCTTTACAAGTATATATATCAGTATACTAATTTTGCATAAACCTTCACAATATTATTTGAAGTTACTCTGTCTCATAAGTTGAAAGTGCATTTTGTAGTTATATAATTCTAAATAATAAGAAGCTTTTCACAAGCTATGATTTTGCAAAATTGCTTCACAGATAAATGGAGGTCATTCTAATGTGAAGAGCAAAACAAAACATACATGGGAATTAGAAATTCTCGTATTTAGGATAAATGGTAGCTTACAAATGTCCTTTTAGTACTTCCTAATAGTAAATTGGCAATAGGTGGTGGCACTCTTCATTGCTAGGAAATCACATTCTAGTCACAATTCTATCACGCTTGAAAATTCTGTTTATCATTTGTTAGAAACATGAGACAAGTAGGAAGCTCAAAATACCTATCAAAGTTTGAGTTACCTGACATCTTTGTAGATATTTTAAACTAAGTAGATAGTTAGAAGGATAAGATAAATTAACTTAATCTCTGCATATTGTTAGGAAGATGGGTAAAGAAATGACAATAGACAGATATAATTTTTTATCAGAACCACTTGTTAACATAGAAAATATCGCTGCTGCCACTACTTGCACATTGTTGACCCCTTCAAAAGGTTGTGTACCCTGGATTAACAGCAGAGTTGATCATACAAGCAGACAAAATGAGATTGGCAAGCTTGTATTTATGTTTATAGCTTGCTGTTCATCTGCACCTTTTAGTGTATAGAACCTCTTTTTAACAGATGACCATGCAATCCTTAATAATTCTCACAGGTATCTATCACAGATACACACTGAACACAGTAGGCACTAGAACTTACTATGAGATGACGTACCTTGGATAGTATTATCTCATTCAGTCTCATCTCCGAAGACCAAAACAGTAATCAGGTAGTAAAAAAGGTAAAAAGTGTAAATACTACTATAATAGTAATAGATAGATAGATAGATAGATAGATAATAGATAATAGATGGTAAATAGTAAAAAGGTAAAAAGTGTTATGATACAGTGTTAAAATAGAGGAAAAATTAAAGTGAGTAATTCAGTAAAAATCTATTGTAGTCCTTCAATCCTGTAATTATCCTTCATACAGGTAAAATAATAAAAATTTGCAATTTCTCAGCTATGAAACGTGGAGGTAACACTGACAGGAATATAGGAACAAGGCAAGACATGTCAAAAAAACCCTTATTTTAGTGACTCTCTAAAAAAATACCATTATTGATACTGTAGAAGATTTTCTCAGGTTGTTGATATACTATAATTTTCTACTCAGAGAAGTAAAAACCATGCTAAGATTCTCTCTTTCCATGCTTGAGAAGCACTCAGTCACCAGTTGTGGTCAGATGTGACTGTAAGGATCTGTATAAGGAAAATATACTGCAGAAGCTCATAAAAATGAACTATAAGTCCATGTAAATGAAATAAGAGGAATAGATGCCTGAAGAAGTGCATTAAATAAAAATTTCTAGTGCCTGAGTCAACTTCAATGGCTTGATTTGATTTTGGTTTTAGACACTTTTTCATAAGGGTGTTGTACGGCAAATTAACCAGTGCCTGCAAGTTCACAGGGACAGAGTTTTGAACTCTTAAGAAGAGGTTGAGTAGGAAAAGGATTGTTAAAGCCCTCTCTATGCTTTGAACATTTACCTCCTAGTGTTCTTGAAAATTATTTCTTCTGTGTGGAGAGGACTAGAAAGAAGGAATTAATCAACGGAGGTAAGATGTGCCTCGAAAAAAAAAAGAGAGAACAATACAACGAGAAACATCAATTACTTAAATCAGAACATTTATAGGTGATTTGGGGACGTTCACAATCTCTAATACTTAAAACTCATTTGTTCTATTATGTTTCAAGGTACCGGGTTGACTTCTCAACAACCAGTAAATACAAGGCAAGAGTTATTTTACAAATGGAAATTTGGGAGTTTTACCGTTACTTTCATCTTCCAGATGGAGAATTCTGGTAATTTCTGGACAGACTGTTCAAAGAAATAGAATTTTTTGTTATAGATTTGTTATTTTAAGTGCTATTTCAATATTCTCTACATCCTTCTCTGTCCTTATGAGTTTGTTTGCAGCTATTTTTTGTGTATGACTGAGTCTAAAATTTTCAATTTTTCCAGCAGGCTGACAGAAGATAACCACTACTCACCCCAATTATAGTCAAGATTGTACAGACTTATTCATATATGCTGAATTATTTGGTCTGTAATAACAATATATATATTTATAAAATTCTTCTTTTCTACCTCTCTGAAGCTACACACTGACCAAGATAAAGGAGATGGAAATTTAAAATACATATTAACGGGAGATGGGGCTGGCAGTCTGTTCATTATAGATGAAAATACAGGAGATATTCATGCTGCAAAGAAATTGGACAGAGAAGAAAAGTCCCTGTATGTGCTACGTGCCAAGGCTATAGACAGAAAAACTGGAAGACAAGTGGAGCCAGAGTCTGAATTTATCATTAAAATCCACGATATCAATGACAATGAACCAAAATTCACCAAGGACATGTACACGGCCAGTATTCCGGAGATGTCTAGAGTTGGTAGGTAAAAATTCCTTATGTAAAATCAAAAACAGTTTGAGCTGGTTGGGAACTTATAAGAAATGTATTTGAGACACTTGCAACTAGCTGCTCTGAGTATCCATGGAACAATTTCTGTTGCAGGCAATGTACCATAAATACTTGGTTTCCACTTTTATTCATTGGTTTCATCTTTATCCACTTTTTAATCCTTTATCCATGCCATAAGCTACTCTTTACTCTTTCAAGCCCACCAGAACCATCAAGAAATGCAGCATGTATGGCTGTCTCATCAGTTACCACACAATTTTGTCATTGCTGACTTCTTCACTTATTAAAGAGTTTCATCTTTATATTTTAAGATCTAATTTACCAAAAATTTTTTGTACCTTTAGACAGAAACAACTTTAAGTGTATAAGCATGTAAATCAATTAATATATCAAAATGATGCAAATGGTGTTTTTACAAATGTTTATTGGTTTGTTTTTTTCTTTCTGTTATCAGTATTTATAGTTCTTGTTGGTGGGCTGTTTGTTTGTTTGCTTGTTTGTTTTAATATGGATTTATTTATTTAATTGTGATTTTTTTCATACCAAATGTATGAACACTGTTTCTAAATAATTAACTAGTTTTGTTTCAAAAATATTTGCCTTTATGGGTAAAAACTTACAACTATAACAGCTGCAATGAAAAGTAAAAATGTGGAGTTACAGTAGATGTAAGAAATACAGCATACCAGGAAAATAATTCTCTGTGCTTTGTTCAAATATATAAAGTGATAGATAATATTCACATTCATCAGAGTTATCGTGATTACCTAAGTGCGCTACTTTTTTACAGCAGAGACAGTTTCTCTCATAAGATAAGTAAGCATAAAACCCATATGCTGTGGGACACAACTAACAAAAATTCTCGAGTTATTTACATCTCATGATTTACTGTAATGGCTTACAAAATCAACCCTGGATGATGACATTGTTAAGAGAGACAATAAAATACACACTGAATCTTGTGATTAATGTACATCTTCACAAAATAATTCCCAGAAACTAATATTTCTGAGAGCAGTAGAAGAAGTATAACAGAATAAGAATTTACTTTATAAAGATTATGATATACATATTACTTTACTTATTTTATAAAATATTTTATAATGTACTTACAAAATATTTTAGAATAATAAAATAATATTTAGTAAGCATGAGAAAGGAACAAATATACTACCATGTGTTATGTGAGATGCCCAACCATGCCTCTTGTAAAAATATATGAAAACTAGAGAAATCCGCTTCATTCAGAATTTACTTTGCTGATAATCACTGAACAAAAAATGTTGGCAGTGCACCTGTCATATTTAATTTGAAATATACTTGTAAGGAAGGAACTCTATTGGAACAGATAAGAAAAAATATGTCTGTGTTTAACATTATCACTTAGTCCAACTTCATTACAGTCAATGGAGAGGCATGAATAAAAGAGAAGTGAATATGATCCAGTGCTTTGACACTGCCTGAGAAATACTAAGTCTATGAAATGTTTATATTTGATGAGGAGGATGACAGCATAAGTACCATAATGTACTTTAAGCTAGGGAACTCTCCATAAAAGACACAAGTAAAGCTGAGTTTTACTTTGAAGAAGAGTTTGTGTACTTTTCCTGGAGAAAAAGGATATAAACAGCAAAAAATGTCTTTTGGGTTCTAATATGAAGACAAAAGAAAGGATCTGAGTTACTCTTTCCTCTGTTTAGTTGACATTTACTTGGCCTTCAGGAATATAAAAACTACTGGAATAAGAATTTCTAGCATTTGCATTAGAACAAATAAAAGTAGTTTCGTAATTTTTTTAAGTGGTATAGAACAAGAGCCCAAATCCAGGCAGTCCATTCTAGAAAGAGATATTGTCTATATCCAAAAACAGTCATAAGAATTCTAATTCAAAAGTCAAGGTGTACATACAGATGTAAATAAGATTATGTACATATATATATATATATATTTCTATACAAATATATATATATTTCTTCTTGTAGTCCTTTTGTACCATTCCTCCAGCTAAGGAATTGGGTGCCCTAACTGGAAAAAAAAACAACTTAAATAGATGCTCAAAATTTAAAGCTATTAAAGCAGTACACTAAAAACTTCTAGCTGGTTCTGTCCTGTAGAATTTAAAAGGAAATTTGAGGTTAGAGTGCTGTGTAAAACAAGTCATAGAACCACAGAATCATAAACTGAACTGGGAGACATGCATCATTGAAGTTCAACTCCTGGCCCTGAACAGGACACCCCAAGAACACCGTATGCCTAAAAGCATTGTCCAAATTCTTCTTGAACTCCGTCGGACGTGGTGCTGTGACAGCTTCCCTGAGGACACAGATCCAGTGCCCAAACTCCCTCTGGGTGAAGAACCTTTTACTAATATCCAACCTAAATCTCCCCTGACAGAACATCACACCGTTCCCTCGAGTCACCAGTCACCACAGAGACGGTATCAGTGTCTGCCCTTCCTCTTCTCCTCATGAGAAAATTGTAACTGCAATGGGATCTCCCCTAGGTCTCACCTTGTCCAGGCTGAATAGAACAAGTGGCTCCAGCCATTCCTCAGGCAGCTTTCCCTCAAACACTTTTCCATCTTGGTTGCCCTCCTCCTTTATTTTTTTTTCCTTCCTTCCTTCCTTCCTTCCTTCCTTCCTTCCTTCCTTCCTTCCTTCCTTCCTTCCTTCCTTCCTTCCTTCCTTCCTTCCTTCCTTCCTTCCTTCCTTCCTTCCTTCCTTCCTTCCTTCCTTCCTTCCTTCCTTCCTTCCTTCCTTCCTTCCTTCCTTCCTTCCTTCCTTCCTTCCTTCCTTCCTTCCTTCCTGCCTTCCTGCCTTCCTTCCTGCCTGCCTTCCTGCCTGCCTTCCTGCCTTCCTGCCTTCCTTCCTGCCTTCCTTCCTGCCTGCCTTCCTGCCTTCCTGCCTTCCTGCCTTCCTGCCTGCCTTCCTGCCTTCCTGCCTGCCTTCCTGCCTGCCTTCCTGCCTGCCTTCCTGCCTGTCTTCCTGCCTTCCTGCCTTCTTGCCTGCCTTCCTGCCTTCCTGCCTTCCTTCCTTCCTGCCTGCCTGCCTGCCTGCCTGCCTTCCTGCCTTCCTGCCTCCCTCCCTTTCTCCCTTTTTCTCTTCTCTTTTTTTCTTTCTCTCTCTCTCTCACTTTTCCTTTCCCTTCCCTTCCCTTCCCTTCCCTTCCCTTCCCTTCCCTTCCCTTCCCTTCCCTTCCCTTCCCTTCCCGCACCTTCCCGCACCTTCCCGCACCTTCCCGCACCTTCCCGCACCTTCCCGCACCTTCCCGCACCTTCCCTTCCCGCACCTTCCCGCACCTTCCCGCACCTTTCCGCACCTTCCCTTCCCGCACCTTCCCTTCCCGCACCTTCCCGCACCTTCCCGCACCTTCCCTTCCCGCACCTTCCCGCACCTTCCCTGTCACACAGAAGTGCACACAATTTTCAAGGTGGGGCTGCACCAGCTCAGAGCAGAGCAGGACAATCCCCTCCCTTGCCTGGCTGGCCATGCTGTGCCTGATGCCCCCCAGGACAGGGTTGGCCCTCCTGGCTGCCATGTCATGTAATAAGAACAAAAAGAAAAATTACTGATAGAGCAATACATATTAGGACTATTGCTCCTATGAAAAAAAGTGAGAATAAATTAAGTGAAAAGGGAGGCAGGCAGGCAGGCAGGAAGGCAGGAAGGCAGGAAGGAAGGCAGGAAGGCAGGAAAACAGGAAGGAAGGCAGGAAGGCAGGCAGGAAGGCAGGAAGGCAGGAAGGCAGGAAGGCAGGAAGGCAGGAAGGCAGGCAGGAAGGCAGGCAGGAAGGCAGGAAGGCAGGCAGGAAGGAAGGAAGGAAGGAAGGAAGGAAGGAAGGAAGGAAGGAAGGAAGGAAGGAAGGAAGGAAGGAAGGAAGGAAGGAAGGAAGGAAGGAAGGAAGGAAGGAAGGAAGGAAGGAAGGAAGGAAGGAAGGAAGGAAGGAAGGAAGGAAGGAAGGAAGGAAGGAAGGAAGGATAAAATAGTATTTCAAAAAGCCAGAAGATTCCAGAATAAAAAATTAGGTGCCTTTTAATTATATATTTTCCTCTATAAGAATGGATAAAAATAAGAATAATATAATGAAATCAAGAATCTGTGGAAGAAGTTGATCATCTTTATTAAAACTACCTGAAATGAAAAAGTCAAAGTATTCCTGCATTACCTACATAAACACTTGAGATTATGAGGGACATTTTCTGACTGTACATAGAGATTCTTGCATCCCTAATAAAAGAAGTTTTCTGACTAGAAATCACCACATGGTTACACTATACACACTATAAGAAATAGATACACTTATGATAAGCAGGTGAAAAATCTGCAGGAACATCCCTGTTTCTTTCAATTTTTTATCTCTTCACAAATTTCTGTCTCAAACCAATTTTTTTTTTTCTTAAATATTATATTTATGATGTTTGCCAAGTCCGGCAAATATGAGAGCATATATTTATGAAAACCCAGGAAAATGTGACTAAGTTTGAAAAATTGAAGAGGAATCATCACTAGCAATGTTTCCAGCTGTGTGTATACCTGTTATTCAAATTGCAATCACACTATGTACTTCTCAGTGTGTTACTGACTGTTTCTTGGAATAACTGTGTCTAGAGCACACAAGGGAAAATGGTAAGTCAACACCTCTGCCAGAATGTGTGATTTTCAGTACCAATAAGCAAACCTCCGTTGTGTTTAACTAGTTTGATTGTAAGAAGAGTGAAAGCATAACGTGGATTTTCAGCACAACCTATCCAAGCCCGGGGGAAATAGGAATGCTTATTTGTGCACTTGTTTGTGCAGCCATCAAGTTATATATAAATTAGCCCTGCTATGCCTAAATAGGATCCAATCCAACAGTGTTATGGGTAAACCTAAAATGCTGTGTAGCAAAGTTAGTACTGGGATTAATCAAAACCACTGAAGTGAGCTGACTGCAAAGTCATTTCAGATAAATTTTATGGAAATGATCATGTTAAACTGATATTGACTTAAAAAGTTGAATGTTTTAGTTTAAAACAATCTGAAACTCAATAACCTGGAATTTCTCATTAAAATCACCTACTGTACTGAAGTGCTAAAATATAATAACTGCTGTAGCAATATTTTTGAACAATACTACAGCTGACAATCATGTCATATTCAGTAAATTGATTAAATAAAATATAATTTAAAAAAATGAGAAAAAGAGGCTAGGAAGACCCATAAGTTTGATCAAAACATAATAAAAGAAGCAAATTTACAAAAGATGTTTTAAACTGATGGAAGGCCAAAGTTTTAAGGTACAGTCTTTGTTTCAATGAAGAATTGGTGGATTTAAAGCATGTCCTAGTCTGAACTACTTATCCAAACCCCCCAAAACTTCAGAGACGTTAAATACATATTATGCATCATGAACATTTTTTTGATTTCTTCTTCATGTAGAATGACAACCACAACCTTAACCACACTTAAAATCTACTCATTTCATCTTCAAGTTTATATGACTGTAAGATCAGTGCACGTATTCTTTTGAAGTGAAACATTCCTAAAAAAAAAAACCTAAATAAAATCAAATCAAAACTATCACCTCACCTCACTGAGTAAACTACTTTTCTCAGGCTATAAATAAAGTTATTAAGAACTTTTTGGAAAGGGAAGTTAGCAATGAGATGTCCTGTGTAGTTAATCCCTTTTGGCACCCAGGTCAATATTATTACATCCCTCTGTACCTGCTTTGCTAATTTTAATGAGTAAGGCTTACCAGTTTTATCCCATTAAGCTTCTTCAGCATGCAGCTGATGAGCATTACACAACAAATTTTTAATCTTTGCATTGATTCTATTAAGAAAAGGGATGATGCCTAATTTAGTTTACCAGTCATTTCCTCAAACTGCTACTTTCTAAATTTATAGATCTAACCAAGGACACCTAACATATTTCAGGGTTTCTACACAGCAGGATTCATCTAAATATGGAGGATCATATTTTAAATGGTTATATTTAGAGCACACAATTTTCTATTATATCACTTTTTATTGAAAATAATCAGAATAAAAGAGATTTTCTTTAGCTGATCAGTGGAATTTGATAGAAGAATGTTATAGATGAAATATAAATATGACCATTTTCAACTGAGAGGTAGAGGATTATATCAAGACTAAACATGTATTGAACAGCTCTTCTAAATATAAGATATAAATAAAATATATATGCAAAAGACATACACATGGATGTGTAAAAAAAGCATGATGAGATTGCAGTAAAACACACTGAGTAATGTACATTAACATTACCATTTTTATTACTGTGCTGTTGTCTTTGAGTGCAGTAGTATATCCTGAAACACCAATTATACAATGAATTCTCTTAGAAGTTCCATTATCATTGTTCAATATTTCTATGGTATCTCTTGGGAATCTATAATCATCATTACTACTACTTCATTTAAGTAAGATTGCACTCCATTCTGATAGTATTTTTAGTTACACCGTGTTTTCAGCATCACATAATCCCAAGTACATTTTGCAAGAATAGTTCGTTATTTTGTATAGGAAGCTGAAGAAGGCCTTATGGTTGGGGAAAAAAAAAAAAAAAAGAAAAAAAAAATAGAGGAAAGAAGAAAATGAACCAAATGCAGTAACCATCACATCTTCTATTTTTGAATTTGCTTATGTCAGTAACCATTAATCTACAGATGTGTATAAACAACTAAAGGGAGGCAGCTCTCATCTTTCATGTTTCAGCAGGAAATATTTATATTTTCTCCTTTGCATATTTTCCCTGGTTTCAGATGTTTATAAAAAGAAGCTATGAATGACTGTCTTGACTTTGACACGAGTTTAAGAAAACTAGTTTGCTAACTTGCAAAACTTCAGAATTCTAATTGTTAATGTGCACTCTATTTTAAAATGAATTATTGAGCTAGCTTTAAGAGAAAGATACATTTCAAATAAATATTTTATCCACGAGTTCATATTTTACAAGAGAGAATTAGAATTCCTTTTAGTCAAACTAAGCATGATGGCAGAAATTCTGTAACTAGAGTACTTTCAATATTTCTTTTTGCATTTGCCACTATAACTAAAGAATTTCAAAACCTTCTTTAATGTCAGATTCTTTTTTAAATGAATTTTTAAATGAATTTTTAAAAGAATATTTGTCCTAATTTCTTTCTTATTTTCATGCAAGTCTGTTGGGAGAAAATAAAAATATATAAAATAAGAGTTCAATGCCTAGTAACATTTTCTTAAGCCATCAAGTTAAAAAAGTCAAAACCCTCTTTTTATTAAGTAGTCAAAATAATAAATCTTTCCAGCATATTTTCAAATAATTTTGGAATATTTGGGTTTTTTCTTTCACTTTTGGGCATGAAGTCTGTTAAGGATATGCATACTATTTTTATTAGGAAAATATAGAAATATTTATAAGTATTTTGCATTTGGCATGAGGCAGAACTCTTGAAGAGTAGGATAAATGGATGCTTTAAGATGCCATATTTCTAATGTTCAAAAGAAAACCACTAGAACACCAAAAGGACCTTATTTAAATCGTGATTATTTTTACCTTAAATTATTCTATGATTTGTCTACACATTTATCTATGTATATAATATGGACAGTATTTTCCTAGCAAAAAGTATGAAAAAGTATGAAAAAGTAGTAAAAAGAATTTACTCAGCTCTGGTACCATTAGCAGGTTATTTTGAGTTTGTACAGCTCTGCTGATTTCAAGCTTGATGTTACAGAACACCATGGTGTTCATTCCACAATGAATGTGTACAATTTCTGTAAAATTTAAATATCCATTCAAAACTACTATTGCCTTTTGTAACAGATTGAAGATAAAATAAGCACCTAAAATATAAGTAATCACTTCTAAAACTATTTTTTATGTATTGTGTATATCATGGAATCATGGGACAGTTTGGGTTGGAAGAGACCTTACAGATATCTATGTCCCTGCCATGGGCAGGAACACTTTCCACCAGCTCGAGTTGCTCAGACCTTCATCCGACCCAGCCTTGGATGCTCCCAAGAATGGGGCAACCTCTCTGGTTCTATGATTCACTTCTTGTTCTATGTTTCAGTTCCTCACCACCTTCAAACTAATAATACATAATACATTTCTTCTTAACATGTAATCTAAACCTACCCTTTTTCAGATTAAAATGATTCCCTCTCCTTCTGTCACTACAGGCCCTGGTGAATAGTCTCTCTCCCTCTTTGTAATTTGGTCCTTCCAGATACTGGAAGGCTGTAATCAGGTAGCCCTGAAGCCTTGTCTTCTCCAGGCTGAAAAATTCCAATTCTCTCAGCCTTCCCCCACAGGAGATGTGCTCCATCCCTCTAATTTTCATGTTCTGCTCTGGTATTGCTCCAACTGGTCGATGTTGTTCCTGTTCTGGGGACCCTAGAGCTGTATGCATCATTCCAGGCAGTCTCTCACCCTGCTGGCCAAGATGCTTTTGATGCAGACCAGAACACATTTGGTTTTCTGGGCTCTCTGTGAGTGCACATGACTGGGTCATTTCCAGCATCTCATCCACCAGCATCCTCAAGTCCTTCTCAGCAGGGCTGCTCTCAATCAGTTCATGCCTCAGCCTGTGTTGATATGGGGCGTTGCCCCAATCCAGGTGCAGGACCTTGCACTTTGTTTCATTAATCCTTATGAGATTCCCATGGGCCCAGTTCTCAAGCCTGTCCAGATCCCTCTGGATGGCATCCTGTCTTTCAGATGTATCAAACACATTATTCGCTTGGGGTCATCTGCAAGCTTGCTGAAGCTACACTTGATCCCCTTGTTTGTGTCATTAATTACAATATTAAATGACACTGGTCCCAGTACAAACTCCAGAGGGACACCACTTGTCTTTAGATGTCCACTGGAACACTGAGGCACTGATGATTACACACTGGATGTGACTGTCCAACCAATTCATTATGCACCTAACAGTCCACGTATCAAATCCCTGTCTCTCCAATTTAGAGAAAGAATGTTGTGGGGCACCATGTCAAAGGCTGTAGAGAAGCCCAGATAGAAAACATCTGTGACATCTTTATGAAGATTTCAAATCATTCACAAATTCAAATTTTACAGAACATTTTAATATTGCTAATAAGATCTCAAGCTACAGAAAAAGGAGTGGCGTTCTTTCTCCTTTCCGTCTCTCTGTTCCCTCCCAGGTGTGCTCTCTTATGTTTTTCCCACTGTCCTTTGAATCCAGACGAAGAAAGTTTAAGGAGCTAAATCATTATAAAGATGGATTGTTCAAGGTCAATATTCCTTTACTACTACTTCTGTTCCCTGGTTCAGATCACATGAGTTTAGATGCCAGAGCTAGTGTTAGAGAAGTGTCAGGAATACCCAAAATGTAACCGGTAAAAGTAGGTGAGCCTCTTTCATACAGCAGTGTCTTACCTTAGCTAAAGAATCACTTGACACATCCGTTTTTCTTCAGCTACAAAATCCTTTTAACCTAAACAGGATTCTCCACTTTCTCATATTTTCCTTTCTTTTGAGATGGAGACAAGTTTGGTTTCTTATTAAGACACCACAAGTCTGAGGCAACACAATGGGAAAACCAGAACCATTTAGTCACCCGCAATGAGTAACAGCTGACTCCTGGTGCTACAAGAAATTGGGGTTTTGTAGCAGCAAGTAGCAGCAAGTAAAAGTAACTAGTGTTTGTTGCTAGCACAGGAAGATATAATTTTTTCTATTCCTGTCCTGTGAGAACTGAGCCACTGTCAACTCACTGTCAGTCCATGACCTCCTCTGAGTTCCCTTAGACCTCCACCTGCTGACCTTTCACAGTGTTTTGGTTTAAAATATTTTTCACAGGGAGAAATAAGGTGCCAGAAGCTCAAATACAGCAATTAGTAAGCAGGATAGGTGACTTGTATAGCAATATATAGGACTTTAGGGTTTGTCAACTAATTGGTCTAAACTTTGGACATGCAGTTTTAATATGACTACAAACTCATTTAAACTCAGTTTCCTACTACATCATAGAAGGCTAGAACAGTTTTACTCCATAGCTATGTCATAATAAGTTCAGCTACTGCAGCAATGGACATTGAAATGATAGACTTGGAATGACAGTCATCTTGCCAACTGGAATGCTCAGACCTGGGTTGTTCTAAATGTGTCTCACTCCCTTCTATCTCTTTGAAATGACTCATTGCAAATCTGTTTGCCTGGCTGCATTATTCCAACCAATTTATTATTTCCCATTATCTGTATACATTGAAAATAAAACAATATAAAAAAAAAAGACAAAAATCTCCAAAACACTTAACAGCTCCCTTCCCCAAAACAGAGATCTGTGCATCTCTAAATTAGAGATTGAAACTAGCATTAGTTCCTCTCTCATACCTACACTAAATATTTTTGATGCATTAATTTTCCTAACTTTTATTTCATTAGATTTTCAGCTCTAACACCACAGTCTGTGAACAGAAACATAATGTTCCCATATTCTTTACATCAGTACTTTTGCTTACACTGCAGGGCAATACAACGGGGTATGGTCTGCCTGATTAAGTATGCTGTCCCTCTGACGAGATGTTAAATCCTTTCATCTTTCATGGCTCCACATCTGAAAAACAAAAATATCACTTACATTCTGAAACAGCATGTTGCTTCACCCAGTGTGTAAAACTCTTGATATGAACATACAGCCTTCTATACATCCTTTGATATAAACTTGTTGCTATTCACAACCATGTGCAACCTGTTTCCAGAGCCACAGTAAATAGAATTCCTAGCGTGATACCAGTTTATAGGCACCTGATTTATTCCCTTATGAGCCTTTGAAGCTACCAACCACCAAATAATTTTCCTTCTTTTAAGACATGCTACAGAATAAGGCTTGCAGTGAAACCCTTCTCACATTTATGGGACCATAATGAAGCCTGCAGCAATTGAACTGCATCTAAGGACTGGAGTAACTGGCACTAATTAACAGTACTAATATTAGGAACCCCTGTGTCTTTTTCAGAAGGAACATGTCAAACAGAGGCATATGTTTGTTACAGACTTCATTACAACTAAAATATGCCAGACATTAAGTTAAACAGCTTAGTATTAGAGAGATTGTCTAAGGACAGATTATGCATTAAAAGTGCTAACATTAGTGTCACTGTTTATATCAACCTAATGCACAGAGTTCTTTTATGAAACCATGTAATTATGCTCCTTGTGCACTTTTAGGTGTCTGAAAAAAAACCTTCTCTTAATTTCAAAGAATTTTGAGAATGGGATTTCTAAAGTGTTGTTTCTGTAGTTGGCTGAGAATTTTGTTTCTGTAGTTGTTCTGGCTACACAGATCTAAGTCAGGAATTGCAATTAACTAGATAAAAGGTAAATCTGCCTGAGTTTTTTTTTTTATGTAGCCATAAAAGAGATTTTTCAAATTACATTGAGAAATATAATTTTTTAAAATTATTATTATTGTTATTTGTTAAATTGAAGCCCATCTGGGATGGGCTTCAATGGATTCTTCAGTCTAATCTATTGAATGCAGAATATTTTCAGGTCTTTATTAAATAAAGACAGCTTTCTGAATGCCTGGGTTTACACCTTAGTTGCTAATTTTATGCAGCTGAGTGTAAAGTTGAGGATTTTCTTTTAATAATTGTGCTAACACCTGCGTGCATCTATTTTGAAACTAAAACCCAAAGACAGGATTGTTTCAGTTGGTTTGGTTTGCTTTGTTTGATTTTCCCTGCCAGATTTCTGCATAACTTCTAAGAATCTCTAAAATATATAAATAAAATACAACAGATCATATTTGGATTCATGATAAAGCACATGTTTTTCAATATAATATAAATTAACTAATCATCACCCAGAGAGAACACACATAATGGTGCTCTGACATAATTTTCAGTCTTCAAAAGTGATATAGTGCTCATCAAATCTCTCACAAAATCAATCTCTCACAAAACAAAGGTCTAGATTCCAAAACCTTCATTCATCTTGTATACCTCTTTTTGTGAATTATCTCACTCCACCCTAATCCTCAATTTTATTAGGGTTACTATGAAGTTAAAGCTTTATCTCATGTAAATCTGAATGATTAGAACCACTTCAATTAAAAATTATTT
Organism: Cyanistes caeruleus; assembly: GCF_971803275.1. Taxonomy (NCBI): domain Eukaryota; kingdom Metazoa; phylum Chordata; class Aves; order Passeriformes; family Paridae; genus Cyanistes; species Cyanistes caeruleus. The sequence continues at coordinate 80,428,591 of NC_141701.1, read as the reverse complement.
AGCTGCAGAATTCCAGCAGCCTAAGAGTAGAAAACACAGGAAAAGAACACTACCCACCCCCAAGAAGTCCATTATTCAACTTAATAGATATGATACAATACCTGTCCATAATGGATGTTGTCAAATAAAAACATTTTAAAAAAGAAAATTTCTCACTTAAAATGTACCTAGATATAGATATTTACATACACACACATGAGACACATATGTTTTTATGCATTACATAATTATGATGGGTTTTTCAATTAAATCATTACAATAGGTATGATAATTGATTGCAAGTTTTTAGCAACACAGAAGATGAATTATAGGAATGGCAGTTACATGTGTGGTTTTCTTTGTTCAATTAATACCTCAGCTTGAATTCTATTATAAAACAGCATTTTTCCTTCTTGCCAATCATACAGACATTTTGGAAATTTTCTCTATCATGCACAGCCTTCAGAGAGCTGGGAAAATGAAGGTAAGGAAGGCCTTACCCTGGGCTCTCTTGTATGACTTCTGCTTATTTGAAAAGTGCCTGATATTATTCCTGCTGTTACTCATCTTTTAGTAAGCACGAGGACAAATAGGTTAGAGCATTTCTCATGTATTTTTCTCAATATCTTGCAAAATGTACATACATCTGCAAGTTTCCCTAATGACAGCAATCCTGATGCTCACATTTACTTAATATTGTGCTATCTTGCCAGATGCCTCAGAACACTTTCCAGAATAGCTTTTTCCTACAACTTCACAGATGTGTGACACTGTAAGATTAAGATCAAGCAGGATTAAGATTTGTACAAGCATCAGTTTTATTCCTTATAAAAGTTGTTTGAATCTTCATAATCAAAATGCATTTCTCACACCTAACTGGAGATTAAAAACAAACCCCTCCCCAAAAGCCAAACAATACAATCTAACTTGATGTGCCCTGAAGTATGTACATGTGTGAATGTCTTGCATTTAACTGCCAATAAACCCCAAATTCTCATCAAAGCTTCCTGACAGAAAGCCAGCTCAATAACAGTTAGTTCATTCTGCTCCAAGACAAATGATAAATAACCTGTGATAAATAAGGCTATGTACACAGTAAAAAAAATGAAAGCTTTATTTCCTCATAAAGTCAAAATATGTGACAGTCGTGAAAAAAAACTACCGCACACTCAAGGGATAGCCACCCCTTTAGTTCATAGAGGTGGTTTAAGAGAGAGGAAGGTTAAAAATTAATCTTGTATTTCATGGTCCAGAAGACTGATATTTAATGACTTCATGACTACAATTTGAAAAGACACCTTGGCTATCAGGAAGGTGTGTCTACCTGAAGAAAATAAACAAAATGTTTAAATGAATATGCCAAATTAATTTTCACTGAGTCGTAATGAGCACAGCGTCTAAGCATTTTCAAATTGGCTCAGGCATTTTTAAGAATATTGCCCAAGCAAGTTATTTGTAGTCAACACCTTTACATTTTTTCATCCAGAAGCATACCCATCTGTGAGATATATGCAAATGAGATCATCCCCATTATCATTTACTGTGAGCAGAGTCTTGCACTAAATAGCCAATGAACTTCTAGTTGATTTGCAGACATAGTGAAAATTCAACAGTCTTTAGCAGAACACTTTTGCCCTTGAATCATTTGACACATTATACTTAAGGCATTTGAACACTTTTGAAGATAAATGAAATGCCTAGAAACAATAATAGAAAAGCCTCTTGATTTACCCTACTTAATATTCTAAAGATGTACCTACACCAATACACCCACACATATATTTATACTTACATCTGTATTTTCTTATGTATAGACATGCATGCTTTAGAAATGTTCTGCTTTTGCGTGAAAATGGTACTCTAATTAATGTAACTTTAAAAAGGCAAATAATTGAGATAATCTTGGAATTTGATTAATACACTTTGGTTTAGACTCCATTTATCCTCAAAATTTTAGGTCTTTATTGTTATTTTGCCAGATGACATCCAGAGTAACTAAACATGACAGAAGCAAGAGATTTTCATGAGTCACATATTATAAACTCACTAGTTAAATTTGGGGCTAGTTATAAATTTGGGGCTGCCATAATTACTTCACTGACTACATTTTTATGGCAATTGCTGTTTTCCACAGCTGTATTAATGTTTAAAGAAACAAACTTTATCACTACCAAAAAGGAGTTCCAACAGATGATTAAAATGATCCCAAGTAACATAAAGATGAGGCCAGCCTGTCATTGTAAATATTATGTACTTTCTCATGTTCATAGTAGAGATTCACATGTGTTGCTTTAAAATGCAACAGTTTGCAGAGCTGACAAAAAAAAAAGAATCTCTGTAAACGTTTCCATTAATTTTTATTATAGACTAATTTTGAAGATGCAGATGAGAGTGAGATTCTAGGTCTCCTTCATAGACAGAAATTCAAAGACTCATAAAGGATACATAAACTGAGCTCAAAAATAGGTGCAAATGAAAAATAAGTGCAGAAAGTTGTTCCTTCTCCACAAAAAATATAACTTTTGTTGTTGCATTTCAAAATACACAACAGTACAGGAATGTACATCAGAACCAAAACTTTAAAAACACAAAACTTTGAAAACTGTTTATTTTAAGCTTGCTTTTTTTTCTTTTAAGTGAGAACTTTAGAAATTGTTTGGAGGACCATGACTACTTTTAAGAAAAGGGAAAAACAGAAAATACTTTAGAACTGTACTAAATGAAGGGGGCTAAGAGTAGCAAAGAAATAATATTTCTATGATTAAGTCATTATTCTATAAATTAACAAAAGTATAAATAAAGCCAAACACTTCTTTGAAACTGTTGTCTAGGAGCAGAGATTTTTAACCAAGAGATTATCATGATGCAGCCTTTATGAACTACTCTTTCTCGCATCAGGGTCAACAGGGTAAACTCTTCCTGTGTTTAATCATAAGAGCAGCTGAACGTTGTTTCTCTCTTTTGGAATATTCCAGAAATTAAGATGGGGCATAGAGTGAAAATTACTGCTCTCATCTTTAAAAAGGAAACAAGTGGTGGAGTTGTTGTGATTGACCTGTCATGGAGGGCAGCTGCCAGTTCATACAAGTGGCCTATTTCCACATCCTCTGTGGGCAGATTAGGAGTAACCAGGGTAATTTATGGCCATATTTCAGCATCACTTGTGGTTCCTTCAACATGTCACATTAGCAACTATTTCTAGTTTAATCAACTCTCTGTACATGCTTGACACCCAGAAACAAACGACTGGTGAATTTCACCATTATTTTGGATTGAAATTTTGAGGATAATTCTGTGATTAAGTATTTTAATTGGAATTTAGTGTATTTTTAAATGTAGACATTTGTTCTACCTTATGAAAAAGTGTTTTCTAGTTGTAAAAGTGTACAGCATATTGAACAAAATCAAGACGTTAAAGCTGCAGTTCATTCATTAAGGATGGCAGGTCATTTTATATTGTATATCTCCAGTCATTAGAAAATAAAATGTGAAAGCTAATCTACTCTAACACTTGAAAGAGTCTGACTGCTCTTTCCTCTTTTTCATCTCTGCCATTTGATTGCACCAGTATTACTGTTTCAGAAGTGACTTTATGGTGAGAAGGGGAAAAAGGAGCTTCACTGAAAAGAATAAACTTGCACAGAGTTCTTCACTCACCAGTCCTTCAAATTATTCCTTATTCTTTTTTGCTGTTTCCCACTTGTTATTGCATCCATAATGCTTTTGAAATTCTCATGCAGGGCATCTGATGCACTTCAGTTACAATTACCGCCAAAGGAAAACTAAAGTTACTGCATCAAGGTACTGAACAGCGGGAGGGTGAGGGCTGCAGGCTTTGTTCAGCTTTAACCATTCTTTCCTAGTTCAGTTTCTGACATTATGTTACAACAGTGTGTGTATTGTATTCACTGGCAAATGCAGGCAGGTTATGGACAGAGCAGTTTAGTCACATTACATCTCTTGGTGTGGCGAGACAATCATTAGGGTTTCTTCTCTAATGCAAGTTCTCATAACACAATCTAAAATGGGGTTTCTTTTTTCATAGGAAAGGATGCAGTAAACAGAGCCCCAAACCACCCAAATGCAACACACACGAGAAATTATGAGCATTGTTTCCTCATTTTGTTTACAAAATATAAGAAACAAAGTATTGTTTCTGAAGTAAAGCTGTGCAAAAATAGCATCTCATATTTGTGAAATGGGTGTCTTGGTCCATCTGTTTTTACTGATATGGAGAGGAAAATGTAGCTCTGGGGAAAGTAAGGCTACAGTAGGCAGAATAGCTAAGTTTTCTTAAGTTTCTCACAAATTACTTTTAGTCACATTAGCAGGGATTGCAGTGACCCTTTAACTACACCATAGTGGTGCAAAGTTTGTGATTCCTGGGCCGAAGGTCAGTGGATATCAAAAACAAGGGCACAGTAACTATGTAAAGTAGCTGGTACATCAGCTGATTTCTCAGTCAAAAATTCTGTGAGACAAGATACACAAAAATAAGACAGTAGGTTTTCAAGTGAAATTAAGCTTCACCTCATAACTGTGCAATAGATTATTACAATAGTTTAACTTGGAAAAACATAATTCATGAATTATTTATTACATGTCCTCTTTTATGCCATCTTTTTACCTCCTCTCTTTTGTTTTTTTATGAAATTTCTTCTCAATATATATGGCTGAACTACATTTTAAAGTCCTTTTCACTTTTTCATTTTAATGCTATTGCTCTTTTGAGTCTAGTTTCTTAAGTTGCTTGCTTGTTCTAAGTTGGCTTTATTTTTTTTTTTTTTCCCTTGGTCATAGCCATTTACTCCTCTTCTGCCTTGGATCATGTATCTATCTGTTGAAACTTACGCATTTTCTCCTTTTATTTGTCCTTTTCTTTTGTTCTACAAAATCTTTCATGCTATCAACCTTCTGGCCCCTTCTAATAAAAGGAAGATCAGTCTAGTGAAAGCCCCACTAAATTGTGGTCATGTACAAAAGAGCACAGTTCACTTTGCAGTTCACTATTCTTTCAGCTTCCTGGGAAGATTTGTCTTCCAATCAAAATATAAGAGTTGTATCTCAACCTTATTTAGTCCTGTCCTTTACGTACAAAGTAGTCAGAAGTGATGTCATCCAGCTGATGTGGTAGTGAGATACTTGGTGGTGAGCCCAATCCCTCCCTAAACGTTTTAGGCTTGGGTAGTGCCACATAGCTCCTAATTCATCATTCTTCCAGTTCATTGCTCAAGCGCAGACTACTATCTAGAGACAACAACCTGCTCTCAAAAACAAAAGTGTCTCTTAAAACCCCTCAAAATTTCTGTAGTTCACTTAAAATTTCACTTATGTTTTCAGCAGAAGCATCTCCAGACTACGTCTTCATAATCCTTGGAATGATGCTGTCTGACCAAACTACGTGTCCATTCATTTTCTTTAGGCTTCCAGACATACAAAATTCCCAGTTTTGCCTCCAGAGGTTTTCCAGAGCTTACCCAAATCTTTCTCTCCTGTGAAAGTAATCCTCTTCTAAAATCTTCCCACTGTAAATAAACTTGATGAACAGCAGATTGGCATTGTGCTTGAAAACAGGAAGCAAGCATAAGAGCTTCTCCTTTGGGGAGATAAAGTCCTTCTTGCCTCTCCACTTACCCCAGCTGGTCTTCTATTTCTGAAAATGAAACAGACTTTCTGCACATACACAGACAAAACTCCTCTGTAAAAGTCATAACTTTCCAATAATTGCCAATTTTGACAGAAGTCAATTTGAAAAAAAAAAAAACAAAAACAAATGAAACTGTCTCATAATGTAAATAACATCCTGTTTCAGCATTTCCAAACTACTTTTTGAATACTTTATACTGGCCAGCCAAAGCCTAAGCCTTCTTTTTTTTTCTTAAAATCAGAAGTTTGAATTGTTCTGAAATACTAGTTTTATAAAAATGTCAGAATCAAAATGCATTTTGAAGTTAGAGATTTCCCTCTCAAAAAAAAAAAAAAAGGCATGGTTCTGAATGATATTTAAATCACTGTCATTTTTTTATCCAACATTCATGTTAGAATCTTGAAGCACACATTGCTAACAACATAATCTGCTCATTTTCTTCTCCCAATATGGAGAACACTGTTTAGAATGAAGGTTACAGAACAAGTTATCAGTAAAACTAAAATTTTCCAGTAGATGCAGATATATCCTCCTGACTGGCAGAAGCTGTTGTAATTCATGTCAGCCAAAAGAGCCAAGTAGGAGCAAGCGTTGCATGCTGAACAGCATGACTTCACATTAAAAGGTAGCAAAATATGTGCCTGTCTCATCTAGTGGAAGACCTCTTTTGCACTGCAAAAATCCTCTTCAAGCTATTTACTTCAGTTTTGCAATGGACTCTGGTATCATGCTGGGAAGACCTAATTATACCAGAGGGACTCTTTCAAAGACTAAATAGCACAAATGAACAGAAAGCATTTTAAACATAACTCATAAAAGCATTCTAATTTCAAATGTTGTGGGGTTTTTTCAAATTTATGTCACACTCTCCATGAGTTTTAGTAATCTGTGTTAGTGACACTTAATTCTGGCACTTCCTAGATATGAAGTGATGCTCTCTCTAATAGCTTTCCTTTTTGAGTTCTACATTTTTACATGAATTTTTATGCACATACAAACACACAGCAGCACTACTTAATATAGATTAAGTATAGATTTGTCTTCTCTCAGGTTACTTTCAAAATTTAACTTCTGCATTTTGCTGTCCATATATTAGGACCCCATACATCACACAATAGATATGTTATCAAAGTGCTTAAGTTTCCATACTCAAGAAAAAGAAAAAGAAAAAACAAAAAAAAAATGGGAAGTAATAAAGGAAAAAAGAAAAAAGGAAAAAAGGAAATAAAGAAAAAAGATAAAAGGAAAAGACATACCTCTTGAGAACTCTGTGATTTTGTTATCATCCTAAAATGGAATAGACTGGCTGGGTTGGATTGGGTTGAAGTGGACTTGGATTTGCAGGAGAGTGATGTTATCACTACTTAGACTGCTATTGTAGTTATTTTCACATTTTATGTGTCATCCTTCACACCAATTTTCTCTGTGGCATGTTTGATCATGGCTGTCTGCCATAAGCCCACCCAACTGTTCTCTCTCTCCCCCTCCTCAACAAAACTGAGAGAAAAAAGAAAGTGGAAAAGCTCATGCTTTTGATGATGAGTGATTTTGTTGATTGAGTGATTACTTATGAATTACCATAAGGGTGAAAACAAACTTCACATGAAAAAATAATTTAATTTATTGTATATTAAAAACAGAGTTGAATAGTGATAAATGCTAAAATGTCCTCTCCCACCCCCAGTTCTTCCCAGACTGTACTTCCTTCCTTCCTTCACTACTGCTGTATTCATCCAGACAGCCCATTTGTATTTTAAATCAAGCTGATTTCCTCTGACAACTGTAGTAAGAGGCTGCTTGCGAGGTAATCTAGACTATAAATAAACAAATAAATAAACAGATCATACTGTGGCTACCATTCAGGTGGGGTAAAGATAAGGCCTACTTTGCTTTGATTAAAATATTTTGCCTCTTTACCAATTACTCCATAATTAATATTGAGTTCCTTTATTTCATTGCCTTTATTTCACTGTCTTTATTTCACTGCCATTTCTGACCCAAAAAGCTAAGAGGTTTCTTATCTCATGAAAGAAAGTTGCACGAGTACTGTCTATCATTTCTGAGCATCCTTCTTTATGACACAGCAGACTGTTGACAAAGAGAGTGAACCACTTGCTGACATTGAATTTTTTGAGGCTATACTGTGCTTAATAGTTTTTCACAGTTGTACTATTAGTTTAAAAAAAAGAAGATTTGTAATACTATCTTTTCACCACGTGAAAAGTTTCTGTAGGGTTATATTTTCTGTACTCTGCTCAGCAACTATAATTATATGGCACTTGAGCCTCAGGAAACAAAGAACAGACATTCCAATGAGACAAACACAGAAGTCTCCCAAATACTGCCTTAAGCTCTGTAATAACTGTCTTAAAAAAGAAAAAAAAAAAGAGGAACTCAAAACAAATTCAGCATTTTTTCTCTTCAGCAAAACAGTACACTAGGAAAAGAAAGGAAGAACATTAATTTGCATTAAGTTGCTATAACCCTACTCAAACTTTTGTGTCAGCCCCATGACAATGTCTAGATTAGGAGGCCACAGTAAAAACCTTTTCTGATTAAGGTATTTTGGGCTGGGTTTTTTGGGATGGGCTAAATTGCTCTCTATTCTTAACATCAAGATGCTACAATGTCACACAGTATATGATACTACTGATTATGGTTTTTATAGGCTATCAAGGGATATTGACTCTTCTTTCCCCATTTGTCTTGAGGAGGCAGGGTATTTAACTTACTTGTTTTTCTGAAAACAGATGGGACTGCTGGACTAATGGACTAATGGAACTTTACCATTGTCAAAGAACTGTCTTGATTTTTTTGTCCAGATGAGCAGTTCTGCTGGGTACTGTTAGTGATTAAAATGTCCTTAAATATTCACTTCTTTGGGATCATCTTTACAGCTCAGCTTGGCACACAGATGACCTCTGGCTGTTTAATCAGGCAAAAAATAATCCGTATACCTGATAGCAAAAATCTTCTTAAGAGTCTGATGATTTGTGACAAAGCATTTTCACAAATTTTTTCTGATGGTTTGATGCAGAGAAAGATGTATTTGCCCTCTCTTGACATGCTCTTCAGATAACCTGAAATATTGGGAATTGTTGTGTAGGTAAAACTATTATTTGTAAAGCTGTATTGTGTACTATGAAAAAAATAGTTGCTTCTAACAAATCTCACAAATCTGTTTTGATTACTCTGTATTTCTACTTTTCCCAACCCTGGAATATGCTAAAAAGCAGCAATAGAAGTGACTCACTTCAATGCCATTAGTCACAGGTAAATGAGTGTCTTCTAAACTTATAGTCAAGACAGACACTTGCTGGCAAGTTATCTGGGGGAATTTCAACCTAGAGAGAGTGAGGTATAAAAAAAGGGAAACAGGGAATGATATCAATTAAGTGGACAGTGCTTACCAGAAATTTTTATTTCAAAGAAAGTGAGATACAGAAAAAAACCCAAAACAACTTGGACAAAAATAGGGTAAAGAGCTTCTTCTCAGTCAGCTTTCTTCCCCTGGTAAGAAGTCAAGCATCTTTATACCTCTAACTACTGGACTGCCTGCATCTATCTAGACATTTGTCAGCTCTAGATTGTGTGAGCAAAATGCATCCTGACATCTTGAAAGGTGCTAAGAAAAAAAAAAAGCTTGTGAAGGACACTTTTGTGCTTTTATATCTTATAAGAAAGGCTTTATGGAAGTTTTCATTCGCTTCTAACCCATAAACTACACCAAAAGTATTGGCTCACAGTACTCATAATCCTGTATAAGCTATATTGTCTTCTTTATGATCACAGGACAAAGATAAAATATTGTCACGCAAAATAAGTGAATCCTGAAAAATGTCAGTATCATATTTGCCAAATGGGTAGATAACTTTGACCAAGAGAAAAAAAAACAAACAAACCCCCCACAAATAGAATTTCTTATTGCAAAAACAATCTATTTTTAAACTGAACCTCAAAAATCAGTTTAGGATGAGACAAAGTGTTTTATTGAGCCAGAATTCAGACACTTGAAATTTGTCATCTAAGCAGAAAATGAGTATGGGGAAATTTGCTTTAAGTTTATTTATTAATTAAGCCAAACTTTTAAGTGAACAACTTCAGCTGAGCTTGTGTTATTGCCAGAGAAAAATCTTCAAAGTTGTTTGTTCACCAAAAAACCTTATGCTGTGTTGAGTTTCAAAGATGTGTCAGTTCCTGTTAATCTTGTTAAACTAATGCATGAATCTTGAGTGATAATGATTTTAGGTCCAGTCATTGGGAAGTTGGGATTTTATTTTACTGTCTCTTGGGTAGATCCAGGTCTCTGGACTGGTCCAGTGGATGATGTTTGATTTCATACTGAATTCAATACTGCAACAACTGTATGTGGTCTACAAGCAGATGCCTTCCTAAAACTTGCTGATTCTCTGCTTGGTACCCATTTAGGTACATCTGTTATTCAGGTGACAGCCACAGATGCTGATGATGCCAACTATGGGAACAGTGCCAAAGTGGTGTACAGCATCCTCCAGGGACAGCCATATTTCTCAGTGGATCCAGAAACAGGTTAGCAGTCCATTCAGTCTCACTTTTTGCAGTAACAGAGACAGGATGCAAGGGTCAAGACACATTTCACTTCCATTTCAATGCTGGAACAGACATATGACTTGACACAAAGCTGATACCTTTTCACTGAATGAAAAGCAGAATCAAAATAAAAGTATGCTTTTTCTGTTAAAATAATGTTATTGTAGAAAAATTGCTTTACTTGGTATAACTAAGAATTCCAAAAGTATTGTTAATTATTGTTTCCAAAATAATTGTTAACTGTAAAGACAAAAAGTTTAAAAAAAAAAGGTGGAAAATACTGTAAAGGGTCCAAAGAAACATAAAAATTCGTCACAAGCCTATTTTACACCAGTTTCTGGGAATTACATCTATTTGCCTTTAAAAAACATAAGTGGGAGTTGGACATTTTCATACTACAAGGTAAAAATATCTCACAGGTAACTAAATGTTTCTAAAAGTTTGGAATAGATTCTTGACCACTGAAAATTTTTAACTTTTTTTTTTTGAAGCGTCATTATATTTCCAAGAGTTATGAGAACTGAAGCAAGTATCATGAATGCTTTCCAGCTGAAAATAATGAATTGAAACCTTTTTCACAGTTATGCAAGAAACTCGATAAGAGGCAAACACAATCTAAAAAAAAAAAAAAAAAAAAAAGTGTAAATTTTGAATATCCATAACTCAAAATTAGGGTTCAGAAAAGAAAGACACAACCAGAAACTCCCCTCTTCCAGATATTTGATGCTAACATACTCAAGACTCAGTAGGCGTTGCATTAGCTTTTCTTGCATGTTATCAAAATTATTCTGGTTTGCTAATTGAGAATTTAAGTGCAACTCTGCCCAGAATCCCTGAAGTTCTTAATCCATTGAGAGTGCTCAGATGATGGCTTTCTTTTGAAACAATTTTCTTTTTTCTAAACACAGCAAAGGAATAATATGCAAAAGATAATTAATCAAAAAGCTATAATTTTAAAAGGGAGGATAACAATTTTGCTTTGAATAAAAGTGTTTGGTTTTCCCCCTCTTTTCCATCTCTCTTTTTTTCTCTTTTCTCCAGTGCCCTAGTCAAACATCATTACCAGGCATGAGCAGGGAAACAGGACAAGTACCACACAGGCAGTAAATGATGGCAGCAGGTGTTTAGGCAGGCAGAAAGTAAGGGAAAGACCTGGACTCTCATCTTTGGTTCAGGGATTAATTTTCAATTTAATCCAATTTGTTGTTTCATGTTACATGTATTAACAAGCCTAGGTATGATAATCAGAACCTGGTAATCCTGGATCAGACACAAATGTCATAACCACTAAGCTGTAAAGGTTTTTTTTCTTTATTTCACTCACTTGCTAGAAGTATATATTTTCCAGAATTGCCTTTTTTTCTGTCTAATATTGAACCAAGCCTATAATGAGAGCCTTCTTCTGAGAAAGAAAGGGCAGGGGTGTGAATCCTCCCAGCAGAAAAGGAAGCTATACTTAAATTTTCCCACTTCACAAGAGAAAACTCTCATCACTCCAGGTTTGAAAAGCCACCACCCCTCAAAATAAAAATAATAAAAATAATAAAAATAATAAAAATAAAATAATAAAAATAATAAAAATAATAAAAATAATAAAAATAATAAAAATAATAAAAATAATAAAAATAATAAAAAGGCTATGCTTGGTTTTCTAAAAGAAACTTTAATGAAAAGTGGCATACAGCATCACTTTTGGTTTTCTCACCTGAGACTCCTATTATTTTTGTGTACTGCAAAGGTATCTGAGACATTTAAATTACAGTTATGAAATTCTTCAAATTAGACACCTCAAAAAAGGTTTTTCAAAACTAATTTTAGAGTCTTGTCCAATTATCTTACAAGCTGTAGCCCCAGCTGACTTATAGTGGACATCACTGAGCATCACAATCAATGATCTATCACAGCCCAGAATAACGAATCCTGGGCATATTAGAGTTCAGCCTGGTGCTATAATATCAAAATGTCACCAGGGCTGGAGATTTCACAATTTAGTAATAACTGGGGATAGAAACTGAAAAATGTCATTAATTCAATGAACTTATTGATATTTTTGTCATTAAAAGAATAATCAAATTGATTTAGCAGAACAAAAACAATGAATAATGTGTCTGTTACATTTTTTAATCTTTTTTCTTAAAATCACATTGAAGCATCCATAGATTGAAAGGTTTATTGCAGTACACCTCGTTGTGATTGCTATGGATTATCATCTGCACGGTGTATCTGACGTAAATCCATCTAAGAGCTCTGGGATAATGCTGGATGGTGCTTCTCCTTCACCACTTTTTTTTTTTTTTTTTTTTTTTTATTCCTTCAAGGCATAATCAAGACTGCTTTACCAGACATGAGCAGAGAAAACAGGGAGCAGTACCAAGTGGTCATCCAGGCTAAAGACATGGGAGGACAGATGGGAGGCCTATCAGGGACCACCACCGTGAACATCACGTTGACTGATGTCAATGACAATCCGCCTCGCTTCCCCCAGAGTATGGAGCACCTCATAGTTCTGTTTTCCAAAGATCCTCCCAAAAATCAGCTGGTTTGCTTTGGCCATCTGGAAGTTTCTTTTTTATCACTGCTTTTGTAGTACTTACCCACTGCTGTGTATGTTTATTTTGCAGCATTATTAAGGCAAATGGGAATATTTTTTAATATCAAATTATTTGTTGGAATGATAAACTTCTCATTCTTACTCTGCTTACAGAAATATAAATTGTAACAATAATTTAGGCCAATTGCAGGGACTTTAGAGGAATTCAACTACAAAATATAAGGATCTGTTCTTGAAAACACTTTTAGTTCCATGTGTCAAGGCAAGCAAATATGTTGCAGGTTTCTAATGTTCTGACTTGCACAGGCAGAGTTGATCAGGTAATGTGTTCTGCTGGCAGTCTAAGCATTTGGTTTAGGTACCTGAAATCTACGTTCAATTCTTGAATTATTTTGATAATCTCGGCCAGTTTGACACAATAAAATAAGTTTTTTAACAATACCTTTGTAGAAGAAAAAAAGGGCAAATAGCAGAAAGCTACACAGCACAGAAAGCTTCAGAGTAACACATTACAGATCTTTATATCCTAGGCCAGTGTTTAAATCCAATCTCACATTGTTACAGTCAGTGTCTGATAACTGTTTGATAGGCTGCAGAGAGGAGAAATTTACAGCCTCAGTTCAGTGCCTGCCAGAAAAGTGTCCACATAATAAAATTTGAATTGCTTGTTCACACTGATGAGAGACCTGGCTCTCTTTACAGATCCACTAAGGACTGAACAAAGAGAGCTGATTTATAAAATGCTTTCCTGGACTTGAAAAGCACTTCAGTACCATGGCAATAAGTACACCCAGAATAGTACAAACTGTTCAACCTAATGCAGATTTTTAAAAAAAAAAATATGGGAAAACTGGCAGCATGGAAGAATGGATCCTTGGAATTATAAATTGCTGTTTTAATCTCAATCTCTGATAACACACTGCTTTGAAAGAAGAGAGGGGAGGGGAAGTACTGCAACCTTCATAAAGAAAAGATAATTTTGGTTCACTTTCTGAGTTCACTTGATGAGAGTCACCTTTGTGCAATAAATTCAAACAGCAATTTTTAACTGAACTTCCTGTTCAACTTGATGAGGGGATACTTTTTAAACATGTACAGCATGATGCAACATTATATTTTGGCAAATAGGAAATCTGGAAAACCTAAACTCTAATTTATGGTGGCACATTGCATGGTAAGCCTCACTGTTGAATAAAATAAAGAAAAAAAGATAAAATTAAGGATGAAGAATGTATACAACTACAATTAATTTAAGTTTTCCAGTTCCCTTAGCCTGTGTTCCTCATAATGTTCTTTCAAAATTAACTGAAGCCTCAAGTCTATGGAATTTTTTCTGATTATTTCAATAAACTTTGGGATGGGTACTTTTTAGAGAAATTTACAAAATTTGATGCCTCATACAATATTCTCTGTGGTGCTCTACTTTGAACATCACTGAAACACATTGTGTGGCCTACAGAAGGCCTGCTGTGGGATCTTCCAGTGCTGCAATTTCAGTTTTGCTGAAGGAAGGTCACCCTTCCCTCTAATTTTCTTTCTCTCCTGCAGGCTGGTTTTAATACTTTCTAGGAAATCAAAGAAAGAGAAATATCAGGTAGATTTGATTTCTTCTTAAGTAGTTATTAAGAGGGGCACACCTTAAAAAAATGATCTGTTCTAGAAGTATGCTTTTTACAAACATATTTGTTTTCTATTTTCTCTTATGTGAGGCAACATAAGTAAATTTGTAAAATTGTAAATTATTTTTAAATAAGTAAAATTGTTGCCGAAAGTAGAGGGTGAATAGCAGTTGCAAGCAATGCCAGTTAATATCAAGGTATTTAAGAGCCAAAAATTAATTTCTTAGAGGGACTGGAGAAAGTAAAAATGGCACTGTGAAGTAGTGGTTGTTCAGACTGCATCAAGAAGAAGCATTTTCTGGTTTTTGTTTCCTGAAAGTAGTCATGGAAAATTAGAAGACATAGGCCTAAATGGAATTTAAATGGTACTACAATAAAAGCCTTACACATTTTGAATTCTATTGTACTCTAAAACCAAATACCCATCTCACATGCTGAAAATGTGTAGCATTCACACAACACCATAAAAATTGGAATGCTTTCAAACAGAAAAGCACTGAAGGGAGGTATTTACCTGGAAGGAGTAATAAGTACCATGATTGAATCTGTTCTTATGGCAGGTCTGGCTCAGCTGCCAAGCCCTTGAATTTGTCAAGGGTTCAAGGCTTGAAACTCATGGTTCAGCTGCCAGGAATCCTACCTTTCATCCATTTGCAGACTGGTTTGAGGCAACAATATGCATTTTAGTCTGTGTGGATCACAGTCAAACAGGCTACTGCTGAGTTTTCACTTACAGCCTTGAATTTATAACAGCAATCACAATTTAGCATCAAGCATTAGCTTTCATTTTGCTACACATCTATATAAATATAAGTTATTTTCAGTAACATTCTTTTGTACTTAGTCTTTACAACTGGGGTCCGAAACTCATTCTGAACTCTGAATTTTGATTTATACCTTGTATTAAACGGAACATTCAGGATCCTTTAGGTGTCTTAAAAGGCAAAGGACGTGTAAATACAGGAAATAGAGTTGTTTTGACAAAGAGAGTTGAATGTTCTTTATTACAAATCAATACAATTTATATGTGCTCTTATTGGATCCTTTGAATAAAGGTTGTACATTATATTAGGTGCTAATTTTGTCAGATTCTTAAGGTATTTGTCCAATGCTACAACTTCACTCAGTAAAGTAATATGAATTTACATGAAAAAACAGATCAAAAGAAACATCAGATTCTGGCATGTTACGTGCAAAATACGAACCCTTCAGATTATTTTTTTTTACATTTTCTTTGCAGTAAATAATAGAAAATACTGAATTAGATTTTTTTTTTTTTTTTTGTCTTACTAGTAATGAAACATCTTCAATGTCTGCTTCTTACTGGTCAAGAAATCATCTGATCAATAGTTTTTCTGCTACAACATGTCTTTAAAATTAGATTTTTTTTTATTACAAATGTTGTCAGAAAAAACATATGAATTCGCTTTTCATACACACAAACAAGAGTGTCTACGTAATCAGATTGCTTTCTAGAAGACTCTGATTTTAAAAACAACAAAGCAATAAACATGAACATGCATCCGAATGCTCTTTACCATGACACTTTAGTATGTAATATCAATAACAGATTAAATGTTTTCAAACACAACACTTATTTGAATTTATTTCAAAATAATTTAAAAAAAAAGTTATTCTATTTTAGTCTTTTTCTAAAGTCCTCACTGATTTCTACAATTCTTGTACTTTCAGAGAACAAAACAAAATACTTTCCAATTTATAAATATATCTAGGAATGATTCTAGAGGAAAAAACATATATATAGCGCTAATAATTGGGGTAAGAACTACTATCTTATTGTTTATCACCATTGTCCCTTAAAACTGAAGAAAAAAAAAAGAAAAAAAGGCACAATATTAGATGACTTTGAAGAATAACTTGAATATTTGTGACAGTTTGTCAATCAGTTTTGAATCCTATTTTAAAGTTTAGTGTGATACTAGCAGCATTTTTCTTACAGTGTTTTGAACTTCAAGCTACTTAAAAAATCTACATGAAATTGAAGGTGATTTTTTGTTCAGAATTAAAAAAAATTAAAAAAAATTAAAAAATTCTCAGAACAATAAATGCTTGATTTTGCTCTTCCAGGCTCCTACCAGTTCAGCTCTCCTGAATCTGCTCCCCCTGGGACTCCGCTTGGCAGAATTAAAGCCAATGACCCCGATGTGGGAGAAAATGCAGAGATTGAATATAGCATCTCCAATGGGGATGGATCAGACATGTTTGATATCATCACTGACAAGGACACACAGGAAGGGATTATAACTGTCAAAAAGGTTTATTTTTTTCTCTCTCTCTTTTATATGTACTTAGCTCTTCAGGTGTTACAGTTATTTTTCTTTTTCCAAGGGAAGGGAGGGTAGATCTCACAAGGGGTCAGGCTGCCAAGGAGCTGTTGTATTAGTTTTGTTCTTCTCTTTCTTCAGCAGGTATCTGTTATTTTCAAGTCTCAAGGGAAATTTACTGGCATGTCACTTCACATAAAGCAATATTTCAGTGGCTGCTGTCTGTTCAATATAGAGTCTCACACACAATACTTTCAAATTAGGGCTGTGAAAACTTGGAGGGGCTCAGTTCACAGTGGGGTTTATCAGCTGATTGCTGTGGTAAGACTAACAAGAGTGGGAGGCTTACCTGGAGTTTGATGAATTTGCACGTCCAAGGCTAAACTCTCCCTCTCTAATCTATTCAGCAGCCAGTGATCTCCAGTACCTAAAATCTGTCTTGGTTTAAGTCCAGTCTTGGTGATACTTCAGTTGTTACATATGATGTCAGCAGAACTCCAAAGAGCAAAGACATTTGCAGAAATTTAATTCAAAATACCATGTCTGACAGATTTATTGGTTGCTTCTCAGAATTCAGCCTGTTAAACAACTCTTTTTGATTCTAGTGTTATTAAATATATCAGTAACATTAATTGATAACTACCTATAAATAAAATCCTGATCTCTAGACATATTTGGAAACACATATACTTGTTTATGTATATGTATGTATGAACGTCCACCTACATAGGCATATATGGATATGCATGATGTAAATGTCACACAGATTGAAAATCAAGCTTCACAGATTTTCTTTTTACTGAGGAGCACGGAGACCAGGGACAAGTCTGCATTGCTCCTAGTGCCAAAAAGGAAAGATGGTAATGGGTAAAAGAAAGTAAAAAGAAGATAAATAGGACAGAAAGCATTTAAGAACTGGAATAATTGCTCTTTTTACTGCCAGTGAGATGAGACAAATAAGACTTTACATAACTCCTTTTTGTGGACTGAGTATAATTTCCCTGTTTCTTTCTTTCTATTTTTATATAGGCCAAAGCCTCCTGGTTTGTCTTTTTTTTCAGGATCCTGAACAATTAGTAGACAGAGGGATCATAACTGCCTTGCTATCCTGTAATAATCCTTTAATCCTTGTTTTTTTAATGCCCAGAATAAGACCTAATATACTCCATCTTGCCCAAGATGGATTCAAACTTAGAGCTTTTGCTCCTAAAGATGTTTCACCTTCTCACTTGGCATTGTAATACTTGCATTTTTTTTGTAAAGTAATGTGATTTTCTTTATTATTTGCTCCTCAGCATCTGGATTTTGAAAACAAGGTGTTATATACCCTAAGAGTAGAAGCAACCAACGCTCATCCTGATCCTCGTTTTCTTCAGCTGGGGCCATTCAAAGACACAGCTTTAGTCAAAATTTCTGTTGAAGACATTGATGAACCTCCAGTGTTCAGCAGACCCTGGTATTTAATAGAGGTTGATGAAGATGCCAAGGAAGGAAGCATTATTGGGCAGGTTGTTGCCCAAGATCCAGATGTAGCAAAGAATGCAATAAAGTAAGCCATTGCACAATATAAAATTCTTTAGATATGGGTCAAGTCTCATGCACAGAAAGTGATGAGAGTGCAAGGTATTTAGAAGCTGTTTGGGTAATTAAGCACATGGAGGTTGTTGAAAAGTGTCAAAGAGAAATTGTGAGCTTGTGAAGTCAAATACAATTAACTCGATGAGCGATGCAGACAATGCTTTTGAAGAACAGTCTATAGGCACCAGGTAAAAAGAAAGATGTCAGCATTTAATTGTCAGCATGCTCTAGTAGTTCCACCAAGCTGTTCATAAAATTATTCTTTTATACCATGTAAAACACTCAAAATGGTGTATTTCTGTGCTCCCTGATGCTTGATAACAGTCAGAGTTCTGTACATAACATCCACGTTCCATAGCCTAACTATTTAATGATCACAGTGTATTGAATAAGAAATGATTGCAAGAAAGTCATAACAATTAGAAGTAAGAGTTCAGTGCTGTGAAATTGCTGTAATTGTTACCAATCTGCTATTATTATCTGCAGTGACAAACACAGCAGTTAAATTTGTGTATTTACCATGCAAGTGATTATGAAAATTGATCTCTGCATTTCTGAACAAGCCTTCTATGTCCTGCAGCAGTATGCTTTGAGGTAGGAGGTGTGAGAGGAGGAAGAAAATAAAATCTTTTTAAGTAAAATATGTATAAAATTTCCATTTAAGCTGATAATGACTGCCAACTACTAGGCTGATTAAAAAACAGCTGTAAAATAAGTTTTTTCCTTGTTGCATAAGAACAAACCAAAAGCAATTATCATAAAACAAGATTTTAGGACATTCATCTTAGAGAACAACTAATTGAAAGATTTTTCTGTTGAGTTTTGTGGTTTGTGTCACACCTCAAAAATAAATTTTAAAAATTGGTACTTCCTTGTGTCTGCAATATGTGCCTTTTGGTGACACAGTTCTCTAAGAAATAATTAATTTGCAAAAAATCTTACCTAAAAAAGTTCACTTTTATGTAGTGTTCTAGGATTCACTTTATGAGCTAAAATGAAATTTCAATTATCAATCTGAAAACCGCCCACATAATAATTTGCTCTTCATCCTCCTCACAGTCTTAAAATTGTTTCTAAGTATTAGTAGCATGCAGGTAGGTAGCTGTGGGAAAGCTTAGGTTAATCATAAAGAAAACATTATTGATTAAGTACAGTTAAAATTAGAAAATTTTTAGAGGTGGCTGTGAGCTGGAGGCTGCAACACAAGATAGTGATGCTCAGTTTTACTGTATCTTGACAGATACTCTGTAGATCGACACACTGACCTTGACAGAATATTCAACATCTATTCAGGAAATGGATCCTTATTCCTCTCAAAGCCACTTGACCGAGAAGAAACTCCCTGGCACAACATCACTGTCATAGCAACTGAAATCAGTAAGTTGAAGATAAGACTTATCTCAAAAGAATATTTGAACTAAGAAAAGAACTAAATTCTACAGTTTCTATGACTTATCTTGTCTCATAAGTTTTGCTCTTATCCTTATATTATTGATAGACATCTTTAAACACACATATAAAACTCCAATTTTTTATATACATTTTGCCCATTTTAAAAAGATATTTAGGAACTCTCAGGTTCATCAAAACTATGTACAGTATACATTAGACAAGTTAAATGATTCCCTGAGAATTCACATCAGATAATTTGGTGCAGGTGTGATTCATTGGCTCTATCCCAAGCTAAGTCTTCAGGAATATCCTTGGGGAAAATGGCAAAAAAAGTCCCTGACATACAAATATGTTGTCACAATAACCTCTATAATTGGGAACAAATTACTCTTTACCTCAACTGATTTAACCTATTTCAGATAATGGCTTTGTTTAAAGCCAAGGCTAGGGAAATTCTTTGCCCTCCATGTCTGAAGTAAACCCTGTCCCTAAATCTTTCACCTGGATTCTTTATTATTCTGTTAGATACTTTTAGGTATGGGTGTCTCTTTGTTCTGAGGTGACAGTCATCAAAGGGGGAAACAGACACTGATTTTAGGGAAAAACTTTTCTCCCTTCCTTTATTCTCCTATAGATTCCCCTGGAGTCATTGTGCTTAAGAATCTGGGAGTTGGGTAATATGGAGAGATGAATCATACCGCCATTTTCAGAAAGATTTATATCTTTTATCTTTTCCTCTTAAATGATTGTCGTTTTTTGGTCAAACTTGTTCTACATCTTTAATATGGAAAGTGTGAGAATTCTCTCTGGCAATACCTTGAGTTTGGAGGTTTGTGAAGAGTAGTTGATGATCATATCCTGCATATGTCATTTTATTGTTTTGTTTTTTACAGTTGGGGGAGAAAGAACAACTTTTGGTTTGGGTTTTTCGTGGGTTTGTGTTTGTATGTGGTTTTGGTGGTGGTGTTTTAGACTGACACTGTTTTACTGCTTTATTGATTTAAAAAGATAAATGTTCTTAACAGCTCCAGCTCATGGAACAAGTTTTGCAGGAAATCCTTTGCTGAACTGATACATAGAATACAACGCCATAACAACCCAGTGATCTCTTTTTAATGCAAATCAATTTAAGCATACTTCATATTATTTATACATGCATATATATATATAAAATAGAAAATTTTTTCAATTATAAATAGGAATTTTATGTATATGTAATGTACGTAATCATATAATTAAATATAATTATTCATTGTTAGTATAATTATAAAAATTGAACATTTTTAATCTATCAGAAAAAATGTACTGGATTATCTTCATATATATATATATCACATTGTCTTGTATTATAAATATATTTCTTTTTCAGATAATCCTAAACAAAGTAGCCAGATACCTGTCTTCATACGGATTTTAGACATAAATGATCATGCACCAGAGTTTGCCAACTACTATGAAACATTTGTTTGTGAAAATGCAAAAGCAGGACAGGTAAACCAATACTTATATTTCCAAAGAACTTGTAAGGAAACTATCCTGCAGCACCATCATGAAGACTTCACAATATCTTAGGTTGAACAGCAGCAGACTAACCCATTCTCTTAATCTCTTATCTTCTACAGAAAATACAAGTTTATTCAAAAAAAAGACATAAAAGTAGAAGGATAATATCCTAGTACTATATTGTAGTATATAATAAAAAATGATACTTTAAGGTGTTTTTCCATTTCTAATATCAGAAAATATTTTTCAGAAAGAGGTTTGCGTAATGTTACAAAACGCTTTACACTGTTCATTAATTCCATTTATTTCTGGATTTTTATCATTGGCTTGGTTAATGTAGCCACACCTTCAAGTACATGAACCAGGAAAATCTTTACTATGTTTCAGTAAAGAAAATGTAAAAACCAAACTTTTTCAAAAAAAAAGGGCAATGCGACCATTTCTATTGTAAGTTAAAACTCAGTTTGGTATTGCGTTGAGTATGGTCAAAGGTCATGTATATCTCTTTCTAAACTACCTCAGCAATTCTGTAAAAATCAAAAAGAAGAGAAAGAAAAATTGAAGATAAAACAAAGTGATGATCTGGATTTGAGTAAGTAGATGAACCAACAGAGCTCAGAGCCAGCATATTACAGAAGTGTCTTAATATTGCTGCCATTATATATCATCTATTTATTATACATCTATTTATGCTAGCAATCTCAGTCAGTCTCTCAATTTTAAATCCTGTGAAAAAAGATTTTTAATTCTGAAAGTATTTACAAAATAACTGGATTTAGTAGAAGATATGGTACTTAAAGAATATCTCTCCAAAATACACTTGAGGCCATGCATGAGCCTCTTCTCTAGATGGATTCATTTTTGACTGGAAGAAAAATCTTGAGAACATTATTTTCACTAGCAGAAACATGAGTGGGTTCCTAGTATAGGAGAGAGAAGCCAGGATGAAGTCCTAAGAACAGCTTAATCTATTCTCATGTCCCACTAGCTTTAGGCTGTCATCATCCAGACAAATCTGGCTGTCTTCACCAAAAATATGTGGAAAGGATCAGAATGCATAATATTTTCTTTTTCTTTGGAGTACAGTGACGATGTGATATTCAAAGATTTTACAAAGATGGGTCATATGGATATGCATCAGGAACCATGATCATGTTTTACTTGATTTTCTGCCCAATGTTTAAATCACAGAGGCTTCACCGAATGTATCATGGATGGCACCTGAGATGAGTTTAGGTTTTCAGGTACAGCAGAACTCTATGCAGAGCAAGAACATGTAGTATATTAGCTGAAATTCAAGTAATGTTTTATGAATTGTTTAACAGAAAAAGAAAAAAAAAAAAGGGAGAAAAAGAGGATACAATAGATTGTTGGGAGACTTTTTCCAATTCTATTTTTCATTCATTACACAAAATATCAGAATTCAAACAAAATGGGTTAGAATGGCAGAGAATACTTTGATTAAAAAAAATCACTTCCCTTTGAAGTGGTATTTGACAATTTTTTCATTATTTTTTAAGGAAAGTTTTACTATTTTTCATGTACACTATATAAATAGATGAATATGCACATCAAAGGCACTGATGAATTAAATTAAAACAGTGGAAGGAATTATCATATCAGAAAAATGAAATAGAGTTTTTTTCACAACAACTAAGGTTTATGATCACATCATCCAGTGACATAAATTGCCACTTAAGAATACAGCTCAAGCCTTTCAGAAGGAGCAAAAATTATCCAAGCTTTTGGCTATTAGACCCATACAGTTTTAGTTTATGACTTATAAGCTGCTTTTTTCATATTGAATTAATTCAGATTATTCTAGCCATTAAGTTCAAACACCTGCCATAGGACCTAAATTCTGTTAGTGTAACAATGGCTCATTGTACAAGACAAAATTGAGGTAAATAAATCTTAAAATCTCAGTGTGATGACTGGCAGAAAAGTATGTCATGTATTTTAGTTGCACAACAAAAACAACGCTTAGAAATTAAGTTCTAATTGCAATTAATCTTATGCAATTTTTCCAACCAGAAAACACAGGATTTCTCATATATTTGAAGAAGTTCAATCCAGGCATGCTGGCTGTCAATTTCCTTAATCCTATTTCCATCTCGTCTAGAATACTTGATGAAATATCCATGGATGTCTGAAATTTCACTTACCTTTCTCATAAATTCTGTGATTACCTAACAACAGATATGACAGAGACTAGATAGATAGATAGATAGATAGATGATAGATAGATAGGCATGTTGTTTTTCAGACCTCCCGTACATCTAATTTATCAATGTAATTTCAGCAATTATTTTCCCTCATTGGAACAACCCCCAAAAATGCTAGAAGGAGTGTGCACCAAGGGTAGCTACAGAAAAAATGAGAGATTAGATTTGGTTTTCTATTTGTTAACAGTTGGGGTCCTCAGGAGAGGCACCTGAATTCATATCTGGACATTTACACATAATTTACTTAGTATTTCAGAAGATAATTGACTGCCTTCAACACAGAAGAGTGCTTAAAAATAGCAATTAATATAGAAATACGAACTTGAATGTTTTGGCCAAGGATGCTAAGTTCCAGACAACCTGTATTGCTCATGTCTAGCAGTCCCTGAAAAATATAAGAAAAACAGAAACATGTTCATTTAGTACTACTCCAACCTATTTTAGACATCACCTAAACCAGCTTTTTTATTATAAACATTATTGCTTCTTGACACATCACACCACTGATTCTACATCTGGTACCATAACAAAAGAATCAGACTGAGAAGATAAATATATATAGTTAATTTATTTATTTTTTTTTTAACAGGACCAGTTGTTAGTCACATTGCTTTCTAAGTCTCAGATGAATTAGAAAGCATCAGAATGATCAAAGATTGTTCTCTGCCACCAAGCAACATTACTCATTCTCACCATCAACAGATATTAGAGGCTTCACTCATTGTGTTTTTCAGATAGCCTTAGGAGAGTCAGAGGAAAGAAAATCCTACAGAGTTTCTCCTACTCTTTTGTCTCCAAACAACAATGGTATGACTGGAGAGAAACCTTATCACAAAAAGATTAATAAAAATCTGTGTTCATTAGGCTGAAACACATTTGTCACCCTAAGAATCTCATTCCATTAGCTAGTACACAGGCTAAAGAAAAGTAGGAAGCAGCCTTCCTCTCATGCAATTTAGAAACCCCTAATCCCAATGCCCCAGGGACTGTTGTGGGGCAGGATTTGGTACAAGTTCTCTCATGGCCTTGTCACAGGAACTAACTGGGTCTTTTTAGCTGGATTAGAGGATGAGTATTCTCCATGGAAACCAGGAGGATATACTTGGGAAGGAGACTGATTTAACTGAAAATTTTTTGGTAAAAATTTAGCTCCACAGTTTATTGCATAGCTTACTGTTGGCAACAATTTAACTAATTTCAACACCCATCAAGAAAACAACCTCAGTCACTATTTTTCCCCTCTGATGATATATTCTTTCCTGCCATTCACAGGCTTTCAGATATCAGAATGCATAAAGTTTGTTTCCTCCTTCAGATACCTGGCTGATTTTTCTTTTCATTACTCTCCTTACTCTCCCTCACTTTTTAAAATAGAGCAGAGAGACATCACTTTTTCTCAAGTGTGCATTGCTAATTATCAGTCATGACTTTTTATACATTGTAACTGCTTCACTAGGTAGACACCTTTTGGCCTATTTTAGTGAGAGACCCACGGTAGCAGTCTGTTTTTTAAGTAAGAGTGGAACTGACAGTTTTCCAACTTTTGATAAACATTCAGTCCTGCTTAAAAGTGCCAACACATTTGTGGAACAAAGCCAAGGTCTGCAAACCAACTGCTTTGCATTTCTGAAGTTTCATTAAGTGGCAGGCATCTATTCAAGCTTGTAGACGTGTGATGGAGGCTGTTTTCTGCAGCTAGCACCTTACAGGTGTATAGCCTAGAACTGTGTCTGTACAAGTGTGATCTTGTGACTCGAGCCACATAATGACAAAATGGACATCCACTGAGAGCTGGATTGATTTTGAAACACTCCTCTGGGCCATATCATCACATCTTTTCCATAATCTTCGTCCCACAAATATTTACACTCGCTCTTAGTAATGCATTCAGGGTTAGTTAGTGATTGACACTACCAGATCACACAGGGAGGAAAAGGTCAAGAGGAAGAAAGGATAGGAGAAACAAAGCTGTTCTTCCACCATTTCCCCATAACATTTGCTGTTATAACTGTTCTCATGATTGCCAAAAATAGTTTCTTTCACAGGATTTTTTTCCTCATAGTTTATTGCAGACAAAGTGGTGAGATCTTTCCAGATTCCTAGAGAAACATTTGCAGCACCAAACAAGTTCAAAACTTTCAAGAAAGCCGGTGCTTTGAGATCCAGACTTTTTTATCTCTTCTAAAAAATATTAGGCACAAATGTTAACATTTCCCAGACATTCCTCTCTCAAATGCTTAGTGATATTTTTAAAGTTTATTTTTCCGTTGTACAATAACCAGGTTTAACTGGTTATTACAAGCATGATATAACAAAAATGAAAACCCAAATGATTTAAGTGGATTAAAGGCCTGTTCCTCTCTTCTGTTACACACAGAAACAACAAAATTCAGAAGTTATTACTGTATCTCTACCTTAACAATATCTTTCTCCAGTGGTCTTTGGAAGTATAATTTTTATGCTGTATGATAATTGAGTTGTATTAAAACTTCAGACAGGTAATATACAGTACTGGCCATCTTTAAATTTTGGTGAAAGTGACATTATTTTTCACCATTTATAGTGAATTTTGAAAGAAGGAATTTTGAAAAAGAAAAATATTTAAAAATAAAATAACAACCACCAATATATTACTGTTCTGAAAAGAACTAGCAGAAGAATTCTTTGCAAACGTTCTGTTTGCCTCTTTGAAATGTTTAACCTGAAAATATATTGTATGTGCCCACCCGTGGACCTCATCTTGTCCATGTTTCTCCAAGGAAACCTTTCCAAGCATGTGGCTGTAGTTTTTAAAGAGTGTACCCTGGAGCCAAGGTGCAACAGCCATTTCTTTGCCTAACATGCCAAGCCAGCACACACTGAAAAGCCCATCTTAAAAGTGTCCAGATGGTGCTGATAAAGCTTAGCATTTGCTTTAATGGTTCCTATATTTCTTTTAAAGGCAGTCCCAAGGCTGACCTTACAACCAAAGCCTTCTACTTGTTCATCTCTCTGTGCATACAAACGCAACCTCAGGAACACTAACAGCATGCTCTGAAGTACACAGCGACCCTTCCTATTTCAGAATTCCCCCTCCTGGCTTCTACTTGCTTGCTGTCTTTAAAACAACTTGAATAGCAGCCTTTGCCTAAGGATGTATGAGATACGTATAAGGAATCTGTTCCTAGGCAGTCTGCTCACCCCCAACCACTTTTTCAGACATGAGTACAAATAACTATAAAATAGCCTGAACATAAACTACAATCACAGTTTTGACTGGTGCAAGTCATGGCCCTAAAATCTGATGCTGTCATCCAGGACAAAAAAACCCAAACGACATGAAACAGGATTATAATTGAACTGTTTCCATGCTTGAAAAAAAATTATTTCAGTGGGAAATACGGCCAAACCCTTTAGCAGAATCTCTCTCTTCATCATGAAAGAAATAAATAGAATCATGAAATCATACAAAGATTTGGCTTGAAAAGGACCTTAAAGACCAACTAGTTCCAAACCCCTTGGCCATGGCCAGGAACAGGATCCACTAGACTGGTTGGGTTTCTCAGGGCTCCTTCCATCCTGGCTAGGAATATTTCCAGAGATGGATCATTTACAGTGTCTCTGTGGGTAACTTGTTTTAGTGCCTCACTGTCCTTTGAGTGAAGAAATCCTTTCTAACATCTAATCTAAATCTTTCCCCTTTTAGTTAAAAACCATTCCCCCTTGTCCTATTCCCCATCTGCCTGTGTAAGAAGTCAATCTTCCTCTCTTCTATAAGCCCTCTTAAAGTACTGGAGGATGAGACAGTAAGATCTCTCTAGAGCCTCTCTTCTCCATGCTGAACAACTCCAACTCTCTCAGCCTATTTTTATAGGACAGGTGCTCCATACCGCTAACCATCTTTGTTCCCCTACTCTGGACTCAGTCCAATAGGCCCACATCTCTATTATGCAGATCTGAATGCAGTACTCCAGGTGGAATCTCACAAAGGAAGAGCAGAGAGGTAGAATTGCTTCCTTTGACCTGTTGGCCACTCCACTTTTGTTGTAACCCAGGATATGGTTGGCATTCTGGGCTCTAAGTGCACATTGTAGGCTCATGTCCTGCTTTTCATCCACCAGAACCCTCAGGTTCTTCTCTGCAAGGCTGCTCTCAATGACATCCTCTTCAACTTCGTGCTCTTGTCTAGGATTGTCCTGGCCCAGGTACAGCACTTTGGACTTGTTGAACTTTGTGAGATTCTCATAAATCTACTTCTCAAGATTTCCCAGGTTTCTCTGGACAGAACCCCTTCCCTCTGTTGTCAACTACACACTCAGACTTGTGTCATCTGCAAACTTGCTGAGAGTGCACTTGATCTCGCTGCCTACATCATTTATAAAGATATTAAAGAACATATGTCCCAAGACACCAGTCATTGTCAGAGCACTGGCAAAGAGCATGGCTGAAGAGCATTAGTCCCAAGATCATTAAGAAATGTTTCCATTGGGAATAATTCTTCTTGCTACTCATTTAACATTGTCAAACTGCTACAAGCACCTTGTCCTGATTATACAAGAGAAAACTTCATGTCAGTGTTTATGTTTAAATTTTCATAACCCTCAAAGGAAAATGACCCTTAAAAACTTCAGTTAACCTGTTAAGATCCACTCTAGAGTATGACACTGTTTTTTAAAATACACACAATTGCTTAGGCACATGCATTTGCAGTCCTCAAAATAATGACAATACTGCTGTATTTTCTAAATTCTACTCGTTCACGTGGGAAAGTATGAAAGAAAGAAAACAATTAGAATGGTTTTATCTTCTCTAAGCTTAATATGCTTGAAATGTATTTGAGTAAAAGTAATTTTCTTGAAATAACTCTTCCATCATAATCTTACAGCATCAGAGATATTGCTCTGAAGCCCTGATGAAGAGTGACCATAACTCAGTGTCCATAAGTGCATCAAAATGGGTGATTATATTTCCAAAATGAAATCATAAAATGTACACAAAGGAGTGCTAACTTTTTTCATATAAATATTTAAAAATAGCCAGATCGTTTTCATTTCCGTGGTGATTATTACTGATATCATTGTATTTTATTTACAGCTGTATAACTGAAAAAAAAAATCCTTAATTAGATAAAATTTCTAATTTCCTTTCACCTGCTCATCATTTGGAACAATTCACCTGCAATCATGGTTTTTCATTGTTCTTTTAATCTCCCATTTTTTCTAGTAGGCAAACAGCTGGTTCTCAATTTATGTTGCCAGTATTTAGATCAGGTAATAAGGCTGGGTTTCTTTCTTCTTCAGCCTTACCCTCAACAATAATTATTTGTTGCAATTAGGTTTCTCTGTGCCTGGTGCAATTGTACTTCTCCGTGTGATTTGCACATGAAGTGAATCAAATCTTACAAACACCCACTGATTACATCTCAAAAAAGACCTGAGATACTCAGCTACAATTTCTGATAGTTATTACAGCAGGATATTTTTTCCTTGAGTTCTTCAACAAGTAATTGTAAACTGCACAAATGTTGTCACATTAATTCTCTCTTCTCCCAGGTACTTTTCTATTTCTTCCATCTTTTCAAACTTGTGCTACTATGATAGGCAAATTTTCTCTTTTAAATTTGGTATCTTACCCCACTCAAAATGTTTTGGGTTTTTTTAGCAATATTTTTAAGCTGTGGAAAACTAAAATTAAACCAAATCCCAGTCTTGCTTTCTGTACTAACACTCCCAGAGGCAGATAACAGGAAAGAAAAAAGAATTGAACATTGGAAAGTTATTGACATAAACTGTGTTTTAGAAACACACTAATACTACACGGGATACTTCACCATAAACAAGGATTTGACTAATCTTGTGAAACAGCTAAAAATTTTAAAAAAATTAAAAATTGTAAGATCAATGATCATTAAATGCCTAAAAAGTTAAGAGATTTATACATGTAGTTATTATTCTAATTACACTTAGAAAAACTCCATAATCCTGCTCTGAGGATAGTCACATTGCTTTGTGCAAGGCTGATGTTCACAAATTACCTTTCAAATTCCTAAACATAACTCAAAAATAAAAAGAAATTATAAAAAATATTTTGTGCTTGTTTTAGAAGGAGGTGCTGGGAAGTGAATGAGCTAAACTCAGACCCTTCAACTGAATCTGTGCTGTGTTTTAAGTTTTGTTTGTTGTTTTTTTTTTTGTTTTGGGTTGTTTGAGGGTTTTAAAATGGATAAATTCCATTCTTTTTAAAAAATTAATATTTTTTTTAAATTTTAAATTCCATTTTTTAAAATAATTCAATATCATTAACTGTAATCAAAGTATCCCAAAGCTAACTAGAAAAAATGGGTCAAATATTCACAATGCAGTACAGTAGCAGCAGCAGCCTCTTTCGGAACAATACAACAAAAAGCACTTTAGTATATTTTGCAGCCCTATAATTTTTTTTGCCTAATACAGTGATCCATTCTGTGAGAATACCTTCCAAATACCTTCCAAAATTTAACTGTGTCCTCAAGTCCCACTCAATATACTCATATACTCATATACTGTTCAGAGACAGTATATAAGAAAAAGGAATTCCTTATCTGATTGGCACAAAGTTTACAGATCATATTAGTGCTACTTGTCAATTACTGTATTTCTGGAAGAAATCAAGCCACACCTTGTTTGGAAATAAGAGAAAAAGAAAGTCTTTTACAACAAGTAGCTTTGATATCTGTGGAATTTCAAGACACCCTGAGCACTGGAAACACCTGAAAACTCAAAACATTCATTGGCTCCCTCTTGGCTTTGAAATAACAATGTCTGACTGCTGAACACATTCTGGCTTTAAGTTTAGGTGCCATAGAAATTCACCTGTACTGACTTATACCATCCTCCACCTGATATAACATCATCCTGAGTTGCAGCAAGTTGAGATGTACTCCTACTCTTATGCCACCAGTTTTGTCACCTTGTGATTGAGTGCAAACCTGTCCTTGTAAGCCAAGGTGGACGGTGGTTTGCTCTCTAGTGTGACATCCACCAGGAAGGGCAAAGGACAGAACAGCCATTCACAGAGCTTTCTGGAGTTACTATGACTCATGCAGTGAGGCATGGTGTTAAATATTGCATGTCAATTCATAAATCACAGATGATCCCAGGTAACTATTCCTTCCTCAGTTCTGCAGCTGTTTTGTAACTGCTCTCTGTCAGTCTAGCGGCAGATAGATACAAAATGAGTCAATTTGTTAGCATTTATGTGTGTCTACGTAAACCTGAGTACACACATTTGCACGTTTTGATGCAACAGGAAAGCTTGTGGAATCCAGAGGTACTGCTGAAGCCTCTCTTTTTTCAGTCCACTCTCCTCTGATGCTATTCTGGCACTATTATCACTCCTTCCCAGCTGGGCTTGAGTGGCCTTGTTAGGGCAGCTATTAAGCTCCACAGCCAGAAGTTTCAATTTAGGAGGGAGCAGAGCTTCTCTTTTTATTACCCCAGGAGAATCGAGAATCCTGCCAGTGCAGTACTCCAATTTATCGCCAGGAGCAGATGAGGTGGACTGAGAATTAGACCCACTTAACAACCGGTTTACACAGTACTCTCCATCATTGCTACATGGAGCCACGGGAGGTTTATGGCTTATTCAGAAGGGCAAATGTTTCTGCATCACAGCAAGATACTGAGTACAAATCAAAGCACATGACTGTTCTACAGTGAGGACTGGACCCTTTTTCATCCTTTGTTATGTATTTAAACCATAAACCAAGTTGTTTACTGTAACCTCTACTGTGTGTATGTGGGAAACATTTGGCTTAGGACATCAGTTTTTGTCTTCAGATAGAGATTCATTGGGTTTTTACTGGACATGAAAAGCAGAGAATTGAAACATAAGATTTCTAAAAGAGCATGAAATACTCTTTTCTTTATAGCTCATACAGACTGTGAGTGCAATTGACAAAGATCAGCCTCCTCGAGGACACAAATTTTTCTTTGAGTTGGTGCCAGAATTTGCTGTTCACCCAAACTTCTCTGTCGTAGACAACAAAGGTAACTGCTGACCCTAACACCCCCCTCCCCAATATCACATAAAAATTCAGAAACATTTATTGATTCAGTGTTTCCATCCTAGATAACACTGCAGGAATTATGACTAGAAGAAACGGATACAGCCGTAGTAAGACGAGTACCTACCTTCTGCCGATCGTAATATTTGACAACGACTACCCGATCCAGAGCAGCACGGGCACGCTGACCATCCGGGTGTGTGCCTGTGACAGCCGGGGGAACATGCAGTCCTGCAGCGCCGAGGCCTTGCTCCTCCCTGCCGGCCTCAGCACCGGGGCACTGGTGGCCATTCTCCTCTGCATCATTATCCTGCTAGGTAAGTACCTCTGATGAGGTGTTTACTTTGCCAAGCAAAGATCAAGTCACTTTGAGAGCCCTGATAATCTTAAAACCATTACTCACATGACCCTGCAGAAAAATATCATCATTACTTTTTAGATGATTGTGTGAGAAGAGTGAGACTATGCTAGTTAGATTAAATGCAATTGAAAATACAGGGTCAGTTTTAGTTACCATGCTCATTTGAATAATGTTCGTGCCATAATCAGATCTTAATTTAGATCAAGAACTTCAAAATCATGTTTCTGAAGCTGAGTGCTAAGTTTTACAATGATTAAATGTTATGAATTATATTAACTATTTAATGATGAAAGATTTGGTTTTTTTCTGTTCAAAAAACACTTCAAAAGCATAGGATAGAATATTCAATTTCTTGCAAGTGATAGTGAGAGCAGCTGATTAAATAAGCGTGAGCACTGAAGTCAGATGAGTGTTTGGAAGATAGAAGCATTAGAAAGATGTCGTGACATACGAAAGAAGTAGAATAAATGCTGGCTCATTATCTGGTGTTTAGAACAAAAAAATTTCAACTTGCATGTATTACAAGACAAGTGCCATCACTGTTACTTTCCAATAAAACTCTGCAGAAAACCTCTTTCCTCTCCCACCTGTTGTAGCAAACACAGTTTGCCAAGGGGTCAGTGAGAAGTTACAGGTATCAGTTTATATAATTATAAGGGGATTTTTTTATTTTTGCAGCTTTTACTCTGGATTCAGGATAACTCTGTGATCCTCCTAATCTTTCCTGTGGGTATTGGAAGAAACCAGTACCTACGAAGTATATCTGTACTGGATTTAAGGGAGCGAGAATACTTGAGATCTGACAAACTGATAGATAAACTGATTAGGTTCAGGCAGTTGTTGCTGGCCTGGTCTGAGCATCAACACCCCTGGGTTCCCCAGGATATTGCCCAGGCATAGTCTGAGAGGCAGAACTGGAAGGACACCACTTTCAGGAGAAAATTACGGTTCAGACACTGCCAGACCTGGATCTTCACCTTGCATAGTTCTTAACACTGTGCCAACAAGCTCTGCTTCTTTAAAGCCACCCTGCACACCCCAACACAGAGCATGAAAAAAATGGAGCATGAAGCATATGTCCTTACTTATTCACAATGAAAACATTGCTCTGATTGGCTGCAGTGCTTCAGTACAGATTGAACAAGTCTGTACTAAATTTTGAGCTTATCAAAACTCAAAATGTGCCTTAGGGCCACAGCAATAGCACATGAGACTCAGAGGAGGATCAGGGACCATTGGTGTGCAGAACAAGTATGACCACTCTAGGACCCAAGGTAGTCCCTGCTCTACTTAGCACTACTGACATTCATGAAGTCAAAGAAACAGGTTGTTGTGAAGACTCTAAAGAGAATTTTTAGTCTGCAGCTAGTGTGATACTCAGCATCTTATTTAATTTTTCAACAAGGTATAGTGTGTTATAATAGTAGACTGATGTCAACATGCCCAGTCACCATAGGTGAGACATATTAAGTACCAGGCTGTGAAAGGCACTTCATAATAACCTTTCAGTGATATGCCCTTTTCTCCTATGTGGGGTTCTTAAACTTACTAAAGTGTGTAGTTTCTCATCTAGCATTATGAAAAGAAGGGCCTCTGTACAGGTACAAGGAAGAAAACCCAAATAAACCAGAATGGAATACCCATTATATGCACAAGATAATATCATGGCATGTGGAAGATCTCTGTCCGCCTCTCCCTACCTGCAGCATGTCCTATCTTATCTTTTATTCACCAGTACTCAGGTGATTCAGAGCAAAATCTTAGCTCCTAAGACTCAAAAAAACTATTCAGCACTGTTGTAATTTATGGTTCAGTAACCACTGTTATGTCTCATTGACAGATGGCTTCTCTTATTTACTGCAGCTACTGGAGAGAGAGTCAGGTTTTTAAATGCACTTAAGCATTGAATTGCTACTGAAATTAAAGCATTTAGACACCAGAATGTATTTACAAATCCTAACTTCATTCTTTTATCTCCCCTTATAGAGCTTCATTTTTGTATAAGTCCTTACCTCTTCAGAAGAGTTTTTCAACTAGCACTTCATAAACTAAAGGGGGGGTCATGTTTTTTTCAAAAGCAGCATTTAGTAACAAAGACTGGATTTCAATTTTTGCAGTCATTGAAGCAAAAGTAGTTTTGTCAATAATATTGGTAGCTTAAGGTCCTCAGATTCTTCTTTTCAGAGGGACCTGTAGATCCCATATTCAGAAGTGAATAATACACTTGTGAATACATAAATCACTAGCTTTCAAGAGTGTGAATAACTTTTGCCGAGGAGATTCAACTACATTTGATCAAAGGACCCTTTGCAACTGCCAGAAAGATGGTACTTACAAAATTTAAAAAAAAGTCAAACCTCAGTAAGATAATACTTTATGATATTGTTTCCTTTTCAACTTCAGCTTAGTTGTAAATTTCTTTAAAATATAAAATATTTTGATCAATTCTCCCATAGGTTTAAAAAAATAGTAAGTTTTTGACTGTTATCAAATCATGAATACTTTCCCTTATTAAGGGATCAAGCTGGATATAGATTTTATCACTATATCCCTACTAAAAATCCCATTCCAGCCTTAAAACATTTCCAGGTCAAAAGACGATGTAAAATTTTGGCTCATTTATTTATTTTTTAACTATCCATTTCTTAATTAATTTTTTATTTCCTTTTAGTATTAGTTGTTTTGTTTACGGCTCTCAAGAGACAGAGGAAGAAGGAACCCTTGATCATCTCAAAGGATGATGTTCGGGACAATATTGTGACCTACAATGATGAAGGAGGCGGGGAGGAAGACACCCAGGCCTTTGACATTGGTACACTGAGAAATCCAGAAGCAAGGGAGGAAAGTAAGATGAGAAGAGATGTTATCCCAGAAACAATATTTCAGATAAGGCGGACTGCACCTCTTTGGGAAAACATTGATGTCCAAGATTTTATTCATAGAAGGTTAAAGGAAAATGACTTAGACCCAGCTGCCCCTCCTTATGATTCATTAGCAACATATGCCTACGAAGGAAATGATTCCATAGCAAATTCACTCAGCTCCCTGGAATCACTTACCACAGAAGGCAACCAAGACTATGATTACCTCAGTGACTGGGGACCTCGATTTAAAAAACTAGCAGATATGTATGGTGGAGAGGACAGTGATCGAGACTGAGAAAGTAATCTGTGACCTGGTCCGTGTTAGTGGAATTCATGTCTATGTTCCTAGATAAATAAAGTGGCCTACTCTCTTACTTGGGAATAAAAACTTTACAAAAAATAGGTGTTGTCTTAGTAAGGGTTTGCTTAATCAATAAGTCAACGTGAATGAACATGAACGACTGAGATTTAAAAACAAACTCACCCTCTCTGCCTAGAAACCTCCAATGAAATGGTTTTATAGGGAATGAA
The DNA here is from genome assembly GCF_971803275.1 of Cyanistes caeruleus. Taxonomy (NCBI): domain Eukaryota; kingdom Metazoa; phylum Chordata; class Aves; order Passeriformes; family Paridae; genus Cyanistes; species Cyanistes caeruleus. Next base: position 80,393,464 of record NC_141701.1, on the reverse strand, counting down.
AAGAAAATAAAAGGCTTTTTGCGCCTTTAATAATGACATGGAAACTCCATATTTTTAAATTGCTTTGCTTTATCTTTCCTACTATGTTGGATAGTGTGCATCTGCATTGTAACTTAATCTCAAAAATATACTTTAAAAAGATTAATATTACTGCCATATTTATTGAGTTAAAGAATGTCTGTGTGTGGATTCATCCTGATATTTTTATATCTGTATATTTATATTTTTGTATTTTTATTAAATAAATTAGAGTTTATAAAAACACTACCTACTCACGTACTTTGTATATCATAAAGAACTGCCCAATCTTTCTGAGCAAATGAAACTTGGTATTGTGCAATACTTCATTTTTGAATGCATCTTCCTATATCAGATTAGTGGTTGCAATGTACTGCGCAAGAACGATATGGAGATAGTGCTCTACAATGGGAATGCAGTGTAGAAAACAGAAGAAACTATTATGAAAAGGTGATTATAAATAAATGCACTCAGGTTTGCAATGTGTATTGCTATATGGCACAATAATACAGTTTCGCGATGAAACTCAGTCACACATACCTTCTTAAGTGAACAGATGACCACTGAGAGGACTTAATAGATAGTTGCCTGGGGATCTAAGGAGCTATTAAAGTTAATTGTGGTAAATGTGAAAACAATTTGTAATATACCTTCAAAGAAATTGAATAATTAAGCTAACATCAATAAAGAAAGGAAGGTTATTACATACTAATCTTGTTTTGGAGCTTTGAGACAATTAGAAAAATCAGGCATATTACTAATAGTTTCTTTTAAATTAAAGGGAGCCAAGAAATAAAAACAAGGTCTAAATAGTATTTTATTAAAGATGTTACTGTTCTAGTCCTTCAAAGAAGTGTGTACATTTGCATATTTCCTAAAGCCTTAATGACATTTATCAAGTATATATTTTTGTTTAAAATATATTTGCTGGATATGCCTTTATGCAATACACAATTTTTTAACAACACAGAATGAAAGGAATATAAGTAGATCACATGATCTTACAGAGTTGAAGGGTTTATCCTCATTTGTTTAAAAAAAGAAAAATATAAAACCTCAAATTTATGGAAAAGAAGATACGTTTTTCACTATAGGAAGTACATTATCCATAGCACTTCCATTTTTAATATTGACTTTAAGGAAAACCAACACTTACAGATGTCCAAAATATTTCAAGGTTTTCTCTATATTAATTAACCATTTTTCAGATCTTTCCATAAAGAAACTTAAGATACACATTGACAATATTATGTGTACTATTGAGGCACTCATCTCTTACCATAAAAATAGTAATGAGGCTGCAGCCTCAGAGACCCTTCAGTCAGACGTAAGAACACACTCCTGCCTACTAATTATCTTCATACCATGTTGACTTTCGGATTATTTATCAAAAATATTTCTTTATTGTTTTTTATTTAGTCCTTCTACCATACTCTTATGCTGGCCCCATGGATGTATCTCAAGTTTCCTCGCACTGAACTCCTTTTTTTGGGGGAAGGAATGTCTGTGTGATTTGGTTCCAAGCAAGCACGTGAATAGCTTGCTGTGAGATGCACATCAGGTCTGTGACACTATGCTGCAAACAAAACAACTTTAGGGTCAAAAAAATGTTAAAATAACCTGCAAATATGTGACGGGTATTTGCACGGATGTGATGCAGTTACAGGGCATGAGTGCATAACTTGACAGCATAAGAATGCATATTTCTGTTTTGTGTCTTTTGGAGGTGAAAACAAAAGACTTATGAAGTGTATGTTCTCAACCTGTTGCTGGCAAAGTGAAAGTACACAGGAATCCATTAATCTTCGAATTCAATTTCCATAACTTTAAGGCATTGCCTCAAGACGGGATTGAAGAAAAAGTAAAGGGACAATAAAAACCCATGTGCCTGAAGAGAAATGACTGGGGGAGAGGGGAAGAGTGAAACTCAATGAAAACTGAAACAGAAAGAAAATATAGGACAAACTTTTCTGACTTATAGAAGTTGTACAGAAGAGATGATTTTTTTTTTTTTCTTCAGTGACAGAAAACAGAAAGAAGTGTAATAGAAGTCACCTCACAGAATGCTCTGGTAGAAAGACATCTGCTCAGTATCATCATGTCACAGTACCCCTGTGGTAATTTGGAAAGAGCATAAAGTCCAGAAAACTGACAAAGAAAAGCAGAAAACTGACAAAGAAAAGGTACTTCCCTTCTCTCACCCTAGGTTTTCTCATCCCAAGTCATAGACACTAAAGAGAAAGAGCCTTTGTTTTCAGCAAGAGAATGCGATTTTCCCATGCTTTCCTGTTAGTTCACTAATAGTCAAGAACCCTGTAATTCTTAAAGCAATATGTGTTTAAAAAATAACCTACATGGATTTACAAATCACAGAAATTCATATAGTTGACACAGTAAAACAAGTAATTTCACAAAATTATGGGGAATTTTAAGCATTCTTACAATGAACCACAGTAGTTGAAAAAGTGGATTCCCAAAGACAGGGAGGAGGAAAACAAAATTATGAGAGGCCTATTAGAGTTTGATGGGTATTGATGGTTTTAAAGGTCCACATTTGGACCATTCATGCTGGATGCAGCATGAATATTCCTATCCTAGTGTGGTGGAAGGAGCTAACTGGCACAGAAAATGCCTTTGGGTTGTCCCATACAAAATGATATTGATTAAATTGTTAACTTCCTTTGATATTTTAAGGTGAGTGACACTGATGTATACAATTTACAGAATGAACAAGGAAAATAAACCACTAGGGACCAGGATTCAGCTGGATAGGCAAAAAAAATAGGTACAATAATGGGCAGAAGTGCTGACTGACAGGGGGATATGCCATACTGTTTAAGCATCAAACTGCAAAGAGAGAGATGAGAGGTCAGATTTCCTTCCAGTGTTGCTTCTGCAGGTTTTCCTCCCTCTGTAAGAGAACTGAGGCACTAAAGCACTGGGTATTTCATATTTATGCATATCTTCAACCTCTGTGAAGTCAACTGGGCTTGTTGACCGAAGTTCTGTATCCATGGGACTGACTAATATGTCAGACATCTCTCACTGGGGAGTTCAAAGCCTTGGTACCATAGAAGAGGCTCAAGAGAAAGGAGAAGAGTAATTTTTATGGTGTTAATCTCACCAAGGATCTCTTCTCTGCCACTCAGAACCACTCAGTTGTGGTTCACTGCAAAGGAGAAGAAGCATTTGGGAAAACTTAAAATTTACAAGCCTAACTCAATCTCTAGCAGAAAACCTACTTGTGATTGCTAAGGACCAAGATAAATTTAGTAACTCCCAAGGAAATACTGTTAGATTTAGTGATCATTCTGAACAGACTTAAATCGATTTTGAATGGGCTCTCTCCAGGGTTAAGAACAAATAAGCTGGGAAAAAGGAGTAAAAATGAACACAGAAAAATGTCAAGTGAATGTTCCAAGGGGAAAAAAAGAAGACAAACATAAAACTATTCCAGCTTGATGGAGGTCTTGTTTTGTAATATCCATGTATTTTCTACTTATTTTCACTTAAGCTGACTTTTGTGCTATTCTCATAGACTTAAAAACACACTTTGATAAGTAGTCTTAGCACAAAATGATGCTGGAGATGATCTCTCATAGAAGGCTACATTTTTCAGTGAAATGCCAAAACAGGCTCCTCATTATGCCAGGTTAAGCAGCCTAAATGAAACCACCATCATACATGAAAATGCCTAAAATTTTTAGTCCTTTCATTAAATAACTGTTTTTAGAACAGAATAGTCACACACAGGCCAATAAAATGGTATGTGAAACATCTTAAGCATTGATGACAAGAGACATTAACACCTTTGGTTCTACCAAAGGCATTTCAACTGATAGTGGTCTAATTTATAGTGAAAGTAATATTTTAAAATTACATTTACATTTTACATTTCATTTCTCACTTGTGCTAAGCATTTCTCACTTGTGCTGAGCAGGCAGACAGTGCATATAGGTGTCTGGGTCATTGCACATTGGAGTATTGTTACATATTATGTTTTACAATTGATTTTGTAGACAAACGAGAAGTTTCAGAAACAAAACTAAAAAAACAGAATGAGGATATCACATTCATGGGAAGATGAATGGGGAAGTGAGGAATTCATGAAGAATTTTTCAGGAACAGGCATGGATATTATTTCATAGGCATCTGATTTATTTTGTTCTATATGCCTGCATGAGTGTATATGTGTACATATATTAAAAAAAAAAAATCCCCACTTTGTTATCTAAAAGGTTTGCCAATAACAGCCTTTAGGTACCACACCTCATCAGAGATTTTCACCTAAAAAGAAAATATCTATGGCAGAAGACAAGATGAATTCAACTAAGTGCAAACCAGAGAATATAAAATACTCTGATTTCACAGACTGTTTTATTCTGTCTTAGCATCCTTTTGTTAGAAAGTATATATTTTACACTTTGGTTCAGTTTCAGTTCATGAATCATAATTCAAATGAGGAGAGATCTGGCCTGAACTCTACTTAAAAATCACTTCCAAATTTGGGATTTTTCATCTTCATTAAAATCTCACAGGAGCTAAATGCAGAAAAGACTGTTGTGAATATCAACGTTCTTGTGTTCCAAAGAAATCATGTTGACGTTATTTCTACAGGGGAAGTGAGTGTCTCTGCTTGCAATCAGCCCACTGGCTGTCACAGGGCACCCTGCAACACAGGAAATCCAGGAACATGTACTTCTTTCCTTTTATTTCCCACCCCACATCATCTCCATTCAATGCAAAGCACCTTTCTCCCACTCCAGCAAAATTCATTAGAACACTTTTTAGAAAAATTTCAGATCACCAGTAAGAGCCGAAAAAGTGACAGTGTCTTGTCACAACTCCAATGTCTTTTTCTTGTGCACTGTTTTAGCAGGAAATACATTTTCATAACAGTCCTGCAACTTAAAATACGAGCACATTCCTGATTTGTTCATTTTTTTCATGGAATTTGACACATCTCCTGTCATAACACATATTAATATACCTTTATCAAGCTTGGAATGAACTCTATAATTTTAAAAGCATTTGGTTTTAGAGTCAGCATGGCAAGCATTTCTTCCATCATTTCTCACAGGAGGATGACAGGCTGTATAAAGTATGCCTGCACAAACACAGATCTTGATTTTGGTGGGAGTAAAACGATAACATTGTTCACTGCTTATAGTTCTGTCCTTCATTTTACTTTTCAAGTTACAGGTAGACACTTAGCCCAGATTACAAACAGTTTATGATCTGCTCGAGTAGTGCAAGGATATCTCTGGAGGAACACAGTATCCCAAAACCTGTCCAGGATCATTACAGCCGTCTCTTCTCTCCAGCAGCTGGAGGCAGAATGACCACCCCAGCCACTTAATCATGTAAGTGGATTTCTGGAACATAGCAGTGGAAGAACGAAGGAAAGAGTTTCATGAGTAAAAACAGTGAGAAGAAATTTAGGGCTGGGATATTTTCACTTGAGACTTGCTCTTTCAGCTGTCAGGAAGCATGCAGCTAGTTGCTAGGGGCAACGATAATAATACTTACTCCTTATATAATGCTTTTATCCCTAGTTTTTAAAGCTTTCTTAAAAAGAAGGTCAGTGTCATTATCACTGTTTCACAGGTGGGAAAAGCTCTTATTTGTGCACCAGTTTCCCCAAAACACCCAGCAGGACAATATTGAAGACAGAAGCAATACCTGCTCTACTCTCGACAGGCCATACTTCCTTGAGGGGAGCTAACGATTTAGGAGACATTAATTTATGTACTTTCACTGATAAAAATAAGAAGCTTTTTTTTTTTTTTTTAATTAGATTCACTGCTCCACAAATTTCAGACATCTTAAAACAGGAAAACCTTCCATGTGACTGTGAATCAAAGATTAGTCTCAGACTAAGTTGTTCTTTGAACAAGTATGTGTTTTGGAGACAAACCCAAGACAGTTTCAAGAGGACAAGTTCAGTTGCTTTCCTGGGCTTGCCTTGTGCAGGTAAGTGAATGAAAGAGGTTTTTAATTTCAGGTACAAAGGAAAAATGATAGATAAAGAAATGTGCTGTAATCCTTAAAGACTGCAGGAATATGCTCAGATTTGAAAAGGAAGTAGCTTTATTCTTAATTTCTCACTTCAAGCAGATTACAGATAGGTAATCAGAAGTACAGTGGTACAGCAGGCAGGGACAGTGGAAGAATATGGGTTTGTAGTACCCAACACCAGCTGGTCTCCACTCCTTCAGAACTGATTGGGCTTTATTCCTAAGGACTCCTTCCATGCCTTTTCATTTGATTTCTTGATGAGACATTATTTTTGATTGCTGAAAAAAAAAATAATTTTTCTCCAGCAATTCCAGATTTGTAATTTAATGACAAGTCTTTAGGAACAAGCCTGAACAGCACTCGGCAGGGATGCAGAGAGAAACAAGACATGAAGAGGCTTTTCAACCCCATCCACTGTGTAAATGAAGGGCTTTGTTTCAACTAATGCTCAAATTAGGATACAGAATGGGCACCAGGCAACACAGCAACATCCAAAGGGAACCAGAGTGAGAGCCAAAGAGAGTAAACAGCTTCCCCACCTGCTAACACATATGCTGCCATCTGCAACTTACTGACCAAAGGGGAAGTTTGATCTTTTCCAAAGCAATGCCAGTGTGTTTTCTTCTGTGCCATGGATGAGTGCCTTCAGCCATCCTGCACAGTAGTGCCAGAATATTTGTTGTCACTGATGTTCAGCCAACCCTGCACTGTTTTACAGCCAGCTTTTGCACAGCAATAGCAGTAAGGGCCAGATTTCACCCACTGCATTTTTCTTCCCGAGTCAGTGGCGTGCTGCTGTACTTACTAACACTAAACTCATTACAAAGTATTATAAACACTGTAATTTTTTAGAGGTGAAAAAACCCCAGCTGTTAAAGGTCTTTCTCTTGATTTTATGAAAAGCCCTTCAAAATGAAATGAAAAAGAGATTTGCATTACATCATTGATACATACATGTTTCCAATAGTGATGTAATCCAATTTAATTCATACATTTACACTTTTGCAATAGAGTGAAAGCCTGAGGAAAGAGGCAGTATCTTTTGCCTAACTATATTAACTATAATATTAGCTAACTATATTAGAGTCCTTAATAAAACCAGACATGTTTTCAGACTTATGAATCCCTTCTCATAGGGGCATATTTCTGCAGTCTTTAGGGCTTACTGCACATTTTTTGTCCATCTTTTTTCCTGGAATCTATTTTTTTTTTTTTTACTTTAATACAATAATCATGCTTGGAGAAGGACCAGGACAAAGAACAACTATTAACATACAAGTTTTTTACTAATTGCTGTGGATCACAGATTTCAAGTTACAACCTGGGAAACAATCAGTATATGTCATAAAAGAGAGACATATGTATCAAAATGATAGCATGAAAAAGGATAAATGTGTGGGAATATGAAAGATAAGGGAAATTAGGGAACAAAAATCAAAATCAAACATTTTGAGCATATTTTAAAAACAAGAGCTACAGAATGCAAAGAGACTGATCAAGGGACCAAGAGTGGACTGTCAGAAATATGGTCTGTGGTAAAGAATACAAACTGGCTACCCAGAAATCTGTTTAAGTCTGTATTAGGCTCTTGGTTTTAGTAATAGGGAGAACCACAAAACTAGAAAAGGCTAAATTTGTGAATTAGTATTGTTTCTCATTGCATCGACAGTGGTTGCTTCCAAACATTTCAACCATCAATCATAAAAAATGCATTATTTTTATTCAAAAGATGAATAATTCTCAAAAAAGACTTAATTTTTAAACTAGCTTGGGATTTTCTTATGGACTTTGTGTAGTAATAATTTCAAGTACAATTTCTCCTTCTAAGAGTGTTTTATATTTTGTGATTGCTACCAGGCAATACAGTTCTAGCCTAGTAAACAGTTCAACAAAAATGGGGATTCAAAATTTATTAACCCACAGTGTGTCCAAGATCATATTTACTCAGTATTCTAGTAGAAATACTGTTTTCATTCTTAGTTGTGCCTCAAATGCAGCACAGAAGTCAAGCTGTGCTCTTTTTGCTCATGCATCACCCATAGTTCTGCAATTAAAACTTCAGAGTGAAAAGTGAAACAGAAGGAAGAAGATTTTGGGGTATAAAAAAAATTGTCAAAAGGTTTCTTCTGATATCACATAGGTTAAGAAATAACTTGGCCTGCTTACAAACTATAGGATGATTAAAATAATTTAAACAAGTGAAACCAGAAGTGTCCTTACGCCCCAGCAATTTTCCACGGTAGAATTGTACAATTAAAATTTGAGAAGAGCAGAGGGAAAAATAAATACCAGACGTGGTCTACAAGACACTTCAGAAACACAGGATATTCAATATTATGGTTAGGGATATAAGATGGACTATATGGAAATTCAATATCAAAGCACAGATATTTCTTGCCTTATAGTATTATCTCCCCAAGAAAAATATAGATGTTCATTTCCTCCTCACAATTTAAATTTACTATGAAAAGGGCAAATAGTATTTCAGTAGAGAACCATTGTGCTAGGACATAAGGAATGGACACAGACTGAGAGAGTAAGAAAATATTACCCTTTTACAGAGTATCATCCGCATTATTAAATAATTGTACATAGATTCTTTTTATTTTTTATTTCATAGTATTGAGATGCAGATCTTCCTGCAGAGCTTCTCCACTGACAAACTCTTCTATACATCCAAATTAAATTGTCTTTACTGGTCAACATTATCTTTTTTAAAAGAAAAAAGAAAGAAAAGGTTCTCCATTTCTAAGCACTGGTACATAAGCATAAAGCCTCTGGGGCATGGGAATGTCAAACTTACAACCCTGCTGCGATGTTTATGCGTATGTTTTCAAAAAGAAATGTCTATGCTAATACAGCAATATGCTTGAATCAGCTCAGTATGTGTCATTTATAGGTTCTCTTGCACTCCTAAGGAATATTAAAAAAAATATGATGTTTCATTTGCTTTAATTTCAGCATTATACAGAAGAAACCACAAGAAAATATTAAATATTTTGATTATGTTTGAAAAACATTAAACATGACATTCAATGTATCAGCTGTTAACAGCATACATTTCTCGTGCTGCTTCTCGGGATGTAATCAAAGAAAAACAAATCACCAATATGTCAGATATGAAAATTTAAATCTCAGTAGCATAAACACATTTTATACACAACATTCATATATAAATATTATCATTCCCATGTGGACTTTTCCTTTATTCTTTCACATTTTTTGTATAATAAAGCACTGAAATTATTTGCTGTACTGCCATTTTATACTGAGATATATATATATATATATACTGAGATATATAGAGAACAAAAGCATGAAATAAAAAAAAGAAGAGTGTTTCATTGTTTGCTGTAGGAAAAACCTAGTGGGCATAGGTTTCTTCTGTTTCTATGTCACTTCTGCCACCCAGAAGACTACCAAAAATATTACTCACAGACAAAACTGTTAACCCTAATAATGAGAAGGAGTGGGCTTCTGCATTCAGAGAAACAGACCCAGGGCTCACTGCCCTGAATCACAGTCTGTGCCTCTGGGGAGGATGGTGAAAAGAGTGAAAATAAAGCAGAACCTGAAAAACACACTTAGGAACATGGATTAGTTCGTCATGGAGCTTCCCACGCTGAATGCTGGGAGAAAAATTTCACAATTTTGTTGTTGTTGGCTTATGTTGGCAAGAAAATGTTTGAGGTCAAATCCTTGACTTTGAAGCCTATTTTGTGAGGGATGTTGTAACCCTCTCTGGAAGGTGAAGGTGTCTCAAGTTCTTGTTAATTCACCTCTTAGGGCAGGTTAGAGTGAAATGACACTGAATGATCAGTGTTGATAAATATACATATACATATATATATATATGCTTATATTAGAAGAATTTGTTTGCAATGCAAAGGAGGTATGCAGCAATTTTGGTTATTATTATCTAAATATGGATATTTAGATAGATAAATAAAGATATTACTTAAGAAAATATATATGGAAGAGATGACTGATAATAGTGGAAAGATCTGACCATCCAAGAAGAAGAGTTGATTGTTGCAATCGCGTTGTTGGTCAAAGTGATGGTCACAGTCTTGAGCCACTGAGGGAAAAAAACTTTAGAAAAATTATCTGCCACGGGACATCACTGAATAAGAATTTGATTTCTAGAAAAACTTGTGTTTAAAGAAAAGCAAGTGCTCAGAAACTTGACATTGTCAATTCCATCAATTGACCTGCCATATGACATCATACTCAGCGTACGAAGCTGGGTGAAGAAGAAGTAAGAGAGAGATACTTGGATTGATGGTGTTTGTCTTCCCAAGCAACTGTTACACATGATGGGATCCTGATCTCCTGGGAATAGCTGATCACCTGCCTGCCCATGGGAAGCAATGAATTTTGCTTTGTTAGTGTGTACATATTTTGCTTTCCCTGTTAAATTGTCTTCTTCTCAACCCATGAGTTTTCTACCTTTTACCATTCCTATCCTCCCATCCAGAGGGAGAGGTGATGTAGACAGTGACTTGTGTGAGGCTCATTTGACAGCTGGGGTTAAATCACAGTGGAGAAAAAAACACAAGCAAGGCCTCATACACCAACTTTAAGCTAAATTTTATGTATTTAGGCTATTTGAATATGTTTCTCTCTTTTAATCTAGTCTCTAGTCAAGAATCCTGCTTTCCCCTATCCTTCTGCATTATCAAAAAAATCTTTTTTTTTGACACATACTTCTTACCAGAATCCATACTCAGATCTGTGATATTGTATCCCAATACAGCTTTCCAGTTGAATGAATATTTAGATAGGCAGACAACTTCAGAAATACACTGCAGAACCCACTGTGCCTGCTGAGCTCCTCAGAGACATTTGGCAGGGTCTGACATTCCACTCTGCCAGTTCCCCAGCTCCATGGAAAAGGATGTAGTTGCCCTTGGCAGGGCTGTTCTGCCCACCTGGAGCAGCTTGTGTGAAAATGAGGATACTAGCCAAAGAGTCTGCTACATAGCACCATGCAGCCTAGGCAAAAGGACCACATGTTTAGATTCAGAGTGTGATTACATCATGGTCAGAAATCAGAACTCTCAAATTCCAAACAGTTCCTCTGCAGTCAGTCTTTATGCTTCTCTAGACACATCTCTTTCTGTAGACATGGGGTGTTGATTTGTTCATTTGCTATATAAATTTCATATATAAAACTTATATTTTATATATATAATTTTTAGTTTTTATATTTTTTTTGCATAAAACTTCTCTTTTCCACAGGTGGTCAGGACAGATTTTGTTCGCTTCAGTCTCATAGTTGGACTTAATGATGAGAGAGGGAATCCAGTATTAGGAGACATGTGTTAATGGAATGAAATAAATATAATATGATATAAATAATATAATATAAAATGTAGTTGAGATTTTGTTAAATTGTGCTACATAATTTGTTGACTCTTCTGAAATTTAAAAAAATTAAACAAAACAAAAATAAATTATTAAATCTGCTTTTGTAAAGTGAAGCTACACCTAGATTTTTCTCTAAAATGTGTCTGCATTCTCCTTAGAAATCAGTCATGTCCATCTGCATACACATCATGTGGACAACGCCCTTCAAATCTTTATGTAATATAGGTTTTGACAAACTATCCTATTAGAGAAAGTTAAATTTAATTCTCCACTTAGAAAGATAACATCTCCCAGTACACCAGGAAAGGACTGTAGATTCAAGGATGAAACAATAAAACTCTTAGTCCTTATTGGTTCAGCAAGAATTCCTCCAGAGTCCTGCTGATTTTGTAATACTGATAGAATTTTATGAGTCAGAAACTGTTAAACCTATGCTATAATAAATGTAACTGCCAGAACATTTATTCTAGAAGTCCATATGACCACTAATTTTAACCTATCACAGCAACTCAGTGCCCCTAGACAAAAATAAAAAGCAGTGTCTTGGTTCACAATAATTGTATAAATACAGATATGATAAAATCATAGGGACTTTTTTCAAGTTTTTGAAAAATTAAGTAACAACTTTTTATATAGCTCTTTTTACATTATTTGAATATTCTCTCAAAAAGATGGCAATTTTTTTGTGATCTCATGTCTTAGCAATAATTCTAATGCCAACAGTTAAACTTGTAACCTGGTACTCATGTCCTTAAAACACGTAACAAAACACTCAGAATTTCTTATTGTAAAACAATAATGGGAACTTGCTTAAGTGTAGACAAGGAAATAGGAGGATGTCTGTATAGCTGGAATGTACAGTGGGAGATCATAAGTCTAACTTTGTTATGTTATAAGCAGGTTTTTCCACACAAAGAAGTAGGACAAAAATGGTAGGGTAACTAGGATTGATATGGATATAATTAAGGAAGATGGGATTATCAACAATGCCAAATACTGAAATCAGGTTAGCACTCTTCATTAGCAGAGAATAGAGGACATTAACTACTCAGGGAAAGTGGTTTCTGTAGAAGCCACAGCAGTACACTTATTCAATTTGGACAAATAATTTGCCCCAGGGTAAGAAAATACATCTAAGATCTGTGATGAACAACAAAAGATTTCATACCCTAAAATACCCAGAAGTTCAAGATGGGAGAATCTCATGTTACTATTACACACACAACACCATGAGAAAGAATGAGAGAGGATAATAAAGAAGTTTCTCCCATGTTGCTTTGCTTTCTTCTTGACCTTTCTTGTCATGTCCAGAATCAAGAGTATAAGCACGATATTGTTAACAGATAAATTAAGAAAAAAAAAAAGTAAGAAAAAAAAGAAATAAGAAAAAAAGGGGCTGGAGAGAAAAATGGTGCAAGCTATTTGTATTTTTCAGGGAGATGTAGCTATGGAGGAAAGGTGGGTCAGAAATAAGTCATAGGAAGACAGGCTATTTAATTTGTCTTTTTGAGAGACTTGTAAATTAGATTTTGTAGTTTACAGGATATACTGGTGGGAGATTCTGGGAAAAAAATCTCGCATTACTCTCCAAAGCCAGATGTTTTATGTCAATATGAAGAACTTAAGGTCACAAAAGCCATATACTATAAAATTGAAGTTAAATATATTAACTGTTTATTACCCATTTGTGAACCACAATGCAAAACATAACAGGCAGGAAACATTAAATAAGGAAAACAATTGCGACCTGATCTCATAATTACAGTGAACTTACAGATATTTTCTATATAGTTTTGTATTTACTTTTAAAAGGCTAGGAAATTTTAGAACTGATGTGTCAAAAAATGCCTTTGGTCTCACCCTCAAGCATGTTCTTTCATGCACTAAGTGAGAGGGTAGCATACAGGAAATTCTGGTTTATTGGTAAAGCACCATGGGAATGTTCTCAGATACTGTGAAAACTTCAATTACTTCTTACAGCTGAGGGGTACAGTCTTCATTTACTGACATCAATCACAACACTAAGGGTTTTTTAACTATCATTAATATTATTATTGCTAGAAGAAAAAAAAATTGTGAGAAAGATGAAAGAAAACCTGCTACACTTCTGAAACCATGCATAAAAGACTTACTATGTTGCTGCTTCTGCTGTTAAGTAGCACATTAAAAATGACTAACATAAATATACACAGCAAAATAGGATCTAATTTTCTGGGCTAGTTAAGTGGCAGCAACTTTTCTGATATTTTGATACAACTATGACCAGTATTGCTGACAGCTGTATAACTAGATAATGACATCAATGTTACACTTTATTTTTAGGTGTTTTTCTTGACTTAACATGTTTGCTCTAAGAATAAAAAAAAAAAGAAAATAGAAAACCACTTTTGTTTATATTTTCAAATTTCTGTTGAGGCATATTTTACCATTATGCTGAACAGCATCAGTAAGTTGAGATTTCACCAAACCTGAAATCCAAATGTTTTTAGAAACATATAAATATCTGGGAGCATTTTTTCAGAATAAATACACAGTTTTGAATGCCCCTGTGTATATTAAATTCTCCTATGTTTTATCTAAAAGTATTAATCTGGCATAAATATGTTGCTCATGTTTACCAAATTAATGATTTTGCTAAACAAGAGCCATGAGTACCATGTTTCTGAGAAAGTAATGTCCTCTTTCCCATTGTGTCTACAACTGGCAAATGCAGAATTTCTTTCTTTTAATAAAAGAATTTAAAATTTATTGTCAAAGGTACTCTAAAGAAAAAAAAGAATATCAAAATATCTGTACTAGCCTTGTAGATTGCACAGTAAAAATAAAACATAAAAATAATAACAGCACAATTTTTACTGCAACTGCTGCTAATAGGAATGCAACAGAGATTACTGTTATTTTCTTGGGAACAGTTTCTTCTACCTTCTTTAATAAAACACAGGCAAATTAATTAATGTAAAAAAGAAGATTATTTCAGATATCTCTATAAGATTTATATATTTACTGTGAGGGTGATGAGGCATTGGAACAGGTTGCCCAGGGGAGTTGTGGGTGCCCCATCTCTGACAGTGTACAAGGCCAGCTTGAATGGTGCTCTGAGAAGCCTGGTCCAGTGGAAGGTCTCCCACCCCATGGCAGGGGGATTGAAACAAGATGATCTTAAAGATGATCTTTTGATCATTAAAACAAAATGATCAGCATTTTGTGATTACAAAAATTGCTTATTGGTCTGGAAGAAAGGGAGACTCATGCCACTAAGAATGCCTGTAGAAATTATATTGTATCACCTAGTGTATATTCATCACAATACAGTGATTTAATTGTTATTTATATAGTATCATCCCAAAGGACCCTCTCTACCTTTCCATTTCATATACACCATAACTAGCTTCATAAAAGAAGAACTTTTTTCATATTTTCTTATACTGTTATTACTTAGTATTTTCTACATAAATTATCTGCTGCATACTCTGCAGATAAAGCACTGAGCACAGAATTTTAAATTTTCTCACTCTTGATTCTCTGAGATGGATCTGACATACCAGATACTTTTATTCAATAATTCTTACAGGGTAAGAACCAATTCTTTCGGTTACCATTGACAAATGATATACTGTGCATATTGTGCACTTCTCTATCTATAGCATACTAATTGCAGTATACCTCAGCTGTAGGAATCATCTCTCCAAGAAGGTTTGCATAAGCACTAAAAAATACAAGAAAAGAAGTCACATTACTGCAGGATTCTGCCGTGAATTAATATGATGTGACATGAAGTTACTAAATATTCTGTTTTAATCATTTGGGGGTATGAAATCAAGGGCCTTGCAAAAAATAAAAATCCTCAATCTGAGGATTTTTTGTGACTTACTTGAAACAGTATTTGAAAAAAATATAGAAATTGTTCTGAGAGAAGAATCTGAGCTTTTTTTTTTAAACAGGTACTCTAAAAAAATAGGCTTGTTAAACTGTACTCCCTTCAAATAACCCTCTCCATTTCATGGATCTTAGTTTTGGCTTGTTTTTTGTTGGTTATCTTTTGACTAGTACTGATAGAATTTCAAATATACAAATGAAACATTTCCATTTAATTTACCCTGTCCGACCTATCTCACGTCCGCTCTCCCTTTGCAAATATTTTTTTGGTTATAACAAGAGATAGAAGCTATAGATATGCCAATTCTCAGCATGTAGAAACATGACCTGGACTTGAAGCCTGGAAAATTCCCTAGTAGAGCTTGTTTATTTATTTATAAAGATATAAAGATATATGTGTCTGTGTCTATGTATGTATTTATATGCACAGACATACATAAAAGCTGCCATTACCTGTCTTTTAGAAGACAACTATGATCTCTATTCAGTTCTGTAAAAGAGCATTTAACAGATGGCTACCTTCCCAGTAGAGGTGGAGGAAGCTGAGACCGCCCAAAAATATATTTCCTGTAACTCTGCATCCCAATGCTGTGAAAGGCTTCACACTGCATTTGTCTGGTTCAAAGCTAGTTGAAGTCTCCATACGTGCTCTGCACAGTTAATCAATATACACACCTGGTTGGACAGAAGTTTAGAACACAACTGAAAACTTTATAGGAATAGAAGTGTCAGATCCACCCTACTTCCTCTTCACACTCTTCCCCTACTCCCCTCCTACAAGAGACTGTCCTCTGTGAACTTCTCCAACGTGAGTCCTTCCCATGGGCTGCAGCTCTTCACAAACTGCTCCAGTGTGGGTTCCTTACCCAAGGTGCAGTCCTGCAGGATTAGATTTCTTCAACATTATTCCCCACAGGCTCACAAGTCTTGCCAGCAAACCTGCTCCTACATGGGGTCCTCTCTTTCCAAAAGTCCTGCCAGAAGCCTGTTCCAGTGTGGACTTCTCAAGGGGTCATAAACTCCTTTGGACATCAACCTAGACTGATGTGAGACCCTCCAGACGCTACAGGTGGTTGTCTGCTCGCTTGTGTATATCCACGTGCTACAGGAGAAAGTCTGCGGGCTGAGCAGGAGAACCTCTACTCCAGCATCTGGAACACCTCCTCCCCCTCTTTCTTCCCTGACCCCCATGACTGCAGAGCAGTTTCTTTCACGTATTTTCACAGCTCACTTTCTCTGGCTGAAGCCTCTCCTGAGCAGTAACTTCTCCCCTTTCTTAAATCTGTTTCTGCAGAGGCATTACCACCAGCACTTATGGTCTTGGCCATAGCCAAGGGTGTGTCCATCTTGGAGCTGGCTGGCATTGCCTTATCAGACAGGGGGTGAAACTTCCAGCAGCTTCTTGCAGAAACCATCCCTGTGGCCCCCACTGCTACCAAAACCTGGTCATCCAAACCTAATTACCCAAATCAATCAGTGGCATATGCACACTAACTAATGCTACACAACTCTGATAAATGTCATACAATTTTTGTGCTAATGGAGTTAAAATATTCCTCATTACCTTTCACTTTGTATATGCAGTAAAAGGCTATTACAGGAATTTGTCTTGATGAGAAAGGAGCAAAAGGCATGAACAAAAGGCAAGGGCTCCTTACTGTTCCTGAACACTAAACCACCTTTCACTGAACTATAATTTGTTATTCTGGCTGTTATGTTTGAGAAAGCTGCTAAATAGTTGCATCTCAGAGCAAGTTGGTAGAGAAAAAAAAACAAAACAAACCAAAAACAAGGGCCATTTGGGTTGTCTTCTTGCTACAATAGAGTTGTGAACTTTTAGATTTGCAGTATGTCACGAGGCAAAAGTTTGAGCAGCTATTCAACACTTAGGAGTGATTGTAATGATGTTTAATTCTCTCTCGCATAATGTTGTTGCTATGGTAACTAACAATTCTGATCTGGTGAAACCAAAACTACTTTAAAATTTGAAAATATTTCAATAGTATGTTTGCCTCTTTGTTTTTTTTTAAATAATGCATTTACACTTCGCATGTTTCAAAATGTATGAATAATAAGAGCACAACATTGCATGGACATCGTAAACAGGCAAATGATAGCTTGAGACAGAAAGATTGAAAGAGCCTCTTATCAGAGTTCTGTTGGTAATTAGGAAGTGTAGCAAAAAAAAAGCATATGCCTAATCCAAACACAATTAAGCACATCAAGTCTGTCATCTTTGTCAGGGTGTTCAGGCTAAGGAATTAAAGCCATACTTTGACACAGGCATTATATTATTTTGTTTCCTTTTTTCTGCCTATTTGTTTAAAAAAATTACTACTTTTTTTTTTTTTTCTCCAGAAATCATCATCCAATAATTTGGTTATGAGGCATTTGATGAGAAGTGAATTGGCTTGCTGCTTATGCAGAGAAGTGTTACTTTATTGTTCACTTTACACCCTTCCTCTTCTCCTGTAATCCTCTTGCTTAGAGACTCAAAACCTCATTGTAATTTTAAAGGCAAAACTAAGTATTCCCTCAGCATCCCCTGGCTTGGTCTATAACAAGAAATATTCACTTTGAGTAGGACTCTGCATTCCTTGTAAAAGTAACTTGCTTGATGGCTTCAGTGGGAGTCTTACTTGCAGAAAGAATTCAAGATAGAACTTGTAAGTTCAGCACTTTTGTATTCCTCATAGGGCAGCCAGAAATATGGAACTGTACATGCATATACCTATTTTCACAGGCTACTTAATAGATTTACATTGAGTTTTAATAAATCCAAACTATGCCATTTACAAAATATTTTTGAATCACTCTCAAGGAAAAATACTGTGTTTTTTTGTAAGATAACATTAAACAGAAGGAGAGAGGAAATGAGAGAGGAAATAAATGGCATCATAAAGCAATGCACCTTTCTTTGAAAATCTCAGTAGATCATGAAAACCTCATGGGAATCTTAAGTATATTAAGCACCTAAACACTTTTACGAAGCTGTTACTCATTTCAATGCTCTGATAATATTAAAAACTCAAAATGAGGCTCTTACAGGTTAAACAATTTTGATATATATGGGAGTTTGGAACAGACAGTGGGAGCAACTGGATTCTGCACCTTATTTGTTTCTTTATAATTTCACATCTAGCTTGGGTAGTTATTGTCTCTCAAACAGGTGAAAAAGCTTCTTAGACTCTTCTTGGGTCCTCGTTACAAAGCACCAAAGCAGCTCCCACAGAAAAATGAGAGGATCTTTCATACACAATGCAGTGCATCATAAGAGCTATGATGTGACTTTAGGTGCAGAAAGTGGTGGAAGAGGCACCTCACTGATGTGTAGGTTTTGCAGGAAGACTCCTGACCTGACAAGACAAAATCCAGTAAGCAGGTACAGAAGATTTTAGAGTGGCAACATGGAGAACATAAAGAAGCAGAAAAAGGTTTTTTTTAGCAGAACAGAGTAGCAGCAATTAGTACTGACTGTGAGTGTTTGGGATAAATTGAATTCTGAGCCACCAACATTCATTCCCTCTCTGGGCAAGATAATTTGAAGACAAAACAATTGTGACCTATCTGAGCAGAAACCGCGAATAGTTTTGGAAAAACCCATAACAAGCAACAAACAGAAAGTGAAAGAGTACACAGAAATAAGTTACCACGAGAAATTCACTGCTGTTTGTCAGGAAGGTTATTTGCATCCACCTGCATAATGAATATTAATTATTTAGTTCTCTTTTTTTAACAAATATTTTTAATATTTTCAACCCTTAACCAACAATGTAATATTTCAGTTACAAACACACAAGAACTGTAAGGTTAGTGCTTTGTTTCCCATGGAGTAGAATGGGGGTTGTTGTGTTGTGTTTACTCTGGCTGGATGCCAGGCACCCATCAAAGCCTCTTTGTCAGTTCCCTCTGCAACTGGACAGGGGAGAAAGATATAACAAAGAATTCCTGGGTTGAGGTAAGGACAGAGAAAGATCACTCACCAAATGCCATTCATGAACAAAACAGGGTCGATTTATAGATTAATTTAATTTATTGTTAATAAAATCTAATAAAAGAGCAAGATAATGAGAAGTAAAATTATACTTTAAAAACACCTTTCCCATAACCTTCCCTCCTTTCTAGCTCTATCTCCTTTCCCCAGTGGTGCATGGAGACCAGGAATGAGGGTCACAGTCAGTTCATCACTGTGTTTCTGCCACTACTCAGGAAGAGGAGACCTGCTCCAGCATAGAGATTCCCCCACGGGAAATAGTTCTCCATTAAAAAACGTGAGTCCTTCCCACGGACAAAAGTTCTCCACGAACTGCTACAATGTGGATCACTTTCCATGGCTTACAGCCCTTAGTCTGCTCCAGCTTAGGCTCTTCTCTCCACGGGTCTGCAGGTCTGCCAGGACCCTGCTCCAGCATGGGCCTCCCACAGGTTCACAGCTTTCTCTTTGACCCACATGCTCAAGCATGGCTCTCCTCCATGGGCTGCAGACAGATCTCTGCATCCCTGTGGTCCTCCAAGAGCTGCACAGCTGTGGGATCATGGCCTGCACTGTGGGCTGCAGGGGAATCTCAGCACCAGGAACACCTCCAGCTCTCCTTCTGCACTGACCTTGGTGTGTGCAGTGTCCCTCTCACATATTCCCACTTCACTCTTCTTTGGATGCAATTACAACTGTACAATATTTTTTCTTTTTTCTTCTTCCTAAATCCATTATCACAGAGGCTTTACCATCATTTCTATTTGGCCCAGCCTTGACCAGCAGCAAATCTGTCTTTTGCACTGCCATGCATTGGCACTGCCAGATATGGAGGAAGTTTCTGGCAGATACTCAGACTTATAGCCCCTCTGCTACTAAAGTTTGGTCATGCAAACCCAATACATGGCACGTCTTTGGTTTGCTTTTTTGTTTTGTGGCTTCTTTGTTTCATATTGTTAAGGAAAATTTCATAAACGTAAAACTTGATCTAAATTTAACTTGACTTCACCCTGTTAAATTAAGGTGGAAAAAAAAGAAGGAAGAGAGAAAAAGGGAGAGAAAGATGCATGCTGAATAAATAGCTCCTTAAATACCCTGAAAGACATTGTAATTGCTTAGGAGGGAGTGCACTGAAATCCCAAGTTTGGCAGTACACTCACCATAGTAAAACCAAAAGAACTCTTTGAACTGTCAAGTGCCACTGCGTGAGCCTGTTGCAAATACTCTGTGGAACACTTACAAAGGGACCTTTAGAAAACACCTAAATTTCACATATGGTTTTAACCTAAAGGCAATCAATGGGTGTTCTGTTGTTGCTTTTAATGACACACTATATCATATGCAAGTTATAGGTACACATCAACATCTTGCATTGTATAATCCTACCATACTTCACTGAAATGTTAAGCTTTCAGCACTCTCGCCCACAATATGATAATTACAGCCATTCAAGCACTAAAACTGGCACATTTCTTTTCCACAGAATATCATGGGTTGTTCAGACATTTCACACTCCACCTCCTTCTACAATTTTCTAAGTAGCACTAAGATAGATATAAAAAGTGAAGATGGCAAACAGTGTGTGCCAGATAAGACTGTGAAAAGCAGACCTTTATCCTCAGTTCTGTTCTTCACCTGCGACACCAAACTTCAGAAACTTGTTCTCCCTTCTCCCTCCCTTCTCCTCCCGTATCATATGATATTTTAAGATATTCCTCTTTAATCTTTCCAAACATATTTCAAGCTCTTTTGATGACTGTGCATATATAGGTTCTATAAATCCTTTAAATTTTTTATAGTTTTAAAGGCTTCCTGAAGTATAAAAAGCTTTTAAAATTTAATGTTCACACACCCCATCCTTTTGTGTCTACCTTCCAGAATGCTGTGAAAAGCATGCTGAGTGTCCTTGTTCTTTGTGATACACTCCTGGAATTTCATGGCTCCCTGCATGCACAGTAATACAAATTTAGTTAGAAAGGAACACCTTGAATATTTTCTGCTAGGAGGTATGCCTCTGTAATAGATAGTCACTCTGATTTTAGAAAGCTTCAGGAAAGGAGTGTGTTACTTCCATTTTTATTATAGCATGAGTTTACCAAAATATTTTTCTCCTTTCTTTAAAAAAAAGAAAAAAAAAAGAAAAAACACACACACACACACACAAAAAAAAAAATGCTGAGAAACCTCACATCACTTTTATAAAAGTGTTCATGAGTAGCTGGAATTGAGAAAATTCCTGGCAGTGCTAAAGGCTTAGAGAAAATATTTTAAATGTATAATTGTATTAATCCTGCTATTAGTTTAGCTATTCATTTGAGTTTGAATTATATATTTAAGTGTTTTAAGTTATACAAAACAATTTAGTTAGGAAGAGATTCATAGGGTCAGTTAGGTTGGAAAAAAAACATTAAGTATCAATGAGTCCAAATAGTGTCCCACTAAAATGGACCATCTTAAAATGTAAAAACATCTGTGATGAAATTTAGATGTCATATGCAAGGCAGAAGATCTGGGGTTAGGGAAATAGTGAACTGAAATTTTACGTCTTTCAGAATTTGTGAAGATTTGTCAACAAAAAATTGTCACAAAATCTTAAAAAAAGTATCAGATGTGAGTACGAAGGAACAATTCTTTGCAGCCTGACCTCCACAACCCACATATGAACACAATGATGATACTCCTCTGCTTTGTGATTTAATGGACAGATGCAAATCAAAGTTACAGTGATGACAATAGAGATGATTTTTTAATATTTTTTTGTTAGAAATATTGTTGTCTTCTACAATGTCTGTTCAGTAAATTGAGATATAAATAATTGCATGTATGAAATTGAAAGTAATTCACTGGTCTTGTAAAGAAGTAGAGGACTGAACCAATAAAGGCTTTAATGAATCATATACAATTTTTTTTTATATTTCACTGTTTTTACTATGTCAATTAACAGAAAATTTATTAGGAAATTAGAGCCTATGCAATGAAGAAAATAAAAGCTGTTACAGAATCTGATGTGTTGATTTTCTATTTCTCCTAACAATATACTATTAGGATAATTTTGCTATTTTGTAGAAATATTCCAAATGTTTACAAAAACTCAATATGAAGGAAATTTATTCCTGAAAAGCATCTCCTTTATGTATAAACTGAAATTTCATAGACGCAAAGGAACTCAAATAGTGAAACATAGAGAGCACTATGCACTCAAACTTGTGAAGAAAATTATGAATTTTAAAGAAATAAATAAAAAATCTGCTTATATTAATGTAATTTAACATTCAAAACCAGAACAGGACAAAGTGCTTGGATATTCCTTTCTAGTTGTAAATGGAACAGCTTTCAAGAGTGAACATAAATAATTAGTAGAGGAGTGACTGGGGTGAGACAGCACTCTGCTGGTTGAAGTCACCATTTTCAGGGTATGCCTCTTCCTCCAAATAGGATTTAGAAGTCATCTGCAGATTATTAAATTCAGTGGTATCCCATTACATATATACACATATACATATATGTGTGTGTGTGTGCGTATATATATATATATATATATATATATATATATGCAGATTAACTTGATACCAACATTCTCTTTTTCCATTATATGATGTATGACACTAGATCTACACAACAGCTTATTTCAGCTATCAAAAGGAATAAATAACCACACCCCAAACAAGAAAGCCAAATCTGCAGGAATGTGCAATGATTAATTTTGTAAACTGTCCTCACATTTGCCATCAAAGTCAGGGGTGATCTGTTGCTACCCTAATCATCTGCTGTGAGCCTGCTCATTACTTTACTCCTTGTTCTCTCCATGCTCAGCAAAGGGAACCAACTGGCCTTTTACCAGTGGCTTCTTCCCACTCCTACTCTGCCAGCAGTTTTGGGAGGCTGCAGGATTACAGTCCAAATATTCAGGAACTGTCTTTGCTTTGCCATGCTGCCTGCTAGCCAAAATTACTATTAGTACATATCCCATGCTGATTTAATGTGCAACAAACCAAGAAAATCACGACTTTGCTTCAAGCCAGCAAATATTTGAGATTTGATATTTTGATATTTGATCTTTATTTCATTTTCTACTACTTATAAAAAATCCCCATATTCCCCATTTGTTTGAGAAACTCCTTCATATTGAACTATCAAATCAGATGTTGTTACAATAAGGGAATGGTAATTTACCACAAGGCAATAGAAATTCATTTCCACAGGATTTGTCTGAAATATTTCATATCACAATGATTGCTTTTACTTTGCTGTTAGGGATTGCTGTCTTTCTTTGCAAGCTGAATCCTGATTTTTTCACCTCTGTACACTGAGATTTGCAATGTGTCCGTTGCTTCATTACCTACAAGGGATACAGACACCAGCAATAAGGGTGGTGGAAGGATTTTCCTTTTCAAGCTTGGCAGCACCAGAATTGCAAGTAGAAGCTCTGTATATTGAAAGAGCTCCTTTCTTTTGTGCTGAGAAGCAAGCCAACATTTTTCACTAGAGTAACACAGAGATGGGAGCTGCTTCTTTGTTGCTGAACATTCAAAGGTGTCTGTTTTCTTTCAATAGGTCCAGCTACTCCCACTAAAAATCAACGAGGCTTAAGCAGAGCCCCAGGATTTCTTTCTAAGACCAGTACCATTTCCTAACCGGCCCACAAAACAATTGGTTTCTCTTGTGTTGATTTCTTTCAAAAATTCTTAGTAAATCATTTGATTTGATCATTTGACCTTGATCAAAAATGCTGAATTTGCAAATTAATTTGTGTAAATGAATATACTTTGAAAATACAGGAACTAGCTATTTACGGTATTAATTTTCATATCAATGATGTCTCTATTATACAGTATATTATACAGTATAAAAATACTAACATATATTTAAAAAAAAAAATTATAATTAAAAATAAAAAACTGAAACCACTCTATGAAAGAAAAATAAATTTATTTGAATCTTTGAAGAATTACCTTTCTCCATTTAGTTTATAAACATTCATTCAAAGAACCATCATGAAGTGAAATGAGAATCATCAATACACCACAAGTACCATTACAAGGGATCAGGGACATAAGAAGTATAATTGTCACTGATAGACCTCCTATATTTTACCTATTATTAGTCCAGATGTTCTGTTTAGGTCTGATGATGAAAAACAGAGGTGACAGAAATGTAAGTTAATGTCTATTAGTTTTGAAGGAGTTTTATACATATTTAATTTGGTTTATTATTTCTTTAGCCAAATTCTTGCATTAACTTTAATTCACCTGTCCTAATTTCCAGTGAGAATAGAATATATTTGAGATTGTTTATAAATCTCTGCCTTATCAAAGATAGAATATAACAAGGCAGAGAAGACCCCTCTGCACAGGGAAAAATAAAAATACACAAGAGAGAAAAGAATGAAGAGAAACAAATAAAAATTAATTCTGAACCTACTGGTGGATAACATAAGAATTTCAGCCAATGATTTGTAGAAAATAGTGAAACACAGGAAATATTCTCTTATGGCAAGAAAATTATCTTTTTCATGTGTATATTCCTTAAAGGTAATATTTCAATACTTTGAGAATCATGCAGAACACTTTTCTGATCTGTTCTCAAAGTCCATGAAAATACTTGGCACACCTGGGAGAAATTGTTACTAAGGCTTCAGCTGAATCAAAAAAAAATCAGGCTTGTTCAAATCTTATTAGATTTAAGATTTCCAGCAAAAAAAAACAAACAAATGTTTCCAATAAAATCTGTAATTTTCTTTGCCTAAAAACTGCCATGATGCATTTTACAAATGGTAAGTGACATGACCAGTTTGCACAAGATCATTGGTCAGAATGTACAATAAATGCAACCTTGATTTTCAAAAAAATGACTGGAAAAAAATTACAAAGTATTGGATGTAAGTGGAGCTTACAAAAAATTCATGCAAAGTTGGAAAGACTGAGGCTGGGAATGGAAAAAATTTTGGACATAAAGACCATAAAAAAAAAAAACCAAAACTCTAAAGAAAAGAAAAGATCCAAAATCTACAACAGAAAATGATCTAGAGTGGAAATATTTTACAGAAATTACAAAAATATATTTATTCAACTGATCAAACTTATTTAACCATATGCATCGATCTATTTCCTTAGTCTTTCTTTCAATTGCTTTAGCATTAAGTCTTCATCCCCAGAGACAAGGCAGAACATTGCTGCCAGAGATAATTATGCCATAGCTTATTGGAAGCATGGGCTTGTCTCTGAACATGCTGAGGTTTAGCATTTGGAAACAGCTAGTAGACAAAATTAATAGCTGCTTGCCTTTTCCTCACAGGGAAAGGGAAGGTTTGTCTTCCAGTCACATCTAAAATCTGGTTAAAATATAGTAATCCAAAATTACTGGTAGATGAAATATAAGCAGATAACCTTAGAGCCATAGGAAATAAAATTTAAGACTCTTTGGAGAATAAAACAAAAACAGATACCGTGCAGAGATCTGAAATTGTACAGTGCAGCTGAAGTGATCACCTTGGCATTCATATGGTATTAACATGTAAAATGCTGCAGAGATAATCAGTGCCATTTATGTCTTGTTGAAACCTAGAAACAGATGTTTTTTAAAGGTACCTGGAGAAGGAAAAAAAGAAAAAAAAGAAAATAAATCCATGGGAAGGTAGTGGAACATCAACAAAATTGCTTTGGGAAAATGGGGAGTATGTAATGCTGTACGACATCTTTGCAACTTCCTTTTTTTATCCCTACGTGTTCCTCAAAATTTCTATCGTATGGTTGTGCTGGATGCCCATCTTCAAATAATTAGATAGTCTTTATGTTACATTTTTCCAACATATCTCTATTCCATTTGACAGATGTCGCTCTATTAGGAACGGCGAGAATGAACGACACAGACTCTCTAAGGAGTCAATCAGGAGAATTTCTCTCAGTTTATTACTTCAGGTCATTTTTATAGACCAATATGTGAAGAGTACAGAAAAGAAACTCTTATTGGTTAGTAAACTAACACATCACCATCATTGGTCAGTGGGGCTCACCACCCCCCGACCTTCTCCTGCAAAGAAAACAAGGAACAGACAAACAGCAACTGCAAGGCTGTTTTCTGTCTCTGAGGATTGTTTTAAATCCTCCTCATAATTTCCCAGGCCACTTTCTCAGGCAAGACTGAGAAAGCTATGTGGCCTGCAGTTTCACATGCTCTGTTTCAGAGTTAGCATCCACAGACAGAGAGGCAAACCAAGGCAGCATGATTTGAATCTGTATAATATTCTTGTGTCTTGCAGACCACAAAGAGAACTAGATAATTCAATTTCAGTTTTGTGCTGTTATAGGTTGATCAAAAATTTACCATATATCTACTAAATATTTTTAAGAATAAATAAGTAAATAAAAATGCAATAGGATGCTACATCAATACAACAGATAAAAAAAAATAAAAATAAAAAAGAGTCAGACAGAATTAACAAAAGAGAATAAATACATAGATTTTTCTATGTCAGGAGCAGTTTCCAAAAGAATCTTATCCCCTTCCAAAGTAAGGGAGGTGTTTTACCTTCAGCTCAGTCTTCTCAGCTTCTCTTTGGTAGTAACTGGAATAATTAGCCTGTCCCTCTACAGCAAAACAAACATCACTTGAAAAGTCCAGTCCCACTCCCTCTTGATCTCAAGAGACAACAGTCCCAAACAGGCAAAACCAAAAAGAAAAAGCAGCCATAAAACTGCCTTTCATAATCCACTCAACATCCTGTTCCCTAGTACAATTAGTGAATCTCCTTTTGCAGCCAGCAGAAAATCTCTGACATTCTAACACATGATAGGTACAAAAGAGTTTTCTGGGAAATCTTGGGTTTCTCTTTGGTGTCCTTCCAGTTACAGATATCCAGGTCGGTCTTGCCTGGGCAGAGTCGACAGCTGCACTTGATCAGTTGCTTCAGCAGAACAGAAAAGGTGTCTCACTGAGTCCAAGCATGGTGGGAGAACAGAGATATCAAGTTCTCTTGTGAAAGAGGGGCTATATTAACCAAACTAAACAAGCAGATTTCAATGCATGGAAAAAATACTGCTCTTCAAGAAAGCATGTATCTTGTGCATTAACTAAACTAATGCCACTGCTTATTAGACCTGCTCCATAAATTAAATTTTCATATCTCAGAAAGAATAGGCTTTTGTTTTACTTTTACTTGTCTTGAATCATAACTAAGAATTGTTGCTGAATAATTTCTCATGGAATAGAAATTCCAAAGCATTTCATTCACAGCCATCAAAAAATATTGAGGCAGCACTGTCGGAGTGGGATCATAACAGAGCCTAAATAGAAATAATTACTTTAAATAAAGCACTACCACTTCCTCTATTGATAGAGGCATTTCCAGAAAAAACAGCACATATGCAACTAATTACAATCCTGACTATTGCAAAACCTGAGCTGCAATACCTTCTGAGTGAATCTACATTGCAGTGTGCAAGCCACCTTGAGGCCGAGATTTATGTTGTTCCGTAATATTTACCCTCAGAAACACAAGGGTAAGACCTAATGTGAATTAGACTGTGTGCACAAAGGGAAAACCCAGGGTACACCGTGTCTTTAAAAAGGCATGCTGTTACCTGCCACATAGGTAATGTTCTGAAATGCATGATCATGTACTCATGTGCAACCTTTACAACACCTTCATGTGGTCAATATCAAGCTAAAGATACAGTCTGGCATGCTTCATGTAAAGGCACAACAGCATTTGCTGTAAGGAGTGGAATTTCAATCTTCTTGCAAGAGCAATACTCATAGCTGGAGCTGTGTCTTGGGAGTACAACGGGACTTTCTAGCCCAGAGACCAGAAATAGTGTATTTGTAAGCAAACAGTCATTTATGTTCAGTAGCAGTATTATTTTATTTTTTTTTTACAACTACCAATTGAAATGTACTTAGCCACTCTTTCTGGAACAGTGATATTTGAAACAATGAGGTTTAGGCAAAAGCAAAAAAGAAACACATGCTGCATTGAAATGACCTTTTCAAACAATGTTTCACTGTGCAAATAGAACTCATGGTGTAATTCACCTGCAACTAATGACTTTATCATAAAATAAAAGTTAGATTTAATCCTAGTTTATAAAACATCTGCTTTCCTCAAGTGTGTCATAGTCTGAACACAAACATGAGCATGCAGGAATTGCACACTATTTCAGAAAGAAAGGGAAGGAAGGTGCGGAAGGGAGGGATGGAAGGGGTAGGGAGGGAGGGAGGGAAGGAAGGAGGGAGGGAAGGAGGGAAGGAAGGATACCATGATTCTGCACAACTGACATAAAAGTTTTGATAGGGTTTTGGAAGAAAAAAGCGAACTGTACGTTTCACCCTCAGCCTATGGACAACCTCAGCAACTGCTGCCATTGACATTGGCAAAAATACTCAGCTTTCATCTTTTAGAAGTGAATCTTCAAGTACATTATTAGAGTTCAAATCAATGCTGCACAGCTGGTAATTCTTCATAAAACTTAGCTTAACTGGAGTAAAAAAAGAGAGCATCTCTAACAAGACGGAAAAGGAATTGCAGTTGTTTTTAACAGTATCCTTTGAACAGAATACTTTTGCAGCTGCTTCTTGAAGATGAACTGTCAGCTTGTTTCACAAGGTCTGAATATGAATCAAGTGAGCAGAAAGAGGAGTAGCAGATGTGTGGCAGACCTACACACCCCACCCACTGAGAGCCACAGGCCACCCAACCACAGGAGCAGCTTCAGGAAGGAACCTGGAGGACCATGAAGTGTGACCTCAGATTACACAAATCAGTGGACACAAAGTCACAGCAATCACCGATGGTGCATAAACTGTGGTTTCAGTTACAGAATGGCTGCATATGTGTCTGACTGAAGTGGGTGAACAGGATCATGAATAAATGAAATGGTACAGTTCTCTGTGCTAAGTGAAAAATACCTTGCAAGAACTCCAGATTCCTCTAAGCTATATGAGGGACAATGGCTAAATTATGACTAAATAAAATCCCAGAAATTTGATTCTGAAAAATATATTCACAACTTGGCATCTTCTTTTTTTTTTCCCCTTGTAAAATAGACATGGGGAGAAAAAACCCCCAAAAAACCAAAACCACTAAAACCAACCCCACACAGGCACAGTTTTAAAGATATTTTGGAGTTATGGATTTGGGCATTTGGGTCTTTTGGGGGAGGGAGTTGTGGGATTTTGGTTGTTTCTTTGTTTGGTTCTCTTTTTGTGTGTGTAGGGATTATCAGATGAAATGGAGAGTGAAAATGAAAAATAAAAAATAAAAAACATGAAAAACTAAAGAAAACCCCCCAACAACAACAACAAATAAAAATAAACCAGAGAGAGGAAATTTTACTTCCACACCATACTTCCACACCAAAAAAAAACTGAATATATTATGGTATATGACTTAGTCCCCATGACATTGGCCTGTCATGACAGCAAGTGAATTTTTCCACATCCTTTCTGACAATATCTTTAATATGAATGACATTACCACAGATGGCGATTTTCTGTTTGTGATCATATTTAGCTAGTAAACAGATAATGTTAGAATTAAAAGGCAAATGTTTGGCACAGAGTCAAAAATTTAACTCAAATAGAAGTTTCAGGGCATCTGACACTTGCTAAAGTCTATTGAAAGAAGAAAGAGTGATGTCTCTTAACATACTAAGACAATGACTGATTTCCACAATACAATTTTATATTCTTACTCTCAATTATTCATACTCAGAACACCATCATTAATTTTTGTCTCTTCTAAACTTTTGCAATGTTATTTAAATTGCAAGTAAGAAAAATAAATATGCTGCTTCTTTACATCTATCATTGACCTCAAGTGAGGAGAGCAGAAAGGAGCTAGGGAGGAGGAGAGTAGGGAGGAAACTCTTCTATGCAGTAACAATTATTTCAAAACAATGTTACATTCAGCTGCAAAAAACACCTCTCATTCTTCAACATTGAAGTGCATTTTGTATTATCCTGACTGATTTAATATACATTGTATACTTGTTGCATACTTGACAGCAGCTGAGTGCCACCCAATTACAATATCAACAATTCTAATAATTATACTGTATGTATTAAAGTATTTGGGCTTCTTCTTAAAAACAGCTTACTGAAACAAACTGTTTATATGAGAAGCTCATTTAAAACCACACCATGTGCCCAGTCTATGCTTTCAGAGAAAAGCTTCAAAATATATTTAAAATCTATTCAAAAACTTCAAAATAAGTAAAAATAACTATCAAAGCCCAATACTAAAAATATTTTCTTTAAATCTACCTTGATATTTTATCATACCCTGATTACTTTCAAGTCACTTGATATGTAGATTATTCTTCAAATTTAGTGCAAGAGAAACAGCCAACAGTCATTAAAAATTATTAATCCAAATGTTTTGTTTCAACCATTTTGTTGGATTTTTTTTTTTTTTTGTAGGGAATTTTCCATTTGTCATATAGTTTTTCCTCCTAAAAATGCAGAAGTAAACAATATCAAGGATGTTTGTGGCAGTTTCATTAAAGTGAGGGGCCAGTAGCAGGAAAGAGCCTCAAAGCCTCATTAATCAGCCATTTAGAAATGGAGGTGGAATGGGTGGGTGTGGAAATTAATATTAAATAACTGATTTTTAATCAATTATTTAATCAGTTATTTAATCAATTAATAATTGATTAAATAACAAGCATTGCTAGTGTTTCACAGATTCAGATGTTGTCTATGATAGGGGAAGATCACCAATACCATGGCCTGTCTCTAATAATGGAACTCTGTTTTGAAAAATGGAGGAAAATGTGCCAGGTACTTCAGTTAGCAAAAGGCACTGGCTTTTTAAAAGCAGGCAAGTTGCATTGTGTAAGACAGAAGTGAACACTGTAGTAATGTGGTCAATCCCCTCCTTACTATGGATAGACAGTACCGTGAAACTGGAATTCTGTAGAAACTAAGGGGAATTAAGATACATGAAATCTTACATAATCACAGTCTCAAACTACAGATGATTTTACCAGCAGAGGATTGCCAGGGCCTCTAAACTTATAGAGTGTCAGAATTTCATTGCTAGGTCAGCTTTTTTGATTCTTTGTCTTAATCAGGATAAAATGCATGATGCCATTTTGAATGACAAGCTTCTTAGCTACTGGGATTTATTGTGAAAGCGGCACAATGAGTTGAACAATTCTGAAGTCAGTGGTAAGCACAAAGGCTAGTAATTAGTGCTTCAAACTTCTGACTCTAAGAAATTTACATAGTCATTGAGCTGGCATTCAGGATTTCATGGCTGAATTAAAATTAAACATTTACAATGCAGTTGTTTGTATGTAAGGCAAAAATTATAGTCCCCTATAAAATCTATTTACTTGCAAAGTGAAAAAAATCATAGCACAATTTGTTATAGATTTTTGAATTTTTCATCAGCCATATACAATTGGCTGCTCCCCCCAGAAAAAAAACCCTTACAGTTACAAGCTTCCAGAAAAATAGAGCAATGCCTTAACATTCTTAGCAAAACTAGTATGTAAAATGTAGTATACTGGTTTATTGAAAAAACAGGCTTTTCATATTATATAAACACATTTTTTGCTGTTATTACAACATCTATTTAGAATTATCATAATAAGCATGAACTTTAACACACTTCTTGACATCATCTCTGACACCAAATGTTTAGACCAAATTTTTTCAATATTATTCTCTCTTGATACCAAAATAAATGAAAAGAAAAAAAAGAAATTCACCAAGTCACAAACTATGCTCAGCTAGCAAAGTATACTGACTCATGCAAAACTTCATTTTGATTACTGTTTTCAGAAGACCTCTTTGTAAGTGTGACACATTAAGATTTTCTATATAACCAAGAAAAAAATTGTTCTTTGGACAAAAGTGCTGTAAAAAAAAATATTTACAAAATGCAGAGGCATGCAAGAGGTATGAACTTGATAGAAGAAAAGAGCAGAATTTATAATTCTCTGTTTTTAAGTACAGTTGTTCGACAGAAGAGTACGAGAACTACAGCCTTTGACAACAGCAAGAGAGGAGACAATAGCCATCTTAGAGATGGATTTCAGAACAAAAGGAGAGTAGCTAAACATTTCCACGACAGACATGTTTTTCCTTGGCCTTCTGGCCTGTATTCTACTAGAGTAAAAAAAAAATAAAAAAATAAAAAAAATTCAAAAAGTTTTTTCAAAAGGGACTCAATACTTGTTTTACAAGTGAAAAGCTGTCGGCAACAAGACGACTGAGATGGCTTTCACCCAACCCCAAGTACTTCCAACTGCTTGTGAAAACTCTTCACTAATACTTTTTATGACATCTGCCTTTAACATGCAACCCTCACCTGGTTGAGTTAAAATCCAGAGGTATGTGGCTCACTAGATGCAGCTGTTCATGATACTCAGCAAAATTAATCACTTCTGTTTCTATTCTCAAAGGTGGATTAAGTAAAGAATGCTTCAATACAGAAGTATCAAGAAGCATTGAAGAAAGAAGATTAATGTAGGAGTGCATGAAATTTATTTCATCAATCATTCTTTGATTGTTCCCAGTCCTTTCTTTCATTCCACCCATCTCTGAGCCCTTGAGCTCCTCTTGCATTTTTCTCCTCACCCTTCCAAATTCAAGATATTTTATTTTTTTATTTAACAGTTATTAAGACATAATTTCCCATAACCTCATGACAACATATGAACATACACTTTATCCAAGGCAAGTAAATTATCTACTTTATGTCACATTATTAATTCTTAAACACATAAGACACCTTATATGTGTCTTATGTCATAGGCACCTCCTGAAGATAAATATCTTGTAAATCATGTTACACTATACCAAACTTGCTCTATTAGGAAGACATTAATTGAAGTGTGTTATCTATCTTTCCAGACAAGAGTAATTCTGATATAAAATAAATTATGCTGAATAGGATGAACTCTAATGAAGTAAGTTAGGATTTTTTTTTTTGTATAGTCAGCTCCTTAAGGAATCACTTAAAATTTCTCCTAATATAAAAGACTTGGAGGATTCTTATGGAGTTAATGATATTATTGGCAAGCAACATCATTGGCATAACATTAGAATATCTCAGTACATGTCCCACAGGTCATATGATATTATTTCAGATTCATATAACCTGATGTCAGCCTTTGGTGATCTTCCTTTTTTATCAGCCTGTACACAAGCTCACACATGTATCTCTCAATATTGTTAACTTTTCCAGAAGAAAATAATCACACGCTTTCATCTCAATTATTTTTAAATTAAAAAAAAACAAAAGCCACAAAAGAGAAATGAAATTCCATTGAAAGGAGAAAAGGTCCATTTTCCTTATGTTTTAAATTTATTTCTGAACCACCATTACTATAATAACTAAATACCTCACAGATTTTAACATGATTGTCTTCACATCACCACTCTAAAGTAAAGCTGTGATATTGTTTCTGTTTTACAGCTGGGGAACTAGGGTATAGAAGCTCTACATAACCGTGGTATAGCAATACCACTGGGTTAAATTAAGAGACTATTGAAGGATGTCAAGCAAACTGGTTATCCACCTTACTAACAGGCAACTGAGTAGGTTGAATCTTAGAGCAAAGATCACATTAACAAACAAGAAATTAAACTCCACACATACAATAATTAGCTTCCCGAAGAAGTGTTTTCTCTATGTGGCTCTGCAAGTCTTGCCAAAGAATCCACAAACATAATACATAAATCAAAGAACAAACTTCCACTTTACCCAGCATCTTTTTTCTCTTGTACATCTGCCTTCTTCTTTTTCTTAGTTTTCAATATATAAATGGAACATATGGGGAAGACTGGGAAGCCTGCAGTTTTTAAATATGTCAAGACCAAAGGCAGCCAATTCTGTATCTGGGTATCAATCACCAGCCCCCGCAAATGACACATGAAACACTCTGTATACATAGGGCCCTAAAAGCCTGCTAAATGACACTGGAAAAAAATATTTTAATTTTTTTTTCTTGTAGTCTGCAGTAATAAAAAAGAATCAGAAAATGACATCAGTTTAAGGAGGATTTCTGCTGTTCATCAGAGCAAATAATATTTGATCTTTTCTTTTTTACTTTTCTTTATTGCAATACTGCACAGAATCAACAATATATCTTCCACCTGCATGAGGCTAGGGGACACATGATGTGGTTGTTGTAATACTTTTCAAGAATGAGAACAGGACCGGAAAACCTGGAAGAGATTCCAATGCAACACCTCATTTGTCTTCCTATGTAATCTAGGATGATTTGTGTATCCTGACCATGACATTCTGAATGTTAATCTGTCCCTTCATTGAGTGTCAAACAGAATTTAGAATTTTACCGATAATTTGCACCCTTGCAACTGCTAAGACTTCCATGAGTAATCCCTTCGTGTTAAGACACATACTCAAAGGTATTGCTTTGTTTAGCTCTTCTGTCAGTCATTGTGACAGAATGAATGTATCTGAAGAGTAAAAAAATTAAACTTTCTCACCCAAAAAATTCTTTTACAAACACTTCAAGAGCTTTCCAAGAAAACAAACATTTCCTACTAAAAACAAATCAGTAGAAAATCCACATTTCTCCTGAAAATAAAAAATCATGACTGAAAGTTTTGTTATTGTACAAGCTATTTTATATGAATGTTTTAATATGTTATAGTTCTCAGCCTTAAAGCTAGGAATGCTTCTAGACTTTGAAAATTATATCCATGATATCCACCCTAGAAAATGTTGATAATGTCATATATCTTTCTGCCCAGCATTACTTATGTCACATAACAAGCAGCATAAAAAGACAGAGAAGGCTATCTCCTCTCTGATATTGGGGCACTTTGCTTTAAAAGGGATAACGAGTAGATAAAATAAAAAGTTTGAAAGTGAGAAAAAAAAAAAAAGGAAAAATATTAGTGAGGAGCTATGCTGGCACCTGGGCTCCTGGAGAAGCGCCCTCACCCGGCTGGGTCTGTACACAAGCAACAAAGGCCACAGCTTCTGCCTCCACCTTGGTAATACCCCAAATGGAACTTGTATGAGCAGTATTTGAAAAGGTTAGCACATGGAAGGCAAGCCCTTGTGCAGGACACTTGAAAATGAAGCAAATTTCTTGTGTTTGCTTTCTTTCTTACCTCCCAAGAACCTACAGAGAGCAGAATCACCATCTGCTGCTCCTTTGGGAGGAAGTGTAAAAGTCAACTTCAAACTTCAATGGCAAGCACCTGCTGTGTGTTTGCTCTGAAACA
The DNA here is from genome assembly GCF_971803275.1 of Cyanistes caeruleus. Classification (NCBI taxonomy): domain Eukaryota; kingdom Metazoa; phylum Chordata; class Aves; order Passeriformes; family Paridae; genus Cyanistes; species Cyanistes caeruleus. The sequence continues at coordinate 80,358,003 of NC_141701.1, read as the reverse complement.
CTTATCACATAAAACCAGTTTCAGTGGATTGAGGTTTAAGGTCTAAGCACACTGAGTGGAAACAGATTGCTCACAGCTATGTTTATTTCTGTATAAATGTCTTTTGATTACTTTTGCTTAATACAAAATTAGAGACTGCATTGCTCTTTATGACAGCACTCTGAGGACCTGCTCTTTTGCTCTTATGGTATTAGTCCAATTTCTTCTTTGAAGCAATTAAAAGCCTAACCTTTCCATTTGTGCCAAATTAGTAGGAAGATAAATCTTCTTTTTCCCATAATTGGGAAGCATTTTCTTTGCTCCTCAATCTGAAAAAGTCTTAAACTCCAACACAGATGTTTCATTACATGACACCTGTGTAATTGTCCCCGTGTTGCTATGGAAAACTCAGCTTTTTATACCTTTGAAATAATTAGGACTCGAGCAATAAGTGTTGCTTATCATAAGTCCTGGCTAGATAATGCTTGTTAAATAATTTAATGAATTATGCCATAATAATCTTCTTCATGAGTTAAAGTTTGCTGGATTTGTTGATGTGTGACAACCAGTTCAGAATGGTGCAACTGACAAAAGTGTGAGATATATATTTGTATCCTATATTTATTGGGTTTAAGGGTACTCAATGGAAATAAACATTTGCTATGAAAGAACATTCAAATGGATGATGCTGAAAAAAGAAATCAGTGGCTCAGGTTTTCAAAATATCTACTAGGTTTAGTCCATTCCAAAGGTAAGTCAGGGTAATATGTGCTTAGTTTCTTTATTTTGTCTTTGAGAGCACCACCTGTATCCCAGAAACAAAATCAAGAGCTTCACTGGCATCCAGTCATGAGTGTCAGCAGTGGGCATTGCTGTGATTTGTCTTCTCATACATCAGGTCCTGACTACACACCCTTTGAATTTGTATGGATTTTTTGTCATTAGTGAATATTTGCTTCAATAATCATTATTGAACTTTGATCAACACACATCGTTTTTATTTAGCACAGATTCTATGAAGATGATCATCCCTCTCTTTGGTTGCAGGAACTGTATTTTGTGTCGATGCAGCAAGCTACCTCTCCACAAATTAACCCAGCACTCTTCGTGTAGGAACAAGCTGCGTTCAGCTGCCTAAATTAGGTCTCAGGATACCAGGAAAATGTTGTCATCTGGATCTCAGCTGGGCTCCAAATCCAGGTACAAGTTCAGTCTCTGAGTTTTTCCTGATTTCTCCTGTGCAACCAAGGAAGCAGTTTGATTTTGTCTGTTCAACAACTCTTCATCAGCAAACGGGAAGAATAATCTCCAGCTCTTATGAGCAGACATATTACCACATAAACTGGTTGATACACAACAAAGATTACAAAGATACACAACAAGGCTATTTATGGCATTACTATCATTATTAGAATAATTTTATTGGAGGATAATATTGTTTAGAACTTCCAATCAAGAATTTCTCAATAATAAATCTATGTTAAAAAAAAATTAAAGAAATCCAAACAAAGCAGGAATGCTGGATTTCTTCCTGTCTGAAGGAAACCTGAATCTAGACTCTTTTCTTTTTATTAGGACTACTGAAAGTAGCAAATATTTTTATCATCAGCCGTGACAAAAAGATTTTCAGAGAAAATCCCAGTATCTGTAGTCTTGGTTTTGAATTGAGATTGTCTTTTTATGAAAAACTGATGGTGGAAATGCTTCAAATGTTAAAAGATTTCAAGAGATGAAAGCCTTAGTTTATCTGCTACTCTAATAATGGATGTACTATTAAGAACTTAAATAGACTTTATGGTAATGTTAAAGTCCAGTATAGATGACAAATTTAAGTAGAGGCAAAAAAGATAGAAATAAACTTAAAAGATCTAAGGAGGAATATAAAATTCAGGAATGTTTATGTAATTAATACCATAAAAGACAAAATCACCAAGATCCCCACAATATTAAAGAACCTGTTTTATTGATAGAAAGTACAGAGAAAAATTACTGAGGCTTCCCAATTCTTAAGTTTTTACACATAATATTCATTGACATATAAATATTATTTTATCAATTACCACAAGATTAGAAAACTTAAAAACTTCCATATACAAAAAACCTCAACCCAGCCAACCTAACTAAAAAAAAAAAGCAAAAAATCCCAATAAAAAACCAAAAAGCAACCCAAACAAACAAAAACATAAATACACAAAAAAAAGGCAACTGAGACGGGAAGTCTGGGCATCAAGATAAATTAGAGAAGTAAAAGGAAAAATTTAGTCTCAATTTAATTTATGAATGTTTACACTGAATCATTGAAGGCATATGTTTTAAGAGTTGTAGACAAACTTCCAAGCTGAATTGCAAGTTTGTTCTACTAGTCTTTTGTGTCCACTGTAGTTTTCATATTTCTCTGTGAAATTTTCATGTTGTTTTTTTCAGTTTTATTCAGTGGGTACCAATCTCTTCTCAGATAAATGAACATACACTTGAAGACCTAGATTGATCTAGTTACTAATTTGATCCTTTAATTTCACTTATATAAATAACAAACAAAATTGTGGAGTAAAAAGTTATTTAATTTTTCTTTATTCACGTATGGCTCTCATAGATTTAATTATACCACTTCAGTTTCACTGTCAGATTTTTCCTCACACAATAAAAACAGATCAATATAGTTAATTTAAAAAATGAAAAATTTAGAAAAAAATCAATTACAGACCAATGAGAAATAAACTTAATCAGCTTAAAATGATTTATGCTAAAAATAACAGAGAAAATAAAAAGTACTGTATCAGTTTTCCCAAACAGTGGAGAGCTATTTTGATTGGAGAAACTGAAAAAAAAAAAATCCTCTGTTCAAAGTCAATGTTAATAATACCTAAAAACTTTTGCCTGCTTTTGATCTTCCATTTTATTTCAAATTTGGTTTCATTCTTTGTCTTATAGATGCATGTTAGTGAGATTGGGAGTTTGGGTTGGGGTTTTTCTGGGATTAAACCATCTTTTTATGCTGAAATATAGACATACTAGGTATTGATTTATAATTGCATATGTTTTTTTTCTGAATTTATGTTTGTATTTTCATTCATTGATTGTTTCTAAAGCAACAAATATCTAAGTGTCTCTTAAAAAAAATTAAATAAAAAATAAAAATTAGTTTATATACAGATACAGATATAGATATATATAGTAGTCCTTATACTGAAGGAATAATTTTGGGTCAAACCTTCATTTTCACTCCCCTAGAATTCCTTTTTTCTCTGTGTATGTTGTTTGCATCATTGACAGACAGTGTCCATGGAGCTCTCCTTTGCTTTTAGTTAGTTTTTGTAGCTAGCTGAGGTGGAGAAGTTCCCCAGATTGTGGCTTTTCTTTTTCTTTGAAATGTTTAAACCTGCTCTGGACTGAAAGCCCAGACAAACACCAGGAGCTCACACCTGTGGCCCACCAGGCCTGGGACACGGCATTTTCCAGCACAGGAGGGACTGACAAGAGACTGAGCAAGCTGAGCTACACCCCAGGACAAGGACTCTCTCTGAATTTGCCATCTCTTTTAGGAGTGAGAGGTTCCATTGTTTAATATTATTAATTTTTCTGTATTTTGCTTATTAAATAAACAGGTTTTTTCCACTTTTCTCAAAGGAGATTTATTTCCTGAACCAGTTGGGGGAGGGTCTGCTTGAATTTGCTTTCTAGAAAAGACCACTTCCTCCCAAAATTTGCCCTAAACCAGGACAAGTAATTACATTGTTGAAACTATGAAACTTCAAAACCTTGAGTATGCTAAAGCTACCTTTGAAACATTTAACTGGAAAATGTATGGTTTCCTGCTTGAAAATTTTTACTTTTTTATGAGAAAGAAAGACACCATTAAACAATTAGATTGGGAAATACTACTTAGAAATATCTTGTGATCTCTTGTAGGAAGTGAAACTAATTTCTCCTGACTTCATATTTCATAAAACATTCCTAATCACATTTTAATTTCCCATAATGAATCCTGGTCTTGTCTTTGAAAACAAATCACAAAAATCACAGAACATTTTGAGTTGGAAGGAGCACAGAAGGGTTGTCAAGTTCAACTCTTAAGTGAATGGTCTATACAGGGATCAAACCCGTGATCCTGCCATTATTAACACCATGCTCTAGAAAGGAAAACAGCAGATATTTTTCAAAAATATTTTCCTTGAACATTCAAAAAAAAGAGGCTCAAAAAAACATTAAAGAAACATTAAAAAACCCATCAGAAGTGTACTTTTTGAAAGTCAATTATCGCACATAGTTATCTCTCCTCTAGTCCAAGACTTGATACTGAAACTCCTCTTTCAGAACTAGTTAGAGATAGGGAATACAATCTAGATGTGAAGAATTAAGATTATTTTTAGAAAAAAAACTAAGTTTCAAAATAGGCCTAACTGGACATCAGAATTGTATATCATGACTTAAAGTGATAAACATTCCATCAGTTTTGAAAGATTAAAAGGAGAGCCTTTTCTCTTCCAAAATATTTGAAAATATTCTAATTTAGGGCTTTGTAGGATTCAGACAGAGAAAGGATTTAAAAGATGTCTTCTACAAGCCAAGTTACCAAAATACTTGACTAAAATATAAAGGCCAAAAATTGCTCTAGTGCCAATGAAGTCTAGACTCCTTATTTCCATTGGCTTTCCTTCTATTGAAAGGGACTGAACCAAAATGCCTAAGCCTTGTTTCACATAAAGTGAAACCCACTCTCAGTGTGAAGCTGGGACACTCCCTTCCTTGCCAGATTCTTCCTCTCAGCCTAGAAATTTGCAGAAAACTGACATTGATCCCATAATCCTAGTGAGAGGCACCAGAACTGAGAGTGGTTTTTTAGCTGTTCTGAAACTGTCAAAGTGTAATTTTCACAGCTTGCTGCTGCTTTGTCTCCAAGCTCACTTGATTTTGTTCTGTGCTAGCCTATAGCATGTCAAACCTGGCTTAACCTGTTATAACTCAGCATTTTTCCTGTATCTGCTGTTCCTTCTCCCTCTCTTTTGGTCCTGTCACGTTGCAGTGTCGGATCTCTCACGCAGTCCAGTCTACATGCTGTGGACACAATATGTTCTATGTGCAGTGGTACACATCAGTGCTGTGCCAGCTCTAGGATCACACAAAAGAGCACTAGAGTATTATTTTATCTTCACAGGTTTCAGACGATTGTTTCACAAGGGAAAACCTACGAGGAAAATAGCACTGTCCTCTAAGGAGAGATTCCAGGCCAAAAGGATCTGCAACACTGGTTTGAGACAAAATGTTAATTATGCTTTTATTTTTTGAAAGAAAGGATGAGTACAGACCTAGTAAGCTCATCCCATCTGTTTTGTTCTTTCTTCTGTGTCCCTGGTGAATGGAATTTCATGTCCCACTACTGTCTGACATCCTTAGGGTTCAGAGCTCTTGTTTTTCCTTCTTGTTCATCATCATTTTAGATGTTAATTCTATACAACTTTTTAATAAAAGCCTCTGAGTTCCCTAGTAAACATAGCTGTTTAATACTGAATGTGCAAGTTCAAAGAAATGAGTTGAATACCTTCACTTTTCTTCTTGTCTTCAAAGAGATGCCTATTAAACTGGCAGTGATAGAATGATGGCACATTCCTTGCACACATTTATTCAGTGAAAAGATCTGGCATACCATTTGGTGAGAAAGTAATTACAATCTATGTTAACACAATATGCATGGTATGTCACTGATTGAACATTGAGTTATGTTTGGTGTCAGTCATTTCTGGATTTTTTTCTCCCTTCGTTGACTGCATATATTATAAAAGCGCTGAGAAAAAAAAAAAAAAGAAACAAAAATAAGATGACAAGAATTCTATTTTTTTACATATTGTAGCAATTATGTGGTTTTTTTGCTTCATACTGCCCATTTGAAGGGAGGGAGAAAAAACATTGTTAACAGTGATAATAAGTTATATTTAATGACTTTTTCTTCAAAGGATTTAAACAACAAATGTAACCCCAAAACATTATCCCAAGGAAGGAGGCACCTTACTGTGAAGCACTCTAATACTTTTGCTCCCCAACTACCATATGTGGAATTCCTTGCAGAAATTCTCCGCATCCTGGGAACAATGTTGGAATGGTACCATTTCTAGGACTTCAGAATGCAACATGAGAATTTCTCAGAACTGCTGATTTCATGCTTAGTCCTTAAAAATATTTATTGAATGTCTCTTTACTGATAGACCCACTGTTAGAAGTGCCTGTATATTTTATGAAGAAAACTCTGTCTATCTGGTTATGATAAGAAAAACATCATACCCACTATTTTGACATTGAATAAAGCTTGCAAAGTTTGCAAAGGAACAATTCCAAATGATAGAGAAAAAATCACCAAAAGGGAAAGCATGTGTCAGATTTTTTTCAACTGAGACCTGTATCATTCTTGTTCATAACTGTTGGGAAGGAAAGTACTGCATACATTTTCAATTTTCATATTGTTTAGACTAACCATCTCTTCAGAGATTTCAAGGTTATAGCTGTTTTCTAAATTATTATCAGTACCTTTGTGGCCAGCTGATTCTCTGAAGATATGTGGTGAGCTGAGATGTACTGAAAGCTAATGACATTTTTATCATTTAAATGGTGTGGTGGTATCCTGGTCTAACCACATGCAGCCACCCACTGGTGAGACGGCGAAGAGAATCACTAAAAAACAGCAAACTTGTGGGTCAAGAGAAGAAGAGCTTAATAATTGAAACAAGGTAAAAAAACTAACCAAACAAACAAACCAAAAACTGCAACAGCTACCACTAGTAATTAAAAAAAATAAATGGAAACAAAAAACAAACAAACAAAAGATACACACTTAAAATTGCTCACCACCTGCTCACTGATACTCAGCCATCCCCAGGCCACTGCTGACTTTTCCATTTCAACTACCCCAGTTCACATGCTGGGTATGACATTCTATAGTATGGAATATCCCTTTGACCAGTTCAGGCCAGCTGTTCCACTTATGCTTCCCCCACCTTCTTGTGCAGTGGCAGACCATGGTGAGCTGAAAAGTCCTTTACTTAGGGTAAGCACTACTTAGCAACAACCAAAATGTCAGTGTGTTATCAACACTTATCTCATACTAAATGAAAGACAAGGAAGAAAACCAGGAAGAAAATTAACTCTTTGCCAGTGGAAATTAGAGAAGGTGGGTTAACCCTGTCTGATGCCAGGTGCCCACCAAAGCCACTCTATCACCCCCCTCTTCAGCTGAACAGGGGAGAGAAAATGTAACCAAATGTTCATGGGTCACAATAAGGACAGGGAGAGATCATTCGTGATTATTGTCATGGCCAAAACAGATTTAAGTTAGGGTAATCTGTTTAATTTATTACAAGTCAAACCAAGGTAGGAGAATGAGAGCTAAAACCAAATCTTAAAACACCTTCCCTTCTTCTCTAGATAACCTTAGTCCCAAATTCTCTGCCTCTTCTCCTCAGTGGTGCAGGGGCCAAGGAACAGGACATTTTGTGGTCATTTTATCACATGTTGTGTCTGGTGTTCCTTCCTCCTGAAGGAGATGATTCTTCACTTTTTTTTTTTTTTTTTTCCTATGGCTGCAATTGCTCCTCTTCCTATTTATGTTATTACAGAGGCACTATTGCTGATGGGCTCAGCTATAGCCAGCAGGTCTGTCTTGGAGCTGTCTGACATTGGCCCCATCAGACATGATGGAAATTTCTAGAAGCTTGTCACAGAAGCCAACCCTGTAACCTTGTAACCTCTCCAAAACCAAAATCCTGCAACACAAACCAAATAAAATTATGGTATTGTTTATGCCAACATTCAGTAAAATATCTTTGAAAAATGATAAAATGGGATTTTTTTTTTTGTCCCTACATATGTTTTTTCTTCTTCTAAAAGAAGAAGAAAAAACATTTTCTTCTTCTAGAAGAAAAAAGCTGGATTTTATTAGAAGATCATGCTTTGGTAACTATGAAAATGTCTGATTCTCAGTACAAAATCCTTAATTCTTTAGGTACTCCAAATAACTTCACTTTTAAGCAACCAGACCCAAATTTCCACCACTTGAAAAGTCCTTCAAGAGTCCTTGGCCACTTTGCATTGCTACTTTTCTCATATAATGAGATTTCTTGTATATCACTAAACTCCATATCCCTTAAGAAAGTCTTAAGGGATTGTCTTTTTCCTGTAACTGGGCTTTTTTCCAAATATCTAACAGAATGGGTTCTCAGACCTTCTGGAAAACAACCACTGAACATATTTTCCTTATAGTCCTAAGCACATGTAGAACATGTAGTTAAACTGACTGTACTTTCTTATTTTTCACATAGCATATAGTTTATCAATCATGTAATAAGAAGTCCCAATACTGTGCCCAGGGCAATCAAAATTCTTAAGCTAAATTTGCTTGGTCTTCAACAATTATGAATCATAACATGATTCATCCTGGTACTAAAAATACACCATGGCAAATTCAACTGAGAATGGACATATCTCTGCAAACTCAGTACCTCTAGGATTCTCATTAAATTTATTTAACTCTGGTGTCTAAATTTATATACATTGGAGTTTGAAATCACACTTAAAGCATATGGAACATTAATATGTGTTATCTTTTGAGTACTTGTGCATTAGAACCTCAGTGTACTTTGATTGACTGCCAATTGACCTTATCATCAACATTACTGTTCAAAATCCCAGTGCCTCTGATCTTGCCATTTATTAAAATTCTCGACATTTACTAGAAAGGTGGGTAGAGAAGGCTATCAAATTTGACTATTTGAGCATAACCAGCATCTTACCCTGGCACACTGCATTAGTGTTGTTTTCTGGACAGTTCATTTCCTTTCACCTCCTGCATTTCTTGCTCACACACTGCTACTGTGGTGTATCCCATCAGAGTAATATCTTTTGTCTTCCAAAACAGAATGCATGTCAGAAAGGTGTATCAGAACACCACAAATTCCAAGAGCTAGGCTATTTTGGACCAAACACATTGTATTTGCATCTCTACTGCAATTGTACCTGCCTCCCTCATTCAGGGATCAGTAAGACACATTGTAGTTTTTCTCAGACTTACATTTTCCTTCAAAATATTTTTCTTAGTGTTTATCTATCTATGTCCAACGCATTATTCAACCTGACACCTTGAAAATACTTGATGTCAAACTCTGAATGTTCAGTTTCTGGATGTTACTTGTTTCAGGGAATAATTACAAGACACCTAGCAAGAAACTAAATACTTTATCTGAATGATCACTGTCTGAAGCTTCACAAATATTTTCTCTGCCATAGATACTGTAAATTTTCATTATGTTTAGAAATGTTATTAAATGAGAAATTGTTTGTCCTGCCTCCTGGGACATTAATACACATCTGTAGCAGTCAGGAACTATTAAGATTTAGTTGCTTTGGCACAGCATGACACCAAACTGGTACAAAGTTTAAAAAAGGAAAATATATATTTGTTTCACTCTCAAGGTGTGTACCAGCAGCAGTGGAAGAGTCTGTAATTCAGAAAGTGGTGTAGTGCTCCAAATTACTTATGTTTTAGGTAAATGTAAAAACTTGCATGTTTCATACTTTCATTGATTATCACAGCAGTAGTATGCAAATGGGAGTTTACAAGTTTTAGCAAAAATTATGCCACTAGTCTTTATTTTTAGAGCAAAGCTTTGGTTCACATACTTTAATATATTTTCTTATAGCTTAGTGGTCTTAATAGTTACAACTTTTTTTCATACTTGTGTCTTGATTCCTTAGCAAAACATTCAAATTTTATCCTCAGCAAGGATATTCTGAAACATCAGAATTTCCATAGGGAATAGAGCCTCATATCAGCAAGGCTTACTTTATCAATAATGATAAAAGGACTCAGATTCAAGGCGGTTTCCAAGAAGCCAAAGGTGTCTGTGACACTTAATAAATTTGAACCTTCATCTATTTAAACACATAAAAAGTAGAATTCACAGAGAAGCTAAGCCACTACATTTTATCTTCATTAAAGTCTAGATGAAAGTTTCAGATTCTTCATCAGCACCAGATCATTGTTCATGAATGACACAGACACATTTCTATGTGCAGCAAAATTTAAACTGTGAGCAGTGAGATTCGACCCATATTCTTTTCATGGTTTCCAGATATCTAAAATGTGGATAGGAGGGACAAAATGTGGAAAGGAGGTAAAAAAAAAAAAAAAAGACACTGAATTCATAATTGAATAGAAACTACTGCTACAAAAGAGAATATTTGGGTCATCAACAGTTACTGACAATGTGGGAGAGAATATTTGAAAAGAAAGGAACTTATAATGGACAGAGATTTTTATCGTAACAAATTTCAATTTCTTTTAAATTCAGGAGCCCAATTGTATGTTTCTTTATTTTCAAGACTGTAAAACATTCTAAAACATCTAGCTAAGTATTTGTGAAGACTAGTTTCATTACTATAGACCCTATGAAAGTGCTCTCTTCTACCTTCATTATGTGCATATAACTGGGGTTGTGTTCTGTACTGCTATACTGAAATTAATAAGGGAGTTTTGAAAACACTAAAAACATTTTAAATACATATTAAGAAAATCTTTACTGGAAATAGAAAACATCAGAAATAAAGCAAAAATTTGACAGGATAGGGGATTAACACTATACTTGTGCACTGTGCAGAAGAGTTGACAAATTGCTCTCCTCAATTTCAAGGTGTTGATTATAATTTGTATTGTACAGGGACTTGTGTGCATGCATATATCTTAGAAACATGTGTATGTACATAATTAAAGGAAGCAAGTGTGGCTGTCTGAATACCCAGAAGTTGTAACTTCATTATGTTGTTATGTTTACCGTCTACTTTAAAAGGTTTATCTAAGCCTCCCTACGTCACTTCGATGCATGGTGCAGGAATGTACACACAGCTAAACAACCTAAAGACCAAAGTGATGAGGTGAGCAGCACCCATGCCAGCGTGATCTGCAGTGGGGTGATGTAACGCGGTGCACAAGGGGACTTCCTGAACCAGAGGAACCTCAGTTGAGAGGAGAGATTCATCAGGAGCCAGTGGATCATGCCATAGTGGCTCACAAGAGGTAGGTGAGGCTAGGAGCAGTGGTGGGCAACAAACTCCACAATAACCGCATGTAAAAGAAGCCCCTTGGGAGTGTTAGGGACCAGGGCAGGCAGACAGGGCATGGTAGGTCAGCCAGGGTTGTAGGGCAGCAGTTTCCATAGGATTTCCCCTGGAAGAGTATGCACAAAGGATGCTGAAGCCCTGCCAGCTCAACTGAAGAGCCAGAGCCACTCTGAGTCTACAACTCCACAGCAGATGCAGATTTGCAATCAGCTCCCATGGGAGCATGCAGGGCACATCCCAGTTCCAGCTGCAGGGCGAGCCCTGCTCTTACACCAGGACCAGCTGGCAGACCTGAGCACCCCTGTGGGAGCTGTGCCCAGGTGCCTCTGGTTAGTCACAGAGCTCCAGGAGGAGCTGAGTAGGTTCAGGAGTATCAGGGAGCCTGAAAGAGCAATAGACTACTGGAATCACACCCTACCTTCCCTGGGAAAGGCCTCACAGGTAGACAGGATGCATAGCATCATTAAGGCTGGAAAAATATCACTGGCACAAATCCTATGAGAAGCAACTGAGAGAGCTGATGCTGCTAAGCCTGGAGAAAAGGAGACTTGGGGGGAATCCTATTGCTGTGTACTACTACCTGAGAAGAGGCTGTAGTTAGGTGGGAGTCAGTCCCTTTTTCCTGAGTAAAAAACAATAGGGCAAGAGAAAATTGCCTTAAGTTGCACCAGGGGAGGTTTAGATTGGACATTAGAGAAAAAAATTCTTCACCAGGATAGATGTCAAGCCTTGAAACTGGGTCCCCAGAGAAGCGATTGAATGACCATCCCTGGGGTTATTTAAAAGGGTTGCAGACGTGGCACTTAAAGATGTGATTTAGTGGTGGGTTTGGCAGTGAGCTAACAGCTGGACTTGATCACAAAGAACTTTTCCAGCCTGTATGATTCTATGACTCCAGATTTGTCTAAACTGTTTGCAGGGCACGACAAGGCAAAGCACTTACACTTGTAAACAACAGAACAATTTTGGCCCTTTTCTCTTTTAAGCAGTATAACTATGTCAATACAATTTGAACAGTAGGTTAGTGATTCAGACTGTTCATTTAAAATTTAAAATACAGAACAAAATCAAAAGTGGCTAAAATCAAAGGGTTTTACCTTATCTTTATTTGTACAATTGTCAGGCTGAGAGTGTTGATATCTTCACAAGCTACAGGACAACTAAATAATTCTCTCATGTTTTCCTTGTCATTCAAAAATAAAGAAAGGGGGGTAAGATGGGTGTTATATTTGAGGTATTATTTTGATATACAGATATTATCCTACCAATCCTGTCAAAAGTTTGATTGTCTCAGATAATACTCAGCTAATTTAACCACAGTGCTAAAACTGTCAGTGGTACCCTTTGTGCAGTAATTGAATGGTGCTAAGGAGCTTCATGACCTTTGAAAATGCCAGCTCCCAACCAGGACCTGATGTAAAGTCTTTGCAAGCACACACATCCTTCCACAAGATGTAACTGCTGCAGCTGTCACATTCAATTTTTTTTAATGTCAAATTCAGTTTGTCCTGTGTTTGGAAATTTGAATTCTATGCATACAGGTAGATGACAGGTCTTTTTATTTATATCATTTAATGGTTTTTTGAGACTTAATCAAAACCATAGTGTTGGAAAGCTTTTATCTAAAAGGTGAAGGATAATGTCTTGTTTCTGACTGTTTGCTGAGGTTTATGTATTAGTGGTCATGACCTGAAATGCATGACAGTTTCCATTTTCTGTTAAGAGTAATATTTCATGAGAAGAATTTCAGCATTTATTTTAGAACAACATATAATGGAATAGGTTATCTGGATCCTAAAATTGTTTATATTCCCATTACAATGATGTCCAAGAGGGCCTTCTAGACTAAGAAGTTTAACAGTGTAAAAGATCTATTCATGGTCCTATTTTATTAGTACCATACGCATATGTTTCTCCACATTACTGTATAATAAACCAATATTTCCGCACAAAGAGTAAAATACAAAATTACAAAAGTATATGAATCATGGATAAAAGGAGGTGATATTTCACACATCAGATTCTGAGCTCAGCAAGAGATGGTTTAGGTAGATCTCAGAAACATTGAAGGAGTCAATGCCTATTCTTACACATTGATACCTCTGGCAAAGATTATGAATTACCCTTAAGAAAGAATACAAATAGGCACATGTATTTAACAGCAAAATGCATTATACAGAGAAATCTTCTGGCAGCATGTGAGAGAGACTGCAATAGAAGACAGAAAAAATGTACAAAAGTAAGCAGAGCTAAAGTAATTATTTTGCAAAATTATTATTCAAAATAGAAATATTTTTTTTGCATTTAAAAATAAGCAAAATATACTGAACATAGACACATTTAATTTCACTCTTCCAGTTACTTGTTTGCGTGTCTTTATCCCAACTCATAAGTTTTCTAATTTTATTCTTAGGATTTGCTTCCCCATTTCACCAGATGGGAGTGAGAAAGTGGCTGTGTGATGCTTAGTGATCAAGCTGGGGTTAAACCATAACATTCCCAAGTGGAAATCAGTGGAGAATAAGAAAAGTACAAGGAAAATTTTCATTATTATCTCTCCACACAATGCATTCTCTAGTCAGATAGCTAAAGTACTTTATTCATGGGATGTTAAGTGTTCCCAAGACTGAGTAGGATCTCAGGTTTTGTTATGACCACTACCTAGAATGCCAACAGCATTTCACAAGCCCTCAGAATATCTTAAAATCTAGGAAAAAAAAACCTTAATTTTTCCCCACCCCACCCAGCTATTTTTAATTTTTTCTTGGAAACTATAGAATATTTGTGGTGTACTATTACTACTGTTTAACTTTTTGCTTATACAAAATATTGATACATTTTCTTATTAAAATAAACCAGATTAATATTCACTTTTCTTCCTTACTTGCAGTTGTCTTTGAATTAGCCTACGTATCAATAACCTAACCACCATGTTGGTTCAGATTTTACTGACAGCAGTACTATTTTTGAAAAGTATTTACACTCTCTGTTGGGCTGTTCTGCAGACTGTTTTCAGTAATGAAATCATGAAGTCTTTTTTCAGTTTGAAAAAAAAAAAACAACAAAGACTGAAAAGGATTTAGAGAAACACTTTCAAGTTAGGAAACTATGTGACCTTTTTCTAAGTAGTCCACGCCATTCTCTAGCAGCAAAAATATTCTTGAGACAATCAGCTCTTTGGCTGAGGTTTCTCAGTTGTATTGTCCTCAGCTGGGTTAGAAACTCCTGTTTAAAGTCTCCTTTAGGCAACCACTTGCATATCTTCTGCCTTCCACATTTATTTTCCTATATTACATGCAAATATGTTTATTTCTTCAGTTTGAAGCTAAAAGACACATTTATTATTGTAATTTTTGCCAGATTGCCTGTATATATTCTTAGCATATTATCTTATTTCTGGTACAAAAATTGTCATGCTGTGAACCAAGAAGGGAGGCCTAAGCTAAACTCTGGAACTGTGAACTGTACAACAATGTCATTCTTCCTCTGCTGTGAATGGAAACCTAGCACTTACTGCAAGAAAGACAAAAAGAAGGGACCTGGATTTGGACTTTTATTTATTAAATTTTCTGGCAAAACCCCCACATATGTGTTGCATACATAAGTTTTGGTCTGTGCCAACTTCAGAGATGTAGTAGGTGCACTAAAATTATGTGCAGTTGTGATGGTGTGTATCCAAACTTTTGGCCAGACACCATGTCCCAGATACTGTCCTACTATCTTCTCTATAGCAATCAAGGTTAGAGAGCTAATAGGAGAATAAATCTCCAACACAAAACTTGATCAATAAACCACCTTTTTTCCATTTAGCCTGACCTATTATGGGTCAAATAACATTTTCAATGTCAATAATAAGAACATAAATGTATTTCAAATCCAAGGTTCATAATGATGCAAGTTACTTATTTATTCTGATTTATTTATTTTATTATTTTATTATTATGTTCTACTAGGAAATTCTTTCAAGTTTTTATTTGGCTTAATCTACATAAAAAATGAAAAAGGAACTATTTGGCTGTTTTTTATGCAGAGACATATAAACATCTGCTAGAACTAAAAGTATAAAACAGTGTAATAAAAATCATCAGTCTTGAGCAAATTGCAGTTTGTTATAGCACATCGTTTCTGTGCATTAACAACACTACTGTGTGAATTAACATGGAAGCAAAACTTACTTATGCCTCAAACAGTACAAGTCTGATCAAAAAACTCAATGAAGTTAATCAAAAGGCACTCATTGATTTAAGTGTGTCTTGGGTCAGTCCCTTTGTTTATATAAAACATCCATAGCTTTGCTCTGAGTCTTTGAAAGGTAGTTTGCATGTTGCTTATCAGAAAGGTTGATGTATTAAAATTACTTGTATCTGACACTGGAATTCAGTTTGTAAGATTTTATGAACAGCAAAATGTTGCATCACAGCGACTTCCTCATAAATGTGACAGTCTATTTACCTGCAATAAAATGCAAATTATACTTTTTGCATCTGTAGGTTTTCATGGTGACATCTGGGAATTTAGTAAACTGCAGAATGGGATTTTTGTTTCTGTTTTTTTACCAAGAGGCTATTGTTTCGATGTTTACCACTGCAGCACTTGAATGCTGGTGTGCTGGACATCAGACAAGGAAAAAAAAAGAATATTTCAGGGTATTTTAGATAGAAATTTGCATTTCTCCATATCTTCAGAGGCCATTTTCTATAAAATACACCTGGAAATCAAGAATGTCTTCAGAACAGTCACCATGCTCTGCTAGCAGTCTGAAAGCCGTAGAGCTGAGAATGGAAGTATAAATTATCTGATTAAAGGTATTCTCCCTGTGGAGCACGTAAGTAAACATCAGACCCCTGAGAATTCTTCAGAGATGACTGCTGAGGTAAAATGTTTGCTATTGAAGATTTAGTTTCCCTGAACTTGAATTTCCTTGAAATATTGTTTCTCCCTTACAAGCTTAGACTGCTACAATTTTGCCCCGATACCCACTTCAATTTCTGTTTTACAGACCTGACCTATTTTTAAACAAAACCAGAAAAAAAAAAAAAAAAAAAAAAAAAAAAGTGGCCTTCTATGAGTACACCTGCAAGCAACATTAAACTGAATATATTCAAGTTATGTAACAATCTAAAGTTGCTGTGTTTGAGCCCCCAGGTGTCATTAATTGATACAAGACTACTGGCTGGTGGCAGGCTCCCTTGTTCTGCACTTTTTTACTGAGGTTAGGAAAAAAATTATTAGAATTTCTAAAGTTTCCAAAGCCACACCTTAAAAGGTGACAGGGAAAACAGAATATCAGGGACAAGAGGCACAGAGGATAATGTCCCCATGCTGCATACCTAAAATTTTGGAAAATAAATCCCCCAGACTTTGAGTTAGAAGGCACAGGAATTCTACATTTTAGGATTTTTTTTAAAAAGGCACACTTTCTCTAATTCTAAACTAGAAATACTGTTCTTGACATAGATGGCATCCATTGTATTTTTAGTACCATTTTTCTGTAAGTAGTTTTCCAGAATAAGGTAGCTGTCTTTAATATTATACTAAGTAATTGTAGCTGTAACAGTAGACTTTCATATAAATCATTGCTGACTTTTGTGCAGGGCTCCTGGAGGTTTGATTTTTTTTTTTTTTTTTTTTTTTGCTTGCTTTCTCAGCAAACTGTTTCAAAATTAAGCCCTACATGAGTTACACATCTAAGATCAAAAAAATTCTTTCAGCTCCAGCTTTAAATGGTGGCTTTCCTGAAACTAACAGCGCTCAGCCCTGAATAAGATAAAGGCCAGTGCTAATATGAGTTCATTAATATGAAATGAAGATGCAGCAAAAACCAAAACCAACAAAGTGAAACAGGCATTATAATTGTTTCAGAATACAAAAATATCACTGAAGCAAAATCTTCTGTCACCTGTGTGGTGATTCTAACTTCAGATCAGGTAAAAATGCACATGGATGGGCTGTCAACACCAATGATAAAGATGATACTCCTGTTCTCTCACAATGTCTCATCACC
The DNA here is from genome assembly GCF_971803275.1 of Cyanistes caeruleus. Lineage (NCBI taxonomy): Eukaryota > Metazoa > Chordata > Aves > Passeriformes > Paridae > Cyanistes > Cyanistes caeruleus. The sequence goes on along the minus strand of NC_141701.1, from coordinate 80,340,920 downwards.
ATCACATTTACTGTATGTGACCTGATAGTGTCTGCTAAGAATTAATCTTGCTCCACTACAGAAAGTCATTTGGGGTTACTGATCTTCACAAAAGAGTCTTAATCAAGAGCATAGGTACACCAGATTAATCAGTGTTCATGTTATGCTGCAGAAAGCATTGTTATACTGCTAAGGGTAATTTTTTCTCAGATATTTATTTGTTTGTTTGTTTTTATTGTACCCTTAAGGCATGGACTTTTCGAGTTCTGAATATGGTCATACTTTCTTGTTTTGGAATGGTATTTGGCCAGTTGAATTATGCATTTGCATGTATCAGACAAAGCTTATGTATTAGTACCATCTAGCTCAAATCCCTAAATTTTTTTTGTAGTTCATTATAGTTCATTATAAAGGAGAGGGCATAATCAATTTATATTTCAATTCTAAATCACAAAAATATTTGAGAGAATATAACAAAGGTTACATAAGGATTGACTGAAATTAATTAGGGAACATAAACCCCATAGCTTTTAAACTTTTCTGGAAGTCCAGAAAGCATTGTTTTACTTGATTGCTTCTTGGTTTCTGTAAAAGTAGCAAAACATAAAAACTGTGATTATTCAAAATACAGACCTTTTATACTGCTCTGTTAATGGTCCTTAGCTGAGAAATAAGTGAAAACACAGACCACTAAGACAATTTCTTTAAAAACAGCTCCACTGAACAAGCCAGAGGTAATAATTTAGTAAGAATGCAAGTGTGCAAATGTGCAATTTGTGTAGATAAACTGGTCATTATGTTTAAACACAGCTCATCACGTCTTTATTGGGTTTTGCTGCTATAGTGAGGAGAGGACAAAAAGAAAGTGAAGAAGATGAAAGAGGAAAAACACAATAATTCAATAATTTAGATGTTCTTTTTGGTTTTTTTTTTCTCTTTGTTTTTAATTGGGAAAAAAAATTGCAAACACAAGTAGTAATTAGTGTAAAAAGATGTCCGCAATGTCAGTGTACCTCAAAACCTAACTTAGAAGGATAAGCTTTTAAAATTAAAGAATAGCTGCACTCATGTCCGTTTTAGTTTTAAGCATATGCTCACCTGTGTAGTTTCTGGATCAAAAGAAACTGCTTTCAGGCTGGCTAATGAAAAGCACCAGCAGCATGGCATAGGTCACCACCAGCATGATGCATGCTCAGACTTCCTGACCTAGTGGTAATCTCTCATCAGAGTCTTCAGCTGCAGAGAGAAATCTGGCAAAGTGGCTTCCCAGCTTTCCTCTTTTAACTGGCAGAGTTTGTAAGACAATTGTGAAATTTATAGCAATAATAAATGACTAGATGTTTTTTCCAGTAAATACCCTTTCCACTATTCCAGAAAGTCAGTTAAGTCAGTGTTCATATGTAGTTTACAAACACATGCTGAAGCAAATATATACAAATACACCCCAGAGAGCAGGCTAAGGACTTCAGACAGCACTCAAGGTCTTCCTTTCTTTGTCCTCTTTTATGTTAATGAGCTTAAAACACAGATGGGGGGAAGCTAGAAGACTTCTCCAGCCTTGGTTCTGCCTTGAGTGATAAGTAATATACAGAAACCTGCTAAATAGTTTTCATTATGTTTAAGTATTTCATATTTCTTGCCAGACATAATCTACTGTATTTCTACTTTTTTAATCAGCTCTTAATGTGTATTTTAGCGTACATGAATAGAGAGCTTTGTTAGTGCTTGATTTAGAGCACTTATAAATGCTGAAATAAAACTGAAATACTGAAATAAGCATATGTAGGGATGAAAATGTTTCACGGATCTGGTACTACAGAACTACGCATGTGTCATCCCTAAAAATATACTTTCCTAATTTGAAAAGTAAATTAAATAACACTATTATGACTTAGAAAGGAAGGAACTACCATAAAACAGTATTATAGTTTGTCATTGCTTTAATGATTTTTATTCCTTCAATAAAGAGTGAACAATTTATCTTGTCAGAATTCAAAATAAAAACAGCAAAAACTTGCTAAAAGAGTTGTCAGTGCAATATAACATAGAATATTACAGCTTCTGTTTACCACACACACCAGTGAAAAACTGCAATATAATTTAATTTGTCATTTATCACTAGGCTGGTTCCAAGTAGTCTGAATTGTCTTTATGTGAACAGATAATTAATAAATGGGATTTTAAGAATGATTTCTAAAAATTTATTATCTTAAGTGTTTTTATAACTATCGCATATTATATACTGTAAGATCTATTAGAATAGGATCTCTATACATTGATCATAAAATGATGAAAATAATATACATCTTTCAGCTGAAATTAGACATATCACCTTAAAGTGAAATTAAAATATATTATCATTATTAATCTCTTTAAATAAATCGTTCATAATTGATTCAAAAGCTCAAAAGCAAAGGAATTGTGTGGGGGAAATGAAAGAGTAAAAATACATTAAAAATAATTTCCAAAGTTTTAGAAATGTGTTCAGTTTCTTATGGTGGAAACTTGGAAACAGACTTTATGATACTGATAGTGTAAAGCTGGCACACACAAGTCATAACTGCAAATGTCAACCTTTAACCTTCTCAGCTGAAATGACTTCAAAGTATTCACTTGACCAAGGCATAACCTGAAAGCTAATGGGTTGAGATCATTCTGGCTCTGATGACCTAAAAGGCACATGAGGGTCATGCTTCAGCACTCTGTTGTTAGTAAAGCTTCTTAGCACACATGAAACTGTGGGCATTGAAATCTTTATCTCAAAAAGAATTTTTAAAATTCCTCAGACTCGCTGAGTTTCTCTGGCTCATTTGCTCTGCTTCCTTGCTCTGTGCAGAGAGAGAAAGATAAGTAGAATTCATGCAGAACTGTGCTGTGCTATCAAGGAAAAAGTGACTCCCTGGGACACGCTGTATACATTCCTTTTTGGTTTTAAAAGCCAGCTACATTTTTTGCGCTCAGTAAAGATCCCCTGCCACAGCACAGCCCCCATTAACCCCTCTGTTTCATAGAGCACTTATGCCTGGGGAGAGCAGGGCCTGGAAGGAAGACCTGAGTATGACCTAAGGCAAGTGAAATTATTTTCACTGTCTTATGAGATTGTTCTGGTGTTTTCTTCATATGTTACTGATGATTTGAGCTGTATTAAATTATATTGTTTGCTCACTCACCTCTTAGGGAAGGGGAGTGGAAACAAGAGCCTGAGGGATGGATGGCAGAATAGAGAAATCTCAGTTTGTGATTGAAACTCTGCAGGAATTTTGGTGCCATTTTCAGTGTAACATCAGAGAATGGGTGCCTGAGACCACAGGTTAAAAAACATTTACACACCTAAAACAATATTTTTCCTTTCTTGGGAAGAATGGGACTGTTAACAGGTTCTTCAGAAAGAAGGGATTTAACTTGTTCCAGGGATTCAACTGCATATGAGCTAAGTTTTGGTTTTGGTACAGGATAACTAGGTAACTTTGGCTCAACCATCTGAGGATAGGCTAAATTGTGACAAGAAACTCTGAACTGACTCTAGAGGTCAGAGATACTCAAATGAGAGAGGTAAGAGAGCAGAAAGAGGTAAGACTGTTGAGACAGCAGTAGTTAGCTGCACAAGGATTCAAGAGGAAAATCACAGACATGAAAAAGTATAAAATCCTAATTAAAAAACAGAGAGTCATAAGATGGCAATTCAGAAATGCTGAGGATGAGCCCTTTCAAAAGGAGGAATGGAATCTGACCCTTCCCAACAGTCTGATGACTGCTTGGACAGCAAAGAGTCACCTGTAAAATTGATGGTTACTGTAATAGCTCATTAACTCTAACTACCTATTCGGTGATTTAACTATTAAATAATTGCCTTGCAATTTAAGCTGTGTATATCCTAGCAGATACTTTGCTCATTTTAAATGTGTTCTGCACAAAGCGACTTGGAGAGGAAGTGCAATGATCATATGTCAGACTAAGCTGGGGAAGCAAAAAGGGACAGAGTATTCAGCATTGAAAAAATTTATCTAAATCAGATGTAGCTGAAAGAAGCCATTTAGAAAAGTATCACGTATCTGTTTGCACACATTATCCACCACTCCTTTGCCCAAGTGGTCTTTATGTGCTTCACCTGAAAGAGATGGGTTTCTTTATAGTTTTTTGTCTTTTTTTCTGGCAAACTTGCCTATTTAATGATTAGCTGATTGAAGGAGGGTTAGAAAAAAACATAACAAAACAACTGTAAGTAAATACAACTGCATTACACAGTAATATTGCACAGTTTATAAAGTCTATTCTGGCTTGGGAGCTTTGTCTTGGACATTAGGAGTAAAGGTCTGCCATGTGTACTGCGAAAGTAGTGCAGAGCTGTAACAGGCTATGCATAGAAGCTACAGTATCATTTTCCTTGAAATTTTACAGGATTTGCCTGACCTTGTGTTGGACATAGACTCAGATGAAGGTCAGGCAAGATTCCTTCTCACCAAAATTTCTATAAAATACTGTACTCTACAGGTAAATTGAGTGAAAAATATCGGTTGTCTTTTGTAGAGAATGCAAAAAGGACAAACTGTAAACAATATTACTGTTTTTTATCTGCAGTTGTGTTTTGATGTTGATTACTGTCTACCAACTTGTAGATCAGAATGAAAGCTTGGTAAGGAGGCTGTTGGCACTAAACATTTCTGACCTGAATCTCTCCTTCTGGCTCTCAGGTTTTCACAGCATGTATATTAGACTTAGTCTTTTTACCCCACCCTCTGTTTTATATTAACGTCCTTCACGCCTTAATCCTTTCTGACTTTATTCTGTCCTTCCAAATCAAATAATGACAGAAGAATGTTAGCTTTGAAGCACACTGATTTCTAAACTACTTCCGCACCACAGAAGCTTAACCTGAATGTCACAGTGTAACTACAGTTAAGAAAAATGGGTATGTCTGTATCTATTTGAAATCTGAATCTTCCCTTTAGGAATGTCTCTGGTAATTGAGGGAACATTATGAGAAAAAGTCTTTCAGATATGATTCACAATTCACAATAAAAGTGTTCATACAGTAATATCAATTTACCATTTATTATCTTCACACTCGGAGCTGGCCCTGAACAATAAAATTAAGGGGTGCTAACACTACCATTCTTTCTTTTTACTAATACAAATTCTCAAGTGCTCAGCTCTAAAGAAAGACTTTAAAGAGTAATTGAGAATTTGCTTTCTTTAAGAGGAACAGAACATGACAGTTTGTTATGAGGAATATGAAATTCCAATATTGTGCATCCTTTTTTTAAAAAAATATACGCAGCAAGGGAAAAACAACATCTAAAATCCCAGCTTTATGCAGAATGTTTAACAGATTAAAGAACTTCTAGAATTGTGAATCACAGCTGCATCTGTTATTTCATTTCATTACCACCATTCTGTGTTTAAAAGGGGGTTTACTAATTTTATTAATCTTATTATAGCTGATGAGTATGGCATTCACATGGGAATGTAGATTCCACACACTGGAAACTGATAAGCAAGTATATAGATGATAAACTGATTCACAATAAATTCTGAGCCAAACCAAGTTTGTGTTGTGTTTTAATGCCTATATAAAGTAGACTATAAGAAATATGTTGTAGTACATGTATAGCAATGTAGTTATAATAAAAATATATCGTGCATATTTTTTTAGTTATTCATGAATACACTATAAACTTTTTCAAGCATCAAATTTTACCCAAAGTCTCAGAATTTAAGTGGTAAAAACATAACGAAAATGTGAATTGATTAAATAAATTTTAGAGAATTGTTAGATTGTCTCATTTGATACCATTTGCCACTGTTGCTTAATTATTTATTTAAAACTTTGTTCAAAACAGTGATATAAACCTCCCCTAAATTCATTATTCTTTTGAAAACTGCATTAAAGACAACATTATAATCTCAGAAACTGAATCAGAAAAGTTCAGTACAATTTAGCAGCTTAATTATAGATCTTGGTAACTTAATTAAATGAAAATCCTGAAAAGGAAGGTGCCATAAAACCTCCCCCATTTTCATCCATGCAAATAGAGCTCCATAAATAAATAAATAAATAAATCATTTAATTAAGAGACAATGCAAAATACTCTTACAAGGTCAACCCAAGGGCCATCCTTGTACCATCATTTTAGGTTGTGGGAAGAAAGTTCAGTTGAGCTGTCACCAGTGCACAAAGCAGGGGACAAGGGAAAGAAAACTCCACTCACTTTTTGTCCCAGCAGAGAGGGAAGACACCCAAGACATTTTTCCCCTTACATGCCTCATATCATCCTATTCCCATAATCATTCCAGTGACATTTACTTAAAGTGAAGGATGAGAAATCAATATTCATGAAAATGAGACGGAATGATCCCTTCTATGCCTATCCTCCCTTTGCCCATATGGTACATCTGGGACTTTTGCAACTGGAAACCTTTTTCCTCTCCCTCTCTCCTTCTCCCTCCTTCTTTCCCCCCAGCCCTCTCCAGTCCCCTCTTACCTTCTTCTCAACATATATTTTAAGCCTTACCAAAAAATCCAGTCAAAGCCTTTCAAAGTGCCTCATTCTTTCTGGATCGTCTAAAGTTTGCAATAAAATTTGTTTTTACTGAACCACCTCAGAACTCTGCTGTTTCTTCCATGCACCACCTAGAGTAAATCCAACCACTTTCCTCTGTACCTGCTGAGCAGGATGGGATATTTCAAGCTTTTTCCTTTCTTCACAGAAAGGACTGATCTATATTTGAAAGGAGCTGACTTGCAATTACTACTGCCGATGCGTCCCTTAAAGCAGAAATGTCTAACGGTATCATCAATATAGCAAATATAATTTATTTGCAACACAGCCTCATGCACTTGAGAGAAACTTTTGAAATGAGAGTATCATCTGGTGATTACTTGAAAGAGAAAAAATAACTGCTCATAATAAGAAGTCAAATGAATCAGTTTCTGACAGGTGAGTTCCTAGTGGAGGGGGAGTAAAAATGATTGTCTTCACTTGCATTTGTGAAGTGGGACATCTCAATAATATAATAATTCCTTTTCTTGTCCTATGCACACAGAAATGTTGCTGCAGAACATAAACAGATATGTAAGCACTCCTAAGAAAATAATGAAATGCTAATAATCAAGAAAAGAAACTCTTCTGTGAATAGACATGTTCATAAACCTTACCAACTTTTGAAGTGAGACTTCTGAAATATCCATATCAGCATATCTGCATCAACAGAAATAACCATGTCAATATTCAGTCCAGACTGTGTATACCTGCCAGACTGCATATATTGCCTGTGAACACCACAGAATGCTGCTGCAAACTCCTTTCAGCCAAGCCTTTATCACTGAAACAATTTTGGAACCTCCAAGACTAGCAAATGCCAGGATTCATGGAAATGGTGAAAGACGATAAATACTTAAAAAAATCCCCAAAAAACAAAAAAACAAAAACAAAAAAAAACCCAAAACAAAAACAAAAAACCCCCAAAAAAAACAACTCCCAAAAACCACCCAAAAACAACAACAAAAAAACCCAACCAACCAAAACAAAACAAAATAAAAAAAAACAAAAAAAAAAAAACAAAAATCCCCTAATCTCATTCCTGAAAATCAGCTGTAATTTCTGTAAGTGTTGTCTATATCAGTTCTGAGGATGCAGAAAACATTTTGTCGGGACAGGGTACTGGTCAGCCACTGAGAGCAAGAGACTTCATTGTAGGACAAGTGAAAAAATGGTGTCTGAAGGGTGAGGATGCAGTCTGAGGCAGTGAGGACTAGGAATGAAAGCAATATGACAGAAGCAAGCAGAAGAATGGCAGAAAAAGTGGTTGGAAGGGCTTCCCTGAATGTTAGTAAAGCTGTATTCCTGTTGTCATACAGGAATGCTGCATCACACACATTAGTAGTTCAGCTTCACAGGGTACAGAAAGTACAAGAATATCACAATTCATACATGACATTTCTGTAACTGAGGCACATAAGGGAGCAATACTACTGGCAATACATCTTTTTACCTTCGGCGTTGAAGTGGTCATATTCCCACTACTGTGTAGCTGGTTAGAGAAAAGGGGTGCTTGGAGAGCTCTTTAGCTTAAGTCTGGCAAAGCATTCAAACTCATTTCCCAGATTTGTGCCAAGCTGTCTGGCAATATTTTGTGATCACATCCCCCAAAACACATCCATGAATATACAAAACATTATCTGACAAAATGTTTCCAAGTTCTTCAAGCCTGCTACTGAAGAAAACAAAATAATCCTATTAAATGTTCTCTGTCTGCCCTTATTGTTGTACAGCAACACAGTTCTCAAGCAATACCATTTTCTCCAAATTCTGTAATAAGCCATTACCAGCTTTTGTGCAGCTGCCACTGCTGCTGACTGGCTTTTGTACAGAAGATCCATTGCCAATTTACTGTTTTGCCCTGCGTTTCCCAGGGCAAGAGCCCTTACAATGAAAAGATTCTGAAGCTGGTCATCCAAGCCTGTCCCAGGTCATCTCAGAAGCTGGCCTATTTCCAATAAATGACTGCAGCTAAGAATCCATTACCAACTCATTGAAACTTTGGGAAGTTAAGAGAGATGAATTCAGGTCTGTACTAAAAAAAGAAAAAAAAAAAACCAAAAACCAAAAAAACTCCAAACAAACAACAAGAACAACAAAAAAAATAAAAAAAACCAAAACAAACAAACAAAACAAAACCAATGACACATGAAATGAAAAATTAGTTATTTTATTTAATTATTGTTGAGACCTGAAGGTGCAGAATCAGGAAATGGTGTATTGTGAATCCAAAGGACTTCATCAGTATCTCAATCCCCCTCAGTGTTTCACCTTTCACTACAACTGATCATGCCTTAACTTCTTACTAGATTACTAGATTATTAGATTTTTCTCTCCTCTTTAATGGGATTGGAAAAATGGTAATATATTTTGAGAGACCCCTTGCCAGCTTCCCCTAAGCTTCACAAAAGCTACATAAAAGAAACCCCAGGTTTTATCTATGTTGCTTTAAAGTTCAATTTTGGTCATACCATTTGTGTTCTTATACTATTTGCATTACGAATGTCATCTGTCTTGGGGGAATTATGGCATCTAGTACTAGAGATGCTGTGCATCAGCACAGCAAAAAGGCTGTCTGAAAAAAAAATACATAACTCTCATATGATATATATTTATTGCTTTAAAAATTGCATTTCCTGCATCTAGCTACAACTCAGTCAGTATGTAGCTTACTTGATTTAAGGAGCTAAAATTCTGACTTGTTACAATTATGTCAGCACAGGCAATTTTGTTCTTTTATTTTTAAGCAAAACAACTCCAGTTCTTGAGGCTTTCAGCAGATACCTAAGAAATGTACAACAAAGAAAAAAAAATAAATGGAGGGCTTGATCTTACATTTTTGTGGAGGGAAAAGAACAGAAAAGCCCAAAGGTACATTAATGACAGCCTCTAAATGTCCTGCCTATCAGCCAAACTAAGGCCCACAAGACAGGAACAGAAGGTAAGCACACCATTTGTGATTTTTTTTAACCTATAAAGATTTCAGTATAATTGAATTCAAACAGTCACAAATGTTTACACAAAGACAGTGTTTCCACAATGAACACTGCAAAAATGGAGGGAGGAGTTGTGTGTGTATGTTAGCTCTAAATTAATCTGCTCGGGACTAGAAGCAGCCTAGCTGTAAAGCACTGATCATTGCCCAGGAAAATTTACCTTTCTTCTAAAGTAACTTAGCTCCTTCATATCAAGTCAGAAATGTAAACTCTAAAATTATGTATAGGGAGTATTCTGAGGATGTCATCATTTGAGTCATGTCTTTTATTCTTAGATTACTTATTGCTCCCATTCTCTTGCCCTGTTATTCTGAGAGAGGATTTATGGAACAGACTTATTTCTTTTCAGCATATTTCACAACACTGAGGTATGAACAGGGAAGTGACAATTTCTAATGTCATTTTCTTAATACAAAGCATAGAACCTCTCAGATTAAAGCAATGTTGCTCAGGGGATACATCTAATTGTTAGCAATTCCATTTAATAGCAGCTAAGTACACGTTAAATGGTGCATTTTCACCCATGTCCTTTGCCTTCATTCCTATAGGCAAGAACAAATATTAAGATTCTGAAGTGCTTGTACTGAAAGCATTTTAACATTCATATATTATATTAGAGAATAAATTTGGGGTTCAGACAATTTTAGACTATCTAATTTTACTTGTTTCTAAAGCCTTCTAAATTTTATCTTACCCTACTTATTCCAATATGTATTTTAACTTTAGGCTGTTTACCTATGAATTCCATTAATTATAAGAAAATGATCAACATATAACAGTCAACCTGCTGATATGGTCTGATTGAAGATGGTAAAATATTTTGATTTTGATGGAATGAAAATAGGTCAGTTCCTAACAAATTTGTATGTGATGAGAACTAAAATGTAAGATAAGACAGTCTAAAACATATTCACTTTGCATTTGGACAATGAATGTTGCCTAAAATCTTATCTGATTTATGATGGCATGGCTGATCATTAAATGTAAGAAAAATGAAATTAAGAATATAATGGGAGGTATACACCCATTGATATTAATATCAATGATTGATATTAATAACCAGTTCAACAAACACATAATCAAATATAGACTGAACCATCATAACTGTGACCAGGGTTAGGCAGAAGATCAAAACCTGAGCTATGATTTTCTTCTCCCACTCAGATTCTTCATGAAGCACCAGTGGTTCAGGATATTACAATCACTGTATTGAGGAGGTAGAGTTCTTCCAGGTGTATGGTTCTATCTGTGCTTGTAGTTGTTTTCTCATTCACACAGTCACTCAGAACCAGTCACCCAGGAATGAAAATTCTGAAAGCTGAAATGGTGCAAGCAAGGTGAAAACCAAAAAGGACAATGAAACATGGTTTTCTGGCTTTTCATTAGGTTCCTGCAGTTTTGAAAATTTCCTAACTGTCCATTATCACAAATTGCTTATAATATACAGCACAATTTAATCAATAAATAGAAATGGGTAGGGGTTTTTTTCAGAATTTGATGATAGGTTCTTTATTTCTTAGTGTTTCCATTAGATGATATCTTTCCCTTCAGCAAAAGAGCTCAAATGGTTATATCACTTTTTTTTTTAACCACTGAGATATGCTTAGCTTTTTTATTCAATTTCTGTAATTATTTCATGACTCCTTAAAAACTGTTATTTAAAAAAATTGTCCTTTATAATTTTTTTTCATTACATTTTCCTTTAGGAGAGATGAAACAAAAGTTTGAAAGAGGACAGCACTGACCACTTAAAGCATTTAACAAGTCTCAAACCAAAGCAAAAGAGAAAATAGATTCTTCAGAGGTCTGTCTTGTGGGGAACAGAAAAATAATGCTCTTTGCATAAAAGGAGAAATTGCATACTTTTTCAGCTAAATAACAAGACAATATAGTCTTGTTATGGGTTAATCTGTTGGTACATGATGTTGTTTCGACTTGGAGAACATTTTGATGAAATATTTATGAGGTAAGGTTGTTCTGGTAGAAAGAGTATTGATAGTAAGAGCAGAAAATGGAGAAAGTAGATCAGACTTTCAATGATGAAAAAAGAACAAGGAGAAAGAAAAAAAAAATGGGGAATAAAGGTAATTGTACTCTATCATGAAAAATAAAGAAATCATGTGCAGAGACATAAAGATGAGGGAATGAGTTATAAGAAGGGGGTAAAGGATAAGGAAAAATAATAAAGTTATGAATATGAAGTTTAATTAAGTAATCAGAGTACACATTGAAGCAGAAAAACTGAAGATATGAACAAATATGTAAAGTGTGGTTGCCTTAGTTTTCAGGTCTTTGATGTGAAGTGCAAGGAAGTGGAATATTGAAAAATTATAAGTTTGTCAAAACAAGTTTTTAAAGGAAGAAAGAGAAACATTAAAAGTCAAGACATAGAAAATTGTGAATTATAAAGAGAATCAGCCAAAGGCAGGAGGTAATTAAAAGAACGCAAAAAGGGCAAAAATGCTGGTGAAGGGTCTAGAGAATAAGTTGTGTGAGAAGTGGCTGAGGAAGCTGAAGATGTTTAGCCTGGAAAAGAGGAGGCTCAGAGGAGATTCCATTGCTCTCTACAACTCCCTAAAAGGAAGGTGAGGTCATGTCAGGGTCAACCTCTTCTTCCAGCAACTACTGACAGGACAAGAGGAAATGGATTCAAGCTGTGCCAGGAGAGGTTCAGGTTGGACATCAGGAAGAATTTCTTCACTGAAAGGGTGATTGAATGTTGGAATAGGCTGCCCAGGGAAGTGGTGGAGTCACCATCACCATCCCTGGACCTGTCCAAGAAATGACTGGTACATAGTGCTGTGGTTTAGTTGGCATGGTGACATTGGGTCAAAGGTTGTGTTCAATGATTTTAAAGGTCAATTCCAGCCTTAGTGGGTCTATGATTCTATGAAAAGAAATCACCACTACTGCTGTATTAAGCCCCAAAAAATGTGTGAAACCACTTGCAATGGAAGTCTGTGTAAAACTATCCCTTAAATGTGTAGGTGACAGGATTTCAGGGTAGTGTTCCCATTTTCACAAGTGCCACATTGGTACCTTTTAGTCCTTTAGGAAAGGCTACAAATTAAATTATGAAGCTTGTTAAGCTTGGATGGAAATATTCTATGACAATCTGATTTTTACTTTCCTTAGCAAAAGCTTTTAAAAATTATCACTGGAAGAACAACAACAGGAGCAACAAAGTGATTCAAAAGATATTTCAGTCTGTAATGCAGAAAGAATTTGTCTTAGTGTAGAAAGAAGGACCAAGAAGTGTTTAAGGAAGATGAGGTCTACTGCACCTTTCTGTTGGAGTGTAGGAAAGCTGAAAGAAGAGCTAGGAAGTACAGAACTAATGATGTTACAACTGAGAAGGCAAACTGATCAAATTCCAGTCTGAGTAGGAAATAAGAAAACACATGAGAGAGTAGAGAGCCAACATAAATCAGATAGTAGATTGAAGGAGGAAAATGGTTAATATACAACATTTTACAAGAAGTGGGGAGGAAAGTGAAAGAAATTCAAGCAAATAGAATGAGATGAAGGAACTTCACTAACTGGCCAGTACAAGGGAAAAAAACAGGACCTTTGTAATGAAGACCAACAATTGCTGTTGTCATTAAGGTTTTCTTATGACTTTCTCATGTTTCAACAAGCAGAACTTTTCAGAAGGTTGAAGCTTTGGTGACATTTCAAAAGCATAAGACTTGCAGTCAGATAGAAATTCACAGAATCACAGAATCACTAAGTTGGAAGAGACCTTCAAGATCATTGAGTCCAACCCAGCCCTAACACCTAACAGCTGTCATCAGCACCCCCAGGTCCTTTTCTGCCTGGGCACTGTCCAGCCACACCATCCCCAGCCTATGACATTGCAGGGGGTTATTGTGGCCAAAATGCAGGGCTTGGTACTTGGACCTATTAAACTTCATCCCATTGGACTCTGCCCATCCATCCAGCTGTTCCAGGTCTCTCTGCAGAGCCCTCCTACCTTCCAGCAGATTGACACACACTCCCAGCTTAGTGTTGTTCACAATTTTACTAATGAAGGACTCAATATCCTCAACATCCATGTCATCAATACAAATATTGAACAGAACAGGCCACAGCACAGACCCCTGAGGGACACCACTGGTGACTGGCTCCCAGCTGGATGCAGCACCATTCACCACCACTCTCTGGGCCTGGCCACCCAGACAGTTCTTAACCCAGCACAGAGTGCTCCTGTCCAAGCCAAGGACTGCCAGCTTTTCCAGGAGTGTGCTGTGGGAGACAGTGTCAAAAACAACATCCACAGCCCTTCCCACATCCACCAGGTGGGTCACCTGGTCATAAAAGGAGATCACGTTGGTCAAACATGACTTACCTCTCCTAAACCCATGCTGATGGTTCTGATACCCTGGGCATCCTGTAGGGGCTGTGTGATGACACTCAGTATAAACAGCTCCATTACCTTACCAGGTACTGAGGTCAGGCTGACTGGTCTATAATTACCAGGATTCCCTTCCCACCCTTTTTGTGAATGGGTGTCACATTGGCTCCCAGTCATCTGGAACCTCACCAGTGAACCAGGACTGCTGGTAAATGATGGAGAGCAGCTTTGCAAGCTGGCATCATCTGCCAGCTCCCTCATCAGCCTGGGATGGATCCCATCTGGTCCCATAGATTCATGAATATCCAAGTGGCTCAACAGTTCTCTGACTTCCTCCTCCTGGATAACAGGGGGACCATTCTGCTCCCTGACACCATCTACCAACCCAGGAGAACAGTTGTCCTGAGGACAAGCTGTCTTCCCATTAAAGACTGAGGCAAAGGTGTTAAGCACCTCTGCCTTCTCCTTATCTCCAACTATTAAGTTCCCTCCCTCATCCAATAAATAACAAAGGTTGGTCTTACCCTTCCTTTTGCCATTAAAATATTTTTAAAAACATTTTTTATTATCATTTACAAAAGTTGTCAATTTAAGTTCAAACTGAGTTTTGGCCTCCCTAATTTTTTTTTCCTGCATACCCTAGCAGCCCCTTTAAATACTTCCTGAGAGACCTGACCTTCCTTCCAAAGATGATACATCCTCCTTTCATTCCTAATTCCTTCCAAACCTCTCTGCCATCTAGGATGGATGTTTGTCTTGTCATCTTTCAGCACATAGGGATAGTCTGCCATACACATCCTGTGTGACTTTAAGCGAAAAATTTCAATGTAGAAGCTCCATGTAAAATACAATTAAATGGTATGAAGTGCTGTAAGATTTTTAGAATTAAGATGAAGGAAGGTTGTAATATAATTGATTGAATTTTTCTGTTTCATGGAGGCTGTGAAGGACACAAATACTAAGGGACTAAAATACTGTTTAACAGTATTTAGTTATATTTTTAAAAGAGTTTGTTTATTGGTCTCATAATGTGGAAACAGAAGAAGTAGGTGGGACAAGTTGGCAGTAGAGTTGGTCACATGGAACAATTATCACATTTGAAAGTGTAAATATAAGATAATTAGAGATAGCACAAGTTTTACCAGACAGTATATTTATTGTTTGGAAATCACCAATTACATATTTGCCAGTAAAAAAAAACCTTGGAAGTCAAAAATTGAGGTAGTGTACTGCAAGGCACTTTTTTTTTCTCTCATATTTATATTATTACAGTAATTTAAGCAATACTTAGTACAAAACCAGTAATCTAAGCAATACTTAATAAAAAAATAGATCATAGTTTTACCTTAGGTTCACTAAGCTGGGATTTACTGTCCTGTTCATCTTTTCCTCTTCTCACAGCCACAAACAACTCAGGAATTTTGAGGACTGGCAACTGACTTTCAATTTCTGAAGATCCACATCCTAAGAAGAGATTTAGTATCTAATTCCATAAGAATAGAGAGGATATATCTATACCAGCTTTGACTGAAATAAGTCCATGCAAAATTGACTTTATTTCCAGTGTGCAAACACCAATCCTTTTAAATCAGTAGTCAATAATATGAAGTAGAAAAATTCTTTCTAAAATACTTGTTCACTCTGCACTTAGGAAACCACAATATATCATACATGTGTGACTGCTGCATTTTTTGTGTCCCTTTGTCTTATCACTGACCTTATAAATATGTATTCATATCTATTCAGAACTAAGCACTTGTGATTGAAATTAGTATTAGTGCATATTTAGAACTGATTAAACAAGTGAAAAAATTAGAGATGTTTGTTATAAAGACAATAGCATAAAAATGACTTGAGTTCTAAGGCAGAAATATTCAGGGGCTTGGGTTGAAAACCCGCCCCTTGTAGGTATTTTTAGAATCATGTTAATTTGGCATCTAGCCATTTTTTCCCCTCATATATAGTTTAATAATGTTTCAAATTTAACAAGTAAACATTCTGATTAGAAATATATAATGATCTATACCTCTTCAAGATTTCAGAATTTCATTCTTCACTGTATATATTAAAGATTATGTGATCTTGAAAGACTGCTAGAAGGACACACACTTAGTCAAGGCATTACAGCAGGTTAGCATTAAACTTGTAGAAGGCAGAGCTAAAAATGAAACAAGCCAAAAATCCTTTCATCCAAATTAATTTAAATATACATGTATAATAATGTATTTTTGCATTCATTTGATTAACATGAAGGAAAATCCCATTTCTTCCTGTGATATGCAGTTATCAGAATAAGCAGAAAATCAAAATATATCTTGCTTTTCCCTAACAGACTTCAACTGTTATGGAACATAGGGATTAATATCATTAATGGATTTTACCTCAAATAATTAACAATGTAATTGGTTAAAATAAAAGACATCCCATTTTTTTCATAGAGTCAGGCTTACTTATCTGCTCACTTCTGCTAGTTAGGAAACAAAGGAAAAGGTAGGAGGTATAGCCTTTACAAGAGAAGAAGGAAAACATCTGTTGCAGACTTGCACCTAGAAGTCTCATGGTTCGCTACAAAATAAACCAACTAATTCATCTGACTTTTTACATATAAATCCCAATTCATCAGACCCCTTTTTTCCTAACTTTAAATAAATGATAACCCATTTGATAAGTTAATTGTGACCTGTAGGTTGTTCACAATTACTTTGTTATGGCTTTTGGCTAAACATTACTCTTGCAGGGTATACTCATTGGAGTTTCCATTTCTCTTGCTGTACCTGGATCATTCAGATCACTTAAAACTCAAAATAGAAGCAGAATTTTGTGAAATTCTGGTAATTAGTGGTAAAATTTCACCTAACTTCAGATGCAAAATCACTTTTAAAAATGCGTCCTACATCATCTTAATATAGAAGAGCATCAAATGCTATATATATAAAGCTCCATAAAAATAAAGCATGTAAAATCATCTGTGCATCTAAAAAAGATTTGCTATTTCATTTCCACTTAGCCTATAATCTATTATCAGTAATAAAACTATACACATACTACGTAATATATATAGCTGTACATAGTATGTGACTCTGTGCAGGGCTTTCCTCATCTGCTCAGCTGCCTGCAGCTAATGGACTGCAACAATCTCCTTTAGCAAAGTGTTTGGAACTAGCCCTCCCACCAAGTCATTTTCTCTCCCACCCTAATACTAAATAGTGCATGACAGCTTAGTTATGAGTGCTACTTAGGGGCTGTCACAAATGAATGGTATACATCACAGGAGTCTTCTTCTGAACTAGGACACTAACACTGTGTAAACTAAACACTGTGTAAACACAAGAATGCAACTTACTTGTAGTGCCATCTGTCCTTTCAAAATAATATAGAGCATAAATTGTGTGAATGTACAGGGGCAGAGTGACACCCTTGAGCTGTTATATTTACTACACATTTTTGGTATTTTTAACCTACCTCTGTGAAGATGAAAAGTTACTAACCATTGTGCCATTG
This sequence comes from Cyanistes caeruleus, assembly GCF_971803275.1. Lineage (NCBI taxonomy): Eukaryota > Metazoa > Chordata > Aves > Passeriformes > Paridae > Cyanistes > Cyanistes caeruleus. Next base: position 80,323,551 of record NC_141701.1, on the reverse strand, counting down.
GATCTATGCTTACAGAATCAGAGATGATCAGCAAGGAAAGCAGAATATAAAAATAATTTTATGGGAAGTTTAAAGTGATGCTGTTGTCTCCTAAGGATTCTATATTTCTTGAAGTTTCATTTGTCTTAACCTAAATGCCTCTCTCATTGTAAATAAAAAATCTGTGTGACTTTTGACTAAACTTTCTTGTAGGTAGTTGTAACATTAAAAGCATTATGGAAAGGATCCAAGGCTGCTTGGTGCATATTTACCACAGTACACCCTTTGGGGGCTTCCCTTTAAATTTTATTGGATTTTAATATATTAACTTGAAACTAATTTATGCTTATTATTTATGTATTAGTCCCTCTAATTTTATTTTTTTTTAATTCTTGAAACAGGCTATAGAAAGGAAGTTTTTAATACACTGTTGAGGTACAAGAGTTTTTTGATTGGTTGGAAGTATCTATAAACATAAATCAATCCATTGATCTGAGACAAAATAATCTTTTAAAATCAGTTTCAAATCAGTGGGTTTGAGAACCACCCCGTGCCTTGGGTTGTCTGGGGACTCTGAGGGTGGGGCTGCAGAAGTACTGGGTACCATAAGGAGCTTGGGAGGAGGCAAGGGCCAGCCCTCACTGACCATTTTGTGGCCAGAGAACCAGATCAAATTTCCCAGTGGGGCCTCTCCTCTGCTGAGTTTTGAGACCTTTTCAAGAACCTACGCTTTCTTTTGGATGACATGTCAAACATGGCCTTTTTGGAGCTGAGGTTTCTGCTTGGGGCTCATGCTGCTCTGTGTGTGCTCAGCACAGGACACAATTTCCTGACACGCTCTTCAGGGAAGAGGAGGGAATTTTGAGCCCACACTACAACTGCTTCCCTTGGCAGCAGGATGGAAAAGGTGAAATGGAAGATGAGGTTGGCAAACCTGTCCCCACAGAGACATGTGGAGATTTGTCTGGGGAAGGAAAATGGGAGAGAAGAACTCTAAGGGAGGAGAGTCATCATCTGGGCCCACAGGGCAATGGCCACCCAGTGCAGCTGTGGAAGCAGGACTTTGCCAAGGCTTGAAGCTTGATGCCAGGTGATCTAGGGTTGCTTCCACTATGGATGTCCCCAGGAAGCAGAACCCTTGATCCTATCTGCAGCCCTGCTCTACCACCCCCTCAAGCATGACAGTTAATTTAGCCAGCATGTAGTTTGCTGCATCTCCTTTCTTGCACTTGAAGATTAGAGTGAATTTTTTGTTTTTTCAGACCTCAGGACCTTTCCTAAGTCACTATGATTCTGTATTTTCTTAGAAAATTTTATTTTCACTTCTATATCAAAGAAGTGAAACAGCATAAGCCAGATGAAATAGTAGAAACGTTTCCAGTTGGTTTCAGATTTTTTAGTTACTCAGTGTGCATCCCTTACTAAGTTCAATGCAGACACTGTCTCAAGTGGAGCAGGTGCTGCCAGAATCCAGCTGTTGGGGTGGACCACAGCTGCAGTCATTAAGCCTAAAGTGCTTGCTTGTCCAGCAGGTCTGATGGGTAGGCATCAGCTGGGGAGAGTCCATGTCCAAATCAAATCATTCTGACAATTTCCATCTGAAGATGTGGAGTGATTGGTTGGCTGGAAATACACCTTTAAAATCATCACAGCGGTGATTCTAATGGATTTGACAGAGAGACTTCTAAAGAGGTTAAAACTGGCTGTCATTCCATTAGTATTAGCAAAAGCAATGGAATCTTTTGGTAGAATTATGTGATTTTGTTTAGAAATAACAGTGAGCTGTTGCCTTTAAAAAAATGGATGCCTACAGCATTCAGCTGGTTTTAATGCCTATTAAATTTTTGTAATATTTAAATTTAGGGAGAGAAAATATTATAAGGTGATATATCATTATTTTTTTCAGTAATTTCTGTATTGTACTATCTATTTTATCCATTTCCACTCAGCAAAATGAAGATATACCTGGAGAAGGAGTAACCAGGTCAACTTTCAACTTGCCAAACACAACATAAAGTTTTTCATGAAAATTTTAAAGCACTTAAACTAATAAAAAAGTTGTAAACCTTTAAATAGAATCAAAATTAATAGTTTTGTCAAGTTTTGAATAGGGTTATGCTGTATTTTAATACATACCAGAGGTGTCTACTTCAGAAACATATTCTCCTTTTATGTTAGATTTAATAAAAGAGGCTAAAAGTCTATGCAATAGAACAGAAAATAATAATCCTTCCACCAGGGGCATTCTGAATTATGCTGTGTGACAACTTTCCCAGCTGGGATTCCAGGTGGCTATAAGTATGCCATGGCAGTAATAAAGCAGACTGCATTTACCCACACAAGCTCTGATCTGGAGTACGTATTTAAAGCTTAAATTTTTGAAACATAAATTTAAATGCTATGTCGGCCTGCTGTCTCTAAATGCACACATATCTTCTTTTACACATAAGAAGAGCTACAGTAATCTCTACAGAGGACATTCATTTGAATTAGTTAAGCCTAAAGGTAAAGAATAGGTACAATTATTCTCTAACAGGCAATTCATCAATTAAAGATGATCTTCTACAAAAGCCAAACCAAATGAAAACTCTGCTCTAATAAGGAAAACATGTTTTCCTGTATCAATTATTTTGGAATATCAATTTCCACCCTATATTCTGCAAAATTTACCTTAGATAAAAACTCTGTTTTCTTTATCGCAAAATTCATGATAGCTGCCTCTCTGACTTCATTGTAATTTTCAATAAGGATAAGTATAATTTTCTCTAATAATAGCTGTCTTCTCTCTAAAACCATAGGCAAAAGGATGAATAGAATATCCATATCTAAACAAAGGTAGAGTAATTTTGTTTCCTAAGCTGTTGCATAGAAGTTAAATAAACCATTCCTTCTAAGAGAAAATGTTATCACAAATTACATCCTCCGATTGCAAGAAAAAAAATTACAAAAAAAAATAAGCTATAATTTGTTTTAATATTTTGTTCCATCTGGATGATATAAACTTCTGTATGAAATCAGAAAGAACCCTAATATGGATATAAAGTATTACGACAAGAAAAGTGTTTAAATATAAAGTGATCAGTTATATTATGTAATACACTGTGGCCTAAGATTATGCCACATATATCTAGTGCTGCATTGTTTTTATTCTCATGTGATGATTGCCATAAATGTTCGTTCTCTGCAGAGATCACTGAAGTATGGAAACGGTGGTAATAGGTTCCATTATGATATTAATATGTCTCTTCTTAAACACAAGTATTTGTCTTGATTTTGCTTTAAAGCAGTTCTTTTCCCTTAGTAAAGATCTTTGTAAACTCAGCACTATTATATCACAGAAGATTAATGGATTTAAAATGCACAATTTACTTCATTAAATCCTTAGTTAAGCAGTTCAGAAACTTTGCTAGTGCTAAAATATTTTGGGTAGATTTTATTTCATTCAAAGACACTGAGTCAAAATAATCTTAAACTTTTCATTCTAGTCTTCTATAGTTCAATTTAATTTAAAATATGCAAATATTATTATTAAAATAATATGTCGCAATATATAATATCTAATTATTAATATTAAAATAATATACAATAAAAATATACTAAAAGCCAAGTCAGCTTTACTATTTTCTCACTATTTTCTTATGTTGTTGTTTCAGTAGGTTAGCTACACAATCTCTCACAGCTTGCTAGAATTTGCACTAAATAGTGCACAACTAACAGAAGTTGTGTAAGGTAAATCAATAGAAATTAAAATTTTTAAAAAAATAAAATATAACAGAAAAAGTGGAGTCAAAAATATTTTTTAAGTTGTTCAGAAATTAATTTCTCAAAATAAGGACCTTATGACATTCTTAGTCATATCTCACTTGTTCATTTAAATGAAAATAATGCTTAGATCTTGAGAGTTCTGCTCCTCTACTGAAAAGAAATTTCAACTCAACTGCACTGCTCAGTGTCAAGTTAAAAATAAGAACTATGTTGAAGATTTTTCTCTAAGTCTGGACTTGCAAGGCATTGTTCACATACTTCTCGTATCCTCTTCCTATTTTATGATCTTGCAGACAGTTTCAGTGTCTTCACAGTTTATTTTTCTGGCACTGGGACTGATAAAGCCTGTTTCTGTTTCACTTTCTGTTCCTAAGAGTACTTGTACTAGTAGAATAAAAGAAGTGAGGATTTCATGGGGTCACTTTCAAAATTTCACCAAAGGGTCATTTTGTCAGAAACAGTATAAGGAAGACTATATTTCAGATTAATTTACTTGCTTACACTAAGTAGATTAAAAATAGGAACTAAATTAGCAATTATTAAGAGAATCAACAAATAGGACAAATATGAGAAATATGAACTTTATATATGAGGGGGAACTCAATTTTCAGTGACAGGACTGCTTCTGAGGAAAGGCTTTGACCTTCTAAGTTCTTGGTGCTTTTAAATACACCTAACTAAAGGTGTGTTGACTCTGAAAATCAGATCTTATTAGGCTGTTTCAAAGACAGAATCTTCAAGCCATTTATAGTTTTTCAAAATACTTGTTTTTCAGTTGACTTTTCATTTAGTGACAGTAGGTTAGGAAAGAGCAAAGAAATTAGGAGAAAATTCTCAGGCAGCAGAAATAACACATCTGCAGTGATATAGCACAGTGCAAACATCCCTATATTTGTCTACAATTATAGGAACATACCTGCCTAAGAGACATAGTACATGTACCTTTGCTTGAGGCTGCCCAGACACACCCAGGTGTAGATTTACTAGGAAGGTTAGGTGTGACTTTTGTTCCCCAGAAATCAGAGCTACAGGCTAGATATAAAAAAATAAAGCTATGCTGATGTGCAGACACTGAAAGTTGTTAGTCTCCTACCAAAATTCATCCTGTAAGGCCAGCCCCTTGTTTGACTTAAAGCAGGGACAGGACGCTATTTTCACTTGTGTCACAGCTGAAGTCTCCTGCCATGCTGCTGTACCAGCCTGCTACAAGCTGCTGCAAGAATCTCTGACATGGAAATACACTGTCAAGAAGATATGCCATGAATTTCAATTTCCAGTTTATTTCAGACTACATGAAACTTCAAAAAAGACTTTAAGCATGCTGCAAAGGATAAAATCTGGAATTACTGAAAATTGCAGTCACTGCAGTAAACCTTCAGTTATCACACAAGCAAATCTACAATTCTGTATTTGTGCAAAATTCTATTTACTGTTATAGCTAACTCTTCTAATTATAGTGACAGCTTTGCTGGTGTTCAATTCACATTAAAATTAATAGTGAGAAAATAAAGCGCACCAAATAAAATTTAGTGAGTAAATAACACCAAACAGAAAAGTGCACACCCTTATTAGTGAAACTACAATTAAGACCAAACTGGATTACAAAATTTTGTTCTGCAGACTAAGTCACTGAAAGGAACCTGTGATTAAAGGCATACAGTGACTGCCAGAATATTTTTGGAGCCTCTGTGTTTAGCACACTGAATTAATTCTTGTTTTCTTTTCTTTTCTTTCTATGCGTATTTTTGAATCTCTGACAGCTAGGCTATTTTCTTTTCCATTGGCTGCACTTGGTACATGTCAAGTTCAGGCAAAAATGGTGGTTTACATTTACAAGGGACACACTGACATACTGAAGTAAGGCCAGCAAAAGCTGACTAACGTGATTAGTGCACATGCACAGCCCTATGACATGGCAGGAGAGGGCAAGAGAACTGGATGTGTCCAGATTCAAGAGGAAAATATTATGGAATCATCTACAATTACTGAAGACAGAGATGCACCTCCAGGAAGTGATGAAATTCTCTTACTGTTAATTTTAATGTTATTTAAATACCAGCAGAGATGTGTTTTTAATTCGGATAGCTGTTAGCTGTAATAAAGACTAAAACTTTAAAGCAAATAATAACACTTCTAGGTCTACTTGTGTGATAGACAGCTGCAGATTTAGTAGGGTAACTGTATTTTGCAGTTCCTTCAGCTGGGCTCTCTGTGACAGGGAAAAAGCCAACAGACACCAGCTGCAACAAGGAAAATTTTGTCTAGATATTTGAAAGAAATGTAGGGAGTCAGGATGCTCAGAAACTGAAACAGCGGTCCACAAAGAGGGTGCAAAAGCAAATTAGACTAGGCTATGCTCAAAGAACTTCATTGATGGAGGTGCCATGCTAAGGCAGGGATTTGTTTGTATGCCTTCCAGGAGTCTTTTCCAACTTAATTTTTTATAATTCTAAAAACTTAAATTAATCTCCAAGTAGTGTATGCATTGCAAAAATAAAATTAAATGTTTTATTAAAAGTAGTTAGGAATTTATGGGTGTGAGATAAAAAACAGTGGAAAAATAATTCTAGGAGTAGTTGGAAACAAATCTGAGAAGCATCTACATGTATTGAAAAAGAACTGAATTACTTTCATAAAGACCTTATATAAGGGCTTTAACTAAGATAGTTTTCAGCTTGTTCTGAAAAGTTTGTCATGATTTTGTCCAGAGAAGCTTCACAAATTAACATCTAGCATGTATACACTTGTAGCAAAAATTTCTTTATATGGGGTCCATATATTTTCTTAGGGCTGACTCCTAGTGGATGTGAAAAGACAAATAGAAATATTTATTAACAAAAGCACCAGAGGAGTAAATATTTTTTCTTTGTTACTTTCTCTTCACACTATTTCTTGCAAACTTGAAAAGAAAATCATTCCTTTTGATAGTTTTATATATAATTCTTTATCCTAACCTTTTGTCCTCTCACTTCCTTACAGTAGAATTAAGTCATTCCATCTCACTGAATTCACTGATTGCATCTTGAAGAAGTTTAAAAAAACAAACTCTTCCTGCTTCAAAATATTCCTTTCTTTGGGGAATTTCTTCTCTTCTTCCTTTTTTTTTTTTCCTTTTTTCCTACCAGAGGGATACTGAAAAGCACTAAAAATAGTTTTTCCTACATATTTGAGAAACCATGCATTTATAGTTTCATCTATCATTGCAGGCACTAAAATGTATTCTGTTTTCATTGACAGTTGTTGGCCTTCTAAGTGTGCCACGGAAGAAAGAAGTGGGAAGTGAAGTAAGTTAAAAAGGTGTCCATGAAATTATTTGATTTCTTTGCTCATCAAATAATGATTCAGACATTTCTGAGAGGTATCTAATTTTATTGACTTATCTTTGAAAAACAGCTCCTAACCATCCTTTCTTTTTCTCCAGCTTCTGAATAAAGTAGGAAATAATCTAACCAGGTATTATATATAATATCACAATAGATTTCTTTTCCATGAGCTTTCCAAGTTTCCTTTACAATTGGGTTGCTTTTTCAGCATCTAGAATGGGAATCTCCTGCCCTAATGACTTTTTATTTTTTTTGTACCTTAAATTATCTTCTAGGACTTAAATTATTAACAAGGACATGTACAAAATCCATCAAGAGGTTTTAATATCTCATGCAATTTGGACAGTACAATAAAATTACACTAAGACTACTTTGGCAGGGACAAAAAAAAATAGTTGTGTGATAGTATCAGACTGAAATATTTGATAACCTGTATCCAAATTTAACTGCAGACCTCTAGATATTGTTGGTGTAAACATTTATTCCCTGATTGCATCCATCCATCCATCCTTTCTCCATAAAAAGTCTATTTAACTTGCGCGTGTTGACTGCAAAGAGTTTAAGCATTTACTTTTAAGTATCTACTTTATTACAAACTCTTTCAATGTCTAGGAGTACAGAAGTGTACTGGGGAGCTTCTGTGGCACACTGCAAAGCCAACAGCCTAGAAAGATTTCTTGTGAAGAAGTAGAGGGGAGAGGAAGATTTAGAATCAATGTAGCATTAACCTTCTTTTACTGTCATGAGACTTAACAAGTCCTGCTTTTCCTAAGAGCAATTTAGCTTTCTTACTCAAAATCAGAAATAATAACAAAATACAGTAGAGAGTACTCATTTCTTAACTCAGAAAAATTAGATTTTGCTTGCATAAGACACAGAAATCGATTGTGATAAATTGCAGTGCTTTTACTAAGTCATTATGAGTTTTTATGACTGTGTTTTTTGCATAGTAAATCCTGTTGAAAAACAAAAGAAAACCAAATAAGGGACACTAAATTTTTATACTTTGAAAAAAACCTCATTTTCCTGGATGAGAAGGTTTTCCTAAGTATGAAGCATCTCAGCTTATTTTCCAATATAATTCTAAAGAAAGAAACCAGTGAGATGAAAATATTAAACATTCTGACCTAATTAATATGAAGAGATTAATGAGAAATATTATAGTAAACAAAAAATTTATGCTATGCAATTAATGAAAAAAAAATCCTTTAGCTACAGGATAAAAGATCCTAAAATGTAACAATGTACAAAAGAAATACTTTAAAAGAAATACCTTAAAAAGCTGTAGAATGTGTCTCAAATATTAAACTTTTATAGTCAGGATGACTATAAAATGCTATAATTAAGAGCACAATTAATTTAAAACTTGTAAGTATCATGAAATGAAGTTCTAATGCAGATTTTTAAATCTAACTTGTTTATAATCTCAACTAAATATGGTTTTCTTAACAACACATCGCTTTGTCTATATTAGAGTTGGTGGGAATATTTTCAACCACAGAGTGGATATGACAGAAAATACCAGCATGCTCTTCTCAAAGCTGCATGGAAGAACTCACAAATGATTCTAAGTGTGTTTAAGAGGTCCTTATTACATAGAACCTGCAGAAGAATAAAGAAATAAACATAAAAACACATGAGAAAGATATAAGAAATAAACAGAAAAATATGAACTGTATACATAGGATCACAATGTGCATAAATTTCTATCTTGTTGGCAATTATTGAACATTACATAAAATGTTAAGTAATACTTTTATTTATTTATTTATTTATTTAACTGATAATTAATCATGTGAAACACATTCAATTAATGAATAACGTACCTCAGGGAATTTTTTTTAATTTCTGGTAGCCCTGTAAATTTGGGTTCTATTCTTTTTACTTTCACTCTTAGAAGACCCCGGGCTCTTCATTTTCCTCTAAAGTATTAATGAAGAGATTAAAAATTACAGATGGTTGAAAAATGTAAAAGTGATGAAAGTTTCCCAAGAATATTGATGGGATTTTTCTCACTTTCAGTTTCTATTCTTTCCTACTGAATTATAATACCTTTCATTAGAACTCTTAAAGAAAACATCTAATCATGTGATTGTGTCCTCCTACTCTATGTTGTTCAGTGGCCAATTTCAAAGAAAATTAAAAACAAAAAAAGTTTCATTTTTTTTTCTATTGAAATTCTTCAGCAGTCAAGAAATTACCTTCTGTGATTACTTAGCTCTGCAGAACAGTAAAATAACAGGTTTACCTAGACTGTTCTGTAGACAGTAATTTCTAATATTTCATCAAAATGTTTAAATCATGCTTAACTGGTATTGATCTCTAAAGGACTTTACTGAGTCTCCTGAAGAGTTGTGTATCAGTCTCTTTTTAAATGTACCTAAGACACTATTTTTATAATATCACTATTTAAGACTGGATTTTTTTCTTTGCATGTCTAAAAGTACAGTATTCTTTAAACTCTCCCTCCTGATGCTGTCTTTTGCAAAGCTCCTCTCCATGGAGTGAAGACCTCCAGTTTGCCAGTCCTTTAGCCAGGAAAACATATACAAATAATAGCATGCTTAATGCATTCCATATTTAAAATTGAAAAGGATAATTTAACTTTTTAAGATAAAAAAGTATATACAGAGGAAAGAGACACTATGAAGACGGAGAAAAATACTTGCTCCTGTTCATTAGCCAGTCACTCACTGTATTACCACTATGTATGAGTGGTTGGGCATTTCTTCATAAAAGAAAGCCAAGTTATATTAGCAGTCAGGGTGACAATGCACATCAGTGACAAGTGGTGGCCCTCTGGGGTCTGTATTGGCACGAGTGTTATTTAATATCATCATTAATGAGGAAGAGATTGAGTGCATCCTCAGAAAATGCATGGATGACACCAAGCTGAGTGCTGTGGTTGACACACCCGAAGGTCAGGTTGCCACCCTGGGGTACAGGATGCCAGAGGGACTTGGAAAATATCAAGAAGTGGGAGTATGGGAATTTCATGAGGATTAATAAGACCAAATGCCAGGTGCTGCACTTGAATTGGGGCAGCCCCTGGTATCAATACAGGCTGGGGATGAACAGACCAAAAACAACTTTGTTGAGAGCACTTGGGGGTACTGGGGGGTGAGAGGCTGGATGTGACCTAGCAAAGTGTACTCAGAGCCCAGAAAGGGAAATACGTCTTGGGCTGCGTCCAAAGCGGTGTGGGAAATGGGGTGAGAGAGGGCATTCTGCCCCTCTGCTCTGGGGGGACCCCACCTGGAGTGCTGCACCCAGCTCTGGGGTACCCAATAGAGGAGGGATATCAACCTGTTGGTACAAATCCAGGGCAGGACACCAAGGCAATTAGAGTGATGGAGCACCTCTCATATGACGAAAGGCTGAGAAAATTGAGATTGTTCTGCCGGGAAAAGAGCAGGCTTTGGGATCACCTAACTGTGACCCTCTAGTACCTGAAAGGAGATACAAGAAAGATGGAGAGACTTTTTACAAGGGTGTTTAGTGACAGGGCAAGGGAGAACGGCTTCCAACTGAAAGAGAGTAGGTTTATCTTAGATTAGGAAGAAAATCTTTACTGTGAAGGTGGTGAGGCACTGGAACAGGTTGCTCAGGCAAGGTGTGGGTGTCCCAGCCCTGGAAGTGTTCAAGGCCAGGCTGAATGGAGCTCTGAGGAACCAAAAGCAGTGAATGCTGTCCTTGTCTATGGGAGAGGGTTTGAATGAGATGATCTTTATGGTTCATTCCAAACCAGACCATTCTATCAACAGCCTTGGATCACCATGCTGATATTCAGAAAAAAGGCTGTTGTCTCAAGAATATTTGCTTGGAGATCTGACCGATCATGGGTGAGATTGCCCATTTGATTCTTTTGGATGATGATGGAGGAGTTAAGCTTGCAAGGGAAGCCTAGAAGAGCTGTCTTGAAGCACAATACAGATCTCTCAGTTTAACTAACAGGCCATATATATATACAAAAGCATGCACACTTCAGATGTGTTCCTAATGACTAGAATAACATGTTAAGTATCTGTCAACAAACATGGGAACATTGCTGCTGTGCATTCCATACTTATTTATTAAGAATCTGCAAGACAAAAGACAAACTTTCAGTGAACTCTCAGAAGTTGCACAAAACACTCTGGGCCGCAGCAAGCTACCAGTTTTGGCTTCTTAGATCAACTTTTTAAAAATCAATTTATTTCCTTTAGCATAAAACCCAAATAAGCCAGGTCAGAATTAAGCTTTTCAAATCTAAAGAGGAAGCTGAGATATAGGAAAGGGAAATAGCCCCTGAAGGTAAACAACTGACTATCTATAATGAAAATCTTTGTCACTGAGTTCTGGAGAAAAAGATTCATTGTCTGTAGAAATGCCATTCCTCTTCATTACTCTTGCAACGAGTAATCACATTTATAAAATTTTGCTTACATGCTCACTAGTATAGCCCAACCCTCAGCAATTAATACACTAATTGTTTGATGCAGATAGCTAAGAGTACTCTAATTATACAGATTGTTTGATGAGAAAAGAAAATTATTTCATTCTGCAGCACATGTGAAAATTATGCTTAAAATTGATGGCTTTGCTTAGTATAGAACATAATAGGAAAATACTGTTCACATGTTGAAAAGCAGGGAAGTAGGAGAGGAATAAAAGCAGATGTTCATACAATTGCATGAGAGTGCTATAAAGTTCACACCACTGTAGCTGCTGTAACCAGTCATTGTTATCTGTATTGCAGCCTGCCTGATGTCTCTATTGTAATTGATTTTAGGAAGAGATATGTTCAATTGTCACCAGTAAACTTAGAAAGCTTCTCAGGTGTTCTTATAAGTCAGGAACTCAGCAAAACATCTCTGTGAGTTTGTGGGGAAGAGTACATACATGTAATGTGTCTGTCTCGTACAGTTCTTGATATACTGTCACTCCTTAACCAAGTTGCAGTCACAACGATTCAAGCTAGATAAAATGTTTGTGGAAATATGACATAAGGAACGTTCAAAAATATGCCCATGTCTTACAGATACATTAATTTCATATAAAAATGTAAAAACTCTGGAATTTTTTTGGGGGAGGCTGACTGGGTTTTGTTGTGTTTTGCATTTTTTCTTATTTTTCTCTTTGAGATGTTGCATATTCTGCAGTCTACCCTTTAAATTAGAGCAGAATATGTAGATAGATATACAAACAAAATAAATTTGCTGGATCTGAGGCAGAATGAAGGCTGTAAAAGATACGAGAGAATAAAAAATTCCCTCTAATGCACACCAAAAAAGTGCAAGCAAAACAAGCTTTTGTAAAAATGGAGTGTGAAAGCAGAATTTAAATTATATAATTTCTAGAATTTTAAAGATATGCAAAATATTATCTTCAAATTTTCCTTGAAACTTAGATGTTATCTTTACTTAACTATCTTAATATAATTACTTAAATATTTTTTCTTATTTACATATTATAATAGAAAATTGCATAAACTCTTTAGGTGTTTTTCATGCAATATTGCTTTTTCCATATTCTGTATTTTTAAAGCAAGATCCATAGATTGCCAGTTGGCATTTTAGAGAATTCTATTTAATGCCTTTTCTCTTGAGAGGCTGGCTACACTATAAAGGTCATAAACCAAGGACATCATGGTCCTTAAAGAAGCTCTGCAACTCATGTGAGAAAATAAAGATGAAGCAGATATTCTTTAGCAAGGTTAGCCTAGGGTTTTTGTGGCTCTGTATGTCTGCACTTTTACTGAAGCCAAAGGATTGCAATTTATGTTAGCCACTCTGGTGCTGAAGGATTGTGTTAGTTATGCACATAGTCCTTTAAATTATTCTCTATCATGTTTGATCCCCAGAGTGAAAGACAACACGCAGGAAGGCACAATGGAAGTGCAAATTCAGGATAAATGCTAAGGAGGCAGAAGTAAAAGAGAAAATTTTCACCAGCAAGCCATAAGCAGTCTGCTAAAGGTTGGAGTTGTTTTCATTTCATATGTTGGCCTGCTTCCAGCCCAGGTAGGGTTAATTTTTGCAGTAGTCAGGACGGTCATGACCAGGACTCAGAGATCATTTATATCATCTCACACCTCACAGAAGAGGTCTCTTCTGCTTGGGGGTAATGTCAGACTTCGCACAATGAGCAATCGCGTATGAATCATTCGCCTCTTTTCTTGTACACTCCGTTATTAATACTGTTACTGCTGCCATTTGTTTTCTTATTTCATTTGCTGTTTCCAGTAAATTGTTCTTATCTCAGCCTGTGATCTTTACCTTGTGTGCCTCCAGTTTTCTTCTCCATCTTACCTCAAGGGACAGGGAACAGGGAAACAGTGCACTTAACAGAGGGCTCATGGTTTGGAGTGTTAAAGTAGGAACACTAAATTGTGAAATACCATTCCTAAACCACAACGTAAGTCTTATAAAATTCCCTGCTCTGAATTGTATATGTGATTCAGCTAATCCCAGTGTAATTCGTATATTTTTAATTACATTATTTCTGATTTATTAACATGTAAATTAAATCTGTTATATCTTAATTGTAATGTTTTTATTGAACATGCCATGTGCAGTAACATATATTTTAGTATTTGGACATTATTAATTTCTTTACATATCAATCAGACCAAATACTTCAAGTGTGAATTTGATTGGCTTTGCAAACAGACAGCTAGACAATAATGATTCTATAAGGGGTTATATATACAGGAGTGTGTGCTTTTTTTCCTTTTGGCAACCTAATGTGCCAGAAAATAAACCAAATTTACACACCATATTACACGTTAAATTTGCAATAACTAATAATAAAATGGATAGTGATGTTTTAATGCAAATTATCTGAGTGCCATGTTAATAGGGTCAGAAATTCCATTTTCGATGAGAATATTATTAAATTGCCAGTTTTTGAAAAAAAGAAAATGGATCATGTTCAATATAGCATTGTTAGGTTAACTATTCATATGTTTTACCTTAATTATTTAATTTAAAATTTGTCCTCAAAAAGATGCAATCTCGAGCTAAGGTAAAACTTTCCCATTTTTAGTAGATCACACTCTTAAATCCTTTTGGAATTAGTTTTTTCTGTTTCTGTTTTCTTTCTCCTACTCAGAAATTAATATCCAGAGGGAAGACAGCTCAAAAATTTGAACATTAGATTGGATAAAAAAATTGCTGTAATTTCTTTCCATTTTTTCTGACCTGAAAATGGTTGACTTTTATGCTCATATGTCCTGTACTGAATTGCAGTTATGTACCTGGAGCCATAAAATACTACAGATGTCAAAAAAATCTAAAAATAAAGTAATTTATTTTATTGTTCACTATCACCTTCAAAATTGTGCTCTAAAATACATTAAAATGCTGCATAGTACTGTAGCTACTTTAGCAGAAACAGCTCCAAAGGCTTACAGAAATATAAAAGCTTTTTTAAGTTATCTTCTGGCAGTAGTACTGTATAATTGCCTAGATGAACCTTGTTTAACATTGTTAATTTAGCTGGATTTAACCCAGCAAACTGCAATGACAAAATTTGTAGGTTAGAACACATGACGGATGGAAGTTATCTCATGACACTGGAATAAAATGCAATTAATTAGGTAAGAGAATCTTTTTGCTCTTTATGACACCTTAAGGAAAATTGTCAGCAATTCACAGCCAAAAAACCCACAAGCAAGTAAACAAAAAAACCCTACCAAACAAACCAGTAAACCACCTGCCTCATCCCACTCCCTTTTCAATTGCAGATTTTCACTTTGGTCCATGAATGACAGCAGTGAAAAATGTATCAGCATAATTAAAACAATAATCTGAAATAAGACTCAAATTGTCCATCTCACAATGCCAAATCATCCTGCACTGATCTTTTAACACCTTATTGCAATGGGAAGCATTGGTTCCATTGTAAAATTCAAGTTGTAGTAGAAATAGTTTATTTTTAATTTAATTTTTGCATAAAGGTCACGGTGCATGAGTCTTGTGCACAGTTTCTAGAGGAAAGTTTGAAATTATTTCTTTGGCCTGGAGTTCACCTGAATTGTTCACAGATTTTTGCACACTTTAGAGAGAGTAAAACTTAGAATCGCACAGATGCTTTATGGTTTTTTAAGGATAGACACATCAACTAAGTATATAAAACTTCAATGCATAGAATGCCTTTCATTTATTTAAGGAAACCACCATTCAAACACAGATTGTTATGAATATATCATCTTACTTAATTTTCCTTTTAAGAGCAGACAGTTTTGCTTATTTAAACTTTTTTTTTTTATTTAAAAAAATCCCAAAACTTTTAAAACACTGTAGAAGTTAAACTAATAATTTTACATTTCACAAGACCCAAGTGCTGTCTTACATACAAGATTCTTTTTGATACAATTTAAAATTAGCAGATTCTGAAACATCTGGCAGAGATAAATGCTTTGGACACCAATAATTACTAAATCATGTGCAGCTGTACACATTTTTGATAGCCCTTATAGCTCACAAAACTGCTTCAACAGCAATAAATGTAAACAATTCCCTCTATTACAATCAGTGCTATCATGTTTTTTATATATGAAAACAATGTTTGCAGGTTCAGAAGCAAAAATTTTTAAAAGCTTCTGTTCAGATTACATAGATTACATCTATTTTAAGATACACTGATTTTTTTTTGAGATTGTAATAATGAGGAAGACACAGGGGGAAAAAAAATCTTCTGTGGAAAATAGTGGCCTTTTTGAAATAATTTCTAGAATACGCCAAGAAAGAAACTGCTTTCAAATGAGAAGGAGCTTAAATTCTTCATATATTGAGATGAGCTAGTCATGAAATTCATATTGGTTTTGTACTTTGTTGGGACCTCAGCAGCAGAAAAATTACTCAAATTACCATGAAAGAATAGCTTAAACCTATGAAAAAAAGAACTGGAGAACTGTGACTAAAAGGGAAGAACCCAATGGTATGGGACCTCAGTCATATTTTTTTGGATCCACAGGTTGACATATATTCTAGAGAAGGAGATGGACTTCCCTGAACATCAGTCTCAAGGTGTTACCTGGGAAGGTTAACACGGTATGAAACCAAGCATTTTTGAGTAATAGTGGAGACAAAGAAAACAGGCATGTTCAGCCAAGGGTCTACTTAATCAATATTGACAAGGGGTGTCCTCTTCACAGGCTACAACTTCCTCAAGGGAGGCTGTTGATCGCTCTCTTGTGACAAGTGACAGGAACAAGGAAATGGAATGACGCTGTATGAGGGGAAATTCAGATTGGATATTAGGGAAACATTCTTCACTGAGAACCTTTGTGTTTGGTCACTGGAACAGGCAACCCAGGGTCATTGCAAGTCATTGCACCAAGCCTGTCAGAGCTCAAATAGCAACAGGAATAATCTTATGATTTAGTTTCAGGTTTTCCTGTGAGAAGAGTCACACTTAATAATTCTTAAGGATCATTCAATTTTTTTCTATGGTTCTATGAAAATACACGAAAAAATCAGCTGACAATCAAAACAACTAGATGGCACAATATTTTCTATACCCTAATATTCTTGGTCCTGTTTCTGTGCACTACTAACAGTAGGAACTTTTAACAAATCAGATTCCATCTGGATGGATCCAGATCTAGATACTTTATATTAGGAAGCCAAAACCAGTTACTTTGACATCAGCTCCCTGAATCTTCTGTTTTCTTGGAATAGATTAGAAATAAAAATAATAACAATCTCCATTACATGGATATTGAAATAAAATAGTCATAAATGTTTTAAAAACTAAATCTGATACCACCAGAGAAAAACCCAGGGAAATGTAAAAATGTATCTATTTTTATTCAGTGTAAATATTTGTTAGTGTGCATTAAATGAAGTTTGATGTGACATGTTGAAGGGAGAGATAAAAAAAGAAGAACATCAAAGCAACACTTATATGCTAAGTCAGGTAAATACATTCTTGGAAAAAAAAAAGGAATCATATGAACACCATTACCTATGAATATCCTATCTAACATACTTTTTCTTTGATGGCATTGTCATTGTTTAGAGTGTGCTCTATTTTGTCCTGGTTTTTAATTTAGTTTCAGCTTAAGGTGGATAGAAGTCATTTTTTCAATGAACTAGAAACAACCTGGACACTGTAAATTCTGGGAGAAATTCAGGTTCTGATGGCAATTGCAGTCAGTAAGCCGATGATTACACACTTGGCCCCCACAGAACTACAGAAATGCTGCATGAGCAAAAGGTCAGGCGCCCTGCAGGATCCATTGAAGATGTTTGCCCCAGAGGGAACAAAGACATAAATTTATGGGTCCAGAACTCATGGTTCATAGCATCATCTCTACCATCAGGAGGGTTCAGTAGAAAGCTGGACAAGATCTGTTAAAAATCTTTAAAAAGCATATTTGGTGAAAAAGCATTCTTCAGTAAAAACATTACTTCATCCAAAGCAGATGCATTTCAAAGCTCTTTTACCTTATAAGATATTGTTTTTGCAGCCTTTTATGGATTTTTAAAATTGCTTTACATAGAGGATGGTAGTTCCTTGGAAAATATTTATGGAAAGTGGAAATTCATAAGCTTTTCACTGATTAGATACAAGACATGCATGCAAAAGAATAATTTTCCTAGGGTTTATACTACTAAACACACTATAACAGAAGAAAGCTATATATGTTCACAAATAGAACAAAACCCCATGTCAAGTTCTAAAAAGGATGTATCTTAACATGACTGCCTGTATGAAGACTTCCACAGTTTCATTTAAGTATTAGGAATTTTTGATAGTAAGGATGACACCACCCAGAGAAAAGAAAAGCAAGAGTTAACATCTAGTAATTTTCAAGCTATAGTTGTCTGTTTCTGTCATTTTTAAAAGAAATGTATTGGGTAAAATAGTTTTTTTATAATGGTATAACACTGAACTAGCAGAAATTCTACCTTCTACCTATTGAAAAAGATCATATGCTTTGCAAATTAAAGACACACAAGGGCAGATAGCTTTTTTGTAACGTTACAAAATATTTGCCTCTCCTATTCAACTCAGAAAGGCAGTTTTGAGAAGTCTAACTTAGTTTTTTAGACATATATTTTAGCATCCAGATTTTATGCTGCTGATCTTAACCTTTAATGTAAAAACCACATTTAGATAAGGTTCTGACATAAGAATACAGCTGGTGTTATTTTTTTCTTGCTGTTGGTTTGTGGTTTTTTACATTTCAGTATAAAAATTGATTTCTTAAAATGCATTACACACATGGAATACAATGCCATAATACAGAGCCATAGAGAGTATGCTGGCTAACTCTTAACAAGACAAATTGGTGCTAGAAGGAGCACATCTACATTTCAGCAGTTTTCTACTTGTACTAATTTACCCTTTTTAACATTTCACAATTGGGTCTAAGCACAGTGGTAAAGAAAAACTCTTTAACATACCTGTGATTAGGTTGCGGTTTACTTCCATTAAGCAAGTAATCAAAAAAGGAGCTTGGTGTTTTGGGAACACTTTGACCATTTTTTTTTTTCTCAATCTACATACTTGCAAAGAATTTAAAGTTCTCTTTCCTTGAACGTGTCACAAAACAAACAATAAGAAGAAGTTCCTTTGCTCAGAGTTTCAGGAACATTTTCAGTCAACTCATATACCCAAAATGTTTGCTCTCAAGCACAGCAGTCCTCAGAAAAGAATTAAAGAAATCATTCATTTTAAAGGAATGATAGGGTCAAGTCTCTCGCTAGATTACTGAAGAGAACAAAAACTCTTCAGCGGTATCAAAAGAAACCATAAGACACACAAAAGCAGTATGTTCCCTAAGCTTTTTTGGAAATATTGATTGCTACCTACTCTTCTCTTCTGAAAAGGATGGCAGTTATCTCCTCTGAACACAAAATACAGAAAAAATACCATGTAAAAAGGGAAACATTATAGCTGAATTTCCTGACAGAAGTCAGACCTCTGCTTTCTCAGTGAGAGAATTAGATCTATGAAAAGAGCTTTCAAGGAGAGAATGTAAAGAATTACTTCTGCTTTTATAGTATATACAATACTGATCTTTGTTGTGGCAGTACAATTACAATATCATATCATTACCTCATTTTGTCAATATTTTAACAAAACTAGCAATTTTCATTGTTTCCCATTCTAAGATGTACTTGTATTTAGCAGAATAATAAACTTCTATGTGAAAAAGAAGAATTAGTCCATTTCAGTGATACAAATGCAACAGATTTTATAAAAACCTGCATTTTATTCTTACAATATTATGATTTCTTCACTTTGCTCACTGGTAAATATATCAGTAAAGCACTACTGCTAAGAGCAGTGGTCAGTAGATCTTTTATTATTTGATATGTTATGAGAAAGCTGAACATAGAAAAATATTTTTTGACAGGATTGATTCTTGTCAATAGCCCATTACATAGTCTTGGTTTAGCCTTTTGATTAGAAAGAAAATCTAAATAGATCTTGTACCATTTAAAAAAACTGTTATATTCTGAGACACTCTTGTGCTCCTGAATTAAACTAATTGCAATATATAATAAAGAAAAATAAAAAGCAGGCAAATAAAATAAATTAAGTAATTGATCCTTGATTGTCTTTTTGGGTATAGCCTTGGGTTAGCCTAAGTAGTGTCTAAAATTGGACATTGCACTTGTTTATAAGATAAAATATTTTGAAGGAGCAATAAATTTTCAAGAATAAATGTGAGAAACACATCTTAAGTGTAAAAAGTGATTAGCTTTATATGAATGCATATTGGATCTGTTCATATATCCTGCTAAAGAATTTATAGAGTCTTTTTGACAATGAAGTTAATTACAAACATAATGCCAGTTTTGTAATCCATCTCAAAATGCAGCTTCAGTATCTTGTGTTTACTCTGAATCATTACCACTCAAATATGTGGGCAAAAAATAAATAAAGGAAGAAATAGCAATTAGTAATCAAAAAAAAGTTAAATCTGGAATTTTGGCTTATGCTGCTTCTACACAAGTGGTTAAAACACCATGCCAATGTGATTTTATAACAGAAAGTACCTCTTGTATTTCTCTAATACACTAATTTCTTGTATTTGTAACTATCAGCCTCCCACCATTTTCCTTACTTTCTGCTTTGCTACAAGCTCACTTGCTTTACTGCCAGCTGAACAAGTACTTTATTTTGTGCAAACTAATCTGTGTACTCCAATGAATACTGATTGTGTATTGTGTACTAATGAGACATGCCACCTATTTTTCTTAGAAAAACAAGGAAAAACAAGTTTTTACTTGGTATTGTGCTGTAGTAGGCTAATGTAGCATTAAAAGAAGCAAAATATATCACATTTTTATCCATATACGTTCAAAAATATAACAATTACCTGAGTGTAGTTTCATTCAATTAAAACTTTGATAGATACAGTCACACAAGTATAGCTTTTGATGCCAGTAATGTTTTTTATTGCACAGATCAGAATATTCAATCAGAAGAATCTTTATAATGTCGTCAAAGCAGTTGCTGCTACCTTAGACTGCTTAAAAAATATAACTTCTCTATGTTGATCATAAATGTTCTTCAAAGAACCTTAAGAGCTCTCATTGCCTTACTTCTAAATTCTCTGTGTTGGCATTCTATAGTCATCTGTGAACTCTATCAAAATACCTGCCCTCTTAACTGACTTTTGACTCCATACTGAATGGGAAACTGAGAAGGGGACCATGAGAAATTTCTATGCCTACTTTAAGAATGGCACCTTTGAAGAATATGAAACAGAATGTGTGTGAGAGATGACTACTACAACAAACTACTACTTTCAAACCAATATCTTGAAGAGAAGTTTCAATGAGGTGGTGAGAGTGCTCACATGTCACCTCCCAGAAACATTAGATGCAATGGAAGGGGTCTCTCACTGACTAATTCGTGAATTCAGATTCACAGAATTCTCAGAGTCACAGAATGACTAGGTTGGAAGAGACCTTCAGTCAAGATCATTGAGTCCAACCCATGCCCTAACACCCCAACTAAACCATTGCACTGAGTGCCACATCCAGTCTTTTTTTAAACATATCCAGGGATGGTGACTCCAGCACCTCCTCGGGCAGACCATCCAGTACTTTACCACCCTTTCCATGAAAAACCTTTTCCTAATTTCCAACCTAAATTTCCCTTGATGTAGCTCTCGTTCTGTCAGTTCCTGCCTGGAGAAAGAGATCAACTCCACCTGATCACAGCCACCTTTCAGGGAGTTGTAGAGAGTGATAAGGTCACCCCTGAGTCTCCTTTTCTCCAGGCTAAACAATCCCAGCTCCCTCAGCTGTTCCTCACAGGGTTTGTGTTCCAAGCCCCTCACCAGCCTCGTTGCCTCCTCTGGATGTGCTCAAGTGTCTCAAAGTCCTTCCCAAACTGAGGTCCCAGAACTGGACACAGCACCCCAGGTGTGGCCTCACCAGTGCCAAGTACAGTACAATGACCTCCCTGCTCCTGCTGGCCACACTATTCCTGATCCAGGCCAGGAGCCATTGGCCTTCTTGGCCATCAGGGCACACTGCTGGCTCATGTTCAGCCAGCTGTCATCAGCACCCCCAGGTCCCTTTCTGCCCTGTCCAGCCATACCATCCACAGCCTATGACATTGCAGGGGGTTAATGTGGCCAAAATGCAGGACTCAGCACTTGGACCTATTAAACTTCATCCCATTGGACTCTGCCCATCCATCCAGCTGTTCCAGGTCTCTCTGCAGAGCCCTCCTACCTTCCAACAGATCAACACATGCTCCCAGCTTAGTGTCATCTGCCAATTTACTAATGAAGGACTCAATACCCTCAACATCCATGTCATCAATACAAATATTGAACAGAACAGGCCCCAGCACAGACCCCTGAGGAGCACCACTGGTGACTGGCTGCCAGCTGGATGCAGCACCATTCACCACCACTCTCTGGGCCTGGCCATCCAGCCAGTTCTTAACCCAGCACCGAGTGCTCCTGCCCAGTCTGAGGGCTGCCAGCTTTTCCAGGAGTGTGCTGTGGGAGACAGTGTCAAAAACAACATCCACAGCCCTTCCCACATCCACCAGGTGGGTCACCTGGTCATAAAAGGAGATCACGTTGGTCAAACATGACTTACCTCTCCTAAACCCATGCTGATGGTTCTGATACCCTGGGCATCCTGTAGGGGCTGTGTGATGACACTCAGTATAAACTGCTCCATTACCTTACCAGGTACTGAGGTCAGGCTGACTGGTCTATAATTACCAGGATTCCCTTCCCACCCTTCTTGTGAATGGGTGTCACATTGGCTCCCAGTCATCTGGAACCTCACCAGTGAACCAGGACTGCTGGTAAATAGTGGAGAGCAGCTTTGCAAGCTGGCATCATCTGCCAGCTCCCTCATCACCCTGGGATGGATCCCATCTGGTCCCATAGATTCATGAATATCCAAGTGGCTCAACAGTTCTCTGACTTCCTCCTCCTGGATAACAGGGGGACCATTCTGCTCCCTGACACCATCTACCAACCCAGGAGAACAGTTGTCCTGAGGACAAGCTGTCTTCCCATTAAAGACTGAGGCAAAGGTGTTAAGCACCTCTGCCTTCTCCTTATCTCCAACTATTAAGTTCCCTCCCTCATCCAATAAATAACAAAGGTTGGTCTTACCCCTCCTTTTGTCATTAATATATTTGTAAAAACATTTTTAATTATCCTTTACAAAAGTTTCCACATTAAGGTCAAACTGAGTTTTGGCCTCCCTAACTTATTTCCTACATACCCTAGCAGCCCCCTTTAAATACTTCCTGAGAGACCTGACCCTCCTTCCAAAGATCCTCCTTTTATTTCTAAGTTCCTTCAAAACCTCTCTGCCCATCCAGGCTGGACATTTAGCTTGTTGACTTGTCTTTTGGCACACAGGAACAGTCTGTTCCTGTGCCCTCAAGATCTCTGTTTTGAAGCATGTCCACCTTTCCTGAACTCCTTTGTTTTTAAGGGCTGCTTCCCAAGGAACTCTGAATAAGTCTCCTAAATAGGCCAAAGTTTGCCCTCCAGAAGTCCAGTTCCTCCTGATTTCACTAAATATTGAGAACTCTATAATTTCATGGTCACTATGCCCCAAGAGGCCTCTGACCACCACATCTCCCAACAGCCCATCTATATTTGCAAATAACAGATCTAACATAATCCCTCCCTTGCTGGACTCACACACCAGCTGTGACAAAAAGTTGTCCTCCACACACTCTAAGAACTTCCTGGACAGCCTCTTTTCTGTTGTATTAAGTTCCCATCAGATGTCTGGCAGGTTGAAGTCACCTACAAGAACAAGGGCTGGTGATCCTGAAACATTATCTAGCTGCTTATAGAATAAGTTGTCCACCTCTTCTTCCTGCTTGGGTGGACAACAACAGACTCCCAGCAGGATCAAAGGCCTCCCTAATATAAAGGGCCACCTGTCCACCTCTTCTCCCTTTTCTGTCTCTTCTGAAGAGTTTGTAGCCATTCAGTGCAGTACTCCAACTCTGTGAGCCATCCCACTATGTTTCTGTGATGGCAACTACATCACAGCTTTGGTGTTGTACCATGGCCTCCAGCTCCTCTTGTTTGTTACCCATGCTGGGTGCATTGGTGTACGTGCACCTCAGCTGGGCTACTGATTTCACCTCTAACTCAGGCTTTACACCCTTGGGCCTGCTTCCAGACAGCCCAGCTGTATCCCCTTCCCCCTCCAAACCTAGTTTAAAGCCCTCTCAATGAGTTCTACCAGTTCACAAGATAAAA
This sequence comes from Cyanistes caeruleus, assembly GCF_971803275.1. Lineage (NCBI taxonomy): Eukaryota > Metazoa > Chordata > Aves > Passeriformes > Paridae > Cyanistes > Cyanistes caeruleus. The sequence continues at coordinate 80,299,776 of NC_141701.1, read as the reverse complement.
ACCTTCTGCCCTTAACAGAGAGATGTATTCCATCTGGTTCCAGCAGGGCAGGTGCCCTAAACCAAAATAGGTGTCCTATCAACCACTTGATCCAGTGCCCTAAAGTCTCTCTTAATTGCCCTGACACCCCTCTCTTCAATCTCATCACTGCCAGCCTGGAGTATCAGCAGTGGGTAATCAGAGGGCTGAATCAGCCCAGGAAGTCTCAGTACTACTCTGTACCCAGGCCCCAGGGAGGTAGCAGACTCTTCTATCTTTCAGCAGAAGTGAAAGTACATATTGAGAAATATGATTGCCTGCTGTCTGACTTTATTTTTTAATATGGAAAAAGCGAACTAGTTGTCTAGGCAAAGAGTGAATAAAAGAAAATGTTCCATGGTGGAGTTCTGGATACTTTGAGAAGTTCTTACCTGGACTGCAGAGTACTGGTGAACATGCTTCTAGTGCTAAAAATCACAATTAAAAAGATATTATTTAAAAGAAAAGAACTGTGGCACGCATGTCCATTTTCAGACATCCACAAAGAAAATGTTTGTGTTTCAAAGCTCAGTTAATTGTTGGGAGAAACTTTGACTTGGAAGCCTAGAGAAAACCTGACTTTTGATTACCCTGCTTGATTCAAAGATTAGCACAGTAATGTGAAAATGTTTATTTCCCTTTCATCACCCAAAGATTTTGTGCATGTGTATATTTCAGATTTCAGATTATTTTTGGTTCAGTTTGGTTTCAATGTAAGCTCAGCTAAACAGTGCATTTGGGTTAATTTGATAACATTTCACTGTCCTCAGTAGGTGTTATTTTAACTTTTGAAATCTCAGATGATTTACAGCAGGCATCTGATTTCACAAGAAAAATAATTAGACTAGACTTGATTAGACTAGACTTGCACATTCACTTTCTCTTCAGCTTATTTGTGTCTGTGGTTAAGTAAGAGGATGTTAGACTTTTGTCAGGTTTTTGTCCACAGACAGAATTTTTACCAGATAATTAAATATACTGCAGAAACTAAACCACCAGGTTTGACACATTGTCTTTAAATTTTGGCCCCAGAAATACTCTTGCTCCATTGACCTAAATGGGGATTTTTCCAGCAAAAGTATGTTAGTGGGTGAATATTTCAAGTGGAAAGTACATAGAGAGAAAGACTACGAATTGGTGTGAAAAACAAATTCTATTTCCAAAGGTCTCAAAATAAACTGCAAATATGTTATCATCTCCACAATCTTCCTTGTGAAATCTATTTTTATTCTTTTCAAAGAAAGTGAAACAAAAGGACAAGGAAAAAAATTACTTGAAATTATCAGTGAAAAATCTGGAAGCAGAATATATTCAGAAAGCTCTTGTAAATGTGTGAGACACTTGGCCAAGGTGTCAAACTGAAATTCAGCTAAAGGGCTTTTGAATTGCATTGTGTTCCTTAAATAAGAGAAACAGATTCTCCACAGTGCCACTAGTTGTGCATTGGTGCCAAGCACACAGTGGTTTCCCTAGTTTCAACTTTCCTCTTAGATACACTTTGTTGAAGGACAGAGAAAAAAAAGGAAAGGCACTAGACTGCAATGTAGAACAGAAAATACTGTCCCTGTATGAATGCATTATTTTAAAAATGCCCATATTCAGTTATTTTCAAATTATAAACCCAAAATAAATTATTTTCAGAACAGGAATTTGATATAGTTTAGTCATTACTGTGGTTGTATCTGTAACAAAATCTGCTTAGTCAAAAATGTAAGACATTTCAATGGTGCATTGACCTACAGGTCATTTTTCACATTTCATTTTTTGATGAATGCATGAAACAACAGTCAAGTACAGCTCTTTCATTACCTATTCAACAGTAGACAAGCTGTGGCTTACTGCTTGTTAATAAAATCATACTAATGGTAGAGAACCAAATCTCACGTGATTTTGGTGATCAGATACGGAAAAGCATGTGCATTACTGGAGCCTGGAGGGGAAGGAAAGTTAAGGGCTTAAGTACCTTTGAGTGCCTGGCCCTAAATGACCACAGTTTCCTTTGACTTTGATATGAATTGAACCCTCACAGTCCCTCACAGACTGCTAAGGACTTGATTTATTCTATGACCTCAGAAATTCTGGTCATTATTTTCATTTCTCTGGGTCAGACAGGTTAAATTTTGTCGTAAACCCAGATGACATTGGTATCACATTAATCGTTTTCACTGGGTCAAAGTTGATGACATTGCAGCCCATTTTACCGTACTATTTAACCCCATACTTAAATCTCTGTCAGATACTGTGTTTCAGTTCTCTGTCAGAATGCATTTTATTTCTTCAATAAATTGTATTTTTTGTTTCTTCTGTAATGTTTGCAATTGCCATCCTCCTTTTTAACTGACATTCCAGCAAACATTTTCTTTTTAAACGCATAACTTTATTTTTTGAGAGAAATCCCCATTAATATTTTACTGCCCATCTAATTTAAATGTAGCAAAACTATGAGCACCAGAACCTTTCAGAAACAGAGGTGTCTTCTCCTTAGCAGAAGTGCTAGGTTTCTGCTCATCACTATGGGAACTGAGGGAATGCACAGAGCTGGAGACATGCACTACCTGAAGTAAAGGACAGAGCTTGTTGCAGGTCACCAAAGGAGGATGCTCAGCTGGCTCACGACTTATCCCCTGCATCCTCTTTGCTTAAGAAGGCAGCAGTTTGCTGTTATTTCTGTTGGCTGAAATAAAGAATCTTCACCTTTGGGTGATAACAGTGGACATCACCAGCTATCAGCTCGTTGCTCTTTTGGGGATTTGCGTGTATTGAGATTGAATTTTCACTCTGTGGGAAGTGTGGGAGGAGCTACACCATCAGCACTCTGCTGTCCTTTATGATCAAAACATCCAGATATTTTTCACAAGCTAATAGGGAACAAAATGCATACATATTGTACTTTTTTGAGTAGGCTGATCAAAAGAATGGGTTTGAGACAAAAACTGCATTGATTCAAGTATTTTTACCTTTGCGTGTGTGTATGTGTGAATTTTTTATGCTATAATTGTGGAAGTTCTGTAAAAATTGAGACAACAAAATTTCTGATCCTAATTAATTTCTTTTGCCAATCAGGAGGAAAATGCTAATTCTTCTTTTTGAGCTAATTGACAGATTCCAGGGTAAATTATATTGGCAGTCTGTAATTGGCCAATGAACATATATGCTCTAAATTTTTTTCCTGAAGGGAAAACAATCCACAGTCTGGGTAAAATTTTTCCTTGAAATGTAAGACAAATCCTTTTATCCTAGACTTATGGAGGGAAGAGCTTGAAATACATTGTGTTTGAAATAACTGGTAGACTTTTAGTCCAGCAGATTACTCAATTAACATTTATGAGCAAAATTAAACATTGTTTACAAATAAAGAGTTACGGTCAGTATTCCTGTGATAGATTGCATGATAGAATCATAGAATGAAAATTTGTGAGGAGAGCTCAAGTATCATCTGATCCAACCTTTCTTAGCAAAATGACAACATCTCAGATTGTTCTTTTAAAGTGTTTTTCAGGATCCATATTCTGCTTTTCTAAAAACAAAATTTAAACCATCCAATTGTATGAAGACAATAGTTTCATATATCCTACTCCCAAATGGCTCAATTTATTTAAAATAGCAGAAGTATTACAATGAAAAAGAAACAAAATTATCAATGGCAGCTTGAGTCAACAGTAGGTAATTCTCAGACCAGCTTAAAATATCCAAAAAATCTGAAGAAAAGCAAGAAATAGTCATTTTTGTAGTAGTAAAATAATAGGATACATTGCCTCATCTGTTGCATGTATATCCCTATTAGCACTGAGCCTATTAAGTGGTACTAATTGATTGATATTTATATTGATGGTCTGGATGAGGGCCTCGAGTCCACGCTCAATAAATTAATGGGTGACACCCAGTTGTGTATGAGTGTCAATCTGCTGGAGGGCAGAAAGGCCTGTGGAGGGATTTATACAGGATGGATAATGGGCCAAGGCCAGTTGTAAGAGGTTCAACGTGGCCAAGTGCTGGCTCCTGCACTTGGGTCGCAACAAGCCCAGGCAGCACCACAGGCTGGGGGCAGAGCGGCTGGAACGCTCCCTAGCAGAAAAGGACCTGGGGCTGCTGGTCAACAGCTGATTGAAGATGAGCCAGCTCTGCCCAGGTGGCCAAGAAGGCCAATGGCATCATGGCCTGTATCAGGATTAGTGTGGCCAGCAGGCCACCTGTACTTTGGCAAGTCTTTTCCCAAAAAGGCACATGTATATCTGTGGATGCTGCTGTGCATGAGAGCCTTCCTAGTACCTTATATCTTCATTCACACAGGGGATGACATTGCAGTGCAAGAAATATATACAGCTTTTCTCTTCTGCTTTATTCTGACTATGTACAATGCAGACATTATTTGAGGGAGAATAAGCTTCTTTTCTGCCTTTTAGAAGACAGGCAGTTTTCTAGAAGAAAGGAAAAATCTAACACAGTTATGGCTACTTAAGTTACCAGTAAGGCAGTCTTGAAATCATATATGGTCCAGAATGAGACAGCAGCAAATAAGATGAAACTTTTTGAATCCCTGTCCTTATTTCTCTTCCAGCACAAGTAGCATGAGAACAATAAAAAAAAAAATCTTCTTCCTTCTTTGAAAGGAAAAAGTCTCATCAGTGTTCACTTGTACTTATTAATGCTTTAGATGTCAGCAATGCTCCTATTTATTTTATCTGACATATGATTACATATTTTTTGTGGTGACTTTTGCTCTCATTTATTGGTTCTTTTCATTATGAATACTTCTATTCTCCTATATCTGCCAGTAAAATGTAGTTACCTGTAGTTTACTAAAGTGTAACAGACAGAAGGCTGCAGAGGGAATTTTTTTCTTCTTCTTGTTTTCTTATTAACTAGCTTGAAATAGCCATGGCCTTTCAGTTGACATGAATGGCTTCTGTATACCTGGAAAAATACATTACAACTCAATAGTGGTTTTAGTAGAACACAATAAGAATTTTATGAATTTCAAATATATTCTAAGGGCTTAGAAATAAGCAAAAATATTTTTTTCTTGAAATTTTACTCATGTTTTCTCTTCCTACTAATTTGTGTAAAGGAAACAACAAAACAAAAATATAGGACAGGAAATCTTAAAAGGAAAACTCTTGTAATTTTTCTGAAAGCTTGACAACATTAATAAAGAGTAAAAGCTGTTTCAATAGTTTCTGCTTGGAAGTATGTGAAAATATCATGAGACTGCCACACGTCCTGGCTTGTGTAGAATATTTGTTTAAGAAATTTGATATGGCCAATGCCAAAATTATATTATTAGGAACAGAGAGCAAAACCCTCTACCTGTCTTAGGGAACATTCATTAAATATGTCCGGTTTTGGACAAGAACAGGGCTAATTTTTTCCTGTCATTGTGATGGGGTGGAGCCTCTAGTCATGTGAGCATTATTTTACTCATGTCATGGAACACCATATGACCTCATTGTCTTATGGGGGTAATGAACTGAATCTCTCTTATGAGAAGAAGGATGTTCCTTTCCAGTGGAGCAAGTGTGGGGCATGGAGTGATGGGGTATCAATGGTCCTGAGCAGAGGGAGAGGATGGAGTGCTGTGGCTTTATTCAGGCCAGCCTCTGCACCCTCCCTTTTGTGCACTTTTTTTATTAAAAATGTTGCTGTTACTGTTCATTGTCCTATTGCTGTTTCAGGTAAATTGTTCTTGTCTCAAAGTGTGATCTCTGCCTTTTGTGCTTTTAGCTGAGGGGGGATAGGAAGTGCATGGAGACAGGGATTTTTAGTGGGACTATGAATTGGAGAATACCATTCTTAAAACACAACACCATATTAAACCTAAAACAAATTTGGCAAAGACAGGACAGAAAGCAGGCATGCAGTACTTAAACCCCTATTATATGTATGTATTCCAAACTATACACTGATTTTTATGGATTGGTGGGGATAGTGGGAAGGCTGTTTCATGTTTCCACTGGTCTGTCCTAAGACTAAGCTTCCAGCCCCTGCCCACCATCTCTTCTCCCTCTGTCCCAATCCCACAACAAGAACAGGAAGCTGCCACAAGGTTATATGAAACAAAGCATAAGGTTTCTTCCCAGTTGCCACTTAATCAGAGACTCCCCAGTGTTGTGGGTCCCAAGCAGGACCATGCTGTCTCTGTCTACTTGCAGGGAAAATGTCACCCTATCCAGGGACAGTGTTTCTATAAAATGTAATAAAACTGCAGCAAACATCTCTCTTCACAGTGCATTTCCTCCCATTTACACAGAGAAAGAGACCTTTGCTTGCTGCTAGCTGTTTAGCCTGGAGATAATGAGATGACATGGAATCTGCAAAGTGAAAACAATTTTTCCCAGGCTGCAGACTAAAAGTGAAAATGAGCCCTGAGTAAGACTTGTGTACCATGTAACTCTTGTCAGAATAACTGAGAATTAAGTGGCACATAGGTAATGTTTGATTTTCTGGCACAGGGATAAATTCCATTCTAACTGCAACTTTGTAAAGCAAGTCAAAAAGAAGCATTAGACCATTCTCTGTTCCCTAGTGTATTGCCTTACCTGTGTATCAAGAATTACCTTGTGTTCAAAGTAAAATTACAAAGTCAGGAAGGAAAACAGAAATAAGTCTAAGGAATGGAATGAAAGAATTTTATGAAGAATGTGCAGAAGTTAGAAAATCATTTCAGCTGTTATTTTAGTGCTTATTAGACACTCTTGGGATGTTATTATTTATGATCTTAAAATTTCTCACAGTAATGTCACGCTTAATTGGAACACAAGCTGTGCACTGATTAAGTAGTCATAGCAGTAATATTTTAGCTTTTACATTCTGATTCTCAGGATTTTTAGGTTGTAGGTAATAGCAAATTACTTTGTTAGCTGTAAACTAAGTTTACTTTGTATGATTGTACTTGACAACATTTTGGAAATCTTTTTCCTTAAGGTTACTATTAGTGATGCTCATTTTTGCATGCTGTTTATTAAACTGTATTTTGTATTACTCTGTATTTTTAAAATGCTTTTGTTTTTTACAATGTCCAACTACATCTGAATAAACTTCCTGTTGAAACACTATCATCAAGCTGTGTCGTTTGACCCTAGCTGAATAGCATCAAAGATTGAATGTGCCTTTTGTTAAGAACTCAAACTATAGATACTAACATACCCAGAAATACTAGATTCTACATTGTTCTTGATTCCAACGCTCAACAAAAATCACTAATGAGCCAAAATCACAGACACATAATTTCAATTTATAGAAAAGTTTGTAGAGATTATAAAAATAGTGTTGAAATGGACAAACTAATATAAGGCACTATAGCAAACATTATGATCATTTTATGTATTTTATTTGTTGTTAAAGTACATTTCTTAAGTGACTAAAATGTTTTAGACAGCATCTTATGGGGCATGATTGATATAATAGAGTAGTAATTCTCCAGATCTGATTCCATGGTAGAACAATTATTAAACTGTAGCACTATTTAATCCTTAAATATTAAGTTGTGTTTTTGATGAGAATATATTTCCAACAAGTCATTGTAACTCCACAATATATGGAAGAATTTCCCTCCACATTAATAGGCCTGGCAATCAGCAAGATAAACCACTCAATTTGCATCAAGTTTATCTTTTCTGCTTCCTATTTTTGCATTTAATATATGCAGAAGCATTTTATTGTATGGCACTTTGTTTTGCTTGGCAACATCACAGCTGTAACAACCAAATATACAGAAACAATGAAGCATCTTTTGCAAAGAATAAAGGAAACATCAGGAGAGATCTATAGTTCCACCCTAATGAACCAATTCAGTGTGTGTTTATTCATCATAGTAACAGCTCACATGGGAAGGCCAGAAGCACTAGCACTGAGAAGAAAATTGAGACTCTGATACTTTATTTTACTTCATGCCATAGATGGTTTCAAATTCTAGTAGTTAATGGGTACTTAAATCTGATAACTTTGCACTGCATCAATAAAAAACTAAATTAGAAAAAAGGGGAAAGAGAGGAGACGAGAGGAGAGGAGAGGAGAGGAGAGGAGAGGAGAGGAGACTCGAGGAGAGGAGACTCGAGGAGACTCGAGGAGAGGAGACTCGAGGAGAGGAGAGGAGAGGAGAGGAGACTCGAGGAGAGGAGAGGAGACTCGAGGAGAGGAGACTCGAGGAGAGGAGACTCGAGGAGAGGAGAGGAGAGGAGACTCGAGGAGAGGAGACTCGAGGAGAGGAGACTCGAGGAGAGGAGACTCGAGGAGAGGAGAGGAGAGGAGAGGAGAGGAGAGGAGAGGAGAGGAGAGGAGAGGAGAGGAGAGGAGAGGAGAGGAGAGGAGAGGAGAGGAGAGGAGAGGAGAGGAGAGGAGAGGAGAGGAGAGGAGAGGAGAGGAGAGGAGAGGAGAGGAGAGGAGAGGAGAGGAGAGGAGAGGAGAGGAGAGGAGAGGAGAGGAGAGGAGAGGAGAGGAGAGGAGAGGAGACTCGAGGAGAGGAGACTCGAGGAGAGGAGACTCGAGGAGAGGAGAGGAGAGGAGAGGAGAGGAGAGGAGAGGAGACTCGAGGAGAGGAGACTCGAGGAGAGGAGACTCGAGGAGAGGAGAGGAGAGGAGAGGAGAGGAGAGGAGAGGAGAGGAGAGGAGAGGAGAGGAGAGGAGAGGAGAGGAGAGGAGAGGAGAGGAGAGGAGAGGAGAGGAGAGGAGAGGAGAGGAGAGGAGAGGAGAGGAGAGGAGAGGAGAGGAGAGGAGAGGAGAGGAGAGGAGAGGAGAGGAGAGGAGAGGAGAGGAGAGGAGAGGAGAGGAGAGGAGAGGTTCATGTATTTTTTGTACTGTAAAAAATTATGCCAGTGAAATAGCTTTATTTTGGCAAAAATTTCAAATTCCCTTGAGTTAGGGAATTTCAGTTATTTTTGTCCTTTTTTAAAAAAAGAAGTTTAATGCAATAACAAGAAGTATGGAGGTATTTATCCAGTGCATCAACTGGTACACTACAAAGTTTTCCATACACTCTGTCTAGACTCTGAAAAGTGCAGTGAATACCAAGCATGTATACATGTTTGCATGCAAAAGATCCTACAATGCATCCCTGTAAAGTATAGCACTGGTGGCTTTAAAGCATTAAAGACAGGGCAGTTGGAATGAAAGCCTCAAACTAATGTTAACGCATTGTATTTCTCACTCATTTCAGACTCTCTCACGCTTCCAGAACATTGTAAATTATTTCATATTATTTGGGGCTCCATAGACTTCTTCTCGTTATGCAGCCATTATTCAGGATTGATCACCATCGGTTAAAGCTTGTTATTTCTGTCCACATTAGTTTCCAATTCAGTTCCATGAGGGCACATTCAACTTGGCTTGGCTCTCAAGCAGTGATTTCCCACATCATTCCTCACTATATTCTTCCTCAGAATAATCTCTGCATCATCTCCCCCTCCAAACTCTTGGAAGACATTCTCTCAGAATGTAAGAGTGTTTGTAGATACTCCAGATTTTCCTGATGCTATGCACAGATGACTAGGTGCCATGAAGTCAGACACATACAGAAGCCAAAATATATGTAACTGACACTGACTGAAAAGAGGATGAAATGAATAAAGTATAATCCCTTTCAAAATAAATTCTCTGAATTCTGTTGCATATTGCTGATGAATGTAATTTTTTATTTCAGCACAGAATAGAAAACTTGTGATTGCTAATAAAAATAACAATAGTTTTTTGAAGTTACCATATAACACCCCTAGATCAGTCTTCAGAAGGATCAGAGGGCTGTGCTTTCTGTATCACTAATATTACAGAGATAAATGTGGCATATTCCTGTCCCTATTATTCCCACCAAGACATATGACAAGCCCTTCTTCCCCTTTCCTTATATTTCCATCATCAGATTAAATAAGCTATTCCTCCAAAAGTGGCCTAAGAACAAAGGAAAATCTCAATTTTGTTTTTCTGGTCTTTTGGGGTTTTTTCCCAATTAATTTCCAGCTGTCTTCTGGGTTAATATTACAAACAAATTTCTTATTATTCAGTATTGTACTAAGGAAACTTCCTATCAAACAGAACAGGGCCCTATTTCCTACACATTTTGAAAGATTCTTTACAGCTTGACTTCATTTTGTATCCCATGTTATGAATAATACAACACCATAAGATCTTTTACTTTCTTCACCTTGAATGCACAGATATCTATGTACAAAGTGTACTACAGACATGAATGGGCTGAACCACAGACTGGCCTCTTCTAGAGTCTGTGTGATTTTGAAATTATGATCCTCACACACAAGATAGATAAGAGATGGAAGAAATGCAGGAAAATGTCAAAAAAAAAGTGGCTTCAAATGCTTTATTTTTCCCACTTATGTTTGGGTACTAGCCATTTGAAGAGCCCCATGGGAGAAACAGGTTGCTGATCACAGAGTAGCTTAAATGAGATAACCCTTACAGCAAGTTGTATAAAGTATGTGCTTCACTGTCAGGCAAGACATCATAAAGCTTTCTCTTGTTCTGATAAAAGATCTATCCAATGGGAAACACTATTTTAGAAACAGATCATAGGAGACCATCACATTTAAGACATTTTTCCTGGCTTTGTCTCCTTTGAGATAGACTGACAGGAAAATTTAAAAGTATGTCTTTTCCTCTGAGTTTTGGAAGGTTATCTTTTAGGTTCATTTTATGTTCTCTGAAACATTGATAACAACCTGCCAGAGCTGATATGTTTACATCGATTTTTCAGAGGTAAGAAACATATATAACTTAGGAACTGAGTGGGTCTTAAAATAAAAATCATGGTGGAGTTCAGTAAAAATCACGTTGTTACAAACAATTAGATTTAAAAAGTCTACTGTGAAAAGTGGTATTCTGAAAAGTGGATTCTTAAAAAAGCCATTATACTTTTACATAGTTATTAATTTTATATTTAATTTAAATTAAAAAAGAAAAAAAAGGCTGAATATCCTTCCTCTTTCTAGTTATTTTGTTTTCACTTTGGTAAAGAAATCAATGTCCTGATGATCTGGAGTGAAGAAAGGAGAGTGAAAATGATATGAAGAAGGAAGATGTTACTATTTTTCACCATAAAATTGCAAAGGAAACTTTGTATAAAATTATATATTATATGCAAAATATTATTAATAGAATTTGTAACTAAACATTTATGATCCTTTTTAATAATGGCATTTGTAGGAAAGGCAATGTCTGACACTGGGTCTTGCAGTGCAAGGCCACAGAGATATTCTGTGAATAGTCACCTCAAATGTAATACTGGAAGCATGTTAAATACAAATACATGTAAGGAAGGCTCTGTACTAGCTTGATTGAAACTGAAGATGCATAAGGAAATAAGAGCTAGCAAAAATTGAAGACACATTTATACCTTTTAATCACTCTAGTCGGCTTCTCACTTGACAAGATACCTTCAGCAATCCGGAAAACTCATCCGTGCTCTGCAGGCATTTTCAAGGCTCTAAGTGCTGTGGAACATTACTTGCACTCTCCACTGAGAATTCTTTATGACTGTACATTCCTTCTGAAGCCCTTGATACCTCATGTTGGGGTTACTTAGTGGGATGTTAGAAAGCTGACAAGTAATTTTTTTCCCATGCTGCTTGTACTGCAGAAGTGCAGACAGAGTTTTAAAGCTTCATTTTTCCTCTCTTTTTTTTGTACTTACATATGCAGCATCAATATTTTATCTAGAAATATTTATTAGAAGCTTTCTACACAGAGGTATAATTCCAGTCTTTTAATTAATATTGAACATTAGTGCAAAGATTTTAGCTGACAGAGTGAAGAAAGGTCAGCTCTTCTTCAAGCATGTATGCCACATTACCATTATTTGCTGGATATACCTCTCAGAGTTGTCCTCAGAATGATTTCTACTTAAGGCCCTATTGAAAGATATCAAGAAAAGAGAAAGCATACAAAAAAGTCTTTTTGGGTTTCACAAATCCATAGACAAATGAAAATGCTTAAAAGAAAATCAGGACATGCAAAAAAGTACTTGAAAGGGTCATTGATCAGGTGTACTCTAATTCTGTCCTTTACACATGGTTGTAACAGCAGCTTTTAGATAAAATTGTTTTATAAGGATGCAAGTGCAAAGAGTCTCTTGGGGATGCCTGATCACATTTACAGTTTCCTCTTTTAATCTTTTTTCCATTTTGTCTGGCCTCCTGCTCATTGACACTTTTCTCTGAACTCCCTTTAAAATGTCATTTTCATATTTTAATAATCCACTACAGTTTTCTTGTTGACTAATGGAAAAAATAATAGCCTTCATTTGCAGAAATCTTCAAATATGTGCTTCAATTCTGTAAGGGATTTCAAAATCTACTCTAACAGTGCTAAGACTCTTGGTTTTAAAAAGCTCTATAGATTGTGGCTAGGGACTGCACTTTTTTTGGCATTGTCCTGGTGTGTCAGCTCTATCATCCTGCTGAAAATGTCCACTTTGTCATGCTTGAGTTTCTGTGACAGCTGCTGAGTGCCTTCCTTGGCATACAGAAAGCTGAAGTATAGGTTTAAATTTCCATCAGTATTCCACATCTGTGAAACTCGACACGTCTTAACAGCTTTGTCACATTCCTTCAAAGCAACTTTCCTCTCAAGCAGTCCTTTGTCTAATTTAAGAAGGTTTTTATTTTAGAGGATAAAAAAAAGACATATCCTTTACAGATATTTCCTTTAATTTTCTCTTTAAGTGTACAAAGAATTTTACAGAACTTTCATGACTGTCATTTAGATTTTACAGGTTCTCTGTATGTAAATTGCTTATCTAAAACATCCACACACTTATCCTATGAAGCAAACATTCCACTGTATTAGTGCTCCTTATTAAGGTTAATAATTTCCCAGCTTCTTGAGATTCTTACTTGATTTGGTATATGTCAGCAGATTTATAATATTTTACTTGGTACATCAAGACCTAGGCTTATGTATTTTCTTCTCCTTTTATTTTCTGCTGGGTCACACATTTTTTACAATTTACTTTTCATAAGTTTTTGGTGGGTTTTTTTTAATATCATATTTTGAATGGGTCTTCTGAGCCTGTTCTTAGAAGACCTGGCCTATTTTACATGCCTACAAGGAAGTATGGCAAGTCTTGGCTAAGGCATGTATAAACTTAACCAAAAGCACTGACTTCTGAGGGTGTTCATCACTTAACACATGTCTAGTCAACATCTCTGCCTGCCAAACTGTCCTTAAAGAAAATAGAACATAACAGCAAAAAAATTTGAAATTATTTTAAAATGACAATTTAAGAACAATTTATATACAGTTACCCTTAAATTTTGACAGATTAATCTTTAGATATCCAAATGAATACTTTAAGTGTTCTCAACCCTGAGAAATCTATATACTTCAAGCAAAGCAAGTAGAAACAGACTGCTTCAAATTTTCTATTTTGCTTTTTTTCCCTGCCATAGGAATAATGTCACTGCAGTTGACACGTTCTCACATTCTGGCAAATGTTCCTGTATTTATTTAATTGAAGTAAGATTTTCCAACAGAAAAACATTTCACAGCAATCTTTTACTGGCTCTACTGAATTCTGTTTTGTCAGATAACCCTGCTGTTTCTTCCTTTATATGCTTGGGGACATTTCAATAATTGTTCCCTTATAAAGACATATTTTCCTTACTGGATTACTTCAGTCCTCATATTCTGAGTACAATCTAGTTACCAGAAAGTACAGTGTGGGAGGAAACGCTACAGAAGAGATTCCTTCTCAGTAGCTGCACTGGGAGCCTTGCAGAAAACGTATTGAGGAGCTGGTGACCTTGAACATTGCCATGTCTCCTGTCCTGGGGCTCATACTCCAGGCTTCAGGAACCCACATAGAGAAAAAAGAAACTGCAGGGGATCTGATGGTGCACTCCGTGACAGCTTCTGATGGGTGGAACACCTGAGGTAACATCCCAGACTGTCAGGAAACCCTCTATTAGCTGAAGAACTTCCTAATGGAAACCTGGAATATGTTTGGGAACAGCAAAGGTGGATCAAAGGGTGCATGTAAGAAGGTGGCTCTGACCGTGGTGTGCTGTGCCTCAAGGAGTTGGTGATCCACACTGAAGCTGACATGAGCACAGGCAGACCGGTGATGGCTGGGCCACTTGTACAGCGTGGCTCCAGGCTGTGTGGTGCTGCACAAATTCTTGGCCACAGCACAAACTCAGCCAGTGTGCTGTAGCTGAGGAGCCTGCAGGCAGTTCCCACCCACTCATTACCCACAAGTACATGATGTGCAGTCTTGCCTCCATCTAAGGTGTGAAGCAAGAAATTCCCTGGATGCAAACATCCATTCTGTTTGACAGTGTCACTGCTGAATAGATGTTTTCCTTAAGAAAACTGTGTATAACAACTCAAATGGCCAAAATGGAAGACAATTCACCATAGGCAGGATCTGTGCAGCACAGCTGGGAAATGCATCAGTGGTCTATCCGATGACACACACAGTGCAGGGTGCCCAGCATCTGAATTGGTGTAGGACTTTATTGCTGTCTGTATTCCTCTTTTTATTCTACCTTGATTAAACAGCTACTTTGTTAAGCCATTTATTGTCCACTCTTGCTATCTGAGATCCATGCAGAACTCTACACCGTCTCTCTATCCCTTCAAGTACCAGTGCAGGGGAGTAGAGAATTCAGAGACAAGGATCTTTTTCCAGAATGGGTTTGAAAAATAGGACATTAAAAATGTGTTGGTGTTAAACAATACACTGGAAAATTTAATTAAAGATCAATTACATTATTAACCAGAAAGTATCATCAAGTTTCAGCATCATGGAAATATCAGTTTAACCTTGGATAAAAGAGATTTTGCCCTTTGGATTGGTATAAAAGCTTAAAATTCACGTTATGAAAAAACTGTGTTCAGAGTCAAGCAGGACATATTTCTTAATCTGGTAAAAACACATTTAGTAACTTGCAGCACAGCCACAGAACTGGCAGTCTGCAAATGGAGACTAAAAGATCAAGCTGAGAAGGAAATTACAGTGAATTCAAGAAGATTATTTCATTGTAGAGAGGGAAGAGCCTAAGATGACTATTGCACCTGCTATTTGGCTGCAAGTCACAAACCAAGATATTAAAGTGCATTTCCAGTACTTGTTGCTACACAAATAGCAAGTTAATGGTCCTAATACTAGCGCCCTGTGCTTGCAATACCAAATTAATATTGCCTTTAGAACACATAAACAAGTGGCAAAGGCAGCCTTTCAAGGCTTCCCAGACTTAATGGCAAATTACTGCTAAGTCCTTGGCTTAAAGGTAAGTCAGGAGAAGGTGGAGGCTGTAGATACAGTCTCCTGATCACCACAAACCCTAAGAATCACTTCTAGCGGGTGGGGAGTGTTGTGGTAATATCAGCTGCATTAGGAGTTCTGTCACATATGTAAAGCTTAGTAATAGATGGTATCATCACATTTAAAGGTAAAAGTGATCCAGAACTGCCTGTTCCTTTTGATTCTCTAATGAATGAATGGATTAAATTTTCAGTTTCCCTTAAGGATCATAAACAGTTACGCATCAAGAAAGTTTACTATCTCCTCATCATTTTTTTCCCCACTAAAATCAACTGGGAACTCAATGATTACCAAATATTCTTTTAAATTTCTAAAAATGACCTTATTATTAAGACTTGCATTTGATAACCTGAGGTAGGTGCAGATACAAGGAAAAGTTGAGAATTTATGTTAAAATTTTCAACAAAATAAATATATTAAAATATTTTCAGCACATATAAAATTATTCAGTGTAATTATTCTCAAAAAAAAAAAAATACCTTCACTAGCTACTTAGGAAATGGGCATCTGTTGGAGTAAGAAATGCCCACAAATATTGTTTAATTTAGTTCAGTACAGCCTGAAGAATTTTGAATAACTTTTTCATTTTAACTTCTTTTGTCCTTGAAAACACACCTATGAAACTTCAAGTATGGATTTTCAACTTTATTACCAAGTAATTTATTTTAAACATATATAAATTAAAAATAATATGTTAATAAAATTACTTCAGAATAAAAATAAATAAATACACTTCAGTGCAGATTACTCTTGCAATGAGCAGCTGTTTTCAAGTCATGATTAAACCTGAACAATCTGGGCAGGAAAAATTCTAATAAATTTCCAAGAGTGACCTATATCACTACTACCAGCAAGCTTTCCTTTTAGCTCTAGCTGCCTACACAAACAATTAAGCAGAATTTCCAGACCCACATAATCACACCATGTGGATCACACCATGAGCTTTTTGTACTGTACATTTATGGCTGGTTCAGTCTCTTTGCTACACTGAAAGTACTGCCGTACACTTTTAAGTCCTGAATAGATTATGTTTGGTCTATGCTCTAATTTCCTTCCTTTTATTGCAGTGCAAAGCAACTGTAAATGTTTGAATTAAATGGCCACTGCATTAATATGAACCCAAATTCTCAAAGAAGACATACAAATAAATGCAAAATACTGTTTGCATCCTTCTAAAATCAACTGTAAATTACTTTCTTATGATAGTGAAATGCAAATTAGTGTTGAGGCACTGATAACAATGCTTCAAAATTATTCTAGTGCTCCATAAAATGATTTTTTTTACACTCTTTCTGCTAATTTTTCATCTGAAGCATGGTAAGATAACTACATTTCCAGGAGGTAGGACATATGGGTAAAGGAAACTTGGGCAGCAGCATCAGCAGAGGAAGGCAGGAGCTCTTTCAGAGCTTTTTTAGAAAATTACAGATTTCTTTTCAGCAGACCACACCCGAAGCATAAAAGAGCTGTGCTAACCTGAGAAGAGAGGAAGAACATCCTTGAATCACACTATTTCAGCTCTAGCTAATAAAGTTATTGAACCCTGAAAATGCTCATTTTGATAGATACACTGATCTTCGACAGAAGAGATTGGTGATGTATTGCAGTAACTTAAAATATTGCGGAATCTTTGTAACAAACTATCATTTTATGGAAGAATGCAACATATGCTAACCCTGAAGCAACTCCCATTCTTAGCTCAGACTCTTGGCCAGAGTCCCCTTGTCAAAATCGGAAGATAATTTGCTGAACCAAACTTGAACAGCTGAAACACACACACATTCTATTCTGCTGACTCTACTACTACAGCAGTAACATCTGAAAGAGGAGAAATTGCAAATGCCTGGGAAGTGCCTCAAAGAGCAGCAGTTGCTTGCTTGGCAAAGGTGATTCGAGCCTTTAAAAACTTGTGTGTATTTTTTTTTGTGTTTTATTTTTGTTTTTTTGTTGGTTTTTTTGTCTGAATAACCAAATAAGAATATTTATTTTTGCATGTCAATAGTTGCAAAACAGAGGAAATTCTCAAAGTTACTCAGTTTTGCTAATAAAACATGTACTTTGAATTTTTAGTAAGATTTATTATAAAATATTAAAATAAACAAAGCTCTTGCAGTCTACAAACTAATTAGTCCAAAATTATAAATAAGCATTTATGACTCTCTACTCAGGATCTTTTAAAAAACTTTAGTTATTTTTATCATGCTGATAGAGAAAGAAAAATTATCTCTAGTCTATCAGAAAAGCTATTATCCATGTCTAATTTTACTTACCAGTAAACAAAGATTTAATCTTATTTTGCTTCTGTACTGATGCCATATTGGAACAAGATAGAGGTCATTTAATGCTGTAGGTCTTACTTATAGACTTTGCTTTTCATCCTAGTAGGTCTCTGGAGAACCTGAATTTTTCAAAAGTCTTTTCCTGCATACTGGCAATATGAAAAGATCCTTTCTCAGGTATGAGCCTGATTCTCTCACCAGGGATTTGATCCATTCCTAATCAGAAAAGCCATATTAATTAAAAATTCTTCACAATGTCACACACTGGGAAATTTGACTGGGGCAGGTACAAGGGCAGAACCACCCCACTATGACATTTTATTTAAATTTCATTTATTAAGCAGAGTAGATTAAAAAATAGATAGTGATTTTAAAGATTTTTATCCTGCAGCATTATACATTTTTAAAAACAAAACCCTGACAAAAAACCCAGAAAACCTCCAAACCATCCAGCCTAGCTTAGATCAATTAAGTATTTATAAGTCCTGTCTGGAAGCTCAGGACAGTTCCACAGCAGCCATTACATTCAACCTTCCCTAAGAGGTTTATTTTTCAACTATTTATGCCTTCTTCTTTTGTTTTTTTGCACAAACAGATTGTTGGCATAAGCCATAAGCATTATCCATGGAGTCCCAGCACTCTTCCTGTGACTTTCTCTGTCTCTAAGGCCCATCAGCAGGTCACACTTGGGCTACTATCATTCTTTGGTATCTCAACCCTGTGATGCTGTAGGAAGGTAGAGATGCTAATTGCCATTCTCCTTTCCTTCTTTTCCTTTGTTGCTCTCTTCTGCAAACTGGAGTAATCTTCACTGGGGGCAGGTGTAGTCCAGGCCTCACACGAAAATTGCTTTTAGAGAAGCATCACCCCACAGTAGTGTCAAAAGCATTGAAGTTTCCCCTAAAACATCTTGTAGCTTTGTCTGCATGAAATTAATGAGAGAGGTATCAGAATCCTTTTTAAGAATTTCATAGACTCATAGAATCATAGAGTGGTTTGAGTTGGGAGGGACCACCAAGATCATCTGATTCCAACCCCATTGCCCTGGGCAGGGATTTCACTGAAAGCCATTAAAAGAAAGAGAAGAGTAGGGAACGGGAAGAAAGAGCTAAAGATTTCCAAAGAAAGAGAAAAAAAAGCAGTTTTGAAAACAATTTATATTTGGCTTTGCAAGACTCTGCAAATTTTAGCAGAAATAGGGACATATCAAACAATAAAACTACTTAGTTTTCATATAAAATAATTCATTTTAGATTACTAATAAAAATTGTGCAGTCATTCCTGTAAAATCAACTTAAACACTTTGTTATATGAAAAAGAAACCAAAACACAGAGAAAAAAAATATTTCCTTATTTAAATATTTGCCTGAGAATAAACTAAAAAAGATGTGAATATGAAAATATGCATTAAAGAAAACGAATCAAAAAAATCTCATTAATGAATATGTATTTGTTTTCTAAGCAGTCATAATCCATATCTTACTCTGGGAGCTAGCTGATTTTAGACTGCACCTAGATAGAGCTGATCAGTGAGATGATAAACTTTTCAGTGAGCTTAAAATGTATTTAAAACACTTAGCTTTACTAATTTTCTTCTTGTTGAACTGTAATTTATGTTGTCATAAATACAATGTAATTCTCTTGATGTCATATGATATTATATAGGTTTCATACCAATGTAAATGATAGAAGAATCAATCCATAAACTTGCTCTAGTTCTGCTTCATCATTACTATGTTGTGGGTGAGACTTACAGATAATTTGCTGTGAAAAGTAAATTATTTGAATTACAATGCATTCGCTTTCACAGCACCATTTCCATCTGCTTAGCTTCTCTGGAGGGTTAGTTCTGTTTGACACATCATTATATTTTTTGTTATAATCTTTTATTAACAACAAACAAATATGTTGACAGTGCAAAACATTTTCTTTCATGAGCAGTAAGAGATAAGCAAACTACTTAGCAAATAGAAAAAATATATGACAGAGTGGAGGTAATACAAATAATAGGTTACATTGAACATAAACACTGTCATAAGCTTTAGATCAAAGTCTTGTTTCTAATTAATTCATCCCATTTGAATGTTTCCCTAAGTAATGTTGTTCCATTGCTACATGTTGCTAGCAGTATTTTTATTCCAACTCTCTTGTGTCTTTTATTGCAGTAAGCCATATTCCTTTAGGGCTCAATTCTGCAGTCTTCACTCAATCTTAATTCCCAGTTCAGTCTGGGGGCAGGATTTGCTTGAACAAGGACAAAAGAATTTAGTCTCTAGTGTGTAGTTATAACAGTATTCTCAAAGCCTAAATGCATTATATTTTAGCAGAGTCTAGAATTTAATATGGAACAGAAGTGTCTTAAATTCTGCCTCGCTTTCTGCTTCTGAATTTTGTCAGATAAGTTTCTCGGCTTCCTTTCTCCATTAACATTGCCACCAATAAGATAAGTAGAATAATAAATAAGCTTCTCTGACAGATAATTTGATTAAAGGCTCTGTGCACCTATTGTAGGTCAGATGCTGTGAGAGAGATCTCTCATACAGTATAAAGCTCAGATCACCCACTTAACGTTTTCCTTTTTATGTTACTTTTTATGTGAATCTAGGGATTCCAGAGAAAAATTCCTTGGGCAATCTGGAGTCAGCCACAAAGTGTTTAAGAGACTAGTGTACATTGTAGCTGAAGTATTAGTTCCCAGGAACCCATGACTTTTGCAGTATGGAAAAGGGGCACACAACTATCTTTGCTTCTCCCCCTCCAGCTGTAGCAGACATACAAGAATTACACTCTGGATATGAGGAAATATCATTACTTTATTTTCCAAGGTCTTGCACATATTTCAAGCTCTACTGCCTGGCATGTTTTATGCAAGTTAAACATCTGTCTTGCCTATCAGAAAAGTGTCATAGCTCAAGTTCTCCAAGTCAAACAAGATATAGCACAACTCACATTGTTCTGTTCCAAATATTAAACTGTGGAACAAATTAACCATCTGTAAGAATATATGCAATTATCCTATTCCAACATAATTTTGCCTTCTACCTTGAGCTCTGATAGGAATGTCCTCTAAATCAACAGCATTTACTGTTAAAAACTTCTAAATAAAATTTGAAGGACTGCAACAGAAGTTAATTTAGATTACCATACACAGTGACTGGAATGACATATAACAGAGCTCAAGTGCAATTGTAGACTGCTACAGAGCACGTTACAGATTCACTGAAAGAGTACAGAAGGTTTTCTGAAGGGCTGAGGAATGTGAACTCATCCCATGTTACACCGTGCACAGGTCTGTAATACTCATCTTTAGCAAAAAGCAGCATATGCCCATAGGAAAATGTTCCTTGTACATGAGTCTAATGCACATTTGTGGAAAGGAACACAGTAAAGTCAGCCCTGAGCTTTAGATCTTGTAGACCATAATCTAAAATCTGGATCATCAATGACTTTAAAAGCCATCATGAGAATCTCTTTTTTGTCCCCACATCTCCTTTTATACACTTTTAGTCTCTTTCCTGTATGACCCAGAAAAAAAAAAAAAAAAAAATCCCACATACCCCTTTATGTCACATATTCTATTTTTCTAATGTGCTTTTCATAAATATTATCCTTCATATGCAACCAAGGTTTTTTAACGCCATCATTTTGTCATCCTCCAAAATGTTAAATTTGCTTTAATTTCTCTGTTACATGATCCTTCTCATTGTATCTTATTTTCATGGTTGAAGCCCTTCACTTCTGTGAAGTTAAGCTAAGAAGTTAAAACTGAATAAAATCTTTATAATGTAGCTAATATAAAGTATAGGCATATCTTTAAAAAATAACAGTATCCTGACTTATCATTTTTTAAAGAACACTATTATAACATTTCTAAAATGATTTCATTTCCCTAAACCTAAGCACAAAATTATCTCTTTAAAAGTGAACAAAAAGATTTGACCAAGAAAAGGAAATTTAATGCAAATGGTTTTAGTTAAATGAGGATTAGTATACTCTTTTCAATCTGTAATTCCTGCATGCAATATACCCCCGAAAGTATTAATCAAATTGTGAAAGTGTGCCTGCATCATAGTGGCAAGAATTCAAAGAAAAGATTTAAAAAATGGAAGTGAAAAATGACCATTCCTATGTATTGTTCTTCTTAGAATAGCATATTTTGAAATCAGGCTGGATCATCCATGTGGAAGTTTTATTTATTGTTGGTACTAAAGAAACTTCCATCAACAAAAAACTTCTAGAAAAACAGTATGGGATGTTAAAGAGTATAAAGCAACCTCTCATTTTCTAATGGATACATTTTTCTAACCTGACCATTCCTTATGTACCTTTAATAATGATTTATTTTTCAAGATCCCAGTCATGACTTCACTCTCCTTATATGAGAGCCAAAAGAGCTGTTTAGAGATGATGAAGTCCTATGTGAACTCCTCTTTAAAGCTTAATTATTGTAAGCTATCTCTAGCCCACATAAAAGCCAATTAAGAGGCAGTATGAATGGCTATATTAAATATAAATAATATCAATGGCTTGTATTCTCTCAGCATGATTTGGTTTAAACATTTAAACTATGAATAACTATGGAAATTTTTTTTGTAGCACTCCTGAGATAAAGTTGTTTATAGGAGCATTTCTTCAAGCTATAAAAATTTGCATTTATATCTAGACTATGTTGTTCTAAGCCACAGGTATCATGAACAATTAAAGATCTCTGTCAAACCCTGGGAGAATCTGAAACACATGAATATGGTATTATTTCATTAACCACTGTGTGAGATTAAGATGCTTTCCTGGATAAATAAAACAAAAAAATGCACCAAAAACTTTGGAACCGACAATTATTGAAATTAACCATAAAAATTATGTCAATGTTTCTATCAGTTTGAGAATTCCAAGGAAAAATACATCCTTGGTAGGATAATGTCAGTAAAAGATGCTGATGTACACTTTTATCCAACAGTTTTATCCAATGTGGAAATATTTAATATAATATCTTGTCAATTATTCTTTAAATTCAGACAATTTTGTTGTGTGACTGAATCCATGGCTACACTGTTGCTGAGGATTCATTCTGCTATTCAATTTGTGCCCTACATCTCAAATATGACTGTCTCTTAGCCTTACTGGATTTCCAGATTTCTTCTCAAATAAACTGGCTGTGCAGAATTCCACATTAGACAAAATAGCAGAGAAATGAGCTAGGGATCTCCTACTGCCAGCTCCAGATATTCTGGTCATTTGGAAAACCATAACCGGTATTTAAATGAATACAGAGTTGTTTCCAAAAGCCACCATTTCCATAGATATAATGGCAATTCATTATAAAGGTAGGCCAAGGGGTTTAGTTCTGCAAATGTTCCTTTCAGCTTCCTGCATATGTGCCAACAAACAACCAAACTCACAGAAAAAACAAAAGCCTGGTGCTGCTGGGCACAACTGCAGATAAAATGATAACATACTCACACTTTGCCAGAGTCCCTGCTGCAACTGAATAATGCCTTCACCCTGGATTGGAAAAGCATCATTATGCAGCTTCTGGTACCTGGGTTCTGGCCTTCTAAACTGTGGGGTTTTTATCCTTCAGAAATGACTGTATGTAGATTTATATAGGGGAAAGAAACTGCTTATTAATTATCTTTCCATCAAGAGGGTGATATGCAAACTCCCTAGTCCATGTATGTCTTAGTGATTTAAGGAATGGATTCAAAGTATGATGAGGAGTTTTAGATTTGCTAAAATAGGTTGTTTAATCAAGCATCCTCTGCAGAAATGCTGCTACAAAAATTCTAATTAAAATGTAACTTGAGGTGTCTTCACCAATTCTAATCTAATGGGATCTAATCCCTATTTTAGGTAAATTAACTCAGGTCTTAATTTGCTCAGATTTCCCTTAGAGTGTTCTTTATTTAAGGAAAGAGTAGCTTGCTACAATGCTTCGGTCTTCTGGGCCAGTGGTTTCATCCCCTCAATATTTGTCTATAAGATGAAGATACATTCAATATCTAGTATTTCCTATATTAAACAACAATGGTATTTTTTGAGAAGTGAATACCACCAAAAGACTTATATAGGTGCACTTGTATGTCCCCTCATTGTGCTCCCATGTCAGCTGTCTTAGATTCAATATCTTTTTACTGGTCACATTAGATGGAGTTCAAATATTTAAAGTAAATATGTTAGGACCACTCTATATCATAAAACACATTAAGACAAGAGCCAGTCATCTCAAGTAAATTCTGAATCAATAACAAATGTCAACAAGACAACAAAATGAGACATTTATATTTGAAACACTGGAAAATACTACACAGTCAGAAGATTACTTGACATTTTTTATGACTTTTGCTTAAAATGTAAAACCTCCTGGGATTTCTAAAGTGATAAGGAATCTCAGAGGATGTTTATTATGAAGTGTGCACAATTCCTAGTTTTTAAATTAACTACTCTATTTCTCATTTTAATCTGGTCCATCAATCATAACTAGTCTGCCATTTAGCAACACTTGGTAGAAAAGTTGTAATTTTAAAATCCTTTTTTAAGTGATAATTTTAAGAGTTATTTTTAAAGGACATTTGTAAGCCCAGGGAACAATACATGCATCAAAAGAAATAGAATCAATTTGAGAAAGACTGGTACACAAGAAACAAAAGGTAAAACCCAACCAAACCAAAATAAATGGCAAAGCCCCAGAGACATTCTAATCATATTTACATCCAAAATAACAGATGACAGATTACTTTCACTATGGTTTTGTTTACTGCAACAAGCAGTGTCTGAACCATAGGAGATAAAGAACCAAAACAAGAATGACTTGATGCTTGATGGATTATATGCATATATAATTAATAATAAAATATTTATCTCCTGGTATCATAGTCAGTACATAAAATAGTCCTGCATTCACCACAATGGTGGTGAATATTGTTTTTTATACTAGATTGACACCTAAGAACAGTTGGGATGTCAACAGAAAACCACAAAAAAAAAAATGACACAAGGATCAGCAAGGAATAGAATCAGCATACATGTGAGAGATATTTAACACTATGTTTAGAAAGTATAAAATTTTTGCTCTGTTTGGTTTAAAAGAAACACAAAAAACATGCAAGTCTATTGAGAATCAATTTTAATGTTGCTTTAAATCAAGTTCTGTTCTTGAAATGGTCTACGACTTCTCATTTTAGAGAGCTGGTCACAAGAGGGCAACATAGTTACATGCATATGGAGCAGCTCTGACACTCCTCCCAATGAAAATTAGTAGTATGAAAAAGTACAAAATAAGGCATGAAAGCTGGTTATTGGTCAGTATTTCTAACAGAGTAAATATTTGATTAAAATTACAAAAGTTAACCTTAACACTGTCCCTCTATACAAGTTCCATAATACAATCTGGTCACAGTGTGATATGGTATTTTCAAAAAAAAAAATGTCTAAGTTTCATTCAGTGCTCACTGAATTCTTAAAGGATCTGCCTGCTCCTGTTGGAAATCTGCATGAATTTTCCCAGATCCATGCAAGTATCTCTCACATGCTACAAGTAAGCCAGAATACAGTCTGAAAATGCCATTATCATTGGAATTTCATCTCCTACAAGACTCTGATGCCCTTTCTTAACTCATTGATTATAAATTACTTTCATCTGTACAATGAATAAACTAGGTATCTTAGTGATTAAGGAATATGAGCTGTTTTGGGTGGAACATTCAACTTTAATTGTTTCATTATTTTCTTAAGTGTCCCAGGTCTTAAAGTCATGATTTGTAGGTTTCAAAGACTCTCTTTTTAAAAGCAGAGAAAAATCTTCCAAAAGTATTTCATAATTAGTTTTTATGTAGAACTAGCCTTACAAATATTCTGATAGAGAAACCTTTGTAGCTCTGATATTCTGAAAAGACGAAGGCCTTTTTCTTTGTGCTGATTGTCACTCTCAAGGTAACTCACTGTATTTGTACTGGATTTAAGTTGTGCAACACGCAAAAGAGCCATGAGAACTTCCACCAGAGGTACAGTGTTGATTTGAAATATTGCCATTATTAATTACTACAGCAACATCAGAAATTGTGTACAGGAAATCAAGTGGAACAAGACTTCCAAGGACTCTCTGACAATGTCAGACAAAAATAAGTTCCAATCACTATAGTAACAGCTGTGAGCAACACTGTGATTGTGTTTCAGTCAGTGGCAAAGCTCCCACAAATATCAGAGAGGCCTAGAATTCACTTTCTGACAGTCATCCATGAGCTGCACAACTAGACTTGACATTTTAGACATGGAATAAAAATATTGAATTTCTCTACAGCTTGCTTGTAGATGAGTTCATTTACATTGTCTATAATGCTTGAGTGCCTAACCAATATACTGAAAATTCTGTAAAGCCAAAGTCCAAATTTCTTTGAGGACAGAGGCTTAAATATGCAGACCTCACTTACTGAATAAATCTCTGAGAAAATTTTGTTGATTGTTTTGTTTTCTTTCCACAATCAGCCTACCAGTCTTCTCCAGCACATTCAAAAGTTTTCAAATCTCTCTTATATCTGGAGTGAAAAAAATGGGAAGAGGAGACAGAGGAGAGAAAAAACATAATTTGAGATGAAATTCCAGGACAAAATCTGGTCATACATATTAAAAAATTAAGCATATTGCTCTGACAATTTTAAGAAAAGGCACTATATCAACATTTTAAATTTTCTACAGTTTTATAATCTTTAATTTAAAGAGAAATAAATGGGGTTTAAATAAGTTTTGATTTTTTTTTTTAATTTCTAGCCACCTTGAGCAAAATTGGGACTAATGAGAATTTCTCTTATATTACATTTTGTTCTATGGAAAACTCAATGAAAATGTAATTTGGTGTGATAATTCTTCTGGCTGTGTAGTCTGTAACACACCAGTCCATTTAATCTTAGACCTTCAAATGCCATGATCATTCTCCATTTATAAATCACAAAACAAGAAGACAAAGATGAGGTGTTAGTCATTTTTACTGCCTTTTTCATCATGGTGTCATCATGGTTTTTTTGTTTCATTTACCTGTTCTCAGATGAACTCCTGAAGACTTACCCTAGGTTTTAAAGTAGAACCCAACCAGAAGAGTTACTGACCAGACACATGAAATAATTACATTAACAGCCAAAAAAGTTGTTGGATTACACCCTCCTGATAGATTACCCAAGGTGAAGTAAAAATGCAGCCACATTAGAGCTAATTCAGGAAAAATAAAGGCATGTCCTGCATATGATCCATCTCACTGATGGCTATATATCTGTGGAATCTGTACTCAAGACTAATGATTTGTGTGAGAAAGAGCAGGTGATGCACAGAGGACAACCAATACCTAGCAAAAATGCATGCTGTGATGGCTGCAATCTAAAAAAGAGAAAAATGTGCTGAAAACCTTTTTAGAGCAAAACTCCCATCAAGCTGTAAAACAGAGAATTAAATCAGAAAACAATGTAAAATTATATCTGTATAAAATAGTATGGATATCAAATTACAACATTAATTCTTCTGTGTCAATAGAGTAGAAAACTAAGGAGCTGATTTTTCCTAGTAGTTCTTACTGATTTGAAATGGCCCCTGAGTGCAATAATTGAACCAGGCTTCACTGCTTGAACTGAAATATCCCCTCAACCTACAAGAAAACTGTAGGTAGGTGATTCTAAAGAAATAATTTCTAATATTCTTTCTTTAATTTTTAAATTTTACTTTGCTGCACATATCAATAAAAAAAATAAACATTATGGCAAAACATACAATAAGGTTTAAGAACTGTAGTAGTGAACAGTAAATGTACGAAGCATTCAATTTTCCATATACTGTAGAGATTTACTTTAATCCTTATGTATTCACTTTCACTACTTCTGAGATAAATCTTCGTGTGCTTCCTTGTGGGATGCAAACCATCCTCCAAGGACAGGTCAGCAACCTCAAAACTCCTTCCACTGCTTTCTTCAAGGAGCACAACGGGAGTGAGTAATTACAGAAATTTCAACAACCAAGACTCTTCTCTCTCCTACTGGTCAGGTCTTTTAAAGGTACTATTATCCCCTAACGACCTGTTAAGTCTCTGAAAGAAATACAGCACATAAAATTCCAGCTGCTTGCTTTTTCTGCCTAGCTCCAGCATGATGGAAATCAGGAACCCCTGACTGTGTTATGGCCCTGTGTCAACTCTTCTGCTGCTGCTGTCACCCACAGTAGCTCTCTTTTCATGACAGGTTCCTCCTCATTAACTTCTGCTTTCCTACCGCTGGTGAAATCCACGCACCCATTCTGTTGCACAGATGTATTTCAGGCTGTCACTTGCTCAAGACTCAGGACCTCATTCAAAGTCCAGTGAATCTTCCCATCATTTTAAGATTATTTGTATCTGAATTGAGACCTGATAAATGTAAAAGGACTTGATTAGTTGTTTTTCATGTTTCCTGCTTTCACTACTTTAATGACAATTTTGACACTCCTTCCAAAAAGCAAAGGAAATACACTCTAACATGAACCTTTTTAACATGTGATGCATTCAGAGAAAAAAATACTTCCTTGCAATACAAAAACAAAACAAAACAAAAACAAAAACAACAACCAAATGAAAAAAAACCCACAAACTTTTAGAAATTTCACTGTGGAAGTACTGGGAGGGACAAATAGGTGTCTACATATAAGTCCTGTGGGAAGTGCTAAAACACTATCTGGTTAGAAGTTTTCTCTAAAATAAGTGAGTGCCACTAATTCAATCTCTAAATAATAAAACATAAAACAATAAAAAGTGGATAAAGGTACTTTGATATAGATGCCCAATAATATTTGCTAAAATTTTAGTGACATTAACAAATAGCTATTTATTCTAACATTTTCACACACAGCTAAAAAAGCCTGAGTCCTTTTACCAAATCTTTCTTTTTCTATAAATACCCAGCCTCTGCAGCTTCTCATGAAGTCCAGTGGGATCCAGATGCATTCATAATCATTAAAACCAGGACATGTTTTCACATTATCTACAAAGACTCAGATTTCTGAGATGATTATTGATGTCACAATTGAAATGTTGATCTCAATGAAGCAATCAAATTTTAGAAAAGCCAGCAACTTATTTGAACAACATTTAAAAAGGTCTCTTTATTATACAACTTAAAAATTAGTATATATGTAGAACCAGAAGATGTCTCCCATGAAATATGTTTAAAGTATTGGTAGTACTGTTCCTTTTAAAAAATACTTTGTGGTACATGCAGTACAATAATATTCTTAATGAGAAGGTTCAGTTAATAACATGCATAAACAATTAGCAACTGGATTTCACTTAGATTTTTCAATGATTAGTTCTGTGTTTTTCTCTTACAAATTCTGAAATGCCAGGAAAATGTATGAGCATGCTGGAAGCTTTTTTGCATGAGGGATATAGCATGTCAGAACCTCCTACTCAGAACTCACTACTCCAAATATCTGATAAATTCTAACAAGGTGTTCCTTCTACAAGACTTTCTATCCTACACAGGCTTTAAAAGATACTATTTCCTTAATTTAATTTCCCACCAAAATTCAGTAATGGGAACTACTCAATAATCTAGTAGAAATATCTTCTTAAAATTAGCAACCATTGCGTCATACAAACAGGGACCTACATTTACCTGAAAAACCATAATCTTCAGAAACATTTGAATCAGTGAAGTTCTACTCCATCCTGGAGTTCAAAATTTTTACAAGGTTACAAATAATCCTTCGTAATTTGATTTACTATATTCTGGGTCAGAAACTCAGGATTTAGTCCAAATTACTTCACTAAGTTCCATATTTAATTGTCTTGAACTTGTGCTTTAGATAAGTTGAGGCAATAGGCAAGAATAAGCTTCTTTCTCTTTAAATAGCTGTAAAATGGACAGATAGTAAATATCACTCCTAGCTATGCTATTCTCTGTTGTTGCAATTTGTAAAGATGATAGAATTCAAGCACAAGCCTGCTTGAGTTCAAAAAAAGACAGCAATAGTTCAAGTCTTCCTCATACAAAGTGATGGAGATGAGCAACACCCATCTGTAACTCCTCTGTCACCAAGATACTTTAAATATATTCATTTTCAGTCTGAAAACATTCTGCATATTGTCAACAAAAATAATACTGTATATTGTCAGATGCACTGCATTTCCACAGCTCTGCTTTTTTGTCAGAAAAGACAAGTAAATAACCCCCAATCTCTTTCTACTTTGCTTAATTTGTTTCTGTTATCTCAAAGCAGACTATTATTGTGTTTATAAATCAAAGCGTAATGCTTCTTAACTTCATGACAATTTCAGCTGGGTGGAACAATCTGGGGGACTAGAAGCTTCACACACATCTGCTGGTGAGTTACAAAGATCTGTAAATATGCAAAACTGGCAATCTGGACCATCTCCCATGCTTCCCTATCATAAACACTGTGGCTAGTGCTATATTGAGACACTGATTTTAAAGAGAAGATAGAACTAAGAAAATACATCAAAGCTGAGAAGCAATTTAATCCCCAAAACCTTGGACTTTCCTAAACTAGACTAAATTATACAACCTCAGCAGTATCAAGGAAAGCTTTTAGTGATTTAAGTGGAGGGAAAGATGGCATACCTAGGATAGTGTAAGTGAAGTTCCTAAAACTAGATTGCATCCCTCAGAAAACTGTGACAGTTCATGGAGCAATCTAGAGTCCAACAGTAGAGAGTAAACACACATAGACCTAGGAGAATCTTCAGCTAATGTTTGCTCAGTTCTCACTGAGCTCTGGAACACCTGGTGGAAAGCCTGGGTCTTTCTCCAATTCCTGCTAGCAAGGCTCTGAACCATAATCTCCACTCCAGTGGAATAATCCTCTACAGCTGCTCTAACTCCAAGAGCTACATATCTGAATATCAGTTTAACTCCTTTAGACAAGCATGGGTGCAATTAGGACTGAAAAAGTAATTTTTGTCTTTAGTGGAAGACTTAATTAAGGAAGAGAGCCACAGGGACAAAAACATTTTCTAATTATGCATGGAAATCCAGAATTTGGATAGGTCCCATCTCCTCTTTTTCTGGGGGCATGTTCCTTACTTCTGTTTTTAGCCTCAGTTATATTCTCTAGTCCTTCAAATATTGCATTTAAGATCCTTCTGATACAATTTCATTGTTTTAGTTTAACTTACAAAAAACCAGCAGATTAAAGCAGAAATAAGAGCTTGAAGTAGTGATGGACAGAGTTGCTGATATAAAGTAGAGGTATAATGGGTTTACTGTTTTTTTGCCAGTGCAGGCAAGAATTATTACCAGCACCAAATTCATTCTGGCCCTCCAAATTTTCTTCAAGAAGAGGAGATTTTAGATACAGCCAGCAAAAATCCCAAGCCTATTTGCAGACAACTGAAGAATGAAGATGCTTGACTAAAAGTGGAAAACTGAATATATTATATGATATTACTTCACAAATGGAAAACAGTTGTTTGAAAGCATTTTTCTTTTTCAGGAAAGTGGTGCTGCCTTTTCATTTCACTTGCACAGCAAAGCTGCACTTCCACTCTCTTCTCACCCCTTCTCAAAATAAAAGAAAATAAATGCAACATTAGAAAGATGAAGACTGGTATGAAGATATCAAAGTCTATATTCTAATTTAAAAATGTCTGGAAAGACATCTGTGTGATGCTTCTATTAAAGATTTATGACCTTGATAATACTGTTAGTTCTATATTCTATGGCAAACTATAAAATGCTTTTCAAAATCTTTTTCTTTGCTAATGGGAAAGACTAACTTCTCAAGCACAATATGGTTTATATGTTTGCTTATTTGAACATATTGATTGATTAAAAATGTAAATATATTTAGGGCTGGATTTCTTTCAATTCACTTTGATTTGTGATGTTTTTTAAACTAATTAGGAGTAGTTTGGACAAAAAAATGCGTACCCTATAATAAAAGAACTTTAATCTATTTACTAATAATTCACTTTCCAAAACTAGGAAAAACTTACTCTTTGAGATTTCCATTTCCACTAAATAAGAACACAGAGAAAGGTTAGCTTTGTCATACATTCCCACAGAATTATTGAAGGAGATGAACAGTGAATACTTTTAAAATAATTAAAATTTCAATTATGTCTATAATACCTTTGACTCTTAAAACACTTGTTCATATCTTGGGAAAACATTTTCTTACTTTGATAAAGAGCTGTAATGAAATAATAATCCAATAATATGAAAAGTATGCGTGGACATTTTGAGAAGATGATTGATGTTAAACAAAATAAATTAATCTCAGCTCTAGACAAATTATTCATCATTTTTATTTACTGAAAAAAACCCGCATGTATTTCATTCTCATTAATTTTGTCACAGGAACTTTAATTTGAGTTCTGGTAACTAAAGATTAGGGGATATAATACATTAATGAAAAGTTTGACTACATAATGTTATAGACCTATAATTGTTATAGATACAGAGAGAAAATACTTTTTTAATGCAGCTGGTGTGTCTAGTAAAAATAAATTTGAAACCAGTGATCTGATCTGGCATACCCTGGAATTATGGAAGACTTCTTATTAATTTTAATGGTTATCAAAAGATCATAGATTTGAGCAAGGTTTCATTGTAGTTTCAGTCTGTTGAATACCCATTAAAATCTTGACTGCTAAATCTGTGATTTCACAGAGGTAAATTGAAATTTATGGTGATTTACTAAAGTTGGGTAATAATTCTTTATAGCTCAAAGACTTTCATCATTTAGTCTCAAGCATTCTGGATTTGTCAAACACAAGGTGCTTGAAGAACAGTGGGGAAGATGATCTAGCTTTGATCATAATTTGTGTTATTTCTGTTTGTTACAGAGCACTTCTATTTGCATTCTTCATGACTCCGGGCCCTGAAAAGGGATTCAGACTTCTCTCTATTCTCTATTCAGTGCTATGGGAATTCAGCAAACGTGCTCAGCTCAACTGGGAGAGCTTTTCTGGGGTTTGTTGATTTTGCAGTTTGCTCTCAAATATAGCAGGAAATGTTGGCTGATGTTTTTAGGGTTGCATAAGGGATTTTGATGACCAGTTTCCATTAAAATTAATGAGCATTGAGCACACAAATCCCACTGGTAATCTCACCCTTTCTGGCATTAAAACAATAAAAGTTGGAGAGGAGTGACATGTAAAATAAAATTTATGTTGCATTAAAAAAGAAAATCTAGCTCGCTATGAAACCATTCAGCAGTCCCTTTCCCTCAGTCTTCAGTGAAATCATTTATGAAAACTCCATGAAAGCACTTTTATTACAGCTCTAGATGCTCATACTTGGACCTTGCTTTATGTGGGTTATTTGACTGATATTTATTTTATATTACAGTACATTTCTGAAACTTTGACCTCTAATTTATAACAGGAAGGAGCCATAGTAATAATAAAAAATGGCAGCAGGACCTTCAGGTTTTAAAAATTTTGCTGATGCTTTATGTCTTTCACATTGCATTTTCATTGACTTATTAAGAGTTTCTGAGCACTAGACACACCTTTGTTCTAACTGTTTAGGAATCCATCCTGCATGATGTAATCCTAAAAATGGAAAGCAGGAAGAACATACTTGAAGCATTTAGTGCTGCTATTAAAAACTATGTTCTGCAGGACAGGTTCACTATTGATATCACAGAAGTTTGAGAATAAAAGAGATATATTGATATACCACAAATGCTTTTAAAAGATTTTTTAGTGTTAGGAGAGAACTGAAAGATTTTTAGCATCCAGCTCAATAAAGCAGTGGCAAATCTTAAGTTTATATGACACATGAAATGACTAGAAAAATGAATTTATTCTCATGATACAAAATGAAGCAAAACAACAGAAAACCAAAGTATTTTGAAAAGTATTTATCCAAAACTTAGACAAAAAGTTGAAAAAAAATCAGAAAACTATCAGTGGCCATACAAAAAAGAAAACTTTTTGTCTGACATTTATTTGATGGAAAGGATCTTTAAAAGTCCCTTTCTGCTGTAAGAAGCAAAATTAACATAACTTTTGAGGAATATCAGTCAAAAACCTAACACTTAATCTTGTTGATGGAATTTTAAATTTTTGAGAAAATATACTTTTAACTGGAAAAATGGTAATATGGAAAGTGTTCTACAGTAAAAGTATTTCTCTCAAAAATACAGAACACTTTATACAATTTATTCCAAATAAATATATATAAATATATATAAAAATATATATATTTATATATAATTGTATATAAATATACAATTATTTACATATTTATTATGTAAAATTTATAATTTTACATATTTTCACTTTTATAAATCATTAGTAAATTCCAAATAATTATATGTTGACTCTTAGGGGTTTTTTTAAATTATTAACATATATATTTCATTATTTTTCTTACTTAAGCTAAATATTTTTTTAAATTTTGGGTTTTCTGTCTATACTTTTTCCTGTCCCCACTTATTTCAAGAGTAGCTTTATACTTGTTTTGCAAAAAAAAAAGGACTAGAAATTCTTGGTGGAAAAGCTAAACATGATTCAGTAGTGTGTCCTTGTATTACAGAAGTCCAAATATATATACAGAGATGGAATCATAAAGGCAGACTGCAAGGGACTTCAAGTTTAGCCCATCCTGTTACACAAAGCAGGATCATCTGTGCTGTCAGACTAGTTTACTCGGGGCTTTGTCCGGTCAGCTATTGAAAACATCCTAAAACAGGGAATGCACAGCCTTTCTGGGCACCCTGCTCTACTACCTGCCTGTTCTCAGAGTGAAAAAGTGTTTCTCAAAAGCCAGTCTGAATTCATCTTATACTCATTGTCTCATATCTTCCCACCTTGCACCAGTGGGAAGAGACCCCTCTCAGCCTTTGATAACCTTTGCACAGGTGCTGAGGCATTCTTGATAAGCACTCCTGAGATGATCTCTTCTCCAAACTAACAAGCCCCTCTTCCTCAGTTTCTTCCCACAGGTCAAAGGCTACAGTCCCTGGCCAGTATCCTCTGCTGTACCAACTTATCAATTTCTTTCTAATGCTGAGGGACTCAAAAGTAGATGAAGTATTTCGGATGGGATCTCACAGATTCCAAGTAGCAAGAATTAACACCTCCTGTCATTGTTCTGGCAATGCCCAATAAATACTTCCCAGGGCACCCTTCTCCTTTGTTATACTTTCTAAGCTTTATTTGTTGCAATTGTTTTATGTTTCAATTTCCTGATTCTCTTTTCACAGTTGCACTCTTCTTTAGTGCTCATCCTCAGTAATTTGACATAGTCACACTTCCTGTGACATTCTTTCTTCACTTTTTATTCCTTGAATATATATTTGTGGAAGTGTTACATTTTTAAACTGATTTTTACTTCATTTATGATTTTAATATTGCCTGTGTCCCTCTCTTGACCTCCTTTTTCCTTTAGGAATGAGGCCCAGTTAATCCTACCTAACACTCTCCTTGGCTAACTGCAAATTGTAAACGGCAAAGTTCATCAACTCGTTTCATGTGGAATTTCTCTTACCCATTCCATGCTATGGATTCCACTGCATTCTTATATGTTGCAAGTACAGGAAATGTTTACCTTGAGAGTGGTTCTTCTAACAAACAAAAACAATTTCCCCGTTTTCAAGGGGAATCAAAATCTATATTTTCAGGTTTGCCCTACCTGAACTTTGAGATGTGCTTATCATAGTGTTAAATTCAATCCAGTAGTAATAAAACATTTTTTTTTTAATGGTTGAAACCAAAGGTTCCTCATCTGGGAAACTTTCATATTGGATGGATTTTTTTTTTTTAATTTTCCAGTTCCTTATTTTCTTGACCACAAATGCAAATAGAAAAATGGACCAGTCTTAAATTTTAGAAATTTTGTATAGCACAGACTATGATATTTTACAGAATATGAGTATCAGAATGCATTGATTGTAGCTGAAAATGAAAGACAAAAGTTTAGGAAATTAAAAGCAACATTTGTTCTGCTGAAATAAGCCATAAATATTCTGGCTGAAGGTCAGAATATTTATTTTTTTTTTCAGAACCATTAAAATCAAACCACTGAGTGTTGTTCTTCTGAAAAACAGTTTTTAATTATTAAAAAAAAAAAACAACCCTACAATGAGAAACTTGCCATGTATCTTCTACTATTGTCACCATCATAGTGGTTTCATATAATTCTTTGAGGCACCCCTCAGGGGCTGTGATTTTTTTCCTCAAATTAGAAAAAGAACAGACATGAATGAAAAATATTGTTTTCCACAAAAAGCTTAGGATTTAAAAACAATAAACATAAAAAAAAAAAAAAGATTGGAAAGGATTTTTTAAGATCAAAAATTCCCTGTTCTAAGCAAAATGAACTTCAAAGAACATGCTTAACGCCGTGTCCACTTGGGCTTTGAATGTCTCCAAAGATGAAGATATTTCAGCCTCTCTGGGCATTTGTGCCAGTGTTCAACCACCTTTTGGTGAAACACTTTTTTTTTTAATATTGTATAGATGGTGTGGGCAGATTGCTTGTTAACAGGTGGGGACAAAAGGGGACAGATTATTGCCATAAGGGTACACTTGCTTGTAAAATCAGATTTTTTTGAACAGGATGGCCAGTTACTCGTCAAATGGCCATGGGAGCTCCTGTTACAAAAGGTCCTTCCAGCGACATCTTTACCTGGCTCCAACAAGATTCTTTTGTGCTCAATTCCAATAATCCATCTGTCCCACAGTTCTGCCAATGACTCTGGCCCACACATAATTAGTCTTGTTTCTTGAATGTCTTATCTACCTATTAAAGATTATTCTACCTGACCATCTGTGCAGGAAAAATTCCTACTTTCTACCACTGTCTAAACAGGATCGTATCAGTAACAGCATTGTCCTAACGGAGTCTGTGGAGTGAAGGACCAGATTCTCCCCATGGGAAGTTAACCAACACACTGACACATGCAAATTGGACTATACACAGTGGGGGCTGATTGAGGCAATTTCTAAAGCTCCTATATATAAATTAAATATTTAATTGTGAAGGTGGCTTGGACTTCAGTCTCTCATCCAATTTCAAGTCAGCTTGTTCTCTCATATCAGTTCCTTATCTCACGTACATAGGTGAATAGTGAGACCATCCAGGAGTTTACCGATTGAGGTGCACTCTAATATCTAGTCCAGTCTTACAAAAGACTTGCTTTTCATGTCTAATTATGCAGCTTATGTCCCATAGCACTCGCTACACATATAATTAATCAGAATTCTTTGCTCCTTGCCCTTTCACTGAACTTGAAAAATAGGCTGACTATCATCTCCATCGCCTTAAAAAACCTCTTTTAGGCAGTGGAAGAGTGTAATTAGGTCTCCTCTTAGCCTTACTATCTCTTCTTCGGGGTAAACAAGCCCAGTTTCTTCAGATTCTCATCATATGTCCAGTGTTCCAGTTTCCTCCCCAGCTTTGACTTTCTCCTTGTAATCAATATTTGCTTTGCATGGGGCATACCAAAGCTGGCTCTGTGCTTCAGATATGGTCTCATACAGCCACCTCACTGAGAAGCCACACAGTTTCATTCTTCATTGAGGTATTTGATATCAGGAGGTTGCAAAACCAGCCACTGAAAGGAAACCTGTCCTGTGCTGTTTCACAAACACCATTGCATTGATTCTAGAAGTCATGTTTATATCAATCCCTTCAAGATTTTAGCCCCTCAAGCTTTAAATCAAACTCTGCAGATTTTGCTTAGTTGTTAGTTGTAGCCAGACAGTTATAATTAAGCAATGTGATTATTTTATGCTTGGCTAGACTTTTGTTTTAAGGTAAAAGGAAGACAGTCCCAGTATTAATGGGCAGTCTGGAAAACAGCCATCACTAGTGAAATCAGCAGAACTGGGCAGTGGCTGGATGAAAAGTAATTCCATGGTGAGAGATTTTGAGCACCCTCATTGACCACCCACTCAAAAGAGACCCCTGCCTCAAATGAAGGGAAGAACTGCACATGTTTTCATTTAACATGAAAAATGAGAGATATAGCAAGCAAAGAGGATACTAGGATATCCAGTATCCAGATAGGATATAATTAATGAAAAAGTTACCTAACTAATGAATGACGATGCCTTTGTTTGTTAAAAGGTATGAATAGCTTAAAGTTTGGATGATGGAGGAGCCAGCCTTCTGTGACTTGCAACCTAGGTTCCCAATCTGTGTAAACTAGAATAAAAAATAGAAATACTTCTCACCAGGTAAAGAGTCTGTGTTCAGAACACTGTAGTCTTAAGCAGCAGCTCAAAGCACCCTGAGCACCCAATTCACATCACGTGCCACAAGAGCTTTTTGCACACACCATGATCACAGTGCTTCTGGTTACTAGCCTCTACAGATTTTAAACAGACAGAATTTCAGTCTTTTCAAGCCACTGAGGCTTTCTAACTTGGCAGGCAACTGCCTTTGGTTACTAAATGTGTGTCACTGTCCTCATGAAAACTGTAGCAGGCGCATAGTTCTTCCTGTGCTCCAAAAAGAAAGCAATCACTAAGTAAAGGGCACTTTTAGTTAGAATGTTACATTTTGTGTAGTAGTCAGCAGGGGCCAGAGCGCAAATCACATTTCCACACCCAGCTCTAGGAGTTCAGCTGCCCGGGCTTAGGGCCAGCAGTTGGTGCTGCTATGTGTCTGTTAAATCGGGAAGAAGAAACATCTGAGAAATAACTACAAGAAGTAGGCACATGTCCAGATACAAGCTAGAACAAGCAGCCTTGATCTTCTGATGGACAACCTTGGGACTGTGTCTGTTCCTGGTCATGTAGCCCTCTGCTCCTACCCTGGCACTTTTCTTGTTATCCCAGCTTGTCCAGCCAGTTGCCAGCACATGATTGCCCAGAGCCTGGTCCCAGCTTGTAGAAGGGCAGTGGTACTGCATCCTGGCAGGAAGGGACAGGAAGGGCTCTGCCGGCCTCTGGCTGCACGTGCAGACCCCAGACACTCAGGGGGCATAGCACAACTGACAACTCATCGCGGTCCAGAACATCTGCCTCTCCTCATGCCAACCCCACAGCATTTATTTATTTTCATATTCAAGGAGATTATTTAACTGAGGCTTGGATACAAGGTTAAGAGAGTTTTTGTTTTTCCCAGAATCGTTTAGTAAACATAAAAAGACAAAAATGTGATTGCATTCCAAATATACAGTGGTAAAAACTGAAATTGGTCCTAACTGCCCTTCTTTTTTAAGATGGTAAGACTTACTGCTTTCAAATAATTTATTTTGTAATCTTTCACACACACACCCTGCCAGAAAGAAGATACATAAAAAATTCCCTCATTTTTCATGGAAGAAAATATATTTTTTTTTTAGCAAGATTTTAATGATATAACTCTTCAGTGTATTGTTATTTGAGTTGTGCTAAAGCATTGAGCTACATCAGTACCTTGAATATTTTACTATATGTTTCACAAAACCACAGGAAATAGTGCAGATTTCTGAAGTGTTTAATGAATTATATCTCTGTTATCTTTTTTCACCCCAGTTAAGAGAAAGAAAAAGAAACCTGTATGTGCAAATTGTAAGATACAATCAATAGTAGAAACAGATCTAAATGTTCTCTGTTGTTCAGTCCTTAGAGTATTCCTATCAAAGTCCTTTACTAAGCCAAATAATTTCTTCTTGAGTCAGTAATGAGCAAAAACTACCAGGTTTTAATACTCTATTTTGATTTATAATTATCCACTTCATCCAATTATTTAATTGTTGACCTTGGCCTCTTTGGCTTTTGTTTCAGAACACTGCAAACCTTCCCAATTATATCTGAATTTTTTAAAAAAAATAATTCAATTTTCCTCTTCCTCTTGGTCACAAATTAGTGAAATAACACTTCTTATTGTCGTATCAGTACTCTGTCAGACACTGCACCCTACCTACATTTTAAATTTAAATGGTTTTGAACAGTTAGGGGTTTTTTTGTGTGTCAGGATCACATAGAAAGCATAGAGGATAGACATCAGATCACTGAAAATTACCTAAGGAAACAAACTTCTCTCTATTATGTTTATCAAACAGAGACAAAAGAGAGGCAGTAAATTTAAAGCTATGACATTCCTCTGTTATACAATTTACAAAAACTCCTTCTCCTAAGTTTCATACTAATCATAAGACCTTTGCTACTTTTATTTCTTGGATATTGATAATTTGGCCAGCTCTTTCTTAACTGGTCACAGAAAAGAAAAGGTGCAGAGAGCCTGCAAGCAGTAGGTGCAATCCTACAGAGTGGCTCCCCACCGGAGCCAATTAAGTGTAAGCACAAATAGACTTTATATATATATATATATATATATATATATAAAATACACTTTTCATATTGGAACAAACCCTGCTTCTTCCGAAGCAAGGCAAGTGCCACTTTGGTGCAGAACTGTTTGATTTTGTGAATGCCAATACAGTTGTAATTAAATATACCCCAAGCACTAAATCTCTCTGATGAGACAATTTTCATAAAATTACCAGGATCACACTGAGTGTCCAAAGAGAAGCAAAAGTTTTATTAAGAGTTTATCCCCAAAATTAATATTTCTCACTTTCCCTAAAAAAAAAAAAAAAAAAAAAAAGGTATAAAAAGAAAATTAATCTAAACCTTAAAAATTATAAAGCATTACATTAAATTCTATTAAAAAAATAAACAAGAAGGAAAGAGAGCTATGAATTTTCAGTATTCTATTGACTTAGTCAAATCAACTGCTCCACACAGAATAATGGTCACAAAAATCCTCCCTATAATCACTTCATATTTTTGAGGTAAAAAAATTGACTGATATTAAGTTGAATAAATTGTATATAAATAAATCCAGTCTTAGGAACAAGCGCATTGGGAAATAGGCCTGTAAAGTGAATCCAATTATATTCATCTAGTGTCATACACATGCATTAAACACAGTAAAATTATTTCATTTTCTGTTTCCCACTATTTTAACTTAAGTAAAATACATTGACAATTTGTTAGCTACAGTAGCAGATAAAGAAATAAAAAGCACAATTGTACAGATCATGTGGAAAAAAGAAATTTAATTTGCTTTCTACTCTAAACCATATTACATTTACTTTTCTTGTTGTGGTTAGTTATCAAGTAAAACTTTTCAACTGCATATAACCTATAACATTCTAGTCCTTTCTAATCAATGCTTTTTTATCCTCCCTACCTTCAATGGAAAAAAATCTACCTCCCTTTTCCTTACAGAGCTCATTACTCTGTATGTGAAGAAGAGAAACTTTATTCAGTCTTCTCTTTTTAACATTGAAGATAGCATATTTTTAGACCTTTTGATTTCTTTTTTGCTTAAATCATAACATCTTCAATGTCACACTTAAAAGTTTACTATTTGCTTAATATTTTCTGGTGGTTTCAAACATGAGAGAAACCAAAACCATTACATATGAAGTGTGCTCCTTGTGTGCCTGACTTGTTAATCTCTCTGTCTTGTACTTAGAACTCTATGCCACAGTTTTGATAAATAACAAGACTACCCAAAACAAATACAGTGTTGATTTGTTCTTCTGCACTGAAAGTATAAGTACACTAACTGTTCAACCTTTTGCATACATATTTCTCTTATTTCAGTCCAGAGAAGGAGATGGATGATATACTACATGCTTTTTAGGGTTTCAGAGCTTGATTTTGCTTCCTTATGGATGAAAAAATGGAATTCAGGAGTTGTGAGGCTATACAAACCAAACAGTAATACCCATTGCATCAGCTGATGCCTAAGTAGACATCAATTAGAGCTTCATTTTTTTTTAAGAAAAGAAGTCATGTGAGGATCTCAAGGAACACGGTGTTTTTCTATGAGTTTCTTGGTTTAGCATTACAGTGCTTCATGTAGTAGAGGACAAAAGATCAAGTTTTTCTGACAGATTCTATTGTCATCTGAATGAAATTTAGTATTGCAGTTTTCTAGTTAGATATTTAGAAAATGAGGTCCAGTTTTAAAATTAATTATTCAAAATTGGCTAAGTTTTATATCTCATTGCAGTGGTCCTTTTCCCTTTTTCTTTCAATAAAGAGTAGTGACATTAAAGTGCCATAGAAATTGGCAAAGAGTTTTCAAGAAAACTTAATTTATCATAATTGTAAAAGATAAATATGCTGCAATAAAATCATTAAAATTTATATGATAATGTGATATAGTATTTGCATAGACATGGAGTTATTTGATTTGGCATTAAAAAGTCTGATGTATATTTCAAAAATTCTCATGTGAATACATAGTACTAAATAGAGAGTCTTCCTTCAGAGATATAAATGTTTAGCTAAATAGATTGTTCATGCTTGCCTCACAGACTGCACTTAGTAATAAAATCATATGGGAGCAATACTATTTAATCTATCTAAATGCTGTTACCATCCCTTCATTTTCACTGTCGTTT
Source organism: Cyanistes caeruleus (assembly GCF_971803275.1). Lineage (NCBI taxonomy): Eukaryota > Metazoa > Chordata > Aves > Passeriformes > Paridae > Cyanistes > Cyanistes caeruleus. The sequence goes on along the minus strand of NC_141701.1, from coordinate 80,257,881 downwards.
TGCATAATGCCCATAAAAGTGTTTAGAAAAATAATACAGCATCCAAGACTTCTACATAACCCAGAAGATATCTCTGGATCCTTTTCGGATGTTTTTCTATTTTTTTCTCTTCTTTAAATTGCAAGGGGTTTTTGACTGATTGTATATCCTTCTGAAAATTAACTTACAACTGTGATCAAATTTTTAATAATGTGGTTGAGTTTAGAAATACATATTTACTTCCTTAAACAAAGCAAACCACATCTCCACAGTGTAAACATAAATATTCACTCCTACAGCACATCTAATCTTCATGTGTGATACAAATATATGTATGAATATCTATATTCAACTACAGGAATATAATTCATGTTGCTTCAGTGTTTAGAGAATGATATATATAGGGTATGATGCTTTCTCCATGTTTGTCACAAAATAAACAAAAGAATTTTTGATTGGAAAAGTTATTATTTTCCTTCAGAAATAGTGGAGGGAAAAAAAACCCCAAAACTAAATCCAAAGTACCACTGAGCTGTATGGTCACTGTTAAAATGAATGGAGATAGCATTATGAACTTAGTTCCTCCAATCCCAGTTTAGGTCTTTGGCCATGACACAAGTTCTTCTATTGAGAAAGAAACCCGGAGAAATTTCTCAAGAGGTGAAATCATCAAGTGATCAATCAAGTAAAGAAACCCATTAAAAGAAATTTGCAAATAGCAGTTTGGGGAGCCATCTCCCTCCAACAGAATATCAAATAGACATGACTACATGCAGGACACTCACTAGTGGCCTGAGTGTAATGCTAATGTTTTTTAATTGTCTTTGATGAAAAAACCCTGTTTATTTCTCTGTGGGCCATATTACAAATGGCTTAGGGAAAAATAATGCAATCAAAAAACTTTTACTTGATAAGCATAACTCATTAGCTGCTGAACAAAAATTTGTCAAGCAAATAAGAGAAGAGATCTAATGGATAGGGAGCTCTGAGCAACCTGATCCAGTGAAATGTCTCTGTTCACAGCAGCAGGAGCTGGAACTAGATTATCTTTAAGGTCCCCTCCAGTGCAGGCTATTTTATGATTCTGAGGTCTATTTTCTATTTTGAAACTGTTACTGTCATTTGCAATGCACTGATTTTCTGAAGCATAGTTCTATCTAATGTCATTTAAATTAAATCTTTAATACATCCCAGACTTCCTCCTCATCCTTATTAAGTGTTTAATGAGTAGAGCTTTTCAGATAAAGTATTTAGAGCTGCATGACACAATATTTAAAGAAAAAACAGAGCCAGCCCCATCAGCTGCTTGGTTGAACAACCTTTGCAGTATTTAAATAGACTTTATACAACCACAAAATTTAAATGGCCACTTAGTGGACTCCACTTTTCAAAAAGTGTGCTGTAATAATAGTAACATAAAACTGACATATCAGAAAATATTATGTTTTAATTCCTGGGCTATCACCAGACAAGGAAATTCTGGGAAAATATTATCTGCAAACAAGACACAATGAGACACCAGGGGCAACAATGTACCTTTTCCCATTAGCTGTTTATGTGTCTCAGGTTAAATAATTTCAGGAAGAAATTAATCAGACTAAGGCAAAGCCTCTTAAACTGATGTTCTCTAACAGTTATTTCAGGGAGATAATTAAATAGTAACATTTCATAGAGCATCACGTGCATCAAAAATTTGGACAAGGAGAACTACCTTTCATTTTTTTGTGAAAGTTGCACTGGCTCTGAAAGCCCTGACTACTGGATACTTGTTCTGAAAGAACTGTAATTTTTTTTTTTTTTTTATTTTGCTATTTCACTGTTTAAAAACTAGCAGTTATACAGTTCTATCCAAGAGTCAATGGATCAAAAAGAAAACATCAGATGAATTCAATTGCACACTACAAATAATGGATAAAATAAAGTGTAACTGGACAATTCATACACACCTCCTATACTGCAAACTGCTATCTAAACTGTTCAGATTACATTCATGCATAAATTTCACATTTAAGGAATGAAGCTCATTTGATAAATGATCGTCTAACAGAATAAAGAAGGTGTAATTGCTTAGATAATTTATTTTCACAGAAAAACAATTCAACCATTTCTAGAAACTATATCATCAACCTCTTAGAGCTTGACAGCCCACTAACTCCCTTGATAGCAATTCTGAAATCAAATGTCTTACCTACAAGTAAAAGCATATCTGAATAAAAGCAGTATGCTTTATAAAATTAGCAAAAGTTTTCTATCTGCTTTATTTTGGAATAAGAGACATTCTTCTTGATCTTGTTACAGAAAACAAAATCTGTCAACAATCAGGAAAGGCAATTAAAGAAAATGTTCCTGAACTTGTGCTATTGTGTCAACAGTATATAACACTTACGAGTGAGTTTTTCAGGGGCCATTACACTCCTAAATCAGCAATATGCTTCCCTGAAGTAAACTCACTACTTTTGTCTCTATCACAGCATCTGCAGTGACAACATGTTCTAAACTCTCTACATGTATACAGCACAGTCCAGTGCTCAAGTTATTAATTGAATATAACCATATGTCCATTCAATGAATCCTTGTTATTATTACAGCCGCTGCAACAGTTGGAGAGTTTGTAGACCAATTATTATTATAAAGTGTTTAGTTGGCTTTTTTTTTTTAAATGGGCTAATAATTTGTTAACAGAAGCCTACTGAGGAATCATAATGAGTCTTATAGATAGCAGTTCTGAAAATATATAAGGCTTGTATGTATATACCTGCAGAAATGCTGGTGAATACAGCTGTGAACGCTTATTATAATCAGTTATTTTGAGAAATATTTTTACATTTCTTTGGAAAAGGTCCACAAAACACAAATATATGCCCTTTTGTAACAATAAAAATAATTTTCGTTTTTTAAACAGTCCATCTTAGTTCTAGATACACTTAACAAGTTGTAACACAGTGCTGAATACTTACTGCGACAAATCACTAGCAACAGAGGTGAAATCCAACTCCAATTACTGTTATGTTCCTTAAATTTTTAGAATATTGTTGGAGGAAGCACCTGCTATCGAAGGTCTCTATTTGTGACTTTTTACATGCTTTCACAACTGTGCTATTTTCAGCTGGGGTAGAGTTAATTTTCTTCACAGTGGCTGGTGTGAGGCTATGTTTTGGATTTGTGCTGAACACAGGGTTGATAATACAGAGATGCTTTTGTTATTGCTGAGCAGGGCTTGCACAGAGTCAAGGCCTTTTCTGATTTCTGTACTGCCACACTGGTGAGGAAACTGGGAGTGTTTGGGAGATTGGGAGAAGACACAGCCAGGAAAGGTGATCCCAACTGACCAAGGCATATTCCAAACTATAGGGCATCATGCTCAGTATATAATGTGGGGGGAAGAAGGAGAAAAGGGAAGGACATTTGGATTGATGGTGTTTGTTTTTCCAAGTCACTGTTATGTGGGATGGGGCCCTGGTCTCTTGATGGCTGAACACCTGCCTGACCATGGGAAGCAGTGAATCAATTCGGTGTTTTGCTTTGCTTCCATGTGAAGCTTTTGCTTCCCCTCTTAAACTGTCTTTATCTCAGCCCATGAGTTTTTAACTTTTTACCCTTCCAGTTCTCTCCCTGTTGGGAGAGTGAGAAAGCAGCTGTGTGGACTTTGGTTGGTGGCTGGGGTTAAATCACAACAACAGAAAAAAAGACAATCTTGCTAGTTCTTGTTAAGTCCTAAACCTGCTTGATGAGTGTAAGGGCAAAGGTAATTATATTAACTCCGGTGGTTCATGAGCAGAAGAACTAAATTCTCAGAAGATTTGATATTTTTTGCCTTGCAAACTTTAGAAAATTAAGGTAAAATAAGGTACTTGGCAAATTTTAAAGCAACAACCTGACAAAGTAAGGCACTTGACTGGAAATTTTTTTGTCTGACTTACAATATATTTCAAGAAGAGGAGGTTAGGAGAAAAAGAGAAAGATAAAGGAGGGAGAAAGATACATATAGTCACCACCTTAGATCCAGCGTAGACTCAGCTTCATGTAAATCCAAGGCAGTGGAGTGTGTCTGATGCACATCCTTGCCACAGCTTTTTATATTCTCTGGAATATAAAAAGAGCCAGAGCCCTCCCTTAGGTGTGCACCCGTGCTTTATTGTTCCTCAGGGGACCTATGTGACTGGCCAGAAGTATTTTTGAGTTTTCAGCGTGCCCCATGGCTTTGGCAGCCACTTCAGAACCAGACCAGAGGGTCCAGGAGGCAGGTTGTGGACCAGTGCACCACTCTCCCTGCTTTCCCCTTTGATAAACACACACTTTTTCCTGGCTGTTTTGAGCCAGTAACTATTCCTCTCTCCTTCTCCTGAAAGGTAGTAAAAAAAAGTCTTCCTAGGTCATGGAGTTAGATTAGTTTAAATGTTTTTACAAGTGCTCTGTGCAAACCTTTTTCTGTTTATAACAAAATAGATTTATGACAAGCATCACAAATCCTTTCATCTTCTACAGAGTGGATAAAGGAAGTCTCATGCTCTACTTTTATGCCATAGACATATATTTCTTCCATTCTGTTTTTCATCTTCTCAAAACAAAGCTATTAGTGTTGAAAGATAGTCTAAATATTACAGAAACTTTCCTTACTCATAAAAAAAAAAAAAAAAAATTAAACTCAAAATATGACTTGATTCTGAGAAGTTTTGAGAGAATTTTATGACAAGGGAAAAGACTGTGTTACAGCAAAGGATCTGGGCTACAACACCAATTAAAGGTCCATTAGCTAGCCCAGCTTCAGCAGCTCTAGCAAGTTCAATTCTTCTGGGAGAAAACTCTTGGCAGGAAGTGTAGTCACTGGGCTGGGAGACGAGCCTTTCTTTCAAGTCACCCTTTGCATTGCTTGCACCTTTCTTTCCCTGATTACTCCCTAGCTAATCAAGAGCAAGAGTCATGTCTACACCCCAGCACTTAGCAGTGAATGTATACTGTGACAGCTGCTAGAAGCAATTCCCACATAGCAATATATTAACTGCACTGCTACTGCTGGCTGCAAAAGCAATCATTAGGCCAGATTCCTTTTTCTTTTTTTACTCTCTCAGAAAGGAGATATGAGCTCATTAGGTTCTCAACACTCACAAAGTACTAAGAAGGAAACACACTGCACTCAGCTATAGCCTTTGTACCATGCCTTTTTTCTACACCATTAATCTATTTAATATTGGATTATCAAGATAACTCACACATGAAAAAAGAAAGGAGAAGACAAGCTTTAATTTACTTTCAGATATGCCGAGGGTCAAATCTTTCCCACATGTGAGAAGTCTTTATCTGACTGGACTTTCTTGGCTCAGGAGTTATAAATATGGTAACAGTCAAACACATATTATAGGACCTTAAATTTAGAAGCTTATAATAGGATTTATAATCTCAATAAAAACACTAATTTGGGAGCATTTAACACCTCCATCCCAATAGTTTCCAGATTAAACTGGTCTGATAAAAAGGAATTTGTAGTAACAGAGAATGTCTTCTGTCTGTTGTCTCTTTAGACTGTTTAGAGAAACAAGAGTGTTCTTTTAAAAACGTTGCTAAAATTTTTAAAGAGCTGTTGAGACACAGGGATCCACTGTGGTTTTATTTTACTATGTTTCTTCTTTAGCTGAAAGACATAAATCTGGAAAAGACCTCTTCCTTGGCAGAAAACCTGATCAAATTTGAGTAATTATGAACTGTGATTTTAAAAGTATTGTCTGGTGAAATAATTTCCACTTTCTACAAAAAATTACAGGAAAGGAGTAGGGAAAAAAAAATAAAAATAAAAAACATTCTGTAAAGCATACTACAGAGAAAACCATAAATATTAATTCAGGAAAGTAAGTTCCTGTAGCTGTAATGTCACATGCAGCATATGTCTCAAAAAATTATTTTTCCAAGTTGCTATTCTTCCAGTTTGTTTCTAGAGGTGATGATGAAAAGTCCAACCAAAAAGTCGAAACCAAGCCTGAACAAAATTAGTCGGCCAACCCAATGTCAAATGTTAATTATTTTGTTTAATTCAGTTTTCATTCATTAATTAAAGAAAAAATAAATCTCAAAATTATTTTTTTTTTAAATCTTCATATCTCCATTAAAACTCTGTGGCAAAAGTGGCCTGGAAAATAAAGTTTCTGGAACAGTTCAAACCAAGATTTAAATATATTTTCAAAAAAGAAATAAAATAAAATTGTCTTTTAATTGTTTCACTGAGGTCTGTGACATGGTTGTAACAACTGAAGTGAGTGTAGAATTTACTATATTAGCCCATCTTTCTGGGTATAACGAAACATAAGTCCTAGCAGAAGACCTATTCAATATGACTGTAGGAAGAAATACTGGAGAAAGAGGATTGGTTGTGTTGGTATAAGATAAATAAATCTTAAATTCAAGAAGGAAAAAGATTTTTCACAGTATTTTCAAATTCTGTCATCATTGGTTACTTCCCTGTAACTCTGAGCTTCCTGTTTCCAAATGAACTGAAACAAGATGTGTTGTAACAGCCAGGAGGGAGGCATTTCTCATATTCTATGCTGCTTAAGCAGATACAGGGGGATCCTTAGAGAAAAAAAAAAACCCAACAAAATCCTTTATGTTATATTCTGTGTTCTAGAAAGTTTTGTCAGATTGAATAATGTATAATTTGCTATTGCAGATTTTGTCTGCTGTGACAATTTTGCCAGCTAAATTATAGTATGCCCATGCAATCAGAAACATTCAGGGTTTCAAGAACAAAATTAGACACAGTGGGAAGAAAGTTTCCAAAACTTAATTAAATTTTCAATATTATTATAATTTCCTTTATCATCTCAAATTATCACAGAAAAAACCTCATGGCTCTGCAGGAACTGACAGTCCATACTGATTCTGCTCAGCCTCCCTGTGTCCATCCCATGGCCATGTTTAGACATTCCAAAGCTGTGTTTGACCCTGTTTTCCCACAGCAGCCCTGATCCTGTCGCCCACTAGCAAGACCACATCCCAGCCCAGCCTTGGCCATTCCCCATCACCATGCCTGGTGTCCTATGCTGTGTCCTGACACTGAGCTGTAAGATTTCTTGATGAAAGGCATAAAGTCCTGTGACAGCTTCTCTTTTGCTTTCTTCCATTTAAAATTTAAGGTTTGTTTTATGAAATTCTTCGGGGCTGTCTTTACTACAGAAAAATACCACAACAAAAAACAGCTGATTTAATCAGACATGGACAAAAAAAAAATAGGTTAGGCATAACTTCCAGTGAAATAATCAACTTAAGACATAAATCAGAAGTTAATATTCAGAGTTGGAGAAAAAAACTTTACATATAGAATGAGAATAACCATAAACATTTTAAAAACCAAGCAAACCAAAAGCACATATATTAAACTAAAAAAAAAAATAATAATTAAAAACAATCCAGAATAAAAATTCTTACATTTTATCTAAATCTAATGTATCTTCTACTCATAATCTACATAATATTAACTAAAATTGATTTTGTTTAAGTTTGCTTTATTTATATAATATATATATATTACCTAAACAGATTGCTGATTTCTTGACAGGTGTCAGGGCCTCACAAAAATACTGAACAGAATGTTTTGAAATGTGAAATATTTCATGGAGATATCTCAGTTTTGGATAAATTTGAGAGCAAAGACAAGTTTGTTTTGATGGTTTTGAAGACAGATGGTTCTTATCTAGTAGTGTTCCATTTCCCTGAGTATTGCTTCAAATATAAAATAACTTCAGGATTATAAGCACAGTAGTACATAAATGTCAAATAATCAAGAAAATAAATATATAAACAATATTAAAAAAGTTGATTGTTCTGATGATGAGAAATTTTAATTGCTTTTTGCTGGTAACTTTGGTCTTCTGCTTTATTTCACAAAAAAAATAGGCATATATACTTTTTTTTTAATTTTTAAAATGCAAATTTTAATTCCTTATGAATATTATCCTAAACATGTAGGTATTTCTAAATGTACTTTTGAATAAAAGTTAATTATCTTTAATATATCTTTATAGATATATCTTTATCTATATATGTATATAGATATGCAATTACTCAACTTCTTTACAGATCTATTTCTTAAAGAAAAACTTGTTTATGCACACACAAGCTGAAGTGGTTTATCAGCTTGAGTACAGATTTACAGAAACCTATATGGATTTATAGTTACTGATGAACAAGGTAAATATTCAGTGGTCCAAAGAAAAGAGACTGTCTACCAACAAATTTATCTTTTCTGTTTTTTAATATCAGAAAGGTCTAAACAGAGCAATCAAAAATAATGCATAGACTAATTTACTGTTTGGGCTTTGAGCACAAAATAAACTACTTACAGTGCTTGAGTTAACATTTTAAAGCACTGCAGACATAAAATAAGACAGTACTAGTTTGGTCTTCTTTTCAAACCTACATTTTGTCTTTAGTGACTCAACTCATTTTTGTACAGGTACCTTTTCAGCAGCAAACAGAAAGAACAGGCTCAAAACGCCTTAGTATATAAAGCACACAGCGTAGTCCAGTAGTAACCATGGGCACTGCAGAAATAAAGCCTTTTCCAGCTGGTGGTGCCTTATAAGTCAATATTCTCTAACTGTGGACAGCAATAAAAACCAGCATGAATGAATTGGGATGAAGCTATTTTTCTCCAGAGAAAAATATGAATTTCACATAGTAAGTGTTTTTCATGTGAGACTGGGCCAAAAATGCATCTTTTTCTACTTGAAGGTCAATTGTGTACTTGGTTAAAATTTTATTTATTTCAAATTCTGAGCTGCCTTTAGAACCAAAAACTAACCAGAAAGATGATTCTTGTCTCTAATGAAGCACTGAAATGAACTAATATCCCCCTGGAGTTTCAATAGCATTTGTTTGGAAGAAGACTGAAAGACATGGGATTAATGATCATTTTCCACATAGTCATTGGTGGAATCTCCCTTACCCTGTAGTTGTTTTACACATGCATGCAACTACCACACAGGCATAAGAATTAACAGAAAGCAAGAGAACATCTCTGATCAAAACCCAGCATACACTTTGCAGAGTGAGGACACTGGAAAATGTCTATGCCACTTAGAAAGGAATTGAAGGTTTCAGAGGGATTTAACAGCTTATATGGCGATGACACTAGAGCTGCAGTCTCAGTGGAATTAAATCTGACTTGATCCAATTAACAACATAGAATAGGAAATAAAAAAGTCTAAAGAGAGGAAGGAAGGAAGTGCATAAGGAAGTGTGAAAGTGCGGAAGTGCCGAAGTGTGGAAGGCGGGAGGGAGGGCGGGCAGGAGGGCGGGCAGGAAGGAAGGAAGGAAGGACTGGAAATAGCATTCAGAAAAACTATAGAATTTTTCCATTTTCTGGTGTGATATGCTGTTATTGAGACTTAGACTTACCATGGAATCAAGCTGATGGTACCTTTCTGAAGATCCAGAGTCTGTCTGTGATCACCAATACAGTTTAGCTACATTTTTTAAATGGGCAAGGTAGAAAACAACAAAATTAAAAATCAAAGAAGAAAAGGACTTCTCTTTTCATGCTGTTTAAAATAGTTACATATTTAAATAATTACAGTTTGTTCCGCTGTTTCACCATTGTTTATTTTCAAACACATTTAAGTTGCTTTAATCAAAACATTGTAATTGATCTTGTATTTTTTTTTTTTTTTACATTTATGAATATCTATTATCAGATATTTTAATCCCTCCTAGTCTTGTCTAAGACAATTTGCATATAAAGAGCCAAAATACAATCTCTGTATATGGTTTTTGGACATCCTAGCTCACCTTAAAATTGTATTTGCTCAATGCTTGACACATACCAAATTTCAGTTCTGAAAACCACTGCAGATTTTTCGTGTTTCTATAGCAGAAATGTAGACTTTTTAGAGGGGTGGAAGCAAATAAACATTTCACATGTGTCCTCACCTTGGCATCCTTCCCCATCATTGCATATAAGCTTGTAATCCCTCTCATCCCCTAAACAGGTAATTTATTATTACACTAGACAATTTTCTGTTCTTTATCTCCTACATTCAGGCTGTTACTAAATCCTGTCATTTTCCCTTTAGAACATCTACAAAATCTAGTATATTCATTTAATTTGTGTTTCCAGGAAGGAGTAGTCATCCAGGAAATAACTGAGGCATAACAAGGGTATCGACATGTCTATCACATACTTCACTCCTTTCTTCCTAATACTTCAACTACTCTTTCCTTTGGCTCTAGTTCACCTTCTTTCCCTCTTTGTAATTCCTTATGCTCTGCCCTGAAGGCTTTCTCGTTCTGTGTCAAATATAAGTCAGTTATGACTTAAATATTCAAATCCTTTTAAAAGCACTTTGGTGTCATGTTTGAGACTTCTCCCTATACACAAGAGTTCAATCCTGATCCTTTGCATAACAAGACCTTCTGCTCTTTCAGACAGGACTCCCTATTTTCACAGTTCTGTAAACAATGAAAACAAAGTAAAATTTTTAAAACATTCTTGGCATTCTTTTTTATTATTTCTTCATATTTTATCTGTGATTTTTCGTGGCTCCTTTTTTGTTGTTGTCATTGCTGTTTTGATTTTAATTGCTGTTATACACTGGAAGCATTGACTTTTAGCACTGAAACCAGAAGTACAACAATACAATAAATAGGCCTGTTATGTTGTGTTCAACAGTTTCCAATTCTAATCATCCATCTGGTATAATATATTCAGTCCTTGTTTGTCAGTCTATTTAGGATGTCCTTGGGGTTCTAAGATCCTGTTACTAGGCATTATGAAAAAATCATAAAAGGAGTCCAGATAATGAGACAAATTTTATTCTTTACTATGTGCACATTAATTTAGTAGAGTAGCTAAAATTTTGCATTGATCAAAAGAGGAAAATATTTGCCTGATTGCCTCTGGAATTAAAATAGTTCTGTATAATATATTTTGCAGAACTGCAGGAGACCATAAAGACAGAAAAGGTGTAGGTGACATCCTCCTGCTTTATCAGTATCCTTACTCTTAAAATGAACAAAATTAAAGAGAATAAAGAAAGATCATAAATTGATGAAGGCTTTTTGTGTTTGGAATCCATGATAAACTTTATAAAGGAGTAGTTAGTATATTTTTTCTGGTTTAAAAATCTTTCTTCTATTGTGGGTCCCTTTTTAATGTTCAAAATGTAATTTAGTTACCTTTGGTGCAATATTGGCTGCGAGGAACTGATGAGGCTGGGATAGAACTAATTAAGCAAAATTAGATTGCAGTCTTCCCATGAAGGGAAAGAAAGTTAACTCCTGTTATGCATTTAGAGTCATGTGAATATGATGACTGCAGTTTGCTCTTTTTTCTTCCTTTATATACTACTGTACATTCATCAGTAAGACTAGAATACTTAAATAACTGCTTCTACATTGCTTAGACCTATGTTTATATTTATTTTCCTTCAAGGGAAAAAAAAATAAAAAATACAGTTACCATTGAAGTTTGTTATAGAATAAATGCCAGCACTGAGTTTGGTTTTGGGTGTTTCTATTGCTCTCACAAAGTAGCAAATTCACAGTACCATAATCTGAAGTTGTTATCCTTATAGTACAAGCTTTTTTCTCCCTTTAGACAAATGTTTCAGCAATAATATGCAGGGGTTACTTCAAGATCTGAAGGATTTAAGTTCAGTAATATTTGGATTTTAATCTCTGGACAGGTTATGCCAAAATGAACTTTCTGTTACTTGAGAGCTTTTAGAATTTCCTATGATTTTTTTGGGGAAATTTTAGAGTGAGAACCCATTTTAAGTTCAGGAACATTTTGATCATTTTTTCAGATCAGGTTAGACAGGTAATCCAGTTTTAGACTCTTGCAAATGTGAAAAAACAAATGTATTTCTAAACTTCTTTCAATTGTTTAGCTTTAGATTTCATCACTGAGACTTTTATACTTTTCAAAAGTTAGGTATTTTTTACATATGTTCAGTAGAAATCTAGTACCCTAAGCATATTCTACCTTTGATTGGTGTGATATACATGAAAGGTGAACAAAAACAAAAATAAGAATCAGCATCCCTGCACAGCCCAACTTCCTCCTGTGAAATGATCTAAACAGTACATTTTATTGCTTTACTTCACATGATAATACAGCTAACACTAGTGCCAGGAGGATAAATAAAGTGCTTAGCACACTCTGCAGAGGATAGAGGGTAGACTTTTGTATGAAGAAAATTGAATCACACCTAAATTTCCTTACCCTGACAAATTACCTCTGCTACATTCTATGTCTCTATTCAATTAAACAAACATTCTGTTGGTCCAGCATTATTTAACTGTGATTAAAATCACTGAAAATAAAATGATGATTTCTTCCTTATCAAAGGTTCTTTTATAAAGAGCAGCACTTTGCAGCTTTCTGCCTTAATTTATTCTTCATTTGTGCCAAAGGAGCCAAGTTGGATTCTAACCTCGACCAAATTAGTAACTGAGACTCATTCAGAAGAAAAGTTTAATCTCAAGGGTAAGAGGTTGACATTAAGATGCTGTCAGAATGTAATGTGATAAAAAAGAAAATAAATTCCATGCTGCTTGAAATGAACAACATGCTTGAAACTCTTTGAAAAATGTGCCTTATATTTTTGAAACTATATAATCACATCATAATGGACTTGTGCCAGAGCTTTTGCCAACAATAAAATTTTCAGTTACATTTTTATGTGCTAATTAAATGCACTGGTGCAATAAGATAAGGGCACTTATAACTAGCCCTCCTGGTTGCATTCAAGGACTTGCACATTTTTCATAAATGGTGGGTTCCAGAACTGCACACAGTGGTGAAGATGGGGCTACACCAAAGTTCAATACAGTGGGATAATCACCTCTTTTGACTGGCTGGTGGTGCTGTTTTTGATGCACCACAATGCAGTTCTTCCTCTTGGCTGCCAGGACACACTCCTGGTTCACACTGAACTGCTGCTGACCAGCAAATCCCTTTTTGCAGGGCTGCTCTCCAGACACTTCTCTTCAGATTTATACTTGTGTCCAGCATAAATCTGTCCCAGGTGCAGAATCTGGCATTTCTTGTTAAATTTCATGCAACACCAGCACTAACTGCTGCTGCTCCTTTGTGTATTGCATAGATTAATTTAATTTATGCATTTAGACCAAAATATATATTACTAGAAGTACATGTTTACAGACATTTTCTTCCCGTTTCCACTATAATACTAAAGAAAGCCTATAGAATACTAGTCATTTATTTTCAAATAAACCAGTTGCTCTATGGATTGTTCAGCCTTTCAAATATGATGTTGTCTGTACCTATATCTTATTGGCCAACGTCTACAGAACAGCTAGAAATTCTGCTTTACAAATAATCTCAGACAGAGTCTCGCATGCACACTCGTTTGTAAAAATTCTCTTCTACACCTGTTTCCAAACCTCATGTAATGGTATATGAATAAAGAACGAGATACTTCCACACCTCAGGTTGACATTTACAAAGCTGTTCACAATTTTTGCTACTTTGCCAAGGGGCAGTGAGGGTTGAACAGCTTTTTGTGTTGTTTTCTTTTTTCATTTCCTTTTAACTTTCTTTCCAGGCAGCAGATGCTTCATGCACTTGAACATTCTAGCAGACCTAGCTAATCATAGCAATCATGCCCCAGGGAGGAGTAAAATACTGTTCCTCCACTTAAAATCATTTCTTCATCTGATGCTTGAGAAGGTACTAGTTGCCATTAGAGACTGGAGATTATGGGAAAAGGTTCATAGACAGAAACTACTGCCTGAGCATGCTCTGCAATGGCTCTGGGAGGAAAGGCAACAATCCCAGATGTGTAAAGATCAGAGCAATCAAACCAAGAAAGCGTACACAGTATTCTACCTTGGAGAGGGGGTGAGGAAGGAGAGCATCTTGAAAAAAATAAAATAAAATAAAAAAAAAAAAAAAGGCAAGACACAGAAAACATACTGAGCAACAAAACTATGCATTTGTGTTTGCATTTATAGCTCTATCTGTATTCAGTAGTTCCTACAGGGAGAGAAGAATAATGCTATTTGTGGGGAAGGTTGTTTGGGTTTTTTTTGTCCTGTTTTGTTTTTTTGTTTTGTTTAATTTTGTTTTGTTTTGTTGGTGTGGCACATTATTCTTTTTGTTCTGTAGAAATTTTATACTACCCTTTTTGTTCTGTAGTAACTTTATACCTAGAACAATGACTAATCTTATTTTGCAGCTGGCCTTTGGGCTTTATTCAGAATTCCTAAAGCTAAACAAACACAGTCATGGGAATATGTCTTTCTTGGACTATGACATTTTTTTATGCAATAAGAAATGAGAGATGAGATGGCTCTGTGTCTCCAGCACACAGAGGACATGGAACTGTTGAAACAAGTCTAGAGAAGGGCCACAAATTTGATAAGAAGATGGGTACACACCCCCTTTGAAGAAAGGATGAGAAAGCTGGGGCTGTTCAGCCAGTGGAACAGATTGTGTGAAGACTTCATAGCAACCATCCAGTATCTGAAAGGGGCTTACCAGGAAGCTGGAGAGGGACCCTTCATCAGGAAAAGTAGAGATAGGACAAGGGGGAATGGTTTACAACTGGGAGTAGGTTAGATTGTATATCAGGAACAATTTTTTTATTCCGAAGGTGGTGAGGCACTGGAACAGGTTTCCCACATAAGTTGTGGATGCCCCAACCCTGCCAGTGTCCAAAGCCAGGTTGGATTAGGTCTTGAGAACCTGGTGAACTGGGATGTGTCCCTGCCCATGGCAGCGGGGACTTGGGGCTAGATGACCTTTAAGGTCCATTCCAACCCCTTAACATTTTATGAATCAATGACAATGGATTTTGCCTACAATTCCTAACCAGTGAGGCCCAATAATAATAACAATAACAACTCAAAACTAAATAAAATATACAGGAGTAGGTATGAAGAAAATTAACTATAAAATATATTTATGAGTCTTGGTCTTGAACTCAGCCAGTTCAGAGAAATTTGTTGTGACACAAGATGAACATGATGAAGAGGTAGATGAGATGAGAGGTAGATTCTTTCTTTATCTTCCCACGGATAAGAGAGTGTCTATGCGATTAGTGCTGCCAATTTTCAGCTTCTAGATGCCCAGTTAAGGAGCTATTAATCCTCACATGGGCAGTAGTAAAGATATAGGCTTTTAAAGGACAATGGACAGATGCCCATTATTAATTATTTTCTTTTTCTGTTATACTCTTTCCTGAACCTTCCCAGATCCTGTTACTTAAAATTCACTCTCATCAACCTGAAGACCTGACATCAATTTAATGGAAAAAAATTTCTCAACAGCGAGTGCAGCATTTTGGGTTGAGTTTTCTAATATGTGTGGAGTTTAAAATGCAAAAAAGAAAGACTGTGAGAGAACCATTTTTTTATGAAATTTTTCTTTTTTTTACCCCCAGTATTAAAATGAGAATGAATCACTAGGTATACCCAAAGCTATTTGACATTCAAAATGATTCCTAGAAAGAAAACCAAAAAACACTTCAGCTTTTGGTTGAGAGTTGATGATATAATATTGTGTCTTATTTTAAAGAAATAGTTTTTAATCATTGAATGGCTATATTACTAATTTTCAAAAAGTAGATTGCAAGCAAGAATCATCTATTACATACATTAAATTTTGTGTATTTACATAAATGTCAGCAACTTTCTTATTCAGAAACATTTTTTTTAAGCAACCAGAAGTTATTTTTAAAAATCAAGAAATGCACTCAAAGAGAACAGAATTTTGCTCAGATTTGTATGCAATTCCAGCTTCATGATTGTTTTATTTTTAAGTTAAAAAACAAAAATAAAAAAAGTTATCTGGAGGCCAATACCAATGGTCCAAGCCACTCCAAAATCTGACCATTTTCCTATATTGTCTTCCTGTAGTGAGGTGGAACTGGTTGACTTAGGGTATAGAGAGATGGAGAAAAAGAAAACTAAGGCAATCCATGGTTTGACATCTATAGCAGGCACGTACACTGATAAGGTAATGGACATTGATAGACTCTTGCTGAGGAACACTGACTCCAGAATATTGTATTTATTTATGCTGCAAAGACAGGAAGACAGAATGCCTTTGTTTCTGTGTCTGTTAAATCTGAATGAGAACAGGATAACCACTAAGCACTTGCAAGTAGCTATTTGATTTTTGTAAGAGTTTTGGGTGAGGCCAATTATGATGGAACTAATAGTAGATGGTAGCATTTTGAATTTTAATTGCTACTACTAATGCAGTTTATGTAAACTTCCTGGAATCCTGGAAAGTATTTTGATCTGAATTACTGTAATCATTGTTCTGATTCTTTATCTCATTTTAAAGAAACCCTCAGAGAAATATTTGGCCCTATGCCTTTGGATTCTAGTTCTTTTAAACACAGCCACAAATGCATCTTCCTTGCTCAGTTATCATTCATCAATATTTTGTTTCAGTTTATTGAGATGATATTTTACCATTTAAACTTAAGTAATGGGTATTGTATTTGCTTCTTTGAAGCAAAAGAAGGTTTAATATTAGCAAGGATTCTTGTGAACAGGAAAAAATATATCTTATAATGGTAAATAAGAATAAAATTAAATTTTGAAAGTGATTTTACTGGCAATAGAGCAGAGGAACCAAAGGCAAATGAATGTGAACAGAAGAGCCAAAGGTAAATGAATGTAAGCATCATGTTAGCAATGATCTATTGGAAGAAATGATTAAAGGAGTCTCTGGAGACAGATAGCTTACATATATAATTTTATAACCCTAACAATAAAAATAGAAAAATACTGGGTGGTCTTTGCTCTTTTCATTTTCTATATATTTCACGGTTGCATGGATTATGCTGAAGTTGAAGATCACATACTACTTAGGTACATGATTTTACATTTTACAGGTTTTTGTCCATTATTACATGGTTTAAATTCCTTGGCTAATTCTTTTGTTTTATTGTTGACTGTCCTTTCATATTTATGCATTGGCACAAGAACATTCAATAATATCAGGATAGCAGCTATCCTTGAACAAAACTAAATCACTTTCTCTCTATATGGTCACCCCTTCTTTTTCCCAGACTCAGCTTCACTCTTTCATTCACAACTATTCCACCTCCCACCTCTCCCCCTCCATCCTCAGTAACTCAGGTGGATGCGAAATGGGAATTGTGATCACTCTACCTGTTCATCTCTGCTGCTCCTTCCTCCTCATACTTTTCACCCTCTCCAATGTGACTTCTTTCCACAGGCTGCAGCTTCTTTTAAAGCAAATCTACCTTTTAATGTGTGGGGTCCTCCACATGTTGCATTGTAGATACCTGTTCCAGCATGGTCTTCTCCACGAACTGCAGGGAAATACCTGCTTCACAGGTAAAAAGGTTGAAAACTATAAGACAGGAAACAAGATTCTCAGATGTTATGGAACAGTATATCTCCATCATCTTAATAAATATGTTCTGTCTTGAGCTGTTTTAAGTTTCATATTGTCAGAGTTGTTTCTGCCTTGTCAGAGGTATTTAACTAGTTAAAATTTTCTGAAGTGAAGTCTTAGCGCAGAAACAAGGAGGATGCTTCAGGGAATAACAGAATAAAACTATACTGTGCTAGTTTTACTGTGAGACTATACCTTCTCATTGTGTGTTAAAACACCTGGGCATCATATGATTTACAATAATTTAGGAATCTGACACATTGTAAATTCTTACTAAACTGTATGAAAGTATGGAACTTTAAATTCTGTCATGTGCTGTTGCATAACCACTCCCAGAGCAACACAAGAACATATTTGCTGCTCTCAAAAGGTAAGTGAGGAGCCACTAATGATAAATTTATATGCTGTCTTCACCTTGGTGTAAGGGGAAGGAAAGAAAAAGAAACACATAAGCACAAGGATTCAGCCTTGCATTACACATCCACAGCCCCTAAAGCCTTCCAATGCATCATTTTGCTAAGAAGCAGGTGCCATAAACAACTGTAAGTTTTGGTAGATATCAGCTGACATGGAGCAATGAGAAATTATGGAATAGTGGTACAGTCATTTTTACACTTGACTTTACAATATATGTTGATAACCCAATTCAGTTATTAAAATTTAAACCCATAATGTGGGAGCACACCAGCATAGAATTTCACATTATGCAAAGGTAACTGTTACATAACAGTAAGAACTACTTCAATATCTCAACAAATTGTGAATGATCATTTTCTAGGTTGTACCTGTATAAAGTATTTTTCTTCTCTGATTCATGATTTTAGAGAACCAAGGACCAGTTTAGCACATTGTTTCTGTGTCAAATTGTTGTTTTCCATACTTAACAAAATAAAATAATAATTAAATATATTCATAATATATTCAAAATAATAAAAAAATAAAATAATAAAAAAATTAAAGAAAAAAGTTCTTATTTTCTTCCAGAGGAAAGATACGAGAAAGGCACATTGACCTACCAAATGTTACTGCAGTTCCATATTGAGCTACTTGTGGGAGATATTATCAGTTTTACCTTGGGTATTATTGAGCAAACAAAACCTCTTTTGCATGCATATTTCCATTTGGCATTTTCTTTCTTATGTAATTAATTTTTACATTAAAAAATATTTTACCTACCATACTTAATGTTCTCTAACACTGAAATAATAAGGAGCTGGCAAAATCTGAGCTTAGTTAATGCAGTTGTTTCTTGGGAAATACATTTTGTGAAATTTGTTCTCTGAAACCATATTTATCACCTTCTGCACAAGAGTTGAGGAATGGTAGAAAGAAAATATTAGGAATATTTTATATGCACATGTGAACAAGTCCTGTTCTACTTTTCTTTCTTACTGCACCTCTTCTCACAAGATAGAGAACACTTGCTGAAATAACTGTGTCACTACACATCCGAGTCCTTTACATGTCCTTTGTAGCAGGTAGTGTGGAGGTAAGAGGAAGGGAAGAAATCTATCAACCTACAAAAGCCAACAACAAATTTAAATGCTTACAACAATAAAGGACAAGAATTAAGGATCACATTTCCCAAGCATTTTTTGCTCATTGTACATTTCAATGCCTTTATAAGCTAAAACTTGTTCCCTTTAAAAGAGAGGCTGCTATAATCAGTAACATGATGGATTCATAATATGCCTTTCAGTCAGTTATACATAACACCATCAAGAAAGGTGTTCCTTCATTTAAGTAGTTGTCTATGTTCTTTGTGAAATGTGTTTACTCATAAATATGTAAACCACTGGTGTATTGTGCTATCTATCTCTCTCAAGCACCTGGTCCACCGAGATAACCACTTATTTCTGTTACCATCTGTGATAATTGTGGCAGTACAGCTCTAGTGGAAGGGATTTATGCTATAAACCTGTAGGTCCAGTGTTCAGATGAAGACAGTGGTGACTGAGGAGAGGCATAAATCTACTTGTATATGCCCCAAACCAACAGAAAAGGAGGTATGCATTTAAATCTGAGGCAGAGCATGTAAAAAACAGCTGTTAAAAATATGTAATTAAGAGTATGAAAATATAAAATAACAAATATTAAAAACAGAGTTATGCTCAATAATTTAATTCTGTCCCATTCTATTATGATGCCAAGTTTTAATTCACAAAACTTAATTGCAATATTTTTCTAAAATAGCAAGTTTTTAAGGGTGACAATCGGTTCATTAAAATAAAAAAAATAAAAAAAAAAAATAGAAAAGCCACTGATATTTTTTTTCTCAAGAGAGATTGTCCCAAAGATAATCCTTGCCTTAATTTGGGTCTCTGTGGGTTCCTAATTATTCTGTTTAGCAAACAACCAGGTGCTCTTGCAGCCTATTTTTACTAGTCTGTGCATGTATAAGCTTCTCTGACAAATAAACAAAATGTACCTAGCTAGTTCTTTTCATACACAGCATTTTAATAAGCTATGAATCAACGGATCTCACCTAAATTAAGTTGCAAATGATCAGTGGCACCACATTTGTTTTACATCAGTATTCAATACAAACAATGTATTTTTCAGTCATTTTTATATTCCATAAACTTTTATATAAACAATAGTTTATCTGGGTTTCTTTTCTTTTCAACCATTGTACTTATTTTTACCAACATTAAATGCTGCAGCTTCTTACATGTCTATGAAGTAGACATAAGTAATGACCAGTAAAGACAAACGAAAAATTAAGTAGAATCATTTGGAGTAGCTTGATTATTATACAAAAATATAGCTATTTTTTCCTTTTGTGGGCTTTACTAAATAATTTCAAAATTGCAGTAAGGCCCATGTAAGAATACAAAATTTATTGAGATTTAGACAATACTAGTTAAGTCAAACACCATTTTGTGGTGTTAGGATAGACACATGTGGCTCTGATGAATTGTTTGATATATGTGATAAATTTTAGATTAAACTCATGCTTTCTTTTTTAAGCATTATCTCCTTTCCTTGAGACAGGTAAACAATTGGGGTTTTTTTTATCATCCCAGTTAATGCTGATAATTCTGAGGATTTGTAGCCAAAGGAACAGATTATAAAGTGAAAACAACAAATTGCTTTGAACTAACATTTCTATAATCAGCAGATATGTGTAAGTGAACCCTAAAGGTTTCCAAAAACTGCTTGCAAATTTTTTAAGCCATTCCAACAGGAATTTTTGCACATTCCTTCTAAAGACTGGACAAGCCTGCTTCTTGAAGGACTGACACAGAGTTTAAAAAATACTCCATCTTAACCTTCATTCCTCACGATAAAATATTTGTAGGAGAAATTGTATAAACACACAAAAAACATCCCCAAACCAAAATCAAAACCAGAACCAACACCAATCAACCAACGAACCAAAACAAACAAACAAATAAACCCCCCCAAATAAAAACAAACCAAAAAACAAAACCAAAAACAAAGCAAACAAACAAACAGAACCCAACAAAAAAAACCCCTCAACCTGTCTGGGCTTTCCCTTACTGTCCTGTACTATATGCCAGCTCTATTGGAAAAGTATAAGAATCAGGAAAAATAAAAGAAGATGTAATATTGAAGGTGGCAAAGAAGGAATGCATGTGGGTCTAATGGAAGTTGTCCATGCCCATGGACCCTTCCAAACCATACCACTCAAAATTTCTACAATTCTCTGACTCTGTGAAAGAGATTTTACATGAAGAAGTGAATGCTGACCTACAGTCCCTGACAGAGACAGTCCTTGTTTGTGAGAATCTAGTATAAAATTAGAAAGGTATTACAAAATCACTAGTGATTAAACATATTATTTCTAGTAGGACTATATTTGGGATATTCTAATACAGCAAACAATTTTTATTCCAACACAGTTACTGTGCATATGCATGGAGAAGCAAGGTGTCATGTCTTTAGAAGCCTCAGGGAGCACAGCTGTTCTCTTCAAATAGGGGAGGGCTGTGTGCTGAGCACACAGGATGCACACATATATTGTCGGGGTTGGATCCTGGATCTCCCCCACTCCTGGCTGTTGGGCTCCCTGGACACAGGATCAATTTAGATTTCTTTTTTTTTCTAACAGATAATGACATGGATAATTTTTCATCATTTCCTTGGCTCATTTCCTTGGCTATTTATTTACAGAAGTGTAACTTAGAAAGGATTGTTAAGACTATGACACATTCACAGGGGAAGAAAAGATAATTGGCCATAATGGCTGTAACATTTGGTTTCTACTTGGCAAAGTATAGACAGTGCTGTCTTCAGACAACTGGCCCCAGATGGAGAGCCTTTTGGAGAAGGAAAACATAGTGGTGGATGGACAAAGCAACAGTTGTTTTATAATTGTCTTTTTCAGTACGGCACTCCCTCTTCAGTGGATGGAGGGCTTTTTTTCAATTACTTCCTCTAAACTACAGAGGTCAGATATTTAAATATGTCACATGATCTAAATTATTTCCCTTACCATTGGTTTGGGGGACATGAAGAGGAAGGAAAGCTGCCTCCTTTTAGCTTCTGATCAACAAATGAATATTCCTTTAAAACACTGGGTTTGTTTTCCCCATAATTATTTTCCCATATTTATGTATATTTTCCCATAATAAAAAAAACCAAAAACCAAACAACAAACCACCCAAAAATAGAACTGGTTTAATTTTTAAGCAAATTAAGTAAGTATTGATTCAAACTAAGTGCTTGAAAACGATTGCAAAGCTTGATTTTGAGATGATGGAAATCTAGTAATTGATCTATTCTTAAATTTCTTGGTCTTGCCATTGAATTGAGAAAACACAGATACACGCATACATACATGCACTCCCTTGAGAAGACTTAAACTAGGATCTAGCAATGCTCAACAATAGATAAGTTTCTAAAAACTATGGCATGCCAGCTGCATATGTTCCATTTCTTTACCTTTCAGTGCAAACAAAGCAAAACACAGTAATTATCTATCCTAAAAACACCTGTGCATCTAAGAAACACTTGAGTAGAAAACACTTATTACTGACTCTAGGAATCACTGATTACAGCAAAAATCAGGAAAAGGAAATAGAAAAAAAACAGTAGCTATTAATAACTATGTTTTTTATCTTTTAAAACATACAAAACTTTTAAGAACCCTATATTTTCTTCTTTTATCTGGTAGGATGAGAAGCACCTTGCGTTACCAAGCTTGAACTCTTTTGAAGTACACAGAAGACATAAACCTTGGACAGATTACACATCTGTAGCTCAAAAATCCCTGAGTGCATGAATACAGCTACTGACTGAAACTAGAATTCTCCTTTGATCTTATAATTATCTTCTGAAACAGATTATGTGCAATGTAGAATCTTCCTTCCTGCCTGCCTGCCTCCCCTCCCCTCCCCTCCCCTCCCCTCCCCTCCCCTCCCCTCCCCTCCCCTCCCCTCCCCTCCCCTCCCCTGTAATTTCTTTAATTACAGAATAATTATGATCTGAAAATCCCTAGTCATATATCTCTGTCCAGCCCTTTTTAACTAGAATATGGGTTTGACTTCCTTTTTTCTTTATTTTTGTTTAATCACAAGAGCTGCTTTTTGAGAAGACAAAATTACTTTTCTCATAATGGGAGCCAGAATCATAAAAACTATGCACTAGATTTGGAGTTTTAAAAGTTAGTTATTCTAGATTTAATGAACTAGGGAGAGAAAAATGAAACCACACACACCCCCCCCCACACACACACACACCCATAACAAAGTGTTCACTCTCAGCCCAGGTTGATATGAAAAGTTATGATAACTCAGATAAGCATATTTAGACAGGATCCATAAAATAACTCAGAAAGTATCATCAAAGTGTCTTTATAGATTCTTCTGTAAAGTAAATGCAATTTTTTAACTACTGACAACACATAGGAAATACCACTATGTATCAAATAGTTGACAGGAATCTGAACCTTTCAAGGAATGACCAGTTGACTTAGGCTTATTGCTGAACAAAAACTGGGCATTCCTCTTATACTAAAGAACCAGAAGACTTTTAAGATAAAAATTCATAATTGCACATGTATGTTTTCCCATGGAGTGTCAGGTGGCAGTGAAAATTGCAGTGCTTTGAAATTGCCTCACCATGGATTCAGATAGCTCCTCCAGCTAGTGCATTTGGCAAGAATTAAACTTTGAAATTTGAACTTTCACTACTATTCTTTGACCTACTGAATATTTATTATCCTAGAAAACAGAATAATTTAAAGGTATAATTCTCTTCCACTAAAACCTTTGCATTCTGACAGAGCATTTACCTTGGAGGAAAAAGGAATCTAAAATTCTCTCAGAAAATTTAATCCAGTTCTGTCCCACCTGGATGTCTACTCTCACTACTGCATTACAGCATCAAAGAAGACAGGAGCATTGCCTTTCATTTCTGTATGATCCTAATATAAATTCTGTTGCTTTTCTGTTAAATTGCCAGAGCAGATAACCCATGGGGAGTTGCACAACAAAAGGCTAAACACCTGTGTCAGGAGAAGGGATGATTCTCTAAGTTTGCTCTCCTTCTCATTTCTTATTTGGCTACAAATATGGACAGGATCCATATTTCTTTTATAAAGACAACCTTCTACAAGGAACAGGTCAGATAAAACACTGCAAGGAGAAGAAAGTGATTCTTCCCTTGGGACACAGACATGAAAGATAAAACTTGATGGAGCAGACAGAAGGGATTGTCATAGTGAGACACTGAGGAGCAGGGAATAGGCAGCTGGGTCTCAAAGGAGACTAAAGCTGTGTAAGAATTAAAAGGAGCAGCATAAGGCTTATAGTAACCTTGGAAGCTACTGAGCATACTGAAACCTTCCTGTAAGGTTTTCAGGAGAAAGGATAGATTTTCTCAAATAAACTGTTTGTATTTCTAGTCTCTCTGACCAGTAAGTGGATTTTCTAGTCTTAGAAACTTGACTTGCTTTTTTTACATTCTACTGAAAACTGATTTTTGTCCAACCCTCTTTTTTTTTTTCTTTTTAATCTACTCTGAGGAATTCAAAAATATAGACAAAGACAGCTCTCTGCTCTGACTGACACACGTTTCTATCAGATATATCCATGATATCTCTTCACCCAGAATACTGTGGTTTTCAGTTCCATTCTAATTTCTATGCATTTTTAGAAGGTCTTGACACCTCATTTGATGCTTCTATTTCTCCAGGCAAACAAGAGAAAATGGGGGATAAATACACTGCTAATACACAGGAGAATCACCTTACAGCTACTGTGGTTTAAGTTAAAGGAGGTTTACTTACAGAAAGAGCAGACATTGGTAAGGAAGCCATCTTTTATGGTAGCAAACTCCACAAATGGTGCAGTTCCTGATTTTCACCTGAGTGCTTTAGTTAATCGACATGATATGCCATTTTTGTTTATATTACATAGTTTCTGATACCATAAAAATTCCTTTGGCTTTGAGGTAATATTTGACATTAAATGCTGCTCAACATGATTCTGTAGAATGAACGTCCAACTTCCTAAATACAATTAATATTTATAAAATGGATGCAAATTCTGTCCACTTGTTATTCAGATGTATATTGGTCAAAATCCTTTGACACAATATGTATATAAAATCTTCTGAAAACTGCAACACCTGGCATATAAAATTAAGAAAACAATTTTTAGAAAGGGGAGAAATCAATCTTTTTATTAGTAACTTATCTTTGTTTTGCCACAGTTACAATACCACCAGCTACCTGATACTGCTATACTATTTACACAGAGGTTTTATTGTGCACCTGCTTTAACCATGCAAAACTACAATATAGCTACACAGAGACATTCCAATAGTATTTTTAATAGGATCATAAATGTCTTGGATTGGAACAGACCATAAAGATCATTTTGTTTCAACCCCATAGCTATGGCCAGGCATGACACTCACTTGTTGTTGTTGATCAGGTTGTTTATGATCCCATCCAATCTGGTCTTGAACTCTTTCCATGTATGGAGCATTCACAACTTCTCTGGACAACATGTTCCAGTGACTCACTACCCTCAAAGCAAAGAATTTCTTCCTGAGATCTAATCTAAATTGCTCCTTAGTTCAAGCCTTCTTGTCCCATCAGTGACTGCAGCAGAAAAAAGTTCCTCTCCTTCTTTTAATAAGCCCCCTTTAAATACTGAAAGGACAGAATGAAATCTCACTGGAGCCTTCTCCTCTCCAGGCTGAACAATTCCAACTGTCTCAGACTGTATTTGTAGGAGAGGTGCTCCAGACCTGATCATCTTCATAGGCCTCCGTTGGATCTCTTCTAACAGGCCTACACTTTCCTTCTGCTGAGCACCCCAGAGCTGGGTGGAGCACCACAGGTGGGATCTTACATGGGAAGAATAGAGGGGCAGAATCACCTCCTTTGACCTGCTGGCCACTCCTCTTTTGATGCAGCCCAGGATGCAGTTGGCTTCTTGGGCTGGAAGTGCACATTGTACATATCCAGTTTTTCATCCACAGGAAACTCCCAAGCTCTTTTCTGCAAGGCTGCTCTCAAATGACTGGGTTTTCCCAGTCTATACTTATGTCTGGGGTTGCCCTGAGCCAGGTGCAGCATCTTGCACTTGGACTTCTTTAATCGTATGAGGTTCTTGTGGCCTCATTCTCAAGTTTGTCCAGGTCCCTCTGGATCACATCCCTACCTTCTGGTGCATCAGCCACACCCCTCAGCTTTGTGTCATCTGCAAACTTGCTGAGGGGGCACCTGATCTCACTGTCTGTGCCACTGATGAAAATATGAAAGAGCACTGGCTCCAAGAAAGGTGCCCTGAGGGACTCCATTTATCACCAGCCTCCACCTGGACATGTTGTTATTGACCACAACTCTCTGGCCCTCCATCCAGTTCCTTATCCATTGAATAATCCACCCTAAAATACTCATTTCTCTCCAGTCTGAAGATAAGGAAGTTTTCTGGGACTGTGTCCAAGGCCTTACAAAAGCCTCAGCAGATGATATGCATTGGTCTTCCTTTGACCATTGTAGTGACTCCATCACAGTAGGGCACCAGAATAGTCAGGCATGTTTGGCCCTTGGTGAAGCCACACTGGATGTCTTGGATCATCTTCTTGACTTGTATATGTCTTAACACTTCTATGACTGTCTCTTCTATGATTTTCCTATATGGAGAGGTGAAGCTCCCTAGTCTGTAGTTCCCTGGGTCTTCTTTTCTCCCCTCTGTAAAACAGGAGTGATGTTTCCCTTCTAATCAACAGGGACTTTGCCTGACTGAAATGACTTTTCAAATAGCATGGAAAATGGCATAGCCTCCAGCATCAGCCAGTTCCATCAAGACCTGGAATGCATGCCATCAGGCCCCAGACATTTTGTTGGCTAGGTTAGAAATTTAGGTCAAAATCACAAATCTGTAACATTAGCAGATCATTTTTAAGATGAAACGGTTCCTATTGCTGTATCTCAAACAGGGAAAAAAACCCCAAAAACCTCCCCAAATCCCATCTAGTTAATTTTGAGATCCAGTTCAATGACTCATAAAAAGGTCAGCATAATGTTGTTGCCTGTGACAGCACAATACTGAATTTGATGACCCTGGTGGGCTTTTGCAGTCCTGTGATCTGACAGAATGAAAGGAGTTGATAAGGAATCAAAAATGTACACATCAGGGAGACCTGGCTTCTAAATGTTATATGTTTTTCAGACAAAGAATTAGAAGAGTATGCTTAATGGAAATGACTGAAAATCCTTTGTGTTTTTTTCCATAAATGTCAGAGAAGGAAAGAGAGATTTGTTTATATAAGTTTTAATGTTGTTTCAGGCTCAAAATTCAGAGGGAAAGAAAAAAGAAATAGCAGTGGGAGTGGAGAGAAGGAAAGAGAAAGAAAATAATAATGAATTTCAAAACTAACTCCTTTGATTACAGAAGTTCAGTGATTTCTAAAAAAATCTTTTTGATTATTTTTTAACTAAGTCTGCACTGAAGAAAAAAATTGGAAGGCACAAATCTCACTTCCATGACAGAATTCTTGTTCAACTGGCAGAAAAAATCTTTGCTTTAAAATAAAATAATGCCCCCCTTGGAGACAGAGCTGAAATTTTACCCTTCTCATATTCATACTATGCCAACTACTTACTCTAAAATGGTCCAGTGCCTCATATTGTAATATCTTGCACTTTTTGGCTAATCTACACTTTGAAAACTGATTTAAAAATTAAAAAATGAAAATAACACTCGAGGAGATGTTGTATATTGCATTCAGCTTGGTAAAGATGACCTTACAGGTCCTTTGTCTTGGACATTTATACTTTAAGAAAACTATGACCAACTAAAAATTATAGCATTTTGCAGCCAGTTCATATTCAATGACCCATGCAATTAATTACTGGAATCAAACAAGTTGACTTCCAGAGGAAGCAAATCTGCATTTGGACACATAATCAATCATTTTCATGTTCAGTTATTGGAACATCAATTGCAACTGCAATAATTATAATGAGAACATAGTACATTTTCATCCTAAGTTTTGGATTTCAGGATTTCAGAAAGTTACCAATTAAAGCAGCAAATGTTTGCTTGTCCTTTTCCCTCGTTCTTAGAACACAGTCCTGCAACATAAATTTTTTGCTGCTAACTGCATAAAGATGCAGTTAAGGGGAATTAAATATATAAAAATACTGTCAGATAACATTAGAAAGACTGACTTTATTATGTGTTTTAAATACATAGGCTTGATACAGACACGTATGTACACTACTGTTTCTCTTCAGCCACAGCTTCAGTCTCTTCATCCGCTATGCAAAAACAGCCTTCATTAAAAGTAGGCACAAAGTGTACATTTTTACATATGGGCCATATAAGACTTTAGCTTCCTATTGCATGAATTTTGTATTATGGCAAACTTCGCTAAGGTCTTCTGCAATTCGATTTTTCGTTAAGGGAACAAAACATTGCTATCACCAAGGTTTATATTTGCCTGAAATTGTATGCTAAGGAAGTGAATGGGCAGGAACAACCTATATTTTCATTCTGTCTAAGGCTATGATATTTTTATTGTTGCACATAAATTCAAAGAATGCTCAAAACCAGCATCCAGACTAAAGAAAATAGGAGAAACCAGAACAACATTGAAGGAACACATTTTCACACCTATTCTCACATTTAGAAGATTATGAGAAGTGCAGATCAGAACTAAGGATCTCATTTTGTTTTGCAGTTTTTTTACAATACAATAAATAAGCAGTAGAAATGGGATTGAGATAAATTTATTTGTGGTGCTACTGCACTTTGTTTTCAGTTAATTTTTTTTTTCATCAGGAACTTGTCATCTCAACATATAAAATGTTACATTAAGTGAAAGGAAATGGAAAAGACCAGCAATAAGAGGAGAGACTTGCAGACAATATGAAAATAGGGTTAGTATAGGGAGAAATATGACAAAACACCAGCATCTCTTTTTGGTCACAAGCAAAAAGTATCAGACAAACAGTGAGCCACTAGATGGAGAGGGAAAGACAGAAAGAGGCCTAAATTATAAGTACTGCCAAATATTTGAATCTTCATTCAAGATATATCTGTTCTTGAATTCAATAATTTTGGATAGAAACTGATCTCACGCAAATTGATGATCCTGGTGGGCTTTGAAGTTTGGATTTCAAATCCAAAATTACTCATTAGCCAACTAAAAAGCCTTAAAAAATAAAATTTTTAAACCAAATCTAAAAGTCAAGATATTTATGTTTCTCAGCAAGAAGTTCTAGACAGAGATCTAAGACTGTGTTTCAGATCTCTCTTCATGGTAGCACTCCCACACCAGTGAGGTTGTTTGAATAGTGAGTGCTGACCCCAGAAGCTGGAGACCAGTGACACACAATCTAGTAGGAGGCCAGGAGCTAGCAGGGCACCCCTGGCCTATATGCTAGGTCTAGTCTGGCTTTACACCTTCATCAGTGGCCTGGATGGTGCCATAGAGTGTAAGCCAACTTATACAGTTGGCTTACACTCTATACAGTTTTGTCCTGTCTACAAACTCAGCCAGTTTGCAGACAGCACCAGACTGGGGGGAGTGTCTGACATGCCAGAGGGTCATTCTGCCATCCAAGGGGACCGCTGAAGAAATTGTCTGACAGGAAGCTCATGAAGTTCAACAAGAGGAAGTGCAAATTTTTGCTCCTGGGGAGGAACAGCTACATGCACCAGGATATGCTAGAGGTGTTTTTTTGCAGAAAAGTGCTAATTCAATATAAAACTGGATTCGTTTCAGTAGAGATTAATGATGTGCCTTGTAAGAAGACTGAGGAACAAAACAATTAAAATTGAACATCAGGATCTAGTACTTCCATTTCAGTCCCTTACACTGACCAACATTTATATGGTGTTTTAGAAATAAACATCACAGAAATAGGAAGAAACTGCATCTTTATTTCCATGTAATGTATCTTTTAGATAAAAGAGCAGCCCCATATGGATTGATATCAGCAAGTCTAGATAGCAATAAAACCACAGCAAGTCTAAATAGCAACAAAAACCCTGCTAATGGCTGCTTGTTATAAATAGAAAGTTATAATAATCCTGATTTGTGACAGTGAAGCAGGATAGTTTCTTTTTATGCCAAGGCCCCTCATACAGTAATGAATAAGGAGGTTTATGTGTTAGCTATGAATGAGAAAAGATAAGCTGCATCAAAGCAATTATATTATGGCAGAAAGCTTTTTCTTTCTTGGTGTTTGCTGTCTTTTTTTAAGGCCACACAAAGAAACAGCTCAGGTTATCAAACAGCACTTTCAACAAGAGTTATATAGTGAAATACTACTGAAACCAAGACATCTGTTCTCCATTGCTTTAAAGCAAGTTTTTAAAGTAAGCTGACAACATTTGCCTTCAGCAAATCTTGATCTGGCCATTTTCTAATATTTTTAAAACAGATTAAAATATTTCCTGTGAATAATTGAAAATATTTTTTTAAAAATTTCTATAAGTACTGCAAAAATTGCACTGAGTGCTTTTGGAGCACTGTAATTCTCATTTCTGCACTGTAAAAAATTACGTCATTAGGGTAGACACAAAAGCAGTGAAAGTGCTGAAAGGCTTAGGGAACATGAACTATGAAGAGAGGTTCAGACTAATGAGTTTTTATAGTCTACACAGGAGATAAGTAAGAGGTGATTAAAATATAAGTACCTTCCAGGAATTTTTTTTTTTTTTAAAAAAAGCCATTTAGCTTAATTTGTCCTAGTAAGAATAGAATAAATAAAGGCCTGAAATTAAGAAAATGGAAACCAAAAAGTAAAAAAGCACTGTATATTAGTTAAATCAATTAGATAGTGGAATAACCTGCCAAAATGGCTATTATCACCAAAAGCATTCAAGGCATACCACAGAAGGAATATATTAAAAAAAAAAAAGAAATTGTAAGTACAATTGAAAGTACAGATGACCAAATCAGTCATTTCTAATTCTAATATCTATTATTTAAGATAATACAAGATGATAAAACACCAGCAGTAAAAATAGCAATGCACACACGTAAAGGTGCCCTTCAAAAGGAATATTTTCATATATAATAGGTTTGGTTCTTTTTAAGGAACATGGTTGCCATAAATTTGGAGTAATTTCTCCTATATTAGTACCCTTGGCGTTTGGGATTCTCCACAGGACTTGTTAATTTTTTATTTATTTTTTAAAATTCTAAATAAATGTCTCAAAATACATTTGTAGTGATTCACTAGCAACATAGATCAATAAATTTAGTCTGATGTTGATTAAAAATATCCTTGGAAGTTTTAAGAGGTTTAATGTTGAACAAAATGATCTATTACTCTGTGTTCAAGCCTATACTTTCACCTTGATGTACAATACCAGTACTTAAAAATACTTATTTAATAAATTTTACACAATAATATTTTGAGAAAAGTGTCTCCCTAAAGCATGAGGACTTTGCAATTAATTTTATCTTCCTCATTTTTTAAAAAAATTTGATTTTTATTTCTTTTTTCAACCTATCTCAGACTCTCAAATCAAGGAATCTCATGCTATTTTCAGAAAACAATTTCAAGACATCTTGATGTGTTTTAGCCAACTTTTTTCAAAGTAATGGACAGTGTGGATTCTGTTAATGGGAAAAGTATGCTCCATTAATGCGCAATTTCTTTAGAAATCACAAAGTATTAGTGGCATGCTGCTTCAGTATTCTGTGCCTCAAATTAGTAAGTGGTTAAGAAAACCACTGTCACCACATCCACCACCACCACCAAAAGCCCCACAAACACCCATTTATTTAAATTCACACAAAATGCAGAACAGATGCAAAAAGGCATCTGACACAACAAAATCATCATTCAAAATTATGCATTCCCTGTCTGCACAGAACAAAACTTGATGTTTTTAAAAGGTTGATTTTAAGGGGTTTTGTATTCAAAATTTTCAGTGTTTTTTGGATCAGTTTTTAGCAATTTTTGGCAGTCCCAAGGGGTTCAAAATTTTTTGAAAGAAATATGGAAGTTAAGGAAAATTCTGTACAACATATGAATACAAAACTATGGGTAATTTTCAGCTGCCGTTTTCCTCTGAAGTTGCTGATCTCACTTCTTCAACGCTAGGTGTGATGTCTGATAATCTTATTCCTTTGAGAATACCTGAGAATATTATTTTAATTTTTAAGAAATATTTAAATATATTTTAAAAAGAAGATATTTTTTTAAAAATATCCTAGTTAAATACAGTAATTAAGTATATGAAATATAAACTCATGCTTGGAGTTAATTAATAATTAGTTTCCTTTAAATAACAGCTTAAGAGAGCCAGTATGCTCTATTTTTGTGTCTTCATAAGAATTTTGGTTGCAGTTGAGAGATTTCACAGAATATTTTTGAGAATTTCTCCTTCTCCCACCTCATGAAGAAAAAAAAAATTCTAGTTGCATAATAAATCTAGATCAAATTATGTTCTCATTATACATTTTTTTAAAATAAATTGAAATTCATAAATATATAGTTAAAAAACACCATTCACTCATTGTTTTAGATACACAGAACAGCTGGATGTTGAGAGCTGGCAGACAATGTACAATAGTTCTTCCTCACATTGCATATCCATTAATTTTGTACTGCTGAGTATTCTAGACAGTTCAATCATTTTGAAGATGAATGTGTTAGAAAAGGGATGCTATATAAAGGTCCCAAGAGTATTTTTCTAGAATTGTCTCTTACAATCCAAAGCAAAAATAGATAAGCAAATAGACAAAACCAAAATCAAACAAAAAAATAAAAATAACACCCAAAATTGAACCCAAACAAAAACCACATACAAACAAAACCAAACTTAACCTCTCATGAAGAAAGACTATGATAAATTGAGCCAGGAAAAGAGGCTAAAGAATTTATGCCAACAATTCTAGGAGAAAGCATGTTGTAACAATAACAAAGGATTTGAATGGAAGACTTAACTTTTGACCAAATCTCAAATTTTCCATTTCTACCAGTACCTATCTCAATTTTAGTGCTATTATTGAAGATTTAACCTTGTGTCGGAGACTGAAACTTATCTCACAGAAAATTTTGCCTTTATGGAAAATCCAAACTTTTTAGAGAAATTCTCATTTTGTGTGGCAGAGCTGACAAGTAGGATTGAGTTTTTCTTGAAGGTGCTAGGAAACAATCTAGCTTCTCTAGAATTAACAGGGCAATTCAGTCTATATGATGATGTCCTTGACTTTGCTGCAAGAATTCATGTACTTTGGAATCCCAGCTTCTGCATAATTTTCTAAATATGCTTTACTGTTGCATTGAGTAATATTATTGATTCACATTTAAAAAAAAAATTAAATAATCCATATTCCAGAGTGCATTTTGCATCTAAGAATTTGTCCACAGTGCTCAGATGTTTGGATCAACTGGTTTAATTATAGAATTCTTATTGCATTTATACAGTGACAGAATTTAATCCTTTTTTAATTCACTGCCCTAACAGCTTTTATAAACAGAAAGTTCAGGAAGGAAAAGGATTTCCTGAAAAAGCAATTTATATTGATATTTCATATTAGTTTTAATATATTCAATTCTTATACATGTAAGAAAAATGAGGTAGGAAGAGATGAAGGAACATACTTAAATTAACAAAGCAGCAAACTAGATCAGTATTGACTTATTTACTTGTAAGTGTGTGGCTTTGTTCCCCTTCACTTGCATTGCTTGAGAGCGTGATGGTCTATTTTGCCTTGCAGATTTGAGAAAGCATCCATTTCTTCAAAATGTAATTTCTGCCACTACATTATCGCTGTCATTTCTGGTTCATGCACTGATTGCTTTATCTCACCAAGAGATGATAAAAGGAACCATAGATATCTATTTCTGGGGGGAAAAAAAAATAAAAAAAAATAAAAATGTACTTTCTTTCATTGTTTCTGTGGAGAAAAGAATAAAAAAATATGTTTGAATATGTGACTTAAAACATGTACAAACCTATGTATTTTAGTCATCTGCTCCTGCATTCCTTTGTATTTTATCCTGCATTACTTCTAGGAGTTAAATGAAACAAGCTGTTTGGTAGGAATGCAAATTTGAATTAACTAAACACTGACCAGATTCCTTAGGAAGCAACAATAATATTTCTGGTTTGGTATATCAAGAGCTGCTTCAAACTAGTCAGTGGAAGGATGCCTGAAGTGCTGATTGGCCTGTGCTGACAATGAACATGTTAAAAGACCCATGGATAAGAACAAACTAGCCGGTTCTCTTTAATGTAGATATTGATAGAAACCGAGTGTGAAATTATGCTGAGACAAGGAAATATGTAGCAAGATGGGTGGTTGTGCTGACTGACTTTCCTTGGTAATGGGTTGTTTTGGTCTCTCTCTCTCTCTCGTGCGCACACACACACACACACACACACAAAAAGAGCCCAGAAAATCAATGTTTGCTGAGGAGTCCTCCATGTAGAGAAGTCCTGTTTGCCAGGTCTTTTATTTTAGGGAAAGAGGTTACATAGCATTCACAACAGGCTCTTTATAGCAATAAAAATGCATTTAAACACAATTAAAAATTAAAATTGAAGCCTTCCTTCATGAAAAGACTTTAAAGCAAGCTAATATAAAATAACTATGCCAAAGGATAATCCCTGCTATGCTTGCATACTTCTTTTGTCTATATAGCCACATATTTATGAATACTTCATGTACCAGAAGACAGGAGGAGGGAACTGACAGTTACTTAAGTTGCTTTCAAATTATAAACCTCCACGATCTATGTGAAGGTATTGAAGCTGTCTGCGGGTTCTACACAAACTAACAGACACCTTTTCTACCCAACAGCTTCCTCACTGGACTAATTGTAACTTCTGAATAGTGGAAGGCAAAGAGGTCAAAATCTGTCTTTCCTCACAGAAAGCTAATTTCAAGGAACTCCATTAAATGAACAGAGATGTTTCATATCCAATGGGGTAATAAGGGGACAATTTCTCCTCTTGCATTTTGTGTTCCCATGTAGAAATTTACTGAAAGATTAAATTACCTGGAAATCATTATTTGTGTAGAAGTGTTTGGCATAATTGTGATGAACATTATCTGAAGTAATAGGAAGCATCTGATTGTGCTTGTTCTGAACACTAGTGTTTAATAATTTAAGTTTATTGATCTCATGTTCGTAACTGTCTTTGCAAATACAGCTCTAGTCAAAGGAATCAAGCCTATTAGACCCCTGTTTCAAATAGCAGTGCACTAGAGGACTAGAATGTTTCTAAATTCTATTTATGCTGCATATGAAGCATTAATAAAAGTCTCAAATCTCTAGTTTTCAGAATTTGAATGTAGGTCCAGTAAATGTAAATAATTTGGAAACATTTTTAATCGCTAAGAAAATAACTCACAGAAATGGAAATACTGCTTGAAGGAAAATTGTAAATCCCTGAAACACAGAAGTCAGTTATTTTTTTGTATACCCACCTCTGATCCCCCACCCCCAAACAAGAATGGCTATAAGCTGAACCTAAAAATTACAAAAAAAGAACATTAAAGATGCATCAGGACTCTCTCACTGCTGCAATTACACGGGTAAATTCTCTATTATTTCACAAATAGTAGCAAATAACTGCACTAAGATTTTTCCAACAATGTTTTATATAATGAAAATACAAATTAGGTATTACAAAACTATTAGTTACATTTAAAAAGTGGATACAAGGCAACGGCAGGCTATGAGTAACTATTTTTTTGTACGCATATTCATTATATATAGGGACAGTATTAATCTTCATTTATCAAAATCATTGAAAATATGGATAATGTAATCCTGAAATGAGGTATAATTGTGATTTTCCTTCATTTTCTTTTAAAAACAAGGCATCATTTCTGTGAAGAAAAATATTGATAGGAGAAGATTGTGAAGTGCATATCACACATGAACCACTATGCAAATGGCATTATTCACAAAGTTAAATCACCCAAGATTGTACTTAAAAAATCAGGCATCTGTCTGACTATTACGATGTTCTTAACACACAGATTCTTTACTGTGATCAGGAAGTAAAGAACTACTTTTATTTCCATTTATTTTCTCATCTGACAATAGAAAATTTTATCATTAGGGTAATTTTGCCCCTACATTTTTAAGGCCATTAAAGAATTAGGCTTTTCATAAAAAAAAACCAAAAAACAAAAAACAAAAAACAAAAAAAAAAAAACCCCAAAAACCAACATACCAAAACCTTAAAATGAAAGATTCACAAATCTTAAATTAAAGAGAATAGAAAAAAGTTGCTAGTGCCATTTAATACAGATTTAAATAAAGGTTCATAAGTAGTAAGGGAGTTAAGGTTAGCCTTATAAGAAATCATGAGTAAATTCAGATCTTTTTTAACATCTTTTTTTGCCTCAACGGAGCACAGATTCACTCTCTTCATTGCTTTTCCATCTTAAAATTCAGTGGTCAACCTCCTACATTTTTAAAATTATCTCATTTCTTTTACTTCTTTCTGGCAATATTTATGCTACTGCTTTAAAATACAAGGCCATCATACTTAGTCTTAACATTCAGTAAATTTGACAATCAAAATGAAAAATGACTGAATGTACTTAAAAGACATAAATCCTTATTGAACCATTTATGCTCCTATATAACCAGTTATATCTTTGATGTGAAATTAGGCCTTGGATATGAAGTACTGTTAGGACACTTTGCTTTACTAATAGCTGTTTAGTTGAAGTCTAAGTGGAAGAATTATATTGGCTCTAATAAGCCAGGAACTAATGATTTGCAGCACTTATATTAAAATACCATGTGTCTTTCTAACTATGGGTTTCCTTATTCTTTCATAAATAGTTCCTTCTCTAAAGCATATTGAGTAGTATCACATATCTAACCTGAATAAATGCATATGATGGACTTTTCTGAGGGTTTTTTTTTATTATTATGAGGTCTCTTTTATTGCTTTCTTTTTCTCTTCTCTTTTAACCACAGCCTATTTGCCAGTTTCAGGTAAAGAATTTTATGCAACACTTAGACAATGCTGAGTTACTATGAATTTTGATTAACCAAAGGGGTCAACTTTTATTAGAAAGTGCATAAAACTCAGTCCATTAAGTTGTCCATTTCAAGCTTGCAGTAATGGCTTACGGTTTTGATTATATTAATTAATGCACCTTCGGCATTGCCAGTCTGAATGGTTATTTTAAAGAGCACAGAGGCTTCATCTTACAGCATGGAATTAGTTTATAGGGAAGAAGTGGTACAGGAGATGAGAGATTTAAAATTTAATAAGTTATCTGTAATATAATAGATTAAAAAAATCAAGTCATAGCAACAGATAAATTATTTTGTCAAATAAGTTAGCATATCATATCAGCTACAGTTTAGAAAACTAATCCCAAGTCATTACTTTTTATAACTTCACTTTGAAATTAGGGGCATATGATTTTATTGCCTTTGGTCAGAGAAATCCTTTTAACTGTTCATAACACAAGGTCCAAACCCATATGCTAATATATTCAATTTCTCTTCTAAATACATAAAAAGTTACTGGTTTTCTAAACCCTACTCTACTCTAAAACAGTATTCATTTCTACTTCAGGAGCTGATAGAATGAAGCATACCCAGCCATTGTTCTATCCAGCTTAATATTCTACACAAAATGACAAATCCCTTTATTTCGGAGAACATATAAATATAGATTTTCTATATCTCTCAACTCAGCCAGTCAATGATCAAAACAGATCAAGAGGAGGGTAGAAGTAGCACACCTTCACAGACAGTCCTCTGCATGGGACCACCCAGTGAGGGCTGAGTCAGCTCCTGTAGGAGGACTCTAATTCATTACCAGCAAGCTATTTCAATGATTAATGTGGATTTAAGTGCACTACATCCCAGAAGCCTTACACTAGGAGTCACATTTCTCAAAAGGAACAAAAATTGGTGGTTTTTTTGTGATAACAGCACCAATCTAGAAATGTGATAGACATATGTCAGAGTCACTCATCTCTCTTCTAGGCAGGTGCAAGAATCAAACATCCAAAAGTTGAAATGAATATTGGCTATTGGCAATAATATACCCGATATAAATCTACCTCTATTTCTTCTGTGCCTCCTATCTCTTCTCAGCTAAGCAACATCAGCTTGTCATGCTAAGGATCCACAGCCTTTAGTTATCTACAGGGCCCCTCCTTCCTTCCCTGACCTTCTCATGTCTAAAGCATACACATAGTGTCACAGAACAACGGATCTTGAAACTGCATCATCTAAATTTTAATTTGTCCTCCCAATTTTTTTGAAGTTCTTGGAACAACTTTCTGTCCTTGCTACGGAGTTCAAGGTCTGTACACAGATGCAATAGAGGAGTGCTAGAGAAGACATGCCCCTCACATCTTCCCTTTTTCCCCTCCACATCTTTTCTACCTGGGAACAATGAATCCCCTTCCTCCATCAGAAATACCATTCAGTGAACATCACTTCTTGGATCAGGTGGCTAGCTCCAAGAAACACTGCATAATCCATAGGAACTGAGACTCTTTGAGACACTGGTTCAGATCAGATGTTAGCTTGAGAACTCAGGTCTCATATCAGAAAGCTAACTCCTCTGAATATGTAGCAACACAGCCTCCTACATCACCACTCTTTTTTCCCATCTTTCCCTTTATTTTTAGTTGATAAAACCAGTAAGTCACATTTTTGTTGTGAGTAAGGTGGAGGGTGACGATGCTGAGATTTCTGCATTGCCATTCTCACAGAGAGAAAAAAAAAAAAGAAAAAGAAAAACATAACAACCTCAGAAACAGAACTTTATTTTTAGAAACAGTATAAATTTGTTCATTGTTTTGCATTTCTGCCTACTCCAACAGCAAAGTTGATAACTAAAATTTTCCTTTTTTCTACTAATTTCTGGTTATATCTGCCTCTGGCAAAAAGATGCTAAGTGATCAGCACAGGACCAATACAGGCAACAGTAGTGCAAACTTGCTATTCAGTGTCTCGAAGCAGCACCTGTAATATTTAAAAGATTCAGGGCTTGAAAAGAGAATGAGAAAAAAGGGAAGGTATACTGCTGCACAGCTGGACTGCCATTACCTGACCACACTATGCTGAACAGCAGTCCTAAGTGCTCCAATATACATAAGGGTGTTTAGCCCCCAGCATGGAAGAGGCTAGATCCCCTTCTTTCCTGAATAATATTCTACTTACTCTATCTCTGATAATAAATTCATGGAGAGTGTATGTAGTATGTGGGGTTTTTCGATTCCTTCAGTATTGGCCTCTGTGGTCAAAGCAGTCACAAAGATACTGTTTGAGAGGCAGAAATTCCAGGTCTGAAAATGTGCACCGTCTTTTGAAACACTTTCTCATCATACACTATATTATTGCTATAAACTTGGTCAGACTACAGGAGTTCATCAGAAATAATGTAGCTGTTTCCTTTTTTTTTTTTTTTTTGGTCAGATTGGAAATAATTATAGAAATCAAACATTTTTGATAGAACTCAATAAAATACATTGATTTTGTAAAATTTTAAGAGAAGTTTAAATTAGAGCTTGTCAGACTGACTGTTTGTGGGAGTAATTTCAGTTTTAATACTCTTTAAAAAAACCCAGTAACTTTGGTTTAGGTAACTAAAACTGTTTTCAAAAATTTTAAAGGGTTTCAAAGTCCTGAAGAACATTTTATATACAGAGAACAAGTATCTGTAATTATATCCTGAGCAAAACAGCTTGAGAGCTCTGGACTGTTGAAAAGGCAACAGCTCTTGCTAAAAAAAATTAAAACCGGGTGCAAAATTCTCAGCGTGACAGTTTTAAAAATACAGTTTTGTATTAACAGCTTTTTATCAATTTTGAAGAAATTTTCATAAATTATAAGAGAACATTTCACTTTGACAAGACAGAATGAAAGAAAACAAGAAATGAATGCCTCTTATTTGAAATTTACTCATTAGGAGGGCTTACTGAATTTAATATACTAATACACCAAAGGCCCATTTTTAATATATATTACCAAGACATATGGGAAAAAAAGACCCATGAAAGCAACATTAGATCAGAATGATGCAAACCAAAATGGTGTTTAAATTTGTTGTTACAAATAATTTTACATTTTGAAAAATGTTTAAATGCAAGGTAATTAATTCCCTTGTTCTTCACAAAAAATATTTCAAGCTAGCTATTCATCTCTATTTAAGATTAAATAAAATCAAGTGTTAGATTTTCCTAGAGAAAGAAGACTCTTAGCTGATTTTAAGTTAGACATTATCAAATATTACAGAAAGCAGGTGTATTTTTCTCTGAACTACAGAAATACAGGTAAACTCTATTTGATTTATTATGCCAGAAAGCTTATCACAATGTTGAATCTGATGTTCTTTTTTATGAAATTCTGAGAGTGAAAAACTCTGCCTCTGTAAAGTGATTAATCTCTAGTAAAATGAAATGATTGTTGCTCATCTGTATTTGTACTAACCAAAACCAGAATATCCCCAGTAATATGGTTACTTGAAAAGATTAAAGACATATAGAAATAAAGTTTAGAAAGAATATTTGTCCTTGTAAAAACTGGAGTTTTTATTGTTGTTATTTGTTGTTGTTGTAGAACACATTTGCATAGTCATTAGTTGAGATGATGCAAGCATTATAACAAATACATCTAAAACCTTCTTTGATATATTTTCTCAGGCAATTTTTTGTTGATATCAAGAATCTGTGGAGGTCTGTTTGGTTTCAAACATGTTAGTATTCAGTACTAATAATAATATAATAGACTAGTAGCTTTATCTCAAATTCAGATGTATACTGTCTTTCTAAAATCTGTTTCATAAGCCATTTTCAAGATTTCATATGCTGATAAACCATAAAACACAGGATGCATGTCCTATCCAGATGACATTCCATTTTTTTATTCTAGAATAAAATCTCTATTCTGACCAATAAAAATGTCCCTTATTTATTACTTCTGTGGTATGAAAGAAACAAAAGACTACCTTTATGGTAGTGGTGATACCACACACTTTATAAGGTTTATCATATCATGATAGTAAGTCAAGTGGGAATAGAAGATTGGATTAAAAAGAAATGGGTTTTCCCTATTCACTCACATGGACAAGAATATAAAAAATAAAAACAAAAACAAAAACAAAAACAAAAACAAAAACAAAAACAAAAATAAAAATAAAAATAAAAATAAAAATAAAAATAAAAATAAAAATAAAAATAAAAATAAAAATAAAAATAAAAATAAAAAATATTATTTTTGCATTTTACATCTGATTTTACATACTTATCACTTGATCACTTATATCTTCAATAAACTTATACATTTCCAGTAGAACCAAATTCATTATTTCCTTCTATCAGACATGGATGTGAAATGAATAACCACATTTATCTGAATTTTTTCTAGCTCTCATTCTAAAAGGACTTCAATATCTTCTGCGTTAAATGGGTATGTATATACATAAATAATTTAGACGGAACAAAATATTACATCTCTGAATCAGGTCAGAATTCATCTAAACAATTCACCAAGAAAAACAAATTCTCAAAATGCCTTACATACTTAAACATCTAAAAAGCCCTATACTGATATGCAGCAGTCTGCCTTACTCTGAAAGTGAAAATAAATTACCAAACTCCAAGAGGAAAAAACAGATGTATTTAAAAGACAAATAGCTATTCTCTCTGAAATTCATAGTGTGAAATTGAGAAGTCACAGCAGATTAAAAAACAAATGGGAAGCAGAAATTCAGATTGCCATCAAAAATAAGAAAGTTCTAAGAAAATTGTTCTTCAGTGCTCTTTCAAACTCTTGACACCCTTTGTCTCACAGCATATGAAAGAATAGCAAAGGCTGACTTTTGGAACACTGCAGCAAGAAAAAGAGGAAATGGAATTGTCATTGTCCCCCAGGAACAGGGGTTGAAGTCAGCTGGAATAGTTAGTAGTGCTTAAAGACAGTGCCATAAATTGGAAGACTTGAGTCGTGAGCAAATGCCCTAGCTTCCCTCTATTTCACTATTGAACAGAAAAGACCACCTTCAAAATACTTGTGCATCTCGAAGTAGTCAGTTCATAGTAGCAATAAGAAATTCTTTTCCATTTTTTGCCTCAAAACAGGCTGGCTGTACATCCTAGCCTCTGGATCCAAAGTATACTTCCAAAAAGATTCCAGACAGTGCATTGGATACTGCACAGAGATGGTATAAGCATTCATTCAAATGATATTTGAGGGGATACAGAATGGCAGCAAGTTACAAAAAGGTCTTGCTTTTAAACAGAATAGCTGAATCCTCAGCTGACTGCTCTTCAGAGTTAGCAGGCAGGAGCCAGCTCACTATCAGGTTGTGAGGTGACAATATAATGCTGAGTCAAGAAACCCTGTAACAGTACCAAGAGAAAAACAAAGCAAGAAACAAATGTGGATCAAGGTGACACAGATTTTCTCTAAAGCACTCCTGGAATTATTTTCAAAGTTTGAAAGCCTATTATAAATTCTGTGTAACATTTTAATCAGAGATTTCCTAAATTGTTCTCTCAGAGGTAAATAAGAAAATGACATCAGTAGATTGTCATCATAGTCTTGGAGAATTAATCACATCACTGCAAATTAGCCTCCTTTAGCTGCTTATTCAGAACTGACCTTTAACCAACAGACTGACATTCCTAAGCCTAGTTGTGAATATTTCATTATCTGGTGAATCCCACTAAAACACTAATACTCTCTAAGTAAATCAAACTCAACCTTCGTTTTAGTATTCCTTCAAATATTGCTTCTGGAACTTTTTGCTTCATAATAAGCACTCCCAAAATTTGTCATAAAAAAATAATGCTTATTTATCCAAACATAACAATTCAGTTTTCTGTTTTATTTTGAGATGCTATAGTTTCTGATATCTCTTTCTAGCATCCTTCTCAAGACCCTTTACCTGCCTTGATACTATTAGGCTAAGTAAGACAATTTGGAATGTCTCCCTCAATTTTGTGTCTGAATAGCTTCCAAACAAGGTGTTTAATTTAACAGCAGACAAGGAGATATGTGTGTCAGTTTATATGATTAAAATCTCCTACACATGCACACACGCATACACATGAAAGAGCAGAGAGGCACAGTGCCAGACCCAGAAGCCCTAATAACCCTTTGAAGAACTGAGCTCCAGGGTTTCCCACAGTGATCCCAGCAGAGTCCCTTATCAAGACGTGACTAGCCAACACCATAAGCCAACACAGAAGCTCTGGAAAGTCACCTTTCTAACTGAGGGGGATTATACCCCAGAGGTATGAGACACACTACAGGACATGCTAGGATGGCCAGGGGAGGAACCAAAGGTGGAAAATGAGAGGGAACAACGTGTATTGGGGAGGAACAAGCACGGAAAAAAAACAGAACAAAAAGGAACATGTAAACAGGTGACTGGCTGTTCAGCACACATCTAGACATACCATGTTGTCAACACAGTCTTCCCTGCTCTTTTATTACTTTCCATTTTCAACTCAAGTGTGTTTATGTGGGTCTGAATGTCAGTAACTGGAATGAGTGTGGATATGAAAGTGTGAGAAGTCTGTACCAGCAGCTGAAGTGTCACATATATGTAAAACTATACAAAAGAAAAGCCTTGTCAAATTATGGTTCAGGCCTTGTTATTTCAGCTAAGTATAGCTAGCAGCTAGCCTGGTAAGTTCCCTTGCAAAACCATCTTGAGAATGAAAAGTTCATTAACATAACAGACTATTCTTATGGAGAAAAACAAGTGCACCTGTAACAACAAGGAATCTGTTCCATAAGAATCAGTAGAAAAAGTATGTAAACATTGCTAGAGAGAAAAGTTTTGATTGACATGTACACTCACCATTACCAAACAATGAACTGAATTCCTAACCAACTGGAATTAAACACGGTGCCTTCTGATAACCATATAAATATAAGCTGTGTACAATAAAGATTGGGCTATGATGGAAGAAAAAACAAGTGTCACTATCCATGTCTAGTATGACACTGGGGTGTCAGCGGCTCATTTGTCCAGATGTGACAACTGGGGAGATTTGGATCCATGAGAAGCCAATAGATGAGGTGTCTGAGCCCAGCTCCAGAAGGGATCCATGTTATGCATGTGCAGGTACATGCAGGTGTGCATGAGTCTTTCCCACTACCAAACCTTCCTTTTAATCAGGCATTGAGTGGAAGGGGAAGAGGCCATTGGTGCCATTTGAGCAAGTGTGAGTGCTGAGTGTGTCTGGGACACATATACACATGTGCGATACATGTGTCCAGATGTGCATGTGCATGTACATGTGGTACATGCTTGTATTTGAATATATGACTATTGTGACTCCTTGCTTTGCAGGAGGGGAATTATAGCAACCTCAAGTCTTTCAGATTATGAGATTCAGTAATCCCCTCACCTTGGAGACCACAGTATGTGCTAGCAGATATGAAAACCACACTAAAATCATTACAGTAGGTGCACATATGAATTTTGATAGATGTCCAAAGACACAAACTGAGAATCAGAACACTTCAAAAATGGAATATCCAATTGCTTTGTATCATGTATGCCATACTTTTTCGTTTTACTCTTTCAGTGTTTGATTTCCTCATGCCAGTAATGCAGAGAAGTGTATGTAAATCAAATGGCCTTATGGCTTAAGAGAAAGCAGTAAGTCATTCTGGAAAACTATATAAGGAAACTCATATTCTTCTCATTGCTGCAAAGAAAAGGTTTTGAGTGGAAGAGACCTTGTGGCAAGCTTTCATTCTAATCAAATATGTCAGCCTTCAAATTTAGTAAACTGACTTCCCAGGTAAAGAAAATGCCACTTGTGAAATCTGTATATAGTGGACTCTAAGTAGTGAAG
The DNA here is from genome assembly GCF_971803275.1 of Cyanistes caeruleus. Classification (NCBI taxonomy): domain Eukaryota; kingdom Metazoa; phylum Chordata; class Aves; order Passeriformes; family Paridae; genus Cyanistes; species Cyanistes caeruleus. The sequence continues at coordinate 80,213,246 of NC_141701.1, read as the reverse complement.
TATTCTGTGATATTCTCTAAGGAGCAGAAAGGTCACTAAAGTGCCCTGCTTCTGACCAGCAAGAAGAAATGTTGAAGAATTACTTCAGTCAGTGGAGGACTGTCTGAAGACTGGCTCCTGCACAGAGGACAAGAGAGGTAGAAGGTGCCCAGTGTTGCCACCACCTGGCAGTGACTCAAACATTGCTGCATGACAAGCATTCCAGCCACTGAACAGTTTGTTCACAATAAAAGAATATATTAAATTAATGTCAATTGGTAAAACAGATATTATTACACCCTACGTTTCTCCTCTCTTCATTTCATTCCTCCCTGCACAACAGGGACTTGATTCACTGTGAGAAGACAGCAAAGGTCACTGAGCAATCGGTTTGGTCTGTTTTTTCCTGAGTTTGGGATAGAACTCAGACAGTGTTTAATTATAGCTCTTTGAAAGGGAAGCTGGCTCCCATTGCTAATCAGAGCATGGTAAATGTACTATGCATGTACATTAATAACATCTGTGTATTTGCACATATATGTCTAATTCAAGACAGCTGGAAGAAAGACACATTACACAGATACTCTGTGTACATACAGATACGTAGGTATATAAAAAATAAATGGCTTCTCTTTAAGTCCTTAGATTGGAAATAATGCATTCATTCAAAAAGACAGTTACTTAGCAAAAACTTTACTTCAATTTCTGTTTTCAGAACATACAATATTTGCTTGAATATCATTTATCCCTGAACACCTAAATGAGTTAATATTTCCATTTCATCAGTATGGCAATCTTTCTATTAGAACTGAAGAGATATTCTTTCTTTAAAACAACTGATCTTATCAAGTGGTAAGTGAATATAACAGAAATTTATTACTGACTGGGTTTTAAAAATGCCTTTCTCAGACAGTAAAACTGTGTATGTTATGAAGTGGACAAATACTAATTAAAATATGGAATGTTAAAACATTTTAGTTTGCCAGAAAAACTGTAAATGAGAGAATTCCTTGTGGAAGAAAGACTTTTTTCAGGGGTGAAACAAGCCATATGCATTCTTATTTAGCTTTTCAAAGAATTCAACAAAGCCTGACCCAGCTGGGACCCAGTAGTCTGACTGTAGCTGGAGTAAAAGCTTAGCAAAGTATTGAAGAAGAATCATAGGTATGTTCATATTCTTAAGAACATTGTTTCATGATATTACAACTGAGGTTTCTTTGTACAGGATCATACTACAGGGACACCAGTTTTAATATTCAACTTCTAACAGCTGGCATCTGCTGCTTTAGAGAAAGAGGAACAAATATAATTCTCCTAATTATCTGTATCATTATTCTTCTTACTTCATAAACTACGTCTGCCTCCTGGGTCTGTTTTACACTGATCTCAGTTTCTACCAGTTGTCTGCAAATCATTACCAAACTCTCGTCCTATTCTTCAGTCCTTGTTCCTTCTCTTTATTTGAGAAGCAAACATTACAGGTGAGCATATTTAATGCTGCAGCCATGCCAGGTTTATATGTATTCATCACAAACACGTTCTTTTGGATGTCTGCCAATAATGCTTAGATATTCCTCTAAAACTCTGCCTCACATCTTTCAGAAGTCTCATGCTTTTTCTACTTATTGCTTTATTTGCTTACAAGCTCAGGCTCTAAGGTTCAACTGTCTGTCTGTTGCACTGTAAAATTTTACTAACAGAACATAATACCCTTCTCAAAAAATAAAAAAAAAAAAAAAAAAGAAAAGCACCTTAGGTTTTTAATTTTCCCATAATGTAATGCTTGTAGGCATCAAATTCTTAATTCTGTATTGTCAACACACAGTTGCAGCATTACTTGTCCAATCGCTCACTAAGACTCCACAGCTTCTGGGTAGCACTCTGTGCTCACACTGGAGAGAAGCCAGGCCTGGTACACTTAGGAGTGCCATAAAATCACTCATGGTCATTTGCAATAGTGTGGTTATGTCCTAAGACTGAACTTAGAGTTGATCATGAGAAATTTCCAACAAAAACAGATGTCATATGGAAGATTTTGAAACAAGGACTGTCTCTCAGTTTGTACAGTGTCTGGCATAGTATAACTTTGCTCTTGCCAGTCCTTCTGTAGTCAGTATGACTAATAGTGATTAAAATATGTTTTAGAGAAGATCAATCACAACTTTTCAAATATTTCTACTAGATTCTGTTGATTAACCTGTTAACCAAGCACATTATTCTCTTTATCTACACCTTTAATCATCGTCACACACTCTGAAAAGTGATATAAGTTAGTAGTAACTTCGGAATTAAAAATACAGCATTAGACAAATCTGATACAAGTGAGCTAAAGAATATATTTTAATCAATATCACAACATCTCAGATGCATTGTAGGAACTGGAAGGGGGTTAGTAAAGAAAGTTATTAATACTACTACTGATTTTTCAACACTATTATTGAGATTATAAAGTGGAAAATAAAAAACTTCACAAAACCTACAGAAAGTCATCAGCAGAGCAGAAATACTGACTAGAATTTTAAAATTTGGAGGCTAAACATTGAACGCTAATAAGAGTACATGCTAGTCCTGTTGTGAATTGACAGAGATTCAAACTATTTTGTAGATTAGCCATTTTTCTCTGAAATGGCTAATAAAATTTTAGGTGTAAAACCTATATGATTAATATAGTGAGAGAAGAATCCCTCAGCTTGAATATGAAACTATCATAAGTAGAAGTGGCTTTGAATTACACTGCAGATATTGCAGTTGATGAAAAATGGAGAACTTACAATGGTTGCACGTGCGGTTGCTCTAATAATAATAGTGAATTCTTCCAATGGTGTTGTTACTGGTAGCAATAGAAGCAGTAGTTTAGACTTCACAGATTTGTACTGACTCCTGAATAAAGTTAAAAGGTATCCTTTTATATGTTATCAGACTATCTATCAGAGGGAAAATTTAGTAAAATATTCAAAATTCTTCACCAGGATGAAAAATCTTGTCAAATCTTACCCATTTGACAAGTAACCCTGGCAAAAATACAAAAACAAAAACATAAACAAAACCCAAGTAAACAATAAAAGCAACAAAAACAAAATGAAAGAAAAATGTTTCATTCTTTTCAATAAGCTTGAATGGAGCAGTCAGTAGAAGGTCCTCATCCCTCTCCTACTTACTGCTCAACACAGACATTCCAGGCAGAGAACTCTGTGTTGCCTCACCACCTTTCTTTCCCAAAAGGACATAGTAAACGCGATATGCATCCAGATGGGACTCACACAGCCTCCTCCCAGCTGTATCTGACTTGTGTGCTCTAAATCATACAAGATTCAGAAATATTTGAGCTTATTTTTAAGTATTTTTAATATTTACCACGAGTTAAATTTAATTCTGCATCCAATTTACTTAATTAGACTACTTTTTAAAGTGTTTCAGACTCTTTCTTCTCCTTCAGTCAGGTAGTTGTGTCCTTGAGATACCAGAACTGCTGGTACTTTCAACAGACCAGACAAAAATTTTTTAGCACCTATTCTGGCTGGTTTATGTAAACAGACTTATCTACCTCAAGCAGAACTGTGTCTGAATTCATGTCTTTTACATTTCAGTATCAGTGAAAAAAAAAAAAAATTGGCTTTGTGGGATAACATTAAAAACAAGATTTTAAATAGATTTAAGTTTTTAAGAGTTAAGAAAGATAAGTGCTGGAATCACCAGAAAGTTGTTTGTTTTTTGTTTTTTTTTAAAAAAAGGATATATTTAGCTTTTATTAGTTTAACTGAGATCTTCTGGAAAACCTATTGAACAAATAAATATTTGAATGAAAATTCTGTAACAGTTTCCCTACAAATGTCCTTTGGAAATATTTTATCTGAATATCTATGCATGGTTTCCAACAGATATAAAGGGAATACTTTCTCCATCAGCTTTTTAAATTAACAATGACAACTAAGAGGATTGTTTTCTATTGTTATGTCTATATCTGGTACTGAATGCACTTCTGTTGCCTGCAGTCACAATAAAAATTTTTTCCTTAAGTTAACAGTGGGACTGTTAATACCATCTGAAGAGGGTCAAATCACAAAATGATAGATCCATTATTCTTAATTCAAATCTGTTTTACTGGTGTGTGGTACTTTCAACATGTCTTAAAATGTTACTGCAATCATTCCAGGACCCAGCTTTCTTCTGCTCTGTATAACAGAGAATAAGGTACAACATGTAAGAGCTTTGACAAAGACTTATCGTGCAATTAGCATCACTGAAAGTGGGTCCTCTTGTTGGTCATACCATTCCAAACCTCACATTTTTTTAAATTATTTAGATATTTTCATAAATAATGTACTAAGAATACAAATTTCACGATATAGCCATGCTGGAAACATTGGGTGAAACATGCAAAATTCATTTCCAAAGTATAGCAAAGAATTTGCTCATGAATACATTTGCTCCTTGGAGGATGAAAAGGAAGGAGAGAAAAACCTGGTTCATTAAGTTGTCTTGCAACCAAAAGCAGAAACATCTGCTAAAATCATGAGCAAGAGCTAAAATCATGATGGCTATATGAAGCAAGGAAGATAGAAGAATTAGATGTGAATTTCATTTTGTGTTAAGTTTCAACCTTAGGAAGAATACTGTTTAAGATATTATCCCTAATGCATGGATTTGATCTGAAATATATGGGTGGAGAAGTATTGTATAAGCTCAGTCATAACATGTACTTTTTAATGACCATTTCTTCACCTAACTTTCTGTTTGATTGTTTTCATATTTTTACCTATTTTCTATGTAACTGCCTTTTTGTCTGGTCTGTATTTTTGCTTGTTCTTGAAAATTGATACTTCAGCTTACACATTCATTATTCCACTGATAAATGCCTTTTAGGGGTTCAGGATGGGTTATATGAATGTGGCTGAAATGTCACACAGTACTTTAGATGAAATTGCAGCAAAAAAATATACAACTCTGCATAGGCCATTTGATGCTATAACCAGAATTTAATGGGTTTTACTCTTCTACTTTTGCTCCTGGATTACACCAGCACAGCAGTGTAATTACTTAATGACTGCAGCGTCTGTTCAAATGAATCTGATTTTCCATAGATTCCTCAATGAAAACAGGAATTATCTAGTGAAACAGAACACATGAACAAACTGGACTGGAAATAATTAAGAGAAAGAAAACTGTGAAATATTTAAAGGCTTGTTTTCTTTCTATTTTTTTCCCTTTTTTAAAATATTTGCTACTTTTTGATATTTTTAAGTATGGTTTTGTAACAGCCCCTTATTCACCACATCACTGAATTAGATGTGATTCAGCCTTTACCTTACAAAGGTTTGCTTTTATGAAAGACTGATTAGCTTTTGAGAAATCCCTAAATAATCAGGTCAGAACTGAAATAAAACGACTTTGTACATATTTCTTTCTATTGCAACTATGCAGAGCATGTTCCTGCTCCTCGACTCTTAGGCTTAGTTTCAGTTAGTTCAGTGTCTCACTAAATTACAGCAAACTCTTTTTCTTGTTTATGAATGTTTAACTTTTTACCATCTCTGCAACTCGATGACCAGACCCTCATTTCAAACAACTGCCAAGCCTACCCTTCAACTGTTTGTTTCACACCCTCCAATGTAAATACCAGTCCTCCCCAACATGATCTCTGGATATGTAAGAAGACATCAATATGCTACAGAAATAATTACACTCAAAGTAATTCTTTTTTTAGAGAAATGTAAAGAAAGTGCAGACAGACAAATCAACTATGCAGTTCATCAGCTCATCCCATCATTGTATTAATATTCAAGAATTATTCTCTACCCCTATTTAACTTTAATAGGACACAAATTTGTTCTGTGACCATGGTTAAAATTTCACCATAGCACTATATTAATACCAGTAAAGTTTTACTAAACCTGGTGATTCATTGTATCCTTTGAGATATTTTAAGTGTTATTCCAATTTATACTGACATAAGTGATTACTTGCAATGAAATGCAGCTTTGGCTCAGCCTATAATGGAAATATTAAGACTATAAATGTTTCTTTAGTCAACTCCCTTTACTCCTGCTGAACTAGGATTGGGAAATTTAGAGGGGTTAAAGCCTTGTTGTCAATTTTACTTTGAAGTTTTCCTTCCTCTTCTTCATGATGTTTTTTCCTGAGGCAATTAATATAATGTGGTGACCAGACTGAGCTAGCAACGTGCTTCCAGCACTTTGCACTATTCCAGAGGTGTTAACCAAGACAGGACTGGGCTTTGAAAGGATAATTTAGGTAAAATGGGTAGCACTTTAAGAAGAAAAGAATAAAAAGTTGTAAAGTAATATGAATATATTTTTGTCATAAACATATGAAAAGCATCTTAAACATAAAATAAGATCCACCAAGGGAAATAATTTAACATAATAATGAAAGAGCTTTTAAACAGATCCATGTAAACATAAGACAAAATGGCAAATTTATTCTGAGGGACAGGGTCAAAAATGAGCAGAAATTTTCTATTTTGGATGCAAACTTTAAAAGTTTCAGAGCAAAGAATTCTCCTCTGTTAAGTATATAAAAAAGATGTGTATATATATATATATATATATATATATATATATATATATTTGCTGTATTTACTGTAGGGATCTGGACAAAGAAAACAGAGAGCTTTACAAAAAATAAAAGGGGGTTCTCAAATTAGGAGAGAAATAGTACTGCCACACACCACCAAGTGCTGCAGTAATTACAGATATAAGAGGAGCAAGTCTTCACAGCTTCCCCCTGGGACTGGAGTTTTGATGTGTCTTCTTGCATTGGTCCACCAGAGCTAGGGGGAAGGATGAGCAGCTACCACATGATGAAAACCTGCAGTAATATGTGAAATGATGTGCACCAGCAGCCAAAAGAATGAGATACTGATGATAACTTAAGTTTTAGGTTTCATATTCTTCACTCTCTGTGCTACCTAGGTGTGTAGTTTTGAGGTTCATATTAAGTGTTAGTGAGCTCCCTTCACAGAATAGACAGACAAAACAATTTCTCTTCTAGCTTGATACCAAGGAAAATCATTACAATTTTCAGGCCCAAAGCATAAACAACGATGGACTGAAGAGAGAAAACAAGAAGGATGGGACTTCGTAACCTGAAGCTGTAATTGCACAATTAAGTCTGATAACATGCAGATGGACCAAAACTTATAAAATGTGAGACCCTGTGACTGGTCGTCCATTTTGTGAACTTTTTTAGGCCCATCTTGGGTGTAGCCCTGGCCAGGCTCTTGTACTGCCCAAGGTGTAAACTTTAAGGCCTTTCAATAAATACTGACTTGATTTTTAACTCTATCTAGCCTCTGTTCTAGGTCAGCCTTCTCAAGGCATCACTGAGACAACCAAGAAATAAACCAGGTACAGGCCCATACGGTAGCACTACATCAAAGCTTCACTGATGATCTGTTCTGACCCAGAACATTTTTCTTCTCATGGTTCAGTGGTATGAACAAACCAAAATTACTTGATAGAGCCATACAGGCAGCTCTTCTTCCATTTGTTGTTCTGTTACAACAGCCAGCATCTGGTGGGAGGGAGCGGAGCCATGACTCTGTAGCTTCTGTTTGTCTTTCTGATTTCTCCTCCAACTTGAAAGGGTGAGAAAAAAGTGGCCTGTGAGTCACAGCTCATCCATTGTTCATGAACTGTGACAGCAAAAGCCTATGCATATAGTTAGGTGTATTCCACTTAGCTCCATGTGCATGCATGAGATTTCTTGGGGAGGAAATAAAAAAGCAACCTAAAAAAGAAAACCAGAAAGAGGAGTAAAAAGAGGCTGGGCCATCAAATAAAAAGGGAGATAAAAATGTTGTGAAAATGTTGTCCTCTGAATGATGTAGGTGCTTAATACTGGGATATTTTCTTCTTAAATAAGAGAATAATGACAGAACTTATGTAAATAGCTCAGTGATAGGAATTGGAAGAGTTGGTTGCTTGAGTTATCAGCAATGAACTGTGCTGATTAATTCTTCAAATTACAAGGTGGAAATAATCATTCCAGAACGCATTATTTGTCATATTTGATGCTGCTCTGGAAGTGAAAATGCAACCTTTCAGTGAAAAAAGTGAACATAAACAGAAAACTCAGGTAAGAAAGTACTACTTACTGTCAAAGCTGCGTGTGGTTTTCTTGGAGATTTTTGATATATCTTTCTTCCAAATGTCATATCTGAAGTCTGATCTCTCCTTGACTCTTTGTTGGCATAGAGAGCTGACACTCTCTATGTTGTCCCGACCCACAGAGATGTTCACTTGTGTTACTTTCTGAGATTCCCCTTGGTGAGGTGAAAGTTTTTGGAAGAGCCTCAAGGAACTCTCTTTCTCTTTTTTTGTGAACTTTGTTTTACAATAAGGTTGACTGCAGAGAAAAGAGTTCATCCTTCTGTACATCCTGTGCAGAGCACTAACCTTGACAGAACAAGGACATTTTTTCAAACGTGGGATTTTTATGTGTGCTTGAATTTTTTTGTGTACTACATATAAATAGATTTCTTTCACAGCAGGCATACATGGAGCTTAGTTTTGGATGTGTTTTAGTTATTATTTTATTTCTGAAACATATTAATTTATTGCAATAAATTTTAAATCAATGCTTCAGTTTTCTTCATTTTATTTAACAGAAACTTAGAATAATAGAATTATTTGGGTTGGAAGGGACCTTCAACAATCTTCTAGGCCAAACATCGTGGTAAAGGCAGGGACATCTTCCATTAGATCAGGTTGCTAAAAGCACTGTCCAACCTGGCCTAGAACACTTCCTGTAATCCCCAACTTCTCTGGGCAACCTGTTCCAGTATCTCACCACACTTATCATAATGTCCAATCTAAATCTATGCTCTTTCAATTTAAAAAAGCTGCCCCTTTGTCCTGTCACTTAAGGTCCTGGTAGTCATTCCTTTCTTTTTGATAAACCCCCTTTATGTATTGAAAGACCATAATAGTGTGTTCCTGAAGCCTTCTCCCCTCCTGACTGAACTCCAACACTCTAAACCTTTTTACATAAAAGGTGTGCAACAGCCTTCTGATTATTTTCAAGACAAGAACACATTGCCAGCTCATACCAAATTTTTTTGCAGACTCCCCAAGTCCTTTTTCATAGGGAAGATCTCAATCCATTCATCCCACTGTCAGTATTTATACTGAGGACTGCTTCACCTCAGGTGCAGGTACTTGCACTTAGCTTTCATTCAAGCAAGACTTCATGATGCTCCAATGAACTGACTCCAAGCTTGTCAAGGTCCCTCTGGAAGTATCCCGTACCTCAGCTTGGTTTAATGCAAAAACTTAGTGAGGGTGTAGTCAATCCCATTATATATGTGATAAATGAATATACCAAAGAGTCCCAGTATGGACCCTTGGGGGACACCATATGTTACCAGTTTTCATTTGGACATTTCCTCAACTTTGCTGTATTATGAGAAATACAGGTTCTGTCTCTATTAACACAGTTTTTTCATACAGCCCTTCTGATTGTTCAGTGTAATGGTGATCTTTCTAGATTATTGTATTGTATTAATTTGAGTTTTCCAGATTGGAAATCATCAATCAGTGTCAGGACAAAGTAAGGGAGTGTATGAAGTTCAGATTTGTAAAAGGTTTGGAAAGGCCTCTGGGTTACTACAACATCAATACTGATCAAAATATTTTTCAGTTGGAATATAATTTTCTTCCTTGGACTGCTGAGAAGTTAACCCGGTGCAGCAGGTAACTCTGCAATGCAAAATGAAGAAAAGAGGACAGGGAAGGTAATGTACATTTATAAAAAAGTAAAAAATACACGTGCTTTTTTTCTTGAACAAATATGAGTTTAAGTTAAGGACCACTGTGTTGTAAAGTCAGCTGTCCTCACACTTCACATCAGGCATGACATCTGGGGTAATGGACATATTTGTCCCTAATTTTTAATCAAAATGTCTTGTCCTGGTTTTGCATTAATTGACATTTAGTGAGAAGGGAAGAAGCCACCCACAGAAATGATTTTTCTGGAAGGGGCTGCTAAAAGCTTCCTCTGTGCCTGGCAAAAACCAATCGCCGCCTAGCTCTGAGAACTGACAACCCATTAAACCATTTGGAGGGCTGGATCTGCCTCTGTGAGATTCACATTTTAAACACAGGCAAGCCCTGGAAATCTCTCTCTTGTCTTCTGGCTTTTGCAGAGGTAACTGAGTGCCGGTCAGACCGGCCCTGCGCGGCCTGGTTGAGATTTTCTGCTCCCTGAGGGCTGTGGAGCCCCTCACCAGGGTGTCCACCGGGCCCTGTCCCAGTGAGCGGCTGGGGCCCCTTCCCAGCGGGGCCAGGCTCCTTCCCAGCAGAGCCCTCTGGTCCTTTTCGCAGCGGTACCGCCGGGCCATGCTGGCCAGAGGCTCTGTTGGTGCTGGGAGCGGCCCTGAGGCCCGGAGCTGGGAGCAGCCACGTAGCTGGGACTGCAGGGCTGAAAAATGGGTGCAGTTGGGAGAGCAGTGCACAGCTGTTCTGCCTTGGCATGGCTCGCAATGAACTTTGTGTGTTTAGCCGCTTTTAGCCAGCCGTGCTGCGGGGAGAAGGACAAAAGCAGCAGCAGCAGCAGCTTTTCCTGTTCCTGACACTCCTCACGAAGAAAAGCGCTGAGTGGAGCCGGCGGCCGGCACGGCTCGCACGGTGTCAGCAGAGACCCCGTGAACAGCAGTGAGAGGCACAGTGAGCGATCTCCCCGATGGACAGCCTGGGTGAGATCAACCTTTCAGTGCTGCAGAACTCTATAAGAACTGTTTCAGTTGATAAAGCTTGAGAACAAATGAACCAACAAACACCAATTCTCTTGCGAATCAGGAAAAGGAAAGGGTGAAGACACGTAAGGAAAACAACATGGGACACTGAGTTCAGTGAAGAAGGAGTCAAATTCTAATTAGGAGAGGATTGAGGAGATGCCTTGGTCTTGGGCTGAAATTCTCTTTGTAAAGCCATAGTAAAGATATTTTTTTGATATATCAGACTTTGTTTTTTCTCTGGAATTCATGAAGTGAATGGGGGGGGATGCAGCATTTACCAGCAGACCATGAGAAAAGGGCACTCGTGCTGGAATGTGTAGATGCTGAAAAGCTGTAACCTAATGATAAGTTTGAACAGAGAGAGAGAGATGAGAAACTTTGCTCCAGGGATAGAAGAAGAAAAACCTCTGTTCCCAGACATACAATAACAGAACTTTTTGGTTTTTATGCTGAAACAGCCCGTCCTTAAAATAGCACCCCATAAGTTGACACAGCCCATGAAAGCAGCTTTGGGAAAGCTGCAAGGCATGGGAGGGACTTTCACACTGCAAACAGATTTTCCTTTCCCAGGCAGCTGATTCACTGTGACATTGAAGCCATGAGAGAACTGTTTTTTGTGGAGAAGTCTCCATGGCATGGTAAGAGGAACTCCTCTCCCTGCAAGAACTGATGAAAAACTAACTTAGAAGTGGTAGCTGATTGAAAATCCCAGGTTTTGTCCCTACGTTGTCAGTGTGAAAGAAAAGAGGTTGTGGGAAGGGGAGGAGAAGTGTTCTGAAGGTTTTATTCTGATTATTATTATGATTCTTTTAGTTCTGTAAATAAAGTTTTCTTTATACCTTTTAAGTTTTGAGCCTGCTTTGCCTTCCTCCTAGTTCGTATTCACAGTAAGAAATGAGTAAATAATTCTAGTAGGTGCACTGGCGATTTTAGCCAACGCTAAACCCACACATTATTTGGGGCATTGTCCAGGAAACTCAAACTGGCAAACTTAAACCACTACACAGAATTGGTGTTTCTGCCTGTTTCGAGCTGAAACTGACACAGGTCTGTGTGGTATTGCCATTTAACATCATTTTTTTTCATAGCCCTTTACTTACAGCTGATCAGAATTCATCTTGATTTTGGAATAAGTTTGGCAATAGTGTAATATTTATTATAAATCTCAGTAATGTTGGTTTACCTGAAACTGCTAGTCAAACCTTCATTGAATATACAAGTGCAAGTGTGGTAATTTGAGAAGATAATGATTTGGATTATTTTTTAAGAGAGAAAATTTGCAGAACATGCAAATTCATCATTAGTTAAAATGGCTGAATCAGATTGGTTTGTATATCCAGGAGTTTTAAATTCCACACCAAAGCTTTCCTGGACAGTGTAAAGAAGAAAACTTATTTTCATTTATGAATTCTTGATCAGAAAACTCAGTATGGGTAGCTGACAGATTTGCAAGTGAACCTCAAAAAGAGAAAGCCATTTTTAATGTAATGGGAATTCAGTTTCCTGTCAAGTCCAAGAAATAAAGCTCACAGTACATAAAGCTAAACCTGTGCATGTCCCTGCAGAATTTGGACCTAATGTTATGAGAAAAGGATGAAATAGTACAATATTAAAGAGCTCAGCTTGCTCCTCTGACATGCTGTAAAGTTTCTGTTTTGCTCAAAAAACAGGGAAATGCCTGGAGAATGTGAATCTGTGTTTTATTAATGTACAATCTGAGCTCACAGAAATTTAGGAGAAGGTAGAAAATAGCATAATTCTCAACATTTTGACAGGACTTCTTTAGTTCATTTCTTCATATTTTGAAAAGGAAAAATATGCTTTCATTTGAAACTTCCTTTGACACAGTTTCCATGACTGACATATACAGGCAATACTTCTGTATATATTTAGCATTCCTCTATCAGAACTATCTTTTTATGGTTCAGTTTCCAGAATTATCCTGAAAACTATCTAGATGAGGCTATCCCAAGTCTGAAAATAGCAACTGAGCTCAGCAGAGACATGACCTGGCACATCCAGAGTAGGTTTGGGGATATGTTTGTCACAGATTTTTGTTATTTCAGGCTGGAGCTGGGAAATGCTGGTCTCCATCTTGCCTTTGTTCCCAGCAGCCATGTGGGCAGTGGGTAGGAACAGTCACCACATTATCTTTGTCTAGGAAAGCCATGTAGCTGTGAGTTTTGGGTGGTGTTCACCAACCTGGTTATTTTGTTCCCGAGAGTGAACCTCTTTTTGTGGATGAAACACCTTCTCTTTTTGTATGCTTTTACTATTAATACTGCTGTTGTTATTGTCAGTGCCTTAGTCCATTCCTTTGTGGTTTCAGTAAACTGGTACCTCAAGCCATAATCTTGACTTTTGTCCTTCCCTTAACAGAAGTGGTATGGGTTAGAGAAGTGGTTTATTTGGAGTTTAACTTCCAGGAGGTGTTAAAACAGCACAGTAATTTTCAGGGCATTTAGCTAATGTTACTATACTAAAGGAAACAATAATTCCCATTTTATTTAACTAATCACATTATCCTTTAAAAGTACTTGAAATTTCCAGGGAAAAATGTCAATTCTCTGCTTGCTGAGATCCAGTTCATGCTCTTGAGTCTCATATTTAGATTTCTTCACAATGGAAGGACTGGTTAACCTAGTCAGTAGAAGCGTTTCAAAGCATACTGATTTTGAGTGATAGGGAGCTGGGATTTCTGATATCCATGCATCCCCAATTGTCTGTTCTGTTTATGGTGGATATGAAGTTCTGCACCTTTAAACTGGTTCTAAGAGTGAAGCAGGAGAAAAAGAAGCATGGAGTTTGTTTGCAGAAATTGCACTTGCTGCCCTGCATCCTTCACACAGTGTTCTCTGCAGCATGGATAACTCCTTTGCTTTTAGTTACTTTTTTTTGATAGCTGAGGCAGAGGAGTTCCCCAGCTGGTGGCTTTTCTTCCTCTTGGAACTGATCAGCCCTGCTCTAGACTGAAAACCCAGACAAACCCCAGGAGCTCACACCTGTGGCCCACCAGGCCCAGGCCTGGGACACGGCATTTTCCAGCACAGGAGGGACTGACAAGAGACTGAGCAAGCTGAGCTACACCCCAGGACAAGGACTCTCTCTGAATTTGCCATCTTTTCAGAACAGCAAGAGGTTTTATTGTTTAATATTATTCATTTTTTTATGCTTGTGAATATTTTGCTTGTTAAATAAACAGTTTTCTCCACATTTCTCAAAGGAAATCTATTCCTGAACCAGTAGGGGGAGGGGCTGCTTGAACCTGCTTTCTAGAGGGCCCCCTTTCAGAGGTTTCCTCCCAAAATTTGCCCTAAACTACAACACATGGGAAACTTTAGCTCATCAGTGTCTTTCATTCTGGCATTCTTTTTCTATTAAGCTGATGATTAGTACATAAAGACCTAGGTATATAACAGACAAAGCTATAAATAAATTACCTACCTTTAAAAATTGCTTTACCTTGGCCAACTGTATTGTGTGTGACAAGTTTGTATTTTTGCACAAATGATGAGAAGGACCAAACTATGAAAAAGAAGAGAAAAAAAAGTCTTAGAAAATAAAAATGTGGTATATTGAGTCAGAAAGAAAGCAATTGAAACCTGAATAAAAATGTCTAAAAGTCTCACAGAAACTTATAGCCAGTAAGTCATACAGCTACTGCGGTCAGTTACATTTTGTTATTTTTGACTGAGAAGACAAATGTTGATAAAATACAAAGGAGACATGAAGTATATACAGATCAGCAGTTATGGAATATTAAGGAAATAACTAGTTTAGAGAAATATATGTCAGTCTCTGGGACATCTCTCTAAACAGTAGAGATGGGGAAAGATATGATTCCTGTTGAAAGTAAAAAATAATGAAATAAAAGGTTTTGAAAATTGTCTGAAATAATTACTAGTCCAGTGGTCAGTGCAATATTCAGTGCAAAGAAGTTAAGGGTCATCTGGCAATCTAATATGGTGGGGTTTTTTTGTCTTGGGGCTTTTTTAAATTAGTAGCAGGTAGTAGTGTAACAGTCACATAAGAAATTAAATAACTCAACCTGATATGCTTTGCATATGTAATGATTTTTCTTCCTGTGAAATTCAAGAAAATTGTGTGGGACAGAATAACTGGTTTACATTAATTGCCAAAAAAGGATACATAAAATGATTAGTTGTTTTATCTTAACATTATCTCAACCATTAGTTAGAAATGTATCTCAGCAAATACATTGTAAACCTCTTAAGGAATAGCTTTATAAGACTTTCAAGTCTTTCTCTGCAGGATTTCAGGTACCCTCCTGTTAGCAGAGAAAACAAAATAGTTTGAACTATCCATCTTCATTTGAAAGGTAGCAAAACCAGATCTTTCTTGTAAGACACTAGTTGCTTTATTTGTCAAATGTGTAAATATAAATGAGAAATCATTAACCAAGCCTATAATATTTCCTTTTTATTCTCTGGCATACACCTGAAATCTGTCAGTTCTAATATCCCTGTCAGTAATTATGAAGCCCCTCAAGGCTATTTGTTAGATGCTACATGATAGGCATTACAAAATAGCAGCTTCTTGGGATATTCATATTTTTCTTCAGAAAAGTAATAACTAGTTTTGCATAGTCTTATAACAGATCCTGTACAAGAGTCCCTCATTTATGGAAGTAAATAAAGAAACCAAAAAAGTAAAGAATTTCTTCTTTCCACTGCTGCACTTGAAGAAAACAGCTAGGTTGAATTTTGAAGTCTATTCTGAATCTGCTTAATGCTTAGAATGTCATTAAAATTTTATTGAACACTTCCTTATGCTTTAAATTTCATCTAGGAAATTTATAGTGCATTAGGTTATTTTATGCATGGCCTGTATTGTGCATAAGGGGCAATATTGTCCAGCTTTAATGTTAATACAAAAAGAAAAAGCAGTCTTCTTTATTACACATCCTGGGCAAAGATGAAGGAAAATCTCTGTTGGCACTGCAATCAAGAGTAGCAAAACTATAGGTGTAGGTACATCACAGATCTGACTTTTCTCTATCCTTAAGTTTCTGTTTTCTGGGCAAGTTCTATTACCAAAATCTTCATTTTTTTCACTCTGTCTTCTGTTAACCATTTTGAAGCTATGCGGGGAACACCAGTAAAGGCGACAGAGAAAGAACAAATGAGACTTGACGAAGATGAATTATAGAGGATGATTTAGATCAGTCATTGTGTCTCTGCAAAGAACCAAAAATCACAGTCTAATGATTAATTCATTCCTTTTCACAATCTCCCATCCCTCCCTAGACAGAAGCATAATGTTGAACAGCAATGTGCATACAAATAGGGGCACCTCTGTGTCATTATTTGCTTTCTGTGTGGTAGTGACATGGATTTAGGGCTTTGCTTATTACATGAGTTCTTGAGTTTCTGAACCAAACCCCCAAATTCATTAAATTGCTGTTTTCTGGGACCATATCTGACACAATGACAGTGATAAATAAAGTATATTTTCAGCCTTGGAGTCCTACAGTGAATTGTGGGTGGTGTTTTCTGCACCCCTCCCCTAAATATCTTCCTTCCACCATTTTCTTTTAGAAAATTAAAATAAATTACAAATTTCATTTCTTTTATGGACAAAGGATTTTCAAACTCAAACAGTTTGCTTCCCTGTCCCTAGAGCTGCTGCCAAAACTAATGACTATGATCAGCGATACCCCATAATTTAACCTAACCTTTGTTGTGGCCAAATGTTCATTGCACTGAAGTGAGATAAAACATGCTCTCTGATGTTGGTAGGAGGCACTGGAGTGAAGGAAATCTTAACCCTTTTGACTACTAAAACTAATTCTCAAAAATTTACCCATGTATCATTAGACTAAGTGAAAGCAAATTTTCATTTAATGCACTAATTTAGAAAGTTAAAAAAAAAAAAATAGGCAGTGCATGGTTCTAGTTTTCAAAGACAGATATTTTACAGACTTCAAGGATCCTGAGGTAGTGTCAAGAATAAAGTGAGTGGTAAAAAATATTAACACTAAAAACATTTGGTTTTGGGTTTAGTTTTCAACTGCAAAAATTACATGGTTAATCTTAGATCATATATTTAAGATCTTGGATCATGTGTACTTCAGGTAAGAGTGCTCTTCTAAGAGTATTCCTAACTCACAGAAACACAGAAATATGGGGAAACCCATTAATAATTCTATTGTAATGGACGTATTATTGAGGTTCCTGATAATAAGTCTGTATGGAAATGGAAATAAGGATGGAAATCTAGATGGGATATTACAGCCATTGTGTGATATCTACCCATATGGATTCTTTTATGCTGCAGTAAATGAGGATTTCTGTAAAAAAAAAAAAAAGAATTTATTTTACTGTGAAATAGATTTATCTATGAAATTAAAGGTATTTTTCTAGCCACATCTTAAAACCCCGAACAAACTAGCCTATGATTTGTTTAGTACGAGAAATATTGTCTGTGCTTATGGTATAGTACAAATCTCTTACAGTGACCAAAAGGCAAGATATTGTAAAAGCTGTATTTGGGACAAAATTGTATCTCTCTTAAAAGATATTCTTGAATGTATCAGAGGGAAAATTCAGCCCTTAAAGTATTACAAAGCTAGGAAAGAATAATAGGTTATGGGATGCAGAAGATAGAATTAAATGATCCCTTGGAAAATGACATATTTTTTCTACAAATCAAAGGAAAACACAAGCACCATTTAATTAAACTAATCCGAATCACATTGCATGACGATAAAAATAAAAGTTTGAATTTTCTAGAACATATACTGAGCATAATAGCAGCAGTTTGCTGCTGCTGTTTGCGGTTTTATAAATGTAGAGTAACATGTTACATTAATTTTTATTAAAGGAGCATGGGATCATCAGGAAAAGCCTTTCAATTTCATTTATGATCGTCTATCAGATTGCACTAGTCTTTTGCAAAGTCACCTTTCTATGTGCTCACTCATAATGTGACTGTGCAAGTTAGCTCACTGGGCAGGATGTGAGAAGGAAAGAAAAAGAGTAAGAGAGAGAAGGTAGTAGATATACAGAAGCATGAAAGGATTAGGGAGAGACACAACAAATTTCATTAACTTAACATGCTAAAAAATACTTAGCAACATTTTAATAAAACCAAATGTTATTAATAGCTTCAGACCTGAAATGTTATTACGTATTCCTATGAAATCTCATATGAAATTTCACAAGAGATATTACTAAAACCTCTTTGCCAGTATGAAGTAAACTCTTGATGAATGAACATCTACTTAAAAAGAAGAATACAGTTTAATAGTTATGCATTTTTTTTCTTCCTATATGCTTAAGGGATTGTACTCCAGTACAATGAATGGGCATGGCAAAAAGTTAAAAAGGCTTGACATTTGTGTAGAATATTCCTATAGGAATAATTTCAAGTGTTTAGTAAAGTTTTTACAGTGGTATTTGAGACACTCTGGAATACTGATAGTAAAACAAAATGTATATTCTTTATCTGTAATTAAGGGAGGAAGACTTCTTTATGTCAGTCAAAAATGCTGAATCACTATCAGCCTCATTTTCGAATGTAACCGCTGCTATTTTCTTTCCATTCTCCTGTATTTTGAACATTTGTATGTCTATGGGAACCTTTTTACGAAATCTGCTATTGTTAAGGCATCATGATGGTTTTCAATACTAGCTTGAATTTATAGCATCTAAATTTTTAGTGTTCACCTGAATTGAAATATCTAACACTTTGCAATTACTTCGTGTTGAAGGCTTTCAGAAAACATAAAAAAAATTTTGCTCCTTTATAGCATCATTCCTCAGAGTTGTTTAATTCAGATCTAAGAAGTAAATTTCTCATTCAGTCTAGTATGTACATTTGTTGCTGTTTTCAATGAAACATTGTTTTATATAATCAGTGTCATTTGTTTGGGTATCAAGAAGATATATTCAGGAAATTCAGGTCCACAGTGGAACCCTCTTAACATTTGTAACCATTGTTACAAAATGACACTAAATGTTCCAAATTTGGAAGTTTCACAGGTACTACAGTACCCACCATACATATCAACCCATTTGCTGAAAAAAAATAGATTCACTGAGGCCAGGAGTCTGCAGAAGTGTGGTTTTTTGTGCATCTCATTAATTGCTCATTATTTATCAATGTCAGTGTCTTTTATCAAATGATCTTATGAGTAACTTCAAAGCATTCAAGTTCGTAAATCCAGGAGACTATCAAATTTTGTCCTGTTTCTACAGAGCCAACACTTACCTTAGCACCAACCTCCCACAGCCTCTGAAATTATACTGCTGAGCACACAGTCTGCTCCAGTCAATGCCCTGATCTGAATGACTGATTGTCCACAGTGACCAGGGTGGACTGTGGTATGTGCCTGTCCCACAATTCAGATACAATCTGAAAGTGACAGAATGCATAAGGTCATCATAAATTATTGTGTCTGTAATTTTTAATAAGAAATTATTATTACAAATGACAGCTACAAAATGAGAGTGTTAAAAATGCAAAGCTACACTCCTGACATGCAGAAACAACTGTTTTTAATCTGTTATGTGGATTATTACCTGCAACACATCGTCTTGTCATTTCATAAAATTTTTGTGCTTAGTGTATCAAACAATAAAATACTGTGTTTGAGGGGGAGAAATAATACATTGAAAAGAGAAACTTTTTCAAGGGCTTAATATTGACCAATAAGAAACTGAAAAAAATAATAAAAATCATCAGTTCTAGTTGAACTGTTTGAATTACATTTGTGGTGAAATGATGTTAGCTGAAAGTAAAATCATTAGCACACTAATAAAGAGACAATAGATAAACAATAGAAGAAAAAAAAATTCTAATGAATGTTTGAAAAGTGCTGACTAAAGTCTAATGATTATAATTCATCAGAAACCTAATACTATATTGAGTTAGTTTGCACATATACACAATAAAGCAAAAATGAATGCTGTTCATATAGAAACTTGCACTAAAAATGATAAATATATATAACCATATATAGTGTGGTTAACATTCATTTTTATACAAGCACATAATTTGCATGTAAAAACATAAGATTAGCTCAGTTGATCACAAGGTTCAATCCCCTCTGGGCCATTCAATTAAGAGTTGAACTTGATTCACCTGGGTCCCTTCCAATTCAAACCATTCTGTGATTTTGTGATTAATTATGTTTTAAATGCTTTTTACTTTATTTGCCTGACATTTCAGTCCTTAACTGTACAATCTTAATGTTAGTTTAGGATATGTAAAAATAAAATAAATATAGTTCACTGCAGTGAGAAAGAGATACTAGGCAAGTAAGTCCAGTAGAATTTTTCCCAAGAACAAGTTTGGCCCATTCTCAGTCAAAATTACACTGAAGTAATTTCAATATTTGCTATCTATCTTATATTATCTAGAAATGGCTTACAGTGTTTGTAATAAGGAGTATACAATTTTAATCTTTTCTTCACTCCTGGGTTTGATTTAGTATCTGCTTGGCAATTAATGTAATGAATTTAGTAAGACAGACTGAGAGGATGGAGCTCTTTTGGAGCAGACACCTGGCATACATCAGTTGCTATGGTGATTACCCAGATGTGCAAACAAGTAGAGGGAAAAATAATTATTAAATATTCCCATGGTAAAAGAAAAAAAAAATCTAATTGATAAACAGCAGAGTAATAGGAGTCAAAGTCTGGGTTTTGAAACCACAAAGAAATATGTTATATATACCCTACCTAAGAAGCATTAGGAGAGAGCTGCAGGAGTTTCAGATTCTATCGGGAGAGTGAGCATCCTACAACATCTAGCACAGTGGATTAATGATGATGTCCTGGTGTGCAAGTGTCATTTCCTGCTCAGATTTGTAAAGGAGGTCCCCTGAGAAAATATCTGGAAAAAGAAAACATGAAAATTCTCTCACTTCATCTATCCCAAATTCTCAGCCTTGGTTTCATCATGGCTGGGACGGAACAAGGAAAGCAGAAAGGCAAAGGGGAGAGTTTTAATATTTTTCTTGGTCTGCAAAGATTGTGTCACATTTATGATTTCATGTAGAGCCAGATATTAATATATGTGTTCCAGCAGCAGACTGAACAAAAATATCCCACTGGCCAATATTAAATTGCACTACTGCTTCTGTTCATGGTTCTCAGAGGCATGTTTTGCTGCTTCTGTGCTCAAATCTACAAGTGTCTCATGAACTGCTAACATCACTTACACAAACACATAGAGAAGAAGAAAAGGTCTTGAATATGAAATGAGACTGGTGAATCTTATTGTTTATTTCACAGTGAGTCTAGGACTATTCCAACTGCACAGTCCTTGGGATTAATCTAGATTTGCCACATTGGAAGGCAACAACATTTTGCAAAGCGGGCATTGAAGCCTATTGGAACCTAATGATGTATAGTGACAATAATTGCTTGCAAAATAAATTTTGTAAAGAAGACTATTGTATTAAATGACACAGAAATAATAGCTTTAGCATTCTTTCTCCCTAGAGATTTTGAGACAAAGGTGTGCATGCAGAACAACACTAACTGTACCACAGAGAAGAGTGCTGAGCCAGATGGGTATCCCTATGTTAAGCAATGCCAGAAGCCACCAGGGAAGTGAAGAAAGAGAAATTGAATGACTGTAATTGAAAGTCTGTAGCTTCAAAACATCAAAACACCTCATTAACATTCCTTCCCTTGAACTGTCTGTAGCACCTTTTTCCCCCTCTCTTTTTTCCCACAGCAGCTGACAGATCCTTGGTTCCCACATTTAATAATATAACCTGGGGGCCATCAACAAAAATATGTCCTGCAATACTGCACAGAAAAAATCTCTTATATTTATTTTTAAATTCACTTGTAACGGCCAATAAATTCTTCAAGAGAGAAGAAACTACTTATTATCTGCATGAATGCAAGGACAGCAGATTTTTAATTTTCCATTCTTTGGAAGATATGATAAATATGATTCTCTGTCTTGGTTCCAGCTCATAGTTTTAAGCAATCTAAAGCTAACAAATAAAATAAAATAAAATAAAATAAAATAAAATAAAATAAAATAAAATAAAATAAAATAAAATAAAATAAAATAAAATAAAATAAAATAAAATAAAATAAAATAAATCCACTCTCTGGAGTGGAAAATGAGGCAACTTACAAGCTGGTTGATTGAACGAGTTTAAAAGTCATGACCCATATCCAGATGAGGACACTTACCTGCAAATAAGTCAAGCAAAAAGAGGCATCTGTGTCCATCCAAGCTCTGCTTTTTTCCTTTATCTATTTTAATTTTTTCAGATTATGAAAGAGAGGGAGGGAGAAACTAAAAAAACAAAAGATAAGGAAGATGAATGGATGGATGGATGGATGGATGGATGGATGGATGGATGGATGGATGGATGGAAGGATGGATGCAAGGTATTCTGGGGTTTCAGGTAAACTTTAATTTATTTGTGAGCCTTTTCTGAACAACTTCCCTTTGGAAATCCCACTTCCAACAGCCAAAACAAGGGGAGTTCAGGTTGAAGAGGTTTCTGACCCATAGTTTCTGTTTTATATATAAACATTAAATACAAGATTTTTCAAAACCAAGGTCAAATACTAAGTTGCAGTTAAAGTACAAGGTAGCAAATTTTTTTTTTAAGTTAGCAACATGATTGAATATTTAATGTTCTCTCTCCATATAAGTAAAAGATGTTAAAAGTTCTTAGAACAGTTTACTGGAATGATGGTGGGAGCTGTTTATGCTCAACTCAGAAAAACAAGAATTTAGGGTGAAATGAAGAATTAATTTTAGGGACATTGCAGTGACATTGACAAATTATTTTATGTTTCTCACCATGGTGGCAGTTAAAGAAGTGCCTCCGTTTTTTTAAACTATATATTATGCATAATGAAAGACCATGACTTTTATCTTAATCCTCAATAATTGCATGTATAAAAAAGCCACCACTGAGCACCTAAATCCTGTTAAATTTGATCTGGATCTTATTCCCCCAATATATGCAGTTGGTTTCTATGCCTGTTTTAAAAGACTCCTACCCTGTGACTATTCTCCCACAAGAATAGCAATTATACATTTGATTTTAATGACTGGTATAAACCCATAAGTCTCCAGGTACTTACAAACAGTTATATAGGATTTTTAACTTCTTGTATGTGGGCTGAATAAAAGTATTTGGAAATCATTACTGCTTAGGAGCACAAGCTCATGCATTTTGTGTCCTCAAAGGAGTAAGAAACAGCCAGGGGCAAACCTCACTTCTGTGATAGGATAAAGTTCATTGGCAGCAGAGTTAGCATGTAGATAAGCTATCAGGTGTATAGTGAGTACATGAACTCCCTAGTGTGATGTCGAGAGTCATTCTTCAAGAGCTGTCTGCTTGCAAAGACCTAGTTTGTGGCAGTGGCTAAGTCAAAGCTAAGAAAGTGCTGCAGGAATCCTCAAATCCTTCTTCCCCTGCAGGTATTTGGAATGTTACTTCAATCAGAGATATCTGTAGCAAAAGTAGCTCTACCACCTAAGCCAGAGAATATGTTATTTTCTGTTTCTCCTGCTTTATGCTGAAATACTAACACACAGGAGGGACTATCCCACATTCAGCTTCAGGAAAGACAGCTTTACAGAATAAGATAGCACTGACCAAAGTAGCAGCATCCTTACTTTTCTCTATCAGAGAAGGTTTGTGTTGATTTCAAGATTAAAAGCTGCTATCCAGTATCTGATTTATGGTATTTTGTTCTCAAGAAAGGCTCAGCACCATTACTGAAGTAACAATTGGCATGTTATTCCACTCTACACTTACTTCAAAGGGAAATATTTTAGTTTTAGTGCAGACTTTTCATGTGAGGTATAAAAACACTTAAGACTTTTTCTGCACTGTGGACTATATAAATATGTCAGTCTTCTACTTGCAAGATTTGAAATAAATAAATAAAAAATAAAGTGCTGCATCTTGCGTGCTATACTTGCCTTCGGCATGATAGGTCATGAAATGAGAAGATGAGGGTGGAAATAACTGAAGAGATCACTTAAAGGAGCACATTAAGCAGGGAGATGGACTTTTCTGTAAGAAATGTAAGGGAAAACAGAAAAAGAAAACAAATGTAAGGAAAATAAAGCAGAAGAGAGTCAAGGAGCAGAGCAGAAGATGAATAAACAAAAGGAAAAGCAGAGAAAATAACTTGACCACCCAGGTAATAAAAAGTCAAACTCTCTAGAATAAAATAATGAAGAATTACTTTAATGACTGAATTTTTTAATCGTTTAGATATGCTATTCTATTTGATATCTTAGATGAAATCCTCACTTTGGTTGTCTCACTAGAACAAAAAAAGCAGAAAAACTTACACTCTCCTTCATACAGCACATCTGTAAGATGATCCAAGACTGCTTTCCTCCACATCCTCTGAACTGGAAGAAAATAACCTGGATATTTTGTCTGACTAATAAACGCTATTTACCAAAAACCCCACAACCCAAGTACTTTAGCGGAGTTTTTACTAGTGCTCTTGAACTCCTGTCTATCCTTCTGTAATGCATCTGAACATTGTCCTCATTTCTATTCCATCAGTAGCCATTTTGCTTTTAGATTTCATTTTCTTCCTTTTCTTAAAAAAAAAATTAAAATCTGAACTGAGAGGCTTTTAATACTTCCTACTTAGTTTCTTTAAATAAAAAAATAATGTTAAAAGTGATGCATCACTGACATGCATTAATCATGACTAGAAGCTGTGACTATGACTACATGAATAAAAAAAACACGTTAAGGGTTTCTCTGATGCCCCTTCTTCTTTCTCTTCCTACAGTCTAGATGATTGACTTTTTTTTTTCCTTTACTCTAAAGAGGTCACTTGGGGTTCAATTGTGTTAAAGACATCAGTATTTCTTACAAGCTCGTAGCACAACTCATTCTTTCTTTGGCTCTACTTCTACTAAAATAAGGTATTTTTCTCCCCTAATTCAGTTACATCAGTTTTAATAGAAGGTCCTTGAATAAGTGACAAAAAGAAGGCAGGAGCAGGAAATAAACAGTAGTATATCACACCACTCCCCCATGATACAGGTATAAGTAACAGTATTCTATTTCAGTACGTGCTGTTAACTGCAACACAACTGTGGGAATGTGAGTTTCTTTCTCTATTCCTGGAAATTAGAATAAATCTGATCCTTCCCTCTCTTTGACTCAATTACTTCCCTATGCAGGAGCAAACATTTAGGTAAATTTAACATTGTGTCAAAAGGACTGTTGCTTATATTTATTACAGACAAAAAAAAAAAAAAATAAAAAATTCCAGAACCAGAAATGCAGTATTGAAAACCATTGCAAAGTTCTGTCATGTATCTGTATTTCTCAACAGCCAAATTTGATCACCTCAAAAGGATGTGGCACATATAGGCATATACTGTCTTACCTCAAAACAATAAAAACCTGGGTAAAGAATATATTTCTCAGGCCTCTAAATTATATCAAAATTAAGTATTCAGTATAAAGAGTAGTAGAAAAATGAATCAGAATTTCCTCATATCTGGGGAATATTATTAATTCCTTAGTGAAAAAAATAAGGTTTTCTCACAATACTAGTAGGTTAAGGGAAGAATGATCCTCAAAAGGGACTGCCTTTCCAGCTCAGTCTTAGGAAACTTACATGGGACCTATCAGTTTCTGACTCTACTTAACTTGACAGCCAGTACAACTGAGTTTTCTACTCATCCAAGTGATGGAGAAAATTTTTGACAAGAAATTCCCAAATATGTGGTCAACACAATGGCATGTTTGCAAATAAGTATTATTGTAGTGAAAACTGGTATTGTCTGATGGAAAAACATTTCCAGAATGCTGTCTTACCAGTTGCACAGATCCTCCCTGTCATACTGTATGCACAGTTATTAATCTTGAACATTCAGGTCTGATTGGAACGCATAAACAAGTTCATTGGGTTGACTGAAGCAATACCACCTTACCATTCCTTTAAAATCTACTGGACTGCCTAGGAGTGCATAATTACTAACTGACTGGAGGAATAAAGCCAGTTTCAGTTTTCCTGGATGTATCTGTTAATTTACTGCTTGCGTTTACAGAACCAGAGACTGAAGTTTATCACTAAATACAAAATGTCATTAAATAGTCACTAAATTAGAATCATAGAATCATTTAGTTTGGAAAAGACTTTTAAGATCATTGAGTCCAATGGTTAACCCAGCACTGCAAAGTCCACCACTAATCCATGTAACCAAGAACCACATGTATACATCTATTCAGTACCTGCAGGAATGGTGACTCAACCATTTTTTGGGCAGCTCATTCCAGAGCCTGACTATTCTTTCTCTTTTCTGTTTCTGTGAATAATTTTTTCCCAATATCCAAATCAATCACCTGTGGAGCAACTTGAGGCCATGTATTCTTGCTCTGTTGCTTGTAACTTGGGGAAGAGACTGATCTTCAGCCTGCTACAACATCCTTTCATGTAGTTGTAGAGAGAAATAAGATGCCCCTCAGAGCCTCCGTTTCTCCAGTCTCCTCATAAGACTTGTGCTCCAGATGCTTTGCCAGCTTCCTTGACCTTCTCCAGACATTTCAGTACCTCAATGCCCTTCCTGATTTTAGAGGCCCAAAACTGGACACAGGATTTGAGGTGTGGCCTCACCAATGCTGAGTAGAGATTCAATCACTGCCCTTGTCCTGCAGGCCACACTGTTCCTGATGAAGGCCAGGATGCCTTTGGCCTTCTTGGTCACTTGGGCACACTCTGGTTCATGCTTGCCTGAGTGACCCCAGATCTTTTTCCAGTGGGCAGCTTTGTAGTCACTTAATTGGGTATTAGGCTAGATGGGCTAGCCAAAAGACTGAGTACACTGAGATGTGCACCCACCCTTGGGCCTATTCTGTAAAGGTTTACCAGTATGAGTGCTGAGTAATTAAAATTCTCTGTATGAGGTTTGCTACATGGAATCTTGCTTACTATTAGCTTGAATCAGACTTTCAACAAAACAGCTTTTTGCTCTCAGCAAAGAGCTTGATGGAATTATATATTTCCATCAAATCTGACAGATTTGAATTACTGACCTGGAAAGGAAAACATTCATATTCCTTTACCGATTCCCAAAGCAATCCTTTTTTATTATTATTGCAATTTTTACTAAATGTGATGGGGAAAAGATTTCAAGATTGGGTTCACAGCACTCCATTATGTACATTTTTGCCTCCTTAAACATGGATGGTTTTTAGAATTTAGGTGTAGCAAAAAAGTGGCTATTTTTATAAGAGCAGGCACCACATATGAAAGACAGTGGAAAGAAGGAGACCTAGAATATAG
This sequence comes from Cyanistes caeruleus, assembly GCF_971803275.1. Lineage (NCBI taxonomy): Eukaryota > Metazoa > Chordata > Aves > Passeriformes > Paridae > Cyanistes > Cyanistes caeruleus. Next base: position 80,186,231 of record NC_141701.1, on the reverse strand, counting down.
CAGAAGACAAAAGAATTCAAGTATCAGTCCAGAAATTTTAGAATGAGAGCATAATCTGAACCTCCCAAGGTGAAGCCTACTGAAGAAGACAACAGATGCCTATTCCTTATTATTAAGTTCATCACAGATAATGTCCATTTTTCTAGCAGACAGTGAGGGTAATTAATTCTTCATAACTTTATTTAACTTTGCAATATTGTATTGTATTGGCTATTGTATTGTGTTGACCCTGGCTGGGTGCCAGACACCCACCAAAATCTCTGTAGCACTTCCCTCTGTATCACATCCCACTGGACAGTGGAGAGAAAATGTAACAAAGGATTCATTAACTAAGTACTGGGAGAGATCACTCACCAAATACCAGCACAGGCAAAACAGACTAGAATTAGTGGTATTAAGTGAATTTATTACTAACAAAACCAGAGCAGGATAATGAGAAGTAAAATAAGATTAAAAATAACTTTCCCACCCCCTCCCACCCTTCCCTCCTTCCTAGCTTTACCTCCTCAGCCAGTGGTGCAGGGAGACAAGGAATGGGGGATAGTTAATCGCACATTTTTTCTGCCACAGCTCAGGGACAGTACAGGGCAGTCCTTCCCCTGCTTCAGTGAGGAGTGTCTCCCATGGGAGATCCATGAACTTCTCCAATGTGAATCCATCTCACAGGCAACAGTTCTTCAATAAACTGCTGTGGCATGGATCACTCTTCCACGGGGTGCAGTCCTTCAAGGACAGCCTGCTCCTGTGTGGGATCCTCTCTCCATGGGTGTGCAGGTCCCTACCAAGGGCCTGCTTCCATCAGGGGCCTCTGATGGGTTTTCAGCCTCCTCTCAGGCATCCATCTGCTCCAGCGTGAGTCTCCTCCAGGGGCTGCAGGTAGATCTCTGCTCCTCCATGGACCTCCAAGGGCTGCAGGGGCACAGCTGCATCACCATGGGCTGCACCACAGGCTGCAGGGGAATCTCAGCTCTGGCACCTGGAGCACCTCCTGCTCCTCCTTCTGCACTGACCTTGGTGTCTGCAGTTATTTCTCACATATGGTTTCACCCCACTCTTCTCTGTATGCAATTTCAACTCCAAAATAATTTATTTTTCCTTCTTCTTAAATATGTTATCATACTACAAGGTGGCATTACAACTGTTTCTAATTGGTCTAGCCTAGGCCAGCAGTACATCCATTTTGGAGCCAGCTGGCATTGACTCTGCTGGACATGGAGGAAGCTACTGGCAGCTTCTTACAGAAGCCACCCCTGCTACCACTCTGCTATACAAACCTGGCCTGTTGATCAAACAACTAAAAAATCTTTTGGAAAATGGGTATAATTTTGGCAACCTTTCCTTGGAACTTTTTTAAGTTGATTTTTTAAATTTATTAAGTAAATTTCAAATTAAGGTGTTTTTAAAAGAAATGTTTAAATTAGGCAATTTCTTGACTAATGGGTTCTACAATGGGCAAAGTATCTTGAAAATGCCTCATTAGGAAATTAAGAAAAATTAAGAATAAAAGTGAATAAGAAAGACAAAATAGCTGCAGTCTTACATAATGCATAACCCTATTAATTGGCTAGAGCTAACTAAATGATCAGACTTTTCTTGATATTCACGCTTTAATACCAGACCAAAAAATGAAAAATACCCCTTGGTTTAGTAATAGTGCAATTATATGGCCAATATGTCAACTAGAATAGTTTTGTTATTCACAGAAGGTGCTAAGAATCACCTTACTAAGGACCTTGCATCGAGGAATTAGTTATCCCCAAGCACATACAGACCCCATCATCACTCTTGTGTTTCATTTGGGTAATGATGTTACTGATTTGTAAGAAAATATTTCCATTTTATCCAGCTTCCCTTTTTCATCTTTAGCTATATTGAAAACATCCTTTTTCTTATTACAACCAGAAAAAACAAATCCTATATGAACATACTTTGTGAATTAATACGAAATATAAAATATAAGAGCCATTTCCACTGTACTATGTATATTATATAAAATGCACTCCCGTTGCACTTTTCAACTATACATACATATATTCCAAATACAGATACAGATGTGTTATCTCTCAACACTGGATATGCTGCAAGCCATACTTAGAATTCTTCTACCACATTTTTTTTCTGTTGTTGCTGAGTTCAGGTAGGTGGAAGATGCTGTGTCTTTAGGAACTTTCAACCTTAATTTTTTTGCCATTGAAACTTGGCAAGTATGGGATTTCTGTGTTCTAGGAAATTCTACTGATGGAAAGCATTTCCATATTTAACTGGACATTTATTTTACTGGGTTTTTTTTTTTTTCCATCTTAAAATATGACAGGTTGTCCTGGTTTATTTCTGTGTTTTGTCATGTTTGATAATTTTATAATAAAACCAAACAGATTTTTAAATGAAGTCTTTGAATTGTTTGTTTTTAAAACTTCAGATCAAAACCTTAGTATTCTGAAGTTAAAACTGAACACTGTGACCAACCTTAAGCCACAATGATGGCCTTCTGAAAGTTAGGTGCCTCAACTGTCTTTTTTCTGTAATCAGGGAAATGAGAGGCACCTCAAATACAAGAAATCAGTTATCTCAGGATGGGTTGAATCAGGATTCCTTCATTATAGGCAGAGGCACGATACTTGCCTGAATAATTGCTGAACTTGTAAATAGGAAAGAATGTCTTGAATCTGGCTTTTTCTGCCAAATATGGGTTTGATGCAGCCTCACCTTAGATATGTGTAAAAATATTTGATTTTTGCCCCCAGAGTAATTTTAGTTCTCCAAACAATCCAAGACAGTTAACTAAATGTGCAGCAGTTGTTATGGCACTTTCAGCTTGTATGTTACGATGCTTGTGTACATTATGTCTGCATTCCTCTGAAGAGGTGTATCCTGGATGGAGTGATTGCTCCTTCTGTAGGAACAGCGAAGCATCAGTCACAGGAAAGGCATCCACACCAGTAGCTCTGGGAAAGGCAGTAGGCAACAAACAGTGTCAGGACATCTGTCACTTCTTGGGAATTGGTTGATGTATGACTGATTCCAATGTCTCAGGCACACCAGAGAGATATCAGAAAGAGAACTCTGCAGATGCCAAAAGGGACCTGGTAGAGTTTGTTCCAACTCAAGGCCACTGATGTGATAAACAAACTAATTTGGAAGTAGGAATCTGCCTGCAAGGCCACAGTGGGAGAATGTCTTATGAATTGCTATAATTTCTGTTCTATCTGATCGATCACTTGCAGCTTTCTTTAGGAGTTCTGAAAAAAATTTTTCACTTACCTCTTTTTCAGGTTTAAGGTTTTGGAAAGCTGTCTACACAGAAAAGGCCTGAAAAAACCCAATGTTTTGTCATTTTGAGAACAGGAAAAACAAAGTTAGGTAAAAAAAGCTTAGATATAAGTTAATACTATTGGAGTGGGTTGACTTTGGCTGGATGCCAGCTGTCCACCAAGCCACTCTATACTCTCCTCCCTCAGCAAGATGGAGGAAGAAGATAAGACAGATTCATAAGTTTAGAAAAAGCGAAAAACCAAAACAAAACCAAAACTCAAAATGTCATGTGTTTGTGTGCAAAGAGGTAAATATTTTACATCAGCAATCAATGTCCAGCCACTTCCTGGGAAGCAGGACTTCAGTAAGCGGAGCTCTGGAAGGCCGACATTTTGAGTAACAAATGTCCTCATTTCCTCCTCCTTTTACTTTACTTTTATATCTGAGCTGACATCATATAGTATGGAATGGTTTTTTGGTCAGTTTGGGTCAGCTGGCCTGATTATGTTCCTTCCCAAGATTTTAAACACCTGCAGCCTTCTGACGGGGGTGCAGAATATTGAGAGACAGCGCTGATGCTGTGCCAGCACTGCTCAGCTGTACCTAAAACTCTGGTGTGTTATCAACACCTTTCCAGCTCCTGATGCAGAGCACAGCACTGTGAGGGCTCCTGTGGGGAAAGGAACTCCAGCTCAGCCAGACCCAATACACCTACTCAGCAGAATGTAAAGGGTACTTCAATGGTTTCTTAAATTGATCCTAGTCTTAGCAAAACTGACCTGTAGAAGGAAATGAAATAAGTCTGACTAGATGTCTGACTAGATTTTGCAATGATGGTTGGACTCAATTATTGGAAAGACAGAGGAGAAAAAGTGTAAAGGGGTAAAATTAAAAATGATGAAGGACAATAAATAGGGCAAATATAATGCTCAGCAAATGAGTTCAAGGTGACTATAGCAGCAATATCCTGCAATGACTTCAGAGGAGCAAGGCTGCTCTAAGGAAGTCTAGAGAACAGATGTTGTCATAGTTAATGTAGGCAATAATAAAAGCTTGCACAAATGTTTTGACTGCGTGCACAGTTGGACTGACAAGGTTTGAGAGAAACCCAGTGAAAGCATCCCCCTGGAGACAGCAGGAGTTTAAGCTTGACATTAGTGAAGTAATTTGGAGAACAGTGATGTTTCTGCCTAGGATGGAAAATGAATTAGTGAAATGTTTTAAAAAAGAAGATCAAGAGATTAAATTTGGCCATAATGAATTTAAAATAACAACCAGATGCAGTTATTTGTGAAAAGCAGACCAAGATTCTTGGCTGGATGAAAGGTAATAGATCTTCTACAGAAAACCACGTTTTCAATTTAAGTATGATTCCAATACATACTTGAAAATTAGTGATCTGTATTTTTACTATAGCATGGAGGTCAAAATAGCTGTCAAGAGGTCATGAAAAACATAAAATAAAAAATTAATTGCAAGGTGTTGATAAAATAGGGAAGTCAACGTTATCAGTACTAGTAAATATATCACTTCTGAAACATTTATTTACACCCAGTTGGAATAATATTTAAGAGATTTACTAGTTAATTCCCCCCAACCCTCTCAAATACCCAGCTGTAGCCTGCAATACATCTAATATTATGCTTTATATATGTTTACAGGTCTGAAAGGTCTGCCTTTCTTCTATAAAAGAAGAGTTTCTCCTTCTAATTGTATTTCTCTTCTCTCTCCCACTTCCAAATTCACTGGGAGGCAGTTTATCTGTTTAAATAGATTGAAAGTTTATATCTAAAATAAATATTCATAATGCAAAATTTTAATAAACTGCAACAGACATTTTTATGGTGCTTCTAAAAAACAAGTGAATTTAATTAAAAAAGGAGATGAAAGAATGTGAATTGACATAAGCTTGTTTCATACAGAGTGCCATAATAGATTCAAGAGCCACCAGAGATCAAGGAAAGGGAGGGATGACAATGGAAAGCAATTTTGCTTGAGGGAATCTCTCTTGCTGGAATTATACAGAATAGGAAGAAAACCAGAAATAATAATAAGAAAAGGTTCAAGAGCCTCCATAGTAGATAAACTGCATAGATAAACCAGGGATTTTTATTTTTTAAGGAGTGCTGGCCTCCATATATTTGAAACTATCTCCAGTTTCTCAAATTTTATGATTGCTTTAAACTCCAGATCATAAAAACAGAATCCTCCCATGATTCATGGGTTTTCAGTCTTTCTCTTTTCCAGCTCTCTCACATAGAGAAAAAAGCAGAGCATCTGGTTTTGCAGTTTGGAGTTGTGCCCTCAGCTCTCGATAAATTAACATATGATCAAACCCATTTGCACCTGTGCAAACTGATAGTCTCTAGCCAATGTTGGATTTTTTGTTTGTTTGTTTGTTTTGTTATGTTGTTTTTTTTTAGTTGATTCTGCTAGATTTAGCTAAACTTTGAAAAAGTCAAGTCCAAAACTAAAGCAAAAACAAGCTGTCTAAATATTGAATCATTGTATGCTTATTAAACACATTCAAATTTATTTGTCTAATTGCATTTCTTGGAACCCAAAAATTTTCATAAAGGAACATTTTAAGTTAATAATGCTTTCTCATCTTAACAACCAAAAGTTGTGAACATTAATGGTATTAATCTTCTCAGCTACTGAAGAGGGAATATTTGAAAGAAATAAGTAAGACTCACACAGACTTTGCCCTCCTTCAAATATCTTCCTACAGTAACTGATAAACACCACATGCTTGCCATACACTTTCCAAATCTATAAAAATATGACTCTGTAACCAAAATACTATTTTCTTTAAGGCCAAAACAATGCCTTGCAAAGACATGTTTATTTTTGCTTGAAATTAAAGACCAAGAGGTGATTTGGATATCCCAAGCCAAAGTTAAGGATCATTAGCATTGACAAAACAAAATGTTTACTGTTATCATAATAAAACATGAAGAAGACTATGGCTGTTACAAACTGCCCTGTTTCAGATGTTTCTTGAAAATATTTCTTATATAAAACGCCTGCTTATCTCACTTCAATTAATCTTTGTACTCAGTCTCTACTGTATGTTCTTCACACAATACATTAGAATCTATACATTCATATATAAGGTCGTATCATTTAAAACTTACTTAACTGCAGGATGGGAATATCAAAGCCTACTGAGAATATGTTCAATCCAAAAACTGTTGTAATATAAAGCAAAGATTTACTCCATCTCTCAATATTAGAACTCATAATCTCTACTTATGAGACCAATAGAACATATTTACTACAGGAAATACAGAGTCATTGTTCTTGCTTCTTTGTTTAGGCATACAAATCCCCAATCCATTTACAATTGTCTGCTTTGGAAACAAGCCTTCTGAGGACTGTTTATGCTATCTCTATTTCTTTAGAAATGGTCAACTACTAAAGTATTTGGTCCAGATAATTTATGGATTTTCCAGAAGTTCTAAATGTGTCTTTGTTTCCTATATTTCAGCTGCTAAAACAGATTCCTAGCCAACCTAGTAGCTTCTTGTAAAATAAACTTAGAAAAGGAAAGTCAATCATTTCAACTTATTGCAAACATGAACTCCATGCAACTAGCCTCTTCTTCATAAGACCACAGCAGCTGTCTTCAGACCTTTTCTGTTCAGGGTGATTACAGTTCAACTGCCCGCTCCATCTTCTCTAAACAACCTTGCTTTCAGCTGAGTGACACAGTCTCAACTCCACTGCTTGAAATAATGCATGGGATTAAAGGGGAAACAAGATTATTTGAATAGTCAGGATAAAGCCAGATAGCATTTAAGACTGGTGTAATTTATTAACAATAAAATACATCGTATTTCCGTGATTATTTTTTTTTTTCCTATTATACATACAGACTTGTTGCAGCTATAGTAGCACAAGTAGTCTGCAGAAGTTTTATAATTTTGTCCATAAACATTGAAGAAAACAGATTTTTGATCGAACCAGAAGTCAAGATGTGTCAACTCCTTAGGGAAATATCTGAGTTTGCATATGAATATTGATGTGATAGATGAGCTTCAAATGTTCTTTTCTACTAAAGCTGCAGTCATTCAATCAGAAAGCAGTTGAGACTATGAAATGGTGGGGGTCTGTTCCAACCTGTGAATAATGAACTTCAGACAGCTGAAGAAATCTTCAAAGTGAACACATCAAATAACTTCTAGCCTACCATATGTTTGTATTTAGCTTTCAGTTAACAATTGCAATATAATAATAATAATCTGAAGCTTCTTACATATCATTTGCAAAAATAAAAGAGCCAAATAATTTGCTTAACTGTAAAGAGAAATTTGATGGAAAAAAAGAAAACGGCCCTTTTAAGTAAAGGCTTTGCTGACAGGTAATTCAGAGATTTTATGAGTGGTCTGGTAAAATAAACTTACTTCAGCTATTTCATATACGACTACTAGTACTTTTAGAAAGTAATAAAAAATAGAATAAAGTCATAAAACAAAAAAGGCAAAACCACACCCCTAATAAATCAGTTACATTTCTGTCTCAGCATAATAATTTTACAAAAGCAGAATCTATATTTGCCAAACAAAGGATGCACATAGAGAATGACTACGTAGCACAACATGCAGAAGGAAATAGTTCTGTAATATGGTGTGTCCTTCATGTTTCTAACTGCCTTTCATACTTCTATTTATTTATCTCTCTCACCCTCATAAATCTTTCAGTTCCTCTCCAGTATATTGCTCCATGGCTGCCCCAGATGGACAAGTGACAGCATATGCTGTGGCTGTGTGTGCTGCTGCTGGCCAGCAAGCATGTGCATGCTGATAGACCTAACAGCTGGCAACACAAAACTGGTAATTGCTGATCTCATAACACTTGTTGGAATTTAATTATGTTCATAACCTTTAATCCTCTGTGAATTTGGCTCAAATTGATAAGTCATGGAAAACTTCTTGAAGAAAGACCATGTGATTGCAATACTGCCTTGTTTCTAAAATATATCCTCGGAATTTTTTTCAGAAGTAACTTCGGTGAGATAGCAGTTCAGAAAATTAAAGGTCAAGGTCTGTTTAACATCTTTGTTGGCAACATGGACAGTGGGATCAAGTGCCCCCTCAGCAAGTTCACTGAAAACACCGAGCTGTGTGATACAGCTGACGTGCTGGAGGAAAGAGATGGCATCCAGAGAGACCCAGACAGTCTGCAGAGCTGAGCCTGTGCAAACCATATGAAGTTCAACAGAGCCAAGTGCAGGGTCCTACACATGGGTCAGGGCAATCCCAGGAATATCTACAGGCTGGACAGAGAAGTGATTGGGAGCAGCCCTGAGGAGAAGGACCTGGGGTGATGGCTGGTGAAAAATTCAGCATGAGCCAGCAGTGTGCACTCCCAGCCCAGAAAGCAAATGGAATCCTGAGCTCCCAAAGGGACATGGCCAGCAGATCAAAGAAGATGATTCTCCCCCTCTCTCTTCTCTGCTGAATTCCCACCTGGAGTGTTACATACCCTTTTGGACCCCCAAAATAAGAAGGACATGGAACTACTGAAGTTAGTCCAGAGGAGGAGCGCAAAATTGATAAGAGGACTGGAATTGGGGCTGTTTAGCCTGGAAAAGAGAAGGTTGAATGAAGACCCCATAGTAACCTTTGAGCATCTGAAGGGGGCCTACAGGAAAGCCAAAGAGGGACTCTTCATGATGAGCTGTCCATGTTCATGTCCATAGGTCATGGAGTAATAGGTAAAAACTGAAAAAGGAGAAATTCAGTTTAAATCTCAGGAAGAAATTATTTAGTGTGAGAGTGGTGAGGCACCAGAACATATTGCTCTGGAAGGCTGCAGATTCCCCAGCCCTGAAAGTGCTCAAGGCCAGGCTGGGTAAGGCCTTGAGTGAGCTTGTCTAGTGGGTTGTGTCCCTACCCATGGCATGAAGGCTGGAACTAGATAATCTTTAAGGTCCTTTCCAAACTTTAACATTCTGTGATTCTATAAGGTCACAGTAGTTTTTTTAGTCAGGGGATAGATGTGGCAGTGTGCCTCAGGGGAGGCAAAGAGTTACATTGTCCCACCCCAAACCCCTTGCAAAGGGTGGCCCAGGTGTTCTGATTGGGTTTGAGTCCCTGGGGGTTTCTCCCTTGTTGCGTTTCTAGTGGTCCCTGACCCTGAACTCCATTCTCAGGGGTGGAAACCCTCAAAAGTTCTGTCCCTCAAAAACCCCTGCTGTGCCTCTGTTTGGAGCTCTCTGTTCTGGACCTGACTTTCTTCCCATGCTGAATAAATGGTTTCATGAATGGGAGCCCGTCTTGTTGGTGTTTCATGCTGGTCCCCAGAATCCTCCTGCTTCCCTGGATGAGATCCTGAGGTTGCTGACTGCAAGAGATGAATATTAGCACCAACATTGGATCTGAGGTACAAGTCAGATTATTTTAGTCTTCTTTATTACAGAGTCTGAATAATCTTCTGGAAACCATTAGTGACTGGTATGGTTTAATTTCAGAATACTTTATTAGTATATCACTGGACCTGCTGAATATCAACTGCTTGAAAAAAGCAAGACTGGAAAAATTAATGGATAAGAGGCAGAAGGAGAAGCAGAAAGCAGCAGATAGCTTATATTCATAGAAAATTTTATAAAAAATAAAATTTTGCAAATTCAAAAGCTCTATGCAATGTTCTATTGATGGCTATTAGTATAAGGTGTGGACCAATAAGCCATAAAGAATAGAAAAGCATGCATTAAATCAAAATAAAATGATACCTAACTCAACAAAAAACCCTGTCTGGAATGTGTATACATCTATTTTGTCAAATAATTACAAACAATGGACAAATTTGTAAAAATCAAAAGACAGGAAAGCAATATAATGAAAAAAATACAATTTCAATTGAAAAAGTAATGTAGGAGTAAGTTCGTCCATCTGTAAGTCTGAAAAGACAAAACCATATATTCACAGTCAAAATATTTAAAATGTATAGTGTTATGAAAGATGATCTTTAAGGTGAAAATCAACACAGGACATTTTTCTTGAAGGTAGCTTGTCTGCATCTTTTATACTCACTGAATCTACTACACCAAATGGTCACCTTAAAGCCCTTAAGTTTCTCTCCTACTTCAGCAATATCACTTGCTCTCACTCTTTGTGACACATTCTGACACACATTTTGGTTCTCCAGATTGATAATTATGCTTCCCAAAAAAACAGCGCAAGTTAAATCTCCTTTTTTTTATCAGTCCTCAGCAGATTTATTGCTAAGAACTTACCTCTTCACAGTCCATGTTGGTCTTGATCCCCTGGGAGAGAAACAAGCATGATGGCCTGGAATCAGACATAGAAACACAACAAAGATGATTTTTCTGATCATTTATTGTGGCTCAACAGGAGATGTTCTTTCACACCCTCTAGTAAATTTCAAAGTTAACTAGGATGGAACACCTTTTTTTCAGTAGCAGACAAAGGAAATATATTCTCTAGATGAGACAAGCACCATTCATTATTATGACTCAGTACTTCTCAAAAGAGTGGGTAAGTGCATAGGCTATACAAAGACATTCCATGAGAGAATTTTAACTACAACACTGTTTACAGAAATGTTTTAATGTAGGTCCAAGAGGAAAAAAAGACTTATCCCATCATTAATTTATCAAGTTCAAAGACTCTCCCTGCAGAGCCTACATGATGACACAGAAGATAATATATTACAAAAAATAGGGTAAATGAATACTGTAAGTTAGATACAAATCCAAAACAGCTTGAACACAACATATTACTGAACCCAAACATTTGAAATACTCTGGAACTGTGAATTCTAAGATCAGAAATTCTATGACTAGGTCATAAAATGTAGAAATGTTGAACATATATGCATGTGCTTCTTCCTCTTATGACTTACCAGAAGGCTGAAAAATGTTGTTAGTGACAGTAACTTCAGGTCAATATCAATATACCTTATGCCTATCTATTTCATAAATTAAAGATTATAAAAAGAAAGATGCATCTAAAGATGAAAATCAGTAAACTGTATGTTCAGTTGTAGTGAAATTTAGAAGAGGTGCATATTTAGTAGGAGCCACTACAGCTAACTATGCAATTTTTCTTATAGGTCAGTTATCTCTATTTACATCTTACCAAAAAAAATAACAAGTAAATGACAAAAGTGAATATAACAAACACCGATGCCAAAACAATTCAATGAAATTAGTAATGTTTTCAAATCTATTTTTGAAATCTATTTTAATACTCGGGAAGGCCATCCCTTGGACTTGTAAGAAAGCCCAAATAAATCCAGTGTTTATAGATGTTTAAATCTTCTATATTTTAAGCTTTGAGCTATTTTTTTCCACAGGTACAAGGAAAGTCATACTTTTTTTTTTTTTTGTGATATGTCAGCTAAATCTTTAATGAGCTTTCTAAATATACACCTTTGGTGTTTGTTTTAATCCAAAATTTGAAAGGCCAGTGTACCATTTGTCCATGATGGGAGCTAGGATATTGCAATCAAGAAGTAGAGAATACATTTTCTCTACATTTCAACATTGCAAAGCCCATTCAGAAACAAGACAACTTTGCTCCCATGTATTCCATCTCAGATCAGGATGAGTCAAGATGACTAGGTTCCCTTTTTCTGTCTTTATGAAGAGTAATTTCTTGTCACTTTAAATTCATGAGGTAATTCAACAATGCATGTTTTTATCAGATGTCTACTAGGCATAGGGAAGCAGATCAGTGTCTGGGTCATTTGTGTAAGAAGTACCTTAAAGTACAGAACAGTTTACTCAGGGATAAAATAAAATATTCAAAATTTCAAAGATAGATCCAAATGTAATAGCCTTTTTATTGTTGTTGTTTGTCACATTAAAACAAACAAAAACAATAAACAAGACCCCAAAACAACAACAACAAAACAACAAAAGAACCGACTTTTAAGAGGAACTTGAAAATACTATAGAAATTCATTCTCTTGCTAAATCTTGTCATGATAAATTTTTCAGATATGAATGGACCCCTGCATTTAAGCTCTTTAGGAAGAAAATAATGACTAAATATTTGTGACCAAAAAGGAAATATGACATGTAAATTTGCATGAGCTAAGGTCCTGAAATTCTTCTATAACACTGATACCATCAAAAGAAGAAAGAAACCTCCTCAGGCTGTATCTCCACAGGGACTCTCCTATATAGTCTGTAACTCTCAGGCCTTTCTATGACTCCTACTCTTTCTACAGCTTGTGATCAATAATATTAAGTTGATGTTACAAATATATCATAATATTCTACATGGGCTGTGTTTTGCCCTGATTTTGCTGCCAGTGATGATAACAAAATAACTCTATCTGCCTAACTTTATTTGCACAATAGGTAAATAGCATTAACTATATTAGAAGTGGTTTTAATGTTTTATAGTACACTAAGCAAATTCAATATAAGTTTTCCCCTAAGTATAATAATAATCATCTACATACCTAGATACCTATAGTTGATTTTGCTACTCTGTTTTATTTCTAATTGAGACTTGAAAGGAATCAATTTGAACTAAATTTCAAATTAATTGAAATTGACTCAGAAGCATTATCTGCAAAGTGGTCACTCTCAATCCCTTGGTACACTCAAGAGCTCTATCCAAAATTTAAGTCAGAAGACCCCATGTTATATACAATTCTTAAGAAGAAGAAAAAAAACAAATCAAAAGTCCTATATAATGTTAAAATAATTCCTTAAGATGACCATTCAATGTTCCACATCAGGATGTCTAAGGAGCATGACAAGTTTTCATTTAGAAAGACCCATTTTCACTACACTAGGACTTTTAACCTTGATAATATTTAACTTTTATCTTCATGTCTGTGGAAAACAGCATTACAGGGGCTCATTATCAGAAAACTGCAATTTGGAGGAAGTACATCAGAAGAGACAGTCAAGTGCTACATCTTAGAGACTACCAATTAGATCTGGCTGGTTTTGTTTCTTTATGTTAGTAGCTGTAACTTTACTGGAAAATGCATACAAAATGTATGCAGACTGGGATAATTTTAAACTGAAATACTACGGCAATTTCAGCTTATTTATTTAATGCATATTTTAGTCTCACAAAATCCATATGTATTAAAAAAGCTATGAGCAAAAGATAATTCAAGTGCCCAAATAACATAATATGCTATTGTGATGCAGCATTCATTTTTCTTTTTCCATTACAGAAACACAGTATCACATATAGGTCTTAATACTAGTATTTCCAACAAATCAAACACAAGACTTTAAATTTTCATTCTAAGCACCAACATGACACAAATATAATGTCAGTTGCACCATTTAGTTACAAAAAACTCCAAACATTTCAGAATGACTTGCATTCAATTTGGCAAGTAAAATTTATCTTGATGTTTCTCTACACAGGGTCAGCAGGAATCTGTACAATGCAGTTCATGATGCATTGCATGGGCATCATGAGCAGTCATGCCCAAGGCAGCAGTGTTAAACCTGTCTTTTATTTAGGTTTATTAGTTTCTGTTTGTTCCTGTGGTAACTACTTTTCATGAAAGAACATTTCATAAACTACAGTCAGAGCAAGCCTGTTCTGATGGGGTTTTTTGTTAGGATTTTTTGCAACACAATGCATAGATAGTATTCTAAGCTACATGCTTAAGGCAAAAAAACTAAAACTCCCACACAGTATGATCTGGAGGTTCCCAAGCTAAAGTAATAAAATAACCAGAAATCCTACTTCCTTATTTTCAATTTATCAATAGATTATCTGAAATGTTTCTTATAATTTCAAAGCTTCTCACTAAGGGCAAGATTATTTCTAGGTATTATGTTGTGCATAAAAAACATTAATGAGATAAATATATTAATTGAGAAGGAATACTATAGGGTTATAATAACAGACTTAGTTGAGGTTGATATCATAGAATATGTTCAGCTGGGAGGTATCCATCAGAGTCCAACTCCTGGCCCTACATAGGACACCACCCCATAAGTCACACCATGTGCCTGAGAACTTTGCACAAATGCTTCTTGATCTCTGTCAGGCTTGGTGCTGTGACCACTTCCCTTGGGAGCCTCTTCCAGTACCCAGCCAACCTCTGGATAAAAAGCTGTTTCCTGATACCCAACCTAAACCTCCCCCAACCTCAGCTTCAGGCCATTTCCTCTCCTTGACCAAGCTGTGTTACTTGGTCATGAGAGAGAAAAGAACAGTACATGCCCCACCACTTCCCCTCATGAGGATGTTGAAGACCATGATGAGGTTTCCCCTCAGTCTCCTCTTCTCCAGGCTGAACAGACCAAGTGACTTCCTCTGCTCTTCATACAGCTTCCCCTCAAAGCCCTTCACTATCCTAATTACCCTTCTTTGGATGTTCTCTAAACAGATCAATGTCTTTCTTATGCTGTGGCACCCAAAACTGCCCCCAGCACTCGAGATGAGGCTGCCCCAGCTCAGAGCAGAGCAGGACAATCCACTCCCTGACCACCTGGCCATGCTGTGCCTGATACAGGCCCAACACAATTGACCCTCCTGGCTGTCAGGGCACTGCTGACTCATGTTCAACTTCCCATCAATCAGGATCACCAGGTCCCTTTCCACAGCACTGGTCTCTGGTCTCTCACTCCCTAGTCTGTACGTAAACCAGGGTTACCCCATCCCAGGCTCAGCATCCAGCATTTTCCCTTTTTAAGCTTCATATGGTTAGTGATTGCCCATATCTCTAATTTGTCAAGGTCTCTCTGCCCTTGAGGGAGCCCACAGCTCCTCCAATTTAGTGTCACTGAGAAACCTACTTAGTAGTTCTTTAACTTCTTCATCCAAGGTATTAATCATGTTGAAGAATAACAGTATGTTAAACAGTAACAGAAAAATTTCCTAAAAATAATCTTTACAATGTTTTAGTGTACCAGTGAAAATTTTTGTCACTTAACCTTGCATGAAATTATAGAAAGACCTGTATCAGAAAAATGAATATACTAATATTTTTACAATTCTAAAAATGATGTTAATTGCTCATTTATTTCATACATCAAAACCTAGGCGTATTACTCCTTTTTTCCACAGATAGCTATTCTATGGTAATGAATTAAAGTTTAGTGCATAAATTATTCATGACTAAGTTTGCCCATATGTAACTGTGCACAGAGAGACTTGAGCAGGTGCAGTTTGCTGCAGTAGGATTTCTAGTCTCAGAATCAGTAGGCGTGCTGACAGAAAGTCATACATGTGCAAAAATGTCATCAGTTACATTCTCTGTGGTTCCAGAACTAGTGTGGTGCCTGCCAGCTTCAGAGTTATCCTGCCTACTCTGCTGGGCACTATGGACATGTCCTTAGTACTCCGAGTATGCCAGTTGTTAAGATTTTAAACATAAGTCTCATGATAGTTTCTGTTTTTCTGGAAGATCCTGAGGCCAAAATTCAAAGCCCACATGAAAATCTCAGTCTGCATACTAAAATATTTTGCTTGTAATTCTTCAAGTCATGGAAAAAAGCTTTGAAATTTCACTGAAAATGTACCCTAAAGGATCAGAAAGCTATGAGAAATGCAAACGCCCAAATCCTTTTTTTTTCCCTTCTAAGTAGTGTAACATTTAATGACTCTAAAATCTTGAGATATTTTTTAGTTTTCAGGCACAGCAAAAATTCCTAAAACAAAAGAGAGGTAAAACCAGTCAGGATAGAAGCAACACAGTGAGTATGTTATGCCACATATGGCATATCCATAGCAAAGCCATAATTTTTTGGGAATATGTAGCTTCCAAAAGATGACCTCACTTCACTGCACCAAACATAGCTACTGATGTGTGATATATGTGCCCTTATTACACTCTAACTTTTAGAAAGTTAATAGTACATCTAAACATCACCATTTCCTGAACAGGGGATCAACATTTCTGCAAACTACTCTTAGCATTATTCATACTATTATTAGCTATAATACTGTCATTTCTCAGACTAAAACTTCATATTTTGAACTTGCCTTTTAATATACATTTTATTAAACCAACCATTTGTTTAGCACATCATTATACCAAAGATGCATCATGAAAACAGTAAGCAGCCAATGGTGCCTTTAGCACTAAAATGTTCTATTGGGAGCATACTCAGGGTATTTCATGCCCTTGATTTCTCTAAAATTGTGGAAGGTGAGTATGTTTATCACATATGTATGACACTCTTACCACTCTGGTTACATGGTGTTACTTTCAAGGTTTAATTTTATAAACTAAAAAAACCGGAACATCAGGGCCATATAGTCTGGCAGACCAGCAGCGAGGAGTATGAAATTTAAGGAAAAAGACAAAGTATATTGGAAGCTTTCATCCCCACTGTCTGAACTGTTCTTTGCTGTTATATGACACCTAATAAGTGCCCATTAATAACAAAAGTTGTCATAGGGGAAAAAAAGATCATTAAAAACATGATGCTGCTAAATTCAATCTACTGAATAGGCTAAATAGGACAGAGGCAATGTCAGGAAAATCCTACCCCCATGCACACACACACAATTAACTGAGACTGCCCCAGTTATTTCTTCACTGACCAGCACAGCTCGGCCATGGGAACACAGCATTGACTCAGGGTAGTCTCAATGCCTGGTTCAGGACAGGAGGTCAACACCCACATATAACATTTCCATCTGGACCTTCTGCTTCTTGAAGGCATTGGATGTCCATGCAGAAGCACCTTCCCCAATCTTTCATACTGGTGGCATTAAATAGAAAGATTATGTGCAATCAAACCATTATCACACTTCACTTTTCCATCAGTTTCGAGTATTGTTCTGTGTCACAAATGAGTACTTTAAGATCACTGAAATGATCACCAGCAAACAAATCAGTAAAAACAGGTTTAATATAAAAGCAAAAGTATGTCGAAGTTCATTTTCAAGGTTTTCTCTACTACTTACTAGATGGTTAAAGCACACTGAATAAAAAACTAAAAAAAAAATCCTGAGTCAATAAATCCAAGCTGAAATAAACCCAAAACTAGCTATGTGGAGGTAAGGAAGACAAAAGGATTGGAAACGGCAAAGATAAAAAAGGAGTGTGGACCACTAGAACTTAACTGTAACATAAGTCAAACAATTTTCCAAAGTATTCATGTAGAATTTACTGCACCACAATAGTAACTTATGTACAGGCCTAACTAACTTACATATATAAAGTATTTAAGAATCTAGGAGAGCAGCACTCAAATACATTTACTGTGGCACCTTTGCACTCGCATGCACTCAGACATACATAAAGAGTCTGCAAAAGGTACCAGTGAAAACTTCCACTCAAATTCAGTGAAATAGTCACTTTGGATGCCTTTGCATCTTCTCAACAGGCAAAGGGGCAAACTTTAAGGAGTGGAGAGTATCAGCCCAGGATCCATTTTTGTTGTTTGGTGCTCCTCCAAGTAAAAACCTTGAAAGTTCACCAGCTCCAAGAGGTCCCGCTCAGAAGGAGGTCGCTGGTCACAGCCTTCTGTAGTCCAAAAGACCTTAAATAGTCTCATTTTGGACTACGGTTTATCGGCCACAAGAAAGTTGGCTGAAGCAATTTTTCATCCTGGCTCCAATTTGGATCAGTGACTTTCTTTGAAACTCTAATAACATAAATATTATTCCACTTGAGTTGTTATTCAGGAAAAAAAGGGGTGTCCAAGGCTGTTCATTAAAAAAAAAAACAACAGGTACTCATTAGGAGAGCATAAGTTCCTGGGAACAGATAGCATTTCTGATGAGCTCAAGAGGAGCTCAGCCCAGGTGCTGTTCATCAAGGCTGAGGTGTAATAAGTATTTCTCAGATCATAGTGTGTATGTGTGGGTAAGGCAGGGGGGCACCACTGCCTGCTGTCACGTTTTAATCTGTACAAAGAGTCATCACACTCTGTTTTGTTCTCATTATCCTGACATTCACATATCATTATATTCTATTACTCAACTCTTGATCAAACCGAGGTCATGAACCTCCTGTGTCAGGAGTAAAAGAAACATTTTCATTTATGTTTTAGCATGCTCATTTATAATTAAATTAAGAAATTTCTTGAAGCATTATTGTGCATATTTTCTCTCTTTTTAGGGAAGAAAATGAACACTACTTAATGGACCATATGTTTAGGTGAAGTAAATTCTGGTAGCATGACTGACTTGAAATATATCTAGGCCTAGAAAAGGACATACTCTGATTTCTTAGTTCATTTTTTTCCTACTCCACTACCCCTTCTGCATTCCATATCAATTTGGCTATAGCATTCATGAAATATTAATAGTGATTTAATGTGAAATGAAACACTCTTAGAACAACTGAACAGTCTATCCCTGTTCAGAATTACTTGTTTGTTCTATCTGCCATTTTGCCTGTCAGGTCCCTTAATGTACTCTATTTTCATAGCATCAGCTGATTTCCTCTGAAATGTAAAAAACCAAGGTAAATTTTTAGAGCTTTCCTATAATTTGTTCTGTTTGGATAAGCAATTTATACTTATTAATCCCTAGTAGACACTGTCATATTCTGACAGGCCTATTCAGATAGTGATGAGAAATTCAAACTACATTTCCCTTATTTCCTTTCTTGGGCCAGATTCTGCTCTCACTAAAAATATGAGTATTCCAGAGAAATAACGTTTCTTTAACTAATCTACTTCCAAGACTTCCCTGCAAAGTGCTTGGAGCTACTGATGAGTTAAAAACTGGACACGAGCCAGCAATGTGCACTTGCAGTCCAGAAAGCCAAATACATTCTAGCCTGCAGCACAGCATATGTGGCCTGAAGATCAAGGGAGGTGATTTTGCCCTGCTACATCCAGCTCCAGAGTCTTCAGCGGAGAAAAGACACGGACCTGATAGAGTGGGTCTGGATGGGGGCCACAAATGTCTGGAGGGATTAAACAGCTTTTCTGCAAGGAAGGAATGACAGAGTTGGGTTTGTTCAGCCTGAAGAAGAGAAGGTTCTGTGGAGGCCTTTATTGCAGCCTTTCAGGCTTAAAGGGTGTCTATAAGAAACTTTCAGGAACAAACTTTTCAGCAGGGCCTGCTGCAATAGGACAAGGGTTAAGGGCTTTAGACTGAAAAAGGATCAATTTAGACTAGATATAAGGAAGCATGATTGTTGTAGTTAGGAACGGCATTTCCCTCTTCCCCATCCCTCTCGGTGCCATGCTTTTCTTCCCAACCCAAGCCAGGACCCTTTTCTCAGAAGTGAGAATTCCTTCCTTCTGACCCCAAGAGATAACCTGAAGTGGTATGGAGTGACAACCTAGACACATCCTCACTACAACTGCAAAAAATTAATCCTGTCTTTTGGGCAAAACCAGGACAGTGATGAAACACTGGAACAGGTCACCCAGAGAGGTGGTTGATGCTCCACCCCTGGAAACGTTCTAGGTTATGTTGGGTGGGGCTCTGAGCAACTTGATCTATTTGAAGATGTCCCAGCTCTTTGAAGGGGGTTGGACTAGATAAACCTAAATTGAGTTGTGCAAGACCTTTGCCTTTGCACTTTTCATAAACAGAATAATGTTCCACATTGTGACACTTCACGATGCTCAAAAGAGCTGTCACAACATTAAATTAAACATGATTGCCACCCACTGTGTTTTCAGAGAAGAGGAATCTTAAAATATACTTTAAAGATAATTATTTTGGAGAAGGTTTTTAAATATCACATTGGTGGACAGCAATATGAAAATAGATGGATAGGGTGGATGGATGGATGGATGGATGGATGGATGGATGGATGGATGGATGGATGGAAAAAAATAGATAGGATGCAAATTTTACATTTTCCAGTGAGTATATATTTTTAATTTATGGGATGAATTAAAAGAAGTGATTGCAGAATTACTATTCATGCTTCTTGAAAGCAGGAGAACATTTAATAATTAATTATTAATATTTTAATGTATGGATTTTTCTTCTTTTCAAATTTTCCTGCTGGTCTTTGCATTATTTCAATGTAGCAAGGATTTTTCATTGTTTTGTTTATACAGCCAGGCAACTATCTTGTCTTTTAACAGTATGAGTGAGAGTTGATTGTTCCTAAGCACCTCACCTTTATAATTTAAAAACTGATTTGGAACTATTCCATCCTTCTGGAGATTCTTTAAAACTTTCTGAGTATTAGTACGTAAATCCTAAATACTCATTTGAAAATCAGTCTCTTTCAGAGATATCTCAAAAATAGTCTTTCCAGAAACAAAAGAACCCCAAGCCAAATCTCGTTTTTGAAAATGTAGACTGCATCTTATGAGAAATAGCATTAAAAGAAGCTTTTGATACACAGTCTATAAAATGAATGTGTAAAATATGAAAAATCCTGTACAGGTCAAGAATAAAAATTGTAATACATGAAACAGTTAATTTTTTTTCTGTATCCCACAGTGTGAGATGGTTTCTTATCTTTATCTGAAGGTCTCCTGACACAGGCTGTTTTGTACTTGGACTTTGAGAAAAGGATGGCACTCTGAAGAAGAATAGACATACTTCCGATGCATTGAACATGACTCATACCATGCTTCTATCTTAGAAGATGGAAAGGTTTTCAAATGAAAAATATTTCTTTTAATATATTTATATTATAAATTTAGGTGACATTCCTAAGCTGTCGTAGCATCCAGTTATTTTTATAGTTATTTCTGTAAAACAAAATGCTCTGTTCACTAAAGAATTATGCCCTAGTCCAAGCTTGAATTTAGTCTGCCTTTTTGGGTTTTTTTAAGTGTACACTTAAATGGAATTAGCATTCTAAAACATGTCCTAGTCATGATGTGATTTTTCTGCCATAAAAAGATAATAGACAAACACAAGAGGAAAGGGAGAAAATTAGACATTATATAGAGTAACTTGTAAACTAATAAAAAGTATTATTTATAACCTAAAAGAAAAGATGACATTTCACAAATTAGGGTATATTGGTAATTAAGGTCAGAGGAATTCAAAGCTTAGAGTATTTGCATAAAACTAATGCCACAGTTTTTTGTAGTGTCACTGTCATATATGCCACAGTTTTTCCACTTTTCATATCTACTTCATGCAGGTTTAAAAACTGGCACTGAGAAACATCTCCTTAAGACCAAAACATGTAATCAAGACTTTCGTATAGAAGAAAGACACAAATATATACACTTGCTACTCCCAAATACTTTTTTTAGGAGCATAGAAATGAGCAGTTCACATACTGCTTAGCTATTACCAGTATGGAATCCCTTGCAGAAATAAAGAAAAGAAAAAAAAGACTACAGGGGGGGATGTTGATAACAGTTGCTACATTCTTCTATCAACATTTCCTTTTCCTTCTCTGCAAAGACAGCAGAAGAAACTGTTGCTTGGTTTGATCAGTTTACTATCCTGAGGCAAAAGGAAGACAATTCCAACATGAAATTCCTCACATCTCAACGTTGTAAGAAATTCCTCATTATTTTTCCCTATTGAATTCAACTGCCCTTTTCAGCTACCAGCAGAGAGATGAACAGGACAATGTTTCTCAGAGAGAATTCTTAGCTCTTGATTCTGCTCAAATAATCTATAAAAATGCAAATCTCAATGCAGAAAATGGAGAAGAGTTTGTTAGGATAGACCCAAAGTTTTATGCACTTACTCAGAGGTCTGCTAAAATGTCAGAAAAATCATACCAACCTACCCCTCTTCTAGTTCTTCTCCTCAGCACTAAAGCAGCCATTCTCTCTTCCCCTATCTTAATTTGTATTTGCCCATTCTTTAAAATTCTAGATAAGCAAGTAATTCACAGTATATAAGGCCCCTACTTCCAGTTTAAATATCAAATCTGGATTTTGTAAACACCTCCATTAGTGCTGACATTATATTTTAATTAACAGTCAAAGGCAGCTCTTTGTTAAAAACAAACCACAGTGCTTTATCTATCATGTAGACTCATCTTGTTCCAAGTACATACTGATAACAAGTACAAATTCATTATTATTAACACAAGGAAAACTTCATTATCGTGCTTTAATTCCTTCCCTGTTCCTTTTATATTATTAAAACACATACAATCCAAGCCATAAGAATGACTTTACAACAATGTGTCTTTTAAGACAGTAGTTGTAACTTTCTTTGGCTTTCAGTAAAAGTAGATGGACATATTTCATATTAATTAATTTCATCTTTAGATTATAGTCCCATAGAATTATGCATAATAAGAACTGTCCAGCCTAGGGTGTTGGATTTGTTTTTTTCCAAATGTAAAAAGTGATCGAAGGACACAGACCTTCTAAACACAGAGCAAAAAATATGCCTGCATATGTAAACAAAATCACAAAACCACAGAAGTGTGAAGTTGGAACAGACCTCTGGAGGTCTGTCCAAGTCCTTCCTCAAGAGGGACAACTATGGCAAGTGGCTCAGGGCTGTGTCCTCAGAATCTACATGGAGGCTCCACAAACACTCTCGCTCCCTGCTCTAGTGTTTGACTGCTTCCAGAGTGGTAGACTTTTTCTTACTTCTAATTGGAATTTCCCACATTGCAACTCATCTTTTTACTTTAACCCAATTCTTTAACCAGGCCCATTAAAAACTTATCTAGGAACTGTCTAAACATAGGTCCATAGGGCAATGGTGGTGTCCTGCTTCTAGCAAGGACAGGGTTAATTTTTACAGTAGCAAGGAAGGGGCATGGCTAGGACCTGGACGTTATTCTGTACCACCTCATACAGTTTCTGGAGGAAGGGGAAAGGGACTCTTTCAAGGGAAGAAGGGCTTCTGGTCTGGCAGGGCAGAAAAGTGGAACATCCAGTATTGTCTGAATTGATCTTTCTTGTACCCTTTGTCATTCTTATTGTTGCTGTTACTGCTCTATTTGTTATTTCATTGCTGTTTTGAGTAAATTGTTCTCATGTCAAGCCATAATCTTTGCCTTTTGTTCTTCCAATTCTCCTCTCTAGCCCACTGCAGGGAGGAGGGGAAGGAGAGATCTGAGGTGTGAGACAGCAGTGTTTGGCTTGGAGAGTCTTGATGGGGGTATTGATTTGGGGGGACC
Organism: Cyanistes caeruleus; assembly: GCF_971803275.1. Lineage (NCBI taxonomy): Eukaryota > Metazoa > Chordata > Aves > Passeriformes > Paridae > Cyanistes > Cyanistes caeruleus. The sequence continues at coordinate 80,163,032 of NC_141701.1, read as the reverse complement.
ACTCCTAAGTCACGACAGGTGTAGAAGGAAGCATCCTATTTCATAGCAGGACGGATACTTTTTTTTCTTTTCTTTTTTTTTTTTTTTTTTTTAGGATTTTTCCATATATACACAGAACAATGTTTTCACTGATTTAAAATTGTTAATAAGTACATTATAAAAAGATTTAATTGATCTTTTACTGAGTACAGGAGATGCTGCTGCATTTGCAATGCTTAATCATAGCCAGATGAGAGCCAGGAAATAATATGAAATGTGAATAACAACAAGCAAAACCATTATGCTTTATAAGAAAAATTGAAATGTTTCTTAGCATGACTAAATATACTCAAGAACTGTATTCATTCAGTGTATTTATGCAAACAAAGTAATATTTATTTGCTATCCTATTTCTATTGCCAATCAAAACAAGAAAAAATATTAAAGGGAAGCATGGATAATCACTGATAAGAAATTATAAAATAATAAGGAACTAATTATCACTTTCCAGATTTGAGTTTACAGCTTCACATACTGACATAATATTGATAATTATTCAGAGGAACAGTACTCCATTTCATGGGGTCTGTAGCCTTATTATATTTTGTGATAAAAATTCTGTCTGGCATAGAGATTTTTACTTTTAAAAGAGGTTTTTAAATGCTAATAGTTTCCAAGACTTGCCATTTTGTGCATGTATTTTTCATAATGAAAAGGATTTTTCTGAAAATGAGACTTCCAAGACTCCCTTACAATTTAGCCAGACTCTAGGTTCATGGAAGAATGTTCTTCTGGCAAATTCCTCTATCCCACGTGAGGACAGTTTTAGGCCTTGCATTCCATAGTTCCACAAAGGAAGACAAATTGAATTGACAGTAAAAACCAACACACATTCATAAAATATCTACATATCACAGCATGAATAAATAGGTGGGCTAACAGTAAAATGCCTATCTTTCCATTAGCAACAAAAATTTAGCAAGTGGTAAACATCTTTCTTTCTGAAGGGTCTTTGAAAGTCTCACAGAGATTAAACTACCCCATCTCTTCAGAAGGACCCAACACTTAGCACAGATTCATTTCTGCCTATTGTATTGAATTTGTAAAGATTAGAGGAAGAATTAGATTTTAAGGAGTTTGACAGATGAACTCCTGTGAAGGGTACATTGGCTATTTGCTTTAATAACAAGAGCAGTTAATCTTTAGCTTTAAGAGGATATGCTTTTTTTTTTTTTTTTTTTACAGATTTTGGGTATCATATTTTATCATCTCTTGAATTTGATATAGTATATTTCAGTTGACCTAGCAAAACAGCTTGAAAGCTCTGCCCAGCAGTAAGTGCCTGGACCTGAATTACATGGTCCCATTTAGATGGTCCTCTTTACAAAAAGGATTGCTAACTGCATTAATTGTGAAGAAAGGTCATTTTAGAGCAGCTTAGCACATGCCATTTGCAATGCCCTCAAATTAACTCTTAATACAGCAAAATTTTTTTAAGAATATTCACAGAAGCAATGATTCATAAATACAGCACTTGTTTCTATAGAGTCACTTTTTGGAAAGGAGTTGTATTTAATACTGTTATAAAGATCTCAAGGACTATGATCTACTAATTAAGCTGGGTGAGAATTTGTCATTTGTATTGATACCCTGTTTGAACTTAGACAAATCACTTTCAGTCTGTCCTTCAGAGTATTCACTTTGAAAATATGCATAACAATATTTTTGTTAGCTAACAACCTTAGCTGTTCTACAAAGGTTTTGTAAACTTTAATTCATATTTGTAGAGCAGTTTTGATGTCATTGCAAGAGAAATCACTGTAATCATTGTAAAAGTGCAAAATAATTTTAGCTAAAGTACACACATTTTCATAGGATGCATCTTCATAAAAAGTAAGCTTGATGAAATTAATACTAACCATTGACATTTAATAAATCAGGAAGTGTATATGAATATTTATGACAAAAATGTACCAGCAAAGAGAAATCTTTGAAGATGTCGATCTATTTCTCTGCAGAGAACACCCAAACAAATGTAAAAGCAACTGTAAAGCCCAGGAATGGCGCTTGGCGAGTTTATTTAAAGGGGCTTAGGCTTTTTTTTAATACCCTGAGATAGGAGGACAAGAGAAACACAACAACATACTCAGGAAATTAAACAAGAAATTTCTACCAGCAAGCTTTAGAAGGTCAGGTTCCCGGCAAAATTTAAATCAAACATTCCATCAAAATAAAGCATTTTACAAAGCATTGACTTAGAAAACTAACCCATGAAATGTTAATACCCAGATATCAAGAAGAGGAAATCAGGAGAAGAAAAGAAGAGGAAAAAAAGAAAAAAAGGGGAGAAAATTAAGATATAGCTGCCACCCTTGGAACCAGCATGGTCTCAGCTGCCATAAAATCCACAGACAATATCGATACGACCATATGTGTCCTTGTGCAAGGTTTTTTATCTGTTCTGGCCGCCTCTGGCCACACCCCAAGGTGGGGCTTGCAGTTCTGATAGCCACTCTGGGGCTAGACTGGTAGATAGTCTGATAGACTCTGGGGCTCCAGGGGCAGAGTGTGGGACATTGCTTCTGGTGTGCCAGTGACTGAGAGCTGGACTAGATAGCTCCAAAGGGGGCAGGGTGTGGGGCCCCATCCCACTTTTGCAGAACTTTTCCTGTCCTATCTCATACAAACACTTTGGTTGTTTTGAGCCAGTGACCACTTTTCTCAGTCTCTCACATTAGCAAATAATTAACATGATAGAATATGTACCTCAGTAAAATGACAGTTCTCTTTAGGGAGAAGGAAAAATAATTGAATAAGTATTTTCAAGTACAGCCCTTCTAATATAACTGCATACTTTGCAGTCATATTAACTAAAGTTTAAATTAGCTGGACTGGAGTAAATTATGTAAGAAAAGATGGCTTTTAAGTCATTAGCATAAAATCAGTCAATTTAATGAAAGTAATCCAGATAATTCAATATTGTTCTTTTTATTTCTTCTTAACCTTGTTAGCTTTTGTAAGGGTAAAATATCCTGAACTTTCTCAAACCAGCTAGTCAATTTCAAAAGATCCTAAGATTTTCTTTTGGCAGTCATTATAAATTAGGCTGCCAACAGTAAAACCTAAATAAGCTTAGGAATTCTAAAGGCATTATCAGATGTCAGGCATTCTTTACTTAATTGAACTCAAATCCTTATAAAATTTAGACCAACAGTGTGTCCCAAACAGTAAAATATATTCCAATATTTAATTAATCCTGGATTTACTTAAGCAAATCCACTACATATGAAAAAAGAAAAAAAAAAATCAGTAATTTGACCACTGTGGGCTCGAAAGTATTTGATTGATTTTTTTTTTTTTTTTCTAACATGGTCTTTAACTCAAGCTTAAACAATATTACAGTCTGATTTTCATTCTGAAGCCCAAAAGAACCAACTCCTGTCTCAGATACAGCAGAATTATATATTCGAAGATTTTCTAAATGACAAACTTGTTGAAGGGTTAGTCACACATCCTCAATCAAATGCAAAAGAGAAGCAACTTCTGCCACAGAAAAGACACATTAAGGTGATGAATAGGAGACAATCTGAGATATTTCTATGGTAAGACTGAAAAAATATTTGTGGAGAATCAAGGATAATCTTGTTTTGTCTCAGACTTTCTGAGTATTGGGACAGGAAAGCTGTGATTGGAAGATATGATCCTGCAGAGGTGGGGCAGCGCTGTTCTGAGCCAACTTCATTTCCCACCTTGAGACTCATACTCAGTCATCTCCCCTGCCGTTACCTGACTCACTTCCTAAAGGGTTCTAAAGGGCTGGCTGTACATGCATGAATGAAATGGTTTGAAAAATGTACTTTGTCAGCTTAACTAGAAAAGGAAGTGGATTAGTCGCATCTGCTCTTTTTCCTCTCTTTGTCTCACTTCCCCACTTCTGGAGCATCCATGAGGCAGGACTAATGCAAGGTATAAAGACTGGTAAAGATCTTTGTTCCGTTTCTCCCTTTTCCACCTTTATTGCCCTCCTCTCTTGCTTTGTCTGGGCAAAGTGCAGCTATAACATTCTACCCTGCACATTGTATTGAGGTTTGTTCTGAGGATTTGGGGCTTGTTGAAGTCTGTTGTTATAATTAAGGGCTTGTTAGTCAGAACATTTGAGGCTAAATAGGGTGCTAGCTGCTGGAGTGAAGGCAATTGTACAATGAAGAATAAGAACTCCCCAACACAGGACTGGTGTCTTTGTTCAGCCTAACAGGAATTTATAAGGAACATCATGCTCCCTACTGGCTAGTCCAGACATGGAAGAAAGCCAGCAGCACTGACCAAAGAAGGATAATAGCTTTTTTACATCTTTCCTTTTGTAATTGAGTTTGGGATTGTAATGTTATTTAACTGCTTCTGACAACCTGACAAAATGGAGATGGCAAGGTCTTACAATAAATTGCTACAGAAATCATCTTTCATCTGCTCAGTTCAATACCACAGCAACTTTTAGCATATAATTTTAGAATGTAGCCCTCTTAAGTTTTCCTAAACAGCTGAGATAACTTTAATAATTTCATTAAATAAATAAATAAACAAGGCAAAGAATAGACAAGAAAAACCAGCTTTTTCAAACCACAAATAGATATGGAATTGAAGGCTACAGACAAACCACTGCCTATGACTATTGATATTGTCTGTGTATTAAGAGTGCACAAAACACCTAGGAATCCTATTATAGAGATTTATTCATGTTACGTGTGCCATAGGCAATCCAAATAAAAGAAGCCCTGACTGGAGAACTGTGTTTGAAATTACTGCACAGTAATCAAGTAATTGCAGTGTCTACTACAGAGGCAATCTCCGAATGCAACTCTTAGCAGTAAACATCTCAAAACTCTCTCAGTTGGAGTCCAGTCCAAAGCAGGGCTGATTATTCTTGTTTGTTCTCTTTGTTGTTCACTGATAAAGGAAATGCATCTGTTTTCATCCCTGATTTTGATACTGCTGCTCATCCAGTACTACCACACTACAGGAAACTACAAAGATGATAATAAACACCATCCAGTGATTTGGATTACTCTTCTCAGACTAGATAAATTTTGCATTAAGCAAAAATGCTTCCTTCAATACAGAATTCTTAATTAAAGAAGCTTTTTTTTATACTTTTTATCATGGTTTTTGAAGCTGGAATATTTTCCTTCTGCCTTTGTCTCATATGAGAGATTGATTTTAGTTGCTACACCATTCCATACCTATACTCTTTGCTTGAAGTTTTTTAATTAGCCAACTAAACTCACAGCTTCAAGACGGTTGAAAAATAAGTTGGAGTACAGGACACATGCTATAATCCAGAATTTAAAATCATGATCCCCAAAGATACTTGTTGCTAGCTAGTTTTCCTGAAATTTTGCTTAACTCAAACTTTTGGAATAAAAATACTTTCCTATTTATAGCTTCTAAAAGAAACACCATATTGATGAAAAACGTAAAAGATTAAGGTGAGCTATCCAATCAACTATGAACACTAACTAACTGAAAATCACACTAGGGACTTTTATCATGCTTTTCAGTTGCTGTTCATAGCTAGCTGTCATGGTCTTTTTTCCCCTCAAATCCTATATATTCACTAAGCGTTTTTTAACTTAAGCAAGAGAGAAAGGGCTTCCACAGACAAATCAAAGATATCTTCCATGTCCATTTACTGCATAAATTGCAGCATGCAGTGTACCTTTCAACTGAATCTTTTCATTTATTTTCACCTGTATTTTCAGCATGCATTTAATGAAACACCATGAGTAGGGCTGGAGAAAGTACAGAAGGGCAATTAAAACATTGAAAGGATTAAAGCAGCTGCCCTACAGGGAGCACTGAAAAGGTTCATACTTTTCAATCTGTGAATGAGAAGGCTGAGGGGATATGGAGGCTGATTAAGTCATGGGTGCAATGGGAAAAGAGAGAACAGAACTATGACCAAATCTCAACCAAACTACTCAGAACTTTTTTTTTTTTTTTAACAGATAGAAAGTTTTTCTTAAGCCAGTGATGAACTTTGGATTAGCAATTAGTCAAACAGGAAGTAGTAGAAGCAGATAGTACTATGAGATTTATAAAATACAAGACAAATTCAGGCACAGTGGGTCTATTAAAGAGTGCTAAATAGAACAGGCAGCACTTGTGGATCCTGGAGTGCCAGAAAGAAAATGCTGATCTGTTCATGAAACCATAAACCAAATGAGAATCAAAGTAATGTATTGATTTATTAATGATATGTAATTAACCAGTAATCATTCAGTCAATCACAACAGATAAATCACAACAATGTATACCTACAAAATGCATTTAAATTCCTTATCTCAGAAATTGAGACTAGATAAAAATTCCTACTTCTTAGCAGAAAAGGCAACTAATTAAAGAAAATTCACAGCTGAATGTTTTAACTAGATTCTTTACAAATTCTGTATTGAGGAAACTGCACTGTCATAAGTACTTTCTCATCCTGTCATATCAAAACTGTGTATTAAAGTTATCCAGATATCCATCTGAAAAAGGCATTTATGTTTTGAGTTTTATTTGAAGTTGGGCATTCAGCTTTTTTTACAATGACAAAGTTACAATTACAAAGTCATGGACAGTTAAGATATTTAATTAAAATTATCTCAAAAAAGAAATTTAAATGGACTGCTTTAGCTAAGAAAGTCTAAACAATTAGAGGCACTGAAAAGGTAAAGCACTTATAAATGGTAACTGAAACTATCTTAAAGTTGCAGAAAAAAAATATGCAAGAGCTAATGCATATGGCATGAGATAAAAAATTCCACAGCTTCAAAGATACTGATCCTATCTTCTTCTGAAATTTATTTTTTTCTTTGTCACTGCTTAAATAAAGAAATTAATTTGGAATTTACAATAGTAGCTACTTTGTTTTATTCACAATATGAAAACACAATATTTAAACACAATATGAAAAGACATTAAATTGTGTCACCAATGTATCCCAAAACAAGGGATAAAAGTACACTAAAATTAGCCTTAGACCATAGAACAAGACTAGAAACTGCAAAATACTAATTAGAAAAATCTGATAAACTGAAAAAGCAATTGTATTACAGTGTGATAAAAGTTGGAATTCATAGAAAACAGCGAGTCTTTGATTTCAAATCTATTAAATCAATGACACTGCTGCAAATTAAATCAATGCTTATATGGTAGGTTTATGTAAAGATATAACCTTCTAGGTTAAAAAAGTATCTAAATTCCAAACTCATGTATAAGGCTTCCAATCTGATTTCATTTTTGTGACTGAAAACTGCAAATAAGAAAATCACTATGTCATAACAGCATCAATACAGAAAGAACATAAATTCCAGTTTGCACTTTCACATTTTTAATGAGCAAGATGTTTTTCATAACTATTATTAAAATTTATTTTTACACTAGAAGAGCCCATTAGCTTAGAGAAAAGATGCATAAATTGCAAACTTGCTCACAAGCAGCTCTTCCAAAGCTTTCTCAGCTCTGCTAGAGATTTTAGTCTATCAGAAAGACCTGTCAGTCTTGCAAGTCTTGAGGTTTCAGCCACCTACAAATAATAAAATGCTGTAAAATTGCTTCTGTCTTTTGATACTTTATTATTCTTCTGGCCGACTCCACTCTCTCCTCCATATCCCTCCTCTCTCCTCTCCCCTCTTCCCTCTCCCCTCCCCTCCATTATCCCCTCACTTTGCCTCCCTTCCCCTTTCCCTCTCTTTTTCTGTCCCCTCTATACTATTTTTGGACTAGATACTGCAAAAAAAAAAGTTTATTTGAAGGAAAATGGGACTGTCCAACACAGTGGTTTCAAATGAACACATATGATTAGCGCACTCTCTTTCAGAGCATCATACACCTTTGAAAACTCAAGCACCTCCCAAGCTTAGGTAGAAATGTATTTTAAAAATCTCTGCTTTTGTGAATGTTTAGAGTATCATTCCCTCCAAAAGCTGAGTCTGTCCTGTGTTCAAGAGAAATCTGATTAGTTTTGACACATCTCTTATTGTCAATGGAAATCCAAATGTTGTAATTTTTACTATTTTATGGCTTTGCTATACTGCAAAAGAGAATGTAAGAACTGAAGTGAGGATTTAGATTCTCAGTGGCATAGGCAGAAGCTGGTTCAAGGCCCCAGAAAAATCTGAAATCCTGTCATTAAAGAGAAAAGCAGATCTGACCTCCTGTTTTCTTTCTATATAGCACAGTGTAGATCTTTTTAATACATGCATGTCTACTAGCAATTTTGTTTTCTTAGTGTTGGAAGTAGGCAGTGATGTGGAAGTTTGATTATGAGGAGATTAAATCGCTTTTAAAATATTGGATTTTTTATGTAAGTAGTGTTAAATAACATTAGTAGGATATTGAGAGCTAAGAATAAAATATAATTAGTTAGGTTTGTATGCCCACTTGGAAAGAGTCAATGCTGCATTTTAAAACAAACTAAGCCTTATGTTTACTTCAGAGGATCACCATTTCACAGGGGAGTAGAAAGCAAAAAAGGAGAGCCTGTGCTCACAAATCAATTACAAAGATGTTAAAAAAGCCCAAAAAAACCCCCCAAACCAAAATCAACCAACCAAACAAAACCAACAAAAAACAAAAGCAAACAAAAAACCCAAAACAAACAAACAAAAAATCCAAACCCATGAAACTTGTAAAAAAATAAGATTTAGATAAAGTCAAGAATTAGGCTGATTAGAGAATTATACTGATACTGTAGATGTGTAGATGTTTCTGTACCCAAGAGGAACTTGTTCTTCGCAAAGTGGGAGATGGTGGCCAGCAAACAGGTAATTCTTTGGAGACTGATAACTGAATAACTGCATTCCCTCTGTCCAATAGACAGTTATTTAAGACAGAGGGATAGGGCATGAGGAAACAGATACAGGAGTAGGAAATGGGTGTGTTGCTATCCCACACCAAAGTCTAGTGTCTGTCTGGAAGCACGTGTGAGGATTCCAGGGTTCAGTAACTTTGCCATCACTCCAGTCCCTAGTGAGAGACCTTCCAGAGAGAGAACAGAAAACAGTAGTGACAGGACCAGTCTCTCCTGAGCTCACAGAGCAGGTCTTGGAGGCCTCACATCCTGTCTTAGCTCCAGACGTAGCATTAAGCATCTCCAAGGGAAAGCAAATGCCAGAATTAAGGAAAAAAGCAAATGCCCTGTTGCATAATACCAGATGTGTTTGCCCCAGGTGGCACAGGCATGTAACACTTCAGTGACATGTTTTTTGAGGAAAAAGGTTTCTCTGCTACTTCCCTTAGCAGACACGGTGGCCCTGCTGCTAAACATTGCTGCCAGAGTATCCCTATTACTCATTTTGTCTGAAATTTGAGTCTCTTCAAGACTGAGATTCAAAACACTAATAAAACCTGTCCTGTAGAAAGAGTAAAATGACATCTGTCGTGTTACAACTGGCTCATTGCACATACCCAGCTGCTTGTACAGCTGAGAATCTGTCTTGACTGATGTGACCCTTGCAACAAAAGAGTTGAAAATGAGGCTTGTGTTAAACAGGCTTCCAGGCCATCAGAGAAACTTAAATAAAAATTTATTGTATTTATCTTATGATCTCATGATTTTAACTTTATTTCAGGACTTTGGATATTTCAGAGGGTTCAGTTTTCTCACTCCAGGGCAACATTGTGGCAATCAGATTTTCCAGGTCTTTCTATCCAGGAATTTCAAAGAAATAAAATGTACAAATTCAAATTCAGGGACAGGAAGGACGTGGATGTGAGAAACTGAGAAGGAGAAAGGGTGCATAAATCTTCTTTTTCTACATTTTATGAATTTTCATAGTCACAGAATGTCTGCTAGCTTCAGCAATGTAAGCAGAAAAGTTTAGGAAGGAAAAGCATTCAAAATTAGAAGTTAGAACAACCTGGTCTAGTGGAGGGTACCCCTGTCCATGGCAAGGGGGTTGGAATATATGATGTCACTTCCAACCCAAACCATTCTATAAGTCTATGAAAAGAATGGTAACAATCATAACTCATATCTGGACAGTTTCATTTCCTTTTCTACACTTTCCCCCCTATGTTTGCACAGGAATGGCAGAGAAAAGGGGTTCTTCCTAAAATGGATATCTAAAGAAGCAATTGAAAAAGAGCAATGGCTTCCTCACTATATAAACCACAGGGATCATACCTTTTGCATTCACAGGGTCCAAAATAGTATGTTCAGACTTCAGCTCCAAGGGTGGCATTGATGGTCAACAGATTTGCTTGAGAAATCAAGCTTGGTGGCACCTGGTACTTGCACCTCAGGTGCTTGCAACATGGGCTTCCACTTGACTACCCTGGGAAGGCGTCTGGGATACCTGTAAGTAGCTTCACAGGATACAGGAATGGATTTTTCACTTATGCTGCTGTGTGGTCTGGGGGAGCTGAAGGGCTCCAGGGGGGTCCTTGTTGTGTTTAGGTGCTCAGGGTCAGCACTGCAGAGCAGAACTGGCAGCTACAGGTGCTAGGCAGGGGCCTAGGAGGATGAGTGGGAGGAGACACCCTACAACACTGAGAAATTATGTTATCTGGAGGGTGGAGAATGGCTTTCTGTGACACTTTCGTCACTGAGAGGGGTTTCCATGTCCCCTCTTCTCAGAAGTAAGCACAGATTTTCAGCTTTTCACCAAAAAAAAATTCCATGAAGTGATTTAGTGGCAAAGTAGTGATGCTTTGAGGAGAAAAGATGAAGTAACTTATAGGTGACAAAATGAGCATTTTGAAGGGGAAAACTGAGATATAGTAGAGATTTCATAGGTCCCATTTCAGGGGAAAGATGAGGGAAATCAAAGGGGAAATGAGCTTACTGAGGAAAAAGCTGAGGAAACTTGGAATAAAATTTCTTTTTCAGGAAAAATGTGACAAAAATTAGAGAACAGATAACATTTTGGAAATCTGGGGTACTTGTAACAGAATGAGATTTTTTGAAGCGAAGAAATACGACATAATGTGAAAGAGTGAGAATATTTTAGAAAAAGTTTAAAGTATTTTGTCAGCACATGCTATGGAGGAGAAACCTGAGAGAGTGCAGTTTTTGAGGAACATACGTGGTACACCAGAATGTACATGGTAAGAATTTTGGAGAGAAAGGCTTAGGTTTCCTAAGAGAATCATCAATATTGTAGAGAAGAAAATTTGAAGAAACTGAGGGGATTGAGCTGGATAGAGAGCTGTCACTGATGGGAGCAGTGTTGAGGTTACTGATCAGGAATAAGGTGAATATTTTTGAGAGTGAAAGCTGGGATACATCAGGGAATATATTAACGGTGATGTGGCAAGATGTGTAAAGGAGGAAGTTTAAGGAAGCCATGCTGAACGATCTGTCTCTTTGAGGTCATTCTGGCCAAAGGATACCAAAGGGTATCCAGTAAAATGTATTTGCAGACTCTGTTCCATGTGTATGAGCCTTCCTACCTGTTTTGGTTGGAACACGTGCCAATCAAATTGTACTACACTTGTTATTTTTACCCTTGCAACAGCTGTTGAAGTTCTTGCAGTGGTGAGGCAATTGTGTGTTTGACTAAGGACTACCACAAGAAAACTCAAGAATTATAGTTTTTTGTCCCCAAACTCTTTTCATACTCAAGTCCAGATGGGAGTCTGATGATGTTGCAGAGTACAGAACAGGTCTTGTGGTTCTGCAGGCCCAGTGGAGGGAGGGAAAGAGGGAAGGAAGTTTCAAGTGTAAGTTTGGTGATATTGAGTTGAAAAAGTCAGGTTGTGGGTCTGCAGGTCAGTTCAGCCCCATAGGGCTGAAATAGGGGGTTGGGCTGTGAGCAGGATGGGGAGAGCCTTGTGAGGGCCTTAAATTTGGTCCCATGTCATGGTGCCAGCATGAAAAGTTATGGATTTCCCCATGAAAGATGCTGTTGAAGATGAATTTCAAGAAATTCAGTACATTCTAGTACATTCTTGGGATTGGAGCTTGGGATATGTAAAAGCTGACAAGAATATAGAATCAAGAATAATTTTTTTTTTTGAAAATGAATCTGAATTTGATATCAGCACCTACTGAACATTAACACTTAGATGTAACTAGAAATTTTAATTTTTGGATTTATTCAGAACTTCAATAGGGAAAAGTGATCTGAATACATATGAACATTTGTGAAAATTGAAACAGAGTACATACATTAATGAAAATTGAAAATTAAATGTTGTTATGAGTAAAGACGTTTCATGAGCTCGGACCACCATATTTGTCTAGTTTTGCTTTTATATATGGCAAGCAGATTTTTACAGGAGGAAATTGCATCTTACTACCTCAAGGTGTTTAACAATACAAATTTCAAAAATAATGACTTGATGTACATTGGGAATGCAGCACTTCAGACACTTAAAACAATGGGATAGCATCAACTGGCAGAGAATTAAGTACTTCTTCAAAAGTCAATATTAAATATTATCAAATATTATCAAATCAAATATTAAAATATATACAATACTCAGGTCTATATGGAATAGTAAAATCAGTTTATGCAGTTGATTGTGATTTAATACTACAAGTTGTTGTATGGTTTTCAGTTTGTAAGAGGGAGATGTAAATTGCGTGTTCGGCTTTTTAAAGACTACATAAATCTGATCCTGGCAAACATTATTGGCTGAGTAAGATGAGGTGTAGGCGCCCACATTAACTTTTTATACTGTTATAATTATTTTGCTCTCTGTTATATCTGTTTGGATATAACCACTTTCCTTAAGGACTTCAAATGTTGCACCACCCATTTCAAGTGGAATTCAGTAACACCAATTTTACTTCACTGAATGGACAAAAAATTTGGAGCTAATTACTCTTGACTTATGTCTCTCCATCTTTCAAATACTGGAGGGCAGCTGACACATCTATCTACTATTGGACCTATCTGCTTCTGGACCTACAGCAGCTCTCAAGAACAGGCACTGCAAGTGTAGGGGGATAAGCTAGCTTAGCCGAAATAGCATCAGACTTTCATGTCTAGACAACTGAAGGTCACTACATTCTAACCAAAAATGGTTCCTCTCCCAGTTACTCTTGCCTTTTGTCACTATCTAATGAACAAAAGGAAAAAGACCTCTAAGGTTTTCTGCAATTATAATAATCGTCTCATTTTTCTTCAGGTGCTATTTTCATCTTGGGCCTCATAAAAATAATGCTCAGTTGTAAAGAAAAAAAAAAAGAGATAATCTTTGAAAAATATGATCATTTAATAACAACTCAAACTTTGGACTACCATAAAGGAAAGGCAATAGATTGGAATGATCCATCATACCAAATTTGTTCAGTAACAATTTCACTTCTCTTGTGCCTCAAGAGAAAAATCTGAGACTGTATTTATCCTGAATCTTAAGTCAAATAGAAGTTAATTAATTTTTAATATAAAATTAGTATTGCTTTTTCTGATGAGGCTCTCCTAGAAATCCACTGCATTAAATATTTTCAATCTGACTTTCTCTAAAATACTCCTGGGAATGGGTACAGAGTATCCCTTATTCATGCAGAAATTAAGTAGAAAATAAGCAGCAAGAATTTTAGCATAATAATCTATGCAGAAGGAGAGTCAGCAGCTTTTGAAAGTAATCCTGACACTTTTTCTTTCTGATGCACAACATTTTGGTCCCAGCCTTATAGTGGTGTTCTTCCATTTACATGGGCCTCCCCTCCCTCTGTGTCAAAAAAATGCCAAAAAAGAGTGTCAGGTGTCAAAAGGGAAATTCAGCACTTGGGGAAAGAAAAGCTGGGCCCCTTGTTGGCACACTATTGCTGCTTTTGCTGAGCTCATGGAGGCCCATCTGAACTGCATGCATCCACCTTTCTATTATATCCTTAGGACACTGGTGCCACTAATCAAACAAAGGTAATTTTAATGCTGCTTACTGGTACTCACATGTTCAGAAAAGGCAACAAAGGGGCTTGGCTGGTGCTATAGGATGGGATGGGATCTCTGAGGTGGTTTCTGCCAAAGCCTGTCCTGGCTCCCTCTCAGCTGGCTCCAGAAGTCCCCACCTGACATCATCATCCTTCTCAGTCTTGGATCCACGGGATTCCTTTTAGGCAGTCTTAATAATCTGCTTCCTTCTTTTTGTGTTTGTTTTTTACCTCATTAATTCCCAGCTGAAGTTTGGCCATATTCACCCACAAGCTATTATTAAACGTTTCCCTGGCCACAGTAACTATTGGTACAGAAATATTGTTTGTCATGCAGCAATAACCCAGGTTGGTTTTATCGGAGCTGAGGATAAATAGGCTACCCAATACTTGCATGGTCCTGAGAAAGTAGGTTTTGCCGCAGCAAAACCTAGCCAGGTTAAGCAAAGCCTGGGTATGTTGCAAAACCCTACACCAGGGACAAGTTTCTGACAATTCAAAATGATACTGGGTTCTGTTTCCTTGACCTTATACAATCCATTCCTTGTATGAAACCTTAAAAATAACACAGCTGATGTGTCCTAGTAGCAGTGCTGCTACATGTCAGCTGTTGCTGCACTGCAGAGCCTGGGAGCCGGTTTAAGCAGCAACATCAAAGTGTTCAGGCATGGTCCACAGCCTGTATCAAATAGTTCCTGCATGAAAGTAATCCTATTAGAGTAGACCTAAGGAAGTAGAGTAGTCCTAAAGAAGATCAAGATAGATGCTCATGGAAGGTGTAGGAAACTCTCATCAGCTTTCTCAAGAAAGTTGTAATAAAAGAAGAAAGGAGCTGCGCCTCTTAAGGTCCAGTAGGCAGCTAAAGCATTCTAGTCCTATCCTAGTTCTTTATTTTCCTTTTCTAGTACTTCATGTCTCTTCTCTTCCATGCACAGGATTCTATTTTTAATGGTTTGGCATTTTCCATGGTTTGGCAAGCGATCTGAGAAAAGCAGGAATAGCATGTTAAAAATGAGAGGCAGAATCCTCCAGCAGCAGTGACAGTGTGTCTTCCTATGGCAGTTTTTTAAGAGCACTAGTAGAAAGGGATTGTCAGTAAGGATGATCTCAGGATTTGCAGATTTTCTGAATAACAGTTACCATAATTATAAGTTTAACTACAGATCTTGCAGCATTGCTAGCATCACTGTGTTAGCATTTTATTATTCTGACTAATCCTTCATTTCAATTGCAATAGATCTCAGGGGCCCAGCTGTGAGAGGCCACTATACAAAGCATGAATAGATTTGCAAAATGAAATGGCTTGTGAACTGAGGTATTTAAAACTTGAGACATGGCAGTAGAAGTTCTTTTTTGGGAAACAATTTTCTATTTCGCAGTACACTCTAACCAGGGGAAAAAAAAATTGTTAAAATTTATGGAAAAAGCTATTATTTTTAAAATAGTTAGAAATGTGTAACTTCATAAGGTAAGAATAATTAGATATATTATTAGAATAATTAGAAGAAGAGCTTACTTATACATATGTGCCTATGCAAATGCACACACACTTACCTGCCCATCTACAGATATTGGAGTAATTTTTCTCCTTGTTTTCTCTTGTCAATAGTGGTCTAAGAGTTTCTTTCAAAATCTTAATGCACCTATTATTTCCTCTGTAATGTATGAATAATGCAGATTTGCCAAACTCTAAATGAAATTACAGTCTACTACAATATGTTGGATAGTGCCAAATGCATATAGCAAATTGGATAATCCATCCCCTTGAGCCTGAAAAACTTTGGTCCCTTTGAAAATGTGACTTAAAAACACCGGAAAGGTTGCATAGTTTGGTGTAAACTGAAAAATGTAAAATGTAAAACATTTGCAAACTGTAAAATGAAAAGATCTATGTTATGTGTAATTAATAATAGGGAAGTTTCTAGTGTCTTAAACCAAGCCTCTTTTCAAAAGTATTTCTCACCAATTTTTGGCTCACTTTGCCCCCACTTTCAGTAGTTGTATGCTCCAGGGATCTATAAAAGAGATACTTCTGCTTATATATGAAGAGAAAAAGATTTTTATGAATATCAAACAAGCATAATTTATGCGGAAGTCTATTTAAAACTCTTTTTGGCACTTTTACTTGCATTAGTAATATGAGAACACCATTAAAATTAATTTTCAAAAAATGTGTTGAACCCCAATTCTCTCAACTCATTCCCATAGTTACTTAGTTTTTGTTGCCCAAGGACTGCTAATATATTAGTATTAACAATATCCTCTTTATTACCTTGCACAGAGATACTTACATGTTCTCTTGTGCGAATATATTTGCATTTATTTATACACACATGTATTTGCAAACTCATTTAATTAAATCCGGGTCCCTGAAAAATAAATTTTAAAAATTCTAATGACTTCAGCAAGAATCACAATCTTATTCTTTGATTCCTGTATTTTATCATGAGTCCTTTTAGCCTCAGAACAGCAGATCAGCCTCTTGCAGGTGTACAGATAGTCCTTATGTGCTTTGCATCTCCTTACATACCACCATGCTCAAGTTTGGCCATACTGGTTCAACTGATTTTTGTTGTGTTGCACATGTGTCATGGAGGCACATGAAAACAACTTCAAGCAAATTTAATTCTGAACCAAATTCAATGGCGGAAACTACCAAATGATGGGGATAACTACAACGACACTCCAATAACACTTAATAGGGGAGTGTTACCTGTCAGGGATGTGATTATTAAATGGATGGAAATTATGACTCAAAATGCACACCCGCTCACGCACAGTCACGGGGAGCCTCTCACTCAGCATTAGCCAGAAAATCAATTTGCTTCACCCAAAGGGTCCTGGAATTGTTCAAAAATATCCAGCAGAAAAATAGTCACTCACCTGGGATTGAGGGGAGGCAATCAGTGCTGGGAAGTCTCCTTGGATGCCATCCCATTTCCTAGGGGTGGCTTCACATCACTGACAGATAGCTTCAAGAAACACTACACATGGTTTCTGTCAGGGGCCCCATTTAGAACCTGATGGGTTGGGGCTCATGGTCATACATGATCATAGTCCAGAAATTTCTCTGCCTTTCATTGACTGGGGGCCCTTTCTGTTGTCCAAGGGTTTCTGCCCTTCTCATTCCCACAACTGGGGATGAGGTGTGGCAGAGTCATGGTTGCACCTGTCACAGCCATGCTGTGGTGCTGTGCAGCACAAAAGAAAGGGTGCAGAAAACTGGTGGCGTCCAGGGGAGTGGGTACTCCTGTCATAATACATTATGTGCTGTGTATTCTTCATTGAGTTTATTCACAGAAATAATATTTTAACTTTTGTCACTTCTTCACATTTTTCCTGTTCTGTGGATGCATGTAAAAGAAGCTTTTGTATCATTTTAAGCTACACAAACCATTGCTAACAAGTTTCTAAAATATTTTAGGAAGGTACACTAACACATTATGTTATAGAACCGCTCCATATTTAAAAGAATTCAGGGTTGTCAGTACATTTTAACACCATATAAAGTAAGATATCCTATCTTATGACTTATTAGCAGGTTGGTCTTGCCATTTATCCTATTATTCATAATTTCAGATGTATTACTGAGCTATTTAACTTCCTATCATTTAAATCTTACCTAAAATGATTAAAACCAAAAAAAGAATCAAAGTACATGAAGCAGTAATGGTCACCTCAGATTAGTATGTGGAAACCTTGGCATACTTAAGGATGGGCTTAGGAAATACCCCATGCAAATTTGGTGATACAGGATGGTTCTCATAGTGCATGATTCATAACTCACAGGAAGCACATGAAGCATATGCTGCACTGACTTATGTCCTATATTACCTCTCGCCTGTTCACTGGTGCAAGTTGGAACATGGCTTATCTTTGTGACAATTCTAGTCCTGACACTAATCTGTATCTTCAGCTTCCCAAGCTTAGATTTCTGTACTTACGTTTATAAGGAAATCAGAACACATTATTAATAAATTAATCACATATCAATTGTGATTATAATTATGCATCAAATAACCTCAATTGATTGGTCATTGCATTTATTTGTAATCAGTTTCTTTGAGACACATACTTCAGGTTGTGTGTAAAATAAGAAAAAGATTAATTTTTTTCTTTTTTTATTTTCACTTCCCTACTTGTGCTAAGCATTATTTTTTTCTTGGATAAGTAAATTCTTTTTCAAAATAGTCACTGTATTACTCATTGACTTATTTATTTTGAAAAGTACAAACAGTGGAATAAACAGAGAGCAAAGAGGGATGTTTTCTGTTAAGTAATGAATTATTCAAGCAGTTAATGACAGAAACAATGACTTCATTGAAACCACAGCTCTCTAAGGCAGTACTGAAAAAAAAAACTGTACTGAGACAGAGACATCTTTTAAGTTAAGAATCAGAGCAGGTGCAGACTCTATTGTCTGAGGGTTGTCACTGCCAGCTGAATGGACTGTGTCTCAGCTTTGACTGGCATGAGTAGGCAAAACTATTCATTGGCACCCTAGAAAAGGGCAATGGTGAAATGAGTTAAGCTGCATACCACAAAGCCTGAGAGTTGGATTTGGTTCTGCTGTTACAACCATGGGCAAAGGAATGACAAAGCTGGAATGTGGAATCATTTCTAAAACACTCACGTGAAATGCTGTCCACAGAAAGAAATGAGTAAGAGAACCCACACAGTCTTTAAGATACTATTCATGGTATTTATGTGACACCAGATCCAGTATAATGCTGATGTTAGAGATATAGCTCATACATGTAGATATTTTTTCTTTTTTACTAGTTATTTTAAGCAGGAGAAACACGTGACTATAAATTTTTTAATACTTTTTTTGCAAAATACTTTGGTTCAGCAAGAAAAGTACCCCATACAGCCAACAGACAGTTGATTAGGGCACTTCTCTGACAGACATGTAACTTTCTCTCATGTTGACAATTGCTCTAAACTGAACTCTCTTGTGCTGTGATTGAGTGTTTTAATACCCAGGCTGCTGCTCAGTTTTCAAAAAGATACATTTGACTCTTACCTTCACCTGGGGGTGTGAACAGAGACTCCTCCTCCTTTGAGATGCACTCAAAATTCTGTGTATCATATCTTAAAATCAGCAGTATTTAAGCTATAACCTTTTATAGACATCCCATTAGTTATTGTAGTCTAGTCCAGTTGTAAATCCTGGTCTGGACTGATTATGTGAGAGTGTTTACATCACCTACCTGGGGAATTCACATTAGTGTAAATCAGACACACAATCCAGAGAACTAACTCTTTCATATAGAGTGAATCAATGATTGGAAGTGCTAAAGTTATCTTCTTTTCTTTGCCATGTTTCAAAGAAGCCTGTCTCTTGCAGTTGACAAGTCTAACTTAGGGACTTAATTATGTGATTATTTTTTTAGCATTTTCCATTCCAATACAGGAAGATTAGGTACTTGGTTGAGACTCTATTTTGCTTCGGAGCACAGAAGTTAAGCACTTGTGGTGATGAATATCACCACTGACCTAACATGTTTGATGCTAAACATTGAGTCTCATCTTGATACTACTTTTGACTCCTGATGCTTTAACAATAACCAAATTAAGCCACAGATATCCAAGATATCTCAACCTCAGCCAGACACAAGGGTCTTATCTATTTTTAGAACATAGCTATACATTCTTAAGACTTAAACCCTGGAGTTGTCCAAGATGTTTGCTGCAGTACATAAACTTCAGTTTGTACAAAATTCAATGACTAGGATATCTTGTAAATGCAACTTGTATAAACACTGAATTGGTACTAAACTGGAATACTGCTTCCTGTCAACTGCTGAACTGATTTAAAGATACTTGTCGTGTATAGGCTTATAAAATTGAAATGGTTGTGCCCTAGACATTGAACTATTGATTGTAGTACCATTATATTTGCTTATGGTGTCATGGCTAAGGCTTTTTAGTGTTCTCATACTATGACTACAGGCATCTGCAAATACAGGTAAAATATCTTCTTGGAACCAAAAGTTTTTCTTTCCAAAATGCAGAAAATTTGAAATTCTTTAGAAATTTCATTATTATTATTATTATTATTAATAGTAGTAGTATTAGTATTAGTAGTACTAGCTGCACTAAATATACTTTGTGTTACTCTTGTGGTTTAAAGCAGTCTGAAAGCTGTTAGAGATCTCTCCAGTGAGACAGGGCTGAATAGATTTTTTGCCAACAGTTGTATAGAGATTACACTGTCCCCTCCACTGTGATGGTCCCAGTATTTCCTAGGAGTCCCACAGAGCAATAAACATCTAGAATAAACATATATCCAGCAATTTACATGTTTTTCCAACAATTCCTAAAGTGTCTAACCAGTGCACCTGAAATCTTACTGAATAAGACTGCACTTGGTGATTATGCTGTGATCTCCATGCTACAAAACTAATACCATTATTCTCTAGCTCAAGGTAAGATGAAGGCCTGTGTATTTGGGTAACTGTCTGGCACGGATGGAGTCAATTTATTTCCCAGCAGCCAGTATGGTGTCACTCTTTGCATTTGTGACTAAACCATCATTGATAATATGTTTTAGCTATTGCTGAACAGTTCTTCCCTAGTATGAAGTCGTTTCTCCTTTCCAACATTCTCCCCAGCAAGTATTTTGGGAGTGTGTGGGAAGCTGGGAGGGAATACAACCAGGGAAGCTGATTTGAGATCACCAAGGGATATCCTATGCTATATAACATTATGCTTAGCAATAAAAAGCAGTGGAGGCTTTTGGGTTTTTTCTTTGATGGAAGGGTGAAGGAAGGTAGCACAGGTTGCTCAAAAACCACTTCACTCAAAGCTCAAAAAGTGCTTTGCTTTTGTTTTCATTTTTGTGGTGTTTTTCTGTTGTTTTATTTTTGGTTGGTTGGTTGGTTTCTGGTTTTTTGGGGTTTTTTTTCTTTCCTTTGCTTAGTAAAGGATCTGTATCTCAGCCTACAAGTTTTCTTGTTTTGGTCTTCCTATTCTCTCCTCCAGCCTGCTGGGGTATGGAGGAGAGGGAGTGAGCAACTATGTGGTGCATAGCTGTAGGTGAACCTAGAGCAACTCCACAAAATTAGCTGATTATAAGACCAGTTGGAGATTCAGATATTAGTACAGCTCCCTCTGAGGCAGTAAAAGAGGACTGTACTAAAAAAAAGTGTATATGGGGAATGTCTCTAACGTTTTTCTGTAGCTTCCTTATGAGAAGTAGAAAGTGTTCCATTGATTAGGACATTTAAAACCAGACTGGCTTTAACAAGAAAATATGATTGCAGTGAAATCTTTGGCAGTTTGACAATATGATTTTATATTTCTGTTTCTGTGACAGTTCTGATTCTGGAGTTTTACTGAATCATTGACAGCCATGGCAACATGATGGGAGAGAAGACAGCACTACCATGCTATTGGAGCTGTGAAGCAGAGAAACTGTTGCTGCTTGAGTTGATTATAGCTGTTAAAAAAACCTTGTCACAATAAAAATATGCTGACAACCAGAAACAAACCATCTTTCTAGTCCCCTTGGGCCAATCAGTTACACTGCTCATGACTAAAACACATTGACCATCTTGCAAGAACAGCACTGTCAAATTGAGTGTTTTGGACATAGCAGTTTTGTTATCTTTGTTATCAGTTTTAACTGCCTCTGAATTTTTGTATGTATGCTATATCTTTTTTTTCTGTTTTAAACTGTGTCTGTCTTCATGATGATTGAGGTCTTCACTTCACATTATATTGGATTATGTTTGCAATTTATTTCAGAATCCTTCAAAATGAGAAATGTTACAGTAGAGTTATTGTTTATCCCAGTTTTAATGGCTTCACTATTATTAAAAAAAAAAAAGGAAGCCAAGCCATAATCTGGACACTTTATTGGGGGAAAAAAAAAGTGTAACTTTTGAAAAAATCAAGCACCTGTTTCATAATGATACTGTTCATATTTGAGACTTCTGTCATACCATTTAATGAATTTCACTGGTCATAATTCAGTTACATTTAATTAATTTTAATGCCTTAATTTTATTTTTTAAATAAAATTCCTCTGTGATATGTTATTTTCAAAGATTCTTATATTGCACGTGCTTCGTTTTGAATCTGATTGTTTTTTGGAATCACCAGCAGCTACTCTATAGAATCTAAGGAAAAAAAACCCGAACAACTAAACAAACAAAAACATCAAAATCCAGAGAAACAAACAAAAAAACCCAAACCTACTCTCAGAAAACTCAACACCTCAGCATATGTATATGTAACAATTGTCTGTCTTTCTCACTGTCAATTCTTTATCACAAATTCTGCTGCAGTTAGAATACCAAATGTATCCTTGAGTAAGAACATTTTCCACATCCCAGTAGAATATGTGGGGTTATTGTTCTAAGAAATTTCCCCCTTCATTGTTTCTTTGAAAAGAAACACCCCTCAAAGGTGTTTCTTTTAGATTTGTCTCTGTTCTCTTGACTGATGTTTTTCTTTGTGTATATATTGCTGTCATCAGTATTAGCTGCTGAATCCATTTTATATATATTCTTTCACCTGACCAATGTCTCTTTTTTCCTGCTTCATATCCAGTACAATAAGGTTACCTGCAAAGAGTAATTCAAAATATGTGTATACATATACCAAATCTGTGTTCCTCCAATCTATAGGAAATGAAGGAGGCTGTAAACTCCTATAACAAGGCAGCAACACAAAAGATAGACAGTCGCATGCTCCAGGATAATATTCCACAGAACACTAAAATTAGCTAAAATTATCTCAGGACTATAATTTTCAACATAGAATAGTTAAATCTAATTGAGACCTTTAATCTAAGAATATGGAGTCAATAATAAATATCAGAAAAAGATGTTTTTTAAAAACAGCAGGAAAAAGTATTCTGTTAAAACTTAATTTGAAATTAGTGCAGATTTCAGTACTCAAATATTGTTCTATGAATGTGACTATGGTCTCAGGGCCATCCTGACACAAGTAACAGAATCCTCAGGAATTCTCTGGCATTTATCTTGCGCAGTCCTAAAGGCACTAAAGGCTTCACATTTGAACGTTCTACTGGAATGTACAGATTTCTCTTGTACTTATACATTTTTAATTGTGAAAATTAGAAAAATAAAGTATATAGAGTTCAGTAAGTATAAATTTAATGCTAAAGGTAGGAGTGAATGAAAAGCCACAAGAACCAGATTAAAGGCTTTAGTGACAGAGCAACTGGTTCGAAGCAGTTTCACTTCTGCTGCACATTTAGCCTGAAGGAGTGGTATAGAGTCAGAACTGAGAAAATGGTCACAGCATATGAGAAAGACCAGTGAGTGTTCTGGGATTTTATAGTGTGAAAGTGATGTAAGAAATGGGATTTCAAAACATTACTAAGAATGAAATAATGAGATCTAGCAAGGTTTATGGAAAGAAAAGCAGAAAGCAAAAAACAACCACAAGATTGTGAAGTGAATGACAGGGTGACTAGTTAGTTGTGTAAGATGATACAAAGGTGTCAAAGATGATGATTTTGCAAGAAAGATTCAAAAGAAAAGAATAGACTAGCATTATTTCCTGAGAATGTGTCATAGACAGAGAGAAACAGGATACTGGGCAGGCTAGATAGTGAGACTTGAGGAAATATAATAGTGACTTGCTGGCACAGAAAGTTCTAACAAAGATAAAAGAAAAAAATTCCGTCAATATCATGAGAGCAAGTGACTGGGAAGAAGATCCACAGAAGATCTAATGGAAGGAATAATCATCGAAACAGGACATAAATGACATAGTAGAATGCAAAGTAAAGAAGCTGTCCAGATAAAGTGGATTGCAAAAGTTAAAGAAAGATCAAGAGTGCCTGTGGAAAACAGACTCTTAGAGCTTAAAACAAATGATCAGCAATACTTGTAGCAGCAGTGTCATTGATCAATTTGTTTCACTCTGGTGGTGGGTAGTATAGAAAATCAAAGACAGTGAAAAAAGACATCTCCAAAACATAACATGTCCAGTAAGAAAGAATATATACAACTAAAACATTTACTGACTCGGCTGATGAAAAAATCAATACAGCAGGTGGTCATTTCAGGATGAGAAGTTGAGACTTATCTGACTTTACTGCCTGTATTTACTAAGAAGTATTCACTTGAGTACATATTTTTTCTGTCTGTGTCTTGCAGCCACAAAGGCAATACTATTCACAGATGTCCCCAAAACATTTTAGCAGCATTGTATTAAGAAGTCCTTGTAAAAGTAGGCAACATGTGGAAATAAAAAGCAAAGGTAATTGGAATAAATCATGTGTCGACAGTGAGCTAGATTTGACCCAGCCTGACAAAGTGAAATACAATGAGCTGCAGTGCTATGCAAGTTGAAAAGCTAGTTAAAAGTCAGCTCTGATGCTTAAAAAGTACTAAAGGAGAAAAAGCATGAGGGGAAAAAAAAAATAAATGGAAAAAGAAAAATGTTTTCAAGACAAGCTTAAAACAGCTTAAAGTTTCAAAGAAAACAGGAAAATCACGGAGTATCAGAACACCTCCTACCCACAGTCAGTTAAGGGGAAGGAAAAGAAAATAAACTGTTTAGAAACCTGGCCTACAGGGATTAGGTATACTTAGTTTTAAGTATGTATTAAGTATAAATGAGGTTAAAACCTAGATCGCAGTAATACATTTTGTTGGGTCACCTAGAAAATACAGGTGTCCCTGTATATCAATTCTTTACCTCTGAAATGCTACATTTTTTACACATGATGTAGCAATATGAGTGGTTAAACCCACAGGAAAACACCTCCTTTGTCATGGAAGGCAATACATCCAGATGTGGCATAATCCTTCTGCTTATTATCTGACTTTCTCTTGCTTGGGCTGCAATAGACAACTTTTGTTTTGCATAAGGCTTTGCACACTCTGTAGACATGGACCAGGTAAATCTAGCTTCTGTGTTTCTGTTCTCAGTCAACTGCAGTCAGGCTCTGAAAGAGAACATTATATAGGATGACAATCTACTGAAATCTGTGCCAAAAGTGGTCTAGGCATACAGTGGATCAGAATTGAGGGACTGTTTTCTACTTTCATAATACTTGTGCTGTGTAGCCTTTGAGAATTTTTAATTTTTTTAATTTTTATTTTATCATACTTCCATTTTCTACACATTGTGTTTTGTGTATTTATTCTACAAATAGCTTGGGGCAGGGACTCTCTTTTATTCCATGCTTGTACATATCTTAATAAAATGGGTTCCCAATACCTGAGTTTCTGGGTGTCATCAGTAACCACTACAAGAACTTCTGATAAGATTCTGACATTATAAAATGTGAATATCAGTTCTGATTCAATACAAATCTCAAACCTTTATTCTGATTTACTTTGGATATTTTACTGCCATTTCAGCAAATCCTTACTTATGAGTAAGTACTTCAGTTAGAAACAGAAGCAAAATAAATGCCATTATTTTCATTAGCTTTCTTTTCTATCCTGAATAAGCTTTAAAGAAAAAAAAATTCACATGTGTATAAATAATGGAGTTTCTTATTAAGTTCCCATGGTTATCTGTTGAATTTGCAAACTCTTAAATAAAATAATTTGTGAGGTTTTTTTCCCCACTCTTTCCACGATAACATCCGTAAGAAAAAGAAATGGTCACCTAAGCCACCTTGCAAAGCAGAGCTTTATATGTCTGCTTTATTAGCCTAATGTCTGATTATAAGGAACTAGGTCTTTGCTTATAAACTCAGTATACATAAGATGTTTATTGCTTTATAGTTCAGTAAAGCCATATATTCATGGTTATAATACACGACAATATATGCCTACCCTTGGACTTCTTATGCTTCTTCCATCATGCTGGGGGGCATGATAATGTTTATTTGGGTTCATTCTTGGGTGTAGTGCATTGTGGGATTGGGTTGGTTTGTGTTATGGTTTTTCAGTGATCGAAACACCTGGACCTTCAATAGTCTTTCAGCTTAATTAGGCATGGTGACCAGTGTCTACATATGCTAATCTGAGCATTTGGGGTTGTACCTTATAAAAAGTATATTTGATAGAACATTAGTTTATGACATCCAAAAAAATAAAATAAAATAAAATTAAAAAAACACAAAAAACCCCACAAAAAATCCCCTAAAAACCACAAAAAAACCCCAAAAAAACCTTGGTTTAAATACAACAAATTTTTCTTTAAAAAGAAAGTCTGTAAAGGAGGTAGTGTTTCCTGTGGTCAGTGTCAAAGCTAAACCACTGACCTTTTATTCAAGCACTGCTTTTACTCTTAAATTAACCTGATATAAAAATAAAAACAATCAGTGAAAGATTTTTTTTTAAAAAAAAACAACCTAAAAATGCAAGAAAGCAATTTAGCTGAAGCATTTTTTAAAATCTTGCTAAATTAAGAAAACCATGCCATACCTCAAAAAACCCCAACCCCACTTCTGTTCACACACCACTGTGATAGTAACTACGTACCAGCTGCTTGCTTATGATTGGCTCTGACTTTAGATAATAATAGCTCTGTAACTCACACATTATACGCACGCTGCAAAAGTAAAAATAAAACCAAAATTAAATTAGGAGAAGCCCCAGCTTTACCCGAGGCGCCCTGCGACGCCCCCGCAGGGCTGAGCCGCCGGGGGCCGGGCCCGCCTTCCGGGGGTCCCGGCGGGCGTTGCCTGGCAACGGGCACTTGGCGCTGGGCGCTGCCAGCGGGCCCGGCCGGGAATCCGCTCCCGAGGGAAGGCCGAGAGGGGATGGCAGGACGGACAGGGGGCTGCAGCACTGCTCGGGGCAGCGGCGAGGTGCCAGGGACAGCTGGGCGGGAGCCTGCCAGGCTCCATTAGCAAAGCTGTGCCTCCCCGGGAGGTGCTACTGGCATGAAAATGTACAAACGCTAGAGATTTGTGTCCAAAAAAGGAGACAGAGGAGTCCTGCAGCTTTATTCGAATAAAGGGAGAGTCCACTGAGGCACACGCCCGTGGGGTTTTCTTCTCTCGGGGTTTTGGTGGGCGCAGCCTCCGTTTATCCTAAGTCCCCAGCTTCTTCCTTTCCCATCGGCTGAGGTGCTTGGAAGGTACAGT
Organism: Cyanistes caeruleus; assembly: GCF_971803275.1. Lineage (NCBI taxonomy): Eukaryota > Metazoa > Chordata > Aves > Passeriformes > Paridae > Cyanistes > Cyanistes caeruleus. The sequence continues at coordinate 80,136,156 of NC_141701.1, read as the reverse complement.
CTTGCCAAGCCACCTACCACATATCCCCCTTGAACCTTCTATTTCACCCCAAAGTTCAGAAGTTCAGGCTTGTGCACACCCACTTGTCTGTTTCAGGAGCCAAGCTGACTGGGCTCTGCAACAAACCTACTGCCTGCAGTTATTAGAGACACTGAGACCCGTTTCAAAGATGTTAACACCCATCCCTTCACCCACAGAACTGTCTGTAAAGATATTAGCTTTCCTCTCGCCACCTCTGCACGAGTCCTTTATGCACATTTAGCGGACCAGGTGGGGAATGAGCACTTCTGGCGATGCTTTTTCACCTCTGCCCGCTGGGTGACTGAGGGATGCTCTTTTGTTCCCAGGCGCCTTTCACCTCCCGGTCAGCTGCAAGCCATGGATGTAGAGTCTGGACAATACCACTCTTGGATAGTATCATGGATAGTTGAAACAAAATAAATAATTGGCTGATAGGACAAATCATTAATTAAAAGCCCATAATCCCACCTGATACAAGGACAGCCAAAAAAATACATTTTATTTAGTTTACATGCATGTTCTGCATTATTAAAAACGGAGGGATGAATCCTCTGATGAATACATTTTTTAATTATTACAAAGGTTCCGTTCTAATTTAATTTGCAATGTCGTGTTTTCTTTCTTAAATTTAATCTTAAAAATTGTATGACTAAATTAAGAAATTCCTTTTAAAATCTCAAAAAACAGATGTAGATGAAACATCTGTTTGACAGCCTCGAGAAAGAGGCAGATAATGCAACATCTAAATTGCCATACATGTAGAACTTTCAGCTTGTGAAAACTGTTCTGGTAAATTTTAAGAGGTTTAATAATAAAAAAAAGACAATAGGAAACAAAGACAATAAAACAAAGGGTTAAAACGGCCATGTTCTTGCTCTCTGCCAATAGCACACCTGGTGTTTTGGAAACACCCTTTATATACCATTTCTATTGCATCAACTTGATGCATATTCATAGACTTTATGCATATTCAAACTTTTCTATTAACTAGTTTATATTTTCCAGGAACTATTTTGCATGGCCAGTCCTTGGATCCGCCTTTCTAGATCATGCATATTTCTTGGCTTGTGGTTTTAATTCTTATCATCTTTTAATCTGGGCTTTGGCTCCTTCTTTCCACAGGCGTTGAGTGTTGATAATCAGCAGGGTCCCCATCATTTGTTCATTGAATGTTATCCTAACTAGGCAGACATACTATAAACATAATATATCGCCTATTACAGCAAAGCCATTTTAATGTTATACATATAGCATTCATCTCAATACTTGCAAAAAGCCATACATATTATAATATGTATTTATAACAAGCTAAAACTCCTGCTGCTATAAAACACAGAATAATTTAACAGATTTATCTGGTCTGATCTTTTTTGAAGAAAATTTTTTTTATAGGATTGACTTAAATGAAAGTGTTGTTTTTTGGAAGGGGAGTTTTGTGGTAATTTCTAACAATAACTTTTTTGTCTGATTAAATTGTTGCAATTTAAATTATACAATTGCAGTCGGTACATTTATTTAAGAGATGAGAAAGGAAACAGTGAGTGCATTGTAAGGAAGAATCTGTTGTAAACAATCAGTTTTTATGGATGTGTATAGCATTTTGGCTAAAAGATGTGGAAATAATAATCACTGTAATAATAATTATGATAACAATAATGATAATAAACCACAAATGAAAAGCCTTAGAATTGCCACTGACAACAATTCAAGATCTATCAATAGCTTTCAGCTAAGAAAATGGTGTTTAAATTAATTTAATTGCATGATTTTGTGTATTTAAGGAAGGACAATTCTTTTCACAGGTCCATCAGAAAATAGGTGAAATTCAATGTTCTTTATTATCAGCTGATAAACTGAATATTAGGTGATACTGAATATTAACCAGTATATGAGAATATAAACTTGTGAGAATGCAATTTTGAATAGCTATTAGTGAGAAAACTGTTTAAGTCTTTTACCAGCCTTCCCTGTGCTCTGTAGAGCTGGCACACCTTACCAAACCTACCTAATAAATCACTTTTCCAAATGTTTCCAAAGCTTTCTTTGCAGCCATTTAATTTGATTTGACTAATGGATCCCACTCCAAACCTATAAATGTGTTTGTAGAGATACTGAGGTTGACCTCACTTCCTGTCTCCAAGCATATACTAAATCCAGCATGAAAAGAACAGCAATCTTGCTGCAGTCCAACAGTGGTTCTCCGCCTACAGTTGTATAGATTGTGAGATTTTTATCTTCCCAAGACTTAATATAACCAGTTACATGAAAAAAAAAAAAAAGAAAAAGAAAAAAGGAAAAAAGTGTTTTTATTATATTTTTGTTTTGTCCTGTCACTGGTCACCACTGGAAAGAACCTATCTCTGTCCTCTTTGCACCCTCCAGGTATTTATATACATTGATAAGATTCCCCAGAGCCTTCTCCAGGCAAAGCAGTCCCAGCTCTCTCAGCTCTTCCTCTTCTGTGGGGTGCTCTAGTCCCTGCTTGATCCTTGTGGTGCTTTTCTGAACTCTCAATAGTATCCCTCAGGCCCCCAAAATAGATGCAGTCATACAAATATGGCCTCACCATTGCTGGATAAAGGTGAAGGATCACCTCCCTCAACCTGTGGGTAGTATTTTGTGTGACAAAGCCCAGGATACCCCCAGTTACCTTCTTAGCAGCAACAGAACATTTCTGGCTCATGTCCAACCTGGGGATCACCAGGAACTCCAGGCTCTTTTCTGCCAAATTGAGCAGCCCCCAGTTTATTGCTCCTCACCAAGTGCAGCAATCTTTCTCCTTTTGAGATTCCTGCCATTTCTTTGCCCTCTTGAGGTCCCTCTGGATATCCGCACAACCTACAGTGTACTGCTCTTTCCTGTGTGGTGTCAGCTGTGAATTTCCTGAGGTTATGTTAAAAAAATTCCTTGGCCCTAGGTTTCTCACAGCAGAGTCTCAATTGTCCACTTCCAGGATAAATAATTTAAAAATTGAAATGTATTGCAATAAGGAAAGCTTGAACTCATTGTCTCAGAAAGGCACCCCAAACAAAGAAATCCTGTGGTAGTTATATCCTTACAATCTAAGTTTCCTACCCATTATGTGACAGTTCAATCCAATAAAAATATTAGGAACTGGGGTCTTCTGGTTCTCCATTTGTTCTGTTCACTATCTCTAGGTGGACCATTTCTCTTTTTACCTCTAATGTTGCAGCTTGTGCTGGTGGGATGGTGGCCTTCCTTAATGTCTTGTCTTCCAGTATGAACAGGCTCTGGGCATCTCTTTTACTTAAGTAGGTAAAAAGCTCAGTGTATCCAGCAAAAAGTTCATGGTGTGTGGCCTGAGGCTCCAGCATGGCTAGCTACTAATGCTAAGAGAGTTACACTAAGCAACTAATTTCCTTTATTCCTTTACAAGGTACTCTCTGCTCTGTCACCCAGATCATTAATTAAGATGTTAAACAGGACTGGACCTGGTATTGATCCCCAGTACACCACCAGTCATTGGTCTCCAACTAGACTTTTTTTTACTGCTCTTTTTTTGCTAAGCAGGCCCTTTCTCTAGCTCCTTGGAAAGTCTTATGAATTTATTAGCTTACTCTGAAGGAATAAAATTTGGGTTACACTTAAGAACAATACAAAGGAACACAACAAAAACAGTTATCCAGTAATTATGAAGCTCAGATTTTCCACCTTCTTGTGGTACAATGTAGTAACAATGATCCATGTCAGTGACAAGAAATTATTGGTTTAATGTCACAATTCCAGACCTAAGTTGATTGTAACCATATTCTGTACTTGTGGGCAGCTTGCATCTCTGAACTTTTATGTCTTTAACATGGTTTTTGCTCCGGGCCTCAGGTCTCTAGCTTTGACATTTTTCTTGCTCTGGAATTATGACATTCTTTTGTTCTTGGCTTAGATTCTGAACTGTAACCATCTAAAGCAAAGGTGCTTTAGAGGTGCTTCCTTCTCCAAGAAAGGCGCTGCTTCTCTAGAGAATTATTTACTTTGTAGTTTAAGAAGATAAAGTTAAACATAAAATAACAATTCAAGTGACAAAATAACTATCTCACTTATCATTCAGGTTTGCTATTCCAGGGTTCTTGAAAAGCCCAACTTTTATATTTCTTCCTCAGAGTCCTAGACAATCCATTCTGTCATGGTTGGTAACATTGCTACCTGGATTTTAAACCATTTGGGTATTTTTGACTGGCAATTTTTATAAATGGAGAAGGATGTGAATATATTACATGTATGTAAATATAAACCTGAAAGTTCCGCCTTTTTAAATTAAAAAGCTACTGATAAATTAGTGGCAAGAAAGCATCAAGACAACTCTTCTTGCTTGGCATAAGGCAAGTGGGAAGTTGATAGAATGTGCTTTGTGTTTTTGTTAACTGACTCTTAACAGAAATATATTCAGGAGTAGAGACGATAGTTGGAGAAGTCATTAGATATGAGAGAAAATAAAAAAAAAAATGCTTTTACAGAAATTTGGTTAATGAAAATGTGCTTAGACTAGAGAAGGTAAAGCTTAAAGGAAAGTACCTAGAACTTCCATTTGGAGCAGAAATTTCATATGTTGTTGGGCATCCTCCCTCCACCGCCCTCCCTCCTTTGTGTGGACGGGTAACTCAAAACTATTATTTTGTATGTTTCTAGTTATCAAATGATATTCAAGGAAATGGATGTTAATAACATGTATTTGATAACAAATTAGAAGTTAAAGGTAAAAACCCCCTATGTATTACTGTGTAAACTACAAAATGGCAACTTCTAATACAGATACTAGTTCCATTATTGCTTATTTGTCTAGAAAGAAATAGTGGTTTGGTTTTTTTTACCCTACAGCATTTCATGAAAACAAATGTGTTTATTCTTCTATCACAGAACCAATTTACCGTGAAAAAATTCAGAGTTCAAAAGTGAATTGTTTCTCAGGGATATACAATGAAGCACACAGACACCACTTCTTATCCTCTTGAGGCAGAAACTGTAAATTAGATTTTAACAAGCCAGATGCAGGCAATATAAATTTGTATAACAAGCCTTAGCAATAAAAAAAAAAAAAAAATCTGTTCATTTGTAATGTGGAAGTAGTGATAGTTAATACTGAAGTAAATTCAGATTTGTTGTGGGCATTTACAGAAAATCACTGTTGTATGACTTGCACTGTATCTAAAAGTTTGCAATTATTACATAATAAATGAATAATAATGATTACTGGAATAATGCTCCCCGGACATCAAGAACCACAAAGTCTAACAGGAAGTCTTCCATAAAGGAAAGCTGTCTGTCACACAGAGGAGGGTACAGTGCACTTTCAAAACCCATTTACAAATAAAATTTGTTCCCTGGAGCCACTCACATTGGATGTCACTCAGAGTACACTTGTTCAGATCCGTGTCAGTGTGCAGCAAGGACCAGCTGCTCCCTAAGGAACCAGGAGCTGAGAGCCAAGGGTGACCCAAGGCCTGGCAGAGCTCTTCCCGACAGACACCATCCCTCAGGATCTGACTGTGGTGAGCAAAACCTGGTGCTGTAACAGGGTGTTAACAGTCCTGGGAAAACAAGTGACAAGTTGGTGTCAAAAACTCTCCAGGAACAGAACAAGGTGGCAGGAACTGGGGCTGGAGAAAGACCCTGAAGTCCATTCTGGGGACAGGGCTGGAGACCAGCACTCCTATGTGGCAGGGCACTGAGGGCCTCAGACTCAGATGAAATTTTTCTCCAGGGTCCATGTGCAGGATCCGGATCTTCCAGGGGAGACTGGGAAAGGCCAGTGGTGTCTGGTAGTGTCCTAAGAAGCCCTAACAATGTGTATAAATCTGTCTTCATATGTGAAATAGCTAATGACAATAGCATTTTAGGAATCATTAATTAATTGGTAAATAAATAAATTAATTGAGATGATTGGTGGAGGTTAAACTCCTCAGAACTTACTCATTCTAGGTCTTTTGAAATCTGTCTTTATTTTGAAGGCTGTCCGCTGAAATATAAAAGAGACTAAGAAGTAAATCAAGCAAGCCACAATGCCCAGAACAACTCAGAAGAAAACTAAAAACTCGTGCCCATGATCATGAAATGGCAAAAAGTAGCTACACAGGTGTCATGCAGAGATGTAAGTCACTACGGCACCTAAGTAGCTTGACTGTTTAGAAAATGTCAGAGAATTGGATAACTGGCTTTCTTTCCAACAGCTCAAAAGAAGCTATTTCTCAAACCTAGACAGCACAAAGTTGCTGAAGACAGAAATGCTAGTGTCCCTGCAATTTTACTGTTTGCTGCCTTTTACTTTTTCATTTAGGGAACTTTCAGACTGATGTTGCCAGAAACCCTTTTGTATATACAGACTGATTCAGTCTTTTCAATCCATTAAGGCCTTCTTATTTTCAATATTGTACATCTAAAAATCAGTGTTCACTCATCATTGTAAATATATTTATAGGATAATTAGCAATGTAGAACTCCAGCATTTCTTTCAAGCACAGTCCCAGTGTAGCAGTGATTGTTTTAGACAAAAAGAAAAAGGATGGTCTATCTAGTCCCCAGCTTTGAAGAAACAGGTTTTTGAGGCTTTCAGCCACCCTGACTTGCACTAGAACTAAACTATACTGGTCTCCTTAAAATTACAATGTGGCTAGAAGCAGAGGGTATCACAGGGGCTGTGTGTTCTGTAAGAAATCTATATGATTTCTGTCTGTTAAAGTAAAGGAAATAATATTTTCTTCTACAGTACTGTCCTCCTTTTTCAAACTTGCTCAGTTAAGGATGTGACAGATTGGCAAGCTGATACAGGGATGTTTGAAAGTAGTTGCACAACATTACAAGAATTTCAAAAGCTTAGCTGATTTTTTTTTCTATTTTATTTGAATGCTTCATCATTAGTAACCAGCATGCTGTTTTTACTTGTGGATATAATCTTTGTATCACATGGAAGGATACTGAAAATCTTGAGTAATAGTCAAACATATCTTATGGTGCTCATTGATATGCAGAAGTTAAATCACCAGCCAGCAATTGAAAAATAGAAATGATCACATCAAGAATGAAGTATCCCAGGGAGTGAATTAATGTCACCATAATTACATGGTTCATACTGGAGAATGTGTGGTTATTAGCAGTTCTAGAGAGCTAATTAAGCAAGTCAAAATTCTTTTTAAACCAGTTTAATCATGAGAAAAGGTGTTCCCTTGGCTCTGAACAACTAACTAGCATACACGAATTCAGAATTCATGGGTACATCAAAAAGAAAGGAAAGATGGTAATTGTACTCTACTAATCTGAGCCACCTTCAATTTAAAAAGTGCTGGCTAATAAAAATAGAATTCATCAAATTGTTTGCTTTGGCAAAACGCAGCAAAGACTGCTGCTGTTCATTAAGTCTCAGTACTTTTTTACATAGTGTGTACAAATTTATCATGATTGACTACATTGTGCTTTTCCATCATATCAACAAAGTTATTTTGAGGCAATCTCTCTCTCTGCCTTGCCTGATTCACTCAGAGATATCAAACTAAAGCAAGGAAGAATGTGTCATGGAAAGGAGAGGAAAATGGCACTTAGGCTTATAGAAGTCACCAGAACCAAATTCAAAGTGAATCATGTTGAAGCAAACAAAACCTCCTGAAATATTTTCAGAGTGTCTTTGTGGTGTCCTGTTCCACCCCCCCACCCCTTCCAGCATACTGGTTGTTGGCTACTGGGACTGAGAAAATGTTGGCTAACTCATGAATATCTCTCTGAATGCCAGCATTGACTGTGCCTCATTGTGATGCAGGAGCTATAAGAGTAACTGGATTTTCCTTTTACCTTAGCCTCTAAGCACACACAGAGATTGTGCCTCTCTAGATAATATGGTTCTCAGCTGCCTTACTCTGTTTATAATAATCTGCCTGGAACCATAATTTTAACTTGTTCCCTTTTAGAAGTGGTCAGTAGCTTACTTAACATGCAAGTTTGTTGTTAGATTCCATGTAAATAATCTTGCGATTATAGTGTTGTGCAATAAAATAAATCCACTGTTGTAAGAAATTATATTCTAGAGTGTAATATGAACAGCATTCAGATTTTTTGTTATTCTGCTCTCATTTATGTCAGACAGTGCCACATAATAACAGTCATGCCATTTCTGTTCTGGGATTCATCACAAAATCTTTGCAGTTTTAATCTTAAATGATTTTTCAATGTGCAATTGTAGATATTGTCTTTACTGAATCTCAAAATCCTACAAATTAAATATGATTATTACTAAAGGATGAACAGTGAAGGAGTTTAGGGCATTAAAAATACCCTTAAGATTATGCAATTTGTAAATTCCAGAATTATAAACAATGAAATTTATCTGATAGAATATACTTCAAGGATATATGTCTTCTTACATATAGTTTGAAATGCATGGAATTATTAGAATATTACACAGACTTAATAATTTTTTCCTAGCCCTATTGATAAATAAAAATGATGAATCAGAAACATGGGTTGAGAATTAATTTGCTTTTGTGTATGTAGGTGAAAAAAGAATATGGATGTGGAGGAATGGTGAAGTGAAAGTTGACATGAAATTTTAAACATGTTGCTCAGCAGCAGGTGGATGATACATATCCATAAATTAAGATCAGACACAGAAGAAATACAATACAGAACTTTCTTTGCTACAGGTAAGCTACACAATGTGCTACACAATGTGGAGTTGTGTCAGTAATTAATAGGGATGCTTTTATTATTATAAGCTACATAAGGCAATATCTATTCACCAAGGTATCTACAGTTGTCTCACATTATCTGACTTTAAGCTTCTAAAAACTAGTTCTCTAATCCAGTTTTTTTGCTCTCTCTCAAATTAGTGGAGAAAGCATAATGACTCTTTGCATTCTCTCATAGATTTATATTTTTCTGTGGAAACTGATCTCTTTATTGACCACAAGTGGAGCTAATAACTCTGCCAAGTGGCTCAAGTTACGTGACATGAAACCTACTCAAATCAAGAAGAAATTAAAAGAGATAAGGTCTTAAAAGGAAGAAAACAAAGACTAGCAATTTGGTAGCAAGCCAATATACATAATAAATAACAGAATAAAACGTTACATAGATTGATGTAATATAAGAAACTGATTTCAATTATTTTTATCATGATTTTTGAAAGTAAATAGTTAAGCCAAGTATCTCAGAAATGTCTAATTTCATATTCTACTGCGAAACCTTGGAAAATGCTGGTAAGTGTATGGTTTCAGGTAATATACTTCTAGTGAATTAATGCATACCTGAAAATGTATTCATGCTGTACATTTTTTTATCGGTACTCATATAGAGCTCTCAAATATGTTATTCTGTTTCCTTTCTTTTTGTCTTTGTTCTACAAGAATCTGATTCATCCTACTCAAGTTAAAAGCATTTTTCCATTTATTTTGACACAATTTGGATCAATGCCATACATCTCTTTCGTTTTAGAAGCAAAAATGAATTTTAATCACCAAGAACTTGTAAACGTGTCATTATATAGTCAGTTGCTTAACAAATATAAAAATAAACCTTCTGCCATTTATCTCAGAGGCATATTCTAATAACCTATATATTTTAAAAACATTGAGGAATAAGTTATGGTGAAAAAGCTCCTGCAGTGTAAAGACTAAGCAATAAATTTGCTAATGTTTAGTTAATCAGTTTACTTAGCTATTTTAAATGCTTACACTACATGTTATTTTGGAGTTTGTTTTTGTAATTATCAATCAATATCTTTAATACAGTTTACAGTAGACACCAAAAATTAGATTTGCTTGGCACTGAAAAGGTAATTACCAATTATTTCTTTGTACAGTACAAGTATATATAACCATAAAAATACCAGCAAAAAAAATCTGTACTTTTGTCTCATTGTTTTAAAAGATATATATATGATATATATATATATATATGATATATATATATCCACTGAAAATTGGACTTTATTTCAACTGTATTTTGGACATGTAAATTCATAATGGTGAACTTGAGCAGAATTACTCTGAGTAGCCTGATACTTCCTTTGTGTGAGTTTTCAAGAAAGTTTTCACTTTGATTCCTATTAAAAGGTAAAAAGGTAAAAAGATAACAAGAAAATTACTTAGAAAATACAGAATCATATAATCACAGAATCACAGGATATACTGAGCTGGAAAAGACCCATAAGGATCACCAAAGCCTACTTTTCCTTGCCTTGTAACAGGACCCATCCTCAAGAATCACACCATGAGCCTGAGAGCATTGTCCAAATGCTTCTTGAGCTCCTTTACACTGGTACTGGGGCCACTTCTCTGGGGAGCCTGTTCCAATGCCATAACAGCCTCTGGGTGAAGAACCCTTTTCTAATATCCAGCCTAAACCTTCCCTGACACAACTTCAGGCTATTTCCATGTGTCTTTCCACTGGTCACCACAGAGAAGGAATTAGTGACTTCCCCTCCTTTTTCCCTCACGAAGAAGTTGCATACTGCTATATTACAGAACAATTGAGAACATATATGTGCATTTTTTTCCCTTACTGATTGTTACATTCTTCAAAAGCCTGTTAGCAATTAAAGGCTGATGCATACATTCTTATTTTGACAAGAATATGACTTCTTGGAACAAGGGAGCCTTGGCATCCTGAAAGCTCTTTTCTAGTACAGAATGCTTGTGTCTCTTCTATTCTTTGCAAACAATCTGGAAGCCTGGAGTCACTAAATCCTAGCTATCAGTAGGAATGCTCTCAAGACTTAGGAAGTCTTGAAAACTATATTATTCTCAATCGTCTTATGTTAATTAAGTTGAAAAAAAATGTTTACTTGAAATAGCAGTTATAAGAACAGTCCATAATCAGCTTATTTGTTTTAAGGTAGGAAAACATTTTAATGTCTTATTGAATTTATAGGCTAAGCAGACTAAGTATTTAAAGTTGGAATCTGGATTATTGTATGTTAAACAGTAGATGACCATTTTTAGCCATAAATGCATGAGATTCAGGATGAATTGTTACAGTAACATAAAATGTCAAAGGACTTTAAAGGCTTAACAAGATCTTGAGTGCACTTTGGAACATTAGAAAACTTTCTTCATTTCTGTTTAAAAGAATTGTGTAATATTCTGTTATCCAGAAATTTATCTTGACTATTGAAGGCATTTTGCATGTTATAAAGTAGTTTTGGTTTTGTTTTACATATAGGAAGGATTTTTAAAATAATAAAATAGCAGAATAATACCAAAATAGGAAATTTTTATAACTACTTTAGTATTTGTGTGTATTCATGTAGCTTATTTTCTTTTAACAAAATGTGCCAAAAGTAAAAAAAAATGAAATAAGACCTTTAACAACAGCTTCTGTTTACATTTTTAAAATCATAAATAAAATTCACAGTCCAAGAACATTACACAGTCTTGTTAGATGAAACTGGATCTCAAAGAGACAAATTTTTGTCCATAATAAAAGTAGTGGTTTTATTAACAACTTTTAGCTTTAAAAAATATTTAATGATAAAGTAACTTTCTCCTTCATCTTCACCTGATCCAATCTTATGTCTACAAAAAAATTGTAGTATATGTGTATAATCAAATCTAAGGGAAATTCATTAAAGAAGTAGAATGTTCCCAAAAATTCTGAAGGTTGCATGAAATTAAAATTATTTTTATTATTTTTCAATTGACAGTCTTAATATTCAGTTCATGTTTCACTATGGATTGTTATTTAAAAGTCTATGTAAATGGATTTACTTTTTGCAAGAAATATATTATTATAAGACCTTAATCATATTTAATTTCACGTGTTGGTTATGTTAAATTACTATATAAGTAATTATATTTCATTAATATATTATAGCTATTACAATTATTAATTTAAATAATCGGGGGTGATGATAAAGCAATATACACCATTTACCCAGTTCTTTATATGGGAAGTAAAAAAATCCACAACAGCAAAAATCCTGTTGAACTAGAGAAGATAGCAACTTTTCTACTTTATTTCTTTACTGGTAAGCTTTTACAGTAAAAGCTACTCTTGCTGTGCTTGAGAAAAATCTCAAGAGAAATAGAACATATATAATTCCAAAAGACTGTCTCTCCTATCCCTGTGTAGACAAGAGGGATAAGTGAATTATGTTACAGAAGTCTGATAAAAGCTTCCATAAAAGTTATTGCAATATAACCAATAAACCCTCAGAAAGAAGAATTAATAGTAGAGAGGATTAGACACATTTTGAATAGAGCACATAGCAGACTTACTGTCTTGATACCTATTTTATTCTGGTCTCTGTGTGGGATACAGAAGAAACAGCAACAATTTTTTGCTTGCAGTGGAAGACCTGTGACCAACAGACACAAATCTCTTTTCATTTGTCAATACAGAATATCCTTTGTTTGCAAATATATTCTTCAAGTTCAGAACTACCAGACAAAGCAGATAGGAGTTTCTCATCAAAGCGACATGTAATCATCCTCAAGAAAGCAAATTTACATTGTAAAACACAGAGTGTGACAGACATAAAACAAATGCACATTAAAAAATTTCAGTCTTTCAGTGAATTGAGTGAGGCATGTCTTAGATTATTTAAAAATGCTGAACATATTTGGTTGAGTAGAGAAGAGGAAATATTGAAAAATTAAATTTAAAAAAAAATAAATCCAGAAACAGAACAAAGAACGGAAAACAAACCCCAACAAATCAAACCCAGAAAAAAAAATCCAGAGTGGAGAAAGCATGCCCAAAGTAGAATAACTAACGATGTTTTTAAAGAGCCAACCAAAACTACATTTTTGAAAGAGAAGATGGAATGATATTATGAAAACAAAAGGCTGGTCTGCAACCTCTTAGCTATAAAATGAAAGAAAAACAGCAACACTCTTTCCTTTGACAACATTGTCATGCTTGAAGAACTCAATTTCCAAGTGCAATGCCTGCTAGGAAGAAGCTTTCAAGTAATTCTAAATATGAAGAAAAGTTTAAGGATGTAGTTGATACTTCATTAGGCTTTAATTGTGCACACATTATTACAATTAATGACAATTCCTCAAGATGAAAGAAGGTGAGAGGCAGTGAGAGTCTGCTTGTGAACAGGGGTTTCAGATGGGAAGTAGAAGATCTATGGTGAATTTCTAAGTGCACATACTCTCCTGGGTCTACCAAAATTCTGTGCCTCGAGAATATTAAGGGAAGAGTAAGTATACGGTTCCTGGTTCCAGGATAATATAATGATAGAGGCAGCGATGTTTGTGAGATTTTATGGAGTGTATTCCACCTTGTAAGAGAATGAAGGCATTAGTTTTAGACTTATGGAATAAAAGTGAAGGGATATATTTTACATGATGATGAAATGAACACATACCTCCTTTTCAGGAGGTATCAAGTGGCAAGTATCCTGACTATGTAAGATTATTTTAATTCGTGCCTTACGTTCCCCCCTTCTTTCCTTCCTCTGTATTACTTTCATAATGCGAAATTATCCTTCAGTCTTTTAAAAAATAATTATGAAAAAACCATCTCTGTAGAAGTTGTAGGAACCAGTCCTCACACTGAAGTGTAGTTCAGAAAATCACGACAAACTGGATAAATGCTGGTTAGGAATATTGTTCTTGTGGTATATGCAATGGAACTTTAGAACATTTTGTAATGGATTTTATGGAATCACCTTTCTTGGAGGATTGGAAAGGTGGGATATCTTTCTTTCAGGAATGGTTGAAGTGTTTTCAATTTTGTCTTTGGACAGATTATTTTTCAAGGTTATCTGATAAGTCTAGAGTTTTGCTTATTTGTTTGTTTAAGATCTACTGCAGAGGGAAAAAATTAATTGAATTGTATGGAGATAGGGAAGTGCTAGCACAGGAATTGCTTTTACACTGTTTTTGTCACTGTGTTTCCAGATACAGTTTTATTGCATGTAGATAAACTTTCAATTACCATTAACCAAAAGGGAAAATTTCTGCAGACTTTTTAAAATAATCTAGAATATCATGAAAGAAAACTATATAGAGAGACAGTGGTAAGCAAAGACAGTTGTGTAATGCTTTCTAATAGTATGAATAAACTTAAAAAATTTCAAAGTAGAGGAAAAAATAGTCCACTTATGCCTGTAGTTATTAAACTCATTAAAAATAAAAAAAAAAAATAAAGAACTGCAAAGTGTTAATCTAACCACAGAGTGGAGAAAAAAAAAAAAAAAAAGTGCTGCTTTGGAGGCTTTGTAACCTCTTTAAGGGTCATAAAGATATGAAATTCAGTAAGTCACATGTACCCAGTAGTGATGTACTGAAGATCCCATAAGGAAAAGAATTAAAAATGAAAACTCTGGTTTGTGTCTTTAAAAGGAGTTAAAAAGATTTTTAAGTGTGATTATTTCCTAGTATTTACATATGATGTTCAATTATTAGCTGTAGAGTCCTCAAAACATAACTAAAATTATCCCTTGAATTTAAGTATTTGTAGATACAAACAGATGTGTTAAATATCTGGATAGGATTTCACTCTCATTTGCAATTACCTTGCTGTAATAAGATTAATGATTTATAAATTCTTATCAAGTAAGCAAAAAAATCAAAATCCCATTGAGACTTTGATAATATCTGTATCAATGAAATGGAATTAAACTATTTTTTTAGTAAAAAAAATATTTTCTGAGTTTGACTTGATCTATCAAAATGGCAAGATAAACTGAATATGGAAATATATTTGATTTTTTAAAAAGTAGTATTAAGCACTATGGATTTAGGTTGCCAGTTTTCTGTTTTAGGAATACCTAAAAATCACTATAGATGAAGTAGTTGTTGGTCAGTTAACTGTTTCCTTTAGACACAAATACATTTATATTGTGTCATTTTTTATATATTATATATTTAAAATTATATATATATTTTTATATATTAAATTGATACACTATTGAGGTTGCTGAGAGTATTTTTTATTAATATTTTTTAAAAAAACACAAATATTTTGAAATATTGCTGAATTTAATTTACTAATTTTTTTTTCTAATAGTTTTCTTTATTTTTTTTCCTTCTATAACACCATTCTGTGCTGAGAAATTGCAGATTTTTCCAGTTTCAATAATTTATTTGGAACTGGTCAGTATTCATCACAAATCCTTTATCTGTGCTCTGTGTTAAGGGTGTTGATGACCACAGCTGGTTCAGAGTGAACTCTGCATCCTCATTTATCATAAAATGCATCAGCAAAAAGGAAACAACTTCCAAAAGAGGCAAAAGTTTATTTTCTTCTATTCGAGGTGATTACTTTCCTCACAGCCTACCAAAGGTCTTCATGGGCTGATATAAACCAGTGTATACCAGGCACTGTGGCTGTCCTGCCTTGTGAGTAAAGATATCTTTGACCTCAAGAAACATCTGTTACAGGGAACTATTGTGGTTAAACCCCAGCCAGCATCTAAGTACCGCACAGCTGTTTGCTTACTGCCCCCTCCCAGTGAAACAGGGAGGAGAAAAAAAGAAGTTTGCATTTTTAATCAAAAGTGAAAGGGAGAAGGACTGTTCTTCATTTACCATTATTTTTAATTTATTCTTTAACAGTTTAATAGTTTAAGCCTGCAGTCTAATTCATGTGTGCCATTACAACAGTTTGATTTTATCTTAGTTCATTTTGGCTTTGATAGGTGAAATGCTGGCTCATTTATTCCTGTAGGAACAGCTGTCCTCTGGAACACTGCAAGTGATGTATGAATTCATGAGAAGGGTGTCATGATTGTCCCTGATGGCCTAAGAGTGGAATTTAGATCTGTTCCAGGTATTCCCAAAAGATCTATGAAATTTATCAAAAACTTCAGGAACAGTATAAAGAAAAAAAGTATTATGTATTCTTTTATCTGGGATATGGAAGTTACTTCTCTGAGTGATGGCAGCTGAACTACAGCACTACAGCAGAAAAACATAACTCTTTTTTAACACCTATATAAGGTCATGTGAACATCATCTCATTAACTGGTTTTTTTTTAGTTTTTTTTTAGTTAGTTTGTGGTTTGATGGGGCTTTGTTTGTCTTTCTTTAGGTCATATTTTGAAATAGAAGGAATAGACAAATTGTTTTCTTACTTTGTCAGTGGTGACATGAGGCCAGGTTGGGTGGGGCTCTCAGCAGCCTGACCTAGTGAGAGATGTCCCTGCCCATGGCAGAGGGGTTGGCACTAAATTTATGGTTCCTTCCAACCAAATCCATTCTATGATTAATATTAATCTTTAGATCAGATAGCATGAGACCAAAAAGAGAAGCTTTTAGATCTAGATGGAGTTACAATACTTCTTACACTACTGTTGTTGATTTTATGAAAGCTGTGAAGACTGTACAGATATTTTTTAAAGTGTACAAGAAGATAAAATTAATTGCAATCTGCTTCCCCATTTTTGGACTTATGTCAGCAGTAGTGTTGTAAATAAAAAATAATCTTGAAATTAAAGCATTTAAGTATGTGCTAGACTTCAGACTCCTGGCTAAAATAATGATTAAATCATGATATAACTGAGTATGTGCTTAAGGAAGTTCCCTGTGCAATGATAAGATGCAACCACAGTGATAGCTATTCAGAGGGAAATACAGACAAGTACAGTAGGTTTGGGTTTGGTTGGGGTTTTTTTCCATTAAAAGTGATGTCTATAAGTTCTCTATTTCAAGTTGTTTATTAACATTGATACATTTAATGAAAATATATCAAAACTACAACTGGATTTTCATAGTCATGTGGTTGAAATTCATAAATCTATATAGGCAAAGTTATGTTCCAAAATGTCTACTTTTTAACGTCTTTTAGCACCTTTGTGAGTCTGACTTCAGATAGGTAATGATCTATAATGAAAATATGCAGTCTTAGCATATTTGATGAAAGTGTTTGTTCATTTGAAAGTCCTGTTTTATGTGTTTTGTGCCTGAAACTGGATATAACCCATTTTCTATTTTATGTCTTTTTTATAAAAATAATTAGCATTACAAAGGAAGAAACCATTCAGTCATCAAGATGTTCCTCATGAATGTTTTAATTTCACAGGGATAACACTTCCCTTTGGAAAAGAATTCTTCAATAATACTTCAATTAAGTTGAAGACTGCAACTAGGAAAAGTTCCATTTTTATACAAGAAGACCGAACTGCAATTTAGACTTTTTCATTATTGATCATGCTGTGTTATCTTGAGAGTTTGTTCTGTGTAGCTTGAAAGTGTACCAGCATTAATTTTTTTTTCCATTTGTTTCCATGGCTGATACAATGTCATTGTGGTTCAAAAAGCTCTGCTCCATCTTCCTTTAATACATCTTTAAAAAATGCTTGACTATTTGAAATAGATGTGATATTATATACTTTTCTTATCTGCCAAAACTTTGTGCACTAGTGAAAATGTACTTTAATGACAGTACAGAACAGATTGAGTTTGATTTTTAATATTTGGGCAGGAAAAAAGAAGAATAATATTTTCCCTCCTTTGAGTCAATGAACTGGGCACTGAAAAAACTGCAGAATACCCTTAACACCCACTGAAGGAACTGTGAGATAAGACTGCTTAATCCCACAGGAAAAACTAATAGTCACCAACTAGATTGTTCTCACCCCTTTCTTAAGATTTCTTCCCATATAAATTAGTGCTCATTGAACACAAATCATCTTCTGGCATTTCTGAGCCCACATCTTCAAAAATTTTTAAAATAAATTCTCCTTTACTTCCCTAGAATAATGTAGAATAAAACAACTACATTCTGATTTAAAAAAAAAAAATAAAAATCTAGTATTTTTAAATTCAGAAAAGCATTATTCCTTGCATTTATAGGACTTTCAACATTCAGGTAGGCTTTGAATGGATTGTTTAAAATACTTTGTTCTACTGTATTTCTTTTTATTACTGTTTTATCCAATCAAGTATTATCAATATAGTTCATGGGCTTTCTCGTGTAGTGAGCTGCAATAATACTTATAAGGAGCTGTATAGGTGTCAGACACTTTCTCATTGCTGATTGCATGACATTTTCCTATGTTTGTTCTGTTTGCAGGGACAGGAATACTGACAGGTAACTGCAGTTATTCCCAGCTTTATAAAGAAGTATGGGTTGGTTTGGGGTTGTTTTTTTTTTTGTTTTGTTTTTGGCTTTGTTTTCTTTTGTAAGTGAAGAGCGTGAGTTACTCTAATCTTCACTGGGATTTGATAAATTAAAATAATTTGGAACACCGTAATTTGTTTTCCTTTACTGCTTCAATCAATTTCCTTTTTATATTGCAGATGTACATATTTGTTTCTAAGATGATGATAGTGTGCTGTGTAAGGAGAGAAAACAGGTTCAGAGGAGCGCTCATGAGGGAAAAAAAAACATGAAAGAGGGAATGGATATTGGGTTTGCATGGGCAGGTTTTGGTAGTGGGGAGGACTACAGGGATCACTTCTCTCAGAAGCTGCCAGAAACATCCCCCGTGTCCAGTACAGTCAATGCCAGCCAGCTCCAGGACAGATCTGTAAGTGACCCAGACAAGACAATCAGAAATGGTGGTAATGCTCTGTGATAACATATTTAAGGAAAAAAAAATAAATATTGTGCAGATGTAATTGTATCCAGAGAAAAGGGGGGTGAGAATGTGAGGAACGTCCATGTAGACATGAAGGTGAGTGCAGACAGGAGAGGAGGTGTCCTGATGCTGGAGCTGAGATTCTCCTGCAGCCTGTGGTGCAGACCATGGTGAGGCAGCTGTGCCCCTCAGCCCATGGAGGAACATGGGGGTGCAGAGACCCATCTACTGTCCATGAAGACCCACACAGGAGCAGATGGATGCTTGAGAGGAGGCTGTGAATACATGGGGAACCCAGGCTGGAGCAAGCTCCTGGAAGGGACCTGCAAATCCATGGAGCAGATTTCCTGGTAGGAATTGTGTCCCCATGGGAGACCCACACTGGAGCAGCCTGGAGAAGTTCATGGAGAACTGTCTCGTGTGGGAGGGACATCACACTGGAGCAGGAGAAGGACTGTCCATGAGCAGTGGTGTTCTTAAGATATTACCTCTCAGTATCCTGCTCTGATTTTGTTTGTAATAAATTTGATTAATGTCTGTAATTTGTGTCTGTTTTGCCTGTGATGGTATTTGGTGAGTGGTCATTATTTCTCCTGGTCATTGTTTCAACTCATGAACACTTTGTTGCATTTTCTCTCTCCTGTCCAGCTGAGGAGGGCAGTGAGAAAGAGGCTTTGGTGGCATCCAGCCAGGGTCAAAACACTGCAATTTTTTGGTGTCAAAACCTGGGAAATCATGAGGATTTTGAGATAAGGATAGTTATCATGGGGGATAACGAGCAAAAAAAGTACTGAACAATGTTAGAGTGGAATGATTATGTGGCATTTTGGTTTTATTTTTGGTGAAGGGACAACAGGTAGATTTTGTGAAAATTATACACTTCCATTTGGTGGTGTGACAATGTTATTTTGGTTTTTATGGAGGGAGTTTTTATGTTGTTTTGGTTGGTTGATTTTGTTGATGCGAGTGAAGGTTGTGTGATGACTGTGGATTTTAATATTAATTCTTAAATATGGGATTTACAGAGGGGAGGGGTGGAAGCCCTCTCTCCTACTCCTCACCTCCCAGCAGTGCAGGCTGTTATGGGAAAATGAGCTCCATCTCAGCCAGACCCAATACAGAGGATATTCTGTGATGGACAAGAAGTATCATAGTTTCAAAGCCTAGCACAATTGGATTAAAGTGAATACATTTGAAAGATACCATTGTTCCTGGCAGAAAGAAACAGTGAGCAGTAACAGTACTTTTTTCAAAAAAAATCAATGAAAAACCTAACCATTAATTATTTTACCATGTATTTACAAATCAATTAATAGTTAAATTGACCAAAAAATATTTTATGAGAAAAAGAACCTAATTCAGTTTAAGAGAAGTGAACACAAAATCAGACATCAAATGATATTAAAAAGGATAATGACTCCACATCGTAGACGGTTCTTCTGTAGAGCTATTTTAAGTTAGTACATAGCATACCCTTTGGATGCTTTGTGGGAGCTATTTCTCTCATTTTATTTTTAAAACTGCACTAATTATCTGAGAAAATCTAATGTAGCAAAGCCTGACTTAATAAACATAATTATTATCTTTCCTCACTTTGCATCATTTCAGGAGTCTTGAGAGTAACAAACACATCAGAAAATCGATTTGTTCTCCTATAGTCTGTCTCAAAACATATTAATACATGTATAGATACTGTTCCTTTACATCAGAGGAAAATATTACCTTTGTAATTTTCCTTGTCATTGAGAATATTGTTTTACAGAAAGAACACAAAGGGAAACAAATCCTCCTGATTCCAAAGACTGAAATCCAGACACTGAAAAATGAAACATTTGGTTTAGTAGCCTTATTTTAAGAGTTGGTCAGGCTATTAAAAAATCAATTAATCTTAAGCCCTTCAAATACTAGATACTGAAAAAAATCTAGGGAAAAATCCTAAAATACCTGCACACATTCACACATTCCTCCCACTCAAGTCAACACTGGTCTTCAAACATAGTCTGCTTACTAAGAAATGTCTATGACATTGCAAAATCCTTCTTCAAAAAGTTGTCATGAACCATACTGATAATTCCAGATCTATATGTAAACACAGAGAAAAAAATAGATGTATTATCCCCTAAGAATCCCCCTAAGTTATTGATATTATACAACTAATGCCTAAAGAAAAAATAACTATTATTAATTTCTTTCTTTTTGCAAGGATAGTACAAATATTACTTACTTGATCCAGAGGGCAACATGCAATTACTAAGCACTGAAGGTATACAAATAAAACAGATTATTTTTGGAATCAATTATTTAACTAGAGGATTTATATAATTTTACACTACTTTTATTCTTTCTATCTAATCTAGCTATTTTCAGCTTACTCAAACATATAGTCTAGTATAGGCAGAAATAAGAGACATTCATATAGAAAGAATTGCACCATATAGAAAGGATTACATAACAAATATTTTTGTCTAACATCAGTTGAAATATTTGGAATTTAGGAAGATCACTGAAGACTTTTTTTCTCTTCATCTGGATTTAAGAAATTATGTATTTACAATATGAAGTTTAAAAAAAGAATTGAAACTGATATTTTGAAAATTATTTCAGTTTTACATAGATATTATTTTTAACCTCATAAATGGTTGGGGTTTTTTTGCCTGTATTTTGATATTCACCCTGATATAGTGAACAAAGTGTAGACCTGAGCTGATACAAATTTTACATGGATTTTCTTAGTTTTGCCCTTTTCCTCATAATGAAACTACATAAAAAGGTGGAAAAAAAAGCAAAGAATCTAATGCAGACTTGTTAAAGCATTCTTCTGCATAGGCAAAAGAAAGAAAAAAGCAAAATACATTAAAAATAAAACATGAAGATTTACATTTATGATATTAATTTTGCTTTGTTGTTTTTTTTTCTTTTTTTTTATAATATTATTAGGCATTAAAACTACAATGAACAATTTGATGTTATTGTAGAGGGCAGCTCATTTTTACTCAAATATCGAGTCTAGTTCTGAAGATCTCTTATTACTGGTTAGAATTTATTTAACTAATCATTCTAAGTACTATGTATTGAAAGGAACAGAAGGTCTGCAGACATGAGTATAATGCAAACTCAGAATCTTATGTTGCACCTATTTTGTTTTGATTTTTTCTTTCTAATTACAGAGCTCAGGTCCACTCTATTTTCTGTAGCCTTTCTTCTGTTGTCATATCTTTCTTTCTTCTTGTCATATTTCCCCTGGAACTTCATGTAGTCTTTCCCATCCAGCAGAAATTATTCCAGACACATCATATGGAACTATACTCTTTCAAATCACCATCTCTTCTTTTCCTTGTAAGTTCTGGGCAAAGAACCTACATCCTTTAGCATCTGGACTTGTCTCTTCATTTGTGACTATGGACCCTTTCAGTGTCAGTAGTGTCTTGATTTACCATCACTCACAAACCACATCTCCTACTGGTGGTCTCTCTAAAAGTTAGCACCACTTCTTGTTCTGTTTCCAATGGCAATTTTGCAGTCATAGTGCTCCCAGGTTAGACACTTCCATTGTCTTAGTGAGAGTCCATATTAGAAAAACTTTCCATAAGCATTTCTCTTGAATTATGAGATTGAAATCATGAGATACTAAAGCATTCTGGAAGAACCTACTATTCTGTACAGTTTGGGGTGTATTGCTCCATCCTCCAAACTGGCCAAAGGGATGTTCCATATCATATAATGCCTGCTCAGAGTTAAAAGCTAAGAGAAAGAAGGACTGGGAGGAACATTTGTTATAACTTTTATGTTCTGAAGCAATTTTAAGGTGTATTGAAATCTTACTTCCCAGGAAGTGGCTGGACATTGTTGGTGGGATGTAGAGATTAATCTTTTGTTTTCCTTTGCACACAGCCTTTGCTTCTGCTTTATTAAAGTACCTTAATTTTGAATGCTGTTCTTTTCCATCTTATTTTGAGGAAGGGGTGAAGGGGTGAAGCAACAGCTTGCTGGGCACCTGACTTTCAGCCATGGTCAACCCACCACATTATCACACTTGGTTTTCCTCTGGTCGATTGACTATTCCCATAACAATTTGCCACTAATATTGCTGTAAAATTTCGAAATTTTGTTGGGCTTTGGTTCTTGATACTGGCTCCAAATGAAGTAACTTAAGCCTATGGTAGAATTTTGCTAAAAAAAGGAAGTGTGGTAAACATGCATTTCCTCCTTCTGAATAACAGCATGGTAAAACTAAGTTTTTTGACATTACGTGAGCTTCTCGGTTATTAGTGTCTGAATCAATATTTGTTTTCTCTTCAGCACCAGTAGGTTATTAATTACACTCGTCAATTGGTGTGGGAATCAGGGAAATAACATTATCCCCATGAGCCCTTGTCACTCACTGTGAATGGAAGGTCATGTCAAGGCACACTGTAAGACAGCGCAGAATTTCCCGCTGTGAGCCAAGATTATTCCACCAGAGCTCAAAGTATCTTACTGGGTGTGGGAATTTTGTTTGCTTCCTTGTTCTTCATAGCTGAAAAACCCTGAAACTTCTCTCAAAGGTATGTGGAACTTATGTTTTGTCAATAAATAACTTGTGTTCATTCAGAAGAGTGTAAGATACATTGTAGGGCTGATTCATCTGGGATACTGTTCAAAAGAACACACATTGTAAAGCTATTCACACAAATATTATTTGGGTTAAAAATACCAGCTTACCTGAGGGAATACACCTTCAGAATGAAAGGTAGACTTAGATTAGTGGTGGGTTGATCCTGGATAGATTACAGGTGCCCACCAAAGCCACTTTCTCACTTCCCTCCGCAACTGGAGCACAATTACATCTGCACTGTAATTCTTTTTTCATTCTTAAATATGTTACCACTGAGGCACTACCACATTTTCTGATTGGCTCATCCTGGGCCAGCAGGGGGTCTGTCCTGGAGCTGGTCGGCATTGGCTCTGCCGAACATGGGGAAAGCTTCTGGCAACTTCTCACAGACACTCACCCCTAGAGCTCTCCCCACTGCCAAAACCTGTCCATGCAAACCCAATGCCATAAGATAATGTAAAGCTATCTCAGCGCTGGCCAATTAGTTGTTTCCTGAACCATATTTTTTAGGTTATCGTCTAAATTACCTTTCATCTATCATTTAATCTCACCTTAGTGAGGGGAATCTTATGCCCAAATACAATTTATCATCATTTACAAGATTTTCAGACAGTTTTCTATATATGCATGAATATATATATATAGCCATATATACATCTACATATACATTAAAAATGTTAATTTCACCCAGTGAAAAAGCCCCTATAGACATCTTCAGATCTTCATTGCAATTCCTCAAAACCCCAATTAAAATTCTGTTTTCTCATGCTATCTTCAAAGCATCTGACAATCGTTAAACTTACAGAGTTTTAAAACTACTGCCTAGTATCATCTCTGGGCTTTATTTTACCACTCATAGTCTGCAACCATCTGTCTCAGACCATCTGTTGTCTCGTCTTCTACTTAGTTTGAAAATTCTTTGGATGGGGATTGTCTTCTTGGTTCACATTTGGCAAGGAGCTCCTGTACTCTAATAGACTTTTAAAAGTATTTTGGTAATATAAATAAGAGTAAGAATCAACTTAGCTGTCAGTCAAGAAAGTATATTGCCATATAGTTCAACCAAATATAAGGAAAGAAAACATTTACAACATCTGAAAGATTTCATTCTTGTGGCAACTTTTAATGTCTTTCATTCAACACAGTTCTGTAACAGTAATTTTCAAATGTCTGTGTATAAGCAGTAAGCGATATTACAACTGACTGAGCTGAAGTTGTAATTTAGATGGCAACTTAAATCCCTTAGTTTCCTAAGATTTTATGGGCTTGTTTTCTTCTTTAAGTTTGGAGCTTCTGATTTTTCTGGAAGATCTCTTTGTATGAGTATTGATAATGTAGTTCGTGGGAATATGTTGCATTACACTCAGAGCTGTTACAGGGAAAAAAGTCTGGACTGAATTTTGGCTTATATTCACCTTGCTCAACTTATGCTGGTTGTTTAAGGGTTCCTTAATTTTGGTCAGAAAATAAACCTACTAGCCATTAGGAAAGTAGAGTAGTGCACCCATACACAATTAAAGTCTGGTCAGATGTATATCCATTACCATTTCCTCCAGAAACAAATTGTCAGATATCACTTTAATTCCAAGACAGCTATGAAAAATCACCTTAATTATAGAATTCTTGGCATAGCATTTATGTTGTCAGTCAACATGATTAATTCTTATTGCTGAGTTATCAGTCTAAAAATGTATTAAATTTGTTTTTAAAATGCATTTTCATTAACTATTTTCCTGTTATGCAACTATAATATAAGATGTGCCTTTCAAAAAACTTCTTTAAAATCACCAAACATTTTTGATTACAGATTCGTGAGCGTGACTCTCATTGAGAACCTCTCCATTGCAAAACACTGAATCTAAGGAAACTGCTGCAGATTTAGTCTTTGGTTTGGCCTCACAATCTGTAAAGCTAAATAAAAATTATAAGAAAATATATGTATTATGTATGTATGTATTATCTTACTGACATACATTAAAATGTTCTAGTTTATTAGAAAATGTAAAATTTTCTTTGTTAAGTTACCCTTGAGCATATAATACCACTATTCTAGAAGTTTTACAGAGATCTGCATATGAAAGCAGCAGCAGTCAAGATCTATAATAATTGATGAATTATGATATTGCAATGATCTTTGGCATACAATCCAAAAATGCTTATGTATATTTTAGTTTTCTCTCTTGCCAGAAATATTCATATATAAAACCAGGAAAAAAAAAAAAAAAATCCCTTTAGACCATTACTGTTGGAGAAAAAAAAAGAAATAATAAAGGTATAATACTAATTTGATATATACTTCTATAAATATATATTTTCAGTGGTTTATGTGTTCAAATAATACCTCCAAGATAAAATTTGTAGTGGTTAAATAACAAAAGTAGTCCAGACCATTCTTTCTGAAAATTTCCATCCCCTCCAAGAGTTGTGCTAAATGTGCAACCTGTGATAATGTGTTGATTATAAAGTACTTTCTTTGTAATGGGCTAAACATTTGACTCATATGTCTGTGTCCTGCTCTGTCAGAAACTGGTGTATGGATGAAGAAGGCTGTGAATACCAGTAAATAGAATTTACCTGCCCACTATTTCAGGTAAAACAATGATTGTTTGTTTACCTCACCACTAATTCTCTGTGGTAATGGAGGGAAGGTCAAAGACAAAAGGAATAAATTTTATTTGGCAATATGATGAAATTCTAGCAATACTTGAGTGTAGAAGTATTCCAACATTATGAATTAGTGCTACTGTATTAGCTTTGTGATCTTTTAATTAACAGCTGTGCATCTTATTTTTGCTTTGTCTTTTCCTTGGTTTGATAAATGCCACATCAAAACACTTAAGTAAACTGTAAAAAATATTTATAGACTTCTGAATGCCAACAATATTACTATAATTATCATATAAGTGATGAACAGCATTAAAAATCTATTCTTATTATGATTTTTTTATTTAAGTAGTGAAGTTGAAAATCACCATCAAGTAACTACATACCAGAGCCACAGGAAGCAGAGAATCCAATTCACTGTGTAGGACAGTCAATTTATCTTCTTTACTCTGTAATCCTGCTTGTCATATAAAACTGTGAGGGCAATGCTATAGCTCAGTAACATAAGGCTTATTAAAAATAAAATACATTTCAACCTCACTTCTAAAGTGGTAAAATACAAATTAATTAGGATGCTGACAAATAAATTATGCTGCTTATGCTGTATGTCTTCAACAAGTTTATATAGTCTGAGTTTTAGGTGCCTAGCTGAAGTAAACATGGACTTTATTTGCATAGAAACAGTCCAACCAGCACAAGACAGGCAAAGTAAAGAAGCCCCCTGTTTCTTTCCTAAATCCATTTTTTAAGATAATTTCCTTTGTCATATTAATATATATTATGGAATAAAAACTTTCTTAAATAACATCTCACATTTATTCTTCTACTTATATATTCCCAAAGTATTTAAAGGTATAAACAAGCATATACACAGGACTTTAATTTTTCTTCCTTTAGATAATAAAATGTTGTCACTTGTAATTGAGAGATATATGTCAGTCTTCAGCCTATCATCTAAATACTCTTTTGTTGAATTTATTTTCAATTCTTTTTGGTGATTAACTACATTATTTCATTTTACCTATGATTTAAGAGTATATATCTTTTATCTTAATGAATGAGAATTGAAAATAAGAAATAAATTAAAAAATCTTTCTAGGATCGCTGCCATATGTTCTGGAAAATAAGAGTGATTACACTGCAAAATCTAATAAAAATGGTCTTTTGTTTTAAACAAAATTTCGAAGAGTTAATTGTTTATCAGTGTTACTGAGTGACACATAAAGAACAGAAACCTTTTCTGTAAGAACATACAGAGGAATGATGAAAGGAGGAGATAAAGACCTGGTAGCTTAAAACATTAATTTCCACACCCAAAGTTTCTGAGAGGTTTGAAGATTCTCTTCTTCTCCATTTCAGAAGAACCAGGGGACACAGAGGCATGATAATTACTTATTTTGAACTTGCCACTTCTATAAGAGTGAAAAGACACCTAAAAATTGATTTTCACATTATAGGTAAATATTTTCTGTCTTAATTTATCTAATACATGCTTAGTTTATGACATTTTTTTGGAATGAAGAGTCTGTAAAGTTGTAGATAGTATTTAGCTTATCTCTTTTTTCCCCCCCAAAAAAATGTTTGGAGTTTTATTTGGGTATTCATTCCTTCACAGATCATATGAGCTGGTACCCTGTTGTAAGTCATGGCAAAGAAGAAACATCCCAGAAGAGATTTTACAAGTATAGTCTACTGGTTTGGTGTTAATGAGTGACTGCAGAACCCTAGAGCTTAATAGAGGCACGATGTTTCTCAAGACATTCCTCACATTGCATCCACTGTGAATTCAGTGGTTTATCTTGGTACGATGTCAGGGCCCCATGTGTTCAGGTGACTGGAAAATTTAATGAGTAGGGTTACAATCTGAGGCACACCAATGTGTCTATGATATATTTGTAATTCAGGTTTTCCATGAAATTGTGAAATTGTTCCTGATGCTCATATGAAAGTATAACGTGACTTTTAAATAAGAAGGATCTAATTATTTCTTCTGGGCATAGTTTCTACACAATTTTTCATTCATTTCCTTGGCTGCTAAGAGCCCAGTTGTGGATCAAAGAACATTTTTTGGGAAATCAGACATGTTATCTCTTTTTCCAGTCATTTGTAATTAAGAGGTAAAATTGATAACTTTATTTCTAAGTCTCACAGTGTCCCCAGCTAACAACGTGGTTTCAGAACTAAATGTTGTAGTTGGTAGATCTTAATTTTTCCAGAGCACTTGATTTTCCTTTAAGATACCATCATATGATGACAATCTCTTTTTGCATCAAACTATTTTTCTCCAGTCTGAAAATCATAAAATAATTTATGTTCTAATCTCTGTTTTTTCTGTTTGGGTCAACTGCTAATTTATTCTACTAGCTACAGCACTTCTATTTAATCTCGAAGATTCCATGACTGTTTAGAATGCAGGGTGAGCTAAGCTTCATTTGAAAAAGAAATGTAACTATTTTCTCAAAGTACAAAACCTGAATTTGCAAGTAAAATATTATATTGCACGGAGAACTGAAATGGAAGTTCATGCTAAAATATGAACACTGGTTATGATGTGCCGTGGCTACCCTAACATAAAGAAGATTTTCAAAAATAGAATGTTTAAAGTTATCAAATAAGGGTCTTAGGTGATCTAGAAATGCACTGAGGAAGACACAGAAGTTCTGGGTGGGCAACAATGTAGAAGATTTGGCCTTAAATTTATATAAGGAAAATACAACCCCTATTTATTATTAAAAATGGAGATCCAAAAAAAACAGACCCGAGAAAGGGTTGTGTTGAAGGAGGGTTTTTTCCATTCTGTTAGATACATGTTTCTGAGTGTGAATTCTTTCTCTTGCAGTTTAAGTACTCACCATAATGTTTCATTTCAGTTAGAGATCACTTTCTTCATGAATTATATTTTGCTTTTCTAAGGAACAAAGTCTATTTGTTTAAGCCAGCATATAAGTAATATTTAATTTTATTCTGATAAAGAAATAAAAAATCTATAACAATTTAAAAATATTGAAAAATTAATTGCCCTAATTTGGATATTAGGAAAATACTCTGTCAAGTGTCTTTCAAGGAGAAATTAATTCTCTATGATTTTTTTTTTTTTCCTAGGTAGCAAACAATTTTACAAGTTACAGTTCAAATGCAATCAATTTTCTGTTTTGAATTACTTCCAGTTAAAAAAAAAAAAAAGAGCTACAAAAAACCCTGGATATTTTTAAAATTTTGAAGAGGAATTAGTTGCTATAATATCATGAAGTGCCTAGGAGTCTTTTACAGGTAGAACAAAGCTCCATCTCACACTGCTGTCTAAGAAACTATATAAATTTTATTCTATATTTAATTTAAACTTCTTCATTAGTTATTAGGCTTGGCAGTACACTCAGTGAAGTCATAGGTGAAGTCATTACCTTAAAAAGGCCTTTCTTTCGTTAATATCTTTTGGCTATACTTTTTGAGCTCCTGCCAAGGTACTGACATGGATCCTGACTGAACAGGAGTTTAAGTCTTTGCTTAAGTCTAAGCACATAATTTTATCTAGTTAAAATTCTAGATGGATGTGGCAGACTTCCAGCCCTCAGTCTTAATACAGTTGGAACTCACAATTGGATCAGAAGGAATTATGCTTTCAGTAAAAAAACATCAGTCCTGAGGGATGGAGGTTTGATGTTATCTTACAAAGGAAAGGAAAGCTTTGTCCACACCATAAAAATACTTTTACACCTGCAGAAAAGCCTTTATTTGCTATGATAAAGTCCAGTAATGCATTCTGAAATCCCATCCATATTGAACGTAGTAATCATTTGATGACTAGAGTAAAAAAAGAATATCAATCCTTTTGTAATAAGAATTTGTTGCAGAAGAATTCTGACATGGGGCTGTTACATACTACAGAATAAATAACCCTCAAAGTTTCATGAGGGTATGATAAATGTATGGCTATCATTCTCTCACATAAATACTTTCAAAAATGAAAGAGAAATTTCTCAGAAGTTTCTTTGTTTCCTACTGATTTCCTTACATAGTTTTAACTGTTCTTTTATAGAATATAGATGTTATTTTTCATGCTGAATTCTGCTGAATTTATGGTTGACTGAGAAATAATGCATATTCTTATCTTTCATAATCACCAATTAAAGTGGAAATAATATTTTTAGGTGACATTATTTAGGTTACCCCTACATGCTGGATCATCTGTCCTTAACACACCATCTGAAATAAGATTCTGTCATGAAAAAGTGCTGAATAGCAAAGCAGATTTCAAGACTTTTCTCAGTTCTCTTCTGCTCTGATACCAGGCATCCATGTAAGCCTGGATAATACATCTGCATATTGTTCCCTTAATGTAAAAGGTAATAGGCAACATAATTAAAAAGGGTTGGCATATGACATTTTTCTACAAAATACTACAGAGGGAGAATTGTCTTTTTCATGTTTAAACACTCCAAAATATTGTATATGTAAAACTGTAAATAAGAATTGAGATGATGATGTATAGATTTGTCCTAAATTCCTCTGAGTATGCCACAACTGGGTACATGTGTATTATTTCTATTATAAGAATTATTAAAAGAGGCTTTTAATCAATACACAGTAAAGCAGCAGTGCCATCCAGCATGTACCTTTAATGAAATTTTGCTTAGTGCTAGGCAGAAAATAAAATTCTTTATAATAAATATCTTGCAACTTTCTCTGTCTTTTTAATGACACTCACCTAATAAAGATAATATCAAGTATTGGTAGTTATTTGGTAAAAGAAAGTATTTACAGGAGAAAATAAAAGCCTGATATAAATGTCAGTGAACTAATGGGACCTGTTTAGAAGTCTGGATCAGCATTACAGTTCTAAGAAAATATTGTCTAATCTGGAATACTAGCATTTTGGATCTTTAATGTTGGACAACCAGCATCTCCTAAATTTAATGTATTTTTTAAAGGTTTTACTAAGATTCAGTGTGATTTTAGGATGAATAATTTTGAGCCTGCATGGCCATAAATAAAGTAATGTTTTTAATGTTTGATTGAGGAGATTTTTTTCTTGTCAGCAGAAAAAGTACCATGATGCAAAGTAAATAAAATGACTGATACGTTCAAACTAGTCTTCATACAAATAATACCATTTTATTTCAAGTCAGAGTATTTATGCTATTTCTGTATCCTTTTTTTCTTTTATATGAGATTTTCTAACACTGACAAAGCTGTTTAATTTATAAATTGTGATTTGAATCTGGCATTTAGAGGTGGGCTTTCTTAAATGGTTGCAATTTTAACGTTTTACATTTCAGGTTCATATTTTTCTTTTAAACGTTCTTATTTGAATTATTTAAAAAGTGTTATTGACGCCTAGCACCAAATCTAAGTCTACCTAACCAAGTATAGACATAAAGACATATAATCTTAACTAGAAGATAAAATAAGAACACTTACCATCTAAAATAAAAAATAAATAAATTAATAAATAAAAAAAAGGGAGCTGAAATGAAATAATGGCCAAAGATTTAAAGTCACTGTCTGGAACTGGAAAGAAGCAGAGAATCCCATACAGTGTTGCCAATCTATAAATAAGCAATTAAATTTATTGGCTATAGCAGAAGAACTTACATGTTCACTCATGTGAATACAGGCTACACAGTCTGGCCTTGAATGAGTACTTCTGAATAAAGAGTCCAGGAACATAAAGCAGTATTGATGTGCAAGCTAAAAGGAGGCACACCTTGAATGAAATTCAGGGACTCTTTTTTTTCCCCAACAGTGCCTGTTTCATACCAGTTATGCATCTAGGAAAAAAAATGCAAATGTTTTTCGTGATGAAGATCATTATGGAGAGAAAACTTTTCTTTTATAAAGTATTATTTTTAACAGTTATTTTGAAATCTACCTCCTTCTTGTCCCATGCAATCTTTAACCTTGTCAGTTTTAATAGGTTTTAACTTTTATTCAGCTGTCATATTCTTGCTCTCATTTTTCTTACTAAAAAACTTACCATCTGTCTGAACCAGCAATATTTTCATTGTTAAGGCATCTTCTCCCACAACATATGTCTTCAATTTCTAATGTGAATCAGAATACTTGAAGAATGTTGTCACTGATCATGCCATCAATCTGATTGAGTCAGCCTTGACATTTTGCCAATTAAACTGTGCACTTTAAAGAGAAGTATAAATAGCAGTTGCTTTATTGAAAGTTTCAGTATGGCTTCCTAGGATAATGAAACATAGTTTCCTATATTTCTTGGGGAGATTCATGGAATAACATGAATTTCAGTTTTCTGGTCCACTTAATAAATTACATTTGTAGTAATTTGCTAACTAGAAGGATTTTTAAATATTAGAATTTTTAATCTTTTTTTAGCATCTAAATTGTCAAGTGAATTAACGTAATAAAACATGAATTTGCATCATTCTGGAAGCACAGTATAAAAAAATGTTCAGGCCATGGAATCTATGACATATTAGAGTGTTGTCTCTTTCTTGCTCTCCTATGCCTGATTCAAAAATATTTGTAGTCTTTTATATTATCTATTCACAGATGCATTAATTTCACATTTTTCTCAGTAGCAGAATTTTCAAAATATATTTTTCCATTATAAAACAAAAACTTCTAAGGATGTGAAAGGAAGTGCAAGAGAATAGAAAATCCAAATGTTGATGGAAAAAGTCTTTAATGTAGTTTCCCTTTGAAAGTATATGATCAGGAAAACTGGTTTCATCTGGTAGAAATTAGGAGCACTTGGAGATTTCAGTATTACTTCCTATAAACAAAATATTCTGCACTGGCTTTTTTTCATAGACCTTTGAACAGTTGAGTCCTGCAAGATACTGAATGTCTTGTCTTCTTCCTGTTCAAAGGTTTCCAATAAGGCTAGCCAAACTTTTTCCAGCATAGCTATTCTGCAGAATAAAATTATGCTTTGACCACACAGATTTCTTCCTAAGTCTTCTTTGCAGAATGTTCATTTGGGAATTTTGTTCTTAAAATCTAGATGATTTGACTTTGCTAAATCCCAAAGGTGAAAGAAAAGGTAAAAGATATTTGCTGAATAACTTCTTGTTTAACTTGCCATGTGTCGTGTTTCGGCTTCGTGACCTCGGACCTGGCCCAGCCGGGCATGGTGTGGCAAATAAACAGGATGGGCATGGTTGACCAAGAATGGTGACCCAAAACCTGCTTTAATGGCAAAAAAACAAACAGCATAAGGCAAACACACAGCACAGGGTCAATGACAAAAGGCGAAAAAGAGTGGATATAACAGTATATATACAGAAGATCTGAGGGTGGATCTGAAGGCAGGGTTCCAATCACAGACTGAGATTACAAATAATAAAAATAATGCAACAAATGACAACCAGTCAAGGGACAGAACTAAGAACATTCTGGAAGCATAACCTTATATGAACAGGCTTGTTAATGTCCTGCCTACAGGCTCGATTCATTATCAGCCCCAGTCAGTTCTATCTCCACAATCATGTATAGATATGTCTTATGCAACTATACACATATGATGTATATGCGACATTACATAAAAATGCAACATATGTAGATATCCCATTGTCTGCATCTGCATATAAAGCAATGCCAGATTCAATGGAGTCACCTCAGTATGCAGAAAGAAATATTAAAAGACCTTACCCGCACTAAAACCTCGAATTTCTGCATGTGAAATGTTAATTGGTGACAAAGACTAATGCAATTTTCTCAGTTCAGAGTGGGAAAGAACTATTGCTCTAGGCAGCTGGTAACTTCTCTGCAAGGTCTTCCACCAGCCAAACAGAAAAACTGGGACAACTGACTTGACAGAGTTTTGTTTTTTTTTCTTCTTTAAAACATAACTCTATTCTCCTTCTAGTTTTTAAGCTGCTTTGTACAGTTTTGTTACCTATCCTCCGTATTTAAAGATGGAATATGTGGAGCCTCTGTTTGAAGAACAGAACTATTTACCTTCAAAAAGAGCAAATATCTTTGACCATATAGAAAAGTTCCTATGTACCCTACCTGGGAATACCTATCCCTTGCAAAATGTGTGCATATATATATTTGCAGGAGTGAAACCTTGAGTAAGGCCATGGGAAAACAATGCAATCTTATATTGTTTGCATAAAAAAATGCAGTTGTATTACTGAGTCATAGCTCTTTTCATGAGATAGAGCAATAGGCCTGACTTAGCTATCACACAAAGCCTCAGTTTGTCCCTGAGCTTTAATTGTATTACATGACTAAAAGGCCTGTACAAAGCCCTGGTCATAGATGTGCCATGCTATTTACCAATAACAGAAGGATGACTGCAATCCTTCTGCAATGTACCAAAGTGATTTTCAATAAATGTAAAAAGGTAAAACTAAATAGAAAAAGCAAAGAAAATACAGATATGCAGAAAAAAAGAAGATATCACTTTCATCACACTAAATGTAGGGCAGAAAATGACAGAGAGTATAATTTATTTCTGTCTGACAGGGAGAGTTTGGCCTTTGATTTCTGTATCTGAGACACAGAGTATTGGTATTTCAGGAGAAAACAAAAGCTGGCGTCCAGGATGAGTGTAATGAGTATTTGTTAAAGCCTTTCATTTTCAAAATATGAATCTCACCTATTTTAAGATTGGACTGATTTTAGAACTGTCAAGCGAGGACACATGAATTCACAGAACATTTTTAAAACTGAACAGCAGTTTATATGAGGAAACATTTATTTCTTGTGCCAATATTTACCTAAATTGAGATTATCACAAATCTTTACTATGTTCCTCCTTGCCATTTAAGACAGATACTAAAAAAGAAAAAAAGTACAGCAGATAAGATACTTTATCTCATGGTGAGAATAGCAAACAAGATGAGACTTATGTAGAAGGAAATTTGCATTCCAGTCAGTGTTCCTGTGTATAATCAAGTACTGTGTGCTGTTAAATGAGTCTGTTGTCTTGCTATAATGAGTATCTACATCCATCCTAACAGTTAATGAGGAATAAATGACTTATTATCAATGAATGGCAGTATCTAAATAGCCTTGCAACAAAAACAGAATATTAATATGTGTAGCTAAAATAGATCTTAAATGATAATGAACTTACTCAGACTATTAATTATTTTAAAAGCCTCTAGTAAGGTTTAATGCTTCTGCATGGAATTGGAACTCCAATGGTTCAAGTGCCTTATATGTTTGCAGACAGTTAACAAATGACCCTTTAAAACTATCTTATAGAGCTGAATGGAAAAGGGTTTTTATGAAATACCAGGGCCACCATAAAAAATCAGACCAAATATCTCTCTAGTTCAGCATTTTATTCCCACCAGAATTAGGCCTACTCACTTCAGTGGAAACAGCAAGAACACTCCCTATAGCTGATGGTGCATTAACTGACTCACTTCCTAATCATCAGCTGAGGGTGAGCCTGTGCCCAGGGGCCCTTTTGCTATCTTTTATTCTTCTTTAAAAAAAAAAAAAGATTTTCCAGTACAGCAGAAAGATCTCCTTGCCACATGAATGTCAAATTCATTTCTCTAATTTCTAAAATCTTGGTCTCAGTGATACCATTTTCAGACCATGAAACTGCAATTACAGCAGAAATTTGGCTTAAGTTTTCCTGGCAGTGAGTAGATAAAGTGACCTTTTATCTAAATAGAGCAACAAATTCTAGATGAAGAATTAATTGTGCACTTTCTTTTAATTCTTCTTAACTTTAGCCAAGTTCTCAGCTATTATTTCCATCTAGGATGTTATTCCCAGAGCTTGATTTAATTCAGAAAAATTAAGTATCTCGGGTAGCCTTAAGTTAAATAGTAGAATACTAAACAAGTTTTGATCACACCACCAGATGCCACAAAGTTCATGTAAAACTGCTTGAATTTCATAATATCCAGGACACAGATCTAGGCATTTCTATTTTCAGGTTCTTCCACTAATCTTATGAATATGATATGGGTTAAAGAGAAAAAAAAAATTGTGGCAAGAATCATTACTACAGTTATTTTTAAAGGAATTTCCCTTTTCTCTTAGATATTTCACAAGCAATATGCATTTAAACTGTGTTTTTTGAAAGAAAAGAAACTCCACCCTAATTCTCTAAGTGAAACTATTTAGAACACAATACCAAAAAAAAGTTTAACCTCGCTGTAAATTCTTATGAGTACATAGGTCTAATGGAAAATATTATATAACAAATATTACTCTTTGCAATCTGATCTAAACACACAATAATATATATTTATGCAGGTAATTAATGAGTGCTACACTGGACTTGAAAGAATCTATAACTGAATATCAGATAATGAGTGTTTCCTATCTAGCTAGTTGACATGAGAGACTTTCATGGACATCTCAATTGCTTGAGACAATTTCCAGAATAAATTTTTGCTATACTTCCTTTCCTGATTCAGAGAAATTCTCAAAAAGAAGTGAGCATGGTAAAAGTATGCCTAGAAAATAATTATAAATATATTATTTCCCTCTATTTATTCTTTCATGCTTTTATTTCAACAGAAATTCAATCTTCTTAGTACTGTGTTGTTGTTAGATGGGTCACAAAGATTGACCTGAAGTCTAAAACAGGGTCATGTGAATCTGTGGATATTAACTAGAGTTTTAACTCAACTCTGTGTTCAGTTTGGTGTCTGCTATGGCACAAAAGTATCTCCGTTTCTGATTTTCTCTAATTCCTTTGAAGTTATACACAGCAGCATTCCTGTACCTAAAGAGGGCCTGCAAGGAAAGCTGGAGAGGCACATTTTACAATTGTGAGTAGTGACAGGAAAAGGGTTTATGGCTTTAAACTGAAAGAGGATAGATTTAGAGTAGTTATTAGAAAAATATTCTTCACTGTGAGGTGCTGAGGCACTGGAACAGGTTGTCCAGAGAAGTTATGGATGCCCCATTCCTGGAAGTGTTCAAGGCCAGGTTGGATGGTGCTTTGAGCAATCTGATTTAGTAGATTTAGTAGGTGTTCCTGTCATGGCTGGAATTAGATGATCTTTATGGCTGTTAAAACAAAAACAAAAAAACTTTTGTGATTCTATGATTCTGAAGTTCTGTTACCTATTTTGGTATCTAGTTTCCCCCTTAACTGAGCTAAAACAAACTGGTATTCCTACTTCAAAGTACTTCATTACCTAAATACAAATAACAAACCAGTAAGGTGTATTAAGAAACATCTAGACATCTGATGTCAAGATATTTGAGTAGTTTTTGTTACAACCAAAATCCCTTTATCAGTTTAAAAGAAATACCAGATGTAAAGCCTGTAGTTTATTAGTGTAATTGAAATATTAATTAATTGAAGACTTATTAATACAAATAAGAAAGATTAAATAAAAATTGATGGCCCCAGGATACACAGACATCATCATATTTTCTAGGAAACTTCACCAATTTATGCTTCATTCTTCCTTGCTCACCTGTTTTTAAAGTTAGAAATTAAACCTGAATTACAGACACAACTGACAAATAATTCGAGTTTATGCAATAACTCAGTCAAATACTAAAAAAAAAATTCTGATTCAAAAGATACAGCCAGTTCAGTAAGAAAGCCATTTCCTTGGATATGTCACTGTTGTGCTGGTACTCATTCAAGGTTTTCTTTTAAATACCAAGGATTAAAGCATTTATTGTAATAGAAAATGAGAATCCATTTTCACAAGGAGATCATGCAACCTCAAGGTCTAAAAGATTTTCTGAGAGGAAGGCTTAAGCTACTAAGGAAGTATTCTGCAACCAAGAAAATTTCACCTTAAATAAAAAAACTCTATATAAATGAGAGCACTTAATCAAAGTAAAAGCATTATTCTCTTCAACAAAGTATTTGAATTGATCTCTGGAGAGCGTGTGGGAACAAAGAGAACAGGTGAACTGAAATAGCTGAAATCCCAAATCTTATCCTAAATAAAAGTTTTATAAGATACCATCAAAAATATGCAGTAAAACATTTAAAATCAGAAATGCAAAAGTTTGTTCCATTGCATGCACCCGACACTGAATGCTTTCTGAAAATGATGTGCTCCTTTTTCAAAAATAACATGACAAAAGTGCTTCAAATGTACCAAAAAGGCTTCTCTTTTGGCCTGTGCAAACAAAAATAGAAGAATTTTCGAGATTCAAAGAACAGTGGAAGTGTTACTGATTATGACTTATACTAAGAAACAAATAAAGGGTAAATATATATGTATATATCTAAATTTTAGGTATATATACTAAGAAATATATTATAATTTTTATCTACTAAGAAACAAACAAAAAGACAGGGTTGATACTAGAATAGTGAAAGTAGCCCCTAATATAAGAAGCATTGGTTATGCTGTAGTGAATCAGATTCCTATTTTAGGATATATTGGTTTAATGTTAGAAATAAACAAACCAAAAATGTTTGCTATCAAAGTTTTCCAAAAGTCCCACATCATAAATTGTCTTTATACCTGCTGTTTATGAGACTGTAAAGGTGTCTTATCACGCTAGCCAGAAAATATCATGGTCAAAAAACCAACAGTGTTGTGACTGCAACCTGAAAGCAATTTTCAAGGGGAGTGTTAGAGTATTACACTAAAAAGTGGTTTATGAGTAAAGATGTGTTTTTATGTTCATTTAAGTCAGAAAAATAATATGCAGTTGGTTTTGGTACATAAAGTGTTCAAGATTCTGTGTCCATTTTTTAGTTGTAGGTAAAATATTATGCTAGATTTTCCTGGATAAAGTCACCTTGATACTGATGAAATATTAGGTAGAAAATGCTTGGTACAATAATAGCTTTGCTCATTCATGTCTTTGCTATGTAAGATTAATAAACTTATTCTTTTTATGACTTATAATAGCACTAAGGAATGTAACTATTTTTCTTAAGACATAGATCTCTTTTTTTTTTAATGGTGAAATCAGTTTTCAAGTTTCATTTTAGTATCTGGTTGTCACTATCCATCAGCAATTATTTTATACTTTATTATAAAAAGGTTTTCCCTGGTATACTCTATTTCATAGCTTTTTCAAAGAAATCACATGAAAAGTGTGAAAGCATTCAATGAGCCATACATGCCCACATAAAGTTAAATATACTTCTTATCTCCGTTGCATATTTATTTTATGCAGTATGTCACTTGATTCACAGTAAGTTGGAAACTTAAGTGTTGCTTTTCACATCAAGTCACCCATTAAAATGATTATCTGGTAGCTAGAGCTATTCTTCTGTGATTGAGGCTGTCCCCAAACCCTTTAATTTTGTTTGTTTCTACTGTGGCAAGCAGTCTTCAGGTGTACTGTGTAAATACAGACCAGTGGGTTTGGTATCAATACAGTTATTCACACTTTCTGTAGCAAACCAGAACCCATAATTAATTAATTTCTGTTTCATTGATAGAGCACATTCATTTCTTAAGTTGTTGCAGGGCTGTGTACTACCATTGTGAATATCAACTGACACCTTAATTGTACAAAACTCCAAAGTCATGAAGATAGTTTATGAGCAGGGTTCTTGGTGATCTGGTATATTTTTGTTCACAGAAATGCAGTGAGTTCTGTATTTCATGGGCAGGTGGATAGCAAACTGTTGGTCAAATCCTCTCTACCACCACTGAGGATAAAAATAGCTTGCAACACATGGCTTAAGCTTTACTGGATGTAAAATAATTACTATGTAATTTTGAGTCTCTTGTAGTAGCCGTAGAGAGGAAACTGACTTTCCTTGAAGAGAAGGAAGTATGAGGGACACATTACCAGTGAGAACGGAGAAAACATTAAAAAACCTTTAACTTTAAAAAAAAATCTTTAAAAGGCTTCACATTTTACAAGAGGACAATGGGAGCTATAATAAGGGTAAATTTTTAAGATGACTTCATTGGAGTAGAATATTAAACTAATGATTGCCAGTGAAGAAAACTTTGGGGAAATTCAAATGCTTTCAAACTATGGATTTACATGCATACACATGTAAATATATTTACACGTTCCCATGTTAAAATATTTGGACTCTGACCAATGACAAAAACCCATCTGGAATAAAATAAATAGTCTGCTTCTGAAATCTTTAAGAACAAAAAAATATTAGCAGTGTGCATGGAATCAGAATTCTTGCAAAATCTTTGCCTGTTTTCCTTGTGACTAGGGCACAAAAAGTGAGAGCAAAAATGCTCATTTCAGAAATCCTTTAATTCTGGCAATCTGGAAAACTATGAAAATCTGATGTGTAACTAGGCATTTCAGAATCTGTTGTTTCTTATGATTTTTCAAGAGAAACCCAACTTTCCACAAAATTAAACAAAAGATATTTCCAAGTAGCCACATCCTTATAAAAGTATGTAAATATTCATAAAAGTATGAATATTTACCTCTTACAACTGAGACACTGATTTGCAAGTTCAGTAACCAAAAATTAAAAATTCAGCATTTGGCATCAAACAGCTGATCAAGCTCAGACAAAAGATTGGTTTTGCTTCATTTTTTGATATGTGTAAATGTAGTCTTGAACACTTTCTTTGAAGTGAATAAAGAAGTAGTTCATTTGGAGTTAAATATTTTGATTTTCAAATTTTCTTTTCAGCAACACTTGACACAATGTCAGAGGATCTGTTGTATTTTTTCACAAATAACTATTCCAAACACTTCCAACAGCACTATAATTTTTTATTTAAACTAAGGCAGGTAATCACAACTTGGTCACAGAAGTCCATGTCTATAAAACCATAGCATATAAGTCAGGAAAGCATGTCCAAGTGGATTTTTTTCATCAATTTCTGAACTGGAAAAAAATGTGTTAAATGTATCTCTAATAAGACCTTGAGTCAGCCAGAGCTTCTAGGTAAGTCTAACATTACTTAAAGCAAATATAACAGAAGCCACATGAAAAGCTTACACACTCTAAAGATAAGCTTTAATAAAAGACAGAAACATAACTGAAGCTTTTTTTCAGCTGAACAGACTTGCTAAGGTGGGTGATAAAAATGTATGTGAAAAGCAACCTCCCAGACCTTTCTGTCATTAAAGGACTGTCTCTCCTCCAGTCTGGCTCTTGGTTTAGAACTTAAGGGCCTATGACAAATATCTTTCTCACTAACACCCTTGAGTCCTGCCTGTGTGTCTGCTTGCTTATCACCAGAGGGATCATAGGAATTTTTGTCACTTGTTTGGGTTTCTTACTTTCTCAGTGTCTCCCATGCTGCTTATCCAGCAGGAGATACTCAAAACAGATACTACGAATCATATTTGGGCACTATATATACAAATAGATATTGCAATGGATTTTTTTTTAGAACTGATTACTTTAAAAATTAAATCTAATGTTGTCTATACTACAAAAGCAAAAAAAGAAAAACCAAACGGTTAAAATAACCATAGATGTCCAACTTGATCAGCCTCACAGATCTTCCAAGACAGTTGTTAAGTTATATCTGAGTATATAGTAAAGCTTGATTTGATAACTGCCTATTTACAGTGTTACTCTTTACCCATGAGACTATTAGATCTATCTCCTACATAAAATGACTTGGTATCACCTGGTTCACTGTATTGGCAAACATTTCCACGTGTTCTGCTTAATTACTAGATAGTAATATGGTAAATACTGACACCTACCTAATTTCACCTGTTGTTGGAGCCATTATA
The DNA here is from genome assembly GCF_971803275.1 of Cyanistes caeruleus. Taxonomy (NCBI): domain Eukaryota; kingdom Metazoa; phylum Chordata; class Aves; order Passeriformes; family Paridae; genus Cyanistes; species Cyanistes caeruleus. The sequence continues at coordinate 80,094,901 of NC_141701.1, read as the reverse complement.
AATGCACAAAATATCCTTTAGTCATCTTCAAGCGCTACCTCTACAATTCTGTTAATATTTTCATTAAAAAACAAAACACAAAAAAACCCCACAATTCCTAAATAAGTCAAAATTAACATCAAGTTTGTGTTAAGAGTTTTTTATATGTGCATCAAAGTTAAATAACCTAATGTGCAAGACAGATGTAAACATTACTATTAGAAGACCTGTAATAGTGGCTGCTTGTATTATTTGCCAAGAAATTATAGTTCTTTCTTATAAAAAAATACAAGAGAAATTACTTAAATGATTGTAGTCTATGCTATACATATTTAAAAACTGGCCAGTTATGGACATATATAACCATTTTGGACTGAAAATCATGTCTTAATAAAGAATTAGAGTGAAGCTAGGGAAATGTATCTAATTAATCTGAAGGATAATTTAGAGGACGTTCCTCTTATGACCACATGATGCAGAGTGAATGTTCCTTTTTCTGCTTTCACAGAAATATTTAATTCTCAAAACTTCAAGGAAGATTCAAAAATATTTTGCAACCTAATTTTTGTCTATATAACTCAAAAACTATTAGAAATTAAGTTTAGGAGAAAAATATGTAATGAAGATGCACAATATTTTTTGTGTCTCAGTCAAACCTCCTAAATATACAGGATGTCAGTATTGCTTATCTGCCTTGTTTAACTTTTAAAATGGAGCATAAATTGTAAAGAAGTACCAGATATTACATTTGCACATAGAAGCTCAGTCAATGTACATCTGGTCATCAAGTCACATGACTACTTTCTATGCTCTGCTGGATCAGATTTACATATGACAAAAGATATTTGTCCTCTCACATGTGGTAGCCAATCTCCTCTTATAATAAAAATAAGATTTGAAGGAAAAAGACATTTTTTGGTTTCCTCCAAACTGTTTAGAGAAATAGTATTTGGTAGATATGTCATTACTAATAATTCATATTGTTTTTTAGATATGGTAAAACATTATTAACAGTTGTATCTTATGATTTTCTATTTTATCTCTTAGATATAGTCGAATGACCCTGGGCATGTTTCTATAACCAAAACAGATGAAAAGGATAAGTGATAATGGTGGGGTATACCTATAAAGGAAAAAAACAAAACAAAACAAAACCAAAAAAAACACCACCAACAAAAAAAAAGCATCAGGTAAATTTAAAGACATTAAAAACTCTTCTTTTTATTCAGTCAGGGCTAAAGGAAAAGTATTTGCAGTGTAAATCTGAACCTACCTTCTGGGTTATTGGGAAATTCATGTACATGTTGTGAGCAGGTTGGTACAGTAGCATTTATTTTGGCCTGTTGTCTTTATATATTCCACTGAATCTGTTCCTGTGAATGCCATCTCCTTATTTTATATTTCAGCATGGATAATTTTGAGGTACTTTATCTGAAAGATGCTTGTGGAAATCAATTGGCTTGACTTTGTCATGTAAGAGTAGCAGAATGCTTACCTTTCACCTGACTTGGGTTTTTCCCAATTGAAGCATTATCAAAGAGAGTTTTCTAAGTTCTCATGTTCCCATGAATATGATGCAAAGACAAAAAAAAAAGGGGAATCACAAATTGTAAGCAAAATTTATGTTTCTTCCATTCTTCCATTGCGTTTCTTTTATAGCAGCTGTTTTTTACTTTATTTCTACCCACTATTTTCCAGATGGTGTTTATGAAGTGTATATTTAATGTACACCTGTTACAAAAGAATTAATAACTAACATTAGAGAGACCTTTTAAGATGGATGGAATGTTAATCAAACTTGTATACAGTGCACGAGTTCCTTATTATTTTTCAAATTTAAGAGTTGTATATCAAACAATATTTTAAGCTTACTAGCTTTGTTTCTCAGTATTCTGTTGTGTTTCTGAGGCTTTGAATATTTTTTTGGAGGAAAAGAAATTGCTTTGTTTTGCAAAAGAACCTGGAGCTAATAGTTTTCAGCTATGCATTTTACTTTGGTACCTTCCAGCTAATCATTAATGCTTAAGCAGTGACCTGGTATTCATTGCTAAAAAGTCACAAAGAATGTTAATGAAATCTAAGGAATATCTAGGTTATTCACAGAGATCATAGCTTTTGGAATAAATACACATTTGCCTACAGTAACTCATATTTAAGAATGAAAAACAGTGAAGGAGTCTGCCTGCATGATTTCTGACAGGCAATGCCATCAGAAGCCTGTGAAAAAACATTTATTTCTGTGCTACCCACTGATGTAAATATTATAAGGGAGGAAAAAGGCCACTTTTAAGCAGTATCTAGGTGTGAAAAACTTATTAGGGAAAGGTGCAGATGTGCAAAGGAGAGACAGTCAAATTTGTAAATTGATGTCAGAAATAAAGGACTGAATATCCTTTAGATATTTAAATATGTCACCGACACCACAGCATTGAAAAATATCCTTAGGCCAGTGTTGGCTCCCTGCTGCATGACATCTGCCCCTACTACTAATGGCAGTACACAGAAATGGAACTTTCTAGCTCTCACAATAGTCAAAATAAATTGCTTCAGATCTGGAACCCAGTATTTCACAAAAAATTACTTAGACACTATTGTTCCTTTTGCAAGTGCTATACAACAGAATTAAGAACAGATTGTTACTAAACCAATAACTTTATATGTGTGACACATGTTGTATATTTTCATCTATTACATGACACAATTGAGAGAGCAGGTATTTTGCCTGTTTCAGTTACATGTCCAGGCTGTGACTCACAGGGAGAAATGCTTGCCTTGGATAATAATGAATGTTTCCATTGAGAAATAACTTCCAGAACAGCAGTATAGTGTACACATTACTTCAGATACCACAGAATAATCACTGCATATAGCTTTTCTCCTTGGTGAGAAGGTATCCACTGATTCCTGATCTTGGTACCAAAGCAATTCTCTGCAGCCTATTTTAGTGTTAACATTATTGGCTGCTGCAAATTGAGGTCAGGAAAGAATATACATACTTGCATAACTTTTTACACCTCTGACTCAGTGACACATGAAGATAGAAACAGACAGGAAGGAAAAATTTGCAAGTGACTACAAACCATTTTGGAAGAATGGGAGCATCCATGGCTTGCCATGTTCATGCCAGCTTTTTTCTTGCTGGAAAGTTGAAACTAGTCCTGAGATAGGCTGGGTAGTGTTTAATTGCCTAAGCACAAGACAGTACTATATCCATTTACTTAACTCTAGACACTTACCTGAACTCTCCAAGAGATGAGTCTCACTGCTCCAGGAGCCATCACCTCTTGTTGGGAAAAGAACCATATCCAGGTCATGACTTGGGACAGCTCAGCATGCAGGTGCTGCTATTTATTTCCATTATGATGCATTCAGTTACCTGACTATAGTAAAGTTACTTGCTTCAGCAAGGTGGAATTAATCAGGGCACATCTTTAAACATCTGAAAATAATTGAAAAGCCAATCTTCCTAACATGGTCTACAGTCACCTTCCGTAAGTCATTGGTACATACCTATACCTGCAATAAAATTAATGGGCTTTGAATGCCACAGATGGTCATTGCTATCAAACTCTACATTTTAAAAATGACTGGAAGTATAAAACAAAGGCAAGGTTTAGCCACTCTAATATAATCATCTTTAGGAAGCCTTCTGCAGCATACAGAGTGGTTTTTGATAAATGGCAATGTAATGTCCTATATTTTCCCTTGTTCTTCTTCTGTCCAGACTCTTTTCTTCAGGGTGACTTGGTTGTTCCTTGAAGATATTTCCAGATAACACCACCACATTTGTATTTACCTTTGAAAAAAGAAGAGGAGTGTTATAGAAGGAAGGGGATGATGAACTTTCAATTAATTTGATTTTCATTCCAAAAGTTCATACTTCTGACTGTAAGTGAATAGTGTGGTTTAAGATGAAGCTGCATTTCTGTCACTTTGTGTTATGTTGTTCTGGTCTGAGGTAACATGATGTGATCAAAATAAGCATGAATTAATCAGACATATACATTTGCCTTTTTTAATCTGACAGAGCTACTTTAATGTTATATTAAGAGAAAAGCTACAGAGGCACGAAAATTTTAAGCTACTTGATAGATTTTCTTAAAATTCTGAATCATGATTTTAAAGTGTTATAAACTGAGTTTGAAATATTATTTTATCAAGTCAAGGCTGTTTCTTGTTCATGCCTGTGCATATTTTCTCAGGAAAAGTAATGGGAAAATGGATTAATTGCATTCAATGTCACATAAATTTTGAAATCAGAAGGGTATTAACAGCAACATTTTCTTCTCTTAATATTCTGCACTTGAAAGAAATAAAAGCAGGAGTCATTGACTGAAAGAAAGGCATTTGATTCTTCTGCAATTAATACTTTAAAATAGTAACTAAATATTCATTCTTCCAAGAAATGTTCACTTTAAATCACATAGTAAAGCAAGGATATATAATGGTAGGTTTTAATACTGTAAAAATTATGTGATTTCTGGGAGAGCCCAAGAATTATGTTTGTCCTCTCAAATGCAGATTTATCAACACTAATCACATTTGTGCCTTCTTTTACATTCATTCATCAGTAAGAAGATATCCACTGGAAATATTCTTGTCTTATGCTTTACACGAAGAAGAAAGTACAAAACTCTCTGACAGAGTGAAAGGGAGACAAATCATGGTCCGGGGCCATTGCTTTCACTCAACAGAGTATGTTGTGCTTTAACTAACAGAGCATGAGCACGTATTGCTTTCCCATGCACTGCACTTCTCAAGATCAAGGAGTCTTGCCTATTGCGATTCAAATTAACATATTTGTTTGAAGGTTAAGATGTGATACTGATCTTGTGCCTTTTCTTTTCTTGAAACACTCTGTGAAATATATATGTATGTATATGCATATACAACCACAAATAAACATGCATATATGTATATGTGTGTTTCTTCTCCGTGCTTTTAAATAAGTGTAAGAACAGCAGCACATTTCAATATGTGCTGACTGAAAACAAATTGAAGGATGGAATTGGCACATTATTTAAATAAAACACAACACTCCCTTCTTAGTGAGCAAGACATCTAAGTACAACACGGATCTTGAAACAGCCAATTTCCTTGAACAGAAAATGGGGACCCAATGACAGTACAGAGAGGCTGCTGCTTTTATAAGTGAACCAGAATAAATGTGGTTGGCTTAGTTATAGGCTACATCTGTGGAATAAACATCTTGCCATTCATATATCTGTGGTTTCAGTACTTCTGTGGGAGTGAATAACTCCAAAACTCCAAGTACTGAACCTAAGTATTTTTTCTTTTCTCTCTGGAGTATTCATCCATAATTCTGCCAACTTGAACTGCACGGAGAAAGAAGTAATTACAAATTACACTACAATTTAGCTTATATATGGGAAATATAGATCTGAAAGTAAACTTTCTAATCAAACCATTACATTCTGAGCCAGCAACAAATTAGTTTGATTAGTTATTGTGCAAACTGTTGGCCTAAGAAGCCATCTGTAAATAAAGACAATTGGAAAAATATTGGAGATTATAAACAGCCATAATGTTAACTTGCTTTTGCAATTTTCTCACCATGTAGTGCCAATATGACATTGTAGAATCTGCACAGTAACAGCGTATTATGAATATGTAAATATGCCAAATATGCTGTAAGCTCCAGTCTGGCATGTTGATAAAACACAAAGTTACTGCATGCTCTGAAACTGAGCATTAGCTCTCCACATTTGCTAACATTAATCTAAACTACTCCATGTACTGCAGCTTGAAAGATGTTCAATTAAAACTCATTCTGCCTGGTATAAATTACTATTATTATGTTGTGAAAGAAAACCTGGAAATATCTGCTAACTTGTTATATGTGCACTGCCCTTACTCTCACCTCACCTCCCAGACATCCATTTCAGAAAATTGCCTTTAGTTATTTAAAATTCTGTCATGAGCTGGTTTAAGAAAAACAATGAAAAGCTGAATACATGCATAATTTTTTGAGAATTTCATACTTTAGGCAACTGGATAAAAACTGGTGGCAATAGCTGTATTTTGAACATTTATTTTTATTTCCAGGGTATTTACTTACACAGTAAGTAAACTTACAGGCGTGCACACACACACATACCCTATTAGACTGATGTTCATTGCTAAAGTCCATAGATTTGTCTCAAACTACTTTAAGAATAATCAAATATGAAGTCACTTTCAGCTCTCAAGTCTCAGAAAAATAATTCATTCATCTATTTCTTTGACAAGAAAAAAAAAGGGTGCAACGTTGCAGTTATTCTCTCTCAAGTTTTAACACTCAATAAGGTGAACTGTGGAGATGAGCTATCCAAACAAAATTCTGTTATTCTCAGACAAAAAAGTATCTAATAGATATCTGTAAATATCTAAATGATAGTCTCATCACAGACTGGTTATTTGATTGCTAAAAATATCACAATAATCATGTGGAAAGTTTAACTTTTATATTAGCAGAGTTAAGGTATGTTTGAAAGCACTAATTCATAAAAGCTCTTCTAAATACTTATAAAACCAGACAAGTGTCACTATATTTTATTTCCATAAAAATTATTCTAAGCCCCTTGAATTTCCAAATTAGAAAGGTCCTTAAACACATGTCTAACAGATATATAGGTAATTTTACTAGCATCCACTTGTACCTAATAGCAAGCATATGCCAGCCAACATTTTCTAAATTATGGCTGACTCCTGGGAGTTTTGCATAGCTGAAGACCAAACAGTGGAATGAACACAATTAAAAACTTGGCAGAATTTTCAATGCCTTCACTCTCCAAATTCCCAATGATAGCTATAAAATCAAGCAGATATTGCAAAACCATGCAAGGACAGCAGTCTTGTATGCTAGATAAGATCTTTCATATATTCGAGTAGTATCTGACAGGGTCTCTGAGGTTGTCAGGGACATCCAGCATCTTTGTTCCCTGAGTGTACTGGTAGGTTTTCTAGTACATCTTGAGAAATATCTGATAGTGAAAGAATGAGAAAAGGTTCTCTAGGCCATAGAAACCTGTGCAGCTGGCTAAAATATTGTAGTCATGGAGTTATTAGGTCCTCAAGAGTGTCACTGCCAGAGAGTTCTAGCTCAGATCTCATTGTGATTTTGCCCTGAATCTGGTGATCACTTCCTTGTCAGAAGAGGCACCCTAGGGTCATGGTTCCTGCACTCAGCTTGCTGGCTGGAGGAGTCCCATTGAATCATACTTTATCTAGTCCTCCCAAAACCTAAAATGCCAACTACTGCATGCTACACATCCATTCCTTTTGTGCAACAATACTCTCTCATTCAGGCATAGCCTAAAATTGTCTAATTATTTTAGGGTATTTAGAGTTTTAAGCAGGCATCCTGATTAGTTAAGATTTAGTTAAGATTAGTTAAGATTAGAAAAGTTTTTTTCTTTTTTTTTTATTAATTTGTATGTGCCCTTTTCATTTTTAAAGGGTTAAGCAATTAACTATAGTCATTCTGTAATCATTTTTCAATTTGGCACAAATTTTTTTACAGTTTGGTAGACTGTAGTCTAATTCAAATGTGAACCACATAAACCATGAAATTACCGACCTGAAAATTATGCATATTATGATTTTAATGCGGAAGTTTGTAGATATAGACTATGATTGAATGAACTCATGGAGTTTATTTCCCTAAGTTACTTTTACTTGATGTGTTTAGTGCCATTCGTGCTGATTGCAAAAGTTATTCTGTCCAGAAGAACTGACTGATAAAAGTTCTTAAAAATCACATCTCTAAAGACAATAAACCTCCCACTTACCCTGTAGTCATCTGGTTTTCCCCATAAGAGATTGTACTTCTCTCAATTTACATTTTAATTACTTTTAAGTCATTTAGCAATTTGCAAATATCATACTAGATGACTAAGAGAGTAAAGTAGAAAACATTATATCACATTTTGCAAAATGCCAAGCTAGCAGACAGAAGATCTAACCTTACAAATGTGGGCCTTGCTGTCAATTGGCATTGCTCAAATCACAAGATGTTTGGAACATTAAAGAAAATCTTCACTGCAATAATTTTCTTTTCTTCGAGAAATGTACTCATACATCATCTAAGAGTCAGACAGAGGAGATAGGCTGTGAAACATATTAATGACTAGTTCTTTTTCCAGTATGATTCAATCACAAAAGAGGAAAAGAAAACCACATAACCAAAATTGATGCAAATACAAAAAAGAAAAAGAAAAAAAAAGTCATTAGGCCATTCATCACCAGGTGAATTCTCCCCCTTTTTAATACAGAATTGTGTCTATTAATCTTTACCAATTAAGAGTGTCAGACATGTCAGACAAAGGTCCTTTACAACTCAGAATATTCTGCGATTTTGTATGACAGATCCCTTCTAATTTAATTTCTGTGTGTAGCATTTTGAAATATTACTGAGTTGCTTATGAATCATTTTTATCATGGTCTGTACTTTTAAGGCTTTGGCAAATTTCATCCTTTTATATAAACTTCTTTCTGAAATGAAGGACAAAACATCTGCATTCTCTCACACACACAAAAAAAATCACTAGCATCACAAAGGACTGCGTTATGATCATCTTTTACTAGCAAAGGAGAAAAGAATTGGAAATCAATGGACCAAAAGAAATCCATAGAGAAGGAAGCCTAAGTGATGAATAAAATAATGACAAGAGGCAAAATCCTTAATCTATTTTCGTTCCTTCAAAGACCGATGCAAAGAAAAAATAAAATATTTGGGGTAACTGAAGTGGAAAGGAAAACTGTACCACTCTGACTACCACTCTCACCATCTTCTGCAATATCAGCATCTCATCTGGCCACACTGAAACATGAACATGAAGTGAGCAGACCCAATCATAGATGGGAATACAGCTTGTATTGTCAGCATCAGTAGTGGATTCTACCTGGATGTAATACTTATGCTTTGCTGCATTCTTCTTGGGTTTCTTTTTTATTCTTAGTTATTAAAACCTAATTTGATAAGTAGTTCTCAAAGCCTGCACAAAGCTCTACCATGCATATATCCATTAACTGAGTGAGAATTTTTTCAGTAACTGTTACACTAACTGTTCAACCCACCCCTCCTCCTTATCCTTAGTTATCTCACCACAGTGCTTTATATAACAAAGATAGCAATTGTAACATCTTGACTATGGCAGAATTAAACAGACTGCTCAACAGGAAAACTATGTCTTATCTGGGGCACTGTAGGCTTTAGGCATCATTAGTTATTATCATGTGCACAGTGGAAGAAGGAGAAGTACTCTCCATTGTTATTAAGCACCAGCATCAGTAAAACAATAAAACTCTCTAAGTTTAGTAGATGGTGGCTGACAGGAAATCTCCTACCTTCTTGAAAAAGGAGAACAAATACATGAGGGTTTTGTCGTTGTATATTTGCTCACATAATATATAAATTTTATAAATTTTATACTATTCAATGCCTGATTGGATCCTTTGGTTCAAGATATTAGAGCATGCAATACAGAAGAGGAAGAAATGCTAAAGAGAAGAACTAACTAAAATCTAATATGCAAAAAGCAGAGCAAAAAAAGAAATTCATGAAAACTTTTTACACCTATCTGTGAGCTTTCTGTAGTGAATTGTCATAGAGAGAGACTATGGTTTAAATGAAATCACAAGGTGATTAATTGATTTATTAATGATATTATTAAACAGCAGTGAGTGAATTGCACATCAGGATCAATAATGCAAGAGATAAACCATCATGTTAGCAACTTAGAAAGTTCAAGAAACATCTAGCAGACTAATCCCTGTCCTCACACACAGAGAGAGAGTTATGGGAACAGGTCCCCAGGTGACCAGATGCGTTACCAGTTGAACCCCTCATCCACAAGTGCAGGTACCCTGACTGTCTATTTCTGTGGGAGATGTACATGCTTAGGCCTCATGTGCAAGCCTGCCACTTCCTACAATGCACTAACCCTGATACTGGTGAGAAAGCACCTTCCAAGTGTTTGAATCTCTCTCCACCATGAAGTCATTTGTTGTCATGTCTGTCTTACTGAGATACAGTTCTTTAGTTCATTTCTTGCACCAGAGATAAAAAATAGAGATGAAAAACATTTTTTTAGTCTCTTATAAAAAGTCTTGGAAATATCTCTCCATTTTTAAACCTATTTCTAAGCAAGTAGGTTAGGATGAATAATTGTGGTAGGTTCTTCTTGGCTGGCAACCAAAACCTACCCTGAGTCATGCTCTCTTCCCTCTTCTGTCAAATGGGGAGAAACAAGAAGGAGGAGGAGAAGGTTTGTGGATTGTAAGAAAGATCAGGTAAAGCAAAAACTGTTCAGGCAAGCCAGGCAGAAAGCATCCAGTATAGATGTCCAGGCACTTCCTGGGAAGCAGGGCCTCAACAAACATAATCAAACGTTGCTTGGGAAGACAAATGCCATAACCACAAATGTCCCTCCTTACTCCTCCTTTCCTTGATTTTTTATTGTTCATCATACGGTATGGAATAGGCCTTTGGTCAGTTTGGGCCAGCTGTCCTGTCTCCTCACATCTATCCTGTCCCCTCACAAACACTTGCTTATCCCCCTCCTATTATCCAGTGGCAGGGAGAGCAGGGAGGAGGTCATATACTGTATAGCAATAGCCAAAGTTTAAACTGGTGTGTGAAAAACACTGTTTTAGCCACAAATGCAAATCAAGCACCACATGGACTGTTATGAAGAAAGTTACTCCCATTCCCCCCAGTACAGCCACTGAGCATGGAATTTTTTTCTGATATATTGATAAATATAATTTTCACAGTAAATTGCAAGTATTTTTAGTACCGAAACTGCGAAAAAGAATCACACTCAGTTATACTCTACTGGAGATTATTTACTTCCATTCATTTGTTGGAAATTATATGTACCAAAAAAACACAAGGCTCAAAAATAACCCTACCATCCAGCCATCAAACCCACCAAAATGACCAGGTTTAGCATTGATCTATAGTATGATTGCACTGCATAAAACCAGTGATGATCATGTGGGAATTATCAAACCAGGCCTGATGGGAGGAATTCTACTAAAAGCAGAGAAAGCCTTGTGTCCGTGAAAATGAAGTGAAAACCAATGTACTTCAGGGATGCTTAGAAAGCAGGAAAACTTTCAAACTGCTTACCATCTAATCAAAATTAGTATCAGAGGAACAGTATCAGATTAGTATCAGTGGAACAACAGCATTACATAAAGTAATCATGCCATGAGAAGAACGGTAGGGTAGGGTGGAGGAGATGGAGTATCTTTCACATTTTCCTGGATGTAAGCTTGTTGGGATCAATTTGTAGATTTGACCCTGGATAATGTTAGAAAAAAAGATGACCTGTCTTTTTAATTCTTTCTATCACTGATATTGGTCAAATTAAAAGAATGTAATAACTTATTATGTCATTTTGTATTGAGACACCAGCAGTAAAGCAAGAGAAGAAAGCTGAAGATTCAACAGATACTTCTAGAAGCAATGGCAGTGAAAAGAGCTCAAGAAAATAACTGTCTTACATAGTCACATAGGTGAGAAATTGAAAGAGGCTGGAAAGTGTAGTAAAATATTTTCTGTTCTGTAGTCTCTAAAAGCAGAGGCAAAAAAAAAATGGTGACTTCTGCAAATCAGCAGCATCACTGCCTCCTTCTGTATTTGTTTTCAGTGGTTTTCAGGTGGTACAGGTGCTAAAATATCTATTCTTTTTTACACCAATTAAAAGTAGACCAAAAAAGGAACCCCATATTATAAAAATACAGTTCCACAGAATAATAATGCCATAATAAAAAGGTAAATAACATCATAACATAATAAGGTAAAATAACATTTTTGGATGCAAACATTAATCTGAGAACAAAACTAAGAAATAGAGAACAGAAGGAAGTCATATCCAGATAACTAAATTCCATTACTATAAGGCATAAAATTCTTTTAGTAGGAGCAGAATACATAATCAGAAAACTAATGAGGCTTTTGTGTATCTGCCAGAAAGAGGACTAAGTATGTTGCACTCAACTGGACAAAGTTTAATAAAAATGGAATGTGAGCCAAGGAATCAGGAGTCAATATCAGATGATCAGAAAAAAGAGAATGAGACAGGGAACAATAAAAACACAATTGACAGTAAACAAGTATGTTGATAAACACGTGTGGCAAAGGACAAAGAAGGACAATGTGTCTCAGTTATGGCATTATAAATTACAATCTTCTGTGAAACCACTTCTGTGATTGTAGGAGTATAATCAAAATCAGACTCCAACCTAGGACAAGCATGCTCAGATTTGAAAATGTAAAAACATTTCATCAAATCATAAAATTTACTTGGATTCCCTCATCACAGAAGCAAGTGGCTATGAAGAAATAAATTGTAAATTTCCAAAAATTTATAAAATTAGATTAATTACATTATTTTTCTTTAAGTAATATATGGGTCAAGGCACAGTGAAGACAAATGAAGAACTACTGTTCTAAATCTGCACAGATGAATAATCTTCTTTCTGTAAATAAAGGTCAAAGCCAAAGGTTAATTTCTGTATTGTCTGTAACCTGTTTTCTTTAGGTGAATGATCATGGATCCTACAAAGTCTTTCTCCTGATTAAATCCAGGTTTAACAGGCTCACTTTCCAGTCCAAAGGACAACGAAAATTAATAAATAATTCCTAAAAGGTAATTTACTGTTGGTTGTTGTCATAAAACAGCCTACTACTAAACTATTGCAACCACATAATTCATGTCTTTTTTTCATTTTTTAAATTCCTGATTTTTTACTTAAAAATGTATCTAAAAATAGACACCACCTTTTATTTTGGTGATATAAAGGGGGTTTCCCACTTTAAAGTCTCTAGTCAAAAGCAAAATTAAAGATTTCTGTCCAGCATAACACTAGGGACAGACAAAATAACTGCTAGAAGAACTTGTCTTCCTTACAGCTAAAAGTGTTTGTTCTCCCAAAACAAAATTTTAAAGGCCTTGTAGAAAAACCTCTTATTATCAAGGTAGATAAAAAACTGTATTGCAAAAGCTTATGTTCTCAAATGATTTTAAACCATCTGAGAGTCCAGAAGCAAGATCAAGCAAACAGAAAACCATTCTGGTATGAATTTATTTTATATGTCTATTCATGTTTTGTAGAATCTAGAACATGTTCTGAAATCTGATTTTTCTTCATTTGCATGTTAACTGCAGTTTCTTGACAATTAAAATCATGGGTCTAGATGATGTCCAGATGGCAGGATTTTTTATAATACAGTGCAGTTCTTCCTTGCTACACCAGCATGATTAAAGCAAAATTTAAATGACAATATAAATGAAAATTAATAGAATGTTTATATCTGACACTTTGTACATTTTTAATGTTTACCTATGAAATGCATTGATACTGTCCATTATAATGCTTATATTTTTCACTCTTCTAGAATTTATTTTATTTTTTCTTTCTCCTTAAAAGACCAGCAACATTTTTTACACTTGCACAGGTGTATCAGAGAAACTAATAGCTTTCCTGAAGAAAGGGAATGAAAGAAAAAAAAAAAGTATCTACCAAAAAAATACCAAATAAAAAACCCCAAAATTTCATCTTCTTTCTTCTTGATGAACCCCAAAGACCACCTTTCTTCACTGTTATCAGTACCCTTTTATGTCCATGTTTATATTTCTTTCTGCTTCTCCTTTCTCCATAGCAGACTAGTATTATATTAATGTACTAATACAGTACAAATTATACTGTGGTGGGATGCAAAAAACAAGCTGAGTGATGCGACTTTTATTTTGTTTCTTATGTCAGGCTTTTTGCCTCAAAATTCATTTGTCGCTTAAGATTTTGCCTATCTCATACTCAAAATAGCCAAATTTTGAGCTGAACATTGGTCCTACATGAGACCATTTAGCAGACACAAGTTAGATGTCATTGCTCAGAAAATCCCTGAACCAGCCCCAGGGATAATGCACACCTATTGTCTGTGGTTGCCTGATTTTTCATGTACCAATTCTGCCTTTACTTCGTCTTGTAATCTGGGCCTAAATATTTACGTTCTCTACCTACACTAACCACTTTACGTTATTTGCTATGGGGAAGGCATATCCCATCTTGATTTTTATATGATAAATACTTTGGGAGTACATGACTCCAGCTCTTTTATAAGGATCTAGCAAGTGGAGTGTTTCAAGGTGAGGAAGTAGTTGTTTCCATTCAAAGTGTGATGGAAGGAATTCTAAAACAACAGTACTGAGCGAAGTGAACTTACATTGGGTGTCCTTGGCAGGAATACAGGCAAGATTTTAAATTTAATGATACCAAAATAAAAATAAGCAGAAGGAATATTTCTTTGTGAATCATGAAGGGCAGAGAACTCACTGCAAAACTAAGACACCTTGGTTTCTGATTTCCATTCCCTTGGCATTATTCAGAATTCTGTAAGGAAGTAATGGACTGAAAATAGAAGGAACGGATAGAAAACTTTCCCTTTACATTTAATTTTGTTGAGTGGCAGAAAAGAGCAGTCTCTCCATCATGATGCCTGCTGGAAATAAAATGTTTTCACACTCTGCCTCCAGGTCTCTCCAGGTGATAATATAGTATTTTCCAATGAAAGCCTTTCTGAAGGAATGATTTTTCTTTACTGTCTAACTTCAAGTTTGTAAAAGTGTGTTCAAAATTTTGGAGATACTAAATCTTAAGCTTGCTAGGAAATCTATTCATAACTAAGGTGTCCAGAAAAGAAAATAGTGGACAATTGTGAAACCATAACCAAGCTTCTGTGAAAAACAAACTACTCATAAGCTTGGCATCTATTTACAATGCACTGTATTTAATTAATCTAAATGTCTCTGTATAAATTTAATTACAATAAGATGATTACTTTGTTGGCACAATATGTTATAAGAACTCTAGAGACATTTTCTAGAGGAGAAAGTGACTTGCAAATGAGTACAATCCACTTGCAACACTTTCACATACAGAATTTAAAACCACACAAATGTCTGTACTTTCATTTGTACTGGTAATATTGCTGTGTTTTCAGAGAAAAGTGCATCCTTTAATCAAGAGGAGTTGTGCACATAAACGATGACATATAGAACTCAATGTTTTTTAAAGCTTCCCAATATTATAACTAATAGTTGTAACAAATTTTATTAGCATATGTGTTTTCATTCTCAGTGAGTCCTAATTATTAGTAAAAATAAGAGGAGAGGTAAGGAGGTGGTAATTTTCATATAATTTATGATTCCAAAAATAAATTTAATGAATAATCAAGTTAAATATGCAGTAAAGAACAGATACTGATGCCAATACATGCCTAATCTTTCTTTTGCATTTTTTTCCTTCAATATTTCATTTATTTTTGTCCCATGACTTCTTATGCTAACATTTGACTTTAAAAGGTAACACTCAACTGACACTAAATTAAAGCTGAATGCTGTCAACAAACTGTCTTTGTCAAGTAGCTGTCTGAATAACTATGTAAAAATCTCAACTACCTCTTTGATGAGTACTGCATGTAAATAATTCAACATAGCCCTAATCCTTGAAACTATAAAGAGACACGAGAAAGAGAAAACATAGTCTGGTTCAAAAAGAAGCTAAGGGCAATACTATTGCATTCCTAAAGGGATAATATGATGTTGATGAACTTTAAACATACTAGCAAGTGATGAAAGCATTAATATAATTTAGAGAGATCTTACAGGACAGTGTTATTTTATTTGAACTGAATAAATATGTTTCTGCTATTCTGGTACTATGTAGGTATGTCAAGGACATTGAGGAATCATCAAGTATTGTAAATGAAAAAATTTCAATTCAGAAATGCATTCTGAAATCCATCAACACAGGAAAAGTGTGGAAAGATTACTCTTTTGTCCAACATATACAAAATCATATTAAGAAGATGCCCAGGAATTGCCTAATTGAATAAAGACTAAATACACAGGAGGAAGAGAAATCAAATGTTAGTTCTATTTATTTTCATGTAATTCATAGAGGTCATTCAGATCACTCCCATAGGACACACCAAATTATATGAACTCCTAGAATTCACCTGAAGGAGGAGAGGGAAGTAACTTCTGCTAGTGTCTCTAGTGATAATCATTTAATTCTTTAGAAAAAATACTATTGTATTATCCAAGAAAAAGTTCCTATTGAATTATATTTTTTTAAAAAAACCATAGAAACCATTGATAAAATAAAATAGAAGGGAGAAGGGCCCTTTTCATGTCTTAAAAAATAATGATTTCTGAAAACAAACACTTTTGTTGTTGTGCAATTCTATCCCTGGTCCTTATTTATCAGCTTTAACATGCAAAATACCTTAATTTATTGTCTTTCTCCTGATCTTCATCATGTTGGCAGTGGTCCCCTGTCATCTCACAACCGGGAAAGCTATACTTTACATGATCTTAATATCATTCTACCTTGACATTACTGACTGCCAAATAAATTTTCACAGTATGGAATTCAATAGCCCTGCAGTGCCATTTGAAGACATTTTGCAAGTTTAATGTAACTGGAACAGAGCTGAAAAATACAAGTGTTCAATAAAACTACCTCAATGTCCCTTCTTTGTCTAGGGTTAATAGTACTTATTTAAGAGCATAAGAAAAGAGCCACCCTTTTCCTTTTAAATATGCAATCACAGAATCATAGAAATAATCAGGTGGGAAAGAACCCCAGGGGTCATCTTGATGCCTTAAGTTTTGGCTTTCATATTTTTCATATTCTGTGCTGCCTAGGTGTGTAGTTTTGAGCTTCATATTAAATCTTAGTGAGCTCTCTTCACAGAGTAGGCAGACAAAACAATTCCTTTTCTAGCTTGATACTAAGGACAAGTGTTACAAGTTTCAGCCCCAAAAGCATAAACAACAGTGGACTGCAGAGAGAAAACAAAAAGGATGTGACTTCATATCTTGAAGCTGTGATTGGACAATTAACTGTGATATGCAGATGGACCAAGACGTATAAAAATGTGAGATCTCATGACCAGTCATCCATTTGGTGACCATTTTTAGGTCCATCTTGGGTGTAGCCCTGGCCAGGCTCTTGTACTGCCCAAGCTTTAAGGCCTTTCAATAAATACCCACTTTATTCTTAACTCTATCTAGCCTCTGTTCTAGGTCAGCCTTCTCAAGGCATCAATCCGGTACAAGCTTTCTTCTCAAGAAGGGCCATCCCAGACTGTGTGGAACAAGATTGCATCCAGATGGTTCCTGAGTATCTCCAGTGAGGGATGCTGCACAACCTCTCTGGGTAATCTGCTCCAGTGCTCGGTCACCTCCAGAGTAAGGAAATTCGTCCTCATATTCTGGTGGAACTTCCTGTGGATCAGTTTCTGTCCATTGCCTCGTGTCCTATTGCTTGTCATCACTGAGAAGAGCCTGGCTCCATGCTTTTGGCACTGTTCCTTCAGATACTTTTAGATATTAATGAAGTCCCCTGTCATCTCTTCTACAGGCTGAACAGGTCCAACTTCAAAAGGATTGCTGCATATCAACATTCAGCTAACCTGCAATCTTTCCCAAATGGAACAATAATAAACAAACATGATGAGCAAACCTGGATTTACCTGTAAATATCTCTTCATAAGATTAATTTTTGTTATGAAGTAAGATGAAGTAAAAAATAAACCCAAAGAGTAAATCCACTTTACCCGTTTAAAAAGTACAACATCTAGCATATCTCACAGACTCATAGAGTAGTCAAGGTTGGAAGAGACCTTCAAGATCATCAAGTTCAACTGTCAACCCGGCACTGATACTGTAACCCCTAAATCACTATAACATATCACCCAGCACCAGATCAAGACACCTCTTAAACACCTCCAGGGATGGCGAGACGGTTACTCCACCACTTCGCTGGGCACCCTATTCCTATGCCTGTTCACTCTAATTGCTATTTATTTTTTTTTACTAATCTTTCATCTGAATCTCCCCTGTCTCAGCTTAAGGCCATTTCCTCTAGTCTTCTCCATGCAGACATGATAGAAGATACCAACACCCGCCTCATTACAACCTTCTTCCAGGTACTTGTAGAGAATGATGAGATTCCCCCTGAGCCTCCTCTTGAGACTAAAAAAACCCATCTCTCAGCTGCTTCTCTAAGACAAGTTTTCCAGACCTTTCTAGACCTTGCCGCCCTTTGTTGAACACACTCCAACATCTCAGTGTCCTTTGTAAAGTGAAGGAGCCAGAATCAAACACAATACATGAGATACAGCCTCGCCAATGCCAGGTACAGGGGGATGATCACTTCCCTAGTCCTGCTGACTACACTGTTCTTGATACGGGCCAAGATGTCACTGACCTTTTTGGCCACCTGGCCACGGTGCTGGCTTACATTGAGCTGTCAGCCAGCATCCCCAAGTCCCTTTCTACTGAGCAAATCTCACTCCTCTCCTAGCCTGTAGCATTTCATGGAGTTGCTGTGACCCCAATGCAGGACCCAGCACTTTGTCTTATCAAACCTCCTGCATTTGTCAGTTGTCCTTACCTCTTTTATTGAGTTTGACCAGGTCTCTCTGCAGAGCCATCCTACCCTCCAGCAGACCAACACTCCAACCCAACTTAGTGTCTGAAAATCAACTAAGAGAGCACTTGATCCCCATGTCCAGATCATCAATAACGACAAAAAAGCATAACCAGCCCCAAAACAGCCCTGGGAAGCACTGTTAGTGGCCAGTGGTCAACTAGATTTAGCTCCATTCTCCACAACTCTCTGTGCCCAGCCATCCAGCCAGTAGACTACATCCACAACCTTCCCCTCATCTACCAAGCAGGTCACCTTGTCATGGAAGGAGGTCAGGCTGGTCAAGCAGGACCTGTCTTTCCTAAATCCATGTTGGCTGGGCTTGATACCCTGGTGTCTTGTGTGTGCCATGTCACACATGGCACTCTGGATAATCTCTTCTATAACCTTGCCTGGGACCAAGGTTAGGATGACAGGCTGTAGTTCCTTGGATGATGCTTCTTGTAGATGGACATTACTTGTGCCAATTTCCAGTCAGCTGGAACTTCTCCAGTTAACCAGGGGTGCCGGTAGATGATCTTTTTATCTTTTTCTTTTAATCAAATGTCTTTTTATTTACACTGAAGATAGCTCTTTATAGGAAGAGATTTCTAAGTATGTTATTTCAAATATCACTAATAACTTATTTCAGAGTCTAAGCCCCAGTATGCTTATTTCTGTGACCCTGTTAAGAGAGAAAAATGGTAAATACAGGTATAAAATAAATACCTAAATACAAAAGTTGTCGTGATTTTACTCAGATGTGTCGCTGAAAATTTTTTATTTGCTTTTTTGAAATGAAACAAGCTGATACTGTCTTGTAATGACCCTGCATTTTGACTTTTAATTAATATTTATTATTTTATATGATAAACGACTTATTAAAAAGAAAAAAATAACTACTCTTCAGTTCAATTTCATTTTCTGAAAATTCTGAAATTTTTTAGGTGTATTCCAAAACAAATTAAATGAAAATATCAAATGTCAAACTTGCTAAATGGCTCTTTCACTCTAACTTTATATGATAAATTAAAAGGAACACAACCAGCAAAGACAGAGCATCTACTAATAGAAGTGTAGTGTTCAGTACAATCAAAGAATGCTTTCATCAGGATGTCTCTGAATAGATGGTTTTAAATAGCATAGATATAAAATTTTAATTGCACCTGAAAGTCATGAACAACATATTTATTTTAGTGAAGAAAAATGTATGTTTAAATGCATAATTCACTCATTTAATTGCCTATATTTCTGTTTAGACATATATTTATTTAAAATATTTCCACTGTCCCAGTGAATATATCACTGAACCTATGCTTATTGCCTTCCAGTATGATACACAGTTTTTGGTATAGTCTCCTGAGGGGACAAGAAAGATGACTTTGATGTCAGCTTCAGTGATTCCTCAGTATCAAAGGCAAGGAAAATTAATGATAACAGTGAAAGAAACTGCAAAAAACAGTCTAAAGACCTGAATTTCACATTCTCTAAGCGTATGCCTTACAGGATTGCCTCTGAATATCACTGCTAGTTAAAAAGTAGCTTGATAGTTTACTTCTTTTATGTAGCAAGAAGTATACCCTTTTATGCTGACTCTGTTGCTAATGGGTAGCCTTTGAGCAACTGAGAAGATATTCACAGTTTGTGATTTACAATTTAGCATGATGATATGCTTAGAAGAAGAGTGCTAGGAATTAAAGATTTAGGAAAAAAAAAAAAAATACCTAGTAAGTTATCATCTTTTTGGAGCTGCAAACTGTTTCAGCTTTTGCCCCAAAGTATTTATGCAACTGGATAGAGTGAATGGGTTTCAAAGTGAAAAAAAAAAATTATGGAATTCCTTTCTGGTATATGCATAAATTGTTTTTACAGGAGACATTATGGAAAAAAAAACCAAAACCCAAAAAACCAAAAAATAACAAATAGACCAAAACCACAAAAAAAAAATAAAAAAAGAAACCTAACAAAAAACCCCCACACTAAATTATGTGAATTATTTGGTAAAAAAAACCAACAACAACAACAAAAAAAACCAAAAAAACAAAAAACAAACTAAAACCCCAAAACAAACCAAAATAAAACCAAACAAAATCCCCAAAAAACCACAAACAAACAAACAAAAAATGTCCCCCCAAACACCCCTAATTTTTTCATAGAAAATGATTTGTGAGGACAATTTCAAACATATCAAAAGTTCTGGAAAATTTCAATCAATATCTGATTGCTGGGGGAAAAATAACAATTGTGTTAGATGTTGTTAAAATTATAGTAATTAATACAAGAACAGATAAGTGCTGTGTGTTTCTGTATCTTTTGGAGTTCTCTAATATGAAGGAGAGATTTTGTCTTGTGGGAAATAGCCTAGCATGTGATAGACTGTTTGGAAGAAAGTTGCCACACCTGAAAGATGAGATATCATCCAGAAGAACTTGGAAAACCCCAATAAACCAAGAAAACCAACTAAGTCCTGGGCTGCACCAAAAGCAGTGTAGCCAGCACAGGTTCTGTGCTGGAATTAGGAAAGTGATTCTTGCCCCTCTGATCTGCTCTGCTCTGGTGAGAGCCACCTTCAGTGCTGCATCCAGCACAGGAAGGACATGGACCTTTTGGAACAAGTCCAGAGAAGGCCACCAAGATGGTCAGAGTGATGGAGCTACTACAAAACAAAGGCTGAGTTTGTTCATCCTGGAAAGGAGGAAGTGTTGGGGTGACCAAATTACTGCCTTCCAGTGCCTGAAGGGAGCTTATAAGAAAGATGGAGAGGGACTTTTTAAGAGAGCAGGTAATAACAGGACAAGGGGAACTGGCTTCAAAAGTCGAAGAGAGTAGGTTGATTAGATGTTAGGAAGAAATTCTTTACAGTGAGATTGGTGATGCACTAGAACAGGTTGCCCAGAGAAGCTGTGAACACCCCATCCCTGAAGGTGTTCAAGGCAGGATGGAGCTCTGAGTAACTTGGTCTAGTGAAAAGTGTCCCTGGCCAAGGCAAGGGGATTAGAATTAGATGATCTTTATGGTACCTTCCAACCCAGGTCATTCTATGGTTCTGCATGATGCTGTCATTCTGTGAAGTTAGACTGTAGTTTAGAATACATAGCACATATAATCACAACTCCAGCCAAAGGGACAGTTTAAAACAGCATGGACATTTGAAAATTAATCATAGTGCTTTGCTGCTTGGCTAGATTCCTGACTTTCACAGTCAAACACAATCTGGGTACAGTTTTCAGCCCATAGTGACATCTTATACACCTGTGATGGAGCTCTTCTTGGTCTGTGTTTGCTTCCAGCAGAAACTATTAACAAGAGTTCATTTCAGCTGCTAGTTATCAACAGTTGGCAGTACTTTAATTGTTTGACATACAGACACATACAATAATGGCATTTCTAATTTAATGGCTTTTTGCCTGCTCTCTGTAAGAACTCTTCAAGTCTTACTGAACACATTAGTATTAAGGCAGCATGTTTGGCATTTATCTTGCTTGATGATGAACAACAGGGAAGAGCACTCTGTTTTTTTTTTGATAAAATCCTACAAAGCAAAATTTGAAAAGAAAATAATTCAGTTGAAGAGTTTTCAAAAAGAAGTAAATAAAATATGAAGAAAGACTTGGAAACTGCCTTTGGAAGTCTTTGAAGATAAGTACTATTATTGTCCTGAACAGCCTAAGGAAGAAGACAGAAGCTTTTATAATCTCATTCAATTATAAATTCATCAAGACAGTAATGTAGAATGGTGTCTGTAATCTCTTAATTCATTTAACTCAGAGTCCCACCCACTAAAAATATGTAAAAGTAATCAAATAAATAGATATGTTAACAGTACTGTGACAGCAAATCATAGATTATTAATACTAACTATAGAACTGTAGAAACAAGGCTGTTCTTGCATAGCAAAAATGTGTTGTCAGATAGTACACAGAATGTCAGGAACACAGAATAACTCATACTGGAAAAGCCCTTCAGAGGCCAAACAGTCCAATAACTCCCTTGCAAAGTCATAACAAAAATAATCTGATCAGAGGTCTCAGATCCAGATTTCTTGAGCACTTACAAGGACAAAAACCACATTGTTTCTCTCAGTACCGTTACAGTGTTTATCTAGCATCATGACAGAGGGAAACAATACTTTTATCCTGTCTGGATTTCCCGTGTTCAAGTTTCTTGCACTTGTTGTGTTCTGTCCATTCACTCTGCTGTTTCAAACTGACTCTGTGTATCCTCTGATCCAGGTATTTACAGACAACAGTAAGATTTCCTGTTCACCTTCTCTTCCTCTGTTGAGAAGAAAATTTGCCTCATCCATTCCACTTCCATCCTGTGCTCAGACCCCCAGACATTCCAGTGGGCTTCTGCTGTATTCGCTCCATTATATCTATCTTTTATTTTTTTATTTTTATTTTTGTGCTGGGAAGCCACAAAACCTCATATTTAACAGCATGAATACCAAATAGAGGAGAAGCATAATTTCTCTGGACTTTTCTGAACATAACTCCTTGCTAAAAATCTCAGGATGTGACTGGTCACCTATTTTACAAGGGCACATTTCTGATGGCAGGTGTTGGAAGAAGAGTCAATCTTCTCACGAAAATGAAAAATTTACGGGGCTAATTTTTTATGTATGTTGTATACAAAAATTTCACTTAAAGTTAACATCCCTTCTCATGAAAACCTGTGTAATATGACCTTAAGTAAGTAGCCATCAAACACCATTAACTGATCAATATCAAATTCCTCAGAAGGTGTGATGGTCATTCTTCCTGTTATTGATATCAAGCTGATCCTCCAAATACTAGAAGCATAAATGGGATCCAAGAATTCAATAGGGAATTACTACAGAATTATAAAAAGAGTACAGTTAGACGTAAAGGAATGATTTTTACAGCTTGTCCACAGTTGAGGAACACAGTCACGTTAAGCCAAGAACACTAACTAGTATTAACAAAATAATAGTACTTGTACCCAGGAGATAAAGAGTGCTCTAAACTTTAAAGTTGTGAATTGTCCTGTATAATTCAATGACAAGAGTTCTGTTCACCCAACTGGAGCTGAGTTCCCCCCCAAAGATGAATCCTATGGACACAGATAAACTATCCATTTTATAGTTTCCAAACTAACAGATTTAATGCACAAAAACGTCAATATTTTAATATTTTTTTCTCTTTGCACACCATCTCTTTTACAGTAACACAAAAGACATCAGCATTTTTAGGAGTTCTTTTGCCAGCCATAGTTATCCTCTTTTGAAAACAAGCGAATACTTTTCTTAAACTGATTCGTAGTCAGTACTGTTAGAAGCCTTTTGTGTTAAATAAGGAATATTGAAGAAAGATTAGGACTTTTCTCTGAAGCTAAGCTGACCCAGAGAGACTAGTCTTAATGTAGAAAATAATGATTTTTTGTAAGGGTAGCTGGGCTTCACCACGTGAATGTTTACTTTCTTAAAAAAACCCTGCTGCTCTCTGTATTTCAGGGGAATAACCATATGGAATTAACTTACTGAATAAAGAACTAGTTGGTAGGTTCTCTTTCCTAAATGATTTTTTATTCTAAATACAGGAAAATAACACAAACAGGAACAAAAGTTTTTCACTTCCAAATGTGTGGATCATCCATATCTTATCAGAGTGGTTTAACCATGTGTTCCTTCTACCTTAAAATAAAATTGTTTACTGCTGTATTATAGACGTTTCACCAAAAAAATAGTAAATGGAAACATTTTCCTGTAGTCTTAGGTCTTTCTGGTATTTTATCTCATTTATTTTATGTCCTGACTCAAGGTGTAAAGTCTTTATGAGGTTTTGAAAGCATCAGCAGTTCCAGCCCATATATTAAGACATGTCTTGCGGTAAGCTTGATAACAGAACAAAATTCAGGTTTATAATTACATACAAGGCCTTTCAACTTAAATGCAGATAAAGATTGAAAATGAACAACAAATACATAAATTGTAATCAGTATACATCAATCTGATAGATTGTAGAAGTAAAGACAGTTTGAGGTACAAGGAATGCAGAGCTATTGTAGTAAGTGAATAGAAGTCACTTGTTGAAAGAGATAGGATTGGATTGCTGCAGGACCCAAATAGGAAAAACTGCATTTGGCATGGTCAAAGTAAAAGATGTTAGAATGTGAGACAACATTTTTTGAGAAACATGTGAAGGGTTAGAAAGGGCTTTGTCTTTGTTACCTTATGAAAAAACACCTCTGAGCCTTTGGTCAAAACTAATGTCTCACACAGAGAGCAAGCTTGGTTTTCAGGCTTTCTTAATAGACTGTACTGATCTGTTAGAAAAGTGGTTGGGAAAATGTAGGTAACATGTAAACCATGGAGAAGTAACAGAAGTTTTCATTCATATTGAGTATGATTTCTTGGGTAGATGCTCTGGAGATGTCACAGAGGAAGATGGAGATGTCCTTCAGTGAGAGGATAGGTTAGGGACTGGCGAAATCACATATGATCCTTTAGTCTGACTTGTATCTTCTATTTTGCTGTTCACTGATGCTACTCACTTGAGGCTTGTCACTTGAGGCAAATTTTAATGATACAGAAAGTTCTTTCAAGGTCTGAAAATGTCCTTTGTCTTCCATTTCCCTACTGCAACAAGATGCTGTATTTTGAAAAGATGATACTCCATGTCCTTAACATTTTGTAGTTGCGAGTAATGTTGTTGGAAAATAAATTAGCTACAGTACAGGGCATGACTCCCAGTATAACTTTTGTGGGGTGCTTCAAGATTTTTCCCCATCCCTAATGTAATATTCATTTAAATCCACAGGTAAAAATGTGTTCTGTTATACTGAATTTAAGAAAAAAGCATTTAGGTAAGACTGTTTATAGCGGTGTGCTAAGATTTTAAAAAGTCATGTATATATGACAGAAGGGATAATAACAATGTCAATGCTGAGGACTTTTCATAACAACTTCTGGCAGCCATCTCTGTTATCAAAGGTAAAAGAATCCCGTTCAAGGACTAATAAGTAATTTATGACAGCAATTCAACTCTATTCTAAGAAAAAAGAAAGCCCTTGACATGAACTTCTCATTTGTATGTTATAAAAAAATAATTTAATATTTCATGTAAAATGTAAAGTTAAGTCAACTCAATATTAAATCTTCCGCAATATTTGCTATATAATTATAACAATATATATTTTTTTTCATTATTTCATGCCTTTATTTATGTATTTGGAATTTTACAATGAAATACAAAGTCTTCACCTGAATACTACAATATTTACTCATGTGAGAATGCTACAGGTAACATATTAACACAAAAAGAAGGTACTGTCTTTGATAGTAGGCTACATTCTTGTCCAATATTCTTTCTTTGTTCAGTTGGAGAATTTTTAAAATATTTTTTGGAGAAGATATACTGAAAAACACCTGGAAAAGAAGGTATTTTGCACAAATTTCTCAGCAAGAAATCTTAAGCACAACAAGATGACTATGAACAAAGAGGTAAAAGAGTATACATAAATTAATGTTTCAATTCTGTCTTATTAATAAGAGGTGAAAGGAGCATATTATGCTACTAGATGAAGTTTCAGATTTTTGCTGTACAATTTGATTTCTTAGAGATCCATATAAGAAAATTGAAATTATAAGTGACAGAATCTTTTTTTTTTACTGTTTCCTCTGCATACACAGATCAAAGAAAGCTGGATAGATATTTGTAGTATTTGGCATCTTAATAAAAACTCGGAATATTTGTATTATTTAATCAAATTCTGAGTTCCGCTAGTATTTTAACCACCAAAATTAGCAATTTATATCTCCAAGTAAATGAAAATTTTAACTGAAAATTAAATAGAAAAATATAGACATGTCACAAATAAATAGATGAATATATTAGAGAGCAATGTCAGTAAAATTGCTCCAGTTTATGTTTTGTCAGCATGCCCCTTTTCAGAGGCATATGACATAGCAAAAAAATTTAATGAGAGAGCTTTCAAACCAGTCAGATAAGGAACACCTGGATTTTGTTTTTCTGGCAATTAAAAGTATTGAACTGTAAAAAGTTTTCATTTATCAAAATAAAGTTATACAAAGAAATATTTCACGTACAACAGTAAAATTTTAATATTATTCTTTTTAAGAAACCAACTGAAGGCAAACAGGGATACATTTTGGAGTTTACTTTCAGTGTTTTTGTTTTGCTAATGTGAAACAATAACATGTTGAGGAAATGAGAATAAACAAGAATGCAAAAATCACTGTTAAGTTCTTCCTATTTTCTAGAAGCCGTAACATTTTGAAGTGCTTTACAGACAGAAAAAAGTTGAGATTCCTGTCCTGGAGAATTTTGAATAATTTTTTCATCTTTATATAAGAATCACTGATCAGGGGAAAGACTGGAAGAAAAAGTTTTATAAAAGTCAAATGTTGAGTTAGCATAGTGATGGCATGGGCACAACTATTCATTATTTTGTGTTTGTTTGTTTTTATTATAGCTTATATTCCAGAGTGAGCTTTAGGGCAATTGTCATTTTTATTAAGAAAATACCCTTGAGGAAGTTTATTTGAAATTGCTATCATCAAATATGAGCTTATGCTTTGAAGTTTTTATCACAGTTTTCAGTCTTGTAAAGTTCAGGTCTCCAAGGATGTCAAAAAGATTCTTACATGTAGTGTAGGCAGAAACTAGATTCTGTAAGTGTTTATGCAGATCTCTGCTGTCTTTCAAGTAGGCAACTAAAGTAATATGTCATTGGATTACTTTGCAAATTTAGTTTTGTGGGATGGAAAGTAACAGAAAACAAACTTTTACTTGAAAATTATTTGGTGAGTTTTTAGGATAAGAGATGATATTTTTTACCAATTATAAAATTAATTAATTTAAACTGCATGCATGAATAGAATCTTTGCTCCATTATAATCATCTCAAAGTATATTTATATATAATTTTCTGGCCTGTTACATTATTTCCTCATGTGAGGTCAATGCAATTTGCAATGATATCAACTGCAAAACTTCTTCCTGAGTTTGAATCTGGTGGGCTGGGATCACTAACATTGGCAGGGGACTTAGCCACAACTCCTTCAGTGGTGGACACTATTGTCACCCTTTGTTCCGTCAGCAAAAGGCACCATGTGACATACCTTCAACTTCTCTTTTAGCTTGCAGTATCAAATAAACTATATTACTCAGGTCAGTAGAAGAAGAAATGTTAGTCTTGCTAAGGGTATCACTTTTTTCAGTTTAAGTAAGAGGTGACTGAAGTTTAACTTCATTTAAATTCAGATCACATGCCATTCCTTCTCTTCTGAACAAATGGTGTTATCGTTAGTTGGAAAGGTATAATTAGAGGAGTGGGGAAATTTTTAACAGATTTCACCCAATTCCTCTTGACTGTTTAAACAATGCTTATTAATTCTTTGTCAGTCTGGAACTATATTAGAGAGCATAAATGCCTTAGAACAGCAGTCTGGCAAAATCTCCTTAAGATTTCTGACTCTATTGCTCCAATGCAGTTATTGCTAAAATTTCATAATTCAGATGCAGGATTATAACAACTGACTATAGAAGGAGGAAAAGAAAAAAAAATACCAAGGAACAAAACTTTGCGCAGTGAGAAATTATCCTTTGTGGTCAGCACCTTACCTATTCATTTAAGTATCAACTTTTATGTTTTTTGAAACAAGAAACATTCATAGTGGTCTGTGATGGCTTCTTTGATAAATAAAGAATAATGAACATTAAAGAACAATGCACTTAAGTAGATGGACATTAGGAAGCAAAACTTAAAAATTGCAGGAAATTATACATGTAAACTTGAAGAGGAATGAAAAGTTTTATTACAGCAAAAAATTCATTAATTAACAAACCAAACATAACAATAATAGAATGAGCAAAATAAAACTGTCAAGGGAAAAAAGTAATTTTTCTTTTTTTCACTAGGCACAAATGAATTTCTGGCTAGCAAGAAAATATAGTCTCACATGTGCTTTTAATTTACAGATTATTATATTTAGGGTTAAATCTACTTCTTCATTTTGGTAAAATTCATATTTTCTCTGTATGCATTTAACATGTGAGGAAGAAAATAGCAATAGTTTCTGCCTCCTCTTAGTATCAGTGAAGATTCTCTTCAAGGTTTCCTTTGAAATACATTCTTTTTGGAATATAATGCTGAAATACATTGCTTTTTTTTTTCTAAGAAGCCCAAGTCTCTGACTGAAGTACTAAATGTTTTACCTTGGGAGGAATATAGATTGTCTTGACATTAGACTATATTATTTTCTTCTACAGATGAATGAACTATTATAACATCTTCTACCTAGTAAATGACAAGTTGACATTTTCTTTTCGATAAGTACAAACGCATATTTTCTAATAACTATTTAGGTATAGAACTGTTGGTTTTCGAAATCTTATTGTTTCTTGTAGTTACCATCTTAGACATTTCACTTAGAAGGAATTAACTTCTGAGAATTACTCCCCCTAGAACTAGTAAGAATAAAACAAAGTAATCCAGGAAAGTTTTTTTGCTCAATCAAGTCCTGATGAAGAAGTAGGCAAGACAGTAAGTAGAAAGAAATTATTTGTTTACTTAGCATATTGAGACATAGAGATGTACCCCTGCACATTCTTTAGACGCTTTAAGAAGCTTAAAAGTTTTGAGTGTTTTTTTCCTTCCTGTTTAAATATTGTTTGTCTTTTTAATTTCCAAGGTTTCTTTTAAAGCTCCATCTACATAAAATCAGTTGTCAGCAAGAAACTCACTTAAACTTTTGAGTCTGTCCTTAAATTCCACACATGTTTCCAAATGTTGCAGTATGGCAGAAACATACTATTATCAGTCACTCTTCATAGCTTCTGCAGTATCTGGGCATAGCGAACTCAAACAAAGATGAAGATACAATATTAATTCTGACTGGGCTGACTCAGGGTGTAAAGGTCAAACCCTAGGTCTTTTCAAAAGTAGCTGTATTTCAGTAGCTTCTGTTACTGGGTTTCTGGAGCAGAACATCAAAAATCAATTACCACTAAAAAGTCACATACGTAGCATCATATTATTGAACTTCTTTATATTTTTTGACATACCCAGTTACAGGAACAAGCCAAATGTAACCAAGCTGCATCTGGACACTTGAGAGCATCCAAGAATACACTGATATTGATTGTCTATTCTGGTCTGTCCTCCCATGCTCCATGCTTTCTCTGTGTTCCTCTCATGCTTCCTTTCCCTCAGCCATTGCTGTTATCTTTTTCAGTCATGCTCTCATTGATCTCAAGTTCTTTTATCTATAGCTTCTCTGATGAAATCTGATGAATTCTCTCTGATGAAATTTACATCATACCAGCCATTTTGTTCTTCCTTGCTGTCCTGTTTCAGGCCAGACAGGGTTAATTTTTGTATTGTATTGTATCTAAGGCCCCTAAGGAAGGGGCATGGCTAGGATGCTGAGGTTATTCTATACCACTTCACATCATTTCCAGGCTGTGGAGGTAAAGGGATTATTTCCTAGGGAGACGGGGCTCCTTTGGGTTGAGGAAACCTGGTGGAGGGATCTGCCCAGTATTGCCTACAGTTGAGGGGTTCCTTGTACCTTCTGTTAATAATATTGTTGCTATTACTGTTAATTTCGTTATTTCATAGCTGTTTCCAGCAAATTTTTCTTATCTCAACTTGGAATCTTTGCCTTTTGTGCCTCCAATTCTCCTCTTCAGCCCACAGCAAGGGGAATGGACAGGGAAAATGAGAGAGTGAGGGAGTGACTCATAGTTTGTACAGTGTAAGTGGACTGAATTGAGGACTACCATTTCTAAACCATGACACTAGCCAAATCACAAAACAAAAGCCTTAATGCCTTTAAAGAAAAAGAAGAAGAGAAAAACAATGCCTATAAGTTACAGTTCTTGGATTGTCAGACAGGAAATATATCAAAACCTGAACATTTCAACAGAATTCAACAGAATTCAAAAGAATGACTAAGTTAGAAGAGACCTCCAAGTTCATCGGGTCCAACCCATGCCCTAATACCTCAACTAAACCATGGCACTGAGTCATCATCCAGTGTTTTTTTAAACACATCCAGGGATGGTGACTCCACCACCTCCCTGGGCAGACCATTCCAATACTTTATCACCTTTCTGTAAAAAACTTTTTCCTAATATACAACCAATATTTCTCTTGGCACAGCTTGAGACTGGGTCCTCTTGTTCTGTCAGTTCCTGGCTGGAGAAAGAGACCAACCCCACCTGATCACAGCCACCTTTCAGGGAGTTGTAGAGAGTGATAAGGTCACCCCTGAGTCTCCTTTTCTCCAGGCTAAACAACCCCAGCTCCCTCAGCTGTTCCTCACAGGGTTTGTGTTCCCAGCCCCTCACCAGCCTCGCTGCCTCCTCTGGACGTGCTCAAGTGTCTCAAAGTCCTTCCCAAACTGAGGGGCCCAGAACTGGACACAGCACTCCAGGTGTGGCCTCACCAGTGCCAAGTACAGTACAATGACCTCCCTGCTCCTGCTGGCCACACTATTCCTGATCCAGGCCAGGAGCCATTGGCCTTCTTGGCCACCAGGGCACACTGCTGGCTCATGTCCAGCTGCTGTCATCAGCACCCCCAGGTCCCTTTCTGCCCTGTCCAGCCACACCATCCCCAGCCTATGACATTGCAGGGGGTTATTGTGGCTAAAATGCAGGACTTGGACTTATTAAACTTCATCCCATTGGACTCTGCCCATCCATCCAAATGTTCCAGGTCTCTCTGCAGAGCCCTCCTACCTTCCAACAGATCAACACATGCTCCCAGCTTACTGTCATCTGCAAATTTACTAATGAAGGATTCAATTCCCTCATCCATGTCATCAATAAAAATATTGAACAGAGCCCCTCCACCTCCTCTCCCTTTCCTATCTCTTCTGAAGAGCTTGTAACTATCCAGTGCAACATCAGAATAATATGAGGCCAAAATCAACACTGGTAAACATGAAGAGGTTCTATGAATATGTCTTAGTTCTGGGATGTAAACATAGTCCTTGTTCCTTTATTCCTTTACCTATTTTTTAAGCCAGAAAATCCTAAAAAAGTATGGTCTGTGATGAATAAAATTCAGTTTCATTCAAAAAAAGTAGATTTCCAACCAAATATTGCTTATAGATCCCTGAAAACCCCCATTTAGTTTCATTTAGAAAGCTATTTCATGGTCTTAAATGAAAATCTAATTGTAATTGTGATACTACAACACTGTAAGTATCATGAAGTGAAAGTATTCACTTAAAAAGGAGATATTGAATACAAATACCTCTGGCATCACACCATATATATATATAACTGGTGTTTATATATATATATATATATATATATACACACATATATATATGCAATGTTTTTCTTTTGGAAAATTTTAACTAGAAACAATTGTTAGATTGGTGTGTTAATTTGTAAAAAGCAAAGTATTAAAATTCCTCTTTAATAATATAAAAATATCGTAGAAAAAAACATAAAAAGAAGAGAGTGAAACTATTTAATTTGATACATTATTCTACATTGAAATTTACTAAGAACAGAAAAATTTTAAAGATATAAAACCTGAAAGCTGAGGATGGAAGTTTTCTTAATGTTGTTTCTTTTAACATTTTTGTTTTCCCTCAGATTTTGGCCACGAGAATAATAGATGAGTATGTGAAAACTTCATTTTGCTATATTAGCAGATGAGGAAAGGTAAATGTCTGAAACTAGTAGACTCAGGAAGTTTTTTATATCCTAAGTAAATTGTTCAATTGTTCACATCTTATAATTCATGTGGAATTGTTACTAACATTCCACAGATTTTTGGTTTGTTGGTGTTTGGGGTGGGTTTGGTTTGGGTTTTTTGTTTGTTTGTTTTTTGTTTGATTTGTTTTTTTCCTTTGGCTTCTGTGTGTTTTATCTTCCCCTTTTGCTTTGGACTGGAGGATAGGAGAGCCTACATTTTTTTACACATACACAGACCCCATCTCTTCAGTGTTCAGCATGAAACACATTAAACCAAAGGCCATATTCCCTCCTTTATGAATATCTTTGGCGTTCAAACTACAGCAATCAAATACAAGATCATGGTATGTAAAAATCAAGCTCTGGATTTTATATATAAATCCTTCTGGAGTACAAGACTTTGGGAGAACTGGTGTTTGATTTTTTCTGTTTTATCTTTGATTGTTGATACAGTAATTCTGGCCACATGAGGTCTGCTTTTAATTGAGGCTTTGTATGAATTTCTGTGTCCTTTGATACCAGATTTCAAAGATACAATATAAGGTTTTGAGGTGACCAAAAAGGGTCATAAGAAACCTCTAGAGTATGATCAATGATTTGGACAGCAGTGTGAGAACATACCTAATTCTTTAGCTGAGAGTCTGGCAAAAAAAGGCACTGAGACTGCAGCAACATAAAATTGTAGCTGTGATTGAACGCGGTGACAAAATCCCCTTTGCTTATAACGAGAACAGGGATCAAGCCTGTGATAAAGTAGTTTCCCTTCATGTTGTGTTGTAGACTTTTATTTGGTGATCAAAGTGATTGGTTTCATCAGGTTTTGTGCTTGGGGTTTATTTTATTTTATTTTGTTTTGTAATTAATTTTCTCCTCACTTTTGGTACACACTTGGCATTCTACTATATTGCAGAA
The DNA here is from genome assembly GCF_971803275.1 of Cyanistes caeruleus. Taxonomy (NCBI): domain Eukaryota; kingdom Metazoa; phylum Chordata; class Aves; order Passeriformes; family Paridae; genus Cyanistes; species Cyanistes caeruleus. Next base: position 80,061,822 of record NC_141701.1, on the reverse strand, counting down.
TTTATTTCCTGTACTGATCATGGACCATTTCTTGCTTATAACTCAATCTTATCTCAATATTTTATTCCTACCAATCTTATTTCTGGCTCCTAGGCAGGATGCTGAAGATAAGCCAGGTTTTCAAATTTCTTGCCATAAGGGCTAAAATATAAATAAAAATAATTAATTATTTAAACTGAGACAGTGAAAATGTAATGGTTTGGGCATTGCATAATAAATTAAGGACAAAATGGGACTGAAGTCTCATAATCAAATGAAAACTGTGTATGTTACATTGGGGAACTATTTTATTTTTGATATAGAGGCTAGGAGAGTTCTGCTACTTTAGTAGAACACAGCAGCCATCTGTTTCTCCATACAAGCACACTGCTTGCCAGCTTGTAGATTGGACAAGGAAATGTCACCTCTGCCTGTGCACTGACACTTGTCCAGGACAATAACCAGTCTATTGTGTTTCAAGGTCCTGGATTGCTCAATAGCTTTTCTGTATTTACAATAAAAAGGTTTCAGTCAGCCTCTTTGAAAATAATGTGAGAGAAGCACAATTATAGGTATTCAAGTACTATTTGCCAAAGTGAATTGCACAGGATCTGTATAGTTTTCAGGAAGTGAAGAATAAATTTTATCCATCTTTCTGAATTCATGTCTCTCTGATGATGTACAAGGGGCTTTGAGCTGCAATGGCTGACAATGCAAACTTCAGACAGGTTTGTAAGTTCAGAGGTAAACATCTGAGTCCACTGCTTTGGCTAAGACTATAAAATGAGCCCTTTTTTTCCCCAGAAAAATCACACAAATGTGATTGTAGTTCAGTTGACCTTAGTGGTGGGTCACCTTCCCTACACTTAATGAGAGTGGCTGTGTAAGTGACAAATTGTGAAAACCAGGCTGTCAAATAACACTTTGTGGAACCTCTGTGTGTATGTACATACAGAATCATAGTATTATTTAGATTGGAAAAAAATGTTTTTTGATGTTTTTGTAACCTTAATGTTACCCCACCACTGACAGTTCCACCACTAAGCTATGACCCTATGTGTCATATCTTTACCAAATACCTCAGGGATGATGAATCCACCACTGCCCTGGACAGATATTTCAAGTGTTTGCAATCCTTTTGTTGAGATTTTTTTCCTAATATCCAGTCTAAACTTCTGCTGGTATGCCTTAAGGCCATTTTCTCTTGTCTTATTACTTTTTACTTGAGAGAAGTGACTGACCCCCAGATCACGACAGCCTCCTTTCAGGTAGTTGTAGGGAGCAATAAGGTTCCCCTCTCAGCCTGCTTTTCTCTAGGCTAAACAACCCCAGCTCTCTCAGCTGCTCCTCTTGAAACTTTTTATAAAAGTTGTGGTCAATGACTCTAGGCCCAGGCAGAGTCCAGTTACAAGTGATATCCCTGAGGGTGTCCATCTTCTTACTGGGGCTCTATATTATGGCCATCAATGACAGAGACAATAGGATTGAGTGCACCCTTGTGAGAGACTGAAAAGTTAGTGGTTAATGGTTAATAATGGTTAGTTAACTACTGGTTAGTGGTTCATTTGCAAAAACACCAGGTGCTGTACTGATAGTGGGAAAGGGAACAGCCCAGTTGCAGAAAAAGGGTGATCACCAGAGGATGACCATGACAAATCAACCTTTACTTAGCAACAAGCTGGGGTTTGAGCCAGATAAGGAAAGAGGCCAAATAAGAAACAGACACTGTGGAGGTCTGTGGATAGTAATTCAGTGTCATTTCACTCTAATCCACCCCAAAGCATCTGTTACCAAGAACCTAAATTGCCCTAGTCTTTAGGTTGTAACAGCCCTCAGCAGGTTTTCAGATGACACAAAGCTGAGAGGTGCAGCTTTACACAAGACAGGATGCCATTCAGAGGGACCTGGACAAGAACTAGGCCCACGAGATCATAATGAAGTTCCACAAGTCCAAATGAAAGGTACTGGGTAAGGGTAACTCAAAATATGAGTACAGACTGGGAGAAGAACTCATTGAGAAAAGCCCTGTGGAAAAGGCGTTCTCATGGATAACAAACTGAATGTAATCTAGAAATGTGCACTTGCAATCCAGAAAGCCAACCGTGTCCTGGGCTGTATCAAAAGAACTATGACCAGCAGGTTGAGGGGCTAATTCTGTCCCTCAGTTCCACTCTTCTGAGATCCCATTTGGAGTATTGTGTCTACATATGGAATTCTCTGTGCAGTAAAGACATGGACCTGTTGGAGTGGGTACAGAGGAAAGCCACAAAATTGACTGGATTTCTGGAGCACCTCTCCTATGAAATTCATCCTGTGAAGAAGGGTCCAGTGAGACGTCATTGCAGCCTTTCAGTACTTAAACAAGTCTTATAAAAAAGAGGGAGGATGACTTTTTACACAGGCAGATAGTGATAGGAAAAGACGGATGAATTTGTAACAGAAGGAGGGATTCAGATTAGATGTAAGGAAGAAACTCATTCCTCACAGGGTAGTGAGGCACTGGAACAAGGTGTGCAAGGAAGTTGTGGGTGCCCAATCCCTGGAAGTGTCCAGCACCAGGCTCTGAGCAACCTGGTCTACTGGAAGGTGTCCCTGCCTCTGGCAGGGGGTCTGGAACTAGATGATCTTTAAGGTTCCTCTCAAACCAAGTCATTCTATGAATGATGCTCTGATGATTGTTCTTTACATCCTACACTAGGTCTGCTCTCCTGTGGACATGCTCCAGCCACCTCAATGTTTTGTAGTGAGGGATCAAAAACTGAGCACAGTACTTGAGGTGCAGCCTCACCAGTGCTGAGCACAGGGGAGCAGTGTATACATACAATGCTGAAACTCCCTCTTCTGGCCTCCCAGAAGGATGTATGGAAGGTATGTGCATCTGTTTTTGGCTATTTTTTGAAGCTGAATATAAGATTTGAACAGAAATATGAGAAACAGGGACCAGAGGAAAACTTGAGCATCAACAATTATTTTGTATTTTTAGATATATGTTCACCCTGAAAGATCCTGCAGTAGTGATTTAGTATATCAGTCACTTTAAATAGTGGACAACTGATTACCCAGTTCAATGCAACTGCACTCTGTGCAGTAAGAAAATACTCTCATTTTGTTGGTTCATCTGTTTCTATCATGAAAGAACACACTCATTTCTTATCAAATTCATTGATATTGCATGATGCCATTGCCAGAGCCATGTCTTTCTGCAGATCTTGGATATACTTTGACTCATTCATTTTTATTTTTCTCTCCAGTAATTGATTTTGCATATAACACTGGGATAGATGCAGACCGTAGAACCAGAGTGCAGTGGAAAGATGACTGGATGAAAAAGCCAGAAAAAACTATTAATATATGTAAACCACTGCAGAATAACATCTTTCTGCTACTTTCACATTAATCATGGCAACACATGAGTCAGAGAACTACTTAAAATAACTTTTATAAAAAGAATTTATGCAGCTTATGTATCTACGTGATGGAACATTGGTTCTAGAACTGCATGTGGCCATACTACAAACATATTAATGATGCCTTAAGATAAATAAGGTGATCCATAGGCAATTATAGCATTCTGAGTAAAATAATCCACTCCCTAGAGGGGCCCAGTCCCCCTGTGTCCCAGAGAGGATCAGGGTGAGGTTGTGGTGTCTGGGTAGTTGAGGCAGCAGACTGGGGTTCACAAGGCATATGGCCAGGCACAGCTGCAACACAACTTAGGCAGATACCAAGGATTAAACCTCAGATCAAATTTAATCCAAGCAATGCATTTGAATTAAATTATAAAGTAAGACTTCAGCTCTACACAGTATATCTTTTATTCTCTTATAAATGAAGGACAGTGCAAAGTCTGTTAAGACAAACTCTTTTCATACTGGCCTACAACAACACAGACAGGAAAATCATCTACCTTGTCCTGAACTTCATGTTGGGATTTCTGTCACTCAGAACATGTTAATTCTTTCTTATAATTACATGAAGACCTGCTGAAGTGCACAATTATTGCTTATACGATGCCAATGCTTCATATTTTTTCATACAGAAGAGGCTGGAGTTCATGCTTTTTTTTTTTTTTTTTTTTCCCTTTTTCCCTCCCTTAATAAATCTATAATAATGTTTTTCCAGTAAGCTGAAAGCACAGTTTTCAATCATTTTTTGTGGCAGAGTGGTCAATGATCCAAAAATGAAAACATAGGCCTGTTGCCAGAAAAAAATGAGTTTATTTCAGCATCCCTCAAAATCCAGTCATGCAAGAACACAAAGAAATATTTAAAATTCAGTTCCCACTACTGAAAATGCTCAATCAGAAAAGTTCAGAGATAAGCCTCAGAAGACAAAGATCCAGTTTCCAGATCTGACCAAATCTGCAACATGTATTTTGTCAAGATGTGACAGAAAAAAACCTACATAATCACTTGGTCTTCCTCTTCTATCAATAGCTTGTCAGAGACACAAGACCATTTTTAGAGGTATTAGATTATTTTTAAAATTAGTTTGTTTTTTGAGGGAGGAGAAGGACTCTCATTCTGAGCTTGTACTAACAGTCATTCAGTGGAAAATAAGTGTCATTGCATGAATTGTATCAATGTAGATAGAAAGGCTCTACTTTACTGATAGAACTATTGTCTTCTTTAGGAAACTAGATTGTTTTCTTCTGCAAGGAAAGCTATTATTTCCAGTTCTAAAGAAAACAAACACACAAACAAACACCTTCTAACTCTCTTTGTGGGCTCTCATTTTACAGGTCAGAACTGCAAGGTTTCATTTCTTTCTTTCCAACAGAGAGGTCATGTAAAGTGAAGACTACAGGTATGTTTTATATCCGATATGGCCTAAGGTCATGTCAAGTCCCCACTTTATTCTTTTCCCAAAGCACTTCAGAGCACAAATTTGGGTGACATCTTAAATGCCTAGGTAAAAGATTTGTAACAGTGTGCAAGCTGACATGTTCTGCTCATAATGTATCTATATGATGGTTAATTTTCAAGCAATGTTATGTGATAAATGGACACACTTTGTACTACCATTTTACTCCTGCTTCCAAAAAATATATCCCCTAAAGGCTTTTGAGTCATAGCAGGAAAGGGCTGAATGAACAAATTTGTCAACATTGATCAAAGCTGACATTCATGTTACCCTACAGAGGTCGTCTATGTCAGTTTTCTTCACTGTGCAGTTTTCAAGGCTTCTCATATGTTTTCATCATTGGTGATAAGAATGTTTTGATGTGCATTTTAGATCTATCTTTTAGATAGATTCACTAATATCTGATTCACTAAGTATGGGAATTTCCAGATCTGAACCTTGCCAAATTAATTTTTCAGATAAATTTTCAGCAAAAGGCAATTGCCTACTCAAGTGCAATATGGATAACTCTACCCCTGATTATTTTGACAACGTTGCCTATATACTACTCCAATTTCAAATTTTTATGCTAATCAATTAGTAATCATGAAAATATTTTTGTTTTAGAAAACTTTGAGATAATTTTCAATTAAATAGAAGGAACTCTTTTTGAAGAGCTGTAACTAGACAACAAAGCTGTGAATAACATTTGGTAAATTCTTTGGTCTTGACAAATGAGGATCTATATGTCAAATGGCATGGCATAGAATTTTTAAAGTTCTTTCAGTCATATTTTATACAGTTTTATACATATTGCATGGAGCAAGCATTTCAAGAAAACACATTAAAAGAGAACCTACAATTAAAAAATGCCTGGACATAACCTTTATATTCATGTTATTAAATAAGAAAGACATCAACAAATATTTATGCTTTCTGCATGCAGACATTTCAGATCAGTGACTAAAGCCCATTAACCAAGAAAATGATATCGGCAACATGTAGCTTAGAACAACTGTGAAGAAGATACAATAAGTGTTGTGCAGGCAGGATTAATTTTTAAATTTTACACAGTTAAAATAACCATAATGTATGTTTTCATAGGGATAAATTTCAAAGCAATCTTTCATAAAAATAAATGACTCAAAAAGTGTGTAAGTTAAAAGGCCTTAAATATTAAAAACGAATTTCTAACCATGAAAGCTTACAAATTCCATCAGCTGAATCTCTTAGCATACACTTACTAGGCTAATTACAGCAATAAATAATTACATCATTGCTAATTATATCTTCCAATTTCTATTCTTCTTACTCTCCTTCACCCAAGATGGGAGGGGATTGTTCTTGCTGGAATAAAATCAGCAAATATACACAACAAACACAGTTCATGATCAATTCAAATATTGGAGGGTGTTTTGTTTTGTTTTATAAAGCAAGAACAATACAAATTTAATAATGACAAAGCAGTTGACAACTAATTGTATATTTTTTGTGATTCATCTTCTGTGAGCAGTTGGCCTGGTAATAACATGACTTCTCTCCTGTTTTTCATAAAGGTCTGAACATCCACATCTCCCACTGATTTTGTCTTGCATCTTTGCTTATCCAGCACACCAAAAAATAAAGTCTAGAGGTCATTTGATAAAACAGTTGGACAGTTGCTCCACAGCAACTAATTTGTCATGAAAAAACAGCTGAAGGAATGGTCCCACCAAATGTAAAATAAATGGAAAAAAATGTTCAAAGATTCTTAGGCAATTAAGCACTAAAACTAAACCAAACAAAAAGTCCTTCATCTTAGAAATTGTTGTTATCTTTCCATAAAAATTTGTGAACTGTAAGAACTGCTGGATTTGTGATACAGAAAATCTAGAGAACATCTACGCATTCTTTAGGTTAAACATTTATACTGGTACCATCTTTTGTTTTTGAAGACTCTGAAAAGAGTCTTAACATTCTGTTAAGAAAGAACTCCTACTTCTTTCTTAACATCTAGTATGAACTCAACCATGTTTGATTTCTGATCTGATCTAAAGATTGGAGATTCTAGACCCATAGTGCAACCACACACAAATTAGAGACTGGGTAAAAACCATTGCTTCCCATTTCTCATGATATTCTGAATTTAAGTGTGTTTCTGAGTGTGAACTTGTCTTACTGAAGCTTAATTTGCTTAAGTTACGGTTCTGTACATGTAACATAAAAAATTGATGTTCTGTGGGACTCAGTGTTGGTATTTAAGGAAATATGCAATGGATTTGCAGGGTAGTTGAACACTTCGTAGTGAAATGTCAATGAGGTGGAAAATATGGTTTTGGGACATGGTAACATAATTACAATGCTAATCAAGGACAATGTGAGACTCTCCAGTAAAGTTGACAAGCTTGAGAATTAATCCAGGATTAAGCATTTCAAGATTACTGGTGTCCCAGTGAGGAAAAGCCTAAGAATTTAGTAATCTTTATGGCAGCACTTCAGAAAGATGAAGTAAAATATTTATTTTGGAATAATTTTGGGCTGCATCACCATAATAATTTGTGTCTGGCCACATCTTCATAGATTCTCTCAAAAGTAGTCCAATTTTCACAGAACACTTTCTTCAGAAGCACCACCACATGTAAAGGAAAATCCACACTGTTTATGCACATGCAGATACTGATACATCTATTCTCAATCCTCTCTTACATGATTTTAAAAAACCTCCTCTAGTCAAATATATATATATATATAAAACTATCCATGCTAGTTTGAGTCTTGAGTCTGTAGACCAATAGTTAGACCCTGGAAACAGAGCAACTGCAGAAATTAACACTTTTGCCCTTATCAGCTATTTATTGCTGTCCATTAGATAGGTCATCAGATTTCAAAAACAAAATCACAAGGGATTTATATGTGTTATCACTCATGCATAACTGCCACAGAAAGGCTAATTACACCTTTTATTCACCATTATCATTCCACTTTTAAAATCCAGCTAAATGATAACAATTATAAATATAAAACATGCTTACAATTCAAATTTTCCTCTTCACATAAAAGCCAGTTCAGCATAATTATTTTTCTCCCCACTGAAAAGCATGAATTGATGGCAACATTCCCAGATGAGCATATCTTTTTATTGCCTCAAACTTTTTCTATGAAGCATCATTTTATCTTTTCATCTTATTGCTTGTTACATGGAAATTGAGGTTGACAAATGACACGAGTCTCAAAAAGTGGAAGGCTGTATTTCTAGCTTTTTCAGTTAACCCCACAATAGATAGCACCTGTATCACAGGGAGACTGAAAAGATATTTTATTATTTTCAGCTAGGAAGAGTGTACTTAATTCATACTTTTATGACAAATGTTACTGAGAAATTATATGATTGCATTCTACTGGAAAGGCATAAGTTGTTGCTTTTTTAGTAGTATAAAGGCCTAAACTGGCATGACATTTGAGCCTGATGCAAAGTCTGTGTCAGGTCTGACTGATGTATGTCTGCATGTCTTTTGCCAACTGAAAACAAATGTCAACTACTGTGATTGTTTAGTAGTCATAGAATAGGTTTTACCATAGGAAAAGAAAGGGGAGGAGTAACAGTGTAAAGTTTACATTTAATTTCCAAAATTCTGGTATAAATCAAAGTAAAAGATAGTGCAGGTTTACTTAGATTAATTAATTTATTTCCTATTAGATGTATTTTTTACCAATGTCAGAAAAATGAGTTGTATATTAGTATTTAAATAAAGATGGGATATGAGGTGAGGCAGTGTACATGAAAAGGCCTGTTGATAAATAAGAAGTGAAGTGTGGGTAGTTATTACACTTCAGAGTCTGTGGTCATAATAAACCAATGCCCCTACTTCCTTTAGGCTGCCAGCTGCCAGCTGAGAGGGTACTTTGGACCTTCAGGAAGAAGATAAATAACTTTAATATGTAAGTCATACTCTAAGATAGAGTTTCTCCCTGTCAGTGACATATTTTTTGTCAGAAAATTCTGTCAAAGCCTCTAGAATGATATATTATTATTTATGCATCCAACACCAGAATCCAAGTACTCATTCTGGTATTAGACACTATGGTGCATTTCAGGATACTTGAAATGTTCCACAGATGGACGTATTAGAATCTCAACATTCTAAAAAGAAGAAAGGGAAAAAATGTGCTTGACTGGTTGTGATGAAAACTATCCCTTGATCAATCAAGTGAATGAGCTGTATCAAAAAAAACCCAAACACAGCTATGTACTACAATATTAGTATATGAAGTAGAATTATGGATATCCAGGATGGGGAAAATTATGCAAGGGGTACACCTGAGTCACAACACCTCATTTACCTACCCGTTATTGGTTGTAAATCACAGAACAGATTTAAGGGACTTGAAGATAGATTATGTCATCCTTTTGAAGATATGAGAAATCAGAATGAAAATAATATAGTGTCCATTCCTATGCTGGTTTTGGAAATGGGGAGAACTTCTTTTTTGAAAAGCAGCTAAATATCACCAAATACATATACAGGTACTGTGTGCAAAACTGTAGGTGGGGGTCAATGTCTTGCTGTCACAGGAGAGATGAAAGGTTGGGCAGAGATAGGTCATAAGGACTTAAAGTATGAAAGCAAATCATTTATGCTTGGTGCAGCAGGGAACGGAAAGACGGTGGAGAGAAGTAAAAAGAGGATTAACAAGAGCTAATCCTAGATATGAAGGTTTGTATGGTTTATGTAGATTATCGCCTCTGCAGTGGAAATGGATTTGTTGCAGAGTGGCACCCAAATGTGTGTATTTCCCGTAAATTGTGAATTTAAACCCGTCAAGCTGTTTTTTGAGTTACAGGTCATCAAAAATACTCTGATAAAGAGCAGTTGCACAGGGAGAGTTACAAGAAGACTTCTGTTATATGCTAAAATTTTATTTCTCTCTTAATTTTGCATAGCAAAATACTTTTAAATTGCAATCAAGCAATGATGAAAAACTTGCACATGCTCTGAAGGCCAGTGACCAGGCTATGAAATACCACATGTTTGAAAATAATCCCTTTTTAAATATTCTTTAATGAATTTAGCATCTTTTGTAGTCACCTCATTAAAAAAAAAAAAAAAAATAAAGTTTCAAGCAAAGACACCTTGACACCTTGACATTAAATTTATGTTTCACTTCCAGTCAAACAAGAGTAAAAAATATAAAATGGTCAATGTGCATGTACATCTATCTGTCTGTCTATCTATATGTATAAACACAGTGAGTCCTACTTTAAATATTATAACAGCCACAAGAAAAAGATGTCTTCAGAGAGAAGCTGGGAGACTGCTGAGATGCTCATGTCTGTAGGGAATAAGTAAAAGTCTGTTTTCTTCTGAATAAAGGGATAGTACTTGCCAGCTGGGAGAGCTAGGATGGACAGAACCCTGATTCCCTTCCGACAGGGAGTAGCTGGTGAGTCTGACACATTGTCTTTTAAACTACTAAGGTCAGAAAAATTTAAAAACTTACTTGGAAACTTATGTTGTCCCTAACATAGATGTTTGTAGGAAGCTTTTGGTCCTGGAGAGTTTTTAGCAGAATATGGTTTAGAGTTATTACAGTGTATAAAAATGAACATGTCTCTTGTCTTTAAAGGTCAAGAAAATCAGAACAGTATTATTTCAGTGTTCATCCTCTGTGAATTCTGTTTCATACGCTCATACCCTTCCTTTTACAAAAGCAGACTAATTTTCTGAGTAGAATGGCAATTTACTAGGATGTCTGAACCTCCTAATAAACTTCAAAAAATAAATGACTGCCTGATAAGGGTTTCTTTCATTGTGTAGCAATATTTTTACTCAGTTTCAAGGGTAACTGTGTATAATCTAATCCTGCTTTTTAAAATATCCTCCCTGCAGAGATTATGTCAATTAACTACAGAAATACACTTGAGCTTCAAGAGTGTCTGAACTTATGTGCTTAATTTATGTGCTGATCATTTATTGGTATGTCTCAGATATGTCTCATTGGCATGGTATGTCTCAGATGTGTGCTGTTTCTGATGGAGTTTAATGTTTACTGAATGTCACAGATTTTTTTGTACTGGAGAACTATTCATTAAATTATTAATTACATAGCTGGAGCATCCCAGTTGGTTTAAGAGATGTTTTCAGAATAATATTTATATAATTTATGTTGGATTTAGAAGCACTGCTATTTTTCTCTCAGTTGTATATTCTGATTCACATCAACATGTACCAATCTAAAAATGCCATAGATGGGGATGATGGGTTTTTCTTGTTTTCCTCTCGTTTCACACCCTAAGGCCTCACCCAAGAAGAACTGAATTTCTGAAAGATAAATTTGTAGAAGGCATTTGCAGGGTTTATCTGGAAAACTCTTGACTCTTAATAAAATAGTATTATTGTATTTATAACTTGACTTTTCAGGGAATGAATGATTTATCTGTACCTAGTGATACTGTGGTCAGCTGCTGTCAATGTTATACAATATTAAGGATGAGTTACCTCAGCTCTGGTAGAGCTATTGCCTTTTAGAGCTACAGTTCAGTGATTCTTGTTGGTCCCTTCCAACTCAGAATAGTCTATGATTCTGTGAATCTATGATGAACAGGGTCTCAAGCCTGCAATAAGAAGGTCTGGATAAACATAAAATTTAGTGAAAGATGAGGTATCTTTGGCATTGTTCTGAGAGTTAACTTTCCAGAGATCAAGGTTTTCTAACAATGCACAAACCAAATTGCACTTATTAAAGTAAAAACAGATTCATATCTTTCAGAAAATTGTGTTATGCAAATAGTTCTTACTTTACTCTTAACCTTTAAGTTGATATTTAAAAATTATCCTAGATGAAACAACTTCTATTTTACTCATTGGATGTTCAAAATTTTATGGAATCATAGAATCACAGAATATGCTGGGTTGGAAGGGATCCATCATGAAGTCCAACTCCTGTCTCTGCACAGAACACCCCCAAGAGTCACACCATGTGCCTGAGAGCATTGTCCAAATGTTTCTTGAACTCTGCCAGGCTGGTGCTGTGACCACTTCCCTGGGGAACCTGTTCCAGTGCCCAAGCACTCTCTGGGTGAAGAACTGATATCCAATATAAACTTCCCCTAACTCAGCTTCACACCGTTTCCTCAAGTTCTGTCACTGGTCACAAGAGCTGGGAAATCAGTACCTACCCCTCCACTTCCCCTTGTGAAGATCGTGAAGACGACAGTGAAGTGTCCCTCAGTCTCTCCTTCTCCAGACTGAACAGGCCAAGTGACCTCAGCCTCTCCTGATATCGTTTTCCCTCCAGCCCCCTCACCATTCTCGTGGCTCTCCTTTGGATGCTCTCTAACAGACAAATATTTTCCTTATATTACAATTGCAGCACCCAAAACTGCCCACAGCACTGGAGGTGAGGCTGCCCCAGCTCAGAGCAGAGCAGGAGAATCCCCTCTCTTGCCTGGCTGGCCATGCTGTGCCTGATGCCCCCCAGGACAGGGCTGGGCCTCCTGGCTGCCAGGGCACTGCTGACTCATGTTCAGCTTGCCATCAATCTGCAGTTAAAGGCAATCCAAAAGTATTCTTTTTTGCTTGCTCACATTTTTTTGTTGTTCTTTTCTGGACCAGTGTTTGTGTACTTGATTCTATATATCCACCCACATACATACAAACACAGTTTTTATCTCACTTAAGTTTATTTACTGCTTCTTGACAACTCCTTAGAACTGAGAAAATATCATTTACTGAATTCTTTAAAATCAGTTTTTACATATAATTTTCTAATAGTCATGGGAGTTCACATTTGAATTTCTATAATTTGTATAAAATAGAGAAAAATCTGCCAATGTCTTGCTTTATCGAGGTAATACAGTTTAAACTACTAATCTATAGCAAACTATTGCCCAGTGAGTTTCCCATCAGCTTCATATTATTTTGCCTACAGAAAGAAAGGTATATAGTTATCAAGTAACTGTGTAATCTTGTCCTTTTAGATGATATTCATTTTTGGCACATCAAAGCTGTAGCTGTCACCTGTACCTGGTTTGAGTAAGCCAACATCTTATTGTTTCGGCTTTTTACCTTGAAGATACAAACATTTAAAATAGTTCTTATAGAATTTTCTAATAAAATCATTCCTTCTTCATTGTTTGAACACCTGACCCAGTGTCTGCCTATTTCTTCTTATTCCTCTTATCTGCCCAGACCCCTGCATTAGAAAGAAATTTATGAAAACTGTAAAATGAAATTTTCTCATTGAGTAGTAGCCTTATTAAAATCTGAAACTGAGAAACAATTGTATTTGTGCTGTCAACTTCCTAGTATCACATAATTTTTGTAGTCAATATAATGCCTAACAAGCTGAACTCTCACTGATGTTCAACACAGAGAGTTGATAGAACCACAAAAATTATTCCTGTCTCCATAATATTGTACATTAAATGCTTTTATAATAGATTTTCAACATATTTACATAATAATGCCTTCAGATGTAATGTTTGCCATATTAATGTAATGTTTATAATTTGGGGAAGGAAAGAAGACATATACTAATGGTTTTATTTTTCAGAATTGAACATTATGATTGTGCTTTCTCAGCTAGCTTTACTTCATCAGATTCATTTGCAAATGAAAAAAAAAGTGAAAAGTATGAAAAATTCAGTGTAAGATGTGTGATTGCACTGAGCACTTTTTTAAGTCAAAGCATTGCATACAATCCTGTTGCTTTATCAGCTTGCTTTCTATTTAAGAACAGTGAAAAATAGGCTATTAAAATATCATCTAAAAAAGAAAAACAGTGAATCCAGATATACTTATGAATCATTACAGCTTTATTGTAAATGGAAACAGAGTTGAAATAAATGTTCTCTGACCTTTCCTAGTGAGCTAGATTAACAACAAAATTAGAAATAGCATATATTTCTACTGAGCTTTAGAATCAGCTCCAAACTGGTCATAGATATTGGTCCTCTTTCCTATTCATTACTTTAAAATTCTTTTATTAAAGTATAATTCTTGAAAACAGAAGATTCCAGAGGCAAGTATTTAAGGATCTAAGTTCATCAAATTTTTCATTAAAGTCAGATGGGCTGGGATTCTTGCATATTTTTGATATTTCCAAAAATGTTCATTTAGCTCTCCACTACAGATGGTATTAGTAAAGGACAGAAGGGATTATAGGATACATTTTTTGTGCCTTCTTCTCAGGGGTATTTGTTTTTGGACCAGCCTTAGTCAGAATGTGATAATGAGATTAATTATTTCACACCTATTACCCAATGTAAAACTAAAACTATAAAATGTTCATTTAAAAATTATTTCCTGCTTCCATCTAGCATTACAAGTAGGTTTGTGCTGAACATAGGGTTGATAATACAGATATATTTTTGTTGTTGCTGAGCTGGGATTACACAGAGCCAGGACCTTTTCTCCTTTTCACATTGCCCTGCTGATGTTGAGACTGGAGGTACATGGGAGGCTGGGAGAAGACATGTCCAGGACAGGTGACCCAAACTGTCCAAAAGGATATTCCAGACCATATGTTCTGTGTGTAAAGCGGGGAGGGGGGAAGAAGGAGGAAAGGAGGGGACATTTGGAGTGATGGCTTTTGTCTTTCAAAGTCACTGTTCTGTGTGATGCAGCCCTCCCCTCCTGGGGATGGCTGAACATCTACCTATCCATGGGAAGGAATTAATTAATTCTTTGTGTTGTTTTGCTTGTGTGTGTGATTTTTGCTTTCCCTATTAAACTCTCTTTATCTCATCCCACAAGTTTACCTTTCACCCTTCCAATTCTCTCCCCGATACCACCTGGGGGAGAGTGAGTAAGCAGCTGCATGGGGCTTGGCTGCTGACTGGGGTTAAAGCATGACATAAATGCGTCACATTTGTTTTTCAGAATCAAACTGTGTTCTCTTATATTTAGCATATTCTCCTGAAAAATCTTGTTTGTTCATTATGCACAGCCTTATTGAGAAGCACCGTTTGCTGTAACTAACATTAATAATAAGAAAGTCAAACAGCACCCACTGTAGCCTTGCATGATCCAAAGTTCTACAGTATTTTCTTGTCCAGCATGAAGAAATAACTTTAATAGCTTGGATTCTATTATAGTGAATTGATAAATGTGGATTTGAACTCTCCACATTGATATCTATAACTACCATTCCTCAATAAAGAGCCAACAGTGTTCAAGAGTGTGATTAATTATTTATTTACTTAGATGGGGTTAATTGAGATTTCTTTTAAATGGTTATTTTCATCTGAATTCGAAATATGGTAAACAATAACTCTATATTCCAGAGTTTTTGGTCAGGTCAGTAAAACAAGCTACCTCTTTCAATATGATTCCCATTTTTGGTGCATCAGAGAGAGACTCTACATGCTGGGCAACAATCCAAGCTAGGTAACAAAATGAATCTAGTTCTATCAAGGCACTTAAAGTCAAAGTGAGCTGCTATTTTGTCAGATGGTGGAGAAACAAATCCACCAGCACATAATGATTGATTTTTGCCTTCAGAGAAACAGATGGATCAACTACATTACGAAAGAATATGAAACATAAACACAATGATTTAACCTATATTATCAATTAAGCTCTTTGTATTTAAAACTCTAAGCCTATTTCCTCATCAGGTGCAGGATTCTTAGAAAAAAGTCAATAAATAATAAAAGGAGTAATGTGTTGTGTGTTGTAAAATATGAAAAGGAAGATATTATTGTGATGTACACCACCATTACTAAAAGTGTTCAGATTATAGACAGTGTGCATATTGCAATAATTTAGTAAAGATTTCTGAATTCTTAAAAAAATTATGTGTTGCCTTCTAAACTAGTCTGTATTTTTGTATTATATACTATTATTATGTAGCTATTTGTTTTGTTGGGTTTTTTCGTGTTTCTGTAACCAGTTGATGCTTGGTTGTTTCTTTCAGAAAACTAAAATTAGAGACTCCTGTGTGGTAAATTTAAGAACAGGTGCATCAGATCCTCAGATTCTTCCAGTTAGCAAATTTAATTGGCATTGGATCCTGTGCAAGAATTACTCTTTCTACTACAGTGATAAAGAACATTCATTCCTCTTTAAGTTACATACATCAGTCGCTTATCTCTGCAAGGTTATCTGAACTTATATTTCACAAACAGGAGAAGAAACAGCGGAAAATTATTTTCTTCATTAGTACAGAAAACAGTATGCAAATTTTACTGTAGCATTGCCTTGTGTTTGATTTTGTACCATCAAAAATAATTAGCTCATAGCTGAGGTTAAAAAGTATCTATTAGGTAAGACAAAGGTATAAAGAATGTGCAAATCTGTAATGATAGAAATGTGAACCATCCTGTTGACACCTCTTGTCATTTTCTTTTAGAAGTACTCTTTCTTCATGGGGAGTGGGGAAGGTGATAGAGTGTTTTTCTAAAAACTGTATTTTCTCATCATGAAGCTTGAACAGAGAGATATTTGCGTGTTGTCCCTCCTGTGTGTGTACATGTGTATGTATTTATACAGACACATCCACATATACAAATGTGAGAGGTCCTATCAACTCCTTTGGAGGTGATATGAGTGTTCTAGGGCTGAGAAGAGAAAAGCATCTCATGCTACTACTACACACACATTTGAAATACTGTATTATTGGGATGTTTGTAATATCCATTTGTGTTTCCCACAGTCTGCTCCTCATAACACTCTAAAGCATTAAGTGTATTGGCCATTTTCACAGGAACTAAAAAGAGGTCTCATACTTCTTGAAAATGAGCCATTAGATGCAAATTGCTGCTGCCAGTGAGAAAACAGAAGAGAGAACCCAGTCAATATTTTCTTCAGAAGAAACTAGCCTCAGCTGGTTTCTTCACAGCAGTTTTTCATAAGAGCCTTCCTATGAAGGCTCATATACTCTTCTACTGGAATACATCAGGTAAAGCTTCAGGGAAAAGGAATGCATCTGGAAGAAGTCTTCATTAGTTCCACTGTCACAAATACCTGGCCACATTTGGCTTTCCTACTTTGAAAAACTTTCTGTAGGTGAACTTCTGTAACCAGCAAAGAAAAGACTGTCCTCAAATCATACTTCACTTTGTTTTAAATTACAGTGCTATATTCCTCAGATCAAACTCTGAAACCCTTTGTTTTCATTGATCTTGTAGGTCATGGCATAGCATGGTTGCAGTATACATAGGGTCAAGGACAGTATACTAGCATTGCACATAAAAAAAAATATTCCTTTCACCCTTGGATATAAAACGTAAGAAGGCAGTAAGTATTTTTAAATTTAATTCAAAGACTGTCTCTCTATGAACAAATAAGCTATTTTGTAACAAAGGATTGCTGTATGAACCAGCTTAGCCCTTGACAGCTTATAAAGCCCTACATACAGAAAGTAGTAGCCAACAGCAATAGAGGCAATAGAAATCTCAGAGCCTCCTGCTATGAACTGAAGATAAGAGAATACCAGCATGACAAAATGTGCTAGACCAGGCACTGATGAAAGTGTCTGAAAACTTTGGAAAAATTTCTACTACTTTTTGGGTCAGACATTGGTTTTCTTTCTTTTGTTCTCTATGGTTATGTGTCCATTCTTAACACAGATAGGTTACCAAAGTAATCAACCCTACAGCAAAGAACCTGTCACTTGTCAGATGCGAAGTCCTAAGAGAAACAAATCCAGGGTGTAAGTGGTTGTAGGCCTTTCTCCTACAATCTTAATTCCAGGCTCCTTTAAATTCTTTTTTCCTGTTGTTACCTTCCCTCCTTACTTATCAAATCAATAAATTGGCTTGTACATTTAATAAAGTGGTTTAAGGAGTATATACCTTTTTCTGCTACCCTAAACCTGACTAAATAAACTGTCCAGTTTTTAATGCAGAACATTCTTTTTTCCTTTCAAACACTACTTCCTATATGCTCAGAATAAATTGTTTTATCTTAAAACAAACAAAAAACCCAAAGCCAACAGCTCCTTCTAACAGCTTATCTCTCTTTAAATTCTTTCTTCTCTGATACATATTTTACCGTAATTTTTTTTTGCTTTGTTTTGTTTTGTAGCTGACATGGTTTAGTGCTTTTATTATTTATAAATCAATGTATTTACTAAATCTGCATTAAATGGATCTGAACTCTATTTCTCTTACTGTAGTAAATAATTTTTGGCATGTACCTGTATCTAATTCAGAAATTAAAAACATTTAAAGTTAATAAGAATTAGCACAGACCTAAGGAGATAAATATCATTTTAATTACCTCATTATTGTGTTGGATATTGAGCTATGACAGTATGCCATAGCACAATCTTTAAGAAAAGAAGGAATAAATTAATTTTTCTTATTTATTAAATAAAAGTATCAAGGTAAAGTTATAAGATTATTCTATGGAAAAGTGCAATATCCTATTTATCCATTAACTTTAAAAGACATTATTATCACTTCAAGACGCTTTTATGGATTTCCAGAAGGAATAGCAGATTGAGAGGAGGATGTTCTACAATAAATTATTTTATATATACCTAATTTTTGGAGTAAAGTAAAGCAAACTGCCCTTCTTGTGTCTGATTTCTTGTAAAAGCATGAGAGAGAAGACTAAAAAATTGAGATATCTGATCTGGAAATTCTCAGCTTTACCAATATGCTTGAGTTTCTCTATAGGTGAAGAACAAATTGTGAAGTTCCAGGCAAGCAGTGTACTTGCTCTACTACTATATGCATTTTTATACTGACGAAACACTAGAATTGGGTAAAAACCATAAAGCACAATGATCAAAAATTGTTTCTTCTGAATAATAGATTGCCTGAATTCAGGCATACTTACAAACTGTTCCCATATAAATCTTAATATAATAAAGATCTTGTCATTTAAGCATTAATATAATTGCAGTTAATATTAGGATGCTTATTTGAAATAATTTTCTGAACCTAATGAAACAAAAATTGAGACTAAACTTTAAATTTTAGTTAAATAAAAAATTATTGGATATTAAGGTAAAAGATATTAGAAAAAACTGGTCCCAGATAGTCCAAAAACCGGTCCTAGGTTCTGGCAGACTTGGTGAGGGATATTTCAGAGAGAAACTCCTGGATGCCTTTAAGTACACACCTCAAATGCTACATCTACAGTTTCTACCAGTCTGGTCTTATTCAATCACTCCAAAAGTGATAAAGCACGTGGTAAATAGCATCTTGTTATTTGTCTGTCTGTTCTTCATGACACCAACAAATCTGCAGGCTGGGAAGGAAGAAACCATCCCATGGCAGTCCTGTGATATGCATGTTCTTTGATTTAAATATAATTCTGAGCTGCATTTACATGAAAGTAAAGAAGGCTGGAAGATTGCCTAAGTAAATTAAAGTTTATGAGGTAAGGAATTCAGTTGTAAAGTAAAATTTTTTGGTATTAAATCACCCAAAAATTGTCAATATTTAGGTGGAAGAGTATGGTTAAGGACTGTCTAGATTCAGACTTAATTTAATGTTAGCTTACAAATGGTGTTGAACAGCTGCCAATGGATTCTCCCACTGAGAAATGTCACAAAGCAACTGACTGTGTTGTTTTGTTTCTAAAATCTCTTTTATCTTTTCTGTCTTACAATAAATATATCCAGTTGTACTCTTGCTCGAAAATCATTTATCACTAGAAAAATAATTTCTCTGTGCAGCCCTGAAATTGAGACAATCACACTACTTTTTTTTTTAGTTCACTATAATTTGAAATTGGGATATAAACAAGCTGCATTTTATCTGCATCTCCACCATGGTCAAAGTCTAAGTTGTCAGATTTTAGAAAATTACCTAGTGTCTCCAGCTAATTTCCTTTGTTAACAAAACTGAGCTAGGGACTCTAAAAATATATCAGGACTCCTAACAATGTAATTGTTTTTTTCCCAGGGAATAATGTATGAGAGAAGATAAGAATTTTCATGCTGGGATGAGTCAGTCCACACATTACAGCAGTAGCCTTCAACCAAGAATATATATTCTCATGTGTTTTACATGAACATGGAAAAACATTGTGCTTAAACAAATGTCATGAAGAAAGAAATATTCTCTGAAGGGTAAGGAGACCTAATGAAAACCTTGTGTGATTTTTCCACATATTTGATGGCTTGAAGGGAGTTTGATATTTCTGAGGGTTACAAAGTTGTACTCAAGTCATCAGGACTCCAGCTGAGAATAAAGCATGTGCTAATGAACTGCATAGGCTGTAAACCAACATTTGTCGGCTTAGCACCCCATTAACAGAGATATTTCATAATCACTTTCACTTCAGTCTAGAAGAAATTGGTGAAAAAATTGACTATGTTAGTATATGTCTCAATTACTTTAATGAGAGAAAGGGTCATTAGTTGTTACACACATTTTTAAGGCTTATTAGGTACCTTCCCTTAGTTGTCTAATGCTCTGAAAAATGTAACATTCCTATATTCTTTACTAGCACACTTTGTGTTGCAGACAAAAAATCTTAATTGTTAGGTTAGTGAGAAAAATTGGCTGTATTCTTTAGAAAAATCTGAGTATCTGCGTATCCAAGCACATATATGTAAATATGTATCTTCGTATAGATATACACAGTGAATTTTTATCCTATTTTTGATTCACTTGGGAGTCATTGAAATGCAGAACAGAAAGAGATCATGAGAGGCTGTGATGTTTGTATGATCCTGATTTCAGCTGAAATAGAGTTAATTTTCATCTTAGATGGGTACAGTGCTGTGTTTTGGATTTACTGTGAGAGTAATGTTGATAACACAGTGATATTTTGGTTGTTGCTAAGTAATGCTTACTAGAACTTGAAAATCTTTTCAGTTTCCCATGTTGTGCCAATGAGGAGTTGCACAAAAAGCTGGGAGGAGCCATGACGAGGTCAGCTCACCAGAACTGGCTAAAGAGATATTCCACACCATGGAATGTCGTGCTCTATTTATAAATTGGTATTGAATTGAGCAGGAGATGCTCAGAGAGAGGCTGAACATTGATCAGTGGGTGGTGAGCAATTGTATTGTGCATCACTTCTTTCTATCAGGTGTTGTTCTGTATAATCTTAGAATGACTTGATTTGAAAGGAACCTCAAAGATCATCTAGTTCCAATCCACCTGCCATGGGCAGGGGCAGCTTCCTCCAAACCAGGTTGTTGAAATTAACTCCAG
Source organism: Cyanistes caeruleus (assembly GCF_971803275.1). NCBI lineage: Eukaryota > Metazoa > Chordata > Aves > Passeriformes > Paridae > Cyanistes > Cyanistes caeruleus. The sequence continues at coordinate 80,040,902 of NC_141701.1, read as the reverse complement.
CCTGGCCTTGAGTACTTTCAGGGATGGGCCATACTTCTCTGGGCAACCTGTTCCAGTGTCTCAGCACCCCCACAGTAAAAATGCCTTCCTAATATCTAGCCTAATCTTTCAACTTAAAGCCATCACCCCTTGTCTTATTACTACATGTCCGTGCAAAAAGTCTTTCTCCAGACTTTTTGTAAATTCCCATTGGCTACTGGAAGGCTCCTGTAAGTTGAGCCCAGACCTTGTCTCTATTCTGGTAAACCCCACTCTTTCAGCCTGTATTCATGGTGTTTCAGAGATGTTTCAGCTCTCTGATCATATTTGTGGCCTTCCTCTGGACCCAGTCCAGCAGGTCCACATTCTTCCTAAGTTGTGAGCCCCAGAGCTGGATAGAGCACTTCAGGTGGTCTCACAAGAGTGGGGTAGGGGGGGAGAGTCACTCCCCCCCAGCATGCTGGCCCCACTGCTCTTGATGCAGCCCAGGATACAATTGACTTTCCAGGCTGTGAGTGCACACCACCAAGACATGATCAGCTTCTTGTGCACCAACACCCCTAAGTCCTTCTCCTCCAGGCTGATCTCAATCCCTTCATCTCCCTGCCCGTATGTCTGCTTGGGTTACCCCAACACAGGCACAGCACCTTGCACTTGCCCCCATTGAACTGCACGAGGCTCACACAGCCCCACCTCTTAGGCCTGACAAGGTCCCTCTGGATGGCATCCCTTTCCTCCGGCATGTTGACTGCACCACACAGCTTGGTGTTGGCAAACTTGCTGAGGGTGCACTGTCGGTGTTAAAGATGTTAACCAGTGCTGGTCCCAAAACCGACCCCTGAGGAACACCACTCATCAGAGGCCTCCACTTGGACATAGAGCCTCATGACCACAGCTTGTTGAGTGCAACCATCCAGCAAAATCCTTAACCACCGAGTAGTCAGTCCATTAAATCCGTGTCTTTACAGTTTAGAGGAAAAGATGTCACACAGGACAGTGTCAAATACTTTGCACAAGTTGTGGTAGATGGCATTAGTTCCTCTTCTCTCATTCTTCATTGCTGTAACCTCATCATAGGTGGAAAAGAAATCTGTCAGGCACAATTTCCTGTTAGGGAAGCCATAATGGCTGTCACTAATCATCTCATTTTCCATGTGTCCTAGCATAGTTTCCAGAAGCATCTCCTCCATGATCTTGTTGAGCACCAAGGCTGACAGGCCTGTAATTCCCTGGTTTTTACCTATTTCCCTTTTTAAAAATAGGCATTATATTTCCCCTTTTTCAGTCACCAGGAACTTCCCCAGAGTGTCATGTCTTCTCAAATAAGGTGGATGGTGGCTCAGTCATTTCCTCAGTTGACTCTCTCAGGATCTTTGGATGTATCTCATCAGGTCTCATGGACCTGTGTATCTTCAGGTTCCTGCAATAGTGAAAAAGAGAGTGGGAGAACGAAGAATTATCTTCTGTAGTGGGAGATCAGGTATAAAACTCTCTTTTTCACTACAATTATCAATACTTTTATAAATTAGTAGTAGTAATAGTAGTAGTAATAATATTAGTACTAGTAGTATCACATGTATTTTGTTTCAGTTATTAAACTCTTTTAATCTCAACCCATGAGGTTTATTTTTTTTTCTTTCTCTCATTTTCCTCCCCACCAGTGGAGAGAAAGTGGGAAGTGGAGTGAGTGACAGACTGACTGATACAGAGTTGCAGGTTGGGGTTAAGCCATACAACTATCAACTTTCATAACATATTTTTGTTACTTGTTTTAAAGTTTTGGGTGATGGAGATATTATAACCTTTAAAGTACATTTCATTAAAGTGTATAATTACATTTACCATAAGTCTTTTTCTTCCTTCAGATTAGGACATTAACCTGCATTATTCCCTTTCAAATCCATTATTATCATTCTATTGGCAGTGCATATGGAGAACAGATTATACTCTTTTGCTTTTTGTCTTTTATGTGTTTAGAGATTTAACATTTCTCTTCCAACCTCTCTTCCAGATAGACTACTTCAATTCTCATTTGGAATGTCTGATCAATCCCATTGTTTTTCTTCAAACTCTTTTAAATTCATCTGCATATTTCAAATATTTATGGCTTGACATGTTACCACAGTCACATGAGTGGAAGTACAAACAGACATGACTTTTTTTGCAAGAAAAAACAAAACTATAATTTTTCCAGAAGTATGAATTAAGCAGTTCGGTTCATACCTCCAGTCAGAGACTGAAATGTTATGGTTTATCACTTCAACCATTTTTTTTGAAGGACTTTTGCCTACTATGGCAAAGTTGTTTAACAAAAACTACATGGAAGACCACTGCACCCTGAACATGGCCCCTGGGCTGAGGCCATGTTAACAGTGAGTTAAAATGCTTAAGGCTATTCCAGATAAGAAGAAGTGACACTATTATTTTAAGCATATCCACTCTTCGAAGTAATAGATAAGGCTGGGAGGAAACTTTCACAGGAGGATCAAACTCAGCAGTTTCAGGGTGGAGGCCATGCCTCCAGATTTATCTGCAGCAAGGCTTGCACAGACCCCTGCGCCCCTCAAAGCTGGGAGGAGGGGGGTCTTTGGTTTGAAGAGCAGCCTCTGGTCAGCAGCAGTGAACACCCATCATCCATTACACAGACTGGCTCAGCTGTGAAACCACCTCCCACCCTGAGGAAGACACATCCACAGGACATGCATGTGAAGGGGCAGCAGAAGAGGTGTCACAATCCATCAAAGACCCCTGGAGTTCCCCCAGACTCATTCCTGAGGCCTTGCACCAGAATGCTGCAAATGATCCAAAATGCTTCAACAGATCCACACTCTTGCAAGACAGACGGTCAAACTTGCCCTTCCCAGGAGAGGCGCCAGGGTGTTACCCCCTGGCCTGAACATATATTAATCCTTTGGATTCAATGCTTTTCGGTGGGGGACCCTAACCACCAAGAACATCAGGTGGAGGGGATGGACAAGACATTGTTTGGACCCATGAAGTAGTGATATGTTTTTTTCTTAATATGTCTCTGTCACTCTGCCTGTCCATCTGCTCCCCATACCCTTTTCTATTTCTTTCTTTTTCTTTCTCTTTGCCTTTTTTACTGTTAAATAAAATATATAATTTAAAATAAAATATATCAATTTTTTGGTATTAACATTTAAGCACGTTTTGGTTTAATAATATTTTGGAGAATAATTTTGAACATAGACTATTTTGAATCTTTGAATATTAGTAATCCATAGAGAGCTCACTTGCTCCTCTGTGATTAGAGCAGTTCTTGATGTCTGTTTTCCCCCATACCCCTCATTTCTCAGTTCTGGAATTTTCCAAATTCACAATGAGTTCTTGTTACAAAGAGACAACAAAAAGTGAGTTGAAGCTTCTGGATGAAAGATGAATTCTTGTAATATGTTACCAAATGAGCAAGTAAAAGTACAACATTAAGTGGCAGAAGGATGGATGGGTAGGAGGAATATCAGGGATATTAATTTGTTTTCCTTTGATGCCAGGATCATTATGGAGCCTGGAGCTGACTCCCTCCCTGTGGAGCGCTAATTTCATGTTCATCCCTTAGCTGGGGATGCCTCATCCTTACTCAAGGCAGAGTAGCTTAGATATAGGTGGGGGTTTCTTCACTCTAACATGTAAACTTGGTCTAACAGAGGTTTCCCTGTCCATGGCAGGGGGTTTGGAACTAGGTCTCTTTCAACACTAACCATTCTATGATTCTTTGATTCTACTCCTGCTTCATTTGTAAACCTCACTGCTGTCTAACTTACCTATCCGTCAAGTCCTTACCTGTGTGATTTTTGTGAAGTCCTTCATGCTCATCTCAGATCTTCACCTGTCTGCTTGGTTCTCCTGGGTCATGCCACGGATAACTCCCTTAAGGGAGCTGATCCTCTGCTTAAACTACTTTGGGGTGGAAATTAATAGGGTAAATCAGCATACCCAACTCTTTCATAAGTGAAACAGCTGTTTGTTCCCTCCTTTCCACTCCTACATAAGTAGATCCCAAATTAATTTTGCAGTGTTTATTTCTTTTGTTGGGTTTACTCCTGGTGAGGGCAGTGTAGAGGGAGAAAGAGGAGTGGGGTCTAGATAGTAATCATGGTTTTGCTGTAGCAACTGTATTCTGTGTGCTGGTTTGCATAACTTAGCTAGAAAAGCTTAGAAACATGCCAAAGTGCTTCATCTGCTAACTATACAAACTGAATAGCTGCTGATAAAGCTGTATTGGGTGACTTATTTCATTTTAAAGCAAGCCATCTAACAGGATTTACATACTCCCCTTCTGGTGGCTGAGATAATCTGACTTCTGAATGAGGGTGAGAAGCTTATGCATATGAATAAGAAACATTTGTTTATTTAAAGAGTGATTGACAGAAGGTCAAAAGATAGATCTGATGTGATTTAGATCATCTGTTGTTTTCCAACATCATCTAAAGAGACCTCTCAGATTGTCCCAAGGTCTGCAATACTAAGGCTGTAAGGACTCTAGATTTGATGATAAAAAGATTGCAACAGCATGAAATAGTAACATTTCCCTGCATATTTAGAAACCCAGAAACACTTGATAATTCTTATGACTACCTTTCATAGAACTTTTATGACCAAAGTTAGGAAGGAATGTTCTGGTCCGTGCATGTGTAGACAGCATAGATGTACAAAGAAAAATTTTTTATTTAATATCATGGAGGGTAAAAGAGAATGGGAGCTTTTATAATGACCAGCAGTTTAGCTGCCTCAATAAATTTTTCAAGTTACTCAGAAAGATACCAGAGCTGGCTCAAGACCTCTTTCACCAACATAGAAAAAATTAAATTTTGCATCTCTATAGATGAGAATCTGAGAATGGCTGGAGCAGGAATACGAAGCCACAGGGAAGCTGTGGTGAGCTCAGCTGCTTGCTCTTGCTCCTGCTGCCTGGCAGATGGGAAAATGTGAGGAACAACTGCTCCCACACCAGCAGCTGCCACTGTTGCCTTCCCACTTTCCAGAACTCTGGCATAGATAAATCTTGTATTGGGGTCATGGATATCATTCATATATCCATTTTGTCTATGCCAACAGCCACATTTTTTCCCTATGCATTTGCACTACATATCTGTTTTCTGCACTGAATTATAACTCTGATGTGTGCATGTTTGCAAAAAGAACCGCACTGGATCATGCTACCATGAAGTGCAATACCAGTTGTGTTCTTTAAGATTTTGAGATTTTTAATGCAAATTGCTATTAGCTTTAATACCTTTCTATTAGTCTTTTCAGTTTGTATCAGCTCTGTATTCTGTTTTTGAAGCTGAATGAAAAAGAAATGAACAAAAGGTTTCAGTTCCATTTGTTTCCTGAAGAAAATATAGAATTAATAAAGGAACATTTCATCTTTTGCTTCAGCAAGCTGATAAATTTAAATACAGTTCTTCTCTACGAAGACCTATTCAAGTTTACAAGCACTGAATATTTCTGTGCACCAAGGGTATGTTCTTGAGAAAATTCTGATTAGAATTTGAGTTTCTTCCACAAAATGAAATTCTTATACTTGTAATTTAGATATTTTTCAGTCACATTTTGCATTTACCATTTACTCAAATGCCTTCTAGCAACTGTCATGTCCATTGCACTTTAGAACACTTTTGTCAGTGCACATGGCATTAAACATTCCCAAAGACTTTTCCAATATGTAGATACATTTCCATGATAGAGTTTTTATTTCTTTTAGTACTCTCTGGAATCTGAGCTTGTTCTATCAGTAATTGCTTTGCTATCTTCTTCTCTGACCGTGCTTAACTGAGCTTAGAACCATATTTAAATATGTTTTTTCTCTAGGAAAATCTGTTCTTCCTTGGATCTGCTTTTCATTAATAAGGTTTCAGAAGAGTCTCCAGGAGGTGTGTTTGATCAGAACCCCAGCACTTTGTGCATTCTGGCTCTTTATTTCATGTATTAATATGAAATCCATTCCATGCTTTTGCTACTTGCAGGAAAGAGGAACACCTGTTGTTTTCAAAGACATTCCAAAACTTCTGGTTAACTGTTTTTTAACCCATCATTGTCAGTTTAATATCCATTTGTATCATATATATTTATGATTTACCTTGTAGACCTGTTTATTTTTCCCAGAAATTTGATTTGGAATGGAAAATAGAAAAATATATACTCCCCATCATGCATTTCTAATGCATGATTGATTGATGCATGATTGATGATTCCAAGATTGATTCACTTTTTCAAGTTTTAAAGCCAGGCATGACATTCAAAGTACTATGGAATTATGCAAACAAAAATATGTTTTTCCCATGTTTTAATCAACTACAGCTACTAATAAAAGAATTTAAAAATTCTATTGGTTTTCAAAGAACTACTCAGAAAAAATAACATGGGAAGTCAAAATAGTAGGTTAATAATCTTGAAATGATGCTATCTCATCCAGCAGCACTGGGTGATATCAGTTTATTTCTGAATATTGTCATCATAAGAAATTAGATATTTAAGAATACTGGAAAATTAATTTGTGGACATTTGAGTGTACTGGAAAGAAAAAAATGTATGAGTTTATGAGTTAGGCAACACAGAAAAAGGGAAAGAATATTTCAAAATATGTTTTACATATATCAGAGAAAGATATTGGAGACTGCAAAAACATTATTTGAGGTTTACTTGTCTCTAAATTTTAGTGGTTTTTTCCTTCCAACTCTGCACCTTCCCCCACCCAAGCAACTTCATCCTGTATTTTTTTTTTTTTTTTTTTTGCTAGGGATTAATGTTATTAGCATTCTCCAGCTGGGAGAGGTCTTCATTTTCTGTCATTCACCTGAGTCCATAATTGCTTCTGTTTTCTGTGACCTCATTATAAACCATAATTAGCCATGACATCTTTATGCTACGGCAAGAAGAGTAGAACGGGTCCGTCTGAAACTAATATAGATTTTTTTTTCTTTACTTCCTTTCTTCAGTATAGACAAAGTATTAATGTCATAATCATTATTTGCAGACATATGGTAAAGTGAAAGCTAATAAAGCTTTGCCCATAATTTTCTACCAGGAAAAGGCTTCAATCTTTTGGCATTTATACATTTGCCTCTCTTGTCACATACAGATTAGTTTTTAGATACTCAGAGATTCAGATGTAGAACTCCTACATCAAAGTGCAGTAAGCCTGAAATATGAGTAGAATGATTCAAATTTTTTGCAGAAATAAATATTAATTTATCATTAAGTGCATATAATATTTCCAATGTAAAAATAAAATCAGAAAAACTAGAGGATGAATCACTGGTTATCCAGGAACTTAAAAGTGTGGAAAAACATCTTGCAATTCAAATGAGTACTGTTAAACTGAAAACAAGTTAGGGTAATTTTATAGATAAAAGAGGAAGAATTAACTCCTAAACAGTCATAAAACAAATCCACAAACAACTAAGAGTAGATCAAACAAAAAATACTTCAGAGCTGAATACCTGGGATATGCAGTTTCTATACTTTTTCCTTTACCTTGATCTAATATATTCTGCCAGTGTCAGTATAAGTAATGGTTTATAATGTATTACTTTCAGCAGAGGACATTTCAGCTGGACGGGTAGGTGCAAATAAGGAAACAACAGAAACAGAATATGCAATTTCTTTAATTTATTAATTTTTGTGTTCTCTTTGTGCAAAATTAAGGATATCATGCTATTTTTCTTAAGGTGAAAAAGATCAAAGTCCATCATAAGCACAAACAGAAATTGTTTAACTTTCTCCAGAGAAGACACATAAAATTTTCTTTCTGCTCTCTAAGATTAGAAATATGCTTACTCCTTTAAATATATTTTTGGGATTAAACTGAAAGATAATGAAAGAAAACGTGCATTAAAATTCTAAATTATTCAAGTTTCAATTGACGTAGCAGTTTTCTTACTTTTCTTTGAAAACCTAATAAAAGGTTATAGTTGAAGTGCAACACTATTAACCTAAAACAAATGAGCAAAAGGACTTGCAATTTTGCTACAAGCAAGAGCAAATTTATCAACAATTATTTTAAAATATTGCTCAAGAATTTTACTCTAATTCCTGTTTTACTTTTCTGAAGATTAAATATTCACACATAGAAATGTAATTTTAATGCTGAGATAATTTATCTAGAGAAGAGATAACCATTTGGAGTATCTTCTTCAAATGAGTTCTTCATTATTTTGAAGCCAACGTTTTCCCCCTTTTGAGTCCAAAACACATACTGCAGCTTTCTCAGGTTACCAAGGTCCACAGTTCTGAGTGGTCAGCAGGCCACTTGTCCCTTGGGCCACAGTAGGTCTCTGACTGTGTAAGCCCAAGCATTTGCCAAATATGAAGTGTGTTACTGAGAAGCACTCCCACTACGTTCCCATTGCTATAGTGCTCTTTATAATTTTTACATAAAATAATAAAATTGTGTTCAGTTAAGTAAAATCCTTTATAACCATTGTAGTGCATAAAGCTCAACTGGGTCTTTTCACCAACTGCATGAATACACAAACACAAAAGCTTTGCCAGATTACAGCATGAACAGTGATATAAACTATCTTTGCCAAAGAAAGTAATGAAAAATTTCCTGGGACCAGACTGCAACTCTTATGACATGTTGGTGACAAAGTACATAAATCACAGGATCTATTTAATGGCAGTGGTGAAAAAACTGCAGATGAGAGCTTTCCTTAAAAAAAGATGCCCAGAAACTATCCAAAAAACCTTGAACCAAAAACTACTGTCCTAGTGATAAGATGGTGAAAAGTGCAGAAATGTAGAACACACTATAAGAAAAACCACCATCAACGTGTGCTATAAACACTTTTTGAAAATCCTTTGCCATTTAATTCTAAAAATAGTAAGCACACAAAAGTCCTGAAAATAGACACAAGTATGGTTCACCAAGGAGAATTAACTGCAGATCATTGGTGGCGCAAGATCCTTTTTCAAGGGACTGTTTCCCAGGCAGCCATCGGTGCAGGACATAATATTCAGGATTTAACTTATTATGTGATTGCAATTACTTCACTGAACTCTGTCCAGCAACAACAGTCAACTATTTTTTTACACAAAAACAACCTGTGACCAGTGTTTTTCTTATTAAGCAATTTGTAGGTATAAAGCTATTAGACAAAGGAACTAGTTCAGTTCTGGTGGTTTACTCAGTTACTTTTATGCTCTTCATTTTGACATCAGTTAGAAGTAGCGAAAGCAGCATGTCACAGTTCAGATGACAGTTAACAATAGTAAAACAGTTAAGCTGCCTCAAGCTGAATCTTTTAAAATACAGACTGTCCTTGATGTTCATGTCTAGTGGTTTGCTACCACTGAAAAAGCTGATGGATGATATGTGGTAGCTGGCATTACTGTGCGTTGAATTATTATCCCTTGCCGTGGCAGGCTCTGAAGAGTTTTATACTCTTGAAGTGCTACACTGGAGGGAGACATTATCAATCATTAAAAATGCCTTGCATTTTAAGACACCTACAGAGTGCAAAAACACTGTGATTGATCAAGTAATTTATACTCAATCAACCAGAAAAAAAAATCTGGTGTTTTCTTTTTTCTTTCTTCCTTGTGATGTGTCCATATAAAGGCTGCAAGTTCTTTGAATGTGTGTGTGAGAATTAAGGATAAATATTTGCTCAGATCTGTCTGGAATATAAGTCACACTATTTTGCAAGTATTTGGTGTACACTCTGCTAAACAAAAATTATGCTAGTATCTCAGTAAATGATCACAAGATTCTTTTTCTGCTCTTGAGCAGAAAAAATTTGGTGCTTTTAAGGGAGTGGGGAACTTGGAGATATGAGATTTTCAGTCACTATTTCCTGAGTAATTTATTATTTCTTTTGTAATATTTACTGCTGAGATTGCTATCTCAGAATTTGAATTTGTTTGGTTTTGAGAAAAAAAAAAAAATAGACAAGAAACATGAAAGTAAAGATTTTTGAAGTTTTGAAAGAGGAATTTAAAACACTCATAATAATTTAAGTTTCAAGATTAATCTCTTCCAAGCACACTTGCATTTGAAAATAGGAGATTGTTTTATCTGAGTAGATGGAATCATAGAGTTAAAAAAGTCTTGGACTTTTTCAGAAACACAAGGTATTTCTTTTTTCCACTGCACTTCATGCGGTCTGAAACAACTCTTTTAAACACTTGAACTGTTGTGTAGAAGTTTAAATTTGCCACTTTTTAGTTAGAGAAAATGGGCCATGACTGAAATATATCACCAAATCCAGTTGTGATTTATCTTTTCTCAAGAGCAGTACTATGCTTGTAACAAGTTATTACACTCACTAGCTACATTCGCTGTTGGGCTCTAAGGAAAGAAGAAGAGAGAGTGACCTAGATCTATGGATTGATACAATGGGCAAAACGTTGTTCAATATCAGTAGGGCCCAACGTACAGAATCAGAAGCTCTAAGTCCATTGATCTACAGTATCACGTCTGAAAATGTTCATGTCTCTTTCTATTCCCTGGAGAAAAATAAAAATTGGCCTAAGTGGGCCAAACTTAAACTGGTAGCAGTTCTATTAACGTTTCGAACAAGGGATCACTAATTAAATCAGTGAGAGCTTGTAGGCTTCCCATAGTCTTGTAACACAGGAAGAGGCATAAAGAAAAAGAAACAGAATATTATGGGATACTTATCTGCCTCTTTTAGAGTCTGATCTAATTCAAGAAAAGCCATGAAGGATCCATTCTTTTCAGCATATATTGGTCTTTCCAGTTGAAAGATAGGCCTAGACAGTGGACAAAAATCTCTGTACAGAACATGTGTTTTCTTGCAGAAGGTGCTAACAGCAACCTGTACTCATAGCACTACCCAGGTAGTGTTAGTGTGCTAATGATTTACACAAAGCATAATAAATACAGAAGAAACTGCAAAGAAATAAATGCTTTTGTGATCCTGTTCCCTGACAGCGTCCCACAGGCATGGTGGGCAAGTCTCTTCGTCTGACTGTATGTAGACATTACACACAGTGTACTTGTACTTGATTGACTGGATTAAACCATTCAATCCATTGAGCCATTAAGCTCTCAGTGCTTCAAAATGCAAATGTATCTGTTTGTACATTTGTATTATCAGTCCCAAATAACATTTGTAGTTTTTGTGAGGGCATATGACTGATTTTTTTCTACAAACACACTCAGTATTAGATGATATGGAAGGACTGTAAAGGTTGCCAAAGCCAAAGTACATCTTGCACAAATAAATACAAAGAACTAAACCATTTATTTCAAATCAGCATTTGAGTATGTATTTCTCCAGTTTTATATCACCATCTAAAAATTTTTTGTAGTCTTGGCAAAATAGGATACCAAATGTCAGCACAAAATTCAATTATTGGTCTTAAAATATCATTATAAATCAAATTCTTGAGTGTCATGCTTACACAGTGGCAGAGAGACAGGTGGATGGCAAATATGGAAACTTATAGCTCAATAAACCTCTCCATGTGACTGTAAAGTGACAGGAGAAAAAATAATATTTTTAAGCAATTATAACAGATGTTTCTTCGATGGAAGATTCCTCTGCATACTGAAGTAAAGTATGCTTTGGGATATTTGTTAAGGTCCTTGGTCAATTCTTAAGGCATGGATTTAAAGAATAGTGGGAGGATTAGGAGTGCTTTTCCTAAGAAATACAAATTCATTTTTCTGAATCCATTTGTGCTTTTTTTTTGCTACAGTCTTAAGCCCTGAATTTGAGCTTCTTAAGATGTTTTTTAGCTTAACACTTATGCTACTATATAGGACTCTCTGTTCCTTTATGTCACCCAGTATCAAAACTAATAATAGGGGAAAAGAATCTGGAGAAGGACGAGAGAAGTTGTTATTTATTTGGCAGGCTCATTATGTAGTATTTTCCACTGAAGGAAGAAAAAACTAGAGGAGCTGATGCTTCTGAGAGAAACAGCAGATGCCTCCTCAAATCTTTCATATATATTGATTGAGCAGACAGCAATCACAGAGTAGTCTACAAGCTGGATGTAGATTTCTCACATGGGGACTGATATTTTTTCCCTACACTTTCAGTAACTTGAACTAATATGTTTAAAATCATCAGCAATATTTACTACTGTCAACACAGGATGAACCAAAATGCACCAGATTTACCCAAAATACCAAAATCTCATCTGGATTTTAAATAAATGTTCCAATTTCCACCAAGTTTTCCCAAAAGAATAAAATAAACACAAATTAAAAAAAAAGAGTGCTGACAGATATACTACTCTACTGGAACATATTTCTTTTGTGCCTATTTTATATTTTTTAAAAAAAATAATAAGTATATATTTCTGGGATGTGCATATATTTTTAGCATAATAAAATAATTTTACATGACTTGACTATACACAAACTTCTAAGAGAACATTGTCTCTTTTGGAAACTACTATTCATCTCAATTTCACAGATGCGAACCCATATACTTCCTAGGTATCCTTGTACAAGAATATTCATCTATAGTGATAAAAATAATATTAAAGTTGTAGATGCTAATAAATGGCATGCTTTTAATGATAAAGTGTATTAGTTAAATTATATTACTTTATTAGCAGTACTTATGTCCTCTTATGTAAAGTTACTGACTTTAATATATCAGGTGATTCAAAGCTTTGAAGTGGATATGTAGGGTTTAATTGTATGGGGAATCTTCTAAATAAAAATAAGTTCACTTCCAAAATATTTAGTTATTACAATCTAATTAATTTTTATAGAAATCAGAAGTGTGAAGAACTTCTGAAAACTCGGAAATTTTTTATTTTTATTCAAATATTTTAAAATAAATAAAGACATTGGTAATAATCCACAATATCTTTTCAGTGTTCATAATAAACAAGTCACCTCCTTCTCACCTATTCTTCTCTAGTGGCTAAATAGCTATAGTGTGTGCATCAATACAATAAAGGAGTACCAGAGGAAGAAATTGGTCTGTAAATCTCATTAATTCAGTGATTAGCACAAAGAGAAATTATCCACATGCTGAAGCACAACATTATTCTCTTACAGAAGGACAGGAAGGGTGAGCTGCTGTTTGATATGCAGTATGTGAAATCCATTTCAGTAAACCAAGTGCGTAACATTACTCAAAATTTCTTTTGTGGAAAAGCGCTACAGTATGCTGACATTACTCAGCTTTTATCTTGTTCAGCACACAGACATTGACACATAAAGAATCCCATCTTCCATCTCTTTGTTATATTAAAAATAATAATAAATGTTATTATTCCAGTGATATGCTCAAGTTTTTTCTTGAAAAATATAATTTTAAATGGGTAAATATTTATTGTGTCAGAAAAATGTCAAAAAGTCCAGTAGTCACAAGCCTCCTTTGAATTTTTTCTAGAGTATTAGAAAAAAAGTAAGGAAGTTAGAGGCATAAATCCTTGTAAATAACATCTTAAATCAAAATGGAGGTGCACACCCTTAATTGCCGATATTTTGATACTGGTTTTAAAATATCACTAAAGGATTTTTGTCTTACATTTTGTTTATTCAACCTTCTGCAATTTCAAAAAGCCTTGAGCCAATGTTCCAAGGAATGCAAAAACCTCAGGAAAATGTTTTCTGCAGTGCTGTAGAGCTAATTGTCTGGTGGTTTAGGAAGAGTATTTGGTTGGTCCATCCACAAGACATCAGCAGAGCTGGTCTCAAATTTATTATTTTTGTAACTGAGAAAACAGTGCGAATGTATTTAGAAAATAAAAAGGCTTATGAACAAAAGCCATCAGTAGTGATTGCCAATATTTTTCTAGTTGCTCTACCAGCAGAAATGAGCCACAACTTCAGCCCAGGTACTTGACAGAACCTGATGCAGATTTCTCCTTGGGGGCAGTGAGGCAGAGCAGCCTGGCATCTGTATCATTAGCCATTCTAGCAGCAGACAACTCTGCTGGGAATAACTGCTGCAGTTGTTAAAGCCATAAACTCCCAGATGGCCATATGAAGTCCAGGAAAATCATGGCAGTGGTATTTTGGGTGGTGATGGCAATGCCCTTGTCTGAGTTGCAGTGGATGCAGCCATGAGGTTACCTGTGGGAAGCGCCATAGACATATCCAGGTGAGCCAAGGAAGCCGATAAGCAGGGAGCATAACATGGGAGCAGAATCCAAGGCAGAGCTCTGACAAGTACCAAAGGTTTGGCATATGCCATGTTCGAGGGATGGACTGCTCAGTAAGCAGAAAACTCAGTTATGCTCACTTCTTAGCACCCACTAGGGTGGCAATGGCAGCAGCTTGACTATGGATCTGACACTGTTGCAAAACTTGCTCACTGTTGTGTGGTTTTTAAAAGAGAACTGTCCTCTTACTAATGATTAAAGATGTTTGAGTGTTGGGGTTAATATAAAGCAGATCCAGTGTGAGTGAGCTGTGGTCACCACCGAACATTATCCCACAGAGGAAAAAAGTGTCTCTGATGAATTTCTAGATTTTTTTAGACTGTAAGTGGAAAAGTATTTAAAGTATGCTTCCAAAAGAAACCTGAATTCAACAGGACAGTGCTAGTGTTTGAGATTGCAAAGTAATTACAGCAATAAACAAGTAAGAAGCTGAGAATCTTCCCTCTGACGCTGATACCTAAAGAATGAATACCTGAAGAAACATTCTTGCATGAAAGCTTTTTGTCTTACCTTTCTTCCCACTCATCTTCTTTACCCTAAACATGTCTATGATTTTGCTTGCAAACTACAACATTAAATCTATATTCATATGTTACTAGGGAAATGTTTTTATTATAATAGAGAAGACTTTAATTCCCACAGAGAACTTTATAAAGGGTTTTCTTCTGCAGATTCCTTGGGAAAAATAGATATTTGGATTAATTCACTAGCTTCTAGAATTATATATAATAATGGGTAACAGGAAGGAAATTAACAAAGAGAATCTCACCAAATTGTAAGTTAGTGAAAACATTCAAGTCTCACACTTTGTGCTGTAGTATTATGTATGTACAAGACTAGACTGGCAGAGCAGGCAATGAACCTGGATTTCAGGAAGAGTGCTTCAAGAAACTCGATTCCCTGTGGAACATAAATATTTTAAGGACAAAAGTGAAATATTTCTTAAATCTAGGACCAAGAATTGGGTCTTATTCCTGTTTGGGTTTTGTCAGTCTAAGAGCTTAAACTGTCAAATTACTACAGCAAAACTTAATTAACCATACAACTAATTTTTGTTGGTTGGTTTGTTCATTGGTTTTGGTTTTGGTTTCTGCCAGACTACGCATCCCATCACCAATGATTTCAAGGCAGTGCTTACATGGGTATTGAATTTTAAATAGCATAAATGTTAATTAGGATGCAGGTATGATTTGCATGGAAGATCTCTCTCAAAAGAGTAACTGAAAGCTTGAGAACTGCCAAGGCTGTAGCCCAGGTGAAACCCTTTTCTAGCAGCAGGTCATGTAAGGTCCAGCAAAAGGGACTGTAGGCAGTAAAAGTAAGCTGATGGTCCTGTAGTTTTGGATGTTTCTTTCAATTTCCAGGTCCCCATTGTGTAACACCATTACAGACAGCATAAGGGAGCTGGTGCATATGCCAATCTCATAGAATCCCCTGAATCAGGGGTATTATTGATACATGCAACGTCAGAATAGACGGAGTCATTCAGTCAATGTTTCTATCAATTTTGACAACAAAATTTTGGTATTCATCATAGCAAGCACTGAGGACAGGAGATAAGTCATTGTTTTGCCATTGTATACAATCTTAATGTGCCCACATCTTCAGTTTTGGTCTCTGTATCTCAGGATTCTGCATTTACTTATGAAAATCAACAACAGTTATAGTAGCTTTACTCTTTCCCAACCATAATAGTCAACATAGAGTGTACCTGTGTTTAAGACTGAATTTTAGATAATGCCAGTGCCTTTTTTGCTGCCTTTTGAGCTCAGTATATGAGAACAGAATTCATTTTAAGTGTAAATTTAAGTGGTAAATTGTTTCCTACTTAATATAAATGTTGGAAGATTGTTAATTGATTCTCCCAGAAACAAGAATTCAAGCATTGCTCTAGCTACAGGTGAAAATAAAAAAAAATAAAATTTAAAAATCATTAAATAATCAAGAAAAATGTTTTATAAAATGGATAAGCCACAAACAGTTTAATAGCTGTTAGGTTTATAAAATAAAATTTATTTATTTTTAATAATATGTAATGAAATCTTACAACTTGGTTCTTTCACCTACTTATCTCTTCCTAGAGATTTATGCCTCCTATTATAGCCTGAGAACACAAAGATTTCAGCTGAAATTTGGTATACGAGAGGTGAAAGCTTGAGGGAGAAAATTACAAGTATAGCAGAAATAAAATCTATTCAGGTCAATCATATGCAGCAGATTTCCAAACATGGTGGAATAAAAAAATTTTTAGCAGTCCTATTGTTGTGTCTGAACTGTTGAATAGAAAACCAGCATCAATTTTCAGTGCAGGAATACAGGACCTCTTTGGAAAAAAAAAAGACATCTAATCAATTCTACCTGTCCGTCAACTGCTTGGCTGAAGGTCAAAGAGAATCTCCAGTAAGTTTGTATCTCTTGTACCGGGGAGCCCAGGCCCAGTATTCCAGATGTGTATCAGCAGGGATGAGCAGAAGGGGAGGAGCACATCCCTTGGCCTGCTGGCTACACTCCTCCCACTGCAGATGGGGATGTGGTTGGTTTTCTTTGCTACAAGCATGCATTGCTTGTTAATGCTAGATTGGGATCTAATAGGACCCCCAGGTCTCTCTGTGCTCAGGTGATTTCCAGCTGTTTGAACCCCAGTGTTTACTGGTGCCTAGGTTGTTGTTCTTCAGATGAGGAAGATATTGAAATGGATATACTCATGTGAAGACTAAATTGATTAAATTCTTGCACATTACCTGACAAAAATTCCTGTGTAAAGTGAAATGTGGTTGTGCATTAAAAAATATATTTCGTCCTATAAGGAAACATATAAATAATCCCTCTACCACTGTGATTTAAAAAAAAATAAAAAAAAAAAAAAGAAAGTAAAAAGCAAAACACAAAACAAAGACCCTGTCTGTTATTCATTTAATCTGAATTTAATCTGAAGTTTATTTATGAAAGTTGTTTATTTTGGAGCCAAACCCAGTAATTCCTAGAATGATTATAAGCTCACTAAATACCCTGCCACTAATGGGTTGACTTCAATAAATGAGTTAGGATGGCAGTATTAAATCCTTTGGGGAACTCAGCAATTAAGCCAGTATATGCAATTTACTAGACCAAAGTACTTCATCCAAATCCTATCGGTAAAAAGCATTCCCCATTTTTTTCACTTCAGACTTCTAGACGATCCTCTTGAATTCTAAGAGTGTCCCAACATCCCGTTTTTCCCTGCAAATCTGGGTCACCTTATCCACAGTACTTTATTGAAGTGTAGGATGTAGAGTACTTTCTAGACGTCCCTAAGTAACTTTTCCAGCAGTAAGTTTTAATATGCCTTAGAGCATTAGCTTTAAAAAATATGACAACAATTTATCTTCTTAATTTTTTCTCCACGTGTAGTTTTTACACTAAAACCCATATAACTAGATAATTCCACTTCCATAGCTGTTAAATTTACCTTTATCAGTCTCAAAGGATGTTTTTGGGTTTATTTTCACTTTAAATGACATGTGGCTATACAGAAGTCTTGAACTGGTAGGAGATAGAATTCTTTGAAGACTATGTAAGTGTTATTAATTAAATAACATGACAGTCAGCAGTGTTTTAATTAATTTTCTATTTGTTTTTCTTTTTATTAATCATTGACTGGTTTGGCCCAGAAATTTCTATCCAGAAATTGGTCACAAAAAAGACATGGTGCAGAGCACAGTAAGAACAATGACTCTTCAAAGTGTATCAGTTTATGACTGGAGTGTTGCTGTCAAATCTCTCAAAGACTCTGTTAACATGGAATTCTAATTATTTTAAAATATCAGCAAGTTTAAATATACTGTTACATTGTTTCACCTCATATAGTGTTGGAATGAACTTCCTCTTATTTCTCTGTTACGCTGTAAAAAATAAGGATATTTAGGATGCTGCACAATGTGCTAATGTTGGGAATCCAGATTGTATTTTTTAATTATTTAAAAAGCAGCAATGGATTTAGGCCAGGACTCTGTATCTCTTGGACTTCAGCAAAACCTGGAATAAGGCAAATCAAGTGGACATAACTAAGGTTTACAAGTGGTGACAATTCACACCACATTTAACTTATTTTTCCTAGTTATTTTAATGCGACAGATAGCAAAGGAGGCTTAACTATGGCTTTTATAATAGCTTTCCTATTATTCAGGCTTCCTGGGCTTGGATAGCAGTTTATTCCAGACCAGTCCAGCTTCCTTTGCTTGATCATGCAGAAAAGTCGTAATAATCCTATTGGTAACATTACAGGCTGTTGCTATGGAAATTAATGTATTATCTCAGAAAAATGACAGATGGGTTGAAGAGGGAACAAGCCCATACTTAAACACTGATCCTTACATGACTAACTAATCCCTAAACGGATGTCACTTAGAGAACAGCTAATTTCAAAGACTTTGCTGAAACCATGTGACTAAGAGGAAAGCCAGAGGACAGAGGCTATGCTAAGTATTTTGCTTCAAAATTGTTGCATTATCTCTATTTCATTTCCACTTGTTTGTATTGTTTTTCTTTTAACATGTTCCAGACAACCTGTAGTAGATCAGGAACGACCAGGAGATAGCAGGAAATAGCAACATTGCGTGTGAAGCTTAATAATAACAGCTTCTCCTCATCTGCCCCTCTGTGAGTGAATTATGTCACTAAAAAAAGAAGTAGACAAGGCAGCCTCATTGCAGTAGTTATCATTTGGTGATACAATTCAGATTAAAAAAAACCCCCAGAAATTAAAGAAAGGCAGTGTGCCATTATTCTGCCATCACACAAAGGGATATTGTGCACATTTTAACTCTTTAATCATTGAAGCTTATTCTTCCTCTTATTTTAAACAGAAACATTTGGGCTTTTTGCCCATATAAGTGTAAATTGGGGTAAATTATGGACAGCACAGCATACAGCAAGTGGAATTTGCACAGGAAGGCCAAAGCAAGAGTGTAGGTTACAACCTCCTCTGGGGCACATATGCTAACAGTGAACTGGATCAGGGTAGCAGAATGAAAAATGAATAGACTTTAAAAGGAGAATGGGATGACTATGGTATGAAAATTTTGTTTAAGTCTGACAAGTGATTGCAGCTTTTTCTTTAATATAGAAAATATTTTTTTCCAAGACAACAGAAGGAAAAAATACAAGGCTAGTTTTTTTTTTCCTCTTAAGCAATACTAAATGTCTCCATTTTGATAATGTTTTCTTCATATAATTTCACTGTTTCTTATGAATCACGTAACAACACGTTCTTCTTGTTGGTGATTTTTTTATGTTTCTGGCTATGAATAATGATGTTGCAACAACTGTCAAAAATATACTATTGTTAAATACTTAGAGTACAGAAAGACCTGGCTGTGCTGCTGGCAAAATACTGAGTATTAAAATTGTCTTCTCATAATGCTCTGAGTAGTAGCAAGAATAAATAGATATGAAAATGTATAAATCTGAGTCATATCAGGAGATAATACATCATTGCAGAATTATAACAAAATAGGTATCAAAAAAGGGATTTAATTTTAAATCTCCAGAACTCAAAACCAAGACCTCAAATATATCTTTTTTTTTTTCACAAAACCACACTATTTCCCTAAGGAAAAGTTATAATTTGAATTACTCAGAGAAAAAAAATACCACAGCTATGAAAGTTAAAGTTACAGATAATATTCCTTCATATAATAACACTTTGACTTAAAATTCAATAAAAGAAGGCAACCAAAAATCCCACAATACACACTCCAGAGGAAAGTATTAACAAGCAGGATTAGAAAACTTGGGTTGATGGGCTGTGCCAGACATTTATTGTGCAACCACACACATAATGCTCTTTGGTACCTTTGGAGGTTTTGTTGGTTGGTCTGGTTTTTTTGTTTGTTTGTTGAGTGGGGGGCAATGTTCGTTTTGCTTGTTTGGAGTTTTTTGTTTGTCTGGTTTTTTGGCTTTTTTTGTGTGTTTTGTTTTGTTGTTTGGTTTTGGTTGTTTGGTTGGTTGGGGTTTTTTTCTGTTTTAGTTTTATTTTCATTTCAGGTTAATCAGGTAAATATGGGGGTTGTCAAATTCTGCAGTTTTATGTAAACACCAGCTAGGGCCACAAGGGAATATAAGAGAATGAGTCCAAATGGACTAGTGTGGTTTCTGCTAGGTGAAGTCATAGACTGTCAGGGCCATTACAAACACCAAATAACATTGCAATTGAGTAAAAAGCAAAGCTGAAATCCGAAGAAGAATGCAACGGGAAAGGCAGCACAAAGTGGATCTGGGTTGTCTTTGTTGCTCCCTCTAAGGAAGAATTTCCCCATTTTTTTTTTTTTCCTTATATAAAGGTTGGAGGGTTGTTATGTGGGTCAAGAATAGCATTAGTAATAGTACTTTGATCAGATTTGTAATTTCTGTTTCAAAAGGAATGGTAATTTTTAGTCCTGTCAAGGCAGATATAGCAGTCTAATATTTGTGACACCACAAGTTGTTGATATACCTTTCTTCCAGGGAGCTAGTATGCAGGTCATTTTAATACGAAATAACATTTTTGATAAGTTAACGTCTAGGAAGCAGAGCATCAACAGATGTGTTGACAGAGGGAAACAAAGAGAAGCAGGAAGAATTTAGTGTCACAAGTATTTATTATGCAAGATGTAGAGTGGAGACTTCTGCAAATCATACGCTAAAGCTGCCCTGTATTTATGAACAGCATTGCCTGGATATCTTTCAAACTGTTACAGAAATGCAAAA
The DNA here is from genome assembly GCF_971803275.1 of Cyanistes caeruleus. NCBI lineage: Eukaryota > Metazoa > Chordata > Aves > Passeriformes > Paridae > Cyanistes > Cyanistes caeruleus. The sequence goes on along the minus strand of NC_141701.1, from coordinate 80,020,076 downwards.
GAGATCTCATGCCTCAGCCATACTTTCAAATACAAGGTTTTCAGGATACCAAAGGAGCACTGTAAATTTTCCAGCCTGAAGTTACATCTTACAAGCAAATAGCAAAAAAAAGGCACTGATATATTTAATTCAAACTTTTTTGTTGTTGTTGTTGATTCTAAAGCATTGTCAATGAATTTGTACTTTAAAAGTTTAACTTTAAAGCCAAATATTCTGTAATTATGTCTGCAGTGTGACATTCTGAAATTATTGGATGATTCATATCATTTCGTGGAGGTTTAGGTCAGAAAAGCTACATGATTTTTTCATACTAGGATTCACAGCAGAAGAGCTTAAGGTCTTCAATACTTATCCTAATTTACAAGGCAGAATTTTGATAAAATATCTTATATGGAAGTGTCAGTAGAACAATTTCAGAACAAAACATTGAAATGAACAGAAATGTAATAGAAAAAAAATCCCACAAAACAAAAAACAACCAAAAAAGCCACCCCAAAACAACCAGAAATAAAATAGTATTAATCCCCAAAGTCTAAAATACTCAAATAAAGAACTATCAGATTACAGCTTGCCGTGAGTAAACCATTATTTGAAGGGGACTAGATTATATATGATAATAAAAAGGTCTATAGACCAAAAACATTGATTTCTGTACTGAACAAGCTGTTAGAAGCCATGTAGGAATAGAATTATGTACCTTGATATGGGACATTCTGAGGAAGATTCAACAATGACTTCATTGCGTAAAGTCTTGAATCAAAATCTGTTGAAGTTTTATGACGTCTTTTGGATAAGATTTATTGGGATGATGCTTAGGTTTCCAATAAACTTTTATAAGTTATCTTAAAAGAAGTTCTTAAAGAGATTAGATCACCGTTGCCAGAGGATGGTAGCTGTCTCAGTTTTGCAACACAAGGTTTTCAGGGAGAAAGAGAGAAAAATAAAAAATCAAACGTACAGAAAAATGTAAGTATTTTACAGTAGACGCTTCCCACAGAGATCTTCAGGTACCTGTGCTGTGCACAATACTACTCAAACTACCAATAAATAATGTGGGAAAGGTGAAATAGGGAGGTAACAACAGCATATTTAGAGTAGAAAATTAAAACTGACTACAAAGATACTCAGAGGAATCAGAGTGAATGACTCTGATAAAAATGACAGTCAAGACCCAGCACTGATAAATGCAAAGCAATGCTCATGCAGGGGAAAACAGTCACAATTACACATATACAGTGATAAACTTGAAAGAACTATTAACATATCATTCTTTCAGGAAACAGGTCTTTGTGTCATTTTGGATGGATCTATGAAAATAACAGCTCATTATTCAGAAGTAGTCAAAAACCCAAGTATGATATTTTGGATTAGCTGGAAATAAAAAAAAAAAAAAATGAGCAAACTATTTTTGTTTTGTAATTTCAATCTTTGTTGGATCTGAATCTTGGGTATTGGCTACAGCTTCAGCCATCTTCCTCTCAAAACCATGTAGAAGATCCAGAAGTGGTGCAAATTAACAGAACAGATCAGATACATGGGGAGCTTTTTTTGACAAAAGATTAAATATTCCCTGATCTTTAGTTTGGATAAACTATGAAGAATATAAGATATACACAACATACAGGAAGCTGAATGTTTTACAAAAAATGAATAAACAACGTTTATTCTCCATTTTTCATCAGAGTTGATTGTACAGTGGCTGTAGAATCAGCAAAAAACTCTTATGTGAAACTGTTTTGCACATACGTATAATCCGTCTTTGGAATTCATTGTTACAGGAAGTAAATATGAAGAATTCATAACAACCTGTTAAGCAAATTCATTGAAGAAATGCCCACGTATTAAACATGATTCTGTGGCTGCACCCTCAGGAATAGTGAACATAACTCCCCGCAGGAGTGGGAAGTCTCAGGGCCACCATCAACCAGATACCTGAGCTGGGAGAGAAGGATTCACTGCTTCCTGTACTCCTAATCATTTATCACAAGCTGCAGAAAAAAGCAGAAGACCTTCACCCTGGCCTAGTATGCTGGTTTTTACATAAGGGGCAAGCTGTGGGAAAGTTTTACTAGAGTGGTATAAAAGTACTGATCTCAAATACACAGCAGTCAACAGCGGGAATCCCATCAGTGCCAGACGCTTTGACCCAGACCGACATCTTCCTCTCCACCCTAGAGCTGCCATCACCTGTCTGGAGGCACAGGAGGAGCAGCAGCCCTGAGAATCATTAACTTTCACTGAAGACTTTGGGAAAGGCTTCACAAAGTTGTTCTTGGCTGAATTCAAGGCTGAATTCCACCCAATAGGATAAATCTACTTGCCAGCAGCACACATGGGATGTAACAGTGAGGGGAGCAACCTTCAGGAGACATGTCTCCTCTGTGCACTCTCTAAGCACTATGTATTTTCAGCATCTGTGAAGAGAGGATAAGTTAAAGCAGGCAGAATATAAAGTTTAACAGCATGGAACATATTCTTTTTTCTGTCAGATCATTTTCTAGCTGGCTTTCTGGCATTCATCAGTTTTGTTCTTTGTGCCTGCTTCATCTAAGGTGTTTACATTACAGGAGTATCACACAGATATTTTGTGTTATTTGGTTCAAGGCTGTGAACACAGATTTGTAAGCCTTTACTCCTGTACTTACTCATAAGAGTAAAGATATAATAGAAAAAAAAAAAAGATACTATATTTTAAAAGGAAAACTGTTGGTTTAATTTAGCTCCATCTGCTTTAATTATCTCTAATAAACATCTTGGTATAATATCTGAGTGCTAGTAAGTGCAAATTAAGTTTCACTTAGAAAGATGAACTCTCACTACAAACACCAGTGTAAAGAGCTCCCCTGCTTTTAAACATTCTGTGTAAAAGATTTTTTTAATCTTTCTCATTGATCACAACTTTAAACTCTTATCATCAAACTGAAAGCTCATGCTCCTTTCTATTACAAAGCCTAAGATCCCTGGAATTTGCTAAGAATAGAAGTGGTATATCTTCAAGAAAAACATAAATTGTTTCGTAATTTAGAAACAGAAATCAAAGTTTTTGCCCCACACACTCTGTAAGCAGGTCTCAGCCTCTAAACCCATAAGAACATAAATCTTCTTTTATGGAGCAGAGCATTTCTGAGCACTGTGTAGCTATGCCTTGAAGCAAAGGCAGTGCCCTACATTGCAAGCTGTGCCACCAAACCAACTCCTCTACAAATGAGAAGGTAAGGATTGAAAGCTACTTCTGAAAATAGTTGAAGATTCTACATGAGATTTTGCAAAAGACCCTGAGATAGAATTTTTTTATCTTCTTGGAGGGTCAAAAACTGTATTATACCAGGTCTGGAATCCAGTCTTCTCTATACTGAGGTTTTGCAAGCTGTCACTTGCTTGGGGAACTCTTTCAGCTGCTTGACCTCTTGCCTTGGGCTTTGGGGGATTTTAGGCAAACATGTTTTACCTGCCTGCTTTGAGTATTGCATCTCCTCCAGTTGTATATAGAGAGAACTGGAAAGCATCCGAGTATAGAAATATCAGGGTTTGCAGTCAGCAGGTGCAGAGGTGAGCCTGGATGTCACAGCTCCAGCAGCTCATTCTCCTCTCTCACTCATAACCATCCCTGTGTGTGCTCATGCATGGCTGAGGCGTGGTCCCCAGCCACAGATGTCTTGAGCTTCCCATTGCTCACTCTCGTTGCTCTGCATCCCCTTTGTCTCCTCCACTCACGCCCTCTTTACGTTGTGACATCTGCTTTCTTTTTGATCATCAGGAATATGGTAACCTTGGCAGAGATCACTTTAATCATAGTTTTCCTTAAAAAAAAAAAAGCTTCACTGAAACTTCAAACAGACATTTTATGAGACATTTCTGACAAAGTCAATACAGACATCTTTTCAAAATTTCTTTTCTTTGGAAAAAAAATTAAAAAGCATCAAAAAGAAAAGTATAAAAGCATTCATGTTTATCTGGGTGGTTTGCATAATCAAGATCACTTCAGAAAAAAATGCTATCATCCTTTAATTTCCTTTAAATCTGGAAATATTTGAGTTTGAATTATTTTAAAACAGCAGGATGAGTACAAAATATAAGAAGTGAAATCTTATCTAATGAACAATTTAACAATCATAGCGATTAATACATACTGGTTATGTTTTTTAGAATTTATTGTTAGTTTTTTTATTTTTCTGGTATGTGTTTGCACTCTTTGAAAAGGCAAAACATTTTTTGTTTAAGATAAATATTCTGAGAATAGGAGAGCTGTTTAATTTTTTCTTATGCTTATTTACATCAGAATAGTTGTGTCAAAGCCCACACCCTGAGTTAAAATATCCCAAAGATTTTCAGTTTCATTTCTTTGGCATGCAGGAGCAGTTCCCAATGGAGGATTTTTTCTTCTCCCCCTATTTTTCTTGGCCCTTGATTTTCATTCTTACTTATCTGTCCAAGTAGCCTTGGTTGTTTTCGGGGTTTTTTGATGTTAGAGCTGTTCCCATGTTGCTAAGCAAGTTCAGAAATATTTAAAGGTATCACCAGTTTCTTCAGAACATTCTCACGCACACCAAAAAAATTCTTCTTCTTCTTCTCACATTTTCAGTCTGTACTTTCACGGATTGTAATTCATTTGAGTAGTCCTTATTCTACCTTTGTGACATTCAGAAAAATGGAAACACTTCAATTGATTTCTAAAGAGATTTTGTAGCAAAAAGTAAAGTCATTCAGAGGCAATAAAATACGGACCAATAATTTTCTATTATCCATCTGAACATCCTACAATCACTGTGAAAATGTCTTATTTTCTAATAATGAAGTTATCTCCTAAGAAATCAGTTTATAGAAATCTTATGAATCATAAAATTTGAGGACTCCCTTCTTAAAATATCCCATTTGCATACATGTAGTATGATAGTGTTAAAAACATCACGGGGAAAGGAAACAGAAAGTATTTGCAAGCAAAGTTTCAGAACTGAAACTGTAAAATTCTGGATGCAGCAGATAACTTTTAAACCTAGAATCAGTTGCCTCCACGTGTGGATTCAGCCTATATCCGCATGATGTGAGAAAGGCAGTGTGAAATGCTTCCTGCTTTGGAAAGTGTGTGTATATCTTCAGGCTTTACGGTCACAGTTAATTTAATCTTTGTTCAGGTGCAATAACTACAAACAGTGCTCCTCCTGAAACACAGTAATTGCATTTATTAACTAATAGGGATGTTTATAATAGAATAATTAATTCCTTTTTCCAATAGAAAATACATTATATCTTCACTCAGAAATTCAGTTTAATTAACCTAGAGTTATAATTTCTGTGGCCTTCAAACCTTTTTTTTTTTAATGTTTTTCATCTAGTTATGAGTTGGAAATTAATATTATACATTTGGCCTTATACATTTCTTCAAATGCTACTTCCCCACTAGTTTTGATGAAATTGTTATGCAATCAGACAATGAAAACTGAAGTTATTTGGCCTACATGAAAAGAAAGGTGGGTAGGGAAAACACATCTGAAGAACTGATGAGATACATTTCATGAGCATATATTTCTTCTTCCCATCTTGGTAATATCAGACCAATAAAAATGTTACAATAATTTTTATTCAAATTATAAGCTGTTACTATTAATTAATAATAATATTACTATTCCTGATTTGGTAAAGCCAGTTATGATGATTTTACCAACTGATTTGGCCAGAAAATATTTTGAAACCCTGAAGCTATACCGTTAAAAGTGTTGTTTACACAAAAAGAAAAAATAATGATTTCAGTCAAGTCAGACTTGATTGTAGCACTGAACTCGTGGACTTTTGTTGTTAGAAGTGCATTACATCTCTGACATAGATACCAATTCTGGTTTTTTCTAACATATCTTGTCATTCATGCATTTAAAATACCATCAACCATATAATCTTTCTTTTATTTTTCACTTAAGAATTTAGTCTTGCCACTCAATGTCTCTGAAATCTACACTGGACTTTTTTGATAGTGTTTCATTTTATATGAAAGCCTCATGAAAAAAGCATAAACTTTCTGGAAATGCATGCTTTTAGATTTTTTTGGAATATAGGTAATTCCATCTTTGCTGTAGAGATACAACATTTCAGTTTTATTTAAGACACTTCAGAACACAAAAATGTAAGAGAACTTATGAACTGTCATTTGTTGTCAAGTTCTTGAAACATGCTAAATGCATGACTAGAGAACAGCCATTTTTCTCATGAGGTTAAATGGAATGAGTTTCACTGACCATTGCTGAGAGACACTCAGGAATTTTCAACTTCAATGTCCATTTTCCTTAAATTCAGACTGTGGGTATTTAGGACTAGCACTCACCAAGCAAAGGTTGGACATAGTTGCTGTTCCATTATTACACACTTAATGTAATACATCTAAGAACAAAACTAAAATCCACTGATTTCTACATTCTTATATAGCTATGATCTCTACCTAAATCTAGTAGTAGACAAATTTATAAAAACAAGTAGTTGTCAATTTTCTACTCATCATTTACATTCTAAAAAAAAAATAAAAGGAAACCCCAATTGGGTTTTTTTAATAGAAAGAATACATAGAAAAATTTTAAAAGAAGATGGGGTATCATTGCTTATATTAAGCCACTCCCCTAACACCCTGAGGAATATGACATTTTATGGGCACTGACACAAACACTTATATTTGTTCTTATGAAACAACTGTAGAACGAAACTGAGAACTAAATAAGAAAGGAGAACTTCATTAACAAGTAGGAGGGTCCTATACAACCTGTAAAAAGTCCTCCCAAGAGGACTGAATTTCACTGTATTTGAAATCCCAATCTAAGAACATGACAAAACTGTCTGTTATTACTGAAACCAACAGGCCTTTTTCTTGAGTTCTTGTAATTCCCTTTAGTGCTACTGCAGTGGGAAAAAGACTTCATCTTGCCTTAAGGCAATAGCTGTCATAAAGGAATCCTCAGAGAATGTATGGCTGCCTTACCCAATAGCACAAAGAAAAGATAAGTCAATAGGATTTACCTGTAAGCACCTGACATAGAATCCTCTTTCTCCCATCACTAATACTACCTTATCCTTCCCCCTCTGCCACTTTGAGATTGCCAAATGGGAAAGGAGAAAGTAGACAGTTTTACTTCTAGAGACTTAGATGTTAGATCTCCCTGAACTATTATTGCTGGTCAAGATGCTAATTTCACATCTTAGCTCTAATTTGCACAAGTATGTGACACTTCCCAGAACAAGGTTAGAGTTTTAAGATTTCCTGTCTAAATGTTGATGCTGTTCAGGACCTCTTTCCTTCTTTGTCACTTCTCAGTTAAAATAACGTTATACCCTCCACCTAATGTTTTCTTTTCACTTCCTTTTAGCCATTTTGTTTCAAACTGCTATCAAATCTTCCTTCTCACTTCAGACACTGATAGGAATAACTTTCTTTATAACTAGTTTATTTCCAAAAGGTAAAAAAATACAGCATTATTTAAGTAAAGATATAGGCATTTTGACACATTATAGCTTTCATTAAATATAGCATCAAAATATTATTGAAAGCCCATTTCGATGCTGTTTTGAAACTTCACAGAAACAATTCACGAAGTCCTTAACAGCAGAAATATGTGAATTTAGTCACATAGAGAAAGAAAACCCTTGTCATCTGGAAATTTTTCAGCAAACAAGAAGCCAATAAAATTCATGGTAGCAATTAATTGTCATAAAGATTTCTCTTTCCAAATGGGAGAGTGAAACAATAAAGAAAGCTACTGAGTAAAAGGAAGAAGATTATTTGTATCCAGGCACAAAAAAAGAAAAGTTTGTGTACACTAGGATACAATTAGATGAGCCTGGTGTTAGTTTTGCAAATTAATCATGGAGATTAAAGGAATAACTGGAAAATTTTCTCTCACAATAAAAGATGATCTTTGTTTTTTCAAAGACAATTTTGTGCCTCCATGGAAGTCTTAAACAATTTCTTACGGCAGAAAGAGTGTGTGCCAAGACCATACATAGCAGGAAACTGACTATTGCTGTAATGAGTACATGGCTTAATTTAGGAAGAGTAGCCAACTGCCTCAGTTACTCTAGTGAATATTAATCTGTAATGATATAAAGGTTTGGGAGTAGTAGTAGTAGTACCAAGGAACAAGTTAAAAAGTATTGATGTTGACTACTTTGAAAAAAATACAATATATAGATACACGCCTAAATGCTTATATAAATCCAAGTGTAGATATTTCTGGCTGATCTTGGATTTTCAGATGCTTGAGTTATCATAAGATTTATTTGGAACACATTTCCAGATTATTTGGAAGTATGTTTACAAAACATATTGTGCATTTGCACAATAAAAGGAAACATATAACTTCCGAAAAGGTAAGCACACAGTTTTTGTGTGCTTTTTGGCTTTTTTTAGATGCTAGAAAAGGATTAGAATGTACAGTGATAAATCTGCCAACAATACTGGTGATGAATAGTGCTGCATCCTAGCAATCCAGACCAGAAGTCCACGCACAAGATAGTGTGGAATTGTCTTGACATCTGCAAGCCTTGTCTTCTTTAGAAAATTATTCAGAAAATGGCTAGAGTTAGAAAAAGATGTTCCTCTTAATAATCATTATTTTTACGAGGAGTCATTCTTAATTCTGTCCCATGTCTGTTGTGTTTCTATAGGAGAACTTCACAGGTTCACAAGAGGTGCTTATTTTAAACTCATCCACTGTGATTGCTATGATTACGACTTAGCAAACATAGTTCTCAGATCTATCAGGAGTCTCACTTCTCTCAGGACTATCACTTCAGTAATACCTATATGATATTTGAAAATATTAATATAAGAGAAAAGGTGATACAGAGAAAGGGGCTTCTAAATGGAAGAATGCACCTACAATCTATTGCCTAAAATAGGAAAACAAAAGCACTGACATCAGCTGTCTCTACTTTTCAGTCCCAAAACACTGCATAAGGAGGCCATTGTTAAGGATAAAATAAATGTTCGTTTTTCTCAGTATTAGTGTCTTTAGAATTACTCCTTTCAAGAACTGGACAGGTTAATTGATCATTGATAGAAATAATCTGATATTTTATATAAGCTGAGGACTATGAATGTCATTACAAATCCTCTTATGGTATCTCCAAAGACCAAAGAGAGTTTCTTATCTTGTCCCCTTATGGCCATCATGTAACTTGTATGCTTGTGTTCTTTGAATGAGGAACCTTAATGCAGTGACTTGTATTGCCAGGATTTTGACAGAATTTTGTTATTTCAAGCCTTCCAGCTATCCTTATAACACATAATGGGAACACTTCTAAAATAAAGTGTCATCAGAAAGATGGGTCACATGTGAAGTATATGTTTGCGTGGGTTCATGTACTTTATGGTGATTATACTCTGACACAGGGACAGAAAGAAGTTCTAATAATACAATTTCTGAACAAACATTATCTTAAACATATTGGCCCTAGTAGAAAAAATGTCACTTAGTCATTTCTCAACAACTTGTAAAAAAAAAAAAAAAGAAGAAAAAACTCCACAAAGAAAAGAGTGTGCAATATACAAGCAAGAAAAATGCAAGGGAAGGTGATCCACTGAACAGAATTTCAGCAGTTGACAGTAATCCAATTGTTGTAGTTTATAACTTTGATATGAAAAGAACAGTGTGTATGCAGTCAGATCAATGACCATTAATCATAAAATGGAAGAATTTAAAGATGAAATAGCCCTGTAAGATCAGTCAGCCTGTCCTCTGCCCACACAGGCTCTCTGAAAAATATACTCTAATTTACTTCATAGCATATAGAATATAGCTTTACTAACATGAACTCCACTGCTTCAGCTTTTACAATACAAAATGGAATTATTTATACTGTTGTAAATTATTTAGCTTTCTGTAAAATCTCTCCTTATATAGTTTTTTTCTGTATCTTTAGTAACCTTTTCTTAAGCTAATATCTCCCTACACGATGGTGGCAACAGCTATGTTAGCCATTTTTTAAACTGGTTTTTAGTTTATTTGCTTTCACTTATACGATAAGTGAAAAAAGGAACATCCCAGGCTTTCCCTAATTTTTTATTTTTGCAGTACTCTTTCAGAAATTATGATTTTTTTCCCTTTCAATTACACCTACTTTAATTTCTGCCTAAGATTTTAACTTATCAATATAAAGTGAAAAAAAAAAGACATATAATCACAGAATCACAGAATGGTTAAGGTTAGAAGGGGCCTCTGGAGAGCATTTAGTTTGACTCCTCTGCCAAGGCAAGGTCACCTGGAGCAGGAATTTGGGGTTTGAATCTCTCCAGGGATGAGCAGACCATTACAGTGCTCTACCACCTGCAATGAAAGAAGTTCTTCCAGCCACCACTGAAAAGTGGTGGCTGGAATCTGGCATCTTCCTCTTAACAAACATCTTTGAGATATTTATCTGTATTGATGAGGTGCCCTCTCAGCTGTTCTTCTCTAGATTAAATATAACCAGCTCCCTCTGTCTCTCCTCATAAGAGAGATGCTCCAGACCCCTGATCATCTGCATTCTATAGCAGCTCCTTCTCTTTCTTGAACTCTGGAGACTGGAACTGAACACAGTACTCCAGACGTGGTGTCTCTAGGGCTGAGTGGAGGGGCAGAATCACCTCCCTTGACCTGCTGGCCCCACTCCTCCTGATGCACCCCAGGATACCACTGGCTCTTCTGGGCACAGGAAGCACGTTGGTCAGCTTGCCATCCACCAAGACTCCTGACTTCTTCTTTACATAAAATATGTATTGAGTGTAATAGTGTAAGGAGGCAATCTCCTTTTAACAGACTGGTCTAATTTGCTAAGTTTCTAAACCACTGCTACATTGATTCATGAATTCACTATCTCAGAAATTCACTGTCTCCTGAATTTATGAGCTGTTGGAGTCCATCAGGGAAAGAGGTTTGCAAGGGACTTGGCCCCAGGCCCTGAGAAGAAAAATCTCTGTACTTAGGGTGACCAAAAGCTCACACACAATGCCCCCTGAAAAGTGATATGTAAATAGTACTAGGAAGTCCTATAGTTTCTCTGTTATCAATGGTTAAAATTTAGTGCATCATTTTACATATTCCCAATCTCCTGTTTTTATTGGTCCCTTTCCCTCAAGCTCTACCCTCAACCCACCTTATATAAGTTACTTCCCCAGCCTGGACCCCGGCCTTTTTGGTGCACCCGATATGCTGTTCGGTTTATGCATGTGTTGTTTTGGATATTAAAGTATTATTTTTCAGGTCACTGAATCATGCCCATCCCTCTTTTATATGTCACCCTTTTGAGGACCTCTTGCTGAGGATCCTGAGGTAACACCTGGCCAGACCATCCGGACCTGGTCTGCTACAATGAGCAGGATCCTTACCTACCATAGGTGACAGTGGCACAGGCACAACTGTATTAATTATGGATCATAGAGTGTATGTCTAGATGGTATTTTTCTGCAATATGTAAGGTCCATTTGAATATTTTTTGAGACTTTTCTACTGAAAGATTGTGTAAAGAATTTCACCTCATTGCTGTATTACCATGGAAGTGTAGCTTCTGGTCACTTCAGAGCCTTGTAAAATTGCATACTTGTGCTTACAAGAATTATCCAGAGACATGCACATAAAGTACAATACATTTCCTACAGTTTCTGGATATTTTGTATTTAAAAATATTATCTTTATAAGAATATATAAAATCATAGTTTTGTTCAGCTAGAAAATAATATCTAACATAGTCCCACATCTAACTTATTTACATCTAAGTGTGGGAATAAAATGTTGATGAAAGAATCAAAAAAAACCCACAAAAAACTCCTTAAGAACAGCTGTACTAGATCTACAGGATCATCTGCCTTCAGTAAAAGCTACAGCAGATAACTAGGGAAAGCATTTCCTGAATTTACTCCTATGCCTCAACAAGTTGCATATTAGGGCAATCCAGAGCCAGGTGTAACTTCTGTAACCTTTGATGGATGACTGTTCCATGAAACTATTCAACCTCCTCTTCAGTCTCTGTAGGTTGCCTTGATCAACAACATGCCATAGCAAAGAGTTGCACAACCTAACTTCATAGAGGAGCACCCTTTGGTTTCTAGCTTGCCTCCTATTGCTTTAATTAGAAGGAATTTTCCATGTTGCAATGCGGAAGAGATACCAGATTCACACATATTCACCCTTTCCTGATACTCATGTGCCATGACTGGACCTCAGCCAGCAACTAAGCACCTCACAGCTGGTCTCTCACTCCCTTCACATTGGAATGGGGGAGAGAATAGGAAAAGTGAGAAAAATCATGAGTTGAGATAAAAGAGGTTTAATAGGGAAACCGAAAGCTGTGCACACAAGAAAAGCAAAACTAGGAATTCATTCACCACTTCCCATGGACAGGCATATGTTCAGATACAGACAGGAAAACATCACAGGACTCCATCACACAAAAAGGTGACTTGGGAAGATAAACAACATTGCTTCAAACATCTCCCTCACCCCTTCTTTCCTCTTTCCTTGTCTTTCTATGATGAGCATGATGCCATATAGGCTGGAATGTCCCTTTGGTCAGTTGGGATCAGCTGTCCTGACTCTGTCTCCTACCAACTTCTTGTGCAATCCCAGTCTGCTCACAGGAGGTGTTGTGTGAAACAAAAAAAGCCTTGACACTCTGTAAGCAGTGCTTACTGCTTAAAACATCCCTGTGATATAAACAGTGTTTCCAGCACAAATCCAAGACACAGCCTCCTATTATCTACTGTAACAAAAATTACCTCTACCCAAGCCTAAGCCAGAACATTGTAACACTTGTGATTTTTTAGATCTTTAGAATATTTATTTATTTATACAGTGAGACAACAATGTGTTCTGGTTTGGTTTCTTTCCCTTTAATGATTAGTACTTAGCACTTAATTTGTACTCTCCCACTACTGAGCACAGAGGTGGCATTTTTGTGGAACAATCTGTTATAACATAAAGATTTCACTCCTGAGGACAAAGGTCAGGTCAGTGCCCATTTGCTTTATGTGAAGTTTTCCCAACTGTATCATTTTGCAGTAAATCTGATCTGGATTTTATACACCACACGATTATGCAGTAACTCCTGTAATCTTTCACAGTGGGATTTCCTTCTTACTGTATTGAATTACCAACAAATTTTATCACCTCATTATTCACACCAATTTTAAGATTACTTCCAAATCTGTTGAAAATCATGTACCCAAGCAGAGACCTTTTTCATTTTGAAAAATATGCTTTCATTCCTCACCTCTGAGTTGAAGCTTCTAGCCAATTATTGACCTACTCAAGTAATTACATTTTTGTCTCCATATAATAATATCATATTGTATCACATCATATATTCCTGAAAAATTTCCTGAAAAAGTTTTGGTAGACAGACCTTGAAGATACCCTGCCAGCAGGATTTAATTTATCCATGTTTATTGATGTCTTCAAAGGAACTCAAAAATATGTAAGGAATGACACTTTATTAATAAACATGATGTTAAGCCTTGTGCCATTTATACTGGTAATATATGTCCACTTACAATATTCATTTTTGCAGCTTTTGATAAATTTGCCATGCACATTTTTGAGGCTTACTAAGTAATACTGTTCTGCAAATCTATGTATTCCTTTCTTTGAAGCAGGTATTACTTACTTCAGTTCTTAGAACCAATGTTGTGTTTGTCATAGCTTTGTTGTTGTTTTGTTTTTTTTTTTTTAACTATGAAATTTCATAGCACAACTAGCATTTAATCTAGATTTCCTTTAAAGTGCTCAGATGAATATAGCATATATGGGCAACCACTTGCAGTTGGTCAACTTGTTTCATAATCTCTTTGTAAAGCCTTCAGTTTTGTACAGTATTTGAGTGTCCCGTTAAGAAAGAAAGAGGGAAGAGGGAAGGGGAAGAGGGGAATGGGAAGGGGGGAACAGGAAGGGGGGAAGGGGGGAAGGGAAAGGAGGAGGGAAAGGCCAGGCTAGGCAAGGCAAGGCAAGAAAAAAGAAAATATTTTGCTTCTATCTCCTCAATTCCTCTAAGGACTTATTTTGTCATTTGCTGCCTTAATTATCTACTGACTCCAGAATTTCTCTGGCTCATTTCTTGGTTCTGAAATGGTATTAGTAGTTTTCATGCATTTTGTAAAACTGCATGTCAGAATCAATTTTTAAATTTTTATTATATTTCTCATTTAATACCACAGATATCATGATCCTTTTTTCTTCACTTAGAAATGCCTTTTTATTTTTAAAGAATGGCTTCTTATTTTTAAATAACTCCCTTAACCTATTCTTAGGAAATTATGATTTCTTTTGACCTTTGTTAAATATTTTTGAGTGGTAACACTCAATTTCTGTAGTCTCTTACTGTGGAGTTTTTAAATAATTTCTGTGCCAACTGAAATATATAACTCTCCTGATATTAAATTAATACTGTAATATTTTTCCTTTAGGTGTTATTTATTTCATGTAGATTTCACATCAGTCATTAATAACATTGCTTCAGTAAAGTGCTTCAAATAAAATTTTCTTTAACATACAGCACAGCTTCATCATTGGCATAACATAGCCTGTTTTTCCTGGTCACTTTGTGTCCTGTATCTTTAATAGTTAACATATGTTAACATTGGTCTTTCTACCAACTTTTCAATATGTCTCTATCCATTCATTCATTATTTGAAACTATGAACCCTTTTTCAATACAGCATGATGTCCAGTTCATCAAGATAAAACAAATAACATAAATCTATAACATAGATTAGGGTCTTTTATATATAGATAGAGTTTCAGTTTTTTTGTTTTTAAACACCTTGCCATTTAGGTTCAAGTGACATTATTAAAAAGTTTCGCACCTGCTTGCTGTTTTCTAAAAGTCTGTTATTGTTCCCTCATGTCCAAGATTTCTGTCAATTTCAGCATGTTAGGGCACTTGACCAGAATTTCTTCTATCCCAAGAGCTCTTCTAATGAAGTTTGGTGCCACTGAGAATTTTCTAAGCCAAAAATACAGCCTTATGAAGGTTATCTCACTATCCAACATCCAAAGTTGGATAGGCTTGTGCCCCTTCATCTTCACCCCAATTTCAGTATTGTATATATTATTTGAGCAACATATTCATTTGAACTAGCATTGTTAAACTTCAAAAGGTCATTCTGAATTATTTTATACATATATTACCACAGTATGCAATGATACTGGTACTCACTAATTAACTAATTGACCAGGACAGACAATTCAATTAAAAATCCTACCTTTGCTTGAAGTGTATAATTATTTTTTTAGGATGTGAAGTTGCTTTACACCTTTGACCCCAATTTGAAGGTCCTAAACTAATTAATTTTCTTTGCTAATAAATCAATATGGGCTGAATCTGTCCTTTGTTAATGGCTTAAATTCTTCTATCAACTAGTGTTTGGTTATTGAAAGAGGGAAGGAAACATTTAGCATATAGGTTATGTGACCTTTGCAGAGGTAACTTGGACTTGTTTTTGAGAGTTGCCTTGAATCCAGCTGCAACTGACATGATAAAACTTTCGGCTTAGCTGTGAAAAACACAAGTGGTGCAGAAATCACTACCAACAAACAGATGCCCAACGAGTCTCCAAGCAATGGCCACTTTCAAAGAACTTCCTCCTATTTTTAGTGCTGAACATGACGTAGCATGGAGTACTTTTCGGGCAGCTCAGATCACCTGTCCCAATTTTATCTCCCCAAATCTCTTGGCCACCTGCATCCTGCTGAGGAAATGGAGAAACAGAGAAGGCGTTGATGAAGTGCAAGCCCTATTCAGCCCTATATGGTGTGTTATCAACATTCTTTTGTTCACCTGCCTAAAACACAGCAGAATATAGGCTGCTGCAAAGAAAATTGAATCCTCAGATGTGCTCAGTACAAATGCCTGTGTTTGTCATAGCAGTGAGTTGCATAAACATGTAGAAAAGGAGCTCTCATCAGCCAAGAGGAAAGTATCTAGACTGTACTATGAGTCCTCAAAACTCTCAGCAATAAACATGAATGTACATTTCGTTTATTTTGTAGTATATAATGACCCAGTTCAATTTCCCTTTATTTACTTGGAAAAGAAATATTTTGCCTGAGTTCAAAAACTGATCTGTGCTACAACATTCTGAAGTTACTTTAATTTTGTCAAGCATCAAAATCTATTGTATAGATTTTTTTTTCCTTCACAATCTTTCTTTTTAGTCTCCCTGAGAAGTACAAACACCTCTGTAAAGTAGTATTTTGCAAGAGAACAGTTTGAATTAGAAGGATGGATCACAGGGACCTATTTTTGTTATAGAAAAAAGGCCTTTAAGCTATAAGGTAACCATCTAAATGCATTATTTCCTCCACCCAAAAATAGACTTAGAGATTCCAGAAAAAGATATCATAAATATACTAGATATTACTAATGTTTATTCCTAATGGTATTAATATTCTCATTTATATTTATAACTTTAAAAAGAGAACCATCTGTCTCACTAGCTCTAGGAGACCAGATTACAGTAGCCATAATATGATTAATTTTCAATACAAATCACTATTGGTTAATTATAATGTGAAGTCTCTACTGGAAATGGAGCAATTACTTCAATGATACTTATAATGCTAGCAAGCCTTACAAATTCTTTTTTTTTTTTTTTTTTTTTGGTTAGTGAACGATGGACTTAAAACTATCTCCCCTCATTAAAATATGGGGGAAAAACAAACTCACAATTCCTCATCAATTCTGCTTCTCATAAACCAAATTGTTTTTTATGCCAGTTGTTCAAAGATAGTTCAGCCCATCTACTTCCTTAAAGAAAAATCTTTATAGATGACTCCCAAATCTAGTTGTCCATTGTGATTTCTGCACTACATTTCTTCTAGTTAATAGATATCAATATAGGTACCCTACTGACACAATAAACCCTGCATTCTCATAATGCTATTTCAGAATTTTGTTTCTAGTTCTACTTATCTCTCACTACTGTTTTTCCCACTCAGATTTTTGACGGCTGGAAACTCAAATTATGTGCCTTGCCCATGCCTAAAACACAAAATTAAGTCTTACTTGCATTTGACTTCTCTGCAGGTAAAAGAAAAGGCTTCAAACCAGCTGAGTTCAACAGGTTCAGAACAAAACAATGTTCTTAATTCAATTTTAACCTGGTTGAAGCCAGCATAATATGTATGATCCACAGACAGAATTATTTAAATTAAATATGAACAAGAAAGTATCTCTTCTGATTGAAAATACAGGTAGTGACCATGTCTCTTTCCAGTCTGTTTCCAAGACTCAGATTAATAAAGAAAAAAAAAATGATAAAATAAAGAAACTAGGATATTTGCATGTCTCTTTATGTGTTTTTTGTAGTTGGAAAAGGCAGAATAGTGAAAAGAGAAAGAGAAAGAGAAAGAGAAAGAGAAAGAGAAAGAGAAAGAGAAAGAGAAAGAGAAAGAGAAAGAGAAAGAGAAAGAGAAAGAGAAAGAGAAAGAGAAAGAGAAAGAGAAAGAGAAAGAGAAAGAGAAAGAGAGAAAGAGAGAAAGAGGGAAGGAGGGGGGGGGAGGGAGGAAGGCAGGAAGGCAGGAAGGCAGGAAGGCAGGAAGGAAGGCAGGAAGGAAGGCAGGAAGGCAGGAAGGAAGGCAGGAAGGAAGGCAGGAAGGCAGGAAGGCAGGAAGGCAGGAAGGAAGGCAGGAAGGCAGGCAGGAAGGCAGGCAGGAAGGCAGGAAGGAAGGAAGGCAGGCAGGAAGGCAGGAAGGCAGGCAGGAAGGCAGGAAGGCAGGCAGGAAGGCAGGCAGGAAGGAAGGCAGGAAGGAAGGAAGGCAGGAAGGAAGGAAGGCAGGAAGGCAGGAAGGCAGGAAGGCAGGAAGGCAGGAAGGCAGGAAGGAAGGCAGGAAGGAAGGCAGGAAGGCAGGAAGGCAGGAAGGCAGGAAGGCAGGCAGGAAGGCAGGAAGGCAGGAAGGCAGGAAGGCAGGAAGGAAGGAAGGAAGGAAGGAAGGAAGGAAGGAAGGAAGGAAGGAAGGAAGGAAGGAAGGAAGGAAGGAAGGAAGGAAGGAAGGAAGAGAAATTTGAGAGAAAATTTTTCTTGTGGTGACATTAGTCATATAAGAAATGGAAGATAAGAGTAGTTAGAAAAGCCTGAATGTGTAGTTCCTACTATGAGTGAGACCAGCAGTTACAAGGATCAGGAAAATTAAAATGTCAGCTCAGGGGAAAATACAGAGGATATTCTGTGTTCATTAATTTCAAGTCCAGTGGACTGCCATTGTTTTCTGAAGCTAAGACTTTTTTGAAAAGTATATAAAGCCTCCCTCATATATACAAAAGATACAAGATATCTTCTCAAGAACTCTGGTCTCTCACCAAAAAGAGATTAGTCTACATCAGGGCACAAAGCATAATGAAAAGGTCTGGGATTTTCACTGTTTCATTGCTGTTTAGTAGTGTTTAATATAGCTATCTGCAAACCACACAGAATTCTCACTTATTATTCTTATTTTGTGTGAAAATTATTCAGATATGCCTTTTAATACACATATTGACTGCTTACCTTTCGATGTTAATTAACCTTTTTTTCTGTTGCAGTTCAGGGTTTCCCGCCTTAGAGTATGAACCAAGAACATGATTGTGGTTTCTTATGGTAATTTCACTTTTTCTTTATCATGAAGGAAAGACCATAGATTTTGTCTGTCTGGACCTTGTCAAAGCCTTTGACATTATAGCCCACAGTGACTCCTTGGAGATATCCATGGTTTGGGCAGGTGCACTGTTCACTGCGTAGAACCTGAGCCACCTTTTTTCCAGGCTGAGC
Organism: Cyanistes caeruleus; assembly: GCF_971803275.1. NCBI lineage: Eukaryota > Metazoa > Chordata > Aves > Passeriformes > Paridae > Cyanistes > Cyanistes caeruleus. The sequence continues at coordinate 80,001,325 of NC_141701.1, read as the reverse complement.
TACACAAGATTCTTCAGTCACTCCTCATAGGAATTGTTCTCTAGAGGTTTGTTGCCCTTCTCTGGACATGATACAGCACCTCAGAGTATTTCTTATAGTTAAAGTCACAAAAGCATACACATACATTTGACTGAGGTTGACTGACCCAGTCTGCCCATAATCCTCTGCAGAGCCTTCCTACCCTCCAGCTGATCAGCACTCCAGCTTGGTGCAATCTGCAGACCGATTGAAGGTGCACCTGATCCCCTTGGACCAGATCGTTGGTAAAGATATCAAGCAGAACTAGCCCCAATGCCAAGCCCCAGTAAACATCACATATGACCAGCTGTCAACTGGATTTCCTTCATTCAACACAACTCTTTTGGCCTGGCCATCCAATCAGTTTTTATGCAAAGAAAACGTTTTTTCTTTGGTTCCAATGAAAGGTCTCCATTCAACCACACCAGTCGTTCCTACCAGCTTATCTTTTGGCACGCGGGGATGTTCTGCTCCTGCAGACTATAAGATTTCCTTCTTGGAGAATGTCCAGCCTTCCTGGAGTCCTTTGCTCTTCAGGACTGCCTCCCAAAAGAGCCTCTCAACTACACTGCTAAACAGTCCAAAGACTGCCTTCTGGAAATCCAGTGCAGCAGTTCTGCTGATCTCCACATTAGTTCTGTGAGGATCAAAAACTTGATATGTGCTTGCTATGCTCAGGATGTCCTCCAAGTATGACCCACCACTCCTTCCCATTCACAAACAACAGATCCAACAGAGTGCCTTCTTTAGCTCTCTCACTCACAACCTGTGCTAAGAACTCACTTTCCACGCATTCCAGGACCATCTTAGACTGTTTCCTCTCCAATTTATTATATTCTAATACTGTATTAGACATGCATATTGCAGAGGTTTTTATAAATTTCTTATATGTGTTACATTAGTGTATGTTTAATGTCTACATAAAACCATGTGTGTGTTTTTATGTACATTCCGTGTTTCAAATTTCTTTTTGGATGCATTACACAATAAACTCAAAAGTCATTTATGAAATGCCAGGTGATAGTACAGGAACTTCATTCACTTAAAGATATCTAGATCCTTACTACCTTTAAACCACTGCAATATTGTTCAGCAGATTTATAGTCAGGATGAACTAGTAGGTGAAATCTTTTATCACCCAAAGTGGTGCTTGCTTTCTGAAAATTATCTTCTTCCTCAGCTCTCTCCACAAACATGGTAATGACTCTTGTTTAATATCCCTCATACAAGGCCTGACAATACAGGAAACATCTAGGGCAATGTTTCACCATTACTTCTTCTTTAAATGGCCAAATGAAAGGAGATTGAAAAGAGCATTTATTGTATTTTCTTAAATGGTTGAATCAGTTCTCTCATTCTAATTAAGCCACTGAATTTCTGGACAAAGCATACTCTGTCCTGCTTCATTTGTTCCCTACTGGCATTCCAACTCAGCAAAACATTTTTCCTGTGAAATTATATTCACTGAAAACGATCATGCCTTGCTGGATCAAAGGTACTAAATCTTGTTTGAAATTTATTAAATCAGTTTGTACTCTGAAAGAGGTTTAGCTTTTCAAAATATTCTACACCATCTAAGAACCCCTTTTTTGATTTTTCTCTTTACTATGTTCTTTTTAATCTTACTCCTTTTATGCACATAAGTTTCCTGACCTCCACTGCTTCATTTAACATCAGGAAGTGTAGTGTTTAGTACACACAGTACAAGCTAGGCTTTTTTATTTGTATTTACAAAGAAGTTAAAGGGAATGCTTTGTGAAGACATAACAATTTATTTTCCTTCTTATCTTGCCCTCCTCTGCTCACATTTTAAAAAATGTTGGGGTATTATTTGTGATTTTTTGCCCTCCTGAAGGAGGATACTTTTTAAGCAAAGTGCTTTGAAAGCTTTGTGAAATTTATGTGATTGCTAAATTAGTCATTACTATGTCTTTAGATTATTATTGCTGTGGGACTATGTTTCACATCGAAGTCCTATTATTTCAATGATAAGTTTGTTTACCACAGTAAAACCACTCATGCTGATACATTTTTCACATTCTTTTCCTTCTTTAATATAATCAGAAAAAATCTTCAGATCCTGAGAAATCTAAAACATTTGTTTTCAGCTTTTACACCTGAAAATCTGTGTTGCTAATGGTGTCAAGCCAAATGGCCAAAAAAAGATCACGGCATCTAGCCAATTAATAATGCCTAAATCAGCATAATAAATTTTATAATAATAATTTAATAAATCAGCATCAGAAAGCAGATAACATCTTCCTTAAAACTGCATGTTCTTGCTCTCTCAGAATACTGAGAACAACCATAAAGGAGAAGCTATGCTGAGCTCAGGAGTGCTGTTCAGAGTTCAGTGATTCTGTGCAAGTGAATGCCAGAAATCCAGGATGGCTCATGTTCTCTCTGAATTTGACATCCAAGCAGTCATCAGCCTTTAGCAGATACTGCTGTTAACATGAGATGTTCATATATGTGTGGATATAAGAATAACGTAGATGTCTTCATGTTTCAGCAACAAAAAGTTCACGTTCACAAAAACAACAGCAACATTAATAAGTCAATATAATGTTTTTCATTAGTTTGGTGAAAATAAATACTGTCCACCAGCTAAATATGGAAAGGAGAAGCTGATGTTAAAGTCTATATAGTCATCTAACTATAAACATAACTAGTAGATAATCTATATAAAATCTATACCTACATACTCTACATAATCTATAAAGTCATATAAGAGTATTATCTGTTACCTGAGTTATCTATGTACAACTCATCTAAAGTTATTTCCAATAAGTCTCATATGCATCTAGAAGGAAATTATTAAACTGCCCTGTGACATTACTCAAACACAAAAAATCTGCCCCTAAAAATCTGTGACTCCCAGGAACCTTTGCAAAACCCTGGTAAGACATTTTTATATAGTAAAGTTTTCTTGAATTGTAATGCTTGTTTACAACTGTGGAGTTTTCTGCATAAAAATCCACTTGCATTAGAAATATGTAATAAGACTGACAGGTATTTCATTGCTTCCATCACTATACACTCCAAAATTTATATTGTCACATGCCAAAAAGTATAATTAGGATTTATACCAAACTGCAGCAGGCACAATTTAAAAACTGCATGCTTACTGACTGTATCAAAAATTATGTCATAGGGCTCCTTCTCTCAATTCTACTATTTAGCATTAAAAGTATATTTGCTAAAAAGAAAGATAAAGTGATACAATTTAGGCAAGTCAAAACTCAGGGACAGAAACTCATACTGCAGAATATTAAACTAATTGCAGTGAGCTAAAATATGGACAAAAATTAAAGTCAGTCTCAGTGAGGGGAGGAATATAAAACTAATAGCAACAACAACAAAAAAAACCCAGCCATGAATCCCTAGCTGAATAATTTCTTTCAGAAGCTAAGCAAGAAGACATAAAAAACTCCTTAGACCTGATTTGTATATTTTATCAGTAATCTGCAAGCTGATGGAGATGTCACAACACTGCTATATTTATGTTTTCAAATGACTGTAATCATGAAAAACTAGTAGATTGAAGACCAAGAACTGAACATAAGAAAGTCTTATTTCCTTCTAACCATGTTCACACAAATGCTAGATACTACTAGAACTCCATGGAGACATCTAAAAAATGTAAAAATTAGATGCCTAAATATTGTTTTTTTCAAATAATAATAGAAAGTTGATATTTCAGAAAATCTGATTTTCATTTGGAGGCTGACCAATTTTTTTTTACCTTTTAAATTACTGAGAATATACACTGGAAATATTTTAGGTATCTGAGGAATGAAACAAACACATTTTGCAGAGCAGGTATGCAATCCAGCAAATAAAGAACTTTTGAATGGGATGACAGAAAGAATTACTTTTCTAAGTAACTCAGGTCAAGAAAATATATTGCATTTAACAATCTGAACAATCTGTCTGGAAGAAGATAGATTTAGATTCACAGTAGGTGAAAATGAACCACATAAACTGTTGGTAAAAGCTTAAATAACGACATGAGCTTCCTAAGAAATTTTCAGTCTTACATAGAGCTAAAGGGATAGTTTTTATATTGTCTTTTAATATATTGAGGTATCTGAATTTTTTCTTTTTTCATTTGATCTTCATGAAAGGGAAATATTTGTCTCATTGAACATACACGACATTAATAATGTTTAGATAACAGAGTGATCACTATAACCATTATTTTAATTCCAATTTCTAAAATAGAAATTACTAACCAAAGCACCAACAGAATTCAACAAAAATGCAGAATCCTCTATTATCTAATCCTATACAAATTAGGACTGTAGTCTGTGCCTTTCACTCTGTAAATCCTTGAAGTCTTAGCTGTGTTACAGCTTGGAAATCATCTCTAATGAGTTTAACAGATTTCACAGCTATAAGAGTAACTGCATCTTCAGCTGTTTCCTCGTAAACTATCAAGAAAATGCTTCCATTTAATATAGTATATCATGTTATGGATATTATGGTTTTGTATGAGATTTGAAACCACTCTAGATTCCTTCAGAAAAATAGTCTAAGAATTAACTGCACACAATCATGACAATGTAGGAAGTTTTGCCAAATTCTACCCTTAGTTACCTCCATGTAAAGGTACAGTACTTATGTCAAAGTGAATTTATTTTAGATTTACACTTAGAGAACATAAACTGCACTTGGTATAATGACAGGAGGTTTCTTCCAACAGAAAGACCTGGAGAGACAGCACCTTGCTATATCCAGTCCAGACTATTCCACTCCTGAATACACATGGTGTAGCTAATGGGTAATCAATATTTTTCCCAATGCATAAATTTAACTCTTAGGAATTTCAGCTTCCATCAAATTGCTGAACTGAGTTAAATTGATTACTGAACACTTCTAAATACTTTGATTTAGCAGATCTCATAGTGAATTTTGAGCTCTATTCCACACTGAACCTGAATTGTCTCACTAAAAAATTAATTAGCTTGATTTTTTGAATATTAATTTGATTTATAACACCAAAAGAGATGCCTTCAACTTATCCTCAAAGAAAATAACTTTGTCAACAATCTGATTTTCAGCCATTCAAAAATGTCTTGGTTATTAAATAAGTTTCACTTATCAATGTGCAATATATAATACTCTTCTTTGAAGAGAAGAAAAAGAACATATTGTGTTGGTATCTTCTCAAATCTTGATTTTTTTGTCTCAGATATTTTAACACAATTTTCATCACCAGTTAAAATGATTGCTGCTTCACAAAGATCTTCTGTGTCTCAAAATTTTCAGTGTTGTATTTTACTTAAATCATGCTGAGAAAACTCTAACTACTGTAAAAGCACAATTAACATCAATATAAAAACTCATCATCTCTTAGAGACTGTAGAAAATGCTTCTGGCAGCAGTAAATACACGTAATAGGCCCTTTCATGATATATAACTATACTGGCAACAAGGTATGATTTGGTTCATTCAGAAGCATATTTTGATATTGACTATTGACTATTGACTATTGATTATTGATATTAACAGTGTTCTTTAAGTTTTGAGGGGCTACACACTTAAAATACTCAGCAGGATTTTAGTGTAATATTAATAGAAATTTTGACTTGAAAGTGCCAGACAATCCAGTTGAATATGCAAACTTAGAGGAACACTTTGGACAAATCTGTCAGGAATCATTAGCTTCCATGTTTTGCTCCTCATCTAGAAGATATAAAATGTATTTTATTTTATTTTTTTATTTTATTTTTTTTTTTTAGCTGTGGAATTTAAACTGATTTCAAAATAAAAAAAAGTGCTTATACAGATCTAGGTCAAACTTAGCCAAATCTCAAGAGTATTAAAAGGGAGGCTATGATTACACTATCCAGTCATGATTAATTTATAGAGAAATTACTGTGCTATTACAGGAATTTTGAAACATATTGATAATCTTTATGAAACAGTTTTCAGAAAATCCTCAGAAGTCTATGCTGTAATGATTAATAAAAAAAAAAATTCTCACAGCATAATTTGAAAACTGCAATTTCCTTCCTGTATCTTCTGTCTTTGGGTGCATCAATATACATCTCAATAGATACTTTCAGCAAAGTATTAGTAACTGCTGAGATGGGCAAGAAACAGTGTTCTAGGACTGACCAGGGGAATTTTTTTTTACCATATGGAGGTCAATGAACCTCTTGTTAAAAGTAGATTTTTTTCTAACTTCTTACTCCTTTTGTCAGTATGTACCAGTATGCCTTTATTTCTTTTGTGGAAAATCTCTTGACCCATAAAGATAAGGCATGGTTCTACTGATAAGCAAGTCAGCCTTTAAAATACTATATTAGTAGTGAAACACAACTTTTCTGAAAGTTTGATAGTCTAAGGATTAAAGTGACAGATTATCATAGTAGAACTCATTGTTTAGGAGAGAAATGAATTTTAATAATACATGGGAGCAACAAAATCGTATACAAAAACTAGCTTGACATTTGTTCTCAGCAAAAAAGAAAGATGTTGTGCTTCTCAAATGAAAGGCAAAATACAACACTTCAACACATAAATACACTTGTGAAAAATAACAGTATCTATCACTGTACTCATCATGGTAAGAAAGTAACTGAGAAGAAAAATCAAGCAGTGTGTATTACTTGGACACTGAAACTCTTCTTGATTTTACACCAAAGGAAGTCTGACATCATTAGGATTTTTTAAAGCAATGTGTTTTAATTCCCAGCCAACCACAATTTTATCTTCATGATGGCTTATGAAGTAAAGCCATCCCTTTTCTAATAGTATAAACTTCTAATAATATAAATCCTTTTCTAATTTTTGAATACTTTTGGCTTTTACCATATTTCTGTTTCTCTTTCCCTTTTTATTTTTATTTTTGCCTTGGGATTGATTTTGATTATTTCTTCAAAGATTAAAAATGTGCTTTGCATAAATTAAAAGTCTGAGCAAAATGTGCTGACAGAAAGTTTAACAGTATATTCTCCATTAAGCTATCAACCTTGGCAAAACTTGTAAGCACTGAAAAAACATCAGATGAGAATGTTATCCTTTTTTTCAGGAGAGTACAAATACTGATTTCTTGGAAATTTGGCCACGAGCAGGGAAAGATGTTTTTAGTTATCTTGCACTCCTGTGCTTCAGCACTGGCACCCCACAGCATCCCTATAGGCTCTGCAGTGACAAACCCTGGTTGTTGTCAGATCTGATGTACTGAGTTCTTTGTGCCACATCTAATAAAAGAAATGAAAGAAGAGCAAGCAATGTTCTGAGCTTTCTAATCCAGATCAGATAGTGGCTAAAGCCACTTAAATCTCCCAATTTCATCTAAAACACCCTGAATAAACACTACAGAAATGGTCATGAAGCCAGACAAAACAGCTATCTTCCCTGTTTTTAATTTAATTTTTATTTTTTCTTCCTCTACTGAGTGAACTTCAGTGGTGCTATTCATCTGAATAATATACAATGTCAGGCCTTCAGAAAGTAGTAAGATTTTATGTTCTAGGACATAAAATAATCTGACATTTCAGATAAAGTTAAATAGAAATTATTTTCAATTTTTGGGACAAGAAAATTCTAGACATTTATACATCTCGGTTTTTTGTTTATTTATATTTGCTTATCTCACAGTTATGCAAAGTTAAGCAGACTTCTCAGTTTTATTAGCTATTCACTTCTGGCCAGTACAAACAGTGACTTAATTGGGTGTTTTTATTTTCAGTTCTTCCTGCATTATTGATGAGTAACTGACATTGTTTGACTGCTTCTTAGTGCACACTCATTTCCTAGCATTGGGACACAGCAAAATGGTGTTAAAAGCTTTCACAGCCAGAATACTCACTAATAAATGCTCTAACACTTAGAAATAATTTTCAATTTAAATACTGTATAATTCCATAAAGCAATGGCATTTGGGTGGCTGAGGCATACAATATATAACTCCCTTGTTGATGTTTATGAGCCTTGGCCCTGATGATCTCAGAATTCAATCGGTGATATGGGAGCCTTTTATTTCTACATGTATGACTCTCAGCCAAATACTGTAGATGCATTAAGCGGATAGATTAAGAAGAATTGTGTCATTCTATTTGTTTAGGAAAGATCAGAAAAATATGAGATTAGCCATTACTCCGTTGTGTTTGCTAGCCCTTGAAAAACAAGGCAAGCAGTATCTTAGACCTAGAAAGGAAAAGGGGAAAATGTTCTTTACAGATTTTCAAAGCCATGTTAGTCCTTCAGAAGGAACAGATTGGTGAGGGGTCAGACTCATTGGGATGGACAGTGCCCTCATGCTTTGGGAAGCTGAGTACCTGGTACATGTGCCTTATAGGGAGGTTATAAGAACCACTGAAGAAGTATGTTCCAGTTTTTAATAACCGAAAAAGCAGGAAGATGGCAGCCCCTGAAATCTTATTTGAAGTGCAGGGAATGGCAATCTGTGCACTGTTTTCCAGTGAAACTCAGCTGTACCCTAAGAGAAGTAACTTCTGCTCTGAAATCCAAAGGACTCCATGGGACTCTAAGATTAGAAGGTTATAGAAATTTATTAGAAAGGGATTATAACATTAGAAATTATATTTCTTTTACAAAAAAGGTTCAAAATTTAAATCTGACATATTTTACACCAAATGTTGATCTAGAATGCATTTTCTGGATTTTTGGTAAATATTTTGTATACCTTAAACCATCTTTATAATAATACCTTATACCTTTTGTATACTTTAAATTATCTTTGTTATTGAACATCCTGTATTATTGATCATCTGTATTGTTTACTCAGAGTTTCTTCAAGTACTTATTAGATTTTCTAATGAACTTCTTTTTCCTAATGCAAGTTTCAACTAATTATAACATTTATATTATGTTTATCCATTAAAGCAATTATACCTTAAAAAACGCCAAAGATATTTTCTTGTTGACAAAAAATATTAAAGTAGGAGTAAATCTGAAGAGTCTTTACTCTGACAAATTTTCAATAGGTTTCTCTGATGTCATTTTATGTCTCAAAGACTGTATACAGTCAGTCTTATCATCTTTCCTTTATACTTTTTTATTGTAAGTTTTCTCCTCCCCATTGTTTCATCAGTTGCTAACACAGGAGGCATTCCCCATCTGTAATACATTTGGCATAATGATTTAATATTCTTTGTGAGATGCCAAAAGTTCATCTCATACTTCCCTGGAATTTTGACAACAACCATATTGCTGTCATGTGACCAAAAATATCAATAAATAAAAATGACCTTTTCTACTTCTCTAAGGTGTAATGAAAGCAAAGTATTCATCCTACAAACACTCAGGAAAATATCTTATGATTCACAGTATGCCTTGTACTTATAATTTTCAAGGCAGAACTGATTTGTTATGAGACTTTTTATATCTGTAAAATGGAAACTTATTTCTCACAAGGCATCTATTCCTCTATCTCATTTGTTAAAATATGCTAAGCTCCCAATAAATCAGACAGACAACTGATTTCATGGGTTAGTGAGGGTGAAAATGGCAATTTTAACACTTTATTGTAAATTAATGATGAAAATCTTTTAACACAAAAAACCCTTTATAAACTGCAAGCTCCTCAATATCTAGTGAAAGAAAATTTATAATGAACCTTAGGAATAGTAATGAAATTCTGCCTAAGAACAATATTGACATTTCTGCTTTAAAATGCAATGGCAATTCAAGATAACCTTAAAGCAATCTTTTTATAAACTGGAAATACATGCATGAAGGTCTGCCTCTGTATTTGATGTAAGAGCATTACCATATTAAATCAGATACTATTGCCTCAGGAAAGAGTATGTTAGTATTATCTATGACTTTTTAAACTAAGTGACAACCTGATTTACATGGTATACAGCTTTATAGTAATTCTAGTTTAGTTAGGACCTTATCCCATTTCCATTAAAGGCAACTTAATCTGTTATGGGAAGCTTAAAGGAATCTGGATGAAATGCAAGTACTAGGATAAAGCTGCAAGGTAGAAAAAAATCTTCATTCAGAACAAAGCTGAAACACATGCTTAGCACTCTGATGAAGTCTAAGTGCATACTCAAATATAGTGTGTATTTATTTGTGACAAGGTATTATGATTAATTTTTATATATGTCCTTTATAAGGATTAAACTATAAAAATACAAACTGAGAAGGAAATTTGTAACAATTTAAAGTAAGAGATTACATAGAAATCAAGAAGAAAGAAGAGAGACATTTTAAGAACTGAGTTGTTACCTTGGTTTTTCTATCCTCCTTAACAGGTCTTGCATTACATAGCTCCACTCTGACTTCCTCCAACACATCATGCTCCCTAAATATTTAAAGCTGACCATGCAGAAAGCACTAGAGGCAGTCACTTCTCCGTCATATCAGTGGTATCATTGGTCTTGTTTGTCCTTCATTTTGCTCTGATGAAAAACTTCCTGCTCTGCCATTATAGCTCTTAAAAAGGTTGAACTTAAAATATGTAACATCAAAGTGGCAGTCAGGAATAGTCTATCGTATATGAAAAGACAATACTTTAATCAGATATTAGCTATTCCAGGGGAGGAAAGTATTTTCATTACAATTTTTTCCCAGAAAAGGAAAACAAACAAATAATGGAAAAAAAAAAAATAATATTATTACAGAAAGTCTATATATTTGTGTATTACCTGGCAGCTAGTTAAAACATAGCATATATATATATATATATATATATATCTATATATATATCTATATATATATCTATATATATATCTTTTAAATAAAGCACCAGTAATTTGCCTAATTCTTTCAGGTGTTAGCACTCTTCAGTTAGTTTTGCTGCTGCTTGTTGCCTTGTGAATTAACAGTTTCTGTCAAGATTGTCAGGGAGCAGAGTGAGATATGCTCAGAAGACTCCTAAGAGGAATAATTCATAACTCAGTTAAACCAGTGGACCTCTTGACTTAAGGTTTTGAATATTTCTCTGTTCAGGAACGAAGACAATCTTTTATGTTGCAAAAACTTTGAAACCAAATTATTTATGTTAATTTCTCTAATGATGAAGACTACAGAACTATATTAAAGATGTAATGCATATGTTTTAAAACTTCATATTTTAATTTTTTCCTCCCTACTATCTTATTATATTTTATTTTCATTAAATAAATAATAAGAAATATCCAGACCTTTATACAGTTACACATCAAAAATAAAACATTTTCCTAACATTTCATTTGGAAACTAGATTTTATGGTTAAATAAAGTAATTTATATAGAAAATATAAAACAACAACAACCACAAAAAAATGTTAAAAAAAAGAAACAGGATTGTGACAGACTTAAAACTCATGTAATTTCTATAGACTTGAGTCAAACATTAATATAGTCTTAAAGACCAGAAAATATTCTTCCTCATAAAAACACATTTAGAAGCTATAGTTTCGGGATCAGTAGAAATGCAAAATCTCTTAAAAGTTTTCATCATGTAATCTCAATCTTAAAGCTATACTTCCATACTTCTTTCACAGAGTTTCCTGAATCAGTCCTTAAAATGCAAGTTTAAATAAAAGTGTATTATTTTATATTTTCTTAAATGCATTGTAGTTAATATGAAAAAAACCATCCACATAAAACCATCCTTGTGGATTTAATATTACAAGCCCTGCATCCAGCCTGCAAAGCTGCCACTTTTTTATGAGAACGAAACAATTTCTTGTCTTTCTACATGAGTCTATATTTCTATATTCTATTATTCTTTTTCATATGCATTTGGGTGCACTGGTAACTTGGGGAAACATGCTGAAAGAAACCAAAATATTTTCAGAATATTTTCTCCCTTTACATCGAGCCTTCCTTAAACTTAATTTTGCTTTCATTTACTCTTCTCTACCCATGTACTATTTCAGGTAAACACTGGAAATCTTAGGTGAGGTATCTGTTTGAGATAAAGGAAATCTAGAAGAAAGTGCAAAGACTGTTTTATGAAATGCGGGTTTGGACTCCACAGATGGAGAAAAATCTGGCACAGAAGTACCATGAGCTCTCTTGGAAAGAAAAAGGCTGAAATTTTGCTGGGCATTTTTATTTAGTCCTGCAGCCTCATGGAGACAGGCGCACATTCAGACTAATGTTTTCAGTGGTGCAGTGGTTATCCTTTCCCATCTTACACATAAACAGTGTGTTGTAAGAATGCTGATGTGCCATGGCCTAAACTTTGAGAAGAGTCAGAAAATGCAGGCAGTGAGTAGTTTCAACTTCCAGGATTCTGCACACTTTCAGACTGTCCTGTCTTCTGGCCCTTAATAAAGGGTATTTCCCACACCTACAGTACAATAAATAAGCACAACTTTGGCTGCTATCCTCCTGCTACAGATTATCCATTTTTACATGGGTAAAATTAATCTCATCTTTTCCCTGTGTAGGTAATTCATTCAATTACTATACTGCCTTCTATAACCCAGAAATCTGGGGTTTCCCCTGCTTTGTCAGATATTTTCTTCCACTTTGGCATCCCCCACCCCAATAGTTGTCTGTGTCTGGTCGACACATAATTACTTTCACGAAGCTGGCAAGAATAGTCAACAGCCTCTAAAGAACTGTCACTTCTGATATAAATCTCTGAAACACCTTCCATTTATCTTAGTCAGTGTAAACTGAACTACAGTAAATGAAGTTTTTTTCCCTGTGTTTTCAATGATTTCCTGGCCATTTCAGATAATTTTGAACCCAAAAGTCTAACATTGATGTTCAATTGTACAAGGTTTTGACTTTTTTTTTGGCCTTTAATTTCAATTTTAATATTTATTTAATAAATTAATTATTAAATTTATTTATTGAATTTATTTAATAAATTAATTATTAAATAAATTTAATAATTAAAATGTAGGCAATAAATTCACACATTAGAATACAAAATGACTACTTATTTGTTAGGAAGGAATTTGCCCCCTATTGTACATGCCTTTTAATGCCTATGTAATTTGCTAGGTTGGTAAGCATTTCAAGGTGGCTACTTTACATGGAAGCACAATTCAAAACAATATGCTGGTCTTGGACTCCAGTTCTGTTACAATTTACTGCAGTTTAAACATACAAATGGCCAAAATGAATGCAATAAATGTTCCTGTACTTAGGATAAATGCCTAAGGAATAGAAGAATTGTAAATGCCTAAGGAGCAGAAGAAGTCCTTTTCCTATCCAAAATATTTCCAGTCACATTCTAATAGCCATGAATTTAATGACCCTTTGTGGATGTCTAACAAAAAGTTGCCCAGTCTCCCCTAGAGCCCAGCATATGTTAAAATTTTAGCATATACAAATTTCAATATCAACAAATATCTGAGGCCTATTATTCAGTCCTGAAAAAATATCTCCATCTATTTGTTTTGGATAGAACTCTTTTCCAGTTTTTTTCATGACCTCCAATATATAAATAAAAAAATTTAAAAAGCTTGTTCAAGGGTCTATGGGCTTGTCCATGTCACTCATTGTTTGAGACTGCTATCATTAACTCCATCAGGTAATTTTGTTTTCAGGAATGTAGACCTTCCTCCCTCTCCCCTCAGGTGAAGACTAATTCCTCATGTAAAAATAATTATAAACATAAGAGTCCTTATTGTCTGCGCCCAAACCTTTTACAGTTTTACTATGTGCTTGTGAGAGAAGGGGAGGGGAACAAGAGAGTAAAAAACCCGATACTGTATACCATAATAAATATATTAGTAGAAAATATACTATATATAGGAATATAGGAACATGATCTCTGTTTCAGTTTATTTTCTTTTCTTGTTTTTTGCTTTTTTTTTTTGACTCAACAGTATCAGATTTTCTTATAGAATTAGTGTGACTCAAAGCTTTATGTCTTAATGGAAAAGATCATCCCATTTTGCATGTAAGTTGGGATTTGTTTTTTCCTCATATGCATCATGTTATGTGCACTTGTACTGACTTTCATTGGCTATTTTATTGCCCTGTCACTCAGACTCAAAGAAGTTCTGCAGTTTCTACTAGTGACCTTCACCTCTATTACCAAAAAAACTTCGCTGTAGAAACAAACTTTCTAAGTCCACATGTGAGCTTCAATTCTCACACTTTGGTTGGTCAGTTTTATTGTATGATTCTGTGACCAATTTCACTGAAACTCTTTAAGAACTTCAACTTAACAAAATTACTTGATCTTTGCTTTCTCAAAACCCCAATTTTTTTTCTTTAACTTTACAAAGAAAGAAGTTGGTTTTATGTGAGCTAATCACATCCCACTGAGTGTCATTAATTGTGTCATTAACTATAGTTTTACTAATTTTCCAAGTATAATTGTTGCCATGCCTTCCCTGAATCTTTTCTAAAACCAGTGACACCACATTTGCTACTTTCCACTTGCATTAAGGAACTTTTAAGAAAGTGATGACACAGCTGCTGTGACTCAGTTTGGAAGCCTTGAATAAATACAGTTTGATTCTGATTTGTCCTAGCATTCACTGCTTGAACTACCATCTCTTCCATAACTTCTATTTCAGTCAGTTCCCTTGAGAAGTTGCCCACCAGGAAAAATTCAACCATGAGAATCTTCTCAGTTTCTTTGTGAATGCTAATGAAAAGGGTTCATTTTTCTTCTGTGTTTTATCTTCTCTGAATGCTTTGGATTTGTTTCATACCTTAATAGTCAGTAAGTCCTGCAGACTACTGCAAGGCTTCCTTTACTGATTTGTTTAACAAAGATTTATTAACAGGGTTTTTTTCTCATCAGTTAGCTGTTCTTCCAACTCTTTTTTGCCTTCTTATAATGCATTGTTTTTACATTTAATCTGGCAGTGTTTCTTGGCATTTATTTCATCTTTCATTTTTATTTGGACTTGAGCTCAGCTTTCTGAAGGGACAGTTTTTATATGTAATAACACCCCTTTTCCTTCTATATACTCCCTCTTGTCTGAAATTTTTCTGTACAGGCAGTGTTGTTTGCCTTGTATTTCAAATATGGGATTCTACAGCAGGCTCCATGCCATAAAGAGTTGAATTTTCCCATTTTCTTCTTAACAAGCTGTCTTATTGTTATATCACCTCCATTGCAGCCTAGCAAATATCCAGGCAGCATCAGCATCCTAGGTGTATAATCAGTAGTAAAGACCAAACACTACATTTTTTTCTATTTAAGCTCTGTAATTTCATTATGTACAACATTTGATACTAGTTTAGATATGTTGTTAATTAGTGTGAATTGATTTTTAGATCCCTTGACATCTAATAAATATTATTCCATCACAGCTATGGCCAAATCTGTCATCCTGATGTTCCATTATGACATCAATTGACAGTATTCCTCCAAGTTTCCAGCTCTGCCAATTTCTGCACATGGGAGCAAACATCCAAAATTTCCTTACCTAATTATTTAAAAACCTGGCATTCATGAAGAAGCATGCAAAATGTAGTGCTGCTTCTTCTTTAGCAAAATAGTTGAAAAAATCAACAGAGCTGTCTTTTTATCTATTTATCTATTTATCTATTTATCTATTTATCTATTTATCTATTTATCTATTTATCTATTTTCATTCCCTTACATGTATGTCTTTTAGGCATACCGAATTTCCATGTCTTCCTCAATAATAAAAGCACCATCCTAAGGCATTTATCTCTACTTGCTGTTTCCCAATCTTCATGCAATATACATGGAAGATAGGAAGAAAGTCTTTGTAAAACTTTTTTTTCACATGTATGCAAATGAACCAAAATAGGAAAGATCACAGAAAGTCTTCAGTGTTTAAGAAAATAAGGAAATTCACAAATGTCTCTGAAGACTCTGTTTCAATTTTCAAGTATTTCCAAAACTATTAGAAGTATCTGAGCATGCGTGTGTTTATCAGTAATTCAATTGCTTTACAATCATTACCCTTTTTTTAAATCATCACACATAGATTATTTAGAAGCAGTAGACCAAAAGAAGAAAATTAATTTTCCAGTGTCGTTGTCTATCTCTTCAAAGCGGAATGTAGGCCTTTGAGGTAAGTCTTGCAATTACTAATATTTCTGCTTTCTTCTATTCTACTTGTGAATACTGAAGCCAGTTTTTACTGAAAATTTAAGAATTTATTTCTCCAGGTCTTTTCCAAAATAGAAAAAAAATTGCAAATATTTTAAGTAGGAAAAGACCTTACTTTACTTAAATAAAACAATAAAAGAAAGCATTATAAAACCTCTTTCAAAATCATATCAATTTTTTGGTCCTAAATGACAAGACTAATGACCTTGAACCACTGTTTTAATTTATAATACTATAGAACTATAGGTCACACTGGAACATTGCCAGTCATCTGTCTCTTATTTTCTAATTCACTTCTATAATAAAGCTAATATGTGACAACCCACAGATGCTAAAGCAATTTTAACAAATGTTCATGCAATTATAGTGGAAATTTCATATAGGCTGTGAAATTATATATTCAATAAGGTTGTTTTTTAATAAAATGTCTATCTTTATTAAGTATGCATTAAAATTAATAAAGGTTAAAGATGATGTTCACTACAAAATTAGGCTGATTTAAGTGTGTCTGACAAGGCTCTAGATAAGGTATCTGCTACTCAGCATGGTATTGCATACATATATTAAACAAATATATATACATATATATTTATACATACTAAAATGCATTAGGAAAGCAACTACATTTACTGAAAGAAACAGTTATTATTTCACATAATTTCATATCCTTCAACTGATATCCCTAAGAAGTGGAAACCATGTTAACCTATGTTAAGTGCAGCTATGACACTGTTACATATCCTGCTATAACACATGAGTCTTTAAATATTCTTACTATCTTCACAAAGGCAATTATTCTACAGCATAATAGGCCAAAATGAACTTGTAAAATATTACTGCAGCAGTTTTAATGGTACAACTGTCAGTACTATGCTGCTAATTATGTCCGGATAGTAATGATTATTTTACCTGAGCAATGTGGGTGTTTCCAGTATGCTAATGCATTAAGCTGTTAGTTATGAAAATCAAGATGTATAATACTATCATGAAGAATTAACCCACACTTTAACTATACTCTAGAATTTCCTTTGCTTTTGAAACATATTGTACAGCAGTAAAATGGTAGTTTCCCCTTCTATTGGGTCACATCACTGCTTTAGGATACACCAAGAAAAGGGAGTTAATGCAAAGGAATGCTAATGTTTGCAAGAGAGTGACTTTGCTAATACACCAGTATTGATTATGAGCCTTTACTCATGGGGCACTTATGAGTCATTTAGCAAATGGTTTCAAATTTTTGAACATAGACACAATTGTATTATTAACAAAATATTTTTATGTTGCCTTGTCCACCCTGTTTTTGAAATGCTCACTAAATATTTTGTATTTGCTTGTAAAGAAAGATAGATTATCAGATTTCAGGTTCTCTGATGCCTGTAGCTGAGAAGATCAATATGAAAAGATGAATTTTCTTCCATTTTTATACTGCTTGTAATGGTTTAACCACAGCCAGCAAGCATCACAGAGGTTCTCTCATTTCCTCCACACTGGGATGGTGGAGGAAATCACAAGAGTAAAATAGGAGAAAGCTTATGAGTTGACATAAAGACAGTTTAATAAGTAAAGAAAACTAAAGCAAGGAATACATTTACCATTTCCCATGGACTGGCAGGTGTTCAGCCATCTCCAGGAAATCAGAGTTCATGTAGCTTGGGAAGACAGACATCATCACTCTGAATGTCCCCCAAGGTTTCCTTCTTCTTCCTTAGCTTTTTATTGCTGGGTACCAAGAAACAGCTTTATACCATATCTGAGATGTTACGTATTTGAGAAATAGGTAAGTACATTTTTTGGTTTTAAGTACATTATTATCACTAAAATTTACTTTCTTTGTAGGCAGTTAGTTAGTATTTTGAAGTGAGACACCTGATGTTAGATATCTAATTATGAAATATTATATGAATGGGCTATGATTCTTTATAAGATCTGAAATTAATTTTATGGCCATTGCTGATGTAGGATTGAACTATGCAAATGCATGGAGATATTGTTAGACATACTTACATGATGAGTTCCAGTTCCCAAGTTGTGTAGATCTTTGATCATCAATTTAATAAATAAAAGGACTTGAAGAAGTATGTCTGTGGGTAAGCCTGACAGAAAATCTTGGGTTAAAAAATAAAGGCTATTAGTATATTGCATTAAAATATTAAGGTTTATTTAGCCTAAAATAGATAGAGCATAATTAATATTTATTGAAATTATTCTACAGGTAAAGAAATTTTCCAACCTTAATAGGCTCATGTAACACAAAATCTTGTTATGAACTTCAAAATAAAAAGGTTTCTCCCCAGCATCCTTGAACGTGACAAATATTATGTAGGGATTTAAACTCTCCTCCCTGCAGGTAGTTTGTCCAAGACCTTCTGTAATATTCTTTAGAGGATTATAAAAACTTGCCCGAACACAGCACAAGAGTGCTTGCCCAATCACACGCTTGGATGAAAAACTTCATTCTGTTCCTAATGTGACGCTGTTAGAATATTAATGTAGCTTCACCTTTTGATTTGAAGTAGCTAATCAGAGGAAGAGTTTTTATTCAGCTTTTCTACGCCCAGCTCAGGCAAGTCTACATGATATTCAGTTTATTAAGGGGTTATTAGTTAATCTGCCACTGGTGTTTATGAAAAGGAAACCATCTGTTGTTCAAATAACTCCATCAGTGAATCATTGTTATCAGGTGAGGCTTAAATTGCATAGAAACAATTTGCAGATCCCTTGCTTTTGTATTTCACCTCTATTTTTTTATTTTTTTGCATAAAATAAGATAATGCACCGACTTCCAAATTAGAACTTGTACAAAAAATTTACTCAAGAATTTCCCTTACTCAAGGATAATCTTTTACTATTCTTTTGTCAATTACATGAGAAGATAAATCTGTAAAAATTCTCATTGTCACTACCAATCAATAGAGTTTTGCAAGAAGCGTTTTTTTTTTCTCTCTGTCATTTCATAGGTCTTAAGTTGTCTAATGGTTTGTATACTTCCACAGAACTATTGTTAGGATGCACTGAGAGATTTTTCTAAAGCCAACAGTGCAACAGATCAGCATGACTGAGTGGTTTTATTTATGGTATTCATTGGTTCAGCATGAAACACAGCACACATTTAAATTGTATTCATTAAAGAGTTTGCACATAAAATATTTAAAGTGAGAATAGAAAGCCCTCAACAGAAGTTAAATGGCCCTAGGGGAGAAGAACTATTGCTTGAAATTATGCAACCTATCAATCTTAAAAATAGCCACTCTCTAGAAGGAGACAGTGTGTGTATCAAACAAATTTCTATAAGGTGTATTAAAAAGCAAAACAGTTCCACTCCAACATGTATTATTTATTGGACACTGATAGCTTGTTTGGAAAAAAAAAATAACATAAAAAGCACATTTGTATTTCTTTCCTTTCTTGCCCTACTTTCACACATGGCATTTTTTACTTTTAGAACATATTTTCCTCCCTGTTTCCCCTCTTTAGAATCCTAGTAGATGTTTTTCATTCTTATAATTTGTAATGAATACTGCTACATTAGATATTTCTGTAGATTATCCCTGAAAGACAATGTCTTTCCAATGTTCTGGGGAAAACTTTATATGATCAGTTATTTTGCAACTAAAATTGTCCTAATGCATTCCTCTGACTTCTTATCTGTCATTACCCCCCCAGGCTCACAAAGCTTTGCAGCCAGGCAATCCTTTGTATTACTTTAATCTTCTTTTCTATCTCTCATTTCACCTCCATTTGTTAGATCTTGTATTTTTCCCTTCCATATCCCCATAAGCTGCTTGTTTGTCCACTCCAGAATCAAAAGCTCCATCCAAGCACTTTTGAGCTTTTTTGTCATGATTGTTTTAGTCTCCTCCTAGCTCAACTTACTTTTTTCAGTCTGTTAAAAATGCCACTGGCAAAGTTACTCTGACTACTCTTTTGATCTGATCTGGCTTTTTCTCAAACTCTCCATGTTACTGTGGCAGTGTTTTCACACAGACTATGCCATGCTCAGACTCTCAAATCTGTCATTTCAGACTCTTAGATTTGTAGTTTTCAGTCTTTGAGCAATTTATAGTTTTGGCCTATTTCTTCAGCATTACTTGTCTTCTCTTATACTTCTTCTATAACTATAAGTACCACCTGCATCTCTTTACCTTTAGATTTATCCTTTTACCTTCTCCTTTGCTGCTCATTATGCCTTTAGTTGGTCTGCTAAGATTTCAGACTTTTCTTTTAAATTTAAATTTCTCCTTCAAATAAAATGTATTCTCATGAAAATCTTCTTTAAGAGAAATTCTGGATTACTAACTAATCAAATATAACAAAGGATGACCAACCTGACATCTGTCTAAGATAAGGTAGCTAGAGGGTGGATGTTGTTTATCTTGACCTCAGTAAAGCTGGTGACACTGTCTTCCATAACTTCCTGGTACACATATAATGAAATTAGTTCTAGATAAATGGAAAGGGAGGTTGATTGAAAACTGGCTCAGCTGCTGGGCTCGGAGGACTCTTGTCAGTGACAAAATGTCTCTCTGGAGACTCCTCTCCAGTGGAGTGCTTCAGAGGCCAAGACTGAAGCCCATACTCTTTAACATCTTACTAATGACCTGAACAATGGGACAGAGAAAACTTCATCAAGAGTGCAGATCACACAAAACTAGGAGGAGTGGATGATAGACCAGATAGATGTACTACCATTCAGAGGGATCCAGACAAGTTGGAGGAATGGACTGAAGAGAACTCATTCATTTGTTTAACAAAGGGGAATGCCAAGTCCTGCGCCTGAGAAGGAGTAACCCAGGCATTGGTATATGCCTGGGGGATGACCAGCTGGAAAGCAGCTTGCCAGATAAGCAACTGAGGGTCCTGATACTATTGCAAAGAAGGCAAATGATTACCTTATGCAGATGTGGTTGATCTTTTCTGCCTGCCAGGTAGCTACCAAGATGCTCTATTACTCTCCTTACTCAGCTGGAGTGGGAGAGGAAATACAGGGGAAAACAATACGGCTCGTGGATTGAGATAATGACAGAGAAATAATCAGCAATTTTTGTTACAGGCAAAACACACTCAAATTGGGGAAATAACTGAAATAAAAATAAGACACTACCCCACCACTCTTCCCTTCTCTTCAGGCTCAACTTTATTCCTAATTCTTCTATGACTTTCCCCTCAGTGGTGCAGGGGGATGAGAAACAGGGACTGCTGCCTCTTTCTCTTTCCTGCTTTAGTGTGGGTCTGTCCTATAGGAAACAGTCCTTAGGATGCATCTCCATTGTCACTCCTTCCCATCAGCTGTAGTTCCTCAAGAACTGCTGAAGCATGCATCCTTTGCATAGGTTGCAGACCTACAGGGATTGACAGCTCCAGCATGAACAGATTACAGAGGGCCATGATCTTTCAAATGCTAAATATTTCCAATGATAGAGACTTCAGAACCTCTCTGGACAACCTATTCTACTGTTTGATCAATTATATTTTTTTCTTATATCAAAATAGAATGCCTTATCTTTCATTTTGGTCCCATTGCCACTTTTCCCAACATGTAGCACCACTGAGAAGATTCTGATTCCACCTTCTTAATCCTTTTTCATCAGGTATACAAACACAAGAAGATTCTGTTTGAGCCTTCTCTTATGTAGGCTAAATAGTCCCATCTCAGTCTTTCCTCACATGATTCTCCTTCCGCTGCTGCTTTTCCAACTTCAACCATTCTGCGCATTTTGGTGTGAAATTTACTCCCATATTTGCTCCCACACCTTCTCCATTCTGGTTTTTATTTAGTGTTCTATTCTTTCTCTCCCCAAGCCAAACAATTTAGAGTTTAAATGTTATTTTGTAAGTAGGAAGAATAGGCTAGGTAGCTGATTGTTTCAAAGCTTTAAAATCTAAACTCTCACTGTCTTGTGATTGCTATATCAGTTAATAATAACAGTAATTCTTCCTGGCAAGAGCAAACAAGCCATGATGTTGGCTTCTGTTTCTTCCCTGGGCTTTTCTGGCACAATAGTAGTTTCTAACATTCAAGCAATCAGGCATTAGTAAAACTGTCGGGCATTTGTTAAACTTTAGGCTCCTTGCCATTATATTTGCAAATTTGTAAATCTTTGCTAGTTCTGCCAATAAGAGCTGATAAGTTGTTGCAGTTTTAAATGAACAGGCCTCTGGTCTGTGATTCTGCTTTTAACTTAAGCAACAACTGAATAATTTAGGGCTAGCCTGAGCTACCTGGTGCTATGACCAGAAAATAACACTTGGAAAAGTCATTTTCATAGATCTGCTAGATTCAATAGTGGAACTTCTTCCACTAATGTTAAAGATAGAAGAAAATAATTATAATTTTCACATAGGCTGTAAAAATAATTGGATTTATGGAACTCCCCTACAGTTCTTCATCCAGTCTTGCCATGGTAAGAACAAAACAAGAAAGTAAAAGAACAATTCTCTATTACCTCCTGGACTTTTAGGTCAGCTGCAATTTGTAGTTCTGACTGCAGCAGAAGAGTTCCTGAGATACTCATTCCAGCATACCCAAGAACTACTGTTGGTTCAAACTTTTCAGACTAGGAAATTACGCACTAAAATTGAATGAGGCAATATATTTAAAATTTTAGTAGAATTCTACAGTACCATAACAGTAAGGAGAGGCTGTTTATCAGATAGTGCTGTAACAAAGCAGGAGATAATAAAAAATTTCATATATAGGCAGACAGGAAGAATATATGCAGGTTTACTGCTCACTTATTAATATCTTAATTCCAACTTGGACTTGGTCCTATTTGGCCTCTTTCCCTTATCCAGATGATTTTATTTCTCTGCCAGAAATGAAGCCACAGAGACAGATCTTCCTGGTAAACTAATATTACAACTATTTCACATTTAATTATCCATTTTTTTTCTCTCTATAACACCCAATTTTGTGTATGTCTCAGGAAGCATGAGACTACCCATGCTACAATAGGCATGGTGATTTTTTTTCTCAATGAGCTATATAATTTGCAAGTGAAAATTTTAATCAGAATTCCTAAGATGTGCTTTTCACTCCTTGTTTCATCAGAGTACAGTCGTAAATATGAAGAAGTATTTTAATTATGTAAAAAATTTAATGTGTATATCACAATAGTATGCTTAAGTCTCTTAAATGTAAAACATGTCACTCCATTTTTATGTATATCTCTCTTAAAAGAAGGTGTGTAATTTTTCCCTCCGTGCAAATAAAGACCAAAATATAATGGCCATAGTACCTCAAAATCAGTGGGCCTTTTGAAGCATAAAACAGCTAAGTTTATATTAAAGTGTGGAAGGATCTTTGTCTTATGACTTTCATGTAGAATTATAAAGGTTACTTCAACTTCTAGGCCTCTAGCTGCAAATCCTAAATTTTCATTTTCTGATTTGTTATAAAAAACTAGAGATAATTATAGGATGTGCTGTATTTTCACACACACACACACACACACACACACACACACACACACACACACAAAACCCCAACACCCTCCCCAAACTCAAAAGTATAAAACTATAAAACTATTTCACTTATGACACTAATTCTTATTTAATTTTTAAATGTTAATCAATACATTTGTAAATCAATTGGTAAAATGATGTTAATCAATAAATTGGAGAAAAAATACAGACCTTTTCCCAAATATAGGTTTGATGGACAAATATCAGATGTATTTTGTTCTCATGAAAATATATGCAGATAGGAAAAACAGCCTTAAAGCACAGAGACGATCCCTCTGACAATTAATTGCTTCACCATGAATAAATATTTTTCTTTAATGACATAATGGAGACATGAACAGGTCTGCACATACAGAATCATCTGCTGTACAAAGGCAGGGCTTTATAAAAGCAAGCAAACAACCCCCACCATGCAGGCCAGGTTTAAATGCAGTGGTCTTATCTGGACACGTCCTGAGCATTGAGCTTCTTCCTCTGAAATGAGCCGGTGCCAACATTTACACAAGTCGTACTGGTACTAATTTTAGGCACATACACAAAAGCATTGTCTTTCACAGTTTTCAACTAACAAAATTCAGGCCAAACTGCTAGCCATTTTTTCTCTGGCAGCTATGAGCATGCAAATGACACTGCGTCACTTGAGCACAGATATACATGACACGTGAACATCTGCCTATATGTTACAGTTAGGCAGCAAGACAAAGAAAGGTGAAATAGAATTTTGTGTTGGTCTAGTGATGATGTTTAAACCTGATTTTTTTTCCTCTTTTAGATCAAAGCAATGTCGCAAAACAAGACGAAGGCCTGAAATATTTTCAGGAATACAGTGTGTGTTTTCAAAAGGAGAGCAGAGAAAGTAGACAAGAATAGTAACATTTTCTGCATCTCTAGATTTGTTTGGGATATTTTTAGGCATAAAGATAAAAATCAATTATTTCAGAAGAGCAATATTTTATAGGAAAAATATTTCAATTGAAAATGACTATTCCTGTAAAGAAAAAAAGTGCTCAGGTAAAGAGCATATAATGAGGTGAGGAGGGGATACTCATGCCCTAAATGAGGGGTTTAGTATCATAAGGAACACAAAGTTTAATTTTTGCAGTCTAAGGTAAAGATAATTTTGCACAAAAGATTTCTCAGGATATCAGTCAAAAATCACTTCTCAGTAGCATAGTACAGACTTTTGTATGTGTCTCAAATAAATGAGACTATGACTTTTTTCATTTATTTTCCTGTTTTCCACCTTTTCTTTCTCTAATTCTATGCTACATCATCTTCCTTATTATTTTGGTGTTTTTAATTTGTTTGCAACTTGGTACCTCTTGCAAAATATATTGATGCTAATCTATTTTGATCAGACATTTATAACCTGTGATATATTCTATGCCTCAGGTAGATTAGAATCATATTCATCATGCAGTTTTAGAATCATGATGTTTGCAATTATGAGAAATGTCTTAATTTTGCTCTATGCTAGGAGTTTTGCTTTCAGCATTCATGAGACAAATCTTCCCAGGGAGGTACATGGAATATTCCTATGCAGAAATTAAGCACTGGAAACTTTTTAATCAGGTTTGCTAACATACATAAGAAAAAGAATTGTGGAATCTTCAAATGCCCTGATGAAATTTTCTTATTTAACTGAAAATGAGCTATAGGCATTTTAACACAACATTTTATTCCAAACAAATATTTCAATATATTTCAAAAGAGCTACCACTTACTATACAGCTAGAGCTAGAGACCCCTTACTATAATAATAATGAAAAAAGTTAATATTCACCTGGACTCACATTGGCATCTTTTTAAAATTCTGTAAAATTGAAACTGAGTGAAATCAGAATTGTTGGCTACAAAAAACCCTTATGATGAAGCTACTTGTGTTGTTTATCCTTACACAGGGAATAAAACCTTCTTTTATCAAAATCAATTCAGACTAAACCAATGTCTGTAGGAAAAGAAGGTATCCTATGCAGACATATTATCACTTAGAGCTGCTGAGTATTATGGGAATAAAAAATGCTTAGACAATGTTAATTTTGTAGGGCATCAGGATTTTTCAGCTTGCCTCAGGCAGGAAAAAGCCATTCCATAACAGATTTTTAAATTTCTCTTTTCCAGGGGTAAAACCAGCTTTCTGCTGCATTTAAATTTACTCTCCCTGGTGCAGAGGTGGCTATTTAATTTTGATAACTGTTCTGAAAATCTCCATGAGAATATTAAAAATCATACCATGTATGTAAATTTTCTTAATAAGAATACTTACAAGAATATGTTTCTACAGAGAATCAGACAGTATCTGCATATATAATATTAATTTATTTCAGAAAATATACTTTATTAAGTTAAAGATAATATTTTAGTAAATTTGAAATGCATGAAAAAGTAAGCCCTTCCTTAATATGGTTAATCTGTGGAGCTAAAACAATCTTATGTCTCAGCATGTGCTTCTTGGTAATAATGAATATAATAAATTGTTGTGTTTATAACCTGTCACTGCAAGAGTTGTCAACCCATCAGAACAAAATGCAGTGGCTTTAAGGTAAGTGTTAGTTTCTTTCTAGGTGTTAATGCTGGCTCTGTCACCCTCATTAATAAATAGATGCTAAACCACATCATTAAGCTGAATCGTGGCTGTGGTGAGTGCTATGAAATCTAACATACAGGTGTAATGACCTTGTTCAGAAAATATTATGCCTATATGAGGAGAGTTGTATATAGGTGTACGTAAGTTAAGGATGTCCTGTTTGCAAACATTTTTAATGTAAATTATTTTCCATAATGCCCATCATTTATATTTAGATCTACATTCAAATAATGCACTATAACATGTCCTGCAAATGAGATATTGTGGCTGTTAAACATTAAAAAAAAAATAAAATAAAAATAGCAGAACTGACTCAGCAAATTTGAAATAAATAAACACAAGTTTGCTTTGCAACTGTGAGACCAAATTCTGAGTACACATTTTTATGGCTTCTTTTCTTCTCCAGGGTTCACATTTGTCAAGTCCTCAGCCATTGCATTGTTGAATACAATGTATTTTTTTATGAATGGTTATACTAATGAAAATCATAACAGTAAAACCTTACTTTAAAAAGGTTTTCGTGGATTTTTCTGTTTTTTCTTTTATTTTTTTCTTAGCTTCTACCACCTTAATGTGAGCTATTACTAGATGTTCTATGCTGCCCCATTAAAAAAAAAAAAAAAAACAGTGTTGGAAATAACTTGGCATTTATACATTTCGTTTTGACATTATCAGGGTTAATTAAATTATAACCTCCCCATTTGTGAAACATGTGAGAGGCAATAATGTCATCTGGGATCATAACCACAGAAGCTGCATGAGGCAATGTCATGTGAAATGCTCCAGTAGCTATTATGCATGTAATTTAGAAAGAGAAAGAAAACCAGAAAATCAGTTTTAAATTATCTCATAGAGGACTATGGAATGTGAGGGATGAGAAATGTGTCAGTATACAGGTCTTCAACAGCATCATAACTTCAGACAGTATGCTTCAGTAGCTTAGGTCAAAGGCTACATTTAGCACTGCCATCCTCAAGAGAGGCACAACTCATGTGAGCAATCCCTTTAAAATGGACAAGAAGATACCACTAATTCCTCTTTTAGAATGCTTTCTAGTCAAAAATGAAAATGCTTCAAGTACAAAGCTTCATGGTTATTAAGACAGCACTAATGCAAGGTATGGAAGTTAATTTAAGCAGCTGGACACTGAGCAAGGATTCTTTATTGGAACGGTTACATTGTGCAGTATCATATGATGTGATGACAAGAATAAAAAATCCCCAGGAATTCACATCCCCAAACTGCTTTGAACCTTGCATTTTTTTTTAAGGAAAAAAAAAAAATAAAAGAAAAAACAAAACCCCAACAACAATACCAAACCATGCTGCAACAGGATTTAAGTTTGTTATCACAGGTAAGTGATGTATAGTAATTGTATTATTCAAATAAGATTGAAGGAGGGAAAATGAGGTAGTGAGGAATATTGTAGAAACAACATAAAAATAAAGGACATTGTTTTACCTTCAGATTTTGTAAAGAAATGAGGAAGTTCAATAAAAATGAACCTGGAAAAACATGGATGCAAAGCAGGAGCATTTTTTGAGGTAATGGCAGCTGAAATAAAAAGCGAAAACTAAAGTCAGTCTATCACAAATTTACATGGGCTCTAAAATTGTTGGAAGCAGTTAAGACTGGCAGCTGGAGGAGTAGCTGAAGGTATTCAGTCTAAGCACACACACATAGAAAAAGTGATGAGACCCACCTTTTTACACAGAAAATATTACAATTGTGTCAAGAATGCTTAAGGAACTTAAGTGTGTTTCAAAATAACCAGATGGCTAGGAATTTATACCCTTGTGCCCCAACTCCCTCTTGTGATATAGAGTATTGTGAACTTTCTGTTCAGACATTATTAAAAAGCCTACAGAAGAGCAGTAGAGAAGTAGAGCTTTCTGTATTCAAGGAAATAAAACACAGGAGAGACCACAAGTCCTTAGAGGATTCCCAAGACACAGATGAATTTCACATCACTCTAGATACCTACTTAATTTGCTTAAACAGAATGGTGGGTCCAGGCTACTCTAAGAGATCTCCATCCATAAGAAAACTGGTGAGGATTCCACATCTGAAGGGAATTGGATGTGAAGATATAATTAAGGACTATTCATAAGCATTATGATACAATACAAAATATGACCTAAGATGTACCTGGATAATTTCAGCTTTATATATTTATAATGAAAATATCTACTAACAAATGGCTTCCCTTGTTGTTGTTGCTGTTGTTGCTCTGTCTTCTTTCTGCCCAGTTTTATTCTGATTTTTTTTTTCTAACAGACTGCTTTATTGCTATCAGGGATCAATGTAAAAATCCTTGATTTACATTAAGAAAGAAAATCTTCAAAAGTGTTTCAATATTCTTCTTTCAGGAGATGGAAAAGCAAATTAAAATTTTATGTTTTCTTATTATGTAGAAAAATAGTGGGCAACATCAACAGATCTTGATTCTTGCTTTGCTTTATTGTACTGGAATCTGATAGGTCTTCTAAATCTTATTTTTAACATGGTACATGATATTGTAGATGAGATACCTCTATTGTCTCTCTATATATATATATACAATCATAAATGCTGCTTTGGATTATTCAGAAAATATGTCAGTGTGTGACATGGGCACTGACTGTGCCTGTACACACATAACTGAAGCTTATCAATACTTCTATGAATCTTTCAGGGCCTGAGCTGTTTGTGGAAGTTATGTGCATGGAATTCCATATAGTGCTTGCCTACCATAACTATGTATATCACCACATAGAACGAGTAAATCATAATGGTAACACACCTGATATGTCTCATTTTGCATTGACTATATAAAACTTATTTTTTAAAAACAAATACATCTGTAGATTATGTAACTTGCATTATTTTTTTTTGCAAACAATATACCTCAGATACCGGCTTTCAAATTTTCTGTCTGCTATCTCAAGTGATCTCATCCTACAAAACAATATAGACATTTGTTCCTTTCAGATCAATTTCCCCTTACCTCCCTAGCCCAAATATTGTATGTTGTTTTGTTTTAAGAGAAAAAAGTATAAATGTAAGGATTCATCCATCTCTGTCTAATAAGAAATTAAATAACTAAATCCCAACCTTTTATACACACTGAAAGAATTTTTCCCTCAAATCTTCATGTTTTGTTGATCTGGGGAGCTATCAGCCTAGCTGTACTTGAAGACTAACAGCTGAAGATAAGAACCCAGAGAATTAGGAAATGGAGAACAACTGTTTCTATTTCAGATTTTTTTAATGTTTTTTTAACCAGTTGTTTGCAGTTGCTGTCCTTTAGAGATCTCCAGATTTTATCTTTTTCTTGTTTCTTATGTGACCCTAGTTAGAACAATGTCATGCTAACTATGCACATTCTATTCACGATTCTTAAAAAGGGGCAGGAGTGGGAAGAAATCAGGTTAAGTTGTAATCGTGGTGGAGCAAGCATGGCATATGTACTGTCAGTGGCGCTTCACAAAAGGATGTTCCAAATAGGATGACCTCTGCTTTTTCAGCAATCCAATAACATTTTAATTCACAAATATTTGAGAAATACAACTTGGGTTTATACTTTTTTGACATTTTTTTTTCTTTCCACGTTTATAAAATTCCATATGATTCTTCTTCTTCCCCTCCTACGTAATTACTTAATAATTTCCTGCAGAAATATTTAATTCATAACTTGCTCCTTCCTTCTACACATTTCAAAACTGTTTGCCTGACCTTTCACTTTCTCATGACACACTACAGTGCAGTTCCAAATCTCTTCTCCAATTAATCTGCACGGGGGCACAAGTAAAATACAAAGTTGGGAATTGGATTGCAATTTCTGTGTTATTACTACTGAGCAAAGGCCAGGAACCTCATGTTTCTTGCATTAGCTGGCCCCTGCTGTTTCACTTAAAATCCATTTGTTTGAAATGAGCAGGTTATAGAAATTAGACTCAGAATTTTAAATGTTTAGCTAAAATATATACAGTGATGAACTTCTCTGTTAAAAGGTATCCCTCCACAGAAAATACTTCTTTGGATATCTTTCTCCAAAATCCATAAAAATAATAGCTGCAAAGACTCAGAGTGACAATACAGAGTATGATAGTATATGCATTTTTCTTAAAATTTGCCAGTGGAAGCAGATGGGATAGCTACTAAATAGTCATTATTCATTAGAGTTCCTGCAGGCAAAACTTATAAAATATACAGGATATAATATTATACAGGATATAATATCAATTAATTTCCTGAAAAAAAAAAAGGCTTTACAGAAATTCCTTTTACATTGATTTTAGGAAAAAAATCTTTTAAAACCACCAAAATTAAGATAACACTGAAAAGTATCTTCTGACACTGTTAATTGTGCTTCTATATTGAGTTGTTTCATGAACTGGAGGCATTTCACTGTATAATAGAGTAATGAAAGCCCAGCTGCTAGCACCCAGGAAGAAAATTCTGACTTTTCTTCACTGTCCTAGGACCCAGTACTTCACACAATATTCTTCACACCTGAGAAGGATGTTGATGATTTTCACAAAAACGTAAGATAAAGGAAATTTTATTATGCATAACTAGGTTTTCCAAGTACTGTACATCAAATGAACCTTTTAGAAAATAATGAGGTCAAACCTTATATTAGAAGCAAAGTGGTAAATCAGTTCTAACTTATATTAATTTAATTCAGCTGAATTTTCAGTGAAAGTCCAGGATTACTGAATCAGTATTTGGCTTACAGTTACCATCTTCATCTTACCATCTTCAAAGTCTTTTCCTGGTTCCCTGTTTCCTCTAAAAATGTTTTCATTTTTTTTAATTTGGCTGAGAAGTGTTCACTAGTCAGGAGTATACTCTACCTTGTTCCCCAAAATCTGGTCTGGAGTCACAGCTCTTAAAGGTCCCACTATTTTTCAAATCAAGATAAAACTCTTGAAGATCCCTGTGACTCCAGTTCAATGTGTCATCAGCAGGACTCCTCTGTGTTTCTAACAAAACTATATTAATTTCACTATTATAACACCCAACATTTGAATTTAATGGTATGTTAAGATCATGATATAGAAACTACTAGTTTGGCACTATCCAGAGCTCTGATTATAAAAATACTTGGGGAAAATTGATCTATGTGAGGGAAGAGCTACATATGATAACAACCAGCTCATGAGTGACAGAGGGTTGTTTCAGCTCACTTAAACTCATGAAAACATTGCTTGGCCTTAGAAAGTTCCAGATGGTGCCTTTGCAGACACTAGGAAGATAACCAGAGCATGGCTGAGGCTGGAAGGAGCCTCAGACAGGGCATCCTATCTAACCTTCCTGGTCAAGCAGGTTTTTTCAGAGCAGGCTGTGCAGAACCATTTAAAGTGGGAAAGCCCAGCCTGCATGAACAGATGCATTAAGAATCCCATCTATTTCATGCAGGATTGACAGCACAGAGAGAGCTACTCTGGAGACAATCTTCTTGGGCTGAAAACAGTAATGATACCTTGTATTTATTTATTTGGAAAGGATTGTTCATGGGTGTACCAATGTTATGGAACACAGTTTTAAGCTGCCCTTTTTACAATACATATATTAAATCGCCTTTTGGGAAGAAATGAAAGAAAACCAGTAACAAACAATGATTTTTTGTTTTTTCTTTTTAAATAAAAATCACAGAATGGACTTAAAGAAAAAGTATTTAAAAACTTTAATTCATTTGCCTTATTTCAAGAATAAGACAGAAAAAAATCTATTCCTTCAAGACTGTTTATGCAAAACCAATTCAACAATTATTATAAAGTACTTTCATGCTAAGAAACCTGTTTCCTTAGTCCTCTGGTCAAACTGCTAAGGCACCAGTATTCAGAAAATACCCACTTTTGTAGAACATTTGAAACAACTGTGTTTTCCTTTGGTAATTTCTAAATTATCAAACTGTAAATGATAGAAAGCTGGTGAAAGAACTACTAAGAAAGAGAACTAATGCCTTTCCATATTTTGTAAGAAATGATGGAGGGAGAATGACATTTTAAAATCATCCCTCACTCAACAACAAACTAATGAATCATAATTAGATGAATTTCTTCAAAGCTTTACCAGTTTAATTTTTTCTTAGGATTTCTTTAGACTGACTACAACTAAGGACAATACAGAGAGTTTCTTTTTTCTTTTTGGTTTATTATTCTGAATAATAGACACCTCATTCAGATAGTAAAGAATCAGTGTTGACAATCCCTTAATTATCAGAGCCTTCAAGGGATTTACAAAGCCCTATTGGCTGCCTTTCACAGCTAATTGCAGCTCTGTTTTCCTGCCTTCTGTTTTGTTTTCAACACAGTGAAAGAAAACAATCACAAAGTTATCGAGGATCCTAGTCAACGAGCTGCATCCTTGAAAAGCACCAGAATCTGGAGAAGCGAATTAAAAGACAAAATTAGCTGTGCCTAGTTCCTAATTGCATCTACCAGTTACTCATCTCATGGCTTTGGCTGAACTTTTTTCACCCTTCTGCCTCAAGTTTTTATTGCTGTAAAATATGCATAACATTTCCTCATTCCTGTTTCTGGGACAGAGAATGCTTACGTCGTGGTGCCTCACTGTGCTTTGAATATGCAGAATGCTATGTCAATTACATATATTTTCAAAGACTCAAAGAACTTCTGTATTTAGAACATTTTGAACTTTGAATTAAAAGAGCTTCCTAGTGACAGGCTGATCAGGGGAACTTGTCACTTACAAAACTGCCCTACTGTAAATTTAGGAAATTAAGGAAACTGTTAGGGGTCCCACAGTACTCAAAGTAAATTTCTGGGAATTCATTTACTGATTTCAAATGGGGAAAGAGACCAAGAGTAACTTGTTGGGGAAGGTGAAACAGGGAAACCTTATGAATGTGATTGTTTGGCACTAGATTGTGAAAATATGAAGGCTAGAATCAAAGTAGAAATGAAAGCCTGCTTTGAGTTATAGGATACTGAGTACTGGTTAACCAAAGAACAATAGCCTAGCCAGCTAGAGGAGAATCCCTGTTGATAAAACAATGTCCTTCTGCTGATAAGAAGAGTCCAAAAGTAAAGAAGCAAGGAAAGAACTTGTAAAGCTCTGTAGAGTATAAAATGCAACACTGTATGTTAATATAGGGAAGCCCATAGGTTGTATGTAAATTCTTTAGTGGGTGTGTCTCATGGTGATTGGTTTCTGGTAATTAGAATATTCACGATAGAAAAAGATATATTGGATTGTAACAAGAACTTCGCTCTCTTTACTCTTTACTCTTACCTCTTACCTCTTGCCTCTTTACTTTTCTCTCTTCCCTCCTCCCTTTACCCCTCTCCCCTCTCCCCCCTCTTAACTCTCAGCCCCCTCTCCCTGTTCCTACCCCTCTCGCCTTCCCTGCTCTTTCCCTCTGTTGCTCTCTTACTCCCTCCCTCTCCCATCCAACCTCACCTTCCCTGCTCTACCTGTGCTCTCTCCCCTTCCCCTGACCACGTGGATGCCAAGGCTGGTGGCGGACACGGGTCTCCCCTCCTTTTACTCTTATAATAAATCGCTTATACTTGAACAGCTTGACCCTGGAGAAGTCTCTCACCGCGAGCGAGTGTTTTTGCATCTCCAATAGTAACTGAACTCCTGCATATTTGAAAACCATAGTTTTAAATACTGGCTTCTTATCAAGAAATGCTTATACAGCACTTTCCTAGTCAAACTGGCTAAATAAAAATAATTTCTGGCTAGGGAAAGATTTATTATATAATAATAAATTATATATATATATATAAAAATATATAAAAATATAAATATAATATAAATTATATATAAATATAAATTATTATATTTATTATAATAAATTATAAATTTTATATAATAATATAAATATATTATATATTATAATAAATATGATTTGCATCTACATTGATATAAAGAGGAAAACTAAGCCTTTCCAGGACATAAGTATTTGTCTCAAAGGGATAGTGATTTATGTTAATGATAATAAGCTGGTTATCATGCTGAAATTAAACTTATCTGAATATTAAAAATTTGATTTGACAATGATGTGTTACCGTTTTGTTCAATCAAACTGAATGCAGCAGGCAAGTGAATAAAGAGTAGAATTGAAGAAAATGAAATTTGTTAGATTTGCCACAGGCTGGCTAGGGAATCCTCATTTCACTAGTTGATGGTATTTTTTTCCATCACCAGTATAGTGGGAATGTGGTTACTTGTATACTTCAAACAAAAAAAAATATTTATGATTCAAAAAGACTTACAGGAAGTAAGTTGCACAGCACATTTAAAAACTATGCTCAGTCTTAAAACAAAGGGGACTCATATTTCTGTTTACTGTCTAACCTTCTGTAGAGCACAGGAAAAGATGAATAATGTAGAAAGGATTAATTGTCATAGGAAACTAATAGCAAACTTTCTCATTTGTTATAAAACTTTTTGTCACAAAAGGAAGAAGAGAGAGGAGAAAGAGACAAAGGGAAAAGGAGATACCTGTTGAATAAATTCTAAATATCAACACTAAACTTCAGCTACAGGAAAATTACAAGAGTACTCTGCAATGAGATGATGTGGAAAAGAAAACAGGAAGAATGTGAAGGACCAGGAATAAGCACATAAGAAAGTTTTGTCTCAAACATTCTGTTGTGATGGGGAGGTTGTGATTGGAAGAGAGAGTCCTGTGGACATGGGGCTGAGTTGTTCTGAGCCAATTTCCTTTTTCAGTTCCTGGGATTGCAATTCTGTCCTGAGGATGAGGCTCAGTGTGCTTGTGCCTTGAGCAGGATTGAGTCCTGGACATCTCTCTAAAAGGGGCTTCAGGGGCTCACGGGCCCTCCACTCCACACACTCATTTCCTAGAGTGCTCCAAAAGGCTGACTGCATGCAAGAACAATATGCTGTGAATGGCACGAAAAAATTATTTTATGTAAGAGGTTTGTACCAGGTAAATTAGAAAAGGAAGTTGGTAGGCCACATGTGCTCTCTCTTTTTTTGTTGATATCAGATCCAGACTATCCATGGTGGCAGGAAGAATCTAAGTACTGGTGATCTTTTCCTTTCTCTCTTTCTCATCATCATTCTCTCCTCTTCTGTTTTATCCTGGCAAGTGAGGTTATCACATTCTACCCCTTACTCCATACCTGAACTTTGTTGCGAGAGTTGGAAGCTTGTTAAAGTTTGCTCAAGAAGTTGAGAGCTTGTTGGCCAGCACCTCTACAATTAAATAAATAGGATGCTAGTTGCCAGATT
Source organism: Cyanistes caeruleus (assembly GCF_971803275.1). Classification (NCBI taxonomy): domain Eukaryota; kingdom Metazoa; phylum Chordata; class Aves; order Passeriformes; family Paridae; genus Cyanistes; species Cyanistes caeruleus. Next base: position 79,966,067 of record NC_141701.1, on the reverse strand, counting down.
TAAGACAATTAGACAATAAAGCCTAAGATTACCCTGACAGGTGTCTTTGTTCATCCAGATGAGAATTTATAACCAACATCACACTTGCTTCCAGTTTGTGACAATGAGTTAAATACAAATTTTTGAATTTTCTTAAAGCAGGAAAAATGGATATTCAAAGCATACACTGAAGAAAGAACTTCTCTTTTGATTACCAATACAAGAAACTTCAGAAATATCAACTAAATTTACTCTGAAGTAAAAAAAGGGTTGTGTCATCACTGGATGGATTTCCTTATTGTACTCATAGAAATCAAAGCTGTCTAAAAACAAAATTACAAACAGAAAGCAAAGCTCAAAATAAATCTGTTGAATGGGAATTGTATTCATTTGTCAACTGTGCAAGTTTATCCTCTCAATTAACAGTTGTGCTTATAAGCCAAAGAGAAATTAATGAATTTTCAGGTGATTTGTTGACACTTTTGACAATCAGTTCACCCTCTTTATCAACTATGCTAAAATAGAAAAACAAACCACCAAATAACAAAAAAAAAAACAAAGAAACAAACCCCCAAACACTTTCTGCCTTTGAAATCCTCCCTCTCTCTTCTGCCTCTGTGTCAGTAATATCATCATCCTGACTATTTTTTAGTGGCAGGCAAGGTACCCATACCTAGGATAAATTTCTTCCTTATTTCTATGTTCCACTTGCAGAAAAGACAACAAATATATTACAAAGTATGCAATGATCAATGTAAATTATTACTACAACATCAAATGTTAAGACAAGGATATAAATAAATGGGTCTATGACTGTTAACAAATTATGAGGGAATCTGTCTACATCTACAGTACAACAAGCACAAAATAAATGTGTGCATAATTTTATATCTGTCTATTTATATAAAAACAGCCACATGTTCTGGCTGTTATTTAGATGTTTCTGTACTCAAAAAAAAAATGCTTTCTTTGAATTGTCAACAAGAATAAAAATAATACTCCTTACAACAAAATTCCAAACTATGATGCATTTCCTTTCCAAGATAACTTTTTTCCCTCTTTTTCTATTCACAAAAAATCTTGTCACTAAGAAAACAAAGCTATGATTTTATAACATATTTACATTCAAATTTCTCTGTGCTATGACCGGACAGAAAATTTTATTCCTTGGTAAGTCTATCACAGGCTTTCATGAGGCAGACTTATTACAGTGGGAAACCTGATTCTTTTAAGCACTGGTGTGCATTTTGTAAATGTGTATATTGAATATATAATTTCAGATAGGGGAAGGTTCTGGCCAATTGGAGAACACATTACTTCATGACAGCAATCAGTTTTTAAGGTTTTCATATTTATTTCATGAAAGGGGACAGTAGCCTTTTACTTACAAAATCTGCCACACAAAAAATTGTCATTTCAAAGGCTGTTTCTGCTCTTGGATAGCATTTTTCTTCTCTCCTATTTCTATAATAAAAAAATTAAAAACTAGTAATATGGTAGTCTACGTCCTTGAATCGTACTCGTTAGCTTGATGTACATTAACTGTACAACTTGTGTTCCATTCTGAGCTTCTTTTTGGAACTGTTTGTCTTCCTCCCTCATTGTTTCAAATCAGATGAAAAAAAAAAATTAATTATAAATTAATATTCTGTCCATATCTAAAGTCTAAAAAGGTCAGATGTTGCACAAAAAAAAAAAGTATTATAAACATTGCAGGAAACAATGATCCAAGGTAGCACTTCAAAAAATAACTGAAGAAATAAAGAAATAAAACCCCAAAGCACAAAAATAAATGTCATTTTGTTGTGCATCATGAAGAGTTCCTAGGACTTCCAGTGCAGAAAAATTCAGGTAACTGCAAATTTGTTAAGGTAAGCTTTGGGATGAGCTTGATACACCCAGTCAACTCCCTACTCAGGGTTAACTTTTACAGAGAACTGTATAAAAGAAAACTATGACCTTTAGGATTGTTTATGAAGAATCAATATTTTTGAGGTTTTTAAGTGTCTGAATGCTTTGGGATTCTGTGGGGATGGTTACACATTTATTTCAAGACACACAAAAATAATTCTATTTTTCCATTTGGTACAGTTTTCACTGTTCTTCACTTTCTTGCAGGTCCCTGTGTGGTAGGTGTCAAAACTGGTTGTGACTGAATATGAAGTCATGTTCATTCATGGAGTCCACTGGTTTTCACAAGGGGCAGCTGTCTATATTGACAAGTGTCTTAGAGATCATGGGAAGCACGAGTTCTAGCTGAAGCCTGACAGTGGAGGTAGCATTTCCCTACTTTTTCTGCACAAGCACACCAAATACATAAAATGCTCCCAGTGCTTAAATTTAGCATTTGCAAATATAAAATCATATTAAATTTTGATGTACTTGCCAGCAATAGAAGGAATAGCAATTCCAGTGATTATTTTGTCTGTCCAGTTGCTGGTGCCTCTTTCCCACAAGACAGTTGTGATCCTCTATTGAAGTGCTACTGATCAGTTCAACTAATACAGACAGGAAACACTGTTCAGCATGCCAGGGAAAACAGCTCCATTCATCTATATAGTCCTTCCTGTCTAGCAAACTAAATAGCATTTCTGCCACCCTCTCCCCTGGAACTTACAGTGAGAGAAGATGCAGATTGCTGCCTAACCAATGATGGATTGACTCATACACTTTCTACTCCTTCACAGCAACAGCATGGATTAAGCATAAATAGAGGACATGGAATTTCTCCCTAATGCTGATCTGCTCTGGAGTTGCAACACTGCCTTTACAGTCAGCATGCTCGCTGCCTTCTGTGCCTGGGTTTGGGGCAGGGGGCTTGTTCAGAGTACAGCTAGAGTGATAATTTGTGCATTTTTACAGGTTGTCAAGCACAGGAAGGAGTTAAAAAAGCAGTTTCTTTAGACAGACTTTTCCACTGCTGGAAAGTGCTGTTTCTCTGCCCATGGGTCTGCATTTTCTCCCGTTTGGTCTTGTTTGAAAATTTTTGGAGATGAAAATAAGCACCTATTAGAAAGACTGATTTTGCTTTATTACACTCAGGAAGAAAGTCTTCACAATTTTAAAATTTTGAGATTTCAGGGTTTCAGTAGGAAATGACAAGCACATAGAAAACACTTCAACTGGCAGGCTTGTACAGTATACAGAATCATTGAAAAAGTGGACAGCTTTGAGAGGAAATGTAACAGCTTCATCTCCTTATTGGTGATACAGCACTTATCAAGGTATATCTTGGATGGCAAATCTCACTAGAATACCATCTCCCAGCTGCAGTATCAAGCCCCTGAAGTTTCAGGAAGGCACCAACAGAGGTCTATTGAAGCTGTGTTTCAGCCATTTCCCTGTTAGGCTTTTTCAAACCAAAGGGCGTAGGTGCTCACTAGAAGTCAAAAGGCAATAAGCCAGTAGGGTCATGCAGCTGATCCAAATGAGCAATGGTGGGTCATTCCTACAGAATCTGCAGCAGAAGGAAAAAAAGGTCAGCAGTTTTAGATGTTCTGTTGTATGAGCTGTGTTGATAAGATTTTTATTTCTGCACAAGCTTGACTTTGAGAATGTGTAAATACCAAAGGAAGACATTTCAGGTGTGGGCTTCCTGACTGATCTGTAGCTGTCTGATATGGATTACCTCTAGAGAGTCGAAGCAAATAGCAGCTGGTAGGGTGCCTATTGTTTGAGAGCCACCTCTTCTCAGAGTCAGGAATGGCTGATTTCTACAAAAAGTCAATATTTCAATAATCTGTGTTGAAAAGGTGGACTAGCAGTGGCCCTTCACTTCAGCTGCTGATAGTAAATTCCACAGATTCTTCAGAGAAGAATATATCTCTGGACCAGTGTAACGCCTAAATCCGGATCTACCATAAAAACTTGATAACTTGCTTATCACATATCTTTTCATTATGACTGCAGTCTGAGAGCAAGGGAAGTACTTAGAATTTTTTTGTCCGTTGTTTCATGTAAAAAATGAAAAAAAACTAAAAAACATCTCTTCCAGCAGTAGAATCTCAATCTCTCTTGAACCAAGATCTCCAGTGTCATTTAGAATGGATAGATAGGAACTAAAAGTAGGTGACATATATTCACATGGCTGAAGTATTGGCTTGTATAAACCAGACAGCATGTAAGGCTCCTCTGTGCCAGAGCAATTCTTCAGTACAGTGTATATATAAACTTTTGCTTGATCCAGAGATGCTCAGAGTCAGTGACAAGCTTGCACTGGCTTAGTTGCCACAGTTGAAAGGGAGTCTGCCATATCACTGGGAGCAGTGGTCAGTCATTTTGGCTGTGATCAGTGAAGAAAAACAAGCTCTTACTACACAAATATTATAAGAGCTTATGGGGTTGAGTGTTTTTCACTTTTTGGTAGTTGTGATTTCAATAACAGCTGCAATTTAAAAATAGAGAATAACTATTTAGACTTTATTTACCAAAAACATCTTATATCTATACTGAATAAACCAAAGGTCATACACCTTTTTCTGAATTTGATATTATAAAACTAACATGTCTGGAAACTGTCCAAATCATTTAACGAGTGATTGGTGAAAAAAATATGTAAAATGAAATGTCACTTACTTGTAGTCCTTTGGAACCTTGTTTATCTGGTGAAATGTTAAGGTAGATGACCCTTGCCCCCAGAACATCTCTAGGTTTCTTTTAAATCTTCTTTCTAAACAGAAGACTGAAATGAGATTTTAGGTAAAATGAAAGTAACAACCTTTGATGCTCAGATTTATGACACAATTTAAGAGATTGTAAATCCTTGGGAATCTTAAGGTACTATAAGTAATACATATATTACAATACGGCAACTTGATACCCTCAGTGGCCTCAACTCACATAGATGGTCTTTAGATATTTATAAAATAATGAGTCAGTACATTTGCAGCTTGAACAACAGAAGCCAGAACTATTCTCACTTCCTTCATATTCTTTGTCCCTGTTTACAGTGAGTACATGTAGGCTCAGAAAAACTTACAATACTACTATACTCTAGGGAGTTAGCCCTAATAAAATATTCAATTTGTATTTTTTTATCACTCTGCTTATGCTTATTTTTAACACTTGATGAGTCTTTCTAAAGAGCAGGAGAAAGCCTCTTATTTAGGGAAAAAATTTCACAGTGGAGCTGGTCAAATTAAAAAATGCAGTACACTCAGCATTTAAATTAACATGACTATAAAAGAGCATTAGTCCTTAAAGTTTTAAGTTTTAGTCCTTAATAACCATGGCAATTACAAGTGGAAAAAACCTGTAATACCTCTCTTAATAAAGATAACCAAAACAAAATGAATACTGTTGGGGAGCCACCTGCAATCACTGCAACAATAAAGTTTCTTCAAAAGAGCAAACATGAAAATAAATTTCCAGTTATTCCAATACATCTTTGGCTCCCTAACTCAAAAAATCACACAGTTGCCACCATCAGGGTTGAACTGCAGTCTGTTATAAGAGTACCCAAGGCAGAAATTCTACATATTATTCTGAAAATGTGCTGATACACTGTAACTATTTTGAGATCAGGTACATGCCAAGAGACTAGAAAAATAATTTTTTGACTTAAAATGCGCACAGTAAAGCCAGAGAGAAACAAGTAAAACAATGAAAAATAACACTTTGTCAAGGCAGGAGAAAATTTAACTATTTCTAACAGTAGGAAATAGCTTTATTTCAACTGCATTTAGTTTGGATTAGACAGGTTATTGAAATTAATAAGGTTGTGAAAATACAGCTTCTTCAGCATTGTAAAAATATGAGTTTTCACACACTGTTCTCAGAAATTAACAAAGCTAAAGCCTGAATTAAAAAAATGTTTTAGCAAGCTGTTAGCTTTCTGTACTACTTACAAACTGTGCAAGCTTTAAGTAACAGCATATGTTCTGATAACTACAAGATATTGGAAATCTATATTTAAAATTAATATTTTCAGAAATACAAAACTTTCCATGGTTTGGACACTTTTTAACTGTATAGTGCCAAATATTATTAATTTCTGGGCATGCTCATTGCAGTGGTTAAGTTCACTTAACTCTAAACTCTAGTTTAACTAGAGTTTTTTAACTCTAGATAAAACTCTTTAGAACTTGATATTTTGCAAACTTGAAGGAAAACTGCACCTAAGACAATGTTAACCTGACCCAAACTGGCATGACTGTAGAGAGTCAAAGGAATTGACTTATAGTAGTCAAAATAATATTTAAATAGTCAAATTAATATTCAGCTTAGTGTAACAGTTTTTCCTCTAGGCACAAAATCAGCTAAATATGTATTTCATTCACAGACTATGTTATAAGTTATCATTAAGAAAATGGTCAAATGGAGAAAAATGGAGAAATGGAGAAAATAAATTTAAAAAGATACCTAAGTTTCTTACTGTGCTTATAATTAAAGCATTTGTTTTTTGGAATTCACAGAAGTAATGTTATTGTATATCAAAATCAACATAGATACTTCATGTTAGATTTACAGTGTCATGGTCCAAAACTGCATAAACAGACATTTAGACTGTATTTTGTAGAGTAATATTATATACTATTAATTATATTCTATACCAAGTCACCATGACATAAGTATGAAAGTCATTTAAAATTAAGTTACTAGGCTGAAGATGAGAGACCATTTCTTTCAAGTATGGAAATTTATGATAGATACTTTGTCCTTTTAGATGGTTTAATTTTCTCCAATGTGTAGAAGGAATCACAATATCTGTCTTTGAGAAGGTGAAATCCGAGGATAGCTGTTATTAACAGACAGAAGGAAGCAAAAAATATCCCTGATGATATAAAATTAACATTTTACTGCAAAGTTTCTAGAGAAAGCAAGTAGAATTATTGATGCCAGTAGCTAACAATGAAAGTAGGGTACAGAATATTAACAAGCTTGAAATTCTTGAGATGTGCTGTCGTACACACAACTAGTAAATTTGTAACCAATCAATCTTAGAAGATACAAAATTTAAGAAAAAAGAGACATATTCCAATTCATTAGAAATATAAAGTTTCAGAATATTGTATATTAAACTAATATCTAAATTAATCAGGTATTTCTGTTTACTATTTTATTTTTATTGAAGTAGAATCAGTTAAATTCATTGTTTGACTATTACACAATATGCTATTTCTGTCTTGGAGTTATTTACAGCAGGAAAAGACTTATCCTGCCTTTTCTTTCCCATCATATATAGTAGAAAAAAACCTGCTTTTAGGTGTTAGGAGATATTTTAAAATTGCCTTCAACTCTAATTTTGGTTGACTTACGTTCCAAACACGTAATTACGCGTTTGTTGTTCAAATCTCACAGTAATCTTTAAAACTGGTGTATACAAGAAAACTGTTATTTGAATGAGAAATTATCTTTTACAGGAATTAGTTCAGTGGAATAAAATTTTCTTGTTAAATACTGATGCAGACCACTTGTAGCAATACTTTTACCTGTTCTAGTCCAGAGGCTGTGCCAAAAAGCTTACTCTCCTCTTGACCACCTGTATGCCTCAGAATAGTTTAAAATTGCTACGAAATACCTGAGCACTGCCTCAGTTCTGGGCAAAAATTAATCAAGCAGCTGTAGAGGCAGCATTAAGAACAGAACAATGCCTTCAAGTGCAATTTGATTCAATGACTATTAAGCTGCATACAGATAAAAAATATTTGTTAGTGATTATCCTGTTGTACTAATTTGGAAATGTCAGTCATATGAATGATCTTTTCAGACTTTACCTGCACTTTCATTAGAATTTAGGAGATTATTTGGCTCACCTGTGCATTATCATTCCCAGTAAACCTTTTGCATGTGCTCCAACTCTCAAAAATTGGAAAGTTTTTGGTGTTTGAATGATAAAGCTAATCTTAAAAAGCCATCTGAATAATCAACTAATGAAGAATTTCTGAGCTTGATAACAAGTGTGGGAAGATAACAGAAGAGCCCACCTCTGCATTTTCTTGATAGCTAGAAATGGAAAACCAAGTGTGGTGAAAAGATATGATATGAGAGGAAGATCTGTCAGAAATGTGAAATTTTAATCCATACAAGTACCAATGAAACTTGCACACTCTGAAGATAATGGTTATGCTGCCATTCAATTCTGCATAGAGGCTTTCTGCTTTGCTTAGTGTCCTTGAAGCAAAGGTAATTGGTTTTTTACTCTCCTGTGAGCATAATGTGGTATATGATTGCTCTCACCCCACAGGGAGAACACATCACACACTAATTGTATTGGCAAATCAGAATCAAATTGTGCTAATACATTCAAGGCTACTAACAGGGTTCATCTATTTAAAAAGCTGTGTAGGTCTTATCTGTCCAAATACGGAATTTTCCTTGACCTGGGATATCACGTCAATAATTAAAATATAATAGTTGGATGATAAATGAAGTTTATACAGTGCTTCAGTAATCTCATAAAAAAAAGGACATACCTTTTCAGAACCTATTACAAACTTTTTGATGGGGACAATTTTAGTTTCACTGCAGTATCTTGCAAGCTCTGTTTCATGGCAGTCTATTTTATTAGTGATTACATTATTTCTGAAAATAATGTCGTTTAAATTATTGTATAACTTGATTTTTCATTGGTAATATTGCAACTGGTAGCTCTTTTTTGGTTTATTTATAGATTATTATTAATAATTATTTTGTTATCCTACTCCTATTGTGTCTGTAACATATTACAGAGGAGTGAGGGAAAAGAGAAAATAATTACATATTCTCCTTCACCTTCATAATGTAAAAGTAGTAGCTTTTGTTTATTCCCTGACTTGAATAAATAAAAGGAGCTTATGTATTTATTTATATTTAAACCATTGTTCTGGCTTTATTGTGGATGAGATAAAGAGAGATCTCATCTGTAAAGCTATCTCTGTTCAGAAATTCAAGGTGTAAAAAGACAGGTGTAATAAAGAATAGGATGAGTGCAACATTGCTGTGGTTCAGAACACAAACACCCAGTTTAGGTTAAAGGTAGAACATAGGTATATTCTACTATATTCTATATTCTCTAGTGAGAATAGAGGAACTTCACCTCAGCACGATAAAAGAGATTCTGGAAGTTACTCAGATGCAAGTGAAAAATCCCAAACAATATTTCAAATTTAATGTTTTAAGTTTGCTTTTATTACAATCATGGGATAACAGACATATCTTATAACATATGAACAACTTGATTCTGAAAAATTCTCAACAGAGCTCCAGGAACATGATTTTCAGATTCTGATCTGACTGTCCTGACTGAGAAACTACTTAAATTCAAGATCTAAGAATTATATAAACTTGCTCCATTACAACAAAACATAAGTGAAATGTGTGTGCACTTCTGAATGCGCTTTTATTTGGGTTACTGGTACTAATCATATAGCTGCATCTCCCCTCAGGCATAATTGGAAGGTTTTTTCTAGTCAGAAGAGAGAATTTTTCTGTGTACTCACACTTAAATTATATATACTGAAATGAAAAAGAAAGAACCTGAATCTTCTACTACTGATATTCTGCCACAAGTAAACAACTACACTACAATGAATTCAACTCGATGTCATTTTGGTTTTGTAGCACTTCATGTATATTTTATTAATTCATCTATCTGCACATGCAGTAGATAGGTAGAATTTTAATTTTGGCCTTTGTTACTTCCAGGTAGTGAATATAATGTAGATTAATTCTTCCCTGTTGCTTGACCAAAAGTTAAATAACATGATTTTTTTCTAATTTCATGATCTTATCTTGTGCTTATTGAAGCTCTATGGGGAACATAAATCACTAAGGAACAGCAAACAGATTATTTCCATGATGAGGACTTTTTTTGTCACCTTTAGCAGTGCTTCCAAACAGTGAAAAAATTAATAGTAAAATAGATCACTGAAGCCATCTACTTGGACAGAGACACATATCCTTTGATTATACTTTCTGAAGGATTCTGAGAAACTTTAATCAAGTCAAAACACTTTCAAATCTAAATAAAATAAAATAATAATTTCTCTATTAAGCATCTCTGAGGGTTTCTTTTCTCTTGGGTCATGTAGCTCAGTGCTGAAGTATCTGTTATTTATTTCAGTGCAAATGTACATCTGATAAAGGAACATTTGAAAGACAACTCCCTTAAATGAAAGACAGATACCTGCAACTACTGCACTAGCTGACTAAAATATAGATGATGTACAAAAAAGATAATATCTCAACAGTAGTAATAGAATGTTAATTGGAAATCAAAATTGTTTTGAACTCTTGGCAGCAGTAAGCGAACAAAACCCATCTACCTCACTTTAAGAAAAAAGTCCCAAACTTCCAAGTAGACCTCAAGGTTTACTACTACATGAAGATTTGTACACTTGACAAAATTTGCTGTGACCTTGTAAGCGGCCTCAGGTGTCACATTAAATTTTATGTGGAGAGAGAAGCAGTTGTCCCATACCAAAGAGGAAGTTGGGGGATTTTACAAGGTTCAGATATCTGAAGTATTTCTATATAAAAAGACAGCATGGTCTTCCAAGTATGACATAGGCTAGCTTCTTAATCTGCTATCTCAGTAAATGGCTGCAATATGCTGTACAGCCATCTTCTGTTTGAAAAATAAAGGTGATCAAGCTCTTGCGCTTGGATTCTATTGGATTCTATTTCCTTGAAATGCCTGTATTACACAAAATAAGTTAAATAACTCTTTAAACCTCAGGTTTTTGGTTAAATATAGACTAAACAAGTTGGTTTAGATACATATACAACAGTAACCTGAAAGATAGATAAATTCTTTGCAGGCACCACAAACAAAAAAACAACCCCCCCAAAAAACCCTCTTACTGCAGTGCTGCATGGAAATATTTGGTAGACTACATAATAATGTTAACTAATATCCAGCAAACACCTTAGTGTCTGCAGACCAAGAATCTTCAATCTAATGAAAGTTCCCATCTTCTGAGGAGTAAAGGAATTAAAGAAGTTAAACCAAAGTATCCAGCTACTTTATTGCACTTTGAAACATTTGGGAACACCATTACAGGATCGCACAAGGAATAGGCTGTGTTTTAATGTTTCTCCATCACCCAGTGTTTTCCCAGTTGCTAATTTGACACAGCTCATTTGCCACACAAACACAGGGAAAGAGAAGCACTGCCTCCCACCTTCACTGCAAGCACTGGTCTAGTGATGCAAGTGTCAGTGCCTGTTAGGCATCCACACACTGATTCTGTCCTGACTGAATGCTGAAAGCAGAATCCTTGTCCTCTATCTCTTTTTTTTTTGTTTTTATTTTTTTTTTGCTAAGTAGGTGTTGCATCTTCTTCTTGACTGCAGATGTGCCAGCAAAGTTTCATAACAGAATATTTGGTTTCATGTTTCTTTCCCAACTTGTCTTCCATGTCTCTCTTGTTTGTATCAGTCTCAGTGTGGTTAAAAGGTAACTTTGATGAACATGATTGATAATGTTTTAAAAGATCGGAAAGTTGCTTTCAACAGTGAGATATTTTCCATATATATTGATAAATAAAATCAACACGAACCTTTCCTTTCTTTCAGCTGCACAAAACTGGGAAAAATTCTGTCCCGCTGTATTAATGTCAAAAGCAATGCCTAAAGGAGTTATACAGTAGCATATTTGTTCTCTTCACACTTTTGCCTTAAAGTTCATGAGTACTACAGCTCAATAGTGTTAGCCTAGAAACATAAAACCTGAAAAGAATTAGGATTTTTATCATGACCTAAGAACTTTAGATGAAAGAAACTATAGAGCATAACATTTATAGAACAAATCTGGTCTGCAGTTACAATGTGGCAAAAAAACCATAAATTTTTTTCTTATTCAGCTCAGTTGAAATTAAAGTATTGACAGAAACAATTTCTTGTCAGGAAAGTAGAAGAGTTAATAAGGGGTGATATTGAATCTGTTTTGCTGCTCTTTTTTTTTTTTCCCTCCTGGGTAATTCACATCTTACATTCTACAAAATGTAGTTGAAGCTAAATAAATAAATTAAACTAACAGGAAATACCAGATTTTTTCTTTCTCCTGCTTGCTTTTAGCTCTGTATACATAGAATAAAGCTAGAAGTCAGGCCGCTGTGCAATGTATTTTTTGGCCATAAATTTTAAGTGTGTTGCACAGCCTGAGGCAAACACAAAAGCATTAAGATGTATTTAGATTGAAAAAAGAGTGGGTTTTGTAAGGATGAGAAAGAAATAAATCATGATCTCCACATCGCTTTAAAGGGTGGTTATGACATTACTGGACTGAAGTCCCCCTAAAGGTGCATCACAGATAGATGACATTTGCTACAGTGCCGTTCTTTGTCAGTCCAGGTGGTAGCACCTTTTTTCTCTATACAGGCAAAAAAAACCCCAAAACAAAACATGACAAAAAATGAGCAAAAAAAGCAGTTTCTTACAAAAGAGAACATGGAAACCCTTGCTGCAGGAAACAGAACAACCTAGAAGGATGACGTGATAGGAATCTTTCCCGTTAGCACAAGCCGTCTGCCAACTTTGTTACAACTAATATACAAGGGATATCTAAAAGTCTTGTCATATTATACAGCATGGAGATGTATTTGTACTGCCATGCTTTAAAAGTGCAAAGTGTTATGTTTTTAACCGTCTGGCCAATGCTGAGCTTTTGTAAACTAAATATCTAATAGTTAGTTACCTAAGTCAATACAAAGACAACCTAAAGGTAAATTTGGCTTTTTACTCACACAGCAGTGTCAGAAAAGTTATCTGGCCTAAGTAAATCTATTTCTATGTGTATTAGATTACCAGAATAAAATGTGCTTTACTAGAATTTATAAAGCTAATTTTTTTTCAACAAAAGAAATACCTGTGATCCTTTCTTTTATGGGTCAAAAAATGTATGAGTAATATCACCTTCATGACTAAAAGAGCAGGAGGATAAAAGGCAAGGAAGGGTAAAAAAAAGCCACAAAAAAGAAAGTTTATTACAAATCTATGGCTATTCTTATTAGTGTCTACCCTTAATTTACTTACCTCACTTTTAAAATAGCTAATACAGTGTAGTTTATACAGGAAATATAGTATGGAAAACATGACATAAAGCATCCTTCACTTATCTAAAATGATAGAAATAATATTGACAGCTTTTTAACAGGCAAAGAAGTAGAATCTTACAAAGTAATACCTAGCTTAAAATCCTGAGTAATCTCTTCACTTGTCACTGTTAGTATTCTACTTGGAAACGTCTCATTGGACATAAGGTGATAAGAATAAGAGCCATTTTTCAATTATTTTTCTGTTGGATTTATAATATTTTCAATGAAAATACTGGAATCTGCATTTTAGCTAGAGCAGCCTATTTCCAGGAGTTGTATATTCAAGACATTTTTAAAAATTAAACAGTATTGAAAGACACAGTTTTACATTGCTGTAATTTTTTGGGGGAAAAATGCATGCCTCTACTCAGTTTGTCTTGTAGTTATGTACATATATAATAGCTGTTTCCTACCCATTTCAGGCAGGTCCAAGTGCATGTAAATTAACTCAGGACCATTTTACCAGTGAACCAAAGCTCATTTGAGTCAGTTGAAGTGCCCTTCACTGAAGGAAAAAAAGACAGCATTACTCAGTTGTGGCAATACAGATAGAAAGGCTAGATAAAGAAGCATAGTTTCAAAATGGAAATCACAAGAAAGATAAGGTGGTCTTGGCAAAGATTTCACCTGAAATTAGATGTAAGAAAGAAATTCAGAATATTAAGAGTAGTGCAAGATGAGAATATTACCACTTATGAAAATAAAAGCTCTAGATAAATTCAAGTTACAGAAAAGTGCAAGAGATTTTGTATCAAAAAATAATTTTTTTTTACAAATAGTATTTTTTGCCATTCTTGAACTTAAAGTCGCAATTTCAATTAACTGACCCAAAAATAATTTTTACCTGCCAGCAAAAAACAAAACCACTCAGTGTCTTTAGAGCTTTATTTTAGCCCTGAAAATTCCAATAGAAGTATTCCTCCATAAAGGAAGAATCCTGAGGAGTTTGGGCTACAATTCCTTAGTTGTTTGTCTTCTGTGAAGTCGAGCAGAGAACTAATCTTTCAGGAAAATACTTCTATTCAGGAGTTGTGAAATATTTTGTTTCTGACAAAAAAGTCAAAATAAATTAGAGGCATAATAATGATGACCATATGAACTTCTTATGGTTTTCCAAAGAAAAAAGTCACTGAAACCACCTACTATGGATGTTCATAAATTTTTGGAAAACTTGGTTCATAATCCAGAAGATTGTTTTGCCAAAGATTACAATATCATACATATACACACATATTTGAGTATGTATCTCTATATATATATACAGATTTATAAATACATACATACATGCATATATACATATATATATATATATACACACCAATATAAATTAAAGGTCTAGAGCTATTTAAATGGAGGGCTTGCAAGTAGAGTTGTTAGTGAAGGCTGGTATGAATTTGTACCTGTACCAGATAAAGTAATGTTCTTCTCCAGTCTCCTTCTCCCCTGAGCCAGGTCTAGGAAGCCTGAGGAACATGGAAGTTGTATCAATTTCCTGATCAGACCAACTCTTCATAATTCTCAGTAGGATCAGTGACATAGTGTTCTTCAGGTAGAGCTGCACAATTGCTAGGACTGACTCAAGTGAATTGCAGAGAGGGTGGCCAAGGATGGAGTGGAACCCCTCGCCTTGAAAGCAGCACAGGTTCTGATAGGCATAAGCCAGTGGTGAAATTGTAGCTCAGAAATGGAAGATGCAGTAAAAGCTCTGCAATTTATGTTATTGTAAAACAATTAAAAGGAGTATTATTATAATTTAGTTATGCCTAACAAAACCTGCTATTTAGGGAGCATTAGTTAGGGAGCAACAGCAAGATAAACACTTCTGTAATTGAAATGAATAGTATAAGTCTGCTTTCAAATAAAAGCAAGTTTGAATTAGACATTTGAGAAAAAAATTAAATTTAATTTTTTTAAATGAAATTTCATGTCATAAATATTATCAAAGTCCTTCTGCCAACCTTCACAAATCAACACTTGCCCTTAAAAATGTTAAGCCATATGTCTTAGAACAGGTGTTGTCCTTCAGCTACAACAATTGTAATAAGGTTAGTTAATTGAAAGACACCACTGCACTTTATTTGGTTCAAATGGAGCAAATGGTTTTCTTAGTCTACACTGGCATAAATTCTATAATTCTATAGCTTCTTTTTATGTATTGCTGACCATCAACATAGAAGTGTCATCCACATTAAATCAACTGCTTTCAAAAAGCTATTTCAGGATATTGAGACCATGTGTAAAGTATTTCCTCAGGGAGGTGTTTTGAAAAATATCTCCTGGAAATTAGGTTGCTTAGTACAATTCTTCTTGCAGCAACTCATGGAGTTTACATACTTGTCAAAAATCATTGCAACCTCAGAAATGTCTGCACCAAGTTCTGAACTGACATCTCATAGATAGTCTGACAGCTATGTGTATGAAATTGGATGTCAGGAACAACTTAGGAGGAACAAGAAAAACAAAACATATTTGTTTCTTATGTCCTCTGAGTCATATTCAGGAGTTTACTTTTGTTATACCAAATTGTTAACTTCCAAAACCTGTTTTTTGGGCTCTTCAACTCACTTGAGAAGTTCAGCTGTTTCCTTGACCCAACATTCCCAAGTTAAAAAAAATAAAAATTAAAAAAAAAAAAAAAGTTTCTTTGTTTTTTAAAGTTAATAGCATAAGTAGAAAAATACCATCATAACTCTATTTTGCATTTTGAATGGATGATTTTTATCAGTAACATTTCAGTGGCAATGATTAAATGAGTAAGAGAAGAAGTCTTCCCAACTTTTTGCATAAGGCAGAAATAATGGTAACTGGAGCCAGACTGGAATCTCGTAGTTTTTCATGTCTAGTTCTTCTCTTGTCCTGAAAACTCTATGCATAAGAAATCCATTGGATATTATGAAGCTGTTCTTTCTGCATGCCTCTGTTTAAAAACCCCAAAGTGTTCATTGAGGAACGATGCCATGTATAAGAAGAAAAGCAGTGTTTTTTGCAGACATACTACATCACATTTCAATGAGGGCATCTAGGTCACAACTTTCTAGCAGCAGGGTGGCTTCTAGCAGCACCAATGCATGCAGCTCCTCCTCTGTCGATGATGCTGCCTATGTTGGTGTAGGGGCTCTGCAGGTCTGTCACCTTCTTAGGGGCACACGCCCTAATTCCTTTGTGGTATTTCTCTGGTGTTTTTGTTGTTTCACTAGTTGCCTACTGTTGCCTACTGTTACCTCTCATCTCTATAAGAGCTCTCATGTGCTGCAGTGCAGCAGGCTGAGGGCCCTCGCTAGCACAGGCAAGCCTGGCGTTCTGCTCAGCCCCTTTCATGTCTGTTTGAAACTCTGACAAATGAGCCCTGGTAGCTAGTGAGCAGAGATCTTCTTTTCCTTTCAGGAGATGAATCCTATCCAGTACCAGTAGGTCTTATAATGTGTAGACCACCTCCTAAATGAAAAGTAAAAAAATGTGATGATTGCATCAGCCACAGAATCATGTAGTAATAGACCGGGTCCATTTGCTTTTTTCCAGTGTTGCTGCCCAGAACTGGAAGGAGAGAGAGAGAAGACATACAGTCACTACAGTAACTACTATAAGATCATACTGATATTAGTCTACAGCATAATCCTTCACTCTCATAGTACATGAAGAACTAATCAGACAAGTTTACTGCACAAAATAAGGAGCAGACCCACATTCTTCCAGTTTTAGATTCCTATCTTAAAATTGGTGAGAGATAATAGACTACATATATTTACATATTGGGATCAAATCCAAAATTTAGTCATTCAAGGGACTCATTGGAGACCTGCTAGAAATCACCTTGTGATTATCAAAACTGCTGTAGTTGAAATATCTATAAACTCTCAAAGCATATAATTCCAATTTATTAAAAAAAAAAGTAAAATTATAAAGGAGCTATACCAAATTAAGACTCCAGCAAGCTCTTCTACAGTGAGTAAATTAATTCACTGTGGTTATTAATAAAAATGTTTGGGGCGATTTTATTCTATTGTTCTTCTCAGGTCACATTAAATTAATTCTACATAATACACTGTTGCATGAATTCATGGCAGTTTCACACCAGTTTCATTTACAATTCAATTCATGTGAGCCACACCAGAGGCTGTGCTAAGAAGAGCCTTTCTGGGTTCATTAGAGCGGCTGCTCATTCAACAATAAGACTTTTCTTGCCAGTACTCAGTCTCTCCAAATCCTTGGAAGTCTACTGAGGACACAGCACTGCTAATAATCTGCAATGGGGCCTTGTGCTTACAACTATTCCTTTCATTGTGCATTATGTTCCTCAAACATTGCCAAGCTATGTAGTTTTCAAGTGAAAAGCTGAGTAAATGAGATATTTTATATACTGAACATATCTGTATCTCAGATGGGAAAACTGAGTGTCATGTATATCCCAGGAAAAGAAAATAACAAGTCTATACAGCTGCTTGCCATCCCTTCATCTACGTGTCGATTTTTCTGTTTCTCAGTGTAAAAGAAGATCCATCTCTTATCTGAAGCATGATATAATCTTATTAGTTATGTTTGTGATACTTTCAAGGCCTTTGTTATAACAACTATTGCAAATAAATTAAGTACAGAGTTATCCCAGAACTAAACATCACACTGAAAGTATATCTGAAAAAGATGTTGACAAAAAGGCAACCTATTCCTATACCCGTATTAGAGAAATGAAAACTGAGTCCCACTGCTTTTTAAGACTTACAGAGACGATGATAACCTCTTCTCCATATTGTCATCTAGCTGGAAGGCAAATTCAAATGTTCAGTTCAAAGTTTGCCTGAAAAAGCAAAAGCTCAAGAAACTTCTTCCCTAATTGTATCCATAAAACTCTTTTTTTTTTTTGGTCCTCTAAATACTGAAAGATTTACCTTGCCCCTCAAAAAACAGATACTATTTCCTGAATAACAAAGTTGGTAGAATAATCAGTGATCGTACTTGCAGTAAAACCAAATGATCCCAGGGACACACACCAATCTGATTTTTGAGGTAGATCTGCATCCTTATTCTTAAAATAAAGAAAACAAGAAAAGTTGAAAAACCTGAAGAAAAAAAGGTAGAGCAAGATTACTTTTTAAAAGGAAAATCTCACCTCTAATTGACAAAACAGAACAGATCACAACAAGTATTCTTTCATATATTTTACCACTTTGTCACAAATGTGGGCCTTTTCTTTCACTCTATCTTAGTATAGTGACATTTAACCTCTTCCTCAGCAGCAGGAAACCCTTCACAATCCCATCTAATAAAGGTCATTTCCTAAGCAGTGAATCCTGCCTTCCCACTTCTCTTTGAGAATGTTCAGGCTTTCTGAATTGCAGGCTCCCATGTTTATCACATCAGTCCTTTTCCTGCCCAACCAGCACGCTCACTTTCCATCAGAGGAAAGCTTCCCTTCTCTCTTCATAGACTTCCACTCAACCCACATTTCAAGAGGACCAAAGAACCCAAATTCCCTCCTGCTGCCAAGTCAAAATCTTTTAACAGAGCACAATATGCTGAGGCAAATAAAAGAGACACAGTTACGACAGGGCACTGGCAGGAGTGGCCATTTACATCTTCTAGATGAACTCCTGTAAATCTGTGTGTGCACTGGTGGACTTTATCAGCCTAACTGAATTCACTGCTCGTTTTGCAGAGCCCTACTTAATGGAAATAAAAGCAGCACAATTAAGGAAACTTCATCAAGAAAACCAGGAGAATGAAGGACTAGAAGCTGTAACCCCATTGAAAACCTAGCTAGTCAAAGCTATATATGCAGTAGTCAAATTAAAGCTATTTATTTACATAACAGACACAGGAGGCTTTCAAGACTGAGTTCTTTCTTATATAGGATATCAAATTTCTCCAGGAGGATCCAGAACACTTTGGTTGTGATGAAATATCCACTTCAAAAAAAGACCTACTACTGGTCAAAAAATTTCAATATTGACAGTCCTTTTTTTTTTTTTCTGATAAATAATTTCAAATTTCCCTTGAAGTTAAACATATACTCTCAGTGCATAAACTGCATCATCCTGTAATTGCGTTTGTGTCATAATCAGCTCCTTATCAGAAATAACATTATTTATACACTTGTAAACAATGATGAAGCCTAAAAAATTATATTTAATAAGATTGAGATAGCTCTCTTTTTTTGAAATATTAGTTTAATTTATTTTTTTTTTCATCTTTGATATTTTCAGCTTACAAAATTTAAAATACAGCTTTTTAAACTTAATATGGTGTCTGGGGGAGAAACCAACCTGCCTTGCCAGTATGCACAGGAACTGCTGTATCTCTGCTTAGATAGATAAGACAGTTTTATCTCTAACAACAACTTCATTGGAAGGTTAAAGTGGTTATTCATACTTTAATTTCAGCATCATTACTTCCAACTATACAGTTTCTTACAGGGTAATTATTACAAATGTTGTTCTTTTCCTGTAGCAAGACCTTGAATTTTTGCTGAATTTATATTCTTTTTTTTTGTCACTGGAATAATTCTGCATCACATGAAAACCTTATTAGGAATTTCCCTCCTTTCCCCACCACGAAGCTACTGATAAAGGTACTAAACCATACTGGCATAAAAACAAATCATCTCTGGCTGACACTACCCCATTTAACTTGACTTTCAGCAACTAAGAGCTAGAATGGTTTTAAATCTCTATACACGTTATATAGAGATTTTACATAGCATTTGAGATAGAGGAAAGGAGAGAGGAAAAGAGTAATGAAAAAGTTGAAGGATTTAGGTTCAGATACCAGTAAAGTATTTTTTGCGCTCTTGAAACAGATGGACTTACTCCTAAGCTACTACCTTAGTTGATGTTAGTAAATTATTTCCTTCTTATTAGCCTTTCCAAGCATTCTCAAGTGAATTTAAGCTGTTTATTTTATCAACCCTTTGATAAACTGATTAAAATATTTGCAGCCTTTTCATTAAGTCAACCCAAATGTCTATATTATTACAAAATATCTATGGTAAGAAAAACTTACCAAGTTATCTATGGTAGGAAAAGGTTACCAAAATTATTTTTAGGAATTCTTAAAAAAACCAAAAAAAACCCATTACAGCCTAGAGACGAAGATTATTTCCCCTCTTTCTCTCTAAAAATATATCTAGTTTTCTGTCTGAATTCTTCCTATAACATTGAGGTTACATAAACATCTACTCCTGTTTTTTGGAGTCTTACTCTTGTTTTATTAGTATTACCTATATTTTTTTCCCCTGTAAATACATATAGAACACAAAAGCTGTGAATTATAAATGTGTTTCAGATGTTGTGGCTTCATATCTTTTGTTAGCAATTTTCTGTTAAAATACAAATTCAAGGAACTTATTATTGCCTCGCACTTTTATTTTCCACTTCTTTGCATAAGCGGAAAGAGTCTTCAGACACTCCGGCTTCCAGATATACTTCCACTTTTTACAATTCAGGGAAGATTTCTTAATGTCTTCTCCTCTGGTTTGTTTTTTAGCCTCAGTGCCACATCTTTACCATTTTCTCCTGAACGTGTCTCCTGTGTCAGTAAGGTAGTTGAGCTTGGGGGGGGTTTAATAAAGGTGACATCCACTGCTGTCACTGTACTAATTTGTGTATACTCCACGGATCACATCTCAAGTCACAAGAATAATCTATATTTCTTTATTGTTAGACATGTCATCACTCAGTTTATACTCAATCTCTGTTCACAACAATGAGTGTTTCTGCATCATTATAAATTTGAAAGATTCTTGACTGGATATGTCTTTAGAAGTCTACGATAATTTTCTCCAGTGGAAAACAGCAAACAATCATAAGACAAAGGTACAGAAGGGCTTGTAATAAACTTTTCTGCAGTTGACATGCAATACTCTTCCATGATCCAATTAATTCTACATGACTTTTCTCACAACAGAATATGATACTTGGTGTTAGTTTCCATAATACATAGAAGATAAGAAAAAATACTTCTTTGACCCACCCTAAAAACATAAAACAGTGGGTAAATCTGGACATCATATATATACACATACACAATTACAGAGATATATTTTAGGGAGACAAGGAATGATAAAGAGCTGCATGGATCTCCATGGCACACACAGATAAAATGGAAAATCTAAGAGTTGTTAATGTCATATTTCTAATAAAGTAATTTATATTCTCCGATATTAAACTAAGAAATCCTTGCTTCTTTTTTTTTTTTTTTTCAATACATAGCTGTAGAGATGCTATGTATTTTCTATTAATTGCTGTTTTTACTTACTATATCAAAAGAGAAAAATAAGATAACGAAATTATTCAGCCCAAGTTCTCAGAAAACAAGTTGCTGAACTGACTTCTCTTACTTGGTATTTTTTCCAGGAAATGAAATAATATAACCTTGCAGTGCTGCAGACACTGCGATTTAATCTTTATATCACGGAATTTATATCACACAATTTTGAGTACTATTTGAGTAAGCAAGTTTTTGTAATTATTCTTTCCTGCTTGATTAAATTTCTATTCCACACCTTCCATTTTCTCTCATGAAGAGGCAGCAGAATTTCTCCTTACCTCCCAAGTACAGTCATAACATAGCAAAGTGAAACAATGATATAGAATCAAATCCTGAGTATAATGTCATAAACTGTTAAAATTAAAAAAATGCTTTGCATTCTCAGTCAGTTTCTGATGATGAGAATGACTATTTATTATTTGATTATAACAGCCAAAATATGCAGGCACTTGAAACTATGAAAAGCTTTCAGATTTAAGAGAAAAAAGAAATTGACATCATGCTAGGTGTCTAAACAGAGGTCAGTGTAACAGTGAGGGGTACAGCCATAGAATTATTTGAGATTATGAGAATGGACAAAGTCTTTGATATCTCATTTTCTTTCTGTTTATTTACTTGGGTGATTTTAGGTGTGTTTTATCTTGAAATTAAATTTCATTTGAAAGTTTTTTATTAAGTGAAAAACGAAACAGTGATTCTGACAGAAATGACCACAAATGAACACCACTTATTTTTTAAGAAATGTATCGTCAGTGGACTTAAAAAAATAAAGCTGTACAGCATTTACAAAATCCTGCGTAGCTGACAATGACTAAATTATTGAAATGTTTCATTGGAATAGCTAAGGTCAAGAACCTGAAAAATACACTGTTTTGTAAATCCTTTTTGATTTACTTCTTGTCCTTCAGTAGAAGGCATACTCTATTTTTTTGCTCATTATATTATATATATATATACACATATATATACATATATATACATATATATATATATGCATACATATATATCCATACATGCACATGTATATATAATTATACAGAAACAATAAATACAATACACAGTTCCTGCCTTAGAAAATAATTCTATGCTCCTATTTGGAGAAATTTGCTGCCTTAAATGCTAAATTAACACAATTATTTAGTGATAGTTTACATTGTAAACAACCTCCTACACTCACTCATTTTTACTTCTACATCAGATTTTTTTTCAGAAATTATTTGGGTCAAGTTTTTGTAGTGGGAGCAGTAGAGAGGCTACAGGGTGGCTTCTGACAAAAGTTACTGGAAGCTTCATTTATGTCTGATGGAGCCAGTGCCAATTGACTCCAAAATGAACCTTTCATGGGCACAGGTTGAGCCCATCAGCAACTGTGGTAGCTGGGATAACATATTTAAGAAGCGGACAAAAAGCATGCAACAACCTCTGTTTGAGAAAGGAGAAAGGGGTGTGAACACATTTGATAAACAGCCACACCACAGCAGATGGACGCCCAAAGGAGGCTGTAAGCTCATGAAGCTTCTGGCAGGAGTTGAGGGATTGTGGAGAGAGGAGTCCACGCTAGAGCAGGTTTGTTGCCAGGTCTGGTTACCCTTCAGGGAACCAATCTGGAGCAGCCTGTTCCTAAAGGACTGCACCCCATGGAAGAGACCCATGCTTGGGCAGTTAATGAAGAACTGCAGCCTGTAGGAAGGACCCAGAAGTTCATGGAGAACTTCTGTGGGAGACGACTCTACAGTGGAGCAGGGAAAGAGTGTGAGAAGTCCTTCACATGAGGACAAAGCAGCAGCAGAGACAAGATGTGATGATCTGACCACAACCCTCATTCGTCTCCCCACTGTGGCGGTGAAACAGAAGGCCGTAAGGGCCTCACAAACTGAATCCTGACTTGAGCCAACATAAGCTGCGAGAAAGCTGCCAGCTCTTTGTGAGAACAGAGCTCTAGGATGGTGGAAAACAACTACTTTTCCTTAAGAAAGAACTCTGTGACTGTGAAAAACAACCTGTATTCCCTGAGAAAGAGCTCTAGAACTGAGGAAAACTCTAGCCACCTGTAAAAACTGTTTTCAATCGTCAGGCAGGAAAATGAAAACAGTATGTCACAAACAACACTTTCCTGCATGTGCACACTTGGGGACTGAGTGAGCAATCAATACACAGTAACAACTTGTTACTGACCAATCAGAGACAGACACCAGATGTTTTATAAAACTCTATAGAAAGAGATGCATGATTAAACCAACACCTTCTTTTGCTCCAGGAAAGGTGTGTCCTGCTGTGCCCGTTAATTTTTTAATGAAGTCAACAGCAACACCCTACACTGCTGCAAGGAAGGAAGCAGAGCTCAAAAGAGCAAAGTTAAATTCAGGAAGAAGAGAAGGCTGAAGAGATGGTATTTTAAAGATTTTATTTCTCATTTTTGTACTCTGATCTGATGGGCAATAAATTAAATAATTTCCCCAAGTGAGTCTGTTTTTACCAGAAGGGTAACTGGTGACCCTCCCCATGTTTA
Source organism: Cyanistes caeruleus (assembly GCF_971803275.1). Classification (NCBI taxonomy): domain Eukaryota; kingdom Metazoa; phylum Chordata; class Aves; order Passeriformes; family Paridae; genus Cyanistes; species Cyanistes caeruleus. The sequence continues at coordinate 79,942,304 of NC_141701.1, read as the reverse complement.
TCTTGACCCATAAGTCTTTTGTGTTATTTTCTCTCCACTGTCCAGATGAGGAAAGGGAATGATAGAGAGGCTTTGGTGAACACCTGGCACACAGCTAGAGTTAATCCACCACAAAACATGTTAAGGATTTTATTGTTGTTCTAAAAAAACCCAGATAACCAGATCTATATGCAACCCTTTTGCCTTTGTACTGTCTGATCTCTCAAACAGTGTTAGAATATTCTTTGAAATACCTCCAGCATGCCTCAAATCTGAAAAGTCATTAGCAGATGCTTAGTACCTATTTAGTTCTAAATTACATGTTCACAAAATATCTCCCATAACATTTGAAAAATCCATTAATTCCTTTTCCCTTGATTTTATCCTCACAGTAGGTAATGTTTTTTCTTCTTCCTGGCTTAGCAGAGCCATAACTTCTGGAGTCACATCCTTCCATGAAAATCTTCCTTATTTATCAGTAATGAGTAGAAAAAAGTATTTTCACTTCCATTGATATAGATGAAAACTTGAAATTTGAGAAGCAAATACTCAAAAAATCTCTCTCTATATTTGAATGCTTGAGATAAATAGTGCAAACTTTTCAAGCCTAAGTTACGCTTTTATCTTTTATATGTAAAGCATCACAAATCTCTAGAAAAACATCCACAGATGAAATTTGCCAGTTTAGAAGCAATTTCTAGCTGTTTAAGAAGTTATAAGGTGGTATTTTGCTCAGTTTAGGTCAGGCAAATACACCCAGATACATATTGCATTTCAGACCTGCCTCTCCACTAGAACTTTCATTCTTGGCTGTTTATAAGAGGAAATAATCTGACAAAAATAAAGGGAAAGGGGGAAACTTACTGACTTACCTAGTCATTACCTAGATATTTAAGACCACTGTATAGTATTGACCATGAGTATTAGACTAATTCCAGTGCACCAAACTAAACTTTTAGTTAAGAGTTGGAATCAATAATTAACACATCTTAGTGAGTGCACACCAGGGAGAGTTTATGGAGAGATATAACTGGGCATGCTTACAAAAGATATTGCTGAGAATATTTTTAAGGATATAGGTTTTGAAGACCTGCTGTTTGTGTAATATTGGAGCACAGAAGAAAATTGTTTTAAGAATAATCACAAGTCACATATCCTGGTGTTTGAAACTGCAAGGTTGAATACAGATTTTCTTCTGGATTTTGCCAGTAAAGGTAATATTATGATATGCAGAACTCCAAACTGAATACTGCCATTTGAGTCCACTACTAAAGTGGAAAATGAGAAATAGGACTGTTCTTAAGTTCTGCATTTCTAAAGAGTCTTAGTCGCTCCACTCCTAAAATAAAATAGTAGTAATAACACCCCCCACATGCCTCACCCCACACAAAACTAACCAACCAACCAAAAAAACCCTCAAACTGAAAAAAAACACCTTCTATATCATTACAGTAGTATCTTGGAAAATCTTTAAAGGAAAACAAACTTCTCTATTTGGAAATGTTCCTTTCTACATTGAAATGTTTTATGACAGTGATCACTTGTGTAGATTTTAAGGAAAAGTTTCCATATTAAAACAACTAATATGCCCAAGGTTGATTATAATATTATTTAATTTTATTTCTTTTTAGAAAGTCTCTAAGCAGTACCACTGATTCTCAGGTTGGAGACAGTAGTAAAAAGTGAGGTTGCAGAGCTTAAAATAGTGAGGAAAATAGAGATGGGAAAAAAGAAGACAGAGGAGAAACAACATCAATTAAATACATTTATTTAAATAAGCACCTATGGTTCTTATTTGAACTGAATTGATTTGTCAGAAATGATAACTACAAAGGCAAAAAGAGGATCAAACCTATAATGCATAATGTTAATCAGCGAGCTTTAACTGAAGAAAAGAGAAATGTTGAAGTACAGAAAACAGGATATTTCTTATCAGATCTTCTTATAAGAACTCTTAACTCAGAGCATGAGTCCACAGGAGATCTGAAGACAATCATCTGTCTATGCAGCTGCAAATATCCTAATCATGAGGATGCTGTGGGGAATGTTCCAGGAGCCAGGAATATAAGAGCAGGGTCTAGAAGCTGTAGTCTGCACATCCTGTGCTTCAGTAGGTATTTCGGTAGTGACTCATAGATTAATGGGGCAAGTTTGTTTATAATGGAAACCAGTGCCCCAATGTTTACGTGCTTGGAGTATGTCCCGATCAGACCTGGAGCACTGAAGATCTTATTTTGAGACAGACATTTGTCTAAAAACTCTATTAACAATATGCAGCCTGAAAGGTTGATTTCATGGCTCAGATTAAGTGACTGTTCATACTTTTGTTTATAGACAATAATTTCCTTTGGTAATTGCTTTCAAGTGTATTTACACCTGGGTGCATTCAGAATGTTTTTGTCTTTGGTATGTTTCACTTTAAGATTGGAAAGCAAATGGGCCAAACTGCAAAGTTGTTTTATGCATTGAAATTTGATAGTAACTTATTCTTTCATTCTTTGCCTCAAAGACCATACTCTTAATTGGTTCCTAATCATTGAATTGCAATCACGGTTTATGGCTTAGAAAGCAGACTTTAAAGGTTCGGTGCAACTTAGTTTGCAACTTTCAGAACACAAGAACACTTCAGTGAATACCACGAGCAGGCAGTGAATGTCTCCTTTCATTTTTATCATTTGTTAGTGCTACAGCAAGACACAGCAATCTTCTTTCACCTAAAGATTCACTCAGTCACTGCTGGTAGTTGATTTGTCATAAGAATCCTGTGCTGTCTTGCATTTTGAAGTACAAAAATTTTTAAAGATTGATGTAGCAAAAAAAATTGAGGAGAGCTTTGATGTCATAGCATTCCAGAATGGAACAATGAATCCTCATATTTATGTCTTTTATTTCCTAGATATTTTGCTTAATAATCTTCATATTTTTTCCTCTTTTTTTAACATATGAAAATAAAAGAGAAATGAAACAGTTTCTCTGGCAGGAATTTTTCATACATAAAATAGATAACAACAGACAGGAACAGGTAAATCCATAAACTAACTGAATATATTTATAGTTTGATAAGTACTGCAAATTTCAGAGCCATTTCATTTTCATTACTGAGAATGCTTCTTTATCTTTGATGTACTGATTTATTCTATTCAATGGCTTACTAAAAGAAATACTTTTAAAATATCTGCAGGACTGCAGCAGGTCATTAATGTATCACAGCAAGTAGTATTTTGCTGGTTGAAAATTTTACCTTTGTTTAGAAAAGCATTCAAGAGCATGTTAAGTCTCATCAGAATCAATACTTAGTTCTGTTAGATAATCAGCATGTAATGGGAAATGTACATTTCCCATTACAGTCAACAGGCCCAGCTTGTGTTGAGGTATTTTCCCAAATCAGGGCCTTATCAGGTCAATTTTTGACATATACACTAAAGAACAGGAGATGAAAAGAAACTGTCTTTTCAATGACCCATTTTAATTGTTTTCTGAAGGAACTTCAGATAAGGATTTGAAGACCAAGCTTATAGTAATTATATTTAATTATATTTAAGTGTATCCAATTGCTTCCATTCAAGTGTAAATAAACTCCTTCATTACATTCAAATAAATACTGTTTTACTAACTACCATAATTTCTTCTAGAAGGCTATATTTCCTTTGAAGGTGTCTATCATTACTTGGAATGGATAGATCTTCCAACTGACTAGCAAGACATTATCAATTTCCATCCAGGAAGTCAGGAGCTAAGCCTCAGTGTTGCCCAAAGAAACTTCACAGAGAGATTAAAGATGGCTCACTCTAACCATAGCAGTTTTGTGCTCCATAAATGAAGCTTCCCTTTCCTTCTAGACAGCTTCTTTAGTTATCTTTATCCCCCTCACTTAGAAACTTATTTTTTAGTATGTGAAGAATAATAATCTTTCACTTGCAAAAATACAAGGGAACATACAAGGTGGGGATGAGGTCAGGAGTCTTAGTAAAGATCTTGTATAAAATTGTGTATCTTTAATTAAATTCAAAAAGAAGGGAAATCACTACAGATGAGAAGTCAGTGCTCCACATAATTTTTGAAGGCAACTTTTAGAAATTAGGAAACACTTTTATCTTTACCCTTCATAAACTACAATTATTCAAAGTCTCCTTTGGTTAAATAATAAGGTATGAGCTTTCACACTGTGCATAATGGCAGTACCAATCACTTAATCATTGTATACAAATGTTTAGATAGAAGCATATTAACTCCCTCATTTAATCTTATCACTACTATTTTTTCCTTTTTGCAGCTAATAATCTTTGTGCCAAACCAGTGTGTTCAGAGAATTAACTGACAGCAGAAATTATTTGAAAAGTGGTTTTAAAAACACCTCTGATCATTTTAAGTCGAAGATACTAGTTGCAATATTTATACTGAACCAGTAGTCATGTACTCTTTACTACAGAAATCATTAATATTACTGAGCATAGTCATAATCAGTCAGCTTTTTTTTTTTTTTTTTTCAAAGGAGCTGAATTTTCCATCTGACATTTTTTATTATAACACTAAGCTGTTCTTTCTGGCAAGTGCCATCAGTATCTATTTTTTAGGGAAAATTCATTAAAAAAAAGCTTCTTGGCCTACTCTAACTTAACCAATCAGAGTCTCCTTCTTAACCTCAGAGACTCATTTTTAACCTTAACAGATTTCTTTCTCAAAGATGGGAATAACCCCCTCAGTGATTACTTTTCTTGTTCATGAACTGACATGTTCCAGCATCTATCAAAAGGCTGATCTGGAGATAGAATGTAAACAGATGAACTGAAGTGTTAAAACCAATGAACACGATATGAATGCTGTTCCTGACTTCTATTTCAGAAAATGACAGAAAGCTTCAAAATGTGTCATATGCCACAAATTTCTTGGGAAAAATGACAGTGAAATACATATTACAATTTGCAGTATCTCAGCTTGTTCAGTGTGTACAGCAGTGAATACAGTACATCAAAAATATAATCTGATGTCTAATTACTTGTTCAGAACAGATTAAAATCCTCTTGAATTTCTTTTGAGGGAATATCATAGCCAGCTATCTTTCACACAATAAAGACATTACATCTTAAAAAAATCCACCTGACACAGAGAAAAAGTATTGTATTTTCAAGAAGCATACAGAATTTTTACTTTTACTGCAGATACCTCAGAACTTATGAGGTGTGATCAACAAATAGATGGTCATTACTTTCAAAAATAATTGATGATATAAAAGATCATGTGATCTAAACTGGTCACAAATATGAAGGTGTCAATTTACTCTCTGGTTGAAAAACGTTCTCTTTCATGGAGTAGGTAAACATAAGAGACTAGGATCAATTATGAATGTTGACTCAGAAATAAATTTAATTAAATCATTAAAAATTCAGTATTTACTAATACTAGAATATAAGATAACTTAAAAGATGCATATGTAAATTTCTTTGATGATTTTCAGAAGGAAGATTAATAATATATTTTAATCATCACAACTTCTGTATTTACTTTCTTCAAAAGGCACAGGTAAAAAATGTTGCCCTAAAAATTATTGCTGAACTCAAACTATAGCTCACAAAATGTGTAACCCTCTTACTGTTCCAGGCACTGCTGAATTTTTAACAATTTTATTAATCATTGTGCACACAGAAAAGTATGAAGAGTAAGCACACAATATATTACAAATAGATAATGCTCTGAAAATTAGTTTCCTGAACATCACTTCAAATTTTGAGGATAGTTAAAATACAGCCTTTAAAGTAAAAATGGATATGATTGAATTGGAACAAGACCAAATTTCAGAAATACATAATTTTCAGCATCAGAAAATATGATAAGGGTAATTATTTGAGCTAATATTTCTGAAGAAACTGGAACAAAAATATTGATAAGAATCAGTCCTATTCTATAGGTCCTATAAATACTTTTTCAAGACAGAATTTTTGGATGCTGATTGACAAAACACTTTCCTTTTTATTGCATGCCTTGTCTGGAAGTCCCTACATTTCTATAGAAAACACTTTATGAAGCAAATCCACCTCTCTCAGCAGAAAATAAAATATGGCAAAATTTTGATGTCATCATATATAGTGACTTTTAAGTAAATCTAGGTGAGATAATGTATAGGATTAAAAAAATCGGTTTAGTTAAGGTCTCAACACAACAGGTCAAAGGCACCCGAACCTGACTCAGAAACGTTAAATTCCTTTCAGATAATTTTCTTAACAGGTTTGGATGTGGAGGAAACTTACATGCTATCAAAATAAATTATACAGTTGGAAGGAGGGAAGTGAAAAAAGTATTTCTAGAACAGTTCGGATTTCTTCAGTGGAACATTTCACACATGAAAGATAAGTCTGTAGATCATACAGTATCAATATAAATAGATAAAGACACCTTCAACTCATGTATTATTTGTTATTTACCACAGCATTGCAAGACTTTAAGAAACTAGAATTTTTAATATATGCTATGAACACAGAACTGCTGCAGCCTTTACCTATATATAAACAGAGAGCTCTTGCAAAACATTTATTTTTATACAGATTTATACAGATTTTATACAGATACACATTAACATCATCATTTGAAATGGAAGTACAGTATCAAACACATTTGTTCTGCAGGTGTATCCTAAGAACTAGTGTTAGCCTGATATTCCAAGTATTGATATAGCAGAGCTCTGCATGCCAGCCTTTTTCAAACGTGCTGTGTACACAGGTGTAATTTCTGTACACTTTCTTTGGTACATAACCACATACAGAGTGTGCATACACCTAGTTACAATTTCAAAAATTTAAATTAAAAAGAGGTGGTTACACTAGCTCTCTAACATGTGTGAATATGAATGTCAAAACCAACTATTAACAAATTTTAGTTATGCAGCATTTTTCCTTGTTTTATCCCACTGAACACAAAGACTGCACTTAACGGAAGGCAATCTCATTAATGTCACTTACAAGTTGGACTTAGCATGTTCCCCTTAATCAGATAGATTCCCTTAAAGATTTCATGAAGCAATATGTTTGAAATCAGGGAATTTCTAGTTAAAACAAATATAACAGCAAAAGATGAAAGTGCTACATTATTTGTACATCAAAGTCTTTATCATTGTTTGAAAAGAGACCATAGTTCATGTAAACCCTTTTTTTTTCCTTGGAAGTCTGTCTTTCCAATTTTTATCAAATATGTACATCTGATTTGAAATCTATTTTAATGCAATTGTGACATGTAACAAGTACATTATTCAGTATTTTTCTCAAAATAATAAATAAATAAATAAATAAATGCTAAAAGAAAATAATAACGATCTATGAAGGGGAATGACTTCATTGAAATTTCAAAAAAGACAGAGTTTATAAATATATCTGAAATACCTTATGGTGGTGGGACAAATGCTTTATACCACTGAGGTTTAAAAAAGCAAAATAATTGTTAGTTTTTAATTATTCCCCCCCCACCCATAAAATAAGAAGCAGATCTTTGGAACCCCTTGGTAACAGAATGTGCTGGATGAAAGAAGTTTATACAGGTTCTGTAAATGAGTCACAAACACATAGAACATAGAATATATAGCGAATCTGTGGATCATTTTTCTAAAGCTTGGTGTCATGCACACACACACCCAATAGGAAGAACACAAGAGCAATGGACCAAGATTAGCTATTACTTTGGCAATTCACCTATTTTTTCCTAAAATTCCTAGCAAGTCCATTGAGCTGTAGTCATCCAAGTGAATTCTGCCTAGTCTTAGTATCAGGGTGGTGCTTATTCTACTTATTTGTAACTCTCTTGAGTCAGTTTCTTCAATTTCAGTTTTTCCAGCAAGTCCCTATTATGAAAAAGTTCTGGTATGGCAGTCTCTCCATCTTCTTCATAGTGAATATTCCTGTAAAAAATTCATTTACCTTTTCTACTATATAATTATAATTTCTAGGAATTCCTTTTATGCTTACTGTCCATAGATCTTCCAGGTAATAGGAGGCTTCTTTTCCTCATGTCTCAGGAAGTTAGTACTAGTTTTGACTCCTTTATATAGGTGTTCATTAAACTATCTTTCTAGCCCAAATATGTTGACATTTTTGTCAATCAGATTCTGTAATACTTTTCTTTGTTCAAATGCTTCTTCCCATTAATAACTCTTCCCTTTGGTGTTTAGCCATGCTGGGCCTCCTTTTAGACTTTCTCAATCATTTCATAAATGTGTGTGAACTAGCACTGTGCTACCATTATGGTCTTCAATGCTTTTTGGACTTCTTGCGAGCACACCAATTCTCTGAAGCAGATGTCACATTTAGATTGGTTTTAGCAAGGGTTCTCATTTTCACCTCGTTCTTACTAAAATTTAACAGTGAATTCTTTGGCCATTGATACTTAGCAGGGATTCTGAATGTAAGTACTTTATAGTATAATTACTGATATCACCTGTAGTGACTTGGCTTTTTTCCTTAGAAAATTGAGGTCATCTATGTATTTCTCTCAGGCTTCCCCTGACCCATCTCAGGATATACCTGTACATTTCACCTCTCTGTTTGTTTGGGTGGCAATATAAACAGACTACAATACTCCTATTGTTTAGGCCTAAGAGTTTCAATTAATTAAGTTTCTGGTACTTGAGGTCAAAAGTTTGCTAATTAGGTTTAATTCCAAGAACTCTTAAATTTATACCTCTAATTCAGCCCCGCTATGTTTTATGCTCTAATTTCTATATATTTTGTAGCATAATTTTATATTGTTCAGTTATTATAATTGTTCTGTCATCAAGTTCCTAATTTCAACATTGCCTTCATTTAAGGCATAACATACCAGCTGTCTTATCATAGTTCTTCACCTTCCAACATTTGTATGAAAGTGAGTGTACCACACTGCCTGTCTAAGAAAAAAAAAGTCTTTAAATAGCACTTATATTCTAACTGTCCATTTGATCACTGCTATCTTCTGACCTACCCTTCACCTGAAAATACAGAATTATTGGGACTTGCCCTTTGGGATATTCTTTTCATCCATGTGTCATCTGACTGTGCAATCATCTATGTAGAAATTCACTAGTAATTGCTTAAAAAGGCTGCAGCTTTGCTGGGAATTCCCCAGGTTCTGATGGAGATGACAGGTTTCCTCTTCATGCTATCTTTTTTATCTCTTTATGCCATCTTTCTTTTTTAAACCTTCCCTCCCTCCTCTTGGTTCTGTTTTGAACTATTTGGAGGCCTGTTTGGATCCTGGAGAGATGTTCTTCACCTGTCTAAAATGGGGAAAATTATGCTGGATGAGGAGTTGATGAGGCTGATTGAGAGGCCTTTAAACTAGGTTTGAATGGGGAAGAGGATGAAACCAGGCTGTCCAGAGATGAGCCTAAGGGTGGTAAGCCAGAGTTGAAAGTGAAATGAGTCCAGCTGAAGTGCATGTACACTAATGTAGCCAGCATGGGCAACAAACAAGAGGAGCTGTAACCCATGGTACAGAAGGAAAGCTATGACACAGTAGCCATCACAGAAACATGGTGGGATGACTCACATGACTGGGGTGCTGCAGTGGATGGTCACAAGCTCGTCAGAACAGAGAGGTGAGGAAGGAGAGGCAGTGGGGTGGCTCTTTACATTGCGGAGTAGTTTGAAGGAGCTCAATGATTATGAAAATAAGGTTGAGTGACAATGGAAAAGGAATCAGAGGGAGGGCCATCAAGGCAGCATCCTGGTAGCAGTCTGTCACAGACCACCCAAGCAGGATGAAGAGGAGAATGAAATATTCTAGGAGTGCCTGGCTGCAGTTTCACAGTTGCCAGCCCTTGCTCTTGTGGGAGAATTTTACTTGCTGGATCACTTGGAAACTCAACACAGTTGAGATGATGCAGTTCTAGGTGGTTCCTGGAGTGTGTGGAGCTTCCTGACGCAGCTGGTAAGTGACCCTGCTGGGGGCAGTGCCCTGCTAGATCAGGTTGAAAACAGAGGAGGGCTGGTGGCAGATATGGTAGTTGGAGGGCATAGCGACCCCAAAATAATTGAGTTTTCAATCCTTGGTGAAATAAGGAAGGTGTTTAACAAAACCTCTACCTTGGACTTCTGTAGGTTGAACTTTAGCCTTTTCAGTACACTGGTTCAGAGAGTCTCTTGAGAAGCAGTCCTTTCTAAGAAGGGTGTCCAGAAAGGCTGGATATGCGATGAGAAATGAGACATCAAGGAAAAAAACTGGCTGAATGTGAGGACTTAAAGGTTGTAGTTGCATGTCTCAAAACTCTGATGAAGAAGGAAGTTCCCATAAGATAAACCATTACAACAGGAGAGAAGCAGATACAAAAACAGCAAGGCATTGCTTCCAGGCCTAAAGAATGTAAAGATTTGTAATTAACACACTGGACAGAATTTCATTGTTCAGACTGGAAAGTTAAGAATAGATTTATATGGCAAAAAAATTCAGAAGGTGGAAAATTGGGGGAAAAGATACAGATGCCAGCCCAAATTGTGGAAATGGTATGTATGCACTATAGAGACCCAGGACTTGGTCTGTATAGAAGTGGTACCTCCAGAAGAACAACTCTGGGATCCCTACTACTGAAGAGCAGGGTGAAGAAGGACCAGAAGAACACCACAGGAATCCACGTGGTGGTGATATATTTTGCTTAATCTCTCTCCCACTCTCTTTCTTCCCTCTTCCCCCTATGCCATCCCATTTCTTTCTATCTCTCTACCTTGTATTAACTGTTAAATAGAATCCATACCACTGAATAGCATATGATCTCATTTGCACTTTAATTCAGGCTGAGGCATCTATTATAATCAGATAATAACACTGAAGAATTCAATGGAACTCAGGGGAAAAGGAGAATTTATAACCTTTGGAAGAAAGGCCAAGCAACTCGGAAAGAATACAAGGATGTTATTAGGTCATGTAGAGAGAAAATTAGAAAGGTGAAAGCTCAGCTAGAGCTCAATCTGGCCACACTGTGAAAGATTAATAGAAGTGTTTTTATAAAATACATTAACAAAATGAGGGCCAAGGAAAATCTCCATCCTTTATTGGACATGGGAACATTGTCACCAAGGATGAGGAGAAGGCTCAGCTATTTAGTGCCTTCTTCACTTCTGTCTCTGGTCCTCAGAAAGACTAGTATCCTCAGGACTACCAGCCCCCTCAGGACTACCAGCCCCCTGAACTGGTAGACTGGAGACCCTCTACAATCCAAGGAAAAGTAGTTGGTGACTTCCTGTACTCAAGGACACTCAGACACTCACAAGTCTGTGGGGCCAGCAAGATAGGGTTCACCTGAGGGTACTGAGTAAGTTTCCCGAAGACTTCACCAAGCCACTCTCCATCATGTATCATACAGTCCTGGTTAAGCAGGAAGGGGTCCCAGATGACTATAGGTTAACCAGTGTGGTAACCATCCACACAAATGATCAGAAGGAAGATCCAGAGAATTACAGGCCTGTTGTCTGATCTCCGTTCCAGGGAAGGTTATGGAACAGATCATTGTGAGTGCAATCACACAGCATGTACAGGACAGCCAAGGGATCAGACCAAACTATGATCCAGTTTTAGAAAAAAGCATGGTTTTAGAAGAAAACAGGTCCAGCTTGCCCAACCTGATATCCTTTTATGATCCTAGGGAATGAGGGGAAGGTTGATGTAATCTGTCTACCTGGACTTCAGTAAAATCTTCAATACTTTCATATATTTCATTCTCCTGGAGAAGCTTGTAGCCCATGGCTTGGGCAGGTGGACTCTTTGCTTCACCTGAGACATTGTGTTAGATTGTGTCTGAATGGCCAGGCCCAGAGAGTGGCAGTGAATGGTGGCACATCCATTTGGCAGCTGGTCACTAGTGAGGTTCCCCAGGACTCGGTGTTGGGACCGGTCCAGTTTAATATCATAATCAGTGACCAAGTGCACCCTCAATAAGTTTGCAGAAAATACAACTTTGGGTCAATGTGTTGATCTGATGGAGGGCAGCAAGGCTTTGCAGGGCGATCTGGATAGGCCAATGTTTTGAGATTCAGTAAGGAGAAGTGCTAGGTCCTGCACTTGGGACAGAACAACATCATGTAACACATGTAACAGGTTTTGGGAAATGTGGCTGGGAAGCTGTCCGGCAGAAAAAGACCTAGGGGTACTAGTTGACAGCCAGCTGAACATGAGCCAGCAAACGAGTCCAAGAATGCCAAGGTCATCCTGACTTGTATCAAGAAAACTGTGGCCAGAAGAGCCAGGGCAGTGACTTTCTGAACTCAGCACTGTGAGGCCACATCTTGATTACTGTGTCCAGTTCTGGGTCCTTCACTACAAGAAAGGCATCAAGGGGCAGGAAGGTGTCCATAGAAAGGCAACAAAGCTGGTGAATGGTCTGAAGTACAAGTCATATGAGGGGGCTAGGGTTTTTTATCCTGGAGGAGTCTCAGGGGAGACCATATCTCTCTCTACAACTACCTGAAAGGAAGGGTGTAGCAAGATGAAGGTCTTCTCATGGGCAGCTAGCAACAGGACAAGAGGAAGTGGGTGGCCTCAAGCTGTGTGAGGGTAGGTGCAGGTTAAACATCAAGAACTTTGTCTTCACTGAAAAAAGATTCTCTGCAGCCAGTTGCTGAGGAAAGTTATGGAGTCATCATCCCTGGAAGTGCTGAAGAAATGACTGGATATGGCACATGTACATGGCTTTTTGTTAGTTGGCATTGGGGTGTTTGGTCAGAGGTTAGACTTGGTGATATCAGAGGTATTTTCCAACCTTAGTAATTCTATAAGCATTTTGGAGAATAGTACTACTAAAGATTAGGAAATGGAAAGAGTAATGTCACACAAAATAGATTCCAGGTCTGAACAATAAGTCTGAGCAGCTGATCAGTGAGTTACCTTTATAGATATCTAAGTTCCACTGATTGTATGGATTACCTCTCCATTGTCCATATATTAATATATGGACACCTATATATACAAAGCAAAAATTTAGATGTTTTAATCTTGATACAAATCTAATCCTCAGATTCTCCCAGCTCCAACTTCTTTGAAATATTTTGTCCATGAGATCAGCAGCTCTCCAAGGAAGGAATAATCTATTTTATTTTTTTCCCCAGCTTTCATGCTATGTGATTTCTGAAGGGAATATAACACAGAGCAAGCAAACTAATTGATGCATTGTAGAGTGATTGTGAAATGATGTAGATTCTGGAGAGTTTAGCATTATAGAAGATGATAAAAAAGGTTTGCAAATATTTTCATTAATGTAAGTATTTTGCAATTGCACAAGGAAGAATACAGAATATGACACAAATGCAGGACAGGAGTTGCAAATTGCTAAGGGACATTACTACTTGATCAAAATCAGGAGCAGGATAAAATCTTGCCAGAAAATTTTAGAGTTAGAAATTGTTCTTTAACAAAAACACACCAAAAAACTTTATCCACATCTAAAATCAACTCCTTGTGATGTCAAGAGCACTGCAGATTCATTTTATGTATAAGACTTAGTCTTTATACCAACATGTTATGCTAAATGATTCTGATATTGTAATTATAGATGGTTTCCATAGATACATGAAAAAAGATTGACATATTATGGTAAATATTGAATTATATTGAGAGTGCACTGAAGTGTAAATTTTCAGATGAGTATATTTATTTTAGAGATTTACAGAAAGGAAAGACAAATAGAAGGTTTATAAAATCATAAACTCATGGACAAAATTACATGTAAAACAAAATATGAAAATAAAATGTTTCCACTTTCAGTACTGAAATTTTCCCCCACTGAATTGAAAGAGACTAAACTTCTAGTCTTCACTGTCCTATCAAACCTGCCTCATTTTCCATAGATTAAATATGGTGGGAGAGAAAAAGTAGTTTAGTTTAGAACAGAGAGATCCATAGTAAAAAAAATAACCCAATGTTTTGTAATCACTATTCTCCTAAATGTCATTTAATTTCCAGCCTAAACTTTATTAAACAGAAGAAAAAGACAAAATGTAACTTTTCATTACACTTTAACAAATTTTGTTTTCTAACCATTTTCTTCTGAATTATTATTGCAATTATCTATCTTTATTATTGCTGTTATTCATCAGTTATTCATAAATATTTTCCCAACATTTTCTTAATTGTTTTTTGTAATCGATTCTGAACACATTTCAAATAAATCAGCATTAGAGCTAAAAACATCAATGGGCTTTGGAGATGGCCCCTTATGCCTAAATTCTCAAAGTGACAGGAACAATTACGGACAAACATCAACATACATCAACAATTTAAACTTTGAAATAGACAGAAAAGAATCACATCATGCATTGCACTTCAACAAATGATCTTATGTTACCGAAAACAGATGGGGTTAGCCCTTGACCAAAATTCCTGTTTCCTGGAATACAAAAAAATCTTTACCCTAATACTGGTTTACGGTCATTAGACAAGAATGAATCTGAGTTGGCACACAGTACTCCTTAGAAATTCCTATGAGATAACTAAAAAGAATGCTGAAATGCGACTGTATCTTCAGTACAGCTTCATTAATGTAGAAATCATTTATCAATTTGGAGATAGTGTGCTTTCATTTAAATTGTTCTATCACATAATGTCACTGGTTCACCTGCAAATTATCAAATTTAGAAGACAATTTAAATTATTTTTTTAGAAATTTCTGGTATGTGAGCATCCATCTTTCTTCAAGCAGATATCAAAATCAAAATATGTATTTAGTATAGAATGTCATGTAATGAATATCTATCACAAATATCAATATCTTTTGTCACACTCTGGAAAGCACTGAAATGTTAAGCATTTGTATTAGTGCAATACTTACTTCCATAGAGAGTAAAAAACCACAGACATGAAATAGGAGACCACTCATTTGCTAAATACTCTTTCATGAAATCCAACATAAACCTGAAAAGATAAAAAATTAAAAAAAAGTGAAGAAATTCTACAACATTTCCACATGGTAGTACTACTCCATTGTACTGAAAGTCATACGCTGAAAATTCACTACTCCATAAACAGAAAGTCATTATAAAGGTTAATAGTAAATTGTGCACCATGTTCCTGCGAATAGAGTCCATTGTTGTTTGTCAAGAGAAATTAAACTTTTCTACGTCTGTTTTTCTTCTGGCTTTTGTTTAAACACTTCTGAATTGCTTATGAAAAAGCTATATCAAAAAAACTGGTTGCATTTTGTGGATAATCAACAAGAGTTAGAATCCATCTTTTATTGCTTTGAATGAAGACCGGAGCTAAGAAAAGGTATAATGTGCACAAAGATGTGCAAAATTTAAAATGTCCTGGCTCAGTTACAGAATGTCAGATTGTGCAACAGTTGACTTTTGCAGAAATAGAAACAAAATCTCCAACTTTTCTTTTTCTCAATCTAGCTAATATTGCTAATGTGTCTCCTTTGAAATAAATACATTTCAAATAAAAGTAAAAAAAAACAACCAACACATATAAAAAAATCCCCACAAACAGCATCAATAAAAACCCACAAAACAACAATCAGAAAAACCCAACCAAACCAAAAAAACCCACAAAAGAGTGAAAAAGAACTAGTCAACACATCAGACTTCTTGTTCTTGCTTTGTTTTGTTTTTTTTTTGTTTGGTTGTTTATTTTTTTGGTTGGTTGGGGATTTTTGCGCTGCTCAAGAGATCTTTCATTTGCAAGTATTTCCTGCTAGTCTTAAGGTTCCAGTTCCCATTTTCCTACAGGCTTACTCTTTCAAGTGATTCTAATATACAGAAACTGTGAAGACCAAGCCTGTTGGACCAAATAAAACTTTGTGAGCTTTAAGCCAAAAGACTTGGTGGTACTAAACTAGAAAGGAAAGGATTTTTCTCTACATCTTCTATAAAATGCTGCATTATGCTTTTTAAAAATCAATTTCCTTCTGCATTCATCCAGTTTTATACTAACACAATTGTTCTGTCCTCTGATCTTATTTTAGGTGATGCATGCACTTTATAAGAATACATTTTATTCTTAAATATATTAAATATATTAAATAAAGTAAATAAGTCACTAATTGTCTGTCCACACCAATAAAGAAGTAGTTCATGCAATTTAACTATTGGTTTGAATTATTGATTTCTTGCTTAGATTAGCTAACCGCTCTATAATCACTTGTAAAACTAATATATTGTAATTAGAGGATGAGATATGTAATGGAGATTGGGCTCATCAAACAATTATGCTTCTCAGTTTGAAAGATATTAAAGTGTTTCCCACCTAATGGGTGAAAAAGGAGATAATTTATAATAATATCTTTCTCATTTTCAGTTGTTTCATTATGTAAAGAAAAATTATTTGCACATTTTCCTATGTGTGTGAAAGGAAGAAATTATCTTCTATTTGATCAGATTTTACCCAGATAGTTTTTAACTGCAGCATTCAATAGGAAGCCTTCCAGTACAAAGCATCTTATTCCCAAACCCCATTTTCCAGATGTTAATAGTTTCCTATATTCTGTCTGTGAGGAATGCTATCCAGAGAAAGACTTATTTCTCTTTCCTTCTTGTTGGTTCACTATGCAGTGTTGGCTTTTTGATTTACTGTTCCATCAAGGCCAAGTGTCACTACTGGAAAAAAAAGACCAGAATGGAGAAACACTTTTAGTATGACTGACACAATGTAGTTGTAATGCTCAGAGCACTTTGGCCCTATTGGATCACGAAGGGATCAATCCATATCCAGTTAATCTAATCTTGATTCTGCCTATCAAGAAACTATTAATAGTGTTTCACAATTTACACACGTAAAGTGTGTATAATATATAAAACTATATAGAAAATAAAATTATGATAGAAATCCCTATGCCCATATACAGCATCCTAGAGAAATTTCATCAATTTTGTAAAACAATCAACTGTAATAAAAAATAAAGTACCCATGAATTTTATTGAAAATTTCAAAATTAAATCTGCTTTTAAGCATGTAGTTCTTAACAGAGTAGAGAATGTAGGACTTTGAATCACCTTTAAAAGGAAGCTCATATATGAAAAACTAGAGCAATGGAGAAGCCAAAAGTTCCTTTAGAAATTAATGGATGGAAAACATGGATATGCAAAGTAAGTGAAAAAATACTATGATTGAAAAGCCAGTCATTACTTTTCAAGCAGGATTCATTATCATAATCCTATTTTTTCAAGGGTTTTCATCATTTCTGTAACATTTTCAAATGGAAGGAACTAAACAACAGAAGGTGCAGAACTAAAAGACAAATAGAAAAAAGAGTTGTATCTTAATTTGTTAATGTTTTGGGTTTGTCCTTATATTATCTTGCTATGAAACAAAAAGAAATTTATTCAAAAAATTTTGAGAAATTGGAACATCAAGAGTTTTTTTTCCTGTCAGTAATACATTTTTACCACTTGTTCTTTCACTTTTCGGTTTTGTTTAAGTGTCTTGGAGTTCATTTTCACTCTTTCATGTAAGATACACACAATTCAAGCTTAAGCTGTATATAAGAATATGAGTATACTTCTGAGAAGCTTGTTAAGTTTTTGAACCGAAAAGCATATAATTCATGGTGCATGGTACAAATATGAATATATTAATAAATACGCAGTAGGATTAGACAGGTTGCATAGCAAACCAAATTAAGTTTTTTAACTTTTTACACTTCTATAAGGATACATTTACATTTATAATTTAAATCTGAAACTGGGTAATTAGAAGCTAACAAATTAATTATCACCAAAGAATTTACCCTGAGATGGTGTACTATTTCATATCTTGAATAGCATAACTACTGATAGTTTATTTTGCATGTGAATACAACAGTAAATCATATCTGTTGTTACAGAGAAGTTCATAGAAAATGGAGAGTTCATTCAAAGTGGGAATGGAATCAGATCTGCTTTTTTACCTAAGATGGAAATGTTGAAAAAATGAAGACTATATACAGGTACTTTACACAAAGTTTACAGCAGGTCAAATACGTAAAAGAACCCAAAGTACAAATAGTAGAAAGAGACAAAAGACCAAATTGATGTTCTATATTAGAAATAGAACTAAAGTTAGCAAAGGTTCTCTAGTTAGTGGACTTTTAAAACAAGCAAAAATTACTCTGAGAAAGGCCTAAGTGTTGAATGCTTCTTTGCATGCAAGTCTTTTTCAGTCTTAAGTAAAAAGGTCAGTTTAAATCAGACATCTAATGCCATAAAAATCAGAGAAAAAAGGGCACTAACATAATACTGGAGACACAGGATAAGATCTCAAATTTGATAGAAAAAGAAAGGTTAGAGATTATTTCTGAAAGCCTCTAATTTAGCCAAGTACCCTGTAACTTGCTCTTTCATTATTCAAGGGTTATCTTGCTCTATTGTAGTTGCACTCATTGTGATTGTCATCTGAATATTTTGTGAAACAAATCAGTGTAAAAATATTAAACTTGTCCACTGGGCCTGAAAAATTTTGCTCCAGACACAGATCTGGCTGTAGCAATCTTACATTTGTTAAAAGTTATTTTTAGGAGTCTACTGTATTAAAAGACAAAGATAAATTTGAGCCTTTGGGGAAGAAAACAGGTGAAGAAATGCAAAACTGCAAAATAATTTTGTCCTTCAGAGTAATATGATTTGCAGGTATCTGCAAGAAACAACAATTCTGTGAAAAGGAAAGAGCAAATCATATACTTTTTTTTTTTTCCTTTCTCTCTAATGTGATAACATGCATCATGAACAGAAGCAACAGCTAAGATATCTGGGATGCAATAACCATTTTCACATCTTTGCATTTTATTTTCATAAACAAATTAAGAAAACAATCTCTAGGTTGATTCACTAAGAACTGGCAACAGAGGTGGATAGAGTGAAAATACCTGCTGTTTCTGTTCAAAGACAGATAGGCAGAATGGCTTGTCTGTCATTTGAGGTGAATCTATCAGTAACTCAGTTGCAATAAACAATATTCATATTTTTGAAGTCAATACTGAATTCAGTGAAATTCCACGGCTAGATCTGAATTTTTCAATTTAGAAACTGACAACAGACACTCATACATTTATAGTGACACAAGTAAAAAGCAGTTGTGCCAAAAAGATTTGTGGTTATAACAGATCAGTAGATGGATATGAGCCAACAATGTCACACTGTTACTAAATATGTTCGTGTATGTGTGTATGTATATGAATGCATTAGTAGGAAATAAAAAACATAAATAGTCAATAGCTTTGACTGAAAATCTGTCATTTTCATACACTGCAGCTCGAGAAATTAGCAATCTAGTGAGTGCAGAAGAATAAGATAAGCAGGGATCTAGAAATAATGGTCTAAGAGTAAGGACTGGAAAATATTCCAGTGTTTAGTTTAAAAAGGAGACAGGTGTTAAGGATACAATAGCTGTTCTCAGATACATAAAAGGCATCGAAGGGAATAATCTACAGTGAATGTCAATAAGTAAAATTATAATGGGTTTGAGCTGCAAGAAGGAAGACTTAGGTTAGATATTAAAAGAAGCTTCCTAGTCATAACAATAGTAAAACATTGGCATCAGCTGTCTGGGGAGTCACCATAATTAAGATCTTGCAAGAATATACATGCTGAAACTATTTGAATATAATTCATCCTTATTTGAGTTATGCAGTATGATATAGATAACTTCTTGAGGTCTCTTTACAGAGGCTTATTCTAAGATAGTGTCAAACATGAATAACATTCACAGTGAAAAATGTAAGGAATCATAGAACGAACCTCAGTGTCAGAGCCATTTCTCTCTACTTTCTATCAAAGCTTCTCTCACAATTTTCTTACCCATTTTTTCATATAAAGGCACCAAAGTGAAAACTCCTACCATTTAAAACTAGGTAGCTTGGTAGGCATTTTAAAAAAGAAACAAGTGAACCATCAAAAAAAGCAGATAACCAAGCAAGCATCAAGGACAATAATAGTACTGAATTTTTTATAACTCTAGCATGTGTTAAAAGCAAATATAAACATCAGGTTAATGTATTCAGGGCACAAAAAAGCTTGATTTAGCTGTTGTACAACAAAAGAAAAAGATATACCAACATAATCCTCAACTAAAATATTCCTTTCAGGGGCCTGTGGCCAGCTGCTGTCAGGTGCCTGTGGACTACATCACTTTCCATTGAATGTTACACCTGAAGGCATTGCTTCAATCCTATTACATTTAGGATTAACGTTAATGTTAATGAAAAGATGTTAATGAAAACACAGATCTCAGAGTGTGGGAGTACCTCTTTTGAATGGGAAAAACCCTCACTAGAGAGGCTCAGCATACAAGCAGTATGGAACATCTCACTGTATTTCTTGGCATACACTTGGCAGAGACAGGGAGACTGGAAAAAAGTCGCCTTCATCCAGACAGTGACTTCTCGGCTCTGTTTTAGTAATTTGAGAGAAGATACAACTAAATACAGTAGAGTGACACATATTTCCCTTTCCTTTTGTGACCACCACGGTGCTGCAACTGCCACCCTTAGAAAGGGTGTAATTTTTCTCAGTGAAAGATAGAATGTTTTGGTCAAACACAGACCTTTGATCGATTCACAGGGTTTGTAAGAAACACTGTATAAGTGAATCCCTGAAAAAGACCAAGCACATTCCTATCAAGACAGTGATACCTCTTACCTGCAGTGAGTTTCCAAAAACAGGATGCACAGGTTTGGTCACTCAATATTCAAAGCAGGACTCCTAGCAAGAGTGGTTTACCTGATTTCAAATGCCAGGTGTCAAACCAGAAGCACACCTGCTGACTGGACAGATACAGGTGAAGCAATTCCAAACTTTTAAGCTGTCAATCAAAGCTGCTCAGCACTTTGTACAGATTTTGGAGACAGACTTACTGCACTTGCTCAGCTAACTTGTCTGGACTAGTTTGTCATTTGACTGTGTGTCAGCTCTATCTGGAGGAAAAGGGCACTTCCAGTAATGGTGTACAACATTCTGGAGCTCTGCCATTAAGATCTGTGTCAGGAAAAACTCTTCATGCATACCTAAGTTAGAGAGTTCTTTCTAACTGAATTTTCAGCATAACAGTTTTAGAAGAAAAGCTGCATCTTTACCCACTGTTTTGTAACAAAACAATGCTAGGAAAAGTCTAACCTACAATATTTTTCTTGTAGATCCGTGGACAGCATTACTGAGGGCAAGAAGCTGGTTTATGTCAGAAAATATAAATGGAAAGAATAAATTTTCTTATTCCTTCTTAAAATAAAGTCACTACTCTGATAGATAAGATAACATAGAGGCCTATGGTATATGTAAACAAACAAATAAACAAAAACTTATAGAAAATGCAGCTGTACTTTCTAGGTGATGATGAATAAAGCAGAAAACCTTTTGCCACAAATGAACACTAAATTGCCAGAATGTTAGTTTTGGGATAGAAACATATTTTGGGGGAAAAAAAAGGGAAAAAAAAAGGATAAAAACATGTGAGAAGGGTTTTTTTTTGTAAATTAATTAGTAATAAAAATTAAGTAATTAATTGCTTTTTGCAGAAATTAATGGTTGTAATTGAGACAGAGCCCAGCTATTTTTAATCTCTGAAAAAATCCCAACCAAACTTGCAGAAAGGAATTTTAAAAAAAGTTTTACTCACATCTGTTTATTTATTTTTATCTTATGCTCTAAACTCCATTATGCATTGAAGTTGATATTCACCCATCTGTTTTAACATGAATGATTCAGTTCTTTCTAACGCTTGTATGCAAATGGAAACACATAAATTGCTAAGCATATTGTCAATTAAAGCACTATGCTATATGCTGATAAAACTATTTTCAACTTCTGCTATGGACTCTTCCAGAAATGTGCATTATTTATCAAGTCTTAACAATCGATAGACTAAAGCAGGGAAAATAACTGCCTGAACTATATGTTGGTCTAATGCAATATGCAGACAAAACTGTAAAAGTAAATTAGTCTTAGATAGAAACAGAATATCAACTTTTGCCATAACATTCCTACCTATGAACACAGGTAATACTTTATAGACTTGTATGATTTTTAAGCAGAATAATTAAGAAGCCATTTGACCATTTTCTGTGAGGTTGTTTATAAATTAATTCCCACTTTAATACCTTAATCACTGGCCTTTGGGGTTGTCACAATAAAAAAAAAAAAGATCATGTCAAGCTGTGAATTTGACAATTACTGATTCTGGAAGAGCTTTGATTTAAAATAATTTAGTATCAAATACCAGGCACCTTGTTTGAATGAAAACTGCTTTTAAACTGTTTGTTTTATAATGCTAAAGCAGGAAGCTGATGAATAAAGTGGTTCTGTGAACACATTAAGACTTGGTGTTTAGAAGTTAATGTTAAAGTAATGAAGATATGAGTTCTAGACATTATTTCCACAATTATGTCGGCAAGTATATTTTCCAACAGTTTAATATTTGAGCATTTTTAAGTACACAGAACAACTTTTTTTTCTTGCATATGCAGAAAAGCAAGGATCTCATTTATTCACTCTTTAGTTGTTTAGAATTTCTTATAAATTCACAGCAAAATACCACATACTCTGGAAAAGCATAGAGAGATAATGCTCTAGAAAAGTCCAGAATTAATATCTGGTTGTAAGAAGGCTTTCCACAAAAGGATGAGTGTTTACTTGATTTGGGTCTTTTGTTTGTTTTTGTGGGTTTTTTACATCTTTTGGATTTTTTTTTGTTGGTTGGTTGTTTTTCGGTGATTGTTCTGTTTCCGTTATTTTTTTATTTTTTTATTTTTTTTGCTTAACGATGCCCCAGCTTCCTTCGATCTAAATTCTTGCACCTAAAAGCTGGTCAAATAAAAGAACTTTTTCAGTTTTGCAGTGTGAATTCTGGGGGTAATAGAGGCATGTGGTATGTATGTTCATAAATCAGTGCAAGTTCATAAATCAGTGCAGTGATAAATCAACGCAGTGCAGTAATAAGTGATTTTCAGCAAAGCAATGCTGAAGGTCTCTCTGGTTTACATCAAGAGTAATATAAATTCATTGAACTAAAAACAGATCAGTTAATTTTTGATAGTTTTAATAAAAAATATTTTCTTTCCCACTTTTTATAATTTCTATTGTTATTACAGACAAGTTTTCTACCCTATAATAAGATCTGATATGACAATTTTGACCTGTGTATATTTTAAACTTTAAGATGATTCCTGGACTGTAATTTGAATACTATGATACAACCAGCTTAATTGTTGTTTTATCTGCTATTCCATTAGTTGGTGATAATTTTGGGAAACAGAACACAATACTGAAAATAACAATGTATATGGCTTTTACAGATAAAGTAGTTTACTCTCAAATTCTAAAATGTTGCTTTTTTAATGTTGCCTTAAAACTGCCCATTGCAATTTTAGTTCTAAAATGCAGACTTCTTTGACTTGAAGTATTGTACTTCAATCATGTAGAGCTGTGTAATCTGGAACAAGAAGAAAAAGAAGTAAAAGGGTAAACAAAATCCTGAGTAGTAGAAGTGGTCTAGGCAAAGAAAGAACTAGAAATGAAGCTTCATAAATGTGAAAGACAAGGGAGGGAAACTTAAATAGTACTATACTACATACCTTCAATTTTAAAATACTGTAGCCTTAAAAAAAAAAAAAGTTAATTTTATTAACTTATTCCAAGGATTTACTACTGAAAGGTATTACAGCACTGAGAATAGCAATTCTTGTAGTAAAAACCACACAAGTGCTGTAAATTATGTATAAAGGAGGAAGTTTTCCAATTTATTTAGACATGATATGAAACTGAAATTCAGTCTGACAGTCTGGAACCAGTGGAGGTAACAGCTTACTCACAAGAGATTATGTTCTGGCTGGTATCATGACAGTTAAACGTAGAACAGTGAAAAGCAAACAATTCCAGGATTAAATCATGTCAAAGCAATTAGAATTCACTATAAAAGGCATGCTATCTTGTCCAAATTGAAAGATACAGGAAGGATATACTGGAGAGGTGCTTTGATAATAATTCAAAATAATAGAAGAGTACAGGAGAGAGAAAGAGAATGATATATACAGTTGAAACAGTACTCAAAATTCAAATCAATGGGCATCATTCAGATCTCATATTGCTGGAGCAGCCATCGGTCAAGTACCTGGAGAAAAGGTCAATTAAGAAGACTATCATTTGAAAGAATTTGCAAGTCTTGCTTATTTTACCACAAAAAATAATGTAGGGGGGAGGAAAAAGGATTAGGTTAATTTCCCTTAAATTTAACACAACATCGCGTAACGTGGAATTAAAAAGTAGATACCAAGGAAAACTTTCCTGAGTCTACATATCTGACAATTTCTACACAGACTCTACCTCTAGAGCTGTCCAGGAAAATACTGTTAATTCTGTGTCTTTCAGCTTTACAGTGATAGAAATACGTTTGAATTTTTCGTATTTATTTGTGAGTACAAAACACTGGGAAACAGTTCATTTATAGAAAATGAAATTATTTAACCTCAGAATAAGTCACTTCATACAGAAAAAGGCCGCAGGAATATGTGTTCTTCAGCAGACATTATCCAATAGTGATTCTATTTGATATCATGTGAACATGAATACTTTTTAAAAGTGCCCAGCTATTTTTTCATACAAGTGTTAAAAGTTACTTCAAGTGGGGCTTTGGAACTGTAAATCCTACAGTGCCTCTAGCTGAGTTCTTATTATCTCAATTGCATGTTCGCCTTGCTGACTTTTGAAGGCAGAGGTTTTTAGTAATATAAAAGTTCTTATTGAGCTTGTTAAGTACTAAGCCATTTAGCAGTTATGCACCTTATCTTCATTATAGCCTAATATCAGATGCATTGACACAAAATAGCCATTTTTGACTGAACTTAATACTGATCTCTTTGATTGAGCTTTTAATTAAATGAAACTTAATTTGATGAGTACTGTGCTGCACTGTGGGGTACTTGTATGTAGGCAGTTATGTAAGTGTGATGCGTTTTTTTAATATTGAATTTTATTAGATTAGGCCTGTAATTCATTACTAGCAATGAATCAGTACAGAGAGTAGAATATAGGAGCTATGGCTGTACACACACCTGAAACAGCAAAAAATGGCTTAATTGGTGTGCCATGGAAAGTGGGAATCTTTTATCTTTAATTTGCACCTGTATGTTAGCATTTATATAAGCTGATTTTATGCTATGTCTGCAATAGTTACTTTTTATTTCATTCTAAAATAACTTGGTTCACTCTTAAAGTTACATATTCTTAAGTACTAATTTAATAGTTATAACAGCTCTACTCATTCCTACAATTCGAGAAACATTTTTACATTCATGTCCTTTTCAAGAAAGCCCTTAGATTTTTGTTTAAATTTAGATGTGCATATAACCCTCATTTATGTATATATGAGACATAATCTATGTTTCAATTTGTGAATGGGAATTACTTCCTAAATTGCTGCCTTTAATTCCCAAGAATTCCCAACTTTGATTATTGAAGTTAGAGGCAGAAGAAAGGAGCATCTTCTTTTCCTTGAAGAAAAAAGTGTTAGAATTAAAAACTTTTCATTTTATTACCTTGAGAATTTACTTAATTATACTCTCTTTTCAGTGGTAACTGGTGATGGGACAAGAGGCAGCAGGGCACAAATAGAAACACAGGAGATTTTTCTGAACATCAGGAAACATTCTTACTCTGAAGGTCATAGAGTGTTGATGCAAATTGCTCACAGAAGTTGTGGAGTCTCCATCTTTGGAGATGCTAAAAAACTCTCTGGGCATTTCTCTGTGCTCTTGCTGGCCCTACTTGAGCACAGGAATTAGACTAGATGACCTTCAGTGATCTCTTCCAAGCTCCACTATCCCACAATCCTATGAAATGCAATGTTTTGGAGAAGAAAAAGAGCTAACTTATATTGGTGAATTAGACTCCTTTAGATGTGCTGTTAGCTCTAAGCCAGATATAGTGGAAAAAACCACTAAAAATATAAAACATGCATAATAAAAATATGCACTTTCACAGAAATTAGTACAGCCATACAAAATACGTTTAGTCAGTATGACATTATTCTTCTAATATGACAAAAAAACAGTCACAGACATGATGGGAAAAAATGAGAAAATAAAAAATAGAGTTAATCATATTCAACTGCAACAGGATTTTTGGAAGCTAAAATTTTGGGGCTCTCACTTTCTTGTAGGCTCCCTTTTCCAGTTTTATTCAAAGGTTTAGTAAAATAACCACCTTTTTCATAATTTTTGAGATATAGACAGGATTTAAGAGTAAAGCAGGGAAATGCCAAAAAATTAACATTTTGAGATCTAAAGCCAAACATAAAGCAACAAACTAGCTTTCCTTCTTCAACCTCTTCACTGATTGTTTTGGTTTTTTTAACCTCAAGATCTCTTCTGTAAAAGTGATTGCAATACTATTTCTAGTTAGAAGTAGAAAGTAAATGAACACTGAAAGAAAGAAAGTGAAAGATATAATTGAAAAATAAAATTAAGAAAAAAAACAAAAAAAAATCTCCAGATGTTTGAATTATTTTATTTTTAACTTATTTGGATATATTTATCTTAGTTCTGTAGCTGTGTGTAAGTATTTATGATTGCATCTTTATATAAAATATCAACAATGTATTCATACTCTTTATCGCAAATTCTCTTAAGTAGAGGATATCATTCATACTTGAAGCACAGTGCTTTAAATCTCTTACTGACTATGATCAATCATTAAATATTGAGAAAGAAGACATGAAGATAATTGTAGACTTCCTGCACAAATAGCAATGATGTACCACTGACCAAATCACTGAGGGCTGTGAAAAAGTTTATCCTGAAAGAAAGTCATTGGTTTTAACTGGGAGAAGAAATAATGATGATAATATCTCAGTAAGACATCTGTGGGATAGTGAAATCAAAAATAATGCTTAATGATCAAAGTAGAAGTCAATATATCAGAATATTATTAAAGAAATTACTAGATGAAGGGAAAAAAAAACAAACCACAATAGCCCAGAAATGCCCTAATCTTGAAAATACATACTTTCTAATACAATAATCCATTTTCTTACCATTTCTAGTTTTTGACTGTTTCCTCACTTTTAATTTCTTTCATTTTTTACTAAATATTTTCTCCTTCACTTTCTTCATTTCATTCTTCATGGTATTTTTAACAGATATTCTTTTGATAATTTAAAACTTTCTCAGTCATAGTCAAACAAAAAGCTCCCTAAAATGCTTTGCACTTCCAGTTAAATTCATTCTTTTAGGGGTGTTATGACTCCCTGAAGGATTTGTCAGTCTATTTAGCAATAAATAGAAGCAAAACTGGTTATAATTTTTTGTGAGCTCACTCCTTCTCTGTCCTAATTATTGCTTGGTCTTACAGAAAATGTGACTGATGTTAAAGTCTTAACTTTTACAGATGAGTCTCAAGCAATATTATTGTCCCTCAGACCTTCCTGTATGAAAAGGAAGAATATCTTTCACTGTAACAATAAGTGGAGAATCAAATTCCTCTTCAAAGTCTGATAGCATAAATATATTTGTTACCAAACTTCATGGAAACAAAATGTACAAATGAAAACAAAACCTTCTGTGTTTCAGGCTCCCTAAACTTCTAAATGCATTACATTAACAATGTTCATCGGCTTCCTACAAGAGCCTATTGTAAACCTGCTATAATTAAAATTTTAACAAGCAAACAAAGCCAAACAAGCAAAACCAATCAAACTGAGGAAAATCTCAGAAAATCTTCTGAACTTAACACCAGAGTGACACACGAGGAGTAAAATCACCTGCATTATACCAGAAATGAAAACACATTTAAGCCATTTTAATATCTAATAATGATTCACTCTTGAAATAATACCTGTACACATCTTCATTCATCATTTCCATGTGTCTTTATATAGGTATAAATGACCTATTAAATAATATTATTGTTCTTTCATTGCAGAGAAGATTGGAACTCTGCAGCATCTAGCAGGTAGTCTAATACCTGCTTTTTACTCATTTTTGCATTTTTACCATATCTCTAATTTGAGTGTAACACCTGTGTACTTTATCCATTAGTACTTACCCTTTGTTCCTCTGTTAAGATTTTCTAGAATTCAACAGGCTCTTCAGTATGTTTTACCACTATTCCTCTCTCTTTCAAGTCCTCCTTTTGTTACTACCTTGTTTTCTTTTATTCTTGCTCTTCCTTCAAGTAGATTTTTTCCCATACTTCTCTATTACTTCTTCTTTTATCAAAGATTTTTTTTCCCCTGTCTGCTGAAAAATTTATTATTCTTGACAAGTTTAAATACTTGTCAGTAAGTACAGGCATCTTTGTATTTTACTACTTGACCTGTCGCTGCAGGCTTATCTCCAGACGGGTTCAAATTGTCCTATTGTCATGTATGGTTTCTTCTGTCAAGAAAGAAGAAAAAATCTAACTCGTTCATCATGCTACTTGTTGCATATCCCATATGCAAATAGCAGAATTACTGAACAAAATATCTTTGTAAGAAGATCTTGCAAGAACCTAATTTTTCTACAATTCAGTCTAGTGCAGGAAACAATTAGTTTGATAACCAAGTTAAAATGATGGATTTAACTGAAGCAAACTTTTGGATCCATTGCTGATATGAAACTTTTCTCCAGAAAGGTGTTGTACTGAAGGCCAACAGTTTGCAAATAGGAGAAAACATTCAGTCAAAGTATAGTAAATACTTTGAAGACAATGAACTTTGAGAATCCTTCTCTAAGCTTAGGTTAGACTTTCAATCTGTTCATCAGTATTTTCTGATCACAGCTAACAAAAGCTATACTGAAAAAATGTGTGTCATGGTTTAGTCCCAGCTGGCAAACAGCTTAATAATTGAAGCAAAATAAAATGTTATCATAAAATAAAATTACTAAAACTAACAATACAAATAATAATAATAATAGTATTTGTGATCAAAAGGAGAGACAGAGAGACACAGAGACAGAGAGGAATGAAACCAGGTGATGCACAATTGCTTACCACCCACTGACTGATGCCCAGACCATACCCAAGCAGCAACTGGCAGCTCCTAGCTGTGATGTGCATTTTCCTCCACCCTCCTCAAGCCTTCTCCATGATCTCAGGAGCTCCTGACAAGCCTTGACTGAACCAGCTGAGAGGTGAAGCACTTCTTTATTGTACTAGTTGGGTGGTGAAGCATCCCTCGACTATACCAGGTGTTCTTGCATGGTAAAGATAAGAATGACTTGGACTGGAAAAGAAACATCACCTGACCAGCCAAAGTGGGGCACAAAGGATAAGCACTTATCCTTGTTAACCTTGGTAAATCACTAACCTGAATCATAGCTTGAGTGAAACATTGTCATTTTCAGCAGTCTTTTTAGAAAATGAGTCCAATGTAGTAGTTAACAAGATGAGCTATGGCCATCTTGTTGGATGGAAACTTCAAAAGTCTAAAGAAAATCATCTTGTGATCCTATAAACAGTAGTCCCAAGAGAGGCTCTTACAGATTTCCTGGAACACAGGAAAGGGGTGTGCCAGCACCTCCTTAATTTGCAGCTTAATTAAAATCCATATTTTAAGTCACCAACCACTGTGCTTTGATATAGCTTATATATACTGAGAGGTGAGAGTTTAGGAGTTTAGAAGTTCTGAAAAAGAAAGGACTAATGAAAATGCTGTTAGGACACAGAAATGCCTTCCAAATACAACAACAACTGTGTCACCACTCAGTCAAATGAAAGTGTTCTGAGTATTGAAAATCTCGATGATGGCAACAGCCATATTGAGTCAAATATAGGAATATATTGAGTAGCACATATTATGGATGACTTTTAAGCTTCTTTTTCAGTTGGCTCAAACAATAGTAAATTCTTGTCACAATTGGTAGGTGTTAGGCCTGGCTGAGAGTAATATTAGGGTATTAATCAGCCATGTAGGACAAAGTAGTAGTTTAATTGAAAAACAGCTCTGTTCTTTGAGCATAAAAAAACTGCCAATGAATCCTTGCTAAAGCTGTGATGGTGATGAGAACCTTTGAGTGAGACAGAATTTTACCTCCAGCAACAGCAACTGTTGGCAGACAGATTTATTTGAATAGTCAGAAATTAGATATTGTTTACCCCATCCCATAGCCAACAGGATCCAGAGCGGAGAGAGAGAATCAAGAGACGGATCCACAGGTCCTGGTACACTGCATGGCTCAAAAACTTGTGCCCATTCACTCAATTTTTTTCCTGACCCATGTTGATCCTCCTGAACTCCTCTGGAAGTGTGCAAGAGGCATCTGGATGTGTACCTTGGGGATATGGTTTTGAGGTAAGTGTGCTAGGTTGACAGTTTCACTGGGTGATCTTGAAGGTCTCTTCCTAGCTTGATGATTCTGTGACTTTGTGTTTCTGTGACTTCTGCTTGCAGGAATAGCAGACTTCTGTAATTAGTGTTTTAGTATCTGAGCCCTTTTAGCCTTGGTCTTAAATATTGACACCACTTTGAAGGGGTATAAAAATGTCCTTATTTTCATGTCTAATTTATAAAAATAACTAAACAATAATGTAATTTACTAAAAGATACAACTAGTAAGTCTTAGGCTAGAAAAAACACTCCATTGTTTTCAGATGGATTGGTCTCCTGTTATAGATCTCATTCCTGGAAATCTCCTCCTAACACATATGAAAAAGCACTTCTGCCTCTCTCTCCAAACTTCCAAGCTAGCTCTTTAGAAGTCTCATGTGCACACAGAATAAAAAAGGGGAAGACAGGCAAATGTGAACTACAGGCAGATCAGAACCTAGACTCCTATCCATAGCCAACATACTGATTTGTGTATTTCTGAAGCAGCTGAACTGTGAGGAATTTCTGACAGGAGACATGGCTCATAGGAAGCTTGGCTTACTCATTTATGTTCTGTAAGCATCTATTTTCTTTCTGCTCTTTCAGAAACACCTGAAGGTCATTAGACCATTTGTTCATAAAAAACTTTGCTTGGGTGAACTATTTTTCCTACTTACATCACAGTAGTGCTTTAACAATCAGTCCTTTAAGCAACTTCAATAAAAAGTAACTAACATGAGCTTATTTCTAGATTCACCACAGATAAAAGAAATAAACTTGAAAATTTACCAGAAGGAGGTACAATTAAATGGTGGCAAAAATCTCTGCATGGAGACAAAAAAAAAGAGAAAAATTTATAACAATATAGAAAAGATTCAAGATTTTGTTCTTCAAGTGTTAAAGGAAGGTTTTAGTTGTTTAAGAAAACCAACAATACAGACAGATATAGGGAGACAACAATCATTTGATTATTTTTTTTATTATTATTAATAAAGTATTTCAGGATAAAACCCAAAATTTCAGTGTCAAAAACATGTCTGTCATTTTTTGTATTACATGCAGGAAAGCCAGTGAAGTACAAGAAACTCCAGGAAGCCAGCCGATCAATGATGTGCATAGTAATTATGCTGAAGTGTTTTTCAGAACACTCCAAGCAGATTTGTATTCATGCTAGGCAGAGAAACTGAACCAGGTAAACAAATCAGCCAATTCACTGTATCCTTGATCAGACAAAACTCTCTGAAGATTGAAAAGTGACTACTGTACCATTTTCTTAATAATCATTTATTAGAGAGCAACACTGGCCTGCTCCTCTGCATGTCTCATAGAATAAATACCTCAATCAGCTGGGTGGAATGAATTTATACACATTTGATGTTATACGGTATATTTCGCCTTCCCATTAGAATGTCAGAAATTATTCAGTAGGGAGGACTATAGTTTATTATGCCTCATGGAATAGAAGAAAAAATTAACTGCTCCAGCCAGAGATTTTTTGTGGTCAAATATTCGTAACAAGTTATGTGAGAAAACAGCAAGTTTTATTGGACTGATTTTTTTGCTCATCTTTCCGGATTTCTGCTTTTCTTTCCCACGATAATTCATCCAAGATAACTTCAAGTTAATTTTAAAGTGAAAGGCCTCTCACACTTTACTTCCTTATATTCTTTTTTTTTGATCTTCTTCTATTGATGTTTTCAGATGAATCCCCCAAAATTGCTCCAAGAACTTTCTCCATTCTCTACATTTTAACTTAAAAAAAAAACCCAAAAAACCCCAAAAAAGTAAAAAACAAAACCAAGCCAAACAAAAATTTAAGACCACTGTAATTTGCTAGCTACTAAGAAGTAATAACTGTATCATAACTGGAGGTGGTGTATCTGCTCTGTCACACATTAGTACTATGCTGTGTAGATGGTTGTTATGTAACTAAGATTTCTTTGCTTGGATTTAGTAAGTGAATATAAATAGAATGAAATAGGAAAGTAAAATGTTTGGATACACTGCTGAGATCCTGATTGATAAGATGAACTAGTGGAATTCAAAATCCTTTCTACAATCACCTTCTAAATTCTAGAAGAATTTCCATTAAGTACCTGAGTTTTCCTCATCTTCCTTCTTTTCTCACTCCAAAAAAACAAAAAAAAAAACAAAATCCAAACTGCCATCACCACTACCACCACCACCACCAAAAACCAAATCCACAAGAAAACAAAAACAACAACAATAATATGACTTCAAAACCTGGGGTAGACCCACTTTGTGTCTTGACATGCATGCACAAGTGTTCTTTCCCAATAGGTGGGATGCATGCATTGTGAAAATTTTTGCCTCAAACTGTTCTATGCATTGAAATAGTATGCCTTACGTAAGGCAATTAACAAATCTGTTTGACATCAATCAGAAATGAAGTATAACTTTCTAGTCTATGTAGAAACACATATATTTTTATTATCATGTAATGTAATCCTATTGCAAGAAAGTACTACTCTCAAAAATCAGTCTGCTTTATAATACTTGAGGCTGACTTATCTTTTATCATAGTTTTTTCTTCTAAGTTTACTACTACTGTGAATGTATGCTGTCCATCCTCAGAGCCTATTCACCAATAGATAAATACAAGGCTTGTTTGATTTTATTTTCAATGCTACATAGTCGTATAAACCTTGAAGAAATTAATCAATTGGTTTAGCAAGTAAAAGTAGCATCATTTTCCTCCTACATTGTGTACGTGTTTAAGGAATTATAAAGGTGCTGGGCAATGAAGAATATGGTTGTTACTCTTTAAAATCAATATTTTTATCAAAATCATCTGTGATAATCACTTCTGAGGATACAGAAATCATCTCACCTACTCAAGATGTGTGAATACTTAATGTTTAATAGGAGATAGCAAAGCACCTATAATTAAGGTAAAGGTCAACTCTGTATAAAGTCTAAATTCTCTTTAGCCTCTGGAATGAGAAATAAAGTACAGACCAACACAGTGAAAGTTTCAACTCCAAGACATCATAAGAGACTAATGTATGATAGGTATTGAAGGGTTTACCAATGAGCTCAGAATAAGAAATTTCAACAGTCTATAAAGAGAGCTGTTTGCATAGGCCTTGAGTAGGGCCTAGAGGCAGGTGCATACATTCATTTCAACACTGTGACACTACAGTGGTATTTGGGGACAATTTAGGAGAAAAAGATTTTCAGTCAGTCAATAATGAAGTTTCATGTCTTTGTAATACAGTTAGTATTTTTCAACACACAGACATCTGTGCTTGCAATATGCACTGATTAATTTGTGACTCTTGAGATTTAAACTGTCATTTTCACAGTTGCCTTTTTACCAGGAAATCAACCTAAAAAAGGACATTTCTCTTACAATGCAAAAAAAATAAAAAATGCACTCTATTTTGTACTGCTACAGGGAATAAAATAAAGCCTCATGAACATTTTCAGAAGAGGACAATGTGATAAAACTGCTCATGAAAAATTATCCACAAAGTGGATCCACAAAGACAAATTTCTTATTCTGAGCAGCTTCTCTTTCAATTCTATTGAATCTTAATCTCTGTTGAAATTTGTCTTGAAAAATACACTTTCAAATAGAGACTGGCTTACTGGAACCTTTATGTAATATATACATAGTATAAACTATTTTATCTCTGTCATTTAGCATTGTTCTCAAGATTAATTCATCTGTGGTGCATATAAACACCTCTCTTTTTCTACAAGCACCTGGCAGTTTCAGTAAAAGAATTCACAGACTCTTCCAATCAAATAGCCAAGCACTGGAAATGGATGTATAAATCTGAGCTTTTCATTTTATCCAATGACTGCCTAACTTTAAATTAACAGTCAATCCCTGAAGTAATTCTCGAAAACCCACACACATCTAGATCACTCCAGTACAGGCATCTTCCTTCTGACTCAACGATCTTTGCCATGAAAGCACAGCTGAAACAAGAGGAATCAGATATCTAGCAAGCCAGACCAAGACAATATCTTGTGCAGTTGACATACAAGTTGAGAGATTCAGTGTAAAGGAAGTATTTAAGCTAGTTCTTAATGCTTACTGGCAAAACCTAATCACTGACCTACCAGACTAAGATGGTACTTATGATTGCCTTAAATCCTGGGTTTTTTTCAAGGAAAAGCTCCATGAAGGGTTACAGGTTTCAAGTCAATGCAAGTGCTCAAACAGTAGAGTTGTGTAGATGTTTCCTGAAAGCCTCAGAGAAAGCTCTTCTGCAACCTTTACATCAAGGCAGCAAACTTGCAGTCTCTGTTATGTCCACTGTACTCAGGACTTCTAATTCCACTTCCTAATGATCAGTCCTTGCTGATCTATTTGAAACTAGCCTGTATGCAACTGGCACAGAAGAGGGCCTAGGATTCCATGCCAGGCTACTTTTGCTATATTGCTCTTCCTCCTACTTAGGATTTTTGTTTGATAAATTTCATTATGGAAAGATAAGAAAGTCAAGCTTTAGGTGCAACATTCCTTTAATATACACTGTCACCATACAGGCAAGTAAAATTATCATTTAAGAAAAAATTCTTAGTAAATATAGATGCCTTTTCCACAAGTTTTCCAGTGAATCAGTGTTCAAACTGGAGTTATCATGTTTCATTTTTTATGTCAATGGGTATACAGTTACATTAGTACACTCCTGAACTTCCTAAATACCTCACTGTGTTTCCATTCATTCATTTCATTGCATCAGAATCCTAGAGGTTGAACTCTGTCCTTGCAAAGTCTGTTATAGTCTATACACAAGTGTTCAAACCTGATAAACATTCATGACTCAATTTCTGTACAGGAATATCCTCTAATTATGTGATTCATGAGAATCAGTCCAGTGGCTAAACATATGTAAGCAAACTAGTTTATCACTGCTGCAAAACTTCTTGTGCAAACTTATCAATAACTTTCCTGCCAACACTGCTTCCAGGAATCCCTTTTACAGTGTGCCAATAGATGTAAAACAAGCAAGGCAAGATTATTTTCTCTTTTCTTAGGAGAAAAAGTCCATGAAGTGAAAAATGAAAAGGTTATTCTCTTCCAAACCCTTCATTAAAAGAACAGACCCAAAGGTCTCGGATGATGAATAGCTCATTATTTGATCTCATTACTGTGGCATGTACACCCATGAAGTGACTGGAAACTAAGAAGTTGCAGCCTGCAAGCTTTCCTGAGAGTCTGCTAGAGATTGCCATACTCTCCAACACATCTACACAGCTGAGGGTCTGTAATAAGGCAGTATGAAAAATAATTGAGAAAAAACCTTCACAGAACTAATTTCTTAAAAAGACAGCAGGGAACGTTTGCTGTCAAAGGAAATCCTTTCCCTGCTGACCCAAAATCACACATTAGGGCTGGGCTGTGTATGATACACATACTGTGCATGTTCACTAGTTGAAAAGTTGTTAGTGCTATAAAAATGATCTCCCACATAAACAGGCTCAGGACATAAACAACGTGATAGAAGCGCAAAGTTAGCATGTGTGAAGGTGTAAAGCAAGCTTGACCGTATAGCACATTCCAGAACACAGCCAAGTTGCAAACTTCTGTGTTTTAATTTCCTAAGGTCGGTATTATATTTAGAAATACATTTTAACAATCAGACTGATAAAAGCAAATAGCATTCATTCTTCAGTTCTGTTTTGAGAAACTGTATGAGGACATCCCTCTATCTTTTATAAAATTTTCTTTATTATTTTTCTTCCCTGCATGTCAGGGGACTCCTCAATTCTGTACTCTTATGCACATGAATTTTACTCTAAAGCTTCTCCTGTAACCAGTTAACGCCTTTGATGCTCAAGCCAAATACACCATAGTACAAAATCTTTGATCCTGTAAAATGTCACTCCAGAGCCTACACAGAGAATCAGTCCCTCATAAACTTACCCTTACACATGTCAAAGGGATCCTTTTATTTAGCCAAAACGTTAAGAATAAAAGAAAAATTAAAAGTATATCAGTTATTTCACATGAACCGTAGCACTCAGATTCATTTACATTAAGGGAGTAAGCAGTGACATCACTACAATCAGGAATAAGTTTTTATATCTGAAAGAAAAAGAATTAATTAAATCTTCATTTTATTAGACTGAGAAAACAGAAGATAATGTAGGAATTTTGAAATTGCATATGCATGCACATAGCCAATGAAGAAATAATATGCAAGATTCAGAGAAAAAGATAATTGTGACCACTGTACATATGACAGCAAATAGCAAACCTTTCCTGTTTACTGCCTCTTGAGGTGTAATAAAACATTCTGATGATAGTTACCAATTTTCTTTTCTACTTCTGGCAAGATGGCACTGATTTTCTATACATACAAAAATTGGTTTAAAAAATATAGGTTTATATTTTCAGTTATAAAGTAGTCTATTTTCTAAAGATATAAAAAAATGTTGTAATTATGATTAAATGCCTATCCATTAAATGAAAAATGCTTTTTCATTATAGGTTAAAAACTAAAAAAACCCAAAAAATTATCTACACTTTAGAGTTACCAAGTTCTTTATTAGCAAATGGCCTTACAACAACAAAACAAAATAATCCCTGAAACACTGTCATTGCAGCCCACTTTTGAGTCACAACCCACATCACAACCTGGCTATACTGAAACAAAGCTAGCTCTACTCCTCCCTGTCTCCACAGCCCATTGAGAGTGCATCCCTGTCTTCTCATATACCAGTCACTTTGTTCCTGCTTTGGAGAGTGGAACACTATCAAATTTGACATTGCTGCAGGCCCCCTTAACAAAGCACAACATCAGCAAGAGAAAGATTTTGTCTTGGTCTGCGAATTGAATATATTCCTACAGGCTTGATTCTGAAGTGAAATTATCATGTTTAACTCACTCCCTCCACCAACTAAAATGTAAGAGCTGTTCTGAGTAGCTGGAGGGCCAGCTGAGAGCTCCACTTGGAAAGCACCAGAGTATGCATGCATACTCAAAACTGTGTCAGGATTACTAACAATATAAACATAAGTTTTAATAATGAAAATACAGTCCTCAGGAAAGATTACAGTGCTTGCTTTTATGGGAGAAGAGCTACAAATACCAACTTGTACAGAAATTCATTCTGAATCTATGGATAAAAATATTTTCATTCTTTCAACAGAAAAGGCAGAGTACATAAATTGAAAAGATCAACTGGCTTTGGATATCTTTTACAAACATGTCCATCCCTTTATTATCATAAAAGTACAATCTAGAAAAACATTATCTGCCTTGGATTTGCTTGCTACCTATTCTCTGCCCTTTTTTGTTTTATGCAGCACAACAGAAATATTCATTTCTTCAGCAAGCTTTATAGGTGTCTTACAAAACATTTGTGAATTTTCTTTGAGATTCTGTGAAGAAAATGTTGGTGCTACACCATTTTAGATGAATGGCATCTAAGAGCAGACATGTTAAAACCAAGAGATATACAATGTACAGATTGTTGCAGGCAAAAGGATCTTAACTTGCGGAATTTTACTTTGTTTAATTACTGCTGGTTAACACAAAATTTCTGACAATCCATTCAGACATTAAAGAAAAAAAAAATCAAACGATTCAGAAAATAGTTAAAGAAAGAGTTTTTCTACCCCTTACTCAGGTTCAGCTTCAGGCAAGCACCTCTGTTCTCCTGTTCAGTGTCAGCATCCCTTCACTTTTGCTGTATATTGTATTCAGGTCCCCCCAGATACTTCAGTGAGGTACTGGGTGGTGAAGAGCCTGAAGGCCAGAGCCTAATGGCTTCTGCATGCTGCTCCTTGCCTCTCACTCCTTTCCCTGTGCTGCAGCAGGGGTAGCCCTCTAGTTGCAGCCCTTCCAGGGTGCCCCTGCCCCAAACACCCATGGCCTCTGATCCCCTAGAGCAGCACTCCCTCTGTCAGAGAGCACCTCCTCTCCGAGTATGTCACCAGTCTGTCTGCAGTAATGTCCCTTCTGCCTCTTTTCCATCTTCTCCCACCCTCCCAAATGTTTCTGTCTCTCACACAGGCCTATTCAGAGATGCCAGATGAGCTGGCTGTGGCTTTGGCAGGCAGCAGGCAGCTCACAACCACCATGACCCTCAGATGCAATGATGCTGGGTGTGTGCAGCATACAAAGGAACCTGAAGACCCACTTTTCCAGTTACTTCACACAATACAGGTTCTGAACTAGCAGATTGACTACATCATCATTGAAATAAGGACTATAACAACAGGTAAATTTTAAATCTAAGTATTAAACCTATACATATATGCAGGAAAACCCAAAAAGCAGAGACCAGGGCCCAAGGTCAAAGATAATTGCAGAAACTTAATTCACATCACAGCCTCAGAAAACTTTCTGAAAAACACATTTCCTCAAAATAAAATATCCATTGCAGAAAATATCTGTCATCCGAGTTGAAGCACTGGAGCATTGTAAGGAGTCATAAAAGCCATAAAAATGAATTGCAACAAAATAACTGCTTTAAAATAATCTAATGTGTATAATTTAATTTAGGAAAAATTCCCTCACCATTGATTGTTAGGTGTTTGTATGCTACCGCAGTATAAGAGTGTCGTGAAAACAGAAAAGTACAAAAATTACAGCAGGCAGCTAGAAAGGATTATAGAACACCATATGTTTTCCTTTTTCACCCTTATAATAATCTTGCTATATTGAATTCAGGATTTCTGGACATTTCAGAGTCCAGCAAGAAATCAAAGAAGCGCTCTTCATGAAGAATAAGAACTTAAAATTTTTCTTTCTTATGTTACTAATATTCATACTTTCTCACCTGATCCAGGAAACACTAGGGTGTTGAATTCCAGAAATAAGGTTTTCTTCTGCTTTTTTTTTTTTTTTTTTTTTTTTTTTTTACTATCTGTTTGTATAACAGGGGAGTTGGTGTCAGCTGGACACAAAATGCAAACCATATCATTTCGTGATATGTAATATCTATTTTTGGGTTTTGGTTTGGGTTTTGGTTATGTTTTTTTGTTTGTTTGCTTTGTTTGTTTGTTTTTAGTACTAGTGAGTATGGCTAGAGCAGGGGAGATCCATGTCTCATCTGTGGCACCTACACACCTCCTACTACCACTTGTTTACAACGCTTAAATTACAACACTGTAATCACATAACCCTAGCCCAGATGCCTTGATTTCCTCCATATTTATAACAAATAGGGGGAGTTTCACACTGGTTTTGTATCAACCTCTTGTTTTCCACCCTATAACTGTTGTGAGGGTGTGAAGCAGCAGTTATGTAGCAAGGTTTGTCTATTGTTCCTTTTCCCTTCCAGTCCAGAACAGACTAAACCAGTCTATTACAGCTGGGCAGCCATCATCAAGATCTGAGCTCTTTCACATCAACTTTTCATACTGACTGCTTATGTACATCTTTCTTCCCAAATTATTAAATAATATAGTGGAGATGTTTCATCATCTTTTGCAATAATACATTACAGATCTGATACATTACCTGACCAGAATTCAGGATCCAGATGAAAGATTAAATTACCCTTACACTAAGTTTTCTTGATAAACATTTGGAAGTGCTGACTGAAATCAATAATGGAAGCATTTGCACAGTAAAGCAGGAAGCAAAAAATGTTAAAATGTTTCAAATAGTAAGGTAGCGTATGACTTTATAAGCCCAGGGAAGAGAAACTAACAAACAGATCTACAAATAGATATTTCATAATATAAATATCTTGCAGCATTATGTTTCCTAAAAAGGCAAATATTGAACAGCAAAAAATATGTCAAATAAAAGAAAATTATCAGAGATTTTCAAGTCAAGTTCCAAAATGTGTCCTTTCCTTTGCCATACAACTTAAAGTGCTCGAATTTAAGAAAATTCAGTGAGCTACCATGATGCAGTATGTCATCTGATGCACAGCAACTCATAAAACCCCTCTTCTAGTGGGGTAGATATATCTCCTACATCCTGTCACTTCACAGTTGTCCTGAAAAAACAGAAGGGAACAAAATTCCTGTGGATCAGTTGATTCACAGTAACCAGTTTCCTTCTGGTAACAGAGCATGGTATTTGAGTCTTTAGCTGGAAAATAAGGGCTAATTCTGCCATTTTATCTGTCCAGATAATGAATATTTCAATGTAGACCTTAATTTAAAAAAAAAAAAAAAAATCAGTGAGAAAAACATCAAAATTATACCAATATCAATCATATGTTTATTTGCCCATTATTTTGAATATACTATAATGAATCTATTAAAGAAATTTATTCAAAAAATGGGATGTATACTCACGTGACATTCAACTCAAATTATGATAGCAAAAGTGTAAAAATAAAGAACTTTGTAATAATGCAAATTTTCAGCTGCCATAATTATCTCTGTCACAGTTCGTTATTCCACTTTTTTCTTCTGAAATGTCTCTGCAAAGCAGTATCTCCCTCAAACAAAAAAAATCAACTCAATCAATTTCAAATGTTAATGGATACCATAAAAAAAGGAGTAATTTCC
Organism: Cyanistes caeruleus; assembly: GCF_971803275.1. Taxonomy (NCBI): domain Eukaryota; kingdom Metazoa; phylum Chordata; class Aves; order Passeriformes; family Paridae; genus Cyanistes; species Cyanistes caeruleus. The sequence continues at coordinate 79,901,680 of NC_141701.1, read as the reverse complement.
ATAGCATTTAGCTGGAGTTAAAATATGAAGTCTCATTCAGCATTTACAAAAATATGTCTGAGTCCTCATCAGAAGATGCACCTTGGATCTGAACTGTGGGTTCTGGAACAATATTAAGTATAAAGAAGAAACTGACTATGAATCTTATAACAATAAATTGGTATTGTTTAACAAAGAAATAACTCTGTCAAAGAATTTCAGTCATGACTTAGAACTCACAACTAATTATCTGCAGACTCTCTGCCCACTTACTGCTAGTACCAAAGAAGCTGCTGAACTGTGTTTGTAATTTATTGACTGCTAAGCAGAAGATTCAGTTCCTGTATTTGCTTAATGCACAGAAGAGCCATACATTCCAATTATTATTGGAAGTACTTTCTTACTTTCAAAGTAAAAGTAAGCTTTTCCAATATATCAGAGATCCAACATGGTGGTGTCAGGCTCACTTACATCTTCTTGGGAAGAAATCTGTTTTGTTTGTGAGCTTCTATATTTGACACAAGGACTGACTGAAATGGATTGCTACTAATTTCCAAATTGTCTCTTCTAAGCCAACCATGCCATATACTAGTGTTAACAAGATAAAAAACAATTCTAGGTCAATGCACGTTTATAAGAACTGCAGCCTTCTTGAGAGGGTTAGCATTTCTGTCTCCAGCACTGTCTCTGGTATTGTATTCTCTGCTTTTTCAATGAATAATTCAACAGAGAAAAGAACATGTGAAAGAGCAAGCACAGACTTATGAATTTGCTTTCTAACTATAGTACTTTTTAAGTATATATGCCAACTATCTTCAGTCTTGTGGTTTCTGGCAGATAAGAAATTGCATGCACAGCACTGACCGAGGGAAAAAAAGCAACATGTATTCCTCATTAAAAAAAAAATCAAGCAATTTCAAAATAGGAGGCTGAAACACAAAGTCTTAGAACCTTTATGAAGTGTTTGGTACACTGAAAATATTTCCACTATGGAGACAGAAAAATAGTCAATTGTTTCTTAAAATGTATTTTTCTTAAAAGTTATTTGGCTCCACTGTATGTAGAGGTGAAAAATTAATAAATTTAGCCTCCTAAGATAAACACTTATTTTGGACATTTGTTGGAAGTGTTCTGCCAAGCAGGCTACAAGGAAATGAAAGAAAACTCTTTCCATTTTTTGACGTTTAAAGGGAATGGCATGGAAGCAGCACCATGTGGTGTCCAAAAAGCATGTATAGCAATGGTAGAATTCAGACATATGCATATTAAAAAAAAAAAAAAAAAAAAGCTGTTTTGAATTTCATGTACTTTGCCTTCTATTTTTTATGTTTCATTTAGTAGTCATGTATTTTTAAAATTCACTTAATTGGGATGTTTCCAAAATAATCAATTGAACCTCATGCTAGTGAATGGCAGCAAAATCTTACCTTGGATAGGAATTAACATAAATATTGCTTCAAAGAAGTGCATTTGCACTGGACCAAGTGATTAAGTGGTCTTTAATTTACTACAGAATCAAAGTGAAATTTTTAGATCTGATCTAATCACAAAACTGACAAATTAAGAAGGGAGGACAAATGAAGGAATACAGATAAAATGTTCTAAATCCATCTATTTCCATACATCTTTTTCTAGGAAAAACACACAGCACCTGGAAATAAACATTAACATATAAAAAATCAACTCCTTTTTTTAGCTTTAAAAGAAATTCATATACTATACTGAGGTGACATGCCTTTTAATTTGGAAATATTATTGGTATTCCAGTTAGGGAGACTAAAGTAAGCTGGAAAACTGACAGGTTTAAATGGGCTGTTGAAACACTGTAATAAAACAAAGCGGGGACAAAGTCTACGAGTGAAACTCATACAGAATTTTAATAAAATTATTCTCTTAATATAGGTGGGTGATCTTAGATCCTGTTAAAAAAAACCCTAAAAAAATTTTCTCCACAGGTTAGATAGTTTCAAGCTTTATTAAATTAATCCAGCTAACAGAGGACTTTTTCTGTTGTTTGAAAAAAAGAAAAAAAAAAGAATCTTAATCCTTTAGCTTTGAAATAATCTCACTGATCTTAGTTAAAGTGTGTAAAGGGAAAACCCATACAAAAGATCAGATGTATCTTTTTTATATAACCTGATGTAAAAAACTATATTCTTCTTTTAGATATTAATAAATTGATGGAGCGATATCACATAACTCACAAATGAGAAAATTCCTCTCCATCCAGCAAGACTAAAAACAAAGTAAACCAGCAGAAATACCAAGACCTGAGTGACCACAGAGAGAAAGAAAATGCAATCAAGGATGTTGGCAGTGCCCTAGGAAGAAAACAAACCAACCCATCTCCTAGGAATATTTGCAAAAGGGGAAAGAAATATGAATTGTACTGTATACTTCAGAATATATTCCTTCCTAGACACTAGAGATATTTCTCAGTTCTGTCAGCACTCATCTCAGTACGCTGATTATCCCATCTCATTTAGTAAATATTTAGCTCTATTAGGTTCTAATTAGCTCTAGAAGAGCTAGGTTCTTCTAACCTGGTTAGAAGGTTTAAAAAAAAAAACCAAACTAAAACACACAAAACCCCAAGCAACCAAAAAAAACCCAAAAAACAAAAAACCAAAACCCAAAAGACCCAACAAAACCCACCCCAAACAAATAAAGAGCATCTCCACCCCAGACTTTTCTACCACCACCCCCAAAGAGCAAGATTATACACTTTTATTTACAAAAATCTGTATGTAGCTATAAAGAAAAAAAGTTAACCAAACCTAAAAAGAATAAAATGCAGTGACAAAAACACTGATAGCAAATTTCTTTGGGACTACTCTTCATAGATTTCCTCAGTTGTGCTGATAACACCTTTTTATAAATCTTAGTTACCTGTGATATGGACAATTACCTTCTACCTGTCAATTATCAGTGGTTTAGAAATAAATTTTTTTATGAAGTCATGTTTTTTATTTATTTCAAACATGACTTCAGCCAAAAGCTTACTGCATCTGTATGTACAATGTTTAGATATGCATACGTGCATTTAGCACTAACCTGATGAAACATTTTCTTTTTTAATATTATTACATTTTTTCCAGAAGTTAAAGAATTATTTAGAAACACAGTAGCTATTTCAAGACTTCATATTTATGAACCTTGAGAAAGGTTAAGCATTTATTTTGAGAAGGAATTAAATTTTTTGGCAGAAGCCCCCAGTGCTCAATAGTATTTCAGTTGAGATTTGTAGGTTCTTGTTTATTTCTTCTTTAGGATTTAAGTAATACAAATAATTTCATGATAACCACTGAGAATTTATTTTATTTTTACCTTACTCCTCCTTTGCATTATAATCAGATAATTAAGTATTTTGTTCTTTCTTTGAACTCTTTGTCCCCACTGTAAACCACAGAGTAAAAGCTATTTCACTCTTTTATGTCTATATTGTGACAAACACTTTTAAGAGCAGCAAATATTTAGCAACAGTAAGAACATTATTTCCTTATTTCCTTAAGAAAGTCTGTCCTACTCCATTAGGTAATGTCTAAGAAACTGAATAGTAAGTATTATGATACTGTACACAGAAGTATTCAATTACATTTCCTTTGAAGACTCAATAGCCTTGAATATAGTTAGCATCCTACTACAAATCAGATAAGCATTTCCATTTAAAAGTGTATATTTGGCCATTTTTTCGGGAAATCTTAGAAGACTTTTGAAGTACATAGATCTAATGGAGTGTTTTTTCATTCTTCTTTTAAGCCATCTTTAAGCCATCTTTAAGATGAACCATAACTTTTTTGTCTTAAAGAAGTTACTGCTTTTGTCTCTGCTTTCTTATTTTTATTTCTTTATGGAAATGTGTGACTCATTATCTTAGTGACATCAATTAATTTGTTTCTAATAAAATGCTAATTAATGGAATATTCCATTGAAAATATTTTGAAACTTCACTAGATCTGTTGTTGTACTCAATATACCAAGCTCAATGAAAAGCTAAATCAAATTTGAAGGCTACTATTTTCAACACCCTTAGAGAACTTAAGATTCCTTTAAATGTGATCAAAGCCTCAGAGGATTAAAACTACAGGTACGTCTAGAGTTTCTCATCTCTACTAAAAAAGAAATCCTTTAGTTGTAACAAAACCAGCTCAAGAATTTAATACCCAGCCTCTACTGTGCAGTCCTTTGCTTTGTATAGGGAAAACATAGTAGGGCACACAATATTTTAAATCACATCTTGTTAATGCCTTCCTCATAATGGATGAAACAAAGAATGGCACTACTGGTACTCAATGTTGCTTATGCCTCTTTGTACATCACAAAGTTCCTTAGAGGTAAGCAAGTAAAAGGATTGTTTTAAAAACTAAAAGCATTGATATTCCAGGAATTTAATCAGATACCTGTCCATAGACTATGAAGCCACTGAAAATCTATAGACTCTAGAAAGTCTAGAGACTGTACTGAAAAAAAGACTCTAAAAGTACTGCAAAAATTATGAAGACTCCAGTGAGGTAAGATGAACATTATCTGTGAGAAAATTAAAATATCTGACTATAGTGTGCTAACATGACCACTGGAGAAATACTGTAAAATTAATAGACTTAGCTAACATCCACGTAAAGCAAATCAAGTGCAAAAATTTCAAAAAATACCAATATTCATTTTTGTGGTCAAAAAACCAAAGAGGAATGAAGACTGGTACATTTCTTGAAGTTTTTAAATAAAGAATGGATACTTTTTCAAAAGAAATCATTCCCTGCAAGCCTTTGGTCTTAATATTCCAGGCAATATTAAAAATGCAGGCATAAAACTGGTGCCCCTGGTGTTAACACAGATGAGTCTGTAAGTCTTAGCTCTCATCCTTTTGATCACCTGACTCCCCCTAAAGTTCGTGGCAAAAAATCATAAAGTCAGGGAAACTAATTCTTTTTGATTAAACAAGTGGTGTAGGACTCCAGATAAAGGGTAAACTGTCCATGTGCTCTCCCAACCTATTTTACTAAGCAAACTTTCTTTTTAACATATCATTTATTTCCAAAGAACATATGCTATGCTGAAATTTTAGTAACAGCTGTCCATGAATATGGACTACTAATTTATATAATGTATTACTAACATATTAAATTCGGCAACTGCAATTTGCAAAACAGACTAAATCCTGTAGCACAGAACATTTCTTTTCTTTCCACAATACAGGCTAATAATAATGAATTTAAATTTTCAAGCACCATCCATTGTACATTTGCATTATACAAGGGTATATTTTTTGTGGTTTCCATGTCCTTGACTTTCTCTGTTTATTTTTTACCCTATGATTTATGTGGCGTCTTTGAGGGAAGAGGTGGTATATAAATCTATTGCATTCTCAGCCTCATTATTAGTAATGGATTAATTTTCAGTTTCATCACTAAAAACAGTTCATTATCTGCAAAGGCAAAATTATCTTCATATAGATTCTGAGGTAATTGATTCCTCTATTTATATGCTGAAAGGAACGTTGCTCACACAAATTGCGAATGAAAAGTCTTTTTCTTCCCCTCACGCTTTGTTCCATACAACAGTGACATGAAAAACTAGCATTTTTACTGATAATTAAAAAAAAAAACCAGTGATAAACCAAGATTAGTTACTCCCAATGATGTTAATTGCTGCAAAAATCATTTCTTAATGATATAGGTTGGCTAAATGAAATGGACACCATCTTACATCATAACCAAAAGTCTGTTAAAACATCACTGAAAAGAAAAATTCTATTTATTAATACTTGCAAGTATTAATAATTACCGTTTTGATTTTTCTTTTTATTATTCTCTCAGAATATTTTATATTGTAGCAGCAGTACAATTAAAGAATAACAATAGTATTACTCTATTATTGAAAATTATTTCTCACTCAAAGGGTGAGAAGGAGAGGACCAAACAGAAGTGTTCTGAGAACCTTTAGTAAAGTAGAATACATTTTTTTCTTTCAAATTTTAATTTTGATTTATTAATTTAGTGTCTGAAGTGAAGCAAGGGGCAAGCAGATTGACTACTTGGGTTCTTTTAGGTTCACTGATGGTATGATTTTGTCCTAGACCTATTGTCCTAGATCTATTGTGCTAAGTGGTTTAGATCTGGGTACTTTTGAATCTGTATTAGTACACATATATATTTCTTCATTTAAACTGTAAGCATAATAAGATATTATTCCATAGACAACATGGCTAGAAATCAGATAAACAAGAAAATTCTGTTCTTAACTTACCTGAACAATTGTATAAACCAGCTGTGAGGAAAACAGAAGGTAAAATGAAAAAAACTGGAAAATTACAAACAATGTAGTCAACATACATGCTAAAGGGGAAGAAACGGAGGATGGAGCAGAGTAGAAAGCATGTGTTGTAATAGTTTGAAAAATTGCTACTCCCTGGATGGAATACAGCCAGCATGCCTAATTTCCCACACACAGCTCGAGGTAAGGGAGACTAAATGGAGTGTGGAGTGGAAACTCCATGGACAGGCTCTGTTGAAATCCTTTCATGAGGGGGAACCCGGCAGTACCTGACAACATAGCAGAGGTTAACCAAGGGAGAAAAAGGAAGACTTTTTGCTCTAGAACCAGCAAACATGGCAAACTCAGATATACACCTCTATCCCAAAGGTTATCTCAGATATAAAACTGATGTTATCTAGCTCCAAGGCAAGACACTGCCCACTGAACATGATGTATGACTAGAGCCTTCAGGCTCTACCTAACATAAAAATATTTTCAGTTAAAAATGCGGAGAAATTAGGGAAGACTATCATAACTTCTGGGGTCAGTCGACAGACTGAACTTGTCTTCTTCCCCATAGGAATATCTACTGGGTAAGATCCCTATTGTATGTGTCTGAATGATTGCTTCAAGCCAGCTTTTATTAGGGATTAGAGCTCATTAGTGTATTGTTTCAAATGAGTTTTTGCAGTCAGATATTATCACCAGCAATCCTTGAATCTTAACCTGTTACAATTTTCTGTTATGTTAGTAAAGACTGTTATTCCAATAAATATTAGTGTGTGTCCTTCAACGGCACTAACTTTTGCCACAGAAGGTAACATACTCGACTGTGGAGGCCTGGGAGAGGGTCTCTCTGATGCTGTTGGTGTTTGTCCCTGGATCTTTCCTAGGACACCCATAGACCAGTTAAAGGCGGAGACCCAAGGCATTTCTGTTTGCGTGTGACCCTGAACAAGTCAGTCAAATGGTCCAAGCCAGTGAAGGATCTCCACTATGGGACGTGATAGGTCAGGCACAAAGGTCTCAGCTTTCCTGGAGTGCTAATCAAGTACAAAGAGTTTAAGAAAATCTCCCCTTTCACATGACGCCAGCAGAAAATTTGACTTCACTAAAAATAATTTAAAACCATCTGAGAAATAGTCCTGATTTCATTATGAGATCTACTATGTAAAGTTCATTTGTACTTTTCCATTTCTCACGGGCAGTCTGCATGGTCTTGTATATTTTAATTTGGTCATCCAAACTGCAGCCGTTTTTTCTTTCATTTTTCTTTGAAATATGTATGGACTTATTTACAAAATGAAACTACCATATTCTCCTACATTTTCCTCAGAAAAAAACACAAACATGTAAAATCTAAATTTTTTTAGGGTCTATCGTAACAACAGGGGGTCTTTGATAATATACTTCTTTCTTGGAATAATGGTGTTTATTTTCATGATTTTATAAAAATTACAGAACATATGAATTCAGAAATAATGCCTAAATCATTTGTTTTAGATTGCTCACACAATGAGGATTTTGAAACATACCATAATTTCCTGCCCCAGTAGGATGACTTTCTCAAAAGGAAGGAAACCTAGGCAGGCTTCCTTTTGAAAGATGGTGACTGCAAGTCAGGGCTTGTTTGAGTAAGAAACTGAGTTTTCAGACTTCAATACAATTAAAACCTCAATGACTTGTAAGGCCAACTGTAGGACTCTTCTACAGGCAGTGACCTCTAAAGGAGACAATAACATGTACTATCAAAAAACTAAAAGTCTTTTCAGAAGCTGAGAAAGAGGTGTGAGGGGAAAAAAGGGGTTGAAAAACAATGGCGAAGTCAGTGAAGAAAGAGGGGGAGGAGGTACTCCAGTAGCAGAGACCTCTCTTCAGTCAATGAACATTTCAGTCAAACAGGTTTTCCCCCTGTAGCCCATGCAAAGAACCATGGGGAAAAAAATCATTCCTGCAGCCGAAGAAAGGACCTGTGCTAGAGCAGTTATTTAAGAACTGCAGCCAGTGAGAGGGATGTTGGAGCAGTAGACAAGTGTGAGGAGGAAGAAAGGAGCTGTTGTGGACTAATCACTATCCTGTGTTCCCCCTAGCCTGTACCACCTGGAGGGTAGAAAGTAGAGGACTCAGAAACAATGGATTGAAACTGAACCTGGAAGAAAGGATTGCATGTGTGTGCGTGTGTGTGTGTGTGTGTGTGTGTGTGCATGCAAAGGTCTTTAATTGTCTTTGATTCTCACCTTCCAACTCTATTTTTTAATCAGCAATAAACTAATCTACTCCTACTCCTTGAGTCTGTTTCGCCTTTGATGGTAAATGACCCACAAACTCTTCCATCCCCGTGCTATCAGGGTCAGAGAGGAGTGAGGGAGTGACTGTATAAGGGGTCTGGCAGCTGGTTAAGGTCAGCCCAGAAAATACTAGAAATCATTGCCTATTGGTACAAAGCTTATGTTCAGCTTTGAGTCTCAATAGCGAACCTTTGTGGAGAATCTCTGTACTATGTAGGTTTACATATGTTCTGTATGACATTTGGTATTTCAGCAATAATGTGTATCAATCACATTCTGGTTGCCTTTTATTCCACATTCCTGCCCTTCTGGATCCTTAACATTTTTCAGTCTACTTCTTTTAAAACAACAGAAAATTAAATTATATCACCAACTTCCAAAAAGAATAAGACCAGCCTCCATAAATGTTGTATAATATCACTGAACAGCTGTTAAACACATTTTTTTTTTCTAGTTTATTTTCATTTTAAGAATTTAAAAAGGTTTTTGTAAATGTATTTATAAAGTAGTTGAATTATTTCGGATTGCTTATTATCAGTTATGAAAGTTTGCATTTGATATGAAAATGTTATGAGATACAGCATAATCTGAGGCAATTTAAATACTAAAGGCATATCAGTCACGCTCACAAGCAGCCTGTGTCATTTTGAAACAATCACTGTCAGAGTGTTCTTTTATTTTCTTCTGAAGAAACAAGGCCTTTGAAAATGCTTAGTTACAATCACTTGTTCCAGTTATTCTGAAGTAATTAGCATTTTTTTATTTCATATTTGTGGCACTTTCTCAAGAGGAAGACACACATCTAGAATTTCAAGAAGAAAACTCATGTTATTCTCCAGATAGACAAGCTATCTAAATAGTTCTTGAATAAATGTGCATCTTGAATAAATATATATCAAAACAAAAAAAACAAACTTATTGACTGCATAAAGATAAACATTGAAACAAATTATTTAAATTTAGTAAAAACCATATATATGAGGCTTTTTTGGTTTTTTTTTTTTCTTTCCTGTTGCCTGAAAAGAAGGCTCTGACCATTTCTGAAACAGTACCAGTAATGTGGTTGGCAATAGTTCTGTATACAATAGACAGCTGTGGGCATACAAAGGTAAAAAAAACCCATTACAGAAATTAGATAGAGACAGAAAAGAAGGTAAAAGTAGAAAACGGAAGCAAATAGTGTGCAACTTGAAACTAGAAATGAAGGAAAAGAAGACAGATGAGGAAAGAAGGAAAGGTAGAAAAACACAAGGAAAATATTTGTTATTTGAAGTATAATGTAGAATATTCAGCCCATTCCTACATATTCATGAAGATAACAGTAATTTCCTTTTATTTTACTTCCCATAGCAAATTTCAAGTTTCTATAAACTTAGAAAAGAGTTATAGTTACAAATGGAAACAAAGATTGTTCTGGGAGATATGTATTGCCTTATTCTAGTAGTCTTAACTTTCTAATATTTAACTTTTATCTGTATGTTCTAAGATCTCAATTTCCCTTCAAAGCATTGACAGAACATCTTTATTCAGAAGTATACTCTTTCAAAGCAAAGTTCACATTCTTACACATTTTTGGTATTTAGATACAATTCTCTAAAACATATATTATTGCCTTTGTCAAGGAGCAAAGACAAATTAACATAAACTATGAGTAGAACATGACTCAAGAATACTAAAATGTGACAATCTGTGAACATGGAAAGGCCAAATAAATCAAAATAAAGGCATGAGAAAGTATAAAGAATTTGAGATAACCTCTATAGTAGTCCAAACAAAGGAAAAATGGCAGAGTTTAAAATGTGAGGATGCAAATATTGTAGAATCAAAGGGATCGACAAATCATTCAGAATTGCTAAAAGTCTACATGACCTTAAATTCTAGGACAAATAAGCACAGAGTTAAAATAATGTTTAGAAAACATGAATCAAAAATTCAGTCTTGCAGCTGAATTTCCACAAGATAACAACTGGTGCCAGAACATCATTCATTTAGTTTATGTAGAAAAGGGGAAGAAAACCCCACATTTTTAAAAAAGTATATAAGGAAGATTTGGAAATTACAGACCAACCAGTCTCATATCTCTGTCTGCAAAGATCATGGAACAGGCTTTCTCTACGCAACCTTTTCAGTAGAAATGTGTTTTCTGTGGAAATATGTTTATCAGTTAGCACTTATTTTTCAGGATTATCCTCCATCTTTACCAAGCATTAAAAGATACCCTCATTGGTCAAAAATTCAGCATAGTTCTTCTCCTATTCACACACTCATTGATTTAATGTTAAATAACTAGGAGCATGCATTTTTTTTAAAAAAAATGCAAGGATATTCCTCACAAACACTTGGAATACACAGCAAACAGATAAAAAAAAAATAAAAAAAGAGGTATGTTATGCAGGCCAGGTTTTTTTGTGCAGATTTTTATTTTTTTTAAGTGAATAAATGGCTGCTACAAATCTGCAAATGATTTGCTTCATATCACAAATTGAGCAAACAAAAAGATAAAACTTCCCAACAACACATTTTGGTTGAAAACACTGATGTAATTAAAACTCATTCTTGCAAAATATAATGCTGGTAAATGAATGCAGTTTATTATGGGAAAAAAAGAGAAGTCTTTTGCCAAAATCTATGGGCTATGTTCACTATTTGTTCTTGTAATATCAGTGAATATCAATTTATTTAGTCCAAATATCCTTAAAAACCTTCAAATAGTCTAGTGTACTTCTATTTTAAAGGTTCTTCACAACACTCTAAATAAAAAAAAAAATAAAATAAAGAGTATAATAATAAATAAGCTGACTTTATAATATTTGATCCTATTTCTGGTGCCTGTTATGAATGAATTATATATGTTTCTTCATTTTATTTTTACAATTAATAATTTACATGTTTTTGAAAAAAAATGAGCTTCCAAATAAATTTCATAAAATCATTCAAATTATATTGGTAAGTATGATTCTAATTAATGTCTTATAAGTAATTTTTTTTAAATCTCAGAAACCTTTTTTTTATAAGCTGCCTTTTATGTTCCTTATAATTAAAACTATAAATAAATTAAAAACAGAAATCATACGTTAAATATGTTTGGTACATTTGCAGAAAAGTCCAGACAAGAAAATTGCACAAAAATTCTTTGGAAATAAATCAGTTCTCTTAATCCACACACAGACATCACTTATCTATATAAACAGAATCAAAATTTATTAAAAGTTTTGATCAGATATACAAAAATGACATCTGTGTAAGTCACACAACTACCGTCCCTGTCCTACTTCAGCTTAAGCTAAACAATTTTCTTACGTTTATATGCAAGTACTTTTATAATTATGCATTATCATCTTCCATATTAATGTACCTCTATTATTTTATCAGACTTTAGGTGATGTCTTAATGGTAGTCATATCCACATATTGATAAGTTTGGAGAAAACTAAAAGAAAAATATCTGAACAATACAACCTGATTTTTGTTTTCTCCAGGAAGTATGCAACACTGGGTAACAATAAAAATGTAATACAATTTTCTTTGTAGAAGGGATTTACCCACTGTAATAAATGATTATTATAGTTAACAGAAAATGGAGCTATGACAAACTGAGGGTTCAAAATAGAAGAGGAAGAAAGAAAGATTCAATGGATTTTAAACCAAAAACCTCCCAAGAACAAACCAAAAATAACTCAAGACTCAAATTTATTATCTAAAAATGACTAGTTATAAGTACACATTTCATTAAAATATTCCTATCAAAGCAAATTTCTTATTTTCAATCCATTTCTGCTACTTGCATTTTTTACATAGCTGTGAGGATGTGTTTCCCCCGTTTAATCCATAACATCCTGTTCCCTTCCACTAGAGTTGGCGAGGACTCTTCTGGTAGATTTCTCAGACAAAAATGAAGCACAAACATGACAAGATTATATCTGGGAATATTCAGATTATATCTGGATTTCTTTATTGATAAAATAAAAAAATAAAAATAAAGGGTTTAGGGTTCCTACTAAAGAGAGGATAGGAAAAGAAGCAGACAAAGGAAAAAAGAGAGGGGGGGAAAGAAGCAGATGTCAGGGACAGTGCTACCACAAGAACCCCAGCACCTGTCGACGTCGTCTGAGCAGGCAGTGCATATGAGCAGGGAAGCAGGACCACAGGGGAGAAAAGGGAAGGAAGAGGGGCAGGGGTGAGAACGGACCCTATAAGCAAGCCCCTGCTCCTTCCAAGATACCCAAATAAAATGGTTTCTGTTGTGTCCCAGACAGCTGCTTTTATCTGCTAAGATTCCCACCGTGGCTTGAGGTATCCAGGCATTCTTGGCTGGCATTTTCCTGCCAGCAATCATGGAGGCTTTCTTTGCCCTGAGAGGCTGCTAGGTGAATCCTCTCTAGGGACAGGGATGCAAGAATCGTTTTCATAGGAGTCTTTTACCTTATTTGTAACCTATGTTGATGCATGGTTAAGGTTCCTCTCGCCACCAGTGGGGATGTGATAGCTGCATCCATCTGTGGATCTTGGGGAACTGCTAGCAATAGGGGAGCCAAGAGCTGTATGTGAAAGTGACCTAGACACACTGCTGATACAAAAATATGACTATTCCATTTTATTCAAGTGATAGTAGACAACAAAGGGCCTTTTGAGGCCTTCAGTATGGCAGACTTCTGCATGGCATGATCTCCCTATGAATAAGGATGCCTCTCAAGGTTGCTCCTTGAAACTGAGAGGTTCATTGCTACAACAGGTTCTCAGTAAATAATAATGTGATAAACATTGGAATTTTATCTAAGTGATATAAATGATTGATTGTGCACAAACAATCCTTTAGACTGAAGCCACATGTAACATGCCAGGCCCAGAGGGTCTGGTCGGGTGTTACCACCAGGACTGTCAGCTAGAGGTCCGAAAAAGGAGTGGTGAAAGAAATAAGCGATGGGCATGATTTAGTAACCCAAAACAAAAAACTTTTAATAGCAAAATGACACATAAACCAAGCAACAGTAGAGGGTGCACTAAAAAGACAAGGGCCAGCATAGGTTACAAACTCATATAAGGTAGGTTAGGGGCAGAGTCTGAAGAGGAGTGAATAACAACTAAGGATTATGAATATGTAAAATGATGTGGTAAAACATAACCAATGGTAACTATGGAACCTTCTAGTCTTATCAACATAGAACTTTTCGGAGGGTGTTGTGGGCTATATTTTCTTCGCCATGACTACAGGGATTTTTCCCACAGCCTTAAGTCAAGGTTTTGCTTGACTCCCAATAATCATTGACAAAGTCTGGGACTAGGATTGGACCCTGTGGCATCTAGATTTCTTTCTAAAAAGGAGTTTAGAACAACACAGGGTCTTTTTTGAACCTCATGACTCAAGGACAGGGTCTTCCCTGAAAGTTTCATCTGACCTTGTCTTCTACATGGTACACAATCATGTGTGCCTCATCATCACCTTATTAAGCCACTGACATATTTACCATTGATCTTTGTTAACTCACTGGTTTATATAATTGAAAGATATTGTTCCCTCTCTCTTACAAGTGAAATGCATGCAAAGTACATCCCTCTATCCATGTCAATTGTAAAATAAGCATAAAGGTTCTTAAATTAATGTTTGGGACTCAATCCAGCAAGAGACTGAAAGAGTACCATTACGTCTGTCAGTCTTCCTCAGAAAAACACAGCTCAGTATTTTTGATACTCGACTTGGCCAGAGCTCAGGCCGATCCTTTTCAGGCAAACAGTCACTTCCTTTTGTGGGGTAGTATGAAGGAAAAGATGGACACTTGTCATGTGCTCCTTTCCATGTGATTTTTATGAGATGCAGGGCTAGTCATTTAAATCAAACTTTATATAGGGGCTTTTTTCACTGTATATTTTAAAGGAAGATATTGCAGATAAATTCAGATGCAACTGAAGGCAAAGAGGTAAATTTCAAAGGCTAAAGGTGAAGAATGTATTTGAGAGAGTATTTGGTGGATGTTCACAGACAAAAATTTCAGCACAGAGCCGAGCTTTTCAGTTTTATATGCACAACACATAGTCTTGGTCAAAAATCCCCAAAGTTTTTAGCAAGTCTCCTTCAGAAAGTTTCAACATCCACGGAACAAGTTCTCTTTGAACTTCAAGATGTAAAATGCAAAGCTAGTTTTCTCGCTAATGAAGACAGGAGCCATTGGATTAAACAATTAATTTGCTACTTAAGCCTCACTGACATTTCTTCACTGTGCATCTTGACAACACTGTCTGTGAACTTAAGATCACCTTCACAAGGTTCCCTGGGAGACCACCATTTTCTGGATGGGAAGCAAGAACTGAATATCAAGAATGCATGAATTAAAACTAAAATTTCCACTTAATTCAGCAGGTTGTAGCTACAACTAATTTAGAAGCCAATATGGTCAGCAGCGCCTTAGCATTCCAGAACAAAGCCCTCAAATATTATGTTGTTGAGTCTTTACTTGTTAATTTTCGGGTTCAACACTTTTTTCATTAATTCATGAAACAAACTTGTAATTTATAACGTAAAATGCTTTCTTATCACTTTTTTATAGGCCTTGCCTGTACACTATAAACAAAAGACGTGGCAAAAAATACAAATGACTGGTTAAAAAAGAAGTTTGTTAAAGATACTCTATAACTTTTTCTGTGAGTACTCCCTTCTCTTCCAACTGATGTCCTAAATTCAGCCTTTAGTAAATAAAATCCTTTATAATTTTTTTTTTACATATTCTGTAAAAATTAAAAAAAACATTTAAAAGCTCATTTTTTAACCTAACAAATTATAAGTAAAAGATTACTTGGTTCAATTCCTAATAAAAAATTGCAAAGGTATAAAATTGAAATTATGTCTTCAACCTAAACTATTCTTTTGACACAGAAATAAATGGCAATTATTAAGCCTGGATAAGGCAAATAACTTTTTTTTATCAGTGTTCAGCAACAGAACTTTCATTCCATTTCATCAAAATCAGGGCCTATCAGACATGCAGATATATGACTAAAATTTAAAAGGAAATGTGGTGTAGTTTAATATATATTGTCTTTTAGCAAAAAAACATATTATGTGAAAGCAACTATACAGTTTACCTGACCTGAAATAAACAAGACAAATATAGAACTTTCAGATATACAGGGAAATCAAGCAACAACAGCAACAGTGATGAAAGAAAATTAAGAAGAAAATCCCCACGTTTCAAAGAAATTTCAATCTAAAAGAAAAAAGTGGAAAAAAAAAGTGGAATGTTTATAGAAAAGAAAATAAACCAGCAGTTAGAAAGGTAGTAGGTGGTATGTAGTAAAAATGAAATGATGAAACAAACTAGAGAAGTTTGGGGGAAATACCACCACTGTAATTAAAAATACAAAAAACAAATGGCATGTAAGCTGCAAAATATTGATTAATGACCAGAAATGTGCAAACTGGCTACTTAGTTATTCGTTTCCAGATTCCTAGGTCTTTGTATTTTTCTTCACCAAGGCCTGGAAGCATGGGTAAGTAAAAGAATAAACATTTTTGATTCAGTAATCTAGGGGAAGAGCTAGAAGTATCTCCTTGTACATTTTTAAGTCCAAGGAGTACAAGAAGCCTTCTTAGCTGAATTTGTTTTCTAATGAAAAGGAGTCTTTTCTTGAATGAATGATTTAAGTTTCTCGTGACACTACTCTGATGAGCATGATATTCTGTATGGTTATTCAGCTAAGCACTGAATGTTTCTGAAAGCCAAAAAATTCATCATTTTTGACTTTCATAAATCCCAAAAACATTCTAATTTATTTTGTTTGGTTTCCTATATACCTTTCCTTTTCACTTTGCAAACTGTTTTGGAAAGACTTTTATCCTCCAAGTTTTATTTTTCTCTCTGTATGAAATCATTCTGAAAGCCTATGTGCAATATGAAGAAAAAAAAAAACCAGAAAAAAAGTTGAATATTTTCCATCTTACCTTTATTTTTTGATATTTGAGCCTTCTTAATGAGTCTTTTTCAGGCATTTTAAAATGTGCAACATCTGGAGTATTATATCCAACCACATAAAAATATTCCTAAGTGTGTGGTCTATTTTTTCCAAGGAAATGTGTAGGTGTAAAACAAATGTACACAGAAAAAGTCATACTAGAAAACTGAAAAAAGACTATTCCAATCAAAATAACTAGTTCCTAAAAAAAAAGAAAAGAAAAATTACATCTTTAAAAATCTGTATATATTGTTAAAACGTCACCACTCAGAATTCAGGGGCAAAACTCCTGAAGTCTCTGTGAACCTAAATTAGCCTCAGACAACAACTAAAACTTGATTATTTTCAAAAAGAAAGCTGGAAATGGCTGTGAAATGCTACTGTGATAGTATAAGTGACAGAACACTTTTCAACAAGGTCTCTTTTTCATAATTTTGTAACCTAAATGAAACTTAAATTCCTTAGACACAGCTGTACTAGGTGTAAGTCATCCTTCTCAAAAAAATGTAGTACTGTCAGTTGACTAAAGGGATGAAACTGTGATAATTTGGAGCATATTTTAAAGAACAATTTTATCTGAATACATAGTGTGAATATTTTCCTTTACTATGATGGGGAAGTAAAATGATTTTCAGCATCAGGAGAAACGCAACTTATGAGGAGAGGAGAGCTAGAAAGTAAAGGGTTAAAATTTGAAAAAAACTGAAGAAATGCAGATGAAATTAAAGATACCACATTATTCATTTCTATGTTGTTTCTGCAGCACTGTCTGACTAAGCAAACTTTTCCTCATCTTTATTATAGGCAGGGATAAAACCACTCAGACAACTGCAGTTCAGAATAGTTTTTTCTACACCTACTACATTTCTGAGCTAACAGGGATGGTCTGTGAAGCCAGTCTCAGATCCTGAGGCAACGTGCCAACTCTCTTATTTGGTTACTCATATTTGTCTAAGGAGAGTTCTGTTACGGGAAGATAACAATACTGTAATGACCAGTAAGGCTAAAGAGAGGACATGTGCCAAGGCAGAAGTTTCTTTCGTTTTCTTTAGTAACAGAAGTGTGACATCTGGCAGTGCTTTACATAATTAACACACCACCATGCTATTTACTACCTCTCTCAATCATATGGTCTTCACACCTTTTTTTTTTGGAGGAGGAGTGTTGGTTTTTTTCCCTTCCAATATTTTCTGAATACAGCTCAGGTAATTCTGAAGTTGCTTGTGTACCACTGTTATTAATCTTCCTTCATAGCAGACACATGTATCAGTCTACTTCAACTATTAAATGGCAGAGACTGATTCATAATTTTTCTAACTGTATGATTAAGTATAAACTGATGTGTTTCAGTAATAAAGTCCTGAACCACCAAAGGCAAAAGCTTGGTCTCTCAGTTCTTATTTCAAATCCTAATAAACAAAAGCAACATTTATACTGCTTTTACATTTTACTCAGCTGTAGTCTTACTGGAAAAAAATGATGGGGTTTGCACTTCAGTGTGTTAAAGCACAAATATTTATTCTTTAAATCAAAGGTTTAAAAGTCTAATATTACTAAGAAGATTATAGTTAACATTTGATACATTATACAGTATTACATGAATTATTTTACAACAATAAGAATGCCTGTTCCTCGGAATATGAAATTATGTATTACAGTTTTAAAATTTCTTATCAATATTATTAAAAACAATTTTGTCTGTATGATAAAATCCTCAAAAAGAAAAAAAGAATGAATGAGAAAGCAATGGCTGACAAGAAAATTTGAAATGCATAGGTACACTACACTGATGTGGACAATAATATTCACTATATACTTGTCTATAGGCAATCTCATGAAAAAAAATTTGATAAATAGTTCCCTAAAACATTCCTTAACTGAGTGGTGAAAGTCCGCATGTGGAAAACTTTTCAAAACCCACACTTGTTATTACATTGAGATACTAAAGTCCCATATTGTACTTAGCACAAACAATCATCGTTTATTTCACAAAAATAGGCAAATAAATGTACATTCTTCCTAGTTTTAGTGGAGTTACTGGTTTAACATGAAAACGTAAAGTCCATCGAAGGAAAAAACTCACCATTTATTCATTTGAATATTTATTGTTATTAAAATAGCATCTTGCGATTTGTCGGAATGTTCTTTGCTAATGAATGTCCTATGTACTTTTCATCCATAACACAAGCCAGGATGAGGATGATGCTCACTAAAGCACAGATAGATAGTTAAAGTCATAGATGCACTATAATCCATCAAGCATTTAGGATTTTTTGTTGTGACTCAATGAGCATCCAATTCCTATTTTGCACTAAAATTGATGATGGGAAGTGAAAAGGAGGAAAAAACCATAATGTGACCAAAATTAAGCCTGGGCAAAAGCTTGAAGTTTGTGACCAAATGTACGGAGCATTTCATCAGTTCTGTCTGCTCCTTTTCCTAAGAACACATAATGACAGGTCATTTTGATGACACGTAAGTAGACAACAGGACATTGTTCATATTACCATAACCTGAAGAGATGGAAAGATCAAAGACAGAAGATTATTGATGAATTTCACAAAATTCTATGACAACTTTTCTATAAAAAAAAAAAAATATAATGGTACAAGCATTGATTTTCAGGTCATCTGATCAAAGTTTGAAAAGTCCAGTGGTCTGTTTATAAGCATTCATGCTTTCATGTCAAAAATGTCTGAGAAAACCCACCTTATCTGTTAACAGTTTTTATTTCCAAGGAGTTTTTATTAGAAAATGGGATGGTGTGTAGTACTTAGAACAAGAAATTTGATGAATGAAGAAAGATAAACAAATAATGAAAAGAATAGACAGATAAATACGGATGCACTGGTTATTTCTATATCAGTGCAATTGCTTTGAAAAAAAGCAGATATAGACAAAATCCAGAAAGACTAAACAAGGGCAAGAGAATTGATGAAAAGTGAATGAATAGATTGGAAAACAGGCCTTAAAATAATTTTCTTGTTTAGATTTTAGAAAAAAAGTTTTGATAAAAAGATGTATTTGAATGAAGGGTGTCTGACAAGGCATTGTATAGAGATACATTCTACATATAATAAAAATGAATCAATATTACATATTTAAGATTAAGTATTTTGAAATTATTAACTAAATTGTTCACTGAATCTTTATCAGACTGGTATCTCAGGGATTTAATATAAGTTTATATCCATCAAAAATAAATATGTTGGCATAATTTGTGAAAAGAATGACAGAAGAACAAATTGCTATGGGAGAGAGATCTCAGGGAGAAATCTTCTTGTCTGTTCAGTACTGTGGGCTGTTTTGAATGAATATCTTAATACAGCCAAATGCCTCATTATAAGCTTGTGTACAAAATACAACTTAGCAAACTAAAGGTTATACCTTGCAGCACTGCAACAGAGAAGTCATAAACACCTGTTATACAGCAGATTTCAAAATAATTCTCTAACTAGAGATGATTAAGAGAATGTAGCTCAAAAATAATGAAGAAAAAATAATCTTTTAGAAATACCGATACTGGACAAGCAAACAATATTCTGCTTCTGTGCTTTCAAAAACTAATGTTGAAAAACTGGAAAGATTTCAGAAAAATTCAAAATGCTGTTCCATCAACCAGAAGCATGGCATAATAAGACTACATGTAGAATTCAGTGGTCATTCACTTACAGCCTATAAACATATGCATTCCAGGCATTAACATATTTTTCATAATAATTTCAGGTGAAGTGCACTGATGAAAAATAAGGAGGCTCTACAAAAATTAATCCAGATTCTTCTACTCATCCACATTTATAATACTAGACAGAATGCATTAAAAAAATTCTACTCTAAATCTTGTTTCTCTTTTATGGGAATAATCACTGTTTGACTTCCTAAAACTTTTGTTAATAATTCCTTATTTATTCAGGGAGGAGATATTTTTAAACACTTCCAATGATTTGCATTCAAGTGGAGCTTTGATTGTGGAAACACATTTGTGTTGCAACTAAAAATAACTTTTAAATCTAAAAGAACAGCTAGAAAATAAATTAAAAATAAAAAAGCCAATATCTGAACTAAAGAAGACTAAAAATTCAGTGAAACTGCAGAGCATCAGAACTAATTCAATGGAGTATTCAGATTTGCACTGGAATTCTGCAAAAAAAAAAAAAAAAATTAGACAAAGAAGAAATGTCTGTGTGGACAGAAATTCAATATTGTAATTACTCCTACCTAGGAAAAGAAAGAATAAATAGAAAAAGAACAGAAGAAACCAATTCAAAAGACAGGGAAGGAGAAAGGTAGAATTATAGAGTTACTGAGAAAGATTTAAATGGTAATTTGAAGTAATTTGGCCTTTAATATGAATATGTATATACGTACTGTAGTTATCTTTCTAGTCCATTAGTTTGATGATACCATTCCCTTGATGCTTCCTGTTGGACTTGAGATTTGTCTTTCTAGTATGATTCTGCTTTTCCTCCACTAGTCCTTTCCTTGTGGAACATTTCATTGATAGTGATCTTCTATCTTCCCTTAATGAGGACTGATAGTTCCCCACTGACAAATTTGCCAGATGGTCACAATCTGTAATTTCCATCTGAGATTTTTGTTCATGGTTCAGACATACTAATCTCACAAGGTCCCATCCACACTGATGTTTCTCTGTTTTTCTCTGGTTTCAGAGCTGAACTACAACAGTGTGCTTCTGGGGTTACAGTTTACCTTTCATATTCTCTCCTTAGGAAAAAAAACTCATTTTTAAAGGTAGAGCTCCTTTTTGACATAACTCAATTACAGAATCACAGAGCAGTTTTGTTGGGAAAAAACCTCTGGAGATTGTCAGGTTCTGTCCCCCTTACCACAGTTCAAAGGATGGTCAGCTGGGGCTGTGTACATCTGGATTTGAGTATCTTCAAGAATGGAGATTGGAGCATCTGTCTACTCTAACTGTTTCAGAGTTTGACAGTTATTTTTTTATTATTATTTTTTTTTTATTTTTTTACTAGAAAGTCCTGTCTTCCATTTTGTGCCCATTATTTATTTTCTTGGCACTGGATATCACTGAGAATAGACAGGGTCTGTGTTCTTCGCTCAGCTCCAAAAGGTGTTTATACACTCTGGTAAGATTTGCCTGAGCTTTCTCTTCTCCAGGATGAATGATTTTAGGTCTCTCAGACTCACACATGTGGAAGATGGTCTAGTCCCTTAAATGTCTTTGTGGCCTTGTCCTGGATTTGCTTCAGTAGCTCTGTGTCAATGACTCAATGATTTATGATTCTGTCTCTCTTGAAATTCTGAAAAGCCCAAAGACAAACAAAGCATTTCAATGTGCTGAACAGAGGGGAAGGATCTCCTCTCTTCATCTAGTTTGTGATTGCCTTTCTAGCACAGTCCAGGATGCTGTTTGCCTTCTTTGTCACAGGATCACATTACTGGCTCGTGCTCAGCATGTTGACTTCTATTACTCTAAGGTCCTTCTTGAAAAAAACTGCTTACCAGCGGCTTTCCAGTCAGTCAGCCTGCAGTA
The DNA here is from genome assembly GCF_971803275.1 of Cyanistes caeruleus. Taxonomy (NCBI): domain Eukaryota; kingdom Metazoa; phylum Chordata; class Aves; order Passeriformes; family Paridae; genus Cyanistes; species Cyanistes caeruleus. The sequence goes on along the minus strand of NC_141701.1, from coordinate 79,879,700 downwards.
TGTACTGGTGTGTGGGTTATTTGTCCCCAGCACAGGACTTGGCATTTCCCTTCACTGAAATTCATGAGATCCCTGTTAATCTATTTCTTCAATGTGTTGAGATCCTTCTGAATGTCTTTGGGTTTAAAAAGGAGACTACACTCTTCACTACTGAAATAAACTTATTTTGTCTTAACTGCCTACATACATTTTGAAAAATGCAATCAATCTGAGAATAAATTGACATTCTCTGTAACTCTTCTCTTCTTTAAAAAATGAACTTTAGCAAGGTGCCTTTGAGGTGCATCATAAGCTGAACACTGATGGATGTAATTCTAAAATTAATTAGTGAACAAAGTTTGAAAGAAAAAAAAATACCACCTTCTAGGCCATGAAAATTTCAGCCAGTTGTTTGATTGTATGGTGGGATGAACAATCTTCTTTTAGAACGGTCTGGTCAGAAATCTGCAAAGCTATTTTTATCTCTTCTATACTCCCTTCAGAGGAAACATAATAGATGTAATTGAATCATTCTTGTAAATGGCATTGAGAAAAGTCAGCAGATCTGTCAGGACCTCATCAACTTAACTTAGAGATGATAATAATGTTAAAATAAAGTTATGTTTTATTCCTCTAGTCACCACAGTAGTCATTATATTGTGATGAGAAGAGCTGCTGCTCACAGAAAATAACCACATAGGGGTGGGAGAATATGAAATGAGAAACAAATAATGTTAATTCTGTTTTCTTCTATACAATGTGTGAAGCAAAATAAAATGGCAGAGAAGAACACACGGCAGTGGTAAGAAAGGGAGAAATACTAATCAGAAAATAGAGTGGGCTGCCATTAAACTTCATTTGCTAACAATTTCCACAGAGTAGAATGTAAAATATACAGGATTTTACTTACAATAGATGACTGATACCTTTGATAATGATTACCACATAATCATTGCCTTTTTAATGCTTTTTACTTTATTATGGGTCAGAAGTTACCTCTGCAACGATACAAAAAAATAACCTGTGGCAGTATTTACTTCTTTTCTAATCCTTTTCTCAGTAGAGCCTTCAGAAAATCTGCTGAACATTTCAGGAAATGCAAGCCTTTTGTTTATTCAGAAAATTAAAGATAGAGTGAAAAACTTTTTCTACAAAATGGGAAAATTATTCCTTCAAATTTTTCTTGCTTGAAGGAAGCAGTCTGAAAGAAAAGGTACAAATGTGTTCCTCATTTCAGAGCAGAGACTCAACTGAAACAATTAAAGAAAATGTGCCCTAATAACTTCAGGGTTATACTTCAGTTTAAAAGTGTCATTCTTTTTTCTATAAAAAGTTAAAACGTAAGAAATGTCTTTTACAACCCTATGTTGTTATTTTATAAATACTTAAGTACAATTACGGTGTGGTCAGCAGAAAAAGATATAGTGGTGCATTAATATATTTAAAGGACTGTTGAAAATGTATTCTAGTAACAAACAAAAGCAAGATGACAAATCATTCCTAAATTGTGTGCAGCTTCTAAAATTTAAAAAATAAAAAAATCTAAGAATATTAAAAAAAAAACAACATATCTAAACTTCAACCAAATCAGCTAATTTTGGACTATGCATAAAGAATTTCCAGGTTCTTAGAGTAAAAAAACACATTTTACAGAAAAAATACAGGACAGTTTCTCTTCAAATACTGCTTTAAAAACCCTACTACTGAAACTTGGAAGTCATTGTGTAGTCAATGTTCTTGACCTGATGTTCATAGTTACACTGAAGAACTTAGCCATTTCTGCTGTTATAAGGACCCCAATAAATATGACTGACAACAATTACAGCGGGACAGCTCTATAAATCTATAAAGCATGGATTTCACTGAGTGAACAATTGGCTGCCAGGCTGGGTACTAAGGGTTCATTGGGTTGCAGTAGACTGGTGGGGTAAACCTGGTTTTACATCCAAAGTGGGGCACAAAGACGCTGGAAAGCAGCCCTGTGGAAAGAGATCTGAGCTTCTGGTTTGGTTGATGTAAGAAGTGTTAAAATAAGAAGTTAAATATTGAAAATTTTTAAGATGCAGTCCAGTCTTTAGTATCATATTTGGATAAGATTTTTAAATATTGAAAGCTTCTGCTGATTACTTACGACTCTACTCCTAAGCAGACAATTTATGTTGAGTAAAAATATGAAATACTTTAGTCAAAGTAAGTGGTGGAAATAGAAGTTCAAAGTGCACCTGAATGCTGGTGCTTGAGATGATAAGGCAATCTGGGAGATTAAAATTTTTTCCTCATTTGTGTCATGTTTTCAACAATGCTAGCATAAATTAAAAAAAAAAAAAATACATTCCTATGTCCTTAAGTAAATTATTTTTCACCTGTAACATGGGAGGAATAATTATTAATGTATCTTGACCCTTTTGTCATAACATCTTTCCTGCCCGTCTCAAAGATATTAACCAATGAAATTTTCTTCTTTCTTAAAATTAGACTTTTCCATTTTTACAAGATTTATAAAAAAATTCAAATGAACTATAGTCAACAGAAAATGTGATGTGTCATTCCTCATAAGTATGTCCTCATAAATGTCATGTTACTTCCTTTTTTTTTAATCCTTTTTTATTTCTAGACAAATACATAAATTACTGAACATTTCTGTACTGAACATCTTTACAGTTGGGAAGAAATATTTAGGAAATTAGTTTTCTTTTTTGGTATGGTGCCCATTTTTATCTTTTAACTTCTTCAATATGCAGCTGTTTTAAAATATTTTTCTTCTCCTTTTAAGGAGAATAAAAGAACTTAAAATTTGCAAGTGGAAAATAATGAGAATCTTCTTCCTCTTTCTCATGTCTATACATCATACATGGTGATTGAGGGATGTGTGAAGGAAGAAATAGCTTAGGCATCCTACTGCAAGGAACATATGCAAATCACTGGGTCATTTGTTTGTGTAGAAGTGGACCCAGAAATCGCTGCACTTCAAATTAATTGAAGCAGTAACTTAAGCCTTTTGCTCATAGTTCATATAAACACTTCAAAGTCATTAATTAATCTATTCCTTCATTTTCCAGGCTGAAGATGCAACATAAACTGTCATCTTATTTGGAACAATCGATATCCATTTTCTTTGGTTATGGTTTTATTGCCTGAATTATTGGAATCCAAATGATCCTTCATTAAATTGAGTGTTGTATAATTTTTATGTTCATGACATAGGTCACACAAAAAACTAGAAAGGATTTTTTTTCCTGAGTTACAGTATCTAATATATTTAACCTATAATTATTAAACTTAATTTTTTGAGATAAAATTGAATAAAAACAATTAATAAAATAAGGGAATTACATACTAAGTAGTTTCAGAAGGCTAAAATAAATTTGTCTCTTTCAAAGTTATATTTGGAAATATGTTGAGTCACAATAATGAATTTGATTCTTATCCCTTTGACCTCAATTTTAGATTTTGACTTCAAATGGCATTAAAAGACATGTATAAAAACTACTACTCTCACACTGTCACCTCCTGACACTGCCATAAGTAATTATCAAATTAAATGCATAGACTAGGTACTCAAATGCTCCTTAGTTATGTACATAGTTCCATTCATTAACTGAATAAAACTATGGAAATAAAATAAGAGAGGAGATAAAAGTAATATTTAGATATTTTTCTTACCTGCTGAGAATTCAAATCCAATGAAATTCTCCATCTGATAAAGTTCCAGAGCAGGTCACACAGGATGATTAGTTATGGAGCTGTTTTCACACAGAAGACAATCAAACTAAAACCTTTCAGCACAGGATGAGGTGATTGGAAGATGTAACAATGATCTACAAAATCATGAATGGCAAAGGGATTAACAAAGGATTTCTTAGTCACTGTTTCTTCCAGGACAAGAAATTAGATGCCCACAGGCTTCACCTTAAGTAGCAGGTTGAATTAAGCCAAAAAGGAATCTTTCTTATAAGTACAAAGATACACATATCCATGCCACATATCAGTTTAAAAATGGAAATGTCCTAGGAAAATTTTATTATCCTGTTACATAGTTCATCTCTGGACTACCACTGTCTGAGAGGTCACAAGCTAAATGAAGTTTTGTCTGACCCTCTGTTACCAGCTCTACACTCTTAGGCCATATATACACATCGCTTTGTTTTTACCACACATTTTTTCCTTTCGACAATGTGTACATGCATATAATTATACACACCTACATCTCTTAGATATGTCTAAAAGCTGATAACAAAGCTGTATCTTAAGAGATAGCACATAGTGCCTGACTTCAAAGCTGATTCCTTAAGGAGAAACAGTGAAGCTGTAAGACATGGGAGTAGAAAAACTAGCAGAAATCAACCTTGTTATAAACTTTCAGATAATGGATCTCCACATCTCAGACAATCATAGAAGAATTTATTTTAAAATGTTTTTTAATAATCAGTGAAGTTCAGGACATAATTTATTTTGTGTCTGCTTTGAGTTGAAATAATTCAGATATTTCCTAAAATGCTTGCCCTCCCCCCATTTCTTAACAGTATTAATTTGGCACACTCAACTACATTTAGGAATCAAGGAAATCACTACTTTGAGCAACCTACAATTCCTTAAGCAAGAGAAAGCAAGAAGCCAATGATTGAAAAGATAAACCCTATTGTACTTATACAAGGAGGAGGGGCAAGTTTACTCAGGGTTTCCTGGGTTGCATAATGCCAAAGCAGAAAAAAGTTACAGAAAATAAAGAAGGTGAACAGATCCTTTCTTTGGTACAGTGTACTCTATATTTTGACCATGGATAATTTTCCCACTTTTTGTCTTAGTCATGAGAAAATTTGGCATTGCAATAGGAAAGAGACCTTTCTTATCCAAAACCAGTTTCTGGGCAGAGAACATTAAGTGGCTTTTTTCTAAAGATGTTTACTATACTATAACATATAGTTATATAGTTATATCTTTGATGGTTTCTATTTTCATGCAGTAAAAGCCCCTTATCTACAGACTAATGCTATGTAAGGGTTAAGGTAAAATACAATTAAAGTATCAATAAGGAACTTTTTTTTTTTCAAGGTAGGATTGTGTTAATTAACAATAGTTAATGTAAAAACGTTAACTTTTTTCAAATGATCACTCAGGTGTATATATAGGTACATAGTACATGCAAATAAGTAAAAATTACTCATTTGTTACCATTTGGACTGTGGTGTTAGAAAAAAAGCTGACAATTAAGTATCAAAAGTAATGTTAAATATTTATTTTTCTCCCCTCTCTTGAGTCTGCAATATAATTTCAATAGAATGGATTTATACCCTAATTTACTAGATTAAGAATTTTGAAAATTACTAGAATATTTTAATGTAACCTTTTGCATCGATTACTATTATTCTTCTACTAGATTTTGCTCAAGTACAGTGAAGACCTTTCATTGTACATGTTTCTTTGTTACACTTGCACTCATTATTTAACCTATCAAAACATGATTCTCTGACTTTTTTCTTAATAAAAAACTGAATGCAGAGGGAAATAAAGAATTTACTCTTCCAATAAACCCCTCACTTGTTACATATATATTGATGTATCACAACTAAAAACCCACTTGATTACATTCCTGTCTTTTAAAGGATCACTTTCTACTCTCACTGCACATTCTGACACGGAAATCAATGATGTAAACTCAGATAACAACAATCAGAAAATATTGCATCTCTGTCATTTCCAGTTTATTGAAGAAATTTCTTAAAAATATCAAGTAAAAATTTAGTGGAATGTTATTTACTGGGTGTTTTCTTTTTAATTGTCGTATCAGTTCATTGTACAAGGAAGTTTCATTCTGCAGTGAATTCTTCAGGTGGTCCGATGTAAACAATATTTTTAGTGATGCATGGACTAAAATAATGAAGGGCCTTCAGACACACAAAAATAATATAGGACAACATACATCATAGAAATTATGTCTGACATTAAAAAGCACAGGTTTTTTTTTCAGCTTGCATTGCAGCTAGTTTTGATGAAATATATAAATAGCATTTTTATCAGTTCTTTAGAGTCCTGCCACCCTCCATTTAGCACTTTCTTAGTTTTCCAAATGATGATTTAGCAAAAACTAATTAAGGAAAGCCATAGTCAATATAATATGCAAATAAAGACATACTTAATGCTGCTGCAATGGTTTTGTCCACTGCTTTCTCCAGTGAACCAAATCAACCAAAAAAACCCTGTACTCTGTTCTTTTGTGTTTTGTTCCCACATCATTCCCAGTAGGTAGGGAATTGAAGCGCCCTGAACTGATTTGCATCCTGTATTATATTACATACTAGATGGAAATAGGATCAAGGATTCACAATCCCAAAAAGTATTTTCTCCAAAATCAGCTGATAAATATTCAGCATGTTGACAATTCATAAAAAATGCAGTCCCACTGCTCAGGAAATGTCCCTTTTTGTTACAAGAGGAGTTGAGTTTCTAAAACACAGCATTGAATATGGTTCTTTCAGGTTTCAGCTACAATAATGTGCAACTTGACAAAGAACCTTACTGGATGAACATGGCTTAATACTTGCCACTTGCCATTTTCATTCCTTAAAACTTTCAATGTAGGCATTGATGCTCAGCATTCTTCACGGTTTTTCCTTTCTTTTTGCTCAATTTTTCCAAAAGAGATGGAATCTAAAACAGTAGCCAAATTTTTAAAGCGATAAAGAAACTGACTTATTTATCATTATTTTTAAACTTCAAACTTGTTATTCTTACCTTATCACTGGAATTATCACTTATGAATTCCAAAATTAGTAATTAGGTCTCACCACTGTTAATCATTAACTTTTTAAAGCTAATACTTCTTAAGTTTTAAATAGGTGGAGACAATATAAATAACTCAAAAGACTATAGATTAAAGATAAAAGAATTTATCTTACTACACCCTTCACTGAAAAAGAACTACTCCCTGCATGAAGCAATGGATGACTCATGTCAAAATGTGTGTATGTGCATCAGGTATGACAAATGTGATCATCCAAACAAACTAGGATATCTAAAGGAAGCCAGCACTGGGGAAAACTGTCCCTGAGTAAGGGCAGAATACATTCATCATGAGGGGAATTTTAAAAAAGCTTTTAAAGACAATTGCCATCTTCAGTGGGGCTGCAGTGCTTTAAAACAATGTAGAATCAGTGTCTGACTCTAAGCAGTATTTTTCAATCTATATCTAAGTGGAACTATTTTTCTCTAAGAATATAACCCCAGAAGCTTTGTGATAAAGAGTGGGCAGAACAAGTAGCAGCAGTATTCCCAAGCACGGCATGACGATACAAACTGAATGCAGTAAAAACTGAAGGAAAGGCAATGGGCCAGATCTTTTGCATGTATTAGAGCTGCTGATTGCTCTGCATACATACAAGTATAAGTAAATTTCCTTTAGCATTAAGAAAGATCATTTGGGGAAAAAAAAATTGCCAGATTTTTATTAGAGATTAAAAGCTGTTTCCTTTTCATTGTTGCTGTTTGGGTTTTGGGGTTTGTCTGTTTGTTTGAGTGTTCCTCACTCATTTCAAAAAATGGTTGGTAGCTAATTTCTGGAAGTCTGTGGGCCCTAGCATAAACAGATCCAGACTGAAAAGTTATGATATATATAAATTCCTAGTGGATGGTAATGACACATACATAGTTTAAAGCTTCACAATAAAATTGTGTAACACAAATATTTCATTATGCAGTTTATTATTCCTGCTTTAACTGGATTTAACATATTATGGTAGCCACTTCACAAACAACATTGGTGCTTAGTATCAGAGTACTAATGGGGATATATTCTGTAACTTAGGGTTTAAACATGTTCTGACATAGTCTCAGTCTTCCCCCTGCCCAAAAAATATACTGAAGCAACGTCAAGAACATATTAATGTTCAAAATACTAACAAATGATAGTAAGACAACTCAATAGGTGATTTATTTTATGTATCTTCTCAATTATACAGACAGAGTCAAGTGATTTAAACTTTCTGGGAAGTTATTCAAGCCCTAGATCACACATCTGCCTTAAAGGACTGCTGTGACAGAAGAAATCATTCCAGCTGAACATTACAGCTTTGTTGCCTTCTTCATACCCAACACCAAACTGTAATTTTGGTTGTAGAACTTATTTTTTAATTTAAGAAAAATAATAAGAAAGCATAAATCAGCTGTACATCAAACAAGATAGGCATACATCTGTGAACAGGACAAACCAGTCCTGGTAGCAAAGAAACTGTTTTGTAAGCAACATAAAATTAACAAAGCTGTTACAAACTGTCAGACTACAGCTATGATGGCAAATGTGCAATCTTATTTTATCCTATGATCAGAGACTGTGTCTCCCCTTGGGACTAGTGACTATTGCATGCACTAGATACTTGCCTCTGGAAAGTATTTGAAAGATGCTTCCAGTTTCTTAAGCGGATAATTAGTCTCTATTGTTGGAATCCAAAATAAAAGTCTCTCTGAGCTCCTCAGAGAGAGAAAATAATTAAAATATATTAAACCATAGAGTAAAAGTGCAAGTTTTAGTTCTAGTGTAGTTTTTCATGCAGTAAAAGCCCCTCATCTACAGACTAATGCTATGTAAGGGTTAAGGTAAAATACAATGAAAGTATCAATAAGGTACTTTTTTTTTTCAATGTAAGTTACTGTTAATTAACAATAATTAATGTAAAAACGTTAACTTTTTTTCTAACCTACTGTTACTGTAGGTTACATGCTTTTTCACTGTAAGTAAAAGTATAACTTAAGTGCCCTGAGAGTCTGTGTTAGCTAGTGAAAAGCCTTATTACCCAGTTTAAAGTTCAGTGATAATACCCTTCACAAATTCAACTTAGCTCTAGACATAATGAAAATTTGCATTCTTAGATAAATTTGCATTCTTAGATAAGAACAGATAGAATTATTCACGTAAACAGGTAACACCCTATACATATGATTTAGGTAAAAAGAACATTGCTTTCACATGTTAGAGTTAAGTTCAGATTGGTGTAGAAAGTATTGTTTTAGAAGCGTGTTTTTAGCTGATAGGATGATTTATGAATTTAATGCACTGTGTTGGGGATTGAAAAAAAACATCTGAAGAAGAACAGCAGCTCCATCATCACCAACTGCTTTTGTGGCCCAAGATAACAGAGCTCCACACCGAGAAGCTGCTGCCCCAAACACCAGGACCTTGTACCAGAGAGCTGCTGCCCAGAACTCAGGACTTTATACCAAAGCTTTTAGCAAAGACTTCAACTCCCTGAACTCTCTGCCTTTGAGACTGATGCTTTTATACAATAAATACCTTTCTAGCAACCATCAACTGCTCGTATCTCTTTGAGACCTGGAAATATTTCTGTAATCCCCGTTGAAACTCGACACTCTATGAATTAAGCAAAATCTAAAATTAATGTAAATGATTTTGACAGTCAAGTACCTACTGCTTAGGTGTGGAAAATAGTGTGGAATTTTCTTTCTCAATAATGAGTGTCCTATAATGATATACAAATATTTTTGAAACCTCTCATCTCAGCCAGTAATTGATAACTTTACATCTCTTTTTTATTTTGTGCTCTGCATATTTTTCTATTATTTCCTTTTTACCCACATTGGGCAGGTAAGGTACGAACCTTTGATTCTCCTCTTCCAATGCATGTTTGATGTGATTATATTCAATACCAGTCTTGCTGTCAGTAACTTCATTGGACATTTTACTAATCTGGATGCTGCCATGTAAACTCAGTTTACTTTCACTTTCAAAAAACACCCAAAACCATAGGAAGTATATGTGTGCACATAAAACAGAAGGTAACTTTATGAATGGATTGATGAAGACATCATTCTTGGAATGGTTGTTAAGAAAAGATACTCTTCATGTTTGGGGCTTTTTTCAAATTGATTTTTCTGCCTTTCTCTTTTTTACTTATAGTGATAAGGAAAGGAATAACCAAGCACCTAATATTGTTCTAAGATTGTTAAGCAACTTTGAGGTTATTTACATACTAGATGTTGTCTGTTATTCCTGTAAATGCCCTAAAATATTTCAGCATTTTGTCACATGCTTATGTGACATCCCCCCTTGAAGGAGAATGAAACACCTAAGTTCTGCAAATGCTCCTGATCCAGGAACAACAAAAGTCAGAGGGTCTTCAAACAAGCAGAAAGCTTTGTTAGTAAATTGCACAACTGAAATGGAAATTGGTGTGTTAGTCCCTGACCACCTATATAAGCATAGGGCAGTAGATTTGGGATAAAGGGGAAGTGTAAAAAGGAAGAGAGAAAGGAAAAGATTAATTAAAGAGGAGGAGAAAGAAAAAAAGAAGGAAAAACTGTCTGAAAAAGAGGTCTTCAGTCTTGGTTCCAGTGTTGATCCAAATGATAAGATATTAATCCTGATTTCAGGGTTGATCCAATTGCCTCAGTCCAGCCAATGGGATATCCAGGATCTTAGAGGGCAGTGCCCAATCTTGGTCAGAGTAGCTTCATGTAGATGGGTTTTCCCCACCCTGAAGATGGCTTTCTCACTTTCAATGCAAATTAGTTATCATGCACAGTCCGTTCTTTCAGACCTTTCTGGAAATGGGTCAGAGGGCTTTGGGAGTATCTGGTTGTCTTGATCCCCACCTCCAGTCCCTGCTCAGTTCTGGGACTCATTCCTGCTCTTAGCTCCAGAACTGCAACAAGTTTGTTTGTCCCAGAAAAGTGCTGCACTACCTCTGCATGGCTGTTTTCTCAAGTCACAACCAGTTCTTTTTCACAAGGTGTTAATACCAACAGCCCTTGGTTGCTGCCAACAGTTCCCACGTGTTATTACCAACAGTCCTTGCCTGGATCCACAGCCATCCAATTATTGGTGTTTGACATATACACATTTTTCCCTTTTCTTCTGGGTTTCTACAAGCTTACTGATTACACTGACACCAAAAACGAACAAATTGATACAAAGAAATTTGATACTGATGCATAAAACTGTTTGCAGCGCCTGTGGTGAAAAGCTAGAGACATTTAAAAGCAAAACCTGAAATTACTCTTTTGGCATGGCGGGATTTAGAAGCTTTAGGCACAAGGGTGATGGAAAGAAAATAGCATGTCAGTACTGGGGACTGCAAAATAAAACTAAATCCATTCTTTCTGCAACAAAGTCTTATTTCACTGAAACACAAATATGGTTGGAGTCCACTAGCAGCCAGTGATGAGTCTATTATTCTTCCTAGGAAGCCTGTAATGTAGTCTCAATTAACCTGAAATAGAAGAATATTCTTTCACCTAATGGATAGATTTCAAATTTAGCTAGATTTACAGCTGCAGCATTATGGAAATTTCTTCTTAGTTCTTTGCAAACAAGCCATGTGAGCAGCAAATGAGTGCCACTGCAATCCCTGAATCAAACCCTTATTCTCACAGCTTTGCCAAAGGGGTACTGCAGGTCAGGAAGGGTGCGCAGCAACCACTTTCACTGGCTTTCTTAGTCTGTAGTCAAGACAGACAGAATTACTGCTTGCAGGTGGTACTGTAAGGCAGAGAAAAAGTAGTAAGAGTTTTACTTGAAGCATCATTCCCAGCCTCCTGCTTAGTGCTTTCAATTCCCATGTCCCCAGGGCAATGCAGCAGGTACTGTCAGTTTTCCTAAGCTCCCTTGCCAAGTGCAGTGAGATGAACAGAAATGGTGACACTGTGTGCCTCATTCAACTGCAAATTTAGAGTATGCATATTTTCTCTTATCAGCTCCAAAACTTAACCCTTTAGAGTTATGAGTGTGAAATGAGAAATTAGAGGGGGCAGGGCAGGGCAATCAGAGATGATCACAAACTTACAAACATTGCCACAAATTGGATTAAAATTATTTCTCAACCTAGCATTCATGTTTCACTGTTTTTCGGACCTTCTTTGCCTTCTATGAAGGGCTTGATCTTATTCTTGAATAAATCACCTCTTAGACATTTCCTGGGGTTTTTGCACTAGTTCACAAAGCATCTATTGGTTTGTAATAGGGCTTTGTTAACCAATGGACTCATGGTAACCATCCACAGATTTATGGAAAGAAAAAGTACCCATCTCAGTTCTCCTGCATAGAAAAATTTAAGGCAAGTCAGAGTTAGTCTTTATAAATCAGACAAGACACATACAACATATATGTAATTATTCAGTAAGAAAGTGATTGGAGAAAATTGGATGTCATGCACTAAGCCAGGCAGCTGATAAAAATGTCTTATATACCTCTTCCTTTTGTTCATCAAGAAATCAATTGGTTTTCAAACCACCAAGTTAGAAACAATGCTTCACTTGGCAAGGACAAACTTGTGCATGCACTACACAATGTCTGTACTTATTCTCTCCTTCAAATCTGTTATGGAATACTGGGATTACTAGTTCACTCTAACCCATGATACTCTTACTCAGGACTGAATTTTAAACATGCAGCTCCATTAAAGATAGTGATATTTCCTGACTTCAAGATGAAGATGTCAAGGTTTGTGTACCTTGTCCTTGAGGGACTTAACAATTTTTTTAGGTAACCTTTATTTTAACAGTTTAAGTAGTTAGTCCTGCAACAATAAAGATCCCATGGAAAAAATACTTTTACAGTTATTCTACAAAATGTACTGAAAGAGTTTTGCTTTTGTTTAGATTCCTTCATTGTTCTTAGATGTGCTCAGTAGGAAAACCAGTGAATCAAGTGACTATAATATATAAACATGTTCACAATGAGTAGTTTGACCTGTGCTACTTACATCTCAAGCTATTTTTCAGAATTATATTTTAAAATTCAGTTAACTTTAACTAAACAACTCTAGAAATGCTTTAGAAATTTATTTCACAAGTACAAGGCAGATAACACAACATTTGAATACAGTTACTTAAGTCTGTAATTGAATACTTTAAAATTTTCAACAGCTTAGACTCTTGGCCTATTACTTTGCCCTTGTGTTCTCTCTGATATTCCTAAATTTTAGTGAAAATCTCAAGATATGTACATTCAAATGATAAATTGCTCTGGATGCCTATCAGCACTTAAAAGCTGTAAAAAGTTATTTTGTTATTTTTCTCCTTTGAAGAGGTGATATTACAGTTTCAGGGAAAGTGGAAATTCTAGAACAGAGTATCTGCTCCTTACAGTTTCATTTCATCCTGGTAAATAATTTGTACTATGTTGTAATATTAAATTAGGACATAATTCCCCTGAGGTACACAGAATCAACTCCACACCGCTAAATGTTAGTAGCACTGTCTTTTGAGAATAGCACAGAACAGAAATGCTTGATGTAGCATTCTAAATGTCAGGAACCATTGACACAAATTCATTTTTTGCTCAATATTTTGGGGAAAAAATGGTGTTTAACAGAACATCAGTGAGGAGAATAAGTGAATCCCCATGTTATTCCAGATAATACATGTTGTTGAAGTTCTCTAGATAATTCAGTGTGTCTGTTTTCCCTGTACAAAAACATTGTTTAAGTCCATTCGTCCTTGAGAATTTGGTTATGGTCTCACATCATAATTTGTGTGAAAGGCCTCACATTTGTGTGAAAGATGCTAAATTTCATCTTCTAAATAATTAACTTCCACTCTTCCAGTGTCTATATGACTCCTGGTGAACTGAAGTCCAATTATTTTTACCATGTTTTATAACTAAAGTTATTGAAAACTTCATGGCCTGATATAAGCACATTTTTTTTTTTTAATGTTTTTATTTTTTTATAATCACTGAACTACTGACTGCAGTGGGGCTGAATTACTGCACTGTAACTACTTCTTCCTCACCTGGATAAGTAACTTTGTGTGCACACAGTCAGAACCCCTGAGCAGTGAATGCATAATTTTTGTAAAAAATGAATGTCTCCCGTTTTAGCAGCTTATCTCATTTTCTTCTTATTTCCTGTACTTCTTACAGGTACATCAACAGTACCTGTAATTGGACGTTCACCACTGCCCATGTCAAAAGGGAGAAACACTGTGATATCTGTAGCTAATCAGTTTTGTGTAATACAGACTCTTGTTTAATGCAGAACATTCTTAACAGTCACCTTTTATTCATTTACACAGAGCACATCCCTTCCAATTAATTTAAGTGCCAGTTACAATATAGAATGCAGATATCACTGGTGTTGCAAATTTTTCTAAGAGTGAGCTTTAAAAAATCCTGTAATTCAAGGCCACGGCAATATGTTAACAGTGAGCACTTTTGATGATAATTCTTGTTAATGTGTGTAAGAAGATCCTACAACCAGTCCTCAGTAGACCGCAAGTCACACCATGTTACAGCATGAGTAAAACTGGAACAACCCAGTAAGACATAGGATATGTCATTCAGGATTCCTCGAGTTAAGAGTTAGAAAATGCCTGTAGTCCTCTTATGTTGAAACACCAGGCTGAAGAAGTCAGGCAACAGCCAAAAGAAAAAAAAAAAGTCCAAATCTCCATCATACCAGCTTTTAGTGGAGGAAATGTATGATTCAATATACTGTGAAAAATAATTTCTGGTGGATTCTCTTCATATGCTTCTCCTTTCTAAACCTTTAGTATTTTGGTTTCCTGACTCTACCTTGCCTTTAGTTCAATAATGAATTATAATACATAATAAAACAAAGAAACACAAACTAAAAATAAGTTCCTAAAAAAAAAAAAGAGTAAAAAAAGAAATATAAATATTTTAAATAAAAGCCTAGGTAAACCTAGTTTACAAATTTACAAATTACAGAGGAACATCTATGTTACTTCCATTACAAAAAAAAAAAAAAAAAGAGAAAATCTGAAATATGGATTGTCCAGACGCTGACAGAAGTCAAACTATTTAATAGATACTTACTAAATACCTATTTTATGTAGCTTTCTATATTGTAATATTATAATATAATTGAGTCAATACACCAAGAGGATTGTATGTCTTTAGAAAAAAAACTTCATTTCAGTTTCACTAAATATAATAATGTTTATTTAAAGACATACAACCTTCCTGGCTCTATAACCCAATTTGTCAAAATTTAATCAGTGAATTAAAACAGCTTAGTGCAAAAATAAGACATTCTTATAAAGGAACAGTAAATTAAGTGAGCCTGGTGATTTTGGTCTATTTTCTAACAACTATTTTTTCTTTAACACAAATAGAGCACATATAGAAAGAGGCACCATTTTAAAATCTCTATATTCCAAGTCTTGGATTACTATCCTTTTTGAAAATCATCTTTTTGATTGATGGTTTTTTCACTCTTTCTCATCACCTGTCTGTTGTAACCTCTCCACTGGAAATTCTCAAACTTCTAACCTCCCCCAGTTGTTCAAGTAAGGCACCCAATGCAACTGTTCTGAGAAAAAAAAATACACCAAAAAAACCCAAGCAAAAAAACAATTAAAAACAAAAACAAAATGCACCAAAAAACCCCACAAAAAACCAAAACAAACAAACACAACAAAAAAACCCAACAAACCACACTACCAAAAAAACCCCAAAAAGTCAAAACCCAAAAAACCCCCAAAAATCAACCAACCAACCAAAACAACCCAACCCACACCAAGTTTCAGTTTATGCAGGTGCCGTGGTTAAATTTGACTGAATTTTTATGGAGCAGAATAGGGTAAAGCTTCACACAGAAAAAAAATGTAGGAACATTAATCTTGTTGATGACATGCAATGAGCAACTGGAGATAGAAATGAAAAGACACTAAAGGTCTGTCTGTAGCCTCTAAATCAGCAGAAAATAAAAGTCTGTGTGCTTAGTGACAGAAGATCAATACTGGTTTCCACAGTTTAGCTTCACTGTAGTGTGGCTCAGCTATACACCAGCTAAGTTATAGTCATGATTGTGATTTTATCTCTGCATGTAAAACAGTAATTTGACAACAAGTGACTGTTTTTCCATACTTTTTTTGATTTGGGGACTTCCTTGCCAGGAAGTCCTGCAGACCAAAGATGAAGCACATTTTTGTTTGAAAAACCATACAGTGCTGCTATTCTTATGATCTCTTATGAAATCAAGTCAATTATTTTAGTCTTTGTGAGCATAATATTGACACTTCAATAAGGCTAGAAATCCATACTGAGAAAAAAACATTCACTCTTGTTATCATCCCGTGCAATGTGCTCATAATAAAAGATGTCACTGCAGTAAGCTGGTAACCCCCACCTTTAATGCAGGAAGGGAACAGGCATGCATCAAGGCTTAAAGGGATGACTAAGTTCCCTGGCTTTTCTTTCTTTAGAAATTTTACTGTAAAATTATTTCATATTCAAACTGGGGACTCATACCTATGCATTTTTACAGATATTCTGAACCAGAATCAATTCAGAGTACATGTTTATCCCTTTACAAAAAGGAAGCCCTACTCAGATATGTTCTTAATGGCTTCATTTTGATACTATATTCCAATCATATATTTTACTTAAAAAATAAAATAAAATGCAGCAGCAGGTTATGTGATCAACAATTAATGGAACATTGAGCATAGTTTTACCCTTTTAAAAATGCCCATGGTGATTTTTTTAAAAATTAGGTCAGCACTGTAAAAGATGAAAATTATATACTGAAACTTGACTAAAATTGCTGAAGAAAAATTATCTTTCCAGACTATAATGGAAAAAGAAAAAAAAAAATCTGATTAAGATCAAAAGGAGACTGACAGGCTATTAAGATTCTCTTTGAAAGTACCCCTTCCACAGAGCTCATCACCACTACAGCAAAAACCTAGAGGGAGGTCATGGCCATAGGAGAATAACTGGGTCCATCAGTTTTCATGTAAGCAATATATCCTCACAATAATGGAAATATTTATTTTATAACAACACTTAACTTTTACTATACTGAGAACATCAGCAATCTTTGTGATAAGCTGACTGAAATCCTGAAGTTATGTTGCCAGATTTTCTACAACACAAATAATCTTACAAACTTTTCAAAATTAAAACCAAAAATTCCTGAGGCTACCTGCTGACGAAAAGTCATGATTACTTTGATAGTGATGCTGTGGTGATATCGGGAGAAAAAAAATTATAGCACATCACCTCTCAATGTTCAAACTCACTCTTCAAAAAAAGAGAAATAAATATCTGAAGGATCAAAACAGACTTGGTGTTTTAGGAGACAGATACCTGCCTCATTATAGTAGGTCCTTGAAGCACGTACACACAACCTCAGTATACCTCTCTGTATAAAATTTAATCAGTTTATAGAACACTGAGCATATTCTCTCACCTATAGTGTGAGCCACAGGACAGGATATGGTTTTAAAAAGACAAAAAAAAATATTTTATGTGCTAAACACAACGATTTGTTTCTGAATATTACCATATTTTCAAACAAAACACCGTTATAAGTAAGCACATTACACAGATGGGAAAACATTACTGTATGCATATCTTATTGAGAGACAAAAATATCTTCTTAGGCTATGATTTGGAAAGTAATTCTAAAGGTGGCAGTTTCCATCTCAGCAATAGTCAGAGCTGTGGGGGTGCTTGAGGGTTGAAGGAACCCTTCTTATATGTCAGATAGACCTGTGAACTCTGAACCACCAGTCAGCAGTAGCTTGTGTAGACTGGGGTCTGAGGTAGGGTGAAGAGGCACATCCAGAGGATAACACAGGGCAGGCCAAGCAATTTCTTGGTAAAAGCACACGGGTGGACACGGCAGGCAGGCAGGAAGAAAGGCAGGAAGGCAGGCAGGCAGGCAGGGAGGCAGGCAGGCAGGCAGGCAGGCAGGAAGGCAGGCAGGCAGGCAGGAAGGCAGGCAGGAAGCCAGGCAGGAAGCCAGGCAGGAAGGCAGGGAGGCAGGAAGGCAGGCAGGCAGGCAGGCAGGCAGGAAGGAATTGCAATGTGCCCTTCTCTCATCCAGTGCTTGCAATGCCTCCAGACACGTTGCCACAATTCAGATAATGCTTCTCCACCCTAAAATTTTCATAGGTGCACTCTGGGTGTTCATATTTCTATTACATATCTGGTTTGTACAGACGACAGCTGGAGTTCAGCTGAAACAGCATGATATTCTGTTGTGGCGCCTTAATTTTCAGAAAGGGAAAAAAACCCAGACAAGCCCAAAACAAAACCATACCACATTTTCTGTGAGTTTATGACCACCAGCCAGTATAACCATGACAGAGGGAACAAGATGTCATTTCACCCCCAGGAACATTGCTCACTAACTTCAGATCATATTCATCCCTCCTCCACAAAATAAGTGTGTCTCAGCATTTATACACCAGGTTGCTTGAAAAGGTAGTGGCTGGAGGATGGGAGAGGAAGACAAGAAGGAGGAAATGAATGAAAACCATGTTTTGACTTTAACACTGAAAACCACTACAGGAAAATATTTACAGAATACAATATTATTAAAAACACTTCTGCTAAAATGACTGCACTTTGATTCAGACTTCTAAGACACATTGATATATAAATTATATTATGCCATATCTTTATTTTTAAACAGAACCAATGTGACACTTTTCAAGTGTCAAAGTCTTTATTTAGCTATCAACACATGAATTATATTTCACTTTATTGTCTCACTCCACACTATGTGGCAGTAACTTACAAGAACAAAGTAGCTCACTTTCTTCTTACTCAACTCTAGCCTTACCCAACCCAGTACAAAAACTAGCCAATAAAAACAATAAATAGAAGAAGTTACTGCAGTAATGATTCATAACTCTCACTGGCTACTAAAACAAGAAAAACAGCAGTAATGGTTTGTATGTAAAAATACAGTGATTCATTTTCAAATTTCAGTTTTACCTGCTAGAGAAAAAGTCTTCCAAGGTGAGTTCTGTGGTATTCCAGCAAGATAACTGGAATGATAGGAGGTCATACAGAACAAGTCCAGCAGCAAAATGCCTGTGGATTTTCAAAATACCATTTCAAGTATTTCTCTATTAGCATGCAATTACTCTGCAAAGTTCTTTTATGGATTAAGTTCTTTTATGGATAGGATGGACAATAGGGATGAAAAATATTTCAGCCTGAATAGGTACAAAAGGAATTCTTTTTTTGATTCTCTATTTCACTGAAAGTCTGAAAAAGCATGTTGCCATATTTTGAAATATCTGTGTGCAAGTCCTTGTTTGACACTTTTGTCTTCAGTTCTATGACCAAGAACATAAATTATGGAAAGGAGTACGATCAAATGACATACTGAGCTTAGAAATGTTTGGATGATGTCTATGTCTTACCAGCACACAATAACTTGCCAGCATACAATTAGAACTTTAAAAATAAAGTGGCACAAAAGCACATATTCTGTATGCATTTTAATTTTCTATTTTTATGCCACAGAGGCTGTGTTTTGTGGTCTCAGCTGAAGACTTAATTACAGCTTTTTCCTTATTCAAACACTGCCACCAAAGAGAGCTGCAAAAGCATGCAGCAGTATTTGAAAAGAAAAGAAGGTAATAAGGTCTTCAGAGACAGAAAATGTCTGTTAGTAGGAAATAGGAATAACAACATTTGAGAAATGAGTTTAACTCCCCCTTCTGTAAGAGGGCACAAAGCCCTGTATTTTGCTGAGTTTTGACAAGAGCCATAGAGCAAGGTGTCCTCTGCTGTAGCAAGTGTCTTCTGAAATGACTGATATTGTCAACTTTATATATTCACAATTCAGCCATTTCCTTAAAATGAATTCTTCATGGTTTGGTTTACTTTGACACATGCTGTGACATGATGCTGCTTGCTACGAAGAAAAGAGTCGGAGAGAGAATAGTCGGAATCCTCTGCTTAAAGCATCTGCTCTTCTATATATGTAGTTTTTAGACCTAATGAAAAAGTGGCAATTACAAGTTACAGTATTTGAAACCTACTACCTCAGGAAAGTGAAAGGTCACAATTAAGCTTAAACTACTCTTTATATATAGGCATATATATATATATATATAAGATATAATCTTATATATATATAGACTTATAGACTTAGTGTCATGGAGTTACTTTACCTTTAAGGGAGTTGGAGTTGCTGGGAAGCGCTTGGAGTCTTTTCTCCTGACCAATTATCGGTCATTGCTGGGAATTGACAGCAGTTTAGGCCATTGAAAAGTGGGATCAACTTGTGAACCCTACCTTAAAATGTAAAAGCAGAGCTCTCTGGGTTCTCTTTGTTTTCTGGCTGTGGAGGGTGGCAGAGCTCCAGGCCTCCCGTCCCTGCCCAGGCCATGCGGCCGGGCGGGGATGGGGCCGGGCCTGCCCCGTCTCCCGGCCGGGAGATCGGGGGGCCTGGGGAAGGTTTTCCTCAGGCCTGGGCCTAGCCGATCTCTGGCTCGGCTGCAGGTTTTACTGTAACTAATTCACTAGAAACTGCCCAGTGAAGAAAGAGAGAGGCCCTGGACTTGCAGCAGGTTGGAGCAGCGACTACACGCTCCAGAGCAGCCATGAGGAACTTCCCATCGCAGACGGCTCCAGTTTCTGTTCGGCAGAGATCCCCAAACCATCTACAAAAGCCTGGGCAAGATGTTAACTCTTTCATTACCCAGATGAGACTTGCGGATTAATCTTTTTATCCAGAGAGAGAGAGAGAGAGAGAGATCAACATGAAAAGAGACTTTATAAACTACCAGTGACAGGAAAGAAAAGAAGCTTCAGGAAAGGTAGAGAATTAAGAAGATGCTTTAATTAAGCTGAAATATCTCCCTGTTAAAACTAAGGAGATGGACAATGAAGTCCTGAAAAGAACTCCTTTAATTCATGATATAGGATCTGGAGAGGAATAGTGTTCAAAGTGTAAATTTGAGTAAAGAGTAATTATGGTACAGTGAAGTGCTGGGAGATTTGAAACCTTGAGAGGCAATGAGAAAACTGTTGGGAGATTTGAAGCCTTGAAAGGCAATGAGAAAACTGTTTTCTGGCGAAGCTCACAGAAACAGATGAAGAAGACTTTTTTTGCCTTTGAATAACTTATCCTTAAAAATGCTATCTCTAGACTCATGGCCCATACACACATCAAAGTGATGTGAAAATGGGAGGAGTGAACTCTAATAATAGCAGCTCTGAGCAGCTAACATTAGGGCAATAGAAAACTATAACAAAAATAGTTTTCTTGTGAGAAACTCCATAAATTAACAGGAAGAAACTTATGTTTCTCTATAAAGACTGGTGAAAAGACTAGCAAGAATTGGGACTGTTTTAACCATCAAAGTTCCAGAGTTTTTGTCTCTGTTGTCATGTGAACGGGGAAGTGGTGAGTAGATAGGGGATGGAAAGGTTTTTCTGGAGGTTTATTCTGGTGTTCTTGTTGTTGTAGGTTGTCAATAAACTTTCTTTTTTTCCCTTTTAAGTTATATGCTTGTTTTGCTCTTGTTCTAATCCATATCTCACAGCAAGAAGTAAGTAATTTTCTTAGTTATTGGTTTAAAACCACGACACTTAGGCAAGTCAAAGAAAGAAAATTTGATTAATTTACGATGTTTAATTTTATAACAAAAAAAATCAATCTTATCCACAAAATTCTTTCCAGTATTGGCACTGTGTCATTAGAATGAATCTGAATTTCAAATTATGTTTTATTATTGTCAGATGTGTACCTGCACTTCTTTCATGGTGACAATTCAGACCTAACTCCAAGATAAAATGGACATGGTCTAGGGGATAAATAGATGAAAAAAATATTTTCTGAGGAAAAATAAATTTTTATACAAGGAGAAGAGATGTATCTGGTCATTTTTTGTCTTTCCTGCCCTCATTTTCTTGGTTAGGCTGATGAAACCATTGATCACTGCCCACTTGTTGCCATGTCCCTGGCTAATCCAACAAAGAGGGGGAAGTAAAACATGCAACCAGTCAAAAGACATGTGCACACAAGCAGAGCTACACTTGGTGGATTGACTGCAATTTTCACAAAACAAACTTCTAACAATTTGCATCACTCAAAGACACAAAAGGTCATCATTAAGGTCTACAAATTTTATAATTTTTTTTAGGTGGTAGTAAGGATGTTTCTAACAAGATTTTTGTTTATTGGTTTTCTTTTGTTAAATACATAGTAGCCATTTCATAATGTGATTTTAGGATTAGCTTTGTTCATATTATAATTGTGTGTCTATTTCAGTTGTCTTGCAGACATGGAATACGGGACTTTATCAGTAGAACCAGATTCTTCATCGTGTGCTACAAAACCTTTCCAGATAACTAGATACCAGAGGCCATTACAAATTGATCAACACACAAAAAAGCCCAAGAATCCCTTGAGAGAAGTACAGTATAAAGTATAAAACCCCCAGCATTTTCCAAGCCTCTTATTTATTCATGTGTACTGCATGTCACAAGTTACATTTGCTCTAAATGCGTTAAATATAAGCTGAGACACTTACAAAGGTCCTTACAGGCCTGGACCTGCCCCATACGAAATCACTCTAAGGAATATCTGAAAACATCATTGCTCAAGACCATCAAGCCCTGGTATTTTGTTTGCTAAATAAAAGCACTCTGAACTTTGTAAAAAGTCATCTTTACCTCTCAGTTATTTGTTAATGAGCTATTCTACTACCTGTTACATACTTCTTTTCCATTAATTTGATTTTTTTAAGATCCTTTGGTTAATATGTAGCTGTAAAAATGCACATTATTTATATAAAACAGACAGCCCCCCACCCTCCATAAAAACCCTTCAAACCAAATTCCAAAACAAAAAAATATAGGTAGGCACAAAGCAGCAAAACTAGACAAGAGGGAATACACAGATGATAAGTTGTACCTTTTTTGTATTCTATCTCATGGCTTTTTGAAGTAATGTGCCATGTGCAAGAGTATTTCCTACCTTTCCTCAGTGGAAAAAAAAATAAATCATACTCTTGGCAACATCTGTACAGCTGTGAAAAGATGCCTCCTAATACTCCTAATACTTAGGAACAAAGGACATTTCTACAGATACGAATGCATTACTTTTAAGAGTCACTGTTACCATGATTAGTTTGCTCTCTCTGGCAAGGACAACATATTTTGAATCTCACATGTGTCCTGACATGCTTTTTTAGTTAGTGGTATCTGATGTAGCAGTACATAAAGCATGAAATAATGATTCACACAGCTCTGATATCTCTGAGAATCATGTTGAAATATACTATTAACTCCTTAATGTGAAACTCATATTGCAAGCACAAGGGTGGCAACATCTGTGTGCGTTTTTAGTATTTTGTGGAGGAAACAGGGCATGCAATATTCTCTGGGTTGTCATCCATGCTAAAAGGTTTAGGATTCTAGGACCCTCATTTACCATCATTAATATTTGATTCCAAAGCATTAAAAAAAAAAAAATTCAAAATATCCATTCAAGAGGTAGAACTTCTTTGTAAACTGAAATTTCACTTCATTGTAAATATATACACAAAACTCTCTAAATTATGTATCTTGATGTTGCATAGAATATACAGAACTGCAGAAAGATTATTTATGCAATAAAGCCCCAAAGAAATAAAAGGTAAAATTTACACAATACGGTAACATGAATGAATTCTCCTTGTAGCGACTTATCCAAATCACAAGGTGGAATGTGTATATATTGCACTACCCTTCTGTACCCTTCTGTAGCTGTGTCCATTTCTACCTTTTTTTTTTTCATTTAATTAAAAAAATCATATTTTGGTTTTGTTTTTTTCTTTTGTATACACAGACTCTTCCCAGCAACCATTAGACTTGATCACAAAAGTGAAACAGATGGCAAAATTATGCTCCTAAACCCAGGATCATGGTCCTTAAGCTGGCTTTTAAAAGAACAGAACTAGGGTAGTCTCCCACTGTGCTGACAATAGAAAGAAGGAGGTTCCAGAAGTCTAAAGAAGTTACCAAGACTAAGGTCTCAGAAACCTCTGACCAGCCCAGTGGGGTGTTACCAGCAGAACTTTAATGTCACAAGGAGTTCTATGGTTTAAGCATTTGTATCACTCAGAATCAAAATGAAATATCACATATTCCTGATATTTATTTAATAGCTTATATAAACCACAGTCATAGGAAATGAGGCAGAAGAAGGCATCTAGAGATTGTTCTATCACTATGCTGATAGGAAAACATCAGTAATATCAACAACATTTGTAGGATATGTGCCTTACTTGTTCTTAGACGTCTCCATCAGCAGGACACTGCAATGTCTCTGAGCAATCTATTCCAGTTCATTATTTGTTTTGGTAACAGTAAAATAACTTGTATTTCCACATTGAACAATAGATACAATTTGGAAGGAAGAAGTGGATGTTTGGAAGGAAGAAGTGGATGTTATGCCTTGAGAAAGGTTAAAACATTTGACTTTTTTTCCTAAAGAAACCATGAAAATTTCAAATTTGATGGAATGAGGCTTTCTAAATAACAATATAAATCTGGAATTTTAAAGTTAATTTTGAATTCTTCTCTGTAAAAATCTCCTACTGACTGTACCATTTTGCTTCCTGATTGATTACAAATACAGCCTCATTTTTTCTTACAAGTATTTGAATTTAAGAATTAGGAGATGAAAGAATTATTCTGAATAATATAAATCCTCTATAATTTTCATCTGACCTATTCTAGAGTAGAGGATTATTTTTCTCTCACAAAAGTTTAATTTCTTTCCATTGATTGTATTTGAGAAACTAGTTCTGATCCCTGTGCTATAAGTATTTAAATTTTGAAGAGGCAAACTCTACTCAAGTCTCCACTATTATTGCTGGACATTAGTTCATGGAGTACCAACTCCACTATTTTTCAGGAACAACATCAGTGTCTCAGATGAACTCACTGACTGAACTAGAATTGCTGCACATCACACCTGGGTATTTTGCCACCAACCTCAATGTGCCTCTTGCTGTGTGAAGTCCTTTCGAGCAGTAACTCCCCTGCCAGCTTGAGAAGTATTGCAGAATAAAGAGTTCTCAGTGTCACAGCAGGTGAGGCAACTAACAGAGACTTCAGTCCTTAGTCTCTAGTTCTTACTGAATTTTAAAGGAGTTATTTTTTCAAACCTTTCCTTATAAAGTTATGAAAAGTTTCCTATCTCTAAGAACATATCCACGAACTAAAAAATATATGGTGTATGGAAAATCAGTTATTACATGTTTGTTTCCTCTATGTTTTAAGTCCATAAGGTCCTAGTTCCAATTAAACAAACAAAAGAAGGTCACATGGCTTTTGAATGCACTGTGTTTTTAAAAATATATGGGGGTTTTTTTCACATGCAGCTTTTCTGAGAACTCTAGACTCCCATAATTCTCTTTCCATGTGTGATTAAACAGGATTTTGTAGGACTTTGGTTGTATTTTCCATACAAGTTCTGCAATGCAAAATGACTTTTCCTCCCTGTTTATTCTTCATCAAGTGTTCTCAAGAGGGTTTTCTTGGCATTTCCCAGCTGTGTCAGGTAAACTTTGCTTAAGGATTCTGCTCCTCTAGTTTAAACTGGCAGAATAGGACTGATAATTCTAAATTATACAGTGCCTCTGCTACTGCTGAGTGATGATAGGTGTCCTGTATCTACCAGCATCAAACCTTGTGGTCTAAAGCTGTATTTTTCATGTATGCAGGACACCAGTGGCAGACACCTGTACAAAATGGCTCTAACACACTACAGATCATCAGGACCCCACGGATTTCACTAGGTTTTCCAAGTGCTTTTATGTAGTTTCTCCTTTCTTGCCACTGAAATGAAATACTTTTATTGGGTTTTTTTTTTTTTTCCAGGGTTTGTGGAATTTTTTTTCTCAGTCCTGTTAACATAGTGTATCCTATTTTGTCATACAAACCAGGTTTTAGAATCTGGTTAAAGAATTTGCTCAGAAGAATTTTAGTTGGAGAGATTTTTAACCTGCTGAGAATAAAAATACTGTTTCTCAGAAAACACCAGAACTTGGCATCATACAGTCACTGTTCTTTTGCAATTAAAAACAAGTGGGATTTGGGAGGAAGATAGAATTTTGATTTTTGGAAAGTCTGCTTGTTTTGAAAGACAGAGCAGAAAATTAAAACTGGGGAAAATTTATGGCAAAGAGAAAAAAATGTAATTACACTAAACAAAATCTGGGGTAAACATTTTTAATTATTTTGATTATAAACACTATAGAACAAACATAATTCTCTGCAATTTGTAGTTTCCTTGGTTTGAAATATGATGCACTCTTCCAGCAGCTATAGTTAGAACGAAAAGCAACAGATAAATCATCAGAAGACAAATGGCAAATAGTATGTAAATGAATTTCGGAAATGTTTTTTCAACTTACCAGATATATTAATTATAGCCTAATTGTTGCAATCTGGAAATAATATTATAAATATTACACATAACTGAACCAAAGCTTAAAAGATTTTTGAACTATTACTAAAATATTTCATTTGTTTATCTCATGTGGGAAGAAATGCATAAAAAGAGTGCAAGTAGTCTAAAATTTTGTATTACATTCTCTCACTGGTTCAAAATTTCCTCCACAATTTTACTTATTTCATTCAGACAATTCAATAACTAATGTAGTGAGCAAGATCATAGAAATTAATGAGAAAGAAAATGTAAAGGAGTCACACAGGTCTTTCCTATGTCTCTACATGTTTGCCACAATACAGTTCTCTGTAATTTATCTATTGCAGTTCACATGATTCTCTGTTTTACCAGTTCAATAAAATTAATTATCCCTTTCTTTTCTCTTTCTGCAAACTTTTTACACATTTTCCTGATTACAATTTGTCAAATTTTCTAGTAGAGATACATAAAGAGAAAAACACATGGATGTGGTACAAAGACGGAAAAAATTATATTTGAACAGGTGCACAACACAGAGGTTTTCCAGACAGCTGGTTGGACTCTATTGCACTCCAAGTTTATTAAGCCCTGTTGCCTCCTGATTTAATGAGAATACATTATAAATACCAACACATTTTTGACTGTCATGGCATCAGTGTGTTTCCTCTTCTGTCTTGGACTGGTCATATTCTGACTAGGATGAGAATATATTTTAATGCTCTTTAATTAAATCTGAGATTCTCTTGAAGTAATCCTCTTTCTTTTTAGCATAAAAATCTAACCAGAGACTCATGCAATGGGCAGTTAATTTTCTTAGAATTTCTCTGGAGAAGAATTTTTTTAACTGAGATCATACCTTAACTAAACAAGTGCACATAAATATGTGTATAAAAATTTATAATATTAAATATCTTAAGGGTGCCAAGCGGCACCCTTAAGATATTTAATCTGGGGTCAGATTCTTCTTAGTGGTGCCTGGCAACAGAATAAGAGAATAGGAAGAAATTGAAACACTGAAAGTCCCATCTGAATATGAGAATAGTCATCTTTATTTTTAGGATGACAAAGCACTGGAACAGACTGCCCAAAAAAGTTGTGGATACTCCAAACCAGTTTTGAGATACTCAAAACCCACCTGGATAAAATTATGTACAATTTGCTCAAGGTGGACCTCTTTTACTACGGGGTTTGGACTGGAGTATGTCCACAAGTTCCTTTCGACTACAAACACTGGGATTTTGTGTGATCTGATAATGGTACTGAAGAGTTTGCAATTTTTTTTAAAAAAAAAGACATTTATTCTTTTGATCAGGGACAATATAGAGGAAATAATTTACTAGGAATATTTTTGTATAGACCTAAAGATAATTACCATATCTGGGAGGCTCAAATTAATTAATAATTAATCCTATCTCCCACATGGAGATAGAAGAAAAAGGGATCAGGTAGACTAACATACCCGGGCTCATATATATGTTATACTGAACCACAAAACCACTTATTCTCCAGAGATTGCTTTTTAGTCTTGTTTATGTACTACTGAATTATCTAATTATCCACTAATCTCAATTACTGTGTCTTCTTTACAATTCTCAAAGAATGTAATTGAAAAATAATACCTGAATTATAGAGGGTGAAAGATCAAATTCATCCATTTATATAGCAAATAACACATACAATTTCTATAGATCCTTTTACCTCAGATAATACTCCTGAGATGCATGGTTATGTACTACTATTGCTGTAGCTTTGTTGAGTGGTTCTTCACATTTTGACAGTTTATCAACACTATTTCCCCTAGACATGAGATGTCTGCACTAAGAGTCTCTTACAGTACTTACAGGAACAAGTCTGTAAGTGTTCATTTACCTGTTAAAACCTATAAGCCAAAACACTTTACTAAATGAAATTATTTTTAATACACCACATTAAAACTTTTATGTTTTATTTTGGGAATAAACAAACATTTCCTCAAAGCTTCTTCTGACTTAAGAACATTTTTTTTGTCCCCTTTTACTTTCCAAAAATCAACTTGCCTTCATTCAGCTATGACACTACTTATTTTAATGCTTCTCTATCCTTATAATGGAAAACACACAGATGAAAAAATCTATAGGTTCAGAAACAAAGCACATATTTGAATGAATGCCGGTGTGTGGTTAAAATGACTGGAGAAATTATGTCAGGAAACAAGAATTAACAGAAGTTGCAGAGAGAAATAAAGATTGCAGAAGAATCTAGTTCATGTAGGTGCCATTTCAATAGAAAATCATCTCTGCTTTGGAATAGCATTTAAAATTCAAAATTTGAGTCAGTCATAATTGATCACTTTTCTTAGAGTGTACTATTGATCACTTTTAATGGGCCCTATTCCTTATTTTAGGCCCTGTTACTTTGACTAATATCAACAGTAGAACTTTTTATTTGGAACTTTTTGTATAAGGTTATTTTAATTATATAATTTGCTTGCACTCATATATCTCATAACACAATTATGGAATGCTAGCTAGAGCATAGAAAGTTCCTATTTTAATGTAAACATGTTAATTTTATTTAGTATAAAAAATTAGCTTACACAGAATTATGAGTAATTAACACAGAATTGTTCAGCTTAATAGAACTGCAGAAGCATTCAATTAGCATATTCAGATTCTTAAAAAGCTTCACATGCATACCCTTGGGTATTTTATTTTTTTTTTTGATAGGTCTTTCTAAGATTATGGATATTCAAATGAGAATGAGATGTTTGCATAAGAATCAAAAGTATTAGTTCCCCACACAGTATTAAAAAGACTATTGGTTTTACTTTATTACAGTTGCTAGCTTGAATGTTATATTTCAGGGACATGCTTTACTTTTCTGGGGGTTTTTTTCTTATTTCTAAGAATTTGCTTTAAAAATGAGTCTGAAATTATTTCTATTTTTCTCATGCCAGGAGTTCTTCATATTGAATATACATTTAATTACAGAATCCAAAATATATTTCCCTCAGCAGGGTTCAAAATATTACAGTAAAGAACTACAGGTTAAGAACACTTCATAGTTCATAGTTAGTTACATTGTGTCTTTATTCATATCTAAGCACTGTAAATTGTTTAGTGTAAAAGAAAAGATAGAAATAAAAATGATTTTATGACTTCAGGGGAAGAAGTCAAGAGGAAGTTTTAAAAATGAACTCTTCTGTCTGGAGATAAAAACATTTGTACCAAAAAGGAATATGAACAGAAGTTTGAAAACTTCCTCAGGAAAAATTATCTTATTTCTGCAAACACTTCATTGAAGAATTTTGACACTCCAAGTGACTCATGACTACCCTGGCAAGAGGTGTGTTAAGGCATTTAAGTATGCCTAAGTATAATTTATGAAGCAATTGCATAGAGAAACAGATTTCAGGTCTTATTAGACACTGTGCACAGATCTTAGTTATTTTTGTTATGTTTGTGTCCTGGGGTGACTTTATGATACTGGTATCCCCAATCGTCTGGTTTATGTTACATATTAAGTCCTGCACCTTTAAGACTGTCTTTGAAAGCAAGAGAGGGGAAAGAAGAAGAGCGCAGTGTGTTAAAGAAAACAGCACTCCCACGCACCCCGCTCCTGGACTGTGGTGTCTGCAGCACAGACAGACAGCGGGACAGAGCTTCTCTCTGACTTCTAGTTAGTTTTAGCTAGCTGAGGCAGAAGAGTTCCCTGGACCCTTGTTTTTTTCAATTTTCTTAGATCTGTGCAAGCCTGCTCTGGACTGAACACCCAGCCAAACCCCGGGAGCTCAGGCCTGTGGCCCACCGGGGCCTGGGCCTCGGCACTTTTCCAGCGTTAGAAAGACTGATAAGAACCTGAGTGAGCCGAGCTGCACCACATGAAAAAAGACTTTTCTTCCTAGACTTACCATCCCATCGAACAGCAAGAGGTTTTATTATTTAATAATTTTATTATTTAATATTACTCAATTTCTGTTAAATAAACAGCTTTTTCCACTTCTCTCCACGGAATTTTTTTTTTTTTCCCTTTTCCCTGACCCGTTAGTAGAGAGGGGCATTTCCCTGTGGAGATCCCCATTTAGAGTTTTCCTTCCTGATTTGCCCTAAACTAGGACAAATACAGTTTTTGGCGCCCAACGTGGGGCAAGAGAAAGTGGAAAAACCTGTACTGATTGTTGGTTGTATTTATTCTGTATTGGGATAAAGCAGTCTGTAGTCATGTTGTTTAGATACATAATGTCTCTTGGGGTGGAGGCCTTCATGTGGACCTGGTCCCTAAAAGTTTTTGAGGTTTTAATACCTGTCTTTGCCCTCTTTCACAATAGAGGGGCACGGATTAAAATGGTTATTGTGCTGGGCTCGGTGATACTGATTTATAGTAAGTTTATAGAACTACTGAAGTTTCTGTCAGGTATGTTTGGCTCATGGTTTCTTCGCCCGACCCTGCCTCCCAGTCCTAGTGGCACATTTTGGGAGTTTATTGGTAATTGCACCCAGTTTGTTAGAGGAAGACCAGGGGATGAGGCGTTTCAGCCTTTTCTTTCCTTCTTCTCCTTTGAATCTGTTATGTCCCTCTTTGAGAATACCCAGTTTCCCCTGAGTGTTAAGGATACCACTTTCCTGGTAGTACAGCTGGCTCAGCTGTTAAGCTTCCTCTATATAGTCTGCGGCTTCTATAGGATAAGGGCTGAGATATCCAGAAGAGCCAACGAGACCCCTGTCCCAAAAGTAGACTCAGGTGTGGGAAATCCTGAGTGGTGTAGAAAGTGGGAGAGAATTAGCCGAACTCTGAAAGAATTTTCTGATCCCCCAGCCTGGGAATTTTCACGTGAACAAATTCAGAACCCAGATGAAGTAGGGAAATATCTGGAAGAGAATTGCTGTGATGATTCTAAAAAGAAAAATATCATTGCAATAAGCTGGGCCCTAGCGTATGCTTATCGCACGGTGCTAGATACTGTAGGGCAGGCAGATAAATCAGCAGCTACCCCAGTGACTCAGGCTAAACCAGACAGTGAGCCTAAGCCAGCAGCCAAACCAGACAGTGAGCCTAAGCCAGCAGCCAAACCAGACAGTGAGCCTAAGCCAGTGTCTGTTGCTCCTGCCACGAGAGGCATGAAATTCAAAACCAAAACCGATCGGCCAGTAGATGATGATAATGGTGATGCGGGAGAAGGACCCTCAAGACCAGCAACTGACACAAAATCAGAAGGCACTGGTGAACCTTTCTCCCTGAAGGACCTTCGTGGCCTGAGAAAAGATTACACTCGACGACCTGATGAATCTATAATTAGTTGGTTAGTCCGTCTGTGGGATGCTGCAGGAGAGGCTACAGTTCTGGATAGCACTGAAGCGAGGCATCTGGGATCCCTGTCACACGATCCAGTTATTAACCAGGAGATGATGAGGGGGGCTGACCCTTATAGTCTCTGGGAACGGGTCCTAAGAAGTGTGGCACAAAGATATCTGTGTGCAGACAATCTCTATATACAGCAAACTCGTTAGAAAACCATAAAACAAAGGATTCAGCGCTTGAGAGAAATGGCAATAGTAGAGATTGTCTTTGTAGGTGACTTAGGTACTAGAAATCCAGACTTGGTGCCATGCACATCTGTGATGTGGCGAAAACTTGTTCGACTTGGGCCACAAGAATACGCTTCTGCTTTAGCAACAATGAAGCGAGATGACCGAGAAGAGACTGTGCTAGATATGGCGAAGAAGCTTCGAGCATATGCAGATACCGTGCATGGCCCCATGCAGGCAGCAATTGCAGCTATAAAAACACGTATGCAAAACTTCCACGACAAAATAGAGGAGACTCTCAAAAAACTCAAGGAAGACCTTCTTCCAGTCTCAGCAGTACAGACCAGGAGCCCTAGTACTCAACGCAGAAGTTCCCCAGATAGAGAGAAAAAGCTACAAGCTGAGCTGTGGTTTTTCCTACGTGACTGTGGAGAAAACATGAAAAGATGGGATGGTAAATCTACTGCTGCTCTGGCAAAACGGGTGCATGAACTGAAAGACAGCAAGACCCAGGGGGAATACTCCACCAAAAAGAAAACCGCTCCAGTAGCCTGTAGTCAAACTGACAAGTATGATGATAACCAAGTTTAGAAGAGCCCTGCCTCTAGCCAGGTAGAGGCTAGAGAAAACCGTGTCTTTTAGACTGTGTGGATTCGTTAGCCTGGCACATCAGAACCACGAAAATATGAGGCCTTGGTTGACACTGGTGCACAGTGTACCCTAATCCCATCAAGATATGTAGGGGCAGAATCTGTTTCTATTACTGGTGTGACAGAGAGATCACAAGACTTTACTTTAGTAGAAGCTGATGTGAGCCTGACTGGAAATGAGTAAAAAAAGCACCCCATTGTGACTGGCCCAGAGGCCCCCTGCATTTTAGGCATAAACTACCTCCGAAGCAGGTATTTTAAGGACCCAAAGGGGCTTAAGTGGGCATTTGAGATAGCAGCTATAGAGACAGAGAGCATCAAGCAATTGAACACTTTGCTTGGACTGTCAGAAAACCCATCTGTAGTAAGACTCCTGAAAGTGGAAGAACAGCGAGTACCAATTGCCACCTCGACGGTGCACCGCCGGCAGTATAAGACAAATCGAGATGCTGTGATCCCCATCCACAAGATGATCCGAGAACTAGAGAGCCAAGAGGTAGTCAGCAAAACTCACTCACCCTTCAACAGCCCCATCTAGCCTGTGCGTAAATCTGCAAGAGAATAAAGATTGACTGTGGACTATCGTGCATTGAATGAAGTGACTCCACCTCTGAGCGCTGCTGTGCCAGATATGTTGGAGCTCCAGTACGAGCTGGAGTCCAAGGCAGCAAAGTAGTACGCCACAATTGACATTGCCAATGCATTTTTCTCCATTCCCCTGGCAGCAGAATGCAAGCCTCAGTTTACCTTCACGTGGAAAAGAGTGCAGTACACCTGGAACCGACTGCCCCAGGAGTGGAAGCACAACCCCACCATCTGCCATGGACTGATCCAGGCTGCCCTAAAAAAAAGTGAAGCTCCAGAACATCTGCAGTACATTGATGACATCATTGTTTGGAGAAAGACGGCTGAAAAGGTCTTTGAGAAAGGAGAGAAAATCATCCAGGTTCTCCTGAAAGCCAGTTTTGCCATCAAGAAGAGCAAAGTTAAAAAACCAGCTCGTGAAATTCAGTTCCTGGGAGTAAAGTGGCAAGATAGACGGCGTCAGATTCCCACTGAAGTCGTCAATAAGATCACAGCAATGTCTCCACCCACTAGCAAGAAAGAAACGCAAGCTTTCCTAAGTACCATAAGTTTTTAGAAGATGCACATTCCTGAGTACAGCCAGATTGTGAGCCCTCTTTACCTGGTCACCCGCAAAAAGAACACTTTCCAGTAGAGCCCTGAACAACAACAAGCCTTTGCTCAGATCAAACAAGAGATCGCTCATGCAGTAGCCCTTAGCCCAGTCAGAACAGAACCAGATGTGAAGAACGTGCTCTACTCTGCAGCCGAGAGCCACAGTCTGTCCTAGAGCCTTTGGCAGAAAGTGCCTGGAGAGACTCGAAGCCGACCACTGAGATTCTGGAGCCGAAGTTACAGAAGGTCTGAAGCCAACTACACTCCCACAGAGAAGAAAATTTTAGCCGCCTATGAAGGAGTTCAAGCCGCCTCAGAAGTGATTAGCACAGAAGCACAACTCCTCCTGGCACCCCGACTGCCAGTGCTGGGGTGGATGTTTAAAGGGAAGGTTCCTGCTACCCACCACGCCACTGACGCTACATGAAACAAGTGGATCGCTCTCATCACACAGCGCGCCCGTATTAGAAACCCAAATCGCCCTGAGATTTTAGAGATAATTACAAACTGGCCAGAAGGTGAAAACTTTGGTCTCACTGATGAAGAAGAGCAGGAACAAGTGACACGGGCTGAAGAAGCTCCACCGTACAACCAACTGCCAGCAGAAGAAACACGCTACGCTCTGTTTACTGATAGTTCCTGTCGAGTCGTAAAGATAAACCGGAAGTGGAAAGCAGCCGTATAGAGCCCCACACGACAGGTCGCAGAGGCCACTGAAAGAGAAAGTAGATCAAACCAACTTGCTGAACTCAAAACTGTTCAACTGGCCCTGAACATTGCTGAAAGAGAGAAGTGGCCAAAGCTCTACCTCTATACAGATTCATAGATAGTAACCAATGCTCTGTGGAGATGGCTGAAAAGGTAGAAAAAGACCAACTGGCAACGCAGAAGAAAGCCAATCTGAGCTGCTGATGAATGAAAAGACATCGCCACCAGAGTAGAAAAACTGTCTGTGAGGGTCCGTCATGTAGATACCCATGTCCCCAAGAGCAGGGCTAATGAAGAGCACCTAAACAATGAGCAGGTGGATCAAGCTGCAAAGATAGAAGTGTCAAAGATAGACTTAGATTGACAACACAAGAGAGAGTTGTTCCTAGCTCGATGAGCCCATGACGCCTCAGGCCATCAGAGTAGAGATACCACCTATAAGTGAGCACGAGACCGAAGGGTAGATCTAACCATAGACAGTATTTCTCAGGTTATCCATGACTGTGAGACGTGTGCCACCATCAAGCAGGCCAAGTGGTTAAAGCCGCTATGGTATAGTGAGCGTTAGTCCAAATATAGATATAGAGAAGCCTGGCAGATTGACTACATCACACTGCCCCAAACCCGCCAAAGCAAGCGCTACGTGCTCACAATAGTAGAAGCCACCACTGGATGGTTGAAAACCTACCCTGTACCTCATACTACAGTACGTAACACCATCCTGAGACTTGAAAAGCAAGTCCTTTGAAAGCATGGTACCCCTGAGAGGATTGAGTCAGACAATGAGACTCATTTCAAGAACAGCCTTATAAACAGCTAGGCTAGAGAACATAACATTGAGTAGGTGTACCATATCCCCTACCATGCATGTGCTGCGAAGAAAGTAGAGAAGTACAATAGACTGTTAAAAACTACCTTAAAAACGTTGAGTGGGGAATCTTTCAAAAATTGAGAGCAGCATCTAGCAAAAGCCACCTAGATAGTTAACACCCGAAGTTCCACCAATCGAGCAGGCCCAGCCCAATCCGAACCCCTGCATAAAGTAGATGAAGACAAGGTCCCAGCAGTACATCTCAGAAGTTTGTTAAGAAAGACAGTTTAGATCAATTCTACTTCGAGTACAAACAAACCCATTCGTAGAGTTGTTTTTGCTCAAGGACCGGGTTGCACATGGTGGATAATGAGGAAAGATGGAACAACACAATGTGTACCTCAAAGAGATCTGATAGTTAGGTGAAGATTATGAATAAATGCCCTTGTCTGTATATAATGTATGTGTTGTAGAGTTAAAATATATATATATATATATTGATTTTGATAATAAGTTAACGATATGGGGATAAGGGGTGGAATGTCCTGGAGTGACTTTATGATACTGGTATCCCCAATCGTCTGGTTTATGTTACATATTAAGTCCTGCACCTTTAAGACTGTCTTTGAAAGCAAGAGAGGGGAAAGAAGAAGAGCGCAGTGTGTTAAAGAAAACAGCACTCCCACGCACCCCGCTCCTGGACTGTGGTGTCTGCAGCACAGACAGACAGCGGGACAGAGCTTCTCTCTGACTTCTAGTTAGTTTTAGCTAGCTGAGGCAGAAGAGTTCCCTGAACCCTTGTTTTTTTCAATTTTCTTAGATCTGTGCAAGCCTGCTCTGGACTGAACACCCAGCCAAACCCCGGGAGCTCAGGCCTGTGGCCCACCGGGGCCTGGGCCTCGGCACTTTTCCAGCGTTAGAAAGACTGATAAGAACCTGAGTGAGCCGAGCTGCACCACATGAAAAAAGACTTTTCTTCCTAGACTTACCATCCCATCGAACAGCAAGAAGTTTTATTATTTAATAATTTTATTATTTAATATTACTCAATTTCTGTTAAATAAACAGCTTTTTCCGCTTCTCTCCACGGAATTTTTTTTTTTTTCCCTTTTCCCTGACCCGTTAGTAGAGAGGGGCATTTCCCTGTGGAGATCCCCATTTAGAGTTTTCCTTCCTGATTTGCCCTAAACTAGGACAGTTTGATACCCACTGCCAACATTTCATCTACAATTATTCCTCAAAGCCTCCAAAAACTGACATACAAAATAACAGATGCATCAGCATATCTTTGGATAAATTTGTTTTGCATCCAGAGTGTTATCTCACTCTTTATGATTGTATTGTCACTTGCTCATCCAGTTTCTTTCATGATTCAAAGAATTCATAGTAATAAATATCATTGTAAGACATGTTTTTTTACATTTGAAACTAACTAAATGGTTTCCTTACATTGCTGTCATGGTTTAACCCCAAACACCAACTAAGAACTCCAGAGCCACTGACTGACTTTTCCCTAGTGGGATGGGGCAGAGAACAATAAGAGTAAAAATTAGAGTTTGTGGATGGAGAGAAATACAGTTTAATAAGCAAAGCAAAGCAAAGCAAAGCAGAGCAAAGAATTCATTCACCACTTCCCATGGGCAGACAGGTGTTTGATCATCTCCAGGAAAGCAGGAGATCATGTGTAATGATCCATTATGTGTAATGTTGACTCGGGAAGACAAACATCATCACTTCAAACATCCCCCCTTTCCTTCTTTTACTCACAGCTCTATGTGCTGAAAATGTTGCCATGTGGTCTAGAATATTCCTTTGGTCAGTTTGGGTCAGCTGTCCTGGTTGAATCCCCTACCAACTTCTTCAGCCCCATCACTGGTGGGATGGAGTGAGGAAAAAAGGTTTAGACTCAGTATAAGTACTTCTCAGCAGTAACAGAAACATCCCTCTTTTCATCATAAGTCTATAAGATAGCCCTATAGTAGCTACTGAGAAGAAAATTAACTGTTATCACCATAAAAAAATCAGCACTTCTGCATCTCTCTGTAATTGTATTTTTTACAGTATCTCAACTCTCCTTCCTTTTCTTTCTTTTCTGATATATTGTATATAACTACAGGAGCAAAACACTAGTTTTTAAAGCTCAGTGTCATTTACACATTTCAGAAACATAAAAAAAGTGAGCAAGTTATCTTTTATTAACATGTCTTTTTCTCCCAAGAGACAGTCTGATTCAGAATTACAGTGTTACTTGGGGGGGAAAAAGAACATTTTGTAATTACACAAATACTTGGTTTGATCTCTGAAACTGAGACTGTCTTCAAATCTCTAGAATTAGTCAAAATGAATGATAATTTCTCAAAGGAGTCAAAATGAAAGAGTAAATTCCAAGCTTTCTCATCATAACTACAATTCACAGGAAATTAAAAACCTCTAAAACAGAGAGGTAACATAAAAATGAGAGTCAATTGACAAATAATAATTTCATTGTAACGCCAATAAATAAATTTCTGTGAAATAACTAAAATTGTTATCATTCTAACTCTGATTCAGATGACAAAAAAATTCCTAATATTTTCTGCATATAATATGTCATTAATAAGATTGGAGCTTGACAGTATCAGGTTAGACAAAGTCCATGTGGTGTAGTTCCCACAGCCAAAACAACAACTGTGGACACCACTCCCAAGGATATCTAAATTAATTTGAAATTCTCTTCATAAAGACACTGAAACTCCTAAATGCTCAAAGAAATATTTAGATCAGTTCTTTAGGATATCAACATATGTGAAGGAGTCAAGTGCAGGAAAGGTCAAAGTATGCTAAGAACAGACCAGTTATAAAGGAACATTTTGACAAATATTAAGCTGACCACAAAAACATTACAGCAGCTCCCTGAAATGACTTAAAATCAACAAAATGCATTAACTTCTTTGTTATATGATACTGTCACATATCACAACTATGAGTTAATTTGAATAAAGA
Source organism: Cyanistes caeruleus (assembly GCF_971803275.1). Classification (NCBI taxonomy): domain Eukaryota; kingdom Metazoa; phylum Chordata; class Aves; order Passeriformes; family Paridae; genus Cyanistes; species Cyanistes caeruleus. The sequence goes on along the minus strand of NC_141701.1, from coordinate 79,841,743 downwards.
CAAAAGTTTAGATAAAGGAGGCCACACAAAGACAAAAGAAAGGAAACAAATAAATGATAACAAAAATAAGCTCTGAAAAAATACCAGAAATAAAACAAACAAAAAAACTCTAAAGAGCAAAACAAACAAAACCTAAACAATAAAATAAAACTAGCTAGTGTTAAATGGTGACTACTAGCATTCATGGAAGAAATCAAATTTTTTTCCTCAAAGTCATGCAAAAAAAGAAGAGTCAAGGTGTCAAAGGCATTGGCAGTGAGGTTAGGTCTCCAGAGAGAATTTCCTGCTATAAAAGGAAAGCCAGAGCAGTAACAGGAAAACAAAATCTCAGTACTGAAGGGTCAGTCAAGTGTCATTAACAAGACATCCTCTAACCTCTACTCTGCAAAAAAAAACCAAATTCTTGCACTTGAACATATAAACCACCTATACAAACAAGTCTTTAACAGGTCTGTTTGTCTCTAGTCAATCTTTTGTTTGCCGTTAGTTATCTCTTAAATGAGAAGGGATTCCAGCATGAACCATAAAATTGTCATTTCACTCTATATTTTATATCGTAATATGTATTTTAAAGTAATGATGAAAACAAAGCTGTCTTGTTGAAATATTTTATAGCCTGAGATTAGTATATAGATGAAGTTATGTACAGTGTACCAAACTTATAGAGAAAATTCATTTTGGGGATTGGAAAAAGCAGACATTTGAAATTCCTAAGATTTATGAATAAAAGTCACAATTTCAATATCACTTAAAAAGCTAATTTCTCTGTTATCCACTGAGCAAGCTCTACTTCTGTTTCACTTCAGAAAATTCCAAGAATTAATAAGCAATATAAATAAAAAATGAGGAAAATTTATAGAAATAGCAGAATAGATCAATAATAGAGAGTAAACTCACAGATTCTAACCAAATATCTATAAATTTTCAAAGCTGCATTTCTTATCATTTTATAGGCAATTCTGGAAGGCAGTCAATATTAAGTACTGAATGAGATTTCCATTATCTGATTAAGGTTGATTTAAATATTTGGAAACTAAGACCCTGTTTTGTCCTCCTTTCTTAGATCTTCAAGACCTGAAAGGACTCTAAACTTTACATGATGCTGTAAACAGGCTCCAACTGCATCTGTGTGTGTTACTTTAACTGAACCACTTGAAAATGGTACTGGCCTCTAACATATCATCATCACCTGTGTAACTTGTGTAAAGAGTGAGTTTAATTGTTGCAAAGATCAGATGCCAAACACCAAGTTACAGTTGCTCAACTGAACAGATGGGAAAGGTTATGGTATTTCAATATTTCATTATTAGTGAGACAGGTCACATAACAAGCCATAAATCATCTGTTTACAGGCACTTTGCTTGATGTAAAAAATGAGGGGTTTTTGTTTCTCTACCTTGAAAGTTTTCATCACTTACAAAGTCAGAAATTTTAAAACTGAAAATATCATTAGTGTGCAAATTATTTCTCAGAGTAAATAGACATGACACATGATGCCACATGCCTAGGTTTTGTTTAAAGACACACACATTAAATAACATATTTACTAACATTTCTCATATCCTATGTAAATATGTAATAGAAAAAAAAGCATGGGGTTTTTTCAGAGTGCAAGGGCATGTGGGTATCCTACAGTACCCTGCCCCTGAGAGTTAAATGTCCCCTTATCAGAGCAATGAAGCATAGAAAGTATGTATTTTAATTTTTAAATTTTGAAAGAAAATTCAATAAAATGTATTTCTTTGATAATTTGTAAGACTTTTGTATTAATTTAACTAAGAACAGCTGGTTATAGGCAAAATGTCTCTGGTCTTTTTTAGTGACTTGCAACAAAAGACAGATACCAACTCTGAGCAATGAAGCTCAACCACAAAAAAGATATAAATTTGGAAGGAGGAGAAATTTTCCTTACACCAAGGACAGAGATTAGGAAAAAAAACCCCACAAAGTAATATGACCATGTATTCACAAACAGAGCTCAATTCTTGGGGCCCCTTTACCATCCCAACAATGTCCAATTCTGCTCTAATCCCCATCTAGAAGGATTAAGTTTATTGCATTAGGGACTGACCATTTGATTTGTATTTTCACTACGTGTGACTTCATCACCCTATCACCCTCCAGCTGAACAATCCTGTCATTGCTCATCCTAACTTACACTCACAGGAAAGATGGCAGTAGCATAATATTGCATTATGTGTGGCTCACTCCCATAAAAAGCATACATATCCATTTATACTTTTACTATTGCCAGGGGCTAACACTGTGAAAATGTATTAATACATTTTATCCTATTACTTTCTTTAAGCTTTTGAAAGAAAAATAATAATGTTAGTATATCACAGAAAACTTTTACCAAGAAAAATTTAACATATATACTAGAAAATGAGAAAACTAATGCACAAAGGCTGTTATCCAAGTTTCAGCTATATATCACCAGAAAGCTGAAATGGGGAAGGATCTGAAACAGAGAATTTAAAATATAGAAAAGCTACAAGCTGTGGATAGTAAATTTAGGAACATAAAGATTTTCTGCCATCAGCCAAGAGAGATGAGATAAATCAGTTGAGCTCAATCTATCATTAAACCAATGATTTACCCTTTGACATCTGATCTCTGCTTTCATTTCACTTTTTCATACTTATTCAGGTTTGGTTTTTTTTCATAATCTTGAAATAAAGTAACTGCGAAAGAAAAAAAAAAAATTCTTTGATTCTGTAAAACCCCCCAAATCCTGAACCATAAATAATCTTGCTTCCAAAACCAGACACTTTCCTCCATAGCACAGCCAGAGATTCAATAACACAATGGACTGAAAGTAAGGAACTTTATGAAGAAAATGTACCGCCAACGATTTTGAGTTAAAAATAAGAATGGGATAGAGTGAGAGGAATGCTAATAGAAAATAGAAGCTCTCAAGTATGTAAAAATGTTTCCACTTCAAAAGAAATCACACAACTAGGTGTGCTTTGGATCCCTACCAAATTCTGTGTTCTGAAAAGAACTACCAAGACCTGTATGTCATAATTATTTAGTTTGATTTAAAAAAACCAAAAAAAAACCAACAACAAAAAAACCAAAAAACAACAAAAAAAACAATCAATCAAACAAAAAAACTTAAACAAAAAAATTAAGTTTTGTTAAAGCAAGCAGATGAGATTTTGGATTTTCAGTGCATCTTTCCCTTCTCATGGTAATTTTCTTCTTGTCAATATTTTTTTTAGTCTGACATAAAATTCTTCATATTATCATCAAAATACTTCATGAAGTAAGTAGTGATGAGAAGAAAAGGTGAACTGAAGGGTAAAAAGCAACTATTTTTTCAGATAATTTGAATATTTACATCCCAAAAAAGCTTCCAACTCAGAAATCAAAATCTCTCGTAGGACCTTAGGAAATCTTGGTTAAGACCACACATTGTATTTCCATAATCCTGTGAGTTATATGAAACCTATGGGCTGTTTTTTTTCCTTTCATGACTGATGGATGAGACAACACAGAATCCCAAAATAGGAGGAAAGACATGGCATTGCACACATAGCTTCCTTAGCCCCCTTCAGCATGTTCAGAAGGCATTGCTTCAGGACAACCCTCTCTAGTGATATGACTCAAACTATCATATTTATAACAATTTGGGTTAATGCACAAGAAGTATGAAAGGCAAAACATTTGTGAAATAAATTAAGAGATGAGATTCACTTGACTTACTATATAAAACTTATAGAATATTTTCCCCAAATATTTAAATATTTAAATGTTTTAATATATTTTTATAGCCTGATATTTCATCAAGGAAATGCATCCAATTATCAGCTCAGGTCTTAAAATATTTTCTCTTTTTTAAATCTGACAGTCATATGAAAATGCCTTAATATCTTGTAGACAGCATAAATCTATTAATTTTTAGAAAAGTGAAAAATATCTCACTCTTGTTTAAAAGTGCTCCACTAAACTAATAACAGAGAAGTCTATTTTGGATATCTTATTATACATTTGTATGGGTTTTTCCTATTATCACCCTTTTTTAAATATGTATCTCCTGTAATACAGACAACTAAAGAGTTCCTTCACTTTAAGTATAATTTGAATGAATGTTTCACCTCACAGAATGACAAAGACATAATTTAAATAGAGAATGGTTGTCTATATCTTCAGCAAATGAGAACACCAAGATCTGTTCTCTGATATATTGCTCTTCCTTTCTGCCATTTTACTAATATACAACATTTAATGCCAAAATCAGAGTGATCAAAACATGCTGTGAAAATCAAATACTCTTCTAAGGATAAAAGACAATGTAATATATTTGACCTTCCAACCTACAGAATACCGAGACAAGAACAACAAAAATGATTAAAAGTTTGGAAGCAACTGAATGACAAGGGTTTTTCTCATCTTCTGCATATGACAAGATAGCTGCTTCTCCTGGCATTAGACCTACCACACCTGTATAAAAGCTGTATCTTTAATCCCAGGAGTTTCTTGAAAAGTAGCTTGGTTTTTATATTTTAAGAGGGACCAGAGAAGAAGATACTGAATCTTAAAATCAAACAGACACACATTTTACTAAATTTTATTAATGCTCATTTCAAATACAAGTTTATGGACTGCTAGACATGGAATGATATTAAGTATTAGAGAGAAGGAGTTATATTCTGCATGTGCATTTGAAAAAGTTGTCTGGTCAAGTGCAACAGAATCTTCAGTAAAACCTTTTTCTAATGCCATATCCAGTTTCCAGGACGTCATGTATTTGCCTTTATAACCATTTCTGGGAAATGGTGCTACAGCTGACAAGCCACACAATATGAACCAAACTGAGCTCTTGGTTTAAAGCTGTTAGACAAAAGACACAGTAATTTTATCAGATTATAAATAAGTATATGAATTAAAGAAAGGATGTAAACCATCCTTAATTTTCTTGTGACAATTTTACTTCAAATTTACTTACAAAATTGAATAGGATTTTTAAAGTTATGGTTCTATGCAGGTTAAAGATATTTACTTTTACAGTGAAGATAACATTTCTTGACAAGAGTAAACTTGAATTAGGATGAACATACAACAAACACTTAAACTTTTCTTAACTACAAAATGTTATGGTTTTCCAAACTAACCCATCATCTAGAAAAAACTCAAGGGCAAATAAGGAAAATGTAGTTAGAGTTTAAATTTAATTATTTTTGCTTTCAATTTCCTTAAGAAGTTATATTTTTTAATTTGAAAAAAATAAATGTTTATATCATTTTGACTAACATTCTAATATTTAACTCAGTCAATAGAAGTCATGTGAATTAAAAGTGATGTCAAATGATTTTTTGCCTTTTTCCTTTTCTATATTCTCTGTATTCTTTACACATATATTTGTAACCAATTATTGTATTAGTAGCTAGTTCCAGTACTTTTCCCTACCTTTTCCCTAGGCAGAAGGACAAAACAAATTCCAGAGCTCCAAGCTCTGTACCAGATGATACAAGGCTCCTATCCTGTCTTGGCTCTTCCTGGGAACCAAGGCTGAGAAGCAGCTCTTCAAGACACATTTTCATAAACACAGTTTAGTTTCCATCTGAGGGGGGATGATATAGAGAGGGTTTAACCAGGAGAAATTTCATCACCTAATTGATTATTTTTTTCAATTACGTTAATATGATAAACTTATAGAACTGTATTCATCCTGTGGGGGATTGGGCATTTTGTGGACTTTTTCCATATCTACCCCTGGAGGTCTCCAGTAAAAACAAGCCTTTATCTTACTTCCTATAATATTATTATCTTGAAAGTGAGTTGTTTTATTTCTAGGTTCTTTAAGGCATGAAGAGAACTTTGCAGAACCATATGATGAAATTATAAGTATATAAATGCAACAGTCAGAGAGAATACAGATCACTGTTTTCAATGTCCTTTGGTTTCTTGCCTATGAATCTGGTCTGTGAGCCACTTTCTATACGAAATACTATCAACAGCATTATATCAATAAGATTTCAGGACAAACAGTATAAATATTTTTATCATTGCATTGATATTCGTCAGCTTATCTCGCTGATAATTGAAGACACTTAAAAATAAATACAAATGCATTTATCTTCATAGCTTATTAATGTGCTTCCAGCCAGGATACCTCACAGTAACTCCATCTCTTTCACTTACTACAGCCCATACTGTGGTTAATGTCATCTTGAACACTAAAATACAGCACTGATATAAAGGAAATTTTTTATTTCCGTGAGGTTAAATCCACAAATGCAATACACTCTCTTAAGGATCCTTTCTTTTAATCCACAGTGTTTCAGAAAAAAAAAAAGAAAAAAGGAAAAAAAAAACAACTTTGGCTTGGAAGTGACCTTAAAGATCATCTACTTCCAATGCTTCTTCCATAAGCAGGGGCATGTTTTACTAGACAAGCTTACTCAGAGTCTCATCCAGCCTGCCCTTGAACACCGCCAAAGATGGATCATCCACAACTGCTTTGGACAACCTGTTCTAGTACGTCATCACGCTGACAATAAAGAAATGCTTTCAAATATCAGGTAAAAATTCACCTTTCAGTTTGAAGTTTTACCCCCTTGCTGTGTCATTACATGCCCTTGAAAAACACTTCCTTCTTCCTTCTCGTAGGCTCCCTTCATGTACTGGAAGGCTGCAATGAGATCTTCCTGAAGCTTTCTCACCTCTAGGCTAAAAATATCAATTGTCTCAGACATTCCTCATAGGAGAGGTGTTCCATTCCTTTAATTATCTGTTTGCACAGATCTTTGTCCTTCCTGTGTTAGGGACCTGAAATATTGAGTTAGGGTATCACCAGAGAAGAGAGACCGAATCCCCTCCCTCGCCCTGCTAGCCACACTGCTTTTGATGCAGCCCAGGAAATAACTGGCTTTTTGGGCTGCAAGCACACCTTGCTAGATCATGTCCAGCCTCTCATCCACCAGTACCAACAAGTCTTTCTCAACAGAGCTGCTTTTGGTATGTTTACCCCTCAGCCTGATGCCAGGGGTTCTTTCAAGCACATGGAGGACCTTGGACCTGGTCTTGTTATACCTCATAAGATTCCCATGTGTCCATTTCTTGAGCTTATCCAGATCATTCTGGATGTCATCCTGTCCTTCAGACATGTCACCTGCACCACTCTTGATCTTGGGTCATCTGTAAATATGCTGAGGCTGCACTTTGACCCCTTTGTCTATGTCATTAATGAAGACATTAAAGAGTACCGGTCACAGCAGAGACTCCTGAGGGACACTACTTATCAATGATGTCCACTGGGACTTTGAACTGTTGACCACTACCCTCTGGACCAACCATCCAGCCAACTCCTTATCCACCTGCTTGTCCACTCATCAAATCCACCCCTCCCCAGTTTAGAGAGAAGGATGTTGAAGGGGACCATGTGAAAGGCAGAAGTCCAGATAAATTTCATTTGTAAGCCTTCCCTTGTCCAGAAAGGTAGTCATTCATTATAGAATGTCACTAGGTTGGTAAGACAGGACTTGTTTTGGTGAAACCATGCATATGTATATATGTATATATATATATATATATATAGACATGTAAAACTATTGACTGTATGCTTTAGCAGTCAGTATGCATGAAGACTTGGGCCCACTAGATGCTATCTCAGTTTTACCTTATTTTCTATTCTTTATTTTTTTTAAATTTTTGTTTTAAATCTCCAAGTTTCAATTTCAACATTTAATTTCTAGTTTAATATTGTTTTTTGTTCTTTTTTAAGAAACAGTAATCAGTGATCATAAATGACAACTGTCATCTTAACCCTTTAATATAAGGAACTCATTATGATGTGGAAATATATAATAAATGTGATTTAGAATTTAAATCCCCCTTTGTTCAAACAAACACTTGGAGTTAGAAAAAGTATATAGAACCATACATACTTAAGTGCATTACCATGAGCAAAGGCAAAAAAAATCAGTTGTTCCAGCTGAAGTTAACAAACCTGTTAAAACAGCAAAATTGTACAATAAAATATCTACAATGAGAACTTGTCAATCAGTGTCCCATCAAAACATGGAGTTGGTTTACATTTACCCTACTCCTTTGTATTATCTCCTGACCATTAACTGAAAATGCTTGCACAAGCCATGCATAAAGTAAGTTCAGTGTGCATACTTTTGAACAAACTAGTATTATATGTCTGTCCCTCTCACATTCCAAGTTGATTTTGCCTGGAATCACTAGTAACTGTTTTTCCTCATAAGATCAGGTTAATTGTATATTATGTGTATGCATGTGTATAATTGTATAAATGTGTATATTATCTTCTGTTCAGCATTTCTGGTTTGAACAGATTCTTGAAACAACTAGAATGTTTTTCAAGACAAACTTGTGTGTGCAAAAAGCTCTTGCATGTCCTTTGATACCTATATTTAAAAAATTCATGGTATTGTACTAATTTCTATTTATAAACTCAATTCCACATAAATATTAGCTGATTTGTTCTATGAATATCTACACTATCACACATGGTTTTGTGATATTTTCACTATCAGATACATTAATCTGTAACTGTACCATAAAGGTCATGCTCTGGGTGTGCATGCTATGCCAGAACATACCCATTGGTAGCAGAACAAAATGTATCAAAGCAGGTGAAAATTTACAATTGTTTTTTGTATGAACAAGCAATTAATAATTAATTTGCAATATAGCAACTGATTAAACAGTATTTGTACTGAAATGCAACTCTACAATGCTTATACTGTAGTGTTAGTCTCTTCTTGTACAGTAGCTGCTAAAAATATTTTTCGAGAGTGTCTTAAGATAATTTTCTGATTCATTTTTCTTGATAAATAGTAGAAACAGATTAGGAGGTCATACTTCAAGCCAGTACTCCCTGTCCCCCCCGTATTGCCCCCATTTGGAAGATTTTATGCAAAATCGGTTCCCCAGTACAATAGGGTTTTGCATATACTGTTGAGAGGGTTTCATGTGAGGGTTTTAATTCAAAAGAAAAAATCAGAAATACGGCAGTTCATTTTTACACTGACACACATATACATATACTAGCATGAAATTGAAAAGAGTGTCAGAAGCACCTATTCCAATATGACCCTCTTTGACAGTAACAATGAAGGGAGGGGATGGATAGAACTTTTTCTGACCTCTACAACAAAAGCACAGAAGACTGGCAAATCCACTGCGAAACCCCTGTAAGGAGAAGTTCTCTCTTGATGTAGCACAGATAAAGTGTTGTTACAGACAGTGAAAGCCTTGCACAGTGTATTCAAATTGTGGTGGAAAATGATTGCTTGTTTTTATATTGGCAAAGGACTAGTTTTTGCCACATTGTTTTCACCTACGAACAGTCATGTCACCATTCTTTGGGGATAACATATTTTTTGCAAGAGTTTGTCTTAGCTTTATTTCAAGCACTCTTGAAGTTCTGGAATTCTTTTCCTTTCTACTAATAATAAAATAAGTGAAAGTGCATACATTACAGAGCAAAATTTGGTTATTTCAAACCTTATATATAGGATCAATCAATCTGTGGCTATGCATATTTAAGGAGCTTGGTCAACAATAGTAGACAGCAGTAGACCCCAAAACAATATATTCCAGGATGTTCTAAGGTCATCTAAGGAGATGGAGGATTTATAAATTTATGTCACTTGAAAAAAAAGGAATTAATTGACTGGTTTCTAAAAGAAACAGGTTGGAAATAAGAGACCAACTACATTCCTCATCTAAACAAGGAAAACTCGTTTTCTTGGCATCTCACTGAACTGCTCAGATTTCAGTTCATTTCAACAGAATTCAGCAGAATGACTAGGTTAATCATCGAGTCCAACCCATCCCTAACACCAAAAACTTAACCATGGCACCGAGTGCCACATCCAGTGTTTTTTTAAACACATCCAGGGATGGTGACTCCACCACCTCCCCGGGCAGACCATTCCAATACTTTATCACCTTTCTGTAAAAAACCTTTTCCTAATATCCAACCAATATTTCCCTTGGCACAGCTTGAGACTGTGTCCTCTCATTCTGTCAGATGCTGCCTGGAGAAAGAGACCAACCCCACCTGACCACAGCCACCTTTCAGGGAGTTGTAGAGAGTGATGAGGTCACCCCTGAGTCTCCTTTTCTCGAGGCTAAACAACCCCAGCTCCCTCAGCTGTTCCTCACAGGGTCTGTGTTCCAAGCCCCTCACCAGCCTCGTTGCCTCCTCTGGACACATCTCAATGTCCTTCCTTTCATGTTTGCAGAGTAATTTCTGATACATTGCTAGACCATGTATTTCTATCCTCACTCTTATTTAAGCATGTGCTTAGCTGGGCTTCTCTTTTCCACAGACTAGCCCTAGGGGGAAAAAATTCCCATTAACCTTACTCTACCTAGCCTTGACTAGGTAGGACATTTTTTCCCTTCTGACATCACAGTTTATAGGGTTCTTAATTCAGGATGGATAAGGAACTTTTGCTCTAAATCATGTTATAAGTACAGCCATATTCAAAGTAAATTAGTCACTGCAATATATTGAAGGGTGTGTAGTAGAATTAAAAACATTATTTTTCTGAGTTTAGATCCTAATATATTCAACTCATTCAAGCTACCCAATAACCACAACCATTTTAACAGTCAATAGAATCCCATTCCACAATTAATTTACACAGTAAATGGGGGGAAAGGGGCAATTGTTTTCTTGTTCATATAAATCTCTAATGTATAAAGTCGTATTTGATTTTCAGATGAAGATTTTTACTAGTGTATATTTTTTCTTTAAGCATATGGTTACATTTGTGTTTTATTTTGCAGTACTGGGTTTAAGGGCCATACATAGGAAGCAACTAGCTATTAAATAGAACAAAGATAGTAAAAATGAATATTACGGTAATACAAAATTTTAGCATGGAAATAAATTAGCTTTAAAATTAATTTGCAATTGAAAATTGCATCTTGCTAAACCTATAACTTAAGTTAACCAAAACCAAAATCTTTGAAACATAATTCTTCATGACCTCAGGCTAAAAGTCCTACTGAACAGCAGGCAGGAGTATTTTGCTCAACTGGAGATAAGTAAATTGCTTAGAAATCTACTGAGAGGTAGCAAAAGCACATTTCTCCTCTTGAAGAGGGAAACCTTTACAATTCGAAAGTGTTATTTCCTAGAACAACATATTTAAGGGACTCAGTAGTATCTGAGGAAGATACAATCAGAGATAAAAGACCTTGCACTGTACCACAAAGATCATTAAAGGAACTAATTACTTAAATGAACCCAAGAATTAATCAGTGACTTGTTTTTCCATTTCCATTCTGACCTGTGTACTTCATTTACTAGGGAATGAGAGCATGAACCCTCCTTGTAAAAAGTGGACACCTGAAGATGACCAAAATTAAAGCACTGTTTATTACTTTATTTAATTATATTTATGGGTGTCATCTAAAAGCATTTGGGACAGCAGGTGAAAAATTACTCTCTTACTGCCAATATTTCCAAGGGCTACGTGCTGATTTATTTTTTGCAAGATTTTGCCTAGAGAAAAATATTAGAAGCTCATCTCTCTCAAGTGCACAATACCAAGAAGATTTCAGGAAGACCTTTTTCAAGTTTTTTTTTTTTCAGAAGAAGAAAACATCTTGATCCTATTTTTAACTGTATTTCATCGCACTGTAAAGCTCTGTCAGTCAGTTATAATGGAAACTATTAGAATGCCAAATGGAGGATTATCTTGTCCTGACTATCATCTCTGCAAGCATCATAAGTAAAGCAAATTTGTAAAACCAAAGATACTGCTTTCTTTCAAGGACCCAAACATTATTTAGAAAGGAAAATAAAAAAAAAAAATAAAAAAATTCAAAGAAATTTTTACATCTAGGTCTTAACCGACCTAAATTTTCTATTACAAATGAAATTGTATGTTGTATAACGCAGCATTTTACAAGCTTTATACGAACAACCCAATTATTTACAAAAGCAAGAGAGCACACATGAAGCCTGCATTTTTTAAGCTAATGCATTTAGTTCATTGTAATCTGAAAGCATCTGGAGGGAGCACTTTTGCATTATAGGAAATTTATTCTAGATTTGTTGGGATTGCAAAAAGCTTTGTGCTGTTTATAAATATTTAGCTCTTGACAATGATTACTGGCCTCTATCTAATGTGCTCTGAGGACACAAGGTTCCAAAGTGCATGTTATAGTGCTAGAATACAGGTGGCTGGAAAACTAAAAAACAATGCAATGTTTGTATTAATTCCAGTCATCCCAAAATGATAAACATGTAGTAGTGGTGTAGTATTGCAGATTTACAAGTAAATTATTTGAATTTTCTCCAAACTGGAAAGAGAGCTAAAACATTACAATCAGTAAAACAAGGAAAAAATCATGATGAGTACTGCATCATGATTCTGTAGTGCATCTTTTTCATACTGTCAACCTTTCAAAGCGAACACAACTTCCTATACTTTGATATAGCACTTAACAGCGAGACTTGTCTAAAATGTGATTTTCATGTAACACTCTAGTATAAATAGCCAGAGTGATGCATCAAGAATATTCTGAAAGTGCAACTTTGGTAATTATGAAAACAAAGCGTGAGCTGTGGTAAATTGCTGTGATTCTCACAAGATGAATATATTCTTGCAAAATAATTTAAGGCAATTATATCTGAATCAAAGAGAAGATTCTGCACTTTTTAATATTTTTTTAACTAATTTGATTTACAAATCTATGCTATGGTACAGAAACATTTAAATTATAAATTCCTGTAGATAAGAGCTTGCAAAATCACTAGAAACATTTAAGTTAATATATGTTCTATATCCCTATAGAAGTACAGCAATTCTTTATAACAGGACTAAAGTATGTAATACAAGGATTCAAGGAAACTGAAAAAAAGGTAGAATTTTACTTCAGTTGACTGAATCTTCCATTGATTTTTCAAGGTAGAACATAGTGGTATAAACAATGTAAAATTTGCACAATTAAAAATACAGTCTACAAAAATATAATTTTAGTGGCAAATATTCTTAAATATTATATTGAAGAATGTAAAAATGTGGATGTACTAAAGAAACTATCTTTCAGTCAGGTCAATATTTGCAGACCAGAACAGATTGTAACCACTTGCTTCATCTCCTGCCCACAGTCATAACTGAAGTATAAAGGTTTATAACTCAAATTATTTTTATTTTTTTTTAATTCGCTTGTAGTGTAACTAAGCATCAAATGGTGTACTCTGGGAAAAAGGCCAAAAAAGTTTTACTTCCCACATGAACAATTTTGGCATCCAAATTCTGAGGCGAATACAGCAAGATTATGCAATTCCTGTATAATTAATGAGACATATCTCCTAGTTTCTATGCACAGAAAGGTGGATGCACTGAAGAAGAACTCGAGAAAAAAAAAGTATAAGAAACAATGGGCAGTTTAGAAATCCATATCACACTAGGAGTGAATAAATTCCATAATACTCTGTGATATTGAGCACATTAAAACCAATGAAATACATCAGAATGTTGCAAAAGTCACCTCAAATTAAGCATGATAAGTATTTTTTTATGGTAGAACAATATATTTCAAATATTTTTTAGTCTAGTCTGCAAGTCACATACAAACTTACAATGCATTTCCATTACACAGAGAGAGACAAAATGGGGACAGTTACCACTTAAGCCTAAAGAGCAAATTTAAGAAACAGCACTTGTACAGAAAATCCCCTTTTAGACTTGCGATTAAACTAAAATTTATCAGAAAATCAATTTCCCACCTAGCAATACATATCCCAATTTTGAGAAGGTGTCTTCTGTGCCTCATACCTAAAGAACTTCAACCTTGGCCTGAGCAAGTAACTCTTTCAGCAATAAGCTGCATCAGCTATACACAGAATCATCAGACAGTCATCAGAGTGACAGCAAGCTTCCCTGTAGCATGAAATTCATGTAACTGCATGCAGATGCACACCCAGACACACATATGACTGCTACTTATATGAATTATACACCGACAGACAAGGTATGTATATAGATACCCATCCACACAGTTTCCATCCAGCCACTCTCCTGGTGACACTCAGGAGAAGCTACAGAAGCACCCTGGGGATGTGGTCACCAGGGTCATCCTCCAGTCCCAGCAGCTGCTCCAAGCTGAGGCCGTGCCACGGGGCCTGGCCTTGGCAGTGGCCATCATGTTGCAGATGCCTCTGCCTTCACCTCCTACCCATGGATCTGCACAAGGCTTCGTCCCCAAGAGGTGCTTGATGCCCAGGGCTGGGGCTGTCCCAGGGTCCCTGAGCTGCCCCACTCCAGTCTGCGGTGACAGGAGGACCCTCCCTTCCAGGTCTATCCCTGACCCACTAGGTACCCTCCCTAACAATTCCTGGAGAAGTTAAAAGTTAAACACATCCACTTAATAGATATAATTAGAAATTTCCAGCTTCCTGAATGCCATTTCCCCTTCACACTATTGGTTCCACAGGTCACGGCAGCCCCTCAACAAACAGTTTGAAATAAACATATTTATGAATGACACCAAGGTAATGGCAAAGTTGTGACTTGGAATCTAAGCCCATGGGATGCTAGCCTTTCTGTACTCTGCAATTCTCAAAGGACCACAGCAAAGCTTTTTTTATTGCCATAGCACAAGTCTCAAGTCAGTCTGAAATACTCTCATTTAAAAAAAAATCCCATGGTGTATCTAAACAATGAGACTGGAGGTTGAACAAATGTTATACCTTTCCAAAGAAAGAAAAATACTAATACTCAGTGGATATGAAATCAAGGCAGGAGTGTAGGAATAGAAAGCAGTGTCAAAGGAAGTGGTAAGTGGAACAAAACCCTTGATTTTGAGGGGTTTTAATGACATAGTTTAAGGAATAGGCTCCATGCTCCTAATTTCAAGTTTTAAAGACTAACTGTCATGAGAAAACCAGTTGTCAACATAAGTTCCAATTCACCAGCACTGTGTAAAAAGGAATGTGCTGACTTAGGCTTCCCATTTTCACTCTTCTGCATACATAGTTACTTTTTGTGTAGCTGTTCTTGTGTTTAGTAATTGAACATGTCTTCTTTCGACAAGCTGTGAATGAACAATGGGAAAAGACTTTCTAATATCGATGATTAATTTAGCTCCTCACACAATGAATTTATTTTTTCCCTCACTCACACTGACAAAATTGATTTATACCAGTAGAATAAGCACAAATACATGGCTTTGTTTAATCTAACTGTAAGAGACTTAGAGATCATAATTGCTTCAAACACTGTCAAGGCCACAGAAGGAACTTATGATAAGACAAGTCACCACTAGCAGGAACTTGAGATAAGCACAGAAGAGAGGAGCTCGCAACAGGGAGGCGCTGATTCCAGGCCTAGCACAGGTGAGATCTAGTTAACACATTCTGGTTAGTGCGCCTGGACAAAGGGCAGTGGCAGAATGTGAGGGAGGAAACAACTGTTTATCCCAAGTTATGGGAGCATCTGCAGCCACCCCACAGATACTTGGAACTTGGGCTGTATAAAGGTGGCATCTCCAGAAAAACAACTCTTGGACCACAACCACTGTGAAGACGACGGTGAAGAAGGACAAACGGGATGCTGTTGGGTCCATGGGGTGGTGACTATCTTCTGCTTAATCTCTCTCTCTCTGCCTCTTTCTTATTGCTTTCTGTTTCTCTGCCTCACATTTATTATTAAGTAAAATCTGTACTACTGACTTCAGCATATGGTTTTGTTTGCACCTTAGTTTGGGCAGAGGCATCTCTCAATAATCAGATTCTAACACTAACACTTTTAAAGTCCTTCAAGATAAATTTTCTTCTGCTACTTGATTTACTTCATCAGGAAGTAATTCCAGAACTCACCAACTATTCTCCATCACATTATGTGTACTGTAAGTCTATAGTCATCAGAATATTTATTGTTTCTTTAAATCACAGCAAAAGTGCACTGAGAAGTTCAAAGTAAGAACCAGGAATTTATGCTCACAGCTTTCATTTGCAAAACTGCATGGTTGTATTCTAAAGAAACATTTAATAGTACAATTACACAAAATTTCTTAAAAGTGGCTCAGTCTTCAGCTGTAGTAAAGCCCAGTGCTTTACAGACACTGCAACCCACACCAGCTGAAACATTGAAGTAATAGGACTATCTTTAGAAAATCATGCTTTAGATTAGAGCTTATTAATTCATATCAAAAAATTCTATTAAAATCTTAGCTCAATCTGTATTACATTTCCCTCCCTGTCCTAATTAATTCATTATAGTAAGTGAAAGAATTTGGACTTATGAAAATGTACATTTTTCTCCTTCAGTTCACCTTCAAGAAACCTATTGAAATTTTTTGGTCATGTTTCAAGAAGCTTTATAAAAATAAAACCCACATTTTTTTGTGTAATCTTATACAGAGACAAAAGTTTAAGAAGGATGGCAGTTACATTATGAACAATACTTTGCTCTGTCTAGAAAGCCCATACTTTAAATGCCACATCCTAAAACATATGTCTAAGAGAGAGCCTTAAAACAATATTACACTATAATTAAACCAGTGCATACTGAGACTTTTATTGTCACTCCAGCCACTTATTGGCATGTTTTGTTACCTGGTAAAATCTCCATTATGTTTAAAATTTAACAATCACTTCCTAGTTTAAGAGTTATAACATTGTGTTACAGCTATATCTTTTTCAGTGCCTGCTACCTTCTTCTGGCTTTCTGAATTTAAGGGTTACACAAAGACTCGTAGCTGTCTATGAAGAAAATGAAGTCTGGCCTTATGTTGCTGCAAAACTAAGTATGGTATATATTGTGGGTGCTGTGATTTCACCATTTTTTCTGAGCAAGTGTAAAACCCTTGAAATGAAATATGCTTTTTTAATGAATTCCTTGATAAATCGCATGCAAGAGGAAAAAACAAAAACAAAAACAAAAAAACACAAAAAAACCCAAAAAAAACCCCCAAAAACAAAACAAGACAAAAAAAAAAACCACAAAAAAAAAAAACAAAACACACACACACAAAGAAAAAGAAGATAGTTTTAAACTCCCCAGTGGAAAAATGGCTTTAGCCCTATAGCTATTTTTTTACAAATGGACAAAATACATTTAAAATAAAATTGAGGCTCCATTGCATGGGATTATTTCAAGCATAATATCTAGAGAGACCTATGAAGAAGAGAAAGCCTCAAAGATTCCCAAATTGAAGTTTGCAGTAAAAAGCATGAGAACTAGATGGTTGTCCAGCAACATATTAAAAAAAAATAATAAAACAGCTTAAAAAAAAACCAAAAGGGATGCTTTCCTTTCCCAAGCAAGTAAATTTTTGTTTAAGTAATTACTTATTTTCCACCCTAGTCTGGACTTTCTGGCTAACTGAAAGAAATATATCTTTCCAAGGAATACAGGCGACTTGCATGGCTCAGTGTCATGTGAAAAGGGGAGATTTCCTCAGCCCTTAATATGAGGAGATTTCCTCGACCCTTAGTGTTTGATTGGTCTGACAGTGCCCCAGGAAAGGAGAGGCTCGTACCTGACCAGTCTGTCAGTGCCCCTTTAGGGGAACCCTTCACTGAGCACTGCTGCTGGACACATGGAGTTCTGGAGGGCACTTTGACTGACTTATTCAGGGACACACACCAACAGCACAAGTGATGCCCCTTAGCAGGTCTTCCCACTTTATGGCACATTCAGCAGGTCTTACACTTCATTTGAGAATGTTACTCGTTGCCAGGAACTGCCAGCACCCATGAAAGACTCACACATACAGTTTACAGGATAAAATTCTGTATTAATATAAAATTGTGACAGGTTAAGGTTTGAGGATTTCTGGAGAGAGTATCTGACTGCAAGAATGTATTCAAAACAAAATACAGAGAAGCTTTTGTCCCCAGTAAAAATATTGAGCACACACAGAATGTGATTCTAACCCAATAGGTTCTCCCTATGGGGGAGAAAACAAGTTCAGCCTATTACAATTAGGCTAGAATGAACCAACTTTAATGAAGGAAAACAATTTTGCCACAGTTGTTCTCCCAGCAGCAGGATATCTTCTCTTATCTCCCTTGGTGAACAGGTGTTATGCAGTTTATTAGATGCAAAAACTCGTACCATCAAGTTTCTTTCTTTCTTTCCTCCCTGCAAGAATTTCTACAGAGACTGGCCAAGGTATTTCCACTCTGTTCCACCCTCTGTTCCAATCCCCCCAAACCCACTAGCAAGTGTTTATAGTTGCAGATCATGTGTATGAGGAATCATTGTGGGATAGGCTTCAAGCATGCCAAAGCCATTCCATCCAGGGAGTCAAAGCTGCATTTTACCCTATAATTTCCATCCTCTAATCTTACTCCTAGCCATCTCTCCACACTCAGTAAGGACATTCTGATCAAACTAATGTATGAGAAGGAAATCCACATGCCATGTCACTTGGGATGTATATCCTGGGATGAGTACAGGGGCAGTTCCCAGATGGGTAAGGGTGGGGTTGTGAAAGTTAAAGTGCAGCTGGAGCTGAATTTGGTTAGGATTGCAGAGAATAGTAAGAAAAGAATTTTCAGGCATGTTGGTCAGAAAAGGAAGATTGAAGAAAATGCACTCCCCTTGCCATAAGATGGCAGAGCTGGTAACAATCAACACGACAGAGGTACTCATCAATATTTTTTGTCTCAGTTTTCAATAGTAATTTATCTTCCTGAACCCCTCAAGCCCTGAAATTCAAGTGAGGGAGTTGGGGAATGAAGTCTCTTTGATCACAGGATAAGATTCTTCAGGTGGTTTGAGACCACCTAAAGAAATTGAAAATAAATTCCTTGAGACCCAAAAATATGCATCCCAGGGTCCTGAGGGAAACGGCTGGTGTAGCTGCCAAGCAATTTTCCATGATATTTAAACACCATGGTAACATGGAAAAAGGCAAATGTCCTACCCATTTAAAAAAAAAGTAGAAAGGAGGACCCTGGGAGCTGCCTCACTTTGTACAGTAACATCACGAAGAAAATCTTTCTGCAGGATATGTCAAAACATAAGAAAGACAGATTCACCAAGAGCAAATCATGACTGACTAATCTACAGCAGAGTGATGGAGTGACTACACTAAACTAGGCAAAAACTACACTTATCATCTATCTAGACTTCTGTAAGACCCTTGGTATGGGCCTTCACAGCATTATTCCCCCTATATTGAAGAGATATGGGTTTGAGGGATGGACTGTTAGGAAATTGGCTGGATGGCATCTAGCGAGTTACAGTCAACAGTGCAGTATCCAAGTGGGAGCCAGTAGTGGGTGGTGTTCTTTGAGGGCCTGTCCCGTGACCAATACTATTAAATATCTTTACTAATGACATAGACAAAGAGATCAACTGTACCCTTAGCAAGTTTACAGATGTCACCAAAGCTGAGGGGTGCAGTTGATCCATTTGAGGAATCCAAAGGGACCTCAAAAATTTGAGGAGTGGGCCCATGCAAACCTCATGAATGTAGGAAGGCCAAGTGCAAATTCCAGCACTTGAACTGGGGCAATCCCCAGTGTCACGAGATACAAGGGTGCGATTGGATTGAGAGCAGGCCAGTGGAGAAGGAGTTGGGATTACGGATGGACAAACAGTGGATATAAGCTGGTAATGAGCACTTGAAGCCCAAAAAGCCAACTGTATCCAGTTCCACACTAAAAGAAACATGGCCAGCAGGTTGAATGAGGTAATTTAAAAAATTAAATAATTTAGATAAATTTAGTGACTAAATTATTTTGGGGAATATTGCCTGAAAAACAAAAACAAACAAAAAAACCCAGCCAAAAATACTTGTCATTTTAACAAGCTGTTTTTTCACAGGGATGACCAAAAAGTAAATTTTTTTGGATTACACAGGGTTTATTAGTAAAGAGGCAAAAAAATATAGATGCCTATGCTTCTAGCTATCAAAAGTTTTAGTTGTTCACCTAAGTAGAATGCAAGTTTCATGCTGAATCACAACATATTGCTCCTGTGAACTATGTGCTCTCTGTCACATTGTATACACACATATCCAAACATTAATCAGGGAGAAAACTGTACTTGTTAGCAAAAGTTGTCTTAATGGGGAAATATATCCAGAGATCTAGAAGAATACTTGGGTACACAGGAAAATATTGTTTTGCCACTTCTGTATCAATTATATATTTTTGTCCCAATGCTGTTTCAAGAAGTTAACTTGGCATTCTTCTATTTGAACAAAATTTTCAAGTTGTTGTTTATGCATGTTTGCTTGACAAAATTAAACTGCAATTTCTTTTCACATGACATCTTACACATTTACTTGTGCATGCACACACACATGTCCACATAGACGCAGAAATCTGACCAATTGCAGATGTAAAGTATCTGAACTGGGCCAGATCTTCTTTGCCTTTGTCACTGAAGTTTACTAATCTGAAATTCCTTACCTCTGGAGATACTCAGTCAATGCTGAACGATGCTAAGAATTTCCAGATCTGTAACAAAATTTAACAGCTAAAAGGTTATGTTGGCCAAACCCAGAATATGCACTCCTACACAAATAAGATCAGCAATGAAAGAAGCAGACATGAGACTTGTGGTGTGGACTGATGTACATGAAAAGAGAAATACAGTGGAGAAAACTGAACTTCTTTTAAAGCTTCAAGTTTTAAAAAAGCATAATAAAGAGGACAGAATGTACTACAGTTTTTGTCTCAATACAGAGGACTTGTTCTGATTTTTCCCCCCCATTAAGAATATTTGTTTGAAGTACAAAGTTTATGGTTTCGCTCCAACCAGGAAAAGGGGTTTTTTTTCAGTCTAATGCCTCTCAACAGTTTTCCACTCGACAAAAATATGTCTCCTCTGGACAAAAACAATCCTGTCCAAATGTTTGCTGTCTCTACAGCTGCTCAGAACACTTTTAGACATGTAGAAAGAAACTCAGTGAGAAATATGGCAATATCAAAGTGGTGACACTGCAGTCTTCCTTAAAGTAACTGCATGGTGCTCTCACACTAAACACTAATAAAGTAAATACCATGTCTGAAACACAAAAGCTGGAGATAAATAACAGCTTATAAATATTTGATTACTGGACTTATACACTTTTATTTCCAAAACTTTTTGGCAAAAATAGGAAGAGAACTACTCATTTATGATCTCAAATAGTGAAGTTCCAGAAACTTTTTTTTTTTTAACTTTGTTTTTATAAAGAAATAAAATTTGGTATGACAGCTCCATACTAAATGGTTGATTAAAGACAGTAATTTACCTTCCTTCTGTATTTTTCTTTTATTTACCAGACATTGATCAAAAATGCTACTTTCCCTTTTGGCAAGTTGGAATGCTTTAATATAGTCTCAAAAAGAAAATATATATATATGCAGAACTGCATTGAAAAAGTATTGATGCTGAAGGGGGAAAATTTGGTACCATTTGACCTGGGAAAATTCCTGCCATTAAATATGTTTTCATTTACTTTCACTTCTTCTTCCTACAAACCAGACAATGGATAATAAACTTTAGAAATGAGAAATCTCTAGAAGAATTTGATAAGAAAGATATTTCTGAAGCCCTAGGGTTTTTTTGTTTTCTTTGGGTTTTTTGGGGTTTTTTTGGGGGGGAGGTTTGGGTTTTTTTAATCACAGATTGGTAAAGACAAACCATGGACTTAGGCCTTCAATCTTTAACAGAATGTTTGGAATTTACTCTGTGAGACCTCATCTTAAACAAACCATGGGTATTCTTCACGTGATATGGTGTGCAAATTACTTAAGTTTCTAGGAGGAGCACATTTTGACTCATCTCTCAGTTAATCTCCTAAAGTCTCAAAACAGAGAAACCAAATACATTTCTTGGAAGGAAAAGTTTCACTTTGCAAGATTGGCATATCCACTGCTGTACCATCATCATAACATTGTATAACCCTTTCAAGAGACTAACATAAACCTGTTTCTTAAAAGATTTTGACTGAACTTTATAATTTCTGATCATTTCAACCATCCAGCATAGTACATTTCTAAATGTGACAGAAGTATCTGTAGCTCTATGAAAATAAGGTTTCAATTCTTAGGAAGTTCTTTCATATTTGTAAAAATCTGATAATATAACGTCCACTCAAATAATGGTTTTAATGATATATCATATAATGATATATGCCTAGAGCATCACTCTCCTGACAAGTCTACAGTATGATGAAAACATCATATTCTTCCCTCCAACCCATCCTTTCCCTTTCATAAAAGGAAAGCCTTTTGGGCCAATTACTTTCCTGTGGGATAATTCTCAGATATTCTAAGCCTACTGGGCTAACAGCAGCTAATTACATGCAGGTTCATAAGAAACCCACATTTTTTGACCCCAGAAATAATTACATTATAGTGATTAAAAGAAGAAACTATGCCTTGTAAACTCCCACAAGCTGATATATTAAAAAAAATGAGACATGCCAGATTTACGCATTTGGAGGACTAAGATGATTCTATACAACAGTCATACACAATTATGTAAAAGCATACTAGAATTAGTATATCACATTAGTCCTCAAGATTCCACTTTTTAAACACAATTCTTTACCTACCGAACATGGCCCAGAGAAAGAAAAGTAATATATCAAAAATTACAAAGCAAATATTACTATGATCAAAATTTTACATAAATATTTACATATATTTACATTATATAAAACATAAATAAAAAAGAGCCAAATATAATTAATTACGTACTAATATATTAAACTTTTGTTCCAGTATAATTTAAAATGTCTTTATCCATGGAAAAATATTTTGGATTTTAGCCCAATGATAAAGCTCAAAAAACAATAAAAAATAATCCTTTCTCTAAAGAGAAATAGACAAGTTTTCCTTAATTTCATTAACTCCATACTAGTACAATATCTGCTAAGTTGTCTGTAATGTTCAGCAGCACACAGTAGAATTATCAGCTATTCAACAGTCTTTTTTATTAAAGTTACAAATTGGCACATTCACACTCTTTCACAGCACAGCACATTCTCTGTTGCTTTATACCTCATGCAGTGATTGCAGAAGTAAATCAGAGTCAGACAACATCAAACCTGTACATTACTTTTACTTTACACAGATAAAGGACTTCAGAAAATACAAGGCAATGAAATATCAGACATGTTGGGCACAATTTTGTGCTTTTCTAGAATACTTTTCCCCAGTTCTGGACATATAAAGTGTATTCAATCTAGGCCAGACTCCATGGAGGAATATCCCAAGCATGAAAGGGTTATCCTCAACAGAATAACAGCTATATCTTTGCCCCTGTTCTCTCCAGTCTTAACTCCACATGATCAGAGACAAAGGCAAGTATGGCTTTTTTTCTTTATTTCACTGCAGATACATCAAGATTACAAATAAGAATTTATCTGATTTTACCTTGGTTACAGTTGCCGTCAGAAGATCTAAAGAACCTGAAGAATCAGAAAGATTTCTAGGTAATAAAAAAGAGTAAAATTTATATGCAAGACTGCCATTTTCAACAGCAGCAAGAAATCAGCATGGAGCTGGAAGTTATTGTGATTTGCTGGCTTACAACAGCTGTAGTAAAAAAATAGAGGAAATAAATTTGAATTGCATGGAAGATAGCAATATAAAAAGCTTGTTGCAAGTAATTTCTGTTACAGGACATTGACCTTTAAAAAAGCTATAATTTCAAATTACTCAATATTCTTACTGCAGCTGTGGGCGATTATGTTCACTGCAGATAATAAGAAGTACTAATGGTCAACAATGTGTACAGAGCCTAGCAGAATGTATTTGTGAAACATGGAGGAATGAAGTTCAGTAGCCCTACTTGATAAGATTCATAAATAAGATTAGAAAAATTTAAATATGATACAATGGACTATTTCAAGAATCTATGTACATGCAGAAGTTTCAACAGTGTGCATTTTATGCATATTATTTCAAATAATGGTTAAAAATGCATTTTATTAGAATGGACAGAGGAGTTAAAATTTAATAATACATGGCAGAGCATGAAGTAGGTATAAAATAAACCACTGAGATTTTACTCAACACCGAGGAGAGCAAGGAGGATGGGAAGTTAGTGTTATGAAACAGCAGCATCATGGACTACATTTCTTGATTATGATATATGATGTGATATGATGAGATATGATGCAGTATGATATAGTATAATATATAGCATAACATAATACAATACAATTTAATAAACAATAAAGACTAGCTCAATTCAAAAGATAAACAACCTGAGGATAAGGCAAAATCAATTCTTTACAAAATACTTTCAGCTCATTAAAGTGTAGAAAGTGAGTCAAAAATTAAATCATATATGTAAATGTGAAGATTTTATCTTAAAAATATGAAGACATCTCCAACAATTTTTGTGAGAGCTGAGCATCTGTCCTGATTCAGAATTCAGTTTTGAATTTTTGTTTACATTTTTGTTCGTCTTTACTAAATAAAGTATACTATAACATAAAATACTTCTTTTCACTTTGTGAACTCACAAAGTTAGAATAAAAAATGTACTCTTTTTAGTGTCCAGACAGTACTTTTAAATATGATCTATAAACACAAAATATTTTTGTTTGAGTTGCTTTGGTTTTGTTTTTTTTATCTCACTAAAATATAAACAAAACCTTTAGCATCCAAAGATTAATTATATTTGGAGGTTGGAAAACTAGAGTATTGCAGATTCACTTTACCACTTCCAATTCATCAAAATTAATTTAAAAAATCCAAACCAAAACTAAATGACAGGGATTAAGGTTCTCCTATTTCTGACTTTAGAGAACATAATACATACTTTCAGCAAAACTTCATAACAAGTTAACAGACAAATTAGAAACTTATAAATGAAATAAAGTGTCTGCTGAGTTGATGATCTTCATAACATCATCTGTAAATTCACCTATTTAACCCAAGACCTTTTTTACCTATTAGAGAAGTTCAATCCACGTTCAATCTATAGCTGAAAGGTACCACTTACACTTTCTTTTGTACATCACTTTATTAAGTGAAAGTTAACAAATCTAATAGATTCAAAATTCAAGCATTTTATTATCATATTTTGTCCTTACTGTAAGGGCAAAATTACTAGATTTGGAGTAATTGAGGTTTAAACTTTATGAGAAAGTAAAAGGTGAAAATAATTAATGTTTTCATCATATTTACATACATGAAAGCAGTTTCAATTTTCAACAACTGAACAATAAATAATTTTGTTCTTAACAATAAGTATGTAAAAAAAAAACCCATCCCCCTCTCATAAAGTAATAATTAAAATACAAAGTGGACTTTCCTATGCCTAACAAATTGCCCACACTAACATTTTCTTTTTCTGAAAAAGGCACTTTTTTATAGGACAATTTTGTAGCTCCCCTTTTGTAATGATTACTTCTTTACACAGCTGTGAAAGTAGTGCTGAAAGAGGCCCTAAGGTTCAATTTGTTAATCCCTTGTCTTGGGGAATGTTTTACCATTATAGCTGTCATTCTGGGCAGGTGACTGTTTAATTCATTCTTTTAAAATCCTTGCAAGGGAGGATGAAACCCCTTTTAAGGTCTATTCCAGTGCTGTGCTACCTCTTAAGAGAAAAGCTTTCTGAATAGCAGGTCTAAATCTTCGTTTTTGCAGTTTAAGCCCCCTAGTTCCTGTGTCATTCTTTGCAGGCACAGAAAACAGGATATACCTCATGCCTGTTTACAAGACTATGATGTATCAAATTGTTGTTTTCTTTCCCCTGGGACATATGATTCCAGTTGTCTTCATCTATCATACTTCCTGGGTCTTAGAAAATTTTCTTCTTTTGTGATCTCCTGCTAAATATAACTTCTAAGGTGTAACACACCAAACCACTTCTAATACACTTCTATTTGCCTATAAACCTGTTTAAACATGTTTATGATTTGTGGTTTAAGTGCACATGGTTTATGTACTCAAATTAGTTCACAGTTCTTATTGGAATTAATGCTGAACCTCTAAAGCATCAGAGGAGACCTCCATTTGGGTAATCTTGTAAAAGCATGAACATGTGGAAATCAAAACATTTAAATTAGTGGGGTTTGTTCCTTACTCCCTTTTTTTTCCTCAAGCAAGGTGTGAGCTGATGGGTGGGCCTATGTGCGAAGCAGCCAAGGCTGCCCAATGCTGCACACAACTGTTCCAGTTGTCTCCAGCAGCCCCACCACATATGTAATAGAACAAACTTAAAATAGGTCAAATAGGTAATATTTAAATCTATATTCAGAAACAAATCCAATCCATTAAAACTATTGATAAGTTGTGGTGTGTGAAGACCACATGTCTTGACCCGACCTCCTCTTGGAATTTCTATCAGCTGAACACCTCTGGAAGCAGAAGTGATAGCTATATTTGTTCTCTTCCATATATTTTCTCTTCTTGATCTTTTAATTTCCTCTTTTTGGAGTTTTGAGTAATTTATAATTGGGCGGGCTTGCACCTTGCTAAATTGTATCAGGTAAGTTAATGCTTTGTGAAATGTTTCAATTGAATGCTACTCCAATTTTTGCCAAAGTTTCTGATTTTCTGAATTTGCCAGTAATGAGGGTTCTTTTTTGTTTTGACTTCTTGAGAATACCCTGTCATTATTTCTCTTGTGCATCTAACTCAGAGTACAGAAAAAAAACATAAGCCCCTTAAGGAGGCTAATTGAGAAAGTTTTTGGGACCTTACTCACCACTTCTCTGTCTCAAAGATACTTTTGTGATGTCTAGTCAAATGGACTTGATCTCTTCCAAGAAGCTGTTAACCTTCACCAAGCATCCCTGCTTCACAGACCATGATAGCACTGTACAAACAGTTATTAAAATTCAGAATTTGTCAATTCCTGTTCAGGGCATTCCACCTTACAAGCAGAATTGAAGAGAACATCACTGCTCCGTGTGTTTTGAGTACCACATGTCTGACGTTTGATACTTTCCAGATCACCCTGGCATGAGTAGCTGGGGTGAGCTTAGATAATCATTTCACAACATCCAGAATATGAGGAAACAACAAACAATCCTAGATGACAAAGGAGATACAGCAAGAAGGGGCCTCCATTCATCTTTAGTAGTTCCCAAATGCTGTTCTTCCCAGCTTTCTTCTAGTGGTCCTGTGTATCTCAGACACAGCTCTATTTAATGGCACTCCAAACTTCTCTCTAACTACAATGGCATTTAATACATTCTGTAGTTGCAAGTCAAAGGGTGGGACAAGGGCATTCCTCCTGGTATATGAAGTCACTGTCTTCCAGCTTCAATATTGATGGTAGTTTCCACTTCCCAGATTTACAGATGCACACTTTTCATGTCCCTTGTCTGCAGGGAAAAGTTCAGGTTCTTGAAGCTGCAAGGTCTTACAGTAAATCCAATTGTTCTTTCTCACCCTCTCTGATGCTGCATTATATAATGACCTCCTCCCCACAACTCTTTCATGATAGCTTCTCAAGAACTGTATGCCTCCTGCAGACTAGACCATACATCCCAGCATCATCAACAAGTCTTAGGCAATTCCTACCACCTGAGGCTTGCAGAGCTCATGTTGCTTGTGAAACTCTGAGTCCCAATGTTCAGCTGGAAAGGGAAAGTTACTCCAGCAGTGCCCATAGACTGTTTCCTGAGGTGTATGATCACCATATCTCAGGGTGTAAGGGTTGGATGCAAAAAACTTATTAGTCCTGCTCTCCTCCTCATACTCTTCTGCACAAACTGCTGTGCTTCAGAAACTGTGCTCTAGACCTGGCTCTTAGGTTTATCCATATACATGGGTTAAAAGTATGAAGTTTCTCCATAAGCATGTGTTAAAAAGGTGCTTGAGCCTTCTTAAAGTCTGCAGGTCCCAAAGGCTTCAGACACACCATGATCAAGGACAGCTGTGAGAATCTTTACAAGCTGCTTGAGCTATCCCTATGTTTAGTTTTACTTAGACACATAACACTGTTAAATCCCTAAGTGTCACATCTACATATCTTTAAAATATGTCCAGAGATGCTGACTTAACTACTTCCCTGGACAGCCTGGTCCAATGCTTGAAAACCCTTCCTGTGAAGAAATACTTCCTAATACCTAATCTAAACCTCCCCTGATGCAACTTGAGGTCATTTCCTCCCATCTTATCTCTTGCTGCTTGGGTCAAGAGACCAATATTCACCTTGCTGTACCCTCCTTTAAGGTAGCTGTAGAGAGCTTTAAGCTCTCCTCTGAGCCTTCTTTTCTCTAAACTAAACAACCTCCCTTCCTTCAGCCACTTCTCAGCAGGAGGACCCACGAGACCCCTCTGATTCTTCAGGAGTTCAGAGTCAGGAGTTCACAGGTACCAGGACAAGAAGGTCAAGATGATCTCAAGATGATCAAGAAGATTCCAGAGTCTGCTGGGCAAACTCACACATCATCTGGCTATCCCAGCAATCTGGTCTGTATCAAAATTATATACTCTTGGAGGAACAAGGTTTGGGACAAAACCCAAGGACTGTGACACTTTGATTGTGTAAAATATCCTGTACATCATTTCCAGTATCAAGAGTATTATCTTTCTCAACTAGAACTGGTTCCAAACATATCCTGTTTCCATGTTTGGTAAAGGAACATTCATATTTCTGTGTTAAATTAATATAAAGGCATAAAGTATATTAGTTCCTTGAGGGATATAGCCTGTCCTGTGATTTTTCTTGAGATGGAGGAAGAGACTACAAATGGAAATGGAAAGAATTCTATTTCAAGGTAAAATAATGCCTTTCTGAGAACTTCATTATGAGAAAAATAGGTAACCCTATTGCAGCTCTCAATCTGCCAAGAAGTTACCCCTTAGTTTGTGCACTGTGTAGATCAGCAAGCAAAAGGACCACAGTCCTCCCCAATAATTAAGACATGACTTAGAATTCTCAAGAACCTTACATATATCTGTATCTAAGGCTTCCTGTGCACCTTGATGCAGAATTACATAACTACCTTTAAAAACTCTTTAGTCTCTGCATGCCTAAATTTTGCATATCTGTAGGATGTAAGAATTTCTTGCAAGAAAGATGCAATTATAGTAATAGCAAATGTGAGGATGTTTAACATCAATAACTTTATACATAGAAAGCTGAAATATTTCAGTGGCAAGATGACTAATTTGCCTAAAATTGTTATAGTACAACTGCTCTCCCTGTTATAGAGGATATGCTGTTATGCAAACCCCAGTTATTGCCTGTGATTTGTTTAACTAAGATACAATAAGATATTCTTAAGGCATTTTGCTTTTTCTTTCCCCAGATCTGGCATTGTAGAGGGAAAATAACCTAATGCACATTTAAATTAATGCAGTATAAAATAGAGCAATTTAATATTTAATATGTTAAATTTAAGAAAGCATCTATTAGCTAAAATTGAATGCTGCCCAATTAGTATTTTAATTTCCCTGTTCTCAACCTATAAAACTCCTTTTTGTTTTTTTCCAAAACCAGCAAAACCAGCAAATTGGAAGAAAACGCCCCCAGCCTTTTTGTGGGACAAGAGCAAAAGGGATGAGATTACTTAATTACTTTCTCTGGTTCTTTTTTTTTTTTTTTTTCCCCAAATCATTTGTTGTCTAATGATTCTGAGAAAGAACAAGACCAAAAGAAATACTACCCTTTCACAGTAAATCTGCTGTATACCTACAAGCTGTGCTGTGGTTATACACGTGGCAATGCATCAGCAGAATTTCCTAGGAAGTCTAAATTAGAAGGTTCATGCCATCAACCTTGCCATGCAGCACCTAAAGAGAAGCTGGGTGCAAGGCTGAAAAATGCCACCAGTGATACCTAGGCTTCAGGGTTAGAGGAAAAAAAAAAGTTACAAAATATTTGCAACATTTTTCAAAACCAGTTCTCCATTTAGATATCCATAGTATCAGAAATCAGCATTTTGGACTTACCAACTTCCACACACTATTTAATAGTAGTACAGATGGAACAGTGTCAAGGACACAAACATTTAGGTTTGGCTAAATATTCCAAATTGGGACAATTATCTAAATTTATGGCACCTTCTCCAGGGTCTTCCTATTCTCTGTCCCTCCCAGATGTATTTCCTCTGCTTCTCAGTTCCAACAAAGTCAATAACAAAACGTGGGTTTCCTCCCACTTTCATTTCTGCATCCCATTAACTATTTTACCTCCTGCAATGTGAGGCTCAAGGAATAGTAAAATTTGTAGCTGTGGAAGATGTGATGTAAGCAGCAGCAAAAGTTACAGAATTTGATAGATATGTCTTTTCTATTTTTGGTTTTGTGTCTCATTTCAGACATTATGGATGGATGTGAAAAATAGATATCAAGCAATGATGGGAAACAGTCATTGACAGCCACCTGCAGCATCGCATTACAACACAAGATGAAAAAGCTGATGAAGAAGTCTGCCAGGAGCTGGCATGGAATTGACATTAGAAACTTACTATGCTCCTGCTCATTTGCCAGGTTTTCCCTGGCCTCAAAGCTATCGGCAATTCTGTCACATACCTGAAATGAGATTTCAACAACTTCACAAGAAATTCAATCTGGGTAACTACGTTAGCACGCAAATCTCTTCTCTTTTAGATAGCAAGACAGGCCTAGACACCGTTTGACTTCTTAGAACTTGAACTCCTTGCTTCAATAGAAGTGAGGCCAGACCTTCTGAACCCACCATTATGAAACTCTATTAGTAAGATTTAATTATCTAAAATAGAATTGAAATTTTGGCTGTCTTTGAGATATACTACTTACAGCAAATTGTCACTATGTTAAAAGCACCTACAGCTATATACTCAACATCAGAATGGCTGGATTTGAATAATTCAAAAATATAAATAAGTTTCTCCAGATGAAAACACATTTTCTCACCACAGACAAAGGCAGCATGACTAACTAAGTTGATACAGAATGTCAGACACTGACAAACCTTAAGAACACACAATGCCACAAAAAAGCAAATACCAGCATTTCTAGAGATTTTAGGTACATGACTTTCAAGAGTCCTGCATTGATATTAATGAAGCTATCCCTTTGCAATATAAGTAATACCTATATGTTTTTATTTTTAACTTTTTTATTGAATCTATGCCTACTTCAGAAAATGTGGTGCAACATTTCTATACTAGAATGCAAAACTTCAGTGTGTGGGCATATTTGCTCCTTCTCATAACTAAACCTACCTATGCTCTTCTTCATCTATAAATGTGTAGTCTTTCTCCAGGTAAAATAATATTTACAGAATAAATGGATATCAGAAATAAATAATAGAAAATATATTCCTCAGTCTTATATGAGAAATATTTTGAAGTTCCAGAAAATGACTTTACAACAGGCACAAGAAATAAGTGATTTTACAATACTCACCAAAAAAAAAAAAAAAAAGTGAAATTAAAACTTAAATTTAAATTAAAAATTAAAACTCTTCTAGAAATCTCTGTAATATACCAAATACTTTCAAATATACCAGTGGAAAGAAAAATTAGATAATCCAGAAAATTCAGAAGATTTATTACTCTTGTAAGAAACTACTTTGAATCTACCTTTAACTCAGAGTAATCCCAAAGAAAGGAAGACAGGAGTAGAACTTAGTATGTGTCAAATTATTTGATCTACCATCTACCACACAATACAGACAAAATAAGTAGAAAATAGGAATGACAGAAAGCACACCTATAAGGGTAAGGCTACAAAAGAAAGATTCTCTCACATTTCCTGTAAATAGCACATTCAGAGCTGCTCTGTTAGGCAATTTAAACAAAATAAGTTATATCAATAAAAAATCATGCCAGTGCCTGCAATATCATTTTAATGTAACCACAATATAAATCAATATAGTGCAAGCTAAGGTCTCAAGCAAGCCCCTGACATCTCTTTTTTTCATTGCAACAGAATGAGGAAATAACACACACCTTGATTATGATCTTCTTTACATGACAGTAAATCAGGAGCCATTGAAATCAATAGATAGGCTTCTGATTTATAAACTCTGTGCACGTGTTGTAAATGGAGTGGTACACTTCACTTGTAAGAGAGAAGCAACAGTATGCTTTATTAAAACAGTGAGTTAATGAAAAAATCAATGTTAAATTCAACAGTGATTTAATTAGATTTGATGGCAAGGCACACGTGATTATGTACTGTAGAGGGGACAAGGTCAGACGATGCTCCCAGGGAGACCCTGAGTCATGAGGTTCAGAAGGAACCTCCTGGAGTTCCAAATTCCTTCTCAGAGAGGAGTCTAGGTGCTTCCTAATCCTACTCCTAGATTTAGTCAATGGTTTATGTCTAAAAGATTATATGTGCATAAATAATGTTTTCTATCACTCAGATAAGATTTCAAAGTTAACACACTATCAATCACTTACCGAGGACCTGTTGTGGCAAGGAATCTTTCAACCCTAAGGATTAACCTGGAGAGCTGTCGCTGCTCGGGGGAGATCCCAGCATGCAGCCCCTGCCATGCAGGAGAGATCAATGGGCCCTGAGCTATCTGCTGCTTATGGAGTAAGATGATTGATTTATTAGTGATATCTACACGCCAGCCAAGCATCAGGGTTACTGTTCCAAACAGCCTTAGCTACCATGTTGTCATCCCTCCCCCAAAGTCCATCCCCATGGTGGATGCAGCCATCACAGCCCCTGCTGGTAGTTGTGGACTAAGTAGGTGAAGCCTGCTGTCACAGCATGAGTTTGTTCTAGTCTTCATTCACACTAAGGGGTGAAAATC
The DNA here is from genome assembly GCF_971803275.1 of Cyanistes caeruleus. Taxonomy (NCBI): domain Eukaryota; kingdom Metazoa; phylum Chordata; class Aves; order Passeriformes; family Paridae; genus Cyanistes; species Cyanistes caeruleus. The sequence goes on along the minus strand of NC_141701.1, from coordinate 79,809,122 downwards.
ATTTGATTAAACATTTTTTTCTGTGCACATTAGCTAATCTTTTCCTATGGTTTATATAATGTGGGTTTCTTTTTTTCTCCGCAGTCATATGTTAGCTTATGCAATTTTAAAAAAAAAGTATTTTCACAGCATCAAGCTTGACATGAGACTTGAAATAGATTGTTTTCTTTGAGGAGTCTATAGACAACACAGAATTATTTACACTAACTTGTATTTACTTTAAAAAAAAATATAAAGAAAGGAAAAGAAAGAACTTTGTATTCCTCAAAAGAGAAAAGGTTCATGTAATGATGTGTATATATATTTTGTGCAGTGACAATAATCTCTGTGTTCACCCACAAGAACAAATACTTCCAGGATTCACAACCCAGAGTAAAGGTGAGTGTGGACTATGTGCTCAGACCCTGATTATCTTTTCATCAAAAAACAAAACAGTCCAAATATTGCTTTAAGATGTATTTGGTGACAAGGACTCCAGCAGAGGTGTCGTTGTGCATGGAAACTACGAGAGCTAATGTCTGTGTAACTTTCCTAAAACTGTGAAGATAGTACCAGAGACAATCTCTCCTTTAGTAGGCATAAGGAAGAGTCAGACAAAGTTGAAGCTTTTATTTTTGTGCAGCACGCACCTGAATCCCTTGATCTATGTGTGTGAAAACATTTTTAAAAACCCTAAACAACAGCATTACTTGAACCTTAGTAACAGCAAAATTTAGTTAGTGTCAGTCAGGAAGAGGAACTTGCATTATGCAAAAGGAAAAAAATCTTTTCAGAACTTCCTAGAAAGAGTTCTACTTCTCAGTGAATTTTCTTCAATAGAATGGCAAATCTGAATAAACTCATGACAGAATTTAAATTCTTCTCAGCAATAAAGGAGATAAAGTAACCGTGTTGAGTTACATGAGATACCAAGAAGATTAGAGAAGTGGAAAGTACAATTATTTCATTTGCAGTCAGCTAATTCGGACATTTCACATGGCTCTGAAACTCACTGCAGAGATGTACTGCAATTGCAAGGCTACATAAAAGCTGAAAGCTGCCAGGAGACATCTCTTTGTCTAGAAGTCTGAGAGACTTCAGTGAACTTATGTCTACATCCATATATTTTTTTCGGTATTTCAGTCGCCATGGAACTGGATATTATGGAAAATAAGAGAACTATTAAATTTCAGAATAATGGTGTCAGTAGTCACTTATATGAATGTGTATTGATGACATTCTTATGGATGCTCTGTTCTTTGTCTTTAACAAAACTGACTTTATTTTATAAAATAACTTAATTCTTATCAGAAGGAATAATTTATTAACAGCAGCCAGAAAATATATGCTAATATCAAATTGTTGATTGAGAGCTTTGGACATTTTAACACATATACTGAAAAGATATTTTGGTCTCACCCTAAAAGCAGGAAAACAAACTTGTGCCTTTCATCTAAAAAAAACCCCAAAAACCCAAAAGAGTCCTTCATGTTTTCATGTGCTTCAGTTTTCAAAGATAAGGCACACCAGCACTAGTATTCTCAGGCAGATGATACTCTTTTCCCACAGTTAGAACAGGAAAAGGAAAAAATAAGCTTAACATGAAATTATATTTGTAACTAAATATTTATTCTGAATTCACCAATCTTCCATGTGAATGCTAAAAGTTTTGCTTCACTTTATTTTGAAAAATATTTTAGATTCCAGAAATCCAGTTTGGTGAAAAATAGTCTATTGTCTTCATCATCCTAGTTTGATAAAGGATGATATTTCTTATCCAACTGTCTTAGTTACTTGTTATCAAAAATTATAAAATACAAAAATGACCCCGTGCTGGTACTGTCAGGTGCAGCGATAAAGGTATTGCAATGAAGCAAAAGCTAAAGAAATCTGCATTAGACAAAATCATGTTCTCAGAAAAACCTTTGTGTCTTTTGTTCTTGTATGTTTATTACTCAAGATCTTCATGAATGATATTGGAAAAGAAAGGCATATAGGAAAGGTCCAGTTGAGCGCTATGTTATGGAGATTTTTTTGGGGGGGTGGTCTTCTTGTCATTTTAAATTTTCTTAGACATTTCTGCAAAACATGGTACCTTTATTGATTCATGTACATAAACTTTCCAATCACCTTATGTAAAAGTACATAACAAATAGTGATGGCTGAGAAAAAAGATTATCAAAATTAAATAAATTAGACTTTTCCTTAGGATTTGGTTTTTTTTTTAATGAGTGGGCAGCTGCTTACATCACAAGGTGAAAAAAATACTCTTACCTCCTTCAACAGTGGTCTAAAACTGACACAAATACTGTAAAACCTGAATAAAATCTTCATAATTAGGACTGCATATGCAGATTTATTGCTTCCAGTGTATCTGACAGTCTCTACAGTGACAGCTGAAAGAAGCCAAAGCAAAAGGAAAAATAAGAGTAAAAAGATGCACACAGGTTACCAGAAACATTTCTCAGGATTGCTCAACATCAGGAGAACACAGTATGTTTCTAGATGCATTTTCAAGATTAAAGCATCAAGTGCCTTAAGTGAGTACTTCAATCCTGGAAGAAATATGTAAATCCATGTAGAGAGGATCACAACACTGCAGGGAAGACCAAGTCCAGATTTTTATAAACAAGGATTTATATTATCTGCATACATCTGTAAGAGATTAATTTCATATATAAATCATATTAAAAGAGAGAAAAAAATGGTTTTGGAAAGTCAGACAAAAAACTATAATTAAACCTAGGATTAAGAATAAAACAAATGATATCATACGTATGAGAATACAATTTATCCTGAGCCTGGAATCATCTTCCATTCTTCGTTTCTAACATATCTAAAGAGTTAGCCCCAGTGTCTCACACTACATTGAAGCTGCAGTTACCAATTGAGGGAAAAGAAACAGCTGAATCATTCACCTGAGCCATGACATAATAGGATAGTAACTGGCACAGGTAAAGAGCAAACCATACAGTCAATATGTGGGCTGGCAATTTGATGGCATTTTATAAACACCAAATCGTATTCAAAAATTAAAAAAACATAAGCAGTTTAGTAGAAGGTGTTGCTGTTTGTTGATTAATTAATTCCCACTGAACCCCTAGAAATCTGCCAGCCTTACAGTATACATTCACTGTTACACATGATACCTTCAAATATGAAAATACAAGGTTTTCTTGGATAAGAGCACTTGTCAATTAGTCAGAGTGGGAACAATTTTAAAGTAGGAGGAATTACAGCTTTCAACATCTACATGGAAAGACAGTTGCAATTACTTATAATAAGACAGTGACAGCAAAAAATCCCTTCACTAAGCAACCCAGAACAGCCTGTTTTAAGAAGCAATGATATGCAATATGTTGAACTGGAGGACAAGCAGAAATAGAATTCCTCAAAGATAAAATATTATGAAGTTTAGTTAGTAAATGAATGATTGCATATAATAGATCAACAAAATAGTATTCACAAATACGAATTCTGGACTACCAACTTTGTTCCTCTCTTCTTGTGCATGCAACCTTGTGGGTGATGTATGTATTTTATGAGACATTACACACACAGGCAAGAAAAAATTCTTAGAAAGAAAAAAAATACAAAACAAAACAACAGCTTTTCAGTTGTCTGTGACATGTTTCTATTTATACTTCTTTGATATTTGGATTGAATAAAACAGATCTGCAATATGAAATTAATGAATATAAAATATGCACAAGTGCTGGATGCCTCTACCATGTAAATGGGGAGTCTAAATGGCAATCACTTATTTTGTTTGGTGTTAGACATGGGCCATAAAGTGAGAGCACTTATTGAGAACACTTTCCCTTCCAGTGGACTGGCTAAAAAGTTAGAAACAACCTTTATACAGACTTTTGTGTAAGGAGAGATGAAGGATGAACTAGGAGGCTTTTCACAGATTCAATTGACCGCTTGGGGTTAGACATGCAAATTGATATAAAATGGTCTAAACAGAGCAAAGCAGAGCTCTTGCATTTGTTGAGACTGAGTATAGTATATTTTCTGAATCCATTTACTCCAACAACTACTTTGCCAGTCATCCTTCACATTTCAAGCTCATCCTGACATGACACAGGTGCCTTGAGCTGCTCCAGTTCCCAGAGAGAAGGTGTCTGGGAGGAGGTTTGCCTGAGGCCTAGACCCTCTGCAGCAGGAGAAGCCATACAAGGAGTGGATTAAGTCACTTGGGTTTTTTAGCCTGGAGGAGAAGAGACTGAGGGAAGACCTTATGCTGGTCTGGATGCCCACCATCCAAAAGTGGAAGTGTTGGGGCAGGCACTATTGTGTTCTCCCTGGTGCCCAGTGGCAGGACGCAAGGAAATGGCATGGGGGTGTGTCAGGGAAGGGTTAGCTTCAAATGGTCCTTCAACCAGAGAGTGACTGGACATTGGACAAGGCTCCCTAAGGAAAAGGCACAGCACTGAGCCTGAAAGAGCTCAAGAAGCATTAGGACAATACTCTGACACATGGTGTGACTCTTAGGGTGGTTCTGTACAGGGCCAGGAGCTGGACTCAACCATTCTTGTGGGTCCCATTCAACTCATGATAGTCTTTGATTCTGTAAAATACCTTTTGAAACAAACACCTCCACCAAGATTTCCCAGTTACTTTTGCATATGTGCTACACTACAGTTTAAATATGAAAATATTATCTATTTCCCAGGTTATAGATTACATACAGTTTATTTCACATTCCTATGATATAAACTTTGCACAGAATAGCCAAATACAAGAACACATGGAGGAAGCAAATATTAATCTGTAAAACATTATGAAGGAAATCCTTTAGATAACCTATATTCCGAAAAGGAGTGTTGTCTATAACTCCTTAAGTATGTACAATAAACTATGCAAGTGACTGAAAAATCAATTACCTCCTCACGATTTATCAATGCAACATCTTCAAATCCCAAAAAAGGAACTGCTAACAAATAAGGGGTCAGAAAAGGACAGATATTACCTAGAGAATGATTCCCTTTTATTTTGCTCAAAATTCTGTTTACAGGCAAAGAGAGAGTGCAACTCTATGTATTTATGTATGTATGCATGTATGTATGTATGTATGTATGTATGTATCTATCTATCTATCTATCTATCTATCTATCTATCTAATCTGTCCTTAATGTATTTCAAATGTTTTGAAAGTGTTGGTCCACTCTTTCACAGAAGTACAGAAAAAAAGAAAACATTACTATACTTCTATGCTGAAAGAATCTCAATATCAATAATTATACAGTTAAAATTGCAATACAGACTTTCCATTTCTATCCTTGTTTTCTGCTGTTCTTACGGTTCTTCTCCTCATCTCAGTCTTGATACTGGTATTGTAGCCAGCTGAAAGATGTTTTTTTAATATATGTTTATACATTTGTCTTTCCTCACTGTTTTACAGCACTGTGTTTCATCCAAATTTACTATATATAGCAGATTTTACATGTCAGATACTATTTCTGTGTTCTCTTTGTTGCCCCTAAAATGAGTTGTGCCAGCCCCAGGTCTGCATTTCTTTTGCTGACCACTAGTGATTTGTTGGTAGATGTGGGATCTCCAGTGTCAGCTTGTGTACCCTCTCTCCTCATCGCATGCTTCTACTCCTCCACATCACATCTTGTGTCTCCACTTCTCAGGGCCTCTACAGTCATAACAAGCCTGCATTTTTCTATACTACATTATTGAGTTAGAGTTGTAAGAATCTTATTTTGGGTAGATAGCAGTAACATGGAGTTCTTCTATATAAAATTGTGGTGGCAACTTACAAGGTTAAAATTTTAAAAAATACAGGAAATTTGTCATAGACACTCAGAACACTGAAAAAAAAAAACAAAAACCAAACCTGGCTGTTGTCACAGCTAAATCTAGTAAAACAAAGCTACAGTCAGTTCAAACAAAGTTCAGACAGAACAAGGAGAGGTCTCAGCCCTGAGGCCTTTCAGATACAGTGCAGAGTTTATAGCCTTTACTCCCAATGACAGTGCCACATTACAGGAATACATGACTTCCCTTTCTATGATATATTAGAGCAAAAGAAAAGACTCACACAGGGCTCCTGTTTTGGATCTCTTTATGTTTCTGGATTTTTTTTAGGTAGAAGGATCACATGGAGAAATACTTTGATATTTTGGCTTTTCATGACCAATAATTTAACAAGACCAGATTAACGTTTCCAATTTTATTAAAGGAGAAAGCTGTGATTTTTCCATTTTACACTAATGTTACTTTAATATATCTGACCAATTAAAGACAAAAATGTTAAGGATTTTGCTTTTTTTATTCTCTGCTCTTTACCTCTGCAGAAAAAATGGCTACAGTTTAAAAAAAATAAAAAATAAACTCCTATGATAGCTGATCTCCCCATTTATTTATTATTTTTATGATAAATTAGGGCACACATTTCCTGCATGTTTGTTTTTTAGTTGTTGCTTTGTTGCTTTTTTTAAAATAGAAATTTAATAAAATTAAGGTAATATATTTTTGTATGTGCTGTCAAAATACTTGTATTACCTGAAAATTAGCTTTTTACTGACTGAAAAATGAAGGAGGATCCCCAAACTCTGTGGAACCTATCTATTTCTTTTATTCAACAGAACAAAACTACATTTTAACTACATTTGCCTTCAAAAGAAATTTAATATTTGGTTCCTTTTTAGTAGACCATCAGAAGAGTTGAAACCCACAGGACTGTCTACAAAATTTAGGCTAGAATGTAATTTCAAATTCTGAAGGTCCATCCATTGAACAGTTAGAATCATCAAGCTCTGAAGCAAGTTGTGTTGCTTTGTGCCTGCTTTCACCCAGGAGCCCTCACCCCAACACATAATGGAACTCCCATTAGAGATTTCCTGAGATCTGAGAGAGTGAAGCTAAAGAGAATATTACAGTGTGAGAAAAAGTACAAGTCAAAACAGAAGCAGCCTTTTAAAATCCCTTTATACTAGTCCAATAATGGATTTGTTGCATGAGCAAATGTATACAAATGCACAAGCAGATAAAATTACAATAAGGAGACACAATTCACCATGGCTTTTGGTCAAGAATATTCTGCAGTGGTGTACCATTTAGCTCATGATTTTGGCAAACAACTGAGACATTTGAAAATGACCTTTTGGTTTTACAACTGGTCTGTCATAGGGATTAAGGGTTGCACTCTCAAACTGATACCTCAGAAACCCTCATAATGCCAAAATATATGTTTCTTGATTGTACTTTCAAAACTGTTAAGTTTATCTGTGAATCACTGACATTAGATGTTCATTGATTTTGGATATATAATAAGGCTTGTAGCAGTCGAACAAAGGCTGCTTCAATTTTTCAGCTATTGGGAAGGGAGCTGAATTTGATTGTTTGGGGTGGAGGGTTTAGTCTTGGTTAATGAAGAGAGAAAGCTTTTATTGTCTTTTCACTGGTGTGGAATAGCATTCCTTTCAACATACTGTACGAGCAATGAAAAAGGCATTAACAAAGAGGGGAATCTCACATACATGTCTGTGGACAGAAGGCATAATGAAAAGCCTAGAAGAAATGAATCATAATGATTTTTCCACAGGAAGTATCTTCCACTAAAGTCTAATCACCCATTTAATATTACAAGAGATCTTATGGTATGGTGAATGATGTCTAATGAATAGTGATGAGATTCACCTCATTAATGACCTTAGCAGGTAAACTGATTTTTAAGCAGAATTGTTATCTTGAGAGATTGATTAAATTGATTCAAATTGCAACTGGCTACATAGTAATTTGGTACACATTTTCTTGCAAGAAGTGTGGACTGAATCAATTTTCAGAGCTGTAATGGCAACAGCAACAAATTTTGATTGTTCTTTGCTCATTTCTAGATAATTCTCTAAAAAAGTTATCGCTCAAGAGGCTTCTTTTTGATGTAAAAATAAAGTCAGAAGAGGCTGGAGTTTATTTAACAGTAGTTTTGGGAGGGTTTCCTCCATAGGATTGTTTGAGATCTGTGGTATGAAAGGATGCTCAGATGTCTCAGATTCTTCAAAAAAAAAACCAAAAAAGAGCTGATAAAAATATTTATATTTTTTCCTGGAAAATAACTGTTCCTACCTACTCAAATTTTTAAAATCCAATTAAAATTCAATATATTCTTTTCTGAATACTAGGATTTAAAAACAAAAAACCAAAACTACAAACTTACATTGTATCCATATTCATCAGATCTCTCATCATTTGTTTTGTTCTGACGTTTTTCCTGGCATGAAAATGCAGTATCAAATCCAGGTTTTTTAGCCTTCCCTGTAGTCTTTTGGAGGCTCTACATTCAACAAACTTTTCAATGCTGGACTGGTACTCAAAAGGTATAATATTTTAATCTTATTATTTTGCCACTCAGAATAGTTTTTCTGGAAAAAAGAATGAAGAACACAAAACCAAGCCTCCTTTACAATAAATATCTCCACTGATTCAAAGCATTTAATATGCCATAAAATTGGAAAGACAATAAATAGCAATTTTTTCCTCTAAAAAATATACAGCCATGTTCAGTAAAATCAATTATTTGAGGGGGTTATGTCCATATTATTTTTTTTCTTTTGATGAATGATAGAAAGTCTATGGCTTTGTAGGACTGATTTCCAAAGGATAAAGAATTAAAGCTGTAAAATATGCTGAATTTGCCAATAACCTCACTACAAAATATAAACAATTCCTGTTTGGCCTTCAACAGACAGCTGAAAGGGTACCTTGGAAATTTAATCTGCAGAAATTCCAGCTAACATACCACCGATTCTGGTCCTGTTGCCAAGAAACCGTTCTTTTCTGTCTCCCTTGGTGCTAATCTCTACTTTTAGCACTGTTCCCCTATTCTCATTAGTCATGCAATGCTTCTTTTAAATGCTGAAGCCAGTGCTGAACATTTTGCCAATCCGTATATCTGGCAATCTTGAAAATGTGCACAGTATCTGTGCACAGCCTGTGCATTGACAACCAGGTTAGAGCAAGTTGAAACCAAGTGCACTAATGCACAGATGCTTGTATCTACATGTTAAATAATTGTTTGTTTAAGAATTTTTTTTTTTTTTTTTTTAAATGGAACAATTTATATTTCCAAAGAGAAATGCCAAAAGAATCACAATAACTGAACCTATTCCAGGACAGCTGGAATATTGCCTTCAAGTGTACTTAATTCTGCGCAAGATGTGAGTAAGCAAGGTAACAAGTCATTGTTAATTCTGTAGCTGAAAGTAATTCAGTCTATTTTACATTTGATAAGAGTAACAGTATAGCTCAAATAATATGATAGATATTTCAGAAGTAAAGAATTGTATTTGGCAGTAGATGTAAGTAAAGATCATGTCAGTAGAGAGTGTCTCAAAAAAAATTCTTCTAAATTAAAAATCCGAAGCAAAAAACACATTTAAATGACAAAAAAAAATACATCAAATTACTATTTTAGTTCACTACATTGCACATTTACATGGATCCTCATCCAACAACATTATGAAGCAAAACATTCCATATTTTAAGAGTACAAGTATAAAGGTATAGGTAGAAATGTAAAAACTTTAAGATGAGCTTAATTTATATTACAATGGGTAGATTGTAAGTGTCAGATTCCTATTTTGAAGCTTAAGACAATACATCCTTCAATTTGAACTGAGATGCATTTTAATTCAAATTTAAGTATTTTCAATCAATATTTCATAAATAATTTTATGCACTTATTCAGCTCCTTAAATCACTACTGAAATGTAACCATGCCTACAAAATGAAAATCAGTGCTGCCAGTATCAGTTCCATGTGAACCTCATGGTGTTCTGTAGGTTTTTTTTCAAGTTTTGGTTATTCTCAGCTCTGACTTTTAAAAGAATTCATGAGTTCAGAAAAAAAGCTTGCTAATGTAAATGCTAGTGGCTGAGAAAGGAAGAAAATACATTATGGTCTCTATTCCAAATCTTTGAATCTGTGTGGAGGATGATAACAAGTAACATACCAATGGTCTAGAGAAGTGTTAAGATTACACTTCTGACAGTTTTCTAGAACAGAATGCAATAATGATTTTCCTTACTCTCTTCCATGTCTTTTCAAAGAAAAACAGTGTTCCAGTTGTGAATATCGATCACAATATTTTTTTTAAAACAGCCATTTGAAAGACACTGTGCAGAGACATATTGTGTCCCTTTGTTTTATTTAGTTTTGTAATCAGCGAGCATTGTAAATTCCAGAGCACTTTATCAATGACCCACTGTCTGTATGTTTGTTAGAGTGAAAGCAGATCTAGAAGAGGTTATTTTTGCTCATTACATAGTGTTTTTTTTCTAAACAGGAGACTAATTAAATCCTTAAATAGGGCAAGACTTGCAATGAAATCTGAGTTGAAACTTAAAAGTGACAAAGAAAAATTAAAAATTCTCCTTACATTAATGAAGTTATTGAAAGTATTTCATTAGTTGCCAGGCAAATGTATTGTTAGTGCTGCATTTACCACAGATCATTGTTCTGGCTACCATGTCAGCAGCATTAGCCATTTTAACATGTTAGCTGCCTGCCAAATTTCCCTGCTGTAGCACAATTTAACATCCTGAGAATATTAATTATTCATATGCGTATTTGTCAAAGAATAGCTTTTCAGTTTTTCTTTTGGTCTTCCAAAAAAAGTGGATCCATCACATTCCTAATGCAAAACAATCTTAGGAACAGCAAAATGGTGATCACTGCTCTGCTGGTGACTGTTCTGCTAGCAGAACACAGATGGCAGGAAATGCCATCCAGTAGCTCCAGTTTACTGGGTAATTTGAATAAAAGAACAATTCAGGCTGAAATGGATTTCAGGAGATTTGTAGTTCAGCTTCCTGCTCAAAACAAGAGGTCAGACCAGGTTGCTCTGGGTTTTGTCTAGTTGGGTTTTGGAAACCTTGAAGGACAGAAACTACAAGGCCTCTTTACAGACTTTTCTACTGCTTGGCTCAGGGTGAGAAAGTTTTCTTTATATGCTGAGTAAAACTCATGTGTCACCTTATGTTCATCAACTCATCTTCCTACCCTGTACTGCTGAAAGAGCCTGTTTCATCTTCTTGCTAACCTCCTCTCAGGTAGGAGAGCTGTACAAGCTGTACTGGGTTGTCCTGAAGCTGTCACTTTCCAGGCTGAACAAGACTGTTCTCTCACCTTCTCCTCATAGGCCAGGTCCTCCAGTTAAGACTAATTTGGCCCTCCACTGATCTTTCTCCAGTTGGTCACTGTCTTTCTATACCAGAGGACCTCAAAACCGAGCAGAGTATCCAGATAGGATCTCATAAATACTGAGCAGAGAGGGAAAGTCCCTTCCTTCCGTATCATGGCTTTGTCACCATGAATATGTCCTGGGGCCATTTTCACAGCTGGGGCACACTGCTTGCTTATAATCAGTTTGTGTCTGTCAGGGCTCACAGGTCTTTTCCCGCAAGGAATCCTCTAATTAGGCCCCAGCCTGTGGGATTGCACTGGTGCTGCCTGCCCAGGGACAGCCCTTGATATTTGTCATTGTTGCATTTCAAGACTTTTTTGCCCATTCCTATAGTCTGACTAGGTCCCTCTGGATGACAGCTCTTATTTCCTGCATATTGACTCACCCGGCTGAAGCATTATCACCTACAAAATTGGTGAAAATATCCTCCATTAGCTCCTCCAGATCATTGATAAAGTACTTAAACAGGTCAGGTCACAATTTAAATCCCTGCTATGCTCCATTTCTTACAGACCTCCACCACTTGTCACCGGTCTCCAGGTAGATTATGATGCATTAAACACAACATTCTGAGCTCAGATACGGAGCTAGTGCTTAGCCAGCTAAAATGTCTGCCTATTCAGAGATAGGAGGACTCAGTATCAAAAACTTTTCTGAAGTCAATTTAGTTAACATTCATTATCATTATCAGTAGATAATTACTACATACTCTAGATAAACTCATCTAGGCTCTCTTTCATACAAAACTTGGACCAGATGATCCATCTATTCCTTGGGCAAGATCTATCCATTCCTTGGACAAGGTGAAGAGTGTTTGTTTAATGCCCCAGATACAGATTCTGCTACTCTCTCAGTACTTTCAGCTTCACAACCACTTCACTTTCATGGGCACTACTGTAAAAGCTGTCATTAGACATCCCATTTACTCTAACAACATTGTAGTTTTGGGACTACTCATGGAGCTTTTGATCTTTCTGCATGTTTCTTAGGCTTTATTCATATTTTGTACACAGACTTAAGGCTGGTGTCTTATCACCATTTATTTCTTTAGATGTCTCTGCTCCCCATTCCATTCATGGTTACCACATTTATCTGCTTTTTGTATTCACCTTCTTTGTTCAAAGCTCTCCTCAGCAGGTTGGTCATCCTACTGGCAAAGACACTCCCATTCCACTTTAACAGGTGAATCCTGTCTATTCCCAGCACTACAGGATCCCCATAAAGACAGGAAGTCTGCACACTAAGCATGGATTTCCATCCCTTGCAAGGAGTTTCCCCACTGTCTCCTGATGTTTATACTTGGTGCAGACCAGCGGTTTAAGCTCATAATTGGCTCTGATATGTGATGAGACGTGGCTTTCTGCCCTTTGCCTGCTACCAGGATGCCTTCAGTCAGGAGCTAATGGCCTCAGCCTTACAGCTTGGATTCAATTGAGCAGAAACATCATGCAGCAAGGGTTTCAGCCTTGTCTACATAAGAGAAGATTTTATCAATCGTTGACCTCCCCTGGTGCTTCACAGTCTGATTAGGTCCACCCACAGCCCCTTCACACAGGAGCAGCCCCTCAGCCAATACACACATTTGCCAGGCAAGGAAGGACACCCTTGCGGCCCACTCCACCCATGGTGAGGGACCATAGGCAGACCCATAGCTGGGGAGTTGCATCCACCAAGTGGCCTCTTGGCCAGCTTTGGGTTCAGGCCTTTGGTTTGCCAGGAGGGTTGCTCCAGTATCATGTGGTGTGGCATCACCATTGCTAAGCTGTTCCCTCAGTTCCAGTGGTGTTTTTCATCTCTTCTGGATCAATTCTGCCATTTGCATTCAGAGCTGTGGTCCAAGGTCTGGCAGCTGTATAGCTGTCCTCCTGGCATAGTTGGAAGAGGATCTTGATACTCCCTGACCCCTAATCTGAAGTGAGCTAGAGATAAACAGCATTATCTCAATGAAATGAAGGAGACTACAGACTGTAAGAGATTAGGATCAATATTTTTGGAATGTAGATAAGGTAAAACAGTAGATAACCATGCTTATCCCACTCATTTGCTGCTTACAAGAATTCATCAGCCTAGCCTGAAATAAGTATTCATGCCAGGCTTATAACCAATTAAGCTCTCTGGTAGCATTGCTTTTATACAAAGGATGTAGGATAAGGGCCCCTATTGAGCTCAAAGAAAAATTAAAATGTGTATCACATTATATTTATATTAAAATAGTTTGTACATTTTGCCTGAGAGGGACAGCTATCTCTCTACAAGAAAGGTATAATTGCAGGGGATGCATCTCCACAGGACTTCCACAATGAAATTGGAAGGTTATTTATAGTAAAGAATAAATGACTACATGGTGTGGCAATGGCAAAATATTACTGAGAATTAGAGAAATAAAACATGACTTCTGAAGATGAAAGGTAAAAATGAATAAAAGAATTTACAATAGATAAAATACGGGAGGCCAGAAAAATGATGGCATGTAGTTATTGTGAATAAAATGGTAACTGTAGGAAAAGTGCAAAACTGACAACTAGATACTGAAGTGCTGAGGGTATCAGCAATAGATTTTTCTCAATAGATTAGCAACTCCCACACACAATTTTTCATGGGATAACAATTCAAAAAGGACAGTCAAGCTCCTTCCTTTTCAAAAGTTTAACCTCTAAAAAGAGCCAGAAGTTGCAAAGCTAAATTAGCTTTTTTCTCACAATAGAATCTCAGTAATGTATAAAAAAAGCCTTCATCTTAAAATGGACAAAAATACATTATAATGCAAAACATAATGCCTCTGCTTTATTTCAAGGAGTCTGTCTTTACCAGTGTTTAAGGGGAACAAAGAGATAATCTAAATTATTATCTTTATCCGTATCATACATATGTGTCTTCCAGCTAGGAGCAGCCTCAGCTTGTAGATCCCACTGCTGTTCTTAACAGCTAGGAGGCTGTAAGGATTCAATTGGGTTTTACCCCCTGAAAACATTCATCAAACTCTACCACACACTTTTCAACATCTCACATTTGCACCAACAAATTGAGGAAAGTGACCCTGTAGGAGATCTGAATATTATAAAGTAAAACATTCCCTTCAAATTTGCTTGCCAAGGTTCACAGGCATGAATACTACCATGTCCAAGAACTCTACCTGAACCTCACAGCAAAGGCAAATTTTTGGACCTCTCTAGTCCAACCTGTATTTTGTAGTTTCCTCCTTTTTGGTTGGCTATCTTGTTGCATTTGGACATGCCTATTGCAGCTTCGAGGTGCTCACAGTCATCACAGTCTTCTGTCCGTCCTCTCTTACTTTTCAGAGTCATTTGAATTTCTCTATTTTTCTTGCCTAGAGACAGAGGGAATAATAGAGTGAGGGCTCCAGCTCCAGTCCTCTCTCTTCCCACTGATATCTTAGGATAACCTGTGTCTGAAAGTCTGACCTTAATTTTCATCACATGGAGGCAGTCTTGTGTTTTCCATGAGTGTTTCAGCGTTATGTGTCAGCTTGTGATCTTGATGACCTGATGATTTAAGCATTGTGTCCTGCTGCCTTTCTTAGCCATGCTTCCCTTTTTCTGTTGCTTCTACACCCAAGCATACTCCTTCAATCTCCACACACAGTAGATTTTACATTTTTATTACAATTCTGTGAATCACACAAAAAATATGCTTGATAAAAGCGAGTTATTGATAGAGCTCCTCACTGTAGATAAATGTAGGAGACTAACTTCCAGCTTTATTTATAAAATTGATAAAATGCATGTGAGCAGAATTAAAACCTGCAAGAAAACAGGACCTCCAGTTTTCCAAATCTTCTCCCCCTGTTTTGCAAAAGGGTTGATTTGGAAACAATATTCAGAGAATATATGCAATGAAAGTTAGTAATACATGATATTTGAACATATGAATAAATGAGATAGATTTACATTGCTTCAAATTGTTATAAGAAAATGTTGCCAAATAATGGCTGATGATACAAAGTGCTTCTGGGGATGCAGGCAGGCCACCATTTACAGCCTTTCCAGTTGTGAAACATGGGGTTTCATACATGACAACTTTGCAGATCTCACTATAGGGGAAAGCATTTATCAGTGAGAAATTTTTTAATATTTTTTGTTCATTTAACATTATCAGCGAAAGAATTTCCCCATTAACAGGCAAAATTAGGATACAGCTTGACAGTTGAGGCAGTGTTAAAACAGAGTAAGTGGTTGATTTGCTAGGCCATACCAGCCATCAGACACATTTAATTTTATACCAGGTCAAAGTTACTGTGAATAGCGTCTCAAGCTTGAGACCAATATTTGGTAAAAATACAAAGCTCCATGAAGGACATGTTGCAAAACCAAAATGTTGATAGACATTGACTACCACAATCTGAAATTCTTCCCTACTCTCCTTTATCCCCTAAATCTAAATCACAAGATTTTTCCTATGATCATGGTATTGAACTTGATGAAGGATGATAAGTCCTTGGACCTAACTACTCTTTCCTTTGGTTTCATTAGATTTCAGTTCTAAAAGAGTTTTACAGAATTTTTTTTTCTCTAAAAGCAAAATAAAACAAAAAAGATACTCTCTTACATGTAGTAAAGTTTTTGTTCAGTGTCAAAAAGGAACCATGGAATTGAGCATTGACCTAAGAAACAGCTGCTGTACCTCTCAGTGATGTGAAGGTGGTTCTGTTCTGCATGCAGCCATATGAGTTACCTTCTACTGCTGCTTACCATGCCATGTTAGGTTTTCATGTGCAGCATCATAAGGCTGCAGCATCTGGTATTTGTCTCTTGCACAGAGCCAAAGCCAAGAACAAACTGTGACTTATAGGAATGTACCTTTTAACCTTGAACAGATTCTGTTACCATGAATTGAAAGAGCGTAGTCAGAAGATGCATTTCACAGCTAGGAGTTTCTGAGAACACGGTGAAGGGGTTTCACCTGACATCTGTTTTCTGGACACTGACTGTCACAGCTACTGCTGTCACTCGGCTGTTTCCTTCATCTTGCAGGGGATTTCAGCAAGACAGTAGAAATGACAGAAGGAATCAGCTGGAGTCTAGTTAAGTTTAAACAGAGTCAGCAGCATCTGTTAGAATACCTTTGGAACAAAGGTCTGATTTCTAGCTCAAACTTCAAAAAAAATTCACAAGCTTTTAGACGTGCTTCTGAAAAAATGTAACATTTAATTCAAGGTCATGCTGAAGAGAATGGATGAAGTAAGGCTTTCAGGGACCGGTTCCTAATACTTCTTTACATATGAGTAACTTAAATGCTAGATAAAGTCTGTTGCTAGAAATTCAAAAGAGTAGTACAGAATTTGATGGGTACGATATATTTAAAATGTACCAAAAAAAATCCTCTCTAAAAGAAGAAGCAGAATTATGGTAGAGCATATTCTTTTTGTCCCAAATATATCAGCAACCAACCATAAAGCTTTGGCCCAGAGACTAGTCAATGTTCTGAACAGAGCATTAAAAATGTGTGTAGTAACTGGGAAGAATTAAGTATTAAACAGTGCCAGAATATGGTAACATTAAAATAAGAGAGAACAAAGAAGGAAAAAATGTCTCCAGGATTATCACTTTACTCAGGTTAGTACTTTAACTCCCTTTGAGATTCATATTCTAAAATCTGATCTCAGAATTAGATTTTGATAGCCTTTTCTAAAGACTATTCTCTTTTTTAAAGCTTAGAAAAGGTTGTTGAACTTCTCTGTTCAAACATAGAAAACACTCAAGCTCAGCCCCCATCTTACCCATGAGAATTCGTAACTTCATCTCCTCCCTCAGTGAGTAGGATTTTGGTTAACGTGTGGCTACAGCCCACAAACCCTCTTCTCCATTTCTCTGGCATTCTTTGAATGCTGATTGCACTGGTGTATTAATTATTAACAAATAATAATAATAATATTATATGAAAAAAAACCCCAAAAAACTTCTGTAAATAAAATGCTGATGTGATGAGACAAAGGCTTTAAAGGAGTTTTTTTAGATCCAGGCAAAAATCAGAAAACTCAGGTTACTTACCTTTATCTGCTTTATTTCTCCAAATTTATAATGGAATTGTCTATACTGTCAAACTCAATGACTTTTTCCAAAATATGCACCTTAAAGTTGATGAGAGGAAGTATGAGTACAAAGCAGTGGGAATCACATTATTTAACACAGTGAAAGTCTCCCATTCACTTTCTTCTTCACACTTTTGGTACCCTTCATTAAACCTTGAGCTGAACATGATGATTCAGCCTGTTTACACCTAACTGATCATCCAGATACTCAATCAGAGCAATATTTAAAAAGACTGTATTGTCAATCTGCATTTTCTTAGTCCTTATTACCCCAGCAGCAGGAGTTATTTTTTTTTTCTGTTTGCTTCTCTTTCCTGCAATTTTATTTGAATACTTTTTTCTTTTCCTATTCTATTATAATACTTCATCCAGTAAAGAGCATTACAGCCATCCTCTCCTTTAACTCCAGTATTTCTACATGTAGGAAAAATACCTTATCTATCAGAGGATAAAACTATAGCAAATGTATTATCTTTTTATGTGTTACTGTATATGAGCTTATCGGAAGGAAAGTGCAAGCTTATAAAATTCTAAGCAAAAAAAGTATTCTAACTCATCACAATTTTGAGCAATCTTACCTATGAACTAACAATGAATACATAAAATATCAACCCACAGGGTAACTCCTTCAAGGTTATAAGGGCTTGAAACTTACAGCCAATGAACACCTTTGCAACCACAGTTGTCATGACAGAGTAAATACACTGATTGAATTCCATTGCATCTCACAGTCAGAAATATTGAGAAAATCCAGGGAATAGTTGCTAAAATAATAAGCTGTAACACCTAAAACTAGGAGACAATATGTACTGAAGCAGAACAAAGAAAAAAAATAAAAAAATATTAGCTTTTCTGTCCCAGAGTTATCACAGCTCCCACTTAAATACCCACATCTTAAAAACATAACTTACACTGTAAACTACTTTAAGATCTGTTTATGGTACCTTTCAGCTGTCAGTTATTCCTGAGCAAATGACAATGACTAGGTGATGTGTATTTACAGTATGCACAGCAAACCAAAATATAATGTCTATAGGAGCAAAAAAAATTTCAGAAAACATGAAGGAAATGTTATGTTAGGGAACACTACTGACCTTTTCCTGTAGCAATATGTTTTAACTTATTATACCTGTAAGTTACCAGTAATGGATAAGATTGGCAGTCTAAGCAAGATGGAGAAAAAATGTTTTTTGTAACACTGGCAATAAAGTGTAGAGGAAGTTTGCATAGAAACAGCAACACCATGGAAATATTATGGTTATAAATACCCTTAGAAAATGTGTTTTATTTATAAAATTAAGCAAAGCAAAGACAAGCAAAAATTGCATTTGGTTCCATATTAATTTATTACCTTTGAATTCATGTTATCAGGTTCTTTACTTTGGTGAATAGAGATGGTCATCTTTAAGCAATAAATGTAAATGTGTTTGGCATGCTACTTATAGCCACAAGTGATGCAAAGCAGAAAGAAACTTAAATGACTATAATAAATTCAAAACTCAGACCTGAACTTTGAACTTTTAAAAGCATCGACACAGATTCAAAAGCATATTTGTCTCCAATTTTTTTTATATTTACATTTATATTTACATTTGAACATGGATTTCCTCTTCCATGTTGATTTGTTACAAAGATTGAATTGGTAGAATTTTTTTTTATTTTTTTTTTTGTGACAAACAAGAATATAGCAATCATATTGGATCATGCAAGAGAAGGTATATGTAAGGTTTTGTTCACTGAGAAAGAAATAATTAATTTAAACAATTTATTATATTTGGCATATGTGGTAAGGTTTTGGTAGCAGGAGGGTGGGAGGGACTGCATGGGTGGCATCTGAGAGAAGATTCCAGAAGATTTTTCCCATGTTGCACACTTCAATACTGGAGTTTCAGCAGAGTCCAAGAAGGACCTGCCTCTGGCCAAAGCTGAGCCAAAAGTGGTTGACAGTGGTTCCACCTCAGTGACAGCATATTTAGGGAAGTGTAAAAAATGCTGCGCAACAGCAGCTGAGGAAAAGGATTGAGAATATGTGAGAGAAACAAATCTGCAGGATCAAGACTGTGATGAGACAAGCTGTCCCCTTGCAGCCCACTGAGGACCATGGTGGAGAGGGTATCCACTCTGCAGGCCACTGGGGAATCACTGATGGAGCAGGTGGATACGCCCTGAGGAAAGCTACAGACCGGGGAGGCCCACGCAGGAGCAGACTCCTAGCAGGATCAGGGGTCCCATGGGGGACTCACACTGGAATAATCTTTTCCTGAGGGACTGCACCACATGGAAAGGACACATCCCAGAGCAGTTCTTGTAGAATTGGAGCCTTGGGAAACATGCACTTTGGAGCCATTCATGAAGGATTGTATCCCACAGGTGGGAATCCACACTAGAGCTGCAGAGCTGTGTGTGAGGAGGAAGGAGTGGGAAAGACAGCGCAGCACTTTATGAACTGACCAAAAATCCTATTTCCCATACACCTGCACCACTCAGGGGAAGAAAGTAGTAGAGTTAGAAGTGAAATTGAGCCGAGTAAGAAGGGAGGAGCAAGGTGAAAGTGTTTTAAATTTTATTTCTACTATCTCACTCTGTTACAATTAATTTGCAACAAATTATTTTTCCCCAAGGTGAGTCTGTTTTCTGTGATGGTATTGGTAAGTGGTTTCCCCATCCTTTTCTTGACCCATGATTTTTCAGTGTATTTTCTCCCCTGTCCTCTTGATGGAAGGGGAATAGTACAGTGGCTTGGTGGGAACCTGGCACCAGCCAAGGTCAATTCACCGCCTTTATCTAGAACAAAATATTTAGTATATATCTTTAAAATGTACTAATTAATCTCTTATATGTATGTGCATTTCTAGAGCACTTGTATTGTTTACTATGGAGGTATTTTTGTTTGTTTAAGGAGTTTGGTTTTTTGTGTCTTCTTTATTATTGATAACTTCTACAATTTCAAATGGTCAGTTCTTCCTTTCTTTGCCAAATTTCTGGGAGATTTAAATAATTACTTGGTGTAGGATTCACTTAATTTTTAGATTGAAACTGAATCACAGAATTCAACAGAATGACTAAGTTGTAAGAGACCTTCAAGACCGAGTCCAGCCCAGCCCTAACACTCCAATTAAACCATGGTATATCCAGTGTTTTTTTAAACACTTCCAGGGATGGTGACTCCACCACCTCCCCGGGCAGACCATTCCAATACTTTATCACCTTTCTGTAAGAAACTTTTTCCTAATATCCAACCAATATTTCCCTTGGCACAGCTTGAGACTGTGTCCTCTCATTCTGTCAGCTGCTGCCTGGAGAAAGAGACCAACCCCACCTGATCACAGCCACCTTTCAGGGAGTTGTAGAGAGTGATAAGGTCACCCCTGAGTCTCCTTTTCTCCAGCCTAAACAATCCCAGCTCCCTCAGCTGTTCCTCACAGGGTTTGTGTTCCAAACCCCTCACCAGCCTCGTTGCCTCCTCTGGACGTGCTCAAGAGTCTCAAAGTCCTTCCCAAACTGAGGGCCCAGAACTGGACACAGCACTCCAGGTGTGGCCTCACCAGTGCCAAGTACAGTACAATGACCTCCCTGCTCCTGCTGGCCACACTATTCCTGATCCAGGCCAGGGGCCATTGGCCTTCTTGGCCACCAGGGCACACTGCTGGCTCATGTTCAGCTGCTGTCACCAGTACCCCCAGGTCCCTTTCCTTATGCTTTATTCCTCTATTTTCAATACTTATATAAGTGCCATGAAGACCCAAAGTTCCTGGTATCTAAAAAAGTCCCACTATAAACCATAATAAACCATAATAAATATTTTTTTTTCTGAATAATTCAGACATACCTGCAAATGTTAAATGCACAATACCTGTCAATAACTACCAGATATGTGGTGATACAGTAGCACATCAAAAGCATAAAGTAAATTGTCAGATTTCTCAGAAAAAAATTGTTGGTTCTATCCTTTATACCATCATTTAATGCCAGCTGCAATTTTAAAGTCTATATGATAAGAAACCTGGCAAAAAGTCATCAGATAATATTTGTCAAAGAATTTGCAGACCAGTTTACCTTATTAGCTTGATCAATGGATCCTCAAGCTCAGGAGGAATAATGGTTTTCCATTCTTAAATAATGCAAGCATACTTCAGTGGTAATTAAAGACAACATGTTCATTGTCACCAACAGTGAAAAACAGACAAATATAAGCATTTTCAAAACAAAGACACTTTTGTGAACATTATTTATAGTACAGACAAATTTTTAAAGCTTCAAAACCAAGAACATGTGGGGAAAACAGAATCCTTTCTTCTCAGGTTAAATTAAATTCACTTCTTTTATACGACCTAATTTTGCAAAAACAACATTTCAAAGACTGATTTTGTCTTATTTCAAGGCCAAGAAAATTTTTCCAAGAAAAAATCTGGGGCATTTCCAAGTTTATCCCATCCACTGTTTTTGATGAAAATCTAGGATTTCTAGCAGTTTGCTTTTCACACCCTTTCCAGCCTCATTCACAGCAAGTTTGACTCATAGAAAGTGTTTGTTTCTTCGGAACCATGAATACAAATGAAGAAAATCATAAAAAAATATAAAATAAGAAAAAGCTTGAAATAAAGCGCACAAATATCATGTGCAACTGCTTCAGTCTCCATTTTTAATCCCTATGAGACTTTGTCATCAAGATTGTATTTTCCAATTTGTATGAAGGCAGTAGGTCTTAGAGTGAACAAATGTTCAGCAACAGAAAGGAGCAGTTTATGGCAGAAGACTTACCTCCATGAGCCCAGCTGCTAGATAAGAAGTGCAGCACAAGATAAACCCTACAAGCAACTAGAAAAGCATTCTAATCATATATATAAAATATATATGATTAGAATATATACTATATAATGTATAATCTAAAATACAATATGTACTATATAATATGTAATATGTAATTAATATATGATATATGATATATGATATATGATATATGATATATGATATATATAACTTAATGTAATATTAAGATATAAGATATAATGTTTAATACATAATATATTGCATACGTATTTATATATTATATATATAACAATAAATAATATATATAACAATATATATTTCTGAACAGAAACTCTTTTTTTGAGTGAAAAATCTTCCATGGAAGATGCCATGAGAGTCATATTTTCTGAGTTTTTTCTCTATTCAATGAGCCACACCTTATGCTCAAAAGTAAAGCTGTGTTCATCCCATTTTGCAAAGTTTGGTGTCTGGTATACACAGGAGATTCTTCTTGGAAATTGCCATGGAAAAATTCCTATTGGCACCTTGGTTATATGAATGCAACAGTACAATATCCGGACTCAACTTGCCTTCACTGCTTCTGTGACCCTTCTGGGTCTGTCAGCAATGGAGAAAAAATATTATGCCTTCTCAAACACAATGAAATCTCTGATTTGGATTAAAAAAATTCAATTCAAACTTCATTATGATGTCTTTAATCCATTAAAAAAGTGCAAAGGATGACACTTTCTTATTCTTATACAGAATTCAAAAGTCTCTCCTTTATACAACTTAAATTGATTTTTACTGTTCACAATCTTTAAAAGCAGCCTGTTATTCAAACAGACACACAAAGTGAATAATCATGTAAAGTTTTAACATATGAGATTCCCTGTTGAAGTGTACTGAAGTTCTACTGGAAGTCAATTTAAGGGAAGCAAAACCAAATAACATCCTAAGAACAAAGCCTGTTTTTTATCCCCAAAATTTTATCTTTTGCCAAAATCTCTTAGGAGGGGTTATAATTTGTGAGGGAGTAGCTCAAAGGGACTGAAAATGTCTTCAGAGGAACAGAATTTACTAGAAATCGGTTATTTGGTTCGTTTATCCTGTGACTTTTATTTTTGTAATGTAAAATTGTTGTTCTTATACCATATATGCATATTTTACGCACAACATATTTCTAGAATTGCAAAAATCAGATAAGGAAATTAAATAAAACCTGCATTTATTTCTAGCCATAAATTTACAACACTAAGGTGTCTCCCACAAAATGAAGATAAAGTTCATAATAGCTAAGCAGTGAAGGTAAAATAGGTTATTTTTAATATGAAAGAATACAATGTGGTACAATTTCTAATTCCACTGTACATCACTAAATGCTATGCTTTACTCCTGTGGTGTAAAAGTACCAAGGACAAGAAACAATATATTAAAATATTTATTTAGAACATCACAATATAAGTATTCAATGTTTATTGTGCTGAAATGTATCATAGCAATTAAATGAGAAAAGCATTTTGGTTAGTGAAATATTTGGTTTAGCATAGCTGAGATTTTGTTTATTCACCTCAGGCCTATGAAATTTTAAGCATTAAGATATATTAGAATATTTATGTAATGATAATGTTCATTCTATCCTTTGTTTGGAACCATTCCACAAAAAAGTTGCTAGAACTAACTGCTTTCAGCAGCAAATAGTAAGAAATTTATTTTTCAGTTTAAAACAAAATCTATAAATTGTGACTCAATGATAACATACCACAGCAGTTTTTTCCCTGTGAAAGTTATACATGCTAGTTTTCCAATGTTTGAAGTATTCTTTTAGCAACACTCATGCCAATTTAAAAGTTTAATTTTTCCATTTTATTTCTTTATCCTACTGTGTCAAATATATGCAGTTTTAATTTTTAATTTTCACTTAGTCCATGTTAATTAAACATAAAATAATCAGACCTATCAATGGGAAAAAGCCTCAAACAAGAGCTTTCTCATGAAAGTGTCTCCTTAAAACTTTCTTCTTGTTAATATGAATATATTCAGTTTTGCTTTTGTGTTTCAAGAAAGAGAAGTGCATTACTTTAGGCAATCATCTCTTAATTTATTTTCATACACAACTGAAAAACAAGGTTTGCAATGCTTGTTATGGAGCTGTGTTCCATGATAAAGTAAAAGAGGTGTTAATCGATTCTGATTGATACAAAACTAAAATTATAAGATGTGTCACTTTAGATAGTCCCTGAGGCCTCAAAAACAAGGGCAAACAGTTTTCTTAAATGAGCTTCTACAGTCCTGTGAATAGGAATGTGTCATGCAGATACCTGCAGTTTCCAAACAGCAAAATGTTCATCAGAAATAACAAATTAATTTTAGGTGAAACTAAGAATCAGATAAAGGAAGGTTTGTGAGTGCACTCATGGCAGCTGACAACACTTGCTCTCCCTCCAGCCTGTACCCTTTCAGTCATCTCACCTTTTCTCAGGTATTGTTTTATCTTTAGGACTTCACCTGCATTACCAAGCAATTTGGAATGAAAGAAGATTGGTAAATCAAAACAGTAGAGAGTGATGCTCCTCATACCTTAACTAAGCGAGCCTTAGGAAGATTAGGAGTAGTCCCTTGACGAAAGAGCCTCATTTTTCACACATGCAATGCTGCTTATAACACCAAAACAGCCATGCTGGAAGGATATATTTTCTCCCTCAACTGATGCCACCATTTCTGAGAAGCATCACACTTGCCTTTCACATCTTCCTGAAGAAAGATAGTAATTATTGTCCCTACCATCATTGCTCTTTTAAAATTCTTACTTGTAAAATGCTCCTACTTCCATTTTTGCTATTTTCTACGTGAAACTGTGGCAACAGCTGTCCAGTCCTTACAGAGATATCTTCAGTTTCCAGGAAAAGATCACATTCTGCCCAAGTCTTTAGATTTCACCTGGATTTCCATGCCTTGAGGAAATGGCTGTATCTGTGTTCTCAGCTGCCTATAATCCCTTTTTGCATACAGAAGCCTCCACAGATAAAAAATATTTCACTTTTAACCTAGTAACTAAATATTTCTTGTTTTCCCAAGACCTTTGAAAAGCTGCACCATATACCTTATGTTAAAACACTTAACTTCACAGCCTTAATTACAAATTTTATAAATTTATTAAAAAGCCCTGTGTTTATAAATTTCCTTCCTTTCCCTCTCTGCTTTGATTGTCTCACAACTTAGAAAAATTAGCTCCTCTGCTGCTGATGGCCCTCTACAGACCCTTGTTTTCTCCCTGACATCTGCTTCAAGAATAGGTGGCAAGCATATACAAACAAATAAAACACCTTAACTACTTCATGGTTCCTAGGATTTTCTAAGTGGGCCTAATCTCTTTCTGTGTATTGCAGCATGTAAAAATCCATTAAAATTAAGTATTTCATTACAGTTTTTTTTCCTTCTCCTGCAAGCAACATCATGCAGGCATTTATACTTTATAATCAGACAAGAATCAGAATATATTCAATTGATAAGGACTTTTTAATTTCTAAATGAGATTCAGCTGGCCAATGAGAATAGTTCACTATTCTGAGCTCGATTTGCAAGTTATATTTTGTTTAGAAAGTGAATTAGTTAGACTTAGGCTTAGAAGAGAGATTGCTTTCCTGGTAAACCTCTGAATCTGGGGAATCCAGGGTGCATATTTGTGCAACAGGAGCAGTGAGGGAGTCAAAGCAGGGATCTTGCAGCAGAAATAGAGAAAGTGCAGTGGTGGACAGGGAGCAGCCCAGCCAGACCTATGAGGGAATGGACAGAAGTCTTCATATCTTCATGGAGATCAGGATCAATTGGATAAAGTTTCTTCTAACTCAAAAAAGACAGCAAGAAATTTAATCTGGAGTTAAAGGGTCTTCTGATTCAGTTATTTAGAATGTTAAGTATGATAGTTTCTATTTAAATATAACCCAAACTCTCAAATAAAGATTATTTGTCTGATGCCTTCTTTTGGGAGGCAGCAATAAAGGAAACTTCTCAACAAACTCACTCCAAAGGAGCTCCTGTTACTCTAGTGCTCATGGAGTATTGTAGGAAAGTGAGCACCTAACAGGAAAAAAATATTCTATGGTCTGTTCTAGAATTTCCAGTAGAATTTTCCACTTTGGAGATTTCTGAAAATACAAGATAGCCAGGTATCAATGGAAAATTTTTCCACTTGTGCAAGAGCATTTATATGACATCTGCTCCCTTGATACTTTCTTCTTACTGTAGTGCACTGAGAAAGTCATGCATTTCTTCTTTTTAATTACCTTCTGAGCCTAGTATAGCCCCTTTACAGAGCAGAGCTGGATATAATGAAATATGTAGCAGAGACTCAATGAATTAATAACAATAATCTGGATATATTTATGTGTAATCTATTTCCATTACAGATATATGTCATCCTTCTGACAAAGCTGATCACAAACATTCAGTTGGGCAATTATGGTCTTCGATATTCATGTCTGTAAGGAAAGCAGAATTTTATAGAGCAAATTTTAATTTTTAAAAATAATTCTACACGCAAATATTTTAATTTTCTTATTTGTCTGTATGCTTGTTTTGTAACTGCACCCTGCTGTTCTTACAACTGATGTGATGTCATAGCATGTCTTCCATAGCAGAATATTTTTTTACATTTTTTTATGGAACCTGGAAAACATCTAAGTTTTTCCTAGCTGGTGATATCCTTTAAAAAAAACCCAAAAAAACAAAAGCTCATTTAATAGCTTTCAGTACTTCATAAAACAGAGTAAAATCACAGCAGTAGAAATAACTGGAATCAAAAAGAAAAGCATTCTAGAAATGTCAAGTTTGAATGAATGCAAGGCATTTAAAGAACATTATTTCTAATATTTTCATTACAAAGAAATAAAACATAATGTAAATATTACCAGGTCACAAATGATTACCCAATACACTTCCTGAGTCACCTTGAACTGTAGAGAATGATCTACCCATAAAGGTTAACTTCAAAAAGCATAAGATCCTTTAGAAGATAAAACTAAGAAAGTAAAAAATTTCTGAAAAATTACCAGCTCTTCAAAGTTATAGCACTGAAAGTATAAGTATTTAAACAGAAAAATGTAAAAAGTTTAGTTGGAGATCAGCTTAGATAAACTACAAGTTCTTTATTGGCCTCAAATAGAAGAAGGGAGTGTTTAGAAACCAAAAGTTAGGAGAGATTACTGAAGAGAAAAATAAAGCCTAAGGATATAAGAAAAAAATTGAAAGGTCAAGACACAAATGAGATGCAATTAGCAAAAGGCGTAAGAATGACAAGAAATCAGTTTCTAAGTATAAGAGGAAGACCAAAGAAGGCATTGTTCTGCAACTAATCAAGAAGGAATGCTATGCACAGATAACACAGAGAAGGATGAAGCTTTTAATGATTTTTTTTTTTTTTTTCACCAATCTGCAGTAAAAACATCCATTAAGGAGAAGTGCCTAGCATAATTAATATCAGCAACAAAAGGAGATCTCAATATGGAATAGGAAAGACAGGAGTTGCAAGCACTTAGATAACTTAAATCAATGTGATCTGATGAACTTCATCCTAGGATACTGGCTGATGTAATCAAAAAACCCTTAGTGGTTATCTTTGAAAACTCTTGGAAGGCAGCTGTGGTACCAAATGATTTGAAGAAATAAAAATCCCTGTTTATAAAAGAAGAGAAAATAAGAAGCTGGAGAATTATATAGCAGTGAGTCTGACTTCATTCCTCAGATTAAAACCAGATATTTTTAAAATTAAAAAAAAAAAAGCCAACTACTACTTTTGAACACTGTGAAGATAATAAGTAGATGACTGAGAGCCTACATGGGTTTTTCAAGAACAAATCCAATCAAGCCAAGCTGTGTTCCTCTTCTGACTGG
Source organism: Cyanistes caeruleus (assembly GCF_971803275.1). NCBI lineage: Eukaryota > Metazoa > Chordata > Aves > Passeriformes > Paridae > Cyanistes > Cyanistes caeruleus. Next base: position 79,781,256 of record NC_141701.1, on the reverse strand, counting down.
GTAATAAGAATTTGAGTAGGGGAAGGATGAGGGAAGCAAGGATGAAGCAGTGCTATACAAGCCAAATTTGGAACTTTGGAACTACTGCTGCATTTCATATAGAAGTTTAAAAAATGGGAATATGTATTTGATTTAGTTCTTATGCAGATGAGAGCTAATTGTGAGGTACAGAACACTTATTTATCTGGTGAAATTCTTACATCTGTATGATGGAGTAACAAAATCAAGCAGCTGAATATGGGAAAGAAACAAATCCCTGTATTGAAGACACAACAGCTTGTCAATATCATATATGATAGTCATTGGTTAAAGACCATGCTTCCTGATGTTAACAATGATTGGCTTCACGTTGGTTAGCAAGGACAGGTTTGAGCAAACTAAGAAATTCATGTCAGATATAAATGAAACAGCAACAGCCAAGAGAAGAACACAACACAATGTGATGAAAAAAACCAAGACCTTGAAAAGGGAAATTAAATGTGGCTAGGAAAACTCTTTTCTTAAAGGAGCATATTTGGAACACATTTTGAAACAAACAGCTGAGGCTGCTATCTGAGCAATATCACCCTGGATGGCTGAAAGTTATAAAAGCCTGTAACTGGAGTGCAGGAGTTTCTAAAGTGCCTGTGTGGCTCAGATGTCACAGCATCAGCTGATCAGTGACATTAAGTAGCCTCAAATTCAGAAAAGAAAAGGCAATTTATGACACCACAGTGGGTTTAAATATTATTTCTTATGATATGCCCAAGAGCAAACCATGGAAAAATGATAAAGACTGAACCACAGTTGCACAAAAACCTGATGAGTTAATTTTTAAGGGGTAGAGGTGCTCCCCTTGGCAAAAAGAGACCTGTCTTGACTGACTCACTTCTGTGTTATCATTATATAACTGTATTCTGGAATAAATAAAAACAAAGACATAGGACTTGATTAAATGGTAGAATTATAAATTACTACGCTGAAAAGATATAGCCATCTGTACTGGAACAAGACAAAAAACATCCAGAACATGACAATTCTCCAAGAAAGGATCTGGAGTTTTCAGCAAATGGCCAGTTGCTAATGTATTGACATTATGAATACAAATATCTCACAAAGCCATTATGAACAGATTTAGGGACTACTGGTCACATTATTCCTATCTGTGTAATACTGCAGATGTTTACATATTCTCCTACTTTATTAATAAGGCCTTTGTAGGAACAGTGTACATAGTTTCACATGTTGTCCTTCATAAAATATTTGCATTTATTGTTAAAATCATAGTACAGAAAAAATATGACAGAAATTTAGGAAGCTCCTGAGGCAAGGACCTTAAGTCAGCCAGGCTTTTGCATTAAGCCTATGCCTACTTGTTTTCTTTATAGTGAAATCCCCAAAGAAGAATTGTTCTTAAACTCACAAAAGCTAGGGATTATTAAACTATTAACTGGAATTCCTAGCTTTTAAAATACAGACAGATTAGAAGTATACAGGATTTATATGCAGTTATGTCTCCCAACTCACTGCTCTTTACTTCAATCCTGTTCAGTGACTAAGACATAGAAAATAAAGCCCAGTTTTCTGTGCTCCCTCTGCAACACCCCTGAAAATTTTTTTCTGCTCTCTATTTCTTCTCAACAGCTCAGGTTCTCTTCCACCTGCAGACTTCTACATAATTCAAGTGACTTTCTCACTCTCCTGCTTGCCGCAGCATGCAGTTTCCAGAAGCCCTGCTTTCTGCCAGCTTCTGTTGCTTCCTGAGAAGAAACATGTCTCTTCTCTCTACAGAGAAGTATCTGAATTAATCCCTCTCCTGAAAGGAGGATAACATGCAATAAGAAAATGCAAAGTTGCCATCTGTCCCATTCCTGTAAGTTCCCATTAGAAATGATCTGTTCTTTATTGCAGATATGGAGAAGAAATAATAATCTTAAATTTCAACAAGAAGGATTCAGGCTAAAGACAAGACAGCAGAACAGATTACTTGGAAGACTGGAGTCTCTCTCATCACAGATACTTTCAAGAAAAGTCAGCTATTCATCTATCAATATAATTCACTCACACAATATAAGCAAGAAGATACCCTATTATTTATTTTTTTAAAGTTTATTCAAAAGTATTCTGTAGACATTATGACATTGTTGATTTCAGCAGGTGTTGAATAAGGAGTGCAATTTTCCATCTACATCATTACTGGGGACTGGGTGAACCTTGGGATGGTGGCATGAAAGCTTACGGGCAGAAAGAAACTACTTGAAAAATATATAATGGTCGAGTAAGAGCTATTTTAAACATAATGCTTTCAAAGAAGTTAGGCTTTAAAGATTTGAGTCTGTTTGGCTGATATGCACGGCTGTGCCTAAAATCCTTTAAATTTAATGTAATTTTGTAACAACACTGTGCATAGGATATTAGATGTCATTTAAATTCAGTGTTGAATGGGCAGAGAGGTGGTTTAATGTCTACAGTTAGTTTTTTCTTTGTCAGAGGTATTTCTCCACTTAAACTTGAAAATGTATGAACAACTCAAAAATTAGATATGAGTGTAGTGGCTTTAGAACGAATTAAGAAAAACTTTATTTAAGTTTTTTTTCCTATATTTGTCCAGTTTAAATATCATACTACAATAAATCAACTGTAAAGTAATGTTGTGTTGGTTTGGTTTTGATTGGTTTTTAAGTGTTTTGTTTTGTTTGTTCTAGTTTATCTAGAGGTACAAACTTTGGCGGCTTTCTTGGGGAGAGGTTGTTTTACCACTGTTCTGATAGTAGTAGTAATAATAATAATAATAATAATAATAATAATAATAATAATAATATTTGCCTCAGGTATTTTTTTAGCTGAGAGCAGTAAAGGATGCAAGGTTTTGAGCAGATATTTCAATATTAGATGGCTGTCAATATCTCTTCTAAATGACACTTTCAAGTAGTTCCTGGATTTACTTGCTCTTTATAATTAATTTACAACAGATTTGATGCTTAAAAAAAAGTCTCTTAAATAATATTTCAGCATTTGTATGTCAGTTTTACTTTAACATTCTATATGACACATAACCTTTATTTTATGCAAAGGAAAAAAAACCCACAATGTTGTGTTCCAAAAAGTTCACTGGCCTTTTTTTTTCCACCAGAGGCATGTGTATTCAATATATGCACAGAAAACATTTTAAATGAGGCTTTTGTTGTGCATGTCAAATTACACCCAGAATGGTATTTGTGACATTTATTAGGAAAGACAGAAAAACCTGAAAAACAAAACAAAGAAAAAAAAACTGATTAAAATGTAATGGAATACTTGTATAGTATAAAGCAATCTTATGGCCATATTTAAACCAGACCTGTATGTTGTTCAGATAGCAAATTTGAAAGGAGTAGCTGCAGCAGGCCGATTAGTTCACACATACATGGTAATTTAATGTGCTGTGAGGAGCATCTGCATGGTCAACCCGCAACTAGACTTCAGTACCATCCACCTGTCTTGACTGAGACCTAGAGACAAATGGGACTAAATTGGATCCTATCATATTTGCATCCTCTTCATACATAACCTTATCCTTCACAGCATCAGCAAAACAGCCTGGAATTCTCTCTCTGATAATGAATAGAAAGAAGCCACTTACACCACCTCTCTGTATTTTCTGGACATATTTTTTTGTAAAGAAGTTGCTGTGATGGACTGACCCTGCTGTTGTTTTGCTGATGTCCCAGGACCCATCTCTGAAGCAAAGTGTTTCACAACAGCCAAGGGAAAAGGCTGACAAGCAGTTCCTGTTGAGGTGGGGTCATGCTTTCTTTCATGCCAATGCCCTCCTTCCTGGTAAGGAAAACTCATCTCAGTTCACGAGTAAGCCTGAAGGTATTCCTCTCTTTGGTCATGTCACTAAAAGGATCCTAAGCCATCACAGACTCCAGAAGCACCTTCTTCTCCCTTCCATCCACCTGACTCATTTTCACTGCTGCATCAGACAGTGTCAATCCCCTCCCAAGGAGGAGCCAGGGCATTTCTGCATAATCCTAAACGTACATAACCTGTCAAACTCTTGCTCAGGCTCTCACCCCCACCCTCAGTGGATCAAGACTTCAACCATCATTCTAACCACAGACACCCAAACTGCAATGGTAGTCTCTTGTCTTTTCCTTCTCTTTCTTTCTTTTCTTTATGCATTTTGTTTGTGATATTTTTATACTTTTATAGAAAAGAACCAGACTAACTAAATACCTCCTTTCCATTTCAACCAAATTGTTTTATAATGTCTGCCTCATATACAGACCAGTCACTTAATGCTGTTCCACTTTAATCTGCCCCAAGGGATCTATTAGCAAGAACTTCTGTTACTTGGCTTCAGTCAGATTGTAACAGAAGCAAAAAGACCATCAAATGGGTGCACAAAACAACAGCAAGCTCAGCATTCACATTACATTTGCCGGTTTAATATAGGAAGAGGATCCAAAAACTGTCACCCATACAGAGCTGAAAGGAAGTTTTCTAAGATGGTGTGTATACATACAATGATTGTTGGAATAATAATTTTTTGTGTGATTTTGGGTCCAGTCTTACAGTGTAGAGAGATTCTTTTGGCACAGTTGTCACACAAACAGGCTTACAGAAAGGGGAAGGAAGTAGCTTTCAACAAATTAGGTGGTACACTTAAATGACAATTTCTCAGTCTCCCTCTGGAGTTCCTGAGTTCTCTCTTTGATGTTCAGAAGTGTGATAGAGACCAAAATCTACTTCTGGATACTTTTCTTGAAGCAGGGCTAATGTTACCTCAGGGAATTTAGGAGTAATCAAAATGTCCTTTTAAATAGAACATAAGTCAGAACATACAATTGAAAAGGAATGGAATGATCAGTCTCAGCTTTGGACTTTCACTGTCCTTAAGTTCCTTAGGGATGAAAATTGACTGACACTTCTGCTGTCAAACTGCTGGGTGAAAGGGTTCTTTATCTCTTGGTGTTTGCTTCACAGCTTAACATCTGTTGTCCTCTAGTATGTGATTCCAGCAGAATGCATAGGGTCAATTTATACTTTGGTTTGTCTCACCCTTGCTTCCACAGATGGCACTAAGAAGAAGACGAGATGTTATGAATAGCTTCTTCTCAGTAAAGTACAGGAATTTTTATTTCACAGCAGGAAATGGGCAGTATTTGAATTCTTTACATCTTTCCAAAAGATAAATTAGGAAGTATTTAAACATGTCAGAGAATCAAGGTTTTACTTTAACGCTTTTTTCTGCATATTACATAATTTAAGAAAGTATATTTATCTAAATATAATAGATTTGGAAACAAATGTCACAAACTTATGCCATTTAACTGAAAAATTACTATAATTTCCTCAGCTACCCAGCATGAAAAAGATTATTATTAATAGAAGATACTAAATGCTAGCTGAGTTCTCAGCAGGATTATCTTATACACAGCTTAATGGACTTTACTGGATTAGTGAGGCACTCAGGTGCCTGTTCCTTTATGAAGTAAATTGTCATGTGGTTTTAGAGACTATATAATGTTTGTTAAGGTTCAGGACAATCCTTCTGATTGAAAGGAAAGAGGATAGAACAGCTTCACCACCACTCTATGTATAACACACCAGGACAATTCACAAACACAGAACCTGAGAGTCTCCCTGTCTGCTGAGCAAGACCTTGCCACGCAGGGACAGAAAGCTAGGTTTTGGCTGTGCAAGTTATCTGGGAGATGGCATACTGGTTCCTCCATCGCTCTCTCTTAATGAAAAAGACTTTGTATGAGTGGAAAATAGGTATGCTAGCCACAGGAAGAAGTGTGTTTCAGACATGTAATATCTGCAGAGCTGTTAAGTGACTTCAGACAGACCTCTGAACTGTCAGGCTTTGCTTATATACCCAACAGCATTTCCTCCGTACTTCCATCTTATCACAGTAAAAATTCTGTGTTGTTATTTCTAATGAAGAAAGGGGAATTAGGATTCACAGCTAGATAATTGGTTTTTAGTTAAGGCCATAGGCAAGAAAAATGCAGTTTTGTAGTACACTGCAGCAGGTCCTTTTTTGAAACACCATGAAAAAAATACAGCAGACTGGTGTGACCACAGTGAAAACTGTGTCAAGGTTGTGTTCACTTCTCAGTAGCATCTACAAACGTAAGGAAAACCAAAATCAGAGCTTATAGAGGCCTCCTCTCTGTCTAAAAAATAGACCTGAAGAAAAAGCACATACAAGGCATAGGAAAAATTCCTTTCTTCCCATTTACACCATTCCACTAGTGCATGGGATAATCCAATTTTCAATTTTCAAAAAATTAGCAAATGTTACATACTACAGACTTAAAACTAATTTTTGTTTGCCTAAGAAATTGTTCACAATTTAAAGTGTACTAGAATTTTAGAAGAATTTAAACAGAATTCTGAGGTGTAAACAGAAGTTATTTTTCATTATTTTAATAATTTAATGTTGTGGGATTTTAAAGTAATCTTTTTTTATTCAGATGCTAATATAGATATTTCACAGGACCATATACTGAAACAGAATAGATATTTTTCTGTATCCACCTACAAAAATTTTCAGAGATCAGAGACTATTGTTAAATATAAAGCTAAGCTTGCCATTCTTGACTTCTTTTGGTGATTTATGGATCAAGACATTACTGGTTTGGATCTTTTCTAAGACATAGTTCCTTTAAAGAACTTTCACAGGGGTTATTCTGTGAAACTAGAAGCTTCCCAAGATGCCTTGTTTTGACTAATGGCCAAGATGAAACTGTGTTTGAACTTTAAATGACTACACAGCCTCTGCCTCAGCGTAGTTTAAGGGTTTGCTCACTTAATGCTGAGGGACACAAATTTCCCATCAGTCTGAAAGGAATAACACAGATATAGGAACTTAGATTTATTTTTTCCCCTAAATTTGCCATTTCTCCTACATTATGCACCTTACCCATGAATAAAAACAATGTAGAGTTGGAAAGAAATCTTTGCAAAATCATGTTTTTGTTTTGGATTGGAACATTCCCTCTTGCTCCACACTGCAGCAGAACACAGAAGTGATACAGCACAAGCAATAACTGAAAAACCATTTTAATTGAACATTTGTGGAATCTAAAAATACAGATCTGCCATGAAGAAAGCCAAGGTGGGACATGTGAGAAGTAATTTGAGAATGGCAAATTTCCCTTTTTTTGGACAAGTATTTGGGGTTTTCTGTCTCTGGAGCCTGTACCCATCTCCTCTATTAACTTGCCTAGAGCTAGTAAGTCAAACATGAAGCAACAGACATGAAGTTTAATTCACGGGTCTCTGTTAGAAACAGAAACAAAAGAGCTAAAGACTTCTCCACCAGCAGCCTTAAAGCTGAATGTTGTAGGAAAGGATAAAACTGAAAATTGTAAGCCCTCACTGAATGTTAAAGTTTATGTGGAACACAAAATACAATAAAGCAAAAGTGCCAAATGTGTTAAAATCATAACACAGAAAGCTCTTTGCTATCCATTCTTCAGTTCCTTTGCCCTTTCTCTCTGTTTCCCACGTGAGTTGGCCAAAAATTTTTATTGATGAAATGCCTGGAGAAGTGAAGGTGTATGTAGTGCTGTTCCAATTTATTGATATAATGTCCCTGAAGACTAAATCAGCATTAATATATTGTACATATAAATCTAGAATAACAATATCCAAACTCTTCAGATGGGGACTAGTAATCTTAACAGCACTGGACATGTCCTTAAGGCAACCTAAAACACATGAATTGTGACTTTTTATTAGTGAGGTATTTTCTCCCAAGATCCTCATAAGACAGAGTTTATTCCACATACTAGAAGGATATAGAGGCTTTTCAGAAATCTAATTTCTTTATAAAATGTACTTGTTAAATGGTAGTTCCTAAATCTTTCAAGCTGTCCATCCTGACTGATTTTATTTTCAAAAAACAACTTAATAGGGGTTGAATTTTCCCTGTAGTAATAGCTCCTTGAAGGCCTTTGGAGACTGAGTAGTGAATTAACCAACCTACAGAGTGACCTAAATTATGAACAACCTCTAGGGCACCTGAGGCAAGTGAACTTTCCCTCACTGCATGCCGAAGCTGATGTACAACAACAACACTTTTTTGTAAAACCTAGCTGCCATTGGCTATTCTATAATTACTTGAGTTCTCTAAAATAGTAGCTGCTGCTGCCTGCAAAATCCAGTAGCTTGCTTGCTTGTTTGCTGTCTTCTAATTTTCTCACATAGGCCTTAGCAATGTGGAAATTATGTAATAAAATAAAAATAAAAAAGACAAAAAAGATATTTTAGCTGCATTTTTGTATTTCTAATTAGCAGCACTTTTGATATGCATTTAAATTTGTAACTGTTGGTAAACATCAGTGTTCATGTTTTTCCCAGTCTTATTTCAGCTGAAGTGAACTAACGCAAATCTTTCTTCAGTGTCCTCTGAACTAATTGCTGAAAACCAATAAAAGCTGTATTCATTAACTGGAAATTTTAAGAGACATTTTTATTTCAGTTTGAATAATCTGAAGGGGTAAAAAAAATTGATTTTTTTTATCTACTTTCCAGGAAAGAAATATAATAATGGGATTTCTTGTCCTTTGAAAAGAGAAAAAAATTCTCCGTTGTAATTGAACAGAAATACTTATTTGGTCACACCTCCAGATTTCCTAAAAGTGTATGTAGTCCTATGACTTTAAAATTACACTTAAAGAGAATGAATATTTTATACTAATGTTCTAAGTACTGTAGGCACCTGGCAAAATAATAAGAATTTTTGGTTTGTATCCTCTTTTAAATGTAAGACAAAAATTAGCAAAATTGAACACAGAACTCACATGAAAGTAGAGTGACGGTGTGGTTTGTGGGAGCAGTACATCTGTGAAATTAGACTTCTAGTATTGTTTTTGCAGCTAAAAGAATTGGGCACAACAATTTCAATTGTTTTATTGAAATATGTTCAGTTCATATTTAATATCACCTCACTGGCTTTATAAGAGAAATGTCAAATACATTTTGTGTATGCATGTGACAAAATCTAGGAAGCTCATGCTTCCAAAGCTCATTTTCAGTTTTCCCTTTATTTTATATGCACTTCTATTTATTTAATTATTTTATTTTATTTTATTTTATTTTATTTTATTTTATTTTATTTTATTTTATTTTATTTTATTTTATTTTATTTTATTTTATTTTATTTTATTTTATTTTATTTTATTTTATTTATTATATTTTAATTTTTTTAGTACCAGTGTTTTGCCTCCCCATTACTGACTGTCTTAAATAATTGTCTTTTGTTTATTTGGGGGCTTATAATTCACTGATAAGGATGCTTTTATGCTTTATGCTACAGATGGCATAAAGTATATCGAAATGTTCCTCTTTGTTCTTTCTTCTAGCTTCATTTCCTTGATATTTCAGGAAACTGTCATCTGGGGAATGCCATAAGATAACCTACTTTTTTCCTCTGATCCTGAATCTTTTGAGGCTTAAACATAGGTGACTGTGGTGGTGCTTGTATGTTCAACTTACTAAGTAAAAGGCCAGGTAAAGAGATAGCTTGTGGACACATTTGAAAGAAAAATTTCTCATGCTTGTAACTATCACTGGATGGCTGGATTCTGTGACCTACATGGTCTTTGTGATTCCTAAGATTATCTTACTCAAACAGAGATAGAACAGTACATTTTCCAAGATAATATAATGTGAAATGTTCTCCAGATGAATTTAACAACTGTTTTCAGATTCATCGTTCGTATTTATAACAATGGCAGTGATAACTTGGGACATTGAATGTCACAGTAAAAGTATTCTCATTCTTTCATTGTTCAGAAATGTAAGTTACTCTGTAAACAAATTAAACCACCCACCAATATTTTACCTCAGTTTTGAGATATCAACCTGTTGTTCTAAGAGTGCTATTCATCATTTTGTGACCACTGTAACCCTCACTTACAGAGCAGCTGTTGCAGTAGTCTTCTTCTTTTGTTATATTTCTGGGCTTTCAAATACCAAGGGTGCAATAAATATTTTTTCCATCTATTTCAGATTCTTCAATATTTTTCATAGGCTGTTTTACTACCTGTATATATATATAAAAAAAATAATCCTCTTTCAATACACAAATAGTCAGGCTTTTAACCACTAAATCTATTTTATACTATTTATACAAAATTCACAGCATTAATATTCCCACAGAAGAGGGAATTTTTAACAGTAAAAAGAAATATGAAAGAAGGTAAAAGATTTAAAGTGGAAGACAAACCTAAAATGTGGATAAATATTTCAAATTCATATCTTTACATGTGGTTTCAGATATTTCTTTTTTATTTTAACAGTGTAGGAACTTAACCTTGGACAAGTTAATGCATATTAGGATATTTGGATTATAGACATTGATGAACCCCAGGGAAGGATTAGATTTATATTAGGAAAAATTTATTCACAGGGAGGTCATCAAACATTGTAACAGGCTGCTCAGGGAAGTGACTGAGTCACCATCCCTGAAGGAATTTAAAAGATGTGTAGATGTGGCCCTTTGGGACATGATTTAGTGGTGGATTTGGCAGTATTGGGTTAATGCTTGGATTTTATGGTCTTAAGGATCTTTTGCAAAGTAAATGATTCTATACATAGGAGCAGTAGAGAAGTGAGCTGGATAAAAAGCATCTTAGAGATAACATTTTTGAAAGGGACATGTACTTTTCACCTAATAAAGTCCTTTCTGGTACATGACTACTCAGTGTTTCACTGCGTGACTTCAGAGTGTTTAGGTTCATGTACAGAACAATGTCTTTATGCTTTCCACAGCAATAATGATGATGGGCCATATGATAGTTTATGCAAAACCCCAATATTTTTCTTCCATACTATTTGCACTTATTTACACTGTCAGAACTTATACCTATCCAGAAGACATGTTGGATCAAAAGACCAGCCTGTATGACCTGTTTAATAGTTTCGTTTTTTCTGAATTCTATAGCCCTCTAGTAATATTCATTTCTGCATATATTTGACTTTGCATATATTTGACTTAATGAATTCACTGTAATAAAGGCCTGAATGCAGGTCTGATACCCAAGACATCCCAAATCATAATTCAGCCTTTTGAAGACTGAACACTGGTGAGCTGGTGTGTCACACTTCAGTGTTTAAAGCAAGTTTCTGGGCACAAACAGAAATACCATAGACACTTTAAATGCTTCTAACCATAATTTGAAGCCAAATGGTGCTATACATTGAGTTTTTTGTGGCTATAGCTTCTAATATTGCTAGTTATGAAATTTGCATTATGTGTATGCTTTCCACCCTTATTTAATCCATAAAGGAATGAAAAATATATTGCAGCATCCCTATCAGTTCATAGCTCAAACATAAATACTTGCATAATTTCATTACGACAAATCTGTGCTAGAAATCATGGGGAATTTTAGCCATTATCAAATCACATTTTTGCATTCTGGTTGGGCTTTCTTGCACTTTGTGTTGAAGATCTTTACCCAGGCCCTGTGGTGTAAGTCTGGGCTGCTGTTTCAAGGAGTGGTCTCGAGCCCAGGCAGCTGTTTGTTGTGTCTGTACAAGCAGTTGCACAAGTGACAAGCCAGATCAGGAAATCAAACTGTTCTGAGAAGGATCAGTTCCATCATCTCAAAGGCTACATATCTTGCTGGAGCTCTAAGAAGTGCAATAAATGCCAGCTTGAAGGCAGAAGGTAGGACTGTCCTTTTTCACAAGTGTTTAAGTTACGATTAAGTAGGTCTTAGCAAAATTCCAGCTTACATTACTGTAATAAGATAGTGAGACACATCCCAAAACTGACCAGACTTCCTCGTACTACTACATATTTATATCTACAAGTCTCAAAATTTTGAATTTCAGGGCTTGGAGGTATTTTAGACTTGTTCTGTGTATACGGTTAATCATGTTATATAAGGAATGTCATGTATACAACTTTATGTATACAAGTTTTATGATTTTTCTGAGATATTTGCTACCTAAATGTCTTTTATGTCACATCTGTATTTGTGTGGGTGTCTGTTTCCATGCATTTGTAAAAGTTATTTTTTGTACCTGTACTGGCTATACTTCTGTGGCATTTACTGATCATTCCATGCAAAACATTTACGTGAGACTTGTTTTGGTGTGTTCCTTATTACAACAGCTGTGCTAAACATAAGAGCTGTACAGTCTCTTTAGGGAGTATAGCAATTAAAAACAAAATGCTCAGGTCAACATCTTATTTTCCAGGGGAAAAAACAAACCATAACAACACAAAACACTAAAAATTACAACTTATCATTGTTTAGTTACAGTTATCACTTAAAGAAATACAACATGAATACAGCATGCACTTACAAATACTTAATACCAACCCAACAAATAAACTAATGATTTTCAATTAATCCTAGAGGTGCCCCATGCTGTTAATTGGACTAGTTAATTTACCACAGTGCTGTCAGACAAGTACCACTTACACATGCCATTTCACATAATGAAGAAATTGTTTTATTTATATCAGCTCTCATAGAAATCCAAAAGTAATTTCCTCAATTATTTTACTTCAAAGGGTTCAAGATTAGCTGTTATCTCTTCCAAAACCAGGTAAAAGTATCCTTTGGAGTTTTTGCTTGTCTTTTTGATTTTTAAATTTAGATAGACTTGTGTTATTTAAGACAGACTTATTGTTATTTAAATAAATACTGATAATAAAATAATTTAGTGTTGAAAAACCTTATTTTACTGGGTTTTTTTGGGAAGGTTTTTCTTCATTTTGTAGGTTTTCTATGTATCATTCAAATTGTTCAATCAAAACTCCAGTTTGCTTTTCAGAAAAAAAAAAAAAGTTAAGAAGTAGGTTTTTTTCCATTTCATACTTTACCATTTTTTAAATTTAAGTAGCAGAGCACCTGACAGCATCCCTAGTGTTACTCATACTGCTTTTTTTTTTCCCCCTTCTTTCTAGGCTAGTAGACAAAATACATCACTCTGTAAATTTGTCACTGAGCAGAATAGGATTTAAAGTGGCTTCAGACCAAAGGGAATGACAGTTTAATAGGGAAAGTATAAGCTGCACACACAAGCAAAGCTGAACAAGAAATTCATTCACCACTTCCCATGGGCAGGCAGGTGTTCAGCTATCTCCAGGAAACTAGGGCTCCATCACACATAACGATGACTTTGGAAGAAAAATATCAAAAATAAGAATGTTTTCTTCTCCTCCTACTTCCCTCAGCCTTTGCTGCTGAGCATGATGCTGAATGGTACAGAATTTCCATTTGGACAGTTAGGATCAGATGTCCTAGCTGTGGCTCCTCCTAACATATTTTGTGCCCCAAATCTTCTTCCCAGTGGGGTCATCTGAGAAGCCGGAAAGACCTTTCTGCTGTGGAATGTTGCTTTCTTTTTACTTCTACTGTGTCCTACAGTTTGTGAAAAAAACTCAGTGGAAGTTTTATGTATGGTGGCTGGTACAAAATGAGAAATTTGACCTGCCTAATTCCTAGAATATAATTTTGTTGGGTTCAAGAACTGTTTGGACATTGCATTCAGACAGATGGTGTGAACCTTGGGGTTGTGCTGTGCAGGGCCAAGAGCTGGATTTGATAATTCTTGTGGGTCGCTTTCAACTCAGGGTATTCTATGATTCTGTGATTCTAGGAGCTTTATACCAGATTATAGTAGCTTGGAAGTTTATTTACCCTGAAGTTATTTCCAGAAGAGAAAAGACTTACCCACCTTTCTGGCCATGATTTCTGATCTGCAACTGAGAAATGTGTTTTATTATTTCACTTCCTATTTTTGTAGATACCAGAAAAATATTTGTTCATATGTGCTTAAATTGGTTGCAAAGCTTTTGTCATCTCTGAGATGTGAGTCTTTAGAGGATAAAAGATCTTTTACACATAAACAACTTTGTATAATTTTGTGAAATAAAATGAGATGGTCAAATGTCTCCACTTTATATTGATTCATTCACTAGGAAAAAATGTAGGATACAATTCATAGAAATAGAAATGTGAAGCATAGCTGTATCTACTTTCTAATAGGATGAAAGGCTGAAAATACAATAGAAGACTTTATAGCAACCTTGGGTGTACAGGCAGATAATATGATGAAACTACTATAGAAATATTCTGCATTTAACAAGTTTTTATGTAAAAATTTCTGAAGAATTGCACCTCTTACCTATGCTTTTTCTAGAAGAATAATGTAGATAGAAAGGTAGATCTAACTTGTGGAAATGCAAAGAATGCAAAAAAAAAAAAAAAAGTAACATGATACAAGTAGAGAAAACAGAAGGAATTATGCTTGCATAATACAAAAACAATCTATAGTAAGGTAAGGAGGAGCTTCTAAATGTCTGAATTCTTAGATTAAAATCACAAAGCTGACAAAGGACAAAATGAAATTAGATTGAACTATTTATGCAAAATAAATATCAGTTTAAACAAATATAAATTAAAAAGATATTTGGAATCTTCCTGTTAAAACAAACTAATTATGGTGATAGCCAAAACAGTTTGTTTGCCCATTTTCTGGGATTTTCTGTCTTTAACACTGGCATTCAAGTTCCACAATCAGCTTTTTTTAAAATTGACAGAGGAAAAAATGGCTTTATTTTTATTTTTTTATTTTTATTTAACCAGGGCTTAGACGAGATGAGCTCAATACTGATTTGAAATGTTTCTTTTGCAATCTGAGTCCTTTAAAAATGGGGATGATGCTATTGCCTTTTCTGATAGAAATGTACTAAGCATTTGCACACAGTTGTTTAGAAATTTCAGGTCTTTAATTAATGTTAAAAATTACCTTCAATGAAACCAAATAGTGCTGAACAGAAATAAATGTATGGGTGACAACACCTGGTCTTTTCTTCTGTGGAAAAAAACCCACCACAAGAGTAATTGACTAGGAAGCAAGTATAGTATTCACAGTAGTGTGGATGGTGAGTTATTAATTTAAATCCCACAATAGAAAGCTTATAAGTATCAAATAGATTGCTTTATGAGTGATAGACTGAAGAACATCAGATTGAAAGACAGCAGCACAATCCAGTGTTTTAATTCTTCTTGAAGTTTAAAGCTTTGTTATACAGATACTCAACTCTTAGAGATTATTTTATGATAATGAAATCACATACCTAATTTCTGAATTATATAATGAATAAAGTAATGTATAAATAGCATCTTTCATTATCTAATTCCTTAGTCTTCAATCATAAGTGACAAATACTCTATCTAAAATCTTTTTACCCATTATCAATTCTCTCTACTTGTAATATAAATAAAGCTGCAAAGAACAGAAATGGCACAAGGGAATACTGAGAAAAGCTAAATGAGTGAGGAAATCTGTGTTGCTTTAAAGCAAGCATATCTAAGGGAAGTCTTGGGTGTTTCCATGGTTATATTCTGTTCTACCATTGCTTATGGAAATTCAGTAGATGAGTTTCATTTATGTTAATAGGATATTAGCATAAGCAACTGTTCAAATTATATATTATATTGCTGTGGTCTACAAGGAGAAGAAGCACAAAGGATAAAAAGGAACAGAAGTTCTGAGACATCTGAAGACTCCAAAGAAAAAGAAGCTTTTTGCTAAGGTCTACTATTTTGCTTGCATAAAGGTTAATCCTAGTAATTTATTACATTTTATTGTCTCAAAAATATAGAAAAAAACTCTCCAAAACACATTTCAGACAATGAGATGGGGAAACTTAGAAGATTTAATAATTATAAGCACATTATTTGCATGAACAAAAGGGCAGTAACTCATAATGAAATAACAAGATAATTAAGTTATTTTTTTTTCTTCTCCTTCGTTAAACTGCTGTCAGAACTTGTGCTTCAAAAAATAATTGATTTCACTTTAAAGATATAAACAGAGGAAAGAGGGGAAAACATTTTCTCAAAAAAAAAAAAAAGTCAGAAATTTTAGAAAGGATAGGTGGCAAAATATAAGGAGAGTAAAGCAGCCCCTAAAACACAGTTTTTATGTCAAGACCAGAGAATAACTAATAACTAACTTACCAGTGTTGTGGTAAGAACCCATCATAAACCTCCACAAGACAGGGCAATTGATGTGGCTTTTTGTACAGAACTATCAGAAGTTTCATGATTTCAGAACCTGGTTTTTATTTGAATTGTCAAACATACAATCATCTCCTGGGAAGAAAATACTGAGAGCAATTCAAGAGGTTTGTAGAACAGATAATTTCCCAAGGCAAGGGCTAGAGGACTTAACTACCCTAACGTGCTACTTGTCCTGGTGCTCACAAATTGGGACTTCACAACTATGGACTGATTGAATTCAACATCTAGAGGAGGGATCTGGGAAAACAAGCAGTATCATTTAGACTCTGGACTTTTGCCAGAGAGCAGTCTTCAGTTTACTTAAGGAATTACAAGGCAGAATACACTGAAGTAGAAAGGTGCCTATGATAGATGGCTTATACTATTTAAAGAGAGAGAGAAAAATAATGAGTAAACTAGTTCAGAGGTCAGGAAGACCAAGGATTTCCCCAGAAAGTTCCACCTGTTTATAAAGAGCTTCAAAAAACTGAAAAACATCCATGAACTAGAAAAAAAACAAGCTATAAACAGTAAAGAAGAACCATGAAACTATTCCTTGGACAAAATTGTTGTTTGGATATTTCTGCATGAAATTAGAAAAGCCAAAGATGTACTGAAGTTAAAATAAGAAAATGTCATGAAATGTAATGAGGAAGAAATGTTCAAGATAGGCATAGGAAAAGAAAATTCAAGGAAGAGATGGATCTGTTGCTAAACGGGAGGGAGAAGTTAATGGTGGATGATGTTGAAGAGGCTGAACAACTCCATGAACTTTTTTTCTGTTTTCAGAGATAGTCTGATCACAGAAGTGGGAAAGCAGCAAGTTAAGGATGCATTCATGTCCATGAGGCCAGATGGAATTCAATTGAAATTGGGGAAAAAGTATTCTGATGTGATTGTGAGGTCTGTGTGTAGCATCTACAAAAAAAACACATAGCAAAGGAAGATCTCATGTAATCAGAACTATGATGATATTGGACTCAGTTATCCCTAAGTAATGCAAAAGGGAGGATCCACAGACCTCCCTTTTATCTCAGTCAGTCAGCTATCCTTCATGTCCTGGAAAAATCCCAGACTATCTTCTCATGGAGCACATTTCCAGACTTGTAAATTAAAAAAAGACAATTTGGAAGATTTTATGTGGATTTACCAGGAAAAAAAATATTTGAAAAACTTTATTGCATTTTAGGCTGAAAAGATTGTGCAGATTTGTGCAGATGAGAAAGACTTGGTATCCTCTACTCCAGTAAGGCTTTTGTTCCCTGCTGTTTAAAAGAAATAAATATATTTTATTATCTATGTTTTTTTTTTCTTTTGATTTACTTTTCCATATACCATATAAACAATTGGTATATATAAACATATAAAAAAGCAGACTTGTGACAGAAGTAATAATTTTACTTTTCTTTCTTGGTTATTTCAACCTCAATTCCTTACTTTCAGGTAAAACATTTTTATTGCAGAAAAAAATATTTGCAGATATAATTAAATTGATAATTTGATATGTTCATAACTAACCACATATCACTCGTCAAATTAGGCACATTCTTATATATTTATGAATTATTAAAAAAATATTAGCTAATTTGTATAATGCTCTTGAAATTAATATTTTTTTAAAATAATTTCTGGTAATTAGCACTCTAGGTCCTCCAACTAAATTGTATTATACTACTACTGTCATTAAAGTCATTCTTTTCTGTTTGTAGGGTCAAAGCTTCAATCAATGCAGAAAAAATTATTAGACTGATCAAATTAATGTGCTGAGGACTCAAGGAACACTAAGATTCAATTAAGAAAATAACACTTCAAATAACATGACTGAAATAAATCACTTTTCTGTTTATTTAGAAATTAATGTTTTAATTCATTCTCTAAGAGTAAATTGTTGGGGGTTAGGTACTCTTCCTTTTATTGCTTCTCACTTATAGAATTTTCCCCATTAGTTGTAGGAAAACCTGACTGCTGCTACTTATTGGGTGCTTGAGAAAACAGAGAGTTTGTCTGGGCCCAGGGGGGAAGGGGGGCAGGAAAAAGGGAGGGCAGGGGCAGCTGGGGCTCCTCACTTCTTCAGCTTCAGAGCAGGACACTAGGAGCTGTTGTTACTTAGGGAAAAGAATTTGCCATAACCCAGATGGAGTTTTGCTGCAGTCTGCACCTGCAGGATCATGTCCAGAGAAGCTACAGTTACCAGGAACCAGCATGGAACACCAACGAGATGGGCTTCTGTTCATGGAACCATTCATTCAGCACAGGAACAAACTCAGATCCAGAGACAGAGAGCCCCAAACAGAGGCAGGGTGATGGGTTTTGAGGGACAGAACCAGGGTGGAGTTCAGGGTCAGGGACCACCAGGAACACAGCAAGGGAGAAACCCCAGGGTCTCAAACCCAGTCAGAACTCCCTGGGCTGACACCCAGGAGGGTCTGGGGTGGGGCAACTTCATCCAGGCTTCACTCGGCCCATCCCCCATAGCAGGAGGTCAAAATTCACACTGTCGGGGTTTACAGCCATGACTCTCACTTTAACAGTGCTTATCTAAAATTAAATCTTTGCCTTCCTTGAGGCACCTCACAACAGAGTTTCTCCTTCTTCCCTCTTTGTTGGTGGCCTCGCACCCCCTTTCCTCCCGGGATGTGTGGCAGTGCCAGGCACCGCCGTGGAGCTGCTGATCCACCTCAGCCACCGGCCCAGGATCTCTGCTCATCCCTGCTGATCCACCTCAGCCACCGGCCCAGGATCTCAGCTCATCCCTGCTGATCCACCTCAGCCACCGGCCCAGGATCTCAGCTCATCCCTGCTGATCCACCTCAGCCACCGGCCCAGGATCTCAGCTCATCCCTGCTGATCCACCTCAGCCACCGGCCCAGGATCTCAGCTCATCCCTGCTGATCCACCTCAGCCACTGGCCCAGGATCTCAGCTCATCCCTGCTGATACACCTCAGCCACCGGCCCAGGATCTCAGCTCATCCCTGCTGTTCCACCTCAGCCACCGGCCCAGGATCTCAGCTCATCCCTGCTGATCCACCTCAGGCACCGGCCCAGGATCTCAGCTCATCCCTGCTGATCCACCTCAGCCACCGGCCCAGGATCTCAGCTCATCCCTGCTGATCCACCTCAGCCACCAGCCCAGGATCTCAGCTCATCCCTGCTGATCCACCTCAGCCACTGGCCCAGGATCTCAGCTCATCCCTGCTGATCCACCTCATCCACCAGCCCAGGATCTCAGCTTGTCCCTGCTGATACACCGCAGCCACTGGCCCAGGATCTCAGCTCATCCCTGCTGATACACCTCAGCCACTGGCCCAGGATCTCAGCTCATCCCTGCTGATACACCTCAGCCACTGGCCCAGGATCTCAGCTCATTCCTGCTGTTCCAGCTGGGTGTTCCTCAGAGCCCTGCAGGAGCACCGGGACTGCCCGAGGGGTTTGTGAAACAAAGCCTCTCCTCCATCCCTTCCCGTCTCAGCCGAGAAAGCTGTCACGGGGTCCCAGGCTCTGTTTTCTTGCTAATGCTGTAGTTATTGTTGTTTGTTTGCCTTGTTATAAATACTAGTAAAGAACTGTTATTCCTATCCCCAGATCTCTGCCTGAGAGCCCCTTGATTTCAAAATTAAAATAATTCGGAAGGAGGGAGTCTACATTTTCATTCCAAGGGAGGCTCCTGCCCTCCCTAGCAGACACCTGTCTTTTGAGACATAAACCCATATGCTTTTAGAGTTAAATGTATAAAAGTTCTTAGATATATATATTTAATTTTTTTTGTTTTATCTTAGAAATGCAATTTCTCTAAGAAGCTTCCTGAATATAAATGAATGGAACTTTTCTGTCCCTGGAACTGAGCAACATGTATATTTGATTAGCCGATATGAAAGAATTAAAAGTAAGGAAATAATTTGTGATACTGCAATTAAGAGAACATTCAAGATTTAATAAAACAGTATGGAGAGGTGATGTTTCCCTAAAACATTCTTGTCTTATACATACCTGGGTGTATCTACTCAGAGCTGTTTGCTGATTTCAGGAGCAAATATACATCTGCATAATTGTTAGTCCTTTTTGTTCCCACTTTTTTTAATACACCTAAAAGAGTAAAACTTCAATTTTGTATTTCTTCCTTCACTAACAGATGTGTCCTGTAAGTTCCAGTCCTGTAATGTCCATTGAAGTGAATAGGTTTGCAGGAATTTTCCTGCCAACATAACTCAGAAGATATCATTTCTAGTGACATAAAATAAGGAACATAGCTGTATTTGAATTCTCTGTAAATTGTTAACCAATAATAAAAAAGAACAATTTAGTCTAGAAACCACTGAGGGTTTTATTTTCTTCACTGACTTAATTCCATAGTTTTATTTTTAATTGCTTTCAAAAGCAGAGTAGAAACATGGACTCATGTATTATAAACTTAGTTTTATTTAGTGCAATTTATTAATCTTTTCAATATTTTTTCCTAAACACACCTAGATTAATGAACTAAAGACTTGAAGGACTTTACACTCTGTGTAATAACAGAATAAAAAGAATGTGTGGTTTTTGTTTTTTTTTTTAGTATTAAGGCCTTTGCGTGATGTGATTTCCATTGATACATAACTTTTAGTACATTGAATGTGACAGCAGAAGAAGAAATAACAGACATGATCCTCCCTTAGTCCAGGGAGCAAAACAAGCAAAACAATCCAAGACGTGAAGATATAACTACAGTATGTGACAGATCAAAAGAATCAGAAAGGACAAGTGTCTCATTTCAGACTAGCAAGCAGCAATGACAAGAAATACTCTTAACTTCTACAATTAGCTAAACTCAGGCATGTTCCAGCTCACTGTTCTCATATTCCTGTAATCCCACTAAACAGTTTAAGATAAACAGCTGGATAGCTGCATACCCTTCTGTCCATGTCTGAGGTTGTTTAAGCTGTGATTCATTGCAATACTTCATCCATCTTTATGTCATTTCAAATTCTGAGGTAAACATGAAAGAAATTCCCAGTGGGAAGTTGATGACTGCAGCAATGACTGGGTAGAGCTATCTATTCCATATGTGCTAAAGTTGATTAAGTTTCTATTCCTTGAGCTGGCATCTTAAAATGTGGATTACTATAAATGGTATATTGCTACTTAAGTTCCTGCCACAAATACCATGAAAAAGTAATAAATTAGTTCAATATATTACCACTCTGTTGAACAGTTACTGCAGCCAGTAGGATCAGGCTCAGTACATCTATGATTCCACATAGAACAAAACTAGCTCAGGAACATGAGGGAAGAATGCATATTTGATCCTGACACTTTCACGCTCACAGCTATACTCTCAGCAAGCTAAATTTGAGGTATAAGATTATATGCCACTCCACCAGCAGGTATTTAAGAGTATTAATACGTCTGTATGTCATCAATCACTTGTACTCCTCCCAGGTGTTTAGGTCAACAGAGACCAGATGCTCTGTCAGGAGCTATGCCTTTTCTTTTCCAGTAGGAGCTGTGCTACTGCTTCCCACCGAGATGAGCAAGGCCAAGGACCAAAGCTCATGAGGTGGCTCATGGAGGGCACTGCTGGAGCCTCTCACAGCTCAGTCTCTCCTGGCCCCTGATCAACAGCTCCATTTGGGGCCCTGCTATGGTGCCTAGCTAGGATGGACTGAGTAATGTTGGGCAGGAGCATTGGACCTACTAACTCACTGCAGATACTGACAATAACATGGTATATATGTTTTGGGTTTTTTTTTATCACTGCCAGAAGCCTGTGGCTCTGCAGTGCCCTGCTTTTCAGGGTCTGGGACCTGTGGGGCCTCAGCCTGGGGCTGATCTGGGAGGATACCCTGTGTGTCTGGAGATGAACAACTCTCACCTCCCTGGGGTGAGCTGGGGCTGTGCAGTACCATCCATGGTAATGGTGTGAGCAGCCATGTCCTTGCTGAGTGACAAGCTCAGCCTTGAATATCCTTGTTTGGAGGATCTGAGGGAGTGGGTCTGGCAAGAGATAATGTATGTCATTTGATCCTCTACTGATATTTGACTTTCCTGAACTTCTCAAGCAGCGATTTAAACTAAACATCAATGTCATGGTGGATATCTGCAGCCAGCTCTGAGACAGTCTTGTCTCCAGATGTCAAATATCAGCTCTAACAGCTCTCAAGTTGTTCAACGCCAGAAGAGGGCACCTAGATTTTCAGTGCTCTGACAGCTTGTCAGTCACCAGCAGATCTTAGTGGATCTTGAAGTATGAAGGTGTTTGACTTATTCTCTAGTAAATAGACAGTTCCCCATAGAGTGACAGAAGCTACCACAGCCCCAAACCAGACCATGACTACACAGTCTCAATTTACTACAAAGAATTTCCCTCAGTAACCTTGCTATGATCTATGTCTTTTTCCTGGCCACTGACATATAATCAGGGAATCCAGGAGTTATTTTCTCCCTTTCTTTCTCAGTGCTTTTCCTCCAACCCTTCTGCCCAAATTCATCCCAAGAGAACTCATTACTTCTCAGGTAGAAGTGAAAAAAATATCTGTGCCAAGTCCCTTCATATTTTCTCGTCCAAAACATTAAATTACAGCTATGCCTGCATAGATGTTTTTTCAAGCCTGTTCCATGATCATTTACCCTACTCTCAAAGCTACCAGGACACCAACCAGCATCAGCGTGGGTACTCTGCTTCAACTGCTGTGCAGCTTTCACATTATGAGCCACTTGGCTTTTGAATTTTCTTAAACCATGAAGCGGTTTGGATTAGAAAGGACCTTAAAGGTCATCCAGTCCCAAGCCCCATCTCCCCATGGTCAGAGACAGGCTTCCACTAGACCAGACTGCTCAAAGTTCTATCCAACCTGTCCTTGAACACTTCCAGGGATACAGAACTGCTCTGGGAAACCTGTGCCAGTATCTTACCACCCTCACAGATACCTGTAGATGTTTCTTTCTTCTTCCTTATGGCTAATATCAACCTATGATCCTTCAGCTTAAGGGAATTACCCTTTGTATATCACTACATGCTCTTGTAAAAAGTCCACCCACAGCTTTCTTGTAAGCCCACTTTAGGTACTGGCAAGTTCTGTAAAGTCTTCCCAGAGCCTTCTCATCTCCAGGAGGTACAACCCCAGCTCAACCCCTTTCCCAGCATAGGAAAGGTGCTCCAGCACTCTGATCATCTTTGGTATCCCTCCTCTGGACTTGCTCCACATCTTTCTTATATTGGGGAACCCAAAGATGGTCACAGTCCTCCAGAAGGGTCAAGTGACATGAGTAGAGGGAGAGAATCACCTCCCCCAGCCTCCTAGTCATGCTCCTTTTCCATTAACATCCCAGGTCCACCTTCTCAGGGTTACTTTCAATCCATTCTTTGCCGAGCCTGTATCTGTGCTTGGGATTGCTCCAACCCATGCACAGGACTTTACACTTGGCCTTGTTGAACTTCATGGGGTTAGTACAGGCCTAATTCTCAAGTTCCCACTGGATGGCATCCCTTCCCTTCAGCATGTCAAACATATCACACAGTGTCTTTAGTCTGCAGCCATCTTCACCAGTTTGGCAAGCCTATTACCAAAGATGCTGTTCTCTTTCCTGACAGTGGACCCCATCAGCCCCCAGTGGACCAGATTTCTCAAAATTAATCCCATGACCTAACTTGCCTAACCTCTTGCTGTGGCACGAATCCTGCAACCATGATTTGCCAAACTTGACTGGCCATTTCAAACCCCTAACCAAAGAGAAATTTTAATTTTTTATCTGTCTGTGCACACCTGAGTACACATTCCACACACAGCAGTAATAGAGATTACTGATGTATGCAATAGACACAAGAAATAACTGAACCCTGAGCTCTGAAAAGATAAAATAATTGTTTGGTAATTTTTGAGCAGGTATAATAGTATTCTGAGGTGTTAGATGAACACAGTTTTCTGTTATTTTGATTTTCTTTTCCTAAAGAGAAAAATGTTTCCTTTAGTCTGTGGATACCAGCCGTTAATTGAAAGCAGCTCCTTGGAAATCACTAAGGATACACAATGCACAATACTAGATAAATGAAACAGTTTAGGGGAAAAGTTTTGGAGTGTTTACGAATTTATGAAAATACATTACCTCTTCAGGTCATATGGAACTGGAAGTTTAAAATATAGATATATAACAGACTCCATATATTTTCAGTAAATAAGTATTACAAAACAATAATGCATGAAATACATTTTTGTTCTCATGATAGGGAAGAAACTGACTGTAATGGTTTTTCCTCTGTTTACATTTTCTCTTCTTTCTGGAGTTACTGCTCAGAGGAATGGAACTGACTTCCCTGACAGAGTAACAATTTGGGTTTAAGAGGAACATGGCTAGTTTTCTGAAAAGTTTGTGTTTTGCAAGAATGTGTCACAATCTGAACAAAGGAGAAGGAAATTGTACTTTCTTTCACGTCTCCATCTTTTGCTTGCAACTCACACTGTTCTAAGGTTTTTGAGCTGCCAAGCTGTTTTAGTGAAAATCTGTCATGTTGAAAAGTCTTAAAAACAGACTTTAAAGGATCAAGTTATGAAAGAATACACCGCTTTTTCTCCTAACAGTGCTCTAGCATAAACTGAGTGTCGTTGCCTCAGGGTAGTAGAAGTATAATTCCTAAGGCATTCATATTTCATGTTAAGTACACATTGCTATGAGCTTTGTGATTCTACTCAGAAATAATTCCATTTATTTACAACCGTCTGTGCTGCCCTTCAGGAAGATGGGAAGGAAATCATCTTGCAGGCAAATCTGCTAAAAGCAGTGATGTAAAACTTTGAAAAACTTTTTTTATAATATTATGCACTCTTTGATAGTGAATATTAATTTATCGATATATATTTTAGTATTTTCATATTTAAAGGGTATTCGGAAAACATTTGTACTAAAAAGGTTTATGTTTGGAAAGAAAAGATTGTAAGTCTAGAAATGTATGTTATCATAATATTATCTGGCAGGAAATTAACATACTGCTTGGCTTCGTGATATCAATCTTTTCAATGCCAATTTGCAATTACATAATTGATGGCATACAAGCAACTTTATGAAGGTGTTAATGATGCACAGCAGACCAAATAAGCTACCCCCATATGTCAGGAAACAGTTCTAATAACTTCCTCGTACAAATATTCACTCCTATGAGTAATTCTTTTAGACCTCTTCTACAGGGAAAGGGGAAGCAGATACATGTTGACATGAAAAGAGTGCTTCCATCATCATTCACCATGACTTCTAACTTTGATCCAAAATCATAATTTCTTGTCTTGGGCTTTATGCTTGACTTTTGGTGCATTCATCCTGGTGCCAAATAAGGAGTCATGTGCCTTAGCATCATCATTCTGCCTTTGGAAAAAGGATTAACTTCTCCCATGACATTCAGAAAAACTGCACTTAGCAGCCTGTGTAGCTTGAACAATTTTCAGAAATCAGTGCTGATTCAGTGTTGAGATTATTTAACACATCATGCAATAAGGTATTGCTGCATAAAGAAATTGATTCATATGCTTATCAATTAGCTCCAATCCTATCTCCTTAAGTTAGAAAAAACAAATTATTTAGAAGTTTCTGTGATCTACAGCAAGAAGCTCAAATGTTTCTTTTGTTTTCCCTTACGGCATAACTGGAGTTGAATGGGAAGCATTTCTTGTACTATGTACACAGATTTCATTATAGTAACTTGAGTGTGTTACATGTCTATAGAATCCATTTGTCACCAGATTTAACAGGCCCTATCTAACTTTTATCTAGATGAATGCTTGCATGTAAAGTGGTCACTATAGAATAAGGCTTATGGAAGTAAGTGGAAGTCAGGAAGCACCATTTCGGGACTACTGAATTAGAATTACATTATATCATAAGCATTTAAAACCTGGTACTGCACTCACCAAATCTGGTATCATAATGAGATCATTCTTCCATTTAAAATATGTAGATTCTTCATGCAGATACGGAATAAAGAATAATGTTCTTTGGAAGAAATGTTGTTTCCAAACTCCAGTATCCAAAAGAAAAGAAACACCTTCCTCATGCATAGACTGATTCAATAGGATATTCATCTGAGGCTCAGTAAACTCCATTCCACAGCTTTGCAGGTCAGACAATGGGAAACCATAATGCAAGGGTTTGAATTATCACTCTTTCAAAGCGTATGTCATCCTGGTCTTTTGATTATGTGCTGCCTTGCAAGGGAGGAATTCAGCAGAGAGCTATTCTTTCCTTACACCTAACTTCTCAATTTCTTTTTTACCTCTAGGCTTCTGTCTATGGGCTAAGATCTTATCAAACATCCATCTGTGGAGGGCCTTTGGATGTCAAGAAAAAGAGAGCATAGCTAACTGGTGTGAGGAGTTATACTAAGTGCTACTGTAGACTTGACTGCTCTTGTACTTTTCTGCTGAGCATCTAACGCTATTCTTTGTAGATAAATGAGATGGACCTTTGGTCTGTCTCAGAACACTCGCATTCTTTGTCTTGCATTACATTTTTGAATATAAGAGACAAACCTAGATTTATATGTAACTTGTTGTTTAACAACATAATAAAATAAATAATAAATAAATAAATTAAATAAAATAAAAATGGTTAAATTTGGATGATTTTACTTGAAATATATAATTTATTCAAAATGTCAATGTAATAATGACCTGTAAATCAGAATTACAACATCATGATCTTTAGAGAGGAACTCTGGCAACTGTGTAATTAAATTCTCTTGATCAAAGTAGGATCAACTAAATCAGGTTGACCAAGACCACAAACAGTTAATTTTTAAATATTCCCCAAAATGGTGATTCTGCAACCTCCCTGGGTAACCTGTTTCAGTGTTTCACCACCCTCACATTAATTTTTTATACTTCTGTTTAAATGGAATTTCCTGTATTTCAGTTTAGGTCCTCTGCTGCTTTTGGTGTCACAGGGTAAACACAGAGGAAACACTGTCTGTGCTTCTTTATTCATTACTCTCTGAGGTTGGTCAGGCAAGGCAATTGTCCCACTCCACTCTGCACAGCTGCCCAAACCCTGTTGCTCTATGCATTTTCAGGTGTTTCAGAATAAGAAGCCTATAAAATAAGAGTGTGTCCAGAGGAGAGAGACAAGATGGCAAAATATCTTGAGGGCAAGACTTACAAGGTGTGACTTTTGTGGTTCAGTCTGGAGGATAGAAGGCTGAGGTACGACCTCATCGCATCAGTCTACAATTTCTTCAAGGGTGTCAGTAGATGGGAGGCTGCTGATTTCCTCTCTCTGGTGATCAGTGATAGGACATGAGTAAATGGAATGAAGCTGCACCAGGGAAAGCTCAGATTGGACATTTGTAAAAGGTTCTTCACAGTCACTCCTCATTCAAGCATTTCTTCATCCTTTGAGGACCCCCTCGATGATAACGCATCTGTATGGTGTATCACCAGCTCCTTCTAGTTTTGTGTCATTTGCTGAAGATCATTGGCACTCTGCCCCACTGTCCAGTTCTGTAATGAGGATGTTGAGCTGTATTAGACCCAGTGTAGACACTTTGGGTAGGCCTCTAGTGACTGAATTCCACTGGGCTGAACCTCAACAGGCTTGCAGGTGTGAACTGATAAAAAATATTTGAATCTGGCAGTTCAGCTGGTTTTCAGTCCACCTCTATGTCCATATATGTAGCTCATATTGCCTCAGTTTGTCTGTGATGGCTTTATGGAAAACAAAATTAAAAGACTTTCAGAATTCAAAATAAACAACATCCATTGCCCTCCTTTTGTCTACTAACCTAGTAATTTCATTGTAAGAGGCTACCAGGCCATTTAAGCATTATTTTCCTTTCATAAATCCATAGTCACTACTCTTAATCTCCTTGCTCTTCACACGTTTGGAACTGGCTTTGAAGAGGATTTGCTCCATGACCTTCCCAGGGATCAAGGACAGGTTGACTGACCCATAGTGTCTCAAATCTAAATATTTGCACAAAACAGAATAATGTAGTTGAAACCAGAACATTTAGATACTGCATGTTCTGCAAGAGTAGACAGTCATAAAGAGTCATAAAGAGAAGATAGATGAAAAGAGAATTTGGGAAACAAGACACAAAATTGACAAACATTAATTAGATATTGTAAATTATCCTCGTGATTCTAAAAATGGTGAGAAATATCTCATTGTTTGTGTTCTTAAGTGTTAATATTTTCTTAGGAGAGAATGACATTTTTTTAGTCTCATGAACATTTAGACAGAAGGAAGGGTCTAGAGATCCATGTCTATACAACTGGAGTTTGGTTTTCAGAAGCAAACCGTAATGCCTCTCCAGATTCGAGCAGGAGATGAAGTGAGACTCTCTTTATAGGTGGAAGCATGTATTTAAGCTGACTGTTGCTTCATTGAACTGCATCTTGAATAAATATTAGGGACTGACTTAGCATTTCTGGTATTTTCCTAAATTCTTATCTTATCTGTGAGAGACAGAATTAAAGAGATTAGAGGTTAATTTACAATACCAAAGCTTTTTACTATCATACGTTGCTGCACATTATAAAATGAGTTTTCTGATACAATTAGGACATTTTTTTTTCCTTCTGGAGCAAGGAAGTAATTGTTTAATGACCTTTGTTCCAGAAGGAGTAGACATACTTAATGTCTTGCTTATTACGTATTGGAGTTTCTGTATTTGAGGTGGGTATTTACATATAATCAATGCTTTTGCCTGCGTAGACTTTGTGTTGTTTAATAGCAAAGTTTAACAACAGAATCTTCTTTAAATCCAGTTGGTTGTTGGTATTTGCACTCTCATATCATACCACCTTTCATATTCTCTCTCTCCAGCTTAAAAACAGCACATATTTGAATTCAAATTGATCATATTAGCCCCTGAGAGATGCGTTAAAAATAAATTATATGCTTTATCTAGATAATTTTGTGAATTCTTTTGCACTGCTAACTGAAACAATATTAGGCCTGATTAAAAGGACAGAATGGAAAATGTGGCTGAGGAAGAAAGGGACATTACTAGCGTTCAGTCCCAAGTAATATCAATTGAAGCCAAATCCTGGGTTGTGCTGATTTACAAGGCAATTTTTTTTTCACAGTCTGTATACTCATAAAAAATTCTCATATTTCTGAGTATTTTCCTTAAACATATCAGTACTTACCAATCTTTATTAATAAGGATTGTCTGAAAACGGATGTCTAAACTAACTTTAATCTGTATGAATTAAGTTAAATAATAGTGATGATTCAAAATGTATATTGGTAATTAAGTCTTTTTTCATATAACACTATAGGTACACAAGCACTTTTATCCTCAAACTAGCCTTAGATCAAATTTGAGTGGAGGACTGTCATTTTCCTACTTGTTCTGCAAGCAAATATATTATGAATAAAATTCTATTTGACACAATTTCAAATAAAATATAGCAAAATATATTTTAAAGCAGAAGATAAATGATAAAAGAGTTATACTAACTAGTCCATACTAATAAATCCTTGTCTATTGTTTCTTTTTAAGGGTCTTGAATACATTGTGCAAACAAAGTAAAGGTTTTAAAAATGATGCAGTGATCTCTTAAAGAAATGAAATATGAAGATACTAAATTAGCTTTTTCAATCACTGATTGTCCAAATAACTTTAACTAGAGAAATGACATTGACACCTGTCAGGTACACAAAATAGAATAGCTATCCCAAGAAAGGATTTAATTTAGCATTTAGAAAAGGACATGTAATGTGAAAAAAATTTTGAAGATTGGGTGGAGGATGGGATGTTAAATGTTTTGTTTAATGCATAGTTAAGTCAGAATTTGCCAGTTTCAGCAAATTCTGGATACTCTTGTGTTTGCATCTATTCAGCATGGTAATCTTATGAGTGTATAATCAGCAAGTTGTTATTTGGTATGAGCATCATGTGGTTATACTGAAAGAGCTATTTTGTGGGAAAGAAAGCACATTTCACTTAACTGCAATTTCCCTCTATCAACAAAACCCACAATGCAGCTTTGTGCAGCAATAACAAGTACCAAACAGTGGGATCTTACAGTCTGTCAAATTGTTGTTAATTACAGAATGTTGTTAAAGGAAAACATACTATGCAGAGCAGAGTAAGCATAACAAAGGGACATTTATAGGCCAATACAGCTGTCATTGAAATAAGCAGGAATTTTGCTGTTAACTTCAATCCAAGTAGAATCAGCTTTTTTTTTAATTTAGCTGTGAACATAAAGTGGCAAGTCTTTTGCAAGCCATCTCTCTCCCTGACAGCTGAAATAATATGATTCTGTATTAAAGCATAGAAAATTCCTAGGTATGTGACGAATGCATGCCTTTCAGTGAAAGCACAAGTATGTTCTAGACATTCTTTCTTAGCTAAGAACGACATTCTTTTCCAAATTCGTGGCTTCTTGTCCCCAAACTGATCCTGTCATGAGGATCAAATCTCAGTCCATGTTACCAGAACACTTAACAATTCATGATAATTGCTGAGTATACCATTTGATGTGAAAATATTGCTCTCAGAAAAGCAGTGTTCAGAACCTGCTCACTTATACAAAGTTATCACATATAGAGAAGATTTAGAAATAAGAATATTAAAAAAATACCTAAATGTCTCATTGCAGCATTTGCATAATATCACAAGAAAATGAAAGGTATTAATTTATACCTGAAAACTTCATTCCTTTCTCAGCAGTCAGCCAACAATTTCTCTCTCAGGTTGTTCATCCTTCAGCTGAATCTGTTCTGCATGTTGCAGAGAACTACTTGTTTTGGTTCCAAAGCTTATTTAGGCTCCTGTTTTATTGACTGTATTATATAATGCAAATGGAATATCAACAGTTACCTTTCAAGACATCATAACCGTCCTTGAAGTTTCAAAGCAGAAATTGAGACATGTTTTCTCTCTTGTTTACCTGCTAACTTATTCAATGACTTTATATTCTGACCTTCATCATAATGGAGACTGCTGACAGAGTATTCTTAAACTTCTTCTGGAATGATATCTCAGAAGATTAAAGAGGAACCCTGAAATGCCAGTTATTTTTCCTTTGTTTATGTCTTCTATCACCAAAGTAACCAAATTGTAGTCATAAATTTCTGCCATGACATTTTACGAACCACACATACTTTAGAAGCATTCCAGTATCTGATGTAATTATTTATTTTTTGTTCCTTTCTTCTTCAGTTGTATGAATTGCAATAAAAACCATTTCATGGTTCTGTGAATCTGTGATAGAAATTTAAAGCAGTATATAAAACACCATTTCTGATAGTCTGCATTTCAGTGTATTTTGATTTCTGTAAGGACCCCACATTGCATAGTAAGGGAGCAAGTAACTTGTTAAGTATATATGGCAAAAATGTTCTCTTTGAGATATTTTAGAAATAGAACTGCTTATTAATGAGTGAGATTGATTACAGCAATTAATAATTTAATTAATAGAAGACTAGTTTAAAATTAATGATTTTGTTAATAGAATTTTGTTCAAATTGTACTTTGAAGAGATAACCTAATTCTTCCACCAATATCATGATTACATAAATAAGTATTAAGTAAGGAAAAAAAATCTTCCTGGGTAACATGTTGCTTTGAATCATAGTGAAATGAAAAGGGAAACATTTTCCTTCATTTTACTGGAGAGTACCACTACCTCTCTAATTCCTAAATCAGATTAGAAATAATAATTTTCATAAGAAAGAATATGCTCAAAGGAATTCTTCTTTGATGCATATGTTTTTACATCAAGGAGGGAAGGATTACATTAGACTAAGTTTATTGAACAAGACTGAAATAATTTCTTATAATTATATACCAAATTTCTGAGTTTATTTATTAAAAAGCCTTCTTTAAAATATGAAGTTAAGCTTCATATTTTATTCAATATGGGTATTGAGAAAACTGATTTCTTTTTGCAACCTAGAGTGACATATGCTTAAATTATGATTTTATGTATTTGTTGGTGTTTGTTTTGTTTGCTCTGTTTTTTTATCTATATCATGTTAATAGGATTAAAAAGATATTTTTTCCTTTTTGAAATTTTGTTCTACTTTTCAGAGTGCTTGCATCTTTCATCACTTTGGAAGACACCCTAATTTCTAACTTCTTCGGTTTAATTTTGCAATTGCTTCCACTGGAAAAGGCACCTTTCTCCAGACACCACATATTACTCCATGAATCCAACATTTGGGTTTCCAGAAACCTCTGACATAAGTCTGGCTAAAATTGCTACATGAAATATTGCTGCCTATTTGGCAGCAATACCTCTGAAAATATCAAATGAGCTTCTGTAAGCAGAAAGAGAGAAATAATAGAAAAATGGCTAAATGTCAAGAGAACAACCAGAAGATTGTGAGCACTGGGAACATTAAATGCACCCTGGGCAGTGAACAAATAAGCAAATGATAGATACAGAATTGTGCCTGAAAGTACTCTACTGAAGTACCTTGAGAAATGTTTTTGGGAAAGGCTTGGGAAAAAATAGGGAGCATTATTTCCTCTCACAGTGAAAGAGCAATGTGTGTGTGTGTGTGTGTGTGTGTGTGTGCATGAAATAGTGTGTGTGTGAAATAATACTTCAGATTTTACACATGGAGCTAGAGTTTTAATGTAAATATTTATTTTATTATGCAATGTTATCACCAATCAGACATGTAGGTATAATCCATTCAGTTTTGAGAAAGATCAAAATACCGTAGTCCTAAGGTTTATAGGGTTTTAACAGAACATGACAGACATCTGTGTAGCTACACAGAAGTGTAGCTGGGTACTGCAATCAACCAGATGAGTTCTCTATTGACCAGCAGTTTCTTAGATGAAATGATTTAGTCTACCTTTAAAGGATTTGGACTCATGGGACTCCTTTATTACTCATCCTTCTTTGCTAAATTTCAGGTGAATTCAAAGATCACAACTGTTTGCACAGATGGATAATTATGCTGCTTTGACTGTCTAATTGCTTATATCAGAAGATCAGTAGGAAGCTTTTAAGTATGAGCATGGGGATGATCACATGGTTCAACCTTTCTAAAAGGCCTCTTAAGAGGAAGATGACTGTCATCTGGTTTGAACAGTAACCAGGCAAGTAGAAAAAAACTTTTGAACCAAAGGAGTCAGCCCACAAAAAGGAAGCATAAAAGAGGAAAAGAAATGGAAACAGTGAGACTTCAGAGTGAAAACAGCAGCCCTGGCAACAGCCATCCCCTTGTTTGTCACTCATGGCAGTCACCCTATGAGCATTGCAGCTTGTCTGAGGGCTGATGATGCACGCTCTGTGAAGCACCAGGAACAGCCTGCACGCAGCTAGAGTAGAGAGTGTGGGGGACAGCAAGCAGAGACTCTCATCTTGGTGTGTCCATGAGGACTTGTGGAGCTCCCCCTTTCTGGTGAGAAAATGGTAGTAAGCATCAGGGAAACACACAGCAGGATCACCTCCATCTGTCAAGGATGGGTGTGTACTCAAGGAATCTGAGCTATCCCAAAGTGAACAGGCCATGCTGGTACCCCAAATGTTGCTTCATCAATATCACAGGATATCTTGGATTGGAATGGACCTTAAAGATCATCTAGCTTCAACCCCACTGCCACATGCAGAGATACTTTCCACTAGACTTTCCACTAGACTAGAGCACTTGCAGGGATGGGGCATCCACCACTTCTTTCAATGACCCGTTCCAGTGCCTCACCACCCTCACAGTAAATGATTTTGCAAGGGATTAGAACTGTGTGGGGTTAGAGATCCAAATATGCTTAAAATTTGTAGCTGTATTAACATTTTGTAAGTTTCCAAATAAGACTGTCTATCTACTGAACTTTTTATACTCCAGCATGTAGAGTTCAGTGATTGCCAGTTAATTATGTGTTAATAAATCAACAAACCACTTCTGTCCTGAACTGAGCAGGTTTTTCTCTGATATACTGACAAACTGCTACATTCTAACCACCAAATGCGATCATTACAGCATTTGTAGGTACTCTAGTGCACATTCTGACAGGTGAAACAACATCTATTTCCTGAATTTATTTTTATGTGTGCAATTTTTCATAAGTTTTCATCTACAGAGTTTCAATAACCAAAGGAGAGACTTATGGTACTGGACCTGAAATTTGGGCCTGAATTCCCAAAGGCTATATTCTAACCCCTAGCAAACCTCAATACACCCCTAAGAGAGAGTTCTATTGAGAGAAGGAAATACTATGACTCCACTGAAATATTATCAAGAGAAAGAGATACTGATATGAAAGCTAAGTAATTATCATCAAGAATCTTCAGACACTACAAGAAAAAATAAAGAAACCCAGAAGACTTCAATGTTTTTTTCAGCTGTGAACACCTCTGCTACAACCAAAACAATACATTACCTTTTACTCATATTTCTTACTGAAATTTTAACAGTACAAGATTTTGAGGAACAAATGGAACTGGAGACTCACTTCCCTTCCTCATGATGCTATCCAGCAGCACTTTCTTGTTTTAATGCTTTGAGAATGATTGGAACAGGGTGTAACAAAGATAAATAACTACCACTTCAGAAGACTCTGTTCCGTCTTCATGGCTTCACTGCAGTTAGTAAAATAGTTAATTAATAATAAATAATAATAATCTCTTTTCGCTAAATTTCATAACTCTTTCTGGAAATACATTATTAGCAAACTCATTAGAGTTTACAGGTTTGTTTTCTGCAGAAAACTGCATAATTACAGAACATCTGACAATCCAATACAAAGCCATTTTATTAGTAGTTTTGCTGTGTATGTATCTTGCTATGAGAAACAAGAAATTGCTATGGAAAACTTATGAAGTCCTGTAGACACCCTGACATAGATACATTCAGATGATGACAGTGAAGGTGACTTTCAGATGGATCCTTTTGCTTCTACCCTAGGCTGTTTGACTTTGCTCAGGAAATGACTCATTTAAGGATTTTTTCAAATGAGCACGATATGGACTATTCACTTAAGAGCTGGATCACTTAAGAACTTGATCCTTGTGTGTCCCTTCTAACTTAGAATATTCTCAGAAATAAAAATAAAAAAAAACTACTTAAATTTCAGCTATGACAAAATAAATTTTCCTTACCTTTTGTGCAAATTGACAAACAGTGAAGTTTTAAATGTGTTCATAAGAAAAAATATTTCTATATACATAAAGCACAGGCTTTATCCTCACTGTATAAAACTTTTGAAAAAATCTGATTCAGTGTTTGAAGGCCTTTTTCCTACTTGTTATGAAAGATATATTGCACTCTCTTTTGTTCTTTCTGGCCCTAAATGAAATTAGATAACTAAATTTAAAACACATGTCCACCAGTACAGTAAATTTTCTCAGTACCTTCCAATTCCAGTTCTCATCATCATGTTTGGTTACCTTTTTCTTTAGCAAAATAATTTTACAAATATAGATATTGATATAATACAAAGAGTGTATATATATATATATATATATACATATATATATACACACAGTAACTAAATTTTAAATTTTAATTTAATTTTAATTTAAATTTTAAAACTAAATCAGTTTTATCATAATAGTATGAATAAGTGAAACATGAAAATAATAAATATCTTGATATACATTGTGTTTAAGTCAACCATGTCTTGCTGGAAGGACATCTAAACTAAAGCATGATTGGGATAGATCATCAATTTCATTTCTGATCAAAATAGCTGTCATGAAAGCAAAGAAATTAGTTCAGTTAATAGTAGATAAGTAAATAAACCATCTATTTATTGGTTTGGAACAAAAGGCTGTTCAAGAATTAGTTGGGACATCATGCTCTTGAAATTAATAGAATTATAGAATAATAAATATTATAGAAATAACAGATTAAAGGATTTCTTCTCAGAAGTGTGTTTTAAATGCAAAATCATGAAACCACATTCTAGAGAAGATCCTATTTTTTCTAACTCAGCTCATCCTGGCTCATCATTATGATATTTTTAGTATCAAACTGTAGCAGGCAGTCATGAGTCTGAGAGCTCAAGTGATAGGTAGAAACAGATAGAAAAGTTAAGTCTCAGGAGTCTGTATCAATGGAAGTTAAAATGGGATATGCTGACAGAACTGGTTTGATTTAAAAAATTAGATTTACCATAAATTCTGATCTCCTTTGGAGATCACGTGCCAGGTCCTGCACCTGGAGAGGAATAACCCCATGCATCCAGTCAGGCTCAGGGATGACCTGCTGGGGAGCAGCTCTGCAGAAAAGGACCAGGGGTCCTGGTGAGCAACAACCTGTCCATGAGCCAGCAGTGTGTCCTTGTGGCCAAAATGGCCAATGGGATCCTGAGGTACATTAGGTCAAGAGAAGTGATCCTGCCCCTCTGCTCAGCCCTGTTGAGATGATATTTGGAGTAGTCTGTCCAGTTCTGGACTACCCAGTACAAGAGAGACAAAAGCAGCTCCTGGAACAGGTACAGCAGAAGATAACAAAGATAATTAAGGGACTGCAGTATGTCTCAAGAGAAAACTGTGAGGGCTGGGCCTGCCTAGCCTGGTTTAAAAATTATTGAGATGACACTCAGTCATCCCTTCCAGCCTTAATATCCTAATTCTCTGATTCTGTGAAAAGAACAAACTCATGTACTCATTTAAAAGCAGACTACATCTTATTCATTTAGTAAAAACAGGTTGAAAAAACCCAGTTCTCTCAGCTTTCCCTCACATGCCAGGCTGCCCAGCCCTTTGATCATTTTTGTGGCCCTTCTCTGGACCTTTGGCAGCCTGTCTACATCTTCTTTGCATAGTGGGGTCCAAAACTGAACACAGTATTACAGGTGTGGCCTAACAAGCACAAGTCAGGTAGAATGACTTTTTTATCTCTTCTGGTGATGTCCTTGATGAGGCAAACCAGAATCCCACTGGATTTCTTTTCTGCAGCAGCACGCTGTTCACTCATAAATTTGTTGTCTACCAGGACTCCCAGGTCCCTTTCCACAGAGATGCTCCCCAGCTGTGCTTTACTCCTGGACTGTGTTTCCATATGTGCAAGACCTTACACTTGTCCTTGCTGAACTTCATAAGGTTCTCGTTAGCCCAGTCTTCCAGTCTATCCAAGTATTCCTGCAGCTAGGTCTCCCTTCTTCACTCCATTTGGTATCACTGAAGTTTCATCAGGATCCACTTGATCCTATCTTCCAGGCTAGTTGTGAAGATATTAAACAATATTGGGCCCAATATCGACCTCTGGGATACCATTTGTAAGAGGTTACCTGTTCAAAAAGGACCTGTTTACCATTCCCCTCTGGATTTGTCTGGTCAGTCTGTTTCCCACCCACTGGTCTAAACTGCAATGCATCTATCGCTTTCCCTGCATGAGCAGAGAAGGTTACTTTGTGTTAGAGGATGATCAAGAGTTTCATTCACAATTTGCCCTTGGTGAATCCATGCTGGCGTTTCCTGATCACCTACTTAATCTGACTTGTGATAGCCCCCCAGAGGATTCATTCTGTAACTTTCCCAGGGACAGAAATTTCATGACTGATGGGCCCAAAATTTCCTGGATCTTCATTTAAGCCCTTTTTGTAGACAGGGGTGATAGTATTCTTCTTTCAGTCTTTTGGAACATCCTTTGATCCCCATAGCTTCTAAATTATTATGGAGAATAATCTCAAAAGAATGTCAGATAGCTCTCTTTGCACTCTTGGATGGACATTTTAGGTCCCATTAACTTATAGGGGTCAATCTCCTGTGACAGCTCACACATCAACACCTCCTTCGCTGGCAGTGGTTCTGCATTTGAATCAAGCTGGATTTTTGTTCCCAAAGCTGGGAGCCCAGCAGTGCTGGTAAAAGTGGGGGTGAAGAAGGTATTGGGAACTTCTGCCTTTAAAGTGATGATGTGACTAATTCACACCCTCTGTTTAACAGATAGCTTCCTACCAATATTTGATACAATATTATTCTTACTGTGCATTGTGTTCTCTGTTTATTTTGTCACTGTAGTGGAAGAATCATCACATAAGTCAGTCTACTGAGAGAAATAACTCATTTGTCAGAATGTCAACGGTTCAACGGTTGGAGTGAGGACAGAAATATCTATGAGAATTGCAGACATTAGAACAAGAGAAATCACAGTTTTGTAGTGAACCAATTACAGTAAAGACACTTGAGGTATTACCTGAGCTCGGCAAGTACACAGTGAAGAAGTATTTAAAATACACAGTATGAATATCAATTTCCTTAGGTACACAAAACCGGTTTTCTAAATTTAATCTGATCGTTCATATTCTGTATAGCAATAGTCATTTACTGGAACAAAGATGGACATAGGGCCAGCCTCTGCTCTCTAGTGTAAAACAAGGACACTATTCAAGAGGCCAAAATCCTGCTGGCAGCGATTATGATAGCAAGATACAAGACAGCTGATAGCAAAAATATTAGAAATGCTTATTTAAAATTTTCCAGCTTCTGACAAATTATGTCAAAACAGCATAATTGGTAGTTGAATTATGCAGCTGCAATTTACCACTATCACAGAAACTGGTGGGGCTTTTGTCCCACTTTATACACAATAAACAAATCACACTTTATCAGACTTATCATATATACTCCTTCAGAAAGTGCCATTTACAGAAATATTGAGAGTGACCTCTTCTTTGTGTGGAGGTCCTGAATCACATAAACCAGATATTGCTGAAGTGTGAGAGCAGTGTAATTTCATTCTGCTCCCTACACTGTGAAATATAGAACCACTGGTGTCATGAAATCGAAGAAATATAAAAATGAAAGTTCTTACTGATAGAAGCATGTGCAGTCTATATTAAATTAAGAAGGATGGAAACAGATCTGTGACTTTTGAAGTACATGAAAAACTACAGCACCACCAAAGCCACCAGCAGGTCAAGGGTGTAAATGGAAATAACTACTTTAGGGACAGACTGTTCAGGACCTATATTGAAAACCTGTGTGTCGCATATTTTCACAAAATCAATTTATTTCCAGCAGCTTGGGAGCTTTAGGGTTTATAAAATATAGTTATAGCTCAACTGTCAGCAAAGAACAAGGTTTCTGAAGGTAGGAGAGCTATTGAAGGTTGTGCCCCTTGAAGATAAGCAAAGAAACAAATAAAGAAAACTCAAAATTATTTCCTTCCATACAAGTCTAATGTCTGTTTTGTGATATTTACCTCTTGAAAATAAATGGTTCTATTTTTATATATGTTCATGTTTATTTATAAATATTTGTGTGAATATGTGCACATGTGCCATACAAAGCACATACACTTCTGTGGTCATACAGAGAAAAATATTGGTATGGTTCAATGAAAAATATTTACTTACTGTTCACAAGTGTTTTTTAGAGAAGAGTCTAATATGATTGATAATATTTTGCAGAAGCCTAGTTGTACCTAATATGTTTTGATATTTTACATTTCTTTAAAATTAATTGTTAATAAATTCAAATTTATCTGAAAACAATTTAAACTTAAAATTAGATTAAATGAAATTATTTTAAAAAAGGATATGTTAAGTCTTGCACAGTTGAAATTGCATATAAATTAGCAAACAGTATTGTGTGATATATATTGTTACGGAGGCACAGTCATCAATTAAGCACTACGGAGTCACTCACTCATTGAAAACATGCAAAGATATATTCATGGCTAGGCTAAAGATGTCTATCACTATTTCTTAACACCTGCTTTGACTCAAAAGACTGAATCTGGTAGGAAATACTGACTATGATTTGTGCAGGTTTTGTTTTATTAGACTGGCTAATCTCCCTATTCAGCGTTTTTAAAGTCCCATGGTATAACGTAATCTAAATTTTGTAGCTTGAGACAAAACTCACTGCCCAAATCAGTGCCATTTGTGCACTCAGTGAAAAAAAAACCATGAAAAAAGTTTGTGAATATGCTCACTCTTACTCTCTAAAAGCCAGTTAGAATGCTGTCTATTACTTCATCACATATATCTACTCTCTTGCAGTGTGTATTTTTTTTTTTTTTTTAATAGGGAGAGATCAAGGGATAGTCTTGCTGCAGCCTGGTAACGCAAAGGTCTGTATAATTAGAACCTTCAGAAGGAAGAAGTTGCCAAACAACTCTTTGCCTTTGATGGTCTCTTAGGGCTGTCTGCAGAAAATGGAAATAGCTTTTAGATGCAAGATTTGGGGCACAGTGCAGCAGCTGAATTGAAGGTCTCAAAAATAGCTTATAAAGCCCTCTTTATGCCTGCTTCTTGTCTGCCTTGCTTGCTTCCTCTTAACTGTTCAAAACATTTAGCAGTTAAAGAAGGCAGTCAATAAGTGCAGACATAAAGACTCAGAGGCGGTAGAAGTGTTCTCATGTACTGGCAGAGACTGGGATGGATTTATTTACTCTTCAATGGTCCTTCACATCAGGCAAATCAGAGAATCTAATAATAGTTTCATTCCAGACTATGCTATATTCTGTTTGAGCATTATATTTTCAAGGAAAAGTGTCAGGAAACCCTGCCATTTATAGCCTAGTGTATACTCAGTTTCTACTGTTTTCCAGAGTGGGACAGGAAATTGAAAACAGGGCCAGAAAATATCTTGCATCGAT
The DNA here is from genome assembly GCF_971803275.1 of Cyanistes caeruleus. Lineage (NCBI taxonomy): Eukaryota > Metazoa > Chordata > Aves > Passeriformes > Paridae > Cyanistes > Cyanistes caeruleus. The sequence goes on along the minus strand of NC_141701.1, from coordinate 79,740,765 downwards.
ACAGTATGTCTGCAAGTGCCAGGAAAGCAGAGAACTTACTTGTTTCTGCAGTACATATTTACACTTATATAAACTTTTTGAAATAGCCTCTCTAACCCTTAATATTACCTGAATCACATAAAATATGTATTTCTATAGGTGTTGTGCTTGAGAAATCCAATTTATATGTAATAAATATTTATATGTATTCAACTACATGCATGCACACGTGTGCATACATCATGTGCTTGTTAAAAACTTTCTTACATGTAATATTGACTTGAATATTAATTCATAAATGGGATTCAATCTTACCTACTATCAAAATAAAGGATGTAATCTCCTCACCTGCAATTAATTTAAAGGAAAATGACAATTAATAAAAGGTGCAAGGTAAACCAGACTACTGTGATTAAATCAGGAGTATTTTCTCCCAGAAAGCTTGTGTTCAGAGAAGTAAGAGTGTTTTCTACTTCCTGCACCTATTTTGTGAAGTTTCGCTCATTTTATAATCAATATAATTATCACTGTCAGAATTTATTATTTCTAATATTCCACTGAAGAACAGTTGCACAATAAAATATTTATGTATCATATTGATCTGCAGAAATCTTCAATAAAATTAATAGAACATATTTTCCTATAAACTAGAAGAAAAATAAGTACCATCTGACATTCAGACAGGACAGCCAAAGGTGTATTCTCGTAAGTGTTATAAATTTTATGCAATTTTTTCTTTCCATCGTAGTCACAAAATGTACGTTTCTTCACATTTAATTGTTTTGAAAACATAAGCTCAGTGAAAACCTTTCTTTCTATCATTTTAATTTTTATATTCTCAATAAAATAATTGCAAGAGAATTTTTTAAATTACATGCATTTCTTTAAATAAGAAATAAAAGAAGCCTCTTTCAAGTCAAAAATTTCATTAGGTATAAGAAAATGAAATGCTGTCAGCTTTTAAAGTGCTGAAGAACACTAAAGGCCAAGACTCACTGCTGAGCATCTATGGGAAGTAAAGTCTCTTACACCAGGCGTCATCTGCTTTTAGAAGTGTTAGCAGAAATAAGTAAAGGTTACTTATTTAAAAGACATGAGAAAATAAGAGGAAAACATGGAAGTGTTGCATACAATAACAGGAGATATCTATTGTACAAAAGCCTATAACAGTACAGATTTATTCAAATGCCAGCTTAAATAATTAGATCTATAAGAATGCAAAACATTCAAATAATTCTCCATTTGATAGAAGATGCATGTACCTTTCTGTTTTAAGACAAAGAAAATAGAAAACCCAAGCCCCAAATCTCTATGCAATATTTGCTTTCTTTGTGAAATTCATATTGATTTTCTCTTGCTTTTGTTTGTCTTTGTATTTTGCAGTTACATCTTGGATTTCTACTTATTATTATGGGAAGAAATAAATCACACAGTTATGGTCCTATTGTTTACAGCAAGAACTAGTCATCCTTTTCTGGAAAATAGCACTACTAAAGTTTCTTGCTGTGAAATTTCTATTCAGTTCCTGCCCAGCAGATTTGAATGTTTCTTTACGACAAAGAATCTACACCTCCCTCTAGGCAGCTGGAAATAAAATAGAAAATAGAGTTTAGTATTGTGATTAAATAATAGAAACAAAAATTTCTTGGTTCCATTCAAAGTCAGAGTATGCTTGGATAGGTCAGACCAATGAACAATAAAATATTTCTTTACTTGTTATAACCAAATCATGTTATCATAATTAAAAATGTTTTTAACATATAGAATTTGAATTACAGTTGGGTTTGAAATATGCTTAAGAAAGCATTCAGAACTTAGAAAGCCCAACAAGGCAGGTTTCAAGGCATAATGAGAATCTGAAATATTAGATGTCCCTTAACCTTAGCAACCTTAAAGAATAAACTAAGAATGAAAGTGATGACAATACCCACCCAAAGTTTTTTATCCATCATCATTGAAAAGAATATCTAAATTACATTTTGTGACTGGCTGATGAAATAGGTATCACAGATCATAGAGATGACTTAGTAAATGTCAAAGTCAGAGCATATTGGATTGTCCATTGTCACATAAACACAAAATCATTTATTTTTATAAATTGCCTAGAGCTTTTTGAAGAGTTCATGACCACCTAGATACATATTTAGGGGTTACTCTTTCTTTTGAAATCAACATCAAATTGATGTTTGACCACATCAATTATGTGATCCTTTTTTCTTTCTGATTTTGATCTATTTTCTTCAATGACTGCCACTTACTTATTTCTACAGTTCCAGAAGCTCTACATAGATAAAGATGGTGGAAGTGGTGGTTTTCTTTAGTTATAAATAGTTAGTATCATGATCTGACAGCACAATACCTGTCTAATCTGAGCAAGCTGTCATTTCTTTTGATCCCAAGTTTGTCTTACTAACTTCAAACATCCTTCTCGGTGTTACTTCTGAGAAATTTTGGTAGCCGGTATCATTTTAATTTGTCACATATTTCTTGTCTTACAGTCAAAGAAGGCAGACAGAACTGACTTCAGACATATACTTGAGAACTCCATTGGCATTCAGGTAATATGTAAAAATGATGGCTTTAATTCAAGCTTTAAAGAAAAATCAATTTTCCATTGACACATGACACAGCCTGAGTATATATTTGATTCATGCAATGACAGAGTTGACCTGAAGCCTAAGAGTATTTACCATTTTTTGCTGAAATAAGTTTTTTCACAGTACCTAGTATGAGGCTGTATTTTAGATTTGAATAGAAAACAGTGCTGATAACACAGGGATATTTTAATTTCTTCTGAGCAAGGCCCATTCTGCCCCTCATAGCACCCTACCAGTGAGGAGCCTTGGAGTGTTCAGGGAGCTGGGAAGGGACATAGCAGGGACAGCTGGCACCAGCTACCCAAAGAGATATCCCAGCTCTCATGACATCATGCTCAGCATATAAAACGGTGGGTTTATGTTTTTAAAACCACAAGGGTTTTTTCTCAAATTTGCCATTCCTATTCTCTCCTTGATCCCACCAATCAGAAGTGAGCATGTGGCTGTGTGGTGTGTATTTTCCAGGCTGGTTTAAAACACAACAGAACAAAGAACTATATTGAATATAGCCAGGATGAGGTTAATGTTCTTCAAAGCAGTCTGAATGATGCTGTGCTTTGAATTTGTGATAAAACCAGTGTTGACAGCACACAAGTGTTTAACTGGTGAACAGGACTCGCACAGAATCCAGTTCTTCTCTGTCTTCCACTCTGCTCTTACAGTGAGTAGCTAAAGGTGGGCAAGAGATTGAGACACATCTGGGAAAGTTGACCAGAATTGAAAAAAGGGATATTTCATGCCATATGAGGCCATGCCCAGCAATAAAAGCTGGGTGGTATTTTTCCAAAGTAACTTGTTTGCCGCGTAGCTGTGTATCAGTCTGCCTTTTGGACAGAGCAAATGATTGTGTTTGCTTCACTTGCTGTTGAAAAATCCCCCTTCCCCTGCTCCCCCCACCATCCCTCTTTTCTTCACTTAGTGAACTGCTTTTGTCTTGACCCACAAATTTTTCTCACTTTTGCTCTTCTGGTTCTTCTCAGGGTGAGGAAGAGTAGGCAGCTATGTGGGTGCTTAATTATTGACTGGGATCAACCCACCACAGGAACAAAACCTTTCTAGCCAATCCCCATTTCACATAAATTTATAGTAAAGGTTGTTTGTGCTTTAATATTAAAGACAATAGAATGTTCAAATTACAGGTTAACATTATCACATTACACACATTAACTAAAGCTTCAAATTGACAATACCTTGCACTGAAGTTCTGGTCTAAGCCATAAGTAAGAGCTATAATATCATACTATAGTAACAAGAAAGTGCTCTATCACAGCTTGAAACAGAGTAGACTTACAACTATCTTCCTCTTTCAAAATTGGAGGTTTTTCTAACTTTATAAAAATTACATTTCCTTCATTTTCCCCATCCTTTCTAACTCAGTACTATTTTCATAGATATATTTCTGTACACAAATATGGAAATTGTATCATTGAAATAGAAGGCAGGAATGAAATGTCAATACTCTCTTTGTAACCGATGCTTCATTCCTACCATGTGTTTTAATGGGAAGACTAAATGTCAAATACTGGCAATTACACGATGAATACATGACATTTTATATATTTGGTGTCTAAAGAAGGAAAAAAATATTCACTGAAATTATATTTTCATTGAAACTCCTGTAAAATTTAGAACATAATTAGTCTCAGTTTAAGTAAAATTTCACGTTTGATACTTTGCGTATCCTGGTACAAACTCAAATACATTGCGTGACATCTGAGAAAGAAGGAGCACTGTGACTGAAGAAAAGAGAAATGGGAATTTTAATTTTTCTGCATGGATTTTTAATAGTCAAGGAACTTGATTAGCGACACCGGTGACTAAAATCCCCAGTAATATCTATGGAACATATATTGTTAATTCAGCTAACCTATAGAGTTTACAGATATGGATCTCACATTCATATTCAATTTAGATAATTTTGTCTACATTCATATACTTAGTACCAGTAATTCTGTCTCTATCTAATGTTCTAGTTCAGGTAATCAAAGAATTTTCATTTGGAGATAAGCAATGTGATAAATTGCCTTTTAACACTTGTCTATGACATATGATCACCTTTGACACTTAGTCATCAAGTAAACTGCCACTTCTCAGAAACATTAAGCAGCTGCCCCAATTAAGAGTCTTGAAAATAACAAAAAAACTGCTATACTGTCCTTCACATGCCGTGAAATGTTCTATGACTGTGGCAAGAAGTGCTGAGATTTGTACCAACAGGTTGAAGTTACGGTATTTTTCTTGAAAAGAGCTGTAAACAAGTGTTTGTACATTAGACAAGGATGTATTCCATCTACACAGCACAATGCATTCAGCATTGTTGCAGTGCCCTGGAGAGCCTGCAATTATTGATACATTGTGCTTGTTATGTAAGACCATATCTTGTTTTTTTCTTTTCATTACCTTGCTGATAATAAAGGTTGAATTAATGGTGCTAATGTTTTGGTTCTTCAGAAAGCCAATAAAACCTCTTGCAGTATAATCAGGTTTCAGAGATTATACTTTTATAAGTGGAAACTTTGAGAACTTTTTAGCAGCATTGTTGTTATATAGATTGTCTTAAAAACAGGTGAATTTTTTTTTCATATTAAATTATCTGATGTTATATGGCTATACATAAATAATATTAGAAATCTTGGGAAGATTTGCACAATTTACATGAGATTTCTGTCTTTGAATGGGAAAATCAAGTTTAAATCATGGCAATAAATTTTCATTATATGTATGTCACTGTAATGTACTTTCCATATATCCAGCAGAAAAGCCTAATTCAAATTCACCTTTTCACACATCCACAGCTTTGGAACTTGGAATCTGACTCTTCATTCATTGGTATAAAATAAGTATCCTTTTCACATAAAAGTATTCTTTTTGGCATGATGAGTCAAAAGCATTTATAGATTCCTTCAAAAATATTACCGGATTTAATTTTGTTTCTTCTGACACAGTCTTTGGTGACAGAATTTTGACTATTTTGTTTAAATTTAATTTCTTGGAGAATTAAGACATCATACAGACTGCAGTCTTTAATGGAGGATATATGAAATAAATATTTGAAATGTGATCGAAAATTTTAATTTTAATTTTAATTTTGATCTGCTCAAAAAATGAATTGGATGGCTGAGCTAAAAAGATGATTGATGACTTCATATGTCTTTCATTCCATTCTAAAAACACTTCTACAACATATAATTGTAATGATGCATCTGAACAGTTTAGGCCATGATGTGCTCCAGCCAAACGGTATTTAGAGTTTATTATCAGATGTTGTAGTTTAAGGCCTGGCGATCTGAAGATTTCGGGATGTAACGGAAAGTTAGCAAACCCCCCTTTCTGTTAGGATAGCAAGGCCCCTTGTAATCAGCCAATAGCACCTGAGTGTGATGTAAGCAGATGGGAGTAACACAATGACCCCAGGCTATAAAAAGTCAAATTTCCCCACAATAAACGCCATATTTGCCATCTATCACATTGATGCTGTGGAATGTGGACCGAGCGGCTGAGGATAGCCACCGTGCTGGAGTTGATCAGGGTGTCTGTCTTGCTTGAAACCCAACAGTCAGACCCTCTGGAACTTCTGGTTGCTGAGACATAAGTTTTTCTAAAAATAAGAAATAGGAGGCTGAAAAACAAGAAAATAAAACCACAAGAGCCAGATAACAGAGGGTGGTTGAACACCTGGATGGCAACCAATCCTGTGCCCCAAGGAGTGAGTGCAGAGCATGTGGACAGGATAGGAGCACCAATGAAAAGTTGTGTGAACAGTAGTTTTAGGGTGTATAAATAAATGTGTAATGTGAACAATAAATGGCTTCTGTGAAATCATTATTGGTTTGCTGTCCAGAGGCCCTGAGCTCCCGCATATAATAAGTTTTAAAGAGGAATATATTGTGGAATATCATTCCCTGCATTTTAACTTAGTGACTGTCGTGGTTTTAAAGCAGTAACTAAAAAAATTACTAGAAAACGTACTTACTTCTTGCTGTGAGATATGGATTAGAACAAGAGCAAAACAGGCTTAAAACTTAAAAGGAATTAAGAAAGTTTATTAACAAAACTACAAGAATAAGAACACCAGAACAAACCTCCAGAAAACCCCTTTATCCCCCACTACTTAACCATTGTCTCATTCACATGACAACATAGAGACAAAAAACTTTGGAACTTTGGTGTTTAAAACAGTCCCAATTCCTGCTAGAGTCTTTTCATCAGTCTTTGTAGAGAAACAGAAGTCTTTCTTCTGCTAATCTATGGAGTTTCTCACAAGAAAACTATTTCTATTATAGTTTTCTATTTCTCTGATGCCAACTGCCTGGAAATCTGTCATCAGTTCACTCCTCCCATTTCACATCACTCTGAGATGTGTATGGGTCAATGAGTCTAGGGATATCATTTTAAGGATGAGTTATTCAAAGGAAAAAGTTCTTTTCATCTGTCTTTGTGAGCTTTTCTGGAAAACAGAAATTTTCTCTTTGCCTCAAATCTTCGCCCCAAATCTTCAACTATTACTTCTCCCCTTCTGTTCCAGCACCTCACTGTATCACAATAACTCTACCTTTTGCTCAAAATCCAAACTTGAACATTCCATTCTTCCCTATATACCCTGTCATGAATTAAAGGAGTTTTTTCAGGACACTATTGTCCATCTCCATAGCTTTAACAGAAAAATATTTCAGCTTATAAAGCATCTTATTCTCTACCTTTTCTGAAGATTAATTCTTTTCTTTACTGTCTCTGATAGTTTATAAAGTCTCTTTACATGTTGATTACTCTCTTTTTCTCTCTCTGGATAAAAGGATTAATCTGCAAGTCTCATCTGGGTAATGAAAGGGTTAAAATCTTGCCCAGGATTTGTAGATGGTTCTGTGATCTCTGCCTGAGCAGCAGCTGGAGCTGTCTGCAATGGAAGATTCTTCATGGCTGCTCTGGAGAGTGTGGTCACTGGCTCAGCCCACCACAGGTCAAGAGCTTTTTTCCTTTCTTTACTTGGCAGTCTCTGGTGAATTCAGTCACAGCAAAAACTGCAGCCAAGCCAGGGAGCGGCCTGGCCCAGCCAGAGCCCGGGGCAAGCCCCGCAGGCCCCATCTCCCGGCCGGGAGCCGCTGGGCCCAGCCCAGCCCCTGCCCAACTGGGCCGCAGGGCCTGGACAGGGAACGGGAGGCCAGCTGGAGCTCTGTCACCTTTCACAGCCAGGGAACAAAGAGACAAAGAAATTCCCAGGCTTAGGTCTTAAGGTGGTGTTCACAGGTTGATCTCACTTTTCAATGGTTAAAACTGCTGCCAATTCTTAGAAATGGCCAGCTGTTGGCTAGGAGACAAACTCCCATCAGCCTCCAGCAGTTTTAACTTCTTTAGGTGTTTTTCTTTGTTTTCTTAAATGCCAATCTATCACAGTGACTCATCAAAGCACTCATAAAAACCTGTATTAGCATTCTGATTATGATTTTGTGATGGACACAAAACTTCTGGGTAATACTGAGGACTGAGATTTCATTAGTGATATTATAGTGATGGAGTGTACTGTTATGTAAGTGGAAAGATTTTGTTTAAGTGGAATTAATTGAGAGTGTGTATTGAATCCTAGAAACATATAATGGCACTTAATGGCACCTTTAAGATCATTTCTTTCCAAACCTCCTGCTGTGGGTAGACACCTTCTACTAGACCAAGATGCTGAGAGGCCCCTCTAATATGGCATTAAACACTGCCAGCAATGGGGCACCCACTGCTTCTCAGGGCAACCTGTTCCAGTGCATCACCACCCACATAAGAAATAATCTCTTCCTAATATCTAATCTAAACCTACTTTCTTTTATTTAGAAGCTATTCCCCCTTATCCTGTCACTACGTGCCCTTGCAAAATGTCCCCTTCTGTCTGGTCCGCAGGCTTCCTTCAGGTACTCGCAGCCACAATAAGATCAGCAGGCAGACTTTTCCAAACTGAACAATCACAGTTCTTCCAGCCTTTCCTGGTAGGAGAGGTGCTCCATCCCTCTATTCAACTTGCTGTGCCTCCTCTGGGCTCATTCCAACAGATCCATGTCCTTCTTGTGGTGAGGATGCCAGAGCTGGATGCAAGGCAACAGGTGGGGTCTCACAAGGACAGAGTAGAGGAGCAGAATCCCCTCCCTCACCCTGCTGGCCACACTGCTCTGGCTGCAGCCCAGGACATATTTGGCTTTCTTGAAATGCACATTGCCAGATCACATCCAGCCTCTTAACCACCAGCACACCCAGGTCCTTCTTGGCTGGGCTGCTCTCCACTTCATTAACATATATAATAAGCATGCCATGGACACAAGATGGACAAGTCTGTGGTCATGAATGTCAAGAGTTTCAGATTAAGAGTATCCAGTATAAGACATTTGAATTAAAAAATGAAACTGCATTGTCTGCTCCATTTCCTCTCAAATAATTCTGAAGTTTAGACTCCATGTTAGCCTGAAGTTATTTGAAATAGTTCAGAGAAGATCAGATTAATATTTGATGTGCTTTGAATTCCTCTTATGAAATAGTTGCAGGTTGCACATACTCACTGACTCAGCTTCGTTTCACTGTGAGCTCAGTCTTCCCATTCAAAGTTGACATCAGGAAAAATGAACACATTCTGTTTGGTTTGTGGTCCAATCTATGCAGTTGCATAGACTTCTGACTGTTACTGTCACAATATAATGAAAATTCAACTCACTTCACTAAATCTGGCTCCTGCTTTTTGTTCCTAACCTTTCCCATAGCCCAGCTGCATTCCTGCTTACACATGCATAAACATATTTAATATAGTGAGTCCTGCTTCTCAATATGTTGAGAACCATGTTTTACAAATCATTTAAGTCTTCTCAGACTAGCACTTCATGCTAGTACAGGAGTGTAAATGCTACAATTTTTATGGGATGCAGAAATTATTTATGGAACATTACCGGTGTATCTTCAACTTAATCCAGCATGATTCTCTACTTCACTGTATATTTGGGAAGAGAAGGAAGAGGCTATAAACAATAAATGGGTAGTCAGGGATTGCAGAGACTGGGATAATGGGGAAATGTGGTTTGATACAAATAAGATTATGCTACAAAGTTTGAGAAGTCAGGTCTATTAAAATGCTGATTCGTAGCAATACACTGATTAACTATTTATGAATTTCAAAAGCAAAGTAAAAGTTCAATTTTTTTCTATACACCTTCTAGCAAGCATTTTAAAATCTTATAATATTTTATTCTGTCAAGAATATTTTATTTTATGAAGAAAATCTTGCTTAATGGAGTGATACCATAGTGAATATTTGCACTGATGGTGGGATATTTTCTGTTAACTGCTAATCAACAAATTACATATATCCATGGGGTATATTGTGTATACTGTTGGGGTATTTTGTAATATATATGGACACTTCTTTTTTCATTATTTAATCCTTGAACAGATCATATAACTGAGATCAAATCATATACTGGCTAGAAATGCATGGTCTGTTTATGCCAGAAAAAATTATTGATACTGTTGGAAATATTCTATGCCTTAAAATAGCTAAAGTTATTGATGGATATGTACATTTTCATAAATATTTTATAAAGCAAATAACTTATTATATGCTTGCTTATTCTCACAGCCCTTTGTTCATTACTGAAATAAAATGACTTGGTTTTATTTTTATTATTTGATCCTTATCACTTAATAAAATTATTTCATCACCTTACAGATGTTTGATACATTGATCACTGAATTCTTCTCTGTTCAAAAGAACAATAAATAGTCTATTATGTAAACCAAGAGTTTTTCTATTTTTCAGTTCCTTCCTAGAAAATATTATGACATGTTTCTATTTCAGATGAATTCCTAACTGCTTTTGGTTGTGGCAAAGTTTAAATTTTTTAGCATTCATACCTTTTGGGTTACTCTATTTTTCTCTCCCTTCTTTCTCCTATATGCTAGTCAGAGACTGAAGTGGTATGGTTCATGGCTTAACCATTGTTGTGAAGGAGTTTGCCCATTATGGCAAAACTGTATAAAGAAGCTGCACCCACAGAACCCTTCCTTCTCTGAAGATACCTCCTAAGGAGAACTTAGGACTGTGAGTTAAGCTACCTAAGGGAATATGAGATAAGACACTATTGTTCAATCATCTTGGGTCTAGGGAAAAACAAACCAGGATGAGAGAGAAGAATGCCAGACAAGAAAGCCAAACCCAGCAGCTGTGCTGAGAATCACCTCTGACTGAGTTTGGGGTGGGAGAGGTCACAGCCCACAGCCCCTTTTGCTGAGGGCAGGTTTACACAGGCTCCCCCAAATGGAGTGGGAGGAGGAGGTTTCAGGTGTGTGGCATAACTGATTTCAGGAATCAGGGCTTGACAACTGAAACTGTAGAGAGAAATGTTTTATTCCATCAGCTGACAGCATCAGGGATGCATGGGGGGATATTTCCTCCGAGCCATGAGTACCTGGTCAAGAGAGGTTCCAGGTATAAATACACATTGAACCCGCAAGCCCACACCTCCCTGCCTGCCCATTCTCCACCTTCTCTCTCTTTGTATTAATATTACCTGCCACGACTCCTGGTGGTCGTGGGCTGGGGTTTCTGGGATGAAGGCTGAATGTCTTCCTCGGTGATCACTGTTCGACCTCTGCTTCTGGGCAGGTGCAGTGGAGGTTTGGCTCTCCCTCAGGTTATCTTGTCCTGCTCAAAATCACCCGTCTGGTCTTGGCTGGTTTCTGGAGCTATAGTTCATGCTTTGTCAGGTTTTCACAACACTTGTGTCTTGCCTGGCCGAGTGTTCACAGTGTATCTTTATAGTATATCATTAAGAAATGGTTTTTCCCTGGCAACTAAGTTCCTATGTGGTTTGTTGCAAACTCTTTCTGCTATATGTTCTATTTCTCCTCCACCTGCTTAAGCTTATTACAGGCTTCTAAAATTCTGAATTTTCAAATCCATATATGTTCCCCATTTCATAACCTCTGGTCAGAGGCAGTGAGCACCCATCCTCCATTACACACACTGACTCAGTTGTAAATGCCCCCACCCCAGGAAGGCCACATCCAAGGGACATTCACGTGAGAGGCAGCTGATGGGTGCCATAATCCATCAGAGACCCCCAAAAGTGCTACCCAGACTCATTCCTGAGGCACCACAGGACTGTACGTGATGCAAAGTGAGGCAACAGATCCAACTCTGTTGTGAGACACAGTGTCAAACTTGCCACCCCAGGGGAGGTACCTGGGCATTCCCATGTGGCCTGAATGTATATTAATCTGTTGGATTCTATGTTTTTGTGGGACCTTTACAACAAAGAAGACCAGCTAGAGGGGATCAACAGAACATCATTGGGATCCATGGAATGGTGATATTTTCTTTAATCTGGCTCTGTCACTCTCTTTCTGTTCCCCCATTTCTTTTCTATTTCTTTCTCTTCCTTTTCCTCTCTCTCCTATTTTTATTATTAAATAAAATCTATACTATTGACTCTGGCATATGGTCTCATTTGCACCTTAATTTGGGCAGAGACATTACTAATACTCTTAATAACCAAACTGTAAAAATGTTTAACTAGTATTTATTGCTCACTGTTAAAAATCATGAATATTCATAAAATCATTTGACATATGAGTCTAATGAAGTAATAGAATATTTTTTATTGTGTCATTCATTCTTGTCGCATCCTGAAACCTCCAAAATCTCCCCCAAGTAAACTTCATGCTTCTTCAGAGTAAAATCAACCTTCAGTTTTCAGGAAAATAATCAGAGAAGTACAAGACAAAGGTAAATAATGTAAATAAATGCAATGACTGTCACCTGCAAGTTATTATTGTTCTTATTTCAAAAATGATATTGCTTTTACATGCTTCTTTTATATGATTAGATGGTTTGCTCTTGGCATTCATTCCATATCTCCTGTACTCTAAAAATATGTATCACAGTTTTCAGGAGTTGAATGACTTGGAGGTTTTATTTGTCATTTACGGTACAGTATCTTCACACAGTTTATTAGCTTGTGGGGTTTCTAAGCTCTGTAGTATATTCTGGGCCCAAGACTACTTCTAGTAGAAGACTATCCCTTTCATTTGTGACAGTATCAGCCTGTTAGCAAGACATACAGTAGTATAAAATACCCTAGGATGCCTATTAGCCCTCAGAGTGAAGACATAAAGTTGACATGTGTTAATTTTGCCTGCCAGTTTGCATCAGTTGGTAATGAATGGATGTGATATATTGTGGTGACATGAAGACAAGCACTGGAGTTTTCTATCAATAGACAATCTGCTTTCTTAACAGTTTGAACAGATCCTCCTTCGCTTTTCTCATCTAGAACATGATAACATGAGTGTTAACAACACTCAATAAAGAAAATGCCATCAAAACTCAGAAAATATGGGATACAGGAGAACATTCTTTTTTCAGTTATTGTAGGCCATTCTGTCCAGGGGCTTCCTAGAAAACACCAACAGTGTAAAACATGACCTCTTTATCGTCTCTCCCATATTTTTAATCACTTGCTTCTAAAGATATACAGTCCTGAAAAGTGCTTTTTAAAATGCAGCCACAGAAGGTTACAAGTACAGCACTTGTTTTATACATGGCATCTAATTTCTTTGACACCTTTTCAACATTATTATAGATGCATTTAGATACCATTATATTTGTACATACCTTTTTATATTTCATTTACTGTAATATTTTGAAAAAAAGTAGACTGAGCATCTTGTGAGATCTGTTTATTTTCCACTGAATGACTTTTCTAGCTCAGAATACACTAAAACCTAACATAATTTTGCCCTGAGCACAAAAATTTCATGAATTGCAGCTAAACCCAAGCCTCTGTAATTCACGCCATTGTCTCTAGCCTTTTTGTTTCCTTGATGCAATTGTAAAAACCTACCATATTTCCACTAAGGTCTTTGACTGCAAATAATTTTATCTGTTTTATGACCTTTATTTGCTTTCAACTTGCAAGATTTAATGGACTGTACACTCTTATTTTCCTGTCTTTTCTTATTTTACTTATCCACCCTCATTTATCTTCTGACATCTACTTGCTTCAATGCCTCCTTTTTCCTAGCTATCCCTTTTATTCTGCAGACTATTCCTTTCCTTTCATTCCTTCCCTAAAGTATTTTATACTATAACTATATGAATTCAGTAAATTCTCTGCATGTAATCCAGAAAACAGAGGTTAATTATTTTCAGTTACATAGTTTTCATGCCTCAGTTTCCTTACAGGAAGGAACTGGGGCACTGAGGATCAAATATTCACATCCATTGCCTGTTCAAATACAGCTGGACTTGTAAGCATGACAGAATTAAACAGTTTGTAAACCACCCAAAGATTAATTCTCTGAGCAATATTAATTCAACAAATATTTATTCCCTGTCCAAAAAAATTATTCCATGAATTCTGATGACCTACAGATTGACATCTCTATTTAATAACCAACACTGAAGCTATGTGGCATATACTAAAATATTCAATGAAATAAAAACTGACTTGTATATTTACTCAAATAGACTGAACGTATTTGTATTCATGTATTACCATCTATATAGTTTTAATAGCATTAACCATGTTAAATATTACATGATTTTGAAACTTTGACTACATTTAATACTTAAATATATGCAAAAGATTGTAAAGTCTTATAATGCAGAGTGTAAGTAGTCAGCTTTAAGTATCTTTAAAAACTAATATATGTTTTCCAAATAGGTTAGGTCTCCTGAGTTAGGTAGAAAGCAATGGACAATAAATTGTCTGGTTCTGAATCCATTTTTCATATTCTACACATATGCAAGATCCCCCATTTTAATTGAAATATTTCTCACCAAGTTATAAAAGTGAGCTCTGTGGCATTATCAGCTGTACATTATGTACTAATGAAGGAATATAGATGTTTGCCTCTTTTAGTTGCCTCAATCTTCAATATCAGTATTTTATATAAATTATTTATTTTATATCAAATATTAAATTAAATATTTATTTTATATAAATTATCAATATCAGTATACTGATATTTCAATATCAGTACATTCTACTAAACTACTGCCACTCCTCTCCTCTCCTCTCCTCTCATGATTTTTCCACAAAACCTTGATAGTCCATTCCATGAAAAGGAGGCCAGGAAGGGCTAGACACTATTTTCTGGCAGAAGTCCTAGGGTGTCAGCAAATGAATGGACCCTAGAGTAATAGAAGGAGTGTCTTGCTTATCCAATTGTCTCAAGGCATGAACAAATGCAAACCAGTGAATTCTGAAAGATTTTTGTGTAGCTTGTTCTTACTGGAAAAGATTTTCCAAATGTCTAACCTAAATACCTTCTCTGCTATGCTATGCATACAGAGAAACTATTTTTGGAGATCTTAAAACTGATCACATTCCCTTGGTCCCTCAAATATTCAGTCTTAGATAACTTTTTCAGACTTCTGGATGAACTAAACATATTTTCTATACTTCTCATTATTTAAGATTTCTGTCCACTGGACTTTGCCAAAGCAACCATTGTCTTTTATAAAATCTAAAAACATCTAGAAGCTTATACTTCTAGTTTATACTTTCCAGTATGCCCAACTTCTGAACAATATCATGACCCTTGTTTAGCTTGAGGTTCAGTATAGCTCATGGCTGCTACCTAGCCAGACAATATTTCTTCTATATTTAGGCAGCTGATTAATCCTAATAACATGTAGCATTTTGTACTTTTCCCTCTTGAATTTCATCTTTGATTTTTCAGTTCATTGGTTTAATTTGTCAAAATAATTTTCAATTCTAATCTTGTCCTTCAATATACTTGCTGTCTCTCCTAGCTTGGCATTGGTTATAAATTTAATTGACACACCCTCATTTGTCAATTTCTCCTTCTATCCCCAGTCCTGTGGGTCCCATTCCTTATGCCTGAAATCACGAAGTAAACACTAAAAATATTTCTAAAATATCTCTTGTGTCAAATTATATTCTTACCACCATATTAATGCATATTAAGTTCAAAGATGAGTAATATAAATGAACCACTTATGCACTTAAATTATGTTACAACTTTACACAGAAGGCATTTATAAATACTGGATAATGCTAGAAATTTATATTACAACCTTATACCGGTATTACAAGTAAAAATATTAAATTACCTTGTCTATTTATAAATGTCTTATGAATTACATTAGAGCATTCTAAACAAACAGTTGTAAAAAATGATGTCTTTATCACTGTTGCAGAGTGGTGTGAGCTTCAGGTATAATTCTCTCTTAACTGGTTCTAGAAGAACATTCAGTATTTACTTTTGTGTCATATTCCCCTTAACAGCAGGAGTGCAAAGTCAATACAGAAATGTAAACTCCTTAATTGATGGGAATGACAAAAAACATTTTAGAAATAAACAAATTCTATTCATCAAGAATCTTGAAGGTATCTAATTTTTCAAGTGTTTGTTTATATCATACAGCATCATACTGATGGTCTAATGTTATGGTTTAATTTAGTCTTATTTTTTTCCTTTTTCTTTTCTTTTTAAATATACTGTTTATTTCAGTTCATACACAACTTCTGTACATTTCTAAAATTGCTAGTATGTGCACATGTATCATAAATATCTCTAGTGTAAAGTCTTCTGTCTGAGATTAGCCAAGGTCCCACCCTCACAGAATTTACAGTAATGTTAAATAATGGAGTTATCTGATTTTAAGAAAGGCTTTTTTTCTTCCCCATCCATTAGAGTGTGGTGTTTCTTAAAAGCATATAGTATCGAAGTATTTTCTAATTTTGTCTAAAGAATCTGTGTACATTCACATCCATGTAAATGTCTAACCTTTTTTTCAAATCCTTATAAAATTTTGGCTTTGATGATATCAGCATTGATCCATTCCACAGCACGTTATGTATTTCCTATTTGTCGTATCTCATGGCAAGCCCCTCTGACTAAAGTAGGTGATACTTTAGAGCCAAGGAAAATATTCTTCTCTATTTTATCCTACCTACCTTAAAAACTGTTTCTTGAGCCATATCAGTTTTTATCCAAAAGTACTCTGCAGCTTAAGTGAAGTCTCATGTAAACCAGGCACTGAACAAAAGTCCACGGCTCAAAAAAAAGGCCTTTCTCCCCCCTTCCTTCTGACAACTTTCTAGTACAATTCAGGTCTTGGTCTGGCCTCCTTTGCTGTTCCATTAGAGGGATCTTTACTATCAAATAAAATAGTGCAGCGATAATGATCCTCCTATCCAGAGCATACGACTATAAGGAATGTTATCCAATTTTGCAAAAAACTCACACACTAGAGGAACTAACTGTATGCTTATGTTTCTAGACATCAGAAAAAATTATGATAATAGAGAAACGTGTAAGTTTTTTAAACATGTAACTATTCCTAGTTAAAAATGGACTGGTTTTATTTGAAGTCATGGAAACAAGATGGGGTAGAGTCATAATGAATGTGCATGAACTTTAATCCAAATCTGTGAACTACCTGCTGAAAGAAACGAAAGAAATGGAATATATTAAATTCAGCATGATGTCTGAACTGCTGATCAGTAAAATGAACAGCCATAGTCTACAGAAGGTTATTATCAATGACCTAAGCAAATTAACAGACATCCCCTGGATGGGAGACAAAGTAATCAGTTGATTGCCATAGAATCTGGATGAGTACTCTTTCCATCTTCAGTGAGGAAGGACAAAATTAAGTACCCAGTCAGTAGGTCTGACATTTCTGACAGGAAAAGGGCATTCTTAGTAGCAAAAGACCCCAGTCAGGTCTATCAAGGTAGCTACCCAACACTGCTTTCAGAAATCACCCACAATAAAAAAAAAAAAACCAACAAAATGGCAGCATTTGTTATGAGCATCCAAAAAGTTACTTGGAAGAATAATTTTCTCTGCTGTGTGCTGTTTCCTCTGTCTCTCAAATCACTTTAAGCCACCCTTTAGCTCAACATCAACAGCAACAAATCTTGCCACGATTTTATTTCTTACATGTACAATCCAATATGAAGTTATTTCAGTGTTTCTGGAGAAGGGATGATCTTCCTAGAATTTTTCCCTTTCAACAGAAACTTGTTATGGCAATTTTTATTTCCAAATAGTCATATTCACTAACAGAATTTACTGTAACTGAAGTTTTGTACACTTACCCTTCTGAGGTTGCATTCCAAAGACACATTCATTCCATTTCTTTCCACCAGGATCTCTGAAATTCAATGGTATACTATAGCATACCAATTTAATTGACACTCATTTCAAGATTAACTATTGCATTTAAAACACTAGCAAAAGTAATAAAAAAAATTAATGTGGCTTAAAATTTTGAATAGATTTCTCTACATGTACATAGTTATAAGCTGCATTGCACTAAAGAGATTTACAGGAACAGCTTCCATCTATAATAGTATATTTTTAATAGAATTTTTGGTGTTCCTAAACCCTGCATGATTGAATTTTTTCAATTTTCTTTCAAGGAAATGAGATGGACTTCATAGATTCTGCAGAGTTTTGTTCTTTGCAGGCTTTAGTAAGCATATTTTGGGTCAAAATTTACTGTTGTTCTACAGCATATGGTTTCATTAAGTACTAGTATGTAAGCAAACAATCATGGATGTCTCTGAACAGAAGGGAATTAATTTCTGAGTTGTTTGTTTTTATGTAATCTTCAGAGGTGGAATAGAACACCTGAATTATTAACTGAATGTAGATCTTTTTAAAAAGTTATATTTTTAAAGAAAAAATTGAAACTTCTAAATGTCCTGGTTAGTATACATGCATTTGCTATTCATTCTATTCCCTAAAAATCCCACCTGCAAATATCTTATATAAGCATGCTGGAAGGCAATGGATGGCACCAGGAAATGCAATAACACTGCTATCCCAAGTGTTCCTTAAATCTGGAATGGAGAAACATAAATTTTCCCACAGACTAGAAGACTGAGGAGTTACCTATTTTTTCCACCATTTGGTGTACTGAAGTGTTGTCCTGCTAGACTCTATATGGTGCTCTAACTGCAACAGACATAGTCACATATTAAAAAAAATAAAAATTTGACTGCATATCATAGGTGTATGATGTTGGTTTAGCATATTTCTTAGCACTTTGAAAAGCAGCAGTTTAATAACAAACTCGGTTGGAAACCAGGCTCCAAAACCTAAACACATAAAAGCAAGATAAAGGACAGTATTAAAGCCGTCTTTCAAACTTATAAACTATTGTAACATAGTTCTTATCTTAAATTGTTGTGGTTTATCTACCTGCCATTGTGATATGGATCCTCCAGAAACACCAGGACAGCTTTCCCAGAGTACTGAGGGCCTCTAAAGACTGTTCAGCATATGGAAAATAGTGTGAATGAGCACTTGTCCATGTTCTCCTATGGTATCTTCTGCAAAAGGTACAATATTGCCATAGAGTTTTCCAGAATGAGGATCTATGATGAAAGTCTTCTACCTTCTATCATAGTCCTCTGAAACATTCTAGATAAGAACACCTAGAACTGCCTTTTAATAGTATTTTACTCTTTCTTCAAGTTATCTCATATCAGACAAAAAAGATGGGCAAGTCTTGAAACTACTTGCAAATTTAATAACTTCATGTGTCCTATAGTTGACATTATACTGTACTTTGTATTCTCAGGTATGCTCTGCAAAGAGTTGAGAAGGATTCCCAGATCTTTATTGGACTCACATCATAGGAAATCTCTTTTCATTACTGTAAACTAACTAATGAACGAAACCCAAAGTCTCAGAAGTTCCCTCTGCACCTCAAAAATAAACAGTTGTGGAGAGCAACCTGTGGTAAGTACTCATAGTAAATTGGCATAAAGTGGCATAAAAACTAAGTGCCAGAGAAAAGAGGAGGGCTAAAATACTCTGATAATTAAAGGTGGGAGGAGGGAAACCAACCACAAATAGAGAATAAGCTATTTCAGCTATTTATTTCAGGTTTTAAGCTCTGAATTTGATATACTGCCTTGTCTGGAATAACTTACAGTAACAGAAATCATGAACCAATTTATTTGCAAGAGCACAACAGTGGCCTAGGATAATCATTTCAGAAAAAAAAATAGGTTTAGACCTATATTAAAAGACCTATATTAAAAAAACAGGAACAAATCACATGCATGCCCATAAATCTTGAGCTTATTTAGAGTATGATGACTTACATCAAGTGAAACACAGATCCACCTCTTCCAATCAGCTTCTTCAAGGAAGTTTCTTCTTAATGAAACAGAAACTTCAAAAGAAGATGGTGTAAATTCTTTTTCCTCCCTTGATGAAGCATTTCTCAAAACTACAAATGGGGCATCTTCTGCCTTGCTACTGTCTTTACTTATTCAGACTTAACATTTCTGCATGGGATGAACCATTTAAGCAGACTTAAATTCTGACTAAGGTTTGCATTTTTTAAAGTTGAGGTTTTTTTAAGTTTTAAGTTCAGTACAACTTAAGTTTTATGCATAATGTTTCTAATGATGAGATGTGTGACAGGGAAGTGACAGGACTTTCTCTTTTTCATTCACAATTAGATGGTAAGTACACAGCATAAATGAATATGACCTCATAGCTGTGATTTCTCTCCCTTCTACAGACAAGCCCGTGCACTTGTCTCTTGCTGCATTATAATGATACAAAAATTAACCAAAATTGGAGCAGAATATTTTATTATATTTCTCAGTTTGAGTCACCATCTTGGTGATATTTTTCTTAAACACAGACTGAAATTAGACTCTCAAAGATCTTAGTGCAACCATACATCTGTTCTTACAATTTTCACATCTCTTGCTACTTTCATTAACTAGATTTCAATCTTTTTTCCCCCATAAATCAACTGAAGTTACTAATTTCTTTCTATATATTTCAGAATATATTATATGTAAAATGTGAGTTATAGCAAATTGATTTTAAAACATTTTTGAAGTACACAAGGTGTTTTTAAAAGGAAATATTGATTTGTGTCTACTTTATGTAGCATACAAATACTGAAGCACATATTTTTTATTGTTTCTTTGGCCTTTATTGCTGCTGAGTATAAAAGGTAGAGGCTTTACATTAAGCCTGAGTCATCAGATGCAGAAGCAAGCCTTAATATGACTGCTTCTACAACTCAAGTAAAATGCTATTGACAGTGGCAGCCTATATTATTTACCTAGGGTGGCTTGGGGAAGAAGTAACCTTTTTGTCTGCCAAAGTAAAGGATCTATGTTTTGTTGAGTTCCTCAGTCTTAGTACTTCCACACCTACATTCTCAAGTGGTTAGGTATCATTTAATTTTATGTGTATGAAATGAGAAATCAAAAGTTCACTAGGGCGCAGCTGAGAGTGGGACT
The DNA here is from genome assembly GCF_971803275.1 of Cyanistes caeruleus. Classification (NCBI taxonomy): domain Eukaryota; kingdom Metazoa; phylum Chordata; class Aves; order Passeriformes; family Paridae; genus Cyanistes; species Cyanistes caeruleus. The sequence continues at coordinate 79,719,908 of NC_141701.1, read as the reverse complement.
AATCAGGTCCTCAGCCTGGTGATTAAGGTGCCCTCATGGGAGGTCAGGAGGAGAGGCTGGTTCCAAACCCAGCTCTACTGTCTCTGACTATGCCCAGTACACACCTGGAACTCTGACACTGAGAGAAACTGGCAAGGTACATGCCTAAATGCTCTCAATCTTAGTCAAATCACCTTGGCCTCTTTTATCGCTCCAAATGGTGCCTTGAGTTGTCTTGGGTCAAGCCCTGAGTCAAGATTGCTGCCTCAGTTTATCGGAACAGATGATAGACTACAGAAACCAGAAATATTTTCTGACACTCTCTGATTTATTGATATTAATTAAGATGCACTATCTAAATATTTAATCTAATGATTGTTTCAGGTAAAATTAATAAAATATTCATTTAGTTAAATCACATCTACACAGCTGTTACAGATTCTGTTATAAAGGGGAAGTAGGCAAGTACATGTTTAAATGAAAATACCACTAAGACAAGAAAGAAAATTATGATTACATTAAGGTTTCAATTAAGATTACATTAGATTCAAAATATTTCATTGCCTAAAGTATTATAATTGGTAATCAAAACAAGTTATGACACTAAAAGAGATTATTACAATGTAGCCTCAGCTTGGGAAATTTAAAGAGGAACCTTACTTATTTCAGTTTATGAATCTCTTGAGGTTTAACAAAATTAAGTGCAAGGCAAGGCAGCTGGGTCATGGCAACCCCTGGTATCAACATAGGCAGAGGGATGAAGGGATTAAGAGCAGCTGTGCTTAGAAGGACTTTGAGGTGCTGGTGGATGAGAAACTGGACATAATCCAGCAACATGTACTTCCAGCCTGGAAAGCCAAAAGTGTCCTGGGCTGCAGGGCCAGCAGGGCAGAGGAGGGAATTCTGCCTCTCTGTTCTTTTCTGGTGAGGCACCACCTGGAACTCTGCATCCAGCTCTGGGGTCCCAGCACAGGAAGGACATGGACCTTTTGGAATGAGCCCAGAGGAGGGACATCAAGTTGAATAGAAGGATAGAGCATTTCTTCTACAAGGAAATGTTGAGAGAATGGGGATTATTCCGTCTGAAAAAGGAAAGTCTGTGGAGTGACCTTATTGTGGCCTTCCAGTGCCTGAAGGGAACCTACAAGATGGATGCAGGACTTTTTACAAGGGCATGTAGTGACAGGAAAAAGGGAGAATGGCTTCAATTTAAAAGGTAGATTTAGATTAGATGTTAGGAAGAAATTCTTTACTATGGGAGTTGAGATGTAACACAGAGAAGGTGTGAGTGCCACATCCCTGAAGTGTTCAAGGCCAGGTTGGAAGGAGGTTAGTGCAGCTTGGTCTAGTGGAAGGTGTCCCTAACCACAGCAAATGGGTTGAATCTAAATGGTAGTTATGGTCCCTTCCAACCCAAATCATGATGAGGTTCTATGACTTTATATCCCAGACTAACTTATAACTAATTAATAATTAGTTATAACTAATGCAGACTACTGACTTTAGTAATCACAAGCAAAATTATCTACAGATTGCCAGTATCATTTCTTTTCCTGAGTTTCACCATTCTAGTTTGCCCAAGGCAGCAATTATATCTCCTTTATTTTGGAAGATCAAGCTGCCCTATGTCACATTACAGTACTTTTGTTTGCTTATTTTTCTTCCATTCACACAGGTATACAGATTATTATCTCACCCTGAACCCAAGGGTGACTGTTAATTTTATGTGATAGAAATCTTTTAAAAAACACTATGCTTAACCCATAAAGAGCTACTGACTTTGTAGTGATTGACACTACTAAATGTTCATCTTGCAATACTGGATGGCCCACATCTATACCCTAACATATCCTGCACAGAAAGAGAAAAATTGTTGTAACTGGAGATTCAATCAGAAAACAAGTTAGTTTTCAAAGTTATTATTTACTAGATGTTGAAGGTTTAAAATACATGAGATTTCTTCCATCAGTGTTTGATTGGGAAAACACCTGATTTAAGTATTTCACTTGCTATCCCAACACCACTTTAGAGAAGAAAGAGTAGATAGTGCAGCTGGCTTTATGACAGGAAAAAAAAAAAAGAAAAGAAAATCTAACAACTTTCACCACTACTGCTTTACAAGGATTATTCCTGGTTATTTCTGCTTCAGTAATAATAATCTTCCGTGAATTTGTGACAAATTAGATTAGTTGGAATATTAAATTAGAAACAAGTCATCCTCTTAACATCCTCTTAACATCCTCACCTACATTTGTAATAATAATAATCACCTTGTGATACCACTGCAAAATATCTCTCTGCTCAGAGTTCCCTGCTGCTGCTTTTTTTCTTGTCTGTGTTGGTTGACTACCTTATATATCATACAGTAACTATGTACCATATACTAAATTCTACAGATGTGGGGGGGTTTTTTGTGGCTTTTTTGGTTGATTTTTTTTGGTCGATTATTTGTTTTTGGTTTTTTTTTTGTTGTTTTTCTTTTCCCAGTTCTTTACATTCTTTTTATTATCATGTTATGCAGAGCAAAGTTATGAATCTCAAAAAACCCCAATTTATTACTTTTAAAATGTTTCTTTTAAAATGTAGAAGTCCGCAGTCTAAGAAGAAAATCCATCTGGAAACGATATTTTAACATAGCATTAAAAGTCTGAAAGTAATTACATTTCTATAATTTATTTTTTTAAGATGTTCTAGAATCAGCTTTTTCTTTTACTGTTCTTCATGGAATATATATCAGACAGCCAGGATAACTGACCTTTTCCTTTTAAAGTGCCCTCATATTTCTCACAAACTTTGTTGTATGATCACTGAATCTAGCATTTCAGTAGTTTCTGTAGGGATGTTTACCTTATATTTTTGTAATCTTGACCAGTCTCAGATTCATCTATATTTTATATTTTGTTCCTAAAAGACATGATACCATTCTATTCTATCTTTTCAATACTCCAATCTGCTTTGAAAATATGGAACTACTGATGATGATTGCTAAATAAGTTTCTTAATCATTAAAGAACATTTCATGGGAGCTGCTTTCTTTCATGCTTCACAATTATCAGCTGTGTTCTTTCTAGCTTTTTCCTTCTAGCCTTCTAGCCTGTAAAAGATAGGCTTTGTGTGACTGATTTGCTGTTTGCTTTTTCTGAATTCCCTATTAAAAGAAAAAAAAAGGAAAAACATGTAAGGATTATGTAGACCTTACTGCAAAGACCATTTTACTTGTTTAACTACATTTACTATTCTACAAATCATCCATGTAGCTTTTGTTTTGGTTTTTTTTTTCCTCCTAGAATCAAGCATTAGGAAGGCAGCTTTGCTTTTTCACAGTTTTATTTTAATTTAGCCTACTGCTACAGGTTTCAAGAATGTTATCTTTTGAGTTCAGGGCCTTTAGAAGTATCAGTTTTTATTGTAAAAGCTGACAGTAATTTCACAACTCACACTTACTTTTAATGTGAAAAACATGAAAAGTAAATTACTTTACTTGTATTGAAAACTGATAGTTTTAGGATACACAGATATTCTTCTCCTTGTTCCGATCAGCCTGAGAAATATGACAAGTTTTTTTTGTTAATCATTTTCATTTCCAATGGATTTATGCCTGAAACTAATCCACATACTCCTGGGTAAGAGATTATTTTTTTAAAAAAATTAAAAATCCCGTTTTTTCAGACATATTTTAATGTAGCTATCTTTTCCCACTTGAAATTTCTCCTTCATTTTCAATAGGACAAAAAAATGCTTGAGCACAAGTAATGCTTTTTAGAGGCTTTATATAAAGCTGCACTTTAGTGTTGTGAAAAAGGATACTCTGTGTAATGTACAATAAAGATAAGGTTTTAATCACTGTTATTAATAAATATATTTAATGTTTAAAATAATGATGTAATAATATAATAATGATGTAACCTACATATATGTGCAATAGATCAAAATTTCACCCACTACATTAAATATGCATAAAGGAGCAGTCAAATCAAGGGTTTTTATAACTGTGTTTTCATATCCTTCAGAATGGAGAACATACAAAAAAATTTAAGTTACATGAAAAGAATGTTTAAATTTCTTTCTTTTCTAAAGATAATATATTGCTCTTTGTGTTCAATATGCCCTACATGTATAAAATGTTTCTTTTTTTAAAACTAAAACAAAACTATTAGCCAATAAGTAATCACTCAAATCTTACAGAATTCTATATTCTCCATTTAATGAGCTTAATATTTTAAAACATCTTTATCTTGGTTATGACTCTATGATTTGATCACAGATGTATCACTTTCATCACACTAGTATGTGTGTGATCAAGCTAGCAGTTCTATGAAGAGGTAGTTCTGATTAAGTAAATCAAAGGGGTTGAAAATAGCCATTATGCAAATATGTGATATTATTAAATATAAATAAGTAAAAAAGTAAGTCAGAGAGGAAAATAGTGAAAGTAAACTTGAAAGCTATTTGGAAATCTTTATAAAAAAGGGAAAAAAGTGGCACAAGGAAATCTATTAAAGCTAGATTAAATCTATTAAAGCTAGTTAGGTAGGATCATATTTTTGTTCATTATTCAGTCCTGTGTCCTGCTTTTGTTTGATCATTTGAGTACAAGGAACTAGAGATCTCAGCTTGGTTTGGTCCATTTAACTAGGGCAACACGTGCTAGACCAAAATTAAAGAACCTCTTACAGAGAGTGTTTCCTGTCACGTGAGTCAGAATTCCAAATTATGAGAGGTTCAGTATATCCTGGTTAATTTAAAAGAATATACTCTTCTTTAATCCTGCTAATTTATTGACCTGAATATTTTTATAACCATTCATTTTTTATAGAATCCATTAGTTGGGCCTGGGTTGTATCATTGTACAGAAATCATATACATTTTTTAATCAAGCAATGACTTACAGTCCTCATTTTTTCTCAAAGATTTATTTAAAAATATATCGCAAGATACAATGTTCACCTTCTTCCCCACACTTTTAAACTATAAAAAGATTTACATGGAGACAAAAAGACAAATAAAATGACAAAAGAATGCCTATTCCTATGACAGAGTAATGAAAGCACTTCATTTTCAAAAGTACAGAGAGAAAAATGTATAAATGTATGTGCAATTTACGAGAATTTGAGTAGAACTTGTATGTGAAGCTTAACATGTTATTTGCCTCACTTTAAATACAAAGCAATATAGATTACACTTGGTAAGCCAGAGGTTTGACAGAAAACTGACAAGTAATAAAATTCAATGCAAGTGCTTGGGCTCCATGAAAACTAGTAATAGTTAAAGCCAAATCTTGGAAGGCAGCAGATACATTTTAGAGCAATGAACGCTAATATGACATGTAAACGTACATGCATTCACAGACTTTGTGACAGTGACTTTATGACAGTACTTTGAATGCAGCCACAATACCTTTGAAATGAAGTTTTAAAAATTCATGTCTCTTAAAATAAGAGGTAAATAAGTCTCTTAAACTCTTCATGTTTACTGGAGGAATATATAGTAATATTCTGAATATTGGCACTGTTTGCATTGAAAGTTATAGGAATAAAAAAGCATTGAAAGTTATAGGAATAAAAAAAGTGTGTAAAGTTCTAATTGATCACTTCCCTTTATACTTAAGACTTGTTGGAAAATTTGAAATGTTGAGATGTGAATTTATGATTACTTGCATTTTCCCTGTACCTTTTATTCCTCACAAAAGCTGCAGCTCTAGAATATTATATGATATTGATGTAGTCATCTGCATGACTATTCCAAAGGAGTTTCTGAATATCTTTGGTTTTGTGTTTGGTTGTCAAATCACATTTTGTTTATACTTTTATACATTTTTAATACAAAAACAAAACTAGCAAAATTATAAACAAAGGTCAGTTAATTAATATTTCATTCAGCTGTAGTTACACTATTTTTTATCCTAAGTTTAAGGTTATTTATCAAGCTTGCATGCTCAATAGATGTTTCCAATCATATATTTTCAGTGCCATGCTTCTTCTTGTGGTCAAGAGCCTCTGTAGAAAACTTCAAACATTTTTCTAAAACACTTGGTACTCAGTATTTTCAATTTTTATCTTTTAGATTATTAGGATGCTAGTCAATCTGTTTAACACATTTTTTGAAAAATGCTCTAGTTTGTAAAGCTAAATAAAGCAACATAAATGAATTTTCCAAAGAAACAGAGAGAAATGGTGTGTGGTAATATTTGCATTCCAAAGTTTCTTGATCTTGCCAGATGAATAGCATCCCACACAGAAAAAAGAAAATGGGAACCATAGTTCTACGACTTGCTATGAAAGTTATTTCTTCCAGTGAAAAACGTGGACAAAAAGGAATGCAGCATTATGTTAATATCTGTACACAGAGACACAGAAAAGGAAGAGGATAAATTGAGGCAAATCACATGGTAAATGTAGCATTTCTGAATGTATGACCATTGCTTTCAGAAAAGGAGTACTGGATGCTTTTCAAATTCACCAGAATTTAAAAACAGAAAAGTACAATAAGCAATCCATCTTTACCTTGCTTTTATTATAGCAGTAGGATATGAATTAGCATAAATCTTTAATAAGGAAGCTACCAGAGTAAAACTTATAGCTTGTAGTACAGGGACTTGCTAGCCCAGGGAGAGAATGAGCAATGTGTTATGTCTGGGAAGCAGTATGGGATTAGTCTAAAGAGGCACAGTTTCATTTTTCTTCACCCTTTAGGAGACAGAGCAGCACATCTTGCATCCTGAACCTGTAGGTAATGGAATGCCCTTCTCCATATGCCGAAGTCTACATGCATGTGGCTTATTCCAGGATGAAAGTTCCTCTTCACCTAAGATTGCTCCAAGTGGAGTTTTTTTCTGGGCTTGAATCTTCATGGATATTTAATATAGTAGGTTAACAGATACTCTTCAGCTGGGCAAATAGAAGATAAAAAAACCCTCAGAGAACAGCAAACAATATCTGACAATACTTCCTGAGGAAAATATGCATTCTCTGGAGTTCTTTTCCTGCCTGTTATATTTCAGGTGTCTGTAGCAGTTTATAAATATTATGTATCTTTGTGAAAAAGGAAAAAAAAGGTCATTTGCAGTGATTAATGTTAGCCACACAAAACAAGAGCAATCAGCTTGCCATTTTACATAACACGCATATCACAGCTCTATCTCACAAAGCACTGCAGCTGTTCTGTAGGTTAGTTAAGGCTGATTTAGACATGCAGTTAAGCAGTAATCTCTAATTCCTCTCAAATATTTTGATTTAATCCCTGATCACATATGGATATTATTTTTTTGAAATATATTTTTGCAGTCTTAAAAAGAGACCATACTTTTGGTTTATGTTCTTTTGCATTGAGTTGATATATTTAGGTGCCACAATCACAGCTGCTAGAAACCACATAAATATCTGTGTCTCTGACCATAACTTTCTTATTTTTTCTTTATTTTTTGCTCTGCTTTTTTTTTGTTTTTTTTTTTGGTTTTTTTTTTTGTTAATATTGTCAGGCAGTGGTAACTCCTGCTGGAGTTTCTATCACATTAATCCCAAAGGTGTTTCTTTTACCCAAGTGTGCTGTAAAAATGAATAATATTACAATGAAACATGAGTAATGTTAGGTTAGGAAGGACATGGACCTGCTGGAATGAGTCCAGAGGAAAGCCATGAATATGATCAGAGGCCTGGAGCAACTCTCCTATCAAGAGAGAGCTGGAGTCATTCAGCCAAGAGAAGACTCAAAGTAGCTATTGACTTATTCATTCTGAATATTATACACAAAGTAGTCCAAACGTGCATCATGAAAAATATTTTTAAATATTTTTTTACTTTTAAAAATGTATCTAGAAATACACAAATTGTTTCATCTTCTTCTTTATTCCATTTATCAAAATAATAATTCATATTCTTTCATTACTCTGTCAAGAGATGGTCACTACTACATATCTATGATGGACTTGTCTGGAATATGTGCTAAAGCCTTCTGAAACATGTACAAGAGTAAAACATATAAGTGAAAACATGTACTGAATCTACATATTTTGTTGTATTTAGAATTTTAGCTTTTACTTGAAAATTTAAACCAAAAATTACACTGAAGAAATTTGTTCTCTTGACCACATTTAACCTTGTTTCACATATTTTAAAATTATTTCTTCCTGATTATTATCATCATTATAATTATCATTTCTTCTGACTGAATATAAAAAGTCCAAAGTCTTATGTTCTCAAATTTAATCTCTGCCTATAGAAATTAAATCTGAATCTGTGTCAATCGAGAGTTATTTGTACATTTTTAAGTAGTTCGTGGTGTGTTTTATCAAGCAGAGTTTTTCCTGTGAAATATAAGATAAGAAACTGTGGCATTGACTTCAGTGTGTGTTGAAAAAGACAATAAAATACTTAGAAGAGAAAGAATCCTGACTGGAATGTTTTCATTATAATTTCTATCTAGATTTCTATCTCGATTAGTGTTTCAGATATGCATGACAGCTTTCTTTACAGTTCAGGTACAGTTCTGCTAGCAGAACACACAGCTGCATATTTCAGTTCATTACTTAAGTCAAACCCCATGGTAACTCTAAAAAGTAGGTTTCAATTTATTTTATTCAGTTGATTTCACCTGTCCGAGGAATTCTCTCTGGAATTTAAAACAAGCCCAGAGGGCTGTCTTACTGAAAGATAGTAACAAAAAGAGAAAAAGCAGAAAGTTCATGTGCTGAGCAACAGTCATCATTTACCTTTTTAGCGTATAGCAATATAGTAAAGGAATACGATAAACTGTTTTCAAGTAGCAGCAAAGATTTGATAAAATTTTAGAGAAATATGATCTTATTATTTTATACTTCTTAAGTTGCTAACATTTTTTATGGCCTAATTCCTTTTGACAAATGCAAGGCAGAAACTCTCCATTAAATTGGAGAGTAGGCAGAGGCGCTATTTCAACAGCTAAAAGAGTTTTCTGATCTCACAGGATGTTAAAACCATGTCCTAAGAGAAATTTCCTTGACTTATCTATCTTTTCTGGTCATTTTACCATCTCACAGAGTCCTCTGGCAATTGCAGCAACTGATGCATGAAAAGCTCATCCTCAAAATGTCTTTAGTACATTTTGTTTTCTTGGCTTATAATTTACCTCAAAGCAAAAGGAAACAGCAAGACTAGGAAGATTCTCTAGCTCTCACAACAAAACTGTGTGTTGTAGAATAACCAGGTTTCCTGGTTATTTGTTTCCTGGTTCCCATTTAAAAGCATCTAACACAATGGTCCTGGAATGTCATTTACTCATTCTGCTTTGAAAAGTAATAGAAAGTTGTGAAAGGCTTACCATCCTCTCAAAGCACCATGAAAAATGTAGCACATCATCTTTACGTCTTCACATCATCCTTAGCACTGATGTTTCTTCATACACATATTCCAAGAAAAAATATTAACTTTCTGATATATTTTAAGAAAATCTGCATGTAGTACAATTTTTCATTTTAATTCAGTATAAATATAATAAAAAGAGTTCTGCTCTTATACTTGTTAAACATCTTTATTAACTTTATTGTCATATGCTATTCATACAGATATAGTTACAATTATTTGTATTAAACAAGAAAAAAAATCTATTTTTTTAGTACTTTTAAATTTCTTTATAGGTTTTCTTAATATTCTGGACAGCATAACAGTGACATCTCATTATTTCTGGAACTTATAATTAAAGGTATGATGGGAGTATAGATAACAACAGTTTAAATAGGAAAATTAATTTGGCTGCAACTGTTTTTTCTCAAAACAAAAAAAAAATTCCAGAGTGTTTGAATTATTGTCCAGAAAAGAAAACAATAATAGAAGTTCATAATCTTTTGTCTTTAAAGAGAACTAAATTTGCTACTTTATTTTAAAAAAAAAAAATTGCATAGATTGAGATTTTCAGCATTTCTAATTCTTAGTAGGACTGCTGTCCAAAACATGTTTTCGAACACAATTTATGATAATTTGTTTCTGTAGTGTTTTGTGAGCAGGAAAATATATTCTAGAGGTTGCTAAGAGCTAATGAATTTAAATATTAGTGGCAATAGCAAGTAACCAAATTATAAATAATTATGTACTTTTCTACCTACTCGTTCTAATATACCTGGATTTTTATTTATAATAAAGGAACAAAAACCCAATAGATGCAATGTACACTGAATCATGACTGTTTTCACATGCAGTCTTTGAAGCTGTTTAACTGACCTGTGACTGCAGAATTACATTAATGATTTATTGAAACCAAAAAGCTGGGTTTTTACCAGTGACCACTGGTCTCTTCAATAAAATAAACAAAGTTTTACAGAGCCAAAAGATGGGAAAAATTTCAGAGAGACACCAAAAAGTGTCAAGAAGTTAAAGAATAAAAAATGCTTTTATCTGTCAAGCCTCAGAGGAAGGACTACACTTGCTCTAGTGTTTTGCTTATGGCATGTCACTGGTATCAGGTATTCTCAGCAATCTTAAAATGATAATAAAAGGTACAATCTTTCCACACAAAAAAACCCTAACCTGGTTCTTGTAGACAGGATTTTTTTTTCATTTTGTTCTCTGTGAGAGAGAGCTTCGCAAGGGTTTTTAACCTTTGAGTGGAATGTCTTGGGTATTATGTTCATCTTGTAATGAGTCAAAGAAGATACCAGAAATGGAACCAAAGGAAAAAGACAGGAAAGCAAGCAAGAAAGGAAAAGAAAACAGAGAAAAGAAAGATAAAAGTCAAACCCAAAGTTCAATATGAAACAGACGGGACTTAACAGTGTATTACACTGAAATTATTTTGAATGTACGTGACAATAGGAAAAAGATTGTTTCCTGCTTGCTACCTTAGCCCGTCAGAGGGACAGTCTGAGAGTCACACTGTCCAAGAAACGATGACCTCAGGTGTGTGAGGTATAAAGACATCGTTGGATAAATAAGAACTTACAGTGGTAAACTTCTTATTGCCCTAAGATTCTTGAACAAAGAAGGGAATTCAGAATTGTAACATTTCTAAAGTGATATTTTTTTAAAGACCACACTCTAAATATGCCATTATGTTATTATTGCCAATCATTTGACTCAACAACATGTGCACATTTCTCAGACTAAACTTTTTTTCTGGTTTCTTTGGCATCTGAATATGTTTATAAAGAAATGATAAGAGATTATGAACTTTTTTAATGGAACAGAAAAAACACTTAAGTTGAAATTTTGTTCATAAAACTCTTGTTTTCACTCCAAATGTGCTCATATTTCTGGTAAACACAGGAAAAAAATCTGTTTATAACCAAACATTTCATATTTTTTGAGGTTTTTAAAAAAAAAATAATGAAAATTACTTTTTGGACCTTGAACATAATTGAAAATATGTTATTTTGTTTGGAACGCATTAACTAAGTGGGGTATTTTTTAATCAATATTTAAAATTATTCATGTATTTTTTGGTTTAGTAATGTGCAGAATGAACAGTGTCAGACAACAGAGCCACTTCTTTACACGGGAGGCTAATCTAAAGGTCACCACTTATGGAAAAGAACCTGTGAAGGTCAAATTCAGTATGAGAGAAGATTCCAAATAAAATGAACCTTAGGCAAATATAAATACTTCTTTGGACATTTATTACAGAATGTTAATAAAATGAGAAGCCAAATACTGAGCAACCTTTGAGGTTAGACTTTAACGGGCATAAGGATTTCACTACTCTCAAAAAATTTCTGAGAACCTCATCTTGTCTTGAAAACATTCAGAGTTTTGCTATTTGATTGAAATTTATAAGGGAATTCAGAATGGACTGATGTGTCCTAAATGGTGATCTCAGCCATTCTCTGTTAGTTCACACTCACCAATTCTGTCTTGGGGGAATTTCTAGTTCCATAATTACTTGTGGTTAGAAATATGCCACCAGTTGTACAAATGTACCACTTAGGCTTAGTGGGAGGATGGAGAAAGACGTTAGAGATTGCTCAAAAGAAAGATGGGATCCTGAAACACGTTTAATCTCTGCTACCAAGAATATATCATTCTCCATGAACTAGCTATTTTTATGGTCATTTTTCCATAATGTAATCTCATTTATAGAGAAAACAGTCCACCATAATATGTGTATAAACCATAAGTATTGCTGGGATTCCTAATGACTCTAAAGGCAGATGCAATTGCTAATTAACTGTCTTGTAAACACTGAGGTCTCCGGAAAACTTCACTCAAGGGGTTGGTTTCACAAACTCCAAAACACCTAGTATTTCCTGTAACAAAGGCAGCTAACTGCCTAGGAGTAGCACATACGCTTTACAGTGATCACCATGAAGATAGGAAATACCCACTTATTTAATAGACTTTTGTGTCTGACTTTCTTTTCAGGTAGTTCATGTTAGTTTTGAAAATGGCTATCAGTACTTCAGGCATTCATATTAAATTTTAGTACAAGAAAGTACGTAGGAGTTTATTTTTTTTGTGAATATTTTTGTATGCACATCACATTTTCACTGTTTATTGTTATTATATTATATTATATTATAGTATGTATATATATATATATAATGAAGCATACTATTGCACCCACAGAAAAACCTGATTTATCAGAAATAACTTGGTGGCAATGATCTGTTATATGCTACCATACCATCTCCTAATTAATGTTCATTTCCTCTGTCCTTGTTTTTACTAACTACCATTTGCCAAGATAAGATCTCCTAAAGTTTAATCCAGTTCTTATCTACCTGAAAGTGACTTTATAAAGTCTACCTATAGGCGATTTCTTCCTCATTAGAATGAACTCTTCAGTAAAAATAATTTACAGTGGCATATTGAGATTATACCTTATGGGCACTATTTGGATGTAATATTTACTATAAAGACATCAAAACATAATAGAAATTAGTAATAATAGAATTTTTTTTATAATTTATAATCAATAGAAATTGTTTCTGCGAATCAGTCCTTTGTTCCATCAGTGAAGTCTTGCAGTATGTAACTCTCCTGTCTGTACTGCATTGCAGCAGTAATACTGTAGTAGCACAGAGTGCTTAAACTCTCTGATACACTCTCTGTTGTGATTTCAGAGCACCTTGAAAATCAGTGCCAGCACATGCAAGGCATGGTAGATTTTTAAAAGCATGCAGGGAAGAATTTGCATTAGCTAGCAAAAATACCATTACATATTGCTGTTGGGCATAAGTACCTGTCTTTTCAATGAGTACCATGTCCAGCCTGACTTGTCACATGCAGAGCTCTGCAAAGACTCAGCTAAACATAAAGTTTAATTTTTGCTGGGAAGAGACATCTACCAGAGACAGAAATATCCTCTCTAGAAGCGGGGACAGTACTATATCACCTCTCAGCAAAGCTAAAAGCTTAAGTTAATTTAAAACAGGTATGGTGGCCACTCAAAGAGAAGTGTTATGAGGTGGCAAAGACAGAAAAGATAGCCACAAGAAAATCATTCACTCAAGATTGCTGGCTGCTGCCATAAGAATAAATACTGCCTCAGTCAATGCAAGTCCAGGGACTGTTTAGTTTTAGCTCACTGTACCTACTTCTGTGTTTACTGGTTAGTGATGGCTCAAGCTGGTTATCCTAACAGCATTTTCCTGCTTTAGAAGCTGCCCTAGACAAAGCAAGTAAATGAATTTTAGAAGTTATCAATCTTTGCCATGTCACTTTTTTCACCTTCTTTGGTACAAGACACCAATTTTCAGTACCAATTAGAGCACAAAGCCTCTGAGTTTGGAGCTAATGCAGGCCCAGTGCTATCTGTTGGCTGTTGAAGTTTCCCTGTAAATCACAGCATGAATGTTTTCCGTGTTTCCATTTTCTGTGTTTTTCTTGCCCATCAGCAGCTCTGCTTGATGTCAAACTGTTCTGCACATCAGAAGAATAAGTCTAACCTTACCATGAAATGACTTGTGCATAAACAGTCTTCTAGGACAATTCTATCAACAATAATATTTGTGCGTTTAGCAGATAGCATTAAACCCAACATTGAGATTGACAACTAAGTACTTCTAATTTTGAAATCTGCAACAAATTAATGTAATTTGTAAGTGAACTAAAACAAGATACTGCCTAAAGGATCACTCAAAAATTGTATCACCCTGTTTTGAATTGTAGGAGAACTAGATTTATTTTTGTTAGGGAACTTTACAACCCTAGACTAAAACTAGTTTTTACCCTCTTCTAATATTTACATGAACTGCAAGGGAAGCTTCCTAAGATTTTGAGCTTAGCTTTCATACAGGGCAAAAAATACTTTGTTCCACTTCTTCCTGCATAAAGTTAAAACACTAACAAACATACTTCTAGTTAGAGCAAAGGCTAGAACAGTCATAGTGATAAACAGGCTTACCTTGAGTCTACCTAACACCCTAACTACCCTCTATTTGCTTTTTTTTCTCCATTTCATTAACATTATTTTTTTATTTTATTCCATTTTTGTCTCCCTCTAACCTGTGTTTCTACTACCCACTGTTATTCTGTCAGTTTTATCCATCACTGATGATTCCAGTGCTTTGTTTTGCTCTCTTGTAGCATCTGTTCCTCATGTTAGACCTACCACTCTCTATTTTATATTTTTCTTTTCCCCATTTGCTTTCTTTCATTTTAGAATACTATAATACTATACTGATCCCCTATATCCACCACAATCCACAAATGAAGAACCTTATTCTTCCTCTTCAGTACTTTGCCTTTCTACTTTATAATACAGAAAATAATAGTGATGGTGCTTTGTTTTCTTCCTCCAGGACAGAAACAAAAGGGTCTGAGGAGGTGAAGAGACAGACAGAGGGAGGGCGGGAGGAGGGGAAGGAGGGCGTCCCTTGTTAGTTCTTCTAATATTTCATGGGTGTCAGGTGAAGAAAAGAATAGAAAATGGGTTGTACAACTAAAAAAGCCAAATTAATAGGTCAGAAGCAGTTCCTGGGGAGCTGTCAAGCAACCTTAGTGTACACGTTGGCTAGAAGAAGTACTTGCAAGTTATTTGGGCCATAAATTGCTCCTTGACTTTCTTTTGAAGCTTCTTTCAGTTACTGTTGACATTTATCTTACCATTACAAACCTGAAGCTCTCCTTTGAGGTTAGTAGAAATGATTCAGAAAACTGATGCTTTTTTCACACAACTATTGCTCTGCTTTTGCTGCAGCTCTGGCAACCAGTGTTGTTTGGAGCAGGAAGCAGCAGAAGCTATTTATTATTTTCTAAACTCATCAGGTATTAGAAATAAACCTGAAGGGCAAGGTAAACTTTTCAATTGGATTAATTTGATTTAAAACTTTCTTGAACAAAACTCTATGCATATATAGGGGAAAAAAATAGCATTTACTATTTTGGTCACATAAACCGTATAACTAAATGTTCTTCAGGGAGGAAAAAGTAACAGCTTTTCATGACATAAAAATATATTATAGGTTTGAATTAAAAGACAAGTGGTTTTGTTTATATGCATTCTGAAACAAAAAAGATACAAATACTATTGTTAAGTTGCCTGAAATAGGTCATTTGCACATGTTGACATGATTTTGTACGATTTTGTCCATATCATTAATGTATTTGTCAGTATGTAAATGCAATTCTATATGCACCTGACCTCTTGGAATACTTATATGGTTGATTGATTGATTGATTGAATAAATGATTGATTGATTATTGCCCAGGCATTCAGACTTCTGATATTCAGATTCATAGGATCTGATGTTTCGCTTTGCATTTTTGCTGACATGTAGCATATATTAAAGTTCGTTAAAAGCAAGGTTACTTATGTACTTGGTCTGATTTCTTTTATTTTATATGTTATTCTATATTATTATCAGCATTCTGTGATTTAAAATCCCCCTTGAAGCCCTTAGTTTTTAGATTATACACTGTAGAGGACTTCCTTTATTCACTTGTCATCTTCTATATTATGCCGTGCATAAAAAGATTTTGTGTGTGTGCACTGCATTTCCAAATTCTGTTAGTACACCTAAGAACAGTTGCTATATATGTAGCTCTAAAAATGTACTGTAGGAATTATACTAATTTTTTTCTTTTTATGTCAGGCTACTTCAAAATGGAATCTGAAATAATTTGTAAATAAATTTTCTTCACACCTTTAAAATCTGTGCTGTGCCTGAATGTACAGAGTCTTATCACTTTCATGAAGCTATATATAAAAATACAAAAGAAACATATATTTATCCAACATTCACAGAAGTTGCAACACAGTCTTTGTATTGTTTTAATCCTCCATAGTGACCATAATTTTGATAATTTTTATTTGAAACATATTATGTTAAATTTTAGCATAAATATCCTATTCAGATGAAAAGTTGCTTTATTTTTTTAAAAAGTTATCAGTCAGCTATCACACTGATTGATTCTTGAGTGCTGACATGTATTTTTGACACAATCAATCCTCAATCTTGCAGACACTGATTTACAGAGTGCAAGTTTTTCTGGTATAATTACTTTAGGAGGATATAGATTAACTAATAATCTTAATGGAATTAAACAGAATTGTTAATATCACAAGTTCTTTTACTGAAAATCCAAATTTGTAAGTAAAATAAGTATCGTCCATTGGAAGCAAGTTGGCATATAAGCAAACATTTAAGTACATGCATTATAAATGAAAGAATAAATAATGTTTCATCCCACTTGGCGTATGGTTTCAAACTTTGATCAACTAGTTTAGCTAAAACAGTTACAGAACAAAATCTTGAACACTGTAGGTTATATAAGATTGCATGCAGTGACTAAAATGGGTGGGGTTTTTTTTAAATTTTCCATAACACTACCACATGTTCATTATTTGAGGAAAAAGTTATTATCTCTGCCTCTTACATTGAAATTAAGAGTATGTGACATATTTGATCAGCTCTTTCTGGTATCTGCTTAACATTTCTTTAAAAATCTGATTGCAACTGAAGTGTTAATTCCAAAGAGTAACCAACAGAAGACATTTATGGAGAAAGCATAGGGAAGAGTTCAGATTGCTGTGGTGAACTAATTATTCTTCTGTGTTCAAGAGGCTGACTAATTTAACTTATTAAGCCTTAGTGTTTCTTGCAGGGTATGAAGAATCTTGTGATTGTTGAAATGCTATGATGCTGGTCTATATGGGAGTTTAAAAAGATTGGCTTGCAAAACTGGGGAATTCAAGGACATGATATTATGTAAAGGCTGATTTTTGGAAAAACCTTGTCCATTCCACTTGGAAGAAGAGTTCTGAAGATGAACCCATTTTTTCCTTGGTTTTTGATGCATGTATATCTTCCTGTCAAGAAATCCTTTTAGATAATGCAATTTAGTTCACCCTAATATAGTTACAAGAAGTTAGCTTAAAACTGAAAAGACTCTTGACTAACAATATTCCTTGCTCAAGTTAAAAAAAAAATTCATTACAAACCAGCTTTATGATCACTGAGCTGTTAACTCAGTTTTTTTAATGAACAGAGTTTAGATAAGATTTGAGATTTGTTAAGGATTACAGAAAATCTGAAATCCATAAATCAAATAGCTTTAAAAATAAAACCTGACTTGAAAAGCAATTTTGCAAAATGTAATTATTGAGAATGTATTATTTTTGTGGGATGGAATAATTTATTTTCAAATTTGATTTTTCCCAGCTACCTACCTTGTACTGCAATATTATTTGAAATGTAGTAATTTATAACCGAAAGTGCTGTATTATTTTTTCAGATAAAAATATGTCAGTTTCTTTCCCTTGTAAGATTCCTTTATAACTCTTAAACTTTCATACATATTTACATACACCAATAAGTATATATCTATATATATAAAGTACTTTCAGGTACCAAAAAGAAAAAATTTCAAGTGTTTGTGTAAATATTGCTTGTGTTCTCTCCATCTAAAATAGTTGGGTATTGCAAACAACATCCAATGTCATACAGTGCTTCTAACATCAGAGTATCGTAAAGCTTGTCTTTAGCTCTCACTTTTGAAAACAAAGCCATGACTGGATCACAGAATCACACAGAATCACAGAATCACAAGGATGGAAGAGACCTTCAAGATCATCCAGTCCTTGAGATGATCAGAAAACTTGAGAAATAATGAAAAACAAATTAAATATATTATCAAAATATTGAATATTTAAAAAGAAATGCAGTCCAAAAAATGCATCAGTAGGAGATGTTTTCCACAAGGTAAATACACGCATTTACCTTTGACTTCAGAAAATGTATTGGCAGGTACCAAAAGAAATTGTTTCACTTGTAAGCAGTATTTTAATATTGCTGTAGAAATTAGAAGGTAGGTCTACAGTTTCTGAATGGAGAATCTCAGGACAGGTACAAAAAAGAAAATAGTATAAGGAGAAACAGAATGGACCACTAGCTTACCCACATTGAGAAAAAGGAATAAAAAGGCCAGGGACACATTAGTACTCTGGTAATGTGATGTGGGACAGACATTTAATTAAGATACAGGTCTACTATCAGTACAAGTACTTTCTGTCATTTATATCTTTCTCCACTACAACCATAAAGATACCAGAGCTGATATGGCTGTAGAAAGTGAAAACCACCTTAAGGTTAACTGCCTTTAAAACCCATTCAACCTATGAC
Organism: Cyanistes caeruleus; assembly: GCF_971803275.1. NCBI lineage: Eukaryota > Metazoa > Chordata > Aves > Passeriformes > Paridae > Cyanistes > Cyanistes caeruleus. The sequence goes on along the minus strand of NC_141701.1, from coordinate 79,701,403 downwards.
TGCGAGTTACAGCAGTTGTGAAGCTACTGTTTTATAAACAGCTCATCACCTTTTCCAAGTTGGCAGATGTGTCCACAATGAGATATTTTTGGAACCCAAAACTGTGATTTCTTAGTTATGGTAAAGAGGAGGAAATGCTATATTGTCTAAATGAGAGACAAGTCTTCCATTCGTTACCTACCAAGTTGTTGAATTTATTCCAGTTTACTGCTGTTTCTGTGACAAGTCTCTCTCCCTTTTTTTCATTGTGCAATAAATAGCAGAATACAATTTTCACATTAAATGTCTTCATTTCAAACTACTTGAAACAACAAAATACTGTGTAAAGCCCTTGGTTCTCCTGTGCCTTTTCTCTAACGTGAGGCTGGATATTCTATTTCTTTTTAAAGATGTGACTCAGAACACATCTTAAATCTTTGTGTATTATGTTCAACCTGCAAGTCCTGTTTTATGGATTTAGACAGTGTGATGTGATTTTTGCTACAGGGCTCTTAGGCACAGTTAACTGCTGCTCAGTGCACAATAAATATATAAATAATTTACTTGCTCTAGTCTATATAAATGATTTGTTTGCTTAATGTGTTGGAAATAATTTGACGTATTATAGTTGCTGTTGTTGTTGCCACAACATTACTACAAATAAGCAAGATCTATATCTCGTTCAGTCTTCTGGAAACAATTTTTAAGCTCTTTATTTTAATGTCATTTTTACAAGTTTTCTGCTAATAAATACACAGTTGTGTTATGCCTTGAGAAACAAAGACTTAAGGAGGATGTATTTTTTGAATAATCAGTCTCATTCCCATTTAAACCAGTATTTTTATATATACTCTCAGTAAAACACAGCATTTAGGATATAATCCATCCAAAATGTGTAAAAAATTATTGGAATCTCATCATCTAATTTAGGAACAGTACAACACAATTTTTAAACAATCTCACCATTGTCATCTTCATGCACCCCAGTCAGAAAATCTCAGATAAATCAGGAGACTTTGCCAATCTTGCTTCCTGTGAGAAACATGACAGAATTCTTTTTCTTGCCAAGAGCCCAAGTCTCATTTTCACATTAAACATATGGAGACATGGAGATTTCTCTTGTAATTATGAGCACTGTATTAACCTCAGGAAGATCAGAGAGCAACTTTGGTGTGTACAACAGCTATTTCAGATTAAAATACCTTTCAAGTCCACTAGCAACTGGACTATATTAAGTCTATAATTCACTTATAATTTATTTTCCTTACCCTCTTGCATGATGGCTTTTAACTGTTTGCTTTTACCCTTTGAGTGTGTGCCTCCTGGCCTCAGTGTGTGCTATTCCAATCCTGCTCCACGTTAGTCTTACCTCTGAATGGCTTTTCTGTGTAAATATGAACAAAGCAAAAAGAAATATTTTCATGTTTTCATATCCAGTGTCACTGCGGTGTTACCTTTCTTTTCTGCGGGAATCTTAAAATCAGAGAGACAAATGCCTTTCACAAAAAGTGTGAACAGATCTTACACCAATAAGCAAGATGGGTTTGGAGGCCTGTGTTTAAACTTTCTATCTCTTTATCATTCATCAAAAAGCGTCTTCTCAGTTGACAAACCAACAAAAATTGGTTTTTACCAATATAATTTTTTCAGGATGGTGACTGTTAGTGACATTCTGGAATATTTTTTGGACTTTATTTTGGTCTTGTAGTCAGGAGCCCATGTTTCACTGCAAAATCTCTGGCACAAATGTTTTCCTTTCCTTAAAATCACAAAGTGTACCAAATAGATGTTTTGTTGAAACTTCTCATTTTTCATGGTTTTTGGAAGCAAGCATAAAAAAAAAAAAGGAAAAAAAAGGTGACTGCTATTCCTAAGGAATAAGAATGCAATTTGTTCATCTCTCATATGACTGCTTTTGTTTTTAAAGATGTCAAAAAGAAAGTCTTATTCTGAGACTATTTCTGAAGTGTACTTTTTGGAATTTATTTTCATACTTTGCATATCTTTTCCTATGAAGATAAGAAATATTAACAACGTTTAAGCTCATCAGCTGTTTGCTTGGTGGAAAAGCTTAGCTTCTGTCTCATTACACTACACGAATCTGCAGAACTTACCAGATGAATGCAATTCATATATTTGAAGGGAGGCCAGAAGCTTGTAGAACTATAATGCCATTCAGTTTTAAGTTCACATGCAGCAAGCCCCACAATGAACTTTTACTATTTCTAGGCTAGCTAAAGTATTAATGACAGACATGCAAATGCTTGTCTGTGGGTGTGTATATGAACTGATCTGTCAGGAAGAGGAAAAGTAAGAAAGGGACTATTGAAGCTCTGGAATTTTAAAACATTTTTTTGGCCAATAGTAAAAACTATGGTATTCTATTTTTATGAGTCATGATATAAAGGTTTTGCATTAGGAAAAATATACAAAGTATAGTCAATATACAAAGTGGATTCAGAGCACCCAGACAAAAAGTTAATTCATGAATACTCTACTGCTTGATTAAAATCCATTATCAAAACCAAAAAGGAGTGGCCTGTTGCAAGTCCGTTTGCTATTTGTTACAGCCACCATTACACAGAATTTTGCATCAGAATTTCTTTTATAGTTCCTGATTCATAAAGATCAACATTGCAGAAATAGGTGAAGCCACATGCAGGTTATTTCCAGGTACAAGCAGGGTTTTTTCAAAGAACAAATATTCACACTTTATTATTTTTTCCTTCCTTAACAGAAGCTGAAACTGAGACACAATTCCTTACCATCTGCTCTAGAAGAATATATTTGACACTTGCCTATAATAAATTATAACCAAACCAGTGGCCTTACTACTTCATTGCCATATTATATGGGCTTTGGAACACCAATTTATCTTCTGCTACATCCTTATTCAGTTTTTCTGATTTTTTGACAGTAAATAGGTTGGATTTGTGATATGAAGCCTTCTTGTTAACTGTATTTTAGAAACCTTTTATCTAATCTTCAAATGTCAATAAGTACTGAGAACAGATCATAGGAGTAGAGAGACAGAAAGTTTGAGCAAATCTTCTTCCACTCCACAGCAGTGGATGGTTCTCTGTCTCAGCAAGTTAAGTGCAGGTAAGAGCACTGGAGGAATAAATGCTAGATGGGTTTAAAACAAGGGCAAAAAGGGCTGAGAGTCAGTGTGGTCAGAGGAATGCATCACCCCAAAAGAGACAAAATCTGTGTCCTGTGCTGCTGAGTATGGTGAACAACACTGATTTTTTCTCTACCAGCTGTCCTTCTCTCATGAGATGTCCTTTAATTTTTTGTTAGATTTTTTTTTTCATGAAGAGCTCCATGATTAGCAGCAGAAAGGGAGAGGGACAGAAAAGAGGCATAAGGAATGACAGCTGAGTACAACAAAGAGAAGAGCAGAGCACTGCGTACTGCTGTCTTGGGGATGAGCTACCACTCTAAGCACTCATTCTCCTGAATGATGCTGAGCTGCCCTCTGCCTTGCCTACCACCCTTCTCAAACCACTTCAAAACAGAATGCATTTAATGGAAAACTTACTGTGTGTATTTTTTAACCTTCTGGAACATTTCACATCTTTAAACAGTTACCTCAATCATAAAAGAACTAGTGTTCTACTATGATAAACTAAACTGGCCATGACTAATTCACATAATTTTTACATAATATCATCTTACTTTGTATTATAACATAAGAACAGCCACACAGGGATAGAATAAATGTTCATGTTGCTCAGTATCATGTGGAGTACTGTCCTTCAGTGGAGATACAAACAGTGCCTGAGAAGATAAAAAAAGAAAGTAATGACAAAAGGATAGTGTCCACCTCCCCCTCCTCCCTTCTCCCCTTAGTACTCCAAACTCCAGCTATTTTCAGCCCAGGGAACTTTCTGAGCAGAACATAGTTCCATGTATGTCACCACTTCTAGAGACTTCTCTTCCATTTACTTGATCTGTCTCTGCTTGAATTCTAATGGGTCATGAACTGGTGTCTGCTTGTGTATTAAAAATAGAATTTGGCCTATTATTTTCTTCTGGGTGCACATACACTTCAGCAGCATTATACGTGCGTTTTGTCTCCCAGCAGAACTCAAAGTGAAAAGGCTCTTCTTTTCAATTACGTTGCACTGGGGTTTGAACTCATAAAATGATAAATTTTAAGACCAAGGCTGCTTGAAATGCTGATAAATCTGCACTTGCTTTGTAGACTTATGTTAATATCTGTAAGGAACTCTTTCTGTGGACTTTCAAACGGAAGCATTAACAGTACAGACAGTTGCAAAAGTACACCCTGATTTGGTATAGTTAGAAAATATCTCCTCTTTCTTTCTTATTCAGTCAAAAATTCAGAAGTATGAAGCTATGTATTAAGATTTATTCTACAAAAAAAGGAATCTTCATTAGAGTCAAATGCAAAAATATTTTAAATCTTATTTCTTTATAAGTGGCCCCTACTTACAGATTCACTGCTGGACAGAATATTGAAGGAAATGTACCAGAAAAATTTAACATTGCTGATATTGTTTCAACTATATTCACTACCCACTTGTTAGCAGTAGGCAAGATGAACTCCAGATATCTCTTTAAACTTGATTTGTTCTACAATTCTGTATGTCTAAGTAGAAAAATACCCCAGACAACTGAGAAACAACAGCAAACAAAAACAGACAAAAACTGTCCCAACCAACCATCCAACCAACCAACCAACACCTAACTTAACCCAAAACCAAATCAATTTACAAAGTGGCCTAAAAATGCCAATAACTGCTAAGACACTATCTTATATTCTAAATTACCAGATTTTATCAGGCAAGCTACTCTTGATTTTAAGTTGTAAAATTGAATATGATGATATTCTAGAAGAAAAGGTTTATTTTGAAGTCCTTATTACTCTACTCAAAAAAAGACTAAATAGTTGTAGTTTAAGCAGGACACGAAGTGATGAATGGATCAAGTGTTCAAAAGTAGAGTGAGTACAAACAGAAAGTCAGACACTGTTTGAAACAATATTTCATGATGAATTTCTCGGAAGACTAGAGTGTACAGATGTCAATGGAACTTCTAATAGACATTGTAAATTTCCATTTTAAAGAATACTGATTTTTGGACTACAGAGTAATTTAATTTCTTGTCCAGAGAAGAGAAAATATTTGAAATTTTGAATTATTTGTTTCACAGAAAGCCCACAACAAAATAAAGAAAAAAAGACAGAAAACTGAAGGGATGTAAAATGAAAAACACTGATAAATAGACTTATCAACCATATTTACAGACTTATTTGCAAATTTCTCCCAGTTTGTAAAAACAAACTCAGTGTAACATCCAACGTCTAGCTGTGATGAATACTGCAGTAATTCAGCATCACCTTTAATTGTAATGCGTGGTTTGTTACAAGACATCCTGTTGGTCCTTCAAATTGGCTGAGAATTTTAAAAAGACTATTGTATGAATAATCAATAGAAGTGCATGCTAGCAGGTAGGAAAGTACCTGCTGTATTTTTAGTATTGCAGACTTGTATTTTGTGAACACTATTAGTTGTCCAAATATTATGTGTTGGAATGAAACTGTTATGTGCCACTGCTCTCCAAGCTAAAACCTTTCTTTGAAGAATTGTATGCAATTTAACTGGTGCATAAACTTAATGTTTACTGTTAATAAAGGTGTAAATTGCATGTGGAACAAATACTGGTTTTAACACTGTTACCTCATTCAATTACCAGCTGAATTAATTATCTTGTTCTTCCTTTTCAGTTTTTAACTTACTATTTTTCTACCACTGCTTCTGATAGAATGTTTTCCTATCTAACAACCTGAAATTTCAGGTCTTAGATGGAGAATTGATTGTTTAAAACCCCTTCTTTGACACAAAAGTTTTATCAGTTTTAGTTTACCTCAAAACCTCAACTTCATTTTGTGGAGTTAATTTTTTTCAATTGACCAGGTTATTACTCTATATCTTTAGAGTCTTTTAATAGTTTTGCTCTTTTCTTCAGTTATTTACCTCAGGAACAATAGGATTTTGTTATATTTTAAGTAGAGGAAAAAAAGCTATTTATGGAAGTGTTCAAAAAGATTTGTTGATATAACTTGCTTGTCATGAATGAATATGGCTTCATGGCTCTCTTCCCGTAGACTTTTTCTTAATGTATAAGTTAAAAAAAACAATCAAAGAAATTTACATGGTATTTACTTATATTAACCTTTATGCAGTAAATAAACAATATGTATTTTTATAATGCTAATCACAAAAAACATGTATTTCAAAAAACAAAGGAGGAAGTCTCATATCTAATTACAGTATATAAGTTTATTCACTCCTTCATTATTTTCTTCCATAATATTTGCAAGGAAAGATGTGAATAATGTGAAATTTTGTTCAACGGAAGAATAACCAACCAAATTTTACAAAAAAGAAAAAAAAAAAAAGATAAAAGAACATTTCTGAGTGTTTTTCAAAACATGTTTTAAAATTTGAAAGACTTTAACAATAATGAATCATTCTGAAACTGGGAGTTCTGTAAATAAAGCTGGTATTTTCCTTTCTTTTTTATTTTAAGTGTGAAAGTAAATAACCTCTGGTTGTTCTATTTACCTTGTCTGTCATTATGAACCCAGTTTGTAATTCTCTTTTAATTTATACTGTACACATTCCAAGCAATGTTTTTTGCAATTACATTTGTTGAATTTTTGTAAAGAGTTTTCACATTACCTTTTACTAGTTATTAGTATTCACAAAATAGTTTCTCCTACAGAAGCCAATCTTTAGCTTAGAGCAGCCAAGTTCTTGCAATTTATCATGCAGCTTTTCATAAAAGTGAGTCAGCCATAGCTATCAGAGATGGCACCTACTGTCATATTTCACTTTACAGATATCCTAGCACAAAAAAATATACAGATGAGTTATAAAGCACAAAGTCAAAACTACTATTGAATAAAGTTTAAAACAGATTATTTTTATTATAGATTCTTATTATTGTAATATAAAATTTAATGAAACAACTAAAAATTTAATGAAAGAACTAAGGGAAGTTGTACTATTGCTTCTTCAATATGTTAAGAGAATACTCACTGCAAAATTCAGTCTTGAAAGCTCATTATATCTTACACACTTTGAATGATTGTAGTGGTTTAGATGTGATCTTGCACCTTATTAAATGCAGAAAGTCATGATGATGAGTGCAGTGTTAGCCCTCAGTTCTCTTGTCCATGTCTCTGTGGCTCCCCCCATCTCTTCCCACAACCCAGTTTGGGATCATCAGCAAACTCATTAATGGTACATTCAGTTCCTGCATCCAGATCTTGGATAAAGAGATTGAACAGGACTGGCCCTGGAAGTGCATGCTGAGAAACATCGCTGGTGACCGGTCACCAGAGAGATGTAGCTTCATTCACCACCACCCTCTGAGCTCTGCCCTTCAGCCCCTTCTTCACCCAGTGCACCAGGAAGCCTCACACACATCCTCTAGCTCCATCAGAATGCTGGGATGATTCCTATCAGTCCACATGGGCTTGTGAACTTTCAGTTGATACAGTCAGTCCCTTACAATTCTGGTGCTGGCAAATGGAGGGTCACTGCTCCCACAAATCATGGTCCTCCAGCTCAGGACCATACAGCCCAAACTCTGCTACCATTCCTAAAGACTGACACAGAAAAAGCATTGAATACCTTCATTTTCTCCTCATCCCTGTTAGTCAGATGACCGTCCCAAACAAATATTTGTCCAATGTTTACATTCCACCTCCTCTTGCTATTAACATACTTTAAAAAGGCTGCTGCTGAATCAGCAGCCGTGGTGAAATCACTCTCTATGGATGGACACATTCCTCTTTCCAAGGTTATCTCAGATACTACAGTGAGATACCCACCCCATCCCTTCCAGAGTAAGAGGTATGGCTAAAGTCAGTCAAGCTTCACCTAAACATAAGGAAATAGTTTAAAAGTGAATTAGGAATGGGAAAGAGTTGGGTAAGACTCCATTGTAACTGAGATCAGTCAATGGGCTAAAACCTATCTTCTCCCCACAGGAAGATCTATTGGGTAAGAGCCATACTCTGTGAGCATTGAATGACAATCCCACACCAGTTTTTATTGGGAATGAGACCTTTTCTGCACAATGCTTTGAATTAGAATATTAATTTAAGTATGTTTTTGCAGTCAAGATGCTATCACCAGCAGTCTTTGAACCTTAACCTGTCACAAATTTATTAATTAAGAGTGTATTCTGTACACTATTAATTCAAGTCCTTCAAGAATGCTGGCAGTCTGGCAGTGGGTAAAGGTGTGGAGACCCAGGAGGGGGTCTCTCTGTTTGGAATGTGACCCTGAACAAATTGGTCGAGCCACCCTCTGATGTGATGAATTGCTCAGTGAAGGGTCCCCGTAGCGGGACATTGACAGAATGGCTGGGCACAAGGGTCTTGGATTTCCTGGGGCTCTGACAGACTAATCAAACATTAAGGGTTTGAGTAAATCTACCCTTTTCACGTGACAGAGCAATCAAAGTAATCTCAACAGAAACTATCATCTTTAGGCTCATAGGCAAAGCTTCACTGACTTGAAATAACTTGAAAGGAAAGATTATTTCCCCCCTTTCCTCAGTACTTCTAGCATTCTGCCAAAATCTCTAGATATCAGTTTACAACATAAAGTCATATCTCAGTAATCCTGATGGAAACCTAGCAGCCTCTGCTCATATTTTGTTACACATATCATTCCAAAATTAAAGAGATTATTAATAACAATTAATACTTCATAGAATGTCTTTAATCAAAGACTATATTATAATAAAAAATATGTAAAGCTCTCATGTAATACATTTATTAAGCTCCCTGAGAAAATATACTCTTTCACATTTCATAAAAAATCACTCATGAATGCTCTTTTCACAATCAGGATTCAGATAACCTGAAAACCTACGTAATTCAGATAAAATACCCTCAATGAAGGTGATGAGACAGCCACAGCTGTTTCAAGAAACAACATTCTTTCTTACTTTTTCCCTGTTTTCTACTACAAATAAGCATTTCTATTAATAAACACTTCTATTAAAATTAAACCTTACTATAACAAAGGTAGCAAAATTTAGATACATTTCTAAATAATTTTTATGAAGATTAATAATGTTAGTATCAAGACAGAGCACTGAATTTTTTCAGGTAAATATTTGCACAAGGGTCAGCATCTACCACCACAAGTATTAAACTCTTCACAATAGAATTATATAAGTTTTATTAGAAAATTCACAACCTAAAAGGAAGAGCTAGAATTCTAACCTTGAACACATACATAAAATACATTCATTGAACTCATTTGAACTCCAAATTGATTTTTACTAAACATCACTCAAGGCTAAGTGAATTTTCGTTAAAGAGTTACTGTGGCATCATCTGTCCCTCTAACAAGGATGTCAAAAATAGCCTCTGGTCTGCTTCCAACTGAGCTCTTATCTTTTGCAGAAACCCATCTGCTGTAACATCAATGAAGATGGTTTTTTTGGTTGTTTTTTTTTCCCCCCAAAGTATTTTTCAAATGCATTGATATTTATCTCAGGTACTGGAATAGGCATGTGTATTAAATTTACCTGTTACTTTACATTTGTAAGTTAACTGTAGACAACAATTTTTATTTTCTTTTAAGGCCCATGTAATTAATTTAAGGGAGATTTGTAAACCAAAGCTATTTTAAGTATTTCTTTTCTTTGATATCTGAATTCCTTAACAGAGTTACTAGTTTCTCTGGTGGAGATTGTGAGGGAGGAAAGAGATGCTCTGTGCCTTTTCATCACAGCTGAAATGATCTGTTTCTGTGAAATTTACAGTTTGTAAATACAACAAGAGAGTCATGCCACTGTCACAACCAGAGGCAATGGGCCCAAACTGAAATACAGGAGGATCCATCTGAACACAGAAGAGAAGTTTTGACTGTGAGGGTTATGAACATACATACGGGTTACAAAGAGAGGTTGTGGAGGTATTCAAAAGCCATCTGGACACAACCCGGGACAGCTGTCTCTAGATGGCCTTGCCTGAACAGAGGCGGGGTTTGAACAAGATGACCTTGATGACTTTCCAGCCTCAACCTATTCTGTGAATGAAGTGATGACCTTAGATGTCCACATAAAGTAAGGTAGAGTAAAAACTGGAAGATTGCAGCATACTTGTCAGCTACATTGTTTGGCTCGAAGATCAGAAGTGGAGTGATCAAGTTCATTCTTTTCCCTAAGCTTCATGAGTATTTTTTAAATTAAATCAATTCAGAATTATCAACTACAAAATAGGAAGAATTTTTGTCTCTCTTATTGGCATGTTGATTAATTCATGTATCTGAAGGTATTTTACAGAAGTAGCTAGAAAATCACTAAATTTATTAATAATAAAATGAATAAATAGTAGCTGTAGTATAACTAGGAAAGAAATTAAAATAAGGGAGATTGAGTGGGAACAGGGATTGTTTTGAAGATTTGGTTGCACAGCTGAAGACTTTCTGCATTGCTAATTTGAACTATAAATATTCCTTATTTGCCACTGTACACATAATATATCAAAATAGGTCTGCTAAGAGAAGTTAAGTTGTACTTCAGGATGAAGTACGTGTACATCTAGCCTCAGTGTTGAAAAAATAACGAGTCATGCAGGGACTCCCTGCTAGGGAGGCAGCAGTAACCATTTCACCTTCAAAAAATGAAGGTGACTACCTGTGACTACCTGTGGCATCCCTCTTTGGATAATAAAATGCTTAATTAAACAAACAATTATTCTATTGACCAGCAGATCCCAAAGCTAGATGTCTGATCCATCCTTAATATCCTTCTTTATACAATTTAGACAAATTCAAAGATTCCACCTTGAGTATATTTAGATACTTTATATATTTAGCCCATACTGCGTAATGGAGACACTTGCTTACTTTTAACTATTGATTTTCTACCTTAATTTTTAAGTTTTTTTAAAAATTCAAGTTTAAGGCCAAGCAATAGATATTTATTATGAAATTTAAAGGAATAAAAACTCCCCCCTCTCATTATTAAATATCTTTTTTTCATATTCAAGGGAGAAAAAACAATGTCTACACAACTTCAACGTAATTATTCCTCAAGTGTTTTTCAACATTAGAAGTTCAATAGATAAAAGAGACATATCAGATCAACATTGGTACCTATTCCACAGCAACTGTCCTTTTGTCATGGAAAATGTCATGCAATTCAGCTTAGCTTAGCCTGCCTCTGACTAAGGGAAACTAAGCATCTGAGGGTATGAGACTGCACAGTCAGAAAAACAGACCAGAGTTTAAAAACAAAGGAAAAAAAGTGTCATTCTAAAGGAACACAACATTAAAGGAAAAAAAGTGTTTCTCAGAGTAAGACAAGAAGTACTTGGGGTGGGATACTTAATTGGTGTGAGGAATGGGGGTATAGGTGTGGCTGAATGCTTGGAGGAAAAGGGAATCTGATGCCGCAGGTACTTAAGCTGTTGCTATCAAGAAAAGGAATGGCACTGGCAGCCACTAAACTCTACTGTTTGTAAAATGTGGGTAATTACTTGTTAATTACTTGATAATTTGTTGCTACCAAAATAGTAAAAGTTCATCTAAGAATAATCCATTTGCATTTACCTCTGGAAAACAGATATCTTATTCCATCCCTTCCCCAATAACCATCTGTTGATTGTTGGAGAGATCCAGATAAAAAGGTTAAAAGGATGTGAATTTTCCTTCATAAATAGTAATAAAAATGTGATAATGCCTCTGCATATTTTTCAAAAGTGCACTTATTATTTTGATTTCATGAATTATTAAAAAAGTACATAAAATCCTGTTCTATGTCTCAAATGAAACAACTCAGGAAGTATTCCTAACAAAAAAGGGTAAGAAATAAGCTAAGTAGAAGCTTGGCTCTCAATATGTTTTAATCCCTATTGTATTCAGTAAAGTAAACTTAATTTTATACTTAATGAAATACAGCAGGGCCAGACTGCCAGGGACAGAGATGCAGCATCTGAATAATTTGACTTTTTTTCCTATTGCTCTGCAAATGTTCTAGATACTTACTTATTCTATCCAGTTATGCCTCACACTCTGAGGAAACACTTGTCTTCACTTCCAGTGCCCAGTCAACTGTTTTACGATGGAAAAAGACAATCTGGAATAATGGATTACTCCAGATGTATAAGTATTAATGAGCCATTTGATTTACATTTCTACACCTGGATTTCCTTTTATGACATCTGTAAGGAATGGGTTTTATATCATTGAAATTGCAACCATATACAGGAATGTAGTAAAACTCCTGAACTAGGGATAAGGGAGTCTTAATGATGAATTTGAATACTTCCATGCATGTAAACTCAAAGCTTCCAAACTACAGATACACAAAATCCCTACAGAATACTCCTGTAATATTTTTAATAACTCAAGACATTGAATGGTAAAAGGTTTTACCTCCCCAATTTGTAGGAACTATGTAACACAGTGGAAATAAGCAGAGAATGTACAAACCATATAAACAAACTTAAAAGTGATGAGGTTTATATTGTTAGAAGGAATATGTAATCTATTGAGGGCAGCTCTTGTAGCTGCTGTTTTCAGTAACTGACTGTTTTTATTGCTACAGGAAGACAGCACAAAACTTCTGTAGTAACAATGAAAAAAGTGTCATAAAACATGGACTTAAAGACTTGCATCTAGTAAGATTATGGAGAGATATTTTGTGAAGAAGATGAATGGTGCATTTTCAGTATTATATTGTGGAGAATATCTGTACTGTATGAATAGTAAATAAAAATCATAAAAGTAATGAAAGGTGAGAATTTCTGTCATGCTTGAAGTTGGGTTTTATTTTCCCAGTGCAACAAAGCTTTCCAAATGTTGTAGAAACCAGAATTATGTTTTTATATCCCTTTTTCTCAAAGTTTAAAAGTATAGTTTGCGCTTCTTTAATATAATTTCTATTAAGGATAGCCCCTTGCAGCACTCCAGTTGTGAGAGCCATCCACCACAAGGCTGTCTGTGTTAGCAACTTCTATGCCAGTTTCCTGATGGCTTCCACCTTCTCCTGTTTGTTACCCATGCTGGTGTAGATGCACTTCAACTGGGCTGCCAATTTCAGCTCCAACACTGGCATGACACCTCTCAGCTCTTCTCCAGTGGGTCTGGCTGTATTCCCATACCCCTTCAAACATAAAGCCCTCTCAATCAGCCCTTCCCTCTGTCAGAGGCAGGTGGACCCCATCCATTGTCAGCTGGTTTTGGTGCTGTGTAAACTCCACCACCATCCAAAAAGAAAATTTCCACCTATAGTGCCATAATCTAAGCCATTTATTAATCAGTCCAGTTGTCATGTTTCTTTCAATATTCACCCCTAGTACTGAAGAGATTGAGGAAAGCACAACCTATGCGTGGAGTCCTTTGACCAGATCTCCCAGTGCCCTGAAGTTTGATGAGCTTCAGTTAATTTTATGGATGATTTGTTTTGTACATACATTTTATTTACCTTCTAAGCAGTGGTAGTTAGCTAAATGCACACTATTAAATGCTATTTTATACTGAAATTTGCTTATATGACAAATTGAGTGTAAACTTCCTAGGAACAGGGGCCAGTTTCTGGAGAATAGGCGACTGCACAAAAAGGTGGGTATGAATGTTTGGAGGACTATAGTCGGCTGCTGGCTGAGAAAAGAGGAAGCCTGGGATGAGTCAACAGACCTTTTGATAGGCACTGGTGCTCTTAAACCCAACTCCTTAAAAACATTCTTTCTTCATTAAGGAGGGAACCAAAAATTAAGACAGTCTCAACTGAAGTATACCGTTGTTATATTATCAGTCAAATTACTGTTAAACACCTTACATAAAATGGTACCAGAAAGCCAAGCAATTGAGACATTCTGGCTGAGCTTTATCTTTATAAACAAATCCTTTTATACAACATAGTCTTTGTGATTGTTGATAGTTGCATCTCTAGCTTTGAGCATAGGCTGCTCAGTCATCAATAAATTAGGCTTTAAAGTCCCTTTTCATGTAGTCTTTAGATATAACTTTCTAAATGTCCTTGTCAAAGGAGAGGGAATATTTTTGCAAGGACAAAAAAATATGTAAATTAAAGTATCTTGGATGATCCTCTGGATGTCATTGGGGCTGCTTAACTTTTTATGCATTTTTCATTCCATTTCAAGCTAAGTGTTGTAATATTTCTTTGTAAAAATGCTTAGTTTAATTTTGAATCCATTATTTTCTATTTGGTCAGCACTGTCTATCTTTCTGGGATTTAACACAAAGACACCTGAAAAAAATAATGGAGCTTTTTCTTGAATCCCTGAAATTGTAACACTGCTGAGCAAAGTGGGACAGTGATTAAATTAGTGTTCTTTTATCTAACACAAGTCAAGTAAAGGACAAGGAGCTTTGAAAAACCAAAACAGTAAACATGAGTGTTGCTATTTGGAAAAAGTTATTTGTTGATAACATAAAGATGATTATTAAAGCCTGTGCATAATGTAAGCCACAATTCAAAAATCTGTTTTAAAATTCTTCCAACTACTCACCATGAGATTTATTATAAAACTGTAGGGAATGAAGTACCAATTTTAAATAAAACCTCAAAATATTACAAAATCAGAAGCTGCAAGGCTCCATAGGCAAATTTTGAAAAGGCAGTGCTTTCCTACTATCTAATAAAAAAAACAAACCAAAGACTAGCAAACTGCCAGACAGCATAATCTCCATCTCTGTAGAGGTTCAATGAAAACACTTTGTTCTGTTACAAACAGAATGTCAAAATCATTTTTAGTGGAAAATTGCCACCCCTTTTTACTTACAGCTTGTGCATTCTTTCTCTGCTGAAGGCACAGAGGTATAGACGTTGCAATTCTACACACTGAAAGGCAGATGTAAAGGAGTTTTCACATTCTAAAGGAAACAGAGGGTGTTACCTGCAATACCAGCAATCCACAACCATAGAATCATATAATCATAGAATATCTTGAGTTGACGAACCCACAAGGATCATCAAAGTTCAGCCTGGCCTGGCACAGAACACCTCAAAGAATCACACCATGTGCCTGAGAAACACTGCCCAAGAGCTTCTTGAGCTCTGTCAGGCTGGGGTTATGAGCACTTCCCTGAGGAGCCCGTTCCAGTGCCCAAACACCTCCTGGGTGAAGAACATTTTCATAATATCCAATTTACATATTTTCTGACTCCGCTTCATGCTGTTACCTCAGGTCCTGTCACTGGCCACCACAGAGATTAGTGCCTGCGCCTCCACTTCCTCTCCTGAGGAAACTGTAGCCTGCAATGAGGCCTCCCCGCAGTCTCCTCTTCTTTGGACTGAAAAGACCAAGTGACTTCAGCCACTTTGCATGCTTTTGTGCACTCCTTTGGACACTCTCTAATAGTTTAATGTCTTTCTTCCATTGCAGCACCCAGAACTGCCCCCAGCACTGGAGGGGAGGCTGCCCCAGCCCAGAGCAGAGCAGGACAATCCCCTCCCTTGCCTGGCTGGCCATGCTGTGCCTGATGCCCCCCAGGACAGGGTTGTTCCTCCTGGCTGCCAGGGCACTGCTGACTCAGATTCAACTTGCCATGGACCAGGAACCCCAGGTCCTTTTCTGCAGGGTTGCTTGCCAGCATCTTGTTTCCCAGTCGGTATGTAAATCCAAGGTTGGATGTAAATACAAAATGTACAGGAGGTACAAACATAAAGAATTGAATCATTCACCTCTCCAGACCATGACTATTTTTCTGTCTTTAAATTGTATTATTTCAGAAATACTGCTAATATGTCTCAGCTTTGTGAGATACCATTGTCCTAAGCTTCACCAGGGAACAACCTATGCTGCCCTGTCTGAAAAGTAACTTCCTGCTTTATTATTAAATATGACTTTACCATTCATACTTATTTAATAGTAAAAATACATTGAGTTATAGAAAAAGACTCTATCGCCTATCTTGGAATGTTTATTAAACCTGCTTCTTTTTATTAATGGATTTTAAGTTTCAATATTTCATTTAAAATTATCAGAGTTTGCAAAAAAAAAGAAAAAAGTAATTATGTGTATTATGGATAAATAATAACATGGAAGATGAAAGATACTTATATTTTTAGTTGAGATGTATTTTATTAAAAAAATTCACAATATGTTGTACATTATGTTACTGGCATAAAATATTATCTTCACTTCTCAGGTTTATTTGTGTCTTAACAATAAGTGCAAATTATTGTCTAACAGGTTTCCTACCCCAAAAATGTTGACACATTTAACATTAACATTAGTGTAGGGAAAATGTTTTCAATTTCTGATTATTTAATGTTATAAAGTTTTGTTGCATGTAGTTGTATATAAAGCATATTATAAAGTATAGTTGTTAATAGTATTTACACACATGTATGGAAAACAACAGTAAGATGATAATAATGGTATGGATGATAATAATGATTGCAAGTTTTAACCATGGAAAACTTCTTATAATTTAATTTTTAATATTTTTAATATTAATTAGATTGGAGTAGATGAATTGAAATTTTATTTCCATTTTGTTCATCTTAATTTCTGAATAGGACAATTGAATATCAAATGAATAATAATGTTCTGCCTGAATTTTGGCTTAATACTATTTTCTACTAACTTTTATGTCTTATGTTTTCATGTGTAATAATAGTTTTACCAACTCCAGAGTACTGAACAGTACAGATCTCACTGAAAGCATCCTGTCAATTGGTAACAAAAACGCACCAACCTTGAGACTGAAGAGCACTCACACTAGTCAAGTACCATCAGACATCCTAAGAAACAGCTACGAATTTACAGATTTTCTGGTCCAGTATTTTACATGGGCTATAGAAGATCACAGATCATGATGTCCATCATAATTCTAATAAAATAATCTCTTAGACATGATTTTATTTTTTTTCTTCCTATACTTTTCTCACTGGTGAATGCTATAGAATTGATTAGTTTAGTGATTCCTGTCTTAAATCTATTAATAGATTTTATTTCTTTTTTCCTGTATTACCATTGGGACTTTCTGCTTTTGGGCTCTATGTATTCTTTCATACATTGTTATATTCTGAATAGCTTTGTGTCTACTTCAATTTCAAAACATCTTTCTAGAAATAAATACCCAGGATTATGTTAAATATTCAACATATTCAATTCAACTTGAAATACTGATCCTGATACATTGCCTTTTTTATAGATGAATCAATTTTTTTATGTTGCAGTTTTGCAGTGATCAATTAATCCATCTAGGCTCTTTTCCAATCATATAGTCAATTTTCTTTTTTTCTTTTTTTTGTTTATCCCCCAAACACATGATCATGATTTTTTTTTCCTTTTTACACTGCTTCCCCTTTCTATTCCTCTTTGTAACCTCCCAACAGAATTTTTTCTACTTTTAGTAGTACTCATTACCATCTCCTTTACTTAGCATGTAATTCACTGTAAGTCATCAGTTTTCCTCTCCCAAAATAAGAAACTATCCACAGCATCACAGAATGCGCTGGGTTGGAAGGGACCTGCAAGAATCATCTAAGTTCAAGTCCTGGCCCTGCACAGCTCCATTCCCAAGAGTCACACCGTGTGCCTGGGAGCTCACTTCTTGAGCTCTGCTAGGTTTGGGGCTGGGACCACTTCTCTGGGGAACCTCTCCCAGTGCCAGCCATCCTCTGGGTGAAGAACCTTTTCCTAATATCCAACCTAAACCTCCCCTGACACAACTTCAGCCCATTCCCTCAGGTCCTGTCACTGGTTACCAAAGGGAAGAGATCAGTGCCTGCCCCTCCTCTTCCCCTCACAATGAAACTGTAGACTGCCATGAGGTCTCCCCTCAGTCTCCTCCGGGCTGAACAACCCAAGTGACCTCAGCAGCTCCTCATAGGAATCATATCTGTGGCCTGGTGTTTGGCTTGTTCGATTTATGAACATTCTCAAGAGACCTGCAGTTCCATGTGCCAGTTTCTTTGTGCACAGAGGTAATATAATCATCACAATTTGAGTGCATTAGGACATAAACAAGCACATCCTCAGAGTGAATGTAAGACCTTGAGCATTTATCCACCACATTTTTATCTTTCAGGTACTTGTCTTGTTAGGTTTCAGTATAGGGAGAGGTTTATTGCATTTAACACTATTTAGGGAGCAGTGTATTAATTGTGGGGCAGAGTTGCACAGGGGATGAAACTGCACCTGCAGATGGAGCTCTTCTGAATGTTTCATTCACTTCAAAAATGGAAATTTCCATGTTCATACTTCCATTTCCTTTCTATACTTGGTCTGTGCTCATGCAGAAATCATTCACAAAGACTTATACATAACATTTATTTTGCTTTAAACCCAAAAGTTGATTCTTATTTCTATTTCTACTATCAAAACTCATCTTTCCCTGAACTTGTCTGGTTGATTTTTGTCAATATTATATTTGTATATATATTTGTCAATATTGTATTTGTAATCAGTGAATTTTTATCAATTATCATTTTTTCAATATGTTTTGTTTTATTTTATTTATTTATTATATGCAAATTTTAATTTATTTATTGTAACTTTAGCAAGTCCTATTTCACATATATCTTTGATTTTAAAGATTGAAGTGTTTGTTTTCTTAATTCCTTAGGGCCAACATTCATCTTATGTGATGTCAGACCAGCACAGAAATATCATATAACTGCTCTGTAAGTTTTTCCTCTGTAAAAGATTCCAACCTGAATGAATATCTCTATTTATGAACTCCACAAAATGATAGATGACTAAAAAAATTCACAGATTACCAGCACTTCATATATTTAGTTGAGAACTTTCCTATATATTAAGACTGCTCTTCCCTGAGAAGCATTGCTTTGGGAAGACAAGCAATATTATCTATGGATATCCTTCCTTTCTCCCCGTTTCCCTGAGGTTTTATTGCTGAGAAGAACATCATGTGTCATGAAATATCCTTTTGGTCAATTTTTTGCATCTGTCTCAGCTATGTCTCCTCAAAACCTCTTGCCCTTCCTCAGTCTTTTTGCTTTTAAAGCAGAGTGAGGAGAAGGCTTTGATGCTGTGCTAGAACTATGCAGTAACAGCCAAAACACGGTGCGTTATCAATGCTGTTTTAAACACACATGCAAAACACAGCACCATATGGGCTGCTATGAAGGAAGTGAATTCCATCCAAGACAAACCCAGCACAAAACCGGAGAATATCAGTTTTTATTATGATACAAACTCCTTTCAGGCAAGAAAACTTCAGATAAAATATTACCAGTGCATCCAAGCATATAATAAGGAAATAACTATGTGTAACTGAATGCATATCTTTAATCCACTACAATATCCCTTAAACTTGTTTATAAGTTATACAGAAATTATCAGTAGTAGATTAGATTTTCAAAACCATCTAAAGACAGTGGCTAATTCCAATGGTGTAATGATTTAAGGAATCTTTAGGTTCCTTTAGAAGATGCAACATAAGTAATTATGTAATGAAAAATACAGCGCAACAGCATGTACCACAGAGTCTGCCCTACTTAGTGATTCTTTCTGAAATCTCTTTTCAGTGGCACCTGAACAATAGTACTGCTCCTTATGGTTTGCCACTGTGAAGCTGTCAAGTGGCAAATCAGTGAGCTTCCATGTATCACTTCATTGATGAGACAATTTGGAACTACAAATTCAGCTGGATTATCTGAAAGATCACATGTTTACTTCATGATGTTGAAACTCAATAAACTTACTTACTTAAACTTATAGACTGTTGAGCTACACAATTGAAGAACAATTTCATCTTTGAATTTTTTTTTAATCCCATGGCCTTTTCTGATGTTGTTGTATTTATTCATATGAGCGTTTCCATTGGATTGCAGTATTTAATTTTTGAAAATCTGTGTTTTACCCATTTTTTCTATTCTGAAGAATGGTTCTGTAGGAGAAATGTGACTGAAGACTAGAAGTAAAACTGAACAAAACCTCAAGATTTCTTGCTAAGTAAGGAAAATCAGTCTCTTTAAAACCAAAATTCACAAAGATCTACAGCATCAATACAATTGCATGTGTACTCACAAAATGAGTTGTTAAGTCCCTCTCTCCTCCTGTCCTCTCCTTAAATATGCAAGTGGACTTATGAAAGCAACCAGAAAAGATCAACCAGAAGTTTTATCAGTCTCTATAGGTCTTTGATGAACATCAAAGTATAAAAGCCTTTACCAGAGGGCTGCAAGATTTAGCTGAAAATGTATGAGATTAATTGTAGTTATATTAGTAGTAGTAGTTATATCCAATATGCAAATAAAAAAAATCCGAGACAAACAAGCAAAACAGATTTTTTTCTCAAAGTTATTATTTTTCACCTCAAGGATTCTATATTTTGCTGCTCACTAAAGAGACAAAACACTATGACAATATGATGAAAGATGGGTAAATATTTATTCATGTGGTGTGAAAATGCCCATTACAAGCCTAATTTAAACAGTTATCTGAAAGAAATAGTGTTACAAAGAAATACCTAAATTTTGGATTATCCAAAATGGGATGTGGGAGAAAATAGTCTGAAATAAAATTACTTACACATGGTTTTGGAGACCCTTGGTCTTCACAGAGTTGGTCAGTGTCTTAACTTTTGTACCCTGCAGATTTTGGAAGCATTCATTAGAATACTCAGCAGTTTAGCTAATACAACATTTCATGACATTAACTGCCTTTTTTCACAGCAAAGCTGTATTCTGGCACTTAGCTGTTTCTGCAAACTGGTAGCATAATTCCTTCTGTTTGATCTCACAGTCATGTATTTAAGGTAATTCCTCTAACATATTTTAATATATTGCTTATCATTCTGAAGAATATTATTTTATATATCTCACTAATTTATGACCGGTTAATATTTACTGGTTCTTGTGACAATCTTGTCTTTCTTCTCTTCTGCTTCTGCATCATCTATTAGCTCCATGTGGGACATGGATTGTGACACATCTATGCACTCCACATTGTGACAGCCTTAAGAGTTCAGTAATCTTTCTACCCTTCTCACAAACTTAAAGCATTTACAATTGAAGTTAATACCTCAGATATGGTACTGATAGTAAATGTAGGTATTACAGATATCTGTTCCAAAGTTGACAGAATAGCCAGCTGAGAGGGCTGGGTTTTGAGAACAAGGGAAGAAACATCAATAGATTGCTCTCATAATTCATGGCCTTTCACCTCACCTTCCACTGACTTTTATGAAACCTTTTTGCCCACTCTTTTTCCATTACAACCCTTTCATTTTGTTTAATCTAAAAGGAAATATATTAAGGGTATGAATTGACACCCCAAAAGATTTTTTAATAAAAAAAATCTAAATCAAACTTTCACTAATAATTAACTACTAATTATCACTACTAATCACTAATAAAAATTTTGATAATACTGGTTCAACATCATATTTTATCCCTGTTTTTATTGGGAGACATGATAACACTGGTATTTATGTACCAGCATCCTTTGAAAACACCTGCAGGCAACAGAGCAGAAGGTAGCAAGGACATTAATTCTTGCTCATCTGTGGAGAAAAGCTGTTTACTTCACTTGCATTTATGTGAAGTAAAGTTAAACTTATTGTTAACTCAGGTTAGTCATGGGTAATTGTGTTGTACATCTGCCCCCATGAATGTTTCTGAGCTGTCATTCTCAAAGCTTGCTTGTTCTGGTGCTAGAGTAGTGTTTTAAATCACAAGTTTCCAGAAAACCAGGCAGCACAGTTAAAGTCAGATAATTTCCAATACGTTTTTCATACAAATTTGTATATGAAAATATTGGAAGTCCATATAAACAATTATCTCTGCATGATATTGTCCTTCCCTATCTTTCTTATAAAGTGTATCTTATACTGTTTTCCCCTAAAAATTATTTTGTAAGATGAGATTCCTGTGACATGACTTGAATCTTTGTAGAAGAGTAGAATAACCCAAAGTTTTATACCAGTTACAATGAACAGCTTGTCTATTGTTACACAGGACATAGTCCCCTCTCCCCTTCATTTCCCTAACCTAGCAGCAGATACCAAAGCCATGAAGAGCCATCAGAGTTACCACATTCATCCTTTTGACAGCGCATTTGTAAGATGAAGTCCTGTAATATTTCTGTTTTGAGGCTGTATTTTCAAATGGCCTGAAGAAGTGATTCACTGCATGAAAAGAGAAGTCAAGTTCAATGAGGAAATAACATATTTCAAAAGGAAGAGACAGATAACCGAGTTACTAAAAAAAGGAGGACAAGAGTGAGGGCAGTTTGCATCCATTTGTAATTGATAAACAAAAAAGATTCTTTTCTTTATTCTTGTCAAGTTGTGAATGAAGACATTCAGCTACATAAGGATAAAGGAATTCCAAAACGCTGGTCTCCACTGGAAAAAGAATGTCACAATTCATTTAAAGAGCAACAGTTCTTTCCAGTACATGTGTACCTAATATTTTTTACTGAAAAAAGGATATTTGGATTAAATAGCTACATCAGCTAACTAAAATCTGAGCATTAAACTTCTACAAAAAATTATGTGTTCTGATCCTCAAAAAGTCTCATAAATGGAGAGCTCCTTTAACTATAATCCTCTGATAGTACACTATCTTATCATAAAAGATATAATGATAAATATCATAAAAATATAATGATAAAAATTTTAATTGCTTTAATAATATCCTTTTATAACAAAAAAGTTTTTTTGAAAAAAATTAAACTATAACAGATTGTTATAAATTTCTCAATATACATGGGAAGGTTTTCTCAAGTTTCAGTATTACATTATTCCTAAATATTTATTCAATAAGATTTTATTATTTAAATATCACTGTGTGTTTACCTGAATATTGCTTCATTAAGACACAACTCAAGTAAAAATATTAAAATCTGTCATAACTAGAAAAAGAAAAAATCCTTTACTTTTAACCATCTTTGCCTGCTTAGATAAATTTAAGTGAGAATACATTCAATCTTTTGTCATATACAGTAATGTTCTTGTCACTTGTTCGAATACCAATAATGGTTCACAAACACCAAATGAATATTAGTATTCTGTTAAAAAGCATAAATTTTGCATAAGTTTGTACTTTTTAGGCTAATGATAGAGAAATTAATGTTTGATGACTACCTTAGGATAGAATACAATGTTTATTCAAATTTTGGTTTATTTCCTACAGATTTTTAATGTGATTCCCTATATATTATTATCCTTTTCACCAAATTTTTTCTTTTACATTGTTTCTTAGTTCCATTTTTATGTACATTAGCTCAAATAGCACAGTCAGTTTCACAGGTTAGGAGTAAAAACATCTATGTATCTTCGAAACATCTATTTCATCCATTCTTTCCATACTCTAATGACATTCACAACATTTCTTTTCTGCCCCTGTTGTTTACCAGAACATAAAACAAATTAGTGAAATTACTAAGTTCATAAGGAAAATGGTGCTTTTGATGTAGATAAAATTTTATTAACTCTGAAAGGGGAATAAAGTAAGGATAATTAAATTTATATTTAAGACTCTTTTATTAACAGTAATGTTAAACATGATTTGGAAGAATAGAAAATATATTAAAGAAGGGCTACTTCTTCAGTCTAGAAATCTTTTTACATATCATTTATCCTACCTGCACTCCACCAAATTTTTTTGCAGAGGATACAATTAAACACATATTTACATAGAAGTTCACAATAGCTTTCCATAAACTAAGGAAATAAACCCTTCTTTTTACTCTCCAGGTATAGAAAGAAGTGACTAAAGTTTGAGCTCCAAAAAATTTAAAGTAGATATTAAATTAACTCCCTTCCAAATCTGAGACAGTAAGGATGATCTCTGTGGCTAAAATTAGAAAGAAACAGCTGCACAATGTTCATAGGTTTTTTATGCAAAAGAGCCCCAAACTAAATAATTGATTTTTCTTTAACTTGTTCAAAACAATGGAAGCAAACTGAAAAGCCCTTCTCTCCATTTCATGAAACAGCAGTAGCATATGGAAAAAAACAACCAAAAAAACCACCAAAAAAATCCCAGAACAAACAAACAAAACCAACAACAATCAAATTGACAGTAAAGGACATTATCAACAGAGTTAACAATGTACTATTTTGTGTGAGTATGAAGCTTCAGGATAAAAAACACTTTTAAAAACAAAAACATTGCATCAGTTTATTGTGGCTGTAATATCAACATAATTGAAGGCAGAGTATAACAGATACATGTATCCAATAGAACATAAGTAAGAATGAAACCTCATATTGCTAGAAGGTCAAGAAAATAATGTCCAGGGTTTTTTCTTTCTGAATTGAAAAGGGAAACAATAAAATCACTTGTAGTACATCTTCTTCTCTCCTACCCATGCTCCACCACCAAGCACTTCAAATTGGAAAATTACAGCTTCTCTAAAGTTGTAGCATAATCCCAACACATCACAGCAACACATCTGAATAACCAGAAGAAAAAAATGTGAGATATTTAAAGGAGCTATGGAAATATTACAGGCAAAAAGTTCTCTCTTTGTAGACACCAGACACAAATATTAGGTTATTTGTGCACTATGTTAATAGCTATTTCCGTGAATACATACCTGTTGTCAGAAGGCATTGTTTGAACTAGCCCTGTGTGTTTGGTTATAGGAAATGACATATGTCTGAAGCCAGAAGGCTGTTCAGCAAGCAATGCCCTGTCGTATGATATGACATATGTGTGCACCCAGGCTATGGAGCCGCCACATTAATAAGGGCTTTTCTGACTAAACAGATGAGCTCTCTATTTATATGATACCTATGAAAGAACATTTCCTGCTTCTTTAAGCCTTCTTATTATAGGAAAGCAACAAAAACTGAAAGAGTAGAAAGTAAGTTCTTTCTTACTGCTGCCTTCTTCCAAGAAAATGTATGTGATACTTAACATGTCTGAATTTAATTCAAGAACTCTGTAGTTATGGTTTCCTAAGAGATGCCATTTATATGGTACTGTGCCATTTTCTGAAGTGATGCAGTTAAAAAGTTAAGTGTCTTGCAGAAACTTCTGGTAATGCAGGAGCTGTGTGAGCTAATCTTTTGCAACTTTATCGCTCCCATGGAAATATATATCAGTGTTGTTAAAGTACTGCAGAGAATAATTATTTGGTAAGCAATGACTGAAACAAAAGAGAAAGTTCAGGATTTAAGTATGTGTATTTTCTCCGATCTTTTTGAAACAAACAGGAGTAATTCTTAACAGTTAACAATGTAATTTAAAAGTAACAAAATCGTGGGGAAGCACTTATAGTGACAATTAGGAGTTGCAAACTCCAATAAGCATGTGCAGCTTCCAGCTGTAAAGTACTTAACACACCCATAAACCAACCTTCCTACAAAACCATTTAGTCTTCACTTTACTAATTAATTATTCTGAAGAGAGAAAAAGCATCATACAAAAAAGCTGATTGTTTACTGCTGGCAGGAAAGGGTTAAAAGTGGAAAAATGATGAAGTGGATAGTAAATTTGCTCAAGTGACTTTGCAGCTGGGAGTCTGAATACCAGGGTGGGAAAACTCCATTTATTATGCCTACTGTTGTTCATCCTCTGCCTGTTTTGAGAAGTGTACAGATATTATACTCTCACAGACATGCTTGATCCTCATGCTGGGAGAGAAAGAGATCATAACAGCACAGCCTTGTGCTAAACTGCGTGTGCACAAAGCCCTTTGATTTACTGCAGACCTCCACAGGTATAGGATCTGTATCGGCACAGTTTGGACACACAGTCCGGAAATGCTGCCTTTAAAGTCAAGAAGCATCACAGAGAAATCAAGGTGATATCAAAGCTCATTCCTGTTTTTTTTTTTTTTATTAAATATTTTTATAAGGATAGTGAAAGAGATTTCCCAAAACAATCTTAAATATATATATATATATATATATAAAATCAAATGCATGGGTTGAGTAGTATCAGAGGAACATATCGGAGAAGAAGTAAAAGACAATTCAGCAGAGAATGGGAAAAGAAGAATCAAAATGAGTGTAAAACTAATGTTGATTGGTTTAAGAGTTCTTGTTTTTTTTAATTTTTGCTACAATTTTTACTATATATTTTTCATTCTCACACTTAGAAAGTGAAAACATACAAATTTTGGAGAGTCAAGTTTCAACAGCTGTGTAAAATTTTACTTCAACAAGACATTAAATGTTGAACATGCTGAAAATAAGATATTCATTGTCCCATGTATCTTATGAGTAGCCAAGACCTTTTCCAAGACAAGTCCATTGATTTAAAATAAATCATTCAACACTTTAAATTGTTTCAGTTGATTAATTATTGTTACAGTTATATGTGTTTGCTTCAACAGTGTTGGAATCTATTCAGTTCAGAGTCCAGCTATTGCATTTTCTTATATCTTTGCACAGTAACAGGCACGGGCAAGTGGGAGTATTCTGGATGGAAAAGTAAGGGCTTATTGATGTCTATAATGATGTCTATAAATACATGATGGGAAGGGATAAGGACAAGAGAAATGGACTCTTTTCCGTGTACCCAGTGACATGAGCATGGATCCAAGGAGCATGAACTGAAAAACATGAAATTCATCTGAACAGTAAATACTACTTCATTACTGTGAGACTAGTCAAACACTGAGAGAGGTTATAGAGTCTCCATTCTTGGAGACACCCAAAATCCATCTGAACATTGTCTCTGGCAATGTCAGTAGCTGACTCTGCTCAGGTAGGAAAATGTTGGATTAGACGATCTCCAGAGATCTCAGTGACCCACCTAGGTCTCAACCAAAATGGTTCTGTGATTTTATGTAATAGATAAGGGAAAGAATTATGAAAATAATCATGACTACCTGTTTTATATGCCACATAGAAGAAATTTCCTAGTCTCTGATTGTCTAGTGAGATGGTAGAAGAAAAGGAAAAGGAGGAAAGGGAGAGAGAAAAGATAAAAAAAATGAAGGAGAGTATAAGTTTGGAAGGAACTTGGAAAAATATAAGAGAGAAGAGAAAACGACAAGAAGAGATCTTGTAGAAATTCCTAGCAAAGACCCATTTAATTGTACTGTGTGATGCTTAAGCAAGAGAAGTGAGAGTAAAAAGGAAAAGCAGGTTGGGAACTGAATATTTTGGGAAAGACAACAGAAACCTTTCGACACATACTCCCCAAGTCCCAGAATAGACTATTATAGACCCTTATGCCTCTAGCTCTTGCAGAGAGATAAACTTCGTACTTCTTACTAACCGTGTGATTTGGTCCCAACACAAAGAAACACAGATGGCACCACATCCTGTCTTTAAAATTAAGGGCAGAATGTAAAGCTGACTGCCATCTTCAGAAAAGAAAAGACCACCTTCCCTCTCTCCACAGATATGCAGACAAAACAAATAAATAAGGAGAGATAAAAAGAGGGATAATGGAAACTGATACAATCACTGACATTATAAACGTCCTTTTCCAGTACATTCTAGCATGTCTAATTCATATAGTTTAAGAGTGAAAATTTTAAAATAACATAAAAGAATAATAGTTTCTGTGTGCATCACTGACTGTATTTAGATTAAATCTGAGAGTAAAGATACATAACTACATAACTACAAGCACAGGATAAAGGAGATCAGAAGCTGAGTCCTCATTAAAAGTGAGAGTCTGCCTGGTTTCTTCCTGATATGTTGCAGCAGGAATTGTACATTTTTACCAGCATGTTTCTAAAGTCTGCTTAGGTGGTAGAAAACACCTTTCCTACATATAGATTTTGAAATTAATTTGTTTGGTTAATGAGGCATGAAGATAATTATTCATCTCTTATTTTCCCCTTCCCTTCCTTATTTTATCAGTGAATTTGTCATTAAATTTGAGGTGAAAAAGATTTATTATGTATGTTATATTATGGTAAGTTCTTATTAAAACCTTACTGCTCTTTTCATGCAGATGAATAGCTATACTGTTGTTAATAGATATATTAATCTAGCCATGAATTTCAAGAAGCCATAGTACAAGCCTCTTGCTGCCAAAGGTCTACTTTACACAATGGCAAGGAAGCTAATATGAATGTCTGAGTCAGTAAATAATGTGCATCTTCTTGTTTTTGACTCAAATGCATTTTCCAAGGACAGTTTATTTATGTAGAAGCTAAATTTTTAATAGTAACAAATAATCAAGGTTAGCTACAGATACCTGAATGTCATGAGCATATAAGCCATGAGACATACCTTGAGTATAAACCTGCTGAATACTTTATTTGTAGTATCCTGGTAACTACAAGTTAAATGAAAAATGTAAGATGTTACATAAGGATCAATTCACATTCATATATTCACAGTAGCATTTTTTCCTTTGTTTTTGTCTGGTTGGACTACATCATTAAACAGAGAAAGACAAGATATCAGGTTGAAGGCCGAGGTACGTACCACAAAGGACAAAGCTCCAGTGTATTGTAAACATCTCCGTAAACAAAACTCTTGATGAAAAATTCTGGAAGTCACAGGCTGCAGTATGAAAAAAAAAAAAAGATCCTTTGTAGAGTGGGTATTTCAACACAGCTTGAATATGTTCTGAATATTTTCTTTAAATTATGCATGCTTTGCTGTTTATAACAATGTACTAAACCAAAAGCTACACAACAAGAACAAATAAACAAAAAAAAAAAAAAAAAAAACCCTTTCATGTTAATTTTTGGGAAATATTTTAAAATTTAACTGTTCTAAAATGGCTTTGCCGGCATTTCTTTTATATCTTTCTGATTTCTTAGTGGCAAAATGAAGCCATATAATGTATTAATTAAAAAAAAATCCAAATCCACAATTTGTTTTCCTCAAACAATCCCACTCTGATATATTCACATATGTCATAGCTGAATGTCAGAAGATGGCTTTATAGACATATTAATTAGAGGAAACTAATTTCAATAATCCAACAGATATAACACTGAGAGTTATTACCTAGTGAGAACACGAGTAGAAATTTCTTAAGTCATGCCATATTCTATGTTTCATTAGAGTCTTACTTTAAAGGTTACATCCTAGCTAGAAAATATATAATTGCTCCATCTGCCAACCCTACAGCATTGCAGTACTGTTAAAAGTGCCATATGTGGAAAAGTCAGACTGTTGGTCTGTTTATCTAATATACATATATATCCTGTAGAACCTGTGAAATCAAATGGTAACATCTCTCAACAGATCTCAAAATACATTGTGAATGTTTGTTTATCTTTTTCCCCTTTAAATAAGCATAGGTGATATGGAATTGTTATAATGAGTTAATCAACTTTATTATTGCTTCCAGGAAGACAAGTTGATTCTGCTCACCACTGTAGATCTGAGTTTTCTGAACAGATACACAGACTGAAGAAATGTAATTGAAAATTTATATTTTTAAAACACCATAAGGTTTGGACAAAATAATACCTTTTATTTCTATCTTGTAAATATCTGGATGCAAAATTTGAAATTTATACAGTTAATATTGGAAAACTGGTAGTGAACACTGTTTGTATGAGAAGGCTGGATGGAACAGAAATGTTAACTTGTTGTTTGGTCACAAACAATGGACAAAGAACCTCTGTGTTCATCTTTTTGTTGTCACAAACTCATGCTCGTTACCAAGTGAGCGATACCAACTCACACACTGAGGGAAGGTATTTCAATTTTTGATTCTAGTTTCTGCTAATTAGGCAGCTGGGTTACCCCACAAAAGGCTGGTTCCGCTATCATCAAAACTTTACACTATTTGCACATTTTAACAAAGCGAGGCCTCAGCATCCACTGCTCATTTGAGTCTGGACTCCATTCTGAGGAGGTGGTCTGTGAATCAGAACTTGTGAACTCCCACCACCAGAATTACTTTTCCCCCAGTTCTGCTGACTTCATTCCTGGTGGCTATCATCCAGACTACCCATTAATCTTGGGATTGTCTTCCCTTTTCCATAAAACAAAAGACTAGCCAAACATACAATGATCACAGTGTAATTGCTTAATCATAACTGTACAGCTAAATCTACCGATTAACAACTAAAAAAAGAAGCTTGTAAAGTTTGATTCAAATCTTAAGGGTCTCAACATCGTTTTCAGTGTACAAGAGAATAGAAAGTAATAACTGATTACTATCTGAAAGCATGATATATTTCTTAGATTTTGCATCCAGCTTTACTGTAAATCAAGTTATTAGAACAAAGTGGTATTTGCAAAAAGGAGTTCTGCTTCCAGTCTTTAGTCTGGGGGTGGAAGGAAAGAAAAAAAAAAAAAATTTGATAAAGTTTCCAGAACTTCTACTCTAAGTAGCTGTTTTTCTGTGATTACGGTGTCTTTTCTTGAATACAGCCATTACAGAAACATGAAGTCATTTATTGACAGCATGTAATGCTGCATTATAAGTTATAATTCAATAAAGCTGTTCACTCTACACAAATATTACCTTCCTTTAGAAAAAGGTTTATAACCTAAGGCAGCAAGTTAATACATATTTGCCCTGCTAATATATTTACAAGCCATTTCAGCTACTTTGTTCATGCATGAGAGAGTCATCTGAATAATAACTTTGTTTAGAATGACATTATGAAAAATGCTCAGTTAGAATCAAAGCACTTTTAGAAGACATTGAAAATAGAATCAACTCTGAAATTTCACAAGCCTGTCTCCAAAGCAGGAAGCAAAATAAAAAAAAAAAAAAGGCAGGTGATTGTTTAAAGTTTCCTTTCCTTCTTCTGTTAATTCATTCATTTCAGTCTTTTTTCCATCTTTTCAAAATGGGTGGTTTGGGTAGTTATGAATCAAATATTTTTATATCAGTATGAATAAAAACCCACCACTGCCTCATAATTCCTAGGCTCTACCCAAAATAGACATCTGCAGTCCATGCTAGTGGAAAACCGCTGGGGTCCTCTGAGAAATCAGAGTAAGGACACCAAAATTTGAGCTTGATATTCATTCCAGCGTGTAGTTTTTCTGGTGAACACCTATTGCATTGGTATTGCACTTGCTAAAGCACTTCAACTAAAAATGCACATATGACTATTACGTGGGGCTAAATCAAAAGATGCATGAAATAAAAGAGCAATAGTTCCTTGATTTGTTAACCATTCTTTTACATCTATTCTACTAACACTGTTGCGTATTGTGTACCAAGAGAGGAAATTCTGCATTACAAACTGACTGAGGAAGTATTTGTGAAAAAAATTCATGGATTTACATTCCATAATTTTACATAAAAGGTATCCATGCAAATGCAGATATGCCAACACATATAGAGAGAGGAACAGTTTTAATTCTTTGACAGTATAGGAAATTTTTTTTCACTCTCCAGTAATCAGAGATACTACTCCCTACTTCTACTTTTTAATGCATTTAGTCCATTTTCCTTGTAGCACAGACCAAGTTTTTCATAGGTATTAGAGATGAAAGCGATTTGTGCTGTATACTTATGAAAAATAAGCAAGAATTTTCAAAACATTCATAGTTTAAGTGGTGTATCATGGTCTATTTTCTGTTCAAGGCATATTTACCAGAGGGTGGAAAGACTGATTTTCTTATTTTTTCTTCCCCCAGGCCTATTGTTTTTTTCCTCCCTGAAGACTATCAAGATTTGTTGTCTGTATTGGTCTAGAAACATTCAAGATCAATCACATGACGGGTATCTGCTCCATCCTCTCATCTGTTTTATGATCAACTCCAAAATTCCTTACTAGCATAACCATCAGGAATGTATTTTTCAAATTACAACTGATACACCTCCTATTGAAAATATGCTGTTTAGAGGAAAGATTTTATTCTGAAGTCAGAAAAGACAAACAGGAACCTCTGAGTAATACTTTGGAAGTGACACAGTGTGACTGTAGAAATAGAAAAGAAAGCGTCAGGAATTCAAACATTTTACTTCGTACAATTCACATGCAAATACACAGTGAGATACACAAAGAGAATTATATCACTATGAAGGCCGTGATTTCCCTCAAATAATACAAAGATCTGTCAGTTTAATAAAACAAAAAATAAAAAAGAGGTTTGGATGACATCAAAAAGTCTCTTTTTATCATCCTCTCTTAATTTCTACTGGGTCATGCATTACAAGCTTCTTTGATTTTTTTATTTCTCTAAAATTAAAACATCTAGAGCCTTTTCCCTCTCTAGTGACAGCATTTCATTTCCTTTGGGATGTGTGTTTTTCTGTTCTCATCTCTCCTGACACCTCTTCCTCCCAATCTAGATTTTGATAAATTATCAAAAGGAGAAATAGAAAAACAATTGAATGGAGAAAAACATGGGGAATACAGTGAAGAGACAGCTACGGCTGCTGACTCTTACAAGATGAATATAAGCAAAACATTAAATACTCATAAAATGCAGCTAAAATTAAACATTTCTCCCTTATGCAAAGAGGAGGCTTACCAAATCAAGATCTGAAACATCACAGTGTCAGGAACTGGTACAAACTTGTTCCTCAGCTTGCACAGCTGGGATGATCCAGACTGCTAGCCAGAATTTACACATGGTTCATCCGCCTGGCTAAGCTCATATCCTTCCTGAGTGGTTTTGTTTTGTTTCTCCAGAACAAAGCTTTTTTACTATCAGGTCTCATAAGTGTCTCAGCAGCTAAATTTTCTGTGAGTATCAATTCCTTCCTCCTTCTGTCATGTGGACTTTCAGGCAAGTTCTTCTAGGGAAGAGAGAAGGAATTAGAGAACTTTACTAGTTGTGTCCCTGCTACTTTTTTCTGCTAAATGAATCCTTGAGAACAAAGCAGAGAGATTTTTCATTTGATTCCTTGGTTAACAAGGACAATGTGCAAGAAGAAATAGGGAGAACGTATTTCTGGTTTCCCAATCTTCTCACATTTTCCACAAGTTAAAAAGAAACAAGACAATCAGGCCCACAGATACTGGTCTGTTTCCAAACTATGAGAGAAGCTGTTTCCCTGTCTCTTGGAAAATGTGTGCAAATCCTACCCATTCTTTTGGTTTACCCCCTACATAAACTTCCCATGTTATCCAGAAATAAGATTGTTATCCAGAAATAATAATGAGGTCTCTCTTTTTATTTGATTTTCAGAGAAACAGAGGGAAGAAGCAGTCCTCAGCAGTAGAGCAAAGATCAGCTCTAGATTTCTGCAAAAAATTTTAGTGATCAAAACAGATTCCTACCATGGAACAAATTCATCACTTCAAGCCTCTAAGTATGCCACAGATGTGTTCCTTCACCAGGCACCAGGACCCCTCTCCTCCTTGAACCCAATCTCAGATACAACCCTTCCTCCTCAGACAGTCCAAAAGAAGTCACAGCAGAGTTAGAAACTGTTTATTCTTTGGAATAGGTTGTGGAAGAATAATTTTCATACTTCCCCTGCCGGACAAATTTATTTTATTACTGTAGTGGCAGGACCATTCAAATGCAGTTTAACCATTAAGATAAGACACCAGGATCCAGAAGAACACAAGTATTTCCTTTATTGTCTAGTGACTGCAGACTGCATCACAATCTTGCAGGGAAAAGTTGCCATACTAAATGGGACTTTTCAGGCTTTGTTTTACTCTTTCCCCTTATTCTTCTACTAAACACAGGACAATATTTCTTTCATAAATAAAGTTAACCTAAATAATTGAAAGAAGACCTGTTTTTCAGAACAACCTTCCTCAAGGCTGTCTTCTTTATTTTGCGTGTCATGAAGAACATTTCTCCTGTATTTTCAAGTCAAAATATTTTCCCTAAAAAAATATTTTTAAAAAAATTTACTTTGTGAAAACAGTATTAGTTAAAGACTTAAGCCTGAAAAGAAGCTCATTGCCAACCAAGCAAAACAGAGAACAGTGAGATCAACAGCAGGTAACTGTAAAATGGCTACTTCAACGTTGTCCTTGTGTCCCCAAATTTAATTTCAATTACTTTCCCTCCTCTTCTCTGAAAAAACTTCAAATGAAGTCTTAATAATGGAAAAATTTTCTAATTTTTCTTCAGAGGAAGTAAATACATAAATGAGTTAGTTTAATATATGCGGTTTACCATATCACCTAGTATTCTCACCCACCGAGATTTTATTACACAATGTCAAGTCACCATGAAGCCAAAAACATTCACAAGCAAGGGAATGCTAGAATATGGTCTGCAAAGCAATCATTTAATACCCTTATGTGTCGTATTCTTCAGATATATAGCTACATTTTATTCCATATTATTTTCTATAATTCTTGCAGAGGAAGGGCTGTACTTGGTTAATGATCAGATAGTACCATTCAGCTCCATTCTTGTGTGAAGGATCAGCTGCTGCAAAGTATTCAACCCCTTTTCTGAACACAGGATTGCTAGCTTTTTCATTAACTTTTCTACAAGGATCATCCATATAATGGAAGTGCATTTAATAAATTAAAAATTTCAACATCATTTTTTGTGAGTTAGGATGGTTAAAGACAAAGGGACCAACACTATAAAATCAAATAATTTATTATATTCACATAGCAAATGTAAGGGATGCAGAACCAAACTTTTCAGATTGACTTGCATTTTATCGATTCATGTATTTTAAACACATTTAATTATGTTGTATTTATCAGTTCCTCTAAACAGTCAAAAAAATAGGAATACACAGCTAAAAAATGCCTTTGTGTTACTGCATGTCACAGACTTTTTGGCGGTGGTGTGGACAGAAGATCTTTGGCTCAGTAATGAACTCTTTAACAGGTCAGTCTTATTTTTCTGTGCTTGCCACTGTAAGAGGCTATGCTATGCACCTGAGTTCCTTCCAAATTCTGAAATAAGCAAGAGCTATGAGACTGTGCCACTCAGGATTGCTTTGCTGTCATCTGAGCCTTTGGAAAAAGTGCTTTCCTGGTATCAGTGGCTGGGAATAGGAGCTTGAACTGATGGGGAGCTAAAATCCTCTTTACACCCCAAGATACATTTTGTTAAGGGTTGCAAACTTGTTCCTGAAACATGAGAGAATCTGAATTTATTTAAAACAAAATTTTTGACTGTTATTTCTGTTGTGTATCTGCCAGGATCCCAATATTGCCTGTGAGTAGTCCATACCAAATAAACTTGCCACCGTGAGTTTTCAAATAAAGGAAATTGCAGAGCAATTTAATGTAATAAGTAATGTTAACATCCAAAAGGATGCCTGACTTTAGGTAAAAGGCCAGTATAAAAAAAAAGCAAGGGTGAAATGTCGTCTGGCTTGGAATTGACATTTTA
Organism: Cyanistes caeruleus; assembly: GCF_971803275.1. Classification (NCBI taxonomy): domain Eukaryota; kingdom Metazoa; phylum Chordata; class Aves; order Passeriformes; family Paridae; genus Cyanistes; species Cyanistes caeruleus. The sequence continues at coordinate 79,666,304 of NC_141701.1, read as the reverse complement.
TTGATTCCATAATGCTTCTTTGAATGTGGAATGGAATAAAGATGAAGCTTGACACTAAATTCATATTAAAGGGATTCACATAGATAAAATGGGACATCAGACTCTCTGAATTGCAGTGATTAGATTACAATTTATTTAAAAGATAAACTCAAATTTCTGATTATTTTTGTAAATTTCATTCTAATAGAAAATGTTATTAAATTAAATATTTGAAGAATTTTTACTTCCAGTCTGAACTGAAATATTTTTTCCTCAATTTGGAACTGAACTGAAACAATCATTTTGAAATATACTTTGAAACCTGTCAGTGAATAAAAGAGTAGATTATTTTTTTTTTAATATTCAAAATACATATTTAACTAAATTAATATTTGTTTTATTCGGGATTTATTCAACACTTGGATCATTTGCAGCTGTTAAGGATTTCAGGACAGCAACAAATAGTGGAACCTTCCCATGTCATGTTTTCCTATCTTTACTTTGCAACATGAATCAACACTTGCAGTTGCACACATGCTTCAGCATCATGACTCTGTTGTTCACTGTTCTGTTGATTGGCAGACGGACCTCTTCACAAAATTAAATTTTGTATCCATCTGATGCCAACACATGGTAAAAAGTTACTCAGCTCAACAGATCCAAAAAGGAGAGTGCTGTTCATATTTCGGGTTTATATCTCCGCAGTAACCTCTCTATTGCTCCAGTGGTGATCTTCCCATGTGCATATTTATAGGTGCCAATATATCCCTCTCTATGTAATGTGCAGAATTAGTAGAAGAAGAATATTTCTCATTAGTCCCATAACATGAGCTTTCTAAGGAAATTCTTACTGCCAGGGAAGCACAGCACTGCAGTCTCTTCCCACCTTCTTATCTGCATATGACAGTGCTAGGGTATTTGGACAGAAATTGAAATGACATGCTAGAAATGCAAATGATGTATAAGCTCTTACATGGCCACAAAAATGTGAGATGAAATACTTTCACCAGCTCTTCCATGCTGTTAGACGACCCTTCCCATTATAAAATGTGGTATTTTTGAAATTTGGTGAAGTGGTGCTGGATGAACCAAATCAACTTCATCTGTAATAGCTAAAAATATATTGGTATGGTTCTCTGATTTATACAGACCATTATTCTGACCATTCCTTCCGCTATAGGAACTATCAATGCAAAATTGCAAAAAAATCATCCTGTACTCATAACAAAACAGAGTGCATTTTCTCCACTGAAAGTTAAAGGAAAGCTGAGCATTAAAAGCAAGCAAAAAAAGCAATGTATTATTTACTTTTGAGAGAATGCTTTAAGTAATTGTATGTCAATATATTTTAGTCAAATGTCCACTAGTAAGTTTACAAAAATAGAAAATAGTGGCTGGACAATTACCATTTTTGCCGTTCCTGTGATGTTTCCCTTTTACTGCATTAGTGATTGATATGGAATAATGCACTCAGTCTACAATCTCAGACACAGGTCTACAAATTTTTATTCATATGTTGGTACGAGAGAAAAAGATAGACTATGACTATGACAAAAAAATTACTTTCTATTACAGGTCCTGAAGTGAAAAAAATGCAGTCTTTGTTCCCAATGTGATGACATAAAGTGACGTCCATATAGTTGTTCCTGGTCAAGTTTTCCAATATATCTTTGAAGAACAGTGCAAGCATATTTAATGTTACTCAGACCTTTACCATGCAGCATACTCTTGTCATCTAGGTTGTTGTATCACTTAATGTACTTGAGGCCTTCTGTATCAATCACATCCAGAAATACTCAGGAGTCTGAAAAAAAATAATTATTTTGAGAGAACTAAGGCAAAAGTGAAAGTCAAGGAAATTATTTCTTTTTTGCACTGTGAAATGAAAAATACTGTTTTTTTTCAGAATCTAAATTTGGAAGTAAAAATATTCCAATATCCCATCAGATAAAAATAAAATATATTCAATACAATGTAGATCTATAACTTAAGGCAGAAGGAACAGAATATAGCATATCTCTTGATTTGCACTGAACAATTTAGAAAAAAAAAAAAATGGCACTACATTTCAGAAGAATATCTGTTTCCTTAAATAATAAACCATGGTAGTTTCGAGTTGTGATTTTTTTTTGCTTCAATGTTTCAGTTTGCTTTTTTTAAAAAAAATTAATTTATAGTAAGTTCTTGCTTAGGTCATTAGTTGACATTAGTTCTTGCTTGACATTATTCTTTATATTTTTAAAAACTATTTCATAGTTCATTTAACAGGAGAAATTTTAAAATCCATTAAAATCCATTAAACTGTACTGACTGTGAGATGAAGACTTTAATGTGCTTGAAAAGTCCCTTGACTTAGAGATTGGATTTTCAATATTGTAAGTGAATTAGAATCACAAGCTTTCATTAATGTATTTTTAAAATTCTGCATAAGTTCCTACTCTTTATGAAACAAGACATTAAAATTTTCCAAAATTACTTACAGAACTTACAAAACCTACTGGTTTAGAGTGGCTTGCACAGAGTCAGTCACTATCTGATTGTGAAATATCTTACATTTTTTACAGGCAAAAGATAGGTAAACACATGGGTGAGCCTAAGAATGCATTGTGAATTAAAAAAAAGAAGAAAAAAGTAAGTCTAAACTGTTAATTACTACAAACAAGCTTTTCTAATATAACAGTTTAAAACGGGATGGCAAGAAACTCCTCACTGTCGTACTGTTGCCCTCTTCCTTGGTGTTACTCCTCACCCCTTGGGCATTCCTCTGTGTGTTCAGGTGGACAGTTTCATTCCCCCTTGGAGAAGAGGTGGATTACAAGCTTTCATCCTCAGGGCTTCAATAAGAGGACTCTGATGCTCGTGAAGGGATCCTTTCTGTGTCAGTTTTAGACCCATTTAAGTTTATTTTTATACATTTTCTCTGCACAGCCTATATCCCTGTCAGTATCTCACATCCCTACTGTGCCCTGGGGAGATAAGAGCCACTCACCTGAAGGCAGCCAAGTCAGCCAGCAACACCTGAACCTGAATTGGATCAAGGACAGCCCCACAGAGTACAGTGCTCCCCAAAAGCACCCTGGGACTGGAGGGCTTCTGTAAAGAGTGTCAAAAATCACATTTACTTGGTTACACATCTAGGACAAGAACGAAGAAATGTCAAATTAACTTGGTCAAAGTTTCAAAATAAAAAGTGACAAAAAGTCGGTTGTGCAGAGGACACAATTTCTGGGAGAGATTGTGGATACAAAAGAATTAATAAGGGTTCCATAATAGTTTAGTTCCATAATTCAGATTCATGAGAATAAAAGCAAACTACTTAGCTTAGAAATAGAAAAATAGAAAAATAGAAAAAAAGCATCATTTGGAAATCAGAAATTCAATGAGCTATAAACAAATGGAAGCCAGGACAATGTCTGTATATTTGCACCACTCCGTACTGCTGTTCTCTTACTCTTAACTAAACATCTGTTACAGAAAACATCTGTAAAAACAAGGCTGTTGGTCTGGCAAAACATGGATGTGACCCATACCATTCTGTTCAATCTTACAATCAAAAATTTATCATGTTTTGTAATAAAACTCCTATTATCATCATAAGCCTTGTAAAATAATTGGAAATGTAAGCAAAATATGGTCCTTATAGACGCTTTTCATGCTCTTTGCCTTTGCATGTCTGGATTGCAGAATTCTGTAAAAGTAAAATATTTTTTCCCAATATGTGGGTGTCTAGGTTAATACAGTGGTCAAATAACTAATGAGACAAAACCATTGGAAGTAATACAATGTTTAACTGTGTGGTCTATAATAAGTTTAATAGAACAGAAGAATTCTGAGAAAAATGAATCACGCATCCTACTCGCCCTAGCTTTCTACATTAAATTTCTATTGACTAATGGAAAAGAACAATCAGCTCCATGTACTTTAAATGATCATGACAAAAAGCAAAAACTTGTTTCAATTTACACTGCTAGAATCAATAGTATCACACTGCTGAGAAATGCAAGTAAGACAAGAGTTAGGACAAATATTCTAATGTTACTCTCAGTCTCCAAAAAGAAATTTATGTTAGATTAACTCTATTCCCATTACAGAATATGCAACTTGTGTGCATATTAATTGGTCTATAATATTTCAGATTGATTAAGATTTTCACTTGTCCCAGACTTGAGAGAAAAAGACAAGATAAAAGGATTGTGGTTTAATTAGGTTTCAGTGTCTTCATTCATTTGAGAGCTGTCCAGCAATAGCTCACACAGTGCAGGTCATGGTTCATTTTTGTTTCTATCTGGCCAAGAGGTTCTCATGAATTGCCTTTGTTCACCTGCTCACCATTTAATTAATCTCTTCATATGAGGGCCTGTCATCGCAAGTCACTTCCAGAGAGCAAGTATTTTACCTAGTAGTCCAATAACTTTACATGCTAGCAATTTCCCTAATAATAATAGGAATATATATATATTCAGTTCTTAATAAGAAAGCATGCCCATTAGTCCTGGGTAAATTAAGGTAACAATTGTGCTCTTTCAGCACAAAGAGATTTTGCCTTTACCTTGCAATTCATGCATCTTTTGGATTGTCAGTGTCCTCCTCCACCCCCCAAAAATAATTGCTTCCCATCTTAACATCTGCTTCAGCATTTCACAGCACCAAAATTTGATATAATTATTTGTATTGCCCTTAAATCCTTTTGTCCTGACATGACAATGGTTACAGGCATGTTAAGTGATATGTCCAAAGCAGGGCATGCATGAAATGGATAGGTACTAAATGAGATACAATTAATATTTTCTATCTGGTATCCAGTGAGAAGCACACAATTGGTGATGGTGTGCAAGCATTTTACAGCACTTTAACACCAAAAATAGCATTTTCAAACACGGCTGAGGCATAACTGCAAAGAGGCCAACAGAGACTCATGGTATAGTTACACAAAGAGGGTGAAGAAAAGACATGCAAGACATGAAATCTGCAGGCAGGAAAGATAACTTGTAAAACTAACAGTTCTGCAGAACAAGCAGGAAGAAAGGTAGAATTGGAACAACTCTGCAAAAGAAGCATGAAAGAAACCAGAATCCTATAATCAGAAAAGTCTAGTTTGGAAGGGACTTCTGGAGACCACCTGATCCAACTTCCTGTTGAAAGTAAAGCTTTAGATTAGTTTATCTGAGGACCCATTAAGCTAAATGTTTCCAATGAGAAAGATACCATTACATTTCTGGACAACCACTGTTTAACTCTTCCCACAGTGAAGGGGTTTTTTTCTTATATTAAGAAATATTTTCTCTGAAACAGCATGTGAACATATTCTCTTGTCCTGACACCTCATTTTGTGAAAAAAACACATCTTCTGTATTTCATTAAGGTACTGGAAGGATATGATAACTCACACCAATATACACTTCTCCTTTCTAGGCTGAACAAGCCTAATTCCTTTGACCTTCCCTTATAATAAGATTCTCCAACCCTCCTGTCTTTTTGATGTTGCCCTTAGTGGCTCCTAAAACCCCTCTCATTTTTTAATGCCTTCTGAACTGTGGGGGCCACAACCATGACATTCCAGCTGTGGGTAAAATTTGCTTTCACTGCTGTAAGGGTGCTTTTATAGTATATATTCAGCTTGTCAACCAGGATTCCCAGGTCTTTTTCTGCAGCTGCACCACACCTAGTCAGACCTCTGACTTTACTGCTGCTTGGGGTTCTTCCATCTTGAACTCCTTGCAGCTCTTGCTTCCCTAATCTCTCGGCTTGCTTAGGTCTACTTGAATGGTGGCCCCTTCTTCTAGTGATTATCTCCCCATTTGCTGTCATCCACACAGCTGACATAAGTGGGGTTCTTCCAATCTTGTCATCCAGATCCTTTATAAAGATATTAAATAGTATCAAGCTGCTAAGGAACTTCATTCATTACTTCTTGCTAGTCCCTCAAAGATTCAATTGAACCAGGAGAATAAGGAAACTTGAACAAGTATTGGCTACAAAATTGGAATTTCAGAGGCAGATTAAATCATCTCCCCGTTCCCTAAGGCAGCGTACTGGGACCAGTTCTGCTTAATACTTTTAGCAATGATCTGACTGAGGGTATCAAAGGCACCCTCTGTCAGTTTGCAGATGACACCTTCTTGGATGGGAGTGTTGATCTGCTAAAAGATAGGAAGGTTCTGCAGAGGAATGTGGATGGGCTGGATCAATGGGATAAGACCATTTGTAGGAGGTTTAACAAGGCCAAGTACTGAGTTTTTCCTTGGGTCACAACAACACCATGGAAATTTACAGGCTTGGGGGAAAATGACTGGAAAGCTGCCCAGCAGAAAAGGATCTGATGTGTTGGTCAAGAGCCAGGTGAATATGTCCTAGTGTGTGCCCAGGTAGACAAGGAGACCACAGTAATTAGAATTACTGTGGGCAGAAGGGCTAGGACAATGATTATCCACATGTCCTCAGCACTGGTGAGGCCTCATCTCAAACACTGGTGAAGGGTCTGTAGCACAAGTCTTATGAGGAGCAGCTGAGGGAGCAGGGGTTGTTTAGCCCAAAGAAAAGGAGACTCAGGGGAGACCTTATCACTCTCTACAACTGCCTGAGAGGAGGCTGTAGTGAGGCAAGTGCCAGTAACAAGCGTTTGGAGGAAATTGCCTCAAGCTGCAGAAGAGTAGGTTTAAATTAGATACTAGGGAAAAAGTCTTCACAGGCAGGGCTGTCAAGCACTGGAACAGGCTGCCCAGGAAAGTGTTAGTGTCACCATCCCTGGAGGCATTTTAAAGATGTGTAGATGTGGGATTTAGGGACATGGTTCTGGGGTGGACTTGACCATACTGCATTAATGGTTGGACTCAGTGATCTTAGACGTCTCTTCCAAATCTAAAGGATTCTATGATTCTATGATTTCCTTTTCGCAATGGGGCTTGCACAGCAATGATGGACAAGAAATAAGGGCAAAAAAAGAAGGAGGCCTATTTAAATTCTGACTTCTCTTATCAACAAAATCTCAAGCTTCATCACCTTGACTTTGGGCAGTGAAGGGCCAAAGACATCAATTCTAGCTGTACTTCCAGTGTTTCATGGTATTGTATGTCAGCAGGTTTGGATAAGTTTATAGACATCATTGTTTTACAGATGTAGTGAGAATGATTGATAGCCATTGATACATGGCAATGTACATGATCCAGTAAGGGGTAGCTTTAAAGTTTGAAGCTGTCCCGATTTGTTGGTCTTTAACACTTCTGTCACAGCAGTATCTAATTTTCCACCAGATGTGCCAATCTAGGTATAAAGTTGCAACAGTCATCAAACACAACTGTGCAGTGTAGTTATACTGGGGAGGAACAGAAAAATGCAGGCCTTTTTAGCAGAATAATTTCCAAGCAGATCAAGAAGCAGTGTCATTTTTCTGTTTAATTGCAATAGGGACAGAAATGCTATATCCTTTCTAGACAGAGTCCTATACTGTCCCCAAGAAAAATTTTATATTATTCCCAGATAATTAACAACCAACCATTCAACATCCTTTTTGTCACAGATTTTCCTCACTAATGAGACCCAAACTTAAATTCATTAAAGCTTGGTCTGCCATGTCTATGGACCCATTCCATACAGGAAATTTCTTTTTAGATTTTCATCTGTTTGTAACATTCTTTTTACTCTGTTCAGTCAGAAGTATGTCACCATTTCAGTATGGGTAAAATGCAAAAAAGCCTATATATATGTTCATGTGCTCCTGAAGTCCTATTCATGTTCATAACACTGAAGGAAAAGGCAACCAAAGATTAATATGAATTCCAATATATATAGAATATTTTTTCAAAAAGTTGAGCAGAAATTGCCCTACATTTTCTGAATGTAGATGTTAATGTCCCTAGATGCTGATGTTTGTAATGCTATTTTAGGGTGTACTGGGTTGTAATTAAACTGAGTGTGAACTAATAAATCCTACTTCACCAAGATATCTTCAACAGTAAATGATTGCTTTGACTCTTATTTCATTTCCCTTCCCTTCCCTGTTTAAAAGTGTGAACTAGTGGTACTAGCAGTCTCTGCAGATCACTAAGCTAATTGGTACTTGTTTGATCAAGCAAATAATGACATCTTCCTCAGTTTCTCAGACTTCTTCTTTTGCCATTTCTTGATGGTTTTAATTTTTAATACCAGTTCTCATTCAATTATCACAGATTCCTGCATTTCAAGACAAAGGTTCCTCAGCAAACTGAATTTACAGTGCATCAGATGTTCCTTGTTAATCGCAGAAATATATTGCAGCACTTGTCTCAAAGTAGTACAGCAAACAGTAGCCTATTCATCAACTGCTTGGAGAAAGCACAAAGGTGAAACAAATCATATTTATTCTGAGGTACCATGAGGTGGGAGCAGACATACATGGATGCATGCAGGATTTGAGGAGAAGTTAATGTACAGAAAGATCATACTACAATTTCACATCCCACAACATATACTTTTACCTACTAACTCATCACTGCAAAACATGTTATAGGAGCTTCTCTCCCAGCAGACTGAAATGAACATAGAATTTATATGAATTATCTTTTGCCATACATTTATTCATCACAAGTTGTCAATCCTCTTGTGTCTCAATACTCTTATGTGCATGCATGAGAGTGGGCATGTCTGTGCCTTGGTTAAATCTCCAAGTATCACTGTCCAGATGAATTCTGTGATAAAAGCAGATACACAGTGCAACCACAGGTTTGTGGCTGAGCCTATCTATGGTAGAGTAGATGGTTAAACAGTCTGAATTCCCACACTTTTGGTTAAGGGAAATGGAAAAGGCACTCAACTCCTACCCCCCCAAAAAATAATGTGACCTGGAAAGCTTAAGGCAAATCTCATTCTCCAAACTACTTTTTCTTGAGCTGTTCATGCTGGCCATCTGTCCCTATACTAGCAGACTTGTTCATTTTCAGCATCAGGGTAGAGAGTTAATGTCATTGCAAAAGGCTCTTGCTGTTTCCAAAAATCTGACTATGCCTTAGGGCTGTATATATATGAGAAAACATTTCACTTCTTTAGGATAACCTTCCCCAAAGGCAGAGTCAACTCTCATTCTTACATATTTTAGTCTAAATCAACGTGCAATATCTGGAACTACCTTGTTGAAAACACCTTTATTCCAGTTTGTTCACGTCCCTTCCAGTTCTTACAGGCATAAATAGGGAAACCATAGTGTTCTTAAAAAACCTCCTATCCTGTGGTCACTCTTTTCTTTTTTGGGCCACAAATGCACTTCTGTTTAAAGGAAAGACTATTTGCTTTATTTCTGTGGAAATTTTGTGAATGTCATCCTGTTTCATTTTTTCCTCTCCCAAGTTGTGGAATTGGTTTTTTGATAATATTTTGATATAATTCCTTAATTTTCCTCTGTTGAGGCAAAGGTACATTTTGACTACACCTTGAGATAATTGCAGATAGATTTCTGTGCTGTGCTCTTTGCTGAATATTTTTCAAGTTTTTGGATACTTAGTGGATCATTTTTTTCCTTATTTAAAGAGATTTTCTGTTCAAGTGTACACATGGTTGGTTAAAATTTTAGTAAAGTTTTCCCATTGAAGAAATTAATCTTTTAAAAAATAAAAAAATAAATTGAAAATTGGAATGGCCTTTCTTTTTTCTCCTGGTAAGTCACAGATCCTCTGAGCTGTAAATCATCTTACAGAAAGTATTAATGTTTACTGAAGACTAACTTAATCAGTATGATACGCATACAGTTGACTTGAGCCTGAGAAACTTACCTAATAAAACAATCCTAAAGTACATTTCCAAAAGTATGTAAGACATTCTCCTTTTCTTTCTGTTTTGAGTATTTCTTTTTTAGGCATTGAGGATTTTTTTCTTTTTTGATAAAAGGTATTAAATAGCAAAAGCCTGAAAATTCATTAATGATTTCCATATAACTAAAAACGAGAGAGAGAGGGAATATACTCTTTTAGAGTAAGGTAAGATCTTTTCTCTCAATCTACCTTAAAAATAAACAAAAAAGAATAAAAAAACCCCCAAAACCTCCACAGCTTTCTGGCAATAACTGTTGTATAAATGCTCTTTTGAGCAAGCAGGGATGGGTCTAAAATTGTGTGGCAAAGACTATCGCATGTCAGGAAAGAAAAGAAATAAAGTTAATCCTTAAATCTGATCCTGTAATGCAAAATAGTACTACAAAGAAATATTTTGTTTACATTCACTCACACTTTCCCAGCTGAATTTTATGATGAATAGAAATAGGGAAAAGAAGCAAAAGGGGCTTATGAATTAAGCAGCCTGTTGCCCTTTCCTGATGCTTATAACCTTTATTTATAAACACTTCAGTGAATCTTTTTCTAAAATTTGACTATGTGTACAAGACATATTAATTGGACCTATTAAAGGGAACTAGTGTTTATAAACACCTTCAGATAGAGCTTTCTCAGTTTTACTGCATGTTGAAATAAATGTTGAAAGAAGAGCATCATAGAGAAGATGGAGACAAAGCCAAATAAAAGCAATATTAAATATGCCAAAAGAAGCACTGTTCTAATGTATGAGAAAGCAAAATTGAGTATTAATCTTGTTGCATACCAAGAAGAAAGGAGATGGGAAAACAACAAACCATTACCAGCCTTTTTCCTAATTCACATTTAAGTAGCTTTTCAATTATTTTTAATCTTGCTTTTAATTAGAAATCCCTGCATTCATTGAGATAGTGTAATTTGAAATTTTTTTGTTCCTTGAATATAAACACATAATCTATATCCAATGTGGAACATAAGGATGCCTAGTATGAATTCACATATCTTCAGGCAAATGTAGCATGAAACACCAGATATGGGAGAAGGAGTATAAAAACCATGACTGTCTTCCAAAACTGAAATTTTAAGTTATGTGACGACATTCACCAGACTGATTTAGATATATCAAAGTCTGTAGTGCAGCAGCCTACCTCGACTTTCTGTAAGGGAATACTTTTTTACTTAAATCAGAAAGAAAACTTGCAAGACAGCCCTATTCAGGTTCTCCAAAGCCTTGAACCTGCTGTGCAGTTTACATGCTTTCCTCCCTGCTAACCACCAAATGAGATATGTGCCGCCATCTGCTTATAATTCGCTTGACATTCCGAATCAGCAAGATGCTTGAACTGACAATATATATGCTTAAGTCATTCCATTGATTTTAGCACTCATGCTCAAATATAGGCTTCTTTCTAACTACCTTGTTGAATCAGGACCTGAAAGTGCATTTAAGGAACTCATAAACAGAGTTAGCAGTGAAAGATATTATTAAACGCATCAGTAAATTGGAAAAAATCAGATTCTTCCTTAATATCACACTACAAAGCAAAATATTTCTGTAAGCTTACTTGGCCTTCAGAAGGGAAGGGCTGAAAGAAAATTATGTTAAATAGTAAAAAATTATATACAATTGAATTCACTCAGGGAAGCTGTCCTGTCAGATATGTATTCCTTGAGCTGACTGGGTGTCATTTTATTGACATTAACAGCTAAAATATTTCCCACTAATGTGGTTTCATTGCTCATGAAGAATCCAATTTCTATTTATTCCTCATGGAGGTTACAAGTGGTGTGTATTTACTGAAGCCAGTTCAATAACTGAATGCAGAAATGTATATTTACATTTACTCACAGTAATCTATCATTTAGCTATACTGCAGCAGAACCCTCCTATTGAAATATATTGCTTTTTCTGTATATAATTTTCTTCTGTCTCGCTTCATGTAGACTTTCTATTACATTTCTTTACTGGCCATTGCCACCCCTCTAACTGCTTTTCTTTCCAACAGACTCAGTGTTTAAAACTAAGTAGACTCATTTTGATAAAGATCTGTTGAGATTCTTCTTTTGCTCCTCATCTTAAATATCTATAGACAAAAAATAGAGTGGAGAAGGGGCTGAGAAGGACATACCTAACACAATAAATAACACTATATAAAGAGCTTCATGTAATGTTTAGAGCAATGTTTTGTATCAGTGGAGCATTATTACATGAGCTCTTCATTCTCATGGGTCAGGATCCAGAAAGTATCAAATCAGAATCTCACCAAATGGGTTTCAACAGTCTGTGGGGTTCTTGACTACCCACAGAAGGCAGGGGAAAATCAGACTTACCAGGTTGCAGTCACAGAAGAAATCAGTTTAATCATATCTAGCACACATACTGGGATTTGAGGGGACAAGGGCAAAAAAGGCTTTCTAGAAGAGTAGTCAAACCCTCGCTACCCTAAGTGCTGGCTTAAGTGAAGGATGTTGCCAGGTGTAAATATACTACACCCTTACAATTTCCTACTCTTTTTTTTTTTTTTCTAATGATAGCACAGCACTATCTTCAAGCCAGCTTAAACTATCATAACCATACATAAACAGAAGTTATATTTTTTTAAAAAAGTATAGCATTAACCATTTCAGCTGATATTCTGATAATTCCAAAGCTTTTTCATATAGAACCATATATATGTATATATATATGTGTGTGTGTATATATATACACACACATATACATATATATACATATATATATACATATATATACATATATATATATATACACACATATATATATACACATATATATACATACAACACATTTTTTCCCATGTGTTGTTCTTTTATTTAAAAAGAAAGCAGTTATAATATTTTAAGCTCATAAAGGTAGGGTATTCTCACAAGTGCTGATATTTTTTTGTGGCTCAGTCACTTGATACCATGAAATGAAAAGTCAGAGTGATATAAACAGGCAACAAACAGGATAAAGAAATGAAATTTACTTCTGAAGACATAATATAAATGTCTAAAATTCTTCAGGTGAATACAAGCAGAAATTGTTTTTAACCTTCATTTTATGTATTTGGTCATTCCCTTTGCTGATTTTTATTATACTGTTAAACTTTTGCCCTTTTTGTTGCCTCTAGCTTCAAGAGCAATCAATGAAATTTAAAAAGAATGTACATAGAAGTTAGATTTTGAGCACAAGTGTTATTTAACTTGCACTTTTCCTGTATAATGGAACAGGTATTCCTACGTGTGGAGCTAGGCATGTTTACAAGGGGAAAATCCACCTTTGCCTGAGAAGAGAAAGTGTCCAATTACATAATCATATTTCATACAGAATAGTTAATTAAATTATGATGTGGTCAAAGCAGGCTTGGATTTTTTATTGTGCTGTCAGTGATTAAGGAAAGAACTCAGGGAAGTGTTGACCTCTGTCATATTTTTCCATGTCTACTCTCTTTATTTTCATCCAAAGCGGGACTAACTTCCTCCTTTCTCAAACTGGTAAAAATTAGGAAAAATTCTGCTTAGTGGAGATAATTGACATAGAATCACTGAATGCCATGGCTTTCTGGCTAAAGTGTATTTTTTTTCATATTTCTAATTTAATACTTCTAAAAAAGGCAAGGAAACACGGTTAATAAACATAAAATGAAAATTAAGACTTTTTTGTATTTAAAACATTTCTAGTTGGTGATTGACATTTTGACCTTTTCAACAAATTGTTTTGGTAAAATTATCATATAGGTTCCAAATAAATGTATGTTTTACTGATACAAAATGACAACACAGTAATGAGTTGTTACGCTGCTCTTAAAATATGCCCATTTGATTTTCCTTTAGCTGTTAAATTAACTAATAGTTTTCTTGTACTATGGGTTTCTAGCTTCGAGTATGTGTTGATTAAAGACCAGCATACATAGTAGTTGATCACCTGCTTTGTAATTACATCTCTCGGGTTTCTAAGTTGAATGAACAGAGCCTGCTTCTAAATATTGCAAGCGCTTTTTATTCTTCCTCATTGGTATACAACTCTCAAGGATTGAACTGACATCCAGAGACAGATGTGGTTTGTTTCTAGCAACAAAGAGTGGAGGAGTGGTTTTGGCAAGAATCATACTCTTTGGACAGGCAAATAGGCAAACTGGGCAAACATACTAATTATGGGGATTTACATCTCCGAGAGCAGTGTTACAGCATGTCTTACACTCCTTGCAGAGCTGTCTGATGAAAGCCACAAGTTTGATGATAAAGTCTTTTTTTTTCCTACTAGCTGCATAATTTTTTGAATTTGCAAGTTCCCTTCTACGCTGAATCTGCCTTTTCCCCAGTCATCAATGCATCAGCATACTTTTTTTTAATGTATCAACTGTCATGAGTACTTAAAAAGCATAAATTTGTAAGATTTTTATCTTTCTAAAATTTTAATTCATCTTTAAGTGATTCCCAAGTGGATTCTGCATATGTTAGACACAGAAGAGACTGGAATATTTGTGAACAGTATTGTTCATTCCAGTCTAATCTGCACTTTCCACCAGCTGGCACTCACTGGCCAAAGTTTTAAAGGGAAGAACAGTCATAACTTTCAACATTAACAGGGTGTTCTTCATTCTGCTTAACATCAGCACCACAGGATTTTCTTCTCCTCTTACTGCAGGCTTTAACTTTGGGTGTTTTTGTTGCTTAAAGAGAACTCCTGGCTTCATGTACTTCATGATCTGTTATTTGTAAGAATGCAAATAACGCAACTAATATCTGAAACTATGAGGTTGCAGACAGTTCATCCGAAAGTGAATAGATCTATGCATCTCATTCCATTGTTATTTCTAAAGAAAATTAAAGCAAAATCCACTCTTACCAGCACTAGAGGCACAAAATCCATATAGAACACCTAAATTAGACAGGACACTCTCTTTAACAAACTGAAACTCAGCAGTCAACTCCAGGATCACTTTAAAATAGGAATCAAGAAAAGTGTCAGACTCACAGCATTGAGGGCTTCCAAAATGTCCATGAGAATTTGTCAGATTTTGCTGATGTTCCATTAACTGCTAACTGAAACCAGCGTAACCAGCAGACAGAGACCGTTGCTGTGATTATTCAGGAAATCCTATTTTTAAATTAGCAGAGACTGAAACTAAAAAATATATATTCAAATTTCTAGGGAAAAAACCAAAAATTTATTTAGGTGTAAAATCCATAACAAAATTGACGTTTCAATTCATTCTGAAGTGTAGCACCACTGCTTTTGTCATGGTGGAGTGAGGGCCAATTGCTCCATAAAGGAGGGCAAGCTTCTCTCAGTGCCGCTATGGCCAGCTCCATTCTACAGCTACAGGGACCTCCTAAGTTATAATTTTAAAAATTCTAGGATTTAATTTGATATAGTTTTCCCTGAAGAGGGAATCAACACATGAGCAACCAGCTAATAGTAATACTTTTCAGAAGGTAAATATAAATATTTCTATTCTCTCTACTGCAACCCTAAAAGATAAATATACCTGAAAGTTACTCAGTATATCCACATTATGATCAAAAAAACCTAAACAAGACAAAGAAAAAAAGACTTGAAGCCCACATAGCCATCTCTACAAGATACTCAGTGAATTTTTTTTTTAAATGTTGCCTCTCAACTTTTGTATGAGTTGCTTATGTTCAAAAAAAAATATCCTTTCTTCTTCTGGCACTTACGCATAACCTAAAGACATGAAGGTGAATGGCACACATACTTTGGGCTGGTGCTTGAAAATTTCATATAATGCTAAAAATTCCATAAAATGATAATTTTTGTCTTTTTCAGTCTTTTTCTTATCACTTGGTATGTACCAAAAATGAAACAAATATACCAAACACAGTCAATTTCTGTTTAGCAAAAACTAGTGAGGCACTGCAAAGGATTCAGGTGTGTCTCCTGAACTCTGTGAACTCTGCAATTCAATTTTGCACTTTTACTACTCTAGTAGCAGTACTACCTCTACTACCTCTTGCTTATGAAGAATCAACAAAACAAATATAATCTAAAAGTTACTGAAAATGTGACTTTTTTTTTTCCCCAGCTGATCATGTCTCCTATGCAATTGAGGTACCTCCTTTATCAACTAATGGGAAAGAATGAAATTATGCCCTAAAGACAGTGGCTGTTTCTTCAAAGTTTTGAAAATGTACTGTTCAAGTATTTTCAGAGCTATTCAGCTTGTAGCATCTCGTGTGTCTGTCAGATGAGAGAGACAAGTATATGACAATGTGACAGAAACCATCTCCATTAGGTGCAAAAATAAGACTGAAATGAATTGCCTAGTAAAGTGTTGAATGAGTCTCTAGCTAACAGCTCATGATAATCAGATAGCTTCCAAGGTGTAAAATTTGAAGACAAAGGCCGACATAATTTTATTTTTCATCTTGTAATTCCACTGATTTAAAAATGTGTTAGATTATATTGTATGATGCTGTGATCTTGTTTGGGCCACTTAAAATTTGAGAAACTCACTGATTTATATGGAATTCTATAAAACATGCATGGGCCTGACACTGCCTCACTGATATGAATGAATATTACTTCTTACATTACAAATAAAATCCCATGGGTACTAATAGTTTCTCTATTTACTGGCACATTTGACTGCATTACTAGATTTTATCAGAATATTAAGAGCTATACTTTAAGAAAGTTCTGAAATTACATTCTTTAATATCTGTCATGTGTAAGACATACTTTCAAATGCCAGAGGTGAGAACACATATTAAATCTTTTCCTTTCAAGGATCGAGTCTTAGTATAGTAAAGTCAGAAATATACATGAACCCTAACTTCAAAAAAATACCAGGATTAATGCATAGAAACTAAAAGAAAAAACCTGTGGAGAAAGCGACACTATCTAGAATTAAAACTACCTGGGGCAAAAATAAAATATGAAGCAATACTGTTCTGTAACTGCTACATAAAAAAAAAGTCAAAGAATAATAAATATTTTTATAATATAAAGATGTCACACCATTTTTTAGTTTTATTCTGATAATTCAATAAACACTGGAAAAATATTACAAGAAACTTCTTGAGTTCTTTAGAGCACCATAAAAACTTGATATGTCCAGACTGAGTTATAATATAAGTAATAAAAGTTATCTGAAACAACTTATTTTGAATGCAGAACAAAAATTTCCAATATTATACATTTCTGGAGAAAATCAATGTATCAAAATCCTGATAAAATGCTTCACTAGTCAATGTGCTTTATTATCAGAATCTGCATTTCATTAATAGTTAAAATTTTCCAAGCTATGTGCTATAATATGCCTGAGTGTAGAGGAATTATTTTTAACATAGACATACTGACTTCCACTGCATTGTATGAGTGAAACTGGCTTTATTACAACAAGGTAGGCTGTTTTACTATATTTTTAGAAGCTATTTCCTTACTCTTTAGAGTATAATAACGGTGTTCTTTCTTTTCAGTTTGCATTTCATCTGGACGTCATATGCAGATTCTTAAAAATTTCAACTATGTTTCATATTATATACAATATCTATTACATATTTAATTTTATATATTCATTTATTAGATTGTACAATTTTATTTATAAATCTGTATAGAATCTTAATTTAAAGCATACATTTAAGCATCATTATTGGTGAGGGAATCTTAAAACATGTTAAAAGTAACTTCGTGCATAAAAACTTCGATTTTGGGAACTTCCATGGCCACAGCACATCAGACATTTCCTTGCCAGTTTGCTATGTCATCCTCAGCCTCAATACAGGTGATACCAGAGGCAGCTCTTATGTACTCAATTTTTAGAACAGACAAGTAATGTACAGTCAGTGATTATTCCTGATTCAAAAATGGAATATGATGAATATCAATAATGAGAATTCAGTTAAGATGATTTAGTGATTCAGGATATTCTCTCCAGAATATTCTTTCATATACTGCCATATTCTGCTATTGTTTGAAAAGTGATCTATTAAAGAGAAAGAGATCACTTTTGTGATATCATGGGAAAGGAACCAGAAAACTTTTAATTAAAATTTAAAGCCCCGTGGGTGTTGTGGGAAAATCTCTTCAAACAGTATTCCAACAGGCAGGACAGAGTGCGGTCTTCATGTGATCATTGGTGTTGGAGACAACAAAGGCTTAGTTCCTTCTCTCTAATTAACTAAACTTTTCATTTTTAATTGATTACCTGGGAACTATTCAAACAAAAAACAAACAAACAAACAAACAACAAGCAAATTTAAAACCAAAGTGTCTTACATACGCTGTCATAATTGACTGATAGTTTCATTTATCTGTTTAAACTGGGAAGCCACACCATCATGTCTGGATTTCCATCAGAATTGAAAAGGTGGACATTTTGGCAAGGCTTGATGCTTATTATATGCTTCTCTGTGTGACTGGAAAGGGAGGAACTTGGCTACTACTAAATCTGTTTCATTTAAGCTTATTTTACCTCTTCAAACACTTGAAGAATAACTCAATCCTCAGATGTAATGGTGCTTTGATAATATAAGTATTCATGCTGGATAAACACTAAGAATGTTCACTGTACTAATGAAATCATCAAGCTTCAGTAGTTTTCTGCTATATATAAGATTAAAGCCACCTCCTTGAGAAGTAACCTATGCAGAATGTCCAATTATCTTTTGGCAAAGGTGTATTACCTTTCAAAATTTCATTTCACTGGCAAAGCTACATAACCTGCTGCCTGACATTTTTTGTGAGCTCTATTGTGGAAGCAATTCCCATCTAGATCAGGTCCTAAATTTTACTACATAGAAAAGTATCGTTTTTCTGCTGTATTAAATTGTCAATGTAAACAGTATTTTGGCAGCAAGTTATCATACAGTTTCAAAATACTTTCTCTGCAATTCATGATTAAATTCAAAGTGATTCATGTTTCATAGAAACAAAAAGTAATGTACACAGAAAAAAAAAGCTACAGATTTTCTTACTGTATGAAATATAGTAGACTTGTGGGTTTGCAGGTGGCCAGTGAACATTTCTAAATAAATTTAATGTCATTCCAAGGAAGTTTGAAAACTGACCACATAAAGTTAGGGTTCTGTACTGATCTTTTCATCTATAAGACACTAAATACATCCTCTTGTACTGAACTGCTGAGCATGAGGAATTTGAAGAGAAATCAGTTTTAATGGCTGAGCACTTTGAAAAAAACAGACTTAAAATACCTTTTCCATTAGGTAGGCACAACATATACTGCAGTACAATTAAATATGTATGAATCTAACTTTAAACAAATTTACTTTTAAATTTTTGGCTGACATTTTCTAACAAAAATATATGATTTGCATATTTAACATTCTTTAGATTAAGGTAAAAAATCAAGAGATAACATTTACATTAAACTGTTTCTCAAATATTATTATTTCTAATGGACTCATACATTAAATTAGCTGGCAGTTATATTTTAAAGCTTAGTACAAACATTGACAAACTAATGTCTTGCAACTGATGCAGTGGAAAGCAAATCCTTTGGGTCTTATATTCTTATGGAAATCACAGGAGGAAACTGATGATTCACTGAAAAGAAAGGACAAGAAAATCTCAAAAAGATGGAGTATGTATATTTGGGGTTGTGAAAGCCATTCCTCTAATTTAGTATTGAATCCCTGACTGAAGCTGGTGACACGTAACATTTGGATCAAGGGTAGATGCTGGTTGATTAAATCATATCTGCTGAGGACAACAAGTAATTTCTGAAGAACTTTGCTTAAATGCATATACACTATCTCCAGAGTTTCCTGTTTGTACTTCTTCTACATAAGGTCATGTATATAACTTCTCATAGATATATATTCTTTTATGCCTATTTTCATTAAGTTTAGTTTTTCATAAAAAAATATCTGTATCCAACTTTGTGAAATCTGGTCAGATGTAAGAGGTGTCACTCTTTTCCAGGCCTGGCCAGCTATGAGGTAAAGTTCAGCTAAGGACATGAGCTCAGTTGGATATGACAGATCACGAGAGGGTAGCAGAGGATGCTGACAATTAATACGAGGGCTAAGGGCATAGCATGAGGAGCAAGGCAGAAGTGACAGTGACAAGACAAAGCCACAGCACTTCTTGGGGGCTGTGCAATTAAACTGGAGAGGAAGTGCTGCCTAAGATTACACTATTTGTGACAAAGCAGAGACTGAGAGAAGTAATTTCCATTTTTTCTCACACTATAATTGGAATCCCACCTTAAAGATATTTACTTCCAGTGGTCCTAGACAAGCTGCCACAATCTCTGGTGCACAGATAGAAAAGCAAGATTTCTAGATGTCTGGCAGTCCTCTGTTGGGTTCCTCTTATCTTTCTTATCCGTGTCTTCCATCACAATGTCTTCCAGACCATGAGACATTGTATGAAAGCTCAAATTGATGGGATTCCTGGACACCAGTCTTAGCATTTGTCAGGAATTACACCTTCCTAGCATAACCTCTGCTCTGCTGTTGATTGAAACATTTTCTCTGGAGGAGAGAGATTGGATCCCTTGAAATATGGAAGCAATGAAAGTGGATTTTCAGGACATTTTTACCGAGGTCCACAAAGAAGTGTACACAGGGAGCTCAGGAATAGAACAATAAATTGGGAATTGTGATGTGAGGGCCTTATTCTCTGCAGTGAGGTAAGCAGCACCCACAGTGGACTGGACTGAGAGAAGCTCTGCAGCAGGATGACTGGGGAGTAAGTGATTTGGGAGTACTTCAAACTCTGAATTGGAAATTTAGCTCATGTACCACCATTAAAGACCTCTCTACTTAGATGCAGGTTCAAATAAGATAACTTTCAGTGGAAGATTAGGATCAAGGGAGAAGTTATTTTCCAGAACTCAGTCTATACAATTTTATGGGGCCAAATGGGCTACATCCATCGTTGCTGAGAGAGCAAGCAGATGTCTTATCAAGTGTGTTTTCTACCTTTATTGTAAGGTCATGGAGATGTGGTGAGTGTCCCTAATGTTAGTTAAATGTTCTAAATTGTAAATGTTCTAAAGTCAAAAATCCAGGAAACTACAAGCAGTTCAGCCTCACTTTTGACCCTGAGAAAATCATGGAACAAATCCCCTGGCAGTATGTTTCTGAGCACAAGGAGGACAGTAATGTACCTGGGAACAGTCAACCAAGGGTAAATCTGATTTATGTTGCCTTTTGTGATGTTATCTGGGGCTGATGGCCCTAGTGGTGCTGAAAGGGGCTCCCTTGCCAAACAGGGGCAGCAAGAGCTAATAAGGCCCTAACATATTCTTTCCTTCATTCAATTCTATGCACCAAGGTGAAGAAAATTTGTGTTCCTGTGATTTATTTTCCCTTTGATTTCATTATAGCATTCCGATTCCTATTGAACATTCATTTCATCTTTTATCTTGTTTCTAATACATGCGCCTAAACTTGTAAAACCATGTATGTGTCAGCATCCGTGAATAATGAATCAAAATCAAAAGTCACTCACCAAGTAATTTTTAGTCCAAGAGGTAATAGAAGCTATGAAGTTCCATTTTGCTTCACTGCTACTAACGAAGAAAGAACATCTGTATCATCTGGATTTTTTCACTGAGATGACTTGAACCTTTGAAGGACAGAGATCTTTATAAATATTAATTCTTATTTATGGTCATATCACTGTTAACTAAATCTGATTTGCCTTAGATGGAACAGGTTTTTACTCCTGGTTTGTATCATGTTTTAGCAGACCCTTTGTGCATATTTATTCTAGTTGTTAATCTGTTCTTCAGCTAAAGTTGAAGTGATGCTGACAAAAATGTGGTATTGTATTTTAAGTGAAGGCAAAGAATGCAACACAGAACCTAAACATTGTTTAAAAATTAATCATGTCCTTTTGGTCAAAACAAAAAAATCACTCTGGAAGAGGGTGTGTGTTGCGTGCATGAAAATACATTTTGCCAGCTGGAACATTGAAAATGTTTACAGTATGTTCACAATATGATTTATTGGAGTTTACAGCTCTGGGATGGGTACATTCTCTAAGGTACTAGATTGCCCGGAGCCTACACATTTCTCCATGTTCTTAAATCACTTTCAAACTACTTTTAAAGTGTATTAGCTATACTTGCTAAGCCTTCTTGTTCTGTGACAGCCAGAACCACAAGCACAATCTGTGGATTCTATGTGAACAGATGGTTGTTTAAAAAAAAAAAAAGAAAAAAAAGAAAAAGAAAAAGAAAAAGAAAAAGAAAAAGAAAAAGAAAAAGAAAAAGAAAAAGAAAAAGAAAAAGAAAAAGAAAAAGAAAAAGAAAAAGAAAAAGAAAAAGAAAAAGAAAAAGAAAAAGAAAAAGAAAAAGAAAAAGAAAAAGAAAAAGAAAAAGAAAAAGAAAAGAAAGCAATCTTGTCCATGTAAAGACATCCCAAATAAGCGACCAATGACTTGTAGATATGACTCCCTTTAACAACATGGGTGGGGAGCAATTAAAAAGACTATTTTACAGCATTTACATAGTTTGTAGCATTTAAATTCTAAAAATATTTTAAAACAGTATTGAGGTCATGGCTACCCAGGAGGGGTTAAAAAGACATGACTTTGAAACTAGAGTTATTATTTGGGTGAAATAATGCACTGGTGTAAACAGATATTTCTGAGAATAAGCTTTTGAAGTTTTTCTGATAAATGAAATATTGCCGTACTCTAGCACACTTTCTTCATAGATATGTTTGTATATTCCAACTAAGCTTCTCTTTAAAAGTTAAATAAGCCCATCCTTCAATGAAAAGTTTCTTCACTTAGAGACTCATTTTCATGGCACTTTTATGCATCACCTGTTTTCAACACTCTCTTAAACTAAGGATATTAGAAAAACATAATATCCCAAAATCCATTCCAAAGGTGTATGTGTGGAGATGATCAGTAGGTCAATAGATCCCTACCCATAATTTTTTTTTATATCACATTATCACACAAAGACTTTACTATGTAGTATTCAGGTCTGTTTGTTAGGACCTCTACATTCTTTTCAGAATCACTTGGCACTCCACACTCAGGCATTGTCATAATGCTCTATTTTATTCCCAGGATGCATTATAATAAGGTTTCTTACAGAATGAAATCCATCAGAAACAGGCCATTTGCACAGTCACTTAGACTGTTTGCAAGGTAACTGTGCAAATTAGATGGAAACCTCCTTGCCAAAAGTGGCAAATGTCATGCAAGATAAGGTAAGGAAAGAAATGCATGGGCTCTCAGATGATTCCAAATAGAATGAAAAAGTTTCATATAATTATGATTTACTAGTTCTAGTATACACAAAGTTTGTTCTAGTCCATCCTGCTGTACCAGTCTTTAACAATTCACAGTTTACTGTGACATTAATGTAAAATTTTACCCTGCAGATGGGCTACAGAGCCATAAACTCATTAAACTGCATCAACCAGTTTTCCAAATCCTTCTAGGAAAACAAATTCTTCATATAAGAAGCAGTCATTCATTGAGTAGCTATGACTTGCATTCCATCTTTCTAGATTTATAATTGTAATATTGCTGTACAGAGTAAATACTATCTAAGTGCATCACTTATCAAATAATCCAGACAGGTTTTTCTGAGTGTGTTTTCTGCATTATGTCTCATTCCACTAACTTTTATGGCACACATAAATCTTCTCGGTGATGGCTTTCATGTTTATTTCCAGATCACGGATTAAAAATATTAAATCACACTAGTTCGGATCCTGTGGAAAATGTTTGAAACACACTCACTTGATTATTGCATACTTCAGCTAACATTTGTAGAGATTCAGGAACTGCCAAGGTCTAAATTAATTCAGTAATGACCAATGAGTTCTGCAGTCATTAGCATTCACAAAAGATATCCGAGTTCCACTGTAAGAAAATGTCACATTCCACTTTTTGTCATGAGTGAAGAGCAACCCATTCTTACACAACTCACTATAAACTATAAATATAAATATAAATCACTATAATATTTATCATAGAAACATAAGGAGTTGTGTTTTGAAAGGGACCATAAAGAGGATCTGCTTCCAATCCCCCTGTTGTGAGCAGGGACAATTTTCACTAGACCAGGTTGCTCAAAATTCCATCCAACCTAGCCTTGAACACTTCCAGGGATGGGACATCTTCACCTTCTCTGGGAAGCCTGTTCCACAGCCTCACCATCCTCCAAGTAGAGAATTTTTCATAACATCTAATCTATATCTATGCCCTTTTCTAGTTTGAAACAATTGCCCCTTGTACTCTCATGACATACTCTTATAAAATATCCATCTACAACTCTCTTGTAGGCTTCCTTCAGGTACTGGAAGACTGCTAGAAGGTCGTCCTAGAGCTTTCTTTTATTCAGGCAGAACAGCCCCAGGTCTCTCAGTCCATCTTCACAGTAGAAGTGCTCCAGTGCCCTGATCATCCTTGTCACTCCCCTTTGGACCTGCCCTATTGTTGCAGGCCCCAGAGTGGAATACAGCACTCCAGATGGTGTTCCATGAGTGCAGAGTAGAGGGGAAGAATCGACCTGCTGGCCACATGTCTTTTGTTGCAACCCAGGGCAGAGTCGGCTTTTTGGGCTTCAAGCCCTTATGGATGGCTCATGACCAGCTTTTCATTCACCACAAACCACACGTCCACCTCTTCTGGGCTGCTCTCAGTCTCTGCCCAACCTGTATTTGTGTTTAGGACTGACCTGACCCAAGTGCAGGACCTTAGTCACCGCAATCCCAACTTCTTTAAATGTGTTCAAAATTTGTAGTAGTCTACACTGAGTAATGCACACCAATACTGAAACACTGAGTAAAAAAAAATAGTTTTACATACTATTCATGATTATGTTCTTTTAACTCACTATCTTTTAAATTTTTATACTCTACTTTTTATTATTATTTACACCACTTATTGTTTTACCCGTTTGCCATAAAATCATAGTCTTCAGCTATAAAAAAGCATACATTTATTAATGTCTAGGCCATCATGGTACCTGAGCTCAAGATCACCACTAACTTTGTTTCCTCGCTTCCATCCCAGTTGTCTGAGGAGCAGAAGTTATATCACAGTAGCTTGAAAAACAATTATAAATAGAGATTTAGAGAATTAAGTCTTTCATTATTTCTCATTATTTATATTTTCTCTAGAATTGACAACTGTGATCAAAGTAACAGTGTTCTAGGGTATTACGTTTAAGTGCTGTGAGCCACCATACTGAAAACCGAAAGATAAATCATATTTCTAACAAGTTTTAAAAAATTATTTCACTTTTACTTCCTTTGTCCATTTTTTTTTTTCATTTTTCTTATTTTTTACAGAGGGGGTTGTGCAATATTTGAACAGGTTGTCCTGAGAGGTTGTAGATGCCTTGTCACTAGAAATGTTCAAGATCAAGTTGGATGGCGCTCTAACGAACTTGATCAAATTGAAGAAACATTTTTCAAATCAGAAATGTTGTAACTAGATCTTTGAAGATTCCTTTCAACCCAAATCATACTACGACTGTATGATTCTATAATAACTATTGTTTTGATAGATATCACTTTGTTATTTAATTAAGTTTAACTCTCTTTATAGCTATTTTATTTTACCTTTGAACTAAGAAAAGAAGAAAATCACTTTATTCGAACAAAGAAATATGCCTATTAAATACTACACCAGGATGGTTTTATAAAATTCTTACATTTTAATCTTTTTGACAACCTCTTAAAATAATCTAGTTATTGGTAGGGTATAATTATATCAGTCTTCCATCAATTTTCACTTACACTGCTGCAGTTCACCAGAATTAAATGGATTATATGTGATCATTAGGAACTGCTAAATTTAATGTCATATTGGGAGGTAAATTACCTTAGTCATATTCTAAACCCTGAGATGTTTAGAAAATGTGCAACTATAAAACTATTCAAAGTATTCAAAGCATTGATGATAACTCAATGTATTCACCTGTAAATATTACTGGCTCATTTTAATTTGGTTTTTATCTCAAAACTACCTGTGAACATTTCCAGCCTTTTTCTCTTCTAAGTTATTTTAATATGTACTAAACCCTGTTAGTAAAAATGGCCTTCTCATTGTAAATTTGTCATCTTATTTCAGCAAGAAATTGTATTTCTTTATGAAAGAGATGACATTTTCTATTCCTGCTTTGCAACAAAAGTGGATCTTTGGCTGTAAAAAACATCTCAGCTTTTCTTGATTTTACACTTTTGTTTGATTAAAATGATCACAGTTATGGTCATTCTTCGTGACTTTGCAAGCATAAATTATTATGAATACGACCTTTGTCTTTTTACAGACATTCCATTGCAAAACTATTATTAATTAAAACATTTTTGTAAATTTTGATGCAAGTTCCACTAGGTTTGTAAAGTCCTTTAACCTACATATGAAAATTCAAAGAGTAGAAAGAGTGGAAAATGTAAAATCAGAAATCTAAAAACAGGCTTCAATTTAAATTCAAAGAAGATAATGAGAGTAAATATATTATTTTTTTGGAGGAAAACCTGCCAGCATTTTTAAAGTTAGCATTCTAAAAGCTGTTACCTGCATTTTCTTCCTGTACTTTCATTCCTGTATCACTAGGATTCAGAATCACAATTTAGCCCAATGAATTGGATGGAAATATCATATTGCAGTTCTTTGCTGATAGAAACCATTTCCTTTTACATTTGGCTTTATCATTCTTTCTAATTTACTAATATAGAAACAGTCTTTCATTAAATTAAGTTGGAGAGAGAGTTATACCAATAGGGTATATAATATTTGAAAAACACTTGTTGATGCATTATTCTAATACCCTGATATTAGAAAAATTGAATAATTTTGGTTAAGTTCTTTACTAGCTGGGTCTTAATGTTAGCAGGGCTTTCAGGCTGTTTTCCAATAGTCTTTCATGCACATACTGAAAAAATGCCTTTGATGAAATGTAATGAATTCTCTATTGGATATTAAATAAGTTCAGTGACTTTAATTATTGATTTTAGAGCATATAATTCAATGTAATATACTTAGAGTTAGTCAGCTAATTGGTATTAGCTGGAAATTCTGAAATAAATGATGAAATAGTATGTAGACTTATAAAAGAAAGGATGTGAATTTAATGCTTTTGAAATAAGAAAGGAAGAACTATTTGCTAACTACAAGCTAAACAGGATGTAAAAAGATGTTTTAAAGTATTCTTCTATTGTACTATATATTTTATTACGTTTAATATAAACCTGCATTTTAGTTAAAAAAACAAACTGAGAGTGTCTTGTCCCTTTATGATTTTTAATTGTGGTGGAAAAATGAAAAGGGCATAGAGGTACTGAAAGAGAGCACAGTAATTGGAAAAAATTTAGGAAGACTGTCTGGTAGTGGAAGCTTGTATATGCTTCTCACACAATTGTTTTGTCAGAAGTTTAAAGTTTTTTAGTTAAACATCCTTCATGAGATCACAGTCAGTGCTATTTTTAAGATCTTTTTCCGAAGCTGCAGGGAAAGAGAAGACACCATATTTTAGGGTAAAGGGGAGAAAAAATACTCAGAAATGGAAGTACTCTTAATTATATGGATTCTACATGTCATCACTTATAAACCACAGCTAGTTTTTAGAAGTCAAGTGCAGGCATGAGAAAGCATGTACAGACTTGCAATGATGTCATGTGACTTCAATTTGAGTCATTGTGAACCCTTGTGAGCCCTTGTAGTGATTTCTTTCAATAATTCCATTATTGATTATAACATAAAATACACCGTGGTTACTTACAGTGGTTATTTCTTTAATGTATATGTAATTTGTTTACAATTTATAGCCTTTATACTTCAGTCCCAGAGAGAACTTTTAGTTTGAACCAATCTATTTCCCATCAGCACTGTTAATCCTCCAAACTGGACATGGGTGCCTTTAATATCCCTCCAAAATCCTTAACATGTCCCCAGCAGAACAGAGATCTGGAACAGGCCTTCCTTCAGCAGGCTCAGTACCAGTATGAAAGCTGTAGCTGCAGCCCAAAACTGAGATCTTTTAGAACACATTTCTCTCTGGACAAGCCCTACTACTGAAAATTTACCTTGTATTCTTTCATATTCATCTGGGGTAAAGAGGATTTCTCAACCTTGCCAATGTTTTTCTTTGATTTCGCCAGCTGTTAAATGGCTTCTCAGGTTGCAAACTTCTTGTAATAGCTAAAATAATTTAAACAAAGCAGTAGAAACTTAGAAATTTAGGCAGATAGAAATTTTTAGCAATACATAAGACAGCAGTTCTCCAGGAAAGTTTAATAAACACACCTCCCCCGATTTCTAGGACTCTTTTACAGTACTGAACAGGAAGGAGTAGCAGTACTTTGAAAAAAGTACCCAGCTACTATCTGTGAAATTTCCAGTGTACACAGCGTAATTTGAAATCACTTTTGCCCACATATTTGCTAGTAATCACCATTTCTTTCTGCGTAGTCTCTGAACTTCAGAAATCATCAACAGTCTGTTAGCACAGCAATTACTGTAAGACCAAAATCAGTGGGTGACAAACAGCTGTTGCTTGTAGGTGGAGTTATCCTATAGATTTTATTCTGGCAAAATCTTCTGCAAAGTTTTAGTGTATCTCCACATGGGATTACACTGTCATTTCAGAAAGCTGACTTGGAACATTAGAGGCCAAGGCTGTGACCCATGTTAATGTCCTTTCATGAGCAGGCCATCAGTGAACTATTAATGATATAACTGTCCACACCAATGTGTGGAAAAATGAACATTAGAGATGGAATTTTAGCTTCGTGCTTGTTTTTTTATCTTTTCTTTAAGGCTTGCTGAGGTTCAGAAATATTCATATTTTCAATTTTTCTGCATGATTTCAGCTTTCTGTGTGTTCATAGACAACAACTCTAAGGGTCTGACACTTACTTATGCAGTTACCTCAAAATTGTTTAATGATGCTGAGTGGAACTACTGGCAATAAGGACAGCTTGTTTATTTATTCATAAAAGAATTATTCTCATGCTTTGAAATTGGGTATATTGCACTTTTCTGTGATAGCTTACTGTTTACTCTAGCAAATGTCTGGTTTGTTTCTGCTATTTTGAAAATGTACTAAAATGTTTTCTGAAATTAATACCTCATTAGAACCTTGGCAGGTAAAAAAGTGAAGTGTTGTTACAGTTCTGATAGCATAATGCAAAGTATTGCAATAGGTAAAAAAAAATTAGTCAGGTTAAGCCATCGGTATTTGGCACATTTTGAAATGTTCTAATTATCTTGCCCATATGTTTAAATGTTTCTTGGCTTTAAGCCAGAACAATATACATTGCAGCTGAAATATTGCTAAGTAGAATGAAGTGAATACTCTTCATAGAAAACGTGAGCCAATGACAGTGAAAATTTAAATTCTGTCTCTGCCAACAGATAGCCCATCAAAACTACTTAGGGATAGAGTCTGTCTACATCTGTGTGGAATTGAAGCATATATACAAACAAATAAACAGACAAACAAACAAATAAAGAGGACTGTTTTCCCTACTACTTAAGAAATCAATATTAAGGCTAGAAAGGTAGCTGTTCCCAAGATGAGGAATGATCTTATATAACTAATTGTACACAAATTTATCCATAGCTATAGGTAAACCCAAACAGGAAAATGCAGGCAAACACCAATTTGACTTTTGTTATATAAAGGAAATCTTCTGTATTTTCAGTATGCAGAAGCATAAAGACATAGAAATTAACATATAAATATTCAGGAATATTTTAGAAACAGAATGTTGTTTAACCAAACATATAAAAAAAAAATTACTACTCAGTTATTAAATCTAATGTTCTATATTTGTATGAAAGTTTTTTTCAGTTATTTCTTTCATATTTGTGCTTTGTTATTGCAATGTAAATCAATTTTATTGAAATGCAAAAAGGTTTTGTTAGGAAACAACAAAGTTTAAGTCAAAAGCAGTGTTGTTTCTTTTGTTTGAAGTGGTGCTAACTAGACATCATGAGGATTGAAATTTTTTTTTTAGATTGTGTTACTTTTGCACTTTTTCCTCCAGCAATGCCCATTACTGCAAGAATGAGATTTTTAATTCAACAAACACTGTGTAAAAAGTGAAGAGTATAGTGGTACTTTGACCTTTTCAGTGTTCTTTTTCTAATGCCTGCTCATGTACCCTGCTACTGTGGCTGTTACAACCTCTGAGGATAAAAGAGAAGATGGCCAAATCAAAATACATTACATCTAAAAAGACAGAGTGTATATGAAGGTTTTATGGCATATTCATCTTCCAAATGTTCATTTTAAAGAAAATGTAAAATTTTCTTGAATGGAAATTGGAAAACAAACTCTTACTAAAAAGCCTGCTCAGGTTTTTCTTGGCTTCTTTCAAATAATTTGAAAATTTAAGACATTCTTGCTAGGAATGTATTCATTACAATGAAATATAAATATAAATTATATTACAAACAATATATAATTTGAAGAAGAAAGGCGTACAGAGAAAATGCAAAAAGTTACACATTGGAGATTACAAAACATAAAATGATAAAGTGAATCTTAAAAGCTTGGGGTCATGATTGAAATTTGATCTTTTAAGTATGGTCTTTCTGTTGGCTTGAATCACAGTTAAATTACATGGTATTTCTGACATTACTATGTTTCTATAAGGTAGTATTTCATTACTATGTATTGCATTTTTCAGGTTCTTTTTTTTAAGCTTTTTAAAAATGAATTGATTGATAATAGAAAAAGCATTGTTTTTGAGAATGAATGTCATTTCTTCTTAAGGCAGACATTCAAAATAAATAAGATTAACTATAGTTTGAAAGTGCCATCAACTGAAAAAATACTTCATATTGTTAGCTTAGATATAGATTTCAACATCTTTGGCATTAAACTTGGGCAAGAAACCATAGGTAGGATGAATATTAATTTTTTTTATGTCAAAGTTTAGAAAGTTAGAGCATAGTTCATCAAGCCTATCTGCATTTTCATTCATACACCTTGCTGTAAGAAAAATTAGGTTTGCTTTCCCCATATCTTTCTCTTGAGGTGTATTTCAGAACCTCACTGTTCTAATGGATATGAGACATTCTTCTTGTGTCCTGCCTGTATTTTTTGCTTGACCAAATTTTCTCAATAAATTCTTTTATCAGTACCATCTTTTCTCAAACTAAATATCAACACACGAAAAGCCTTTAAGGTCCGCAACTTTGCTCTTTCTGCTTCTAACAACTGAACATATTCTGAAGGGTCTTTACATTGTACTTCAGGTGCATTTCAAAAATGCCTCTCAATAATGTTGTCTTACAGCATTAAATATAAAAATATTTTGTCAATGGAGATTCTTCTGAAGGTTCTTTTATCTACACTGCTGCAGCAAGTACTACGTTTCAAACCAGTCTGAAATTAAATTCACTATATTTCACACAAATTTCTCTCAAACCTTTTCTGGTTTTGCAACATCCTAGGCAGCTGGCACTTGTGTAAATCACACCATCCATGAATGAGTGAAGAGATCTTCCTGAGTGGAGCACTCACAAATGTACCTGAGAAGAAAATCTGAACAAAATAATTTTATTGTGTCTAACATAAGAGTATTTCCTATTTAATGAAAATTCCATGATTAGATGACTTTGATCATCATATCATTGCCAGGCACCTGAACTCAAATCCTGTCAGCTATGATTCTTCTATAACATGGGGCAAAGACACAGATTAGATACCAGGTGGTATTGGGCTTTTACCATATATTTGGAAAATTTTTAAATGTCAGGTGTAGAAGTTCATATTCTATGAAGTTTGCTACTGGAATCTGTAAAGATTCCCTTTTTGAGCATTATGAAATTACCTGAAATAGTTAGAATTTTGGAAAAAAAATAAATATGAGCCTATTTGCTTCTCTTGGCATGGAGGTGTAATTTAGTCCTAATTGCCAATTTGAAACAACACTGGAGTCATGTCAGTTTTACACATCAGAGGCTCTTAAGGTCATCTGCAACATTTACTTTGTACTAAGACCATGTTTTCTCATGGAATTTAAACTTCTCTTTATTAAATGCATTGACCTGCCTTTAGAACTACTGCCAAAATAATCCATGATTTATCTTTTTTCAAGTCCTTCTGGCAGAATTACCTATGCCATGTAATAATTTAGAAAGAAACATTTAAACTTGAAATATGAAGAAACTATAAAGAGATCATACCTGTTCTCCTAAAATCTTCAGTTGGAATCAGGAGTAACACTGGGGAAATATAATCTCCATGGAAAACATTTTAAGTATTGTATGCATGAGTAGCATATACATGTATTATTGTATCTATCAAAGAGCTACAAATATTTTTCAGGTAACAAAGAACATTCCCCTAGAAAGCCACATCATTTGTAAGGGGCAAAAAAGGAGTTTATTATGAAAGAATGCCATGAAGTATTTAAAATATTAAAAATTAAAATTAAATAGCATCTCATGGAGTATGGTACAATGCAACACAAGGCAATAGGGCTCTCAGATACTAGAGTGTCAGTTTTCAGTTAAATATGAATGTCACTTTCAGTTTTTACAATATGATGAAATTTCAAAGAACTTTAACGTGCTTATTAGTCTTCTGAAAACTATAATTGCTTAATAACTGCAGTAGCCTCAAACAGACATAAAATTGTCTGATATAATTAGAAAAGATGGAGAAAATAAAATGATATAATAGTAATAAAAAATCAGCCAGAAAATAATGCTTACATTTGGCTTTTACCTTAAAGTAATCATATAGGAAAAAAAAATTAATATAGCAGAACATTAAAAAGGTATCCTAAAACCTTGTTATATGTGAACTATTTAGTCTACATCAAGACTGGACTACTACACTTTTGATGGAATATGAAGTCAGTTAACTTTTTTATTCATTAGCAAGCAGAAATTCAGCTTTCTTGTTTCTCTCCTTTATCTTAATCTGAATGTAACACAGATCAAAGCTCTCTTAAAAGCTCAGTGTACTTTCTGAAAAGAAAGGCAAAAAGAGCCATCTGCCCAAGTCCCTGTTTTCCTTCTGAAATTCATTGGCAATTACTTATATCAGAGGTTCTTTGAGTCTTCAGACTAGGGTTTGGTTTTTGAAATTTTCCCCACTACAATACTTTATAACAAAGTCACTCACAGATGGTGCAGTAATATTTTTATATTCCCATAGTGTAAACTTAGAGGCAAAATTACCCTTAAAGAAAAGCCATGGACTTACATTTGAAACTTCCTAGAACTGAAATGCATTGCCAGCTCCATTTAGTTGTTTAAATAAGGTCCCTAATTAAGGTCAAAGTCATGTCAACATGTATTTCCAGGGACCACCTGTTATTTTCCCCACTGTGAGCCAGTGGTTACAATATAGATTTTTTTCTTTTCAGAATTACTGCATTAGTAGTGGTCATATATCTACTGACTTTGTGTTTAAATGGAAGAACTGAAGGCCATTACATTAGTTTGACTAGACTCTCACAGAACTTACACCTGTGTTATTTCATTGCCATTTACAAAATACATCCTAAGAATGTAAAGTGACTCTGGGGTGGATTATAGCTGTTATTGACAGTCTTCACAAATTGCATTCAGGAACTAAATAGGAGGGACATTGTCCTCTTACATATTCTGGGTATTTGGATTTGTTCTTTACACTTATTCTTAAGATATCTAGACTTGAAATAATGTTTTAGATTGCTCAGAACCACGGAACAGGGGCAGCCCAGGTCCAGTGCTCTACAAAGCTCGAGAAACAAACCCCACTTTTAAGTTTGATTAAGCAGTGAAGCTTTAATATTTATTTTAAAATAATTTAGAAAAAAATATTTTTCCTAATAAGTAATTAAAATATTTTTCAGGTAAATAGTTTTTTGAATATTGAATCACATCCAAACTTTCAGCATTGGAAATTATGGTTGATGTGCCTACAAACTCTAAAAGCTCAGAGAACGTGTATAGGTATAGGTAGCTGTGTAGTTAGCTAACATGTATTAAAATAACAGCATGAGTTTGTCTGTGAGTACTGTAATTGAGATTACTCCAAATGTTTTATTTCCTAGGCTGGATATTAGCCTGCTTTGTCTTTTGCAATTACAATTCAAGAATGAGAAGCTTAGGCATGATAATAAAAAAAGGGATTTATTTTATTTTATTATGTTTTTATGGAAGTCTGAAAGGAAATAGTGCAAACTTGGTGTATTTTTTGATGTATGATATGTAAAGATGTTAACTTAAAATAGGGAAATGATTGAATACATTTTATTTTTTTTTTTTTTCTGGAATTGTATGGCAAAAAGAAATTATAGGGCTTTTCATTCTGCAGCAGGTAAGTGATTATGTTTGGAGGTTTTTTTCTGCACACTCAAGCAGAAAATACATAAGTAGAATTCCAGGATATCTTCATTATTTCTTTAATATGATTTCTTTGATAGTAACTTTCAATTAGCTTGCCATAGGCTCATGTATGTTTATAACAGTAAACATAATCTCTTTATTTTTCGACTATTAGATACACTTGGTAACTACTTAATTTTTAACTTGACTGTGGTCTCACATAAGTGGGGTTCAGTTATGATATTGCATCAGAATAAGCCAAGAAAGGATGGCAAGTTTGATGTCATGTCTCCTTTTCTGCACAAAAGAAGGTATGCCATCAGGTAGATTTCAATATTGTTGTTAACACCTAATTTAGAAATTATGCTTTTTATTATTGGTACACCATAAGCCTTGTGATAAACCCAGATGAAGCAAATTTCAGAGCTGTATTCCTTTTAATACGCAGAAGGAAGAGAATGCTTGGAAATGACACATGAAATCAAATTTAAACCTTACCATACTCAGAAACCTTTCCTCTCCCTTCCTTCCCCATGCCATTTCCCAGTGCTCTTCATTAGCACACTTGATTGTAAGGGACAGAAAATATTACTTTTTGGATATTATTTTATTTTACTGACTGTCAAGCAAAGATGGAAATATAACAGAGAGGGTATTAGTACCCACTGTCATGGGTGAGTGACTCACTGTCATGGATGCTCTCTACCAACCTAGCAAAAAATTCTAGTGATTCTTGAATTCTGTGTTTTTAAGTGTCTCTGTTACCCCAGAATGGCAGAAAGGTTGACATTGGAAGGGGCCTCTGGAGGCTATCTGATCTAACCTCTAGTATGTCAAAACACCTCTGGTTATAACATTTCAGCAATAATATACATATTAATCCAGGTTCAGGTTCAGCATCAAATGCTGTGGTTTTCCACATGAATTATTTCTTCTGTACATCTATGCCCTCAAAAATCTTAGATTTACTTCCACGTAACAATAGTTCGAATTCTTCAAAATTCCCATTTGGAGAAAAATATCTTATGCGTTTTATTAATTTCAACTACTAATTTATTAATCCATAATTAAAATGAATAAATTATCTGCTGAAACTAATGAAAAATTATACATTATCTTCAAGATTTTAAAAATAGCTCTGAGACTTTAAATAGTCTATATCTCTATGTAATACTATAGTTTTAAAATCTTGTCCAGTTCTGTTAAATTGTGTGTATATTTTTAAAAGAAATTACTCACATCAGTAAATATATTTCCATTAAAGGCCTCAAAGGAAAAAGTACCTGATTCTCTAGAATAATCATAATCTATGTATTTACTATACTAGTGGTTGGTGGCATCTGAAAGAAGCTTTCCAAAATTTGCCACCCATTTTTCCTTTGTTGCAAAATCAAGATCAGTTACTAACAATGTTGTGCAGAGAATGTACTTATTATAATTGCTATACTTTATTATTATTTCTATCATTAAGGTGTTTTATCCCAAAATAGCAAATAGTCAGTAGAAGGAATATCTCCTTTCATGCAATAAGGAGAAGACAGTGACCTTATTTGGTATGATCTATAGTTCAACTAAGTCACTGAGTGTATCATAAATTTTGATCATGTGCATTGAAAGAATTAAGATAGACCTGAGTAAAAATAGCTGAAGTTCCCACTTTGTTTTAAAAGGTAAGGTTGAAAGGACTGAATACCTTCCTATGATTAATTTGAAATTGTAAAAGAATAAATTATGTTTATAAAGGTTGTATCATGTACTGGATTAATACTTACTTGGATGAGGTTTCTAATTCAATACTCCTAGAAAAATACAAATTTTTCTTGATATGTCCATTTTGTATTTCCCTGAAATTATATATTTGACCTCATAATAAAGGTATTTTTAAGATGTTAATATGTTAATATCCTGCCAGAACTGAGTGAATTTGAGATGATACGACATTTTATTTGAAAACCTATTTAAAAAAAAAGTATCTCCAAAATCTGCTTCCTTTAAAGAACATCTAATAATATGAAGATATTAACATTATTGTTATTATAATAATAAATTGAATTCCCATCTGAAAATAGTAATACATTCTAGGCATCTTGGTTTAAATGGGATAAATATCAGTTGTGCAGACAATTTAAAACTTTACTTATATATAAAATAGTAAACTAGTTGTGTCCATCTCTCTTTGTTTTTGTCCACAGAATGTGTTATAAGCAAACAGATCACTGATTTTCTGTTTTGTGCTAATTGGGTCTGCTGGTTACATCCATACTCTGCATGCCTTGGCATGAACATCTGGAACAGGAAAGAGGGCTAGAAGTTAGGCTGCTGAAGGCTCTCAGATCTATGCCAGAAGTGCCACTCACACATCTTAACTTTCCAACATTGTCATGACAATACTTCAAAAATGAAAACTACCTCTCCATGAAAACGTGATGACACTACCTGACTAGCAGAAGAGGACTAATATGGCAATATTTCCCATAGTTTTGGCACTAGTTGCCTAAATTACCAAACCAGTCTTGGTTTTAAATATTACTGTAGCTCATTGGCTCTTGAAACTGGAAATTGCTTATCAGCACTTCCTGTTGATAGGCAACAATACAATGTAAGTAAATGGGAAATTACCATCAGGAAAGAATAAAGTTTTTCATATTGAGTACTGACATTTCTTTAGCCCAAATATGAGATACAATAAATGGCTTTGATGGAAGTTACACATCTTAAAGGTAGGCATAACTAATTGTTAGCTAAAGCATAACTATGACAGATGTGAAGACAAATTATGTTATTACACAAGCAAATCTGACATGAAATTTTGAGCTGGCAATATCATTTAAAGTATTTTTAGTTTGCATGCAAAGGTGTCCATTTGGTTTCCTTCAGAAATTTTTTATAGGTGTAATAAATGAAAAAAATCTAATTAAATAATTTTAGAAAAAGTTTTATTGATTTGTTTAAAGCTGTTAATAAGAACATAGTAACTGCCACACCTATGTCAGATCTAGAAATGTTAAATTTAATATATCCTATATTTCTTGCAGGATTGCAAACTGAGGAGCATTATATCTTGATTTCTGATTCCAGTCTGAATTAGTTTATTGATCTGTACTTCAGTTCATTTCAGAACTCTATTTCTGTTTGCTCCCTGGAGGGTCAAATGTTTCCATCCAGAACTGAAAAAGTATTAATGTTAAAGAGCATTGTGGTCTGTTTTACTACTCCAGTATGTATTTCATGTGTCCTACCTATATCCTGTATAAGAGGCAGTCATGCAATAAAATTGTATATTTGTATAATTGTAAGACAATTACATAATTTGTATATATTATATTTGTAATTACAATTTGTATAATTGTAAAATTGTATAATAACAACAACACTGAATTGCTTTCAGTTGAGAAATATGTTTCAGTGATTCAAATACTGTTTTGAAATTCTTATGGAGTTACTTAGTGTAATTTAGCTTCAACACTGTATAGAATATATGAAGTATCTCCTTGATTAATGTTTCTTGGGGACATTATTTCTAAAGATGGTCAAAGTTTTAATGAATTAATTTGACCATCATTATGGGTAATGTGCTGGAGACACATTAATCTAAGTGATATCTTATAGCCTATGCAGAACTAATTCATCTGAATGGGAACTGGGCAAATTAATCCGGGTTCCAATATGGAAAAGAATTGATGCCCAGTTTTGAATCAAACAATGAATGCAATATGGCATATATTTTTTTGTTAAGAGTTTATGAATTTGGGGGAGTTTTTACCTCACAAATAAGTGTAGTTATGTCCCACAAGTGTACAGTTGTAAGCAAATGTATGAGGCTATGAATTTTAATGTGTAATAAATTATTCTTTCACTAGGATTGAAAAAAAAAAATCCACAGATTACAAAAGATAATCATGTCTCTAATTATGTAGCAGTTTCCAAATCATAAATAATTCTGTATGTGTCCTATTCAAATCAGAAAGCAGTAACAGGATTTAGAAGTATCTCCTGAGTTAATGGTCTAGCACAAAGTTCTGCTTCTGTCCTTTCCAGCAGATTGAGATGTTTCACCCATTAGCCTGCTAACGGTATATTAGATTTCCCAAACTCACAATCATCACGGGCTTTCAGTTCAGAGGCTTCCAACAATGTAGACTTTGTGATGGACAGAAAAAGGACCTTTTGTCAGAAACTTATACAATTTTTTGTATTTGCTTATCCAATCTTCTGTGACCTGTGTTTGTAAGCCAGCAATGTGCGGTTCTCCAGAGCATGGAGAACTATAGTCAGGGATATGTAAGAAAATCAGTCAGAGTTTCACAGATTCCTTAGACTAGACTAAAAACACCGACAGCACAATGCTAGCTATATACAATGGTATCTTTTATCTAAAAAACTGCACAAAAGTATGAATGATTTTCAGTATAATCTCATTTGCTTTACTTTTATATATGAAGAAAATTATAACACATATTTCTATTATAGAAAACTATATTAATAATGTTGGTTTTGTCTATATAAATCAATATCCTAATAATGAAGATCTCAGAACATGTATGACACTCATAAGACTCTTTTAGGACAGATTTTTGTATGTTTGAGAGCCTGGGCCATCTGTGACAGCCATTGCAGTGAGCTGATCATTCATTTCTCAGCTTCTTGTTTTCTCTTGTGCTCCATATGTAGAGAACGAAATAGGAAATTAAAGTTCATTATGCCAAAAAGAGTGAAAACTTTGTACTTCAAATAATTTTAAACACCAATAACTTTGCTGACTCCATGAGAATCAATTGCCAATTGTTTTTCATTGGAATTGTTCTCCAATTGTATGGAGAACTGGCAGGAGGTTTAAAACCCATTTTCTGACAAGCTTGGTAGAGAAGCCAGACAGAATGATCAAAAAAGAAGAAGCTAGAGGAACACCAGACTTGTCAGATATCAGGAGGCTTCATGCTTCTGTTGCACTTTCCAACCCTGTGTTAACTATCTACTGTAAAACCAGTGGCAAGTGCTGCTGTTCTAAAACTGGGATTTAGCCATTGTATGCCCAAACCCTGAGGGCACCTCCAGCTTGACTGTGCCTGCAAAGTTCCTGTGCCTCCTCTTATCCTGCCCTTAGTCCAGGACCCCTTTTTGGCCCCCTAGAGTTCCCACCTCATCCCACTAATGGACCAGGGCCACAAGTCACCTTCCAGGGCCTTCAGTCTCTGTCTTGGTGATTCTGCAGCAGTGTGTATTTCCAGCTCCTCTGTGGTCTCTAGATATTGTTTAGAAATTGTGATTCCTCTGAAAATCTGACATGCAACACTATTAATTTCAGGACAGGTGAGCCCATCTGTCTAGGCCAAAACCTTTTCAGCAGAAAATGAGACCTGTACTACTGGATAACCAACTAAATGTTTACCAGGTCAATCAGCAGCTTCTTTGGTGTGATGGCAGACCCTCTGTTGAATGACAGTGGTTAGAGTTCTTTTCTTTCAAGCTCACAAAAATTAAAATCTCTCTGTACAACTATATTGTTTACTTTTACTAACTAGTTGGCATATGTGTAAGTCTCTTTAAAAATCTTCTTACTGTTCTACTGAGTTTGCTTTTAAGTTAGGAAAAAGATGATGTTACATACATTCTGATAGTTTAGCAATACAAATAAAAAATTCCTTACTTCATTTACAGTAATATAATACTCTTCCATTAAAGTGCATATAATATTCAAATAAGATTAATTTCCAAAATGATTCTTTACACCAGAAGTTTTACAGCTGATAAAAAAGGGTTTTTCCTGATAATTTGCTACAATAATTTTGGCTTGAACATCACAGAATAATGTTTGCAAACTGAATGGAATACTACTACTACTACTACTACTACTACTACTACTACTACTACTACTACTAATAATAATAATAATAATAATAATAATAATAATAATAATAATAGAGAAATGTTAATAAATATTAACTAAAGGGGAAAATTTTGCTTAATAATTCATTATGATCAAGAGTAACAGCATACCTTTGTAGATAATTGTAGATGGTATCTTTGTATTTTAATATCAACATCATAATTTTCTTTTTGAAACATACACTCAAACATCATTGACACTACATATACTATTTACTTCTACTTCTAAGTTGCACATCATTCAGTTAATATCCTTAGGAATAACATGGGAACAACCAAAGAGGCATACATTGCCTCAGCAAAGAAATATCTTAATTGATTTTAAAAGCAGGTGGGAGGGAGGGGGGAAAACAGCTAATTCTGAAGAAACTATGGATATTGAATGAAGTACAATTATAGCCAGTTTTAATTTTGATATTCTCAAGAATTCAGTTTCTGGTTCTTGTAATTATACTCATATTCTTCTAACAGATGAAACTGAGGTTAGAGAAACTTTCTAGAGGGAGACAGGTTAAAGAACTGTGTCTCAGGAGCAAGGAGACTGCAACACAAACCAAGAGCAACTTCTTCAAGTGCAACTAAGGGAAATAGTTTTCCCAAGAAACTTTGAGAGGCCACAGTGGAGCTTGTCTTCACAATAATGCCACTGAAATTTGCTGGACATGGAAAATGAAACCTTAAGAATACAATGAGGAGGGATGTTTTTCACAAGTCCTATTACTTCCAATAGTCTGATTCTGATCTTTAAAAAGAGCATTGTTCTACATTCTGACCAAATTTTTAGGAGCAGACAAATTTGATGTGCTCTGGGTGTTTACTTCCAGAAAGGTCCATGATAATGCATCTCAAAGCCCTGGCTGCCACGACTCTATTACAGAATGAAGAGTTACTGCTAATGCATCAAAACTATGTATTTGCAATGAATAAAAGAGACAGAGACAATACAAAACTTTTAGCACTGCGACTTATGAAATATGGGTTTTTTTTCAATTCTTGATCGCATACAGTCTCTGCTCTTGGAGAGAATCTCACTTCAAAGTGTCTTCACATGATGAAACAAAAAAAATAAATAATTTCAAAACCAAATTGAACATCATCTCATAGGCTTTTTATAAAACACTTACTCCATAAGCATCTATAAAAATTAGCACTTTTAAACATTGTATTTAATAGTCATATATACTTGTTAGCAAAATTATTAAGCTTCTTATAAAGTGAGACTATGCATTTTATTTTCACAAAAATTAAGGAATATATGAGTTCAAGAAAAATCTGTGTAAGGAGAGGAGTATATAGGCAGTACTACAATATATGTATGATTCAATTATTGAGAACATATGAGAAAGTAAACAGATAAGTTACAAGTAATAGTCTTTATATATTAAAATAACTAATTTTCTACTTGGATGGCACTAAATTAATTGTTTTGGAATGCATCCTTATCAGTTGTTCATACTCTGGAGCACATACCAACACAAACCACCAGAGAAATATTTTGTGTAATAAAACCTTCAGCAGCTGGATACTACTGTGATTGGAAGAGCATATAAAAATCTGTGTAATAGGCAGTAGAGATGGAGGAAAGAACATGAGCAGGAATCCAATTAAGACAGTTTACAACAACCAAAAATTGCAAGGCTTTTTTTATAAAATAGTTGCAGGAAGAATTCTAAAAAAAGGCTGCAGGTTGTAAACTGATATAAAGTGAATTTTGGAACTTACAGTGAACCATTCTCTTAGCCAATGCAAATTAAACTTCCAACGATAAATATTGCATGCCATCATCATGAAATTCTTAAAAGATTGGGAAGTGTCCCAGAGCAAGTACTGGGCATATTGTTAAATCCTTTTATATAATACTTGTTTTAGTGTTATTAGAAAGCAGAATATAAGCTAATGCGCAACTTGTTTCCCTTCAAATATCTGACCAATGAACCTTGATTAAAATGCTTAGCAATTAGAGGGAAACAATAATTTAAATAATCACATTATTTATTTTTTTTTTAAGAAATGAAAGTAGAATTAAATTTAAGGTTAACTTTGAATTCCATACATTAAGTGCTTTTGTTCATCTCATAATAGGTTTGAACTGTAATTGTTAAATTTGTCCAAAACTGCTGGATAATGCACCACAGCTTCTTAAGCAGAAGTATATTTAAAAATGGATTTTCCTTTGTGTTTGAAGTCTAATTAAATTTTATTCTGTCAGACTGTGATGTCAATTTTCCCTGAGCACTGATTGCCTAAAACTTTATATGATGATGCAGACTGAATGTAAGAATAAACATCCCCTGAAATTTTAACATCATAAACTGCATCTTTTGGTCTCTACATAAATTAACTCAGGATTTATCATTTTATAACTAATATTACCTTCCTAAAATCATGTGAGAATCCCAAATGTTTCTCTTTTAGCATAGTAATTTTTTTTAAATGTATATAAGATACTTAAAATTTAGTCATATTTTATGTATTTAACTATATATATATATTTACATTTCTATGCAGAAATTCAAATACTCATTTTATATAATAGTTGGGTCTTTCTCTTTTGTCTATCTGATAATAATTTCCAGGTTTCCTTTATAAACTACTGCTAAATATATTTTCCTTGAACAGGCTAAGCAACTGATGCTGTATAATCTGGCTAAATGTAAAGTCATTGCTTCAGTTCAGCATTCCCTTTTTATAAATACTTGCAAGCCATGGAAATATTTGCTGTGATGAACACAATAAAAGTTAATGATTTGCATACAGACTGCTTCTTCCAGACCTTCTATTATCAAAT
The DNA here is from genome assembly GCF_971803275.1 of Cyanistes caeruleus. Classification (NCBI taxonomy): domain Eukaryota; kingdom Metazoa; phylum Chordata; class Aves; order Passeriformes; family Paridae; genus Cyanistes; species Cyanistes caeruleus. The sequence continues at coordinate 79,623,634 of NC_141701.1, read as the reverse complement.
GACCAAAATTAAATTTACCGTCATAGCTTCAGCAGATTTGCTGTTTAGGATAAAATGTCCATTTAGCAGCTTTCAAGCTCTTATTCCTCAGAGGTGAGAAATAAATACATAGAGGATGTGAACTGCCCAATAATCAAACTCTTACCCTGTGCTTGTAAACAGGTAGCAATTGCAGCCTGATCTACTGGTCTATATTCTGATAACAGGGTCCTGCTTCTCCTGTGAATATAGAGACCTCAGCAAAGATACAAGAATCTGACACTGCAGATGACAGAGAGAGCAAAGGAGTGAGACTGTGTCTTCTCATTTGAGAAAGCAGGAATATCCATAGATGGCTTACTTCCTTGTGGTTTTTGGTTGGTTGTTTTTTGTTTTGACTGTGGTTTTTTGTTAAGCTGATCAGTTGGTTGGTTTGGGGATTTTTTGGGGGGTTTTTTTTGTGTTTGTTTGGGGTTTTTTGTTTTGTTTTTTGATTCCTATTATTATTATTATTATTATTATTATTATTATTATTATTATTATTATTACCATCATCATCATCATCATCATCATCATTATTATTACTATTATTACTACAGACCAAAGTCAGAGTGCAGCATCATAAGATCTCTCTTAAATATTTTTAATGAGGATCACTTAGGTAGGGGGAACAATCTGCTGCAGAAACTGCATAAATCTTCATTGGCTCTAACGTATCGCTTTTCAGTAAGGTTGCAAAGTCTGCAATGTAGGTTTTCTCCACAGATCTTAGAGCAGAGGAGGGGAGAGTCAAAACATATTTAGTCTCCTACTATGATATTTAGAACTAAAAAGGAATAGTATTGGACACATTTTTTTTTTTGCTACTGAAAACTCATGAAAATTTATCTTAATAACTTTACGTACTTGACCAGCCACCGTATAACTTGATCATATGTAAAATGTGCTGGTCCCAGGAGTAAAAACCTGCACTAGTTCATAAAGTTCTCAGTTTATGATGATTTCTTTTAGTTTGCTTTCATTTTTTCTAATTTTCTGTTAGTCTCATGCATGTTTCTGTTTATTATGATCTTATTCTAATGATTTTCCTTAACCTATACACTAATTTGAAAAGGGAAAAAGGTTTAGACTCATACAATAGTCTTTCATCTTCCATGTTGCATTTAACACTTTTTATGTTGCTTTTTTACTCCTTATATTCGGAAATCTACTTAAATAAGATGGTCTCATGTGGAAAAAAATACTAAATTTTTAGGCTTCTAACAATATCTGTACAAGTTCACTGCTAATATCTTGAGACATTAAAGAGAATAGAGGGGAATTGAGGCAACACTGAAATTGTAATATTTCCTTATCAGCTTAGGAACTAGCAGCTAAAAACTGAAGAACACTTATGTATTTTTATATATATGTATTTTTATATATATGTGTGTGTGTATACATATAATTTCTAAGGCAGCTTGTTCAGTATATTTAAAGCTGTTTAGGAATAATACTATGAAATACAACTTACAATATAAAGAAAAATATTCCAACTAAATTGGTTGCCATAAAGCTTAAAATATATATAAATAGGTCTGATGCTCTTTTCTGTGGCAAATCATTAAAATTTAAAACAAATATTCTATTAAGCCTTTTGATTTATGTGTTTATAACTTTCACATTTATATTGTTTGACTATTTTAAGTGATAAAATAAGTATTAGCATATTTCTCCAGAGGAAGAAATTTGTTTCTATAAGTCTTTACTGTGCATGAAATATTATAGTGCTGGAGAGCTTAGGGATAAGGTTTGTGTTCAACAGAGAAAAGTTTATCATAGTTTACAAAAATTTGGAAAGTATAGGCATACTGCCTGCTATGTCTACTACCTACCTAGAAAACCTTTTTCATTGTAGTAGTTTAATGTGGTTGTATATAATGAAATACTGAATGTGATTTCAGGTGCCTTAGTATCATTTTCACCATGCAGAAATACAAACACTGCACACATTGGTATAGACACAGAGAAATCTAAGACAATGATAACTATTTTTATCTACTCCTAATTCTTCCCATATGCAAGGGTCACTTATTACTACTCCAGGAGTTTCTAACCACCCTCAGTGTGCTGACTGCAGTGCTCTAGTTTCCTATCACTCTTAAAACATTTTAAAACTTAAAAGTGCTTTTAAAAATTCCTTACATCAGCTATTGTATTGTATGAAATTAATTTAATGCTGTTCATTAATGGTACTTTCCACACCTGTCTCCAGAAACTATTTTTATAATTTGATTTTATGTTACAATGTTATACTCTGAAGATTGTGTTGATCCAATCCCTTTTCCAAACAAAAGGTGCAGTCCCATAGGTTACACCATTACTGTCCATTTCTCAGAACATAGGATATTAGTAGATCAAGAATAATGAGATTCAAAAAAAGTTCAGAATTTTTTTTTTCCCCAGAGACCAAGGGAAAAAGTTATTGGATTAGATATTTTTTTCCCTTCATTCTGGCTATAACAAATGTCATCCTCGTAACAGGGAGAAAATTTTATTAAAATGTTTAACTAACTTGGTTTACAACTGAGTAACTTAATGAACTGTCATGAAGTTAATCCCAAATTACACCTATACCAGGAATTTTGTGTATGTTTTATGTTATTTGTATAATAATTCTAATTTGTGTCTGAGTGTATGAGGCCTGAAGCCAAGAACATTAGACTATTAGTGATCTTGTCACTTCATCCACAGTGGCTCTGTAGTTCAAATTACATGGAGAAGGAAAACAAATTTATGTAATACCAACCACATTCTTCAGTAAGACACTTCCATTAGCCAGAGTTATTCTTTGGATAATATTTGAGCCAGAAAAAATTATGAGCACTACACAGAACTTAGAAAACCAAACAAAGACATGAAAGGTGCTTGACGTATCCATGCACTATGAATTGCGGTTTCATGAAACACACCTCTCACAATAAAGAAAATACTACTGTATTCATTTAGTACATGAAAATATTTTTGTAGCTTTTGGTCAGAAGAGGATATTTTCCCGAGAACTGATTAAAGTTGGACAGACCAAGAATAGCACATTAACAGTTGCTGTTTACTCTGTTTTTCATTACAAGCTTGCAGTATTCTGAAAATTTGGATTTTCTTGTGGCATGGGTATTCATTTCTCCCTTTCCAAATTTTTTTAGTTGCAAAAAGAAGCAAGCTCTTAGTTTAGGAAAACACGTATGTTTGTGTGAAAAACAGAATTTAAAAATTTGCAGAAAAAAATACAGAACAACTTCATTATGTTTTCTGGATTAACAAAAGAGCTGCCAGTGTCTCAAAAAGCATATTGCACATCACTGAATCTTTTGTATAAAGATCAGGCATTTGGAGTCACCAGTATTGGAAGGTGTCACTTCCAATGACATTGAAATTTCAATGGTATTGAAATGAATCTTCTGTTTCCTTCCTCAACAACAGATCTTATGAATAAAATGAATCCAAGGATACATCTTGAAGTGTGTAAGGTTTGGTCAAAATTATCTGTGACATTCTCATAAAATATGAAAATGTGGTTGATGAAAATATAAGATAAAATTTTACTTGAAATCTGAACTTGAAAAACACATCAAGGATCTTACACAGAACACTTCTAAGATGATGTGATGCCAAACATATTAGCCAATGATATAATTTCAAATTATTTTAGAAAGATTGTGGGGAATCAGATTGAAATTCCGTGAAAACAAATGGGACATATTATACTTCAGAGGAGATGTCAATATAAAATGGAAACTTCTGAAACAACAATGCTGCAGGACAGACTTGGAGAAATACAGAGTAAAAATATATCACACCTCACAGAACTAAGGTCATAGCTGAAGTATGGCATTCTAATATTTTTTACAAGAAAGCTTTGGTTTAACTTCTTTTTTCTTTCCTTCAGAGGTGAACCGAATGATTTGAGAATACTGTGATTCTTTAAGGGCCTTGTTTAGACACAGTATTAAGAGTTGAATTGAAAAGAGAGAAAGAAAAAGAAAGGAGAGAAGGATGCCCACTCTTCTAATGATGATGAAAACCTACCTATAACAGTTAATGCAGAGAAAAGATAAAGAATCTCTTTCTAATTCAGAAATAAAAGAACAGGTTTTTTTCATGCATTTCTTCAGAGTTTTAAAGATACAAAAGTTCAAATACCCTCTTTTTACAGAGAAAAAAATATTTCTTCCCACCGTCAACCTTGTTTCCCAGCCTAATTGAAACATATTAACTCAGACCTTTAACACGATATAATATCACACTTATCTTAGCCTAAAATGCCAGTAATCATTTTTCTAACCCTAAAATTTAATATCCTGTAAGACATCCTCCTACAAATTCACAAGTAACTTTATAAGTTGTGCATTTCCTTAATAAATATCAATAAATTATAGTATTTTCTTTTGTATTCTGTAATGGATTAAACTTGTTGAGAAAAATAATAATGTAAAATACTTGTATATTCAATATACAGCAATATTCAGTGTTTAGACATATACATACTATGCATTCTTGAGGTACTGGATAAAACTAGGATGTGTTGGTGGTCAGGCTTCATGTTTTATGTCCTGTATAAGATTAACAAGACCTCATTCAGTTTACAACTGTTGGTCTACAGGCACCAAGCAGTTTCACAGTGAGCTAATAAGTCTCTTTAGTTTGAGCATTGTTATTTACTTTGACAAAGCAGGCACACAGTTGTATTTAGATTTTCTGATAGGTAAATAGAGTGTAACTTAGGAAAACGGATTATACCATATTAGTCAAGATACTGCTATCATTATTTTTGGAGAGGTTTTTTGTCCCAGTCAATTCCTTTTATGCCACTGTGGTAGGAGAAAAGGAGTAAAATTAATCTGCAAGACTCCCCTCAGTATGGAAAATTAAGAACAAAATAGACCACTGTTTCTTATATCTCCACAGTACTCTGCACAGGGAGATAATCAGGAAGCAATTTTTGGTAAGTATATTAAAACTTGGGCTCAGGTTAATGTCAGCTGGGGAGATGCCAGTCAGGTGGGGAGACATGAGTCAGCTGATACAAATTAATGCATGTTCCAGATTCTGAAGTGCTACAGCATACAGCTAATGAGCTGTAAAAGGAGGAATGGAGATAAGGGAAGGTAGCCAGGAGCATTAATTGCAAGCAATTTAAGTCTACCTTTGGAAAAAAGAATCATATCAGCTTTTGTTTGATAGACTTCCACATGAACAGCATATAATTGAAAAAGAGATCATGTTTCAAACTGATTGTATTCTGACTTCATTCTCATTCCCTGATTTTTAATGTTGATCTCAAGGGCTGGAATTTAGCCACTGGTCTAAAGTTTTAAAGTAAAGTAGCTTTGATTGACCTTATTGTTTGATGTGGGGATCACAGTTGTTTCAATATGACTACAGGAAGAGCTAGCTATCCACTTTATTATAGATGTGGTTTTCTTTGATAACATCAGTAGGAAATTTCTAAGCAACTTTTGCAATATATATGTTTTATACTGAAATATTTTCCAGAATATTTTGAACTTCTATGAAACAGAAGTCTAAAAGCCTTGCAATAGATATTCCTGTACTACTAAAATGAAAAAAAAATATCTTAGTATATTAATGTAGGTATTATTCTTATGGCTTTTATACCAATACCTAAATTTTAATATCACCAGAGTTGGGCATTGCTTATAGGAGTATGAGATTAGAATTAGTCTTTGTACATGAAATACGTTTTTAAGAAATTAATCTGCATTAGTTTAGTAAACATCTAATAATGGTAGATATGTGAAAAACACAGTGATATTAAAATACCAAGTAAATCTAACATCATTCTATGCTCCCTTGTGTCAAGTACACAGAAATATGGAACATGCGATCTCACAGGAATTCAAACACATTAATTACTAAATAAACAAGACAGAAAATAGGTCACAATAGCTTTACTTTTTCCTAAAAATCATACTTTCTTTTCTATATGCAGTTAGAAGTACCATTCTTGTTTATTACAATTCCTTGCCATGTGCTGTATATTATACATAATTCTGGCTTATTAAATTCCTGAAGCATGCAATACAATGAACTTAATAGATTTTATGCAAATCTTTATATAAAAAAAATAAGAGCAGATGGTCCTCAACACATCAGAACCTTTCCATATAGCAGTTTCATATTTTGTTTAAATTAAATAAAATATAAAGTTACCTTTGTGACACCTAACTTATTTTAATTTATTCTACTGCACTGTGTTACAGGTTTTCTTTCTTTTTATAGCATTAAAGTAAAATATTTGTGTTCATGTTCCTTAGATATTTAGTTGTTTACCATTTCTGAGTTGCACCGTGAACCTATACAGATATTTATTTATTCCTACTTTCCCACAAGAAGGAAATCTATTGCTATCAATAGAGCACATAATTCATCTCACAGAATTGCCTAAAGGAAAGAAGGCAAGCATTACACTGGGAATCTTAAACTAGTATCTTTTAAGCTCTGTTGCTCTACAACTCTGTGACATCTTTCCCTTACAACTCACTCATTTTGCGTTCTCCCTGACATCAGCCATGTCAGAAGATGAATGGTAGAGCAAATAAATCTAAAACAAGTTATGGAAACCAGACAAAACAAAAAACAGAGTTATCAGAAATAAAGGACTAAGAAAAAGAAGAGCCATATAACTTTGTTGTCTCCTGAGAGATTTAAATAACATATCTAATTATGGTCTCTCTCCTCTTGCTATGTAAAATTTGTGTCTTATGATCTTCTTCACCTACTCCAGCCCTTGTTTCAAAATCGTGTCTGATACACATCCATGTCTGTGAACTAGCCTTATAATTAACAGTGAACAAAGTAGTAAAAAGGGCTATCAAAGCTACTGGGAAAAAAAAGAAAAAGCAACAAAACAAACAGGCAAAAATCCCCCAAACCAACCAATTTTTTCAATATCTTGAAGAAAGATACTTATTATAGATAAATAAATAAATATTACAGATTTGGGGGTCTATTCACTTACGCTGTTGTATACTGCAACATTTACAAGAAAAAAATAAATACTTCCTTTCACTATATTTGCCAGTTTTAGAAGTGCCTATTTTTCATGAGACTCCCTATAGCCTTACTTTTCAGTGTCTCTGAAAAGAAACTATGTAATTTAGGGAAATAAAACACTGGACTGTATACCCTACTGGAAGTAGTTCAACAAGTGCAAGAGTTATACCAAACATAGTTAAAATTCAGTAACTTTCTTCTTTCCTTCTTCCTCTCCTTTTTTTTTTTTTATTTTTTTAATTTAATTCTTTAGAAGCCTTATCCAAGGATAGGACCATTCCAACATATATAATCACATAATAGGTGGGGAGAGGAGAAAGCCTCCAGACAGAGGAAGACCATGTTACCAGTCTTGCCATCTTGTTTCATTTTCTAGGACAACTGTGACAGAATTACTTGTGTGACTTTTCATGTTTTATTAGGAATTTATTACTGAAATGATACTACATACTCTGAAATAAAAGTTATATTTTTTTTATCCATTGAAGCATAATTCAAGAATACTTTTCCAGAATCTATATCTCAGCATTTGAAGTTTTCTGAGTCCTGCTAAAAAGTGAGAAAACTCATCACCAACAGAGTTAACCAGCACAAGCTACAGAATTTAATTTCCCTTGTTTTCAGGAAAAATAATTATTCTCTTATTTACTTAATATAAAGGAATAATTTGTAACAAGTTTGGGGAAATTAGTAATACCAAGAAGTAATCATGCTGTAAATTCTTATGAGACTATATCCTGTTTGATCTGTGTCCCAGTAGAGACACTACAGTCCTATTTCAAGGGTCACAGTTAATAGGAAAATACATTGTGGTCAACACAAAACTAACAGTTTTGGTTGCACTAGAATATCAGTGTACAAGATAGAGAAAAACACATTAACAAACAATCTGGCTCTTCAGCAGCAGGTTAATTTTACCCCTCAATTTAGGAAGAAGAGCCAAAAAAAAATCCCCCCAAAAAAACCACATGGCCTATCTGGATACTGAAAATCCTTATGACTTTTCTGCTCCTAAACTCCTGAAAGCTATCAAATTTTCTCCCAGCCTGGATGTCAGAAGTTGTCCTCTAAGGTGGCAGTAACAATATTTTTCCATCTATCTTTCTCATTCATTACAAATGCCAATTTTTTCCAGCTCTTCCTTAATGTCTCAGTTCAATTGATGTTTGTCCAAAGTGATATAAAATATTTCAGGAAAGTATCCAAAGCAATATTTATAATCTAGAAGCTCAATGGATACTTTGATGATTGGGGATAAGTCATACTTTTAATTAATTAGATCCCACAAACTTTAAACGCTGTGAAGAATAAGCAATGACACAGAATGAGGCTTTTTCTTTTCCCTGTCAGACCCACATAATTTTTAATGTCATAAATATATTTTGAGCTTTAACAACAAAAATGGTACATCTCTGAAGGTGGGGAGAAGTTTTTCTGAAGCTAATAGAAATAAAATGTGACATTCATAGAGACTAACAAGAGGAATAATCTTATTCTGCTTAAATGTATGTAAACACACCTCCTCAAAATTACCCCACACAAAAGATCAGAAATGTCAAATATGTTAATTGACTTAAGTGATAGTTAGACATAATCATAGCTGTACACACTGACTTGGCTCCAACATATTTTCTGTACTTGTCAGAAGAGGACAAATGCTTTCTAAAAGTGTCCTAGCTAAAATGAACAGGACCTCAAAAATAGGAAGAAAAACTGAAGAGTAATGATGATACCTGAAAAATAAAGCATTGAAACTGTAGGCAAATAAAGTATTACCTATCATTTACTTATTCATCTCTAAAGTGAAAGAGAAACAAATATTTACTAAAAGAAAATATTCATTCCATTAACAATATGATAAACAACTTGAGGAGAAGAAATAGTTATGTTGTTTCATTTTGAGGTGGTCTATTAAATACAAGTTTGAACAGCAAAGCAGAAAACAAGACCATTACAGAGTTTAAACATTTATAGCTACATGTAACATGATAAAGTAAACATTTCTGCAACAGATGCATCACATATACCTGAAGAAGGTTAATTATATGCAGTACAGAAATATTCATATTCAGAAGCTAACATTCTTCACTACTGAAGATGAAACAAAGTATCTACCTTTCGGACATGTTGATACAGTCTTCTTGACTTCGGCACAAGCAGAGAAACACTAACTGGGAATATTTCTGAAGATTCAAGCTCAATTTTTTTAAATTCTATAATAATGATTTTGTATTTTTTTCTTGAGGATCTGAACCACTTTCCTCAAACTTTAGTATTTAGCCAGGAGACAAATTTTATTACATTTCCTCACAGATTTGCTGTTCTTTTTTATTTTCCTTTTGCTACTGATTAGCATCAATTTTTCCATGTTTTAATATTTAAATATATTTCCTTAAGGAAGAAAGAATTTCCTGACCACGAGAAGCAGTGAATGAATTCCTTATTTTGCTTTAGTTTTGTGTGGTTTTTCTTTACTGATGGTCTTTATCTCAGCCTTTGAGTTTTCTCTTTTACTTTTCTGATTCTCTTCTCCATCCCAACCAGGATGAGAGTGGCCAAGTAATTCTGTGGAGCTTAGTTGACAGCTGGGATTAAGCCACAGCACAACTTCATGCAGTGTGCTTTGAAAATTTTCAGGAAAACTTATATTTCTTAAAGGACAGTCTGTATTTCCTTTAATTTCTTTAAATCCACACTTCAAGCAGTCTTTAAGTCATTCAACCAATAATACTCCTATTAATTAAAGGGAATAATTTTTTAATTATTCCCTTGCAGACAAGTGACCCTGAGAAAAAGTCAGGTAAATTCTGAGTATATTAATGACTATTAAATCCTCCTTCTGTTTTCCAAATTTTAAATTTTTTGTACAAATCCTTAGAAGTTTATGTTTTCCTTCTACTCATCAAGACAATACATGTATCCACTTAAGCTTTCAAATAAGGAAAGAATGCAACATTCTTAAAGTAATGGTGGGGACAAAGAGAGGAAATAGACAAACTCACCTGTCATTGGTCTGAAAACAATGAAACACACTTCTTCCAGTGCTTAGACTGTCCAAAGGTGTCACAAGAGCTCAGGATACAAATTAATTAGCCTAATTAGTTCTGCATCCCCTTGCCTCGATGTGGCTGAGCTACATTAAATGATTTCTCTATCAGCCTGCTCTTGGAATTAGTCATGTACTCTCTGTAATTGTTTTGCATTCTTACCATATATGTCCTCTGCCTTGATTTCATTCTAATGTGTTTTTAAATTATATGCAGCAGTTTGCATGTGCATGTGTTTGTTTAAGTAGATATGTACACAAGACACACATAAAGATGCACAATCCAAATATTTTGGTTTTAACAATATGCATAGTGCTAATTCTGTTTTATACCTCCAAGACTTTGAAAGTGATCAAATGTACCACAGAAATTGCCATGATAGAACAAATTCTTCATCTCTTGGCATGATCATGACTTTCAATTGTATTCAGCTCCCTCGTGGTTCTTGTGTTCCCCAGCTAAAATTTTTAAAATATTTTAGTTTATTAACTCCTTAAGAACATTAACTCTGAACATTTAAAGGTTCCTGGTCAAAAAAACAAACAAACAAACAAAACAAAAACCAAGCAAGCAAAATCAAAAAACGAGAAACGTACTTCTTATGAGTTATAGTCAAAGTCAAAGAATAACAGGGTATATTTTTCTGAAATCTCTTGTAATAATTTCATGTATCAAAGCATGAGATTCTAATGATGTGATATGGGTTACTGTTACTTATGGGGTCTTCCAGAATTACAAATGAAAATGAAATGTTGCAGCAACCCTCCATTCTACTTCGTCTTTCTGCAATGAACCTAAATCTACTCTTTCATTCTGTACATAGATGTAGCTGGAGCTAGTCTCTGTGAAGAGGATATAAGCGGCTGTACCCTGTCAGTCTCATAGCTTTTGTTTTCTCATCCATTAATGAACAGCAAAAGTTACTGCTTAAGTCCTGTTCTACCCTTGAAGATTTTAAAAGTACCATACTCAGTCATTCTGCAGTAGTGGCATGTTTCAGCTATCTGCATACATAAGTTTTGGAGACTTGCACAAAATAAATGAAGTTGCTAAAAAGAAGGTCTCTAAAGAGTCTCAACTTGGCTCTGTTAGGCATACGTGGACTGAAATAGTTCAAAGTTTTGTGATTTAGACAAATGTTTCAGTCAACCATTAGGAATTCAGTAAACAACACACACAACTCCTCATCTGCCAAAGTCTTGTTTCAGAAAGGTCTTCTCAAGAATTAATTAGTTGCACACCAATTATAACATTGCTGGTTATAATGTTACAGACTACAAAAGTGTATTTGCAGAAAGACGTCACACATACCTCCTGTCCACGTACTTTCTAGTAATACACACATTCATACTAGAAAAAGAATGCAGAAGAAATATCAAGTAAAATTTCAGTCTATGTAATTGAAATTTGTCATGGTTATCTGTAACTAAAGCAAAATAAACCCCAAATCACCCATTTTTCTAAAAAAAATCAGAGTACCTAAAATAGTAATGACACTAATAAATTCATCTCTGATGTTGAAATTGTAGGTGTTTGTGTGACAAATAAAAAAGGAAGAGATAATTGACACTAAAAAGAAAAGAGTCAGAAAACAAAAGAGTTGATTTACAATGCAGTTTTCCAAGGCCAAAATAGATTATCATAAGCAGAGAATAGATTGAAATAAAAATTAAACTAAAATCAGAGAGAAGTGAAAACAAATAAATGGCAAAGGAAACCAAAATAACAAAGGAACTACTGAAAGAGCTCAGTATATAAACAAGATGACATGCAAAAATGGAACGACAGACAATAGGTAGCAAACCCCATCTAATTATCAGACACATTATGAGGGAATTTAAAATATGAAAAGATTTCCTCTTGACACTTTTTAAATTAAAGCATTTCAATTGTTTGGTTGGTTGATTTTGTTTTGGCTTTGGTTTTGTTTCTGTTCTGTGAGTCAGGAGTCCAAGACAGTTAAAATCTTTGAAAAGGAACTACTTTGACTTTAAATGAGCATACCAAAGACAGCAAAAGTTTCCAATTTCCTAAACTGTATTTAATTACAACACAAAGAGAAAAACTGCTACAAATCAGCCTTTTAAACAGACTTGCTCAGATAAAATATAAAAGAGTTTTAAAAAAGTTTTCCACTCTGCCCACTGGTTCATCATAGAAAACAAACATTTCCCATGATTCCTCTTTTCTGCACTGATTACTAGGTCAAAGAAAACAAAATCAACCTTTCAATTATTATTTTTTCTATCACTTCTAAACTGTGGTTTTTGGTGTGGTGCTTGTTGTCTGTAACTTCCCCGTTCATATCAGGAATCTCAGTTGAGATACTGCAGGATCAGGGTACACTGAAATAAATCCAGTTGTACTCAGAGAAGGAGCATGCCCTTTATCCCTTCTTCCAGAAGATTGCCTCTGCTTTGTAATGCAGTTTCAAAGACAAGGTGACCAATCACGTGTTCTTAAACAGGAGATCAGTCACACAGAAGACACATGGTAAAGCAAGAACAAGTCAGTAAGTCTCCCGTCATACATTTCTATAAGCTATGGGAGTTACAGCACAACAAAAATCATAATAACAGCTTTAGCTTGTCAGGGAAGAACCCTCTGTGACTTAAGTAAACCCTACTGAAGGAGAAAAAAAATGCATACAGATAAACAAAACTTTTCTGCCTAGAATTGATAATAAATAAAACTCTCTCACTACTTACTAGGACTGGTTCTGTGCTTTGGGATGCACCATTCTGCTGTAATAATATTATAGTAGTCTTATAAATGCCACAATATGGACTCTATTAATAAAAGTATTCATGAATTTAGTCTCCATGCAATTTCTTGTAAGGTGTTGTTTCTAAGTAGAAGTCCTTTGCCACAATTTTTTTTTTCTGGTTTATCAAAGGATTCATACTATCTTAATTATGCTCGTAGCATTGTCACCTTATGATTTGTCCTAGCATATTTGCATCATCATTTTCTCTTTTTTTTTTTATACTTCATAGAGTAAAGTGCAATGATCACTATCAGGAGTAAAAACTCCTTAGGTGTTTTTTTTTTTTAAGAAAAAAGAGAAGCAATTAACAGTGAAACAACAAAACCAAAAATGACCGTCCAATAGAAACAAAATAGAAGAGTAAGCAAGACTCAGCCTTAAAAGCTTACAGGAAGACATTTTATTTCCTAGAGCTGATGGCACTTTTCAGAACTTTTGTAGTATTATAACATGCTTTACTCAATGAAAACAGTTAAATTTCAGCATAAATAGTACACGGTATTTTTTTTTTTTCCAAGTTATAGTCAGAAGCACAATTTTTTTCTCTCTGTCATAATCAGGTTTAACCTGAATAGGTTTAATTCCTAATGTAAAGATTTCCCTAGTCATTATAACCAAGTAGCCCTCTAGTACAAGGACACTTGGAATTGCTGGTTACATGTTTTGTATGGAATTTACAAGATCTCAAGATGAAGGTGTCTTTATCACCTTCCTGTGGTTTTGGTTTACTTGGTTCAGCTGTGACTAATTTTTCTAATTTACCAGATATTTTGCATTAATTTTTTTTTGCTTTCATTTTTCTTTGTGTGATACAGTCATTGTTTTATACAGATAGCTGTAATAAGCAGGGACCCTATGAGAATTCCATCTTTGTGATTAGAAAGTAATGATGAAGTGCAGAGAAATGCAGGCCTGTAACAAGAGATTTTGAGAACAGACAAGCAATGGGGTGCAGTGGAGAATATACATGGGAAGAGAGCAGTCATAGGATCAGCAATGAAAACCTTGTGGCACTAAACAACTCTTTAATGGTCAGCTGAAAAACTACAGACATGGATCTAGACAAAACTGATGTTAAAGGTAACAAAAATAACTAAAAAATTTTATATAATACGCATAAAAGGGATTTGGATACAACATGGACCTGCATATCAGGGAAGTAAGAGAAAGGTGCAAAAGCCTGTAAGAAAAAATATTAAAAATGATCCCACTCCCAAAAAAGGAAGTAAAAAACACCAACATGAACATCATATTCCTTCTGGAGAAGGATTCACAAATGCTGACAATTCACCCAGCAACTCCCAGCCACCCACCATCACAACTGAAGCAAGAAAACTCAGCATTCAGAGCAATAGGGGAATTAGAGAATAACACCAGAAAAAAAAAAAAAAGAGACAAACTTAGGAGTATGTATGTTATAATTTTAACTGCACTACTTCTATTTCCTTTTCTCTGGCAATATTTATTTTAAACTAACAATTTCTTGTGTTTACTTATATGTGATGTCTGCTTCCTCTTTGCCTGTGAACAATATTTGCAATATTTTGAATGCAACATTTTCAGCTATGCATTGTTGTTGGGATTCCTCAAAGAAGGGTCCTGTGTATGTAATATCTGTAATGTTGCAGAAAGTCAGATATAAATACAGGACCAATGCATAAGTCACCCAAGTTTGTTGCCACTTCAGAATTGTTTGATTGGCCAGGACAGCAATATACCAGTTCATCAAGTAATGCAAGTAGTAAATTATAGTGGACGTAGAGATTTGCAGATCTCTACTTGGCTGTCTGTTGTAAGGGGTTGTCAAGATATCATGAATATTAAAACTCATGACCTGAGATGCTTTTGAAACAAGAATAGCTGTTCCAGGAAAGAGACAATCTAGAATTCTGAAAGAATTCAGAGACATTTTGGAATGAAAAATGAAATTTAACTTTTTTCCTGATAAAGAGATACCAACAAGTGCAAAAGAGATGGTTTAAAAATAAAGATGAGGTTGCAAATACAGACTCTGAATTCCCAGATCAGGCATAAGCCTCAGGGTTTTCTAGTCCTGTGGCACAGCAATACAGAAGGCAAATGAGAAAAGAGATGGAAGCCCAGAAATCTGAGGTTTAGGAGCCAAAACTGGCAGGAACTGCAACTGTCTCTGTCTTGTGAGAAGTTCAGCATGAATAATGTATTTTCACTCTTCTCTCACCCTCCAAAATTATATAATAATTTTCTGAATGCAACCTGTGGCTCTCAAAAACTTCCAGCTAACTGTGCTATGTTGAAACCAGGAGTGGTAATGCAACGTATGCCCTACAGTACCACGGTGGCTTGGTGCTGACAGGACAGCAGGTGCCCAATGAAGCCACTCTATCACTCCACAGTCTCAAATGAACAGGGGAGATGATAATATGTGGATTGAGATAAGGACAAGAAGAGATGACTCACCAGTTACCATCATGGGAGGAAGACATTTAATTGAGGAAGTTAGTTTAATTTATTACCAGAGTCCATTGGTTTAATTTATTAACATTATCAAGTCAGAGTAGAATTATGAGAAGTAAAACCAAGCTTTAAAACACTTTAAAACCAAGATTTAAAACACTGGCCTCCACTCCTCCCTCACCACCAGACTTAACTTTATTCTCAATTCTCTACCTCCTTCCCCTGCCATCAGCACAGCAGGAAAGGGAATGGGCTTATGCTCAGCTCATCACATGCTGTCACTGCTTCTACTTTCTCCTCAGAGACAAGACTCCTCACGCTCTTGCCCTGCCTCAGTGTGCAGAATCTCCCACAGAGGCAATTCTCTGTGAACCTCTCCGACATGAGTCCTTCAGGATCCTACAGGATGCAGTTTTTCATGAACTGCTCAAGTCTTCCACAAGGTTCAGACCTTCAGGAACAGATTCACAAGTCCTACCAGAAAACCTGCTCCAGCATGAGCTCCTCCAGAGACTGCAGGTGGATGTCTGCTCCACCATGAACCTCCACGGCTTTCAGGGACAGGTGGTTTACCATGGTCTGCACCACGGGATGCAGGGCTTCCAGAAAACTCTGTTCCAGCAACTGTAGCATGTCCTCCCCTCCTTTGCTGACCTTGGTGTCTTGCAGGGCTGTTTCCCTCAGTCTCTCATGTATTCTTTTTCCTCTCGTCTCTGTTTTTTTCTGCATAATAATCTTTTTCTCCTCTTTAATATGTTGCCCCAGAGGTGCTACCACTGTTGCTGATCAGCTTGTCCTTAGCCAGCAGTGGGTCTGTCTTGAAGCCAGCTGGCATCAGCTCCATCACATAGGGGAAGCTTCCAGCAGATTATCACAGAAGCCACCTCTGTAGCCCACTGCTTCCAAAACCTTGTCATGTAAGCCCAATACAAAAATTAGCTTTCTTTTCACAAATGGAAGTTTTCCCCTGGCTATTAAGGAAGTTTTATTGCTGACAAATTATCTGAGTTTTATCAAGTATCCTTTTGCTCTTTTCATATTGATAATTCTGAATTAGTAATTGCCAGATATATTTGAAGGTGAATATAGGATGGTACACAAAGTTTTACTATCAAAATTATTTTAACACATCTGTTCTCTAGGAAAATCTCCTTACTTCTGATTGAGAGTATTTGTTAAAACCTGCACTAAGGAATGATTGTGACTGGTTTTGAAGGATGATACAGACTTTGATATACTATGGGATCAAGGGGAAAAATAGTGGTGAAATAAAATTGTTTTGTGGCCAGTGTGTTCTGCTAACAGTAATCAGCAGTCTTCTGAGGTTTGCCCTCAATTAAATATTTTAGCTACGTTATATATACCCTTTTTTCCAGATTTTACAGTATACATATAACCAGACTGTCCCAGAAGAATTATGAACAGATTAGCTCAGGGAGAAGACAGGGTTATACCAGCTACAAATGTCATACTAGACTGTCTAAACTAATTTTAAAAAAAACCCATACCCATGGAAATATTGAGGCAGGCCATTACATAAAACCAAACATTTTGTTTAGAATAAGAATTTTTATGAATTGAGATGGGAACAGCCTAGGAATTCCCAACATTTAACACAGAAAAACAAGAAGATTTTGTGACTAGCAGTTCATTTTTATCCTTAATATGGAGGCCAAAAACTTTAAATCAAAATGAGAAAAAGGTGAAAGAAAATAATTTGTTAAAGAATCACCCAATGGAATTTGAGATTACACTTTGAGCCCCACCTGAACAATTCTAAAGAGAAAGATAGACATTTTCATTGCATATCACACCCACAACACAGAGATCTTACTGCAGCTGTGTGGCACATGCACCGAATGCAAGCAGAAAGTGTTTTGCACTGCAGTGGCTGATGAGTGTTGGTAGCTATTGCCACACCATTGTCTATTGTACACAAGATTTCCACATGGTGAGATACATGATGCACTGTAATGAGAGACTCTCCTGTAGCTGATATATTATTTTGTTGCTGTATTTAAATGGTTTAAAAGCATTATTCAAATACTTTTTAAGAGAGGACAGGTTTTGGGGAATACATGCAACCAACACCAGCAGAAGAGGGCAGTTTCTGTCTTCTAACAGACATGGAGTTTTTGTCTTGGACGCTTGTGTGTAAGGGAAGAAAAAAGGTCTCCTTAAGCCTTTCTTCACATCTCCACAATGGCTGACTCTGGTGGGTCGACCTTGTCTGGATACCAGGTGCCCACCAAGCTCCTCCATCAGTCCCCCTTCCCTAGGCGACAAGGAAGAGAAAATAAGATGGAAAACAACTCCTAGGTTGAGACGGGGCAGTTTGATAAAGCAGAAACCAAATTTTGAATGCACACAAGCAAAGAGTACAAAGAGTAATTTCATTCTCTACTTCCCATCAGCAAGCAATTTTCGATCACTTCTCGGGAAGCAGGGCTTCATAACACAGTGGTTGCTCCAGAAAGGAAACATGGTAAATATTGAATTCTCCTCACACCTCCCCTTCCTCCTGCTTTCTTTAACTTTAATATCTGGGCTGAAATAATTTAGTATGGAATACCCCTCCGGTTATTTTTGTCAGCTGGCCTGGTTGTGTCCCTCCCAGGATCTTGCCCACCCCCAGCCCCTTGATGTGGGGAATGCTGAGAGACAGCTCTGATGCTGTGCCAGCGCTGCTCAGCTCTACCCAAAACTCTGGTGTGTTATCAACACCTTTCTAGCCACCAATGCAGAGCACAGCACTGAGGGCTGCTGTGGGGAAAGGAACTCCAGCTCAGCCAGACCCAATATATTGGCACCATCAGACCTCCTGTGTTTATCAACCATTGTTAAAAATAGAAAATAAAGGAAGAAGAAAGGAAAGGGGTGCAATGTGAGGATAGACCATACTTAACTTTAGGAATCACTTGAGGAAAACTCTGTCAGACACAACAAAATGAGAAATAGGTATTTGAATGTTAGGAGGCAATATAACAACGACACTAAAAAAACATCCATCTCTGCAGTAAATTATGATGCATTTGACTGAGAAAAAGGTAGGACAATTGTCTAGAAATTGTCATAGGTTAAATGGGATAAAAGTTTCAAGACCTATGTAGAACTAAAATTTATTATGATTATACTATTCATCAAATGATTGGTCACTATTTTCCATCACTTAATCAAGCATTTAATTATCAAACATATGATTACTTGGTGTCATTACATTTTGTTCCCCACACTATGTGTATTTTCAAAATTGAACCAGTAGTATAAGAATCACAAAATCACAAAATCACAGAGTATTCTGTGTTACAAGGGACCTAGAAGGTGCACCGAGTCCAGCTCTTGGTCCTGCACAGGATAGCCCAAGAATCACACCCCTGTGCCTCACAGCATTGTCCAATTGCTTCTTGAACTCTGTCATATTTAGGTCTTATACTACTTTTACATGACACAACTCCATTAAGAATTAAATTTCTTTATATGTAACCCAGGCTCAACATGATGTATGTTTGAAATTTCCAAACTTCTTCTTTCCGTAATAATTTTTATACTTTGCCTGCTGGTACTGATTCTGCCTTGGTTTTACATGCAGATCAAGATCATTACCTGTTTATTCTCATAAATCCTAACAGAAAAAAATAAAAAAAGTACTACACATTCATAACCTATTTGTGAAGCTTCTATAGTAAGGTACTTTCCTCAAATTTTATTGCAAAATCTGAACAATCACAAGATTCTTTACACTTTTTTTTCTGTCCCCAGTTTTGCAATGTCATCCTGTAGCTACGTATATGTATTTCTGATGTTTAATAAATATCATAGCTTTTTTTTTTTAGTTGCTGTAATTCCCCCACCCACCCTCCAAACCCAAATCTCAGTTTAAAATTAGTGTGACAACATCTGTCACAGAGTCATCTGTGAGCTCTCCCTGAGCCTTTTCATCCGCTTGTTTTCCCTTTTCCTTTCTTTCCACCACCATCTCTGGAGCTCTGGGGGGAGCACTTTGGGAAGTACCAGGCCACATAGCAGGAACATTGCCAGTGCTCCCTGTGCCATCACTGGATTCTCAGTCCCAATATCCCTTAAAGAGAGGGTGCAGCTTGTCGTAATGCTCCCAACTTGAGCTCCCACCTCTCACCTCTCCAGCAGGTGAGAAAGTCATAGAGCAAATCAGTAGGTGGTTTCTAAAATTGAGGTCATGGACATACAAGCAATTGATTTACACAGAGCCATGTGAGAAAAGGAGGTCAGCAATCCCCTAGGTAGTTAACACCATGACAAATAATATGCTCTTTCTCCTGTCACATTGGACCACAAGGAAAGGGGGTCAGGAGCCTTTCCTTGCTGTGCAGTGGGGACCTGCACCTCTCTTCTCCCAGACCCCAGGGGTCTTGAGCAGAGCAGGGACCCAGTAGCAGGTAGGCCAGCCCTGATGCCCTGACTTACCCCAGATCTGCACAGCAACCCCACTTGTGACTTGTCTCATCTCTACCAGAGACCCAGGGCCAGCATCAATAAAGTGTAATTCTGACATGGCAAGTGGAACAGAACCAGATCTCAATAGGCAGATAAATGAGTAAATTGCATACTGGCAAAGGTGGATATGTATTTGTATCAAAGGTTGCCTGTAGAGGGAGTGGTAAGGAAACACACACACACACACACAACACACACAGACACACACACCTAACAGTGCTGTAGCCTACCCAGTTCTTTTCTGAATGTAACATTTCAAACTTGTTTTATACACACAATATGAACAGATAAAAACAACAGAGAAAGCGGATATTTGCACACAATACTAAACAAGCCACACGTTCTAGACTTGCCTAACATCATGACAAATGCTAACAGATGGAAAAATTAAAGTTTAGAGGAAGGGCTAAGTGTTCCCTTGTAAAACTGCTGGATAAGTTGATATACTCACAAGTCCTTCAGCTGAAACATTTAAACATGTTTGCATAGTTTGAAATTCATTGGTCAACAGCTGCCTTACACTAGACTGTATTTCCAAAAGGATCTGAGCTCTGCCTTTTTAATTAAGGTGGCTGAAGTAGACTACCAAATATATTTTGAAAGGGGATTGACTCTTCCTCACACCAGTATATCTGCAATGTATAAATGTATGTAAAAGTACCTATTACTTTAGCTATCTGCTCATCATGCTAAAGAGAGATGAGGTGAAGTGAAAAAATGGTGCTGTGTATTTTTTCCCTCTAAACATCACTTTATTTCCAATTTATTTAATCCAATGAGACAATATAACAGGCCTTCTAACACGGGAATCAAATTCTAAGTTGGTGTTTCTAGCTAAAATAAAATGTATTTCTCAATTAAGATATTTATATGTTTTATTTTGCAGAACATATAGGATGATTCCTCATATAGATATTTGATAAGTAAGGACTCCACATACAAAAACTTTAATCAGATTTTATATACTTCTGATGGCTTTTGCTATATAAGAACTTGTAATAATGACATATGTTGTCATACTGCAGAGGAAGAATATCTCACTATTTTAATTCCAGGGTCATCTAACAAGTACTAGGGTTGTATCTAATGCCTTCAAAACTCTGCTAAATAGACTCTGAAGCAACTGCAAAGTTTTCTACCTGATATGCTTCTCACTTGTGAAAACAGCATTCCAATGACATAATTAAATATATAATATATTGTTCTTCTACATTTAAAGGGCATAAAAAATATTCTGTTTGGAGAAAAAAAAAAATAATTACCACAGGAATTAATAGCCAAAGATTCATGCTGACTGCATTATGGGACACTGGATGTTAAAGATTCAACCTGGGATGCCCTGGTCATTTTAACAAAACAAAACCTCCAATCTTTTCAGAGTTTATTATTGTGTTGTTGGTTTGCTTTTTTTTACAATAGACAGTGGGGATGTAATTTCTGATGTTCTGCTAAAAGTTGTTTGTATCTCAGATTATTGTAAGTAAACTATCTTCATTTTATAGAATCTCTCACAGCTGCCTTTTTTCAAATTGAAATCTCAGTGGGGCTTTGATTAAAATGAAAAAGAACCAAAATGAAATTTTATTAGGTGATACAGTGTACTTTTCTCCTCTTAAACCTCTTTATACTTTCTATGATGATCTTTTGAGTAGTTCTTTCATACTTGGAGGTAAAGATAAATTTTTTAAACAGTGTTGTTGACAAACAAAAGATAAAAGATTCTGCTTTACTAATTTATGGTATAGTTATATTATATATATAATATATAATATAATTATATATTATATTTATAATATAATAATAATATATATTTATTGCTGTGTAAACTACAGCAATATATTTTTATCCTATGTACTTTTCTGTTTATATTGTATTTTAATTGATTTTTTTTGAGCATTCTTTTTCAACAGTAGGGCAGTGGGTGTTGTTTGTGGGAGTGGTTTTGTTGTTGTTGCTTAGGGTTTTGTTGATTTTTTAAACACCATCTATAGAGCAGATATGCATTCTGACTTAAAGTATGTTCCAAGTTTCTAAAAGGTATCATACTTGTTATGCACGTCTATGCTAAAAGTTACTATACTTTTTATCTCACGGGGAAAACATTAAGTTTAACTCTGGATTTTGTGAAATTTATACATGTGATGGTGACCACTGCAGAAAAATCCCACAAAAATCAGTAAATGGTAATCGTAATGCCTCCTTAGCTGATTTAATCATTCATATAGTAATGTTAAGGAGCTTACAGTGTTGATTCAGAAGATTCTTGAGAATAACTAATTTGTTTATGAAAGTAGAATGTCTGAAAATTAGGTACTGACCCAGTTCTTCTAAGGAAATATTGTGTTCTGAGAATGTGACTTAACCAGCTACAGAAGTCTATTATGACATGCACTTTGCCCTCATCTTTTTGTCATCTAGATTAGTACAAAATCACAGAATATTTTCCACTGGAAGGGCTTTTGAAGGTTATCTATCCCAATCCCCTTGCAGTGAGCACAGGCATCTTCCACTGGACCAGATTGCTTGGAATACTATCCATCCTGACCTTAGCCACTCCCAGGGTTTTGGCATCTACCTCTACTTTGGGCAACCTGTTCCAGTGTTTCACCATCCTCACCATAAAGGATTTCTTCCTTGATTCTAGTCAGAATTCCCTCTCTTTTAGTTTAAAACCATTACTCTTCCTATCTCAACCAGACCTACAAAAATCTGTCCGCATCTTTCTTAGAAGCTCCCTGTAAGTGGGAAGGCTGCATTAATATCTCCCTGTACCCTTCTCCTCAGGCTGAATACCCCAGTTATCTCAGCCTGGCCTCATAGAGGGTTATTCTTATTTCATCTCTGATCATTTCTATGGCTCTGGGCCTGCTCTCCTGTGTTGAGAACCCTGGAGCTGGATGAACATATTGCAGGGTAAAGTCCAGCCTCTCATTCACCAGGAACTCCAAAACCTGCTCTCAATCCATTCATCTTGCAGCCTTTATTGATATCGAGCCTTGACCCAATTCAGGTGCAACACATTGCACTTGGCTTTGCTAAACTTCATGAAGTGAAGTGAAGTGAAGTGAAGTGGGCCTATAGGCCCACTCCTCAAGCTTGTCCAGGTCCCTTGGATTTCATCCCATCCCTTAGCTGTGTCAACTGCGCCACTTCATCTTGATGTCCAAAAATTTGCTGAGAGTGATCTTAATCCCACTGTCCATGTCATTGATGAAGATATTAAACAGTCATCACTCATCCCCTGAGGTAACCCCTGAGGGACGTCACTTGGCTCTGATCGCTGTCTGGATATCCAGCCAGCTCCTCATCCAGCAGTCCACTTAACAAATCCACAAGTCTCCAACTCAGAGAGAAGGATGTTGTGGGGGAATCATATCAAAGGCTTTACAAAGCTTTCTTCGTAGGTTTTTCTTCCCAGTAGCCTTGACTTGATTGTCCTTCACATGCTACAGTTTATTACAACCTTAGACCAGAAAGTAAACTAGTAAAATATTAAACAAATAATATGTGCTAAAAATTATGTAGACTCACATTCAGAAGGATATAATAATGTGTTATTAAGTAGTTGTCTCTCTGGTTATGACAAAATTGGAAGTATGATCTGTGACTGTGACAAAGATAGTCAATCTGACTATATAAAAAAACCAAGCATACCTAATTCCTTCATATGCTTAGGTTCTATGGCACATATATTTTATGTATGGACAAAAAATTCATTCTTCTTGATAGCTTTTCACTTAATGCATTTTATTTTTTTAGTTTTATTGTGACATACATTATTTGTAGCCATAAATATCTTGTTAAGCATTTTACTTAAAGTAATTTTTGCTGTCACTTAATCTTAATACCTTCTTCATGTTGACATGCTACATAAGGATAATTTGAGTTATATGGTTGTTAGCCCTTTCAGCACCCGATGTTGTAGAAAAACAACAAAAGTATTTAAATCTGTTATTGTACTTAATTTTAGCATCAATATTATCCCTCAGGTCAGTTGCTCTTCTTCTGTGATTTAATCAAATTGCAAGGAAGAACTGTAGAGTCCAGGGATTATTTTTGTTGAATGAACATGTTCAGATACAGTTCTGAAATCAATGAACTGGAAAGATGTCAGCTCATGCTGGGAACACAACTTAGCTGTATGGTAATAAATGCACCGAGAAGGTGTCAGGCAAACAAAGCCATAGCCTGAAGCAGCAAATGACAGTTCTTTGAATTAGTATCCCTGTCCTTGAGCATAAATTTGGATATGCTTCAAATCTTTCTGATATAATTCTTGATATTGCACTGTGAAGTTATCAGATTAATGCCTCTCTGGTTTTGCTGGATTAAGTGATAAGAAGTGCTATAAAATAAACAGAAGGGAGAAAAAAAGTTCACTCTATTTGGGTTTTTTTTCCCTTTGGAAACAAAAATGTTGCAAAAGTTATGGTATTCCATAGAAATGTCAGCACTGCAATCTGTCTGCAGAAGTCTGCATAATTGGGAGAACCTTCACTAAACACAATGTCGAAGCAGTACTAAGTAAAAGGTCATGTGTTATTATTCACTGTGTAGCGCAAGAGGGAAGAGCAATTAAGAAAGCCAGAGGGAAAGGCAAAAGCATCAGCACTGCTCCTAAAACTCTTAGCTAAATCTTGGAAGTGGCAGAGTGGGAGGATACCATATGCATTGGCCCCTATGGCTAGCATATTTAATTTCTGGATGAGATGAATCAAGGTAAAATCAAGAGTCACAATCTCAGCTGTCAGCAAATAAAACAATTAATTAATTAGAAACAAATATGAAAATAAAATTAGAGAATAATAGTAAGTTAGAAACAATCATTCAGCCTCCCCCTTCCAACATCCCACCAACGTCTCAAACAATCCCCAATATATTACTATTATAATAGTATATAGGAGAAAGCTTTTTTAAAAAAAATTGGGAGTGCATCTTGTCAGATTCACCAGCACTGATGTTTTCTGAATTCCTGGATTAGAGTTATTTTCAGGTTTTAATGCAATTTTAGGAGCTGGGGTACGCAGATTAATGGGTTTTGTTTATCCCTATGCTCACTTATACTGCATTCAGAGCAGGTAATTTTTCATCCTGGGTTAGAGCAATCCATTGCTAAAACCTTTTGTGAATGATGATGTATAAACTCATTTCCTTTTCTCCTTGTTAATCATTTTTAGCCAGGGGTACACATACGGGAACACCTGAAAGACATTTTTTTTAATGATTGTTAAGACATGAAGCTACCAGATAAATATAACTCTGATAACATAATCATTAGAAAGATTGGTTCAGTTTTGTGAGGATCACTTAGCCTGGAGTTTCAATAATGTGCTGTAATTGTTTCAGAGGTGGAGGACTATTACATACAAAATCTTGTTGTGGGCAAAAAGGAAACATTCTGGGTAAAACCAATGCTATATTTCTGGTATGACAGAAATCTTAACAACACAATTGATGAATTATTTTTAGCCCAAATGTAATTATTATAGGAATAAAAATCCTTACAGTCTAATCCTACCAGCCTCAGTACTAATACTATAGTTATATTATATAATACCTGCATATATATTATACATACATGCATATTCTCTTATATATCTCTTTCTCAGGTGCTATGCTCAACATTCCTTTGGGGCCCTTTCTCCTTGGTCGTTGGGTTGACAGCTTTAGCTTTCTTGTGGTTGTGCAGCAACTAACAAAAATGTGAAATTCCATATCAGGAAGGTAATGATGTTGGTGATTTCTTCTTCCTCATCCTAGGGTTCAATTTGGGTTACTGTTGTATGCTTTCTAACATACTTTTACAGGTTCCTGTTACATCTGAAGTTACTGAACAGAGTATGTGTTGCATATCTTACACTCTTGTTTTCTTACCCCAAGACTGGTGAGTTTCAGCTTTAGATCTGCTTTTTCTTAACCGATATATGTTGGGGTTTGTAGCCCTGAGATCTCCAATACATTGTTATTAGGGGATAAAAAAAAAAGGAAAAAAAAAAAAAAAAAGAAAAAAGAAAAAAAGCCTTAGAGCTAATAAAAATGAAAATAGAGCTCCAAAAGGGTCGACACAAGTTGAGACAAAAGAAGCATGACAAGTCTCAGTTTTGCCAAGTCAGTGCAAAGGCTGTGGGCTGCTACTAACACTGTTAATATCATATGTATCAGTTCACTTTGCACTTTGAATATTCTGAGTGGTCTATGGGGAGGATATAGCAATAACTGTCAATTCATCATGTGTACTTTCTGGTTTAGAACCAATTTTATAGCAAAACACTAGATTTTTAAATAGACTTTGCATGGCTTTTAAGCAGGCCATACAAGGATGAAAAGTTCTTATACTTTTCTAGTTGTCTGCCAGATTGGTCAGGGATCAGGCATATGTTATGACCAGAAGCAGAACACAAAATCATTGGTTTTCTATTCTAATGAAAGAAATTAAAAGGATGACAAGCATAGTCCAGCAGGTTTAGACTTTGAATGCAAAAATATGTAACATATAAGCTAATATGTGTAAGAACTTACTGTGCTCCTAAAAGTGTAAGTTAGTCTAAAAGTGTAATTGAAGCCTGTATAACTTTAATGAAAAAATTCCACAGTACATGGATTATTTTTCATTAGCTTGTATGTTAGTGTCTGTAGCTGCAATTACAGCATATTTGCTTTAATTGTTCATTAATATATTTTTTATGCTGCTGATAAATGATGCAAGTAAAAATAATGAATTCTTAAAAAATCATTATAGATCCTTACCTATAACTGAAACGTGAGAAACCTTTCCACTATCTTTTCATTAGTAATGTAGGTTGGTGACAAGACAGTTTAAGTTACAATGGTTTTAGTGTTACTTGCTGGTCCATGTTTTTGTTTGTTTCCTTGGGGTTTTGGTGGGAGGGGATTTTGTTGTTTGTTTTTTGGAGGTTTTTAAACTATTTTTTAACTTTTAAATTATAACACTTTTTAATATCCTGTTAAAATATTTAATTGAATAATAAAGTCCAAAACAACTTTTTGTGTAAGTATATTGCAGCAACATAACAACATTACATTTAGTTTTCTTTTTTCTTTTAATTTCAGAAAATCTTAATGAAATACTGCATAAAAAAAATAAATTCAGAATTAATCACAATGAACAAAAAGTTTATGTCTTCCCAGTGACTTGGTAAGTGACTTATCAAGAGATATGAAATGCAAGAGAGGCAGTTTTTATAGTTTTCAGTAAAATGGATTGTATTTATTAAGATTCCTCACTACTCCTTGTAGCAAGTTATTTATGTTGTGAGATCAACTACATACTTCAGTGAATCCTTTGTGCTGCAGTACTTTATTATTCATGTTGTTCAACACAATTCATTGGCTGATTTGTTTGGGTTTTTTGGTGGTCTGTTTACCCTTTGGTAATGTGAATATACACTCTTTGATTATCTAACCTTTAATGTATAAAACTCTTTCCAAAGAAATAAAATCCTATATTTAAGCTCAACGGTAACAGAAATGGTAAATATAAAGCTTAAATTAGGACCAAAGTATGATGACATGTATCATGCATAATAAACTACAGTATAACAACTAATTAAATTATATTTGCATTTTAATTGACAATGAATTAATGATTATTTTTCAGTAAAACAGGAGAGTAAATTCTACTACATAGAAGTAGTAGAATTTATACATATATATTATTCATTGAGACTATAACAAGTGACAGTCACTAAAAGTTATTTTTTGTTTTATTATCAGGTTTTAGTCATAAATACTTTCTTTAGGAAAAGACAGACTGGTACAAAATTTGGTGAACAGATTTCTAAAACCCCAACAAAATTTCATAAAAAAAAAAAGACAAAACCAAAAAAAACAAAATCAAACCACAGTTCCCCACCAGAAATGCAAAAATTCCGATAAAATTCTTAATCTTGATAAAAGGTCTATATGAATTTAACTTCCTGAAAGGCAAATATTTTAATAATCTGACATAATATTTTGGTACTAATATTAAATCATCTCCTGTTGGAACATATTGTCTTCCAGAAAGTAATATAATGATATAGCTTTAGGTCTTTTTGTCTCTGACTCCAAAATATTGGTAATCCACATTCCAAGCATCTGTAGCTTGAGACTAATATTTTAAAAAAGTCAGAATTACAGGATCACAGACAAGAAATACAAAAGAAAACAGAGTTACAATGTATATGTGGTTCGAAGTAAGGAATGAGTATGTCAGGAGTGATATTATGAGAGTGAGTAATGATAGGAGACAAGTGATCATATGGTTGGGTTGCACAGATTACCAGATATGATATATACTGATTTAATTATACTACCATAATTTACTTGTATATGAAGATACTTGGATGGCTACCAGAAGCAAATTGAATATCTACATGTTGTGCCCTTCACTACTCACACTGAGACTGCAAAAATCTGCCAAAGTCTGTCTGCTTTTCAAGAAGTTCGATGCAAGTCCATGTGCACCACTGATCATAAACAACAGACAACTTTATATTCATGCAACTGCTAAATTAGAACCTTTGGGTTTTAGCACAATTTCACCTTTCCCTTGAATCTCAGAAGTGCTGGTATTGAATTGGTCCCGGTTTGTAATGGTATGGATTAATAGTGCACGACTATACGTGATTACGAAACCGCTGCGAATTCATACCATACCTCATGTTATGTGTTACACTAACACTACCAATGAATAGAGAGTTATAACTTCATCTTCCTGCTTCTGCTGAAATTGAACGTCCTGAGGGCCTGGTGTATCAAAACAATAAAAAAAAAACCCCAAACTTAAAGGAGACCAGATCTATAAAAAATAAATTATCATGTTTCTAATACCTAATAGAACGTTCTGATAGCCTGGTTAATTTGTAAGGTTACATTTTGTGTTTCAAGCCTATATGAAGACCATAAAGTACTGTGTTTTTTCTTCCTTTTGGTTCAATTAGGACTTTGATGAAGTTTACTCTCCAATTTAGTTTTCATTAAAAATGTGACTTTAACAATAAAAAAAATGATCAAATAGAAATGGACTTCTGACATTACTGGAAAATTGTAGGAAAGGGAATTTTGCAAAGTCCTCTCATTTGCAATGATTGCTATTTTATCACAAATGCATTTACTCTATACCAGTATGTAAATCAGATAGAGAAACTTAATTCTTGCCATTCCCTTCAGAGAAAACCAAGAGCTGCAGATTGTCAGGATCATTAAGTGTATAATGAACTCTTCAAATACAAAAGAAGTGAGTCAGATTATTTTAATACATTAGTTAATGATGAATTCATATTAGCAATTGGTTAAAACCTTTCTTTTTAATTTATATAAAAAAGAAACCTTTAAGTGTTGCATTACATTCATACACAGTACTTCCCCTATATGGTGGGCTCCTTAAGAAAAAATACAGATATAAACAATAAACTGAATTTTATGTACAAAGTGGCAATTATATTATAAATATGAATCATGTAGTACATCAAGTGTTTGCTACCTGTGTACTCTGCTCAGTGATTTTACCTTTTGACATAAAAACTCCAACATATCAGTCATTGTCAGAATTGCTGACAATTTTTTCTGGTTTTATTAGAATTTATTCTTCTCCCTTCACCTCTCTTTTACTTGATCCCCATTCTATGTTAGTAATCCAAAATTCAGTAAAAGACAAAACTAGCCTTTAGAAGGAAGTTTGGGATGCTTGTTTTTCTCACAGCTTTACAAAGCCAAAAACAGGAACTTTCTATCACTAGAATACTTTCCAAAACGACATGAAGCATTTGCTGTTATAGATCTGATGTCATAATAAAATCTTCCTCTGAATCCTGTTCAGTTATAATCACAATATAAGACGAAAGCTAGACATCTGTTTCATATATGATATTAGTGCTACATAAGCCTCTTCACAGCAGTAAGCAATCTGTCTCAGCTAGGTCATTTAGTGAAAAAAATTTAAAATGGCAAGAGAACAGTAAAATATTGCTATAACATTTGTGACATAGGGAGTAGGGATATTTATATATATGTGTCTACACTTTATTTGAAATTCTTGTTTTGTTATGCAGAGATAAAAATACTAGAGAACATTTTAAGTTTTTCTTGTCTGTTTTTCTTTCTTGGTTTTGCATTTTGTTTGTTCATTTTTTTGCTTTGTTTTGTTTTCTTGTGTTTATTTTATAGAATGAACATTGTATAGCTAAGTGGTGAAGAACGAATCAAGGACCGAAGGAAGACTCTAAGAACCTTACGAGAAATTTTTTGGAGATTCCACATTACAGTACATTGAATATTGAATCTACCTATACAAATACTAATGAAAAACTCACATAATGTCAGGAGGTCTAGTTGATTTTGATATTGGGGTATATACATTATTTACTGGAAACATTTTTTACTTTATTTGAAGTCAGATATCATGAAAGAACAAGGACAGAAATGTTCAGATTAAGACTATGATATTATTTTAGAAAACACTTTAATTGAAAATACTATTATATAAAATCATAGTAACCTTCCAGTTGCAAAAATTTTGTCTCATTGAATGAGAATATCTTAGATGAGTCAGTGTTATGCAATTTTTTTCTTTTTTTTTCTTTTTCTGAGTCACATTAATAGTTCAGTATTTTTTGCTCTTTCTCATATAATGAATATTAATTGACAGCAATTTAATTAAATTACATTAAGAATTTTAATTTGACACAGAATACATGTTGTCAAGTCATTCCTATGGTCCTGTAATTTTACAGAGTTACTATAAATTATACCTGAACAACTGTGCATTTTCTGTGGCAAATTTTGGAAAAGGGTAAGTTTTGGGTGGGGGTGGTAACTTCTTAAAAGTTGCTTACAATTAACTGTAGTAAAAGCACTGCTGTTAAAAATTACTTTGGTAATTTTTTTTTATATAGGTGTTGACCTATAAGCAGTTTCAATAGACAAAGCTTTGATTCCAAACCAAGAGAAGCAATGCAATTATCTCTAGAGGAAACTGCAGGCTGGAAGTTCACTGCACATTTTCTCTTGTTTTTGTATCTACAGACCTGCACAGACAATATTCTTAATTCTAAAAAACCTTCATAGTCATTATTTTGTAGCACAGATAGCCACTGTGTTTGTATATAAAGCAGAAAAGCACAGGATACTCAGAGCAGAGCTGAGAATTCTGTCAAATCCCCTCCTTAAAATGTGAAAATGTACATATTATGACTTCATTTATGTTGGTAAAATATCTTATTATAGGAAACATGTAAGTATAATGAATCATAAACCTTTAAAATTATGATACTTGAAGAACTGCTGGAGGCAAAGAAAGAAGTCTTGCTACTGGTACATCATTTCCAGACGGTTTCTAATTAATGACTATCAGTTCTTGTAAAAAGATCCAAAGAAAAAATAATGATTCCAAGTAGCAAAAGGAAAAAATACTCATGAATTCTTGAAGTAAAATGCTATGGAAAAGACTAAGAGATTTTATTCATATAGTGAATATTGTATTGTATTATATTATAATCTTTTCACTGATGTTTTGGGACCTTTCTGTCAATTATAATAGTATAAAAATTAAGTCACTGTATGCTGTAGCCAAAAGGGATTTAATGCCCATAAATTTCAGATGGTTTTGCCACCTACTTACTGCACAGAATTCAGGCTATCCCAAGCAGTCGCTAGCAGAAGGTTAAACTACAATTCACAGGCTGTTATATGTAAAACACATAAAATTAGAATTATCTCTAGAGGGAAGCTAGCTTATTAAGTGACTTTTTATTCTTTTTTCATTTCTTTTACTTTTTTGCACACTTCAGCAATACAAATCTTGGCAGCTCCATGCCATTCCAAGTATAGATTGTTCAAAGAGTATCATTCTTAAAAATACAGTAAGATTAGTTTGACAGTACCTGGGTAAATGATCTTCTGAGAATTTATTTCCCTGATTATTCCTTTTTTGTTTTAAGGACATACAAAATCTAAATATATGCAGATGAAAAAGCATTCAGAAATTAATAGAATATGAAAGGGTTCAGAATATTTCCATGCCTTTGCCCACGGTGGAAATCTTAGGTATCTAAGTCACTCCTACACTTAAGAACATTCTTTAAATGTACAGTAGGATACAATAAAAGTTTTGTCTTAAACAAACAACAAACAAAACAAACAAAAAAAATAAATGTACTCAACAAAGAAAAGGAAGAAAGGAGATGTGTGTCTATTATTTTCCTCTTTAATATGAGATTTGAAATACTCAAGACTACTGTTTGAGGAAATTAGATTGCATGAACATTTATTGAGGAAAGAAATAAAAACAAGTATATTTTCAATATTCTTAGATTAGAGAAGGATATCAGAATAAAACCCATCTTGAAAAGTAAATATTTTTGTATTTAAAATTAAATTGCCATTCAAGAATTATCTGGCAGCACTGAGCTCAGATACTCTTACTGGAAAACATTATTACTGTGTAATGAAGAGAGAAGATGATGAAGAAAAACTGTACTTATGAACTCTTAATGTTTACTAAGCAGAATGAAAGTCTTAGGTAGAGCTGAGACACCAGATTCCCTAAATACAATTACAGACCCCCTTTCAGAATTGTCTTTGATCTCACTATGCAATGTCTTAATTTACCTTCTAGCTCTCAGGAAAGAAGTTGGTCTGATGAAGACAGCCAAGACTGGACAGCTCTTTCTCTAATTTGTGACTAACCTAGAATCCAGGAAGTAGGCATTTTTCATTTAAATCTTCAGAGATTTTTGATCTAACAGACAAGAATAGGGCTTAGGAAACCTTAGTTTTTCAGTGAGTTACAGATTGGTTTTTTTTCAAACAGAACTAAACAAGGAATTAGAATGGTGCTTCTTTTTCTTACTTTGGTTGGTTGGGTTTGGGTTTGTTTGGTTTGATTTGGTTTTTTTAATCTCATAATTAGTTTAATAATTGAAAAAGGAAATTTTAGATAAGTTTTTTTCTGGAAAAAAACATTGTGAGTAGATGTTAACACTGGGAGGAAGGATGCTAAGTATCCATACATACAGAGGTACATATGAATTAATTTTTAATTCATTACCTACTAAATGCAATGATTTTGTGGAATGGAGATTTGAATTGCTTCATTTTAAGACAGAAATTAAAAGATGCCTGTTTGAGGATCCTAACTACTAAGAACATAAATATCAGCTGCTTCTTTTTCTCACAATTTTGTTTTGCTAGGAAACAGCCTTCTGCAGTTCTTTGAAAGAGCAGTTACAGGAGAGGCTTCCAAATCCTTGACAGAGTTACTTGAGACTCAGAGAAAATCTCCATCAGACAAGCTGATGCAGCTTTATACATACAGTTTTTCTCTCACCTACTTTGAGTGGCTCACTGCTCAACCTAAGGATTTTTAGACCTGCCATTTTAAATCATCTGATTCTTCCCAGAGACTCTGGACAACTCAAGGAACTTCACTCTCAGGAGAGTTATACCATTAAATAAAACAAAGCTTATAAACATTTTTTGTTTGTACTTATCTTAAATGTATGCATGTAGGGAAAATTGCTAACTTAATAGGATTTGAAATAGAAGATGCCTATCTTCACCTCTCTGACTCTCTTTTTATATAGCCACACTTATCATTTCTATGATTATTCAATTATTGAAATTAGCTCTGATGCTGTAGTAGGTGTAGGTACAGACAACTGTTGGGCTCATTTCTTGTTTCTAATTCCTATTCTGACTGACTACTTTTTATCATTTGATAAAGGCAATGTCATACTACTTGATTTGCAACCATTATTTCTATTAGTATATTTAGCTTTTTTTTTTTTAATTGAAGTTAATTATATAAATACCAAGCCCTTTAATTGACTTTTGGTTACTAGTAAGATAAAGAAAAAATATATAATTTCTTGTATGTTTCATACATTTTATATATATATATAATTCTTTTTCTTTTGTCCTCACACATCAGTCTTTGATGTGTCGAGTGACTAAATTAAAATACCATCGGAGATTAGTATTTTACTCATATTCAAATTAAAATTAACAGAACAGTTTCTTGTGGGAGTTCAACAAAAAGAATTAAGTTATCTTAAGAAAGAAAAATAGGACCATTGTGTCTATTTCCATCATTTTTGTAATCTAAAAGCTTACTTAAAATTGTTAAGAGTGAGTATTAATAAATCCTAGACTATATTGTCCCCTTAGGGCCATACTCAAGAATTAGATAATAAACAAAAGGGAAGTAGGTAGGTAAGCTCCTCTGTCACAATCCACAAAAGATTGATTCCTACATACTTGCCTGGGTTTTTTTCTAATTTTTCTGAGAACCTTATTTTACTGAAATAGTCCATTGAAACTTTTTAACCATGAAAAGATATGTCTAACAGGTGAAAAATGGAGGGCAGTTAAGATGTAATTTCCTTTTTCCTCCTCTCCTCCTTATTCAATTACTTCTCATTTCTGGTGATTCATGTATCTGGGTTGTCCTCACTAAATATGTTATATTGAACTACTTTCTGTAAGCTCTATATATTTATGTGTGTGTGTGTGTGTGTGTGTCTAGCATTTAATAAGGCTTTCACAGAGTGAGTGAGCTTGCTGTAATAATTTTTGGGGAGACTGCTATGAGATATAAGGCAACTAACACCTAATCTCTCACGGCAGGTTAGGTATTATTTGGTCATTCTTTTTGGGCATAATGTCACAACCATTTGTTTCAATTGCAGTGTCTGCTTGCACGCCACAGCCGCACACTCCCGTCACCACATTGGCCATGTCACTTCAAGTCCTCATGTTGGAGTAGATTAATGATCCCACTACACAGCTGTGACTGAGCAGAAACTGGGATGGGTGCAAGAACAAAACCATCAGGTATGTAAGGTAGCAGTGTTACTGGGGAGGGGGTAAAGGGAAATCTTGCGAATATTAAGCTGTATTCTCGGCTAGTTCTGTAAATTGTGCTTTTCCTTAGTTAGTCTGCAGTTCCTTTGGGATGATATCTTTGCTATTTTTGGCTATATGGGGACTACTAATTGTAACTGCCTGCAAAGATTCGCAATGGTTTCATTCCTTTTAAAGTAAATCACTTGGGGGAATACTTTCAGGAATTTGGAGCTGTGTTTATCTACCTTCTTCAAACAGACAATTCAGGAAAAACATGATGAAGCAGAGTTAGTATCAGATTTTAAAGGGGACTGAGGAAAAATGTGGACATGGTGTCAATGAAAGTTAGAAATTAGTGTGTGATTTCTTCTTAGATAATTTTTAGGGCATATTTTTGGGTTATGAATTCTGTTAACTCTGTATGGAACAAAAGAAATAACTGAGTGCAGAGAAATGTGAGGGGGTTTGGGTACAATCCAGGAATGTAAAACTTCCATTTGAGTCAAGTCATAGAGAAAGTCTCGTACTATCAAATTACTAATCCTCCTTTCATCTAGTCATTGTTTTCTACTTATAAAGAAGTATTAATCCAAGTGAAGAGATCCCATTTACTTGGGAAGTAAATTGAGAACTAAGGTGGACCAGGTAGACTCACAGGTGTAAAATAGTTCTCTCCCTACAATAAAGAGTGGTTATAATTTATTTTTTTCAAAACTGCTGAAGAATTATTTTAAAAATTCCATCTCCTAATGTGGATGGGCAGTATCCATATGATTTAGAGCTTTTTCTTTTTATTATTTAATAAAAGAAAAATGTTCCATAATCTAAATTTTAGAAATTACAACTCCAGGAAGAAAAGAATAAAATTACTTCTTTCTTTGTTTGTTTTGTGCTGTTTATTGAGCTGAAGGGCTGTGTTTCATCTTCTAAATCATCTGCCATTTGCCACTGTCAGAGGATGAGGCTTATTATCAATAACATGCAGCTAAGTCAGTATTCAGTTCAAAAGTAGAGGGAAAAAACAAATCTGTTTATATTTGTCTTTAAAGTTTTAAGCTCAAGTTCTAAACAGATTTTATTTTTCACATTTTTCATTTGTGCAACCAATGGATTTAATGGCATAAAAGCCCTCAGACTGGAGTTTGGCTAGGGTACTGAAACAAGCATTTTATAACTTCTCATAATTAGCATTTCCACTACAATCTCTTTATATATTTGGGTGTTCAGTGTTATTTCCTGGCACATTTCATATCTTTAATATGTTTCTCCAGGGTTTTCATCAAAGAAAATGTTTTGATTATTTTTTTCTAGATGAATATGCTGTGTCTTTAGTGGATGCTTGCATGAGAGCTTGTGATACTTCACCCTCATAATTGATCTGGTGTTTGCAAACCATAGAAAGTGCCTCAAAGGAAAATATTATAGAGAAACAGTCTTGAACACTGTCTTAATTTGTCTGTTTATGATGAGGTTTTGAACATCTGTTTTCCTTTCAGCTGGTCTTTACAAATATTTTGAAGTTTCTCAACAGCCCTGTTGATCACAGTATGCTGGAGCCAACAAATGGGAAATGAGCACAAAGCAGGAGAGAGAGAGAATATAAATGGGAAACACGGTGACATGAAAGGTGATTGTAGAAGAAAAATGAGAGGAAAATAAGAGAGTGTAGAGATCCATTTTTCCAATACCTCTGTTTTAATGATCCTCAATAAACTTTTTACATAATAAGAATGTAAAATGATGGGAAAAATACCAAGAGTTTATTATATGTCTGGTACAATTTGATCTGCCTCACAGACAGACCATCCAGATGTCATGAAAAATAAAAGAAGTCTTGCAGAAATGGATTAAGTTATATTACTTTGCTTTGTAATGTCTTGAAGTTTTCTGATACGTCTCTTCTTCCAATGATTTTTCATTCTAAGTATCTGTGTATGTTCAAGTCCAGAAGTTCCTGTGTGTATTGCAACAGTTACTCCCACAAAATAATTTTGTCTTTTTATTGATTATAAGTAGAAAAAAAAGATATTAGTAATGAAAGGTTCATAATGGCCTTCCAATATAAAAGAACATTTAATATGTATTTTTCAGGCAGAGTGATAATTGGAAGTACACACTTCATGCAAGCAGATCAGTGATATTTAAGTGAAATTGTAAACCAAAGGGAAATATGTTTGCATACACAACTAAATGTAAAAGTTAAGTCTGCACATTTAGATTTTGCTTTTGTTATATGCTGGTTTTCAGGCAGAATTTTCATTTTTCAACTTTGTAGCTAAACAAGGCATAGGTGCATCTGCTAAGCGATGCTAGAGGGGATCAGTAACTAGGAAACAGGTATATGTGCAGATTTGTATAATAGTTTCCATGGAAAGGTATATATGGTTCATCTGTGGTTCAACTTAGAAGACCAAGCAGGAGATAATGGAAGTGAGTTATTGATAAATCTGAGCAATTGGTGGATAAAATGGTATGGAAAATACGGGAAAGACATCAATATCTGTTTTCTCCCAGATCACAGACTATCTTATGATGCTGCTTTTCAAAGCTATAAATTTTAGAGATGTCTTTGTAAGTAGGAAATATAATTTCTTCCTGATTCAGGGAAAAGAAAAATCAGGCAGTCTTAGCAGGTGAAACATGATCTGAAATTCTTAGTAAAAAACCTGACATTTATATGAGATGAATGTGTTTCCTAAAATACAAAGTAACCATTTCTTCCCTTTAACTAAGATTGTATATTTAAATATTACCTGTACTGTGATATTCTTTTTCCTCTGTTTTGTCATTGTTCATGTGCTAAATATGCTAATAGACTTCTGTAACAAAAGCTCCATCAATGCAATAATTCCTGAACTGGAAAAAAGTGAAATTAATTTTTTCCCTTTCAAATTTGCTAATGAAAAATGCTCATAATGGTAAAGTGAGATCTATACAATTCTCTAACGGAAATAGCAAACTGTATTAAACCAATTTCATTTTCATTGCCACACACTACTGCTGCCTTTCCAGAATGTTTATTACTAATATTTTTTTTCATATAATCCGAGTTTGAGAGAAAAAACAGGGATTTTTTCTGTAAACTTGTGATGAAAATATTTACTTAAGGGATAGAATTGGTGTTCCTTTGGACAGATACTCTACTGTTTTAAACTACAACTGTGAATAAGCATTTGATAAGTAATGCAAAATGGTACCATGTCTACAATTTGCTTTGCAGTCTTAAAAGTGCAGTGCCATCTCCTAACATATAAAAAGATTAAATAGGAAGAGAAAAATCAGCTATACAATAAAGATTTGTAAATTATCAGGCAAAAAGAAAATTTTGTATTTTAATAGGCAGTAGAATGGATTTTATACTAGTACAACTTAGATAGTTCACTGGGAGCATATATTAGTCACATACATAATGTTCTAGAACAGTGATAATATTTTCTCTCTGCCTCATAAACGATACTTCTTCACAAAAGCAAAACCTGAATTCTTCCTTGAAAAGAACTTTTGAGACAAGTCACAATCCTAATGAATGTTTAAAGCACAAAACACTGTACTGTATTACCATGTTTGATGATATTTTATCACATTTTATTAGGTAGTTTTACCCCCAAGGATAAAGGGAAGGCGCTCTGGTAGCAAATAATATAGCATATTGATGCTCTCTTGGAAGAAAATTTTGAAATGTGGACTTAGAGGTAATGGGGAAAGGAAAGCTAAGCATTTTTTATAATACAAATTATATATTAAAAGTTATCTATTTCTGAAGAAAACAGATTCCCTCAGAAAGACTGTAGTTTTGGTAAAAAGCAGATAATGTAGGTTGGCTACCCTCAGTCTGTACTCATGACCTGGTACAATGGTAACTACACTGTGAAAATGTCTTCAAGACGACCAGGCTTCTTGTGGAAGAGTCTGGCTGACCCTGCAAGGATTAGCAGAAGCAAGGCATCTGTCTCTCACCCTCTGCTATCCAAATCCTTTTCACAAGACATATAAAACTATGAGGAAAGAAAACACATATTCTCCATCAAAAATAGAAATCATAAATAGCAATCATGGACTCTTTCAATTAATAGTCCATTTGGACAATTCGGTGATAATATATTTAGAAAGACAAATGAAACTCCAACAGCTTCCATGTATAATGTCAACTGACACTATATGCAATCTCCTTAGGAAAAAAAAACAAACTAAATTTCTCTGATACTTCCAGCAGCATCAAGTAGGCGTGTGAAAACACATTTTCCAGATGCAGAGTTCCTGTGAGTGTTTCATCATTAATTCCAGGCAAAATTAATCAGATCAGTTTGAATAGTTTGCACCAATATTTTGAGCACTTGGATGAACTGCCCTGTCATCAGGATAGCAGGGATGCTAGCTTCCTTGTCATGCTGCTCATGTGCAATGAAGAAAGACAACAAAAAGAAAACCAAGATGATATATTTAGATATCACTAAACTGAAGGCCTAACATATGCCAAATCTAGAAGTATATGAAAAAAAGTCTCTGCAGAACTCTGGCCCACAGCTAAACCTTGTCATTTGTCTGGTTCTATGAAAAACCTCTTTGTTTACAGTAAGAAATGAGTTGTTGACAATAACATATACATCAGTCACAAAAATAAAACAGAAAAATTGAGTTATATTGGTTAGGACGTTCTACTTTATTACTCTTTTAACAGCAGTTCATTTAACGTCTCTGTCTCCATTTCCCACCTGGAAATTAAAGATTGCATCAATATTCTCTGAACTTCTGAAATGTCTGTGTAAAAAAGGCCCTTAAATCATAGGATCAGAGATTAATTTAGTTTGGAAAATACCTTTAAGATCTTCAAGTCAAACTGTTACCCCACCTCTGCCATGTCCCTAAGTGTCATGTCTACATATCTATTAAATACCTCCAGGAATGGTAACTGCTCCATTTCTCCTAATAGCCAGTTCCAATGCCTGGCGACCCTTCCAATGAAGACATTTTTCCCAATATCTGACCTAAACCTCCTCTAGTGCAAAGTGAGGTCATTTCCTCTTGTCCTATTGCTTGTTACTTGGGAGAAAAGATCAATTCCCACATTGTTACCACCTCTTTTCAGGTAGTTGTAGAGAGTGATAAGGTCTCACCTGACACTCCTTTTCTCCAGGCTAAACAACCCAAAGTCCCTCAGCTTCTCCTCATGAGATTTGTGCTCCAGACCCTTCATGAGCTCTGTGTCCCTTCTCTGGACAGGCTCCAGCACCTCAATGTCCTTCTTGCTGCAAGGGACCCAGAGCTGGACACAGGACATGAGGTGCAGCCTCACCAGTACAGAGTACAAGGGGACAATCACTGCCCTGGTACTGCTGACACAGGCCAGGATTTCATTGGCCTTGTTGGCTACCTGGGTACACACTGACTCATGTTCAGCTGGCTGTTAACAAGCACCTTTAGGTCCCTTTCTACTGGACAGCTTTCCAGCTACTCTTTCTCAAGCTTTTAGCATTGCATGGTGACGTTGTTACACAAGTGAGAATTACTGTGCCTAGGCAAAGCAAGGCATGTTTTTCTCTTAGGACCAAAGGCAGAGTAGAACTCTGAAGCTAATTTTTTTCATCTTTGTTTTGTTTTCACAGTGTGTTATTGAACTTCTCTCACCACCATGTACATGCACCCCAGGGGACATGTAAGGAAATATGAAATGTTTGATAATGATCTGTATATCTTTGGAAAGACTGTGAGCCCATTACAATTCTGATGACTCCCTTGAAAACGTTATCTACATTGTTTCTCTTTGGAGGAGCACATAAGCAACTGCCTATATTATCTGTCTGTGAGAAACCATATCTCTCTCCTCTGCCTTATCCAGGCTGACATTCTTATCCTTCACAACGTAAAGGGTACAATGTGATAACAGGATGCGAGGTGATGAAATGTACTCTGCTTCTGGGAAGGGCTTTCTGCCAGCATGGCTAAGGCATGATGTGATTCATCAAGCAATAATTTGAGTGTGGATTGTATTAGGAATGATTTCTTAAGTGATAAATTGGGCTGAATAAATGGCTGTCTCCTATGAAATCCCTTCCCATCGTTCTGAATAGAGTAGAACATTCTGAAATGCTTTGATTTAATCAAAAATTTATTTTCTTAGGTAGCAGCCACTAAGAATGCACATTTTCATGGAAAGATCAT
The DNA here is from genome assembly GCF_971803275.1 of Cyanistes caeruleus. Lineage (NCBI taxonomy): Eukaryota > Metazoa > Chordata > Aves > Passeriformes > Paridae > Cyanistes > Cyanistes caeruleus. The sequence goes on along the minus strand of NC_141701.1, from coordinate 79,582,876 downwards.
TGTTTGTTTTCTCTACTGTTCTGTACTTAAAATTTATTATTTAGATCATATTTATACTGATATGTTATCAATTTTTTTGATGATGAAATATAATGGGTTGAGGCATTTGGACAAACTACCGAGATACCAAAAGAGAGAATTTAAAAACATGCCAATTTTTTCTTTTTCTTTTTTTTTTTAAGAAACAAAATCCAGCTCTCTTTTATAGCTTGTTAAATTCCCAGGAGCCTGGCAGGTTTCACGAAGAAACCTGAAGTTGTTGTAGAGGTCACTAGTGAAGTTTAAAGTTTAAATTTTACTTGGCTAGTCGTGCTCAGTACAAAAGAAACCTGGAATGTTGAAATATTATTAAAATGCATTCATTTCTATATGTGAGCATCTAATAATGGAAAGGATTGTCAATTTTGTTTCTTTATTTTTTGTTGATTTAAATCCTTATTCAATTTTTCATTCTATTATTTTCCTTCATAACAAAACTGACTTACATATCATTATGTACATCAACAGTTCTGATTAATTAGTCTGTACAAGTACCTACTTTCCAACAGGTACCTACTTTTCAACAAAGGAAAGATAAAAGGCCATAGAAACAACAAGCAAAACCACAAAACAGCCTCTAGATTTATCAACATACTGATACTTTCACTGACGTGCCTTCAACCCTTTAAGTAGGAATGGGCTTGGGAGACATAAATATTTTATTTGTCACATTTTGCATTACATGCTTTCATAAAGTACTGAAGTGAAGAGTAGAGTCTTCTACTCTGACACGGATGGTAGTGACATTCTTTTCTGCACTTTGGAACTACAGTATGGTACCCCTCTGTCCTGGGGTGACCGTATGGCCCTGTATCCCCAATGGTCTGTTCTGCCTTACTGCCTGACACCGAGTTCTGTGCCTTTACGATTGGGCCCGAGAGCGAAGCCGGGGAGATGTGGTGTGCTGTTTGCCTGCAGAAGCTGCACTGCAGCCGGGACACCAGGCTCTAGCCCCAGAGAGACTGAGAGAGCTGAGCCAAGACACAGACAAGCAAAAGACTCTCTCTACTACAGAAGGACTTTCTGAATTTACCACCTCTTCTGAACAATAAGAGATTTCATTGTTTAATATTCTTTTTTTCATGTTTGTGAGCACTTTGCTTGTTAAAGAAACAATTTTTTTCCACTTTTCTCCACAGAAATTTTCTCCCAAAGCAGTTGGATGAGGGGCTGCTGAATTCTGCCCTTTAGGAAAACATCTGTTTGGGATGTTCCCTTCCAAATTTGTCCAGACCAGGACAAATAATTTTGGCACCCCACGTGGGGCACTTGAAAGTGGAAAAAGCCTGTACAGATTGCATTTTGGTTTCACTTACTTGTGAAACCTGTAAGTTTCCCCACACAATCCCCACTTGTGTGGGGATTAAGCACTCAGTGTCCACCACGTTGCTTGAGTTTACAATGTCTCTCTGGTCCTTAGGCCTGTTTGGGGTGTTAATGCTTTTCTGGTCCTAGCCTTATTTTCCTATCCACAGATAGCTCTAGTATTGTTCCTATCATGTAGCTTTTACCGTAGAGGGCAAGGATTCAAGTTGCTATTGTGCTGAGCTCAGTGATATTGGTTTCTGGGGAGTTTACAAAGGTAGTGGGGAAAGGATGGAGATTATCAGCTGGGGATGGGGTTCGTTCCAAACGTGTATGGTGTGTTGTTTCTCCATCCTAATCTCCCCAACTGGCTGGGGGAGGGGCTGCTGAATTGTGACCATTTGGGAAACGTCCCTTTGGGAAGTTCCCTTCCAAATTTATCCCAAACCAGGACAACCTCAAGGCACATTTAGCCAAATTTAGAAATGTGTTGTATTACTTACAATGAAGAGGACATTATTGCAAAAAATATTTTAGATTTATATTTAGCATTATTTCCCTCATTCTCATTTTGTATTACAGTGCATATATTTAATATACAATATATATATTACATACTTAATTGGAGAAGAGGAAAGCAAATGATATTATATAACCTAAAAACCAATGGACAGGGATAATAATAGCAATTGTCCCTCCCCTGAAAAACTAATATATACCGAGTATCTTAGATTTCTTTGCAGAATTATTTTCAGTCTGCTACAGATTAACTTGATAACCCCTGGTTCTTTACACCAGTTACCTTTATACCAGAAGAATTGCTTCCACAGGCCTAGTTTATTCCACCTCTACATTTTTGCTTAAAGTATCTTCCTTGGTAAATTAACATAACAGAAATCTTCACATGACATTAAAGAAGTTTGGAAAGTACTTTTCTATTGTCAGCTTCAGAAATAAAAGGTAAGCATAGAAGAATGAATCTCATTTTATTTACTAAGGCCATTTACGATTGACTATAAGTTATTTGTGTGAATCCATAGTAACATCTGTGCACTCTCATTCAGAGTGGCCTTTATTTTCTTTATAAAGCACACTGATCTAGTTATACAGCTCACATATGGTAAGTAGGTAGGTAAGAAAATACATGACACTCAACAATAGCATGGAAAAATAGCTACAACAGAATGAATTTCTATGTAATTTAGCAAGGAAAAGGATTTTAGCTTAACATTAAGAAGCTTTAAAAGCAGGAATGTTTTCATTGGAAAAATATTTTGAATACTTTTTACTGAAATTGTCTCCAACTTTTGCAAAAATATAAACTACCAATTTTCCGAATACCAATATTTTATGTCAACCAAGCTGATGTGTCAGAAATATTGTTTTAATAGTCTGATTATGCATTTTGATTATGACATTCTCAAAATTATTTTTTTTCCTACAATCGTCTAAAAAGTGAGTAATTTCAATTGACACATATTCTTTTTAGGACCATCAAGGTCTGCCTTATTCCTACAGTACACAGTATACTTTTGTTGTGTGGCACTTAAGTGTTGCATAGATAGCACCCAATTTAGTGTTACTACTAGCACCATGGTGTGGCAAGAAGACATTTTTTACCTGAGTGTTGTCTAACTAGCATCTATTATGTGAAACGACTTTGGTATGTCCTGAAAAATGGCAATTAACAGCTAAATCTTTGAATCTCTTAAGATGTCATTTATTGGTCAGAGCTATGAGACTACAGCATCTGGTTTTTTTTCTATTTTAAGCACTGATACCCCAGAAAATACAGCAGTATCTTGTATTTTCTCTGCAAACCCTAAGTATTCTTCCAGGGCACACTAATCAATGGATCTGTGGTAGTTGTTTGGTGTTTGAGTCATTGTACCTGGGTAATGTGCCTGATTTTTCTATGAATTTCCTTGGACTGATGAAGATCACTGTGTCTAAAACTGGAAAGGTCTCCAGTGGCATCACTCTACTCTGAGGCAGTGGTCGGTGTCAGAACCAAGGGGATGGCCTGAAGTTGTGTCAGGGGAGGTTTAGGTTGGATATCATAGGAAGGTTTTTCATCTGGAGGGTGTTTGGGCACTGGAACAGCTCCCCAGGGAAAGGGTCAGAGCACCAGCCTGAGCGAGCTCAAGAAGCTTTAGGACAATGTTCCCAGGAAGATGGTGTGATTCTTGGAGTATCCAGTGCAGGGCCAGGAGCTGGACTTCAATAATCCTTGTTGGGGCTTTCCAATTGAGCACATTCTATGATCCTAGGAGGTTTTTTTGCATTTATTATCAATATCTTAAAAATTTATTTTCACTAAAATATAATCAAGATCCAAGTTAATTCTCTTTCTTTCTTTCTTTCTTTCTGGACTGATTGGGTCATTTACATGAGAGAAATGTAGGTTTTAAAACTAAAAGTGAACTATTTGTATATTTGTGATATTACATTCTAATTTGAATTTCTTAAAGCCTAAAACACCACTTTGCATTCAATAGCATGCAGCACTTCTGCAGACTCAGTTACAAAAAATAACTGCAGTGTGAATTGGTAATGGGACATTCAATCAGCCTAAACCAAATTCTTGCTACACAGAATATATTATAAGGTAGAAAAGAATTCCAAAGTCTAATTTCAGCTATAGCTTTTTTTCTTCAAACATGTTTTAAACTATTCTTATTGCAACAGTTTATGTACTGGGTTGTGTAGTTGATAAAGATAACTGGAACTGCCTAACACTTTTACAGAATTTATTAATTCAGAGGGGAAAAACAAACTAAATTTGGCTTCTTGATTTAAGAGGTCACTTGAAGCTAATCATATCAATGTTTGAGGTCTATTTATTTAGTACTAATGATACTCTGTAGATTAGCAATTATTGGAAGACATATTTTGCAGGTTACTGAGCAAGACTGTTTTTTATATGAAAATAACAACATGTAGATTCATTATTCGCTAGAAATTGTTCTATAAAATTCTGCAATATAGCAGTACTTTAACTGAGGCAAGATACTATTTAATTACTCAGATGTCTCTTAAACATGCAGGAAAACTTTGCCTATTCCTATTTACTTCGTATAACATTTATGCATTGATATTTCAGCTGAAAAATCAGGCACACCATTCTCAGTTAAATTTTTTAATCTAAAATGGCTACGAGTATTCAGCTTTGAGACCTCATAGAGAAAAGCATTCATCTATTGCACTGTGAAGTTATTTTCACAGTAAGCAACCAAGTAATGATGGTATGTGAGTAACCTAATATACATAGCAATTTCAATTTAAAATTTGGGTTGTTGTTTTTTTTTTTATTCACTGTATGTTGCAGTTTCCTTTATTTTCTCTTATCTCTATAAATTTAGAACATGCTAGTAGCATCTTTCAAGATAAAAAGATGTGGTTGAACAGTTTGGTGTTTGCATTAATAACAGCTAGCTAAGTGGTTATTCTCTTTCTCTGAGTATGAAAGGTCTGTTCCATTTTCTGACTGGGGAGATGTGACCCTGTGACTATGTCTAAACAGAACAGACTTTAATACAGCAAATTATCACCATTCTACCGCATTTGACTTTCCTTTTATTGCAAATATATGAATCTCTCACCTGCCTCTGTAGAGGACTGTATAGAATATATGTTGTATGTCAGAGCACATGACTTGCTTACCCCAACAAATATTTTTCATACCATTATTTTTAAAATAAAAATAGATCAATATAATCATTCTTGATATTTAAATGTATTTTTTGAGAGAAAAGTGCTCTTCTGTGAGTTCTGAAAGCATAAATAAGATAAAATACTGAAAATATAAATGTGTGCTAAGGGATTAATTTTTTTTTTTTAATTATATACAGTCGGAGATATGATGCAAAATAAAGGAAACAGGAGGTTTTCCAGCATTATATTAATGAAAAGTTACACTGTTTACACTGGAAAATGAGCTAGAAATAAAGGAATTACACATGGGAAAAAAAAAATAACAACAAAACTATCAAGGTTTGATCTGTGTGAATGACATGGTTCTTTATAGTTTTCTTCGAATTTGCAGAGTTTTGCAAATCTAAAAATCCACCAGTGCTGAGTGGAAATTCTTAAGTCTCCAAACTAATATGTTTATTCAGTAATAAATTGTACTCTAAGTTGAAAAGCAAACATTAGACACCTTTAAGGAAGTTTTTGTACTGTTCTAATTTTTCTGTTTGCTTGTGTCAGCTTGCATTCCATTGCTTTAAACATGAGGGTGACCTCTCTTCCTTCAGAAAATGATTCTTATTTGTGTGTTTCTGTTATTGTGTGCTAATCTCCCTCAGTTTTATAAGACCTACACAGTCACACATTGGCACAGTACAAAGCTGGCAGTTTCAGGGGCTGATTTGTGCTCCTATTGCTCTTCCTTTCATTTTTCATCTACCCATCTGGCGGGAGCACTTAACATCTTCCCTCTCTTGGCATTAGGAGCAACCTACATGCCTCTCCTCTGTGCAGTGGGGAAAGAGGTGCAAGGGAGGAACTGTCAGGACACTGCAGAAATTCAGATGTACAGCCAGTCTCTAGGAGGACAATACCAGCCACTGATCTGTCCTCTCATCAGTAACAACATGTTGTCTTTTCCAAGCTATGAGCAGCTAGTAAGTAAACAGGTATTCCTCTTTTAGGGAAAAGGCAGCAGGCCAGATGGTAATGGATCTCCAGGGTGTCATTTGAGCAGTGTAAAGACTAATCTGGGCCCTGTTAATCAGTTTGATTCTTCCTTGTTATCTGAATGCATTCATCTACTGCAGAACAGTTTAACACCTAGATAGCCTGATTTGTGTGTTCTGTGGAATGTTAATACAAGGGACTGTTTAGGCTGCACAGTTAGGAACTCAGGATTCAAAGCAACTCAAATCGAACCCTTAATTCAGTTTAGCACAAGTACCTTCATTTATTGAAGAAGCTGTAGGATGCAGGGGGACTAGGACAAGAAGATGACACATGAATGGTGTCTTTAAGAAATGACTCATGTTTGTTTCTGCTACAGAGGAAGTAGTGCAGACACTCAGTTAAAAAAATACAATTACTGTTTATGAATGGACTGAATGACTGGTGTTGAGAAATGGCATCATTCAAACTTAATTTCTTGTTTCTGTTCAGTATATTAGCTATCCACTGAAAGTGATTTTATGTAGAAAATTTGATTGTGTCACTTAAAAACTGTCCCACAGTTTATCAGTTTCTAAGATATTTAACTGAATGTAGATAATGTTAACACAGACATTGCTAGCTTTGAAAGCTTTGTTTTGCAGGCTGTAATAGTCTCTTGGTATGGAAACCAAATTAAATATTTCTCTATTACTATTAACTGATCTTTGCACTTTGAATTTTTTGAGTGATTGCCTTCCAACACAAAAAGGTTTTATGAGGGTAAGGACCATTTTCTTGTAAAGAGCTTAAATCCAGAATATGGAGGAGAGAAAGTTGGAGCAAATTTTGTATTCATATTTCAAACTATGACTCTAAGTTTCTTCACATCCATGTATAAGACTGTATCAAAATCGATTCTGTCATATGAAATGAAGAAAAGTGTTAATGTGAGTATTAGATAAAGATCTCAGTATATGTATAGGTCGTGTGTAATGGAAATGAAAATCAATAATCTTGTAAGTCACTTTTCAAAGTTTTTCTTGTGTATGTAATCAAAAACAGGTATTATCTCCTACTCAAGATTTAATAATTTTGTAAGGCTTGATATAGAAGACCTACTTGTTTTGTATTTTTTCGTATTTTTCTTTTAGCAAGATCATTAATTGTTAATTTCTATTCAGGAATAAATCTTTCTTATTTTATTACAATACTTATAATAAAAAAATTGATATTATTGGCAGGTATGGAATAGTCACATAATTTACTCAGATTTATGTTGAGATCCAAGTTAGATGAAGAAAATATTTAATAGGATCTTTCTCATGCTTCTCTAATTATGCCCAAGTTATCAAGAACTTTTATGTTCGACGGCCAACAGAAAACTGACTCTTCAATAACTTTCTCTCAGGGCACAGTTGGAAATGTTTCATGCTCACAAGTTTACAATGAAATTCTGGCTATTGTGGATGATTTAGAAGTACCCTGACAAGTCCAAAGATAAAAATACGATGAAACAGCAGCATGAAATATAAACTAGACCAAGCCTCAAATATTACTTCCATTATTTCTTGAGCCAGAATTCGAGCCTTTATGAAGTTAATGTGTATCTTGAGTGGATAAGTACTCTCACAAAAAATGTTACATTATAATACATATCCTGTGCTATGTTTCAGTAAGATGAGTTCTCACTAAACTGCTTTTCTCACAGCCTGGAAAGGTAAAGATGAAATCACTTCATATTACTGATTTGAAAACTAGGACATCTGCATCTTGCTGCTAGACATTAAAAACAAAGTAGCTATTCGCTCAAGTTCCTACTAGTGTTAGTTTTATCTGGGTTAAATATCTTCACTAAGACCTAACCAGCAAGCTTACATTAAAAATTTTCATTGTCTACCAAATATTCAAATGCTCAGTTATTTCAGGAAGATCTCTCCAGTCAAAAAAAAACCCCAAAAACAAACAGAAAAACAAAAACCACCAAAAACAAATACCAACCACTTCCCCCCTCCAAAAATTTTACCTCCAGAAAAAGATATTTTTGCCAATGTGTATCAGAGATAGTAGTCAGCAGTCCAGCTGAAGAAACAAATTAATGACTTTCTCTCCTTTTCCATCCTGTTCAATATATAATAGAAGAGTAGAGGAGAGTATATTAATGATGTTTCTAAATCATTTCACTAGCCTGACATTATTTTAGGCTTTTTGTGAACATGGCAAGATATCACTGCATTGACTTACAACTGTGCACAAAAAATTACTCAGATATAGGGGTCAAAATTACTGGTGTGGTAAAAGTCTCAAGTGAAAACTTAAATTCTTATACATGAGAAGTGATATACCTCCAGAGGAAAAAAATCTCAAAATGCATGGAAAATGGAACAGAACAACTGGGGTTTTTTTATCTATGAAAAAAGTAACACGCAGATTTCTCCCAAGTCTTTTGTCTCAGATCACTTCTATTATATACCCAGGGTCATTTATCATGGTAGTCAAGGACTCTGAAAACATATAATGTAATTTTAGACAAAATTACCATTGCAGTCAGATGTTTTTGATTGGGCTTTTCTAATTGTAAAATGACTTATAAAACAATGGAGAAGGAAATGTAAGAAAAAGAAACAAACAAAAAACTTTTTTTTGAAAGCCAAAAATGGCAGGTCTTCCAAAGTGTAGAGTATTTCACTGAATAAAAAATCTCACAGCAGCAAGAGTGTTTTCTGTAAGACAACATTAAATGGAGACTTTTTACAAGTCTCCAAGTTTTTACAAGCTTCTGTTCATAAAGTGTATGATTGTGAAACATTTTTAATCACTCCACTTATTTTACTTTTTACTTACAAATAATTACATGAACAGTGATTAAATCCTTCTAGAACTTTTTGCTTGGCATCATCTTTTTATAAAAACTATCAGCATAAGAAAGTCATGATAGGCTGAAATTCATTGAAGTTAACTTAAAATCAAACAATATACCTTGAAAATGTCAAGGAGAGATCTGTGGGGTTTTCTTTAATCTGCAAGAGCCAGAAATGGTATAACACTTTTCAGAACACTTTTGATTTCTTGGCAGAAGACATTAGACATTTACTCATGGGTTTACTGACCTCTTGATCTTGAGCAGAAATTCTTGACTAGTTATTTGCAATCTTCAAAGATTGTGTTTCGGTGCTCTAATTCCCTTTGGAAACAGTGTCAGGTAACTACTGTACTTGAGCATGTTTCATCCCCATCTGGTTATACACAGCTATTTTGAGATGAACTTTCTACAGTATGCATTACACAGAATAAATGTGTCCTCTATGTGCCAAGTATTTACCAATGATTTAGAGAAAATACCGAGGTTTTTATCCACTGCAATACTTAAGGGTTCCCTATCTAAACATGAGTAAGAGCTGGATACTCATTTACATCTGAGTACAGCTAGAAAGGAAATTTAAGAGGTATCTTTGTGGCATGCTTCCAACACAGACTCTGCACATTCATGTAAAGATGCTTTACCCAAAAAATTCACAGCTGAGGACTAGCTACACATGAAATACAGGGAGGATAGAACTGCAAATGAGTTCAGTGGCTACTTGGAGAGGTCACAAATAGATTAAAATATTTCCAAACTTGCAGAAAAATGGGCAAGCAAAAGGTAAAGTTGGTGATGTTAGAAGAGCATATGGTGCGGATCAATGTGATGGAGCAACAACCAGGAAAAAAAAAGTGATTTTAAAAAGCTTTTGCAATTAGATGGAAAAATGGATAATAGTCTCTTACTCACAAGTTAAAGATTTAAATTGGAAAAAAAATCAAAAAACCTACAGCAACATCACAAATAAACTAGAAAATGCTGTGTTTCCTAAAAAATGTTTTCTGAATTGCTTCCTGTTACAATCCATTGCAGAACATATTTTTTTATATATTCTTTGTGGTTAATTTAAAAGAATTGTTATCTTTCTTATAAATGCATATGTGTGCATTTTATTTGAAAAACTCCTTTAATAATTTAGCTTTGCTTATGCTGCCTTTTATTTTTTTCAAGGTCTTCTCCTTTACAAATACTCTTATCTAATCCAAAGGGAAGTTTTTCTTGCTCACAGGATTTCACTCCCCACCTGAAAACTACAAAAATAATTCAGTGAAAATATTTTATTATTATTTACCCACCCCCCACCCCTGCCCCCCCAGATATAAGGAACAGAGAAATGCAGATAGTAAAAAAAAAAAACTCAGTTTAGCGATCTGGCTAAATTATGATTCGTTAGACTTGAATTCTCTTAGTCACATTCAGAACAGAATATTTATTGCACTGTCACAATGCTATTAGTAAACTCCTTTTCAGTGATAAACAGTAAATATTTCTATTGAAGGCAGTTCCACAAACTTCTTTATAATCAGAACATAAGCTTGCCTTGGAAAGGATTGCCTCCATGATGTGAAACTGGTATAATTTGGTTGAAATTGAGAAACCTTATTTAGAAGGAATTTTCCTCTTGCTTTTCTTTTCTCTGTTACTCTTGCAAGAGATAGTAGCTGTTATGCTAGTGATTATGACAGGCAATTATAAAAATGAAAGCAGAATTAAGAGGCAAAGGCTTTAATGTTCTGTTTGAGCTAGTCTTTGTAGAAAATGAGAGATGAGTGCTGCAGAGATGGGGTAAATGAAGACTGCTTGACAGTGTGACCAAAATTTGAACATCATTGCTCAAGGGTGTTATGCCAGAGCCTTATTATTTTATTCACAAGAAATCATGGAGAAGAATGGAGAGGGATAGCAATCCCTGTTTCTGTTATTGCTGGTAGAATGGACATACAAAGTACTAATGTTAGAAAGAATCACCTCTGCTCATGACTGACCATGAGTAGAGAGGCTTATCCTTAGGGAAAACAAGATTAGAAGCCTTGTGGGTTTCCGGGGATACAATCTGGGCAAAGTATGCATCTGTAAATAATCATGGGTAAGGTTATTTTGTTCCCCCAAGTGACTGGCTACATTGCTTATGTTAAGGTGTATCTCAGGTCTCAACCATTCTTCAAAAACACCCACATTAACTCATTAACTGAGTCTGTGGATAATGAGTCTTAATGAATCTGTGGATATGTCTTCATGGGTCACAAGCAAATATTTTAGCAGATAACTTCTGGCTTTTCAGCTAGTAAACTTAAAAAATGTGCTTTATGATGCTGTAGCAATTTCTCACAATTCAGAAATAACCCACTTTGACCATCACAGCAAGGCACCATAGCTGTAACATGCTTTCCAAGTGCCATGCACCAGTTCTACGTATTCCATTTGTGCTCAGATGTCATATACCTAGGATACATTTTGAAAAACATCCAGAAGTGTATATAATAAAACAGATAATGGAAATATTTTTTTTTTTAATTTATAGCATCTGACAAAATAGTTATTGCTTGGGTTTTTTTAAACAAAATTGCTTTTTAAAAAGTTTAATTTATGAGGGAAAGGGAAAGAATTAGACCTCATATCTGATTGAGGCAAAAACAAATAGTCTTTGTTTGCTTGCATGAAATAATTTGTCTTTCCTTAAAACTGTAACTTCTACTTTTTTCCAACTTTCTGATCTATTCATTAGGTCTATTAGAAAAAAAACAAAAGTAGTTTTATTTGTTCAAAGATGTGAAAAATTTCTTTCTTTTAATTTCTTCCAAAATTACCTAAGCATCATTGGAACTTTTTCATAATAGTAGGCAAACACGCCTAATTCATTAAGATTCATTAAGAGCTCTAAAACAGCTTTTCAGTAGAAGTTGCTAAAGTAGAATTTTTGTAAACCACTGCTAACTCAGTGGGTTACTGCCATATTATGTTTTGTTAAAATATTTCATATTAACTTAATTACAAAGTGCTTGATTATTTAATGCAATCGTGACCCACCTTCTCCAGAAGAGTTTACAGAGATTCACTCAGTAGTGGTCTCCTGCACTGAGCCATTAGTAAAAGAACCCGCTGTTTTAAATTTCCTGCTGCCTAACATTTTTTTTCTTTGTCACTTTAAATTAATTCCAAAATTCAACTGAAAAGTATTTTGTTCTTAACCAGGACCTCTGAACACAAGGGGACTAAAATGTAAATGTTTTTTTTAGTTAAACAATGTGGATGCATCTCATCTGTCTCAAAGAGGAGAAACATTAATGAATATTTCAGCCAAGGTAGTGTCTAAGTGGAAATGGGCCCATAGATAATTTTGGAGAAAAATATTTCAGGTAGGTGCATTGTATGTTGGCATTCAACACTGGATAAATATGAAAAATTTTGAGCAAAATAGTGTGGGAATTGTCTGAACATATATTGCCTGTTACATAGAAAATACCTAACAATTTCTGAGATTTCATCATAAAAATGCAATTAATTTAATTAAAGGACCTTGAGGAAAAATATCTGTATGTTACCTGGAAAATCATTACCATAAAAGTAAAACAAAAAACAACAGTTTGTAAATGTTTTTAACTTCAGGTGTGGGGAAAGGAGTCAGACTACTGAGAATAGAACTTCCAGGGCTTTTAAAGGGGAAACATGGCCTGAAACCAAGAGCAGCCTAATCACATGGAACAGAAATGGAACAAGAGAGTTGAAAGTATGTATGTGATGAGCCAAGAGGAAGTGTGGAGTTATTTTTCCAGAACTGTGGAAACTTAGATGTAAGGTAAAAAGAAATACAAAATGAGTGAGAAGACTTTGCTCTTTTCACCGGTTGAGATGGGGAAGGGCTGTGATTTAAAAAAATGTAGAGGAAAAAGCCAGAATAGGAAGGAAATCATGAGGCAAACATTGAGATTGATACAATGGAAGGTACTATCTTTATGCTGACATCAGAAAAACTAACTTGCCAACAAAGACATTTAATACCTTTTGGAGAGCACAAGGATTTATAACACTTAGGAAGATAGAAATCAGACTTTGCAATTCTCTAAATGTAAAATGTCACTAGAATATTTAATTATTAGAACCTGACATGCATAAGTTCCCTCAATGTTCAGGTAATTTCCTCTCTTAACTGCTTTGATCCTTTACCTTTTCTCCTTTACAACTAACGTTCCATAAGACAGTTGGGCAATGAGATCAATATTACCAATGTCACTGTGACACTTGATTAAGTAAAGCCTTTCCTAGCTTTTCATGACAAAATTTGGGATCCTTATTGCCAGAACTTAATTAACTCCCATTTTTCTAATTTGATTACCTTTGCAACTTCAACTTGCATCTTAATTGTAAGCAGTGGTCAGAAGCTAAATACAGCCTACATTGTCAGAACCACTGAGATTTGTGTAGTTTAGTCTTCTTATTTCCACAAGGATTATGGGCTACGCATTTTTTTATTTTTCCTTTTCCTTTTACATGTGGAACACATTGTGTGATGCAAAATCCGATTTCTATTAAGGCTTGAAGGCTAAACAGGTTAGATTGTGACACTGAAATTCTAGCCTGTTATTTTTCTGCTATAATTTTGAGAAACGTGGCTTTATTTTAAGGTTTGCTTTCTGTGGCATAATCACAGTTGCCATGTTATCTTGCCTAGCTACCAGTTACTTTATCTAATCATCATCTGATTTTTGGATTTTCAATTTAATTTTTCTTGTGAAGTGCTTGTAAGATGTGGGTTGGTTGTATTTTTTACTTATTTGTTTGTTTGTTTGTTTGGGTTTTTAAAATTATTTTTCTTTTGAAAGTTATAAATAAAATATAAAATACAAGACTTCATTACAAAGGGTTTTCTTTTTCTCATGAAGAGAGAAAGATCCTGTATTTGGTCTCCGCACAGTTTTTCTGGAAATCAACACAGTAGCTCTTAGCTTAGAAAGAAATGCCCAAGTGAAACATTCGTATGGAAAGATGTGCGTCAGCAGGGAGGCTATGTTTAAGGCCATAGGAAAAATTAATGGGCATTAACCTCAAGCTGCCGGGAAAATGCAAAGTTGTGCTGGAGTTGCATCAAAAGCTCATAAGGAATCTCAAATATATCTGGACTAGGAAGAAGATAAAGCTCTCTCCTATAGGGCTGGTAAGCTTTTGAGTATCTTGAAATGACACTTATCTTGAAACCAGTAATGCATTTAGTATTATTTTATTATATTCCATTTTACACTAAAATAAACTAATTAATGTAGAATCCATCACATATCTTTCCTACTGATACTTCAGCAGGAGATTTCCATCTACAAACAAGAATTTTGGGCTCTTTAGAAACCTCAGTGGTACTTGACAACATTACCAAACTTGGAGTTTACCAGAGCTCAGAAGTGTGCTGACCATCCAGTGATTAATTTCATATAATAATTTCTAGCCTTATTAACTGCTCCAAGCAAGTATTTCAAATTGGTCTATATAAATGCAAATAAATACATTGACCAGAAACTTGTTTGTTTGCAAGACATTCAAGGGTCTATCAATCCAATTTGTGTTCTAAGTACCTCATGTTGTGCAGCACCTCAGGGACAGGGCTTTAAGGGATGAAGAATTCAGAGGTGGGTTCCCTCACAAGGCATTGTCAGCAGCCCCAGGGCTGGGCCCGGCTGAGCCCCTCAGCCACGGGCGGGTGGGCGAGAGCCCCGGGGAAAGTCTGGCCAAGGGAGGGCAAAACGCTGCTCAGCAGCCAGGGCTGAGCCAGGAGAAAGAGGATGAAGTCAGGAGGGTCTCCAGACTCCCCAGCAATGATACCTCTTTGGCTCCAGGAGAGACCCTGGTGGGGCAGGTGGACATGCCTGAGAGAATCTGCAGCCCTTGGAGAGCCCATGATGTAGTAAGCTTGCCTTGAAGTACTGCAGCTCATGGAAATGGCCCAAGCTGGAGCCAGGGTAGAGCTCCAAAGAGCTGTGTTGCCCTGAAAACTCAGCTTCTGAGCTTTTTTCTAAGGACTTTCCCAGGACAGTAACTGTAAACATAGATATGTATACATTCTTTCTGTTACACGTCTTGTGATGGCCATCTCTCACTGCCAGAGAGGTTGGGAAGGTGTTATCCTGACCATCCAATCCCTGGCTGTGGTCAGAAACCTATAAATTCTGAGAGAAGAAATAAAGTTCTCTCTTCCTTTCACCACATCTCAAGCTGGGTTCTTGTGACCTATTTTGTGTCCAGCAGCAACAGAGCTGTTGAGGACTGACCACAGCTCTCCATTCCCCATCCCCCTGCTCTGCTTGGAGGGTGTACTGGTGCATTTGTGGTTTTGATAACACCTTTGAGGATGGTGCCTAAAGTTATCTAAGCCACTCACTCACAACAAAGGGGAAGAGGTAGAGCAGTGACATATGAAACAGTGAAAATACACCTGGGGAAAAAGAGAGGGATAGGAGTGGGCAAAGGTGATGTGTGGACTTTCGCTTTTGATTCACACTCCTCAAATCTTTTTCTATTTGACAATTATTTATTTTGCTTTTCCCTTTTTGATGGTAATGATGGTAAGAGATTTCCCTGTCTTTATCTCAATCTAAGAGCCTTTTCATTCTTTTTTCTCCTGATCCATTGTAAGAGGGGGTTAAGAGTGTGGATGGGTGGGCATCTGGCCATTAATTAAGGTAAACTCACCATGTCATCCTTCAAGGTAGATGGAGATAACAATTAATCCACCCTTACATTTCCTCTTCTTAAAGCCAAACTGTTCCTCACCCCTGTGGCCCTCTGCTGGAGTCACTCCAGTGTATTATCTGCCTTGTACAGGGCAGTCCAAAACTGGATAGTTTCCAGATGCGGTCTTGTAAGTGCCTGTTACTGAACTGGGATATCCATTTCCAGTTAATGCTATATCCCTAAGTTTAAAAGTTAACATCAACATTTATTTGAAAGACCTTTGCATCTGAAAGTCCTCTGTCACAGAAAACAAAGGAAAACAATACAAAGACATGGAATAAGAAGTTAATTATGAAGGTCACAAGTGACCACTTTAATCAACTAATATAAAAGCATAGGGGAAATTCACTTCTGTCTTTAAGCTCTAATAAAAACTCTTAAAATGCCTTTATAAAAGGGCCCAAAATAAATATGAAAATTAAGCTGCTGTAAGGATCTTACAAATGTCTTCTGCAGATTTTACATTGCCAAATTGAATTGGTCAACAAAAAACCCTCAAACAAAAAAATTAAACGGATAAACAAAAGAACCCCAGCCATTGGACCTTGCCATGCACTTATTCAGCTAAGCAAGATAGACCTCAGGAACTGCTTTTACCTGTTGAGTTTTCGTTTTCTTTTTGTAGACAAATTAATCTTAGACTATACATGAAAAGGCCCTAGAAGCAAGTTTGCAGTGAATTCTTAAAGTGGTGTCAGCATAGCATTTCAGGGTTTTACAGTCTTTAACTTATGGATGCTGGTTAGCTGACACAATAGTATTTTACTTTGTTTCAAGAAAATATCTAAATGGTGACAAGAGAGATAACAACATTGGTATGCTTTTCCATTGGTAAGCATTTCCATTTCTCAGCATATTACATCTGCTGGGAAAATAACATCAAAGTGCAAATGCAGATCTCTTAGTGGCAAAAAAACCAAACTGAATGGCTCTCCAAAGGTTTTTAGAGAAAAGAGATTTTATTGCTTGTAGTACTTTCCATATTCACATTGGACTAGTTTCTCCTTCAACCCTTTTCTTACATACTTATATATATGTATGTAAAATATAGATGTATTCTTATTATAGATCTTTATACATAGTACAAGTCAGATAAGTAAGAACAGAAAAGAGAGATTTCCCTCTTGGACTGTGAATTATTAGTAGCATGTTTGAGTAGTATTATAATTTACTCTGTATAGGAGAAGGAAAGCTCTTTCTTAAAGAGAGAAGTTGCCTGATTTTATAAGGAAATTAAATATACCTGTAGGTATTTTTTCTATTTTCCAAAACAAAAATGGTTTCTGAAAAATGTATTGTCAATAACTGAAAATTATTTATAAAGATACTAAAAATTATTGCTGTTGATGAAAACTTAGAAACATTTGAACTTTTTATTTTCTTCTCTGTCAGCTCCTCCCTGGTTATTTGCAATATATTTCTGATTTTCAACTTATTGCATCATAATAGTGAACAAATGTCACATTAATTTTGTTGCTTAAATATCTTTAATCCAATCCCTTGCCTCAGACATTTAGAAGTATCTGAAATGCTTGCATTTTTTACATACTTTATTTTAGATTTATTTGAAGCTAGATATACTGAACACTGTAATGCATTTGATTAGCTAATAAAATTCACAGTTTGAATTAGAAACCATATCTTAAAATTATCTTTATTTAACAGTTTGAGATAACTACATTAGGTATTTAATTATGGAGCTCCGATATTGAAAAAAAATTACAGTATTTCTCCTACTTATTAATGTTCCTTCTTCTGCTTTCTAGTAATTACTTTTCAGTTGCAGCTGTTTATAGCTCTCCAGGGTGTGGGAGGCTGAAATGTTAATGGTTGTTGATTCAAACTATCGGCCATTTGCAAAAGCCATGGGTGTTTTGCTGAGGCCAGGTTTGCAGCCCCCAAGGAAAGGTGAGGAGGAGAGTTTTGGATCTGTGGTGGCAAAACCTCTGCTCCATGTAGACAGAGGTTGTGAGCACCCATTGCTGGAGGATGACCACAGCAAGCTGACCTATGTTTAGTCAAACCAGTTGAGCGCCTTGACTTATTGTGTCCCTGAAAACCTCTGAATGATAATGATAATGATAACCAAGCTGTTTGCTGGCCAGATGAGGGAAAAGGACAGTAAGAATCAGATCCTGCAGAGATGTGATGGCTTCTATTACACCAATTCCCTCTGATAAGGCACAATATGAGAAGCAGGGCAAAATGGTGGTCATGTCATTAGAAGGGGCAATAAAACATAAAATGCCCAAAGTACCCTCAGACTCATTTCTGGAGTCTTCCACCAAGGAATAAGCATGATCCACAGTGTTACATCAGACAGTGTAAAACTCCCATCCAGGGGAGGTACCTGGGCATCTCCACCCAAACCTGAACATTTATTAGCCCATTGAACTTTGTGGGCTTCCCCCACACCAGACAGATCATGACTATGATCATTACTTCAACCAATGGACATCAAATTTGTAACAAGCAGGTGTCATTTTTGGATCCACAGGTGGTGATTTCATTCCTCTCCACTATCTACTCTTATCCTTTATTTCTTTTTCTTACATATTTTCTTTATACTTTTATATTATTCTATTTCTATTGATAATAATAATAAAAAAACTAGATACATACCTCTTTTCCATTGGAACAAAATTGTTCTAAAATAAACCCACCATAAATACATATAGTATCATTTCACTCTAATCCACCCCAAGGGATCTATTACAAGAGTTTTAATTGCCCCATCTTCGGGCTGTGTCATAACACAAAACTCTGTATTTTTCCTCCTCTCTAGTGGTATTCAACTTGTATATTCCTATAAAGGAGGGCATTTATTTGTTCCTAAGTTGCTGTGGACATGCAGCTACATGGCATCAAGCTGAAATGAGAGAGTCTCAAGGTCTGTTTCCTGAAAGTTTTGTTTGCCTCAACAAAGTAAAATCTTCACTTAAGCTCCATTATTCCAGCTTATATTTCAATCAAATAGTGCAAAGGATGAAAGGTTCTTGTATATCTCTGAGTGTTTTCATTTAGCAGAGAGATACAGGGAGGTCTGCCTCAGATCCATGCATAACATGGGATGCCAATGAGGGTCCCTTAATCTGGGCCTATGCATCACCAATATTTTTGTGTTGTATCTCTGTAACACTTGGGACTGTGAATTCCAAAAGAAATTGTAGTTTTCTGTTTGAATTTACAATAAACTATATTCCTCATTAGAAAAAGGAATGCCTGATTGAATGGACTTGAATACTTGCTCAATGCAGTACAAGTGGTTAGATGATTTTCTTCCTGTGTTCATAGGATATATCTTCCAAGTATGTATCTTGCAAGTTTCATCCAAGGCAGGTTTATTTTCCTTTCCTATCACAAGAAAATTAACTTATTTATTTAATTTTTTTTATGTGCTGTAACCATTTTGGTAACTTTTCTGATTTTTATTTTTAATATCTGATTAGATATTTTTTAAGTTTACCTTTTATATGAATTAAAAAACCTTGTCTATGGGACAATTTGCATTTGTACTTGTTGCTTTGGATTTTTTTTTTTTCTGAGATTAGAATGAATCTCAGAATGAATGAGATACAGTGACAAAGATTTTGAAAACAAACTCTACCAAAAAGTCCAAAAACTAAAAATTGGAGCTTTATTTTCATAAATTCAAGAAAATATAATCAAACAACTTGGAAAAATGGAAAAGTTATTGGCATGGCATTTTCTCTTCCTAGGCCTTCGGAGATGACTCAGTACTTTTGCAATAATTTTACAATCACTGTGAACTTGCATTTTCCTTATTAGCTGACTGTGTAAAGTTTATGCAACTACTTGATAAATTTATGTGTAAGAGGAAAATCTTAAATTTCTAAAAAATGTGAATATGTGATAGGTGATTATATTGTTTGGCATACTGAATAGGCATTTCAGCTGAGCTGTGTAAATCATTGCAGACATAGAATGCGAGGTATCATTCTTGTAAATAGTTGCTTTGTAAAAGAAGAGGCAAACACCAATATCATTGCAATGTCTCTTAAAATAATTTCCTCCAAAGTAATATATACAATTTTTATGTGGGGAACTGTATAAAAGTGTACTTGTGAAACAACATTATTTAATGTACGTTCCAAATACACAAAGTAGAGAACAATTAAACGCTTTTACAACACCTTTCCAATATAAGTTAAGCAAGTTATTAATTTCTCTCTGTAGCCTCCTAAATTTTTGCAGAAGAAAGTTAATGAATTAATTTTTTTATGATACCTAATACTGAAATTCATTGTAATTTTTGGTTAATGAAGAAATCAAAAAATTCCTAGGAAGAGTAGTTTCACTAAGTGATGAAACTCTGGGACCAAAAGATGATGGAGTGAAAATTTGTGCTGGAGTAACAAAGGCTGATAATAAAGAGATGTTTTTGTTACTGTTGAGCAGGGCTTACTGCCTTTTGTACTGCCACACTGTCAAGTTCTTGAATATCTCCTGTAAGAGAGGCTCCACAGCCTCTCTGGACAATCTGTTCCAGGGCTCAGTAAGAGCCCTGCACAGTGCCTGAACAGCAAACAAGTTCTTCCTCCTCATGCTCAGGTGGAACTTCAACAGGACAGAATGAAAAAACACCTGCGATCTTCATGAAAAGGTTATTACAGATGGCGACTTGATGACTTTTGATAAATTATGTCCCTTTCAAAACTTTTGCATTTGACTAAGCTAAAACAAGTTTTGCAAGGGATAGAGGTGAAATATACTTTTGACCTTTTTTAAAAATGTAACCAAGGTTCAAATATCATCTTCCTTTCACTACACATGGCCGACAGTGCTGCTTAAAAATCAACCTTTCTAGCTTGGATGGTAACCTAACATTATGCAGTACAAATCCAGGAAAAGGTTAGTGACAAGTAGTGGCTGGTGATGCATACCAGTGTCCTAACCTCTTCAGCTTTTATTTAATTATTATATTATTGCATATTTAACAAAAATTCAACTTGAAAAGTAAATTGTCATGCTAATATTATCAGTTTGAAGATGTCTCCTGGCTAGCAGAATTTTTTTCAGTCATTACTGAATGGATACCCTAATACTGTCTCCTGCCAATTGTGTTTTGTAAATTTCATTCTTTTTTTTTTCCCCCAGACAAAATGCTGTAATTATTTCTGGAATAAGTTTTCTTTGAAATGATGGAATCAAAAAGATAAACAGTATACCTGCCACCTCCCTACTTCATCTCAGTTGTTTTAACAGCATTAAAGCTTTTCATAACTAATGACTCAATCTACTAAAGTAGACTGAAATAAATAATCAAGATCTCTTAACTTCTTAATGCTCTGCAAGTAAAGCATCTGGCAAGGGGAAGAATATAGTTCCTTCTTTTTGTCATTAATTCTCTTTGGAAATTAACCTCAGAACTCAAATAAATAAGATGTTCATGGGCCAAGAATGACATATTAGTGGGAGAACTTGGTTACAGAGAGCCAATAAACTGGAGTCTTTCTAGATGTTTCATTGGCATAAACAATAGAAATAAGAAAATATATTTATAAGGCTCAAATAAATAAAAAAATATTTTTGTTAGTTCTCTGAGTTACTGGAAGACTTATGAGTTTGTAGGAGGCTAATATCCAGTGCATTTATTTCTTCTTGTTGGCTGACTTTTTAAGCTAAATTGTGCTAAAGATTTAATGTGCACTCACCCTTCATTAGATACCAGAAATTGCTCATTCAGGAGAAATGTTACAAATGTCATATGGCCAAGAAAAATCTTGGTCAGCATATCTCGTGACACAATCCCAGGCACACACTGCCACTGTCAGTGGCTGCTGGGTCCCCCACTCTCCCTTTATTTTTTTTTTATGTAATTGAGGCTAATATTTTATCATGGTATAAAAATGTTTAGTATTAAGCACATTTTTCCTAATCTGTGTATCACTAACTCCTCTAGGGATTTATTTGTTTATTTTAATATGATGCGCAAAGCATGCAGATTCCTACTCCTCCATCCCAAAATCTGCTGACATCCATAGGGAGGGTTTATTATATGTGAAGTAGTATTTTTCTACATGAAATACAATAGCTTGAATATGTATGTATGTCATGTATATAACCATTTTAATTTATACAGATATTTTTTTAATCTATCAAGTGGAATCTGTGTAAAGAGCATGTGCTATTATGATTTATCCTGTAAACTGACAAAATAATATATACCACAAAATATGATGAGTTCATACATATCTAAATGACTCAAAAACTAGAGAAATATCAAACAATGTCAAATCACTGCTGAAAAACACAAGACGACTGAATATGCAGCTAACCATATTTTTTTTGATTAAAAAAATATAGTTTATTCAGAAATTATTTTACACTCTGCCAACTATTTTACTATTTGACCACCTTATTCATCCACTAGTTTTACTTTAATGAAAAGTATACTTTTTGGTTTTGAAAAGCTGTGAGTCTATACATCTCAAGATGACAGTGCATTTCTATATGCAGTGTAGTACGTACTTATCTTCAATTCCTTAATAAACCCTTTCTTATTTCAGTTTTTTATTCTAGAAATTAGTTATTGTTGCATATCTAATCATGCTGAGCAAATTTATTGGTTTTTTTTAATTCCACACTTTTTCAGTTCACTGGTAACAGAGATAAAAACAAAACTTGATAACAGTTTAAAAAGTTTTATGATCACTCACATGCAGTTTCTTTCTTTTCCAACATTGACAGAAAAAAAACCCCACACTTAGTTACAGAAAAATGTCAGAACTATAATAATTTAACCAAAATAATTTTATATGTTTTTTCTCATTCTTCAGCTCTCTTAATTTTGATTCACATGCAACTGAAATTAGAAACTCCATACTGTTGTCCTGAATGGTTTCTTTACTCACAGGTAAGAATTATGTTTGTATTCCCTGGTTAGTACATGATTTTCTTATACTTTGTTCAAGAGAAACTGAATGATTTCTGAAAAGCAGGTTAAACTAGAACAGGCCTATTTTTTAAAATTCATTATATGACTCACATGAAGGCTTTCTGTAATTTATTTAAGCTTAAGTTTGACCCTCCTATCTTTTAACAAATACTTCTATGTTAATGTAGTTTCACTCTTTATCCCTCTTCTCTATTCTTTTCCACAGGAAAATAAAAATCCAACAGCAATTATGAAGTAGAAACTGGGTGATGGTTCTTCAGAAATTAACTAATTCATGGAATAGAGTTGCTCATAGTCAAGGTAAGTAGATAATGAAATAGCCTTTTTTAAGGATTAGCTTGAAGCTGGTTTTATGAACCTCTATTCAAAGACAAAGAATGTTAAAAGCTGATTTATAGCTTGAAAATAAAGCTAAATGCAAATTTCGGAGTTTAAAAATAAGGTATTTCGAAATTGAATCACGGTACATAAATTACTGTTTAAATGAAGTACTGTTTAATTTTGCTTTTCATCACAATATGTTCAAGGTTCTTTTCTGAATGTTTCAATACAAAGTAAAGAGTTTTATTTTTAAAAATATTCCACATTAGAGATGCACAGAGAATTAAACAATGAAGCGAAGCAGATCCTGATATGACTATTCACTTAAGTGTGTGTCCACAGCGTGTCTGAACGAAAGTCAGTAGGTACATGACAGAGATTACTACAAGGCTAACTCTGTAGCACTACCTGTCATCTTTCAACAAAGCACAATGTTCTTGCTTCTCTCAGTTGTTATTTTCTCAGAAACTGAAGGGACATTTATAATTTATATCTTGAAAATAAAAATATATTCATTCTAAAAAGATTGAAGCTTCAGCATATGACTGTAATCTAAGAGGTTTGCTTCTGATATTCTGAGTATTTTGATAAAATTAATTTCTCTCTCTTATTTCTGCAAAATTTTAAAGTGTGGAAAAATGATTTTAATACAAAATATCTTTGAAATATAGCATGCTGTTATGAAATAACAAAATTGTGTCTTTCCTTTATGATGTTAACACATATTGTGTTCACCAAAAAATGAAACTTTCTGTTAGCTTGATCCAGAAAGATTGTCATTTTAAGAAAAGCAGCATGTCTTTAATAAACACAACAGCTGTCTTACTTTGGTTTTGGTTTTGCCTTTCTGGTGATCCATAGAAGGTTAGTCTAATCCTAACTTTGCAGTGACTAACTCTGTAGGCAAGAATGTTTTAGGTTGATATTTTTTTTCTTTTGGTCAGTATTTTCTGCCCAAATGTTTCTTGTCACAGTGAAATGTTAACTGCTCCTCCCCAAAAGCACTATTTCCATCACTGTCTGTCCAGCTTCTCAGTGTGGAGTAAAAGAATATTCCAGAAACATTCCTGGATTCTGGGGAAAATCTTTTGTTGTTTCCATGGGAATGGCGACCTTCAAAATTTGTCAAATTTACTACAAACCTGAGAATTGTTCTTCTGGATCAAAATAAAACAAGCATTGTCAAATATTCTCAAAAAATATGATGTGTTTTAATACCCTTTGTAGAAAGTATGTAAATTATTATTGTTTATTGCCATAATTGTTAACATCCAACTGATTTCTGCCATAATTGTATGAACATTAGTATGATACTTCTTAAAGTTCGGCAGAAAGCCAATGAATAAAAATTAAATAAATACAGGAATTATTTGTTAATTGCTACTGAAGTTATTTCATGTTCTTTAATGACAACTGAGATACTGTTTCCCAATATATGTCGCCAATATTTTGTGGAGCCAACAGAATTTTAATTGGTTAAAGTCTAGAATTACACAATTAGGAAAAAACACAGTATAATATATGTTTCAAGAAAAATTAGCCAGCATTGCATAAGTTTCAGTGGAAAAAAAAAAAATTGGCATCTGAGAATTAAATGATTAATTATGCAGAAGAAGTGCAAGGAAACTGTAAACTTTGCATGTGCAATTTGCAAATTGAAGGTGAAACATATTCATTCTGTAATTAATATCTCCATTGTAGTGATGAACACAGATAAGTGATTGGCCAAAATATATGAAAGGCATTTATGACAGAGATGGATGGAATGGCTATTATCTCTAGAATTTGACATGTGTCATTACAGTTAAACTAGACAGCATTTATAGTTTATCAGCTATTTTATAATATTTACAGAAGGGATTTTCTGTTACCATCTCCTTTGTGGTACCCCTTAATAGTGAGTTATGTTCCATGCATTAACTTACAGCTTTCACAGTTTAATGTTAAATTTCACATTTTTTCATTCATGTAAGTTATGTCAGTTTTTCAAAAATTCAGAAATGTTCTTTTCTTCATGATAAAACCTAGGAGGCTGTCATGATGTTCTCCCTGAGTGCACTTTGCATTGTATTTTTTATACAATTTAACTCTCCTGAGACCTAAGAGACCATTACATTTTAAAGAATTTTTTTTTGTTTACCATTTTTATTAAAAATCAAAAGCTAAACAATGGCAATATTAAGTGAAAAATGTTAAACAATGATAGTCTGGTTTTCAGAGTTCTGTTCTTTTGTGTGCATCTCTTAATTACTAATTCTGCATATGGCATTTATGACAAAATAAATATTAAAAATTATTTTCTAGGTCCAAAAAAAACTGTGCTAATAGTCTCCCGTAGGCCTTCATTATATCTTATAACTTCATGTTATACTGCACAGAAGCATAATTAAAAAATGCCAGAAGTCGGAACTCTTGAGTACTTGCTTTTTTGGGATCAGAATGTAGCACAATGAACAACCTAACAAGAGAGCATACCCAGGCCTTTTGTCTGATGTTCAGTTTGAAGATAAGCTATAAGAGGGTGTTGGCTGATTTGGGTTCTCTTTGACTGAGTTTTGTTTTTTGTTGGTTTGTTTGGTTCAGGTTTGTTTGGTTTGGGTTTGTTTGATTTTTTTCCCTTTTGTAACGCTATTGTCCTAAAGCTAAAATATTACAGTCCTTTAGAAAGCTGTATGTGAAATTAATTTTGTGCTGTATTGTAATATTTTTGAAGAAAAAGAGTAAGTATTAAATGACTGAATGGTGAATCCTTTTTTTGAGGTTTATTTTATTATTGTGTTACTATGTTACTAAAGGCCATACTTTGCTAAAATGACAAAGAGTCAGAGTTTGAAGGAAAATTACTTTCTGGTAACTTTTAGGTCACTTCCTGACTCCTGCATAAAAATATCTTGTCACAGAGGAATATTTTTCTGGAATGGTATCTGTTTAATTTTATCCATTATATTCCCTTTATGTATCAGTGTATTTTTCAGAAGATAAGAAACAGTTGGTAACATTACTGTGGTAACAAATATGTGTGTAAACCTTCAGAACAGTTTTACATTTACATTTGGAGTAATATAAATGCAACAATTTCTAAATTTCAAGTAGTGAAGAATATAATATCTGCTGCTATTAAAATATCTAACAAGACACAAAAATAGCATTTCAATTATTGTTTATGCCAGGAAGTGTGCAATATTACAGAAACATAAAGCTATACACAAGAGTAATATACAGTGTCTTGTAAATACTCATTTAGCTGTGTTTTGTTACACTATTTGCAAGAATTTTCCCTTGCCTTATTTTGGCTAAGCCATGAAAACCAACAACAAAGCATCACACTCTATATCTTTCACATGATTTTGATTCAATCAAATTTTAAACTCATCTGACTTCATAGGCAGTTTCCTTTGCTTCTGCTTTCTGTGTTTGTTCATCATTTTATTTTGTTATCAGTTGTTATGCTGTCACCTAAGAAAAACTTCTTTCCGTTTTTGTTGAGTCTGCCAACAAGGTTTCTACTCTAATGAGTTCTGATGGTGATTTTATGTGTGCATATTTATTATGTGGGTCCTTATTCGTTGGGCGGTTGTCCAAACAATAAAGTGATTTTATTTAAAACACTAACTGGACATCAAATGATGATGACTTCTAACATTAACTACAGACTAAATTTTCAGATAATGTATGTGCATAGTCATGTCCTTGGTTATGTATACATTTGCATACTCTGGAAACATCCATTTCTAAAAGGAGGCTTGACTGTAGCTATCACATGATTTTAAATAGCAATTTTGTATGTTGCTCTTTGGCTGAAACTTTCCTTTTGACAATTAATATGTCTCTTTTTCATAAAGCTTAATGATGATAGTTCTGCACACAATGTAAGTGCTGATATTTTTGCAGGAATCAGTAAAGGACTGACTTGAAAATGAGACATACTTTCAGTGACACTTCAGTAGGATTTTTCTCAATACAGAAAGATCAGATCAAGATTCAAGAAGGAACAACTGTGTCATTCAAACATGGATAGGAACATTTGTTGACTTCAGGTAACTTGCCCCTGGTGTTAGAGTTGAGCACTCTGCACTCTGAAGTCTTTCATGTCAGATGAGGACAGTCCTTTTTCTGCAGTCTGTGAGCTCTGTGTCTGTTTGGCACCCCACTGAAATATGAGGAGCATGAATTCTAATCAAAAATAAGGGTGCTACTTAAGACCTAAATCTCTACAAGTCTCCTGACTGGTATGTCTCTGGTATTGTATTTGAAATAGGGAAGCTGATGACTTTACTAAATTTTCCAGAAAAAGTAAATCTGTAACACCTGAATACAGAGCTTAGAAAACAAACAATTCTGCTCGCAGATATTGATGGTGGTTTTGCAAACTATGATGAGTTGTTTGACCTTCTATTTTTACTCCTTGTATTTTTACTCCCTGAAAATTTTCA
The DNA here is from genome assembly GCF_971803275.1 of Cyanistes caeruleus. Classification (NCBI taxonomy): domain Eukaryota; kingdom Metazoa; phylum Chordata; class Aves; order Passeriformes; family Paridae; genus Cyanistes; species Cyanistes caeruleus. Next base: position 79,555,662 of record NC_141701.1, on the reverse strand, counting down.
CTCCTCGTATTTCTACTCCTTGTATTTCTACTCCTTCCTCAGAGAAAGATACTGCTATTCCTGTAGCAGCCAGGAAAATTAAAAACAAGAAATTTAGGCATACTACTGGGAGGGTTAAAAAAAAAGAAAATATGTCGTGTGTAACATTATGCAATGGCTATATTGTTTAGGCACAGATGCAGAGTTTCAGTCAATTATCATCTTTTTGTTTGTTTGTTTCAAAGTGTAATCCTTCTATTTTATGGGAGGGAGCCTGTTTTGGGGCTTTCCCCCCTTAATTCAAAGGAAAACATACAGATAAGAGATTCAACTTTGTGATTGGGTGTTCAGGGTAAACTGATGTTAAGAAAAGATGCTAACATTTGTTATTTCAATGTCTTATTCTTTTGTTACAAGAATAATAAGACTGCCTTCTGCTTGGTACACATCTTTTAACATCCACATATACAAGTTATAATTTTCTTGTTTTACAAAGGCACCTTAATTTTTCCTCACCTTTTGTTTTCCTTTACTTCTACTCAAAAATATGTGAGCAACACTGAAGCTCTCTTCTTACATCTGGATATCAGACTATGTCTTGGTCAGTTTATATATACCAAGTATTTTATATCTGTAGACAAGCTTCTGGTTTGTATTTGATGCTCCTTAAAAAAAAAACATGAAACAGTTATAACCAGAATCTGGAAGTATTTCATTTGCATGTTTTTTAATCTGATTTGCTTTTTGATAAAGATCCTAGGTTCCACCTTATCACTTCTGTAGTATTTAAATGCATATATTTTAAGCATATGAACTGAAACTCCTGGTTTCCTATCTGAGTTTTGGTACTGAGTAAGAAATTACAAATAAGACTCCCTCTACCTATTATCAAGACTGGATTATTGTTCAGACTATCTGGAATAGAAATAAATATTGTCTGAACTATTTGGAGGACACCAGGTTGATATTTAATAGGGGACTTAACATTACTGTTATTTTTGGTAGGATGCAAACCACTCAATGCTACATCACTTTTACGCTGTTTGACAACTTCTGCCTCTCTAAGCAATGAGTTTATCCTCGTCTAATTATAGATAGAATGGATTTAATATGCTTAGGCTTGCTAATCAAGAATCATAGAGTCATAGAACAGTTTAGGTTGGAAGGGACCTTAAACATAATTTTGTTCCAACCCCTGCCATGGGTAGGGACACCTTTCACTTGACCAGGTTGCAAAGAGCTCCATCCAACCTGGTAATGTACACTTCCAGGGATGGATCAGCTTCTCTGTGGAATGTGTTCCAGTGCATCATCATCCTCACAGTAAAGAATTTTTTTTCCTAATACCTAATATAAATCTGCCCTCATTCAGTTTGGTGTCCTTCCCCCCTGTCCTGTCACTACATGCTCTTGTGAATAGAACCTGTAAAAGAAGAGATATCTGAATCAATTCTAATGAGTAAATATAAAACATTTTACAACATCTGCTGTTACATAGTTTTGTATTCTCAGACAGAACACAAATTCTCATCCAGTCCTAGTAAAATCTCTCCTAAGGAGGTGTTTCAAGGTAAAGATGGAGTACAACCATGTGATTAATTCCTGCAGGAGGATTTATAGGTGAAAATTTAGAAGGAATAGAAAAGACTACTAATGGGACTTCGACCTGCTAATTGCAGCTTGACTTGCAAATCATCTGTGACCTGTTAAGAATTGGAGGGGATTATTTTTTTTTGTTGTTCTTGGTTTTTTAATGTTTTTTCTTTGTCTGACTTGTGCCCTCCATATGTCATTCTCTATGAGATAGGTTCTGTGGAAAAAAAAACATTTCCTCAGGTGTATTGCTTTGTACTTTGGAAACTTGACCCATAACAAGAACAGCATAAGAAATAACAGGTCCATTCTTTATTTCACTTCTTATTTCACTTCTTACATGCTAGACTAACTTGAAGGTGTACCTCTTGACAAGTAGATGATAGCACAAGAGTAGAACTTTTCATAATCTGTCAAAGCTGAGAAGAGTCAATGTGGATCCAGCTAATTGCATATGAACCATTCCATGACTAAGGAGCTTAAAATGTCCCTAAGTCTCTAAAGTCAAATGCAATATAGAAGCAACATAATACACACGTTGAAATGTAGCATTCTTTTGTATTTTTGTCTTTTCTACTGGGCAGCGTTATGATTTACTGTCTGCTTTTGTCTATAAATATAATTCCTGGTATTATTTAGACTGAAAATGTGTACTGAATTTGATTTTGGTCTCTGAGGGAATATAGTTTCTTTCAATTGTGAGCAATTGATCTAAAGATGGTTAGCAGTTTAGCTGTTGCTAATGTATCACCACCACACTTGCCAAATGCAAAATTGATACATTTAATCTGTGTTCTTCAAGATATGTTATCAAGGGAGGAAGGATTTCTTGTGTATTTGTTAATTTATTTGCAATTGCATTTACATTCACATTCTTATTCAACTGTAATGGAATGACACTAAACCTCCTTATGAAACTGCAGGGACAGATCTATGTGTAACAACACTGGCATATGATATTAAATCAAAACCATGCATGTAAAGCAAACATATCAATAAGCCTAAAGTATAAAAATATAATTTACTTAGAAATTCTGAGAGACATATTAATTCTAGGTGGGAATCAAAGAACAAGTTTTTGTAATTGCAACATTTCTGGTGCAGTTATCAGTGAATGAAAACTAAGAAATGGAAAGATCAAGGAAAAGAGAGACCTGGCAACCTTCACATGACTATTACTAAGGACATTTTGCAGCACAGTGGGTTTTTTACACCTGCAATGTTTTATATCTGCAAATTAACTTTAACCAGGCTTGAACTAGTACTAACAAAAAAAAAAAGGACAACTGTCTGACTTGAAAAAGGGAAATCCACAGAGTAATTTAGTGAAGTCAAATAAAGGTGTGTTTGTTCATATTTATTTTCATAGTATTGTACAGAAATAATTTTTGTCTAAACCAGAGGACAGTTGTTCTATCCAAAGAATTCTGCTTGCTTTTATTAATAAAGCATTACTTTATAAAAGCACAGTCTATCCTAACTGGTAAAGAAATGATAGGCTAGTTGAAGACTGCTGCCAATAATCCATAAAGATTTGTCCCTCTGATTGTTACAATTTTTTTTTTCCATAATTATTAAGTAAACCAAATACAAGTTTTATATAATATAAATTTTTGCCACCTTTTTTAGGTGTCATAATTTCTTAATTTAATCTTTTCTGTGTATCGACTCCTGTATGAATCGTTTTTTTTATAAAAGTCACAATTTCATTTTTGTACATGTTTTCTATGTAAGCATAAACTTTTTTAGCTAATTGTACTAAAATTCACTTGTAGCATCAGAAAAAGTGCACTCTAACATAGAGGAGTAGGAATGCAGATGATTTATAAAAGTGAAAAAGTTCTAGTAAATACCAGGATGTGCCCATTTTAGACTAATTGTAATGAATGAAAGACTGGATGTTGGACTGATTCTTTGGAGCCAGCTACTTTAGATTTCAAAAATTGCAAAAAAACCCATGTTTTGGTTAAAATGAGATGCTAGAAACTCAAAGTAGTCAACATTTTTGATGGTTGATTTTTTTTTTTCTATAACAATAGATCAAGGGGGATTTATAACAGAAGTCAGGACATTGTAAGACGTTGCTGAGACTGCATTAAGAATTAAAGGAAAAGGTGGTATTGTCAGAGCAGCAGTGGGTATGAACACTACTGGAAAGAATGGAGAGGCAATGCTACTTTTAGAAGAGTAATAGGGTATTGTGTTGGATTTTTTTCTTAATTCATGCACTGTGAAATATTTTGCTCCTTCTTCCTTTTGTTCCTAGTACTACCAGTGTGTTCCCCCATAGTACATAGACTGTTTGACATGGAATCCTCTGCTCCTTTATTACTGTCACCTCTATCTACTATTTATCTTTACACTTTTATGGTTCTAAGAGACTTCTGGAGGTTGCCTCATCCAACCCAGCCCTTCTCACAAAAGACCATCTAGAGCTGGTTGCCCAGGACCATGCCTAGACAGCTTTTAAATATTTCCAAGGACAGATACTCTACAACCATCTGGACAACCTGTATCAGTGCTCAGGACACAGCATAAAAGTGTTTCCTGATGTTCAGAGGAACCTCTTGGGTTTTGGTTTGTGCCCACTGCCTCTGGCCCTATCACTAGGCAACTCAGAAAAGAGCCTGGCTCTTTGTACCCTCCCCTCAGGTGTTTGTGCACACTGATAAAATCTTCCCAAGCCTTCTCTCTTCACTTCTCCTCTTCACTTCTCTCAAAGTGTTGCAGCTCTCCCAGCCTCTCCTCATTTGTGAGGTGCTCTCTACTGGATTCTCTCCAGTGTGTCCATGTCTCTCTTGTACTGGGATGCCTAGAACTGGACAAAGGACACCAGGCATGGCCTCGCCAGTGTTGATCAGGGAGGAAGGATCCCCTCCCTTGACCTGCTGGCAGAATTTTGCATTATCAGCCTGCTTTGCAGAAAGGGCACGTTGCTGGCTCCTGTTCAGCATGGTGTCCAGCAGAACCACCAGGTCCTTTTCTGACAAGCTGCTTTCCAGTTGGTCACTTTCTGGAATACACTGGTAGGAATACATGGGTTGTTCCTCCCCAGATGCAGAACTTTGCACTTCACCTTGCTGAACCTCCTGAGGTTCCCATTTCTCCAGCCTGTAGAGGTGCCTCAATGGCAGCATGGCCCATCACCCACTCCTCCCAGTTTTGTGTCAGCAGCAAACTGTCTGCCCTGTTATCCAGATAATTAATGAAAATGTTCAACAGTGCTGACCCTGGTACTCATCCTTGGGATATGCTGCTAACAAGTGGCCTCCAACTAGACTCCATACCTAAGTACCTAGTACAGTCATGGGCATTTCAGGAATAAATAATCAGCATTACAGATGTGCATGTAGTCATTGTAGAAGAAAAGAGCCAAGACTTTAGATTCAAACTTACATAATTTGGGAAACTATTAAAATTATTTGCTTATCCAGCAGCTACGATGTGGTGCATAACAATCATCATATTTTCCTAGATTATTGCCTTTAAGGCACATATTCTCTTAAAAAAAAAAAAATCTGCTTCATTGTGATTATTCAATATAGTGTATGACTTTGTTTGGGACATGCTTTTCAAATTCTGCTTTTTTTCACAATTCTTAATGACTTCTGTAGCTCCTAACATTAATGTTTTCTAAACATTAGCTTGTCCTCTTACTAAGCGTCTGACTTGGGGCCAGGAGATTTAACCTTTTCCAAAAAATAGAATGTAAGACATAGAGAGAGATCATGATCAGAAGTACTGGCTGACTTAGTGAAAACATAGAGAATCAGACTTCACTTTTACAATTTTTGCTGTTATTTTAGCACATGAAACTGAGTGTTCAGCACTTCTTTATATCAGATCTAGCACTTCAATCAGAAACTTGGAAATAATAAGACATAACAGGAAAGCAACCATTAAAGATATCTGGTTCAAGTAGCGTGCTCAACATCAAGCAGGTGTAAGTGGCAGAGGATTAGATATTGTCTTGTTCAAAGAAGAATGTTTTCATTGTGAAAACTTCTGTTTTCCCCTCCATTCAGCTCCATTCCCTACAAATTTTCTGGCCACCATAAAAGACAATATTTTCTAGACAACTGTTGCCAGACTGTGACTTACCCATAAACCAGCCCATCTTGTGCATTGATGAAGGCTACTTTCAGGATTGTGTGAACAAAGATGGATAATAATTAGGATATATGAATAATAAATTGATTTCTTTTCATATATGCACTACAATACTTTAGCTTTCTTTATTTATAACAAACAATTCTAGCCTTTGTTAATTTTGGAGCTTTTAACTTTTATTTTTAGGTTTCTCTGTACATTTTATAAAAATAAAAAAAAATATATATCATATTTATATATATATGGGGAATAAAGCCATGGAGAAACAGGCCATTGCTAGGTTTGGAGTCTTTACAAGCGCCACACTGATCAGTATTGCAAGGGCTCATGAGCTTACTAATGTGCTGTCATGCATGCATGTGGGCCAACACTGAGTGGAGAGAATTCCAGCAGGCAGGACAGACATTTGCCAGTAGCAATGTTTAGGAGAATGGGATCTAATTCCAGACATTTCTTTCTCATCTTTCTTATACCTTTCCATCTTCCTAAAAATGCAACTGTTGGCCTACGGAAAACCAATATTTTAACCAGAAATGAAAAGAAAGGAGAGCATCTCCACTGTAGTGTGGTAGTAGATATATAATTTCAGATTATAAAACTGCTTACCTTGAAGACAGAGATAGCAAAAAGCAACTCCACAGTCTCTGGTAAGATCTTTATCTGTCTAGCTTTGCATCTCATGTGCTTTCTCTGTTTTTCCCCACCTCATGTTTCCTTGTTCAGTTTCTGTGAATTTATTTATTTCTTTCCCCCTATTCTGCCACTATTTCTTCCTTCTTGTTTCTTTATCCAGAAGTATGTTGTTGGTTTGTTTTTTGTTTGTTTTTTTTTTCCCTTTGCTGGCCAAGAAGAATGAGTCCTCCAGCCTCCACTCTTGCTTCATCCACCCTTTATTTTCATGTTCCTTGACCTAATCTGTCCCCATTGGTAAGCTTCTGTGACTCAAAGGCCAGATGTACCCTGTGGAGTTTCACATCCTGCCCTCAAAACATGAAGGTTGTTTCACTCCTGTGAGAAAATTTAATCTGTATAATTTTTCCCATTTCTCTGAAATTTCAGTATCATTTTGGCTGAAATGTTTTTAAGTAACTTCTGCCCAAGGCAGATCATCAGCATAGAAAATTTAATCCTAAATAATTTGTTTGGTAAGTTTATAAGTAACTAAAAATGGACTGTTGTAATGGGAAGTATTAGGCAGTGTTAAAAATAGGTTATGATGCCACCTTGTTTTAAAGTTACTGTCATGTATATGAATAAGTATATGGCTGAATAAATATTTTTCCTTATATGTCCATATGTTATCAGTGTTCATAGACACTGAATTTTAAGCAGCTGACCAATACCAACAGAAACAGTCATATGTGACAAAGTATGGCTTTTCTAGAGTTAAACATTAACTCCCAAAGCCAGTCCAGTTTAAGGGTACAAGTGTGACTTGCAGAAACTATGCCTAAATAAATTAATATCTCTCTAAGATAAGATAGGTTCACTTCATCTGAATAAAACCCTAGAAGAAATGTACCAAAATACTTCTCAGAAAAGGGTGTAAGCACACAGTCAGGGTCTCTGACCTCCTTTTTCCTGAATTATTCCATTTATTTCCTTGATTTCAAAATTTGGCATAGTTCTCTGTGTGTATGTGTGTGTGCATTTGTAGAATAGATTTACATGCATATACACAAATTGTCATTTATCACCAACTTCGTGGTTGCAAATGAGAGAAATGTTAAAGAGAGATGAGGTTTTAACCTTAATATTCAGCACTTAATATTCTGTTCATCATCCAAAAAGCAGTCCAGCTTCCAAAAACTATTTTGCATCCATGTGTATACATTTGCACCTATTTGTATCTCCATCATAATTTGTTAGTATTACTACACTGAAAGTGCAACTTTTATTCTAACATAATTCTTAGCATTCTGCTATGGGATCAAAGCCTAAATCTAATATGTTAGGAGACAGAAGTGCAGTTGGTAAAGTCTGAAAAGGACTTTGAACATGGTCTGAAGGACCATGAACTTTACCTTCAGACCAATATGAGAGGATTTGCCTAAAATAAAAGAATCTTATGTTTCCAGATTGGTACAAATAAACCTGTAACTTGGAAGACAGCACAGGTGCCTCAATAATACTGCCAGTTCCACAAGGATTACTGGAAACTGTGCATCTTTACCTAGTGTAGTGTCAAATGGTGGTAGAGACTAGGAAGCTCGAGTTAGATCCTTCAGTCTTCTCCTTTCCTGTCAAAGGACTGAGAATGAAAGTCTTTGGAAACCAGGAGCAGAGTGGCACATGGCAGTTCTGATTTTTATATCGATAAAAGAATGGGAAAGGGAGAAGGAAAGACTATTTTTTATTTTTCTACAGAGGTTTTATACATGGCACTGTATTTATGAGCCCAAGTGCAATGAAAGCCAACGAATTTAATTGCTTTCCTCAAAAGATTAAAAATCTGTCAGGGTAGATGAATTTTTCAAAACAAAATAATTTCATATATGGCAGTAAAAAGAGATTCACTCTGCTCCCACCACTTGGCATTTTGTTGTTTTACTTGTTTCCATCTCCAGATGATGTCTTCACATGCTAGTGTAGCATGTTACTGAAATGCTGACTTGCTCATCTGCAAAAAGGTTGTGCTTAGGTGATGGGTCATTTCTGTTCCTACTGATGATTACAAATAAAGGGAAGCAACAACAGGTGGTTACATTAGAAAATTATACCAGTTGTGGTAAGGATCTTGCCTTTTTATTTCTTCTTTTTTTTTTTTTTTAATTGTATTTTCTCCTGAAAGCAGCTAAAAACAAGCAGAACAGTTAACACTGAGTAGCCTAAGAACACACAGTGAGCTACGTATTTCTGTATTAGATTTCCTAATAATGAAATAGTTTTCATTGTTACTTCCTTCCTCACTCCCAAATACATTTTTCAACTCCTGTTTTAAGAGAATTTGGCTTTCCCATTTTTTTTTTTAAAGACTTTTTTTTGCAACCAGAGAAAGCCTCTTATGACACTTCTTAAATAGAGCAATACTGACATCCATTGGTTTAATCTTATGTGACTATTTGTTAAATCTCTTCTAACTAATGTACACATAACTGTCTACAGTATCACAATGAAAGGATTGAATTTGATATGATCCAAGGAGGATTGTGCTAAGTCCAATTTGCTGTATTAGAAACATGAAACCAACACAGATTAACTCGATGAAAAGAAACACATTGCAAAATGTGAAGTCCAAATACAATGACTAAAATAAAAGCAGGCATCACAAGTACCAACTGGGGAAAAATAATAATGGGAAATTAGTAGTGATGCTGAATTTTTTTTAGAACCTCTGGAAATGTGAACATATCTAATTTTATATGAACCTGTCTTGTTTTGTAGTAATCATAAGGCAAAATAGTGAGGTGTGAGGAAGAATGTTACTAATCGAATAGTAAAAGCAGTTCAGTGGAGAAAATAATTACTCTCCGGTTTCATCTCAGTCCTCAAAGGTTTTCCTTTAACTTGGCAGCGTGCTATTTTTTAAAATACATATATCTTTTATAAACACTGTTGTAAGACCACTGGTGCTACAATGAAGTGGTTACATTTAATGAAGAAAAACACACCACAAAAAAAAAAAGTGGAGGTGTTTTCAGTATTCATTATTACGACAAGCTAAGCAGATGAGGCTTAGCCTTCAAAGCCAGAGAGCCATTCTGGCAGCGAAGGGAGGGCGACAGGCTTTCACAAGAAAAGCTTTCCGTTTGCTGTACCCTCCCACCGCATTCACTTGCAAATCACTGTGTGCTCGGCAAGACTGCACTTCCCCGGGCTCCAACCTTCCTTGCCAGGGTAAGAGCTGCGGCTCCAGCAGCAGCAGCAGCAGCAGCAGCAGCGCCTCTCCCGCTCCCCTCCGAGCAGGGAGAGTGAGAGGTGTGTGTGTGTGAGTGTCTGTGCACGCTGCCCGTGTCCGTGTCTGTGCTGGTGCCTCCTGGTTTTTGGTGGTGTGGGGATTTTTCTTGGGTTTTCTTTTTTTTTTTTTTTTTTTTTTTTCCTCCTCGTAAATCAGAAGCTCTGAATGAAAACCAATCGGAGGGAGAGCTCCCCCTTAGCTTTGGTTCCGGACTGTCCAGAGTTAAGTGACGCTGGGAGAAAAACCGGAGTTAGATCCAAGTAGGATCAGTCTTAAAAAATAACGGGAGAAAACTGACCAAAAAAAAAGGACTCTAAAAGCTCGTTTTTCAGTTTGGTTGGGGTGGACACTACTTGACTTTCTCAGCAGAATAAAAGGTAGGAACCTTTCTTGTTTTCCTTCTGTTGATACTATTACAGTCATTATATTAGACCAATATGTTGTTTAAGGCAATTCGTATATTTGCTCCACTGTATACAACTTTTTGCATTTTATAAATATGTGTCAGGAGTAATGAGACAAGGGATAGGAAATAACTGCTGTGCATTCTCTCCTCAAAGTAAACCAATATCATCATATGCGTTCAGGATTGCAACACCAAGCATTTTATATATATATATATATATATTTATTTTTTTTTTTTCCTCCTAGTGAGCAGGCTGTCTTTTGAGCAGCAGTTTCCATCTACAGTCAGTTCTGGCAAATTCAGTATGAGGGGAACAAGTCTAATTGAATTGAAAAAAAGCACAATGTTTCATAGTGTAGCAGCTCTGAACATAACATGAAACATACACATATGTGCCCTCACTTTCTGTGTACCTGTGCAAGTCAGGTTTCATTGTTAATCGTTCTGCCCTGGATTGAATTTCAGAATAATTATCCACACTCACAGAAAATGCTTTTTATGAAGGAAATCCCTGCGGAGAGGGATAACAGAGTGGATACAGGCAATATTTCAAATATCTGTGCAGAGCTATATGCACACAGATGGGGAAAAAAATGCCTGGTTTGACATTTCAGTAAAGGGGGAGTGGAGGGAGAAGGGAAAACCAGGGGGTAGAGGGGAAAAGGTGGAGAAAGGAAAAATTCAGTCTGCACCTGTGTGAGCATTTATTGTCACTGCTGCAATAAAATCCATATTTGATGTGGTGTTAAATTAATTCAGCACAATACAAATCTAAATCCATGCTCCCAAACTACTAACTATTGATGGCATTGTCAGCTGCATAAGAAATTTTCAATAGGCTCATACTGTACATGATACTAGTTGCAGCTGTAAAAATCTAACAGCCCTTCAGCCTAGGAGAATGCATCTACACGTGCAATCAGTGACAAATAGCAACCAGCATTTTAAAACGGACCTATCATCTCTGTTGCTTCCACACAAATGGAGCTGTTGCCTATAATCTTCGTCTTTCATTTCAGTAAAAGCTTCTGTATTATCCCAGCAGCACTCCCGTTGCTTTGAAGGTATTTTCTTAATTATACAACTTGTTGTGCATGTATGTGTGGATGCATATGTGAGTGTGTGAGTATGGGCACAGTGTGGGGAAGCAGGTCTGCAAAAAATAGAGAAAATAGTGTCTTTTTTTTTTGTCTTTTTTTTTCTTTTAAAGGTAGTAGGCTTTAAATTTACACGGTGATATTACTGGAGGGGAAAAGCAGAGAGTGGGAGACTGGAACACACTTTTGAATCCCTAAATCCTTTACACATGTGTCATTTACTAGGAATATTACAAGTCTGGTACTAGGATTTATTGAGATTTTTACAGCTACACAAACTTTTATATCAACTGCTTACCTTTTGAATGTAATAGCACTCTGTGCTCTTTTAGAGGAGGAAATGAAAGAAGGAACTTAGGGAACTAAGGAAAGCAAGAAGGAAACAGGTTATCTTCCTCAAGAGTTGAAAACCGGCTATCTAGAGTCAATATGGATTTATTTCAAGAGAGGAATACTTACTGGATTATCAACTTAATCTAGTTTGGGCCTGAGGGAGTCTTTTCATATTTTTATATACTTTGTTACATAAAAGTTTGAATGAATAGGTAATCATTTTTGCAGCAGTTTCGGTTAATTTTAATTTAGATTTATGTCTGTGGTTTTTTATGTGTGGTGTCAAGACAATGTGTACATAAGTATATAGGAACACTGAAATGTCTGAAGAGTGTTGATTATAATGCATATATTTATGCTGAAAACTGATCCTGATTATTTGATTTTTTTGTAACTTTAGGTAGCATTGGAGACTATGTGTTGGCTACTTGCCTTTCTAACCATTTATATTTATAATACTTTAAACAGACCTTGGAAAAGAAAATAGCAAAATACATTTTAAAAAGACTGTATGTAGAATCTTATATATTCCTAAATTATCTTTTTGGCTTTGCATTAGAATAAATGAGTATAAGTACACTAAAACTTCACACTTGCATGTTCTCAATAGACAAAGGATCTGTGAAGAATGATGAAATACTGAAATGGGCTCACAGTAGACACTGTGGCTACTGTTTTTTTCTGTGCTTAGCAGTAGTTGAAAAATGCAGAAAAATAATGTTATATGTGGAGGCAAATGAGCATAGAATTAATTAAATGTAGAGAGAGATTAATAAAATACACATCTAGACATACAAAGCAGTATACAAATTCCAGCTAAGTAATGTTTTTTTTCCTTGTTAAATAATTAAATGTAAAAGTCAGAAAAGGTTAATTTGAAGATAATATCTGCCTCTGATTCTGAGAGAGTAATTTCCTGATCTCAACGTGATTTCCCAAGGAAAGAACAGAATGAAATAGAGCCTGTCTCATCTGGATAATTCCATGCAAGTGATTTTTTTCTTTAGGTCTGCTAACCATACTTACAGGCTGATTGAAAAGGAGTATAATTTTATACCCTGTCATACCACTAGGTTGCAGCACTGGTACAGGGGGTCAAAGTAGGATTGAACTACTGTTGAATAGTAGTAATGGGGTGAATGTGGGGTTATGGTAATATTATTTTTAATTCATTGATTATTATCACCTGAAATCATGTTTGTGAGAACCAAGGTGTTTCAACTGGACTTCACAGTATGTCCTTCATAGATTTGAAAAAACCTGCTCTGTGGCTAATTCTTTGACATTATTATTAATTATATGACTGACAGAAATGAAAGAAAACCACTGATTATTTGGGCAGAATATATAGGTCTGAGGAGCATTTTGTGAGTGACTTCAGTGAACCACTTGAATATTTGTTCGGTATTATTACTGAATTTGCTATGGGCTTTTTACTAACTTACTATTTGATACATCACTTATTGTAAAGGAGGAAAACTGGAATTAGAAAAATAAAAGCCATCCTCTCATGAGCAGTTAAAATATGCCTGAGTAGAACATTATGAAGGGTGACTTCATTGCATGTAAGGATGCCACACCATAGCACACTTTCATTTGCTCTGAATAGAATGTAACTATCAATGAAAGCTCATAGAAACTAAAAGTACAGTTCACTGAAACATTTGGTGATTAAAAAGCACACATGCTGCACATCCTGCACTTTCAGATCTACTGATGTGAACACTTCCTTTTTGAGAAAAAAACCCATAATTCCTCTATTGTCTAACTTCTGGTAAAACTTAAAAGCAAAAAGAAAAGAAACAGCAATGGTATTCTGAGCTATATATATTCTCCAAATCTGTCTTTAGGCCAAAAGAAACTCCTATATTAAAATTTGCTTGTTTTTTGCTTCCTGGATTTACATCTCTTCAGCTTTGAGTCCTTGGTGTGGTGACTTCCATAACATGCCTATTTCTGTGGGTTAATGACTCTCCCAGAGAGAAAAAAAAACAGAACAGAAAAAAAACATCATCTCTGGGAGCTATGTATATTATAGGTACCAGGCTGCATTATTGCATACAGGAAAAAAAGGAAAAAAAAATCTGAAAAAAAAAATGTAGCTGAAGCTGATCACTTTTTTCCTTTTGCTCTGTTTTCATCTGGTGGGAAGCCAGAACACCAAAGGCTATTGAGCTTATATATTCTCTCTACTGGCCTATCAGTCTATTTTTTAATATGTGGGCAATCTGGCAAAAAATTGCCAGTTGAAGCCTTACACACGTTTCTTTTTACATGCAGTCTTCCTGATTATTAAATGTCAGAGACAATTATTTCAAATGTGTGTGTGTGTTTACAGTAGAGGTAAAACAGGGACATCCTTTATCTTAAACAGAACTTGCATTCTAGGAAGTGGAATACTGTAAAGTTTCTTTCTTAATTTAATTCAGTCTTTTATTACTTGACTTTTTCTGCAAGTCCCATTACTGTTTCTTGTCTTTATTAACTTAGATGAAATAGGTTATGTTTTTCATTCTTTTGTTAAAGAAGTGTGTCCAGCAGGAAGCATAAAGCTCTAGTAGCATCTCAAGAGTTACTTCCTGGCTTGTCACAGGGCATCTGCTCTGAGATATGAACTCAAGTCTGCTATCTGGAAGTGTGTACCATGTACCAATGAGTTGCATCAGAGAAATACAAAGATTTAGGAAGTCAGTTGGATATAATGGAAAGCAACATGGGAGGTGTCCTTTTTAATATTATTCCCACATGTACATCATTCTTTACATGATGTTTTTATTTGTAACTTTGTTATGGCATCTCTTAATTGCAACTCAAAGTGAATGCTGAACCATATTTAAAACAGTAGGGAATCATGTAATGAAGAGAGCATGGGTGTGTGTTTATGTAAAGGTGATGATTCAAAAAATTACTTGAAAATAGATGTTTCCAGAATTCTGTTGCTCAAAAGCTACACCTGCATTCTTCTGTTTTCTAAGAAAACCAAAAAAACCTACAACTAATTGTCATACTCTCCTAATAGCAACCACAAATAAAACAGAGATATATACCTGTGTCTAGGACACAGAAGCTGTGCGTTCTCTCATTAGTTCCTCTAAGTATCACAGACTTAATCAAGAGAGTTTTGAATGTTTCATATCTAACACAAAAGGCAAAATACATGGAGTAAATCTATGAGTTTTTAAATTAGAGTGAGAAAAGATACAAGAATCCAAAGCATGTGTGATTATTTAGAGTTAATATTGAGAATAGGGGGAGGATGGTTAAATTTATTCTGCTTCTAAGAATTACAAGAAAAATTATCCGATACATTATAAATTCCTTTCTCTTTGAAGTTGTGACCTGTCATTTCCCTGATGCCTTTTCCATGGGGCTTGGAACTGGGAACCATAATGCACATTCATTTTATCTCTGTGTCACCAGAAAATTAGTTAATTAGTTAAAATTAATTAAAAATAGACATTTAGATTTAGATATTAGATATTACCCACAGAGTAGTGAGGTACTGGAACAGCTTGCCCAGTGGAGCTGTGGATATCCTATCCACACTAGTGGGCGGCATCACTACTCATGGTAGGAGGGGCTTGGAACTACATGATGTTGAGTGTCTTTCAGGTCCCTTCCATCCCTGCCCTTCCTATGACTCTGTGATTAAAATGTAATTGACTCTATACATCATGAAAGTTATAGGTAATTCATTTACTAGAAGTTTACATGTGCTAATTAGATTGATAAGATTTAATAGTTAAGCTAATGATGGGTGCGTATTTGCTTGCTTTTTTTTAAATGTTGAGATTATTCAGAAGATGCTCTTGACTTTCAGTTTTTAGAAATAATTGCAAAACAAAACCGAAGAAAAATAAAAAGAATAGAAAGAAAAAAATCTATCTGAATATGTTTAACCCAAAAAAGTCCTTAAACATGATGAATTGAAGCAAGAGAATGACAAGATTTTTGTTCTTACTTCCTTTCCACCCGTAAGAACAAATTTTAATAACAAATTATGCAAAAAATCTTTTACAAAAAAGTTTACATCATGCTATAGATCATACTTTCATTATGAGTACAGATACCTTCCAATTTTTCATTTCTTTCATTTAGAATGGGAGAGGGTTTTTACATGTCAGTGACATTGCATGCTATATTATTTTTTCATACTTTATAGTTTTGATTCTGTGGCATAAGCTATTCAGAGCTACTAGCTTTCTCTCCTGACTTTCTGCTAAAAAATAAAAGCACTGTCAATCAGAATAGACTTGTATTAAGTGCTAAGTAATAGTGTAGACCTCAGTTTATGAATGGGTTAATGGGGTACACCTAATTGCTTTGCAGCCAAATCAAAAAATTTCCTTGCTTCTAAGATTGCAGAAGTAAGACATTTCATGATGACATGAAATATATTTTAAGATCTTAAAGCATATTACATCCAAGTTCCCTAAATATACTTTTGCTTCCCACTTCCCATGGCCAAGTTTTAAATAGTAGTTTTGTCTTCTAATTCTGTTTCTCTCAGGGATAGTTTCTACAGTCTTTTCCACAGACATTTCCACAAAAATTTCTAGTGTCAGTAAAAGACTGGGATGTAGAAGAACGCTATTGGGAGAAGCAGTTTATGGAAGTGTGGATTTTTTCCTCTGTTGGACAAAGGTTATTTTCTGCCATTAGCATGCTGAGATGTGCTCTTCCCCTTGATTGAGAGTATGGTGCTCATGGTGAAGGTAGCACTGAAGCTGGCATCTTGATTAAAATGGGTAATCAGAGTCCCAGGCATGTTAGGTACATTTGGTTCTCTCCATGACCTGGGGGCATTTTATTAAGTTTCTGATTAAGAAGTTAAAAGCAATTGTGCTATGTGTTACTGGAAGTGCTTTTTTTTTTTTTTTCTGGTAGTCACAACTGAATGGAATGTGAACAGATAGAGATAGATGGATACTCCTCTCTAATAGTACTCTTTTATAAAAAATGCTTGTACTCTTCCTTCAAATTTCC
Source organism: Cyanistes caeruleus (assembly GCF_971803275.1). NCBI lineage: Eukaryota > Metazoa > Chordata > Aves > Passeriformes > Paridae > Cyanistes > Cyanistes caeruleus. The sequence goes on along the minus strand of NC_141701.1, from coordinate 79,539,260 downwards.
CTTCTTAAGTGGTTTCAAACCAAATACTATCCTGATTTGTCTAATTAGAGAAAACCTTTCTTAAGCTGGAATTGTATTACTTTTTTGTGTGCTTGCTAATTAGTCAATATTATTTAGAGAGTCTTTAATCATTCTGATCACCAGAACAAACTGGTCTCTTCTCTAATATTTAAGCACATGTGGAATATTTGTACGGGATGGAAAACTAAGACAAAACCATACATTCCTTCTTTCTGTCCTTGATTAACAAGACATCTGAATCACTTCGAAACACCTATGCTAGTTGTGAATATACCCTAACTATGGTTGATTTTCTCCAGATTTTTATTAGATGCCAGAATAATGAGAATTAGAAAAGGAAAAAGAACGAAGACATTGTGCATTATATTAATAATCCCATTAAAGTTTTGATGAGCATAAATATTTTAGAGACTTTGAGAACATATAATGCAACTGAAAAGGTCACTAGGCTGGAGATAATCTAAACTGGATGCCTAAAATTTTGTGACAATGAAGGAGAAACCAATTATTTAAGCTATGAAATCAGAAGGGTTTGGTTGGTTTTTTTTTTTTTTGATACCAAGGATTGCAAGGATTTAAATTGTATTTACTATATTGTGCTTTAGAACAGAACTTAAAAATGAGTTTTTAGGGTTTTACTTCTAACAACAACCACTTGGCTCCAGTTAACCAATGGTAAAGCTCAAAGCAGTTCAGCCTTCTAAATTACAGGTCCAAACTCTTTATGTTAACAGAGCAGTGAGTTCTTGTTAAATTTCAGGTTATCTACATTCAGGAGAGAAAATACCTGCTATTTCCTTTCTCCATGGCTGCAGCCATCAAGGTCCAGTCAGTAAGTGCTTGTGCATGTGGGGTCTCAGGTTGTTCTGCCACTTGGTCAGGCTGTGAAAATCAGGGCTAATGGGATAAAAGCAGCCTAGGTGGATCAGTCCCACAGCTGCCAGTTAAATGGTTCCGGCCAAATCTCTGGAAAAGCACCCAGGTGGTTTTACCTTTGAGGTATGCATGACTTGGGTCATTTTAGTGATGTGATGTTCCTTGTTACTCTGGGTATGCTGGTTGGAGTCCATTTCTACTTCTAGTATATTAAAATCCTTCTTTTGCCAGCCCACGCCCCCCAAAAAACCCCAAACAAACAAACAAAAAACCCCAAAAACAAACAAAAAACCCCACAAAACTACAGAGAAAAAAAATATCCTTATGCCCTGTCACTGAAAAATTAAATCCTGGACTAGTTTAGGAGCTATTTAGTTACCATTATAGTGGATTAAAACTGGGATATTAGTTATGAGGAAAATAAAATGAAAAAATGTGATGTCATAATGACATGATGACAGCACAAAAAGAATACCTTGAAGTATTCAATTCTAAGTAAACAGAATTCATCTTAATGATTCTATTGTTTAATCAAGCGCTGACTTCTCAAGGGTAATCCATTAGTACTTTAAAATATATGAGCTAAAATGAAGTAATGTGTGGAAAAAAAATGTTTGAAGGTAGTTTAATATGTTTCTGTACAATCAGAAATACTGGTGATGAAGATCAGGACAATACTGGCACAAACATATTTATTTTATAATCTTTACATTTTTCTTTAAAGGAAAAAGCTATAGTGACTTGAAAATTGCTGCGGAATTTGTAGTTTTATTTTTCTGAGATGCTTGGTTTCTTTCTGGTTGGAAGTTATGAACCGTTTTTTAATAGCAATTTTGCTGGACTTTTAATAGATAAATTGTGTTACATGAAATAATTGCCAGTGAAGTGATGTATGTTTTGGATTTTTTTTTCCTACATGGGGCTATGAGGTTTGATTTTGGTTTGTTTTTTTTGCAGTTAGTCCACTCCAAGCTGTTCATGTCATATTGTAATACTCTTCATATGGGATGAGGTTTTGCTGTGGGAGTAGAAAAGCATTCATTTGACAATATGTTATCCTACAAGCTAGAAATAGAGTTTCTTCACTTTTCACGTTGTATACCATTACAGCTTTTTAAAGAGCTCACTAAATTTGAGATCACCTTCTTTTTTAATTGTTTTTGGGAGGAAAAATTGAGTGTATAAAGGAATAATTCATAATGCATAAGTTGTTGAAGTTTCATAACTTTTCTTTAGGGGAAACTATACATTGTTGACTTTTCTTTGTGTCTGTTCCGTTTTCATTAGTATACTGGATATGTTTTTACTTCCCTGTCCTATAGAAGAGATACATATGCCCACAGCTAGTTCTTTACAATTTGTAGGAAACTTAAGCTTTAGTATAACATTTTTTTTCTCCATTAACTCTCTGGTAGGTCTCTACATTACAGTAGTTTGTCAAAGTAAGCTGAATGATATTCATAAGTTGCTAACCAAATTGGAAGTCAAATATTGAGGATATTTCTTGTGCAATTCCCTGAAGTGTTGTTCCTTTTTTCAGATGGGAACCTTAGGAATGCAGATATTTTTAATCTTTTGGTGCCATCTCGTGGCAAAAAGATAATTATATGAAACAAAGAGGTAGACTTTTCAGCACATATTTTCTAAGCTTAACAAAAATATACCTTGCTTTGGTGATAGGTATGTATGGATGGATTTTAATAGTGACTGTAAAATAACAAACCAATTCATGCATAGGACAAAGCTATCATTGGTTTTTTGGTTTTCTTCCTTTTTAAGAGCCTATAAGTATCGATTTGAGAAATCTCACAAAAATTGACTGTCATTACCACATAGAAATAGATTTTTACTCTGCTGCATTAGATCTCTGTAGCATACTTAACTGGTTCAAGGCAATTGTCAATATATTTTTATTATAGTAGTGGATTACATCTCTGTAGAATACTTTAATACCTAGCTAGCTTAAGGCAATATTCTCTTCAGCATCCTGTAATGTTTAACAGAAAGCCAGGGTCTGTGATAGCATTCTTGTTTCTCTTTTTTATTTTCTGGTTTTGGCTTGGGAAAATTCATACCAGCTTGCATCCAAAAAGAGAGTAAGAACAGCGCAGGAATGCTGTATATTTTCCTGGTATTTTTGTTTGGATTCAGAAAAATGAGTAGTTTTGGTTCTGTGCTAAATAAATCCTAGCTTTATACCCGGAGGTTTTAAAGATAATGCTTGTAGGTATCTGCAATCAGTACCGATCACATTCTTGCTCAGTTTCTGAAGGAGTTTTCTATAAAATAGAAATCCATATTTGCGTACTTATCTCTAACTTCCAGGCTGATGAAAGTTTCTAAATGCAAATATACTATTCTCTTTACAGAGTTGGAAGGAGAATTGAGATTCTGTCCTGCTTTTACTTAAGGTGGGGGTTTTTGTTCTTTCCAAAGTAAGGATGTTTTTATTCTTGAAAACAAAAAATATAGTCTTGTTCAAATTACAACCAAATGCACTGTAGTTATTGCAAATCAATGTCAGATTATTACTTCATGCATTAATATAATATCCTCCCAGCTGAACCAGGAAATACTTTCAATCAAAATTAATACCAAATGAGAACACTGTTTTAAGATCTCACCTTTTCTTCTAATGTCAGATGATTCCATTACTTTCTGTAAACACAACCAATACTGTCTGTATACTCTATGCTTTCTATATTTGTACAGAAAATAAAAATATTGGAAGGATAAAAATTCAAGGTGTATTTTCTAGCAATTATATGGTAAATACAAAAATGTTAGTCACTAGAATGTGATTTTTAATAAGCTATCACTAGCTGAGGTACCACTGTGATAAGAACAATGCACTATGATAAGTCAGTCAACAGGTGAAGCATTCATTTTTGTTGGTTAGAGATTGTGAGATTTCTCTGATTAAGGTCAGCTGGACATAAAACTCCCTTGCCTATCAACTAGAATGAAAAGAAGAATCATAACATTAATGAATTAAGATACAGAATTTCAGCAGTTTTACACAGGTATGTGATAATGTGCTTATTTCCTCCTTATCCCAGTAAAACTCTCTTAACAGTTAAGTATTGAATACTTCTCTCTCTTTCTTTCTTTAAAGTGGTAATTGACTTAAAAAAAGAAAGAGTTTCAATTACCCATTCCAGTGAATTGACAAGATGTGAATTCCCTTACAAGGAAGACAAATTTAAATAGGTGTCATAGTTTTGATAGAAACATGGCTGGAAAAGTGTGAAACTTAAGACCTCATTAACTAAATCTTAAAAAGTTTTCTAGAAAGGTATTTACCAAGATTATATCTTCTTATTCTGGATTAACACATATTTGTTTATGCAATTCAGTGCAATTTTCTTTCTGTTGCATTTAATACAAACTTAATACAGAATGTTTTAAATATTAAAGAGGGGGAAAGTAGAATTCTGTTATATGTTTTGGAGGTCTTTTTTTTCTTACTTCTGATTTAAGGCATTTTTAAAATGTACTTTCTTCTAAAAGCTTCAGCTAAGACAGGCAGTATGCTTCACCTGTAACATGGAATGAGACAGGCAAGAATGCAAGCACAGGTACAGAAAGATGATGCAGCATGTCAAAGTCACCAAAGAGATGAGATTAAGAAAATTTGAAGACAGTGTTTGGTGGATAAGAGGAAGGGAAAGTCAGTTTAAAGGATAAAAATAATAGGTAGATAGGAAAATATATTAGAAAGATGAAATAATTCAATCTATCAATATCTTCTTTGAAATTAGGGAGGGAAGAGGAAACATGGTAAATTTTTGAAGTGATTCTTCCTATTTGTGAAGCTTCTGGAGGTGAAAAATTAATGATTTTGTGATTATCTTCAGAAAAGCCTGGAAATCTGTATAGCACAATTTCAGAATAAGTTTTTGAAAAAATTGCTAGAATCTCCACATCTCTGTTGTAAAATTCCTTGTATTCACTTTCTTCAAATTGCACCTGCTGAACAGTAGATTATACTCTTTCAATCCCAGTGTGCATAATTTAGTTAAAATTTTAGGTAGGCAAATACATTATTTATGCCGGAAACTGTTGGATCCTGTATATAAAGGGGGGATTGAAAAGTGTCTGTCACTGAGCTTGTCTAGATGATCAAAAGGAAAAAATGCTTTTTAAAACTGTTTCTGGGGTTAGTCTGTCAGATAAGGCTGATTGCTGATCTGTGGAACTTGTGTGTTTAGTGTGTTCTCCTGACTGTCAAAATTATTTATATCTACTGTGACGACCAGTTAGTCTAAGCAACACATACCTCAGCAGTGAAAAAAAAAAATTCATCCTGCTCTACAACTGCAGTAGTAAATAACTGACAAGTTTCAGGGCCCACAGGCTTACAGAGATTTTAAACAAGACATAACAGTCACAAAAGCACAGGTTCCTTTTAACCATGGGTGCTGTTCTTACGCGCACAATGTAGCTATGCCATATTTTCAGACTCCTGCAGAAACAGTCTGAATGAGTTCTTAGCCATGACTTTGACCTTCAAAGACCACAATTCTTAGGACAAACTGGGAAGGACTATTTAAATAGAAAAGAGAGCCGCAAAATTCAAAGCAGTGACACTGATATGTAAGTTTTGACATTAGGTTAAACTTACCGAAGTAAACTTGGTTGTTTTCTTGTGAAGGCAAACAGAGAGGCCTAGGTACATATATTATCTGCAAATAAAACACTTTTTTCCTTCCCTACCTTTTACAGTGTAGAAATAATTTAAAGCATCTGAGATATGAATGGATAGAAATGAGACAAAAATTAAAATTTTTAAAATATCTCTTATTGGACTGATGTGATGAAATCAACATGTTTCAGAAATAAAAATGTGTTTTCCTGCAGTGGATTTATATCCATACACTCTGATGTCAATAGCAGACTGTAATGGGGATAGCTGTCACTTTTGTTAAGAGAATTCAGGAAGAAAAAGGCAAAAGGAATTGTAGTTCCTTAAAAATGGAAGAGAAATTTCCAGCCTTAAGAAATCTTAAAACATATTTTTCCCAGATTTAACCATAACTTTTAATAACACACAACTTTTAATACCTCACAATGTCTTTTGCAGGGTAGAAATATTTGCAGAGAAACTAAACCCTTATGTTTCTAGAAGTGTGTCTCTAACAGCATTCAATTAAGTTCTCCTCAACCAAAGGAAAAAAACACCTTTATCTCCAGAAATTCCAGAAGTCTTTATGATAGTTTTAGACCAGGCTGTAGCTCTTTTACAGCTCCTTAGGTGTTTGTGACAACAGATTTATATGAGAAAGGAATGGTGACAATGATCACATCTCCTGCTTCTTTTTTTGTTAGTCCACATTGCTATCCCCAAGGACTTCACAGATTTTGCACTTTAAAAGAACCACCCTAGTCTGTCTTGCCACTCATTAAAAAGAAAAAATCCTGAAGGAGATTAAGTAAGAGTTAATCTGCCTCTTTCTGTGTGTTCTGGTACTTTTCTGAAAGGCATTTTGGTTAACAGCAGCAGTCAGGTGCTCTTGTCAGTTAGGCCATGCTTGAAGTACTGGGTGCTTGTTTAGTGGTGCGGAAGAGTCATGCATGTGAAGAACCAGGAGACTCAGGGTTGGACAGCTCTGCAGAACCTCCTCATTGTCAGTGGATTTCTGATGCTCTCTTCTTAATAACAGGGAAGCAGTTTGCCTCCAGGAAGGACTGAAATCCACCTCCTACTTTGTGTTGCAAACCTGGAGTTTGTATGCAGAAAATCACAGAAGTTTGAGGGCCAGGTTATGTTGCTTTGCTTCTGTGCAGGGGAGACCCCAGCAGTTCAAAAACTATTTCAGCTTGTGTTTAATTTCTATTACTGTTGACAGGATTTGATCAGATATACAAAGTTCAGCACATTTATTTTTCCTAATTCTGTCCAGATATGTACATACTTCTGCTTTGGGCAACTTCATCCTTACAAAAATCTGTGCCTTGCTCTGTGACTAATTTTCTAGCAGAAAATAAGAATAAACCAGCTCTGTATTTCTGAGGTTAACTTTTTCTAACTTCTAGTTAACCATCAACCTTACATATTTGTCTCAGCTAGTGCTTAGTAGTACTGTGTTCAGAACTTAAAATTTTTCAGACACTATATTGATTTCCACCTTAATTTTAATAAAAGCGTAATTTTAATTGCTCACATAATTCTTAGAAGGCAGTGACTTTTTTCATAGCCTTTCAATGATGTCCAATAAGTATTTGTCAGGAAGCTGATTTAATTGATTTAAGGACCACAAATGAGCAGCCTGCTTTAGTAATGAAATGAAGAGGACAGTTGGAATGATTAAATTTTATAGAGAATTCACATGATCAGAGCTTGTCCTGGAAGAGGAGTGCAAAATGAGAACTGGCGCTGAGCTGAACATTCTTATTGCCTAGGAAGTGCTCAATTGCACTTTAGCTTCAGGGTACATTGAGCAGAAATTTTCATATCCAAAGCAATATATGGAATTATATATTTAATAGAATACTAATAAGTTACCTCACTGAAATACTACAGTGTTGTAAGTCAAACACTGCCAAGTATTTTAGAATTATTAAATCTTCCATATAGGACTATAATATAAAATTATTAGGAAAATCAAGTTATAAGCCTTTTTAATACACATATACTCCTAGAATTTTAATGATTGCTGCATTATCCTTTATATGTTTCTGTTAATAAAATTTACAGAATTATAAGCAATGTTTTTATAATGTTACTTTTATTCCAATGTGGCCTAGCTTTTACTCAGTTCTTGATCACTGGCTTTCTTTCTGTGCTGTGTGGGTACTGGTATTTTCAAGTTTCTTTTATGTGTTATGTTCTTTGCTTAGGACATACTTCTTATGTTCATTGCTTCTCACCTTACATTTCCTGTCAATCACAAATGTTTATCTGTCGTGGTTTTAAACCAGTAACTAACAAAAAAAATTACTTATTTCTTGCTGTGAGATATGGATTAGAACAAGAGCAAAACAGGCATAAAACTTAAAAGGAATAAAGAAAGTTTATTGACAAACTACAATAATAAGAACACCAGAATAAACTTCCAGAAAAACCTTTTCATCCCTTATCTACCCACTATTCCCTGGTTCACATGACAACAGAGACAAAAACTTAAGAACTTTGATGGTTAAAACAGTCCCAATTCCTGCTACAGTCTTTTCACCAGTCTTTGTAGAGAAACAGAAGTTTCTTCCTGTTAATTTAGAGTTTCTCACAAGAAAACTATTTTTGTTATAGTTTTCCATTGCTCTGATGTTAGTTTCCCAGAACTGCTGTTATCAGAGCTTACTCCTCCCATTTCACATCACTCTGAGGTGTGTATGGGCCATGAGTCTAGGGATAGCATTTTAGGGATGAGTTATTAAAAGGCAAAAAGTCTTCTTCATCTGTTTCTGTGAGCTTCACCAGAAAACAGTTTTCTCATTGACTCTCAAGGCTTCAAATCTCCCAGCACTTTACTATACCATAATTACTCTACTTTTTACTCAAATTTACACTTTGAACACTTTATTCCTCCCTACATACTTTATCATGAATTAAAGGAGTTCTTTTCAGGACTTCATTGTCCATCTCTATAGTTTTAACAGAAAGATATTTCAGCTTAATTAAAGCAACTCCTTATTCTGTACCTTTTCTGAAGCTTCTTTTCTTTCCTGTCACTGGTAGTTTATAAAGTCTCTTTTCATGTTGATCACTCTCTCTCTCTCTGGATAAAAAGATTAATCTGCAAGTCTCATCTGGGTAATGAAAGAGTTAAAATCTTGCCCAGGCTTTTGTAGATGGTTTAGAGATCTCTGCCGAACAGGAGCTGGAGCCGTCTGTGATGGAAGGTTCTTCATAGCTGCTCTGGAGAGTGTGGTCGCTGTCTCTGCTTGCTGCAGGTCCAGAGCCTCTCTCCTTCTTCACTCAGCAGTTTCTAGTGAATTTAGTTACAGCAAAACCTGCAGCCGAGCCAGAGATCGGCCCGGCCCGGCCAGAGCCCAGGGAAAACCTTCCCCAGGCCCCCCCATCTCCCGGCCGGGAGACGGGGCAGGCCCGGCCCCATCCCCGCCCGGCCGCATGGCCTGGGCAGGGACGGGAGGCCTGGAGCTCCGCCACCCTTCACAGCCAGGAAACAAAGAGCCCCCAGGTGCCCTGACTTTACATCTTAAGGTAGGGTTCACAAGTTGATCTCCCTTTTCAATGGTTAAAATTGCTGTCAATCCCCAGTAATGATCAATAATTGGTCAGGAGAAGAGACTCCTTTCAGTCCCCAGCAACTTTAACTTCCTTAGCTCTCACAACTACCTTAAAGGTAAAGTCACCTCATGACATTATCTTTCATCTGTATGATGTAATATAGCAAATTAACAACTGAATGCCTTCAAATTAAATTAACAATTGAGTACTTTGAAACAATTGGTGCTTGTGAACAAATGGTTTTCTGCAAAAGGCTAAAAGGAGTCTGAAGTGCTCTGTGAGAAACTTTATTATGTAGCTAAAACATAGAACACTTGTTATTTAGCATCAAAATCTATTAATTTAGGCATACAAAACTTCTCTTGGAATGGCCTGGTAAGTAATGTCATACGTCTTCCAGGTATTCCCTTCCTGGGCTGTATCACCAGGATCCACAAAAATTGGTTAAACTTGAGCAGACCAAATTGCTGCAGCAATGCCCTGAAACCATGTAAGAGACCATATGGCACAGTAGCAAGGAGAACATTAAAAAATTGTCCAGACATCAGCAATCATGTGATAAATCCCTTTACATCTATCCATAAAAAAAGACTATCTCTAGGTATCAGTACACACATACAGATTATTCTTGGAGATGCTATGATACCTTGCATATGCTTACAAACATATTTTTTTCTAGTGTTTCTTCAGCCTTCTGCTTTCTGTAGCCTTCTGCTACATTGTTTTTATGGTGTCCTTTGGTGCTTTTAAGAATATTCAATGCTATCAAGGGTGTTCATGATGTACAGCTATAGTTCCTAGATAATTTTCAGTGTATAAAGCCTGTTTCTTATGAAGGTTTAATTAACAATAAAGGAAAGTCAGTTTTTATCGTGTATCAGTTATTAGCTACTAATAGATTTGTGAAGTAATGGAGGTTATTGGGCTGCAACAGTGTTTGTGCATAGGCATTGCCCTCTTATCTATCTGTGCACTGCTTGGTTGTTAGCAAAACAGCAAAGGCTTCAGAATTGCTGAAGAGCTTTAGGCTGCTTTTTTTCCATTTAATATATTATAATTAAAGAGTACAGCCACCATCATCCTCAGACTATATCCACTCTGCTTAGTCTGTAGTCCTATTATTTCCTAGAAATGTGTGTTGTATGAATGCTTGGGCAGCACATGACGATTATTTAGTGAAATATAAATTAAATCATAATTCCATAACTGGTGGGGCATTTTTTGTTTTGAACTGAAAACTAACAATCAGTATTTACCCTAGAGAGGGAGCACTGCAATTACCATTGTATAGCAAATAAAATTTAAAATCAAGTCTTCTTGATTATTTGGGATTCCAAAAATTCCATTTTGTTTTTGGTTTTTTGGGGTTTTTTTAAGAAGTTTACTGTAAGCAATATTGATTTATTTTCTCTGCTTCTTTCCACCAATCTCTCTGGAAACATTTTATATTTGATGTTAAATGGCATACCACATTAGAGCTTAGTGTGATTTGAAACAGCTGAAATATCTAAAAGAATCAAATGCTATACTGGAGACCGGTCATTCTTAATAGCATTGTGATTACAGTTTTCATAGGATTTTTCCTCTTTCAGACAACACTTCTGCATGCTTAGAATCATTCCATCTTTCCTTGAAGACACAGTGGATGCATAAGCATTTACCACTTTGTGTTTAGGCCCTTGGTCTCTTTCTTGTTTCCAGTGAGGTTATAGAGTGCTTCTGAAAATCCAGTAGTCTAAAGGAACAACTGTAAAAAAGCAATCATAAGGTGAGATACTAGTAAACAAAATATGAGTAAGCATTTAGTTTTTCAAATTGTGTTTAAGCCTTAAAAAGCTGTGAAAGCCAGTCTGCAAATATTACCTCTTTTATGCTGAATCCACATTAATGGAACACTTTATTATTTTTGATTTCACAAAATAGGGCCAGTATGATTAAGATTGGCTCAAAAAACTTGGTTCTCCTTTGTTCAGTTATTGTGTGGATATGAAACATATTTGAAAGTATACATTATGTAATAGCCTTTTATTGCTTTTTTTAGTCGAAATAAAATGAAGTTCAGGGTTGGTCTTCTGGGTAAAGCACTTACAAGATTAAGGATGGATAGAGGTGGAAAAGGAAGTTAATCTCCAAGACAGTCTTAAGAGATTAATTGTACTATGTTAATGTGTGCTAGTTCTGTCTGTAGATGTGATTATCATAAAATTTTTTTTAAAAAATAAATTAATTCACTGGGCTGGGGTTTGTGGTTTGTTTTTTTCTTCTTCTCAGCTACAAATCATTTTAAACATTACTTCTTGTACATTCAGTAGATATGGATACCAGATTAACCCTTGTCCAAGTCTTTCATATTTCTAAGTTGTAGTTTGTTCTCCCCTCTAAAATGCTTTCTTTCCTATAACGTAGCAGCACCAGTTTGTTCACTTGTGCCACGATAGTCTTGAGAGTTCCTCTTCCCCACACCTCTCTTAAAATGTGGTGCTCAAAATGAATTTATTTTTTTAGCTGAGTCTTTCCCACTGTTGCTTGAGTTGAGAATATATACTTTCTTTTTCTTAGAGGTAATAATAATAATAATAATAAAATAATAATAATAATAAAAAAATCCTCCTTATATATCAGTTGATATCATCATCCAGATGATGCCTGCTGTTAAACCATATACAGTGTTTGCCTCACCAGCATTAAGATGGTTGACATTTAGTAATTTTTCTCTGTCCACCAGGCATGATAATTATTCAATCATAGGAAGAATTAAGAGAGGAACTGGAGTGGAAAATGTATACTTTTAATCAGAGAATGACTAATTATTCTGAAGCTGCTTCAGCCAATTCATGTTCTATACTAGTAGTAAATTCATTAGACCCATGCTTTGAAAACCTGTAAATTGCAGTGAACAGTGTGTGGTCCTTGAGCATGCCTGATTCTCATGCTGAGCTGGTTTTGTTTTATCAACATGTGAATGTGCTGCTGCTGGGATGCTGGGTTTTCTAAATGTCTTATCACTGAGTCATCCCATACATCCCAACAGTTGCCTTGCTTACAGCTGCACACCTTGTCCAGTGTTGTTCCATCCCCTTCAGGGGGAGTTTGCATCACATCTCACCTAGAAATTGTTTATGTATTTCTTCAGTATCTTATGCCTCTTGGTTGTAAAAATACTGTAACACAGTTAATAGGATTGCAAAAGGAGGCCATTCACATCTAAATTCTTCAATTAATCTTTCCTGTTTAAGGCAGAGATCATAACATCTTGCTGCCAATATAAATTTTATTACCTATTTATTTGTAAAAGAAATGCTGCTGTGATTACACACTGCATTCTCTAACTTCCTTCAATTTATCTGTAAAGCACTGTTCCTCCACTGAGTATTGAATGAAAATTTTCAATTTTGCTTCTGTTCCTAATTTTCTTACAGAATTATTTCATCCTAGACATCTCTGACTTTACTTTTTTGTGCCTTGACTTTGTCTATTTTATCTCTTCTTTCCCTGTTATTCCTTTATACTAGTATTTAAAAATACAATGTATTTTATATTTTTGAGGTGTTTGTTTCACTATGTTTTGAATGAAATTACAGTGTCATAGCCAAAGTCTATTCTTTACTGCATTTTCTATCCCAATTTTGCACTACAAAAGCTTTTGTTTGTGCCATATAGTTTTTTTCAAAAATTACTCCTCCTTTGGTTTTCTTGTCTTTCCTGCACATAATATTATCATAATCTTCCAGTCTTTTGGGATACTGCACCAGCTCTCTAAGATGCTTATTATATCGTTTTAAACTTCTAAAACAAAAAATGGTTTTCTAGGTTTGCTCACTGTGCTTTTGTATTAATGTACACATGTCAAAGGCATCTGATTAGATGTCTAATGCAGTACCTTCTTCATTCTGACTTGCTATCATCTGTTCTTCTTATCCTTCTTGCCCCTTGACTCTTATTTATTCTATCTTACATTCTTTTTTCCTATCCATACCTAACTAACATGTTTGTGTTAGCAGACCCGTGTTTCATCTCTAGAATCCTTTTTACTAACCTAGTACATAATTTTTGCTTCCTTATTCTCCTCCAGGTCCCCTAAGAAAAAAAATCATCTTTATTTAATAACTCAGTGAAAAATGTCCCCTAAGTGAGGAAGGCAAAGAAGTCCAGGTGACACAATCAGCCACAGATTTATTTCCAGAATATTGTTCTATAAAATTGGAGGTTTTTCCTTATGAGAAGGTTCTCTGTAAGGTAATGGATAAAAAATAGTTTGTTAATGAAAAGAGTAAGGTGTTATTACAAATGTTGATACTGTGGAAAAAGCTTGCAAACCTTGGCACGGATGAGCATTTGTAGCAGACCTCAGCAATTTGCAAAAATAAAGCTCTTGGAGGGGAAATTAAATTGGAAAAGTTTATGGAACAGGATTTGGAAAAACCCTGAGGCACAGAGACATTGAAGAAGCTGCTGTCCAGCTGCAGAGCAGAAGGGACTCACATGCAGCACCTGTCAGGGCTGAGGATAGAAATGATAGCAGCCGTGCTGCTGCTGATCTGGTTGCTCTGTGACATGACTTCTTGCTGACCTCATTGTCTACCAATGGCATTTAACTTCTTACCTCAGTAGTTGCCAGAAAGGTGCAAAATTTTCAACAGTGTGAGAGTGACTTTCTATCATATTCAGTGTATGGACATTTTCTAAACACCATTCTCTCTCAAAACCAGTATACTTCTTGAAGTTTTAGTATTTATTTTCTTTGCTGTCATAGAGCTGTCTGTCTTAGAGTTCCACTGAGTAATTTGAAGGAGGGATTGCAAATTGGAAGGTTTGTTTATAGGTACTGGAAGAAATTACACTTGAGTTCTGCAGTCTTCACTCATATAACAGTTATTAGAGACAAGATATCTGTTTTACTCTAAAATAATGTTTTAAGAAGAGGGAGGAAATCATTGCTTGACATTTTCACTAAATTTTGGTAATGTGTATGTATATATATTTCATAATATTGTAGATCTTTGCTTCTCAACACTGAGGAAAAAAAAAATCCCAATCTTTCAAAATCATAATATACACTTTAATTACTTATCACATTTTCCTTTGAGTAGCATCAGTGAATATCTTTAGCAAGTACACTTCAGTCACTGAAGTAGCTGGCTTTTTGTTGCTGAAACTGTGAACAAATCCTTGACATTCTTTTAGTAACATAAGGATAACGCTGTCACCGACATTAGATTCTTATGCTAGTCTGCCTTTCTCAAATAGGTGTTTGGAAGAGGAGTAAAAAGAAACACCAGAGATAAAAAGTAAGCCGTGGGGAAAAGAAAGGGTAGTTGTCAACATGCCAGTGAAAATCCATTTCCAAAATATAGGCTGGAGCAAGTAACTTGTGAGTGACCCAGGGTGGAAGTTGGAAATGTGAGCACAATGAGACATAAGAATAATAACATTCCATGGGACATATTACCATTTAATTTATGTGAACCTTACAGCCTCCTAAGAATCACTTTTACTTTCCATTTGGTGCCATTGGTCCATTGGATCCTAATAAATTCATGTAGGACCTCAAGTAACCTTCCTCCTGTATTTGTCTAAAATCCCAACGTTCTTATATTTGCTTGCTTTAGTGTAAAGCAAGCTGTAAATGAAAATAGGAAATGTAAAATGTTCAGCATTGCTTCTTCCCATGCTGACACTAGCATTGGGTCAATGTGGTTTTTTTCTTGGCAGGTGTAACAAATGATGGTTGTAGCAACATGAGAGAGATCTAGTCTTACATAAATTTTTCTGAAGTGAGAAGCTGGATGCCACCCTGTAAAAATATCAAAATAATAATTCTTTATCTGCTAGTTAAGTCATGGTATGCATTGGATGGAAATGGATTTTCTTCCCCTGGAGTGATTTCGATAACAGATGGTCAACATTTTCTATATTGAAAATTCCTAGAATTTTGTTGTACAGAAAGTATCTGAATTTATTGTAGTATGTGTACTCTTGTAGCTATATCTTTATGGATTTATTTCTTATCCAGCTTTTAGACATTAGTATTAATAGAAGATGGGAGATTCAGATTTTTCTGATGACTTTGTAACCCAAGAATTGTAAGGAGAGTCTATCACATATAGACATGTCTATCACATTTTGTGATCTATGGCGTTTTTCTCCCTGCAAGTGATTGAAGAAATCCGCTGATAAAAATGAAAAATGCACAGGTCATCTGGTTCTTGATTTCCAAAAAAGTAACTTTATTGAAGATAACTTTCTGTGAGGGGCAGGAAAAAAAAAAACCAAACCAAAACAAAACAAAAAAAAACCTCAATGGATTTTCTGGCTTAAACGTGGTAGGCAGTAAGCACCACACAGCTGCTCTGTCACTCCCATCCTGTGGGATAAGGGTGAGAAAAGGAAGGATAAAAGTGAGAAAACTCATAAAGACAGTTTAATAGGGAAAGCAAAAGCTGCTCACACAAGCAAAGTAAATGAAAGTAATTAATTCCCCATTTCCCATGGGCAGGCAGGTGTTCAGCCATTCCCAGGAAAGCAGGGATCCATCACATGTGGCAGCGGTGATGTGGGAAGACAAACAACATTGCTCCTCATGTCCCCCACTTCCTTCTTGTTCCCCCAGATTCATTGCTGAGCGTGATGTCACATGACATGGGACATCCCTCTGATTAGCCAGGGTGGTCTGTCCTGGTTGTGTCCCTTCCCATCTTCTTGTGCACCCCCAGTCTACTTGCTAGAGGGGTGGGGTAAGGACCAGAAAAAGGCCTTGACACCATGCAAGGGCTGTTTAAGCATTAAGGAAAACATCCCTGTGCTGTCCACACTGTTCCAAACAAAAATCCTAAACACAGCACAGTAAAAGATACTGCAAAGAAAATTAACTCTGTCATAGACAAAATCAGTACAATGAGGAAATGAATTGAGGGATTCTATTATGTTATGCACCTAGTAGGATTAAATGGTGAGATTTCTTTGCTTTTTGCCAAAGTTGAATAAAATTTTGAAGTATTAATTATTTTACAGAAATACTTTGTGTTTGTCCAAGGTATTACTTTAAAGTGCCAAGAAGTATCATGTAATGTACATTCCATGTAAAAGATCACAGGTATATGCTGCATATATCTCTCATGTATTTCACATATCCAGACTTGAAAGGGTTTGCCTTCAAATACCCAGTATTATCGAATTTCTGTTGTCGTAAGAAGAACAGATTTTTTTCCAGACCATTTTCTTAGGTGTCTGGGTGGTATATACATCATTATCTTTTCATGTATGAGGTTGGGATGGAAGTATATTTAGAACTGAACAGACACTCGCAGAACATTCTTGATTCTAAGAATCGGAATTAAGAGAACTTTGGGGTTTTTCTTGCAGTCTTCTTTTGGTTACTCATTTGTGATCTCTGCAAGGGAGATTTCACTTGCTGTTCTATAGATTGTCTAAATTTACAGAATAATCTGTAGAGAAAAATGTGTAGATACTGCATAGGACAGCATCACTCATTCAGAAATTATATAAAAATATTGCATATAATGTAATACAAGGTAGGAATAAGTTTTTGTAAAAATATTGTAACACTTTAAGAAGTCTTTAATTTCAAAGATCAAAATATTATTAATCACTTGTAATTCCTTTCAGTTTTTAAAAAAAGACTGTTGCTTAAAAAAACCCTGAAGTTAAATTATTAGCTGTCCATACTTTAGTCCCTTGTTCTAAAAACTAAAACCTCAAAACCCCAAAACTCAGAGACCAGGCGGTAATTGATAGGCATAAATTATTCCTATATACTAAATTCCTCGTATTTCTCTTGTACAATTTTTATTTAGTCAGATTAAATATGAGTAAACAGGATTTTATTCACACAGCAATATGTTTTGAATTCCAATTGACTTCCAGTTGCAATGAAACTATAAAGATTTGGTTTTCGATTATAATAGTATTTTATTCGTCACAGATCCAAAATAGAAAAAAAAAAAAAAGAGGTGATTAGAAACTGTTGTAAATACTGCATGCATCAATTACTTATTTAAAACCACAGAATTCACAATTTCTGTGAATTTCTGTGAGTTTCATATACATCAGGTATATTGCTATAAATCATTAAGTTTTACTGGGATAAATGTAATCCTACAGCAATCTGTTAGGAAAAACACAGATTTTCTAGCTAACTGTATTTGTGGAAATGTATCATTTTAATTAGGACTGTTTGTTGTTTAACAAAGGAAGTAATTGTATTAACCTATAAGTGTGACTCCATTTTCCCCATTGACCATGACATTTACCTTGCTATTGTAATGGAGGGTTCCTAAACTGTCACACAGCCTCTCGTGAGCTTGCTAGATGAATGTGACAACATATGCACTGTTTGGATTTTATTTTCTGGATTTTCGTTTTTGTTGTGGATGAAGGTGGAGAATCATTGGAGCAAAATATCAGGACTTATTGTCACTTTTGCATTGTTGTGGACAGGCAAAGACTCTGCCTAGCAAAGCCTCTTGCAGGTTTGTATTTTCAGTCTGGACTAAAAAGAGCTGTTAGGCAAAAAATAGTCTTGCTTGATGTTACATGGGACATGCAGGGCTGGTCAGTATTGGTTGAACAGCTAATATTGGTTGCTACTTCATGAATGTCCAGTGGCCATGTAAAAGAAAGGAAGAAAGGAAAAAAAACAACAAAACCACAGAAAAACTTATCAGAGTTGGTTGGAGGGGTCTTACCAGAGAAACAGAAGTGGGTTTCCTTGAAACATAATATTGAAAGGAATGAAAAATAAAATAGAAATTAAAAACAAAACAAAGTCTTCAGTTCTGTTAGTTTTCACGTGGTTTCTCTTCAGAATATTTCTTCTATCTTCATATAATATTCCTGCTAATATTTGCTTTGCTGAATAAGCATCCCTGTAGCTGCAAAATTTATACATGCATACATATTTACCTACACAGGAACAAAGCAAATAAGCAATTGTACCCAGAACTAGAAACTTTAAACTTTATCAGCTATCTAACCACCTCTCAGATGGCACTCACAATAAAGCCTTTACAGTCTAAAGAACTCCAGTATCATAATCCCAATTCCAAAGTCATTCATGGAATTATCTCATAGAATTCAGATGAAAAAGAAACCAGCTAACATTAAAAATCTATCCAAAAGTCTAATTCTCGCCATACTCTTCAAACTTTTTTTTTCTTTTTTTTTTTTAAATCTTGGTATTCTGTTACTCCTATTTCCTAATTATTTTAACAAATAATTACAGACCATTAATTTGCTTGTATAACTATTTACTTCATTTTCATCCAGACTTCAGTATCCAAAAGCAGATTTTCTCCTTTCTCTTGGCTGAAAAGGATGAAATCTCTCCATCTGATGCTCATTTTAAATAATATAACAACAGGCACTGTAGGTGCTGTATATTACCTGCCAATTGCTAATTCACTCTATACCAGTGTTCCAGTTTAGAAGACTGGTTGGCCAAAAACTATTATGTTTTGAAAAAGTAACATCATCAAAATAAACCTTATGTAACTTCTCATCTCCAGATAATTTTTTTAGGAATACCAAATCCAAAATAAACAAAAACAGCAACAAACCAAACAAAAAAAAACCAACAAAACCCAACCAAACTAAGCCAAAAAAACACCAAACTAAAAACAGTAGAAAGTTGCTCTCATTGTTGTTCTGTCATCTATATTTCTTCAGGCAATCTCTGCATACTGCAGAAAACATTTCGGATGAATGCCAGGGTCTGGGTAGTTTCCCAGGCATTCTCCTGTTTTCTTCCCTTTACAGCTCTTTTAAGAACAAGTTTATCTATAATTACATTGGATTATTCCAGGCTTTCTTAAGTCAAATCCCTGTGTCCATTCATTTTCAGTTGTTCTGGAGGATCTCTACTTTCTGAGTTCAAACCAATATATATGCACACACACCACTGTGGGCTAAACATTCCTTTTAATTTATACCATGAGTGAGACTTTTTCTGCTTGCTACTTGGTCCCTCTCCTTGCAGAAGTCATTACTTTGGAACATCTTCATGCCTTACACCGTGGATGTTGCTACTTCATTACTTGCTGCTAAGAAAGATATGTGTGTAGGAAAGGAGATGCAGGGTGTTAAACTACTGATTCTCCAGACACTGAAACTGTGAAACAAACCCTCAAGTTGCAACCCCTCATGCAGAAGTTACAACTGTCCTTCTGAGTTTGCCTTATTTCTCACATGTTTTGAGGAAAAGGGCTGCTCTTCCTTACCCACATAACTTCACTCAGTACTCTGGCACAAAGGTTTCTTCATTTAGTGCAGCAAAGCAGATATTTTCCCTATGGACTAAGGAGATTCTGCTTGTTATTCTATTTTGCAGTTGCTCATTAGTCCACACTCAATTATGTCAATGTTCTATTACTTGAGTTATGCAGCTATAATAACTTCAGTGTATTTATAGCTCTCCAGAGCATAGCTTTATCCTACAGGTAAGAGCTTACTATTGTTTTCTTGTCTACCACACGTCCTCCTTACTGAGAAGGCAAATGATTTCACTAGACTAATAGTAAATCTATTGCTAGTCATATATTAATGACCTCATCAAGCAGGCTTAGAACAGGGCACTCAAGTGCAGGATACAGAATAAAAGCCTCTCCGATGAAGTTAAATGAAAAACCACTCAGTATTGTATGCTGAGACTTCAAAAGGTGCAATTTGCCTTCTTGCCTGTCCCATACTTTTCCTGCACTCTCTGGTGATCTAGAATAACAGAAGAATATTTTATTTGTGTGTTTTGTAGAGTCAATAGAAAAGAGTATGTTACATTTCTGTATCATAGATGAAACAATAATGAACACCATAAAGATTGCTGGTGTTGCTGTAACTGTAATGATCCACGATGTTACAGATGAAGTATAATTCTTTTAATAATGTCATAATATTTTGCTAGCCCATCTGGATGTATTTGGAAAAAAGGAAACCATAATCCATATTCTTTCAGGCATAGAAACCCTTTCTATCTGAAATAGAAAATGTGGAGTTTATATAGAAGTTGAATAAATTTAATTTTAACTAAATAGCTATCAATTGCATTAATTCTGTAAAGAAAAAAAATGTATATACGTATATATTTGCCACCAATGAAATAGACTGGAATGAAAACAGTGTTGTAGAGAATAAAAAGAGAGCTCTCAAGGGAAAGAGAGATTTGGTTAGTTTATAACCTGCAGACATACAGAGGTTAAAAAGGAAGGGAGAGAGAATATGATGCACAGTAAAAGATAAACTCATTTGAGTTCATTGTTTTTGTCTCCTGGATGCGTTTTGAAGTTCTGTTCTGGGTTTATCTTTGAAAGGTTTTGTTGGTTACCCTTGAAAATCAGGAGAGAAAGATCAGAGATGAAATAATGAAATGTTTTGAATAAAATGTCTCTAGTGGCTGCTGGATGTAGCCCTTACCAATTACTCATGCAAGGTCATTTCCAGTGCAAAGCATTTTCTGATTTATACTCATGTATTTCTCAAAAAAGCTCACAGCAAAGAGTGTGAAATGTGTTACATTATGGGGAGATTAAAAAAAAAAAAAAAGTGGAATTCAGTGATTTAGTTCTTTCCAGAGAACTGTTATTGTTGGGAAGAGTTGTCCTCACATTATTGAGGTGGGTGTTACAAGTGTTTTTCAGCACATTGATTTTTTTCCTGAAATAATTTTTAAGTATTAGTATTTTTCAGGAAGTGCTCTACATTGATGATACCTGGACAGGAAGAAGCAGGCATGCCCTGATTTGGCTTTTATCACAAGTTCAGTGTCTCTCCTCAGGCTATCTCAGCAATAGTCTGATATTATTAGTTTCCTGAGATGCTATGGTCAACATCAAAAATGACAATATATAGAAGGCCAGCAAACCAACATATATATCTCTGTATAACCATCAAACATGAAAGACTTATCAAAAGCAGTTGTACAATACAAACATGTTCTTAAATGTCAACAGATATGTGCATTGAATATTTCTGAAATCCACAGGTTTAACTGACTTTTCCAGCTCAGCTTGGTAGTCCAGCAGAATCTATTGCAACGGCCTGACCTCTTGTACCTTGGAGTCTGAGACACAAAGTGAGATTGTATAAAGCATTGAACTATACAGGTACTACAGAAGGCATTCAGGACACACTTGGTCCAAGTGTGGAACCCAGGGTCAGACTATGCATAATTTATCTCATCAATGTCAACCTCTCTTTTCTTATGCAGCAGTGTTAGTATATGTATAAATTATGTTCTCTGAGCATGAAAAGCACTCTTGAATGTTATAGTGGAACTACAATACAGTTTTACAGTACACAGGAATATTCTTAAGTAAAAACTTCCTTGCCTCCAAAGTTCCTATTTGACCCATGTCCATCATCAGTTTATCATGCCCATGCTCATGTACTACTTAAGAGCAGATATCCTTTCACAATACTAGACAAGACACATCTTTTCATTACTGAGATATGTAAAAAGGTAAATTTAATTATATGATTTGCAAGTTTTTGCAGTTTATCCTGCTGTAAAACTAGTTTTGAAAAATGTCAGATGAAGCCTGCTGTGTACTGTTTCAAAGCAAGAATCATTTGGGAAGAAGGAGCTCTTCCTTGCATGCCTCCTCCAACATACACATTTCATAGGCAACATCAAATATTATATTGTCTAAATTGAAAACACTTAATGGTGCTGCAGTGTACTATAGCTTGTCTAACATAAGGCACAGAAGGCTACGGACTATTATACACTATAAATGTATCTGGTATATTCTTAAGAGATTTCTCGTCATGGTTTGACATTTTTAACAGCTTATGAACAAGCTTATAAAACAGGATCTAGAATTCTGATTCACTGAAAGTGAAGAAATTATGATAATTTCATCCAACCATGGCAAACTAGTATAATGAATACTAACACTCCCTACAATATTTTTTCCATAGTATCAGGTCATCCTGGTCCAACAAACTCCACTTACCCCATAAGGAGAATTTTGCTTTGCTAGATAAACTGAGAACAATAGAAAAAAGCCATAACAGAATTTTAGTATGCTAAAATAATTATAAAGTTATTGAGCACAAGGTGAAGCTCCAGGCACTTCAAGAAATATTTATAGGAAAAAAATTCAAATGCATTGCAAATGTTCCTTCTTGTCATTCGAGATTTTTTTTTCTTCCAAATATGACTTTTATGGAATTTTTCAAAAATTGAATCATTTTGCAATACTTTTATTGAAATAAACGTGAGAAATAAAAATCATGTCTTTAACAAACAAGTTTTCTTAAAACTTGATCCTCTTGTTAATTTCAACTGATTTTTCATGAGATGGTTTCCATTTCTTCCTGACTGCTAAGAAAGAATGTAATCCTTCTGCGATCATCTAATTAGCAGGAATGTGACTATCTGTGCTGCAGGCACAGGCACTAACACAAGTTTGAGGAGCCACTGTGTAGACATCAATGAACACTTTATTAAATTACACAGTTTTCTAAGCAGGCACAGTCTCTCAGTGCCCCAATTCTTTACGCTTTAGTGAACTGTCTCTGCTCTCTGAAGCTGTAAGGTTTCAGCCTGAGCTGAAGATATAAACTCCTGATGAGATTAGAGTGAGGTTTTAGATATTTGGCACGCTTCTGTGCTTATTCTATTTCCCTAATAAGGCTTAGAGTTTGCTGGCAGGTGAAAGCATTGGATAGCAAAGGCTAGGAGATTTAAAATTCCACCTGCCCTGAAGGGAAAGAATGTATTTTCCTTAACTGCTCAGCATTATTCCTTAAAATTCACCCTGGTCAGGCAAACACTTCAGTGCAGGGAGAAGGAATAGTCACCAGGTCTAGATAGTCAATGATCTCTCAGGTTTCATTCTTGGCAAAATTCATATAAAATTTTTTGATGTTTTTATTTCCAGAAAAGCCATGGTCTGTCAAAAATGAAATGTAAAGAAGAAGAAGATAGGGGAAGGGAAGGGAAGGGAAGGGAAGGGAAGGGAAGGGAAGGGAAGGGAAGGGAAGGGAAGGGAAGGGAAGGGAAGGGAAGGGAAGGGAAGGGAAGGGAAGGGAAGGGAAGGGAAGGGAAGGGAAGGGAAGGGAAGGGAAGGGAAGGGAAGGGAAGGGAAGGGAAGGGAAGGGAAGGGAAGGGAAGGGAAGGGAAGGGAAGGGAAGGGAAGGGAAGGGAAGGATAATGAAATACTGAAAAGCCATAACTGGGTTGGGATTTCAGTTAGGTTTTTAATATATGAAGTAGTAGACTACCCTCTTAGTAAAAGAAAAAACTCTGCTAATTGTAAGTATGGTTGTTTTAGAAGACAGCTTGGCTATAGGCTAAACAGAAAGAGGATAATCATTTAGGAAAATATATATGTGATGAATTCGTTGGGAGGAAAAAAATCTAAATTGACTGTCTGGTAGAGTATAGCAGAGAATTTTTGGGATAAATACAACAACAAAAATCTTATGGAGAGAAACTTGGAGGACTGGCAATACCTTCCTGTCTAGAACTGTATCATTTGATGTGGAAAAGCATGTTATGCTGGCTGGCAAGCAAGAGAATTTCAGTTGCTTTCAACCCACAAAAGCAAATCTAAAGCCACTTGAGAGATGAAATCGGATGAATGGAAAAGGATGTGGTTGATCTGGAATGAATAATCCATACTTATACAGGAGAACAGGGTGACCAGTGGTAGCAGTGGCCACTGGTAGCAGTGGCACTAGACATAGAAAAACATAATGAAAAAAATGATAGAGTTCAATGGGATAGAGCTTGAAAACATCTTGAGAAATCTGGTCATCCCAGCTGCAGGCAGCCCATTTCAGAAAGCAGTTTGCTCTGTCTGGTCTTCCAATCTTTCAGTTACATCTCATTTCAGCTGCCAACTATATGCAAATATATAGGAAGCTTTAGTTAACTCTTAACCTAAATCACCATGGTTGTGAATGAAGTAAATTGTTTGGACTATCTGTGGTGTGCACCAAAAATAATTTCTTAATTTCAGGAAGGTTTTAAAACCTACAACCATAGCCCTTCCTGCCTCTTGCTTTCTTTCTGGAGACTGGGTAACTAGGTGTAGTTGCTCTTTCCTCAAAAATAATATTTTTTCCCTACATGTTTTGTTGCTAGCCTGACGTCTAATAATTTACAAGTTATAAATAATTAGATGCATGTTCAAATCTGAACACTGAATTTACTGTGAGGCTGAGTGGAGAGGAAGGATATTTCATACTTAAGAATAATATTCCTGCCCACATATCTTCTTTTCCTTTCTTTTTTTTTTTAAGATAAATGATAAGAATCCACTATATTGAGATTGTTTAGAACTATAATACTTCCTCTCCATTATTTTCTCCAGAACTGTGCCTAGGTAGTTGTTGGGAGGATGGGGTTAAAAGCAGAAGAATAGCAGGGGTTGGGGATGGTAGATTCTCTCAGGTGACCTTGCATTTGGGAATTCCAAGGCCTGGAGAATAACTGTGTGGGAAATCCCATATATTACGCCTACTGCTGTTTGTCCTCTGTCTGTTTTGTCAAGTCAAGTTTCTGTGTGGAGATGATGTCGGTGTTTTGAGAGGTTTGGAGGCAGTCTCACAGACATGCTTGAGCTCCCTGCTTTGGGAGGGAGATCAAAGCAAAGATCATAAAAACCACAGAGGAGATCTGAGCATGGTGGTGAAACTACATGTACATAAGCCCTTGACAAATGTGTGCAAACAGAAGGGCTGCTGTCCATCAGGATGGACTGAGCCTGATGGTGCTTGCATTCCCTCTTGGCTGTCTCTGCCCGGTGTTGCTTCAGGATCCTCTGGTTAGTGAGAAACAAAATAATTCTGCTCTTTGCATTTCAGACATGGGTTTGTGGTTGTTCTGCCTGCCTGCCTGTGTGAACTTAACACAGCAGTTTACTGTTATGTTGTGCAACCTAGTATGACCTTTCCACTTTTTTGCTACATCCTGCAAATTTCAGATAGTGTCTTTAATTTCTTTTTTTAATACTTTGGGGTTTTTTCTTTAATTCAGCAGGGAGGACTCATACACTCTATAAATTTTATAAATTAACTGTATACTTGTTCATCCTTATGCAGTGAAGTGCTGAGTAGCTGTCCTGTGGAACTTTAACTCAGTATATGTAATCAGATAGGAAAGAGTCATCTAGAGGGGAGAGCAGCATTACATACATATAATGAAATGTTCTGGGTACCTCACAAGTTACAGAAATTATAAAAATTCAAATAACTTTTACATGTTCACAAGTCACCTACCATTTTGTCACTGCTGCATATATAACTTCTTCCACAAAATTTTAGGGACAGTGTTAAATTTAACTGTTTATGTAGAAAACTGCTATAACAGCGTGGTACTCTCAATGTCTTACTGTGAGAAAAGGTGTATTCACTGTATGGAGAGAGCTAAGAGTTATTGTTAGCTATCCAGCTAATCTAATTAGCTCAAAATCCTCAGTACTCATTACTTAGTAGCACAAAATCCTCATTAATAAACAGTCAAAATTGTTATGCAAGATAGCTTACTTACTTACTTTTTTCTGCCTTTTCTCTGGTCTTCTGCTCACCCTTTGAATGTCCCACTCTGCCTTAAGCCTGAGGGTCTCCTTAAGAAGACAAGGTAAAAGTTTTGGTGAGGCATCCAGAGATCCTTAGAGGGTGGAGGACTATATTCTTCACAGCCGGGGAGCTGGGAGCAGTGAGTTTTGACACCTTTTTTCTCTTCAGTTTAACATCAGCTTGGAGTTACATTTTCCATGTTTTGGATTTCTGTTTGCTTAACTACAGTTGTGAATATCCACTTATTGAACTGCCAGTGGAACTCAGGTTGCATCCTTAACCTTCCACTTTGAATTTAGTATAGTGCATGTTTACTTGGGGTTTTTTAATAACAGTTAGGATTTTTGCTACATAAATACACAAAATAAGAAATACATAAAATAAGAAATAAGGTATGCTTATATATAATCTCCTGTAGCCCAAAAAAACAACTTTTCCAGCAAAAATTGTAATGCTCAGTATTTCCTTTTCCTTTGTTGTCTCTGCTTGTTTTTCAGTACCTTTCTCCCCATGAATTTTGAAAATAATAGGAAACACTCCTTTGAATGAAGTAGTTTTGATTATTAGGAAATATTATTAGTATTACAAATTGTAATACCTAATCCTTGAAATGTTAGTAGTTGGGTTTTCTTTAGTTTAACATTGAACTCTGTATATTCAGCTCAAATTTCTAAGCAGATTAATGGTTGCAGGGCTTCATAAAGAAGACTGAATTATAAAGTTCAAAAGGTATAACTGACTACTTTGCAAATTCCTGTTATAGTTTATTGACTTCAAGTGTGGTCACTGTGGTGTGCAGTGGTCCTGCTGCAGGCTATGAAATAAGCAGTTTATTGACAATTTACCAGTTATATTATTCTTATTATTCTTAGTTCAGAACCAAGCAATTAAATTATCAACTACTTCAGTTGACTTCATTAGGATGTAACACATAAAGAAATGAACATAAATCTATAATACAAGGAATGATGAGATTAGAATCCATTATTAATCGATCATTTGACAGACCCAATTTGTCTGTTTAGAATACTCCTAAAATTCTTTATAAAAATGTATTGTCTTCTTTTCCCTTAAGGGATATCTTGCACCATTAGGTTACAGAGACAGAGAGAACAATTTTCTGTGTTTTGAGTTACAGGCTCTTGCAAAGCTGTCTTTTTAAAGTACTTGCTTCATCACATGGTGCACTAAAGCATTTAAACTTCTAATTTTGATATAAATGGCAAATAAATTAGCACAACTAAATTGTCTGAGCTGAAGGCATTTCTGAGGCTCAGTGAAAATACAACTTTTTCTGTACTTAGCTGACCTGCTACTTTTAGTTTTACTAGCTTGTTAAATAGCCCCTATGATTTTAAATCCTAGGCAGAGGTTTGAATTTCATTTCTGACATCATAATCCAGGAACCAGAGTTCTAGTGAAACAGAGGCACCTTAGCAAGCTGCCTAATTCAAGGAAGAACCGAAATGGGAAATTCATAGGAATTATGTCTCATGGCTGATGGCCACAGGAATTTTTGTTATAGGCTGATGGCTGTAGGAACTATGATAGAAAGTCTGCAGACTGTGGTGATAACTCTATACCAGTGGCTGGGGAGGGTCCAAATATTTGGAGCAGTCAGAGAGTAAGAAAAAGTAAGTAAGTAAGAAAGAGTAAGTAAAGTTTCTCACTGTGGCTGTATATAAGAATAGCACTATTGGCATCAACTCTGCAGAGCAACAACAAAACAAGAACAAAATATGCACTGCTTATTTCCTGTGTAATAAAATTAAATATTGTTCTCCTCATGAGAATGATGGGAATCGTGAGATTCCAATACAGTTTAATCTAATTTTTCAGCAAGCATCATCAGTTCCAAAAATATTTCTTTTGTACAAACATTGCAAATTGGATTGAAAGACAAGATTAAAGCTATGAATGGCTCCCAGCTGAAAGAAAAATGGACAAAACAGAACCGGCATTGCATAATATCTTTCCTTAAACAAGCTTTTTGAAATGTCGCACAATTAAAATTCAATCTAAGTTTGACCAAGGACAAATACAGAACAAAATTCTTAAACAGAAGCTCTCCCATGTAAAATTTCTGTTGTTCAACTTCGTTCCTCACAAGAGAAGTTCACTAAAATTTCTTTATTAGAAAAAATTAAACAGACACAGTCTTTTGATCTGTATTAAAATTTCTATTTTAAATTTGGTTCTGCTGAATTCTGCTGAATTCCAAAAGCAAATATACATGAATGCCAAAAAACAGCCAAAAAGAGGACATCCCTGGTGTAAAAGTTCTGTCTCCTGAACCTGTAAGTGAAACTTTGACACATGCATCAGTTAAAAGCACCCATGGCCCATCTTATACGGATGTTAAATCTTACGAGTTTCAAATGGCGTGAAGTATGTTTTAGTATTGGAGGGAGATGTTGCATGAATGAGAAGCAATTTATAGTACTTTTAAAATTTTGCTAGAAGTTGAAAATCACATGAATACATTTTGAGCATCATTAAAACATTTTCTTCTAAGTTCTGAGAGAAATAGAAAGTGATAAACCTGTGGAAAGTACTGCTTAATGGTTTTAAAACTGTTACCTGAAAGCTAATGGTGATTTAATAGCTTCAGTGATGATTGATCTATCTCTTGCATACTAGAAATTGTTCCAAGAAAACTCATTAAAAATAATACAAAACCAAAAACCTGTATAAACAAGAGTACAGTTGGGGACAATGTTCTTCTGTAGTAATTTTAATGTAATTTAGAAGGATATTACACAGAAATATGGGCATTGCACAGGAGGATATTACGTTGAAATTGGACATATCTGATAGATTTTAAAAAGCTCTATTTTTTTTTCCCTTGTTTCTTTCTATTGTGACAAAGATTCAAGAAGTGATCTTCTAGAAGAAGAGGCAGAGAGAGATTTCATGAGAAAGATTGGTGAAATAATTTTGTTTTAAACTATTTAAACTATTTAAATTATTTTTAAAATAAATACTTGAAGCCTGCAAAGTTATCAAAACTCTTCTGAGTTCACAAACACTCTCGTAAGATTTTTTTTTTCTGAAAGTTTGACAGTTTTCCAACTAGTTTTTGAGGGAATTAAAATGAAACAAAAAAAAAAAATCAAACAAAGAACAAATGAAACCACCAAAAACACCTAAACACCAAAAAAGCAAACAGATGAAAAATGTTTATTCTTTCATTGACTCTTCCAGCACAGAATCCAGATATGCAGTCTAATACAGAATTCATTCTGTTTACTTTCTGTAGTTATGGATTAAAAGGTCTCCTTCATCTAATTATCTTCAAGCTTTTCCTTTATACAATGCTTTTTATTAGTTTAGCCTGTTTTTTTTCTTTTATGCTAGCTCAGTTTTAAAGGTGAATGTTATTGCTTTAGAGTAGGCTACTATCAAACTCATCACATTTAAAGCAGGAAACTGAACTCCCAATAGGAGTCTCAAAGGAGGGAAAAGGCCTTGCTGATATGTACATCCATTAAGCAGCTGTGCTTGCCAAGTCCACGTACATTAGCTACTTTTGTGAGTTTAACAAATTTCATCTGAGCTTTCATTCTGCTGACCTAATTTAACAAGAAGGAAATTCAATAACAACCCCTAATATTGAAGCATTATTTCCCAAGAGGCATTTAACAACACTTCTACATCAAAAAATAATGTGTAGATAATGGAATATATATACTGAGGGCAACAGGAAAGTGAAAAAAGGGGGAAAAAAAGGAAACATTCCCCCCCCCCCCCAAGCGCACACACACACAAAAAAAGAGAGAGCAAGAGAAAAAAATTCTATATACCCTTTTCAAAAAAGTCCAATAATTTTCCAAATGTTAGGGAAACTGAGAGAGAGAATTTCAGCTTTGAATTTCTTATGGTCCTTGAGAAGAAACATTTCTGAATATCTTTGAATAAATATTAGTTCTCCTTACTCAGTATACCTTTGTCTCAAAAGAACACAAATATGAGTTGTGATAAATAATTTCCAAGGTGCAAGACCACATCTCCATTTTGTATATGATATAATTCTGCATATGTAGCATTCTTCTGTGTATTAATCGTTCCATGTGTTAATCAAAGTTCACAAATGAAGTAAATGTCAAAATTTTAGGAGAAAGGGAAAAGAGGTAAATGAAGTTATACATAACTTGGTGTTTGTTTGTACCAATTGAAACAGGTATCTGTGAGTTACTGAGAAAAAAGTTTGGGCCAAAATCCTGAATAGCAGTGGATTTGAGAAGTTGTTTGGGTGCTGGGGGAGAGGGGAACATATTCTTCTGGGTGAATATAACTTGAAGACAATAACTGGCTCCTGAAAAGTATCTGTTCAGATATTAACATGCACACAGACATGCAGTTTTTAAACTGTGTCACTATATTTCATAGTGTACTTACTTTAAAAGTCCTGACATTTTATTATAATCTCCTAATCAACACAAGGTTACTGGAAAAAGCTTGAGTAACATGTCAATATCAAATTTTAATACAGGAAGAATTTCTGAAAGTTTTACATAGCTTTTCTTTGAAAAATAAAAATTTTTAGGATGATAGTGAAATATGGTATAAAGTTATTGAAAGAAGAGTATGTTACTTACCTATAAAAATCAGCAAAGAGGAGAAGAAACAACCCAAGCATACTACTATTTGAGTTTTTTGCCACATGTGGAAGAATATTCAAGGAAATGCAACAACCACTCATGTTTTTTATGGATATGCTAGGAAAAATAGTAAAATCACCCTGATTAAAGTTTGCAGAAACTACACCCTCTTAAGATTACAAATCAAATGTTTTTTATGATTTACTGGAAGAAACAATTACCAAATGGTCTCACTAACAAAACCTGCTAATCTTTTAATGCTGGTATAGAAGTAACCTGAAGAGAACTTGACTAAATTTCTCTTGCTGAAATAACATCTCATGGTTCCATTAGATGAAGGAAGAAATAAAATAAAGCAAAGCAAAAAAACAAAAGTGGAGACAAAAAAGGTGAGTTGGGAGAGGCTTGCCTTCTCCCTGCCATATAATTTCCCACTAAGAGAGTGAATTCAATATTTCAAGATACTTGGAACAGGCCTTCATATTTTTAAAAATATTTCCTGCAGTTTAAACTTGCATCACTTCATATTGCAAGAACATCTCAAGAACTTTTTCTGTTTAAAAGTTTGCTTCTTGTCATGTTGTAGTTCTTCTGATGCATACGATATTCCCTTTTACCATTTAAAATACCCTGGAGAACTGGTGTTTTACCATTTGTAATTTCTAAAACTACTTTGTGTTAGTGTTTCATGTCTCTTGATACTAAGATTAATAAAACACTGGAATTCTTGTAAATGAAATTGGGTGGAAAACATTTGAAGCAAAGGCAGCAGTATTTAATGTGTAAGTTTCAGCAATATTTATCCAACAGTCTAAATAAAGAGCCCTCTTAAAAGTTTTTAAATTGAAATTTTTTAATGGCACTCTTACTTTTTTTAAAGGAAGTATTTTTACAGCAGCTACCTGATATATTCAGTGTTCCCTCTATAGGGATAACCTTTATATTTCTGACCAGGCTGCTTTCTATGTCATTACAGTTTGTATATGAACGGTATGGTAGCAGTGATGTTGGACACTAGGGAGTGAATGCATTTCAACTTATGTTTTGTCTTCTCTGTTTACTTTCAGAATTTGGTTACTGTATACATTTCAGAGATGAGCTGCTGGAAGCTGCTTGGCTGCCTCAGAAACTAGACACATAAAAAACAAGCCAAGAAAAACGAAACTTTATGCTCCACTGCTGACTGGCCTGAAGAGCATCAGCAGTGGAGAACTATGACAATACAGCAAGTCCTATTACTTCTGCTGCTCTGGATGTGGCTGCCACATCCCTGCCATACAGAAATGCTCTTCAGAAGGACTCCTGATCTCAGACCCAAAAGCTTTGGAGGACGTGCTTTAGGGAATGATGGGAAAGCAATTCACCGTCAGAAGCGAGGCTGGATGTGGAATCAGTTTTTTCTTTTAGAGGAATACACAGGATCTGATTATCAGTATGTAGGCAAGGTAGGTTTCTCATAAGGTTTTCTGTGCAATTTTTCAAGTGTTCTTATCTTTCCACAGAGTTTTACTTTCTATATTTTATTCTAATGTGTAAGAAGCAGATTTCCAAGAAACAAATAGACTGTTTCTCCTAATAGAATCACTAACTTAATGTTGCCAGTTCAAGCTACTGAGAAATACTAGAAGGAAACAAATGAAAATATTTTTGACAGATTTGTTTGTTTCAGCACGTCATACCTACCAGCAGCCCAATCAATATGGCTTCGTTTTCAAAACATAATATTGTATAAATCTTTATAAAATAGTTTTCCAACTCTGTCTCCGAATATTTCATGTTTCATGCAAGATACTGATTCTTTTTCTGTGCTCATGTTTAAGGAATAAAACTTATTTTGAAGAAAAAATATTCTTCCTCTTTACCTCTCCCTGAAAATCAATAACTGCAGGGAGTAAAGTTCATTTGCAAACAATGTGATAGAAATCAGGTGGTTAGGAAGTGAACTACAATAGAAGACAGCAGACTGGTACATATGACTGTGTAGCTTACTCCAGGTATGCATGAACAACACTGGAAGTGCCCTTTATTTTCTGCTGATGTTTAGTTTTTTCCATGTAATTTATTGAAAAATATATAATGTATAATGCCACAATAATATTCAAACAGGTACAAGATGTTAATTCAAAAAGGTAATTTTCATGAAAATGAAATTTAGTGTC
The DNA here is from genome assembly GCF_971803275.1 of Cyanistes caeruleus. Classification (NCBI taxonomy): domain Eukaryota; kingdom Metazoa; phylum Chordata; class Aves; order Passeriformes; family Paridae; genus Cyanistes; species Cyanistes caeruleus. The sequence continues at coordinate 79,506,873 of NC_141701.1, read as the reverse complement.
AGCAGCAATGGGTGCAACTTAGCCCCAGTGGTTGGCTCTAAACAAAGAAATTCAGTTTTCTGTAAAGCAGGTTTTCAGTATTTACATGTTTCTGAACTTGAAAAAGAACACAGTGAAAAACTGACTTTTTGACAATCATGGAATCACAGAGCAGCAAAGATTGTAAGGCATGTTTGGAAATCGTCTAGTCCAAACCCCCATGCTCAAAGCAGTTGATCTTCCTCAGGACTATGTCCTGTCAGATTTTAAACAGCTCCAAAGGTAGAGATTCCACAATCTCACTGGACAAACTATTCAAGTTTTTGACCACACACTCAGTAAAAAATTTGTTCCTATATTTAAAGGGAATTTCTTGTATATCACATTGTGCGTGTTGTCTCTTGTCATGTCACTGATAACCCCTGAAAAGCAGTAGGGCCTGTCTCCCTCACTTCTTCCCAACAAGTATTTATATACATTAATAAGTCTGTGCTGAGCCTTCTCCAGGCTGAACAATCTCAGCTCTCTCAGCATCTCCTCATATGAAAATTGCCCTAATGCCCTACTCAACTTTCTGGCCATTTCCTGGACTCCCTCCAGTAGTTTTGTGCATCTCTTTACATGGGAAGCCCAGACCTTGAAACAGATTTCCAGATGTATCTCACCAAGGTAGAGGAGAGAGGAAGGATCATCTCTCTTGATGTCCAGGTGATGATGACCTTTGGGCTCAAAATGGAGCCCAGGGTGCTGATGACTTTTGCTGCAAGGGCACATTTCTGGCTCCTGGTCATCTTGCTGCTCAAAAAGACCCCAATATCACTCTGCAAAACTGCTATCCAGACAGCTGGGCCCCAGCATGTGTTGTTGTATGGGAGTATTATATTATAAAACATTCCTTGGAAGAATTAAGGACAATGGAGGATTTGTGAAAGGAAATGCTTATTAAAACTTCTGTAATTTAAGCACTAAAAATTCAAAAATGCAGGGCTATAAATGAGTAAGCCATTTTTTATTTGTTGCTTTGAGTCTGTTATATTAGCACTAGCATTTAAAAAAATGCAGCCATGTCCAAAGCATGTTGAGAGTCTTGTAAATAGTGCCTATATTTATTTCATACAGATCTCAAGTGTAAAGTCATGACTCCCAAGTGTTCTGAAGAAAGTAGCCAGTTCCTCAGTCTGGGTCAGGTTGATAACTTGATTGATGAATGAAAATTGACCTTGGCCCTGAAAGAAGAAGGGTCATTGTATCAAAACACTGTACTATTGTATTGAAAGTATATTGCTTGCAACAGTCATAGGAAATAAATAGCTTTCCAGGGCACCCAGAACTTCATATTATTTAAGGACCTTCAGAAACATGCTGATTTCCTTTTTCCTACTGTATTATTTTTGAATATTTATGATTTCAAATCATGAAGTGGGAGTGGCATTACTTTAAAATTTTCTTCCAGTCATAAGTTAGTGAAGGAAGACCCTTTAGAGAGGAAAGTGTTAACATTTTTTAGACTAACTCACCTGCATTAGAAAAAGAGAGCTGTTGATAAACATTGAACTACTTTGGCTAAGAGAAAATAAGTGTTTGCAAATATGAAGTGATAAGTAAAGATAAGTAAAATGACGGATGAAGAGTACAGCACTGAGAAGAAAAAGAAACTTGATGAGCAGTTAAGACAGCCCTTTCATCTAGTCTGCTCTGCTTAGAATAAAAGAGTTGAGTAAATTTGAGAAAGCAAATTTAAAATTAAACAGTATACAAGATTGCCCAGTATTAATTTTCTGACAAGTTTTGGAAGAGGGTAGAAAACACACATAAAATGAAGAATATCATAGCACGGTATTTGCTCAGGGAGAGTTCTACACAAAGGAAGCTAATGGAAACAGATATAATTATATGTGGAATAAAAAACTGATTGTTACATTAATTAATATTTTATTCTGATAGTCCAAAATCTCAAATCAATACGTAAATAATTAATTACAGACTAAAACTTTTCTGTATAAATTTTATAATATCTATCTCCTTTCCCTTGTTTTTGCACTTACCTTTCCAATGGCCATCTCAGTTCTATACTTAAAGCATTTCTGGATGTTTCCTTTACCTGATTTTATCCAGAGACAAAATTATTTCAATAGGTGGGTGACATAAAATGCCACTTTGCTGATCATTTCTCTGCAATGTGTTTGGAGGTGGTGTTTGGAAATTTTGTGAGATAACAAGAGCAGAAGTTAAAACTCAGTGATTCATGACCAAGGACTAAGAGAGAATTTTTTGTGCAATGCCAGTGGAAGAACCAGCAGAACTCCCAAAGCTGATTCATCTGGGCTTATGGTTTACATCTTTTGCTTTCTGATCTCATGACTGATATATTTTTCTTTTTCTTAACCTGCATCTAAATATCTCTCAGGGAAACTTAATAACTGGTGAATATCACAATACTTTTGAAACAACATAACAGAAGCATTCCTTCTTTAAGTCAGCTATCTGTGCGAAATGGTGGTGGAGTACATATTGTCTGGTTATGGACATTCCCAGGTTTCTTTAGATCAGTATTTATTATTATGACAAGAAAGAGGATGGTCAGCCTTTTCTTCATGTTATCATCACAGCATCCTTAGAACAAAAAACAAAATTATGTAAATGATTTTTCTGTATGCAGAACCTCAAATGATAACTCCAGCTGTATTATTACTAAAGTTTGAAGTCATAAAGAAGAGCCATATGGAAAGCTATACCTCTCTCTCTCTCTCTCTCTCTCTCTTTGCAAAAATATGCTTGAAGAAAATCCAAGTAAAAGTTGTCCTCCCAGTTTCAACTAATCAATGCAGGAATGTTCTAAAAGAAGTGCAAACCTCATGTCAGAAAACCAGTTTTATCAATATTATGGAAAGTTGATTCTCAATTTTTTATTTCTTTTCTTGTATACAGTATACAGTATACAGTATACAGTATACAGTTTCAAGGCCCATTTATTATTTTTCAAATTAAGGTCTGAAATTATAAAATATTATGCATTTTTCAAGCCTATTCTGAAAAACTTCAATTTACTTTGAGTACATCCAGAAAAAAAAAATATAAAAAAATCTTATCTTTCTAGTAATCACCTAAATAAAGCACTACTGTGTACCAACAATATCTTAGTAAAGAATCATTCAGAAATAAATTTACAAATAAATTCTTTATCCACATTAAAGTTCATTTCCCCTTTTACTATCTCACCAGATCCTGTCAATTGTTTAGCTTTGCAGGTATTTTCCCAACTTAGCTTTCTGAGATAGATATTGACTTTTTTCTAGCAATTTCCATTACAGTGGGTTTATTGCATAAAGGATCAACTGACACAAATATTTCAAACTTTGAGAGACTGGAGTTCTTAGTAACACTGCAGTGCTTTTTAGTATCTCAAGGGATAAATTATCATATATTTGCACATAAATGTATATAACATTTGTGTGTGTCATATTAGAAGTGTTACCAGCAAGGATTATCCTGGCAGTATTCACTATCACACGCTTGTAAGTGTAGTCATTATCTTTGATGGTGTAAAGAGCAGAACATGTCAACCTCACTTAGTTCTTTTCACTTCAAGAATCCCAACACAGACGTGATTCTGAGGGAAAGATTTAGCAGGCTGTGTGTGCATGACACATTTTCAAGAGCAGCGGTTCCAGTTTTAGTAACTATCTATTGACACTGGATGATGTACCACGTAACAGTCATAAAGATGTAAGGCAGTGAAGCCTCAGATGCTGCTTGTATTTTTCTTTCTGATGAGGCATTTACCAAAACCACTGGTTTTGGAGAGGGTGGTACAAAAGAGCAAGTTTGATTTCAAAGGATTCATCATCAGGTGTGACACATACAGTCAAAGGTCCCAGTGAAGTGATACTACTGTAGTGGTAAGGTGAAGACTTACCAAACCCTTTTAAAAATCTCTGCATTTTGATTTCTGAAGAGGGTTTCTACCATAGTTCTTTCTTTTGTAAAGACCTTTGCTGCTGTGAGAGACTAAAGAGTACAGTTTTGAATCGCAAGTTCTAATGTGCAGGCTTAATATTTGGTGTGAAGATCTGACTGAGGGATATAAAAAGCCTTCCCTTTCAGGTGACAGTAATCAGCTCTGTGGCACTGAAGTTCAACAGAGGTTGAATTTTCAGCTGGAGCTGATTCTCGTGACAGAGATCAATAAAAAACGAATGGAAAGGGATGGAAGATATTCTGCAAAATGAATAAATGAATAGTTATCTGTCAAGGTGAAAGAGGGCCAGATAGTCCTTTAACAGTTTCCATGTGAGATGTTTTTGGTGTAACTCTACTGGAAGTAAAGCCCAAATTATTCAAAGCTGTGTGTCTTCAGAAACCTTATCTTATTGAAAATATTGCAGCATGGTGGAATTGACATTTGAGACACAACAACATTTAGAAATTTATTTCTTTCTCAGCAAGACTTAAAACATAGACTGAGAAGAGGGTTATTTAAGGCACCAATTCATTTCAAGCATATGAAAGATTGCTTTCGGGGGTACATGTGTGGCCTTCCAGATATTTAAAAACAGGTCAACAGTGTCAGAGTAATATATTGTTTTCCCATAACATCAGAGACATCAAGAGCTTCCTGTAGGATTGTCCTGAAGGCTGATTGATTTTCTGTGAGTGCTAAGAAAGATTCATTCTCAAAGTCTATTGGGACTCAGCTTAGTAGGAAGTTTATGACTGTAACTTCTTAGATTCATCACTTACTCTAAATTGTTAAGTGTGCAGAGGGTTGATACCTCCTGTTTGCAAAAGGACTATTCCTTTGGAAACCTCAGTGTATGCTGGAGGCTCTGATTTATTGCTTCATGAAACAACAGCAGAAGGTACTAGTGGCAAAGAGCTAACCAGGATGAATACTAAGGTTTTATTCTCATAAATAATGAATTGTTTGTTAGCTACTGTTCTGGATATACCTCTACAAGACATTGGGCTTTGCTGGATGACACAGAATGGAATTGACAGCTGTTGAAGAATGCAAAAGCTTAGTAGTTTCTACAAGTCTTTCCACAAGCAATGACCAAAAGAGACACAGTTGTGTGACTGAATTTGAAGGTAGATATATTTGTTCAAAGACTGTGGCTTCACAGCCCTGGTCTGGGTGTGTAAGTTTCTTTAAAGTGTTGTCTGCTCAGGAGTATAAGAGGTAGGGCATACTGAGGGCATACTTGACCCAACTGCTTTAGGGGGTGATTCCTAGTGTCTGTATTATCTGATAATATTTTTGCTCAGATGTGTCCCACACTGTAAATGGAAGACCTAAGTGAACACTCCTAGTTACCTCTCAAGACTGGTAAAATTTTGGAAAGCGTGAGGAAGCACAGAGAGCTGCAGTGGAACTCCAGTGTTTCACAGCGAAATAGTACTGGAATGGATTACTGTCATTTTAGACTTTGTTCCATGTGTGCAGGCCACATCCAACAGAATTGAAGGTAGATGTTCCAAAGCAATTTTTCCCTTCTTGGGAAGTCCAGTGTAGAATTTGTTCTCTCAGTGAGAAATACTGGATGTGTTGAATGGCTCTCTGCTTCAGATTTATCCTTAAAGATCTATCGGGCAGATTACTTGCAGTGTGCTTTTTCTCTAAAATGGTAATTTTAATAGGACTGTTCATGAAAACAGAACCAGCTAGCATTGCAAGAGCCATGTTTTATAAAACCTGTGGGGCAGATGTATTGGAGGGGAGGAGAGGAATGGAAAGGGCAAAGGAGAAAGGGGAAAGAGGAAAAGGGAAAGAAAAGATATAGGGAAAGGCACCAAAATTATAATGAAAAGGACTAAAAAGTTGAAACAAAAGGTTTACTAACACTGATACAATTTAGTCTCTATCACAGTAAAGATTTAGTTTGACAGAACTGAAAGGCAGGATATTCTGTATTTTTATACTGTGTGACTAGGACACAGGGGAAAGACCTCAGAGCATGCCAGTGCTGGTGTGGGTATTAATAGGGAAAAAACTTCCTGGCTAACAGTGTTAATCTAGTTTTAATCAAACAAAAATGTCTTCTTTACCAAATGGTATAATGAGAAGAGAGAAGTTCTGTGGGTTCATGTTGTAGCTGCATCAAATCTTCACAGGCAGTGAAGTTTGTGGCAGTTTCAGGCTCACATCACATATCCATATACAGGTAATTTCCAGAGGACCTTGTGTCAACACTTGTTGCAAGTGATTCATTGGTAAATAAAGTGAACCATAATCCCAAAATGTAAACCATGCTCTGAGATTCAAAGGCTCCTGTTATGATCCAGTTATTGAGAGATATCTCTGGTCAAATTAAGGTGCAAAGAGAGCATATGCCTAAGTCAACAGCATGGATCTTATTTAATAATAAAATGTGAGATATAAAATAGAAGAAGGAAGGGGGAGAGAAGGTGAAAGAGGAGAGAGAAAGGGAGAGAGGGAAAGAGAGGGGGAGAGAAAGAGAGAGAGAGAGCGAGAGATAAATCAAGAAGAAAATAGTCACGACCTATGAATCCAGTGGCATGCTCTAGATTATTTTTCATCCATGACTTCTCAGTGTTGGTGTCTCACAGTTTTTCAAAACTTTCAATATCTCTGCATTTTAGCAAGCAAAGGAATTAATGCTCACTGGCAACAAAGTTCTCTTTTTCTATTGCTTAGATGGCTCCCTTGCTTCTAATGCTAATTAGTCCACATGCTCAGTCTTTCCTTTCTTTTGAGCCAGTGAGTTTTTTGAGTTGGTGGATCATCATCTCCCCCATGCCAGAATTACCTTTTACCCAATCAGAGCTGATTCAGCACAGCTACTCTTTGGATATCCTTGTAGTCCATAAATTCTGTATTCTTTGTGTCCAATATCAGTGATGTGTTCTTCTCTTTTAGTTTTTTTAACTTCCCCCTGCATCTGAGGTAACACCCAGAAAATAGTTCGACCTCTATCTTATCCCAGATTCCTGCCATGGGGGCTTCTCTTACAGCCCCAAGTTCTGGATATCCATGGAGGGATGTTAGATTTGGCCTAGGCGTTCATTGATGGTCAGAGATGCCATCTATCCCATAACTTGGAGTGGTCTTTGTTTGGCCAGTGATAGGTGTACAAGCAGTTGCTTCCTTACACAGTTTACCATAGTGGGAATTTTTGCCTGGATGCATTAACAAGGATGAGCTAACCAGATCTCCATGAGGCCTGGGGTCCACACCATCCTGTTGCTCCACTCTGTTGCTGTCTCATAGCAGAGTCCTTCTGTGGCCTGAATGGTGTTCAAGACAGGCAACTGTACTCTTTAATTCCTTGTAATTCCAAAAAGAGAAGCGAGACAAAATGCATAGAGAAAAAGAGTAAAACAGTAAATTGCTTAGGTAGACATATCTATATCTCAGGTAAATACATGTAAATGTTCTTATATACAATAGCTTGAAGTTAAACACTAAGCATAGTAGAGGACCTTTTTCATGGGTAGTTTTAGACATACTTTGCATAATTTTAAAGGTCATGATAACTGAATGAGTTACAGTAAAAGAAGTGGCATATCATCAGCTTTCAAGAAAATACTAATTTTATTTCTCTTTGGCCTCTATTGGACCATAAGTATTTTACTTTCCAAGTTTAACACTTTTAATGGTCTTTGATTGAAATCTGCAATAGATCTATAAAAATGAGGTTTCCCCCTAAGGAAAACAAACTAAAACTGAATGCAGGAAGTGCAAATCAGAGGAAGATACTAATGGAAATTTTATGTTCTGTTAAACAAAGTTATGAATCAGTCAAAAATTAAAAGAACTTGATCGTTCTTCCTGGCCAAAATGACCCTTTGCAGGCTTTTTAAAGCCTTCTGTTTCGAGCACAGCTTCTGCATGCTAAAACTGTTATGTTGAACTTTTGAGGTAAAGAACTAAAAGGTATTTCTTATTTTCTGACATATGTCAGGGGCAGCGTTTTGCCCTCCCTTGGCCAGGCTTTCCCCGGGGCTCTCTCCCACCCGCCCGTGGCTGAGGGGCTCAGCCGGGCCCTGCCCCGGGCTGGCACCGCCTGGGGCAGGGCAGGGCAGCCCCAGCTGCTCCATACGGGGAACACCCGGCAGAGCCCCCAGTGCTGCTGCTGCCACTACCCAGGCACCTGCTGTACATATGATAACATGCTTAGCTCACGTATATTAAAACAGCTTTTTTTTATTTCCTTGTCCGCGTGTCAATAGTTCTCAGTATTGTAGAATTACATGCTATGTTCATACTTAATCTGCTACGAGTGCTTCACAAATACCACTTTCAAAACAGTGTGGGTGTTTCACTTGATGTATTTCCAAGTCCATCTAATTGCTTTCATAAGTGCTTTGCCCTTACTCAAATACTTTGCAAGTCTACTCCTAAACGAATGCAAATATGAGTAAGGACAAGTAGCTGAATATTGTTTCCTCCTTTTCTGTCAAGTAAATGGAAGCTACACGTCTAATGGTATTGAGTGCTTTGAGGTAGCATGGTAAATGCAAAGCGCTGGCAATGTATGAGTCATAGAACCACAGAATCTTCTGAACTAGAAAGAATGCACAAGGATTGAATTCAACTCCTGTCCCTCCACAGAATCCCAGGAATCACACCATATGCCTGAGAGCATTGTCCAATGCTTCTTGAATTCTGGCAGGCTAGCTTTACCTAAATAATTTAATGAAAACTATCTGGTTTTGATACAAGAATGAATAATATTATTTGACTTCTCCATTTTCCTTTTGAACATTGATACTTCAGTCCAAGCCATTTATCAATTCATTGAGAAGCAGTAAATGAGACTGAGGGGTCAATATGGTTGTGCTAGTCACAGAGGTAGGTTTCCTACCACTGCTTTTCTCAGTATCTGAAAAAACTATTTTTTAAATGGTAAATTTTAATTTATATTCTAGTAATCCCAGTAGCAGTCCCAGTAGTCTGCAATTTTGAAAATAATTTCTAAAATAGATAATTCTCATCTGTGTAAGCACAAAGTGAAATAACATCAGTCGTCAGGAATCTTTAGAAGGAAGATAGTCTAAATTATGACCATACTTCCTGCAGGTGTAAAATCACCATTTTGCTGCCTTGATGAAGAACAGCTATTGCTCTCTTGGGTGGTTTTCATTTAGAATTTGTATCTGATCGTGCATTGTACTTAAAACAACATCATGCTTCAAAATAGCATAAGAAACTGGGAAATGGTTTAATCTGAGCTTTCCAGTTCCTTTCAGTTCAATTTATCTTTCTGCTTGTCACAAAAAGATAGTCCAAAAGGGAAAGGACTGATAAAATTGAAATGATTTATATTCAAAGCCACAACTCAGGAAAAGTAGAGTCCGCTTCATCACAGAACATTCATTCACTCAGGGAATTAAAAAACATAATATAAAAGACAGCTTTACAAATGTTTGACCTATACCTTATTTGAAATTATAAATGTGTAAATAGCCAATAATTTCATCAGCAATTCAAAGGCTGATTCTCCTTAGGCACTTTTTTTTTCCTTCTCTTGTTTTTTTTTTTTTTTTTTTTTTTTTTATTAAATCAGATGCAGATGACCTTTTAAATATCCTGTATACACAGATAGCAAGGAAGATCTGGGAGTAATACTGTGGAAAAATTGGTGACTTGCAACAAAATACCCATGAGGGAGAGAGTTCTAAAAAGTTAAAAGTTGATGTTTACCCTTTTAAAATGTCTTCCTGCTGGAAGGTTTTCCATATAAATATAAGAGTGTTTTTGTCTCTGAAGATAATTAAAAATAAGCTGAAGCAAAAAGACTGTAATAGTAAGTTTTTACAAAGTCTCTAATACCTTTTGTTTTGAGGCAGTAACTATCTGAAGTCCCTGAAGACAGAGTAGGATTTGCTTGCAGGAGTAAACAAGTATTATTGTCCAACTCATCAGTGCTATTTTCTCAATTATTTCTGTTTCTTGAGTTTTTTCAATAGCTGTTTACTTCAGAGCATTAAAAGAGGAAAAGACCACTGAGGGAAAAAATTAGCCTTTAATTTTACAATACTTTGGTCAGTAGAAATTTTAAATATATAACCCTAGATGAGTTCCTAATCTCTTCAAGCCTGAGAACAGAAGCTGTCTTGTTTTTGTTTCAAAGATGGAATTCACAGACCATTCAAATGCTTGAAAGGCAAATACAAAGGTACCTTACACTTCTGAACACACTTCAGAGCTCAGAAAATTATTAGTGAATTGTTAGGAGGCTTGGTATATTAAAGAGGCATGCATAAACAGATTTATGCAAAAAGCTAGATGGAAAATATGTGCTGAACAAAGAACGCTAACATTCTGGGATATTCATGGTATTGTAGTTTTTAAAACAAAGAAGTTGCAGAGATTGCTGCCTGCACTTTAGACTCAGATGACTGGGCATGCAAAATTTGAGTTGGGAAAAAACTCTCCATACTTGCAAGAATACGTAACAGCTGAAAAAACCTTGGTGCTCAACAGCAATTCTGTTCATCTCTTCTGTAACCCCTCACCAAAGTTGCAAAAAAGGCTTGCTTCTTCATGTTGGCTGTGCCTTTCTTCAGTTTCCTAGGTCTGTGCTCTACAGTGCAGTTATGCTATCTGGATTTAGAGTTATTGTCTTACACACAATGCAGACCTATACCAAATTAACTTTTCTGGTGACATTTTCATTTAGGCAGTAGTGTACTTGCTCTTCCTGCCTTTGAAATTGTATTCCTTCAATCCTACCTTTCCTTTAAACTTGCTTAAATATGTATCTCAAAGCAGTTGTGGGGGAAGACATAAGCAAATTAAGCTTTCTTTTGGTGTAAAGTTAGGAGTAATCATACTGTCCTTCACTGCCAATGTTTTGTTGATCTGAGGTTTTTTTAGGTTCTGGTTGGTTTTTTGTTTGGTTTTTTTTGAGAATATTAGCGCTTTCTTAACAGCTCTCAAGAAAATGACACTTATTTACACAACAGGAAACAGAGGTTAGACATGATGATTTGGAATATTTCTGGGTGAAACTGGTGGCAAAAAAAGCACAAAGGAAAACAAACAAAAACCCAGAAAAAAACTTACTTGGTAGAAAATTTTGGAAGACTGCATGATACCTTAGAAGTGATCATGTGGGATACTACATTCAGGAACAGCTGAGAAAATACTCTTCCTGGCAATTTGGTTTAGATACTAGCTTGTTACAAAAGTGCTTTTCTTGGTTTTATTCATAAAATGTTTTAATAGTTTTCTTAGCAATTATATGTAATTTACATGTACATATGTTACAATATAGGGATTAATAGAATAAATTACACTTGATATGCAGAAACAGGAAAAAGTAATACAGATTTCTTCTTTCTGTATTAAGAACTCCATCTTCTAATGACAGCGTTTGCATATCCATTTTGATGTATGACATTTGCTGTGAAGTATGCATCAATTCAAATTCCTGAGATTTGATGCTGATCATTTTAAATTCCATTATAAATCGTATCATCTGGAATTAAAAATATTTAAGAAATATTATTTTAAAATTAATGTAATAATTAACAACTATTATTACCTAGGCAATCTTAAATTGATAGAAATTATCTATCTTATTATTAGTTATGAAAATTACATATTTTAAGTTTTGGCAGTGAGAAGTTTGATTAATGGAACTCTGTGAGAGGTGAAGTAAATGGGGAGAGAAAAAGAGAATTCTATTTTTTAAATTTTGTTTTAACAAGTAGGAATTTAAAGAAATGTCATGAAAAACCATTTTGAGAAAGGAAACCGGAAAGAGAGTAAGGCAGTGTTCCAAGCAGTGTTACTAAAATTTGAGAAAAGTTTTAATGATGTGAAAGTACTTGTAAAAAGTGAAATTAAAGTGGCAAGTAGAATATATGAGCTTCAGGAAAGGCCACTTGGGTAGAATCATACAGCAAATAAATACATCTATGAATAAAAAAACCATAACTTTTGTTAATTTTTATAACTTTATTTGATTTAAATCTTTTACAGAACACCCCATTCCTCTTGTAATTTTAAAATACCTGTCCCTTGTAAGATCTACTGTGCAGAAACACAGCCACATTTTTACACATTTTTGCTGCTGAAGATGCCATAGCGTACTTAGAAATACCTCTAGCAATCAGCAGGATGTCTTAGGTCATTCAAAAAAGGATAATGAGACTGCTATATAAATAATACAGTTGGAATATAAGGAAACTGCTTAATTATCTATTAGTTAGGTCAGGTTATGTGACAGACCATTCTCCATGTGCCAGGAGTGGCATGTTGTCTACTAAAACCAAGTAAAATAAATGGAATAGCTAGAGGACTGCTGATGGCTGTGACACTGGGAAGAGCTGCACAGGATTAACCAAGGTTTATCATTTAAGAATAATGGAAGAGATTTCAGTAATACTGATGTATTTCCTAGGAAAGGATAATGACATGCTATAGAAAACAAAGTCATTAAAGGAATAAGGAATGCTATTTCAAGGGCCTGTGAGTCATAAAAGAGAATTAGGAAGTTTTTTAGGGACAGTTTAGAATTCTTTTTACTATCGAAAGAAGAAAGTAGGAGCAAGTAATACACAAGGCAAGAGCTAAAGTTTCATGGAAATGAACTAATTCTGGGGAAACAAAAGAGAATGTAAAGGATTTCTTTTGTCCTATAGACAAAACATAAAACTCCACACAAAGAAAATGAAACACCAGCAGCATAACTAATATTGGTTACACTTTATTGGTAATTAGGAAAAGAGAGATTAAGGGCGCTTTTGATGTCTTACAAATGTCAGCAAATGTCACAGAACTTTTATGGAAATATGGCTAGGCCTATCAGCTGATTACCAGAGTTCACACAAGTTAGAAATTATTATTCATCAGTGATGTACTCCACAGAACAATTTTTTTTTGAAACTAGCAAGTTTCAGATTTGCAAGGGAGAACAATTACTATGGAATACAGTTCTGTATTTGTATCAGTCAAGATAAGGATGGGCTTATTTGTCTCCAGCAAAAGTATTTGAGGAATAGAGTTCACTGGGGTGGATTTATGTATCACCTTAACATGTGATTCTCTGTATGATTTGTGCCATGATTTATATCCAATTTATTATTTATTTTGGTTATTTTGGTATTTTGCACTCTGATAGTTGAATAAAATATGCTGCTTTGGTAGGAAAACTTTAAATTGTAATTATAGCTATGTACACAGTGTTAATAGAAACACTATTAAAATCAATAAAATTTCATTATGTGATTGTAATTCCCTATGAATTGGGATGTCTACAAGGTGTCTACAAGACACCATTGTGGATAAATCCCCAAACTGTTTCCAGGAATTTAGCACACTGGGATTGCACTCTTAAATGCCTGTATAGTAAAGCATGAGGTGCGGGTAATAAACACAATGAGTTAAAGGCCTGCATACAGCTGCAGTACTCTGATTTTGCTGGGATTATGGATATTTGGTAGAATGACTTCCTTGACTGAAGTGTTGAAATGGATGGATACAGACTTTTTAGGAATGATGGGAAGGGAAAACAAAGAGAGGGAGTTGCCCTTTGTGTGAGAGAGCAGCTAGAGATGCAGCTCTGCTTGGGGATGGGAGAGAAGCTAATGGGGAGTTTATGGATTAGGATTAAATGGAGGACAGGCAAAGGCAACATTATAATAGGTGCTTGCTATGGGCCACTTGACCAAGAAGAACAAGTGGATGAGGCTCTCCAGAAACAGATAGAAATGACATCAAATTCACAGCAGGCTAAGAGAGGAGATCCTTCCTCTCTGCTCAACACTGGCAAGGCCATGCCTGGAGTGCTGTGTCCGGTTCTAGGCATGCCAGTACAAGAGTTGGACTCACTGGAGAGGGTACAGCAAAGAATGATTAAGGCACTGGAACATCTCACATATGAGGAAAGGCTGAGAGAGCTGCAGCTCTGCACCAGAGGAGAGAAGGCTCGGGGAGATTTTATCAGTGTGCACAAACACCTGAGGGGACAGTACAAAGAGGACAGACAGAGGCTTTTCTCTGAGTAGCCCAGTGATAGTACCAGAGGCAATGGGCAAAAACCAGAGCAAAGAGGTTCCTCTGAACATCAGGAAACACTTTTCTCCTGTGAGGGTGACAGCACTGGCACAATCATTCTGCAATGTAATTTTATGTAATGGTTTAAATTACAACTTCTTTATTTAGTAACTGGTATATAGATAAGATTTTTCTTGAGAATAGTATTCCCTAGAATAACAGATTTCATAATTTACTAAAGGAGGAGACAAACTTGATGGAAAAATAAAAATATGAGTTTCATTTAAGAGTTTACACATATTCCATCTCTCTTCTATCACTGATCTTCATTTAATGCCTTACCTACCTGTTTAGGGTTATAAGATTTCTCTCCTGGGTATATAATTCCACTGATTTCACTGTGATGTAAATGAGATCAGGTTTGATGGAGGACATCTTTATCCCTCATTGTTTTAATTGCTATGATTAGATGTAGTATCTATTCAGACTCATCAGAAGTCTCCTGAAATGTATGAAAAAATATGTAAGTTCTCTCCCTCTCTTCCCTTCTTTGGCATTGAATTTAACAGCAATACTCTATTAACATGGATATCACTGTTTTGGAGATTATTAAAATGTTTTTTATTCCTTAATTCTGATATATAGCCTCCACTTAAGTTGATGTTTTCCACTACCTGGGTTGGCAGACATTGTAATTCATGTCTGTGTAATAAGAGTATACATGAAGAGAAAATACACATATCACAAAGGTAGAAAACCTTCAAAGCTCTTACCAGTTGACATGTTACAATGATTTTAGATGGAAACACAGACAATCTTGTGTAACACATTTTTAAATGGCCTCCAGCAGTAGGCAAAATAAACCAAGCATCAATATTTTAAATGTGTTCTGCTTTCGTTTTAAAAAATTCAGTGCTTTGTATGTGCAGTGCAAATTGTATATTAGGATATATAAAAACTAAATGTTTTAATGGTAATTTTGTTAATAACTAGTCTACTTTAGGAAAACATATATGAGCATATATATAATAAATTAATCTTGTTTACAAAAAAAACCCAATCCTACAATTGGTTCTTACAACCACTTTTTTGTGATTAATGCAGAGAGTATAGGAATGAGTGGTGACTTTTCCTTAAAAAAACCCTCAAACTAAATGGACAAATCCCTGAGTTTTCAAATACGTGAAGCTATTGTGAATTCAGTGAAAGAAAAGTATGTGCTGTTTTAGCATATTTACCTTCCTATTCGACCAATCCCCTATTGGTGGAACAGGGAGATTGTTCTGGAAACTACTTAATCCTTCATACAATATTTAGTACAGATTTTTATTTAGTCAAAAAACAGCCAAAAAAATATAGCGCTTAAAAATCATGGATATTAAAAAAAACCTTTGACCAAGTGTGAGGAAAATCTTATCAGATATATTTTCATTCTGAGACCACAGGATAGTGTACAGAGACTACTTGTAGAAGTAGGAATGTAGGCTTGTGCCATATCAATTTCAGTAGGAGAGCCAAGCAATGTTTCTGTGTTCAGTCCAGAGTTTTAATGAATAGGGGCCTGAACATCTGCCATGGGTCAGGACTTTTTTTTTCTTTTTAACATAAGAGTTTCCTTCTGACTACTCATACCCAGACATGTATTGGAGGTGCCAGGAAATAAGGGCACTTTGGGTCTACTAGCACTTCTCTGCTTTCTGTCTTTACCTGATGTACAGACTGTATTTATTACATTAAAATTGGAAGACTATTTGCATATTGGCTTATGCAAGAACTTTTTGGTGTATGAAATTCAATTAGTCTCTCATCTTAGCTCAATGCTTGTGTGTCTTCTGGAGTGGAAGCTGCTACAACCTAATGAAGCTGAAACCTTCTTGTTCAAACTCTGAACATCAGCTAAAGACCTTGGCTTGGGGAGGGAGATTGAGTATTGGCACATTGACTTAGTGCATCTATTAAAGACCTTTTGCTGCTGCTCATATGAGCAGCATAAAAAAATCCTGAATTTCAAAAAACCCTGCCTTTCTCACCTGAAATCTAGGACTGTGACTCTTTCATTTAGAATAATCTACAGTAAGAGAAAAAAGATACAAATCTAGTGATAAAAAAAATATTTGTTGCATGGTTAGTTTCTGGAAATCGAGAATCTTAAAGATTGTATCAGTAGTGAAAATTGTAGGCAGCTGTGAGGATTAGAATTCTATTTATATGATAGATATTATTTCACTCAGGGATGTGGAAAGAAATGCTAAAAAAGTGTAATAATTTAAATTTATCTCATAGCATTTTAAAACATTGGTAAAAACAAACAGAAATTTTGAACATCAAGGAGTGACTGTGATCTTTATCAGTTAAAATTGTGGAAAATATTTTTATCTTTCCTTTTGATAATGAATCAAGTTAAGCAAATACAGTCTGAAAACAGTCCACAATGCCGACTGGTGTTTTTAATTTCTGTTTCTCGCAAAATAATTTCAGAGGACTCCTCATCTTGCATTACTTCTTGTGCTTCCACTTCAGTTTGCTCATCCCTTTTATTTCCCAGTCTCACAAAGCATCCTTTTTGACATCTGTATTTTTCCTTTCTGGCCGTCTCCTCTTAAAGTAATACACAATAGCACAGTCCGGGCAAAGTGACAATATAACTGAGTGAGAAAATTTAATGTGTGACATGTCTGAATAAAACTTAGTGTGAATTACAGAATCAGTGAAAAGAGTTGCTGAAAATGTTACCTTTTGGATAAATTTAAATAAGTGAACCTCTTTGTTGAGTAAAATGTGGCTTAAAGTCATGACTGTTAAATCTGCCAACTGTGAGAATACCACACAGGATATGAGCTGGTCTGAAAACCTTTAACAGTAAGTGAAGCTAATGTTAAACAACTACATCATTTAATAGTTCAGTTCATGATGCTTAAAATGAGTATCTCCATTGTGGGAATTCGATATCAATTATTTTTTGCTGACTTCATGTCAAATCTTCCCACTGTTGTGATTATGTTTAGAGACACAATCATCATTATTCAACTGAGTATCCTATCAAGTTGCCAATATTAAATGTGCACTAGAACACCAAATGAAATGGCAAATGCTTCTATGGTGTATGTTGGCTTTACATTGCTAATATAATTAGAAAAAAGCTAATAGGTTACTATTTGCCCTGAAATTTTGCTTCAGAATTAGGACGCACTCATGATACACTTATTTGTATAAAATCTAAAAGATAGAGTAATTCAAGAGTGTACTGAGGTCTTATTGTTACCATGATACTAGAATTAAATTGAAAAATTGAAACATTGACAAAGAAAGTAGAAAAAAAATTGCTGCATTATGCAATTAAAAATGACTACTATAAAGTAAGAGAGTAAGAGTCCATTTAGTAAGTTAATATTAAAATAGTCTGTAATTTTACGAAGACTGCCAAAACTATAAACTGCATTGGAAAGTGTCCTATACATTATAGTATATTAAATAAAGATGAAAAATAACTTGAACTGTATTAATGCCTACAGTAGGTTTTCTAACTTGAGGGAAGTTTCTTAATACAGTCATATCTGGTGTCAGTTATTTGAATACCAATCACTGAAAAATCATAGAGAGACTTCTGAATCTGAAATTCAAATAGAAATAGGTGTGACAAATCTTAAAGTCTTTATGTGGCATTGTCATAAATAATTTCAAATTCCAGAAGTGGCTTGTATGATAAAATAGATCTGACTAGCACAATCTTCTCTCTGTTTTTCATAGTAGTGTCTAGTCACTTTCTGGTAAAAATAGGATTAACACTTTGTATGCTATTAAAAAAAAAGTCCACCTGCTTTATACTCATTTTTGGAGATTTCAGAATTGAGTGGATTTCACGGGAGGAATGTGGACAGAACTCCCAAAATCCTGACTGGACAGGTTTGATTTGAATCATTGGATGTTAATTAACATGGATTTCCTGTGTTGTAATTTTTGAAGCAGAATTATTAGGTTGTCAAACTAAAGTCTTCTGAAAGTATTTTTACAAAAGTCTTTTACAGATCTAAAAAGTTACTGAGCTGAATTTGATTGGGGCATCTTATCATTTTATTTGTGATTGAATTTACCCTAAAGAAGGATGTAATATGTTAATTAACTCTGGGGATTTCCCCACAACTGAAGAAAAAGTAAATCTGTCTTTTAAAACCTGTTTTTGTCTCTGTCTTGGATTGGTAATTCAGTTTCATTTTTAAGTATTCACATAACACTCCATTTTGTGATCCTCCATAAATATTATCTTCTGTTTAACAAGAATTTCCTTTTTTACTTATATGCAGTCCTTCTGGATTAAAAAGTTTGTTCAACCAATTTAGATAGAAGATATGCAAAAGTATCTTTCATGGTAATTGCAATTCCTGTATGATGAAACAGTATTATATAAAATAATATTATATAAAATAATACTAAGTGATGTTCTGATTTCCTATAAAGTGAGAAAAAATATGCATAAAATACATATACCAGTGCAGATGAATAAGGAAGTATTTCTGTGGAAGAAGAGCAAGAAATTCACTGAAATAGGAGTTTGCAAAATATCAGTGACAGATATGAAAACAAAACCACATCTTCACAGCTGATCATTTTGTGCAATGAAATTGCTAAATGAAACAGATGTCTTTCCATTTCTCAGCTTGGCTGACATGAATCACAGATGCCCATTAGCTAAAATAACTATAGGAAACACTTTATACTAAAAGTAGCAAAGAAATATTTCACAGAACACTTTTCTAGTACTTGAGTAAAATGAAAAAAATTCTGCAGCACTGATTGACTAACAGCTCATGCATTTCAGAGATGGGTAATGATTCACCATACAGCACCTTGGGCAGTTTTTATTCGCCTTGATTCCTCTAGTAACATCTGGATTTAATTAAGAGCTAAAAAAACAAAATGAGAAGTATTCTCTTCCATTGTTTATATATACTACACATTTTCACCCATTGAATTATGTCTGGAAGACATGCTCATTTTATCTATAGCTTTGTTTTTCCTGATCACCCAAAAAGACCTGAAAGGTTATTTTGATTTTGAGGTTTTTCTACAGTAACTCTGTACTCTTAAGTAAACACATAAAAAATACTTTAAATTGGATTACCAAACCAAAGCCATCATCAATATTTTTTTAGAGAACATAGTGTTATACCTTAAAGTATTCTTCTAACAACATATGTTGGTATTCCTTTTAAACATGTTACTGTGAAGCGCAGCTCTTAGGTCCCCTGAAATCTTTGTGTAGATGTCTCAAAGTCTTATATTCATCTCCCTTTCCAGACTTGTGGCTAGTATATATCTGGGGAAAACAAACAAACAAACAAAAAATTCCCCAAACCACACAAGTAGAAAGTTTAAGTTTGGCAGAAGTACTAGGTTAATTATTTTCTGAGCATAAAAACCATTTTCAAATCACCGTACTAAGATTCACACATAGCTACAGGAGAGGCAGTGGAAAATCATCAACAACGATAGTACCTTACATATTAGACAAATAACTATGTTAAAAGATCTTTACGTGCTAAATTTGATCTAAATATTGTTGTTCAAAAGCTTCATATTTTTTACTGGAGAGATTTATTTAGTTTTCTCATTTAGTTCTCTTCACCACACTGTTCAGGCTTCTAGTGCCAGGCAATATTTTAGGGCACCAGAATATGATTATTGGGATTGCTAAATTATTTTTCAAGTTCCTGGCGTAGTTTTGCTAAAAATCACTCTCCAAAACAATTTCCATGCATAATTTCTCTGTTGATTTTGGCCCGACACTCTTACAGGGAACTGTTTGCATGGAGTCATGCTGCTCTAGAGACAATGCATTAGAATGGATTTTGCCTGGCTGCTTACTGGTTTCTGAGTCAAAGAACAGGCACTGCAGCACTGATTCACTATTGTCAACTTCTGTGAGAATAAATAATACCAGACCTGGCTTCGGAAAGCATCTGGGAAAACTGCAACATGCCCATTTAAAGACCCCTCCCAGATAGGAACTTATGTTTCTTTCACAGGTCGAAGGAAGAGCAGCCTCTTTGCATGCTCTTCATCATTCTGCTGTGAAAATATTTCATGGTCATAGACCAGCAGTGAGTTCCTAGGACCAAAATGTTTTTGAAGTGAAATTATATTCTAGGAAGACATGGAGAAGAAAGCACTCAAGGAATACTTACACTAAATGACAATTTCAAAACAGAACACAGCTTGAAAAATACTGTCAAGTCCCTTAAAAAGGTGAAAGGTCACAATTTTTGTGAGTCATCAAGGGAGGAGCATGAAGGAGTAAAGTTCACTTTAAAATTAATTCCTCGAAAGAGGTGTGAGAATGGCTTGAAACCTTACATTTGAAGTCATCAAGAGAAACAGAAGAAAGAAAAATATTTTTTTGCAAAGGATTTTTATTAACATCTACCCTCCTACTCTTTTTTTGCTGGAGTTTCCTATATTTTTTTTTTTATTGTAGAAAGAAAAGAATCAGTAAGACAATACTCACTTTGTAAAGTAAGCATTCATGTGTGTAGTGTAAGAAAAGTTTAATAGGTCTGAATACTTTTAGGTAGAAAATCAAAGTTCAGAACATGATAGTATTCAAATTTCTACCATGAAAGCTTTGATCCAAGATGCATGGTGAGTTCTGTCTGTTCCACATATATCAAGTCTGTGGGAAATACTCAGTGTTTGAAAATTTTTCTCAATGTAGAAGTTTACTGTTTGACTTTGGCTTATCCCACCAGTCCACTCTGTATGTTTGTTATCAGCACAAAAGGCAAGAAAAGAAGGAAGGGGGTTATTTATACATGTATAACATTTTTCATGATCTGAAATGTAAGCTTAAATTAACAAAAGCATGACTGAATATATTCTTACTGAAGGTCTAACTGATGCTGTTATTACATATGCAAATAATTATTTTTAGAAAGAAAAAAATGCACTAGTTCTTAAACTGGAATATTCTGATATTTGTTGGGTGTGATTTAAAAAAATATATTTGCACTTTATTATTGTAATAAGAGCTTCTACTTTATTTGTTCATTCTGCTGAACTCAAAAGTAAGTTTACAAAAGGAATATATTTTGTGGTAAAAATAAATCTGAGTGCCAGATTATTTCAGTTAATTATGGAATCAATGAGATTGGAAGGACCTTTCCAACAAGGTATTGAGAGAAATTATGCTAAATGTATCCAAAATATCAAATGAGCCATTGTCCACACTACTGTACTGAACAAAACATAATTGATTAAAGGCAGTCAGGACTGAAAAGTATACATGTGAAGTTTAACTTTATATGACTTAAATGATGGATGTTAAATCAATACTGAATGCTTAATAAATTTTAGTGTTTTTCTTTTAGTCTATTTATATTAGTTGAAGGAGTGCAAGTGATAATGACTTAAAATAAAATGTTCCCCAATTTTGGAGAAATATAAATAATATGAAATTAAATTTTTAAAACATTATTATTTCATGAATCCAGTGGTTCTGTTTTCCTTAATTGTCTTGTATTTAGCCCTGTTCTTTATCTGCTTATTGAATTTACAGCTAGCACGGCAGTTGTGAATTTTTAATAAGATCTCTTCAAGGAAAGAAAAGGTCAGTATTAACATAAAAAATCTTCTTTAAGAATGTGGTGCAGAGGTTTCTTAGCAGAGAACAGGTGTTGCTGAAAAAGCAAATCTTCCAGAACAGTGAAGTTGAAAGATTCTTGGAGCTAAGTTAGGAAACTGGCTGTCAGTCAGTGGTGAATAAAATTACTTTCTTAATGGTATCAACCACATTTGTTGCATACAGAAAAACTTAAAATATAATAATGATGTCTAAAAACCTTCATTATTTTCATTGCTTCTAAACAAAATACTGTCTTCTTCCATTTCAGCTTCATTCTGACCAGGATAAGGGAGATGGATCCCTCAAATACATTTTGTCAGGAGATGGGGCTGGTACTCTTTTTATAATTGATGAGAAAACAGGAGATATTCATGCAACTCGGAGAATTGACAGGGAAGAGAAAGCCTTTTACACCCTGCGTGCTCAAGCTATAAACAGAAGAACTCTGAGACCAGTGGAACCTGAATCTGAGTTTGTCATCAAGATCCATGACATCAATGACAATGAACCAACATTTCCAGAAGAAATTTACACTGCTAGTGTTCCTGAAATGTCAGTAGTAGGTGAGTTCTCTATACTGAGGCATAAATGCCTTTTCTTCGTTACTTGAAAAATTATTTCCCTGTCTTCTCAAAAGTCACTCATGTGCAGAATTCTACATGATGATTTAAGTATTTTTTATTTTGACATATTTGTTCAAATATTGAAATAGCACTTGGAACCAGATTTTTATGA
Source organism: Cyanistes caeruleus (assembly GCF_971803275.1). Taxonomy (NCBI): domain Eukaryota; kingdom Metazoa; phylum Chordata; class Aves; order Passeriformes; family Paridae; genus Cyanistes; species Cyanistes caeruleus. The sequence goes on along the minus strand of NC_141701.1, from coordinate 79,484,578 downwards.
TCTGAGATCTGTGTCTACTTGGAATATCCAAATTATTGGCTTTACAGTTCTTTGGAATATAGAAATTATAGATAGTAGGTAGTGGTGAATCATCCTCCTCCTTAGGAACTGTTAGAATGACTAAATTAGCCTGTTGAAAGCTCAATTATTTTTTTTCTCTCATTTTCACTGGAAGTCCCCAGTGGCGATAGGCAATGAATGGAAAGCTGTCTCCACTCTCTCTCTGGGTGAGGAGAATTATATATTGACTCATGTACTGTTGATGCACTGTCTGAAGGTAGAAACCCTCTTTCTTTTCTTTTCTTTCACTTTTTTACTGTATAGACAAATCCTCTTGAGCTTTCACTTCCTCCCTTAACTCTATCCAAGAATGACACCGCCATGAATATTAAACAGCTGTTTAAGTTAATCTTTCTTCTTTTTGCAATGTATTTTCAGTTCCTATCTTAACTACAAAGTTGTGGGCTGGATCATACCAGCTGGTGAATTTTATGAACAGTAACATTTTGGAATATGAGTGCATACAATTCATTAGAAATAATTTTGAAAAACTTAAATATATATTGAGTTTCTTTTAAAAATTAATATTAATTTATTCATTGTATAACTGTAGCTACTGTAATACTAAATTCTAAAAATTCAGAAAATAAACAATAAATTCAAAATAATTTTTGGCTATTATTACTATTTTAATCACTTGCACTGCCTGAATAGATCAAACAGTGTTTTAGATGTTGAGATGATAAGTTTTTAAGATATTTTATATATACAGGTATTAATGATTTACTACTTATTTTCCCAGGCCTTGAAAAATGCTAAAAGAGAAAAAAATACATAATTACTGAAAGAAACTGTCTCAGCAAATCTGTGCAGCATTGTATGGAAGCATAATATTAATAGGTTTTTTATTCTTAATATTTCAATCTGCTTTCAGTTTGTGATTGAATCGTTTTTAAAATTCCAGCATTCAGCAAGTGGTTTTATTATAAAGGAAAATAAATTTAGAAAATAAAAAGAAATCTGACAGATGATTGTGTAGGACTGTATTGAAATCTCATCAAATCAGCCCACTTAAAGAGGAGAACTCTCTCCTTTTTACGTGGAAAAAAGAGAAAGTCTTCCACCTTTACTGTTCCAAAATCTAACAAAATGTAATACCAAATTACTAATGTACTGGTCAGTTTTCTAAATTTCCATAAGCATATACAGCTTTAGGCAGAACATCTTGAAAGTGCATTCTGAAAGAACATTGCTGCATCTTCTAGGGAAGCATATGGCAAGATGACAGTAGGGTTGAAAAAGTATGTCTCAGAATTTCCACTTTATTTCTCATGTTCTTTCTACGAATTCCAAAATGCATTGTTTAAAACATGATTTTGAAGATAGGAGAAAATTACTCAGTGTTTTCATTAAATACTATGCTATTATATAATACTAAGATATAAGCTACTGATTCTTCATTTCATCAGTCTCAATTCCATAAATAACATCTTTTTCTTTAAGTGTTCTCAGTCACGACATTATTTCAAGGCTTCTAAAGTATTCATACTACAAGATTCCAGTGTATCTGTACAGCTGTACATAGATCATTAAATTTAGAAACTGAAAAATATCAACATTAAAACAACAAAACAATGAGATATGATAAGAAAAATACTTAGAAAACAATAATTTATAGAAAAACAGAGCAACAAAAAACCAACTTGAGTGTATTTAGTGTGTTAACCTTGTATCTTGCATAAATAGCTGTGCTGAAACAAATGGACTTTATTTTGTCAATAAAATTATAATAATTAAGAGAATTATACCTCAGTTCAAATCTATCATGTACCTGGATTTTATAAATGCAGCCATTCAGCTGCTAGAGTGACTGACTGACTTCCTGATAGGTAGCATTTTCTTTTAACTTTTATTATTTTTAGCATTATGTCTGATCCCTAGAGGTATATATATTCATCTGTTGTCCATAAGAGAATGACGTGATTTTATAATAATATATTATCAAAGTTGATTCATTTCTTCATAACTCTAATTTAATTCTCCAATTCAAAAAAATCTACTCAGCAGTCTGAAAGCTAAAGGCTGAAAGAAGAAGGGGAGAAATCTTCTAAAAGAATAAGCTGCATAAAACTTCTGAGAAAAATAGTATTAGTAAGAAATGGTGAAGTCAGTATGTTAAAATTATTCACATTTTAGTACAATAATAATATATTACCACATAATTATTACAAAGTATTTTTAAGTTAGTAATTTTTCTGATATCATACAATTCAAGCATTTTTAGTACAGCAATTTACATGAGAAATTTATACAAAAAAGAAAAACTACATTTTTTATAACAATGTCACTTCTCCATTCAAAGGAAAATAGGAGGAAATTCCTACAATTTATATTTTTCTCTTTCTGGATTTTTTTTCTTTACTATATATATATACATATATATATATATATATATTTGGTTTTGGGTTTTTTTAGGTGTAGTTTTGTAAGCAGCCCATTACCTGCCCAGTACTGTTGTCCATGGGCTAAGAGACTGTTGGACTTGATGTAAGGAATGCAGATAGAAATTGCAGTCTTGGATGTAATTGCACTGTTCCATTGAATGTCCCCTGTAGTACTCACTTCCATGAGAATGTAGAAACACTTAATCTTTCTATAAATATCTGCAAACGTTAAGAGGAGTTTATGATATAAATATTTTCTCAGTGATTTGTGCCAGAAAGAGAAATCACAAAGCTAAATTACTATGGCACTTACCTGAGTAGAGATGAGTTACATGGTTCTATATAAAGTATGGTACTATCAGGACTGTAATATTTTCATTATCTAATCCGGAGTAGTCAATACGGTATGGCACTATGCTATATATTGGGAGTCTGAGAAAGAGAAATATTGCTGGGGCCACACCCTGCCTTCCCTGGGTCAGACCTGCCAAGCAGACAGAACTCCATGTGAAGGATTCCCTATCCTCCCTCTGTTCCACTTTGCTGAATGCAGTGACTAAAGGGATGGGGAGAGTGGTGACAAGTTCCTGCCCAGTCCTGCAGGTGCATCTGTCCCATGACTACCTCGCTGTCACAGGTGTTCATCTTTCTTCTGTTGCTCATTAAATATAGAAAAGGCAGACATAAATGGGCCAACTTCAGCATCTTGCTGCTGGGTCAATATCCTAGAAGAAAATGTATTCTCCTGAAGTCTTTGTACTGATTGCTGGATATTTCATCATTTTTCACTTTTTCCTTTCCTTACTTTCAGAGTTTATGACCCAGAATATTCCTGTGGTTCTGATGACAGTCTTCTTCTCTGTCCGTCATATTTTTTACCTATCTCTTTCTGCTCATTTGGAGATTTCTTTTCAGAACTGCAGATAGTCTCTTTTCCTCTAGATGGATTTTCCCGTGGATTTTGCCTATTAGTGTATTTTAGAAAAGTTTTCAGAACTCTCTATTTAGACCTCTTTTTATATATTTATATATCATCACAGACTATATATTCTCTAATCGTTCCTTATCCTTATTGCATCTTGTAACTTTTCTGCTTCTAAATGAAGGATATCAATACATGTTTCAGAAGATGTAACCTCCTTCTGGGTTTACTTCTGATGTACAGGGTGCCCTGTTGGCCTGTCATCTCTACCTCTTGTTACATGTTTTTCTTTCTCTTTAGACAGCAGTTAGAGCTGCTTAACTTTCTACCTTATCTTCTTATATACTCCCTCATTAGTGCTGTTCACCAGTTCTCAATGCTTAGTCCTCTCTGCCATGGAATTCATCTTACAACTTTTCCTTCTGGTTTCCTACTAACAAAGGTATTTAAAAAGATCTTTTTCATTTAAAGTTCTCTCAACAAACCCTTTTGCATCTTCTGACTTAGAATATTTGAAAAACTCAAACTATGATTTTTTGGATTTTTTACAAAGTTTGATTTTACTCTGCATACAAATCCTGCCATAAGGAGATGGACCAAAAAGTTAAAAAAACAAACAAAAAACCAAACAAACAAACAAATGCCCAAGATAAAACATTATTTTTTTTTTCAATGGCATCTTAAAAGAATTGAAATTATCCACTCCTGCGCTTGTTTACAATTTATTGCTTTCTAAGTTAAAGGACTACCATGTAGTCAAAGATCTTTCTGACATTGAATTCTCTGAATAAGCAGCCCTTTTCAGTTCTTTTCTGTATTCTGCAACTTGAAATAGATTATTTCAGAGGAAAATATGTGTCATTATTTCTGCGGAAAATAGGTGCCATTATTACCTGTCTTTTGCACTAGAAAGAGCAGAAATTTTCTATTAATTTGGCTTGTTATTTGTATGGATGATTTACTACAGAGGGTACTTGCTCTAGTTAAATATCACATAACTCAGCTGGGATTAAAGAAAACAAAGTCTAAGTTTAGAATCCAGCTCTATGGTGGATATTTTGTGGATTCCTTTTCCTAGATAATTATTTCCAGTGATTTTTATCTAATATGTATGCATCATAAATGAATTGTGAGGTCAAAGTCATTAATACTTGTATTGTGTTTGAAGATGCTTGCAGGAAACATCAGCAAGGGCCAAATGTATTAATTACTGTTATAGTCCTAGACCCCAGGGAGAGTCAAACACTGTAATTAAAGTTATGTTAAAAATGGCTTCTGAGAACCACAATAATCTGAGAAAAGACTGTTTCTGGGCCAGGTTTACCACTGTTGAATTCTAGTTCATGGTATAGTAAAATAGGCAATTATGCAAACAGAAAATAACAGAATTCACAGGGGTGTTATTAACAACAGAGATAGTGCCATATTCATAGATTCATAGAATGGTTTGAGTTGGAAGGGACTTGAAAGATGTAGTTCCAACCCCCTGTCGTGACAGGGATGCCACCCACTAACCACATTGCTCAGAATCCCAGCCAGCCAGGCCTTGAACACTGCCAAGGATGGGAAATCTAAAGCTTCTCTGGGAAACCCGTTCCAGTGCCTCACCCACTCTCACAGTAAAGAATTTATTCTTCATATCTAATTTAAACCTGGTCTCTCTATCAGTTTGAAGCTGTTCCCCCTTGTTCTATTACTACACGGCCTTCTAAAATGTCTGTCTCCATCTCTCCAGTAGGTTATCGCCGGCTCCTTCATGCACTCTTCTAGAGTTCAGATTAGGCTTTAAATTCTGAAGGTCAAAGACCAACTTCATCAGAAGCAACCTGTGATTATGTAAAAGACAGAGCAAGACCTAGACCAAGTGATGATCACTAAGCGATCCCTGAACTGTAGTTTTTAAGCCCTGACACAATTGATCATCTTCAGTGCCTTTGGACTTCTTGTCCAGGTTTTAAACCAGAGCAAACAATACATTTTATCGAGCATCTGTGGTGTACAGTGTACTGTAGCAGAGCAAAACCAGCTGGTAGTAAGACAGCTGTTGTGCACAATGTAACTGATAGACTTGTAGCACTACTCCTGTTCACTTCTTGACATGGCTTCTGTCAGGTTTTTAATAGGAATTGTTGACCCTCCCTGCAGAAGCCTAGAGAGCACATCTCTTTTCCTCTCGTAGCAAGGGCCGAGATCAAAGGGGAGCTCTGCATCCTGAATGGCACTTGGAAGTGTAGTAGTGCCCCTGCACTTCTCCTGCCAGGTACCTGACCCATAAAAGCCAAAGAGCTGAGGTATCATTAAAAAGTAAAGTTCATCCTTACCACATTTGGGCAGTGAGGTGCACATTGTCCTGATCATAACCCACCAATTGCATTGTGCAATACTGATAAAATTAAGGAGCACAAGTCTGTTTCCACACATTTTAAAGGGTGCAGATCTAGTTTTTTTTGCTCTGTTTCATGGGCATGCACACTGAAATAGTATTAATTAATATATATTCATTATGACATTCAAATAAGACAGCAGTAACTGTTAGGCACATATTATTACATTTAAAACAGAATTGTTTTAATATATTTTAAAGTTGTTAGACATGTTCTTCAGTTTCATTTCAAATTATTCTTCAAAGTTCATTCTCCATGTATTTTTAAACAAAAATGAAATAAAAGTCTCATACAATTTGACCTATTAATAGATATGTCTAGTTTCACAAATGAAGGAAATGAAGTGAAAACTAGAAAAAAGAAATTATTCAGTTGCATGTAATAGAGACAAAGTATTTACTTTCATGGATTTACAATGTAGAAATTTCTGATAAATGCATTGTGATGTTGTGACCAATGTATTGATTATGACTGTTCTGTTTTTATGGATATGAAATGGAGGAGTTGTAAACTTGTACAATTCCATGTTGGTCAGTGTACTCAGTGGCTTGGGGGTTTTTTAAACTTGCAGCACTTCAGTTACTGAACACAATTTGTCTTATCCTTCTTTTACACAACTGCTATTTCAGAGTAGATGCTTTTCAGGAAGAAGTATACAATCCAGCACTGAAGTTTCTCTGTAGTAGGATGGTCCAAAAGTGCATTGCATAATCAAGACAACACACTTCAGAAGTTAAATATATTAAACAGAAGGGCCTTTAACACCTTTTAACAGAACAGTTATATAGGCATATAACTGGAGTTCAGTGTGGCTGAAGACATGAGATGTTTGTGAATCATAAAGAGACAAAGCTTTTAGAACAGACCTATCATCCCCACATTCGTATTTTTTTAAAAAAGGTTGAGATTTTCAGATTCAGACATACTCTAAATGGTTACTAAGGCAATCTTTAAGACAATGAAAAGCAAAGAAGAAAAAGAAAGCTATTTTATCTTAATTTCTTTATCTTTGTGTAGCAATTTTTATCTTAAAATTTTATTTTGTGTTTGGGTTTTTTCTCTGTTAAATTTGTGGTTCACTCCATTTTAATATAAAACAATATAACCAGCAATATACTCATTTTGCCTTCTTTATGATACCAGTACTTTTAGGGACTCAAACAAAGTATTTCTATTCTCTAGCAGTTGAAAGCTGAATATTTCTGAGGATTCATCTCTGTTTCAACAGTTAGGCACATGCTCATTCCCTTGATATTTGTGCTATGATTGAACAATTTACTTGTAAAAACCAGATTTTTCATCATGTTGTGAAATCCCAAATAAATGGAGAAAGCATTTACTTTTCTTTGTTTTTCTATATATGTTTGAACAAATATGTAGACAGAAAATGTGAGGGAGTAAATAGTTGTGCCAAGGGTCTTGGATTTACAGGTGGGGTTTTATTTCATATTTGGCAGTGTTTGGTGGGCAAAAGAATTTTTAAAGAATTGGGATAAAAAGAGAAACAAGTTTTAAGGTCTTCTGATCCTCAGATTAGCCCATGGCTAGCCAGTCATGTGCATATGATGATGTTTTTTTGTCTTTTTTGTTTTCAATTCTTTCCTATTAAAATAGTATCTGCACTTTATGGATACACAGTAGGGGGGATCCTTGATCATGCTTTATTATCTTGATGGAAGAGTTGCACAGGATATAGAAAATATTTGGAGGAAAAACTGTCAATGGTGATGGAAAATATTTCATGTTTTGAAAGACTGGTATATCCTACTAAAATTTAGAGAAGATCTTTAAGGTTAGGAAATTTTAGGTAATTTAGGTAATTAAATAACCATCAGATTTCAAAGTTCATATGACAATGTTTCTTCTGGTAGTATCTATCTATAGTAACACTTAGAAAGCAGGGAGAACTGATGACTTGTTTTTCACAAGTTCCAATGACCTATTTAATCATCTTTTTCTGTCACATTCCTGCATACGTAGTTTCATATCATCCTGATATCATTGAACAAAAGAAAAGAAAAAAAGAAAAAAAAACCACACAAAACACCCCAAACCCATTCTAGGCAATGAAAAGCAGATATTGCAATAAAGCAAATTTCTTCTGCAAAGAGGATGTGAATACACAAATTATTGAAGCCAGGTAAGGATTCAGCACAGACATAGCTATTGTTTACATTATTAAATTAAATCTTAAACACACCTGTGGGATTAGAGAAATTTATTTTCAATTTATGTGGAAGGAGACCCGAAATAAGGAATAATATACCTAGTTTGATTATAAGATCACATATATATCTGGAAAATCCAGTTGATATTAACTGAAATTTTCTTTGGTGTCTTTTGGAATGGAAATTGATGCTCTGAGACCTCTACACAGTGTCATGTGCAACTAAGTTGGCTTCGGATTTTTCAGGTACTTCTGTGGTCCAAGTTACAGCTACTGATGCCGATGACCCTTCATATGGAAACAGTGCCAGAATAATTTACAGCATACTTCAAGGCCAGCCATATTTCTCTGTGGAACCAGAAACAGGTCATGGAAATTTTAATTATTTTCATTTACGATAAACTTTAAACATTTCCTTTCATTTAAAAGACCTTAGATCACCTAAAAAAATTAATTAAAAACTAACTGAAGGGAAAGAGCATTTCTTGCTTTTTTCTCATGATTTATAACTTTTATAATACATAAAAAACCTCAAGACATCTGAAATTATGAAGTATAAGTAATTTTAAAGTGGTAAATATATATTTATAGCTTAAGATTTAAATAACATTTCTGATAAAGGCAAGAATAAAGGTTTTTTTCTTAGAAAATATTATTCTTTTTTTTCTAATTATTTTACCTGGATTATCAAATGGTTTTCCTTGTCCTAAACCTTGTACATAAATATCTTGAATCATTTTTAGCATGAAACTGGAAAGAGACCTGTGATGTAGAACACGTATTCAACCAAGACACAGCCTGTAAAAAAGACTACCATAATTGTAAGACTACAATAAAACTTATGGACAAAAAATTCTACTTTGAAATATTAAATTACTATTGTAGAGATTTATTTCAAGACTAATATAAAAAAAGATGTAGCAGATTGCTGCACATAATCAACAAATACATTATTAGCGATTTTGTTTTCCAATTTATTTCTTTTAGGTATCATCAGGACTGCGTTGCCGAACATGAACAGAGAAAACAGGGAGCAGTACCAAGTGGTTATCCAGGCAAAGGACATGGGAGGCCAGATGGGTGGATTATCAGGGACCACCACCGTGAACATCACACTGACTGATGTCAATGACAATCCACCTCGCTTTCCCCAGAGTAAGCTGCATTTAATAGTTGACTTGTGCTGTAAGAGTTAAGCAGTCACCATCTGGTTTAATTTAGAGTAAATCTAGATTATGTGGCACACATAAACAAAAGGCTTATGTGCTGATTATTATTATTATTAAAACAGTATATTAAATGTTAGAGCATTTTTTTTTTGTTATAAAGTCGTTACATGATCAAATACAGCTGCAGTAAACCTGGAATTCCTCCCAGTAATATGGGGAGCAATAGTAGGTGGACTTGTAAGAGCATTAGAACAATGTTTTTGCTTTCTTTACCTATTGCTTAAATCCTACATGCTCTCCCACTGGAGAATAAAACATGTTGTAATTCCAGATACGGAGAAATGTTTAAAATGAAGTAACTGCTTAAATATTTAATCATGAAAAACGTGAAAAATAAATTACTCAAAGAGAATCAGACAGATTTGTACTTTTTCAGCTATAGAGCTACAAAACAACATAGAAAATTTCCCAAATTAAAGTAAATGACATTTAACTTTTTTAGGGTTTTTAATAGCCTTAGTGAAGGTTTTCATAATTCTTTTTGCCTTTTGATAATACAGCTGTCAAAACTCTGTATCTTCAAACCAAAATGTAAAAATGTTCTTGGTCTCTATGTGATATGGAAATATTAAACTATGTAACATTGAACTTGTAACAGTTAAGTATTCTAAATACATTTGAAGCCTTTTGCATAAATTGAAGTTGCAATATTTGCAGGATGATTTAGATTTAGTTAATACGTAAAGGATTTGGAGTATCCTCACCACACGTTTTATACTCTCTGCATAATTCTACTCAATCCAGTCGTTACTGATGCACTCTTCTTGATCAAAATAACAGAATCAGCTTCAAATTATGCTCTTCATGGCATAACTGGAGTACATAATTACGTTCAATTTAATATTGCAGTTAATATATATGTGTTTAACTAAGATGTTTATCAGCATGTCATTTCATGTACACACTTGAAATAAAACTGTCATGCACCATTGAGTAAGCAGAATTTGTGCATTTTGCTAAAGTCGTATTCTGAACAGAATTTACTGTTAATTTATCATTTTATTTTCTTTGCATTTTCTCATTTTTTTTTATTTATTTTTTTTATTGCTTCCATTTGTATATAGAAAATTCTGGTATTTTGATTGTTGTGTAGGAGATGAATGCTGCATTACTCCTTTCGGGACACACTGAGGAAGACTGTTCAAAGAGGGGTCATGTTCAAAGCCTTACAGAAAAAAAATTAACAGTTAAACTTAAGACAGCATAGAAGCTTCCAAAGTGCATATTTATTCTTTTCTTTTTCTCTTTTTTCTTGTTTGTTAAACAGTGTGTTAAATTAGAAGTTAGAGTGATGGAATCAACTTTTGAGACCATTTTAACATGACTTATCTGGGAGTCCAACACAATAGTTGAGAGAGAGAAGGATTTGATCTAGCATCTCTGCATTTTTCCTTAATGTCAGTTAAAATCAGATGTGTCATTTACTTTAAAGAAACTTAATTTTACTCTCATGTGCTTTTGTTGTTTGGTTTTTCTCTCTTTCTCTGTGCCACTTTCTTTGTTAGATATAAATGTATGCTTCATTGGAGATGAAAACGAAAACATATATAAAGATGACACATTTTACTATATATATGAAAGTAGAAATAGCTATTGATTTAAAAAAAATATATATTTAATCTCAAAATGGAAATAGACAATAAACTTATTCATAATTTTAACAGAGTTCAGTGAGACTGCTGGAATTGAAACAAATTAAGTTAAATTATTCTTATTCTATTCCATTAATTAAAAAAATCCCAGATGTATTAGGTTAATGAAACAATAATATTCATATCAGATTTATAAATTACCAGGCTAAGTGTTAGAATACTCATTATGTTTCCATAGGACTCAGCATATTACGGCTATATGTTTCAATAAAATGTTTAAGATCTGCTTAAATGTCTCTCACAAGAAACTCATATTAAAATTGTGGAAAATTCAACATAATGTATCATACTTGCTAAAAAAATATAAATCTATACATAGAAGAACCCCTAATTTCTCTTTTATTTACATTATGAAGCAATGATTCTTCAGAATATTTTTGTCTTCTTAAAAATATACTAAAACCCACACAGATAACAGTCGTTATGAGATTGAAAACTTTTTCAGGGTTCTCCAGAAAGGTCTTCAATGACCTCAGACACTGGATCTCTGTTTCAACTGTAATATTTCCAAGAGTTCTCAGAAGTAAGGAGATAGTGCTGATCAGTGATAAACAGAAAATATGATTTATGGACTTAGAAGCCTGAGTCTGAATGTAACTCAGTGCCCCCGAATTATGGCAGCCCATGTCTCCTCTGAGACTCTAGCCTTTAGTACTTTATAATATTTACCTTTACATTATATGCTTATTCAAGAGTGAATGGGAAGAAGGATAAACGGAAAAATAAGATTGGTTTTTCATTATTTATGACTGACTGAAGTATTTGCAATCCCAAATGTGTAAACTTTAATCCTAGAGCTGATTTCTCCTGTCCATAGTATATAGAAAAGTATTCCATTCCTTGATCCTCCCATTTCTTTTCCTGACAGACAAATGAAAGGACATCATTCATTGGAGTAAATGCAAAGAGTAAACTACTTTCCTTGAGAAGAGAGAAATAAGATTGACAGCAGAGTTTTGCAAGGATGATTCTACTTTGGTGTACTTTGTATTCCAATACAGTGTCTAAAGCTGTACTGCATCCCATACTTAGTCAATGCATTAAATGTCTTCAGTGACAAAGATAATAAAATGAAGCATCTCATACTGTGGTGATTTCTAGAAATGAATAGATTAAAAATTACATTTTAGATGATATGTTTCTGGTTATTTTTCCTCTCTGTTTCCACTACCTTATTAGCAATTCATGATACGAACTCTTACCGATTTGTAGAATAAATTAATGACTGGGGTATTGCACTGGGAATCAAATTCAGTCAAAGTGGTGTCCACAAGGCAAAGCTTAGAGATGTAGTTTTAAGCGCTGAAGAAAAAAAACAACATGTGGCGAGTAAGTAGCTGACACCTCATAAAAATAATTATAACATATAAATATTAATTGGGGGTAAAAAAAAGCAGTCTTTCACCATAGCATCCTATAGTACTGCTTAAGTACTAAACTGGGGCTAATTTTTCCTTTTCCTTTTTTTTAATAATTTTTTTTACAAAAATTACAGACAGATTCTCTACTAATGAAGTATACAGGTTTAGATACTAGAAAAAAGTGATGAAAATGTTAGAGAAAATGCAGGATAAAATACTCAATTGAACATCAAAGTGTGATTGAGCAAAAAAATACACATATAAATAGAATGTGGGGTGTACATGTCCATAAAAAATTAATTCTTCTGGTATATGTCAGTTTCATATTAAAATATGCTTTAAAATATATGAAGAAATTACATTCAAATATTTCAATATTTTTCATTCAATGTTTAATTGAAAATTAAATGTGAATGCATTTACTTTTTAATTTTTAATTTTTGGTTTTTTTAGGTTAGTCAAATGGGAACATAATAATGTAACATAACAGAAAAAAAAAACTTTGCAAAAGCAGGAAAGAAACCTCAAATGACCCAGTAAATAATAGGGGTTTTTTTGTAGTGAGTGTCAACCCTGTAGCTGGCTTGTAATACACCAGTAATCCTCAAATAACTCATACTTTCCTGAGATATAATAAAATCATGTTGCCAGTGACCTTCCTATACATCTTTGACAATCTCTCCCCATGATTCTTCACAAAACTAGTACTCACTTAATGGACTTTCCTGTACTACTTATTTGTGGCAAAGTATGTATGTGTTGCTTCTTGTGTAGCCTGTTCAACTTTTTACTGTTGTGGTTGCTGCCCTTTACCATTTTCACTTTTGTGTTATTTCAAGCATACTTCTAACTCCTTTAACTTAAGTAGTCTCCAAGTAGAATAGAAAATCTTGGAAAACTAAACTAAGGCCATAGAAGAAAATGTTTTCCAAGAGAGTTTTAGAGTTTTGATGTATTCACTTTCATCTTTGGAATGACAACTGTAGATGAATTAATTTTAAAATATTTTTTTCTGACAATTTTCCATAGCGCATGATGTCCCCCACATGTTTTTTTTCTAGCATAAGTTCCAACAGATGGGATCAAGTGTCTCAACCCTTATTTACAGTTTTCACACTAAGGCTAGGACATAGAAAGCTAAAATATATGGTAAGATACTTATTTCAATTTACTGCAGCATGTCTGAATGATGACAGGTTGATTCCTACATATTTTATCAGCTGTATGACACTACTATAAAGGGATATAACTGAGATAAGAAAAGTAGTACAAACCAAGAATTGCAATATTCATAAGCCTATTTAAGTATGAACTAACTACTTTACCAAGTATAGGCACAATTTCTGCTCGTAGATTTTTAAAACACCTCCCCCTGCATTAACGTGTTATTCAAATTTATTTAATACGATATCATACTGTCTGAAATGTCAGTCTCTTGCATAGAATTGGCCAGCAAAATCAAGGAATTCTATTCTTGTCATTGCTTCCATGATAAAATTCATGTAAAATATATCTCAAAGATTGTCCTTAGATATTAAGGGGTAAAAAAGAAGAGTGAAACCTGGCAAGAACACAAAGCAGTCTTTCCAGATGATATTTCAGGAATGAAAGAAAATGAGGACAAGAAAATTACAAGGAAAAGAAAGGCAAGAAGAGTGCAGATATAGTTGATTCTTCTCTCAGATAGAATAACCCTACTTTTCAATGAATGTTTTCTCAACTCTACTTTTCTATGAATGTTTTTTGTACAATTTTAAGTCTTCTATATAAAGCTTTCCTCTGGATAGCTCTCTGCCTCGTATTTTCTCATCTCAGTATTAAATGGCAATTTCTCTAGAATAAAAAATGCACAAAATTATGTTATCAGCTGTGTCACACAGTGTTACTTCATGCATGTGTCCTGGCCTGTGGGGGTCCTGAACGGCTCTTTGTCTCTTTGACAGGTACCGTCCATCTCCGCATTCCTGAGTCCTCCCCAGTTGGAACAGCCATTGGCAGCGTTAAAGCCACAGATGCAGACACTGGAAAAAATGCAGAAGTAGAGTACAGAATTATAGATGGTGATGGGACCGATATGTTTGATATTGTGACACAGAAGGACACGCAGGAAGGCATCATCACTGTGCGAAAGGTGTCTATTAACAGCATTCACTAAATGATTTTGATGTCAGTGTTATGTCACAAACATTCATTGCTTACATCATGTGATAACACATGCTAACTGCTTAACATTTGCAAGCATCCCCCATCACTGACCAAAAGGTACTATTGCCTTTTAAGATGAACAGGAAATAAAAGGTGGTGACCATATCTAAGATGCAGCATGGGTTTAAAGCATTGTTGCCAGCAAAGCATGAAAAGGTGGACCAGCTGCAATGTGTTAGCAGTAATTATCTCTATGAGGCAGAGATAGTAATGCAGGCTTCCTAGGTACTTCTGTAACCTGTTTTCTTCAGCTGGCAATCAGCAGCTCACTCACTATGAGAGTCTAATCTAGAGACACAGGTTTTCCTTCTCTGTGAGATTCTCATGAGATCTATATGCCAGAACACAGACATGAGTTGCAAGCTATATGGTTTTGCTTCTGTTTCCAATGTATGAGAGGGCTGCCACATGAGCAGTGCTTATGTAATGAAGGTGTTACTGTCCCAGAGCTAGCTTTAGTTCTGCCCTCTGCCTTGCATTGTCAGATGTTTCAGATGTTTGTCTTCAAAGTCTAAGATCTCAAAAGTAGAAATGCCACTCTCCTACTCCTTGAAAATCTCCCTTCCAGAAGTCTCTTGGTCCTTGTCTTTGGGACTTTGAGATGAACTCCAAAGAGTTTAGGTACCTTTTTAACATAAAGCACTGTTTTTATTAGCTTTCCAAACAAATGTCCTTAAGCATGGAATAATGAAATAAACAGCAATATAAAAGATATCTCCACATCCCTTGATAATGTTTACCAAGGAAGAGAGAAGTTCTTCTAGAGTCTTCCTTTTTAATTTCTGTTTTACTGTGAACATAGTCAGTGTGGTTGTTTATCTGGGAAAAAATGAAAAAAAAAAACCAACAAAGTTTGAGGTCTTATATTTTACTTTTCCTAGTTTGTGAAGGCTTCTCTTGAGATGCTGTTTTCTTGCTTGCTTCAGATTTTCACACAGACTATTATATTAAGTCAATAGCATCTTGAAAAAAGTCTAGTAGCTGAATCAAGCATAAGAAATTTCCTAAATTATAATACAGCAGTTCCAAAAATGTCAATAAATACTAATGAACAAGATCTTCTGATTTTGTCATTAGCAGTCTGACAGAATTTGCATTTTTCAGGATGCTTTCTCAGTCATGAATAAGTAGTTTATTCAATACCACAGACAACAGCACTAACAAGCAAGGAAGGAGATGAGAATGCTCAGTTCATTGATTCATTAAAATAGTCTCTTTTTTTTATTATTATTTATCCACTTTGATTGTAATTTCTGTTTTCAGTGGTGAATAACTACAAATAGCTTGTGTTCCTTTTCAAAGCCTGTAAGTTATTAAGTCTGAATTTATTATGTGCTGTAAAAGAACTTTTTCTATACAAATTTTTCTATACAATTTCTCACAGACAAAATAATTGATTTTCCACAATTTCATATATTTGGGCAAGAGTTTTGTTCATTACTGTTGATGTGCTGAATTATGTGTGATGTGCTGAAATATGATGTGATGCCTGTATAATCCACAGGTTTCATACCCCATTTTGCACTGTAGCTGGAGATGTCCAAATTGGATGTGAATGTTGCAGTAGCAAGTTTACATATTCATGGTGCACATTCTGCCAGATTAAATCAATTAGAATGAATCATGACTACCATGTCTTCTTTGCTTTTAGGATTGAAGACAGAGTCCCTTAACAGCTGAATGATGCACTTTACAGACACAGCAATAGCCTCAGATCTATGTTAAATAGTTGCATTTCTCAGTTGTATTCATAGATACTCTCCCATCTGCTCTGACTACTTTTTAAAAACATGTCTGGGGCAGTGGGGAAACTCATTCTTTTACTGGACTGCATCTTACTGGTTTTGAATAGTGTGGTTAAATATCTAACCTGTCACTTCAGCATCTTTAGTGAACATTAATTAGTATTTAAAAGCAGCCAGGCAGAAAAAAATCAGTTATCAACCACCTATTTTGATGAATGAAAACCACCACTTCTCTATCTCTCTGAGAATCTGTGGGAGTTAATAAAGTCTTCTTTGTGTCAGAAAGGTAGATTTTCAGCTTGCTCATTTCCTTAGAATCATTAATTAGCTAACACTTTTCATCTATGACAGCAAGAAAAATTTGAAGGAATAGAATTCTTTTCTATCCAAAATGATTTCTAATTATAACCATGAACTGTTCCTCCTTCCATTTTAAAAAGGAACTGCTGACAAAAATGTCAAATATATTTAAAAAAAAAAAAACCCTCTGATGCTGGGTTCATTAAATTAAATGAAAAGGAACAAGATTAAACCCTACTGTTTCTCTAGATACAGAGACACCTTCCTCAAAAGACACCTAAAACATTTCTGGTATTTAAGGCCAGCTATGTAGGCTTGACAATAAGAATACTCTGGTCATTTTGATTATCCAGGAGTTTACAGACTTTCCTGTGAAATATTAGTGTTGAATACCTTGTTCTGGAATGTTTGTATTTCCAGTCAGTATCTCAAGCATTTTAAATGGTTGTATGATTGTTTGAAATCCATATTCTTGTAAAATAGCTGCAGAATTCCCTGAATAATTGGTTAATTTGCACTGGAAATCTTTTTGTCATTCATGCTGAGATAATTTAATTAATATTGAGGAAAAGATACTTCTTCTAAAAACAATGGTAATTCCTTATTAGACAAAGTGACTCCTGTGGTGGGGAAAACATTAATTGTGTTGTTGTTCCCACACTGCAGGGTAGAATCTGATAACACTTGAGCCTTCTTCAGTTTCCATTATGTACATAGGTCAACATCTGTCAATATGTAAATCTAATTTAATAAAATTTACCACAATTTTCATTTTTAGCCACTGGACTATGAGACAAGACGACTTTATACTTTGAAAGTAGAAGCTGAAAATACCCATGTGGATCCCCGTTTCTATTACCTTGGGCCTTTCAAAGACACAACTATTGTGAAAATCTCTGTAGAAGATGTAGATGAACCTCCTGTTTTCAGCAGGTCCTCATACCTTTTTGAGGTGCATGAAGATATTGAGCTGGGGACAATAATAGGAACGGTAATGGCACGGGATCCTGATTCTGCCTCAAGTCCAATAAGGTAATACTTCAATGTCTGTAAACACATTACTTGCTAAAGAAATTAAGATAAATAGTAAGGCAACATTAATTTCACATAGAGGTTTTTTTCTATTATTTATTAGTGTCCTAGAGATACACAGAATTGAGAATGTTGCTATCTGTAAACCTACAAAAAGGTCAGGCAACAGCAATTTACTTGCACACAAGAGACACAATTTTTATATTCATTTATATTTTTTTAATATTAAATATTTTCCAGTGCCTCAATTCATAGAAAACTTGATTCCAAGTAAGCTCATCAGGATTTCTTCTTGCTTCACACTATGAAAAGCTTTTAGAGTGCTGAGGAAACAAGTTCTAGTCTTCAGTAAAACTAACATCATGTATGAAGTAAGAGGAAATGCTTATCATATAAGCCAAGTAGTCTTAAACATAATTTTTCTAGAAAATAGCAGGTTTTTGTTTTATTCTAGTGAAGAGTTATTACAGTAAGTTAGTAGTAAAAACATTTGCGTAGGTCTTTATTGCACTATCAGAAGTTTTCATTGGCTGCACTAATTTCCTTTTTTTGTTGTTTTTATATTCATTTTGGTGTTGACTTGTTTGTTGGGGTTTTATTTGTTTGTCTTTTACATTTACAGCAATTGTGTGTGGTGGAGTGAGCAAACGGCCACCAAAAAATGTATAGGTATTATTTTCATTTAACAGCATTTTTTTATTTGGTTCAGTCTAGTTAAGTTCTGTAAGTGAAACCAGATGCAGTTGATGAGAAGTTTAGATCACTCATAAATTTTTATAGAAACATAAACATTTGTTTCTATTGTACTATACAACTGTACTTTATAAAAAAATTGGCCCAATTCTGACACATATTCTGATAATCATTCTGTATTTGACAAAAATCCTACATTTCATTCCACATGAAATATTCCATTCTAATTTGAAGGCAACATAACGTTACATATTAAAAAGAAAAAAAAAAAAGAGGAAAGAAATTTTCTGATGTTGGTTTGACATCACCATATCATGTTGGTGAACATCTTGCCTGCCAAAAGTATACCAACTATAGAAATATACAAGGTCCTTTAACATCTGTGCATGAAAGTCAAAGTTCTGCATATTTTACATGTTTATACAGTTCTTTTTTATCTTGATCTCTAGTGAATTAATACATCCTAAATAGTAGGAGCAGAGCTTATAGCCGTACTTTTGAACAGCTTGTAAATTAGCTGTCAGTCTCAGTCTAAAGAAACAGTATATCAAAGACCATTTTCCTTTCAGGATTAAGTTAATTCTTTAATTAATATATTGAAATTCTGCTTTTTTTAAACTATTCTCCAATATTCTTATAAAAGATCCAATTATCAAATATTACACTGTTGTATCACATTTTTAAAATTCAGATTTTAATTTCTTATTCTATGGAGCTAATCTTCAGAATTTTCAAAACTATTTATAGAAACTAAATATATGTCTTTTTAAAACTAACCTTAGTAATGCAGAACATAAAACCTGTACTGACTTGTGAAATATGTTTTCTTTGACTTTCTGAAATTTTGACAATACTTTTTATTTCATTATCTTGTTTAGGTTTTCTCTGGATCGTCACACTGACCTTGACAGGATATTTAACATTCATTCTGGAAATGGGTCCATCTATACTTCTAAGCCACTTGACCGTGAGATATCCCAATGGCACAATCTTAGTGTCATAGCAGCTGAGATTAGTAAGCTAATTTGGTTTTTCATTTTCCTTTCAGTTTTCCTTAGCCTGTAAAGTTACAGTGGCAGCTTTGTAATGATAACACCCCTCCTTTATTGTACCCCTGCCCCCTTCTACTAGATATCCTAGAAATGTGAATTGTGGGATAGCTAACAGCAGCTGTCTCTTCATTGCTCTTTTCCTCACCTACCTCCATCACTGACCTTTTATGTCCAAGTTACTTCTGAAATGTTAGCCAATTAAATAATAAGAGTGGAACAATTCTTTATATTCCTTTCATTGGAGGACAATAGCATGATTTTGTTGTTAAAATAGCTGAGTTTAGCATATTCTTCATTTTCTTAGAAATAATTTAATTATCTTTTCCTATGGTATCTACACCTACAGCTCTTGGAACCAATATAATCTTACAAGTTCCTTTCAGTTTGGTCCCAAAGCTGTAGCATTTCTTGGACCATTAAAATATCTTTCCGTAAATATTTTCATGTTAATAGTATACAGAGAACAGCAGATATCCTTCTAAACCTACTACATTATTGAGAATAACTTTAATCAATGAACAGAGAATTTTCTAAGGGACAAAGGTCTGATCTTTGAAACCAGCAACTAAGAATCATTTCCTCTCAAAATTACTACTTTTTTTAGGGCTAAGTCTGTATCAGTCAAAAAGAAAAAAAATACTGATCAGCAGTGAAACATGGCTGGCAAGAGCTACACTAAAGAGGACTAAATGGAACATTGTGTCCTGCCAATTATACATTCAAAAAAACCCGAAAAACCCTGTAGGTTTTAGTTTTTCAAAAACCTTTTTTTTTTTTTTTTCTTTTTCTTTTTTTTTTTGTGATGCTTGGATGCTTTGTCCTGAGTTTGCAACCATTCAGAGTGCTGTCCAATGTTGTACAAATTTTTTTCAGATTTATATAATGATGAAATTTAGCATCTTATATGACTAGATCTTAGTGCTAAACATATCTCCTTTTCAGGAAACTTAGAGCAAATTTACATTCTGGACATATCTGGAGTAGCCAGCATCCTCCACAGAGATATGTTTCTTTTGGAGAAAGAAGTGAAGAGGGAGATTCAGATCTTTAAATATTTTAAAATGTTACCTGTGTAATATGAGAGAATGTGAAAGCAGTGTTAGAACTGATTTGGAAAGTTAGTACGAACATGGAGAAGGCTATGAAAAACTGTGTCCTAAACCTGGAATTTTAAAGAATTCAAGATGTCAAAAAAGATCCACATCACACTCTTTGGCAAAGGTGTTGCTGATAAAAAGCCAATGCAATTCCAGCTGCTCCTAAATGTCTTTTGTTTTACTTGAACCAGAAGAAAACGGGGGAAAGTCAGTAATTTGGAACAATCTGTTACTGTTTTTACTTATCCCGTTCCATTAATGTTGAAAAATCATATAGTGCTTATCTACCACACAGCAGAATTCCAAGAAACAGCTGCACTTTTTTACACCCAGGCATTATTTAATATTTTTGTTATGGCAACAAGATCAGCAAGTGAGAACAGGGACACTTGTATTTCTGAATTAACCTATGCTAACAAAAGAGCACCCTAAGTAATAGTAGGATCTTGGTATTTGGCAAGGGAAAGGTTATTGTTTCTGAACTTAAGGTCTGAAAATCGACATTCATATTTTTAAAGGAAATTTAAACATAAAACAATCTTATTCTAATAAATTCTTTACTAAAATTTTGGAGGGGTACTTTCATTTGTTTTGTTGGAATTTCTTCAAGGGGCAAGATAGGAAAGTCTGACTTGAAAATTTTTCAAAATATATATGCATGTCATCGACTAAATTAACTCTATGCCAACCAAAATCAACAATGAACAAAGTCAATGATGTCTTTTCTCTGTGAAACAAACTAGATCACAAAGAATTTAAAAATTATAGATCAAAGCCTTACAAAACCTTGAGCCCACCAAGTGATAAAATTTGTTATTGTAGTTGTGGGCATACCTACCTAATTTTCATACCTAATATTTGAATATATTATTAGCATTTGCAGCCACCTATCTTCATAAAAAAAACTCAATTGTTCCAGTACTTCATGGTTTTTTACTCCACACAAGTAATTTCCTTATTTTTTCAGAAGGCCTGATTCTGACTTGTTACTGGTTTGTACACTAAACATTGACCAGATTCAAGCTTCATCTTTCATGTGTATTGCTCATGAAATTTGGAAGAAAACAGAAAACTCTTAATAAGAAAATAATCTCATGCTTCTTCTCTCTTCTGCTGTCAGACAACCCCAAAGATACTACTCGTGTTCCTGTCTATGTAAGAATTTTGGATGTTAATGACAATGCCCCACAGTTTGCTGTATTCTACGACACTTTCGTCTGTGAAAATGCAAGAGCTGGACAGGTATGCCTTTGATAAACACTTCCCACTATTCAGTTTCTTTACAGCACTCAATTATATGTCATTCTTGACTATTGCTTAGGAAAAATCATATCTAAATTAGCTTTTGAAATGTTAAAAATGAAAGCAAAGAAGCTTGGTAGTTGAGGCTTAAGCATGAAATCCCAGTATGTTAGAAACACATCAGTGTTTCAGTCACCACTTTTCCTTACCTAACCTTGTACTGCTGTTAAATCCTGATGAGATACGTTCATGACATGGCCATGATTCACTTTGTCCTTAATTTCACAAAGTAGAACACTACATGTAACTAAAAAGTTTGACCTGTATTTTCAATAGTTCTCCAACAGAAAAATTCAGATATATTTCAATCCATTCTGATGGTGATTACAAACAAAAAAAATCTGTCACTTTTTTTTTTCAATTCTTATATTCATCTTTCATTATCACACCGAAAGTTTCTGAAAAGAAAAAAAACATTTTTAAATGGTAACATAATATTTTTCTTTTGCTTCTTAGAGGCTGCACAATATGTACTTTAAATTGAAGTGAAATGACTGTACTGCTTAATACCTAATTCCCAATAGGCAGTTGCATATTATAACTCTTCAAAAAAATGTTTTCTTATTACACATCCCAGAGCATAATTAGCCAAAAATAAAGTCTTTAAAATGGTACCAGTAGTACCTCAATGCAACCCTCTCAGTACACTTGAAAAGAATGTGGTAAAGTGCCAGCTTGTCTTAACCATTGGAGCCCCACATGTATACATTCAGATTATATTGCAAATTTCACATTGATGTTGCCATTCTTCCTTCCAAAGTGACATCAGTTTGAACTTAGAACAAAGAATTTGAGGCTCAAATTTATAATGCATAAAATATCTAAAAGTACTGAGCAAGTGCATTTGTCTGCTGTGGCAGGCACAAGAGAATTCAAGCTGTTAGATAAAGAGAAATCACTGGCTAAAAGCAGAGAATTTTGGACAGTTGAAGTGTCTACTATATATGCTAAAAAAATTTTTTAATCATTTTCAATATGACAAATGGATTAAGAATTGTAAAAGAAGAACATTGAATTTTCCTCTTCCACTTTCACAAAAAAAACCCCAATGTTAAAAAAAGTATAAATGAATCCACACATTTTACTCATCTGAGATTTCAGAATTTTTTCTGTGCAGGTTGCCAGTTCTAGAGCATACAGGAAATATTAATAGAACAGTTAAATTTCCATATAAATGTATTTTAAGGAACAGTTTTTCTGCGCAATCTAGACTATTGCAGTCAGTATAATTTAAAAGTAAATATAAAATTTATTTCTACATTGCATTGTTTCATTACTTACAATAATAATAAGCTGTCAGTTAAAAAGTTGAATAAAATAGCACTAATCACTTATAACTAATAAATGAGGAGCTAAATAAGTTTTCACATCCACAAATGCTATTTTAATTGTTGTAGAGCTCAATAGTGTCTTTATCGGAAAAAACCTGCCAAAGTTATTCAGGGGGCCATAAATATAAACACCTTGTAAAAAAATCTGAGTTGCAAATGATTTGTTAAAGAAAACAATTTGCAGAAAGAGAAAAAATATAATGCCGGATAACATGAATAATCTATTTGAATGTAATTATATTCTTCTTGTTTACTGGCAGCTCATAAATAAGACTTCTTATTTTTCCAGTTCAATCTGTCCTGAGAGAATCTAATCAATCCAAACTGAACATGATTCTCTGAGCTTGATTCCTCACACATTTCTGCTATTTTTCTTCCCTTTCTGGTTTTCATAATTACATTTGATCCATGAAATTTATATCTTCTATTAGGTCACTGAATGATGCTTCATCAGTCACAGATTCTGTGGTATTCATTCCAGTATTCCCCATCTACTAAGGACAGATATTGTAATGAATATTATACTTTTTTGTATACTTAATTTGTACAGAAGCCTGAATTTTATGCATACATATATATAGGCACACACATGCTATATATGATACCTGGGGAAGTGCACATGAGTTCACGCATACAAACGTACACATATATGCAAATATATAGCAAGAGAGAGATGTGACTTTAGTTATCTGAGTGAGTTGAAGGGCCTGTGACTGTTCTCCTGCTTGCTATTACTGCTGATGTCAGATCCTACCGTGAACTTACAAACCATGCAAATATCCTGTCTCAAAAAGCTCAAGCCATACACAAGCAGCACCTCCGGCAGAATGCTATTTTGGTGGTTGCTGTTCTTTCAACCCCCCCAGAAATGAGGACAGTCTTGGTGTGATGGCATAAAGAGGACACAGGAGTTCATGTGACCTACACAAGGCTGACTCAATAGGAGTTCAGGGAAATAAAGCTGCAAAACGCTCAGACTGCTGCAGCCCTGCAACCAAAGAAGTTCAGCTGTCCTCCGCCCCCAGGTGAGAAGAGCCAGGAGCTGGGCATCTGGACAGATGGAATCCCACTGGTTTTGTCAGCTCCCAGCTGTCACACGTCTGGCAGCTCAGCTGCCAGCCTCCAAAGATCCTCTAACGTAAAAGATAAGAATCAGGTTAGAGAGCAGAATTCGGTCCTGCTTTAGAGAGATCTTGCATGGAGGCTGAGTTTAACTTATTTTAACTTAATATTCATTTTCTCTATAGTAGATGTCTGAATATGGACCCTTCTTCTCTATTTCTAAATGATCTGCCAAAAGGAAAGAAGGCAGGAGTTGACCTTGGTCAGCAGCCAGGTGTCCACCCAACCACTTCCTCCCCTCTCAACAATATAGGGTGAGAAAAGATGGAAAATAAAAATGGTTTGAGACAAATTCGCAAATTACCATCACTGACAAAACAGTTTGGGGAAAATTAATTTAATATGCTGTCCATTAAACATGGGGTAGGATCGTGAGAAAAAAAGAGAGAACTAAAACAACTTCTCTTAATACCACCCTTCGTCCCAGGTTCACCTTCACCCCTTCACTTTATTTTCCTGGACACCCCTTTCTCCTCACACTTTTCCCTGTCCCAGGGTGAGCATTCCCCATGGACTGCATTCCTTCAGGATAAATCTGCTGCAGCATGGGATCACCTTCAGGACCACAGGGAAAGCCCGGCCCGCCCGGGGTCTCTCCCTGGCCGCAGGCCCATCCCTGCTGGCTCTCTGCCGGCCCCGGCCCCGCTCCCGCTGTCCCCCCGGGGCTCGCAGGGCTGTTTGTGGCTCGGTTCCCCTGGCTCAGCCCTGGCTGCCGGGCAGCGTTTTGCCCTCCCTTGGCCAGGCTTTCCCCGGGGCTCTCGCCCGCCCGCCCGTGGCTGAGGGGCTCAGCCGGGCCCAGCCCCGGCCCAGCCCCAGCACTGCCAGCACCAGGACGCCCCCACCTGACTCAAGTACTGCGATGTTTAAATGGCTTGTTACTATCTTGTTGTTATCAGCCTTCATTTTACCAAATCCATACATGCCACCTCCTTTTTCATATGGCCAAATGTTATGTAAATAGGTCTAGCTCATAATGGATTCTCTTTCAAAGACATTTTAAAATAGGAATGATGAAGTTCATTTACCTTTTTCCAATAACTAAATTCAGTATAGATTTTATAAACACACTACATTTCTTGACCCCATTCTTTTTATGCTGCTCGTCATGTTATCAGCTCATTTGACCCATATAACAATCCTTACCAGGGATGTTTTTCTCACCGTAATCTTGCTTAAACATGGCTTTCGGGATCTTTGTATTTCCAGAAATTTCCTCTTTACATTCACCAAGTGTCTTTCTTAAAATAGCTAAAATTCATATCTACTGAAAAAATAAAGTCCTTGAAGTTTTTCCTTGCATTCAATTTTCCCTTCCTATTTTTAAGATGCTTCTGTAAAGATTCCTTAAACCCTTTAATCCTGAAGTGTTATTTTATTTATTGCATCTCTTTCATTTCTTTTGACAAATGACAATTTGTGATCAATTTTCTTGAAATTTTGTTCTCTTTCTTTCCCAGTTTCCCTCATTCATTCTTCCTTTAGTTTCTTCACTCTAAGATCTGTGGCTATATATATATATATCTATATAAGGCTTATACCTTCCAGTGGTTTTACGAGTATCAGAATTTTGTCTTTGCCTTACCTTTTTCAAAAACTCTCAGAGGTTTTCTTTTATTCATTTGAGCAAGAGGGTTTTTGAAAACTGATGTAGGGTTTCTAAAAAGTTCTACTTTCTTGTTCTTAATAGCACATTATATTTTCTTAATATATCCTAAATTTAAAAGCAAACATATAGTATATCCTGGAAGAAAACATCTACCTAAACAGTTGATAGAACTGATGCTTGCAGAGGTCCTACCAAGCAGAAAGATGAATTTTGTTGGAATAAGCAGACCATACAGCAAACTTGTTTCCACTATTTTATCAGTTTTTTAGTGGCTAACAAACCTCATGACTGCTACTGGGCCCTTAATTTCCTGAAGTTTTCATACAGAGTAACACCCTTGGCTTTCCTGCAGTTACTGCTTTGTGGCATTTCTAGAAAGAAACAACTCAGAGTGTTATATCCCTATTTACAAGGTAATTGGAACTTCCCATGGCTGGAAGGTATAAGAGAAAAAAAACTGCTTGAAAACACATGTAAACAGGATTTATCACATTAAAATGGTAAAAAATATTATCAGGAAACAGTTTTCTGACTGCAATATAAGGCTTTCAATTCTACATACTCTCTTTAAATTATGAGTATGAACACTCAGCATATCAGTTGATTTTCACCAGCCTAACACCTACAACTGAACTATATTCATGGTCTCTAGTTGTGAAGTAAAATAAACTAGTGTTTTTTTCACTTAATTTTGTAAATACCTATGAAAATTCATATGCTAATAACTCACTAAATAATTAAAATATTTATTCTTCAGAAGCAAATAATATTCTATGCTTGCATTATCAGTTTTATTAATTTAGAAAGTTATTGGAGGATTATGTAAGAAAACAGATTTAGAGAAAGACAAAACTCCTGTTGAAAAAGCAAGGAAGCTGCTATATTAAAAGAAATCCCATTCTTGCCTCATCAAGAAATTTACTGCTATTTTCTGGATAGACAAGAGAAAAGTTGGGTCATGACTTTTTAAAGGCAAACAGGAGTGCATAGCAGATGATGACGTTAAAAGATGATTAGACCTGACAAAAACTGTGATATGAAGAGAAATGGCTGTATTTGGAAGAACTGGAAGAGGAAAAACAAACAGGGTTTACACCACAGGGAAGGAATAGTGTTAAAAATTAGATGTAATTCCATGGTTGAAAAAGCAGTGCAATTAAAAATTATGGCTAAGAAATGAAGAGTAAAAATTATCTAGACCAAAGATTAATCTGTATTTGGAAGTTAAACTTAAGAACATAACTGAACCTTCAAGCATGCATGCACAAAATCCAGACTTAAATTCAGAATATATGCCATGGATTAAAAAAAAAACCCAATCTGAAATCAGGCAAAAAAAAGTCAAAAATAGAAGTCTAAAAATTCATTTTGCTTGAGAAACAATATTTTGCCATTCCTAGGCATAGGAATTTCAGTGAAAAAGCCACATAGTCACTTACCTGAAAGGTAAATAAGTGCTCATAAATGGCTTGCCATTACCTTCCCCAAAAATACCCAAAATCTTTTGTAGGCATTGGAGAAAGCACTGGTGCAGTTAACTTTGAGAACTATGATGCCAGATTCTCATCCCACTCCGAAGCTGTGCATCTCTAGGGTGTGCTGCAATGTTTTGAAGCACATTCAGTCAAGAGTTGAAATATGTATAAAATCTAACTGGCATTTTTCATCTCAGGTATCATATTGTTGTGTTCTGCTATAGTAATAAATAGAAAAACCATGTTTAAGAAAAAATGCTTTAATGTTGAAATGTAATTTGAAACATTAATTTCCCTTTCAAAAATATGTTTGACAAAATGCCATTTTTATCATGAAAATAGAAAATGTCATGTGAAATACTGTATTAGGTGTTGATTTGAATTTAAAACAATGAACCAAAGATGAAGTATAAAAACTACCAGCTACAGCTAAGATTATTTTTGGCAAGTTTTGTCCACTGTGTAGCTACAAAAATATAGGTACACATGTACTACCAAATGAAAAATACAGATGCTCTTGTTCAAAAAAACTTACATAAGACACTTGTTGAACATTTTTGTTTAGATTTTATATTTTACAGAATAAATATTAAGTCAATATGTGTGAATGCTAAGTTATTCTAATGCTTTTCATCTTCTTTGATCAGACAGCTCTATCAAAAATCTAGGTGTATTTGGGTTTGTTGGTTTTTTGTTGTTGTTGTTTGCTTGCTTTTTTTCCTGCAGCTTATTCAAACCATAAGTGCAGTAGACAAAGATGATCCTCTTGGTGGACAAAAATTCTTCTTCAGTTTAGCTGCTGTTAATCCTAACTTCACTGTTCAGGATAACGAAGGTAAAATTCATGCCTGTTCCAAGGAAGGAGATTTATCTTTTCTGTCTGGTTACATTCCTGAAATATATTTGCTTTTGATGTCTATCAATATGTAGAGAAGCTGTGAAGTTGCTACTATCAAGAATACTTTACCTGAATGAGGTTTAGGACTTCTACATTTTTATCTGTGTGAGGCAGAAATGTGACAAAAAAAAAAAAAAATATAAAGAAAATCAGAAATGTGTTGGCTTGGGGTAAGAGACAGATGAAATACTTGACTGCAAAAGAAAAAAAAGCTTTCAAAAATTCCTTCAGCTGATAAGTTAAGATTTTTCACTTTAGCTTTTTGTCACATAGATTTGATTCCCCTGGCTTTCTGTTTTGCTTCTTTCTGACCATTAATGAAAATAATGGTTCTGAGAGCCACTTTGGCTTTTTTTTTGATCTTTTCTCAATCTGTCTTTATGTGAGAAAATTTTCAGAAGCCTCTGTTGGGGAATTGAGACTATGAATTTGGCCTTCATTTTACTATGACTAATTAAGAGGACTCTATATTACAGAAGAAATAAATGATAGGGGACATGGTATCAGCCTTCAAATGTGTCAAAGGCAATATAATCCTCTGTTCCTGATGAATATTCCAGGATGTAGCAGACTACAAACAGCAGCAGAAAAAAGTTTTGTAATGGTAGGGAAAGTTAATTAATTAAATCAAATAGTTTGGGTACTTTATAAAATCCATTGCAGAAGAGGTATTTAAAGATCCATAAGACACGTAATTTTTGATGCTGAATGACAACAAATAGTGTTAAAATACACAAAACCAGCAGAGGGAAGCAATAAGGAAAAACTTTGTGTTTTGCATCTTGAAGTCTATGAAAAAATACACAATTTAATATTTTAAATAAAGATTATATCTTGGTGACTAGGTCCTGAATACAGAGAGGTACATATCTTGATATTTCTTTGTTATCTGTAATTATTTCCTTTCTATTTGCACATGGGTTATTTTAGTTGTGCCTGAAGTTGACTGTCAAGATAGCTAACCACACAGCCAACCTCAAGCAATCCACAGATATTATGAAAACTAAATTTTCATTTTAGTGCACACTAAACCTGTATTTTCTCTCTTTTGGACTAAAAAGTTATGAACTCTGGTATTGGCTGCCACTCTAGTTTTGTGGCTCTAACAGTAGAAGAAATAGTGTCTCTGTGTTATTTGTTCATTCTCTTCCTTCCCTTCCCTCTGGCCACTCAGTGGACAGCTTTTGATGCTGAAGTATCCTGCACACAGCTAAGATGTGTCTGCTACAGATACAGATTAGTAAATTCACATTGCAAAAATGTGCAGGAATACCTACCATCTTTCACATTTTCTCAATTCCTAAGACAATTTCTATCCAAAAAAAGCTCTACTTCATGTGTTAAGGTACAAAATTAATTGTTCTACAGTGTGTTGAAAGTGGTTTGGTGTAGCAAATCTCATACTGAGTTGACAGATAGTATTCCTGTGGGTGTTGTCACAGCTGATTCATGGAAAGAATGTTCCAGAACAGAGTACTTGTTGAACTGCACAAAGTGGAAGGTTATTTTTCCTCAGTTGGTCGTTGTGTTTCAGAGTTTCAGCCCTGAAATTTAACTGTGTCACACACTGCATGCATTAATCTATAAATCATTTTAAGTTGTGAGAAATCCTCTTTGGAATCATGTGCAAAAGTGGTGCAGAGGCACAGAGAAGCAGGCCACATGTACCTAAAACCTTATGAATAGTCTTCTGATCAAATGGCAATGCTGCTAGAAAAACAGAGATATCACTGTGATATCAGGAACTATTTTTAAGTCATATAAAATACAAAGATTTGCATCTACTATAAGTGATATGGTTTCTGTCCGTATAGCCTACAGCGGTATCTTTTAATCGATCTAGATAACACTGCCAGGATTTTGACGAGAAGGAATGGCTTTAGTCGGCATGAAATAAGTACCTACCTTCTGCCGGTGGTGATCTCGGACAACGACTACCCGATCCAGAGCAGCACGGGCACGCTGACCATCCGGGTGTGCGCCTGTGACAGCCGGGGGAACATGCAGTCCTGCAGCGCCGAGGCCTTGCTCCTCCCTGCCGGCCTCAGCACCGGGGCACTGGTGGCCATTCTCCTCTGCATCATTATCCTGCTAGGTAAGAAGACAAACAGGCATCTTCCCCTACCCAGGAGAAAATATTTAAGGCCTGACTCGTTTCACAAAATTATGCAGGTTAATAGAATTAATGATCCTGGATTTTGCAAGAATATAACTGCAGCTTAAAATAAAAATGAAAAAACAAAGGCAAACTCTCGTTATCTGCTAATTTTAAAGTATTCGAGACCCAGACTGTTAAAACTATCACTGTGCTACCAGAAGCTCATTTATGTTCTTTCATTAAGTTGTCCAAAAAAAGAAAGTTCAGAGAGGATGAATAGTATAATCAAAAATTGCTTTACTGCCTTTCATTTTAGATTTTTTTTTTGAGGAAAAGCCTCTTTTTCATTTAAATAACTACTAAAAATCAATATGCAGTATATATTTCACATATAATATAACAGTAAGCAGCAATTTTATTGCATCAAAGCCCTGTCTATCCAGTGGTTTCAGTGCTGTAATGAAAAAAAAAAAAGGAAAATTCTGTAAAGCCTCCATTCTGTGGTTTTCAGAATAACACTTAATGACCTATAATTCAACTCAAACCCACTTTTTAACAATATCCTTTGAGCTTGAAAAAGGAAAAAATATCTTCAGAATAGACCTGGCTATTTTAAAGCTCATTACAGCTACAGAAGGAACATGCAGGCAAGCTCATGGTCCTGTAAAGCAGAGCACACAATGTGTGCAAAATAGGTTTTTGATAAAGACTTTATTGTGCTACCCTTACACAGACAGAGGTGTTTATCCAGTTATCAAAAAAAATGAGTTGGTGAAGTGTAGCTGAAATGTAATTCTTGTACCTGGTGTATTTGCTGCTAAGAAATTGTTAAATAGAGATCTTTATCCATTCTTTGTTTCCTTCGTTAAGTTATAGTGGTGCTATTTGCTGCTCTGAAGAGACAACGAAAGAAGGAGCCTTTGATCCTCTCTAAAGAGGACATCAGAGACAACATTGTGAGTTACAATGACGAAGGTGGTGGAGAGGAAGACACCCAAGCCTTTGATATCGGCACGCTGAGGAATCCTGCAGCTATCGAAGATAAGAAGCTTCGACGAGACATTATCCCTGAAACGTTGTTTGTGCCACGGAGGACTCCTTCGGCACCAGACAACACGGATGTCCGAGATTTCATTAACCAAAGGCTAAAAGAGCACGACACTGATCCCTCTGCGCCGCCGTATGACTCGCTTGCAACCTATGCCTATGAAGGAAATGATTCCATAGCTGAATCCTTGAGCTCCTTGGAGTCAGGTACTACCGAAGGAGACCAAAACTATGATTACCTCCGAGAGTGGGGGCCCCGGTTTAATAAGCTAGCTGAGATGTACGGTGGAGGAGAAAGTGACAAAGACACTTCTTAACCTACAGTAGGCTACTTTTTTCTTTTCCTTTGAGCGGAAGTAATTTTACAGACACCTTCTGCACTCAACAGTATTTAACATTCAGGAAAATTTTCCTGCCACTCAGCACAATGGTTTCCTTTTAAAATTTGTTTTAAACTTGTCCATTAATGTCATTCATTCTTTCTAGTAGGATGCCACTTGGAATATATACAACATTTTATTTAATCAACTTCCAAGAGCCAAAGCTATGGAAATTCTGTGTTGTACATTTTAGTAAGTAAAATAAAAAAATATCTTACCTTCAAAAATTTGAACAGGGTGATAATCCCTTAAGCAACCTCATGTACAAGCCGCTTCTGTTAGGTACATGTCCTATTCCTGCAAGTGCAGCTTTTAAGATGGCAAAGAAGAAAATAAATCCAATATGTCCTGTTCTGTACATTAAAATAAAACAAAATGTACACGTGGTGTTAATAAGTGTAATATGCAGCTGGTTTAAAAAAAAGTTTGTGCAACTTCATTTCATCAAATTCTATCTGCCAATGTTTTATATTTATATTTTTGTATTTATTTTTAAAAAATAAACCAGTTTTTACAACTACGTTAATGCTTGCCTGCCTGTTCTGGCCATGAGTTTCAAGCTTGAAAAGAACGTGGAATTTCTCCAGTAACATCACAACCAATTGCTACTACTTCTGTGCTGAATCGTCCGCACATACCACACAGTCTGAAGTGCTTGTGCTCACTGAGACAGGAACAAGTGATACACTTACTTGCTTGCTCAAAAGTGCTACTTTCAATGTTTAAGAGAATTTTTTTTGATTTATTTTTTGACTAAACTAGTAATATTCTAGTCTAGAAGCATGAATTGCTATCTTGTGTCAACTCAAATAGCCTTATTCTAAAAACATGCTGGCACAATTTATCTATCCAAACACATAACATTGGTTTCAAAATTTGTTCTATAGTTCTCCATTTTGAGTCGTATCATCAGAAGTGATCTGTAAGTGTAACAGATGAAGCTTAAAAAGAAGCGCAATCATTTTTAAGCTCTATTTTTCCAAAGACAAATCAGTTGCTGACAAACACTGTGCTGTTTTTCAACCACCTTTAAAGCTGTCAATTAAAGACTGAGAAAGTGTCACAAAAACTAGCATCCCCTCCCCTCAATTTACTGAGTTTTCTCTAGTCTATTAAAAAGAAACCTGAGCAACTAGCCAACTGTAACTAAAAATATACTTTAGCTATCACAAAACAAAAAACATTTTGAAATGTCTCTTCCTTTAATCTTTAGGTTACACAAGTTTTGTACTGGACAAGCACTGCAATATTGAAATGCTGCTGAGATTAAATAATTTCAGAGCCAAAGCAGTATGTTACAAGGTCTGTATTAGCTACTGTGGGAGAAACAAACCTGAAGGTTTATTCCTTCTCTCCTTCTCTTAGCTAATTATTTGCATAAAACCAAGAGATATTGAAAATATATTAGTCCCTTGAAAAGTGGGATGCTGCATTCTCTTTTAGTTGGATATTTCTTCTCCTTAATGGGCTGATAAAACCCAGTGAAGTTGAAAGCTGAATACCCTACCATTAAATAATCTATTTTTGTGCAATGGAGACCAAATTTTTATTGACTTGATATCAAGTTAAACTATTTGATCTATTAAGAAACTGTGAATATTATGGATTTTTCTTCATTTCAATCAATAATACTTTTATTAACTAAGGATTTTTTATATTCCTTAATAGAATATGCATCTGAGGACATTAAGAAATGTCTTACATAAGCAGCATTACAAAGCTTTTTGAAAGTCTTACAGGTGATAGAAACATTTGATCTTCTTTATGATCACCTAGTGAACAGGACCTAATATTTTTCTTCTAAATGCTCATTAGTCCTTCAACAGAATGCCATAAGAAGAAACAAACAAATAATATCCATCTGTTAAGTACATAAATAGACAAAGGACATTCTTCTAAAACTAATTTTGTCTACAGCAAGAAGGAGATCAATGACACCCTACTTATTTAACTGAGTACATTCTAGGACAGAAAATAAAATAGGCTGTAAAACATCTGGGTTTTCACCTCTTTGCTAAAAAAAAAAATTGGTTAAACAGGTCCAGATAACACTTTTACATATAACTCAATAAAAATCTCTAGTCTGTTTCCAGAAGGATAAAAAATACATCTGCTTCACTATTTGTCTATATCAGCAAACATCAAATAAGGCTCTCTAACCTTGATTTGCATTACAGTACTAATTTCCAAGTAATCGCTACAAGGAAATATTTTTCTATCACTATGTTGAGGGAAGTTATAATTGTTCAGCAGAATTTGAATCTCATGTTTAAAATTTAATCCTTAATGTTTAAATAAAACATTAGTATACATTGTGAAAGTATATATCCATATATAAACATACTACTAACATTATTATATAAATAGTATAAATTAATATTTTTTTTTATTTTTTGCCATATCGTTGTACATTTGTTTCTCAGTACATTTTAGGAAATTTTAGGAATCAAGAGCACTATTACAATGTTTTCTTGGACCCTTAAAATAGTGAGGAATTGTAAAGTGAAACTCCTAGACAACTCAAAGTGGAAAAAATGTAAAATAGGATACCTGCTTCCCAAGTAGTGTCTCCTAAGCTTAGCCACATGAAATCAGATGAAAACTAACAAAACATACCAACATGTAGTAAACAAAATCATGGTATTGTTTACTCTGAATGAAT
Organism: Cyanistes caeruleus; assembly: GCF_971803275.1. NCBI lineage: Eukaryota > Metazoa > Chordata > Aves > Passeriformes > Paridae > Cyanistes > Cyanistes caeruleus. The sequence continues at coordinate 79,450,374 of NC_141701.1, read as the reverse complement.
TTTCTGTATGTTTTTAAGACAAAAATGCCACAAGACGACAGAAACAAAGAAAATACATTAATATTTCAGTTGGAACTTGCAAGTTATTTACAAGACATCTTATGAACATTTAAATAGTCAGAGGCATATAAAAACTAATGTAGGAGTGGACATGCAGTAGACAGTGATTTCTTAGAGTCTGTTGCAAAATAAAAATATATTTAAAGGGATTTTATGAAAGCTGAGGTGCATGAGATCTTATGTAAGTGGCAACAATGTAAAAAGTAAAATTTCACAGGGCCTTCAGGAAAATGGTTGATAGGAGGAACAGTCTAAGGAGAGTAAAAAAACCCCAGAGAGCAAAGCTTCCAACTCTGTAAATGCAGATGTTTTTCACTCATTCACTCTCTACAATATATCATATTTCCCTCATATCTCCTTCAGTCATATGTAATACCATTGCCAGGCCGAACTATTTATTGATCGTGTTACTGTCTGTCAAGAGCTTACCCTTCATTCCTCTCACTCATCTTCACTTCGTAAATTCTTCCTGCTCTACCTGTCACACAAAGTTGGAAGAAAGAGGACTAATTTTGCTACATTTTCCTTCAAACCTGTTATTATAATTTGCTCCCCCTGGGTTAGCTACATAAACACTTTTGAATGGCTACAGAGTTGCTCGTTATGCTAATCACAGAATAGTGGGAAGGGACCCACAGGAATCATAATGAATGATGGAGAAAATTAAATGCAATAATTTCTCTAGGTTACTTCAGACTGGTTTGCCCTTATTCTATCAGAATTTGTGTGAATTAAATTTTTTGACAGTGTTCCCCTACATTTATCCAATATTGAGTAAAAAACAAATACTCTCCTTTGCCCCATCACTAACTACTGAAAAGAAAGAAAACCAAAAACAAAACCAATGAACCTTTCAGGAAGCTAGTTACTAACATACATCTTATATAATATAAAGAGTTTAATTTTACTTACTTTTTGTCAAATAACTTGAACTAGAGACTGGACAATAAAAGTTACCAGAAGCCTTTAAACACTGTGTTATCATTATCAGGCTCACTTGAACAGCAGAGGAATCACTCAGCTGTAATCTGTTCATAGCAAGATGCACAAATACATGTTCAAGCTAAAACAATTTCACCTACTTGTAACAGTGTTATCTATTATGTTCAAAGCCATCCTATAAATAGTAAACATAAGGAGATAATTGGAAATATAAGGAGACATGTGAATACAACTTTTATTTTTCCAACAAAGTATTCTGGGCTTCTGTATTGTCTCTCAGGGTTTTCAGATTATTTAAACTCTATTCTAATACGATTAAGCTGGATGAAAAGTCACTTTCTACATGACAGAAGATAGAACTAATAACATGGGAATTCACAAATATAATAAGCCAGACAGAATTTCAAAAATTCTTTTGTTTTCTTCACAGCTATTTTTGTTTCTATTTTAAAAGAATATAGTCAACCATTAAATCAAAATGACAGTTTTTAAACCAATATTTTTTTCTTATGAATGTCAGTTTCTCTTGGGTTTTTCCCCCCAAAAAATCAAAAAAAGCATTTAATTTTTGAGAAAATTCTTTGTCTTTAAATTGATGTCAACCCCAATAAACAAGGAAAAAATAAAAATATACTTGAAAAGAAATATGAAATATTCATTTGTTTTTTGACTACAAGCCAGAAATCATAGAAATTTTGAACTTATATTTGGCAAAATAATTTTGTACATTTCCATTAAAGTTAGCAAAATGGTATTTTGTTTATTGATTAAGTTTTGGAAGATAAGCATTTGATAGATATTTTTGCACCCATGTCTAGGTACCGTGTGTGGAAACTTCTAGCAAAAAATTTTTTGACAGAAGCAGAACAAATTCTAGTTTATTATATTCACTGAAAGGTCAGAGGAAAATCAGCAACTGAATCTAGAAAGTATCTTTCATGTATCAAACAGGTAGCATGACTTGCAAATTTACAGTCACAGAACCTACAGCAAATACAAATTAACTAATCACAAACACCTGAAAAGATTTGGAAGTCAAGACATTGTTGAAAAACTTTAATTTACAGAGGAACTTTGGTGTATTTAACATAGATGCATAAGAAATATTTACATCATATTGCATGTTACTACTGTGTATTTCATCCTCGTAATTCCAGAATTGTAAAAAATTACAGAATCAATGTTTCTTTTCTAATTTTTTTTCTGGTTTCTGGATAGTGTGAAAACCTGCTTGTTCACGAGGACAGAAATTAAGATTTGGCCATCCACAGTAATTTTATTTGCATGTTGTGGATCAAGGCAGTCGCACTTACATATGGAGGAGGGAACTTCAGATTACATAGTCTGCTTAGCTTTCCAGAAGGTATTTGACAAGGTCCATCATCAACGTTTCTGGAGAATTTAAACTAAAAAATCTTCTCCTCAACAAATTACAGAAAAATCAGTTAAAGTAAATATTCAATAATTCTAATAGAAGATGGACAAAAGTGGAATTATTTTAGATCTGATCTTTTGATCTAGAAAATGAAATTAATAATGGATATGAGAGATGATTTGAGATTGTTACTAAGACCAGTAAATAAAAAGGCCATTCAAAAGAATGTGAACTGATGAAGTGGTACAAGATGGTTATTCACAAATGAGGTCTTGTAGTTATAAAAGCTAATTGTGGGAAAGTCTTAGCTCAGTGTTAAGTACATAAAGGAAATAATATATTAAGAATTAGTAAGAAAAGAAGAAAAAAACATTATCCTACAGTCTGTCATGTCCTTGTATTGAAGGTTTATTGCTCTCATTACCATGTCCTCCCCCAGACAAGGTATTCTCCATCTAGCAAAGTTAAAGAGGATAAGCGATGATTGAAGTCAGAAAATGGCTTCTTTATAAAGAAGAACAAGGAAGGCTGGGATTTTCCAGGTGATAGGAGATAGATGTCTATGAAAACATGAATTATATGCATTATCTAATATTCACTGTGTTTTTCAATAACAGCATCAGGAATCTTCTAATAAAAACAAAGAAATACCATGTTCAAGAAGAAAAAGAGGTTATTTTTCGCAACACACACAAGATACAAAACACACTTAAGACTGTGGAATTCATTGCTGCAAGATTTTGCTTAAATGGACTAAGGAATTGTTGAAGGAAATGTTTCAAAAGTCCCTCCATGTAAGTTCTAATCAATCAAGAAGCCAAACAACTCTGCACTGTTGGTGATTATAGAAGAAACTTTTATATGTAATTATCACCACATGCTTACTTTAGGTTTTCACTCTTCCTAACTACCCACACCTGGCCACCATCAAAAGCAGGCTTTGATGATCTAGGCATTTGGATTTCTGTTACAATCACCATTTTTATGACCTTCCCTCTGTCCCCAGAAACAAATCCCACCATATAATTCTCAATGCAAATGGATCAAAAATCTTTGATAGTCTTTCTTTAATCTCTAACTGCTGCTAAATTTTCATGCCAGAAAATGTTTTAAGAGTATCCAGAAGAGAAGTAGACCAGAAAAATGTTAGTATTGACAAAAAAGCTTTGTTTTACCTTTACTCAGCTAAACTCACCTTCAACATCACTACCATAGACCTTTAATATAAGTGGGACCAAAATATAAATTTATTCAATGAAAATTTACTGGGTACTTTTCTAAGACATGGCTGGTATAACAGCTAGTAAATACTAGGTTTAATGAGATGATAGGTAAATTGCAATTTAAAATATTTCCCTGTACATGCAAGTCCATCAGACATAGTCAAGAGTATTACGGTTAATTTAGCTGCCATAAGCATCACTTTATTTAGTAATGGAAGTTGGTAAAACTTGTTCATAACTCAGAGGCTGCTGAAAACTTCTCTTGGAAGGAAACTGTTGCCCAACTTCTTTATCTCCTCCAAATTATTTGTGTTTGCGAAGTAGTTTTGCTTACTGCTCTTTATTCAAAATAAACTATAACCCAAAGAAAATACTATTTTTAACATCAATATTCCATATATATATATATATATATATATATATATATAGCATATTCTAGATAAACATATCACAATATAGATAAACTTATACACAATATTGATGCATGTAAAGGGAAACAAACATGTTTCATTCCTATTAATAAGACACAATTTTGGAAATGTCACAGTAACCTTTCTGGATGACACTCCCAGCAGAGAAACTTCAGGAAACTGCTATGCACAATTATACCAAAGATATATAAACCTTCCTGCATCACCAACTCAAAACAGTGACCTGAGCAGCCTTGGTAAAAATGAGGCTGGAAGACAGAAAAAAGAAAATCATGAAGGTTGTCTTCTGACCTTTAATTGTATCATCTGAAAAACAGTTCTCGTAAAAAAGTGTTCCTTTGTAGTCCTTTGTAGCTAAGGGCAGAATCTGGCCTTCTTCCATATCAGTGCACTAGAGAGAAAAATCTAATCTTCCTCCTTATTACAAATTTCCATAAACTCCAAGTATTGTGGTAATTCTTATACTCCCCTATTGTAGTTCTTGCTCCATTATCCTCAGTTCCACACTGGGTAGACTTGTTTTGGGAATAGTTTGAGGCTACTGTATAATGACTATTTTCTGTGGAGATTTGCCTCATTTCATACAGAGATTGTCATTTGTGGTAAAAATATTCAAATAGAATATCACTTCCCAAGGAAGCAGTTTTCTATTTCTACTTCTCCTGGAGAGTCTTAAAATAAATACTAGGAACCATAACCTATACAGTTTTGAATTTCTGAGCTCCAAGCTTGTGGCAAAACCATTAGTCCTTTAAACCAAGAATTCACGGCTACATATCTCAGCTAGAAGGTATTTTCTTACTTTGGTAGTTATTACTCAGGCCTTATTTCTAAAAGGCATTTAAATAAGCCTTTTATGAGGATTTTTTTTGCTCAATTAATAGTCAAATACTGGTTTTCTATAGTGGCAAGCACAATTGGAGTGCCAAAAAAACCAAAACTAATCAAAACAAAACAAAACAACAACAACCACCAAAAAAAACCAACCCATAAACCACCAATACAAAGCAAAATACTTGATAGCCCCTTCTAAGGAGAATAAGGCAAATTAAATATTTGGCTACCCATTGGAAAAAGTCAATAGTTGCTATGAAGTCCAGGCCAGCTTTCCTTCAGCAGAGAAAAAAAACCTGAAAAAAATTTGATTAAAACTCACCTATAACACACACATAAAATAAAGAAATAAAGAAATAAGCACAGCCTCAATAACAGCATTTTCTGAGTTGTCTTTACAACCTTAATTTTGTTAACTAATGTTGAGTATTATTCCCATTAGTATGTGACAAAATTAATCAGATTTTTCCTTAGAAATTCAGTTATACATGTATTGTAATGAGTAAGGAACAATTTCATACATAAAATTTGAAAATGTGACTGGTCTAAGATTTCCTTGTAGTTTTAGCTTATTTAAAATGTAAGGAAATGTTTGTTTACCATAAATAAGGGTCTGTCAGATTATTGTTTCTGGAAAAAAATAGAATCTTCTATTAATATTAATATTAGTAAAACTTCAGAGTTCTCATCTGTCATATAGATAGATAAATAGGAAAAAAATACCCAAACCTTCAATTATAAAACATTAAAAAAAGCCTTGTTATCAGCAGAGACATAAAAGCAAATTCCATTTCCCTAAAATTCCAGTTCATAGGGTAAAAGCATGATTGAATAATAATTGTAAATATTCTTAAAAGTAGATTGAGCAATTTTCCATTAAAGAAACCCTCAAATAAGAATATGATTTACTGCTGTCATTTTATTCATAGGCATATTCTGAGTAACACGACAGGCCTTACCCCTACTCTTAAGAACTGTCAGAATAAAACCAAACATCTATTGTGAAATTGCCCTCATAAAGTGCTCTAGTCTTCTACATTTGGTTCAGTACACATTTTTGCAGATGTAAAACATGCTTGCAAACTGAAACTGGTTTTTGACTAAGACAGCAAGCAAACAGTTCTGTGTATCTCCTTTCTAAATTAAAATCTTTGTAGTTCCAGAGCTGCAAACCTGCCTGATCATGCTCCTTACAGAAGGATGTCATTTCTTTCAGCATCAAGTACATCATGTTACAAACCACACAAAGAATGCCTTAACACTGTTAAAATGAATGTCAGTAAGCTTCTTTGAAGGTGCCTAAAACCAGAATTGAGAGTAAGTTCGAAGACCTGTAACTGAAAAACAGGGGGAACCTTTCTCAAAGTTTTTATGTAAGGAAAAACAAATCAACCCACAGAACATACGAAAATCTGCACCTTTAAGGTTCAGCTTTTGTAGCTATTTGTCTGGTCTGCCCATTTCAATGAAAACAAAATATTTCTGTGATTGCATCCTTTAATTTAATTAATGTAAGTAAAAGCAATAGTAATCAACATTCATATGCACAGATAAAATCTCTTTAAGCTCATTGAAAATAACTTCTCCTGGCCACTGTCAGCTATTTATATATATCTAAGCCATTTAATGCACAATTATCTTACATAAGATATTAAAGGAAAAAACATTTTATGTTTAAAAGTAAAATGTCATGAGAGGGGGGCAGTCTAGATTTTGTCTAGCATGCAAATGCTGTGAAATGAATTAATAGCAATTTGTGCTGCCACTGGAAGTTGAATATAAATTAATTTTTATTTATAAAGTAATGAAAGCTGAATAATATTTTGGGAGATTTTTGCAGTGTTATTACAGGAAAAAGTATTAAAATAATGTAGAAATAAAATATCGTTGTATTACTTGAAAAAATGGCCAATGTTTCCTTCTATCATTAGTTCAGCTTTATTTCTGCCACTGGATGTACCTCAGACAGGTTCAGTTCAGTTCAGATAAGCACAAAAGAGCCATTCACAACTTACCTGGATATTTTTAGGCCCTTGTCCCTCTTGGCACCTTGATATTCCTCTGCTGATGTTAAAGAAGGTAGAACCCTAAAGTCACAAGACAACTTTAATGTAATTTCAGCAGCAGCCAATTTGAGTTAGTCAGGACCATTTACTTTATGACTTCTGAGTGTTTCATTTCTTTCGTAACTATAGTGGGGTTTGTCATGTACAATCAAGGAAGTAGAACTTTCAAAGATAAAAACATATGAATAAATAAAACCTTCTGTTAAAATAAATTTGTTTTGAGTAACCGGTATGTACAAGGTAAAATCAGCTTGTTTATTCATTCTGAAAATCTACCTTTCCCTCATTAGTTTTTCAGTACAGAAGAACAGTAACAGAGTTTTAAAAAGAAAAACAATGAACTGTGGATTTTTTAACTCTCTTCTTCATTAGACATGGATATAAACTAAGCTGTGTACTGAGCATGAGGGGGTTTATATTTGAAAAGAAGCTGTAGTAGATTCTACTACTATATCCTGGTGTAGTTCCAGAGAGAATCACCATTAATTTCCTTTAAGAGCATCAGTCCCAGACGGATAAGGAGCAAAACAAGACTAGGAAAAAGAAAATTTCAAGTCTAACGTCTGTGACTCTTCCCTGATTCATAAAAAATAACAAACCTAGAAGCAATATAAAGATTTATTTTTTTACTTATTGCTGTCAAAAAATTAAGACCTAAAATTATCTATATTTCTGCCCAGCATTACTATGACAGAACATGATCCAAATCTCTTCCTAATATTACTATATTTCAGGAAAATTCCATTGTTAATATTTCACAATTACTTTGAGAATCAGATATACATGTTAATGGCAGAGCACAGCTATTGCTTGATCCTAATATATTTGGTTACAGGTACTTCTTAACCAGAAGACATAGGAAGAATGGCGGAATTTATAAAAATCTGGTCCATTTTTGGATCTTTGCCGGTGCTCCTCCTAAAATGTATACTTTTCAAAAATATCAGCTAAGCCATTCAGGAGGGATTCAAGATACAGCTGTCTAAAACACATTCTATACAACCAACTATTTCTGACTTCCAGTGAGAAGCTCTGTATTTCTAACATCTCTGCAAGATATCATCTGCTTTCCTGATGATATGCAAATATCAGCATATTTCAGTTATATCATCTTGAGTATATTTAAATAGAAAGCCAAATATTCAGCAAGAAACAATGATATTTTTACAGCATGAAGAAATAAAAAATAAAACTACTTAAAATTAGGTCTTGTGATATCGCCAAGAGCTTGTATAAAACTGAACTCCTGACTCCCATGTTAACAGCATATTGTGTTTTAGGAAGACACATTTTAAAAGTGTACAGGAATGCAAGAATTTTTTTTTTCACAAGCATTAGTATATTCCATAACATTTTCACAATAAAGGTATATCATCACCCTCTGATAAGAGAGCTCTGATTATGTCTCTCTACTGAAACATATCTGACACATTTCAGCACATCATTAGAAATTTCAGTTTCACAAAGATGGAATAGCTCAAGAAACATGTCATGTAGATTTCTGACTACACAGGACATACATATTATTATCTCACTAAGAGATATATAGGAAATAGCTCATGAACTAGAAATTAGAGCATTTGAAATTTCTCCTCCAGACAAACTAATTTTACAGATACAAAATTAACAATTATTTTAATTAATGACAATTAATCTTCATGCCTAAGTGAACAACTTCCCATGTATAATGTTTTACTTCAGCACTGTTTCGTGTGAGAAAAAAGTGAGTTACATTGATAATTAAAATATGTTTATGTTAGCATATCTAAAACCGTTATTGTACGTTTTATTAATATAGTGAGGTTTTACTTTAGGATAATGCATCAGTACATAGCGAAACATTTATAGTTCTTTTCAGTATAACTGATGTGCCAACTGAAAAGAAATAAAATCACAACCAAATCTAATACTCTATATTTGGATATGAAAAGCTTTTTTTTTTAATGGACTTCAAATCCTCCTATTTTGGTTTATGTGTCTTTCATCTGCCTTCCCCCATTCCCCCCCCTTCAAACATTATCTTTTTTGAACTGGACTGATGATTCAAGCAGAGGCATATTATGCAAAAATGCTGCCAAACGGCTTTCACCTTCATGTTTTGGACTCGATCACATAATGATGGCATTACTGACTCTGCATGAAAGATTATATTGCTGTAATAATTGTTGTTTCAACTCTATTATTTTAAGACTTTTATTTAAAGTATACTCAAGACTAAATGTCCTGTAGTAACGGTATCAATGCAAAATATAAAACACTAGGAGGAATTAGAAAAAGGACCAAATCCAGGTATTCATTTAGTGGTTTTACATACTAAAGAAATATCTGTCAGAATGATCTTTTTTTGGGGTTTTTTTGTTTGTTTGTTTTTGTTGTTCATATTACACAATTCTATCTGCAAAGAAAACAAATCTCACATCCCAGCCCCACACTACAACTTTGAGTGATGTTCTGTTAGGAACCTCTCAATATATTTTGCATAAATTGTAAATATGGCAAAAAAAATTGTGGCTCTGTAGTATCTCTTCTGTGTTGAAGTCTCAGAACAGTTTTAGCTCTTTTTCAGCCAGCCACGTTATCCAATGTCTGATGCCAGAGGCCATAACTATTCATTCTTTCCATGGAAAAACTTTGGGAAGGTTCACTTAATGTGCAAAGGACCTGTACTGTTTTTTTAAGCAAAAAAGTATGAAGATGCAATAGTGTTCAAAGCTTTTCTGAAGTCTTGTCCCTTTCTCATTAAATGTGAGGCATTCTTTACTATAGCACTTGCAGTATTAAAGGTAGGATATATTATTTCTCTAAGGAAGCTACATCAGCTGCTACAGGCTATGGAACACATATTTTACAGGCTGAGAAAAAATATAATTTTGTATAGCATCTCATCTTTTCTAAAATGCTTTCTAAAACATGGCAATAAAACACCTGATTTAGCCAATTCAGCTTCTGCCTTTCTACATTTCCAGCAATGAAACTGATCTCATTTGCTTCCATGCAAATTTTGAAGGAAAGCAAGCACATTTCAAATTAATTTCTTTGGGTTTTTAACAGAAAATAATCAAATTTTGGCATACTTTTTTCAGATAAACATCTGAAAGGTGTTTATTATTTTTTTTTTCATAAAATATCCTTTGTTGTCAGAATTCAGTGTACTAACATACAATGCTAGCATAGAGAAAAATAGAAAATGCTTATGTAAAATATTTCCTCCAAAATTGTTTTTGCCAGACCATGATACTCCTGTGAGTAGGTTTTCTTTAACTAGTGATTAAACACAATGTCTCCTAAATGTATGGACTAGGAATGTTGGTGACCAGAGGCCTCATCTACCTGTTACTCTGTGGGATTCATATAAACTTTTTTGCTCTCTTGCCAGGGTGAGGGTAGAAAAACATTTCCATACAGGAATGTGAAAACTGGATCATTATTATATGTGTATAAAATATGTTCTGAGACACTAAACTGTAGACAGGTTTATTGTATTTTTTCATGCAAACCAAATCAACAAAACAATTATATGATGCAACATATTGTTTGTAGCTGAAAAAGTTTGGAATAGATATTTGGAAGATTTTAAGTAAACAAAAGTTCATTACCTGCCTAGTGGATAAAGGAAAAGTTGTGGATTTAGTCTGCCTGGTGAATGGAGTTAAATGCAGTTGGCTACCATTCAAAAGTGTTGTTTCCCCAGGGCTCAGTATTGGGGCCAGTCCATGATCTGTCTGATGGATTGAGCACATCCATGCAGCAAGGCACTAAATTGGGGGGCATGTTAATCTGCTACAGGAACCTCTGCAGAGGGATATGGACATGCTGGATTAGTGGGCCAAGGACAATGGTGTGAAGTTCAAAAGGAAAGTGCAGGGTCCTATACTTGATACACAACGACCTCATGCAATGCTACAGGTTGGGGGAAGAGTGTCTGGAAATTGACTCAGTAGAAGAGAATCTGGGGGTGCTGGTTGACAGCTGACTGAACATGATCCAGCTGTGCCCTGGTGGCCAGAAAGGCCAATGGCATCCTGGGCTGTGTCAGCAGTAGTGTGGCCAGCAGCACCAGGGCAGTGATCATCCCCATGTACTCAGCACTGCTGAAGCTGCACCTCAAGTCCTATGCCCAGTTCTGTGCCCCTCACCAAAAGAGAGACATTGAGATGCTGGATCATGTCCAGAAGAGGACAACAGAGCTGATGCAGGGTCTGGAGAGTAAGTCCTGTGAGGAGCAGCTGAGGGAGCTGAGATTGTTGAGCCTGGAGTAAAAGAGGCTCAGAGGAGACCCTCTAACTCTCTACAGCTATCTGTAGCCAGGTGGGAGTTGGCAATTTTTCACAGGACAAGAGGAAGTGGTCCCAAGATGTGCCAGGGGGAGGTTCAGATTAGACATCAGGAATAATTTCTTCACTGAAAGGATGGTTAAGCATTGGAACAGTCCTCCCAGGGAAGTGGTAGAGCCACCACCACTGGAGGTGTTCAAGACTGGTCATGGCTCGTTGTGGTTTAGTTGACATTAGGGTGTTCAGTCAAAGTTTGAACTCAATGATCATGGAGGTCTTTCCTAAACTTAAGGATTCTGTGATTCTACGGTTTGATTCTATTTATAAGTAAGAATGTTCCATCTTTCTTGATTTCTTTTGGGTTTTATTAATGAATAAAAAGTTATTGGTCACTCTTGATACAAAGATACTTTATACAAGTATGAAACATAGATAACTCAGTAATTAAATTGATCAGGTCCAACCTGTTTTTTTCAAACTGTTCAGGTTCCAGCTGTGAGTTCTGTGTTTCCAGCCCTTCTTGTCACATCATTCTGCATTTCCAACTGTGAGCAGCCTTTCAGCAGAGAGGGGTAGAATTGTACTTACCTATTTAAGGCTAGAAGTAATGGAAAATTGCCATATGGTGATGGAATTCCCGTTACATCTACAAGTCTATGTGCACGTGCTGCTTCATGCATGCATTTTGCATAGATTGAAAAAGAAATTATAGTGATAACGTGCAACTCTCTGAAGTATCTCTTCAGCAATTAGAAGAATTGTCTTAGCTCATTTTCAGCTGACAACAACATCAAGGGTCCTAGAGACAATCCTGACATTTCCTATGAATTTTCTCAGCTCATTATACATTGCTTCTATTGTCAACTTTATCAACTTTATCAAGTGTTTACCCTTGGAAAGTACCTACTCTCTTAATGAGAGGCATACAAGAAGTATCCTGAAAATTGTCCAAATGCCAACTTAAGACTCTTAAAATACGAAATAAAGCATAAGTAGATGTTTAAACTTGGTAATAATGTGACAATCCAAAGCCTTTTGGATGGTGGTCATTATTATCTTGACTACTGGGACTGCCTAAAATTTTATTGGCTACTTTCCACTCTCTCTTTATATATAGGCACCTCTGTATAAAAATATATATATATATATATATATACACATATATACATACATATATATATATTTAATTAGTTTATATTTTATTTAGACAAAAGCTGCATTAAGCATCTGTACATGATGGGTGATGAAGAATTTTTTTTGGTACATTCCTTGTTGTATCTCTTTGACAAATGAATAACTGGGCCAGAAGTGTCCCAAAGGTGGTGAATTAAAGCACACACCCACAGCTACCATAATCAGAGTATTCTCTTAAACACTTTGCCACGACTTTTATTTAAACAATACTTTTGCCCAAGTTTACTTATTACCTGGAACCCTGTGAGCATATTCTTATTTGGATTTTGGACAGGAATAGCTTCTACTCCTCCTTCTTCTTCACTCCTGCCTACTCCATAAAAATGTCTGCATTTAGTCTCACTCCGGATAAGATGGCCAGACACAAATGGAAACCAGAACTCTGAAAAACAATGGAAATGAGTTTCAGTATTTTGTCTGTTTTTTTTTAATTTTGGTTTGTTGGTTTGTTTTTTTTTTTTTAACAAAGACTTTAGAATTTGAAGTATAATATGATTTAATTTCATTGCACAGATAGAAGTGAAGAATTTTTTTTTGTGTGTGTTAAATGAGTCCAGATGAGTTCATGAAGATGTTAACCTTTCAGGAGAATGACAGCAATAATGAACATAGGAAAGATGTCAATATAACTATCTTCATTGTGTTATCAGGAAAGGAAAAGTACTGAATTGTTTGGTGTGTGATTTTCTTCTGTCTGATGAAATCAGATGTATTTATGGGAGCCTTTTATACTCACAGGTAGAACAAACAAGAAGTCTGAACCACACCACAATTGTTTATTTATGTAAGACTAATAATTGCCAAAAAAACCAGGGCAATGAATCATGGCTAAAAATACAGGTGAGCCCATTTAGTAGCTTCCTGACACCAAAACCAGAGGTTTTACTCTTCACAAGGTTTTCTTGTGCATTTCCTGAAATTCTGCAACATTCTGACACCTCCTACATGCCAGCTCTGACACTTAAACCTGACTGTTGAGGAATGGAGCAAACAGAGAGTAAATTAACTGCAGCAACCAGGATCTTTTATTTTTTCCTCTTTGGGTCAGAAAAAACCCCATAGCATCAATAGAACAGTTGGAAAGGTAGCAAGCAGCAGCAAACATGTTTTTGTTTTGTTGGCAGGCAACTTTAATGGCTGCATGTTTGTATCTGAGAACAGTTACAGGAAGATTAAGAACAACTCAGGACCTGATCTGCTAGCTCACATAAGACGTGATGCAATGCAAAAATACTCAGTGTTTGAATAAAACTTCCTTGGAGGAGAAGCTGCCTTTTCAAGAATCTCAAAATGAGGCTTCAGCTTGATGGATGTTTTTGAGTATTTAATTTTTCTCTCAAGTGTAGATAAAGCAAAACTTTTCAGAAATATTTAAGCATGAAGAAACTAGGTGAATTGAATTACAATATAGAAGGTGGCAGACAGGATTAGGATGCTCTGATTTAGATCAAAGTCCACCAGAAGAATTAAGAGAAATTTTTGGATGGTTAATCTGTCTGTATGAGCCATTAGAAAAAAGTCATTCCCCATTTTAATTCTGGCAGGGACAACTCTCATTTTGCCATGTAATAAAGTAGCACATGTTAGCTATTTGGATGCAATTTATTTCAAGTATCACTTAATGAATAGCTTTATTCTATTTTTAAACTGTTTTTATATGTGTGCATTTTCAATATTTTGGGTTTTGTATGTTTGTATGCACAAGATTCAAATATTCTGCCGTATATGACATTTATACTTTTTGTGTTGATGGCACAATTCCTTTAGAGGCTACTATTTCTGGTCTAATGCACTTTTCTTTCCTCTCCACTGACTGCAGGTCTTTAGTAAACCGTACCTCTCCTTCCTATGCAGCATAGATCCAAGGATTGCAATGAGATTATTATATGGCAAAGAACCTTCAGTTTTTAACTTAAAAAATTTAATCTAGTAGTACAAAATTAGAAGCATCTAAATATTTCCTCAAAGCCTTAATCTGAATAGGAACAGTACATGTAATTAGAACAGTCAAAAGAGTTTTGAATTTTCATGTGATTGATACACATTATTTGAATTAGAAGGAATTTTAATTTCCCTATTAAATATATATTTTTTTTAAAAAAAAATGATACTTTTGTTTCCAAATCTTTATTTTTTGAAGCTAAAAGTGCCACAGTATACCTTTATCAGGCTATTCTTCAAAAGTATATCTTAGGATGTGATTTTTGCTTACCCTTAACTTACCACATATCAGGATTAATTCTGCTAAAGCTAGGGAAAAAAAAAAAAAAAAAGCACCATCAAAAGAGGAATATAAACCTGTTGCAAGGGAAATAAATTTCTTGTTTCTTTCAGTTTTTTCTACTCATTTCATTCTTGTGAGCTAAGTCCTGAATTTTCTTCTTCACTAGAACTTTTCTATAACTGTACAAAGCAATTTCTAGTACTACAAGTCTGAAGATTTCTCTTGACTTATAAATTTCTGCAATAAATTTACATTATTCTGACCAACAAACAATAAAAAAGAGAAGAATTACAGAACAAAGTAAGGTATAAGTACTTGTAATTTGATTTTCAAGTCCAAATAAAGGAAAAAGAATGTCAAAATCAGACTCTAGATTAATCCATCTTCAGTTTTCCAATGTATATGAGGATTGAAAAAGATGGCAAATTTATCAAGTTGTGTGTCTACGAACAAACACATTGAGAAACAATGAATTGTACTAGAAGAACAAAATAAATATACAACCTTCACAAGGGGACAGAACACTCTTCTAACCCATTAAGGTCACATCACATCAAATAATATTTTGTCAGGCTCTAAACAGAATATTATTGACCTAGAATTGATATGAACAAGGCCACATCTTTTCATCTGGCAAAAGCCTGGGAAATAACACATGCTTACATTTTTCATTGCGAGTAATAATTAAATGGAGCAAACAGTCAAATAAGCCAAATATCAAAACATCACTAAAATTTGAGTTTTCACGTGCATTATTTCAAGCTAGGTTTTTCATTTTGACACACTATAGTTAAGGAATGGCTTCCATGTACTTTGGCCCATTCAATACATAGGGAGGAAGAGACTGTAAAAATAAAATGCATTAAAATACTAAATGGTTTATCCAGGTAGTGAAAACCTTTTGTTGTCAACCTTACTGAGTAAATATAACCCCTTTCAAATGCCTGTTCTTCACAAAAAGACACCAAGTAGGAAAATGACAACAATTATTTATAGGAATTGCTTAGTGATCAGTAGAAGAAAGAGAAAGAGAGAGAGAGAGAGGGAGAGAGGGAGGGAGGAAGGCAGGAAGGAAGGAAGGGAAAGCCCTCTAGCTTTTCATTTATTACATAGGGTAGAAATATGACAGTTCCTGCTCGTATGAGAGTTCTCCAAGTTTTTCCACCCTTTCAGAGACATTTACTTTAAAGTCATAATTTTTCCTTTCTGCCTCCATTCTACACTGCCTGCACCAGCAAGGAGAGAAGGAGCAAGCTCACAGAATTGATTAGTCTGCCACATGTTCATGGGGTAGCTCCAGGTGACATTACACACACGGTAGGAATACAGATATCTTAAGGCAGTTCTGCACCAGTTCTGTCACAATAAGATAAATGTAACAGTACTGCCCCTAGGGCTTGTACGTATTTCATGGTACCTGAATGATTAATATCAGTTGATTAGCTAGCACAAAGCATTCTAAGTAAAGTGTGAGAGAAAAAGTAGGCTAAGCTTGTACCTTACTTAGGATCATCTCAGCATCTCTTTAAAATTAGATTCATTTATTATCTTCTAAGGCAGTTTCTGCAACTATCCATTCATAGAATCTTCACTATCCCTTGTCTGACAAAAATATATTTCACACAGTTTGCCAGTATCAGGATATTAGTATATATAAGTGGGAAGATTACAGTTTCCTTAGTATTATTACAAAAATTCATACTTTAGATTAAAAATCAAATATTCACTGACTTTATCTCCCCAGTACTGTCAGGTAGTTCTCAATTACCTGTAAGCACTTTTCAATACATCTTTATATTCTGTCAACCCGTAGAAGTATGAAATGTGAAGTCAGAACAAAATATTACTTATTCTTCCTCTGTGTGGGATATAAGTTTCCACTTATCACCTCTTCACTGCATGTTCAAAAACTTGACATCAAGGAAACCCTTTGAATTGACAGTCCATGTGCAAAATTGCCTGTACAGGTGGTGTTGGATGTGTAAGAGCTACTAAAGTTATGCTAATTACATGACACATGGACAGGTGCCAAGGTCTTAACAGCCACATTCTAGGGGAAGGACTGTCCACGGCCAAAGGTGCTGTTTCAGGAAGGTTACCTGTCACCTTGGCTCATGGATAAGCATCACTGGAGGGCTACCCAAACTGGTAAAATATGGCATGTTAGCCATAAAAATTTCCACCAATCAACAAAATTTGGCTAGTTAGAGTGCTTCTTTCTGCTGGATATTTTGGGCTTGCCTAGGCTGGAGAAAAGAGGAGGCTGAAGGCTGACATCAGCACTCTCTACAGTTTCCTGAGGAGGGGAAGTAGAGAAAAAGGAAGGTACTGATCTCTCTGATCCAGTGATAGGGTGTGCAGGAAAGAAAAAGATGCACCAGGGGACATTTAGGTTGAGGATTAGAAGGCATTTCTTTACCATAAGGGTGGTCAAACACTTAAACATTTCCTAGAGATGTGGTTGAGGCACCAAGCCTGTCAACATTTAAGAGGCATGTGGACACAGTCCTCAACACCATGCTTTAGCTTATGGTCAGCCCTGAAGTGGTCAGGCAGTTTGACTAGATGATCATTGTAGTTTCCTTCCAATTGGAATAATCTATTCTGTTCCAGTATTCCAGTTTTCACATTCCATATTTCTTTTCATGTTTCCTTTTATTGTTAAAATCCAGAAAAATTCTAAGAATATGTTTTTACACCTATTATACACCTGACATATAAAGTCAGGATATAGCCAGTTCCTTCATGCCTGTGAAATTTTTTTGAGTCCTGGATGTCCAGTTATGGGAATCACCTTCCTTGAAAGTTAAAGGGACATGTTGCTAGTGAGGGCTCTCAGCCTACTGCTCTGAGTCATGCTGGGTACACTGGAGCACACTTGACATCTTACAGAGATGGGCGAGGGGCTGATGGAGTAATAGGAACCAACAGGGAAATATTGGTGAAATACCCCAAAGGAATTAAGGTGCATTCCTCTAGGAAGGTGACAGGTGAAGTGCCTCCAGAGTTATGCTTGCAGCATCGTCAGCAAACAGGAGCTGGAAGCCACCATGCCGCTAGAAAACTATCACCTAGATACCATGATTGAAACTTGATGATATGAATATGAAGATGAGAGTCTGGCTCTCAGTAGCTACAGACTGTTCAGAAGGGACAGAAGAGGAAGAAAATATGGAGAGGTTGTCCTCTACATCAAGAAATGAACAGAAATATGAAAAGCTGTCTCTATAGAACAGCCATGAACAGGTTGAAAAGTTATGAGGAAGAACTAGAGACTGAGGCAAGAAGAACATTGTTTGTGTCTACTAAAGGCTCCCTGGTCAAGAAAAGACCATTAACAATGTCTTCTTGTTCCAGCTGTAGGAAGCTGGACATTCTCAGCCTCTTGTCTGAGTGAGGGACTTCAACCATCCTGACATGTTCTGGGAAAATAGCACAATAAGCTGTAGGCAGTCCAAGAGATTCCTGAAGTGAAGATAGCTTCTTATGCCAGGAAGTAGACAGCCCAGCAAGAATGGATGCAATACTGGACCTGATGGCTGTAATGCAAGTGGGCTGATCAATGACATCAAGATTTGGGGGAGCTTGAGCTGCAGTGATCATGCACTGGTGAAACACACAGACCTGTGAGTTGTGGGCAAAGGGTAAAGTCAGGACCCTGAACTTTAGGAAAGCAAACTTCCAGCTGTTCAAAATGCTGGTCAGTAAGACTCCCAGGGAAACTGCTCTGAGAGACTAGGGAGAACAGGAGATGGCAGATATTTAAGGATACTTTCCATAGTGTGCAAGAGCTCTTGATGCCCAGGTGCAGGAAATCAGAAAAGGAAGGCAATACAACAGCATGGCTGAGTAAAGCCACAAAGTCAAAGGCACAGCTAGAGCTCAGGAAAATATATAAATAATAAAAATAAAAATAAAAATAAAAATAAAAATAAAAATAAAAATAAAAATAAAAATATAATAATAATAATAATAATAATAATAATAATAATAATAATAATAATAATAATAATAGTAATAATAATCAAAATAGTAAAGCATTCTACAGGTATGTCAGCCATAAAATCAAAGGTCAAAGAAAATGAAAAAGGAGAAGGCTGAAGTACTCAACAGCATTTCATTGGTCTTCATTGGCCATCTCTCTTCCCACATCTACTGAGCTGATGGATCTCAAGGCAGGGACCAAAGAAGCTAAGGCATTTAAAAGACATATAGATGTCAGGGACATGGTTTAGTGGTGGACATGTCAGTGCATCTTTAACTGTTTAACGTGATGATCTCAAAGGTCTTTTCCAAACTAAGCAAATCTATTAAGCTAGGAAATTTTCTCACTGATGAAGAAATCTAGATGTGAGAATATGTACCTAAACATAGCATGGACCATTATACATGGAGCTTTTAAATTTTGTTGGCTAGTAGGAATTCTTTCAAACTGTCCTTCACTTTGCATAAATATGTGTATGCTGTATTTATGAAACAAAATTTTATTTTTATTTTTACACTGTGGAAATTATAGTATATGTAAATAATATATATACATATTATATGTAAGAAAAGACTTGATGCTAAGACTGTATATTACAATGGCATCTTTGTGCATTTTTCTCAATATAAAAATACTTCAATTATCATGGACATATTAATTATATATCTATAATAGAAATAATCTTTCTAATGATTATCACAACATAAATAACATATGTACAACATTTCTGTTATGGTTACTACATTTAAATAAGATATATAGAAGATGTTTAAAAGATGGAAATGTAGTATGAACTTTTCTGACTGCATAATAGGCCATTACAATGAACACTGTATAGCACAGCATACAGATGTTAGTGATTATGTGTAATAAAGGAGTCATACAGCATCCTTATAGTTGTTGAATATTTATACTACAAGATATCTTAGATTATTAATTTTTAAATAACTTTCTTCACACATGTTTTATTCATAATAATAAGAAAATAATTTAACATTTTCTCCAGTTTCAAATACAGTTCTAACTTTTTTCTATGAAAAAGTAATATGATAGAGTATGCCTTAAATAAACAAAAAAAAGAAAAAATAAGAGCAAAGAAAAAAAAAGCAGGCTTTTAATAATAAAATAGTAAAAGAAGAAAAAAAACAGGCTTTTAAAAACAAGACTCATGCAGAACAATGAATTAGAAGAAAATAAGGGCAACAAAAATTGCAATTGCAAAAATTCCTGTTATTAAGTGGGAGCAATCAAAAAAAAAAACTGAGAAACATTTCACAGTTATATAAACTCTATTAGTTTATTACAGATTAGAAGTATTTAGATTCCAAATTTCTAAGAATTAAGCCAATCTTTTGCAATATTTCTTTGTAGAAAATGGTAATACAGTGTCATATAGTGCAAAAGTCTTCCAGACAATGTTATCCTTCCTGAATGGATCTGTAGGAGCCTGTTTCCTGTGCCTCTAGAGGCAAAATGTGTGGTTGAATAATGAGTACATGATTACAAGGCTTGTTGTTAAACAGATTTCCACACACACATCCTACACGTGTTTCTTTCAAAGGTTCTTTTTATAAAGGTGGGAACAGAGGGATTCCCCTAAGGATAGCACATATTGTTCACTTAGTTTGGCCAAAAAATTTATTTGATCTGTATTCAGGGCATAAACTTCCATTAAAAGCTATCCTCCAAAAGAACCCTTTTCTCCAGTAATTGTTTCCAAAACCAGATTGTTGATGGAAATATATTTATTTCCATTACACACATTCAGCAAATATACAGCAATGACATATTGAAATGAAACTACTTTAAAATCAAAGCACAATCACCAGAATAGAATAAAATAGATATTCAGAATATCCTGAAGTATTTTACGAGTATACCTTTTTCAACAACATATATGGAAAGGTTTCACTTCATCACAATTATGACCAAAGTCTATATAACTAATAGAAGCACAATCAATCTAAGCATCTTAATGATTTTTTTAATTTTTATTTCCCTTTGTACCTATTTATACAGAATTCTTCTTCTCTTTATATTAACATATGTAAGTATGGAGAAATAAAATATACATATATAATATATGAAATATTATACTAAATAATACACAAAACTCAGGCTACAGAAATATTGAAGTTCTGTGAGAATTTTTTGTGGCACTCGAAGAAGACAGCTGTGTGAGACTAGACAGCAGTAGCACGTTTTAGCAATCTAAAATTTAAAATATATTGCTAAAAAAAAACAATGACAAAGACACAAAAGCATGGCATTAAAAAACATTTGTCATCAACTTTAGACTCCCAGTACTTGTAAGATGACACTTGCAGTGTTTGCACTTGTCATGGTTCAGGAATGGCTCTTTGCATGTTGGTGCTCTCTGCAACCGAGGCTCTTCCAAACCAGATGCTGCTTGTATGTTCTACACCTGTTCTCCTCCACCTTCCCACTCCAGGAATGGAGTTGAGAACTGGAGTCTCTAAAATGTGAAAATTAGGGGTCAAGATAGGAGCAATTTACTGGAAATAGCAATGAGATAAGATAAAAAACAGTTACAGCAAGTGTACTAATAACAAAAGCTATAGGAGAAGGAAACTATTTACATAGAAAAACTATGACAAAATACTGACTGGCTCTTCCCCACAATACCCTGCTTTCTCCTTCCTGCCTGGAGTGAGTCTCTTACTCCTGCCCCTTGCATCTCATTCCATGAGGTGGCATTAAAAAGTGTTTGTGTCTGACCACGCTTTCTTCCTGAAAAAACTGAGCCTGTTTTGGCTGAACCTAGGACAGCACTGCACTCTATTTAATAATGTATTACTTTTGATATGACTTTGATTTTTTTTTTTCTTCATGAGACTTAAGAAAGTTATGGTGCAGCTTTATAGACTGATAGATAATTGACTAGATATGATGACACTAGTAATGTTTTCACTCTGTTAATTTTTTACTCATTGAAATCCTATGTAATTTATTTTCTCTTCCCATTTATATTGCAAACAGCACTTCAAGTTTTTATCTTCTAGCTTATACTATTAATTCCTTACACTGACAATCTGAGCATTACTTAATTATTTATTATAGAAATTAAATAATCAGGAAGAAAACATAGGGAAGATAGCTGTTAAGTGTAGCTGTAGGTAGTATAATGTACAACCATGTCTCCTGGGAATATTTCACCAATTAAAGAATCCTAATCACTAAACAAGACAGTTGTAGAATGAATATAAAAGCTCAACATACTTTATCTGACGGCAACCAGCCTTTTTAATTTTCTCATGGCAATGGCTGAAAGGAATAAGCATTCTACCTATAATCTCTCAGTTAAAAAATAAAAAAAAATAAAAAATTCTACATTTCAAAGGCTGTGTTTAGTACTTACTGACCATTAGGTCCTTTGCATCTCCTATTGGCTATTAAAAGAATAAAGATCACAACAGGAGTAATCACTGCCGAAAATCATGGTTGGATGCCCAGGGTCATAAAATGATTCTCATGAAGTGGAAGGTACCTGTCTTATTAAATCTTTCTTGTAACTGACTTCACTTTTCAGAGCAGCTCCAGTACATATTTTTCTTAACAATAAAGAAGCTGTTGCAAGGCATATGAAATAATTAATTTCCTAGAGATGACAAAATTACTTATAGTTCTCTTCTTCATTTTTATAGGGACCTTGTCCCTCCTACTTATATTTCCTGTATTTCTTCCAATACCTCTTCCACTAATTTCTATCAAAGTATCCACATTTTCTTTCCTGATCAACAGACATGAAGCAACAGGCCATGCATTATTCTGGAGATCACAGAAGCTCTCTCCCTTTTTATTTGTCTTCCAATTGTTCCAACTTTTTGTGAAGTTAATTCCATGACTTTTACATCTTTGAGAAATTTGGTTCTTCATGTTCACAGGTTCAAAAGCTGTAATGGGAACTGAAAGGTAGAAGGCTGAGATTGATCTCTTAGTTCTTGTTGCTTTAAGAAAGTAATCAAATATTTCTGATCATACTGGTCTCCCACCAAAATTAATTTGAAACCATTAAAAACATGGCTTAGAACAAATACTAAAAGTTTAATTATCTCTAATTTTAAATATCCATTTTCTGGATTCAAGTTCCTTTGTTTATCTTTCAGAGAATATTTCACAAAGACCATGCTTCTAACTTTTTTATTTTGAAATAATAATTGTGCTTTCCTAAATAAAATATGAAAAAAAAACCCAAAAAAGTTATCTTTATTAAGAGAGCTGTTGACCTTATGGCTTGTTTGGTGGGAGGGTTCATTCAATTTGAATTAGGCATGACAACAGGAATTCCCTTCCCCATCAAGAGGGCAACAAGAAATATCACAAGTTTCTAGACAACTTTGGTATTGTTAATCATACGTCAGTAAGACACACAGAACTAAATCAGTCCATGGATTTCCATTCTGACATTTTCATCTGTTTCTTACCTTCAGCGTTATTCCTGGAAAAAATTAAATTTAATTGAAACAAGATCTGCATGAAATTGTTTCCACTGTACATTTCCCAATAGGAACAGTTGTGATAATATGATTGTAACTCATTTGGACCATCCTTTTTACCAAACTTTCCATAGGAAAATGCGTAAAAACTCCATACCAAATTGAAATAGGAAGTATTCATGTTCCAGCAACTACTAAATGTGGAAATAGACTTATGCCTCTAAAAATAGTACTTTTTTTTTCCCCATTTATATATCCAAAGCAAGAAAATAAGTAACTTTTGTGAATCTTATTACTGTCATCAGTCCTGATCTATAACCTCAGTTTTGTATTTCCTAACTAGCCTTATATCATTTATGTCCCATATTGGGCTAAAAATATTCCTGTCCCCCCAAAACTTTTCTAAATATTTCAGAAAGAGAACAAATGATGGAAACGTTACTGTTGTTCACACTGTTAGGAAAAATGCCTGGCTACTTGTAATGATTTCCCAAATGCTTTCATTTCCTTCACAGGGACAATAAAACAAAGTGAAATAAAGACTTTGGCATTCATCTCTAAGAAAAAAATACATTACTGAAATTAAAAACTGTGTTGCTGAAAGGATACTTATATAAATTGTTTCAAGTAATGATCACCATTACAGCAAAGAATTTAATGTCACAGCAGAAATATGAAGTAATCTGGATGTAATGGACCTGGTCTGAACTAGAAAACAAATTCAAACCTATCATATTCAAATCCAGGCATAAATGCTTTGCAGAGTAAGAAGCACTCTGGGTTCAAATTTAGCTGCAAGACCAATTCCCTAAATACTAAATGGTATTATAGTAAGAATATTTTACAAGGTAAAGGACTGTGGAGAAAAAGTAAGCAAAATGAATAATACACCAAAATCAAGTCTGGAATATGCTCTAAAGTTTAATATAGATCAGGTGTGAAATATTCACTTAAAAAACAAAAATAACCTTATTTCATACATCTTCCATAGATACACATTGTTTCCTTCGTTCTTTTCCCTTTGCAGCTTAGTATACATAGAATCAAACAATTAAAGTCATTCACAGGTTATAGCCTGTATACTATAGAACTATAGAAGGATGGGGCAAAAGAAAAGAATCTTTTAAAAAGTAAGCAATGCTTGCTTTAAAAAAGCAAGTAATGCTCAATCCTACAGAGATCCTTGACAGTGGCTGTATTGAAGAAATGAATCATCAACTAACATTAGTATCCTAAAAGAACATGAAATTAACACTTTTATAAAATTATAAAATATTATAAAATTGCCCTGACTTCTACATGCATGCAATTTAAAATAATTTTAAAAGAAAATGTTACAAATTTAACAAAAAACTATAAGCCAAAAGATTGAATATTAGATAATTATTTGGAACTATTTAATGCCAGTCATTATCTTCATAAACTAGCTTATATCAGCATTAGTATGTCTTTTCAGATATTAACATGTCTGGTAAGTTTTCTTGATTCAACTGCCCTACATTTCAGGGTGAAGAAAATGGAAATTGTCATTGCTTTGCAAAAATATTAAGGAATATATTAAGAGTTTTAAGTTTCATCTTTTTTTTTTTTTTTTAGTTTCTAAAACAAAATTACTTTCAACATGGCAGAAAGGATGCAGATTAATCCATTTTAAGATCCAGGTATTTATTGTGGAAATAACCCGGGGACTGACCTCCTTCACAAGTGCGTCTTAGGCTGGGTATTTATAGGAGCCTTTCAGTCTTTCTGAGGAAGCAGCACAGATAATGCCATGGGGCTGGGAAACATTTAGATACCATCGTTGAAATGCATCATTTGTAGCCTCCAAACCAAATTTACTTGATTTTTGGTCTTCAAGCAGTGACTTATTTTAATTACCTTTCCTGTTATAAAGAAATAGCAATGATATATCTTAGATCTATAGCAAGTCCTCAACACTGACTGAATTTTCTCAGAATACATGAGGTCTTCAGATTGCAAAAGTACAAAAAAATACATTCATTGCACTACTTGTCTAGGAAATAAGACCAGACTTGATTTGGTTTTCAACCAGTCAAAGAAATCCCTTCTTCTCCTTGCCTAGTACTTGATCTTGAGAGAAATGCAAGATTTATGTGATTTAAAAGAAAGGATTTTAGTTTGTAACTAACTAAAAACCTTGAGGGGAAGACTTAGATTTTACATCCTGATCCCAGTGGTTTTTTGCAGTTTTCAAATAAAAATTACATGTACTTCCTAACTTCTGTGCTGATACCGAGGAACTGAATCTATGATTCTAAGTTTTCAGCAGTAGGAGTCTTCCCCCTAGTATGGGCAGCGATCAGCTTCCAGCCTTCATATTCAAGCAGACCCTTGACTAAATACTTGACAGGGTTCTGAGTCCACCTGTGTCTCCACTTCAGTGGAGGTTTGAGATTCCTGAGACAGCAGCACTTCACAGGATAGCCTAGCTCTCTCTCACTCTTTCTCACAAATCCTTTACAGCCTGCTAACTTCCTTCTGTGGCTCCTTCACCTTACAACACAGCTCAGCAACAACAGCACACATTCTGCAAAAGGAATGATTGTCAGCCCAGGGAGGCGTCAGGCGTGATGGGCAGCCTGAGATCTAGAGAGCTACATCTACCATCAAAAGATCTGGCTGTAGGCCTCTGAAGTCATGGCTAGTGCAGTGCACAGGAGAATGAACTCTGCAGCCTGCCAAAACCATAGCTGAGAAAGCGTACAGCAATCAGACTGCTGATGAAAACACCTCTTTGTGCCCTTTGTTGCAAAATTCTGGGTCTGGTCGCTGCCTCTGTTAGAGGTCCCAGATGATGGGAGACAAGCCCACCCCTTTGCACCAACTTGAGCAAGCTGCTGTGCCATGCCCTGTTCGCCACATTCCTGGTCACTGGCACGCCCTATGGGCCCCACACGAGAGAGAGGGAGCAGCAGCAGGTCAGTGTTGGCTCTGCTCACATTCAGACACCACCCTAGGGCAAGCTGCTGTCTCCATGGGGGTCTCAGTGCTCTCCTGCAGTTTGCCTGGCTCTAGAAGTTTACTGCGCTTGCTGTGAAATTCACCTCTGCTCTGCTGCAGGAGGTGCCTGCACTGGAGATGCCAGTGACAGCTCATGGCCAGGTTTAAATGTTAACAGAAGTTTGAAGGTAAAATCACAATGTTTTAATCAGTCCACATTTACAACGGAGCCTGTAGCTGCTGTGTATGCAGTTGATAACATTGGTTGAGCACCCTTTCAACAGAATACAGAAGTGACAGAAGCAACTTTCAAAGAGCTGTTTCATGCTTTACTCTTTCAATACATTGGTGTCTGCTGTTGTTTCTCTTACATATTCCCATTCCCTTCCTCTCTGGCTCCAGATTTTCTGGTGCAATAATTTTTTTCTCTTTTTAAAAGTGCTACCACAGAGGCGCTGCCACTGTCAGGGATCAGGTCTGCCTTGGCCAGCTGCAGGTCTCCTAGGAGCCATCTGGACATAGACACACAGACACACAGACACACAGGCACACAGACACACAGACACACAGACACACAGACACACAGACACAGCTACATACAGACACACACAAACACAGACACATAGACACAGACACAGACACACAGACACACACAGACACACAGACACACAGACACAGACACACAGACACAGACACACAGACACACACAGACACATAGACACACAGACACAGTCATAGACACAAACACTGCTTCTGGCAGCTTCTCAGAGAAGCTACCCCTGCAGTCCCTACGATATCAAAATCCAGCTACACAAACCCAATATACACACATAAGGCACTTGCTGGGTTCTTAAAAAGACTGTAAAAATACCTTTGCTCTGTCATTTGAAGAGGTCAGATGAGTGGCAGTAGATGTGGCAACAAGTTTTTTTGAACAGTAAAAAAAGAATAAAGGAATTTCACAAAGAAACTGTGAAATCTTTCAGAGTCACTTTAATTGGAAGCACACACAAATAAACTTTAACTTTTAACTAAACTTTTGTTTTGGTTTTTTCCTGGCTTGTTTTTGATTGTGGGTTTTGCTATTGTTTTGTTTTTGTTTTTATTGGTTAGGCTGTTTTTGTTTGTTTTTTTTATCTTCCCAGACAAAACTGAATTATTAGTTTTAGGTATATTACTAGACATAAGTACACAAATTGTTAGTATGTCTACTGCAATTTCTACCTTCTTTAATGAATTAATGTTTTTATTGCATGGTATTCTGCACCATTTTACAGAAATGTGTACAGAAAGCACACTATATGACATTCATAAATCTAATAAATCAGGCTTCACTGCTCCATGTAGTTTATTTTCAATCTCCTTTACAATTTTATTATTATTAGTGTTATCATTATTGTTACTATTGAAATTTAAATATTATGTCTGATTGGAGCTGGAAGCATAGGAAGTCATGGTTTCTTTATTTCAGAAAAGTTTTCAGAATGCAGACCTCTGATAATGTATGTCATTTAGACTTAGAACCAAGATACAGAGCAATAATGCTGCATTAATCTTCCATCTCAAGAGCTATTTATGTTGTGTATCTTGTTACACATACATATTATTATTCAGTGTGATGAAATACTCTATTAAAAGGATAAATTTATGAAAAATATCTGTCACAAACTATAAAGTGCCTGATATTTTACCTCTAATTTTCTTGCAAGCTGTACTCCAAATCATTATTGATTTTTGATTTGCAAAATAAATAATTTTAGTGACATTTTAAATCCATTAGAATCATGTTGGAAAGCAATGATGTAGTGGCACTTCAGAATAAGCAGCATTATTTTCTATCTTTTTTAGATAGAAATTAATTATTAGAATTATTTTAGAACCGGTTAATCTTTATTTAGAAATAGCAGATTTGGTGTTGTTGATAAAAATATTTTTAATAACAAAAATAAATATGAGGAATAAACCTAGAGAAATTTGGACTAAAACTATCCAATTTTTATCTTTTTAAAAATTTTCAAGTTTGTAAATAAGTACAGGGAATTTTGTAAAAAATATATTAGTCCCATATATGTGCATTCTTTAAGGATGTTGGTGTGAAGTTTTAGGGACTATGTTACTATTGAGATTATTTTTTCTGGCCTTCTAAATATCTTTCTGAATGAAGCAATTTTTTTTTTAATATCATTAAATGAGAAGCACTGCAAATTTATATTAATAACAGTATAGTCTAATTTACATAAATTTTACTTAATTATAAAGACTGGATATCATTCAGTATAGAGACACTGTCTATAGTGTCTGTCTTTCTTATTCTACATGTTCCTGCAAGTTTACTGGAATATGCATTAAAGGTTACATTAATTTAGCAGTATATTCAGTACTTCTCAGGGAGCAGTCAGAGATCATTATATAATATTTTTTCTGTGATTCCTCTCTCCACCCTAAACTTGTATTCATTTACATTTGACCATGGGAATCCCACCAACAATCCATTAATGCCAGTATACTAAACCAAATCATAACTAATCTTCAAGGCTTTCTTATTTGTCACACAGAACTACGCGTTACCCATTTCATAAGAAATCCATAAATAAATTCCCATGTCTTTAAGTAGGATAACATTTTTTTCCACTGACAATATAAAGGTTTTTAAACAGTCTATAGCAGTTCTATATTGACCTATTAAAATCTATATTGACCTATTAAAATGGTTTAGCTCATTATTTGGAGAACTTATAAGTAAAAAAAAACCAAAACATTTAACATTCTTTCCACTCCTGCCCCTAAAACATATCAAAATATTTTTGATTCATTGAGGGGAGAAAATTAGGAAGATGTAATTTTAAGCCTGAGAAGGGGTATAAATCACCTTCCTATCAATGTAAAAATTTTATAGCAGCATTTCCAAACTAAAAAGCCTGACATTTATACAAAAATGTATGCATAATTTCCCACTTGTATGTCACATGCTTGAGATGAAAATAATTTTAAAACACAAGGGTAGAGAAATATCTGCCAATGTCACTAAAAAAAGTAGAGGAAAAAGGCATAAAAAGCAATTTAGAATTTTCTAGTGTGCATAACATTCAGTAAAAAAAGTTCATTTTCACTCAGAATGGGGGAAACAGGTAAGAATTCCTTCTGAGAGACAGACACATATTCTAGACAGGGAAACTTTTTCACTGATTTAATGACAACCATTGCTCATTGACCAACAAAACAGTTGGAGCCACTCTCTCAGGACCACAGTGTCCTGTATATCTGATAGATATGTGACCAGAACAACCTCAGTCACAGCAGGAAAGACGCTGAACAAATTGTCAGCACGATTTACATACAACTTGTCAACAGCATCTGGGTTGCTGAGCAGAAGAATGATGGACAACAGATGTTTCTAGAAATGTTCCCATCTGCTCTATCTGAGTATACATCCCCTCTGGAAAAGCAGGTTAAAATGGCTTACAAGAGCTCACCCTGCTTAGATTTTTGAACTTTGATCCTCCTTTCTATGAAATAAGATCTCTCCCAAAGTATAACTTAACCTGCATACAATTACTTACTAAATTATTACTGAGTAATGTTCAGTCTTATTACTACTGCTGCTACAGAAAACTGACATGAAAATCCAGAAATCATTGAATCAAAATGTTGAGTAGTGTTTATGGTACTTTCAAGCATCTAAACCATATTTTTAAATATTTTATTGTTCAATAAAATGGTTCAATCTATCTGTTCCTGTTCTATCAGATCCAGTTATAAAGAGTTTATGAAGCCCAGTCCATAAAGTGCTGGCAACTTAAACATGAAGGAAAAGGAGAGAGAATGGTATGTTATTGAAAGCTATTGTGTATAAAAACTGAATATTTTTAGTGGGAGTATCTTTAATGGCAGTAAAAGTTGAAAAAGTAAATAAGCATCACTAGATCCAGTTATAGATAATTATAGTTGACTTAAAAAAATTAGAATATTTACTAGGTAAAATGATTCCAATATTCCACAGAATACATTAAACTTAGCCAGTCTCTGTAATACACTGTCCTGCTCCACTTAAGGAGTTTTTTTTCTTAATATGACTATTTTTACTTTCAGTGGAAATATAAATTTAAGAAACCCCCCTCCTTCTACAGTACATGAGAACAATATTCAGTACTGGATTTTTCTTAGAGAAACATATTTGCACTCACAGGTTTACAAAAACAACAGAGATGTAAAGGAAACATTTCTGTGAAATAATAGTGGCATCTACTAGACTGCATTCAGAAGATGATTGTAAAATAGGTATAGTTTCAAATGAGAGAATGTTAATGTAAAATGAAACTATCAGTTTATTAAGGGGATTACTCTCATACAGTATTAGCTAAGTAATTACGGCCTTTAAGAAAAGAAGTCAAAATATTGCTTCTCATATATTTGAAATAGAGAACAAGTGATAAATAATATTTGGAGATCAAGAATATAAGACAAATGCTTTAATCTCAGAATAGAAATAAATTCCTGAGCAATTTGTATGTTATCTGGTAGGCAAATAATAACATGCCTAACAAGGGCAAATGAATGCAACATGCATTGGAAAATACATTATAAAGCTATGAAGTAAATGACACTGTTATTTACAAAATCTAATTCTGCATTGCAAAACACATAGCAAGAGTATGATTAATATACTCAAAACAAATTTACATAAAATTACTGAATACTTTATTTGGAAGGAATAAACAATTTGCACTTGTCCCCGCTGCCTTTAAACGTCATCCTCTTGTTTTTGTCTTCATAGACACAGACTGCAGAGCAAGTATATAGCTAGAGCATTTCAGCAGAAAAATATGCTCTGTACTGGGTCTGGCTGTGATGGAGTTAAGTTTCTTCACAGCAGCCCACATGGTGCTGTGCTTTGTGGCTAAAACTTGGTAACACACCAGTATTTTGGCTCAGCAGTATTTACACAACATCAAGGCTTTCTGTC
Source organism: Cyanistes caeruleus (assembly GCF_971803275.1). Lineage (NCBI taxonomy): Eukaryota > Metazoa > Chordata > Aves > Passeriformes > Paridae > Cyanistes > Cyanistes caeruleus. The sequence goes on along the minus strand of NC_141701.1, from coordinate 79,419,385 downwards.
TTCCCACTTTTTGACCTAAAGCAAGTACACTCGGCCAGAAGAGATCAGGAAGGGACACAGACAGGACAGCTGATCCAAATTGTCTAAAGGGACATTCCAAACCATAAAATGTTGTGTTCAGCAGCAAAAGCTTAGGGAAAGAGGAAGAAAGGCTCTTTTCCTAAGAGGAAACATTTACAGTTGCAGAGTCCCTGCTTACCAGAAGTAGCTGGACATCTGCCTGATGATGGGAAATAGTGAATCAATTCCTTATTTTGTTTTGCTTGCAAACACAGCTTTTTCATTCTTTATTAAAGTGTCATTTTCCCAATCCATGACCTATCACTTTGATTTTCATCCCAGCCCAATGGAGAGGAGAGTGATCAGGAGGTGGTGAGGGTGTTTGGCCACTGGCCATGTTCAACTCACTACTCAGATAAGAATCAGGAAAAATTAAAACTTGTACTTTTATCATTTTTTTTTTTTTTTATATATATTTACTGTATCTTGAACTGAAAATTTTGTAGGGTTTAAATCTACAATCATAAATGGCAAGTGTCTCTCTTTATTATATCTAAAAATTTCTCCCTGGGATAAAACTAAATTAAACAACTCATGTACATAAAAGCAATATGCTACATCTGTGCATTAAAATAAAGAAAAAGGCTTGGGGATCAGCTTAGAAAAAGTTGTGGCTGTTTCATATTTCCGTGGGTCCACAAAACATTTGCATTTAATGTTGATCTAATATAGCAGCTAAGGAAAAAAATGGAAACCGCTTATTTTTATAGTAAAACTTGGATGGCAAGCAGTAATGTCAGCTATAAATTGGATCCTAGAGTTGCAGATGATGGAAAAATGGAGATAAGTGTGTAAAAAATTAGCACTTCCTTCCGAAGATTATTTCACATCCTCCTGTCAGCTGCATTTCCTGAGAAAACCTCTCTTGCTCACTTATTATACACTCAGTTTAACTACTCACTATATGACAAATCAATGCAAATTGCATTTTTTTCTGGCCATACCACTGTTTATGATCCATCAGAATGTTATTCTGGGATGGACACGACTGTTGCACTCATTCAGTTGATGTCATGTTTGGTGCATACTTGTCTACGGACCCTAGACTTACAGGAGGTCTATCAAGGAGATAGAGAGGGAGAACTAACAAAGGGGTTGGATGATGGGGTGGGAAATGTGTGTGGGAAAACATAACTTATGTGTAAGAATTAGAACAAAGAAGGCAGAAGTTTAAGACAGCTGGAAATGGACATAATTATAAAATATTTCCAACAGCACCTAGCACCACTATCTCTGATGCAAACCAAACAACTACCTAGAATTACCTGGAAACCTAACAAATAAAGGTACAAGACTAGCAGGGTAAATATGGTGGAGTATCCTGCAGTAGCCATTTGAAGGTTTGCTAGTGAGGAACATGTTTATTCTCTTTCACCTGATGGCAAAAATGCAAGACCCTTCTAGGACAAAGGGCTTCATGCCCAACAGTGTGTGCACTGGTGTTGTGGCTGTTCTAGGGTTCCTTCCCCAGCTCTCTTCTGGATGCAGATGGTGGTCCTCAGCCTTAACTGCTGAACATGACTGATGATCACAGATCCATTTCCAGTCCTTTTTGCCATTCCTCTGCCTCTGCTTGATTGGCAACCTGATGTAATCATTACTAGATTTAATCAATTTGTTGACAATCTCCCCTTGAAAAAACAGTTTCCCCTTAAATGGAGACAGCTTGTTGGTTAGAATGGAGGTCAGCAATGGAGCTTTACAGCAACAGCTCTCTTCTGCTAGCTCTGAACCATCCCCTTTCTGAGCTGCTTCCAAAGACTTGTCTGAAGAAAAAAAAAAAAACAAAACAAAATGAAAAAGAAAAGCAAAGAAGCAAAGGGCTCCATGTATTAACTGCAGATACTAACTTGGTGTATATCCATACAAAACATTGATGACAATGTCCAGATGGACATCAGTGATGACAGGTGCCCCTCAGGAGTGTGTTTTGGCACCAGTGTTATTTAGTAATTTATTTATTTATGTCATCAATGACATAAGACAAAGGACAAAATGCACCCTCAGCACATTTGCACATGACCCCAAGTTGAGGGGTGCAGTTGACACACCTCAAGGATGAGATGCCATCCAGAGGGACCTGGCCAGTCTTGAGAATTGTGCCCATGGGAATCTCATGAGGTTCAACATGGCCAGGCGCACCCTGCTGTACCTGGATAAGGGCAACCTTCAGTGTCAGTCCGGGCTGGGGGATGAATGAATCCAGAGAAGCTCTGCAAGGACTTGGTGGTTCTGGTGGATGAGAGACAGGGCAGGAAACGGCACTCCCAGCCCAGAAACCAAACTGCATCCTGGGCTGCATCAGAAGCATTGTGGCCCGCAGGAAGAGGGGGTAGATTCTGCCCCTCTATTCTGCTCTGGTGGGACCCCGCCTGGAGTGCTGTGTCCAGACTGGGGTCCCCAGCAAGGGCCTAAAAGAAATCTGAAGAGAAACTGCTTGTAATGTAGTGTAGTGATAGAACAAGGGGCAGTGGCTTCAAACTGAGAGTAGGTTTTTATTAAATATTTGAAAGAGACTCTACATTGTGAGGGTGGTGAGACGCTGGCACAGGTTGCCCAGAGAACTTGTCAGTGTCCCACTCCTGGGAGTGTTCAAGGCAAGGTTAGATGAGGCTTTGAGCAACCTGGGTCCCTGCCCACAGTAGGGGAATTGAAACTAGATGATCTTGAAGGTTCCTTCAAACCCAACCTATTCTGTAATTAATAATCTTAATCAGAGTACATAAACAGAATTCTGCAGTTTTCCACTGATATCATAAAGATAAAAAATAAAGCAGGAAAGACACAGAAGACTGCAAAGATCTGCCAAATCCATGAAACTGCTGATATAGCTTAAACAGGCATTTTGCTGCATCCTCATATCTTTCAGAAATATATTGTTCATTTTTAGCTTTTTAAATAAGAGCTAAAATAAATCACTTGTGACTTTTGAAAATGTGCAGTAGAAACATTTCTGACATTTCAATTTACAGATGAAGTAAACCATCATGCACAAAATATTTCAATGTATTGTTAAATTGCTCATTTATGTCCATTTGCTAGACAACAAAAGCATTTAAAATGATAAAGCAGCATGTAACATTATTAGGTCAAAAAGCATAATTTTCTAAATTGCATTTTACATGCAGTTTTAAAATCTGTCATGCCTTAATTATCAGTGACCTATCCAATAGCCTGAAAAATTACATGACTTGGGTGGGCATGGAAAGCTGCACATCTGCATATATAGATCACTATGTCTTTTGATCACTACATTGAACAGTGAAATAAAATTTATTTACTTTTATTTACAATCAGTTTACCTCAAGTTTGACTGGTGAACTTGAAACAAAAAAGAAGTAGATGGTTCATTTACATTTAAATCCAAAGCAGGGGTAGGATGGCAGAAGTAAATCTTTCAGGAAAGATAATATTGAGTGACAGTGCACAGAAATTAGATAAATAAGACAGAGACTAGGAAAAAAAAAAAAAAACACAGTACAAACTATGGCTAAATTCTACAAAAACTTTGAACCTTTTATTGAGTCCAATGCCAATTTTTCAGCACAATTAAAAATTTGTTTATGTACCATTGTCTTAAAGTAAATAACAAATTCATAATTTTAAATATTTTTTGGCAAACTCCAAAAGGTACAAGGTACATCCTACCTCAAAGTATTTTAGTATTTCTCCATTTGCTTTTTTGACTTTTTTTTAATACAGTCTTGACTTTTTAAATAAGTTTGCATTAAGCACTTAAGATTGAGATAGATGACATTAGTGTTCTGATCACCTTCTGAAATGTACTTAAACTTAATATTAAATAAAAGCATTAAATAGTAATGTTCCTCAACACTAGAAACCTTTACTTTTATCAGATCATTATGAAACCATTCTCTAGAATCTTTATGTACACTGCCTCTGGGAGAAAGCTTATGCAGTAAGTCCATGCATCTACAGTTCTTATTCCTAGAGTCCTTATCATATTTCAAGTTCAAACACTGAAGTACTCCCATTTCTAGCCCTAATGTTATTTTGAACTGATAGGAGCAGGGTGCAATCCTGCTGTGTGAATTTCAGTGTCAGCTGAATTTCAGCTTTTAGGGTTTTGCCATTCTTTTATTCTTGGAAAATATTGTAAATAATTCATATTCCTGTTGCAGAGTTCTTCAACTAGCGATCCAATTTTTTATTTTTTTTTTCTGATGTCAGAGAGTTGAGGTTTCCATGCTGAATTTCAAAGATTATTTTCATTACTTTTCACAGAGATAATATTATCAAAATTCCTCTTGTACTCTTTTTGGGTGTTTTTCTTTATAGCTTATAAAAGATGTGCTCTAAGTAACACGATAAAAACAAACAATTCTTCCACAAAACTTCCTTTTTAATTCTGCTGGTTATTTCTATTAAGGAGCAGAAAAGAGCACCACAACTAGAAAACAGTAAAGCATCAGTTATTCTTTTACAGTTGTACCAAAAAGTATTTTTTCTTATTTGCTTCCTTAGATTGCTATACCATTGCCCAGGCTGGTTTTGGGTTTTCTTTCAATAATGTACTACTGAAATAAAATAGCTCTGTTAAATAAAATTGAGCTGAGTAGCATTTTTTCTTACTGTACCACTTTGAAGTTATAACCTAGATTCCCTGAAAGATCTTAACATGTTCCTCTCATTTCAGTCAGTTACTCTCAGTTCAACAATATTTCTTACACATAATATTTAGCTTGTTCAAAATTTTGCTTGTATAGTCCCATCAGCTAACACACAGTATTTTCTCATGTGCAAGTTCAGTTCTAAGAGCAGAATCATTCAGGTTTTAGTCAGAAGTGTTCTTCTGTGATTTAATGTATGAAAAATATTGTTGATTACATGTTCTCTTTATGTTCTATTGCATTTTTTTAATGCCTTCAAAGAAGGAAAAAGCACTTTATCCACTAGTGCTACTCAGAAGTCTCTTTTCTGGTACTGCATTCAGTGTAAAAGTAAAGAAACTCTTGTGTTTGGTAGTTAATCTCTTGGAAATTGCAAAGACAACCGGATTGGCTGTAAGAGTCATCACCTATATACTGGCAGAAACATGACTTTAAACAAACTTTTGTGAAACTACTGCATTCTATTAAATACACATTTATTTTTTATAATTTCTGTTTGTGTCAAGTAGTTTCCTGATGAAATAAGTTTCAGAGATGAATTATATACAGATCATGTCAATTTTTTCCATTCTTTAACATGGGCTTCAAGTAGTTTTTACAAGGTTTTAAAAGAAGTGTGTCCAGTAGTAAATCTTGGAATTTTCCTAGGTCCCAAATGAAAATCTTAAATACAAGATGCAGTAAACTATGGAATTTTTTCATTTATCTTTGAAACTAATTTTTTCAGCATACTAGTTTATATGTGAGCAGAAACCCAAAAATCAAACCTTTGCACCAGACAACTTCACGCATTTAAAATCTTGCTATGCTCTTCCTGAGCAAGACTTCTATTTATTAGCCTAAAGAACTTAAATTAGTGCACACCTACATCAGTTTACAGAGTTTCTAACTTTCTCCTTTTTTTCTATATTTACAATGGATCTCTGTCTTTTGTTGAAAATGCGAGGTTATAAATGTATATCATATTCTGCCAGATCAAGATGAAGTTATTGGCTCCAGAATAAGATTTGAAATTGAATCCTAACAAGATATACTAAAGTGATCTCTGTTGAATAAAATTACCTCATGGGTTGGCATCCTTCTCATCCAGGAAGAGGTAACTTCATTAATAATTTAATAATGAATTATGTAAGGATGTATCTAATTCTGATTTATTATTTTTATAATTATATAATAAGATATAATAAATAAATAATTTATATTGTTTATTATATTTATGGTCTTAAATTTGTCTGATAGAATTATTCAATATTATTTCCATCAACACTGTGGTCTTGGCATACTTAATGAATGCATTTTTATCATGTAGGTATATTAGCTGCATTAAAATTTAATTACAAGAAATTATCTCTGATTATAGATATCAAGACAAAACTGTTGTATATTACATGGTTGAGAATGCTTATAACCACCATATTAAAAAGTAATTGTTTGCTGGACCTGTATGTTCATGAGTTAATTATCAGGACAGTATGTATTCAGAACAAACTATGTAAATGGTACATTTTGTACTGCTCTAAGCCTTATTATGAGCCTAACTGTCACAAAAACTTATAAACTAATACATGTTTCAGATACCCCAAGGTATTTCAATTAACTTCTGAGTAAAAAGTTGCAGCTATTAGGAGATATTTTCAGGTATTTACTATGAAGCATATTCTACATATGTAATTCTGCAAGCATGGATATCAAAAGGATTTTGTGGTAGTCGTACCCTTTCTATTAAAAACATGATGATTGTTTTTAACCAATAAATTTTGTACTTTGAGGACATGTAATTTTATTAGAAGTTTTATCTTGTTTAATACTGACAATTTCTGGGTTATTATTTAATCTATAAATTAAATCTTCTGTCTCACACATCGCATCTGTGTTTGTACCAAATCATGTAGGAAGGTAAATAGTAATAGAAGTACTACAGTCATTTCAATTTTGCTTAGCTATGTTGTATTCATTTCCACAGTCAGCCACTTTCCATCTTTTCTAAGTGTTCCTTTTACTGAAAATATAATTGGAGAAATGGTAAGAATATGTTTGCAGGTAATCTTCCACAGCACCACACATTTTTTCATTTAATGAAAAAACTTTTCCTGCTTTCTTTTGTGCAAGGTCAACAAACGTTTAGCTACTGCCTGTAAAACTAATTCTTCAATGTGACCTTACTAGCGTTACATGCTTTGTTTAGCAACCTTATGAATGATCATAGAACAAGATCAAAGGAAAAAAATGTTTGTCAACAAGGAGTACATGAAGACAAAAGCTTTAAACCTACACAGAACAGAGGTTTTATTTTTTAAGTGCCAACACTATTAGAAGAAATCTTTTTGTGATAAATAATTGTATTTCCCACCTTCTCATTCAAAAGCACTTGGCTTTGTCAAAACAAGAGTTAATAATAAAGTATATATTTGAGCTCCTTGAATTTTTTTTTTCTTCTGCAGCTATTCTGACTGCCTTCTGTGATATATTTGTTTTGTAAAAAAAATACATTTCACATGAAAGTTTGAATGAAGGAAGAATACCAGCATTGCATCAAGTTGGCTTGACATAAGAAATGCAGAATTCATGCTGTTTCATTAGCAATCATGAGAGTGAAGCAGGTATCATTAAGTTCTGCCAGCTAAGAGGGAACATAAATGTGTGAGTGGTGCATTTTGCTCACATCTCAGATGAAGGGGTACAAACAGTCTGGTATATTATCAGTGTGCAGCAAATATTGTAATGACCACATTCTTGCTGAGATGGGAAGATTCAGATAAAAATGGGTCTTCACAGTTCAAGTAAATAAATAACTCTAATAACAGATACTGAAGGCATTATTTTCTCTTAAATATGCCAGAGTTAAAGCTTTTGAGTATCAAGACTCATTAAATCAAATTAAAATTACTTCTCTCATGTGAACTGACATCTAAATCATTCTACTGGTTAAAAAAAAAAAAAAAAAAAAAAAGAGGTAAAAATCTTAGTGTTAGTTTAGCCCTTTGGCTAAGTAGCAATTCAACAAGCCTCAAAGGGCTGTCTTTAGCATCTTTATCATGTAATTGGAAGATGAGAACAGAATCTTTACTTTTTCCTTTCCTCCTGATGGTAACAAGGGAACATAACTACAAGCTTAAATGTTGTATAAAGGAAACATTTATTCTTGCTTCAAATTTCCAACTGCAAAGATCTTTGCAAGCTCTTCATTGCAGCCTTGAGCTTATTTATTTGCACCTCATAGCACAGTAGGATATGGTATAGTTATCCTTATCTACTGATTCTTTTTTTTCTCAATATGATAATGCATATAATAAAATATTAAAGAAAAAGGTTTATGTTCAAGTCACAGCTGGAGAAGGAAAGTTTAAGCTCTGAGACCTTTTTAAACTACACCAGAAGTGACATTTTAGAAGACCTCTTCCAAGAGTAATTGTGGGATATACAAACTTTGAGATTTAAGCTGCCATGGCCCAAATTGCTGAAAGTCTTTAAAGTTGTATGTTTTTTAACATCTCCAAATTTCAGGGAGAAATAAACACATAAAACCAGCAAACCTGGGATTTGGAAATGTGACTGAATGGCAGGGGATTGGATGAGTATAATTGCTACTAAGAAAACAGCTTTGCCATCTGAGATGGAAGAACCTACAGTTTAAAATTTTTTATTCATTGAAAGCAGTGCCATATCCTAAACAGCAGTTTAGTTCTACCTTCATTTGAGTAATATAATACTGAAGTAGATGTTTTAAGTTCTAGACTCAAACATTTTTTTTCAACCAGAATTAATTTATTTAACTTTCATATCAAGTTTTTATTTTCACTTGGTCCAGAAGAGTTAAAAAGTTGATGCTTAACCTGGACTCATTTGCTGCTTAAGAGATTACTAACTGAAATGTATGCTAAAAAAGTTTTTAATCTTTGAACAGAGTAAAGAATCATATTGTACATGGTGAATTATTGTACGAAAAATTAACATGGGATTATTTTTTTCTTATCCATGAATTAAGGCCGTAGTAGGAATGTAATAGTCACCAGTGCATACAGCATCTGCATGAACTTGTTAGATTGTGTAATTTCCATCAGTATACTTACTCCTCAATCATCAAAATACATTTCAATACCTTAGTCCACTAGAATTAATTTTTTTTTCATTTATTTACTCAGGAGCAATTCCAATGTAACTGACATTTTATTAACCAAGATCTGAAAAGTGTATTCTATTTTGATTAATACTAATAATAAGATAAAAAAGAACTTATTGCTGACAATTCTCAGACTTTTTTTTTAATTTGGCAATAATTTTGAATTTTAAGTAAAGCAATCAAATACAATGGCAACAAAAATTACTAGCAAAGAATCTAAAACATTGATCTAAATTTTCACAAATACAGATTCTTTCTAGTTTGTTAAACTGCTACCTGTAATATCTGTCATGAAAGGCATGAGGACTGGATTACCAGATTCAAATAGGTAGTTATTGTCTCTGTATAACTTCTTTGCATGTTTGATTTGGAACGCTCTTTTTCCTGTTGAATTCTGACATCATTGACATCTAACAGAAAAAGAAATAAATGCTACCTTAACTTTTAATTTTTAACATCTGGACAAGTGATGGACTGGTGACTCAATGAATTGTAACAGGCTAGACTATAATTCAGAATTATTTTAAAAATCACAGAAGAAAAATGTTGGTTTTTTTATTGTTTGTCTTCAAAGCCTTTACAACCCTATAGCATGTTGTTTGTTCAAGGAAGGGTGGTATCCCTTTGCTTTGTTAGTAAGTCTGGGAGGATCACAATACTGATGAAAGTGCTCACTAGAGCATATATATGATCCTTAATAAAATACAGCAGGATGGAACAATTTTGCAATAAAATACAGCAGGATAGAACAATTTTGCTTATTACATTGTATAAGAGATTTCTTCATAACTCTAGAAGCTCACATATTTCATTTTCCAGCTCCTCAAGTACAAATACACTTTCCTTTATTTCTCTCCTACTGTGACATCTGACAGACTCATGCTGTGACCCAACAACACTAATAACTTCTTCCCTCCAGACATTTCTCCTAGGCTACTTCACTTCCATGCATATGTTTCCATTGCTTCTTTCTGCTCTAACAATCTTCAGATCATCCACTTGTATTAAATTTCAGTTCCCAATATCCAAATTTTATTCCTCTCCCTAAAACCTAGACTGTTTTTTCCTCTTTTCTTTCCCCTTTAGAAGTCCCACTCCTATTTTTTTTCCTCAAATATCTCAATTTCAGGCCTCTGCTTCTTTATGTGTGCACTTCTCATGACTTTTTTATTTTTTTTCATTAAAGAATGGAGGCATTTTCTCTCACTCCACAGACCTTTTGTAATTTTAAGGAAAGACCTAATCTAGAAAGGCCGTGAACTGGTTGGTCCTGTCAAAAGAGAGAGGAAAATCAATTAATTAATTAATTAATTAATTTTATACTCTTTACAAAAGAGAGTCAAAAATAAACCAAAAAATAAGCAAAGGAATATCCCCAAATATTTAAGGTACTGAAGTACTGGAGACTTATCATAGTTTAGCATAGTTAAGCACCACACAGCCACTTACTCTCTCCCCATCTGGAGGGAGAGAACTGGAAGGAAAAAAGTGCGAAAACTCATGTGTTGAGATAAAGACAGTTAAATAGAGAAAGCAAAAGTTGTGCATACAAGCAAAGCAAAACAAGGAATTAATTCTTTAACATAAGTGGTAAGGAATTATTCCTTACCACAGGCAGGCAGGTGTTCAACCATCCCCAGGAAAACACCGGTTCCACCACGCATAACAGCTATTTGGAAAAGCAAAGACCATTGCTTTGAATATTAACCCTTTCCTGTTTATTTCAGCTTTATATACTGAAACTGATATTATATGGTCTGGAGTATCCCTGGAGTTGGGGGTCAGCTGTCCCTAAGACTGTGTCCCTCACAGTCTTAGGTGCTCACAGCCTGCTCCCTGGTGGGTGGGGTAAGAGGCAGAAAAGGCCTTAACTCCTAAACACAGTTTAGTTACTGCTCAGTAGTAACTAAAGCATTCCTGTATTATTAACAGTTTTCAGAATAAATAACAAGTATATATATATTTTTATATATAAATATATATATTTATATATGTGTATATATATATATATACATATATAAATATACATATAAATATAAATATATATATATAAAATATATGCAATAGCTGCATGCTATAAATTTGGCCTGTCCCAGCCAGAGCCAGCACAAGAACTTAGAATCTTTCTGTTCCTTCGTCCAGTTCTCTTCATGGCCATAAACATCTACCAACTTAGAAGAGGAAAAATATCCAACTTTTTTCCCTGCGATTGGATCCACAGTCTAATGCAGGATAATTCTCACCAATTCATTAGTTTCCCTTATTTAGTTTTTACAAGAAAAAGAAACATTTAAAATTACACTAAGAAAATACATACTGGTGAATTCTAAGAAGATAATATTTTTTTCAATAATTTCACCATTAAGGATCCAACAGACAAATAAAACCCCAGAAGTGCTTTGTCTCATGCAGTCAAGGAGATAAAACCAAGAAATTATAATTTTATCTCTCAGATGCCCTGAAAATGAGACAGCTGCTATAAGCAAGTTTTTCAAGATCTGCAGATGTTCATCAGAAATTTAGGCATTGTCCTGGGTAAAGTGAAAAAGTGGGGTGGAGTTTCTGGCACTGTTTAATTCCATACCAGCAATATCATTGCTGGAGGTGTGGTTCTGGCAGGGAGTTGCTGGTGTTGGGAAAAGGGAGATGCCGAAGCTGAAAGGAGGACGTGCACAGTTTTTGCCTGGCTCAGGGGGAGAGGATCTGGGACCGTGCTGCTGCTGCTGCCACACCAGAGAGCAGCAGTGGGGCCTGAGCCCTGCCAGACAACACTTCACCAGAAGGACACATTATTCAGACAAACTGGCTTCCAGGTTTTGGGTTGTTCCTGCTTCTGGTTGTGTTTGGACAGGCGGGGGTGGGGAAATTAAGTTGCTGAAGCTTCTCTTTTTTGCCATATTGTCTTGGTTGGACACCACACTGAGTGCTGCCTGGGGGAACATTCAGTGGTGAATACCCTTCTGTGTGTAAAACACCCTTTGACTCTTCTGTACAGTAAATTGTTACGCCAATTAATAATCTCTCCTAGTGTCCCTCCATTACTGGAAGGGGTGGGGAAAAGGGCTTAACGTTCCAGGTGGGTTTTAAACCACCACATGCACCTACTGTTTCCTATTTTCCATCATTGAACTTGCATCACCTTTCTATTTTCAGGAGATTAATGGATTTACGAAAACAACTAACTTTAATTACAAAGCAAGTATCACAGGTGAGACAACAGTTCACTTGATAGCTACAGTGGGGCCAAATGAAACAAGATATTAATATGATATTTTTGTTTGTTTTTCATATGGAAGCCTTTGAAAAGATGAGCAACAAAAGAAACTTCAGGATGATTATATTCATTGGGACTTTTGTGTGTATGCCCTCATTGTGTATTCTGCATCCAAAAAATCCTTTGAAACACCTCAACAAAAAAAAAAAAAAAAAAAAAAAAAGGAACAGGCACCTGAATAAGAACGAGTATCCTGCCTTATCAAGCAGCACTCATTAAAAAATAATTTAATTGCATCTTATATTTGTTGCCAATGCATTACTGCTTATCTGCATTCAGGATCACCTTTCACAGTGTGTTGAATACAAAATTCAAACCAGAGATGGAACAATAAGCAGGTGATAAATGCTTTTCAGTCTATTCTAGATACAAGTCTTTCCCCCTCCCCTTCATAATTATCATATTTTAATCACATTTTAACAAAATGTGAAAATAAATTCCTGAAAATAAATTCCTGAAGACTAAAAATCATTACTACTTTATAGCACCATGCATATGCATAGAACTTACACAGCATTAAAATGTTGAGAGATTCAAAAACAGTGCATCAAGTGTTATCATGTCATTCATAGGTACAAGTCTGCTGACATTCAGCAGGGTAGTCATGGGAAAAAAGATATGTGGGATTTGGTACCATATTAAGACAGAATTGCTGAAGTTCAATGTGCAAGGACATCAGCTGAGGTAGAGAAACTACTAAATCTTACATGTTTTAATTTACACTTACAGGTTCATAAATGTTTTATTTTAATTTCATTAAATTGGCTGTGATTCTGAAAAAAACTGAATTTGTCAAAGACACATAAATCGCCTTATGCATCTTTGCATGGCAAAGATATATGATGTTCCACTGCACTTCTTGCCTCTGTACTTGGCACATTAAAAAAGATCTGCACTATCCTTCTCACCTGAGACAAATAGGAAATTCTCACAAGAAAGGAGAGACCTAAAATCCTTGATTTTTGAGAAAGTTCTCTCCTTTATTTTTTTTTTTTAAAAAAAAACCAGTTTCTATTCATAGTGGTTGTAAAGAAACCCTGTAAAGGCATGAAATGAGCTGTTATTGCTGCAGCTGCTATCAAAACTTGAAAGCTCTGGAATCATTACAAAATTTTACTGTTTATAGGAATTGTGATTTGGCTTACATGTAAGAAATGAAATGAATTTCACAGAACCTGAGGACTTCTTGGGCTCAACCCCCTCTGAGTTCATGGCAGGGCATGCTTCCTCCTCATGATGAAGCTGAGGGAGCCAGGCACAGGAAGTCTTCCCACCTGCAGGTACCACTTCTGCCCCCATGGAACAGAAAGCTAAAATATCAAGCTGAATTGACTGTACATCTGAACAGGTTTCTATGGGAACTGAAGAACCACGGTAGACAAAAAACAAAGAAAACAGCATCTGTCAGAGTGAGATGAGTTAATGAGGCAACTGCTGTGACCATGTAGAGATTTAGCCCAGGGACAGACAGTCCAAGAAGGATCAGGGAGGGGAGAAATTCTTAGGAGACATCCATGTTCAAATAATCATTGCCAAGAAGTCATAAAATATGCTAGGGCATGAAAAGAAATTACTGCAATTACTGCAACTGTGGAAAGCAGAGGCTGAACAGAAAAGCTATTTGCTTAAAGAAGAGATTAATTACAAGTTAGGATGCATAGTCTGTGTACAATTCAGGTTAGGGGAGATGATAATGGTGAGGATAGGAGGGGAAGCAGAATTAAAATAGAGTAAATATAACCAATTCAGAAGGATTGTGTAGTGAACTGATGGGGAGACGTACAATATGAAGAATGAATTACTGAAAAGACATGAATTGCAAAGAAGAATGAGAGTATTTCATTAGCTATTGTATATATTATTTTTATTAAGACTGTCTTGTTGGCAGTCATAGACTGGATCACTGACGAAAAAATACCTAAGAACTAAAAAAGCTACATATCAATATTTCAAATGAGTGTAAAATCATTCAGAGACATTTTTTTTTCTTTCCCAAAGCATGGAAAATCCAACAAAATCTTTATTTTTTATATTTCATGTATCTGGAAAAATTCTTAATTCCTTCTAAATATCAGAATTTTCAAAAATGGTCTTGCATTTTTCTAGCTAAAAAATTGTCTCCTAGAGTAATTCCCTTTGCTATTAGCCTTAGCTTTTGTTAACAGACAGAATGAATTCTCCACAATGAAAGTCATCCTCCCAATGAAATTGGGCTTTAAAACAAAATAAGAAAGTGAATTTATCTCACCAGTGACACCTCTTAGCAGCAAAGAAAACAATCAACAAAAGTCACCACAAGATTTCAAAAGAAGGAAATATGTCACATGACATCCCTGGAGAGGGAAAGGCTAAAAGAATTGGGTTTGTCTGGCCTGAAAAAGAGAAGTCTTCAGGGTGACCTAATTGTGGCCTTCTAGTAACTGAAGGAAGCCTAAAAGGAAGATGGAGGGGGATGTCTTGCAAGGGCAAGTAGTCATGGGACAAGGAAAATGGTTTCAAATGGAAAAAGGGTAGGTTTAGAATAGATATTTCTATCTGTTTTTTAAAAAAATCTGATTCTTTACCATGAAGGCAATGAGAAACTGCAAGAGGTTGTCCAGGGAAGCTGTGGATGACGCATTCCTAAATATGTTCAAGACCAGGCTGTCAGTAGCTCTGAGCAACCTGGACTAGCAAAAACTTCCCCTGTCCATGGCATTGTTCTTTTAGAACAATGTCCTGTCCATTATGTTCTTCTAGAAAGATTTAGCATTCTAGACTAGCCTGTGTGAAGAAGTATGATTTCTGCTTGAATATGTTTACTATTTCATTAGCCTTCCCTCACTGAAATGCATCAATGTCTTTTCCTTTTAACACCAATACATCCTTGCTGACATAATTTCTGCATCACAGGAAAACAGTTTTTAATATATAAGAATATAGTTATTTATTCACCAGTTTATTATGCACCAGTTATTTAAACCAGAAGAGACTTTTCCATTTCTTCTCTCAAGATTTTAAGCAGATTAGTAAAATAAAAACTTACCACTATTCCTTTACTACAAAGAGCTCACAGGTACCTGAAGAGATGGGGAAAACACGGTGTTTTCCCCAGGTGAAAGAACTATTTTTGCTGTTTTCTTTCTTACTATGTTACTACTTTAGCTTCAATGTACCTGCCACTTTTCTTGAACCAGAAGAGAAGGAAGGGAGAACTTCTTTCTGAGATGGTAGTCAAGAGTTCTGATACAGATTTTAAATGAAGGAAAGTGTTATTGAAAGAGCACTATATGACCAGTAGCCATTACATGGCAAAATTATTCTATCAATTGACGGTGATGGGCTTTATCCATTGCTCTAAGGTCAATTACACAATTACAATTACTTCGATGAAATGTAAAAAAAAATAAAAAATTCTAAAGGACACGTTGCTAGCAAACAACTCAAAATCTATCTCTTTTGCTGAAATGTCAATAACTTTTCAGAACTTGCATTATTTTTACAGAGATGGCATCGCTTTTGAAGGAATTGCTGCTTGATATGTCAATCAAACTATCCTCTGTTACTGTGTATTAAAAAAAAAAAAAAAAGAGCCAAAAAATTATGAGGTAGTTGTGCTTTTACATTCTAATTCAGTCAAACTTGTTATGAAATTGAAGGGAAAAACATTGAATGTTTCCATAAGGTTTTTTCTGTATATTCCAGGATATCTCCTAAAATAACAGTTCTAAATCTGAAAAAAAAAAGTGACATTTCTAGCATAAGAAAAAGAAAATGAAAAACAATCTGGCAGAGACTGACTTTTAAAAAAGGAAATAATTGCAACTGAGCTAGTGAAATAAAAATGGGATATTAATATTAAACCTTGGGTCTAACAATTTCTTTGCAATAAAATATAGGTCATTTAGCAAAAGAACTTGTACAGTATAATAAAACCTCATACATTGGAGAAAAGCACATGGATTGCAAGTTTACTAATGGGATTTGGAGCTCATGGGTTATGAGGTCATGAGTTCAAATTGAGTCCAGTTTCGAATTGGCCAAATACAGACCTTTTTTAACTTGTGTGCAAAATGATATAACAATGTCCTATCACTTTCTACTGGAAATTATAATTCAAAAAACTCCACACACACACAAAATAAACCCCAAACCAACCAAAACCACAAAGCTCAAATCTGATATACTGCAGGCATCTCCCTCAAAGACTTCTGCAATATATAAAAAAAAAAAAATGCAGTCTTCTTGAACACTCCATACTCTAGCTATACTGTAATTCTAATATTTTTTAAAAAAAATTACCTTTAGCAAAAAACTATTATAGAGGTTATTGTTTTAGAGACAGTGTTGCATCAATACTTATTCCCAATTCTTCACCATCTGATCACCAGCATTCCTATGATGTTAAATTCAATGCATTAGTCACTGTTGGATTTAAGATCATAGTTGTTGAAACGAGGTAAGCAAGACACAAATATGCCAGATGACTGAAAGGGGGTTAAAATTTTGTCCAGGTACTAATCAAAACAGAATTTGATGAGTACATAGATTGTGATTCCTATTTTTGAAACGTAAGACGATTTTTAATATAGAAAGGGAAGAGTGAAATCTAAATATTACACTGTATTAAAGAATTACTGTTATCGAGCTATGATGCAATTAATTCTTGGAGTTGTCTGTCTTTATCTGTCGTTTATGATAGGGCCCAAAGATGACATCACTTCTGTTTTAGGGTCTTGCAAGTTTTCTTGGAAAAAGTGAATAGGTCTTATATATAATTTTAGAGTCTAGATCTCAAGTACAAGCAATCAGCAGCATTTTTCTCAATAATAACTATGTTTTTATTATTCAAATTAGGTACTGAATAGATTGCTTTTTCAAAGACCTTTTAACGTTTAACATTAAGTCTGCTAGGTAAACAGCAGATACAGTCACTGCAAAATTACAGAGGTTTGAATGTTTTCTGACATTCTGGTTAACTTGAGCCTTTGTATGTGAAGCCCTTACATGCTCAGAAGGAAAATGCACCTTAAATTATCAATGCAATTTTCACTCAATCTGTCAGTTGTGGCTCTTTTTTTTTTTGTTAATAAGTTGTCTAAAGTATCTTGCAGGCTGTGTTATTCTCCTTTGATGTTACTTCAAGTGAGGAAGATTAAAGTCTAGCTTGAATTTATCACCGATGACATTTCTGTGACTTTGGTCCCTCAATCCTTTATGATGGGCAAATGTCAGAACAAAGTCATCACAAATTATGTAATGTCACTCCACCTAAGCCACAGTGCCAAATAAGCTGATGAAGCACACTGTTGTGGAGTCTATATCCTTCCATACTGCACATTTATAGCTAGATGCCTTTGATTTATAATTCTCCTGAGGTGATGAAATTCAGAAGCACCAAACCATTTTGGACTGATCATTCTGTATCCCCAGCGATATCTTGATCCTTTAATATACTCTGTAACCTCAGTTTCTGAAGTGTAATTCCTTTCTTCGGTCTTTCAAGATTCATTAAGTTGTAGATACATGGAGGAATCAAGCAGGAATTAAGGAATAAGTGTTCTCTGTTTGCAAATTTTATGGGGATGCAGTTAAAATTCTAGCTGTCACTTACAATGGTCAACAGAGGGCAGTTTATCATCCAAATGGTGAAGAAGGCAAGCAAATTTCTACATTCAATTTCAAAACCATCAGTAGGGAGAAGTTGTAGATAGATGACTGTTATCAGAGAGATGAATCATTTTCCACAAAAAGCATTGCGCAATTAATCTAATTCCACAGCCTGAGTCTCTGTTCAACTCCTCATCAAAGAATCCCGTGTTTTCTCTGAGCTATATAGGATGGTTTGTCCACTCTTTTGTTTAAATGAGTTATAGAGAATTTATTATGTTTTTAAACATTAGTGGCAGTGGTTCTCTGAGAGTGGCAGCAGCATGGAAGTAGCTTTCTAGAGATGCAATGTGGCAGAATGCCACAACACACCATTGGAATAAGGCTCTGGGACACAAATCAGCTTGGGGTAGATCAGAAAAACAAAACCAAAAGTAAAGCCAAAGATGCTTCTGTGCGTAATGGGCAGAAAGAAGAGAGAGATTATTAGAGACTGTTGGGAATTTAAAAAATGACTGCATGGAAGTTACACTGGCATTCTGGTTACCTCAGAATGCCTTATGACAGATTGATATAAACTAGTCATACATAGACTCTGATTCCTTAAGCTATCATAATGGAAGAGTATTGGATCCTTTCCAAGAAAAAATATGGAAGCAGCAACAGAAGGAGGATGGGAAAAGAGAGCTTGACAGAGAAAGTTTTTTGATTCATGATTCATTTCCTCTTTTTCATGAAACAAACTACCTATCAGAGCTGCCAATATAAAGAAAAAACCTTCTGGGGACAGGGAGGACTTCTATTTCAAAATGAGCAATCAAATTATCAGAGTCTCTCCACTGTAAAGCTTTAGTGGATGACTAACTGCAGCCTTCTGCTCATTACTTCTCTCAAAAGATGAATTGAGGTTCTTTGTATTTCCTGGTAACTGAAGTTTCCGTTTTGCCTTTTCTATTTTTAAAAAGTAGTTACAGATGAAGAGAAAATGTGCTGTAGTAATAGAACCACATCAGGAAATATCCTCCTCAGCTGCTGTTCAGAAACATTTGAAATGCCTTCTAATAGAATGCTGCTTGTCCCATAACATTTGTAAGCGACTGTGCTTCAAATGCAAATTTCTTCATTACACTGAATTGCATTAAATTTTATAAGTGCTCTCTGCACATATCCCCTAAAAACAATTTGCTGAGAAAATAAGATGATGTGGTATGAAGATAAGCATCCATTAGATAATACCTGAAAATAGCTTTATAAACATATTTCATTTTAGTTGCTACTTAATGATTTAGTTTTAGTTGGTAGCTTATGGATTCAGCCATTCCAGTGCAATGAACTAGAATCATCTTCAGAGCTAGAAATTTTATTAGTTTGATTATTATGCCAAATATGATGAGAACATGTAGATTTATAAAATCAGAAAAAAGTTACAGTCCATTGGCTATGCCCTTTTTCAGCCTTTAAAGGTATTTATCAGGACATCTCAGCACTGTTAACAGCAGTGCTCTTCCCACAGAGTACCTTACTAATATTTTTGGTAGCAGATAATACTGTGCAGAGGCTGTCTGACAATATTCAAATTATGACTTTGGGATGAGACAACAAAATTCAGACTGAGAGCACTCATGCTCATTAAAGAGTCCTTTAAAACCTACTCAAAAAACAGAGGTGTTAGAATGGGCTATTAAAATCCCAATACCCCTAATTACATCATAGTTGTCTAAATTCACTAGAAATACTAATAGTTAAAGTTGCCTTCATGGATTGCTTACAACTACTGTGCATTTCTGCTCATGCCAGCAACTAAACTGCACCTCACACTCAGCTTTACATAAGGCTACTGGTGAGAAATGTATTAATTAAATTTAATTCTAGGCTGCATTTTTTTCCTTAGACAAGCCTCTACAACTACATTGCCTTTGAGTTCAAACCTAATTCCCAGTTCAACTAGTCAACCATTACATGTATACAAGAAAAGATGGATAGCCATTACATACTTGGACTGCTTGGCAGAGATCGTGCTAATCCAATAACAAGAAAAATTTTATGGGCTTAAAATTACAGTTTGGCCAGAAATACTACAATGGCAGAGTATTTTCCTGTGCTTGCCTAAATCTTGTCTTTAATTTATTTACAAGTATCTATAAAATAACTGACCAATCACTCTCCTTTTTCTGTTTCAAAATGGGTTTTAAGAGTCATCTGTATTTGACCTCAACAGTATAATTTTGTTGTATTAAAAATAAACTACAGAAAATAGCCACTCAAGCCACCAGCATATTAATATTGTTACGAAAACAGTGACAAAATCCCCCATTCATTTATCTTCTAATTGTGCAGGCTTTGGGGAACTGGAGTATTTTTGCAATGACAACAGTGGTATTTCTACAGGATTTTAAGTATTCACCTGTATAATGGGCAAACATGCCACTTCTTTCAGACCTGCAGGACAACAGGCCTTTTTTAATTCCATGCTCACTATCTTCTGGAATGTCCTTTCCTCACCCTCCTCCTGTGCCCTAATTCCTAGTTCTCCTTGTTCACTGGCCAAGTCCCTGAAAGCACTGTGAAAGAGGCAATAGAACTGATGTTGAGCCAGAAGCTGCAAAGAAACTGTACTACTGCACATTAACTGTTAACATTAATTTCCATATGGATTTTCTTACTCCTAGACACGTGACTTGTTTCCATGCAGTGCAGCAACTTCTGTGAACTTGGTAAAGCAATTTTTGCTCATGCAGTCTTCTGGAACTAACTCATTTTCCCTTGTGTGCACAGTAAAAACATTTTAGATCACTTTTCTTAGAAAAGTGATCTAAACACTCCCCTCCCCCATGATTTTAATAAAAATAATGTTTCATATACTGACTGACTCAGTATATATTGTAGAATAGATGAGTTCTTTCACATGCAAAGTTTTTTATCTAGTTACCTCGAGACATAATGCCTTAAAATAATTGAGTAAAACCGTGGTTGCTGGGGAGTAATCTTTGCTTCCGAGTGAGTGGCAATTTCTGAAATATCAAGAGAAAACCTGCAACAGATAGCATATGACAAACAGGTAGAAGTAAGAAATTGTTTAGAGGGGAGTTCTCCTGGATGAGGGTTTATATTTTTGTGATAGATGACAGGTAACGCAATGATAGCAACAAGTAATGTCTTTTTTGAGGCATTAAATATTGTCATCATGAGTGCAGGCTAAACTATTGCTCCTTGATGGCATAAAAGTAAAGAATTACAAAGTGAATGCTGTCAAAACCTGCAATTACTCCATGCCCTTAAGTATTCAGAAGTACTGGGCTATGTACAGGATGATGGTGAATATTTAATTATTTAAATATTTAATTATTTAATTATTCAAATATATCTCTTTTCAAATAAGAGTTTAGTAATTCAACATATCCCAAAGAAATATTAATAGTATTTTAAAGTAAAAATAGACTGTGTACACAAACCCAGTATACAGAGATAACCTATGCTGAACATTTACCCTATACCAGTAGCAGGGATATCTTGAACATTTGAGTGTTTCTTGGCATACATCTGGGTATTCCAAAAAAGCCTCTTGATTTACCCTCAGGGTCAGGAAATAATTCTGACAGAAAAGAGATCAAAGACTTGGTTGCAGTGACAAGGGAGGTTGTACTGTTGTTTCACAGCAGTAAACAATAGACATAACTCCTCTTTTTCTCAGTTTTTTTTTAGGTTAGTGCTTGTTTGTATAAGCCAAAGTACATATCTTATGATATGGGACAGCAGATAATAGCAGTCTTTAAAGAGAACTCTTGCTGAACAAAATTACAGATATTATGTTATTTATAGTTCTGTTATTTTTTTCCCCCATTCAGGCATTACCATCACACATAGAAATCTTACCTGAGAAGAAAATTTTACTGGACAAGATGAGAATCCATGAGCAGTTAATTTTGTTTTTACAACTTGCTAATTTTCATCACATTTTAGAGGGACCAAACAAGGTACTGTTAGCAACAAATCTTTTACTTTCCACACCATTTTTGACAATGTGATTTTTGATAATTGTACTTATGGAACCCACGTTTAGAGAAAAAACTGGAAAAAAAGAGAGCACTTTACTGAAAACTAACTTTGAGAAAAGGCAGTTTCACATGTGGAGGCAACACAAAAACTGAGCACTGTATGATGTAAAGATATTATGTAAATGTTTTGTTCCCTGAAAACTGTGAAGTATTTTCTCTGAACATTTTGGTGTTTCTTTGTCCTCTAAAAAGTGGCCTGTAATTCTTCTTGAATACAATGATTTTGCACGAAAACCTGTCAATATTTCAAGACACGTTCTTTAGACTCCTCACAGCTATTCTTGGGGAGCCTGAAAACAATATCAATATCTTTCTCTACCATCACAAAGGTCCAGAGTGTAGCGATTACAGGAACTGTGGGTTTGGTTATTGGCAGTGAATGGAAAATTATACTTTGGACAAATAAGTACAAAGGACTTTGCATGGGATATTACTGCATGAAATGGTGGCAAGTGTAGCAATCAGTATCCATTCCAACAACATTTCAGTCATGATGTATTTCTGCAGCTGAAGAGAGTCTAGAAAATATATTCCCTGGTTGGTCTGTTTAAAAAGCTGATGTGAATGTTGTGCCTAATTCAAGGAGCATTGCAAACTATATGACTGAATTTTTCATTACTGTGTGTGGAATGAATATTGCCAAATACTGATTTTGAAATGCTGGCAATGTATTACTTAATTATCAGTGTCATTTCACATTTACAAATAATCTATAAAGACAGTGTCACAGAAGTCTCACAAAAAGATAAATCCTAATTTCAAGTTTTATTTTCCTTTCAGAAAAAAAAAAAGCAGTTGTTCCATATCCCAAGCTTTGCCTCACTTACTGTCTTTTCCTTACACACACATACCTTTATTCAGAAAAACCTAGTTATGCACAAAAAAAGTGGCCAGCAAAGGAGTAAATATATAGTACATTTTAATTTAAAAAGAACATTAAGAACATTTACATTGCTTAAGAAATTAAGTACCTTGTTTTCCCCGTTATATGCAAACATATGTTTAGACTAGACAAACCCCTAAAAGTTAGAATTACTATATGTCAAAGATGTGTTAGTTGAGAAGCAGTAGCTGAAGGCTCCAAAGCAGTTGCTTCACCCTTTTTCACCCTGTCATTCTCTGGGATGCAATTGCAAAAAGTGATTAATTTGGAGATTGTGATAAATGGCTTAACTATCTTTCAGAAGTTAATAAGCAGCTAAACACTTTAAGAAAGTGATAGAAAACTAGGATTTCATCTGACTTTTCTTCTGACCATAAGTTACATGTACATTTCAAAGAAAGATATTCCTAATCTCATTCATAAAATAAAGTTTTAGCAGATGCTTTTAAGAACTTTATCTACAAAATATTAAATTACTGCCTTATTTTCATGACTTAACATAGACACTGGGGTCTACATACTCATTCATGCATACACAGCTGGGGTAGTGGAAGAACTTAGTTGGATAAAATTAGTGACTAAACTAGGTAATTTGTCCTGAAAGACCTTATATTTATTTACATGGCTAAAACAAAGCCTGCCAAAACCTGCCATCTAGAGGAAAATATCTACACTCCTGTCGTATCCAGACCAAATTCTAAAGGCTATAGAAATTCTGCGTAACTACTGTGGCTTCTTTGTACCCCATGAAGTTAAATGCATTGTGTTTTCTTTTTGAGTTACAAGTCCCTGATTCTGCTTTTTCTGTTCCAGTTCAATAAACCTTGCTGTCCTGTGCAACACCTTATCAGTGAGTGACCAAGGAAACCAGCAGTGTAACATCTCAAGGGAATAATAAAGTCTGGCAGTGAGATGGGCACTGTAGTAAATGCCAGTGTTGAAATACAGAAAATAAATATTATAGCTCTATAAGAGGAAAGGCAGTGTTTCAAGCTGGGTGAGGATGTTTCCAACTACCAAAACATATTCAGAAGAAAATTGAGAAAAAAACAACACAATACATTAGAAGTACAAAATCAATTACTTTTTTCACTAGTCAAAAATACAGTTGGGAATCTGCTGCTCTTGTGTGCTGTATCGTTTTGGTCCAAAGACATAACTCTATATATATATCTGAGATTTGAAGAGAGAGAGATAAAACAATACCAAGTAAAGCAAGTCAGTTCATAAATAGATGTGCTGCTCTCTGATTACTTCAGTCATTTCTTTAAAGACAGACACCATCTCTGGAGGAAGAACTGCAAGTTCCTGGTAGAAGTGAGAATATTTTAGGGAGGTAGCTCTACATGAAGTAACTTCTGCAGCCTATCTCTGGCAAGTGAAGAGAGTAGCTGCCCTGGTGGAAGTAGGTCATAAGCTGTCTCTTGTCTCCATGAGAAGCAAGACCTAAATTCATTTACATACTGTTTAGCTGATGGTCTCTCAAAGCATCAATTAACTGTCAATTAGCTAAAGAACAAGTGTTCTAAATAATTCAGAATGCAGCTGTTTGCCTAGAAATTAGCAGTTTGTGCAGTGAAAAAATATTCAAAAAATTTAAATTGTGACAGTATGACACATTGTTACATAATGTCTCTCATTAATTCCCAAGAATATGAATACAATGTGTTTGGCATATATATCACCTTTTAATAGCTATCAGAAATGAAAGTCTTCTGGATTCAGAAATAAATCCCTGCAAAATACAGAAATGGCAGGATATTTCTTATTTCTGTGTTTTTAAGCTCATAATACTCTCAAAGAAATTTCTTATTGCTAAACCTGAAACACATTTACTCATAATTAGCTGTAAGATAAAATACTACACTATAAAACATTGGGAAACTAAAGAGACCTGGAAATAGACACGTACTTTGTTTCAGACTATTATTCCCAGAATACCTCAAAGAACCCATAACATTAAAGGCTGTATTTAAAGTAAGGATACAATTGATAGTGTTGGCTTAGTTTACAGATATATAGTATACAGAAAACCTAGGCTGTTTTTAAATAGCATGTAATTTTTCCCATTTTTTTTTCATTTATTAGTGTTATAAACTATATCTGTGGTGTAGCTGTGGAGCAAAACTCAAAGTCTGAATATCAGACAGAAAAATTTTTTTGATTCCAAATATTGTGAGACTTCATATCAACTGCAAATAATAAGACCAAACTGAGACATTTAGTTTTGGTGTGTTTTGGTTCAAAATGCACTGAATTTAAGGTACTTTAACTAAATATTTGAGAGCAGTCAGCAGAAATAAGTGAGAGTGTAGGGGCTGCGGAAGAGACCACAGCACCCTGGTACCTCATTGTTTAGACACATGCTGCCTGTAGAAAGACTCCAGTTTCAACAGCTGGTGCAACAATGAGTATCAATTCTGCCTTTTCCTTCACTGGCTCTAGTCTTCTGCTAGCATATTCTGCTTGCTTCCATGATCTAAGTCTCTGTTCTTATTGCAATGTGCACTATTTATCTTGGGTTTCCATGTATTTATGAGGCAGGTACTCCACAATTATGCCTCAGATGACTCCCTTCTGCATGTGGGTAATTAGCTTCTCCACTTGTCCTCTAAGAAAATGTTAAGGCAAATTTAACAACAGTTAACAGTTGTTCTGTGTTCCTTTCAGTTACAAGCCACAGTAACACTGCTGTACTGCCTATCACATATTTTGTTTCTCTGTGTTTTCATTACTCCAATAATTTTCCAGTAACAATGCATTTTCATTCTTCGTTCTTTACACTGCAAATCTCCTTGGGTTTTTCCTTTGTTTTCCATTAAATAATTTTTTGTTCCTTATTACTCTCTTGTTTCAGATTTCAGCTTCCTCCTCTCTGTCCTCTAACATGTTCTCTTGCAATGTGGCCCTGTGTTGTTTCATGTGCCTCTAACCTGATCTTTTAACTGCTATTTGCCATCTGAATTTTCCTTGCCCGTATTACCTTTTTTTCATTGTAGAAACGTTGTTTTTCTCTGTATATGATCTTCATTTACTTTTCTCAGAAAAAAATACCAGAACTTAGAATATGTCTAGATCTTAGTAAAATTGTCTCATGTCATTGTTTGACATATTAACTGCGTTACACAAGAAATTTACTATGGCCATTAATGATTACACAATCAATACATGTCTTTTCAGCTTTTCTGTGTTCTTGTTATGCAATACTTGTTGCAAGGGCAAAGGATAGGCATTTGCCTATTTAATCTATTTAATGCAAGGCTAGCATTTTGTCAGCATTCAGGTGACATTTGTGTGATTATTGACATAGTGTGGTCATTGTTAACTTAAACAAAAAAGTTTTCCTAAATGATGGCTCATATGGGCAGCAGAAAATACATCTCATACAGCCAAAACATCCCATTATTGGAGAGACAATGAGCTCAGATCTTTGTATCACATAATGATGCCTGAACATCTACAATTCCTAGTACTGAATTCATGAACATGAATCTTCCCCTTCCGGCAGCAGAACAAAATCCCTCATTGCTCAGTTTCCAGGAGGAAGGCACAAATTCAGCAGAATCTGTCTAACAGATCCTAGTTCCTGGTCCTCCATCTCTGTCTCTGGAGTGTTTCCATCATTGCACTCATGTTCTCAAATCCTCCTCTTCTCCAGCTACTCAGATGGGTGTCCCCAAACCTCTTTTTTTTTTCCAGCCCCCTGTCATCTTACAACTGTCTTCAACACCTCTCAGCCATTCTAGTCCCTTCTTTCATCTATTTCTCTTTTCTCCATAGAGGCTTTCATGTAAAATGTTTTAAAAAATTATTTAACGTTTTCTCTCAAGTTCCTGCTCAGTATGTTTCCTCCTCAATCCACAGTCAAACAAAATGATGCAATCTATCTGTGTTTTGATATTTGATAGTTTGCAGACTATGAAAATAAATCACATGGTCAAGAACACACGCCAATGTAAAATGTCAGTTTGTCAGCTTGCCTCACATTGGTAATTGCATCACCCTACTCCTGAGACAACAGCCTTCTACATGGCAGACTTATCTTATGGACACAGGCAAATATATTGTTCTCTTTCTCTCAGAATATATCTGAGGAATATTAAAATCTATATTTTAAAATTAACAGCACATCATTATCTAAATATGTTGGTTTTAAACTGCATGTTAATAGTAGTTACTTTGGTGGTGAGTCAAGTTTTCAGTACTATACATCACAAATGACTTATTAGCAGAAAAAAAAAAATTGTGCATCACTGCTTCATTTTATCAGAGGATTGGACATGAAAGCAATCTGTCTTCTATGATTTTTTTGATCCTTCTTGATAATAAATGCAAGTTTTTGCAGAGACTGTATGCCAGTCTATCCTACCAACCCTGAACGTCCAAGAATGGATGTTCTGTAACCACCCAGCTTCTTCTGACATATCTGCCACCACGCTAGAAAATGACTGAGAAATTGCCTGTAGACCTGCTCTGAGGCCAGGTTTGAACTTGCATACTTCTTCAGAGAGGTCCCAGCTAACCAGAAGCTAGTAAACATTGTCTCTCTTTTCAAGAAGGGCAAATAGGAGGAGCCTGGAAACTACAGGCCTGTTGGTCTCACTTGAGTGCCTGGTAAGGTTATGAAGGAGATTACTCTGTGGGCTATTCAAAACACATGAAAGATAGTGCAGTCATTGATCACGGACAGCATGGCTTCATGAGAGCCTGCTTATCAAACCTGATTTCTTCTTATGACAAGGTAACCCACCTAGCTGACCAAGGGAAGCCAGCTGAAGTAATTTTCTTGGGTTTCAGTAAAGCTTTCAATACTGTCTCTCACAGTATCCTTCCAGACAGTGCCCAGCACACAGCTGGATAAACAGATTGTGTGGTGGGTGAGCAACTGGCTCACTGGTTGGACACAGAGGGCTGTAAGTGAATGGGGTGACATCATGAAACTGAGGTCATTTGGTCTGTTCAGCCTGGATCAGGGGAGACTCATTGCAGTTATAACTTCCTAGTGTGGGAAAGAGGAGGGGCAGACCCTGATCTCTTCACTTGGTGGCCAGGACCCAAGGGAATGGCCTGAGTCAGGGGAAGTATAGGTTGGATATTAGAAGAGATTTCTTCACCCAGACGGTGTTTGGGCACTGGAACAGGCTCTCCAGGTAAGCTGGTCACAGCACCAACCCAGCCAGAGCTCAGGAAGCATTTAGACAAGGCTCTCAGGTACATGGTGGGACTCCTGGGGATGGCCAGGAGTTGGACTCAGTGATCCTTGTGTGTCCTGTCCAACTCAGCATATTCTGTGATTCTGTGATTCTGCTACAAGAATCCAAAGAATCAGTAGTGTGGATAATGACAGATATGAAAAGAACACAGCCTTGTTTGGTTGTTTTGGGGTTTTTTCATCTGGCAGAAAACTTTTTATTCTCTTCAACTGAAAACATTTGATCAAGGCAGATACAACTTCAGAACTTGAATTTCAGGTGTGGATGATTGGTGCTAATTTTTATACGTGTTGCAATTTCAAATTGGTTTTCAGATGATGTCTGGCCCCAAACATGAATTTTGCTACATGTAATAGATTCTGCTAATCTCCAATTACTTGAGAATCTTCTAGCCCTAGCCATTATTAACTCAGTCTGACAGCCAAGCAACTATGAAGGTACATAATTCTCTCTAGATGAATGTTTTCAAATGTGTAAATTTTGACAGATGCTGGCAGAATAATCTAAATATACCACATCCTCTGGGAAAATCCAGCAATGAAGTTGACTGTTAAAAACTCTATTGGGAGCAGCGAGTGGTAGAATCTTCAAACACTGGGATACGCATTTAGCAAAGTCCACTTGGTTAGTCAACACAAGACAATCTGCCAGTTGGGCTGGCCCTGCCCAAACAAAACTGAAAGGAACAGAGTTCCTCTACTATATACTAAAATATAGGCTGGGGAAAACAGTCCAGGTTATTTTTGCCTCAGGCAAAGGGACATCCATTTGTGGGATTGCTTTTGTTCAAGGGCCTGGGTGCACTTGGTGAATAGTGCAGGAGTTCAGTGTGTACCTCTAGGAAATTTAATTCTGGGTAAGAAGACAAAATGAATTAAGTTGTACATTGTTAATTGCTATATACCTTTGTATATCATTACTTCCATGGTGACCATATTAAGAGTATTACAGTAATAATAACCCAGATTAGTGAAGAATAAATTGTGATGGAGCTGAACAAGTGCAATGGTGATGGAATCAGAACTGACTTCAGCTTGCAACAATCCAGCATCACCGACCATCTTTCATGCCCTGAAATTTTATGACTGATGAAGCCCAAAGTCATGGACTAAATGAACTCAACAGGCTTTAGTAGGATAATACATAGACTAAGAAAGAAATACTGTATGTTTATATTAAAAGACAGGAAAATTGATGATAATTAACTGGGATGTAGAGAAAAATGGGATGTGGGCATGTGTAAATGATATACAATAAGGGATGGATACCATTCTGATTTAAACTGGGATAGCGTTATCTTTCTTCCTAGCAGCTGGTACAGTGTTGTGTTTTGGATTAGTAGGAGAATAATGTTGCTAAATTGTGCTTACACTACATTGACACCACTTTATTTTTTCTTTCTTCATTCAGCTGGAAAAATAAATATTTCAAACTTTTAACAAACTTGTCCAAATTTTAAATTTTCATATATAACATTAATTTAAACCTCTTCAAAATGTTCTAACATAAAATACTTATATCAACATACCATCCTCCTCTAATAAATATTAATAAATGAAAAAATTGTGAAAAAATAATAAACAATCACATTAAAATTAATTTAATTTAATTAAGCATTTTTAAAAACATCATCTTTTCCTTATGAAAATTTAATTTTCCTAAGGAGATACATCCTTGTGAATATTAATGTGTAACTCATCTACTGCATCATTAAGTAGCTTTAAAATGTACATGATGTGCTATATAACAGCCTTCTGTTCAGTTTGTGATCAAATACTGAACTCATGTTTTAGAAAATAAGTTATAAAAGAGATTGTAAAGAATTAACAATATGTGTAAAATACTGGTATTTTGAAAACACTAGAAAATGTATGGTTTCTAATGCCATTTTTTCTGACAGACACAGAGGATAATTTTAAATTCTTTTTTCTGTTTCGCTTGCCATAGATGCCCTACCAATGATGAAAATGAAAATTCATATCTAATGAATTCTGTTGAAGTCCAGCTAATAAAGTACATAAGAATCTATTTTCAGAGATTAGCATGTTTGATTTTTGAGAATCATAAGAAAATATTGATATGCTAAATAACTTCAAATTTTTTAGTAAAACGTTTCTGCTTTCAAGAAGAAAAAGAATAGTAGTACAGGTGAGCAATCAGTGCTGTAACATAAAGAAGAAATTAGAACTTGTTCCTCCCACTGTTCTATTGAGTTGTTCTTATTCAATCAGTGGGAGGAATATGAATTGGCAGTAGGAAACATAGATATTCCTTATAGACTCAATTTTGGGGTAGCAGGGTTGAAACATAGTGCCAGATGCAATGGCATGGTTTTTGTATTTGCCTGCTTTTCACACAGCCAAGAATTTTATCACATATGTAAGCATGCAGAAGCTGCTCCTGCAAATGATCACATTTCTATATAAAAAAATTAAAATAACACAGTAGAAAAGAAGTCTGAATTGATATGTGGTTTGCATGGTAGGTCCCTGTCTTATTGCATAGTGCAACAATGATCAAAATGTTTGCATTCTCTTTGCACAGGAAGCAAGAATGACAAGGTGAAGGAAAGACTGTTTTCTTCTAGTATAAATATGCTATTTTTAATGTGGTTTTATCTTATCTTTTTACTATTTTAGCTCTCTGATCAAGTAGCAGTATTACACGTGCATAGACAAAGGAGCCTCATCCCAACTCTTCATCTTGTTCACCGGTCAATTTCCTTCTTTTCTTCATGACAACTCTCCTGTTTCTGTGCTTTAATCATGCTTCTTTTCCATTTGCTTGAGAGCATTTTTTGTGTAGTTTATCCAAATATCCCGTTTTATAAAGGAATGTAGGGTATGTCTGGTTTAGAAATCATTATCTAGCATTTTCTCTTCCCTACTGAACTGTTTGCACTAGCTCTTCACACAAAGATCCCATGTTCAAGGTTGCTGTATTGATTTTCAAAGCACTACATGCTTTGAATCTTGACTGTTTGAAAGATCCTTGCTCTCTCTCCTGCAATTTCTTTGCTCCATGGAAAACCAGAATGTAAGGGCAAACATTTTCTGTCATCTGGGGAAAATAGAGTTTTCATGAGAATTAGGCTAAAAATTCAGAACCCAGCACAAAGAGCAGCCCTAACCTAGTCTATCTTCAAAACAAAATGTGAAGCCTGCATCTTTCAATTCGGATGCAGCACCTCATCTTTACACTTTCAAGATCACTGTATACCGTGTTCAGTGTCTTCTTGCTAGTTTAAAAGTGGGGTTTTTGAAACTGGGAGGGTTCTGTTGGGGTTATTTTCTTTGTTTGGGGATTTTTTGTTTGGTTGGCTTTGCTTTTTTGAAGGAGACCTAGACAATTATGAAATCTGGGCTACTCGCATAATATAATAATAATAACAACAATAATAATAATAATAATGATACTGGAAACAGTGCTTTTTGCAAGCTAAAAATTCAATAAAATGTTTTATGTAGAACATTTCTAAAATGCAGTATTTGATGTATAAAGTAGTCAAGTGCACAAATCAACTTCTGTGGGGAAAGCTGCATAACTAAATCAATGACAGGATTCCATAGACATATGATTCAAGTAGATTTTTCCTCTGGATAGACATACTGTTTAAGGTTTTCTTAAGCATTGTAGTTCTGAATTCCATTTAAACTTCTTGATCAAATTTGCTGACTGGTGATCAGAACACTGAAGAATGGAGGTACAAGGAAAGCTGACAGTAGGGATAAGCTATGTAAAATTTAAGATTACTTACATCATTTCATGTATTATAATGCATAGTCTCTGCAAACTGGTCAACTTTCTGTGTCAATTATAATCAGATTGGAAAAAAAGTTCAGATAAAATGAGGGCATTGCAATTGTTGCAGTATGATGCAGACTATTTAATGCAGTAGATATATTTCACCCTAGACAATCCTTAAGTGAATTTTTCATGGATATATTCCCATAATCATAGACTTAACAAGCATACCAAAATTGAAGATTCAAGAATACAGTAACTTTCATAAGGGGATTAAAGATTTCAGAAAAGCTTTTTGTTATAGATAACACCATTGGTTTTCTCCTATTCAAATTCTTCTACATTTGCCTAAAGTGAAACTGTCAGATATTAAAGCAATTATTTTTTTTCCTTATTCAGCAACATTGGCAATCCAAAGGCTATGAAACTTGAAGAAAAAGAAAGCAATGGGGGAAAACGACAGAAAATCAAAATGCAGAATGTAAGAAAACAGCTATTATTACTGGTGGGAAGGTCTTAGTCTTCCACAAGAGTCTCAGGGGATGGAATGTAGAGAGCAAATTCACATACTGCTTAAATCAGTGTGACGACCTTGCCATGCAGTCTTAAAAAATCTTATCATAATGTTGTCCACATTCTACTTCTGGGACCTCAGTTCACCAATCATTCATTTAAAACATCTTTAATCAGCTTTTCTTACTGTTCTATGTTCAATACTACCTATCTTCAACTGTTCATCACATTTTTTTTCTGATTCAGTAGGTTTTCTTTGTATGTCTTAATTTCTTTTCATAGAACCATAGAATCATAGAATCGTTGGGTGTGTAAGGGACCTTAAAGTTCTAGTTCCAACATAAATCTAGTTCCAGCAACCCTGCTGTGAGCAGGGACCTTCCATTAGATAAGATTGGCCAAAACCCCATCCAACTTATCCTTAAACACACCCAGGCATGAGCATCCACAGCTTCTCTGGACAAGCTATTGCAGTGAATTACCACCCTCACAGTAAATAATTTTATCCAAATATCTAATCTAATCCTACTCTCCTTCAGTGTGAAGTCATTCCCCTTTGTGACTGTCCTGTCACTACATGCCCTTGTCTCTCTGTCTTGATGGCTTTCTTCAGGTACTGGAAGACCACAGTAAAATCACCCCAGGGCCTTGTCTTCCTTTAAATCAGGGACAGATTTGGGAGGGATACCAGGATGATAAAGTCACCTGAGGACATCCATATACTTTATAAGCTTTAGTTTCCTCAAGTAAAAGATACCCTCTAAGAAAGACATGTGGAGGTAACTGTCACTTAATGAATTCACCAGTTGAAAGATTTCATTCTTCTGTTCAAAGAAGCAAAAGCCTTAATTTGAAGATTTAATGACTCTGACATGATAATTACTCCACACACAATACTTGATTGAGCTACATGTAGGTCAGAGGAGATCTCAAAACTTCAAACAATTATACTAGTACTCATTTCTGTTCCATATTATGCATTTATATCAGGTTGCACATATACAATTCTAGCTGCATACTAGGAAATTTTAATCTACTCTGTCATGAAAGCTTTATTTCCCCTTTCCTTATTTAAACAGTGTATTACTAAATTTTTTTTTACTGTTATGTAGGAGTTGCAATTGCTGTTCAAGATGACAATCAGGTCAATATCTCCATGGAAATTTGAGATAATGGAGTCTCTTCATAGCTGTACAATTATGTGAGTCAGTAGATTTAATAGTCAAACTGCTAGTCCATTGAGACAGTATGCTTTTCATTGGCTTTTCTCCCCACCCCAACCATGGCAAGAGATTTACAGCTAGACATATATTTCAACTAATTAGTGTCTTTATAGAACCAGGGGCACATGAAGGAATACATAAAGTGCAACACAAAAAAACTTCCTGAAAGCAATGGACCAAACATAAGTAACAATTTATTTAGTATTTTAAATACCTCAAAGTCTTCTCCTCTCCAATAACCAAAACAAAACTTTCCAAAACTTTACTTTGTTCTCACCTTTGAGAGACTTAAGGAAATGTGTTGTGATAAAACTATTGATTAGTTATTGAAGATTGGAAATCACACATTAGAGAGAATATTAAACCAAGTAGAAGTTTTCTTTCTGTCATACAAAAAACTCCAAGCTACAGTTTTAGAAGGTTACATGCAAGAAAGAAAAACAAAGAAACAAACAAAAGAACTTAAAAAGATAAACACTGACATACATGATCAGGGTTATTTTGAAGAACGTAATTGTACACTGGAACTGCTACAGCTTCAAGTGGGTAATGTACAGTCACATTGGTTATGGGAGAGGAAAAGTTATTTTAGCAGAAAAAATAGAATTAAGTGGTAAAGATGGCTCTAACTAACAGTATTTTACCAACCAGAACTAAGGAGCATTATCAGTCTTTACAGATAGGCAATGACTGTGATGCTGGTTTGGGTTTTGCCTTTTTTTTTCCCCATTTTATATGTTTTCTATATTTTTCAAACATTTATTTGTAGTTCTGTACCCTACTGTATTAGTAGCTAAGTTTTCCAGTAATTTTCCATGGCCTTTCCCTAGGCAGAAAGACAAAACAAATTCCAGAAACCTGACCCCTGGGTGGGTACAAGGCCCCTGTGCTATCTTGGTTCTTCCTGGGAACCAAGGTTGAGAGCAACCCTTTGAGATACATTCTTATGGACAAGGTACAGCTAGTGTTGAGGGGGGGACTTCAGAGAAGGGGTTTGACCTGGGGGAGAATTGCATCACCACTTGTCCTTCTAATTGGTGCTTTTTATCAATTATGCTGATTTCCTAAAACCTATAAATGTGTACTCATCTCTGTAGGGGTGGGCTTTTGTGAACATCTTTCCAGACTGCCCCTGAAGGCTTTCATTAAAGATCCTCTTTTATATTACCTCCTTGCTAAAATTATCTCAAGTTGCACTTCCAGGTTGGGAAAAAGGCAACAACTGGTACTACTAAAAGAAGTGGTTAGTGAGGAGTTTCCAAGGACCTAAAATGAAGATATAGCTGTAGTGATCAAGATAGATACTGAGCTCTCTAAATCTAACCCACATAAACATTCTAAAATGTATCAGTTGTAGTAAGCCCAGATATGAAATTCCAAAATTAATCACTTGTTTTCAAGGTGGGAGGGAAAGGAAAATAATCAGGAGTTGTCCTCCTGCCAATGAGTCAAACTGTCGTCCAGAGAAATGATCACTGGTGCTGGTGCACACAATGATAAAATGTAGTCTTCAGAATTTTTCTATTAATATTTGCCACATTATTTGCCTTATGTTTCCTATGTGCCAAGACAAGCACACTTAATTTTTTTTATTCTTGAAAAACCTAAGCATTCTGTAATTGGAAAAAAACCCCAAGAGCAGTAAGACCATGCATTCTCTTGTTATACTGTAATCATTAATTTTCTTCTTTCAAATAATGTTTGGAAGCTGTGTTTATCCTGCTTACTTGATATTATTAGTGCAAGAAAAATAAATTTAATGGAATCATTCTTCACATTTTCACTTTCTTTTTGAAATCCAGTGTAGTAAAATGTTTCATTGGTATCTTTCCTATGTCAAGTTTTGCATCTGATTTTTCAGTCCTGGTATACAAAAAGAAACCAAAAACGTGGTGGTGGAGAACAAACAAGATAAAATTAGCTTGAATGAAGAGAAGAAAAATGAGGCCAAAAGAGACCTGTCCAATGATACACTTGAATTACTTTATTAAACATTTCTGAATACCATAGCAAGATTTCAAATATCAGGTTATCACAGTGTCAAAATGTGTCACACCTGAAGATCTATTGCAGCTACTGCTGCCTGAGTCAGTCTTGTAAGCCAAGCCATCTGGTCTTTTGGTTATTCCAAAAGGAAAAGGAATGTCTGCTCAGGTGTAGTATTTTTATCATTACATACCAGCACCTTCTCAGGCTGCTGGAAGTAACTTGGGCACCTTTGGGAAACAAACACCATGGGTAAATGGTAATCAGTAACTGGAAATACAGCATGAAAACTTTAGAATTTTTACTACTGTTTCACGTATTTGTTTTTCTTGTGGTAAATAGACATACTTCCCAGATCTAAACCATGCCATTCTCACACCATCCCAGTAGCTATTTTATGCAAAGAGAATGTCATCAAAATTAAATATATGGGTAATCTGAGGGCAGGGAGGCCTGCACATGTATTCATATAGAATTATATATATGTTTTGTAACATAAATGGCAATCTAGGGAAAAGAAAAAAGATTGGAAAAAATTGTTATAAGATCCAGATTTTCAGTAATATGAAAAGATATCTAGGAATTTCTCTCACAATGGTGAATTAAAAGTACTCATCCTGTTATGGGAAGACTGATACTGCTTACAAAGTGCAATTTATTTTCAGACCATTCTAATTTTACATGACATCAACTTTAAACAAAGAAAACTTTACTCAAACCTGGCCATTCCTGAAAGGTACGTGAGATATTGTAAGTTAAGAGTTTCCCTTGGTAACTATGTTCCACACCTCAGTAAATCAGGGGTGGCTTACTATGGTCAGTTTTCTTTTGTTTATATTATTCTCAGTTTATTATTTCAAGAGAAAAAGTTTTAACTTAAACAGAAAATCTGGTGGTCCTCCTCTCTGTGTTAGAAAAAATGTGGAGTCCATGAATGCAGGTGAAATAACTTAGGCAGAAAAATCTGGCAATATTAGCCAAAGCACTTAATTCAACTTGTCATTTTCATGTAAGCTAAACTATATGATTATGAACCTATTCCTAAAAATGAAGTGAATTTTAGAATGAACTTCAGAATAATTTCCAAATTCAGCACGGACAAATAGAGATAAGAAAAGCATAAAATGTAGATTAGTAGAAAATAAATCCTACCATTTACCTTGAGAGCCTGATCAAGCAAAATGGATCCTCAGTTGTTGTTAAACTTGGGAAGGTTTAAACAGAGAGTGTGCAGGAGCTGGTCTGTTGAATATCTGAAACCTCTGTGCCATCTGCATACCATGCAGAAAAAGATAGATGGTGCAGCATAAATGTCTTAAAAGCAAAAATTATTTGTTATATAAATGGTGATAACATTTGAATTGAATTTTCTTCAGCTTAGAGCTAGACTTAAGTATTTCTAAATATAAAATCTTTTGGTTTCCTGGCATTATTTGCATTATTTTGGTTTTATTTTAAGTTATGACAGTTTGCATAGTCATAAAAAATGCAGATGAGCCAGTTCAGTTGCCAGGACTTTTCATTAGAGAAAGTAAGCTGTGGATAGTGATTCTGCATCCAAGATAATGCTAGCATGTAATTGTACAAACAGCTAAAGTGCAATATTTATGCCACATGAAAATTGTTGTTGGATAAACAAAAATCTCTCTCAGTAAAGTTATTCATGCTTTTTGCTTTGTTTTCAGTGTTGATAGGTTGTGGTAAAGGGAGTAATACTCTAAAAATTCTACTGCTTCCTTTCTGAATATAATTTATTCTTATTAAGCCATTTCAAAATTACGCTAATTTATCATGAGCAGAAGTCAGCCCTGCATGTATATTATTGCAGAAAACTTGCAATTCCATATCTGTCTGGAGAAAATGTCCTTGAATAATTAAACATCTGAACTCTTTGATTGGAGAAAACAATGTCACAAAGGGAAGAGAAGAAGAACAGGCTTCTCTGAAACAAAGGAAAATACTAATTGGCAAAGGAAAATGTAAGGCTAATCAGAATCTTAAACACCAAAAATATTCAAAGACATAGGCTTTGGGATTTGAATAGTTTGTTTTGCTAAATCAAAACCATACTTTTTCTATATGTCTTGGGATTTATTCCTGACATTACAGTCTTGAGGTTTCAGCATGTTTGATTTGTCCATATATAATCAAAGATCGTATTTTATAAATCCCAATGCAGAACCTGACTACTTAAGTTAAAGGAACTATTGCCATTGCCTGAATAATGAGTAATAGCCTATAAAGTCAAATTTCTGTTTCTTTTTTTTCTTTCCCCTTATCATGGAAATGCAATCTGAACATCTATCAGAACTAATTGCAACACACTCGTATTATTAGCTGTAAGATCAGCTGCAAGCCTTAAGCAATGCAATTCTACTGAACTAGCCATTAGCTTTTGTTTTTATTGTTGTTTTTAATAATCAAGATTAGCTGGCATCAGACACTATCACTGACAACTGTTGAAAAGAAATCAAATTACGATAGATTCTTTAACTAATGAATTAATTCAAACTGACTTCGATGTAATATTGTCATGAGATCTTCCAGCCTGCAGAATGACTGTAAATTATAGATGCCACCGACACAAAACCAATAAATAAATCACACTAGTAAATCAAACTGAGGTAAGTTTGCAATAACAAATTTGGGTTTGGGAAAGAGATACTGAGAACTTCACCAAATCTACTTTTTGTGGAATATCTCAAAGCATAGAAATACATAACAATCTTAAAAACCAAAAACAAACAAACAAACAAAAAAAAAACATGCAGACTGCTATGATCAGAAGGAATTGTTGCTAATGATAGAATAAAAAAATTCAGTCTTGCTGAAGTAACCCTTGTTCTTCTAGATGCAGCAATACTGGATACTGTTGTATGTTTACATACATTGTGCATGCGTGAACTCTCCAGTCTAAGGTTTGTTTCTGTATCTTTTGAACCTTCATGTTTCTTTATAGCTGAGTGCACTC
Organism: Cyanistes caeruleus; assembly: GCF_971803275.1. Lineage (NCBI taxonomy): Eukaryota > Metazoa > Chordata > Aves > Passeriformes > Paridae > Cyanistes > Cyanistes caeruleus. The sequence continues at coordinate 79,381,123 of NC_141701.1, read as the reverse complement.
AAGCCCAGCCATGAAAAGAAAGACATGGTGAAATCTGAAGGCAGGGGTAATATGAAAGATGCCCAAGGCAGTGATCACTTTGACCACAGTTCACAGCTTCCTTCTGTCACACAAATAATTTTAAGAACCCAAACATTAATAGTATGTTGGTGTCTGCAAAATTAAGGTATTGGGGTATGTGAATTTCTGGGTATGGATGTTCACAACATTAAGGGATTGGAGTATCCACAGTAAATGAAATCTCTATGGCTGTTATACTCTAACTGTCCAAAGATCACCCATTTTTCTTACTGAACCAATAGCAAACAAAAGAATAGATTTTGCATAGTATGTTGAATGAGAATAAGCAAAAGAATTGCTGGAGTTAGATATAATTTATTTATAATATCAAATTAGGAAGGCAAGGGGCAAAAGTAGATCAGGGAACATTGAGGAACGAAGAGTCAGACATGGGCTGAGTACTGAAACTTCCATTACCCCTATTCCCTTTTGTTGCTACAACTATAGCAGGGATGGGCTTTATTTTATGCCCATGTGAAAGCAGTAGGGGGGTATGCATTTCAAATAAAGTAACAGCTTGGATTTTATGGGTGAGGTGTGCACCCTGTCAAAGAAGATATACTTAAGGGTTTATAATAGATGTAGAAATAAATACATTATTACATTTACTAGTGATATATATATATATATATACTACCCAGTTTGGAAGATTTAGAAAGAAGTAAGAATTTTCTTTTTTCCTCTGTAAAAAATGAAAATCACTGATAGTGAAGCAATAGGCAAGGAACTGGACATTAATTTCCAATTAAATACATCAGCAAATAAAAATAAACTATTATACTTCACACAAATATAATCCACTGATTTGTGATCCACTAAGAAGAGATCTTCACAAAATATACGCAAAATCAGAGATTGACAAAATACCTGAAGATTTGGCCATTTTTGCTTTGGATTATACTTTTCAATTTTGTCATTTCAATCTTTGAATATTCTGCTATTTTCTTAATTTTATTCTACACTTTAGAAGTTCATTAACAATCTTGTCTTTCCAATTACTTCCTCATCACTAAAGAGAGACTACCTTTTTTTCATACACTTATTGTCTCCCAGAAAGCCCTTGGCGCTTGTAAAATCTCCATAAACTCCAAATTGTCATTGGATATTGGCACAATTATATATGAATAGTTATTCAGCAGGGAATTTGGAGATCAAGAATACATCCTTATGACCACATTGATTAATCAAAATTTAGAGAAGCAAATGTCATTTGCATTTGGACAAATATTACCTTTCCTGCACTGTTTGATCAGCCCTTCTAACTAGATGTCAAGCAGCTAATTTTCTTGGACTGACTTTAGGTTAAAGATATTCTTTCATCCACTCATACAAATTATGTCTGTAATCTTTACCTCTGCTTTTCTTAATTATATGAAGTAAACATATGGCTAGAAGAAAAAAAAACAAAAACTGAGCCTATACTGAAAGTCATCTTTTACCAGAGTCCACAAATCAGTGGAATGTATTAACATAGATTCTTGAAATAGGCAGCACCTCATGAAAATAATTATGAATGTTTGTTCAAATGACATTGCAAAGAGCACTTTCAAAAGACACATCATATGTTGACCCATGAAAGGTATATATGTATTAACTTGAGAAAAAAAGGTACAGTTGTTAGTTATTATTTTGTAGTTTATGCTGTTAGCAAAACATTTTGAAAGAGTTAACTAGCTGAGTTAACAAAGAACAAGAAAAAAGACTAACAGAAAAGAGTTAACAGCTTTTACATCAAAACCTATATTTGGTTTTTTATATATTAAAATGACAAAAAATAGCTCTCAGTTTCTTGCATAATTTTTGTGCAATGTACTCAGATCTATAACATAAAGAGTCTTGATTTACAAGGTTCCATATTTGTACTACATTTCTAAAAATCAGATTTAATTTTGAATTTACTACTTCAGGCCACCTAAATACATTTCTTTATACACAAACAAAAATCGTAATACATTTTTTCTGTTCAAGGTTATGCACACATTTTTGTGAAATGTAATTTTGCTTCCCCTTAAGACAGGTAAGTACAGACAAGTAGTTCCAAAATTCTACCTTAATAGATTTTATTTATGCCATTACAACTATACTAGTGCAGACTGAAACTAAACCTCAAATTCAGTATCATTCACTGAGGAGAAAATTTTTATCTGAAAAAAAAATCACAAATTTGCAAAAAAAATTGATTTATATAAAAAAAAAATCTGAAATTTTCAGAATTAGCATCAGATTAGAACCACACTTCAGCTTCAAATGAATCTGTTCTCAGTTGTTTGAAGGGTCATTCAGAAGATTCTAGTTATGATGAACCTAAAGAACTCTTGCTTTTTAGCTACTCTCAGGATTCCATGAAATAAGTTTAATTAAAGACTTTGACACCAAAATCCCTCTAAATTAAGGAGCTCAAAGTAAGTATAATTACACATCTTCATTGAAGTGCAAAATAACAGTATTTAAAATTTAATCTCAGTGTGCCCTCAGATAAGAGGTCTTCCTTTTTAGATCTATCTGTGATAAAGTTGCTCCACTCTCTACACTTTTTTGCAAGTGTCTCAGTGGTGCCTTAAGTTTTTAGCTTTAATGTATTCTTCATGTATTTGTAGCTTTGTACACTGTTAAGTATACATTTATAGTATAACTTCTAGTGCTTTTCCAGCTTTCTTTCCCACAGTGAAAAGACACATATTGATGCATGGCTAAAATTTACTTTAATCTTGCCTGTTATTTCACCAAGGACTTTTTATTTTCCACCATATAGTCATAGACATAATAAAGGTAAGGTAGGAGATTGGGTGAAGAGCTCCAAGAGGCCAGAACCCAGAGGGGAAATTACTTAACCAACTGCTTCTTTTATTGGACAATATTAAATATTCTAATTTCCCAATCTTATAAAATTGTACCAATCTAATTTGAGGTGCGGTTTTTGCCATATTTTGTACCTGAAGGCTTTCAAATAAAGGTTTGCTTTTATATAATCATTTTAACATTGTCTAGAAACTTTGCATTCTATTTCTACTGCCAGTGTAAATTTGTACTTACACTATGGTGTTGTTGCTTACCAAGTCACTTACCTTCCCTGGAGCATCTGCTTTCCCTGAAAACAGCTCATTAATCCCTACTTGTGCTCTCTCCTGAGTTTTCAGGCTGAGCCAGAAGAAAGCAGCTGTATCAGGGCAACAGGCAGTCTGTCTGCTACCTATGTCCAGATGTTGTGCCCCTTAAAAAAAAATAAAATTATATATATATATATATATATATATATATATATATATATATATGCCCTGGGATAATTAAATAAACAAATAAAATCCCAGCCACACTTACAAGACTTTCATGCAGGTTTGTGTAAGGCCTTTGCAGCACTCATTAGACAGAATAATTAACTTTATTTCAGAATCTCAACATTCAGCAAAGGTGGATCCTGAGTAACTGTTTAACAGAAGGATACAGACTTCATTGAAAATCATTGCTAACTAATACAGAGTAATCTGGATTACTTCATTGAGATAAACATCTCTATCAAATGTCCTGTGGACAGTATCCAAAAGATTTTTTTTTTCAATGAAGTTAATAGTATCTATGAAGTTAATCAATGTAATATGCATTTTAGGGCAATTTGTTGACTTAAACATTTTTCTTTCTCCTAACTCTTGAATATTATTTTAAGCACCTGAATGTCAGCTATTCCATCTCTCCCAATACATACATTTGTGTGTAAAAATGGATTTATACCTAGAGATCATGTGATACCCCATATTGTATTCCAGGATAAGGAGATATTATTCTTCATCCCTATTGCAGCAAAAAAGGATCAACAAAACAAGGAAGTAACAGCTTATGAAAAAAGCCTGTCCTTCCACAAAGACATTTTGTTCAAAGTCATGACAATCACATTAAATGCATCAGGGAAAATGCAATTAAGACCTCAAGATAGGTAAAATGCATTTCTTTCTCAATGGGCAGATGGGACTAATGGTGATTCTATTCACAATAAACTTTTAGACCCTTTAAATAGAATAGTTAATATATTGAAAGATGTAATATTGGTGATATATATTGGGGATGTGGAACAAAGCTTCATATTCTAGGAAAGCAATAAAGAGAAGATTGCCACTGTTACTCACAGATATGCTTACATTAAGTGGCGCTCGGCTGTCATGTAAGAATTGAGTCACAGATTCTTCCCATTTTCAGTTTTTTATTCTAAAATCACCAAATAGTCCTGCCTTGTCATCAGAAAAATATTAAAAAAGAACAAAGCTACTTCAAATATCTTCCTGTGAATTGTGACTGTAAACCCAAGGAAGGTGGACCGACATGTACATAGGGAGATATCAAAGAATTCTGAGGCAACTGTGAGCACCCTCTTCCCACTTTTGCTCCTGATAACACCCTTCAACCAGAACTGCCTATGAATTTCATCTGCCACAGGAATTGTCCTTAACTAGCTCTTTTTAAATTAAATGAATTATATATAAGTTCTCCCTGTAATTTCTAAGAATCATTACATTCTTTTACTGTAATAATAATGCAGCCATACCATATATCCCTGAAATGCCTCTGCCTTGTTAGTTCAAGATATGAGGATAGGTAACAAGAGTAATCCCAAAATATACAAGGCCTTAAAATAAAGACAGCTCAGGCCATTCACAAAACCTTATGCTGTACCCATCCAACAACAGTCATATAGAAATTTCAACAGCAGTAATTCACTATGTAGTCATTCAATGGGGTTTGTTACCTTCTCTGTTCCAAGGGAGTCATAAGATTTACTCATCAATGTATTCAATCTGATTCTTCAAGATACGAACCTTTAGGACAAAATATCCTGCATATAATAAGAGCCTGTAGTCTTATCACTAAAAATAAGACCAGAGCAAATTTTAAAAAGGTTCCCTCTAATTTTAGTTAAATCATGCTTTCAGATCTAGCATATTTACTTCACTTTTACTTATGTAAGCTAGAAATATTATCTTCCGTTTTCATGAAGCATAGTTCCTACCTATATGATGTATATCATATAGCTGGAAATTGAACTAGCTTCCTGAATTATTTGCTTAGTTCTGAGGTGGACCCTGAAAGATTTAATGACAATAAAATAGGAAAATATAAAATAAGGAAACAGTTAATTGACTGTTGTTTGATCCTGATGCATCTATAGGCAGCCTAGAAGCTTATGTATCTGCATTATGTGTGTCTGAGAAATGCCATGTAAGAGTTATTAGTGGTATGGAAGTTATATTGAAATGGCACTGGAAGAAATACCTACATAGTTGAATCTGTACAGCACATGTAGCAGTGTGTTTCTGTAGGCATTTAACCTCTGACAAAGGCAAATATTCACTTCAATGACAATCCTGACTGACAAAATATTCCCTTTCCCTGCCTTGCAAACCAGCTGCTGTCATTCATGAGAAGCATCAGCTGTAGCTGTAAACTGTCATCGTATCTGGAACATTAAATACTTGGGAGTCTAATTCCCAGTTAGCAGTTAGCTCTTTTCATTCCTAAATTTAGAGATTCTTTAAATTTTCGGCAGCCAAACCCAAGCTCTTTCTTTTAGCTGTCCTTCTAAAACTCTTTTCTTTCCCCAACTGTCCTTTTTGCTGATGCTTAGTCACAAAACTTACCTAATTCCTACTCATATGGCAGTCTATACAATGTGAGGGGAATGGGCACTTAATTTTTGACATAATGTAGTCAGAATGTGCTTTTTGTCTGTTACCCAGCTTTTCCCTTATTATTCATAATACTGCTTTTGTTTTTCATTGCTGCTAACAGGAAACAGTGTTTGGACTACAGTGTTTTTACGGTGGTTTCCGCATTTCTTTCCTAAATAATGGCAGCAATCAACATATTAAACATTAGGAATTTTTTATCCATGTACTTTAAAGTGTAGTCAGAAAAACTGAATTCCACTATTATTTGGTACAGCCAGTCACCTGGTATCATGATACCTTTCTATAAGATTTTAATCCAGATTTTAATTTCATATCACTTGTGAATATACTCAATTTCACAATACCCTTTACTAAACCCAGGTACCCTACATCTATTGTGGAAAGGGACCAGGCATTCTTAACATCTTTTTCACCTGTCTTTCACTAAGGTAAAAATCCATGAGAAAACATACCTTCCTAAGTAAAAGAGGTTGATATAGCATAAGAGACACATGAAGGCTCCTTGAGTAAAATTACTCAAAAAAGTAATATATCTATTTTTAAATAATCTTAACAGTATTTAATTGACTTCCAATGACAATGGCAGTTTTGGGATTCAAAATTTGCTTCCCAAATACATGATTACATATTAGGTCAAAGAGGTTTATTTTTTATTGAAGCTTCTATCTATTTATCCTGTGTAGAAATCAATCAGTTCTGGCCAGTATATCTCCTCTTACTGGTTTAAAATATTACTGCTTTTTTTTCTAAAATCTTCTTCTTAAATTCATATATGATATCATTCTCCATTATGTTTCCTTCTTTTTCAAGGTAATTGGCTTGTAACTCATTTGTACTGAGATCCAAAACTGTAATAATGGCAAAGGTTATGCTGGAATCAGGAGCCAGACTGCCATTTACAAAATCAAAATTGCTTCAAATGTGAATGAAAACTCCACAATATATAAGTACACTAACCTTTAAAACACATTATATAAAAAAGTATTGTATGGAAAGTTTCAAGTCAAGCACTCAAAAGTTCAGAAATGCTAATTTATTCCTATTGCATACACATTTTCATATAGCAATTATTACCTGATATGTGACAGACTGTTTGGGTTTTTTTCAAGTCTCCTTTCTTCTTTCATCTTGTTTAGATTTTTCTATCTTCCACATTCACTGTCCATCTTTAAGTCTTACTTGAAGTATTACACAGAACACAAAAAGCATAAAATAACTTCTAAATATTTGCATAATGTTAGTACTATGCCTTGAGAATTCTTTATTTAAAATACATATATTTTCACATAACCCTACGAGATAAAGTTATATTATTAACCTTTTATGTTCCTTGAAAGATGCATAGGGTGACAAAACATTTTAAAACTCCTCAGCAGCAAGAGGAAATCCAAAGAAAGAAAGAGTAAATTGTCCAATGGTAACAGAAATCTGATTATAGGTTATCTGAAAGTAAAATGTGAAGCACTTAGTATATTTTTTTTTCCCCTTTAATTTTAGTTTTGAAAAAGACTAATTATATGACTAAAAATTAACATTATCAGCAGAGCTGAAAGACTTCTTCCCCTGATGACCAGATGAAGTTTCATATTGCCTGGATAAATGACGGATGGTGTCTTCTCAGTGAATTAGTGATACCAGCCTTTCCTTTTTACCCCATGTGGAAACTTGGGGGTTTACTTATTTTCAAAGAAAATAAGCAAAAGAGCAAAAGAGCTTAGAAGCATGGATTTGCCTTCTAAAGATCCACAAAATGGATCTACAGCAGAGATAAACACTCAGCTGAAAGGAGTTACCTGAGGAGATACCTGGTCATCAGTATTTGTACTGCTCAAAAACAAATTCTCTGGTATTACTATAAATTCCTTCAAATTTCTTAACTGCAAAGAATCAGCAAGAGAAGTAAAGAGTCCAAAGGAAATGATACACTCAAGTTTATCTCCACTTTAGAAATATGTAAATTTCAGAGGACATAATTTTTTGGTATGTCATAAAGAAGTGTCTCAGAGAGAGAAAGAAAAGGGTGCAGACTCTTGATAATTTGGACTATGGCTCCTAATGGGACAGTACAAGATTGGACAGATCTGTGCAAAGGCTGGAACATAAGGGCATGACCAAAAGCTTTGCAAAGAATGGCTTTTACTTAAAAATCTTGTAAAATAAAATATTTTGTTTTGGGAAACTGTGATGAATAGCTTGTCTCTGGAATAATGAGCTTCATCCATTGGTTAAAGGAAATATATTTAGAAGTGTCCTCTATTACATCAGTCTCTTATCTGTGCTGGAATCTAAATCACAGACATTCAGAACAGATGATTGACATAAATGAAAGGAATAAAGGAGAAAGAACATAAAACAGAACTAAAGGAAGGGTGTATAGACTGTTTACATAAAGTAAATATTCTCTGATCAGCTGGAAACCATGAAAATTGCCACAAATTACTTTGTAAACCTGTGAGACTCTCTCAAAGCTGTTATCAGTTAAGCTTTAGAACCAACAAGGAGTAAGCCTAGAAGAAGACAAATATTTACAGAAGAAGGAGAAAAGGACACAAGGCACTATAAACCGGGCAGCTTAACAAAAGTAATTACTGTAAAACTACTATAGAATAAATCTTTGTGGTTTGGGAAGAAATAGGTGCAGTGTATTTCAAATATAGGAAAGATTTCTATCCTATCTTATGAGAATCTCTCGAGGATAATGGGGTGGTACATTTAAAATGAAATACTCATATTGTGGGAACAAAATTAAGTATGGCAACACTCAAAACTCTGATAAAAAATCTTTCTTAACTTGTATGGTTGAATCAGGCAAGCTTCTGTCAGCATAGGTCTTGTAAGCTCTGGTATTCAATGTACTAATGAAAAGGAGAAAGGAGCAGAAAATATTTATGTTTGCAGATGGAAATTCCTAAATTTGGAAAAAAGATCAAAATAGAGCATGATTTGTTTAAAAAAAGATGCAACTATGCTTAGATAAGAGCAAATAACAATCATTAATTAGCAATGATGTGAAATAGATGGCTAGGGTTTTTTTAAAAAAGAGGATCAGAGTTGGAAATTAATTCCTCAAACTCAAAATAAATCCAGATATAGAATTAAATCCTATTGCCATACATAAAATACAGTGTTATAGAACAAGTTGTATGAACAACCACATTTCAAGAATTTTCTGTAAAGTTCAGAAGACAAACAATTGGCTCTGTTAAAGTTTATTCCAAAGTTTTTCATCTTTAATTATCTCCATTTTAATGATGGAAGTTTAAAAAACAGGATTCCCTGACAAGAAATGGGAAAGTTGCCAGAATGTCAGATGAGAATCCCACTCCCTTAGAGAAGCTTTAAAGCTCAGAGCAGTGTTGGTCAAATATTCATCTGCTGAAATCTAACATCTCCTCCCTTAGTTAATGGTGCACTTTAGTTTCAAAAAAGGTTTTCAGACTGCTTCATGTAAAAAGGAACTAATTTTCAAAATTCATCTAGGATATAGGATATGATAGTGGAGAGTTTTACATTCTCTTTTCAGTGTCTACAGATTTATATAAAGATAAAATGAGAACGTTTTCATAGAACCAGGAAAAAAACACACACACGCACCACAAAGACATCTTTCAGAGAGAATTAGTTTCCCATTTTCCAGTTTGAAGAAGGACTTATTTCCCTAGATACTAAAGTTCAGCAAAAATCTACCTTATCACATGCAAGATGGTTTTTTTCTAGGGGAAAAAGATATATAACCTTAATGGTTAAGTATTGGTCTGACAACTCATTGTAAACATGCCATTTTGGGAGCTATTACCTTGCTCTATTTGCATAATGCTCAGACTTCCAGACTAATATCTGAAGTAAGAATGAGAAAACTTAATAATATTGGGTGTCCAAAACTAGCAGACTGGAGGAATAAGAGAAAGAAAATTAAATGTCAATATTTGTTCATGAAATCATTATAATAAATTTCTGTGGTACTCTTTCACAGTACATGGTAGCTATTAAAAAACCTTTTAATCAGATTTAAATGCAGCATTTAAATAATTTAAAATGCTTTTTCAAAATACTTGTCTACGCTTCACTGAGGAGTTAAATAAAATAAAAAAAGATATATGCAATAGTCTCTGTGATTCATTTGGCCTGTTATTCTGTCTATGGGTAATTTGAATAAAAAAAGGCATTAAAAAGGTCATTTAAACAATACCTAATCTTATCTCATTGTTATTTTCACTGTTATTTTATGTTACAAAATAGGTTTTCATGGGCAAATTTGCTAACCACAGACATGGTTTCTGAAGTATTTATTTCTCTAAGCAAACTGAAGAAATAGTTTTGAACAATCTTTCACAGTATTGAAGTTTCTAAAGACAGAACTCATTAGTTCCTAATTGTAGGTTTCAGACAATAATATTTTATAAACATGTATCTCAGTTTTATAAGAGTTAAAACCGACATATATTGAAAGAACTGAGGTATTTATGTTACTGTGGGAGACCAAATGACACTCTTGAATTCTCTTTGATCTATTTAATGCAACGTGGTGTTGGTTTTGTTTTTGCTATCAAAATCAAGACTATTCATTTTAATTATTCAGATAAGTGAAACATTGTTATGATTATTAATATACTCATTTCAGTGATTTTTTTTCACTACCCAAAATATGTTACAAAAATTTTTTCTTAACTATAGGGCTTTTTCAATTTATACTGAATTATCAGGTTTCCTTCCACTGAATGAAAAGAGAGACTAAATAGATTATGCCAACAGATAGATTATGCCAGTTTCTACATTTATAATACTTCCATTTCTTTCAGTTTTCAAGACTTATTTTTTGTTAGAATAGTTAAGAGTCACATATACAATTTTCTCCTTCAAACTGGGAAAACTCTGTCCTGTATAAAATAAATATTCCTTGTTATTGTCAAAATAAACAGAAGGGATGTTCTGATACTTCTCCTTTTGAATCTGAAATACTACTGATAAGACTAAGATTTGCAAAATTCTTCCACACAGAAGCTTAATAAAATGTTTCTAAAATGGATTAGAGAAAGTTGTTAATTTTTCAAAGCAAATCAGCTTTGTGCACCAAAAAAAGATGCTTGGTCCTTATTATATAACACAAATTTTTGAGTCACTTTAAGTTGCTGGCCCATGAAATGGCACACTTTGTACTTCTTGTGGAATTCATTCTTTTCACAAAGAAGGTGACTTCTTAAAGTAATAATGGCTATGCTACCACAGCTTGATGAGAATTAGAAGTTTTGAGAGAGGTCTAAAGGTAAAGTGGTTCAAAATTAATTACACAGTTCATTTAAGCCATCCTAAATCTTCTTCTAGATTTTTACAATTAACTACAATTTTCAGCATTGTTTGTCTCCAGCTTCTCAAATACCAGGCATAATTTACAACCTGATCACTCCATTTCTAATTCTTCAAACTCTTGTTATACATGGTGATATTCTTTTATGAAGATTTTCCTATATGGCCTTTTATTATATACACTATGTCATGTCAATCCAAATTTTACCTGATGACAGGTCAGGTTAACCTTGACCATGAGTCTGATGTTGTACACATGAACTTTGGGAAACACAAAAAAAAATGGGAAAAGTTGAGGAGTAAGAAAACTAAGGAAAAACAGTGAAAACCTTGAAATATCTTAAAAAAAATATATCCATACTGAGAGTTAAGAAGCAGTGAATTCAGAGCTTCCATTGGAGTCTGAGACTCAATATGCATGAAGTGATTTGGACAAAAAAATCTCTTAAGTATACTGTTGTTTCTCAACTCAGAGGTTACCCTGAGCCACTGGAAATTGCATAGCAATTTCTGGTGCAAACATTTTTTATAATTTCTATATTCTGAATTTCTGAATTCTGGTCACAATATGAAATGGTCTTGAAAAAATGGGGGGGGAAATAATTTCTTCTATGTACAGAGCCATTATGGAAGCCATTCCTACCATTATTCATCAGTGATAAGTACATCCTAACTGTCAAAACAACACCTAAATGTTTCATTACTCATTTATATCCTGTGAATCAAGAATAGAAGTATTTCAGATTATAGCTGTTAGCGTGGGCTACCCAGAGTTATTTAGAAATACTCTAACTAAACAAGTTGACATAGCTGATTCTTTATAGATCTCTAAACACAGATATATGCAAAGTAAATTAAAAACTCCGCTTTTATATAACTAAGGAGACTTTTCTTTCTTGTCTCTTTTTTTTTTTTTTTTTAAAGTGCCTGCTGTCTTTTCGAATTTTAAAGCAGTAACTAAAAGTGTTGCTTGGTATTGATAAAGCATATTTTAATTTCATGCAACTCAAGTCCTAAAGAGAATTCTAACAAGAAATATACATTTGGATTTTTATTTTATTAAAGAACTCAAGAACTCAAGAAAACAGTGCTGTGGTCTATACAGTGGAGAGAACTTATATGTATGGGATAGAGCAGTATTGTACACAGATATACTAAAATTAAGTGTAAGCTGTGTATTTCAGAAGAATAGCAACAGAGCAATATGAGAAATGTGGAATATCACAGGGGAGTCCTGGAGGTTCACACCTCAATCATTCCTGATAGATAGCAGTCACCAAGATGATTTGGGACTGCAATATGGGACACAAAAGTATTGATTAGGAGATCTTCAGGTTTTGTTCATCTCAAAGAAAGAAAGGCTAAAAGAGGATCTTACTGCTGTCTTCAACTTGTGTATGGCTGCAGAGAAGTTGGAATTAGAATTTTCTTGGCAATACACAATTTTGTCCTTGGCAAAAGAAGGACAGTGGGTAAAACTGTAATGACTGATATCCCAGCTGGATGTTCAAAAAAGTAATTGACAATGTCTGTCAAACACCAGAACAGGTTACTCAGGGAGATCTGAAGAAACCTGAGCCACCTGACTTAAGCAAAAAGCCATATCCAGCATCAAAGTCAACCTTGCTCTGAATAGTGGGTCTGACTAGATGATTTAGGAAAATACCTTCCAATTTCATCTACTCTCTAAATCTGGTCTATAATATACACATATCTTTTTCCACTTCCTGCATTCCTTACTCAAATTTTCTGAATCCTACTCCTACACCTTCCTGCTTTCTCACAGAAACCCCAGATATGAAAACACAGCACTAAATGTATCAAAATGTCCAAATGCCCTGGTTTGAGACAATTTAAAAGAGAACACTTTGGAAAGAATTGCCTCTCTTCATAGGTTCAACCAATTCCTTTCTGCCAATAAAGAATGAACACAAGCAGATGTAAGTGAAAAACTACCAGTTTACTAACAAGTGAAAAAGCAACAGTCAAGAAATAACAGCAAATATCCACCAGATACAAAACTGCTGGGTTTGCCCCAAGGCAGTCTCTTGGAGATCAAAAAAACAACAACAAAAGAAAACCCAAAAAGGAAAAGCTTCTGCCTGCACTGCTTCGACTCTATAGCAAGAGACCAAGACCCAAACCAAGTGGCCAGAGACAGCTCTGCCTAAGGCAAAGATGAAAAACAAGTGAAGCAAAATTCATGCAGCAAAAGAGCTCATACTGCCTGCCAGAGCAGACTTAAAAAGGCCGTGATACCGTCCTGGACCTCACCATTCTTTTTCCTGCTGCACTGCAGTTCTTTAAAGACACAGTAGCAATTTTGGGGCACAGATGTATATAGAGTACAATGACTTTTTGGGTTACCCCAGGAAACCAAATTAGTACAAAATAGTAAACCTGTGATGCCTGTACCTGAGAGGCAGATCAGAAATAGTTCTGACTACAGGCAGAAAGCAATCCAATGCATTTTTCAGATTGAGTTTGTCATCTGTTCTGACACTCTGCACAAAGTGAATTACCTGCAGTATTTCACAGACTCTAATATGCATGTAAAATGTATACATAACTTAGAGTTTTTTCAAGGCTGTATTAGTCTGGAAACAGAATGAAAAGAATGATAAAAGCTAGAAAATGCTACTGCTTTTAGTTGTACAGAAGTAGAAAATCAATTACAAATACAGAAACAGCTCAGAAATATGAAGTTTGAAACAAATTTAAGGATGTACTTCAGAACTGATAAGCATAATTTCTCATACCTATTTTAATATTGCAGTTCATATAATACATCAGAAGATATATGCGTATTTTGTACACTGCTCTATAACCGTATGAAATATTTATAGCAAAGACCCTGTATCTTCCATAAAGAATCATCACAACAGTGGAATTTAGACATATTTTTGTTAAAAAGTCAGCTTTGAAGTTACTGATTGAATCAAGTGTTATTTGTCTTTTTAAAATATAATATGTATGTTCTGAGATTGGTTTAGCACATCAGATTATATTAAAGTAAGATTACTTGAATATTTGTGCATTTTCTAACCTCCCATGTGGAAAATTTTATGCATATTATTTGTAAATGTGAAAGCTTCAGGAGCAGGGCTGCATTAGCAGATGTTTTTGCAAAGGTATCCTCAATAATTCACAAACCAACAGAGGCTGAATTGGATAAAAGTTGTTTCTGGGATAATAAATTCTAAAATAAATGCAGAGAGCACCATCTTCTGGAGTCAGTGAAGCATTGACACTCTTTACAGTGAAAGCAGAACATCGAGTTTCAGTTAAATAAAAGTTTATATATGCTACCAGCTTAGCAAATTGTTCTGTGAGCAGAGTAACTAATGCAGTATGGTTTCAAATGGACTCCTGCTCTGTATCTCAAAGCAGAAAATCTTCCTGTCCTTGCCAGCTCCCTCTGAGTCAGATTGGCCTGCCTTTCCTCTGCGGTGTGATACACGGCTCTCTCCACAGAAGCTCCTCCAAAGCCGGGTTTCTTTTCACTGGACACTTGCTGCTCACACTCTGGTTAGCTCAGAGCTATGTGTGAAGTCAGCCAGTACACGCGCTATTTGGCAAGATGTTGTCTGCTTCTTGGAGCAGTTAAAGGACTGAAAATGTTGCTGGAACTGTCCAAGAAATTAAAAAGTTGCTGGGAGTTTAACAAGAAGTTGAGGCTGATGGAGTTATATCAGGTTATTAGTCCAAAACCAGTTGGCATAAAGCAGGTAAGCTGTACCCAGTTAAAAAGGAAGGCTGATATACCAACTAGCAGTTTCACAAAAAAGGACCTGAGGTCCTGAGAAAAAGGCTTATCACGGGCCAGCAATGTGTCCATGCAGCAAAATCAGCCAAAAGCATCCTGGACTACTGCAGGAGCAGGTTAATGGAGGTGATTCCTCTCCTCTGCTTAGCCCTGGTGAGACACGTTTGCAGCGCTATGTCTAGATCTGGGCTCCCTTGCTAGTGTACTGACTGGGACAGAATTATATTTCTTAATAGCAGTCTCTACAGTGCTAGGTTTAGATCTGTAGTCAACACAGTGTTGATAGATAACACATGAGTATTTTAGCAGTTGCTGAGCACTGCTTGCACAGCAATGAGGCTTTTTCTGTTTCTCGCTCTATTCTCTCCTCCCCCCCACTCCCTGCAGCAGGTAGCCTGAGGGTGAACAAAAGGTTAGAAGGGAACACATCAGGACAGCAGACTTGAACAGACCAAAGGGCTATTCCATGCAATATAACATCTCATTCAGAAATAAAACTATGGGGGTTGGGGTACTTTTTCAAGGTAGCCATTGCTCAGAGACTGACTAGGCATCAGTATGCTGATGGAAGATATTGATTGATTGTATAATTTTTACTTTTACTTTTGTTTCTTCACCTGTTAAACTATCTTCATCTCAATATATAAAATTTCTCCTTTTTGCCCTTTCAGTTATTTCTTGCATCCTGCTGGGGGTGAATGAATGAGAAAAGGAATGTGGGCTTAGCTGCCAGCAAGATTAAACTCCCTCAACTAGATAATCTGCAGAGAGGCCTTCTGGTGCCTCAGCTATTCTGTGTTTCTAGAATACCTACACATGGAGCTGACTTGCCACAGGATTATCCTCTAAAACACTATATTCCTTTCTGATCTTGAAGAAACGATTTAAAAGTAAAAATTGGTACTCCATGCATGTTCTTTATCTCGTCCACCATGTTTTACACCTGTGAATTAATGACAAAGATGTTGAAGACCCCATATGAAGAATCTCTTGCTTAATCTGTCAGCCTAACTCTTACCTTGTTTTGTCTTTAACTCCACACTAGTAACAGCCTCACAAAGTGAAACATTTTCTAGTACAACACCCCGGTACACAAGCTCATAAATCCTCTGTTTCTGTCTGAAATTCCTAAGTTTTAAAAGGAGGAACAGATTTTTCAATCTAAGTTAGATTTAAGTTTGCAAAACAAGTAAATTCTTGGACAACTATTTTCTAACATAATTTTCTTCACATTCTATCATACAGCATAATTGCTTTTAACTGGATGACAGTATTATCACAGTGTTATTACCATGTCTTCTTGCTCTGTTGAGCTATGAACATGCAATTGGCTACAAGTTAGTTTCAGATTTATCTTCTCCATTAGAGGTCAGCAGAAGACCATTTATCTATACAGGATCTGAATGGTTCCCATTTCCTCTTGAAATTCGAGGTCATTAAGCCATTAAGCCAGTCACAAGAAAAAATGAATTTGACATTACGGGTCAGAAAAAGCTAAGGCTTAAAGTTCACAAATAGCTATTGCCTGTTCCATGTGGAATAGTTTCATTGTAGACAAATTTAAATCCCTTAAAAATGTGGAATGTGAACAATTATGTCATGAAAATAAATGGCAACATGAATGGAGAGATTCATGTAAAGTAGATATGCCTGTAAGGTCCTTCTTATGCAGACAAAATGCAATGAAAATTCACAATTCTGTTGTCTCTCCTCACATTTTCAGTACCACTGAAAAGTCACTTTTACTTAAGAGACAACCTAGATCAGAAGATTCCTCTTCCAGGTTTTTTTCAAGTATCCTTGTATAAAGACAGCCTTTCAGTTCACTTTCCACAGAAGGATTTCTATAATGCCATGGTTTCTCCAAGTCTGAAGTTTCTAGTGACCTTCAGAGAGTCACTAAGAAACCTTCATAGGCATCCAATAAGCAAACATTTAGGAGTAAGAGTTATTTTTTAATTTAGCTGCTGTCTTAGGAACTGCAGTATGTTTTCATTCCCAAACTTAGGCTTAGTGACTGTTTTGGTTAGAACTGAGGAATATTCTGACAAGGATTTGTGACGGAATGATGTGCTCGTATACATTAAGTTAAGTTATTATAAATACTGAGTTGTTTACTCACAGTAAACTGTTCTCCCAAAGGCTTCACTACCATGAACTCACCTACAATCAGGACTGAAAAAAGTTCAGACTAATGAGTTCAGGAATGCACACAGGGAAGTAGTTCTTAAAACACAAGAAGTTCCCCTAACAGTATCTGAAAAATATGTCATTTGAGGAAAAAGTGACAATACTGAAAAATAATAAACTGAAATATGATTATATAGACACATAAAATTATTTTTGCTTCAATTTTAATTTTTTCTTACTTACCTGATAGATTTTTTCATCAAAAGTAGGCTTATCTATAGACAGATCTCCTATATGAAATTTTCAGTGTAGCAAATTCTCTACCAAAGTTTTTTTTTGAAGAATATTAAGCAGAGGTTCTCTAGGGAAAATAATCTAGAATGGAATGTCCTAGTCTGAGAAAATAATTTCATTTGAGGATTATCAGAGTGCTTCAAGAGGTTGAGGCCATAATTACTAGAAAAAGAGTTATATCCAGGCAATTTCCCAAAAGATTTTATCATTTCTAGAAAATAAATTTCAAAGTAATTTTCCTTTCCTCCTTTAATACAGTCTAATATAAAAATCATCATCTTCACAAGAAATGTTGCCTACCAGCTTTTGATGAGCTATTTCTTCCCTTGCTTAAACACAGTAAGCAGCTTCCCTCTGTCTATACACTTATAAAAACATATTGTATAAATAATGATGATAAATTGATAAAAAATAAACTAAAAAAAAATAAATTTGCAATAAAATTGCACTTCCTGTGATATCTAAAAATTCTTCCTGAGCTCTATTTGCAAGATTAAGCCAATATATACAAAACTGGAAAGACAAAAATATTTTCCACAGAAAGCAACTTCAAATGCTTTAAATACTGTAAATGTTAATATACCCTAATATTTCATAAATGCAAAGCCAAAGAGAAACAAGATAAAGATCTCCACAGCTTGGAAATGTGACATCACAAAACCACAGAACAACACAACAAAAAAGAAACAGACCAAACAAAAACCAAACAAAAAACCACCACAAAAAAAACCCCAAAAAACCAAAAAAACACACAATGCCCCCCTCAAAAAAAAAAAAAAAAAAAAAACCAAACCAAAAATAACCCCGCAAAAACACAAAACCAAACAAAAAACAAATCCACAAAGCAAACAAACAAACGAAAAAGGATAGAAACTGTAAGGTGTTGTATGTTGTGGGAGAGGAAAGTGTAACTGACATTCCTAGTTTCAGAATACTGAAAGCAGTTCCCTTCCTAAGGAAGGAAAACTTAAAATACACTTAAAGGCATATTCACAGGTTTTCAGGATGCCTCAATACATTCATGAGACAGAAGAATATGAAAATGTACTAAACTGTAAAATATCTCTGGAATAATCTAATAGGAGATCATTTTCTTCTCTTCCTCTAAAGGACTTCACACTTCAAGAGGGGACACACCAGTGTGGAACAGTGCACAAGTTTCACTGGATCCTTACATGATTATAGCAGTGGAACTCAGGAGCCTGAAAAAGATCCATGACACTTGTTTTTGTATGAGCACAGAAAACACTTTCAAACTCAAAGGTCAGATTTCACTAGAATATAAACCAGATTACTCAGTTAAACCTAAAATGGCTGGACTAGATAATGGTACACTCAGAATCTTGTTGCTGACAAAAAGTGAAAACATGTGAGAAAACCATCATCAGTGTATTTAAAGCACTAGTAATTAACAAAACCACTGTTGTTATGACTGGTCCAGTAACACTATTATTCACAGTCCAGCTACCAGAGTAAGTCCTCATTAATAATATGCTTTTTAAAAACACCATACAAAACAATTGCTAACACTGACCTCTTTTTGTTGGTACTAAGGTCACTTTTGCAATGCCCTTCTGGATTCTCCTGCGAGCAGTTTCCATCTTCCTCAAACAACAGTCCTTGGGGGGAAGCAGAGGAGGTCACACTCAAAGTCTTTGTTAGAAGAGGTTCATGGTTAGGGTCTCTTCCTGCTGACTTAGTGTCAGTGATTTTTTCCTGCTTAGCCTTGGGCTTGTTTGGGTTTATATCTGCATTTTTCCTCAGCACAGCTGGTACTGTGCAGACCCAGCTCACACTGGGGAGGTGAGAGTCACCCGCCCCCAGCAGCTGGCTGGCCAGCACCTCCCAGACCAGGGCCAGACTCCAGCCCCACAGGTCCCAGGGCACCACAGCCCTTCTGCTAATGGTAACAAAGCCATATGCATCAGATCCCACCCTGCACTCTGCTCTTGAGGGACACCACTATAGCCACAAACACAGTCCCAGTGGTGCCTTACCTCGAGAGGAGCCCTGCCCTCAGGACACTGTATCTTACCTACAGGTTCATAAGGGCATCTCATACCATGTTTTGCTTAAGTCTACTTCTCCCAGTTATTCTGAGTGTTTAGCATTTCAATGGCTCCTGAAGACTTCAGAGAAAGTAATCCCGAGGTTTACCTTTAGAGCAAAATGGATGCCTGTGGCAAAGAAAATACAATTGAACCATAAAACACAGCTCTCCCCAGGAAAAAAACAAACAAACCACACAACGAAAAACAGGGAGAGGCTTGTGCAAACATATTAGATTGTCACATTTGCACTCCTTCTTTTTTTTACAGACTCACAGACACAGACATGAATTGATCAAGAAATGTCTATTTTGGTGGCAAAAAGGGAAGGCTATGAATACTTGCCATCTTTTTTTGAGGTCAGCAGATTATTTCCAGTAAAGGGAATAAACAACATACATTTATATTTTGAGAAAAAGAATTGCAACTAACAGAAAAAAATAGGAAAAACTGAAGGCAAAACTGTAGCCTGATTAATGCAGGCTAAAATCCATGATGGAAAGCATCATGTGTTTCATGAGGCAAATATGAGGCTGTAATTGCTGTGTTTGTGAAATCATAGATGAAAGAGAATTGCTTTTATATCCATTTAATTTATTTTGTGCAACAAGTGAAGTATTTGTTTAGCATTGTTCTATGGTAGATTACTTTCTATCATCGTTCTGTATTTCTAGTCTTAGCCTGACTCAGATATATTTTACTTGAATGCTGCTAAAATAATTGCAATATAATGAAATAAGGAAACAAACAATTCCTTCCATATCATTTCCACTATAACTCATCAAACTGGGGGGGTGGGGTAGGGAGGGGTAATACCCCAAACAAACTATCAAAATCACATCAAGAATAAAGGTAGAACTCTAAAGTAATTTCATATATTTACTAGAAAACCTAGTATTTTTGAAAGGCCCATAAAAATGTATCAGAGGACTGTGCTGCCTTTTCAGCACTCACAGAAAATAAAAAACAGTATACATGCATGCATCAGTGATTAGACAGACCCCTATGACAATTATTATTTTTTGACACAGCAATAAGTTGCTTTATAACTGCTGCCATCCTCTCTTGTCTATTTCTTCTCTATGACCTTTCCCCATGGTTAAATAAACACAATAGAATGCCAAAGAGTAAACTGTAAATTACAAACCCCAATTTTCTTCAATTGTTTTGGGATCCAAACTGTGTAAAGCAACATTACTACACATCTATGAAAATTTTATTTTAGCCTCAATTGAAAAATAAAATAAAAAGAGAAGTTTCTCAAACTAATAAAAAGGTAGCAGTGGTCTGATACAACACAGTACTACTACCAAGTAATTACAGCAAAAACACAACATGCTAAATCATCATCATTGTGCATATTAGCCCTAGTTATATCAGTCTGTCTGCTCACATTCATCCCTCACAGAAAATAGCCCAAATGCCACCTGCTTTATGAGGTGGAATATACACTACTGTGACAGAAGATTTCTTCAGCAATTTACAGAATGCTTCTCACTAATTATATTATGAAGAGCACCATCATCATATTTCTGTTCCATTGGCAAGAGGATGGGTTTCAGACAATCCTATCTGCCTGGCAGAATTATTTTGCTAGTTATACTGGACTTGCTGTTACCTGAAAAAAAAAAAAAAAAAAAAAAATTTGACCTTTTCTACAGTTCTGTGTTTGCATTAAAGCATTATTAATTTCATGGCCTTACACAGGCAAAATTTCCAATGATTCTGAGATTAATCTTCTGTGCTAATACAGCAGCAACTGATTTAATCCTCTGAAAACTGTTTTTAAAAATCAAACAATTTTTCAGACCTTACTATCCATATAACTCAAACTGCAAAACAGAAAACAAACCATAATATTACACAAGAGCTAGATCCTAGCTATCCAGCTACATTCAGTCAAGCCTTTCACCAATGATGCTGCAGGATTTGGCCTGACATTAATATCTGACTGGTTTATGTTTACTTGTTTCCAATGAATCCCTACTCCCCATCACTTATGTGTTTCTTTGTAATTCTAACCCTTAACTATTACAGACTTGGTATGTGCAGCAGCAGCCTGATGAATGGTATCTCTTCTATGTGTTGGCTTCTTATCATGTGCTTTGTTCTTTTAAGAAGAGCGACCAGACAAGATAGATGCGAAAAGAGGGCAGGGATATTCCTGGGGTTAATGAATATGCACCAGAGAAGTTTCCACATTGCCAATTACAGCAAGCAGTCATTTCACAGGCAGCCAGACTGCAGTTCATGCAAAGACATAGGCAGGCCGCTGTGGGGACAGGAGAAACAAATCAAGAGAGGATTTTGCAGAATTTGCAGTAACCCAGACACAAGCTGTACAGACTGAAATTAGGCCTAGAAGCATGGTGATCCCTGAATAGGCAGGGACTGTCTAGATAGATATTTTGTTCTAATATGTTATATAATCATCTGACTAGAAATTGCAAATATGGCAGATTATAAACTGGAAAATTCCAGGTTTTGGTCTCAAAATATTTTGGGGCTCCACTGAAGAACTCAGTACTACCTAAAGCTCTAGAATGATAGATTTGTAAGTTCTGGCTAACTCCTTATTCCTGTTAGCCTTATACTTTATGGTATGTAAAGCTACACTGAAATGAATAGGTATCATCATTCACCCACAGCTGTCTCATATTCTCCCCCACTCTCATTCCCTTTCCCAGGACAGAAGATAACATTCTATGCCATACCTGCAGAGGGATGGGCTGGTTCAGCCTCAAGAAGAGACAACTGAGTGGGGCTCTCATTCAAGTGTGTAAGTCTCTGAAGGGAGGCTGTCAAAAGCATGGAGTCAGGTTCTCCTCAGAGGCCCAAGCAATAGGAAAAGAGGCAATGGGCAGAAACAGATGTGCAGGAAGTTCTTCCTGAGCAAGAGGAAGAACTTCTTTCCAGTGCAGGTGACCAGCCACTGGATTGCTTGGAAGCACTCTGAGCAGATTGCCCGGAGAGGTTGTGGAGTCTCTGTTACTGGAGATATTGAAGAACCATCTGGACACAATCCTGTGCCATGTGCTCTAGGATGACCCTGCTTGAGCTGGGAGGTTGGACCAGATGGCCATTGTGGTCCCTTCCAACCTGACCCACTCTGTGATTCTGTGGTTCTGTGACTTAGTCTTAACTGCTCCCTTGTCCATACAACTTTTTTTTTTCCTTAAGTATTTCTGAACAAATTTCCTACTTTTTTTTTTCATTTGTTATGCATGCAAAATACACAGATTATATGACTCTTTCTGAATTTTATTATTAACTGTTCAAACCCAAAACTAATTCATGCCTCCAAAGAGAAACAACCTTTCAAATTCCCTAGTCTTCACAAAGAGCTCAAAACCAGCAGAAATTCATATTGAGTGCAGGAACAGGAAGGATTTGAGTTCTTATAAAACAGGAAACAGCTTTTAAGAAAGCCAAACACATCTGGTGTGATAGGAAGGAACAGAGCTAAGGGTAATGGGAGAGACAGAAAACACAGGGCTGGGCATTTATAATGCATGTCAGCATGTCCTTTCTACTAAGGACTGAAATTTTTCATGGCCACATGACCTGGAGTGACTTTATGATGCTTGTATCCCCAGTTACCTGTTCTGTTCATGTTGGGTATTAACTTTTGTACCTTTAAGACGGGTTCCAAGAAGGAAGGTGGGAAAAAAGAAGCACAGCTTGTTTTCAGAAACTGCACTTGCTCCCCTGCATCCTTCCCCTGGACTACGCGGTCTGCAGCACGGACAGACAGTGGGACAGAGCTCTCCTTTGCTTTTAAGCTAGTGGAGGCAGAGAAGTTCCCCAGACTGTGGCTTTTCTTTTTCTTGGAACTGGTCAGCCCTGAACTGGACTGAAAACCCAGACAAACACCAGGGGCTCACACCTGTAGCGCACCGGGGCCCAGGACAAGTCATTCCAGTGGAGGTGAGATTGATAAGAGAGTGAGCAAACCCCACAGCAAGGACTTTCTGAATTTGTCATCTCTTCAGAACAGCAAGAAGTTTTATTGTTTAAGATTTTTAAATTTTTATACTTGTGAATACTTTCCTTGTTAAGTAAACAGTTAAAAAAAAAAGTTTAAACAAAAATCTTTAAAAAGTTAAAGAAAGTTTTTCTACTTTCCTTCAAGGAAATCTTTCCCTGAACCAGTTGGGGGAGGGGCCACTTTAATTTGATTTTCTAGAGGGTCCCCAATCACAGGTTTCCTCTCAAAATTTGCCCTAAACCAGGACACCATATCTACTAACTATTCAATACATCAATACAGGCTGCTAGAAAATAGCTGCAAATATAACATGCTACCATCTAAAGCAACAAGTAGAGGATCTGGAAATTACTCATCACATTACTGGTCTTTATTGCACACTGAATTACTCATCTAAATAGTGAGTAGCAATGCACATTTCATCATTGGAGACTGAATATTTTTATTTGATTTTCACAGCTGAGTCCATCTGTACTTCAGAATTTGTGCTTTTATTTAGGTAAATCATGGGCAACTCCTCCTCAGAACAGAATACCAGCACAGCTCTCTAACCAGAGCAAGGCAAAATTCAAAGAACAATTCTGTTTAACCTATGCACTCTATCAAGTAAGGTTACTATTAATTCCCATCTGTCTACCAAATGTGCAATCAGAGTGCAAGTTGATGGTTTGGATGCACAAGAGGCAAGAACTCTCAAGGCTGAGAATGTTCCTGAGCTACTCTCGTGCACTAAAAAGCTTAGTGTCTCAGTATACACTGAAAACAGAATAAAGGCTGAAGTTTTGATTTGTGTGTTGATATTTATAGATGTATGAGCTTTAAAACTTTGTATTTTATCTATAAAACTTATAAAAGTATGTCATAGGGCGACTTTACCTTTAAGACAGCTTTGGGAGCTAAGGAAGTTGAAGCTGCTGGAGGCTGATGGGAGTCTTTTCTCCTGACCAATTATTGGTAATTTCTAAGAATTGACAGCAGTTTTGACCATTGAAAAGTGAGATCAACCTGTGAACACCACCTTAAGATGTAAAGGCAGAGTTCTCTTGCTTTTTTTGGCTTCCAGCTTCTGAAAAGGTAACAAGGCTCTGTCTCGGCCTCCTCCCCCCCTCCTCCAGGCCGGACAAGGCCGCAGGGAGGGGCGGGGAGAGAAACGGAGCCGGCCGGCCTGGCCTGGTTTGTAGTTTCTGCCGCTGAACTGAAACCTGACACCGTGAACATCTGCAGCTTGAGCAAGACTTTAATTCTGTTACTACCTGGATAAAACGTACAGATTACTCCTTTTTCCCAGAGAGACAGAGAGAGACAGAGAGAGAGAATCAACAGTAAAGTTTTAGATGGGGAAGAGAGAATAAGGAGATGCTTTATAAGCTGAAATATTTTTCTGTTAAAGCTATGGAGATTGACAATAGTGTTCTGAAAAAACTCCTTTAATTCATGACAGAGTATGTTGGGAGGAATGGAGTGTTCAAGGTGTGGATTTTGAGCAAAAGGTGGAGTAATTGTGATACAGTGAGGTGCTGGAACAGTGAAGAGAAGTAATAGTTGAAGATTTGTAGGTTTGTAGAGGCAAAGAGAAAACTTCTGTTTCCAGGAAAGCTTAGAGACAGATGAAGAGAACTTTTGCCTTTGAATAACTCATCCTTAAAATGACATCCCTAGACTCATGGCCCATACACACCTCAGAGTGATGTGAAATGGGAGGAGAAAATCTGATGACAGATTTCCGGGCAGCTGGCATCAGAAAAATAGAAAGTTATAACAGAAATAGTTTTCTTGTGAGAAACTCCATAGATTAGCAGAAGAAGACTTCTGTTTCTCTGCAAAGGCTGATGAAAAGACTCTAGCAGGAATTGGGACTGTTTTGAACACCAAAGTTTTTTGTCTCTATGTTGTCATGTGAACAAGGGAATGGTGGGTAGTGGGGGATAAAAGGGTTTTCTGGAGGTATATTCTGGTGTTCTTATTCTTGCAGTTTTGTTAATAAACTTTCTTTATTCCTTTTAAGTTTTAAGCCTGTTTTGCTCTTGTTCGAATCCATATCTCACGGCAAAAAATAAGTAAGTTTTCTAGTAATTCTTTAATTACTGCTTTAAAACCACTACAAAGTACTAATATGCAAAAAACTAAAGCCATGATTTATGTGACTTCTATACTAAAACAATAACCAAAAAATCTGAGAGCAATAATTTTTGGTATCTTGGAATTTTAGAAATAACCAGTCGTTATAACCAAATACTGATTTTTTTTTTATGCACTGATTACAGAATGATTTCTATACATGTTTTAAATATATTTTGCAGTAGTTTGTAATTTGATCTTAAATATGAAGAGATCTGTATTTAAAAGGCAACAGTAGCTGGGTTTTTTTCCCCCCTAATACTTGCATTTTGATAGTTCTCCATTAATTGTAAGAGCTTTCTTCTTATCATAAAATCTACATTGCTCTGTTTCTACAACTGCTCGTAGAATCTATCCTATTTTGGATATTTTCCTTTTCAATGTCACCTAAACCCAAATAATATTATTACCTTGGCTGAAGACAGAGAAGAAATTGCTATTACAACAGAAACTCCTTTATCTTAGAATTGTTTTTTCTCTAAGGATTCCAAGTGTTACAAATAGTGTTTGGTGTTTGTGGATTAGAGGATTTTTTGTTGTTTTTTGTTTTGTGGTTTTTTTTTTTTTTTGGTTGGTTGTTTTTTTTTGTGTAGCCAATTATAAGGTCATAAGGTAGAGGACTATAATTTATTTTTTCTTATTTCTGGTTGCTCACCTGAGCCAAACATACAGTTTTCTTTTATAGTTAGTATATTAAAACCACTTCTCTAGGACGTGTTTCATCATATTTCATTTGCTTTACTCCATGATGTAATCGATCACACTGAGGAAGTACCTTACTCTTCCATGATTGTAGGACAAATACATGTGATAAATTCATGTATGTGTATTTTTTCCTCTGAGAATTTGATTCCTTGCTTAAAATACTTTAAGGTGCTCACCAAGAAGAACAGCTAAGCTTGTGTTGCTTCATAACCTATATGCTGAAATATAAAATTTGTAGGCCTGAAAGAATGCAGTGTTTAACTGTTTCTTTGGTAAGTGCCTGAAGGGCAGTCAGAACATTTTGCCTAACTTGCCTTTCTCGAAATCTATGGCTTTATTTCTGTCATAACTTCAAATATGAAGCTCGTGGTAAAAAACCACTGGTGTAAAATTATTTTTTTTTTAAAAAAAAAACCTAAAAATTCTTTGCAGGCATAGTGATAAATTTGCTGCTAACAAGCAAATGAGCATTGAAGGAAGAAACAAAGGTAGTGTAGTATCCTGCACGTTTTTCTCCTGCTTCCCCACTCCCTGTGCAGTACATAAATCTACATTACTATTTAGTGCCCTATGTTGCAGAATACTGTAGGTTGATGGAACATAATGTTGAAAAATTGTCAGAGAAAGTAGAACTAAATGATTCCATGACCTTTCACGGATATGACACCACAAGATGGTGAGAAATTTGCATGCAAGCTGAAGGGCTTTGTAAAAGTTACTCAAAGGTATTCATGTGACATAGTTTTATATTAAAATCTACCATTTCCTTTAAAGAATTCTTCATTATCTTTCATGTTAAAAAAACCCCAAAACACAGAAGCATATAACAACAAAACCCCTAACCAATATTTGTTAGGAGGCCTGAATAACAAATAAAACAATCCATTTGAAAACTATTTCCAGACTCAAAATTCTAATTCTTTTTTATCCTTGTTAATTATAGATTGCATTATAGAATTTATTTTCATATCTTAAAAGACAGAGGACTTTCGTTTTTTATTAAAAAAAAAACTAGTATAGCACTTGTCATTTAAATGAACAAAATAATGAACTGCAAATGGAGAGAACTTAGTGAAGCATGAGACCATTTAGCAAAATATTTATACATGCCACATATTCTTCCTAGAAAGATTATTTTACTGTAAATGTGACATTTTGAAATGTGTGAGTAGTGAAAACTAAATCAATCATAAGTCGTTTATCATTTAGTAATGAAATTTCATGTTTGTCTTCATTCTCATTCTTATTTAAAAAGGTCTCGTCCCTTTAATGAAATGCTTTGAGTCAGACCATCCTACTTTTTCCAGAAAATTATCATTTTTCTTGATTACATCTGACCTGGATAGGGATCTGTTCTTCTATAATAAAAATATGTTTTAATAAAATTAATAACCCAGCTCTGGTAATTGATACATCACAGTATTTTTATTTAATTCTGCAGGACTTGGCCCATTTAAAAATCTTTTGCACTAGGTTTAAACTTTGCAGCTATTTTAGGTCATCAGACAAAAAAGCTGTGGTCTCCAGCTTCACAGTCCCAATCCAATCTAAACTTTTCTCCTGTTTGGGCTTTTGATTTGGAGCATTGGTTAAACCAGAATAAAGGTGGATACATTCTGTGTACTAGTAGAATAGACTATATGTTCACTAATGCATTTTTCTGTTTCTATGTTGTTTGAAGTTTCCCAACTTGTATTAATTTCACTTATGCATCCATATTACCTGCACAAATGTCTTACAGTTATACTTCAATAATATTTAAGGCATCTTGTACTGTTTTTGTACAGAAATCAATTTACAATTTTTTACAGAAATACTTTTCCTATCTCCATTTTCCCCCACAAAAAAGAAAAAAAAAAAAAAAAAAAATCAAATACGTACCACCACACATGATCTGGAATTTAAAGGTTGTGTGCACATACTGGATCAGTAAGACAAATTACAGCTGTATAAACAAAATTAACTGCATTTTTGTTAATCATAATCTATTCTCTGCTAACTCAGGAAATCTGCATGCATTTATGCATGTATACATGTTTTTGATTAAACATATTAAATATGATATCTTCTTCAGGGCATGCATTTTGCAGAGGTTTGTCTCACAGATTCTTATGAAGGGAACAATTTTAATGTTTCTGCATCCTTCCACACCACCAATACCTTTTCATCAAAGGTATTGGTGGTGTGGAAAAAACCCAGAATACAACTTGGATGAGGTGAGAACAGTGGCAGTGTGTTTGTTACTGCAGCTATAGGAGAGAATACAGAGCAGCATCAATGTGTCACACTGCTGATACGAATTCTCCGCATATGGTTCAGAGTTTATACAACCTTTAGGTTGTACAAGTCATTCTGCACCAATACTGTGTCAGACAAACAGGACATGGCAAATAACAACAGGATTGAAATCCTTCTGATAAGGAGTACAGAGGCTGACAGGAATAATCAACTTCTTTCTTAAGAAAGTTGTGCTGGTCTTGTTGGCATGATCATTAGCTGAAAATGCTTCTTAAGTAGTGAGATCTGCAAAGGCCCATGAGACCTTCACTCTCTTGTTTCCACAAAGGAAATGTGTATCAGAGAATGGTTTGAGCTGGAAGGGGCCTTAGACACAGAAGCCCTGTGTTGGAAGTTAATTTTTCACAAATGGAATGGGACTGCCAGGTGACGAATCATGAGCTTTTATTTTGGGCACCAGTCTCAGCTACACATACAGGAGATGGCTTATGTCTGCCAAGAGCAGCTTAAGATCTCTTTGCTACAGAATATTTTGTAAATTTTTCAGCCAATAGAATATTGCTAAAGCTTACAGACAGTTGTTCTATCCAATCACTAGAAACGCACATAAACCTTCAAACAATGCTTGCATGTTTGCTTTCTATTAACAATACACCGTAGTCTGTTATTAAGCTTAAAACTTTCTACTATCTTGGTAAGCATATTTTTCTGCAGTCTTAAGGTCTATCTTGGCCAAGCCTAAAAAGTCAACTATTCTTTCATGTCCTTTCATATTGCATTATTGTATCTTCTTTACTTTCAGACCTTGCAGCTGCAGCTAGGTCTAAGTTCTCTGCTTTTTCTTTCCTGGGGCATATTTTGATGGTTACTGAAAGTCTTCTTACCTTTACCGTTTCCCACAGCACTGAATTACTAATCTTTCCACCAGTAAGCAAGATTATCACTGCATAGTTTTGGCTGGTGCCAGGCATTTAAAGTACTGTGATCAAGATTATTTTCCTAAGGCAAGAATGTGACTTCGATGAAGGTATTCTTCATCAACAAAGAGAAATGCATTTCTATTTGGCCAAGTGGAAGTCATACAAAACAATAAGAGAGGTTTTAGAAAAGTAAAACGCAAAAGTATAGGAAAATCCTATTCATTTCCCTCAGACAGTATACCAGATTTCACATTAATATTTGAGTGTTTGAATAACCAGAATTTCTGCTCAGAATGGAAATAATTTATTGACTGTTAGGTTATTCTGTGATGGATAAATTCTTATTATTAATGGAAATTCTCTTACTGGGAAGAAAGTTTAGTTCTTTAAAGTTTTTATGGGACAGTAAACCCAGTTTCCTTTAATTTCAGTTAGTGTAACAGTCTGGAACTATTTGATGATTCTAAGAATCGTTAATAGCAGGCTGAGGTTCCCTCTGCTACAATTGCACGGCGTACTTCTTGAACTTCGTGTTGCCTTTTGCAACACGAGAACATCCCTCACCTCCACTGCACATGCATTTTCCTTCTGATTTGTGAACTACAAATAGCATTATAGGAAGGTGGTTAGGTGCTCCAAAATCTGTATGTAGATTGATTTGGTACAGTGGTCAATTACCCCTCAGTTAGCCTTGGGTTCCTTACCCAGCTTTACACATGACATTTCCAGTATCTTTGTCCTTTTCAGAATCTCCTCAATACTATGTTGTGTTATACCATGCCCACGTGGCAATTCTCTCTTGGTATTTTTGCAGAATTTACTTTGGCATCATTAATATTAAAATCCGAAGGAATGGTTAAAAGGTGTACAAATTTTACAATTATAGTTCAAGCAGTAAAGTTCAGAAAATCAACCACTACAAATAAGCTTTCAGATATTAAAGCTTATTCCAAACTAATAATGCTCAGAAAAGTTTAATTTTGTGTACAGACTATCAGAGCTCATGTGGGTGAGGGAGAGGCTGTTGCAGCACACTGGAGCACACACAGACTGCTATGACACCCTAACAATAGGTGTCCTACTGTCCTTCTGTTCTTTTGAGCATATATGTACCTACATTTACAAGACATGAACTACCTTTGTAATTTGGTACATAGTACTCCCAAAGAAGCCAGGTCTGCAAATAAGACAATGGCATCAGCATAAAAGCACAAGACCCTTTCACCTCTACATGGAAGGATTTCCATGTAATTTTCAATGTAATCATTGCTGGGGTTCTTTATATTCTTTAATATATTTTTTATTGTTTTTAAATCTTATTAAGGCATTTACTGAATATAAAAGGCAAGGGAAATTCCTACATGAAAAGAACATGCAAAAGGGGCAAAATGAAAAGAGACCATCAAGCAATGGTGCTAAGGGACATAGCAAAACACAAGGAAGAGATAAAAATATACATTTGCCACAAAACACTGGGAAGTAACAAGTTGTTGTTATTGAGCTACTGAGTAGTTTGAGAATACCCAAACTTGGAAGCAAAGTGATTGCATAGTCTTTAATCCTCTTTAGAAATCAGCTTTATTTACAAAACTAACTAGTTTATCTGCTTCTATTTGTCTCTCTCAGACAGGCATTCTGTACTATTATATATTTATATTAGAGATTATGGCAACATTTCCTAATCTAAACCAACAAATAGATATAAATAATAATAATTTTAAAACTTCTGGATTTGTTTAAGAGCTATTCATGTTTAAGTGGGCTTTTTGTTTGTTTTGTTTTTAAATACAGCTTTGTGCTGATTATTTAAAGAATATATAGACATAAGAAATCCCCTGTAACAATTTATCTGTCATTTTATACTTCCATAAAACACTCCAGGGTGCCCATTACTGTATGATATCAGCATGCATGCTAAACTCTGTATAAGTGAGCTGTGTTAATATTATTCTTCAACATCACACCCTGGAGTATCTTGTTGCTTAAATGATAGAAAGGTCAAACATTTACAGCACACCATCAGGTTTCATAGAACAGTTTTACACTGCCATTCTGTTACCTCATCCTTTCAGGAAAAGTGTTTGCAAGATAAAATAGCAAACATCATTCAATTAAAAAAGCTTTCTCAAAGTGCTAACCTGCAGCATAACCTTGCAGTTTTCCTTGGGTAAGGTCACATCCTTCACATACAGTGATAACACATACACATTTATTATATACACATATACACATTTATAACATTTATACACATATAACATTTATATACACATTATACACATTTATTATATACACATTATATACACATTCTATTCATACATAAATTATGTATCAGTAGAAAATCCAGAAAAAATTTAAATCAACAATTAACTAGATATTATTTTTTTTAATAAAATGGAAGGATGGAATATGGCAGACGCTGACATGTCTACAGCAAATACATTAACCTTAAGAAAAAACAGAGCTGCATTGGATGGGAAACAGTGTTTTAGGTTAGCATCAGTGTCTCATTACGCATTTCAGCTGTTTTAGTATAGAGACTATGATCCTGAGAACCTTTCTGGGTAATAGCACAGTACAGAGGAGCAGAGTATAAGAATCTTCAGTCATACATGCGTCATGATTATTCCATCAGTAAGTATATGTTTGTGGTATCCAGACCTGTTAATCTAGTAACATCATAGAAGCATTTAAGTTGGAAAAGACCCTTAAGATCATCAAAGTCCAACATTTGACTCAACATTGCCAAGTCCACTGCTAAACCATGTGTCACTGAGTACCACATCTACATATCCTTTAAACAGTTTGACATGGTGACTCAATCACTTCCCTGGGCAGTCTATCCCAATGCTTGGAAACCTTTTTGGTGAAGAATTTTTTTCCTGCTATCCAGTCTAAATCTCCCCAGTGCAACTTGAGGCCATTTCCTTGCTTGTTACTTGGGAGAAGAGACCAACCCCCACCTTGCTACAACCTTGTTTCAGGTAGAGAGTGATAAACATACTTTGTTGAAAAATGACCTCGATGATCCAGTCTGTCTGCATCCCTCTGCAGAACCTTCCTACCCTCCAGCAGGTGGAAACTTCTGGCCAGCTTGGTGTCATCTGCAAACTTATCTAGGATGCACTCAATTCCTTCATTCAGATCATTAGTAAAGCTATTGAACAGGATTAGCCCAAATACTGAGACCTGGGGAGCACCACTTGTGACCATACAGCAGCTGATCCATTCACCATTATTCTTTGGAATCAATCACTCTGCCATTTTTTTTTCCCAGTGAACAATGTATCTGTTTGAGCCATAACCAGCCAATTTCTCCAGAAAAATGCTGTGAGAAACAGTGGCAAAGACTTTACTAAAATCCAGGTAGACAACATCCAAAGCCTTTCCCTCATTCACTAAGATGGCCAGTTTTCATGGAAGGAGGACAGGTTGGTCAAGTAGGACCTGCCTTTCCTAAATTCATGCTGGTTGTGCCTGTGCCCTAGCTGTACTGTGGGTGTCATGTAGTGGCACCCATGATGACATGCTCTAGGACCTTCTCTGACATTCTGACTGAGGTCAGACTGACAGGCTTGTAGTTTCTTCATGTAAGTTGAAGGCTCTTGGGGAGATCTATTTCAGGTTTCCCAGGTTCATGAAACTCCCTTGCACACCACGCTAGAACACTCTTCTGCAGATTGTGCCAGCACTAGATCCAGTATCCAAAAGGAGGATTTTTGGTATTGCTTGCTCTACTTAACCTGCTCTTGATTAATTCACCTTGTGTGTCACAGCAGTTTTATATACCATGAAGACTGAGATTGCTCAAAACATCATACCTCCTGAATACAGCTTCATCGTTTATGTGGACTCAACAACCTTTAACTGGTCTTATAAGAACCTACCATGAAAAACTAAATGTAAATTTAAAAAGTAGCAACCTAAATGCTCTGATTCTCTCAGCACCTCTGCTCTCATCCCAGAACAAAAAAATTTCTTCACTTATGGAGAAGGGACACTGTTTCTGCAGGCATCTGGCATTATTCATTTTGTGGTATTGAAGCTTTTTTAGAAACAATTGGATCCTTTTCATCAGCCTACTTTTCCTGAAGTTACAAGATTAATCATGTCAAGATGTCCTTCATCTCTGTAGGATTCCTGGAAGGCTGCTAAAGAAGGCAGTTTGTAGATGCAAACTGCTTCCTAGATGTTCCTGAAACTGACTTTTCTTCTGCAAGTAACAGCTTTTCAGATTTAGATCTTCAGCTTGGCCTATAAGATACTTATGAATTTTGAATACCATTAACAGAAAGCAATCCTACATAAACCAAAAAAGCCCTCAAAAATTCAAAACCTCAAAAGCATAAAAAACAAAAGCACAAACACACTTCCTCTATCAGCATGGATTTAAAAATTTAAAAATTGTATATATTTTTACAACCCTATGTTTAATCATTTAAGTGCTGCCATTAATAATTATCTTTGGGGTTTATGTCTTTTATTTGGTATTTCAGTGAAAAGAAATTGCACTATGAGTACATATATAAGTAAGAAAAAAAAAGACAAAAATATTTTTTATTTGACATACCTTTCTGATTCTTCTTTTGACTCCAAACTGGAGTGTTCAAGGATGCTTGGAATGAACAGACCACAAATGCTGCTGCAGGTTTTCTAAGAAAATAAGTTATCACTACCATTTTGAAACTAATTCATCAGTAAAATATGATTTCTTTTTCACATCTGAAGGGAAATACTTCTTTTGCCTGGTACACAGAGATAAAAAGACATTTTACTATTTATCCTAGTTTTCATGCCTCTCTGAAGGTTAGGCAAGCTACTACTACCCTGAGCTTCTCTTCTTTTGGCTAGTGTGTTCACTTCTCAATGCAAAGTTCCAAACAGAAACAAACTGGAATGAAGGTGCTTCAAGCCTTGCTCACAAAATAAAGTAGATAATGAATCTTATAAAAAAATTCAATAAAGTAAATATATATATATATATATGTAGACAGTCATATACCACTATAGTGTTGGGATTTTTTAAATTTTATTATAGACAACATAAGAAAAATGAATTGCAGAAGTGAATCCAGATTACTCACCTTCTTCCAACACCACACAGAAATTTCTTTCCCTCCACAGTTAAAGCTGAGGGCTTTATGCCTTGAACATCTAGCTCTCACTTTGATTTACCCTATTAAAAAAAAAAAAAAAAAGATAATTGCAAATATGAATTTAATCTTTCAAATACTATTTGAAAACTCCCCTTACTTTATCCATTACTAAGTCCTTCTTTTGCAAATATGCCTTGTGCAGTGATATCAATGATCCATAACTACACTGCAAAATAGACTTCCAATGAAGAAAAAAATTCTTCAGATGCTGGAATTTATACACTTCTAATTAAACTTCTTAAAATTTTTATAACATTCAAGAATGAGGCTGCATTTTAATCAAACAAGTGCATGCTGAAATTTGTACCAGCTAGAAGCATTCTTAAGTACATCAATCACACTGCCTTTGATGCTGTCTTCAAATATATTGCTGTCTTCAATAAAGCCAAGACAAATCCTTAATTGCATAAAGCCATGGAAGATACAGATTTGAGACTTACATGGAAATCATCTATACTTTCTTTGATGGGTTGACCTTAGCTGGAAACCAGGTGTGCCCCAAGCTGCTCTATTACATCCCCTTCTAAGCTGGACACAGGACAGAAATTAAGATGGAAAAAAAACAAACTTTGGTTTAGGATAAGGAAATTTACTAAAACAAAAGTGAAAGCTAGTACAAAGAAAAAAGAGGTGAAAGGTTTTACTCTCCACCTCCCATCAGCACAGCAAGCTATGTTTGGCCATCCCCTGGGAAGCAGGACTCCTGCTCACGTAGCAATATCTCTGGAAGGCAAGATATATGTTATAAATAGTGAATGCCCTCACTTCCTTCTCCTTTCCTTAGCTTTTATAACTGAGCTGATACTGTCATACAATATGGAATACCCCTCCAGTTAATTTAGGTCAGCTAGTCTGGCTGTGTCCCTTCCCAGGATCTTGCCCACCCCCAGCCCCTTGATGTGGGGAATGCTGAGAGACAGAGCTGTTGCTG
This sequence comes from Cyanistes caeruleus, assembly GCF_971803275.1. NCBI lineage: Eukaryota > Metazoa > Chordata > Aves > Passeriformes > Paridae > Cyanistes > Cyanistes caeruleus. The sequence continues at coordinate 79,345,793 of NC_141701.1, read as the reverse complement.
TGCCATCGCTGCTCAGCTCTACCCAAAACTCTGGTGTGTTATCAACACCTTTCCAGCCACCAAGGCAGCACCATAAGGGCTGCTGTGGGGAAAGGAATTCCAGCTCAGCCAGACCCAGTGCGCTTCCTTAATTCAACAGGCAAATAACAGACCAGGTAATTTTTGAAGTATTAGCTTTGTCAACTAGTATTTTGCAGTCCAAATTCCATATACTTTTAAAGTGGTTAAATTCCAATAATCTCAACAATTATGTTTCCAAATTATCATTTATATCCTCTTCTTCTGTGTATAAGTATCTAATGTATTTTTGAAAGTCTCACTCTTTGGTATCAACATCATTGCTTTTGAAATAAGAGAATTAGTTGATACTTTGGGTCCATTTCCCACCACAGGAGAAATTTTCAAGCCTTTCACAGAAGATGAAATTCAAGTTGTGGAGGATATGCATGAACAAGTTTTGTCTCAAGCATTCTGACTGTTGTGACAGGAAAGTTGTGACTGGAAGGGAGGATCCCACATACACGCTCTTCTGAGCCAACTTCCTTTTCTGCCTTGGGGCTTCTACTCATGTGTGTTCCCCCCTCACCCTGACTGACTTCCTGAAAGGCACAAAAGGGCTGTCTGCACATGCATGAATGAATGTCATGAAAACTCTAATTTACATAAGAGGCATGTGCCAGGGTAACTTACTCTCTTTTCCCTCTCTTTCCTTGTCTTGATGCCACAGCTCCAGACCATTCATGCAGTAGGACCTTTGGGGGGGTCTAAGGATTGATGATCTTCTTTGTCCTCTTTCTTTCTTTTCCACCATTATTTCTCTCCTCTCTTCCTTCCTCTGGGTGCGAGTATGATAGTCCCAGTTTGGGAAGTTTGTTGTGGGAGTCAGGAATTTTGGAAGTGTGTTGTGGCTCATTAGCCAGCAGGTTTGAGAAAAGGTGTATTGTGGATTGTGATTCACCACCTTTGAGAAGTTTACTGTGGGAGTTGAGAGCTTACTGAATTGTAGTGTAAAAACTAAGGGCTTGTTAGCATCACTTTTGAGAACTGTGTTGTAAAATTCAAGGGCTAGTTAGCAAGCACATTTGAGTCTAAAACAGTGGACTGGTTGCTGGAGTTAAGGTGACTGTGCAATAAAAGCATAAGAGTTTCCTGACACATGGACTGGTGTCTTTGTCCAGCCTGATGAGAATTGATAACAAATGTCACACCCAGTACCAAGCAGGCTGTCACACAAGTAGTGTCCACCACAAGAGTGTTGATGTAAAAGAGCTGAAGTCACAGCAATCATTATAAAGGTAACAACTATAAAAGAAGATGCAATGGTCATCTTTTGGGTGCTTTTGGTTGTACAATATGTGTTGGAATGCATGAAGCAGAAGCTTCTTTGAGTCCCTCAGGGAGAAAATCCAGAGATTGAATAAAAACCTTTAGAGTTGAAATCTTTAGAGAAACTTAAATCTATTAAGCCACAAATATAAAGTAAAAGTTTTAGTTTTAAGTAAGTTTAAATATAGCTTTTAATTTTAAGTAAGTTTTAATATAGCTTAAATGCCTTAAGAGTCTGTGTTAGCTAGTGAAAAGCCTTATTACCCAGCTTAAATTTGAGTGATAATACCCTTCACAGATTCAACTTAGCTCTAGACATAATGAAAACATAGCTTGCATTCTTAGAACAGATAGGATTATTCACATAAAGAGATAATACCCTATATATAAGATTTAGGTAAAAGCAACATTGCTTTCGCATATTAGAATTAAGCTTAGATTGGTGTAGAAAGTTTTTTTCTAGAATCGTGTTTTTAGCTGATTGGATGATTTACGAATTTGATCCCCTGTATTGGGGATCTCTCACACACACACACCCACACCCACACCCACACACCCACCCACACACACACACACACACACACCTGAAGAAGAAGAACAGCAGCACCATCATCATCACCAAGAAGAACAACTACTGCAACTGCTTCTGCAGCCCAGGACAACAGAACTCCATGCCAAGAAACTGCTGCCCAGAACATTGGGACTTTATACCAGAGAGCTGCTGCTCAAAATTTGGGACTTTATACCAAAAGCTTTTAGCAAGGATTCTAACTCTCTGAGCTCTTTGCCTTTGAGACTGATGCTTTTATACAATAAACATCTTTCTAGCAACCAATAACTGCTCATGTCTCCTTGAGACCTGGTAATCCTCACTGGATCATTGACAAATATACTAACTAAAGAGAAGAAATGCAAGGAAAATATCTCTTTTTTTTTTTTTTTTCCTATAATCTGAAGGGATGCATTACTAAAGACAAGTCAGCAAATCCAAAGATGAGCAATGAAAATGAAAGGAGAAAAAGCCCATGCTTTTAAGTATATGAGGGATAATCAGTAATCAGGAGGTTGCACAATCTTTCTGATATCTGTAATCATTACTTCACAAAGAAAAGCTAGAAGTAAAATATGTAAAATGAACATATCACCTTGGCACTCATTATTATATAACAAAAAAATAATAATCCTTGGTAAAAGGTAGTCAAGTAAAGGTGCTGCATCTGGGGAAAGAATGAAGAATATGGGTAGAAGTAAGTTGTAACAGTGATAGAGTTTTGCTAATTGCAATCAAGTTGTAAGTGACAACTTAAAAGTATAAATAATTAAGCACAGAATTTCAAGGCAAATTAGCAAAGCATATGAGACATCCTTCTACAGATAAATAACAATAACTTTGTTCCTGTCAAGAATTTTAACTCCACATTTCTACAAACAAACAGATATTGGAATACTAGCAACAGAAATTGTTTACCTTTTTACAATCTAAGAACCTATTTAAAATTATTAACACTTTCCCAGCCTTTATAAGGTATTAAAATAATATTTGCATTTCAACTGCATTTAAACTGGTCACTGATTTTACAGTGGAAATAGAGTCTGGGTTCAGAAACTATTTGAAAATGCAAAGAGAAATTAGATGGCATCAGTAAAGTGCGAGGACAAGAGAGAGCACCACATCTAATCTTTCGGAAGAGTGACTTGTCAGAGATGTCGAAAAATCTCAAGTTGTATTTTCTTTCATATTCAAAGTACTACATGGGTTCATGTTTAAATGAACATGCTTAAGGTGTTTAAGTAAATAAAGAACACATTTCTTGGACTTGAGAAGTTCTTCTGTCATATGCCTACTATTATTAGACATAACACAGAAAAGGGTAGTCATAACTGGGTCCCATTTCAAAATTTTCTTGACTAAAAGAATGTTTTTTGTCATAGTCATCCTGAAAGTGTAAAATTCTAAGTATTATTACTAGAAGTAACCATAAAATATAGCTGAGGTGTGCATGAGAAAATATATACGCAGACTTCAAACCAGTGAGGGCTGCCAAGATGGCCAGTAGCACTCTGGAAAACATCCATCAGTGCACAGCTAGGACATCAAGAAAAAGGATAACCACCCTCACTTCAGCACTTTTGAGAGCACATCTGGATTCTATGCCTAGCTGGCAAGGATTGACAAACTGTATTGGGTTTAGCAGTGGGGCTTCCAAGCAACTTATAGCTGAAGCACCTACCATGTGAGGAGTGGCTGAGGCTCTAGGACGTGATCAGCTTGGTTTACCAGAACCTGTGAGCAACTTTTAGTATCTAGGAGGACTTACTGAGAAGATGCAGCATTTTATGAAGGGGGATAAGTTGCAGGGTCATATAAAGAGTAAGGATATATGCAAAAATGAATAATAAATTTTCTTACAGGCTTCACATAGCTTTAAGACAGAAAAACTTTAAAAAAAATTATTCTGAAAGATTACCTTGTATTTTTGCATGCGCACATATTTTTTCCTTAAGAAAGTTGTTATTCTCTCCAAATTATTAAAAAATTTTCACAGAAAAAAGTAGTACTAGAAATCAGAAGGAAGCCACAATGCCTAGAAACATTCTTCAATGATTCAAGAAGCAGAAGTAGGCAGTTATGCTCTTCACTTTTCATCGTGCAATCAGTAGTACTCTTCAGTTTTTCTTGCTTCCAAATTTTGTTGTTAACTTTATGCTTGCTCTTCTAGATGCTGCTATTGCTTTCCTCCTCAATTTATCTGTCTCATCCTTTACTCTCAGAAAGTCTTTTATTCCGCCGTATCAAATCAACTGATGGTTACTGATGCGGCAACCAGTTTTCTCCCTCTATTTCACAGATAAAATCAAGACAGCCAGAAAGGAATTACTGTGATGCAAGGACAGAAAAGACATTTTGCTGTCTTGATTTGATACCAAAGCCCTCTGCACATTTTTTCTGAAGATCAAATACTTCATTTTGGAAACAGATTTTTTTATTTCATAAGTATATTTTTCAAAGGCAGTCAGTTGGCACTGCATTGTTTCATGAAGGTTAGAATTTCAAAGCACTTTTATTAGTGTTATTTTCTCATGTAGCTCTTTAAAAATATTAATTTAAATTATGTGTTAGTATTTTAATATAAAAGGTGTTTTTAAAGTAGTTCAGAAGTTTTCATATTTCCTAGCAGGAATATGGTCCTGCTTTATAGCCATATAGCCTGTGGCTACAGTATGAACAGAAGAGTACAGGAAGGTAAACTGATTATAACAAAATACTTGGGGAAAGTAGATTCCATCATTTTGGTTATAAACTTGACAAGAACACTGAGTATTCAACCCACTTTTTAAAGCACGAAGAGTAGTCAACAGAAACTATTTTAGCAGGACAGGCTTCAGAATTGACAATGAGACATTAACATATAGTTATATAGTACAGTATAGTGTAGTTTCAATTTCTCAGCCCAAAATAATTAGGCACCTTAATTTTTTTATTAGTTAAAGTCTACTTTTGATTTAAATACATTTACTCTGAAATGATGCCATTTTTAACTAAAAGAAAAATACAATAAATTTATAGGCTGCTTAAAAGCTCCCTGCAGAATTCAGGTTTCTGAACATCCTTTGTGAATACACCAAAATTTAGTTTACAGCAATTATAAGAAATGTTGAGAAGCACTATATGTTCGCTACTAGCATGTCAAGAAAATGTTTTGTCACAGTCACTGCCATCATTCAACATGAAGCATTAATGCTTACTTAAAATAACAATGCTCAGGAATTTGTATGAGTTCTCAGCATTGCTAATGACAGATACAATCCAGAAGTATTTCATGCACACACTGAATAATGTGCCAAAGACATACTAATGAAGTGGCAGATGAATATAAAAGGATCCTTCTTAATCCTGTTGAATTTGATGCAGAACTAATGGACAAAACAGACCTGATAATTATTATTTTTTTTTCTGTTCATTCATTAAGCTGTGACACTGAACAATAAAGTATTTGACTAAGAAAGGCCTAAGTACAGGTTTCATTTGAGCATAAATAGCATGCAAAAAATAGCAGTGCTAGAAAAGATTTGTTCCCGGTGTTCTCACACATTCCCGTTCTTGTCATTTCCCCATGTCTTCTGATGAATGGTTCAGTACATTTATCATTCTACACCACACATCACCTTGAGAAGCACTGAAACTCTCTTGTGAGTGACATGGGCTAAGTATCAGCCCTGGTGAGCAGTATTCCACTTGAATGAGGGACAGCACAACAGGACTGGTCTGGCCTGGAGTAGCCACAACACAGGGAGAAGCATTTTCACCAGACTACAAAGTCTGAATCTACAAAGGCTAACATAAACTGTAACAATCTATTATACTTGGCAAAAACATCCAAAATTATCTCCGGAAAGTTCTGAAATAGACCTTGAAAGTGCAAGCATGTGTGTAAAAACAGGGAAAATAGGGAAAAAGAAATGACAAGATGTCCAACCTTTTCTAAAAATGTATTAAAAACACAGTTTGCAATTTCAGAAGGCTTTTAAAGGTTTCTATATTAAAAAAGTTTTTGTGTCATGTGCTAGTGCCCACGTGCCAGTGGCAGCACTGAGGGGTCTGCCAAGGCAGGCCCTCTGTGGAACAGCTGGAGCTAAATCCCCAGCAGGGAAGTCCCTGTGGCCCCTGGTGGGGCAGGTATCTGTGCTGCAGCCTGTGGAGGACCCCTGGCTAGAGCAGATAACTGTTCCCTGAAAGATGCATCCTGGGGAAAAACCCAAGCAGTTGTTCTGTTTGTAGCTTAATAACATGCTTCTACATCATTATTTCTCTTGATGAGCCAAGCAGCATGTTCTTGCATATTTTTTATAAAGCTTTCTGGGGGAGTTTATATATTATTTTCCATTATACTGCAATAAAGTTATATTAAGACATTTTACTCAGGCTCTCATGTGAAAAGATAAAAACTTGAACCTCTAAGGATTACCCTGTTCTATCCCCCAAAGGCTTAACTATCCACCTGAGTACATTCAGTACTCAGAAAACCATGACAGACAGTTATCTTTTATCCCAGTAACTAAAGACAATCCCCCTCTCTCCAGAGATGGAAGGAATTTTAAACATTTCTCTTCAACCTTTCATTTTGAAGCACTACCTTTAATTATTCTGTTCCAGAACAGCTTTGGCTACTTTACTGTTTTCCACAGTCACGGCATTTTGATTCAAGTTTATCACACCTCCTGGATTCCAATAGCAACATCAAAGGAAAGCAAGAAAATTTTACATTTGCATATGGGACAGTGAGATTTCAGAGAACATCTGGCTATACTCTCTAGTAAATGGATTATACCTATTTGCAGATGCAAATGTTTCTATTTGAATACGAACCTCAAACTTACAATTTATTCAGGAAAAGTAGGTTAGCTACAGCAACTCTTACTAAACTCTAAATTTTAAGTGAAGGCCTTGCAAAATGTGACTTATGCAGTGATTTTTTTTTTCCTTGGGTATGTATGTTTGTTTTACTACAGTGTACATAGAAATAAGAAAATTTAAGAACATGTCATAAAAAGCATACATCATTTACATTCTAATTTAATTATAAAAGCATCTGAGATCCTTACTTGTTTTCCTTCAAAGGAAAGAAATAGAGAAGGTTTTCTTCTCTACAAATTCCATTAAGGTGTTAAAAAATGTAAACAAGAATCAGAAGATACTACTGAATTATCAACTACAATGTAATCAAATAGTTCCTAAGTCTGAAAATATCTGAAGGTAAAAGAGTTGAAATACTGGTGTATAAAAGAGCAAAAGTTTAGAGGGGTTTGTTTCTATCTGTGGCATAAAAATAAAGCTCCTGGATGCATATCTGTTGCAAATTCAAGGCTGAATAAACAGCTGCATCAAAAAGAACAAGTCCCCAAAGGAATAGATTTTTCTCAATCTGTAAAGGCACACAGCCACCAAAGAGGAAAGAGTGCTGTATGACACTTGATTATGCAAACTCTTGTTTTCCCAAGTTCTAGAAAAGAAATGCAATTATTTCAGTTCAGTACAAGTGAAATCAGGAACACCACATGAAGACTAGTGAATAAATAGGATAACATACCTAATTACAATAGAGATGAAATGACTTTAAGATGGCATTGAAGAGATAAAGTAGACATGTGGTGACATCTGACTGGTGTATATTCATACCACTTAAAGGCTGGACAGCCAATGATAAATATAAGCACAGACTTTGCATCATACAGCCCAATTCTTCATTTAGTGTGATTTTCTGTTCTTAAATGACTGATTCCCAATGCAACTTATTTTAAAATAATTTGAAAACTTCAAGCAATGTTAGTCAGAAATACCCAATAGAATGAAAGTGAATAGCCAGAAAAATAGTAGCCAGAAAAAGCTACTACAGTTTACACTAATTTTTAGATCTTTGCAGAAGTACAAACAAATCCTACATGCAGTTCTTCTCTTACTTCTTACTATTTGGAAAGTTCTATATGTTTTCCATCACACAATTAAAATGATGATAAAATTCCCTTAACCTCTATGATCCACTTTTTCTGGTTTTTTGTGTTTTTTTTTTTTTTAATGTTGTACAGACTGGCTATTGTACTTCCATAGGTAGAAGCAAAGTTTAGTGATCCTCAGCAGAAATAAAATGAACACTAAGTGCAGGCCACAGTATTTATGTTTGCTCCCACACTTCTTCACATTTCTTGTCTGAGTTCAGGGCAAAGAAAATCAATCAGGTCTGTCAGCTCACTGCTCTCTGATGTAACGTTCAGTAACTACTTAATAGTGACTTTCTGTCTTGAGTCCTGACTATCTTCTCAGTTAAGCATTGTGCACCCCTGAAGCAGAAGCAGATTAAGCACTTGATATTTGACATTTTCTTCTGTATTAGGTTTATATGGCAAGGTTTTGACAGTGAAGAGAGCTGCAGGGGTGACTTCTGTGAGAGGAGGACAACTAAAGCTGAGCTAATCAGCAACAGTGGTAACAATTCTTTTTTCCCCAACAAAAATATTTTTAAGAAAGAGTAAAAAATTCTGTACAGCTGCTACAAAAGAAGAGTGGGAAAAACATGACAGAAACAACTGGGTAGACTCTGAGGTGAGTGGAGAAAAAGCAAGAGAAGAAAGTCCTCTCCGTGGAACAGGGATTCCTCTTCAGCTCTCAGAGAACACGGCAGTGTTGAGTTGTCCCTCTGCAGCCTGTGAAGGCCCCTGTCAGAGCAGATATCAGCCCTGTATTCTGTGTGAGGGACACCACATGGAGGGAAACAGTGTGAGGAGGAAAGAGTGATGGGGACAAAGTGTTGACAACTAACCACAATCTCCTATCCTTCCCTGTGTTTCCTGGGGAGGAGGAGAAGGTAGGATAATTAGGAGTGAAGTTGAGTCTGGGAAGAAGGAGGATGGGAAGAGGTGCTTTTTGTTGTGTTTTTGTTTCTCACGCCTCCATTATTAACTGGCAATAAATTAAATTAATTTCCTCAAGCTGAATCTTTTTAATCCAAAACAGTAATCTCCCTGTCCTTCCAGAATCCATGAATGTTTTCAAAGTATTTTCTCCCCAGCATGAGGAGGAAGTATTAAAAGAGCAAGTTGGTGGGCATCTGACAGGCAGCCAAGATTAACCCACCACAACTTTCCTTGAACCAAGGCATAGAAATATGTATTAGTGGTGACAGTACATAAGCTTTCATTAACACTGTAATGCCACTAAGTATAAACAATAGGCAACCACAAAAACAATTAGGGACTTGCAGGATAGTTGTACAAACAAGGTACAGGAAAGCATGCACCTACTAAAATCTTCAAGATCAGAACCAAGGATGAGTGAAAAGATATGTAGTAAAACATTCTGTAGAAGGTTGTCTGGGGCAAACAGAATGATCCTGCAGAACAGAGGAAAATAAATGACAAATGACAAATGACTCCAGAATGAGTTCTTCTTCAAAAAGATTAAGATGACCTATGTCAGAAGCAGATAGATTCTCCTTATTTTTCTCTGTAGGAAACTGAGGAACATAAACCAATGAAACGGGAAAGGTGGGGAATAAAGTAATAGCCCACAGCAGTTCCCTTATTGAGAGCTCTCAAGCCTCATTACTTTTATCTCCACAGCTAAACCCACCAAGGACCACAGCCATCAGAGTTAACTTTATGGCAACAACTCCCTGAAGCAGTTTACTCTTATGCCATTGCAGACAAAGTCTTAAAGGACTAATTGTGTTCTATATGGAATGGCGATAATGGGTACTGCATAGGAACTAATTATTAACAGTATGTATTATTTACTAATGACAATCTGTTTTTGTTCTGAAATGTAAAACTCTCCTGAATTATCAGTCTTTTAAAAATTCTAAAGACAGTGATCCTTGATATGTATATAGATAGGCACACATTCAGCTGCGAAAACTGCACAAGTCCCAGATCACCAATTTTTGAGAATTAAACAGAAAGTTGGTGTGTTCACTGTTGCAATATACACCTCAAAGAATCAAACATTTTGGTGCACATAGAATCAATAATTCTTCAGAGAAGATACTCTATAGTAGAATAACAAGGTCTACCTTTTCCTGTATCCCTCCAAAACCAAACCAACAACAAAAAGAAAAACAAATTCCTCAGAAAACCCCAAAACAACAACTAAACATACCCCATTGGTTGTTGCAGCAATAGCAACAACCAGTTACTGGCCTCCAGGTTTCAGCATGGGACCTAGCTGCTGCTACAAAGTGTATAGTGTTGGGAAAATATCCATGTTTCTGTCTTGTAACTTTCTAATTAACTGCTTATGTTTTGGTGATGTAGCTCCTTTGTTCCCAATATAGGCTGACATGCATATGATGAAGTGAATTTTTTTTAGAATGTCAGATATTGTTAGAAAGGATCTGAAAAGCAAAGCAGGTGTGTAATACTATCCTGTAATACCGCAAACATGCTACAAGGAATACAATATATCCCTTCTCTTAACATTAAACATGCAGTATATACTCTAGTTCTTCTGAAAAACAAATCTCATTGAAGCTTTGGAACATGTCATATAGGGAAAAAATCATACTCTACTGAAATTCATTTAGTTGAGAGCATGAGGATGTCTCTCCTGTAGGGAACAGGATGTGCCACTCATATTACTGAATACTTTAATCCAAGCAGAGTTTTTCAATTGCAGCCCCTCTTTAGAGTTACTCAGGGTATAGCACCATTTAGGATCTTTACTAGAGCTGTACCACAGATCCTGCTGCAGGAAATGAATGGTCTACTTGTTAGAGACATAGTTACTAATGAAAAAAACCTCTATCCTTTTGAGCACTACCTCATTCTCAGATGGTAATTTTAAATAGCTGTCTTCCATCCGAGATATTAAAGTTAGATAAAGGACAGGTAACATGTCAGTACTTGCTGAACAGAGTCGAAATGTCAGTGTGCTGGTTTTGGCTGGGGTAGAGTTAACTTCATTCACAGTGACTGGTGTAGGGCTGTGTTTCGTACTTGTGCTGAGCACAAGGTTGTTAATAGAGATGTTTTTTGTTATTGCTGAACAGGGCTCACACAGAGCCAAGGCCTTTTCTGCTTTTCATACTGCCCCGCTGGTGAGGATGTTGGGGGTGCTTGGGAGGTTGGGAGGAGACAGAGCCAGAACAGGTGCCCCAAACTGACCAAAAGGATATTCTGTATCATATATTATGTTCAGTGTATAAAGTGTGGGGAAGAAGCAGGAAAGGAGTTGGAGTGATGGTGTTTGTCTTCCCATATCACCATCATGTGTGATGGGGCCCTGCCCTCCTGAAGGTGGCTGAACACCTGCCTGCCCATGGGACACAGTGAATTAACTCCTTGTTTTGCTTTGATTGTTTGCATGGCTTTTGCTTTCCCTCTTAAACTGTTTTTACCTCCACCCAGGAGTTCTGTAGCTTGTACCCTTCGGATTCTTTCCCATTTCTACTGGTGGGGAAGTGAGAAAGCAGCTGCTTGGGGCTTGGCTGCACTGCAGGCTGGGGTTAAACCATGACAGTCAGGGTTTCATTTACATAAGATCAAGCTAGTCCTTAAATTTAAGGTAAATTTTTTTTCATTGTTAAACATGACCAAGGTATCTGGGTACAGAAATGCCAAAGTGATATTATTTAAGAGAAATAGAGGACCTATATTTTTGTGGTAGTGATATAATCACAGATAATGCCATATTATTGAAGTAATTGGTCAGTATTTATGGGAATCCTAATTAAATCCAAAAATCAACATAATGCTGAAATATTTAGGATATAATTTTATGCAAGATATCTGTACTTCTATTCAGTAAATCTGTATACATTCTTGTAATAACAAAGAGTAAGAAGTACTCATGTATCTTGATGCAGCAGTTCTTATGCTTCGTCCTCATCTGCCATCAGCCATTTAATCAGAGATGTCATTAGGTAGTGCAGCAACCTTTTCTTATATCATGAAAATAAGTATCTTTATGTTCCTTAAGTTACATCCCCTTTCCCCTCCAAACAAATTCCACAAACCCCACCCCTCCAACCTAAAAAATACAGAAAACATACAAAAACACACACCTCTCCCCCAGACCTGATAAGTTTAACAAAACTTTCAGAGTATACAAGGAGAAACCTACATTGTCTAATGTTAATTAGCCCACCCATTTTCCAAGTGGCTTTACTGACTCCAGGGTGCCAAATATTTCTTTTACAGCATGATGTCTCAGCTGGAAGTCTTTGTAGGTTAAGCACAAACTAGTTACTAGCTGATGAGCACAAAGATGATGGTGGTCCCAGGAAGGAAGAGTGAAACACTAAGTAAAACTGAGCAAACACTGACTAAAAGGTAAGGGAATGAGTTGAAAGAAAATTAGGTAGGGCACCTAATGTGAAACTGCCTGTAGTCTGATAGTTGCAGAAGTATGCCCTTAACTTGGAAGCATAATCACTGTCTACTGGTTAGAGTAAGAAGCACATAAAAAAAAGCCTTTTCTTAACTTAAAAAAAGTTAAGACAAGTAATAATACTATATTCCTGTATGGTTTTGTCCTTAATACTAAAAATAAGGGGGAATTACACCTTAAAATAACTTAACATTAAAAAAATCCAAATCTCTGAACCACTGATAAACTCCATTAGAAGTACTTTAAAGTTAAAATTTCACACCGCACTCTACCAGCCTCTAAGTATTTGAAATGAAGTGTCACTGCCACAGATGAGACTGGAACACATTTTTTTGAGGATAGATTTATCCTGTTTTGCCTTATAGTTTTCTTGTCTCAGACTCCTTTCTTTAGCATTGCTGGGGTGAATTACAGAAAAATTACATTTCTTTTATAATTTTATTATTATATATACCATCCAATAAATAAATTTGCTGCACTGAAAGTTCCATTAATTCTCAAGAAGAATGCTCTTATGCCTTCCCTTCCAAAATGAAATGTTTTTACAAATTGTTTGGCTTGTTGATTAGTTAAGTACAAGTATCAGGTAGAGTTAGAATACACACATCTTCACTGTACCTACTGGTTGACAGTTCAATTTATTCCTTCATATACTGCATTCTCTGCAGTAGTTAGTGATTAAGTGCTTATTCAAATACTATCAGAGTATTTGAGCAACAGAGCAAAACAGTTAATTTAATGAAATGCTTTATTGTTATTTCAGACTTATGTCCTCCACTGCATGTTTTCCTTATATGTGCGTCTTTATAATATATATGTCTTTCTTCATACATTAAGACCCTCTGGGAAGTTTCAGAGATTATGTGTCCTCCTACTTTATCTCTTAACAGAGGTGTGAAGTATTTATGTTAGATGACATCTGCTTTGCTCCAATATCTCCAGAATACTGGGATTTAGAGCAATACTAAATAAAACTTTATAATTTTAGCTTGTATTAAATCATATTATTTTGTTTATGAAGTTTCAGAATAGTCACAGATGAATGACACAGGTAATTACAGTAACTAAAAGTATAAAGATAAGAAGCTACGTTTACACTGAAATTTCATTCAGCTTATAGCAACATCAAACAGCATCAGAGCATTCTTCAAAATAGAAATTATATCCTAAATATACAGTGTCTGTTAAGACAAAAGAAAGTAAGCAGAGTTGGTCTGACAAGTCAGAAAGCTAAGGGAGTCAGAAAAATTACAGATCAGATTTTACTACCAAAACCCAATAACCAAGAAGTGTCATCTTATGGTAAAGGATATGCTCTTAACTAATTTCAAAAGTATTAAGTTCAGCAAACCAGCTTACTGATCCAAATTAAATTGGCAATTAAAAAAAAAAAATAAAAAAAATAAAAAATTATGTGACTTGTTACGAAGAAGACCATCTGACTAAAGCCAGATCTGAATTTCCAGGACAGCACAGCAAACTTCTGCCAGCTGTAACAGCATGATTTCAGGTAACAAGTGGAAAGCCACTTGTGATCTTGTGATCCACGTGTGAAACATATTAATTCTGGAGGGTCATAGAGAAAGAAATCCCAGCAACTGAAATAGTAACAAAAATAAGTTTATGCTAATCTTGAAGAACTTTTAAATACTTTGGATTCAGAACACACAGCCCAATCTCTTACAGAGAATGCTTGGGAGGGGTCCTTAGAGAATAAAAAGGTAATGGCTGACAGAATGGTTACTTGGTTATGGGATTCTGTCCATTGACATACTAAAAAAAATCTCTTGTAATCTAATACAAATTAAGACAACTCTAGATCACTGTAATTTTCTTGTGGGAAGGATCCTAGTTGCCTATGTGTGCACATCCAAGGCCTAATTTGAACAGAGTTAGAAAACAACAGAGCAATATATATATATATATATATATATATATATATATATATATATATATATATATTTTAATCACAGAAAACAATGTAAATGGACTCAAGTATTTCCCTTCCAGTTCACAGATAATAGGCTGCAAAAGATATCTAAGGATTCAGAAAAACCTGACCAAAAAATGCTCTAAAAGGATAGGAAAAAAATATCAAGCACATGAATATTCCTGTTGTTTACTAAACTGCATCTAAAGATGTGATTTTTTAAAAAAAAATGTATTTAGGCAAGAAAGAATTTATTTAAATAGTTTTACTAAATAATATATTAAGTCTCATTAATTTCAAGATAAGCACTGACCTCTAAACTTCTGAACTAGTGGAGTTCTGCAATCAAATGATTCATTGGCACCTACTAAAGCACAAGTTATTCAAATACTTTTTTTTTATTTATTTCCTAACTTCCCATTATATATAAATTACTTATATTTATCCAGAGAACAAGCTGCTTTCATCTTTCTTCAAGCCTATGACACATGTGGGGAGGGTTTCCATTCTGGATGATCAGGAGCATGCAGTATTGTCTATGAGCTGTAACAAAACCAGGATTTTGTCTGTTTGCTTCTTTGTGTAGTGAAGGCTGATATTGTCAGTATGAATATGTATATAGTATTATATTTAGGTTGTATTATAATAAAAAAATAGAAAATGTGAAGAAAGATAGAAACAAAGCACAGAAAAACTGGAGTTTGCAAACTGTATTAAAAATCTGAGTTCAAAGGTTCTATGCACTGGTGAATTTTCAATAGTTGCTTGCACAGATCTTTGAGCACTTTATTGTAATAACTTTGCTGGTCTTTGAACCAGCCTATCACCACCATTATTTCCAGCATATATAATCATAACAAATATTCCACAGATTGCTTCTAAATAAACAATACCATTCCTGAGACTTGCAACTCTCTTATGAGCTGTGTGGTTTTGTCATTCAGCTCTTAACAGAAGCAATGACTCCCTTAAACAACCTTCTAGAAACAACAGCTTAACTTACTCTAACAAAAAACATGAAACTTTTAGTAATTAATTGCTTAAACAATGTTTCTTATGAAACCATAAACTACCTGTTCTGGCCCAAAATATTCTATACAGTGGTATTATCACTCCCTTTCCAGTACTAAACAGGTATTACTTATCTGCTTGACTAATATTTAAATATGAGGCAAACAGTAACTGTGAAATACCCAGCTAAGCATAGGAGCTAAGATAAATACAAGTTATACAACCAAAAAGGGTTGAAGTACACAAACAGAAGTTTAGCAACTTCTATTTCTGTAATGCGGGTAACCCTTCATCACTAAGTTTTACATAACCGTATGAAGTACCAGAATAATCAAACTGTTTACTCAAGTAAAAAGCACTTAAAACTCATATATGGTTGCTACACGATATTTCCCGAAGAACCTGGATATTCCCTGTCATCTTAAATAAAAGAAGTAATTAATTATAAAATAAATTCATATTTTGATGGAGGCAGAAGGACAGCAATACATAAACTAGACTGGATTTTTTTCCCAGCTTTTCAAAGACAGTTGGGTAACAAGAAACAACTTACAATTTTATTCTTTTCTACCATAGCTGTTACAATGTCATTGAAGAGTATGGAAGTATAACCTTTATTCTTATGAAGTTAATTTAAAATGAAAGCATGAAAGAGTGAATGGAGACTCCACATGATAGAGAAACCTGAATTTTTGAAAGGGATCCATGACATAAATCTCTTATAACCCTGGAGTAAATATTTATATTGAGATGATAATTCAGGGATAGTTTTTAAGATCACAACTGCTTAAAACTGTTAAAGGTTAGAAATCATTAAAAGCTTAACAGTGTAAGTTGTAGATAAGAGAAATAGGAAGCCAACAGTTCTTTCTGTAGCTAAAACCACAAAAACAAAGTAAAAAAGAGGCAATAGGGATTTTCAACTGCAGTTATGTTTTGAGAAAAATTACATCATGCCCAACAGTAAAAACGTTAGGTGTGGTTTCAGAGGTACAGACAGCAACCACACCAATATCTCTGACTGCGATCTAATAAACTGTAGTTTCTCTGAACGTCCTTTCAGCCACCTACTAAGGGCTTTGCAGGTAATCTGAGGAAAATTCTGGATAATCATTTTTGTTCAATGGTTAAAATGAAATGGGATAAAACTGAAACTGAGCTTTGATGACATCTTCTCTGAAGTGAAAAATATATCAATGAAAAAATTTTTTACAGCTAAAAACCATGAAGGATGAAATACTACTGGGCATTGAATTTAAGAGAGGCTTTGATTACTTAAAATTCATCTTTCAGTTCTCAAAAGGTAACAAGTCTGAGGAATAAAACTATTCGAACTGTAATAGAAGGTCTCAAGCAATCACAAGGAGTGTTAAAATAGCATAAGTATTTTCAAGTTTATTATGGATTGGAAAAAAAAGAAATAATAATTACAGAGTGCTGTAATATTTTTGCTCTAGCCACAAACTTTCTGTATATATAAAATTAAACAGCTTGCTAGTGCTCCAGTGGCCACTAGATGTCAACAAAATCTAACAATATGACACCTGAGTTTAGCTTTTAAATGAGGTGCGAAGCAATAGACTTGAAGCTATCTTTGTTACACACATTTGTATTGATGTATGCTCACCTAAATGTATACTACTTGGATCTATAAAATATGAAATCCAGTACAGTCCAAAATCCTATCTACCTAATGTAGTGGCAGAATGGTAATAATCCACACACATCAACACTTCCAAGTTCACAAAGGCACATATAGCTAATCACATTGTAAATATAATTTTTGAGGTATCATCTAAGCTTCCAGCAGGTGTCAAAATAAGCTCATCTTCCTTGCCTGGATAACTAGTGAACCATACTCTGTGCTCACATTCAACTGGGAAAAGGCTTGATAATTCTTTCTCTTCCTACTTTAATATCTGTACAATTTTCCAGAATAAAAGTCATTGAAAAGAGATTTGCTGTGACCTACATAGTGTATGCAAATGGACACTTTCAGTTTCCAAGCTTTCTTTCTTGGGCACCTTGCTCCTTTATGACACATTTGTGTGTCTCTGAGAGACAGAGCAGAAGCTTATTTTTACTTCTGTGCTAATCAGGGAAACTGGGAGGAAAAGAAACAGAATTTCCTCCTTAAGAAGAAAAGAAAATAAAAGCTGAGCACTCCATTCTGACCGGAAAGGAGAGGGTCAAACTTAAATTGCTGAGAACTGGAAAATTAATGACTCTTTTTCTCTTTGAGGTTCATTGACCTAAATATCAAGATGAGCAAACACTCTGAAGACAGTCTCTCACTCACAGCTGCACCAGTTTAAGTCATAACAAAGAACACCAGATCTAGCTGATGTTAACAGATGCCACAAGTGTTTATCAACTAAAATAAGGAGGACACAAAGACTACCCAGTACCTATCCTATCTCCTTCCGCTTTTTGATGACTTGTTTTAAATCATAGAGATTATGAACAAAATTACTCCATCCTATAACAGATTGAATTAAAGACTGGCAGATTTTCCTATCTGGAACTCTTAAGTATTTTTATAGCCACTTTTAACCATGCAGTTATTAATAAAATAAAATAAAAAATGTAGAAGAATTTTGTAAGACTTCTAAAACTGGCATTATGATTCTGGTAGTCAACCAAGTATTCATACTGCGGCTGTTTCAAAGAAAAGCTTAGTAGAAACTCTGCGATCCAAATTATCTAAATGCTACCAATTCTGTTCAAAAATTTCATGGTATATTATGCTTTCTTTTAATTATGAAAATATTAACATATCCATGCTTTATATTTACTACCAAAAAGCTCAGTCCTCAATTTTTAAAGCAATTTTTAAAGACAATTAGGAATGATAACTTTGGGTGTAAACAAAATGCAAAAATACATATGCAACTTTCAAACAATGAATGAAAATGTGGATCATAGATTTCTTTCTTTATGGACTTTGGAATAGTTAGATATAGTATCTTATCAGATGAACTTCAGATGAGTACACTTCAGAGGAAACTCCTCTCTTGCTAGTTCAACAAGTATTCTGATTAATTAGATTTCTTTGGAGCAGCAACACATGGAAGTGTAGAAGAATCCTCACAACTCTAGGGCAGATATCAGAAAAAAACCCATCACATGACCTAGAAGAGACAAAGCAAGAAAATTGCTTTGACTCTACCGAGTGATATTTGATTTTTCTTTCCTAATAATTGTTGGTGAAGTTTAAAACCAGCTAAGTCTCACTCATCTATTATAGCTTTTAAACTTCTCAATTTGTTCCACAGAATGCAACAGTATTCAGTTATCTGTCCAAAGCTATTGCTGCTATGATCATCATAACATGAAAGACAGCCACATGGACGCTCTTCTCCCACGCTGCTCTGAGCTCACACTGTGTGGTCTTTGCTCTTTGGTCCATTTCATCTGTGGTAAAGTAAAAATAAACAACACTCTTTCTGCCCCCCTCTTAAGACAGAATTATTTGTACTGGCATACAACTGATATGCATTCAGAGGACACTTCCATGTAGAATTGTTTCAAATTAATGCAAAGCATCAGATTTTGAAAGATTTGACTAACGTGTCTAAGAAAAAAATCCCCCTACAATTTGAAACCTCCTCAGTTATGAACACAACCAATTAATTTAGTAACAAGGTGTCCTTTAAGAGGTTCAATCCACTTTGCAGGGCTCTGGGTTTTCTCCAATTAAAACTGGAGATGTAGTTTCATGAAAATTGTACCTCAAGATTACAAGTTCCAGAAGTTATTAAAGAGAAAAAAATTAAAAAGCTACACTAGCATGAAGTAAGATATCTCCAAGATAAAGGAATTTGGAATTTCACGCTGCAATGCATTTTACTTTAGCAACCTTGAGGGTGAAGGTTCATACAAGCAGCTTCTCAGAATACACCTTGATTTGAAGAGTAATAACACTGATAATTATAGCACAAGATTTCCTAAAGGAAATTAGAAAATGTGTCAGAGGAAGAAAATAAATATAAACCCAAGTAAAACAAATATCCCCAAAAGCCTCTTAAAAGTGAGCAGTAGGAAGATTGAACCCATTTAAGCACCTCAAAGATGATGACAGGGACTGGAAGAAGAGAAGAGGAAGCAGTCATGAAAAGTAGTGCAGTATATTGCAGCAGCTGGTATTTTCTAAAGATGACAGAACATTTATCCCTTTCATGGCAATCTTATGAATATAGAGGATTCAGCATCAGCATCTCCTACTTGCTGGTATTTGTACTTCTATGCCAGAAGAAGACTTTTGTTCTTGCCAAATGGAAGGGCATATCAGTAATGTAGATTCTAATTCAGAGGCAGCTTTTCTGACCCAGAAAAGAGGGCCATCTTATTGGCTTGAAATTCAGTTGGTCTAAGGTCTTCCAATGTAACACAGTTGGTAAGAGCTCTGGAAGGCTGTGAAAGGAAGATCCATTGATATACAAACATATATATATATATATATGTATAATACACACTTGTAAATATATATGTGTTTTATATATATATAAATATATATATTTGTAGATATATTTTTCCAGTAGCTCATCTCCTTAGAGCAAAGACCTTACATAGTGTTGATAAACTTACACCCCAAGGCATAATTTCCATCTTCAAGCAGTCACAGACAAAATCACAGTTCTTTTATATATGTTTACACATAGGGGAAAAAGCAGAGTGGATTAAAAATTCCCTGCTACATCCATAAAAAAGGCTAAGCTCTGTAAATTCTGTCTACTGTTTAATTGCCTCTCTCTAAATCACTAGACTGTATGTGATTTTGCACTTGCTGTGTATAATTTGTGAATGACCAAGGCTGGCAGATCAGCTTTCATTTTTATATGTGCTAACAATTTTATGCATGCATGTGCGCATATCAGTCAACTCATAAAGTAATTGGGATGAAGACATTATTATTTTAATTATATTGTAAAAGGCTAATTTTATAGTCATGTAAAACTGCTGGATTTCTCAAACAGCCTTACAGCATTGCATAATCCCTAGCAATTAGTTTCATCAGCCAATAAATCTTTTATCAGCAAATTGGTACACTGTTCCAGGAATGCAGCACTGGAGAACAACAGGATGACATATATGGTGTGATAAAAAAAAAGAAACATATGTATTTCTGGTACAAATCCATAGCAAGCCCATAAAAATCAAGGCATTTACTCCAGTCTGTCTGAGAACTATCCCATATAAAATAGATTACAATGGATCATATAGTGAATATTTTAACATGCACAGTGTCTATAAACTTCCTGTATTTTTATTGCTATGAATAGTAAGAACAAATATGACTAAGAATACTTAAGTTTTTGCTTCGCTCGCATTCATGGTCCAAGTGCATGTGAACCACAAAGCACTGCAGGCAGATTGCCAGAAGGTAGTCAAAAAACCTCTCCTTCTTTCCTCTCCCCATTGCTTCTCACTATCAACCAATAGTTCTCAAACAGATCTAGCCAAAAAGAAAAGTTTTGACATCTTAGTGCACACCACATGGAAAGGTAATGGAGTCATATCAGCAGAAAACACCTGTCTGTCAAAAAAAAAAGCCATTCAGACTGGCATAAGGTCTGATAAAACTTCCATAACAACAAATTAGAATTCTTACAGCATAGATAACACTACTCTTTTCAATTCCTGTTCTTCTCAAACTGTCAGTTTTTGGGCTGAGATTTTTTCCTGTAAGGCAGTCTGAAAATTATCTTGTAAAGTTATGCAACTGCTTTACTCTAATACGTCTCTTGATGAAAAAGTTACATGGGCAAGGGAACTCCACATCTAGCAAAAGAAAATACCTTCCCATATTCCAGAGATATGCTGGACAAGTTTGAAATTAGAGCCAGCAGGATAAAATCATACAATCAGGTTTCATTTGCTTTTCCTATGTTAAAAATCTTAGAAAATTGGGTTGCATAGTCATCACACCTCATTCTTGGTACTCTTTTTTTTAAAGACTAAGACCAGCTTGTGCTCCCTCCTAGTCCCCACTCTTCTTTTCTAAAAACTACAGAAAAAAAGTAGGTTAAAATGACAGGCAAGTAAGATTAGTTGTCAAGAGACTAAGGTTGCCTCAGTGTCTCTTACTCATTATTTATCTGTCACTGAGAGACTAAACAAGAAACACAGGCGTGAAGCTCCTCAATCTGACTCACCCATTTTTTATGTTTATAAAGAACAGTATGAGGAAGTGCAATCAAAATGAGCTGTATGTTCTGCTACACAGCACTGGATATATTTAAGGAGGTTGCTATCATAGCGGGACAGAAAAGGATTCAATAATTCAAAACTACAATAGATGATACTATGGTTTATTTTTTAAATTTCTTCTGAAAGCAGAAACAAATTACCATCTGAAATGGGTTGTAAGAAACTTTATTTAAGGTAATTATCTTTTCTTTTGGGCTTTTGTTTTGTTTTTCTTCCTGTGAAGGACCTCCATCCACTATATCCACTATGGATAGAGAAGGCCAGTCTAAATTGCTACTGGAGTTACCTGTGGCTTACATGGAATCATTATGCATGAGGTCAGCAGGGATTTTTTTCTGGAAGCAACAAAATATTGTGGGTTTTTCCTGCTTGGATTTTGTAATTTAGGATTGGCCAGCTTAGAAGTGTGACAGCTGTGAAATTGACATCAAAGTATTCAAGAAAATGAAATGCAAACAATTTGAAAGGCATAGGATTTTCAGCTACCTTTAAGAACTCTGTTTTGTTTGCTTTTGACATCTTTACTTACCATCACATGTTTAAAGATCAATGCATAGTACACATCCATGAAAGATTCTTTGTAAAATGTCAGTGTCTGAGCTATGTCAATTACAGAAAAGGTCTGCAGTGCAGAAAAATGTGGAGAAAAATACTGACAACTGTGAAATTTTGGAGCGTAAATCACAAGGTAAGTAAATATACTTACCTATTATTATAATACCCTGTGTATTCCATCACACATTAATAACTACAAAACTAAGTTACAGGAAGATTATTAATCAAGTTATTTCAAAATCATGATGAATACAAATATGCATAGTTTAGCTTACCTCAGGGGAACGAGATTGATTTGTTCTTGAGAATCCATCTCCGAGTATAGGAACCTAAGGATGTCAGAAAATGGTTGTGAATGACTTCCAGGGACTGAAAGTCTTCATCCCTTTGCCAGGTGAGTGACTGTTTCTAAGGGGCATCAGCGAATGTGATCATTTGACCTTGCCAGAAAAGGGAACCCACCCTCTGGGTATCCCTGTGGGAGAGGCCTCCCAGGAGCGTATATGAGTGCAGGTCATCGTTCTTGTCCTTGCAGGAGCAATATCTCTGACTGGTATCACTGAACTAGTAACTGCTATGGAGTGTAATCATGGTTACCTTTCCATTTGTTAGTTTTAGCCATTGGTTTTTTGTTGCAAATTTATGTTTGTTCGAGTGTGTTACTTTTGTGAAGTTCATTTTGTGTGTGCCCAAGATAATATCCCTTATATAATGGGAGAAATTTATTTTAAGGATCCTGCTGTTGAGTGTTACATACAAATAATGCTTTAAACTTTCTTAGAATCAATAAGCCAAACTACCATGACAAATTAAATAATGACTACATGGAATGGACAAGATTGTTTATTTTGTCCCTTGTCTCATAAGGTCACAAAGTTATAGGAATAGAGAATGTCTCCTGCGAGGACTCCTAAAAGGACTGGGATTATTCAGGCTGAAGAAGAGATGGCAGGATTCCAGTGCCTGAAGGGGGACTACAAGAGAGATGCGGAGGATCTTTTTACAAGCATGTAGTGATAGGACAAGGGGGAAGGGCTTCAAACTAAGAGAGTAGTTGAGCTCATGACAGGGGATTCAGTAGTTTGTCATGGCCAAGATAAGATACATTTCAAAAGTCAGTTATTTCCTTATATAATCAGCTAAGTTCTGAACTATCTGTGTAGAAGAGACCACTGCTTTAAAGCTCCAAAAACATTGCTGTTGGAGTAGGAGATTATAGCTGTTCTTTTTTAGTACTCTAAGTCAGGAATTTCTGAAGTATACTTACATGTTAACTACAAACTGAACAGCTACCTCAGGCTACAAAAAGTTCAAAATGATGCTTAGAGGCAATCTGTTCAAAAACAACTTGGAGAGCTTAATTCCTAGAATGATTGGGAAGTGAAAAGAATAACTTGAAAATGCTAAAGAAAATGCTTCCAGGTGTGACTATCCAGCACAGAGGAGCACGCTCTTTGGGCTTTTTATGCTTGCTTCACAGTGCAACTACACAACACTCTTGGCCTTGGACTAAGAGGTTGTTGCAGTGACTTTGGGTGGAGAATAACCTTCCAGCCCAAGCTGCTCCAGAAGACCTTGGAACTGACCTTTTCATCATAAAAGCTTTACTGATAAAATATCTATTGAATGACACATTTATCTTTCTTGTATAACTATAATTCAAATCTGATCATACAGATCAGATTATTACCTATTAGGAGATATTAACCATTTGCCAGTGCCTAGTGGTGTGTTTATTAATTACAAATACAAGCAACAAAAATTCACAAGGGAGCAGCAAATTTCTGATTTGATCATTGTTAGTAGTTTAGTCCAAGTTTTGGGGCATTCAAACAATACTGGAAGAGGAGTAAGAAATTCATGTCTGAGTGAACCTGCAAGCCAGATGAAGTTTACCTTCTGCTAAGATCCTGAATTGTAATGGAAGAATAATATCCTCAGGACATCTAAACTTGTCAGATGTTGCCACTAATCTAAAGGTAAAACTCTGAGGCACCTTTTCCACTGATGTCTGATGGACTGAGATACTCTAATTGAAAGACAGAAAAACAGATTTTGGATATTGACACGGGATCTGGAAGTCCAAGGATTTCCCACTTAGTCATGGATATGTCAGATGGGCTGAGTTGGGTCCAATAAAAATACAGAACTTCTCCAGATGGAAAATGTTATACTAATGTATCCCTTTAAAAGAATAAGGAAGGAGTATGTGACATGGGGAATTGAACAGAACAGCACATTTCATGCTTTGGCAGCCTACCACACCACTCTTGAAAAGGAGGGTGTCAAGATTTGTGAGGGTAACTAGTAATCTGTATCTTTTATAATGCACCAGCAGTCCTAATAAACATACCAGGCTGTTTTAAAGGGACATACAGGCTGCATTTAATCATCATGTTGGACTGCTCAGTCAGAAGGAGCAGATGACAAATATAATACTGAGGTCAGAGACTTTAATGACATAAATACAATGGACCTGCTACTGAAGGTGTCATTACCATATAACATTGACAAACACTGCCACTTCTCAGATACTTCCTTTTTGGTTGTTTCTTTTGCTGTTGTCCTGAAGATGCCAGTGAGAAGCAGATGATGCCACTAATGCAAACTTACATTTTTGAAAAGGTCATCTTTCCATTAGAAGTCAATCTCCAAGTCGATTTCTTTGGAATAGTGGTCGAACAGCAGCCATTCCCAGTCATTTCGCTGCCATTCCAAGTGGTATTCTAAGTGGCATTCTATTGGCTACTTAACAAAACCTACTTAAATAATAAATAAAGCTTTATGAGAGTTCCAGCTGTCAGATTTCCTGTGTAATTCTGAATTTTCAGCAAGTATGCAACAGTTCTCCATTTTATTTTTTTAAACAAATTTTGCAAGTCCCCTTCTTTTCAAAATGTGCACGCATATAGCATACTACCTTATATGCATTAAAATAAATGGTGATACTTTGATGAAATAATATTTTCAAGCTCATTGTAAGCAATTGCATTGCAAACATTTGATCTCAGAATACTAAAGCATCTGGTAGTATTATCTGTATCTGTCTAACAATTACACAAAACGAAAAATAGACCTTATTACTGTACTTTCACAGTGTTCTGTATTTCAGCTTCTAGTGGAATTTAGGTTTAGGGGTTTTTTTCTGTTTTACTCCAAAATTCTTGGGAGAAGTACTCATAGGTTTTTGCTATCTAAGTTTCTTTCAGTCTGAAAGAAATATGTTGACATAAAGAATCTGGAAGAGAAGAAAACTCTACTCCCTCTCAAAATAGTGTCTGATAAGCTCAATTTTTTTATCTTTTTAAGTCGTATTCTGCTGATTGGCACCAGTGGTTCACCTTTCAGAGTGAATATATTTTATTCTTTCATATTTGTGAGTCCAAATCCAGAATACTTAAAGATACAGAGCACACTTATTTCTCAGAAAGAGCAAAAGAAAATTTAAAAAAGGTAGTCATTTGTCCAACACATCTTTGCCTTTTAGAAGCTGACTGTAGTGCTTATATCAAATTAACATACTTGTTTAATAGAGTTAATTATTAACATAAGCCACACTCATGCACTTTCACTCTTATTCTATCCAATTTCTAAGAACCTATGATTGCAGATATAAAATTTAAAAAAACTTATTAAAAATGTTTAATATTATAAATAAAATGTGTAAGTGGAAACACATTGAATGTTCTCCATGCTGCATATATAAACTAAAAAAAAAAATTTCGATGTAATATACACTGAACAGAAGACAGAGTAGATAATAATTCTTGTGAAGACCTCTAGAACCTAAATGCCTGAGATTTCGAAAGTAAAAAATAAGTAAAAAAGTCAAAAAATTTACTTTGGAAAGTAAAAAATAAAATATCACAAGATCATGCAAACATGAATATTTACAAATACTAGCTTTTTGTTAGAATAACATCTGTAATGAATGCTCTGACTATAAAGAAACAGAAAAAAAAATACTGCTTTGGTATCTAAGTTTGGTATCTAATACCTAAAAATCTTAAGTATTACTTAACAATCTCAAAAGAGTTTGGATCTTTAACTTAAGAAATTTTCTACCCGATAAAACATTTTACGCCAGCTTGAAATTTGAAACAGAACTAGTTACATATTCTGTTGTAATGTTTGTGAAATGCTGGCTTTCACTTTTATTACTATTATAGACTTCCCACTTTAAACCAGAAATCAAACTGAGTTCTCCAGTCTTGCCCAGTCAGCAACTCAGTAACACTCTGAATTATGCTGCACTCTCCTTTTCTTTCTTCCTTTCTCCTATGCACCTATTTAATGGTGTATTCCAGTCTCTAGGAAACTTGTATCCACACAGATTTTATCTCCATCACTGCAGTGGAGAGGAAGGTTTTATTATGCACCAAATTAATATTTTATTATTTTCTAGACAAATAAGCTGAATTCTAAGACAAATAAATGTGTAAATTGGTATTTAAGGATTATTGAAATGTATACCTCACTCAAAATTTGCCACTCAACATCATTTTTTTGCTATCAGTAACAATAAACAAAAAATGTAAGTTTTGAACTCTTGGCTTCTCTTTCGATGTGTGTGCACACCTCAAGGATGTGCATGTCTTCTTATATGGATAAAAAGAACCCCAAACAAAAAACTTACTGTACTCTAGGTTAAAGTGTAACCAACAAACTTGCAAATATGCTACCTTTTAAAAACTGAAATTTAAAAATGTTCTGATATTAATTTCATTCTATACCTTATTTCTATGCCTATGATATCGAGAGTGAAGTTCAGAATCTCTAATTGCATCTCAGAGAGTAGTGCTACTGATGGTGCTCAAGGCATTTAATATCAAGAATTCTGTGTTCAAAGATTTCACTCTGATAATACATCAGAACTACACTGAGGTTGTACAACACTTGCCAACATATTTCTGAGGTGATTTACTTGTTAAAACTCACATGAACACATAAATTTTTTTTGCCCTAATTATAGCAAAATTTCAGTGCAGATTTCTTTTTTTTTTACTTTGTACTGTTTCTCTTTGTCATATGAAATATTTTAAAGTTCCCTTCTGCTTGTCTTTCTAAATTTCATATGTCTTTACAGATTACCAAAATTGAAATACAAGGTAATCAGATAAGGTAGTAGATGTCAAAATGATATATTTGGTTTCTAGTAATGAGCTCTCAGCATATATGATAGGTAGATGCAATTATAAAATGGGAGAATACAAGAATTATCAATAGCTATTTACATTCTTCAGGCAGCCAGTTGTACACCTAGTTATCAGCAAGGAATAATTCTATGATTACTATGATTTGGTTTGAAAATGCCTTGCTAGATTTTTAATAGGGTCTCTAAAGCTGAACACTATTATTTCATTGATTTCTCTTTTTTTCTGTGTTAGGAAAAAATTTTTTGTCATCTATACTAGATTTGGCCAAGGTAAATTTCTTCATAGCTGCTCATATGGGGCTATGTTTTGGATTTTTGATCTAAAAAGTGCTAATAACACACTGATGCTGATCATCCATTGCTGAGCACTACTTACACACTGTCAAGGTGTTTTGTACTTCTTGCACCATCCCACCTGCAAGGAAGCTGGAGGTGCACCAGAAACTGGGACCTTCTTGTGCACTGGAACATGTGATCCTAACTGACCAAAGGATTATTCCATACCGTACAATGGTGTCCTGGTTTCATCTGAGATAATTTTCTTCTTAGTAGCTGGTACAGTGCTTTGGTTTAGATTCAGAACAGTGTTGATAACACACTGATGTTTTGGTTGTTTTGATGCTTGATGTTTAAATACTGCTTACTCTGAGTCAAGGACTTTTCAGTGTCTCATGTGCACAAGGAGCTGTGAAGGAACATAGATGGGAGTCCTCCTGGAGTTGGCAGTTCCCTGCTGAAGGCAAGCAGAAAATTTGCTTTACTTGCATATGTGCCTTTTGCTTTCCCTATTAAACTGTCTCTATCTCAATCCATGAGTTTTCTCACTTTTACTCTTGCAGTTCTTTCCCCAGTCCTTTTGCGCTGGAGTAAGTGCGTTGCTGTGTTAAACCACTTAATTGCCAGATGAGGTTAAACCATGATATCAATTTGTCTATAATTTTTTGGACATTCAAACAGCTAGAAACTACATGCTCCTGTGCATTTTGCTTCACCTGTGTTTGCTCTCCAGAATCAGAAGAATCACATTGAAATATAAATTTGAATAAAGACATCATCTATTAATTCATGCTTATTTAATAATTTTGGTTCACAGATGATTTTAATCTGATTATCTGGTTGCGATGCACTTTGCCCTAGAGTATTTAATGCAAGTGCATGTCAGATATCAGAATATAACCAAATATGTCCCAATGGTGTTATAGAGCACACATAGCCCAGGAAATGCACAATAATGAGACAGCAAAAGCATGAAAGAGTTTGCTGAAGTATCTTTTACCATCCTGAGAAAACAACATCAGCTTCTGGAGCAATTTCATAAACCCTAACACAACTGTTGAAATTGTGTGTGTTACCCTAATTTCTTTTTCTTAAGAGAAATGTCATGACAGAAGTCTCTTATTTGACTTTAACAAAAACAATCTTGATAAGAATAAGGTTATCTGCTCCTCATTTTTGCTGTTCTCAATTCATGTCACATTTGAAGATTTACAATCCTCATAAAAACCATTACCATCTTCTGTCTTTTCAACTCTATGTTCTTCCACCTGCACTACTCCTTTCACTTCTAATGTCAATACAAAACGGCTCATACAGAATTGGCATGATGAACCTTGCTACTCAGCATCTTTTAAAAGAAGGGACTGCTCATGAAAACCACAGAAATTCAGCAGCACCCAAAGAGTAGCACCCAAACTGGGGCCTAAGGTGGATTGCAGCAGGCACTTAGGCAATCCAAAGAGAATAAGTGCCTGGACAGAACACTTCCTTTGGTTTGTGAATGACAGCACACTGTTGCACCAGTCCTTGCTGGGAAAACAGAAACATGGCAAATGCAAGGCAAGAAGCATTTGAATGAAGAACTCCAACACAGAGATTCTGTTATACTTAAACTGGCCATTTATATAACATGCCCATGTTATTAGTACTAGTGAACTCTTAAAACCAAACAAATAAATTGTTGTGTTATTCCCCAAAAACTGTTATTAATGAGATAAGTTGAGGCTTACTCTTTTGTTGAATTCTGCTTGTTTTTCCAGTTGATCTTTGCTTTAGAGACTTTAAGATGCTCTTCGTTACAATAAGCATTGTAATGCTGTACTTACATAAGTGACTGAAGGTTTGAGTACCATAAAATACTCATAGTGAACAAAAATAATTTCTAACAGTATAGCCTAGATAGCCCTAGTGAAGAAAAAGTAGTGAAAGGCATGTAGAAATTTAGCATCAATCAAAAAGTTTGAGAATAGAAATCAGATTTTTTGAGGTATATGAGAAAATTTGGACAAATTTGGTTGTTTGTAAAAATGATAAAAATACACTTTCTCTGTGGAAATATATCAATAACTATTGAACATCGGCAGTATCAAAGTTAGATCAGTTCTGAATAAAACATGGACCTTGAACAAGTTTTCTCCGACAAGCATTTAAAATTGTTTGAAGTAAAAGCATTTAAAGCACCATTTGATATTCCCACACAAATTCTAAAGTACTATAGGTATTCAAATGACTTTTCACATAAAAGTTCAAGGAAAAGGTAATTTGAAGGATAAAAATCCAGAAAAAAATATTTTTAGATTTCTAGTAATTGTGATATATAAACACAATCAGAAGACAAGTGAACTAGCAAAATACATGTTTGCACTCTAATTATATATTTACATATATAAAAAGGCCCAAAAATAATTTGCTTGAAAATTAAGGTGCAAGGGAAAGACTATTTGAAAAACCATTCTATTACAACACAGGGATTTTTAAAGACAAAACATTAAAAACTCCTCCTCTCAAAACACCACATAAAAATCTGGCTGAAGAAATTTCCTCTTTAGATGACAGGAAATGCTTCACAAACACCTCAACACTGATTGCATTTGCACATTGATTTGCATAGCTTCTGACTATGCAGAAGGCGTGAGATTTGCAAACATCATGAAGTTCAACTTCATGATCAAGTTCAACTTCAAGGTCAAGTCAAGATCCTGAACCTGGGTGAGGCTAATCCCAGACATGAGTACAGATTGAGAGAACTCACTGAAAAGAGGCCTGAGTAGGACTTTCAGGTTCTGGTGGACAAAAAGCTTGACATGAGCCAGCATTGTGCACTCCCAGCCCAGAAAGCCAAATGTGTCCTGGGCTGCATCCAAAGCAGCATGTCCAGAAGGGCCAGGGAGGGGATTCTGCCACTCTGCTCTGCTCTGCTCTGCTCTGCTCTGCTCTGCTCTGCTCTGCTCTGCTCTGCTCTGGTGAGACCCCACCTGGAGTGCTGTGTCCAGCTCTGGGGGCTCCAGGAAGGACATGGACCTGCTGGAGCAAGTCCAGAGGAGGGACACCAAGGTGATCAGAGGACATGAAGCACCTCTCATACTAGGAAAGGCTGAGAGAATTGGGGTTGTTCTGCCTGAAGAAGAGATGACAGTCTTCCAGTACCTGAAAGAGACATACGAGAGAGCTGGGGAGGAATGCTTTACAAGGAAGTAGTGGGAGGCCAAGGGGGAAGGGCTTCAAACTGAGAGTAGGTGCAGATTAGATATTAGTAATAAATTCTTTACTGTGAGGGTGGTGAAGAAGTGGAACAAGTTGTCCAGAGAAGTTTTGGATGCCCCATCTCTGGAAGTGTTCAAGGCCAGGTTGGATGGACCTTTGAGTAATTTGGTCCAGTGAAAGATACCCCTGCCCACAGCAGAGGGGTTGGAATTGGCTGATCTTTGAGATATCTTCTAACCCAAACCACTCCGTAATAAGCTGACCTTAGCTGAAGCTAGAACTGATGAGAATAGTCTAAGAATGAAGAAATGAGGAGACATCTGCATCTGCAGTAATTCAAAAGGCTATTTTCTGACAATTTAATATTTTTGCAACATACAGACATAACATGTCTGTTAATTCCCATTTTGCCTATTTTAAACAGCATATAAAATTGTTTATCATGTGGATAGTTCTGAAATTACGTGGAATTTTATAGAGAGGTTAATATTTTTTAGCTCACTTCACTCACAAACACATTGTTATCCCAATTATATCAAGCCAAGATAATTATAAACTAAGATCTGACTCATCATTTGACCAAGCAGTTAAAAACATATTGAACTTTTAAAAGTAGCTATTGCTCAAAAAACATTAAGATTGATACTTGTACTACTATTCCTTTAAAATATAATTGTTACACATGACAGTCAGCCTTTTTTATCTACAACATATGCAATTTATGCCTCCAAAAGGAAATTAGTCAAGCCACTAAAATGTACACAGGAAAAGCCATCTGCACATATAAGGCTTTTTTCATTTAAGTGATCACAAAAATGACAGCCCCTGAAGTGTCTTTGTGCACATCAAGAATTATCACAGACTTGTTCAATCATGCTCTGCAATGCTGAACAATATACTTGTTTTTATTTGAACCAGTAAGATCTATGGCTTGTGTTTAGTACTCATTTTAAAAGGTACTAAAGCAGAGCCAATCATCGTACATAAGATGAAGCGATAGTTTAGGAAGAAAATGTGATGAAATGGTAACAAAAAAAGAGCCTTTGTTAACCACAAGGTGATAAGAAAAATGCTTCAAAAACAAGTAAGATATCAATTTGTCAAAACTAAATTATAAGAGCTGTTGAACTGGAACCCAATACATGGCTAATAGTAAATGTGACAGGGAAAATAGTGTCTTCTATTAAACTGTTAGAGATATGTCAGAAATTTCATTGCTTTCTCAACATTATTGGATGAGTGCAGATAAACAAAATAAATTGCAGAATTTTCTAAGGTTTCCGTAGATTGTTTGCCTATCCCTGCTTCAGTCTGTTATACCTACTCAGCACAATCTTAGTAAACTTTTGACCAATGGAACTATTTCACCCTGCCTTGACAAAGCAATAAAGACCACAAATGAGAATCAAATTCCCACAGGCTTTGTAGAGACAGAGCAAGTCTTTGCAGTGGGAAATGCAAGAAGAATGCAGCTATCATTGTTTGTCAACAGACATTGGCCATAAGGACATGTTGATCTATAGTGGCAAAGCCATTCTTGCCCTCTACCTGATGGTAGATGTTACAAGTTTGAGGAACAGCTAGGATTCAATGAAGAGAAGAGAGGGAAGAAACCCTAGAGTATATAGAGCACATACCATAGGAAATGGGGTGTTATTAGCTGAACTGTTTTTAAAGGATGTTCTGTCTGCTAGGATGTGAATAAACTACAACTGACCTTGACAAAAAATAGTTTGGGGAAGAAAGAATGCTTTTGTGCGAGCAGAAGACATGGCTTCAAAGTGTAAAACACATAAGAGATTCATATATCTTGAAGTACCACCATATATCAGATATCAAAAATACCTTGTTTACTGCTTCCAGCAATGGAGGAAGAAGAACACATAACACATTAAGTGTGCAAAATTAATGAAATTTCAGAAATCCTTTAGTATTGTCACTTCATTTCCATTAGTCTCTCACTGTAATTATTCACCTTGATTTTCTGAAACAGGAAGTTCAGTTAAAAAAATGATGCCTTAGACAAAAAAGCTGTCTAAGTTTTAAAAAAGTGAATGGGAAATAAATGCACACTAACAAAAAAACTAAATTCTGAGTAGAGAAAAAATATTCATTTACAGAGGAAAATATTACACATTAACCTACTTGAAAAACTGCATTTAAATCAAGTTGACAGCAGAAAAGTTGCCTTCCTCAGTGTTATAGCTATGAAACAGAGATCACTAACTATGCTGAAGTGAAATACAAGGCCTTTAAAATTAATAAAAATACACCATCTGAAATTTTTAAACACTTCCTTCCAAATTATTCTTTTCAGTTCAGCAAGAGAGGAACCAATTTGGGAGATGGCAATTTTGTCACACAAGCCAAAAATCATTTCTGAGTGGAACTCGACAAAAAACTTTCTGCAGAGATAACTGGTAGGTACTTACCAACTTTCTACTGTCAGTTCTACCAATGCCAAATCTGTTAGTAATTTGAATATTTTCTAGCATAGGAACTGATCCACTAATTCTAAACACACAGACATATCTTACCGTTTTATCACAGTAGTTTTAACTGCATTAGATTACATTCAGTTGTCTGAACTGGTGCCTTGAGAAGGCTGACTTAGAACAGAGGCTAGACAGAGTTAAGAATAAAGTAGGCATTTGTCCAAAGGCCTTAAAGGATACACCTTGGGCAGTACAAGAGCCTGGCCAGGGCTGTGAAAGGGATTTCCTCCTTCAGCCTTAAGCCTGTGTAGGTTTATTTTCATAAATATTTTCTTTCCTCAGAAACTCTTTGCACCCTTCTCCAGGTACCCTGGGCAGCACATAGCTAGTGCTTGTTGGTGACTATCAGCCTCTGGTAAAACCCAAGCTGTGTTGATCATGTGGCAATGGTCAACTGGCAGTGATGCCGCTGTCACAGTGTCAGCACAACTGGTATTGCACAGCCCTGCTCACCCCAAAGACATAAGAGTCACTCCCCAACAGCCAGGACAGCCAATGCCACCCTTTCAGGGCCTCCAGGTCCTACAAGCTCCAGACCCTGCCTGTCAGGATACTGGGGAATTAGTGGGATTATGTTAATGATGGCAAAAAATTTTAACATTGGCTCTGCTCTGTGTGCAGATTCCACCCTTCCATTTTGTTCTTTGGAAGCATTACAGATTTTCTGCAATCTCAGTGGTGTCACAACTTGAAGAGGGCACTGTCTGCAGACATTTTCTGCATGGCATCACAGTCAGCACGTTTTTAAACTGTGCTTTAAAGCTTATTTCTTACTAAACCTTTTCACCGAAACAAAATTCCTGGACTTATCACATTTATAGAAGCCTTGTGGAAGGAAAAAGGAAATTAAGTTTTCTCCTTTGAGGCAGACAGAGAAGTGAATTTGTAGGAGTGCAGCTCCTACATTAGGCACAAGATATCCTGAAATATGTCAAGATGACTTTTCCTTTGTAATTTTAACATTTTCAGTACCTTCAAGAGCTATTTAAGAAGTATTTCTTTTTTACAGTTGAACGTCCTAACACAAATGGATTTATATGGTGTAACTAGAATTTTCAAGTGGTTTTACATACTATTTTAGTACTGAAGGCCATTAAAAAAACCCCAGAGTTTCACTGAATATAGTTTTTGATAAGTTTAGGGACTCAAAGCTGCTTTTTGGTGCCAGTATCAGGTACAAAATGCATTGCTAGGAGTTTAAAGTAATGTTCTCTGACCTTACATTAAATGCAATACCCTTTTATCTCTGGGTAGCTTGTTGAAAATTCATCTATGACTTCAGTACCTCCAACAAGCTCTCTGAAAAACCATCACCACAAACTAACTTTGAAACCATTTTGCAACAAATCTCAAATTGCAATTTAATAGATATCCCAGCGAATAAACACACAAACAAACAGCCCACGGTAAGCTACACAGAAACTCAGTACAAGGGAGCTGACAAGTGAAGAATTTTAGGTGTTCCAAAGATGCTTTGTTTACAAACATCTTTGTAATGGGTTTTATAAAAAAAGTCTAGAAAGCTACAGTAAACATTTTACAAAGCAGGTCTCATAACACTGAATCTTTAATAAAAGATGCTTGACAGACACTGACCACAATTTTTTAATTACTTTTCAGGGTAGCCCATGGCAAGGTGCCGGCGGCTGCAGCGGCCCCAGGGCCGGGCCCGGCTGAGCCCCTCAGCCACGGGCGGGCGGGCGAGAGCCCCGGGGAAGGCCTGGCCAAGGGAGGGCAAAACGCTGCCCGGCAGCCAGGGCTGAGCCAGGGGAACCGAGCCACAAACAGCCCTGCGAGCCCCGGGGGGACAGCGGGAGCGGGGCCGAGGCCGGCAGAGACTCGGCAGGGATGGGCCTGCGGCCAGGGAGAGACCCCGGGCGGGCCGGGCTTTCCCGGTGATCCGTGGAATGTTCTAGGCTGAAGGGAAAATGTAGGAAGGAAGAAGTTGCAGAGAAGAGATGCTATGGACTGAGCGCAGCCTCCAATTTCCCCTCCCCCTGCGCTGCTCACTGGAGGAGAGGAGGAAGAGAAGCCAGAAATGTGTGAGTGAAGTTGAGTTTGGGAAGATGGACGTACAGTGGGATAAGGTCAGTATTTTTTTTGGTCTTTGTTCCACACGATACAGCTCTATTTTAATGGGCGATGCATTTTTCTTTTTTTTTCCTCCCAAACTGAGTCTGTTTTATCAGTGATGGCAAATGGTGAGTTTCCTGTCTTTATCTTGGCATATCACATTTTCAATCCTCTGTCTGGTTGAGGAGGGGGACTGAGAGAGCTGCTGGGTGCAATCTTGTTGATGTCCAGGGTCAACTCTCCACATCAACAATGTGCTTCAAGGCAGCAATGTTTTAGCACACTAACAATGCATTGCAGTCCATTCTCATAGTCTGGGCTGCCACAATCACACAGAAATTATATAATATGAACTCTGACCTTTTTTCCTCTCTGATCTCATGAAAAATTTTAGCATTTGTAATTACTCAAAGCTGATGCATAACATATCTAATTCAAGTACTGTACAAGGCAATGGCTTAAGGGCTATAAGACTGGAAACTTTCAAGTGTTCTCAGCATTAGCAAGCAATTTCCAGGAGGCTATTTCTAGGGAATTTGACAACCATAAAAGAAACTACTTTGATTTTAATGAATCATTTATTCAAGTAAAACCAGGCAGCAACAACAGAACCTGAAGAAAGTCTAGGGTAAATGGTGTCCAAGCAAAGGGAATGAAAATCCTTTATCATCTGTGACACTATAAGGCTTAGAAAACCACCAGAGAAGTAGTTTTCTTTTCTTCTTGAAATAAATGTTAGAAGTAAAGCTATGCAGCAGCAAATTAATATCTAAAGATAGAACAGGGGAGAAAGAATGCAGGGTGAAAACATATGATACATATACATTATAATAGAATAGTTGAAACACATCTGTAAAAGAAAACTTACTTAGTAAAGATTACTTGCTTAATAATAAAAAACCTGGAAAGTCTGGAAACATTTTAGCCTTTTAATTAACTTGGAATTTTTTAAAGATCAACACTGAGCTTCATAAAATGAACCTTTCCAAAGGAATTTTAAAAGTTTCCGTCAGTGAATTGAGTTACTTTGCTAACGTAATCTGTAGATTAACTTGAGTTTTAATCACAGTTTGTCAATATTCAGAATTCTATAATGGATTAAAATGGTTTTCAGTTAACTTTTTCTGTGGACAAACAGTAATCACAATTTTACTCACTGGCTAAAAAATAATTTTATTCTCTTAGTTATGTTAGCTCCATTCTTAAGAAGGAGGGAAATACATGTTTGTATTTACTCGCTTTTATCCCTTTCCACTTTATGTGCCTTCTGATTTCTACTTAAAATAATTCCATGTGCCAGAGTAAGAGGAAAAAATGTCAATTATAGAACTCATATTAATAGCTATTAATTTGATAAAATGAGACACTGAATGTGATGAAGGAAATGGATACTTTTTTTTTTTTTTTCTCAAAAACAAAATAAATCAAACCAAAAAAATCCCCTCCCCCAATAGGACCCCCAAAACTAAACAAACAATAAAACCCCAACCCCTCCCAGAAATCGCTACAATAAATAGCTGTAGACTGGAATTTTAGATAGCTTACAATGTCACTAGGAAACAGAGTCTCTTATTATTTTCTACATGTACTTCTTTGCAAAATACAATTGTCCTATGACTGGTGCTAAAGGGAAATTTTCAAAAAGGATCATAAATCAGCTATATTGCAAGTTGAAAGGTTGGAAAAGAAATATCACAAAGATCATTGCCAGTGACTTAGGAAACAAATAATTTTAGATATTAGACAGATTTAGATAATTTTATAGTGTTTATAAACACTTGGAATAGTAAATGAAAAGGAGTTTTGAATAATGATGGGAATTCATCAAAATTAATTCCCACATTATATAATCCACATCTATTCCCCCTGATTTGAAAACAATGCAAGGAAGGGACTTGAGAAAAGACTACATCTTCAAAAGAGGAAGAAAATGCTGAAGGCAGCAAGTATGGAACTCTGTCAGGCACTTTCAAGTTTTAGTATCTCACATGCATGGGAAATAATTTAGCAAAGAACATGTAGCTTATTGCTCATAAAAAATATGTCACAAACAGAAACAAATCCTAAGATTCCTAGTCTGTAAACAGCTACTAATTTTGTAATGGGCTATTTCTAATTTTGTAACGGATGTAAAGAAAAGTAGTGATTAAAAATGCATGTTTGAGCTGCTGAGATGTACTTCAGCAGTGATATTTGGACTAATCTCCAGAGGAAGAAAGCTGGTATTTGCTTCTGATCTTGAATAAGTCAAGTCATCGTTTTCCCATTTTAATTAATCACTTGCATTTTTTTGATTTTCTGTCTTGAAAATTATGTTTGGATTGATTGCTACAAAGCACTAGAAGTATTTACATTAAGATTCAAGAGAAAATTATGAAAGATGATATTAGATATCAAAATACTTATAGAATCAAATTTTAATCTCTTTAAGCCTCTGAAAAATATAACAAGTCATATCTGCATGTTTGCTACTGCAAAATGCAAGCATATTATAATTAAAGAAATGTGATGACAAGTCTGAGAAAATAAGGTCTAGATTAAGTTTTTGAATAGGACTATTCAGACTATAGGACTATAGACAGACTATTCCTATTTTACTTGATCTTACCAGTGTAAATGAAGACTTCTTACAACTCTAATCTTCCTTCACCTTCTCCTATCACTTCTTCTCCCTACTGGAAAGTTAAGATTAAAGAAAGGATTTTTTTTCCTCCTCTATGAATGTTTAATTTTTTTCCACAAAATAAAAATTAAAAAAGCAAAAACAAAAAACAAAAATCCTGTGACTACGTAAACTAATGCATTTATTTATTTATTTATTTGTTTATTTTTTTCCTGTCGCAGCTTCAACGGGGATTACAGAAATATTTCCAGGTCTCAAAGAGACATGAGCAGTTGATGGTTGCTACAAAGGTATTTATTGTATAAAAGCATCAGTCTCAAAGGCAGAGAGTTCAGAGAGTTAAAATCCTTACTAAAAGCTTTAGCATAAAG
The DNA here is from genome assembly GCF_971803275.1 of Cyanistes caeruleus. Taxonomy (NCBI): domain Eukaryota; kingdom Metazoa; phylum Chordata; class Aves; order Passeriformes; family Paridae; genus Cyanistes; species Cyanistes caeruleus. The sequence continues at coordinate 79,307,685 of NC_141701.1, read as the reverse complement.
TCCTGAGTTCTGAGCAGCAGGTCTCTGGTACAAGGTCCCGGTGTTTGGGGCAGCAGCTTCTCGGTGTGGAGCTCTGTTATCTTGGGCCACAAAAGCAGTTGGTGATGATGGAGCTGCTGTTCTTCTTCTTCAGATGTTTTTTTTTTCCTTCTGCCAGTTGTTCTTCTCCAATCCCCAATACAGGGGATTAAATCCAGAAATCACCCAATCAGCTAAAAACACGCTTCTAAAACAATATTTTTTACAGCAATCTAAGCTTAATTCTAACATGTGAAAGCAATGTTCTTTTTACCTAAATCATACATATAGGATATTATCTGTTTATGTGAATAATTCTATCTGTTCTTATCTAAGAATACAAACTATATTTTTATTATGTCTGGAGCTAAGTTGAATTTGTGAAGGGTATTATCACTGAACTTTAAACTGGGTAATAAGGCTTTTCACTAGCTAACACAGACTCTTAGGGCACTTAAGCTATTTTTTTTCTTACTTAAAACTAAAACCTACACTTTTACTCTGTATTTATGGTTTTACATTTTAATTATTTTCTCTCTCTGAGGAGCTCAGAGAGGCTTTTATTTTGGATTCCAACATTTGCCTTCAGTAATTACACTTCAACAAGTCACATTCTTGGCATCTCTATTTTTTTTCCCTTTGAGTAGAAAAATGCAAAGATACGATTCATAGTGAATGTTTCTTAAATATCTTTTAATTCTGCACCTGAGAACTAATTACTTGCTTTCTTCTGGCATCTGCTGAGACCCAGAGTTGTGAAAGTGTCTGCTGAACTGTCTCCTTTAAGTCCCTCAGACTTTTCTAGTGATGAAGGAGAAACAGAATCTTTGTCTCTCCAGCAACAGGGAAGCCCCGCAACACACACAGCTTACTGTTTATTTACTGGCTGCCATCTGTATCCCTGGGATTGCCCCAAACAGCCTTCATGCAGAATATTCAAATCCAGGATGCTAACAGATATTTAGCTCACATTCGTGGTGCTATGTTGAAGTAATGAGAATCAGGCCCCTAATTTAGAACAGCTCCACCAAGACTTCTAGCTCAGAATAGTGCAGGTATTTTTTCCCTCCACACACTCTGTCATTTACTCCTGACATTTAAGAATTATTTAGAGGACAGATTTGTCCTTATTTTTCAGCTACACTACAAACCCAAGGTAAAGGCCTCTGTCAGGCAACTGAACACTACTAAAGGATATGCACTGAATTTACTTCAGTACTGCCACACAGTGTAAAAACTTTAAAAGAAAGTAGAAAAGTGGTCCCAAATTTTATAATAGAAAAATGTTAAAAAGTCAGATAATTTGATTAATAAATTCAAGGTAAAATGAGGTCCACCGAAAAGCTGCCTGCAACCTTGGGAGACCAGTTTGTCCAGTTGTCAGGTGCTTTAAGATGGAAATCAGGAGCAGGCATCCCCATGGCTAAACTTCCAGCTTTGTCTGGGACTCAGTGAGAAAAAGTATATCACCACTGGAAGAAGGGGCAGGCAAGTCAGTCAGACTACAGGGATATTGTGAGGTTATGGGGGAAGGAAAGTAGAAGGGCCAAAAAACAGCAGGAATTTAATCTGGCCACTGCTGTAAAAGGCAAAAAGAAAATTTTTTACAAATATATCAACAACAGGGTGAAGGAAAACCTCTGTCCTTCACTCAATGTGGAGTGAAATATAATCACAAAGGATGAGGTAAAGGCTGAGGTAGTTAATGCCTTCTTTGTCTCAGTCTTTAATAGTCAGAACAATTGTCTTTAAGGTATCCAGTCTCCTGAGCTGGAAGCAGCATGAAACCCCATCATCCAAGAGGGAATGGGCAGCAACCTGTTAAGCAACTTAAACCCACAAAAGTTCATGGGGCTGGATGGATTCACCTGAGAGTACTCGGGGGACTGGCAGAGTTCCAGTTGTCAGGAGATTAGTAAATGAGATGTCCATCTACAAGGGCCAGAGGTACAATCTGGGGAACTACAGACCCTCAGTCTGATCTCAGTGCTAGGGGAGGGGGTCATGGAGCAGATCATCTTGAGTGCCATCATGCAATATGTACAGGACAATCAGGTGTTCAGGCCCAGCCTGAAGGTCCTTCTTGACCAAGCTGACCCCTTCTATGACAAGGTGACCTGCCTAGTGGATGAAGGAAAGGCTGTGGCTGTTGTCTATGTGGATTTAATAAAGCCTTGTGACACTGTTTCATACAGCTTTCTTCTGGAGAAACAGACTTCCCATGGTGTGGATGGGTGTACTCTTGACTGGCCAAAAAAAAAAAATTGGCTAGCCAAGCCTAGAGAATGGTGGTGAATGGAATTATATCCAACTGGCAGCTGGTGGGGCTCCCCAAGGCTCAGTACCAGGGACAGTCCTGTTTAACATTTTTGGTGGTCTGGACAGGGGAGATCCAAGTGCACCTTCAGTCAGTCTGCAGAGGGCATCAAGTTAGCTGTGAGTATTGATCTGCAGGAGGGTAGGAGGGCTCTGCAGATGGATCAGGATATGCTGGATTGTTGGGTCATGTCAGGTTGTATAAGGTCGAACAAAGTGCCTACACTTGGGTTGCAAAAATCCCATGTAGCACTACAAGCATGGAAAAGAGTGGCTAGCAAGCTGCCTGGAAGAAAAGGTGCTGTTTGACAGCCAGCTGAACATGATCTAGCATATGCCCAGGTAGCCAACAAGGCCAATGGCATCCTGACCTGTATCAGCAATAGTGTAGCCAGCAGGAGCAGGGCAGTGATTGTCCCCTTGTACTTGGCATTGGTGAGGCTGCAATTCAAGTCCTGTGTTTTGGGCTCCTAACTCCACAGAGCTGTGTGTATTTTTGGCCCCTCACTCCAAGAAACACACTGAGCATTTGGTGTATATGCAGAGGAGGGCAGATGAGCTGGGTAAGGATCTGGAGCACAAGCCCTATGAGGAGCAGTTGAGGGAACTGGTGTTGTTCAGCCTTTGAGAAAAGGAGGCTCAGGGGAGTCCTTATGCCTGAAGAAGAGGTTGTAGCCAAATGAGGTGTAAATTTCTTCTCCCAAACATCAAGTGATAGAACAAGAGAAAATGGCCTTAAATTATGCCAGAGAAGGTTTAGATTGGATACTAGAAGAAACATCTTCATGGAAAGGGTTGTCAAGCAGCAGCCTTAAGAAAAGATACTGAGAATATCTAACAGCTGTTGTAAAGCTTAGCTATAGCAAGTACTGAATCCTCCTGGGAGTCTCACTGCAAATAATTGCTGTTTCCAGAAATCTTTTGGCTGAAGACAGTTAGCATCTCACCAGTATGACAATATTCTCTGTTAATAAATATTTATTATCCTTGGCCTAGACTTCTACCTAAACATCATCTTGCTCTTTTGATGCCATGTTTAATAAGTGCATTCTGATAATGGACCTCTCGGATGGAAACTGTATAATGAAATAGAAGAGCAACAATGAACGAGAGCATTCAGTTGCCAGCAACAAAGATTAAACTCATGTAAAGACTGACTAGACAATAAAAAAAATCTGCCCTTTAAGGTTTATTTTGCTTTTCTTATTGTCATGCTGGTTCAACTACTTAATCTGCCAGTCCACTTCTGAAAGTCTCCCAGTAAAAGAAAACTGAATTTCAAAAATGGAGAAGGTTATACTGCATCTTTTTCACATGCTAAATGGAGCTTAAGTGCTCACTTGCACATTTCAGGTAGTACTCTCAAGGCAATGAATTACTTCCCCTCAGAGAATTCATTCAGAGTCAAATTTGACAGCAGATGTCACAAAGAAAGTTTGCTTGTATAAAATTTAAACACACTATAATCCACATCTAAAAGAACCCCAAACAACTAAGCATTTTCTCTTCTGAAAGACAGAATTTCTATTCACTCAGATGATCTTTTTTTCATGATCTTTACTAGGGTCATGATTAACACAGGTGGAAAATATAAATCCATGCATTCACTACTGGAGTGAGAGTTCCCATACTCTCCATCAGCAAATGCATATTTCCATCTGACATGATGTATGACACTGAGTACAGGGATTGCATCCTGACACAATTCATTTACCCAGAGGTTTGATGCCCATAGACACACCTTGACTTGAGTGTTCACCCTTCACAGTGATCTGTGCTGGAAGAACATCATCAGCCTGGAAAAAAAACACAGAAAATCCCAGACTTTCTGACTACACTGAAGTCATCCAGCCAAAACCCAAGAAATTAGAGGTCATCTTTGAAAAATGTGGCCTTAGATTTAAGCTTCTCAGTTTCAAAAAACATGAAAAAAGATAAGTAACTATCCCTATAAAAAATTTGGACCTCTGTACCCCAATAAAAGTCACTCAAGCCTCTCCAGACTGAGCTAGGACTATGTAATACTGTTTGTTGGATGCTGGTCCTGGTTCCCTGATCAGCAAGAAAAAGAGGAGAATTGCCATAACAGACAAAAACAGACCTCCAAGCTGAGAAGAAAGAAAGTGGTGATACTGAGATCATGCTTTTACTGGCAGAGGAAAGGAAGAAATCCCCACTATGAACATTACATGCATTCTGGCATGGACTTGTACTTCTCCATGCCTCTCCTCAAGGTACTGTGAATGAACAGCATGAAAAAAACAGAGGGTCGCTGCCAGGTTAAAGATTTCGCCAACAAAGAAAGAAAGAAACAGAAAAAACCCTAGTCTTTTCTGTATTAAGTAGATAATCTGGACTACTGGACTTCTAAAAAAACAACTGACTATAAATTATTGATGCTACATTGGCTCAACCCTTTTGTCCATAAGATGATTTGGAAAGAGATGGTTCTTAACAATGAAAACTGCTGGGTGAGCATTGCTGTGACCAGTATACTTCCACAAAGGTCAAGGCATGCGGAACAGGGAATGAAGCAGTTCTATAATACTGGCTTAATTAAGATTGATATAGTAGCTGTGCATTAGAACTCATCCTTGTAGACAAATACTCCTCCAAATTCTGCAAAGTACCCTTATATCTGCTTCCTTACCAAGGTGATATCCATCCAAAACATTATTAGCCTCCTTTCATGCAGCCTCCATTGCTTTATTTGTCCTGTATTGCCATATTTGAATCAGAATTTCTTGTCACAGTTGTCCTGTTAAAATAAGTGTTTAGTTTTGAATGCTACAATATTGAATTATCTGTGTTAAAAACTTGAGGGATCTGCAACCGTATCTTACCTAAGAAATACGCTTAGAGATCTTCTGTGAAACCAATACATTAAAATGTTCCTGTGCAGCTTACTAAGCTTGAAAACAGCAATTATTTTTGTATTAGAATAAGCTGTGATTGTAAATAATGATAAAAGCATAGTCAAGTAATCAAAATCTCCTTTCCCTGATTGCTTAATTAATTTATACATAATACCTCTTGGGAAAATAGTGCTAAGAAAATGTTCAAAATCTTATTTTTCCATGTCAGAACTAATTTAAAATAGCGTATTTGTATTGTTAAGATATTGCTATTCTGTTTTTAAGAATGGTATCATGCCTATGCCTCCCACTGTTAGAGTATCTCATGAAAGTTAAAAAAAATAAAACTATTACTTTCTAGTCTTCCCTCAACCTGTGAATGATTGAATTAGAGCATATTTTTCAACCTTTTCATTCACAGGTAATTAAATTATTTTTTTCACCTCAACTGTTTCTTGCAAACCCCTGCACACCCCCCCCTTCACCTCCCTTAAATTGCAGATTCCATTTCAGAAAAGGGAGCATAGGGGGCTTGGGTTTGTAGCAAAATATATCTATGATAGAAAGTACCTTGTGATGAGGAAAGCACAGAAGAAAGAAAGCTTTAAGTCTGTCTGCTGAATTTTAGATAAAAAACTGAGGGACAGAGTTCTCAACACAGGCTTATCAAAGTTTTTTACTTTTGTATTACTGTTTTCTAAAGTGAATTTCAGCCAAAGATGAGAAAAAGGGAAAGTTTGTGTATTGTGGCTGTGATACAAAAAGTACTCTTTGTTTGTCTATTTGATTTAATCCATGACTTATACAATTTGACCGGCAAGATATAATGATAAATTCTTTTGTTCAGCAGGAATTTAATCTCCAAGGATAACCATGAAGCAGAGTACATATATCAAAACAGACCAATGGGGTCACAGTAGACATATCTAGAATAATAAAATTAAATTAAAATGGAATAATTTCATTAAATGAAATTTAAGGAGAAAATTATTCTAATTCAGTAACATTTGTACTATATTCCATGGGAAACAAGTTTTATTCATACAGCTTAATTTCAAAATGATAAAGTGCTACAAAATTTTAATATGTATTTGATTTTCAGTAGGTAAAACAATGTAAAGACTCAGAAAAATTAACTTTCCAGTTGCTATAAATTTATTTAAAATTAGTAGGGGACTGAAAAATAATGTGAAATTCATGTTTTTTAATATTTTATTGGTAAAATATTACTAGGTGTTGTATCTGATGTTTGAAGCATTCAAAAGATCTCAAATGTTCCATCTTTACAAAAGGAAGACTGTTGTAACAGAGAGATGAAAAACTGAAAAATACTCCTATTCAGTTATTCAATTATCTTTTGATTACATTTTAATAGGTAAGAAGTTAAAGTACATACACATTTGGTGTTTTTTTCTTTTGTGTGTGCATCTGCTGGTTTGTGTGCTCTTAGAAAAAATGCAGGAAAAGCTGCAAATACTTTCTGAAAAATAAAAAATAGCAAATTCACAGTTCAGTTGAGAGTTGAATCTTCTGACAACATACTTAGGTGCCTTAATAACATGGATTTATCAGTTAAAATATTTGGAGAAGGAAAGAGAGAAAATGACATTGCGAAAAAAAGTTGAATAAATTGGCTAAATTAAAAAAATAATGGAACACATTAAAAAGTGACTGTATCTGAAATTTCAGATATGGATGCAAACTGAATCTGGGAATCACAGCCCTAATCTCTTCCTATAAATAGTTCTTTGGTCTGCATCAGCTGACTGATTAGTGCCTTTCAAAACAGCAAAGTTTCATGGCTAGGAACTGAATCATCCAGTTTCTATGGTTATGAGCGCCTGAGAATCAAATATCTTGGGGGTTTTATATGATCTATTAGTCTATCCAAATAACTGTCCATCCCTCAAGCTGTGCAATGGAGTACAAGATGCACAAAACCAAAAAGAAAAGGCATAACAATATACCACTGTGGGGCACCTTACTTCCTTTGCCAATGCTGTATTTTATCCGATGGCACTATCTGATAGTTCTTTCACGTAAACATGCTAACAGTAAACAGTCTAGGGAGAAAACAAGATCCTTTTCCCTTCCAAACCCTCTGCCAAGCTAAGAGAACTATCTACTGAAAGTAATGCAGAGTAGAATAAAGGGGAGGAAGGGAGGGAGGGAGGAACTTCATGCAGTTTGTATACAAAAGATTAATTTTCTTAAGAGTACTACCGAAAATTTCTTATTCAATGTACGGAGAGTGTCTTTGTCATTAGCTTTCCATTCACTAATAAAGTTGCTTTTGGTATTGAATTATAAATAAGTTTGAGAGCTAACATAGAAGAAGGTCTATATTTCCTGCAATAGTAGTCATTGTAGTAATAATAATAATTTTTCATATGTCAGGGAACTTCAAAAAATCCTCTTTAATAACAATCCTCTTCAAACTCCAATGTATCTTTCTCAAAGACATCTTATTGGCTTTAACCATTTATATTTCAATTCACACTATGGAATACTTCCCACATATCTAGAATAAGAAAAATAATAATGAAAAAGAATTTGTGCAGCTAGAAATAAAAGCTCATGGCATGACTCAAAAATCTGAAGAAAATCTGGCCATATTTGAAAGAGTGCTTTTGATTTTCTATCAACTTTGAGCAACATCAAGAATGTCTGACATTAAGTTCTTTAGGGATAAGAGGTAAGGAAGGTGAATTATTTCTTTTATCCACACATAAATTAATGACTTTATTTTTTGAAACATCAGAGGTTAAAACAAAGAAAGCCTTTTCCTGAAAATGCTGCTACTATGATGGCATCACAGAGTAAAGCGAGTCATAACGCGAAAAGCCTCTACCTATCATCATACAGCAATGACAAAGTTGAGACTTTGAATAATGCAGAGTATGTTTTTCCTATAAAGAATCAGGATGGTAACAATCAAAGTGTTATTACACTCTAACCTTTAAATCTAAGCTCAAATTAATTCACCATCAGAAGTCTGTCAAGGTCTTCCTGCATTTCTTGTAAGTCACAGAGCAGAGAAGCTTTGTCTCAATCACAAATTCTTTATTATTTTTTCTGGAAGTGCTGTCTTTTTGTTTCACATTTTCCCAGCAAGTACATTATGATACTTGGTATTTCATGTCAGGTTTCATCTGTATTTTGGCTCACAGACAATTGTGACAGAATCTCACGTACCTTTTCTTTCGAGAAAAGTGTTTTAAACAGTCCCTGCTCTTGCTTCTGCCTTTGAATTGTAGCTCGGTTTTCCTGAAAACATCTAGTGTTACACAGTGCTGTACTTAATGTCATACATTATCCTACAATTAATATACATCCCTCTAAAAAATTTAAATCCAGAAAAGGTCATTGGAGTGTTACAGGAAAAAATGGTGCTTACCCAAACTGAAAAATCATCCTCAATTTGAAGTAAAGGGCTTCTTTGCACAGATATTTTAGTCTCATTCTTGCCACTCCTGCATCACAGCCTTAAATCCTTAACAAGTTACTTTTGATGCAGAACAGCAGAACAGACTTTATATTCCAATATCTAAACCAAGGGGACCTAGAGTTTCTATATCTGTTTTCCAAACATTTTTTTGTATTGATTAATAAGAACATGAATTCTTCAACTGTTTTCAGGAGGATCAAACAAATAGGATCAGAAACCTAGTTAGTAGACAGAGAAAAGTAATGGCATCCTTCAGCAAGTATGTGTGCTGTTGTTCTTGAAGGACAGATTCCATCAAAAAAAAAAAGGATTAGAAACCTGAAGTGGAACACAAAACAGCATTCAAAACATACAGATATGAGAAATTTATCCCCAAGCACTTTCTAGCTCTGAAAACTGAAGGCCATGGTCATCCTGGTCACATACTTGGTCATATCATTGCTGATAAAAGTCCAGACATAAGATCCTGCTTCTGAGCATAGAAGCAGATTTTTCAGGACTTTAGACTTTTTTTTTTTTTAAAGACTTTCAAAAACCTCCATGAACATGTAAAAGTCAAGAAAAATTAAGCACATGACTATAATAATAAAAAAAAAAATCCGGAGAATGACAGAGTTTATAAAAATACTTTTCTTCTGCATTTTCTGCATTTGCTTACAGTGATTCCTGTTCTGCAGACTGAATTCTTATACAGGGAGCCTATGTGCCCCATTAATGGGTTAACACAGCATGCAACCAAGAAATAGATCTACACCTACAGATCCATTTGTAAGGCCTACAGTGAATGGCCTAATAGCTGAACCTTAGTATTAGATACTGATATCCAGAATCTGATATCATTGCCCTTTTCTTTTTAGTGGGTCAAAACAATGCAATTTCTCCTCTCAAACTCTACTACATGCTTATGCAACCAGATTTTTACTTTGATTCTTATTTTCAAGATTTAAGGGTCAGAGGTTTTGGACTTCTATTAATGAAAATATTTAAGTCCCAAGCTTTTAAAATGCAGCAGTTAACCTAATAGAGAATGGTAAAATCAGACAAGGAACAAAAAAGATTATGATGGACAGGATGTCTTATGAAATAAAGCAACATGGTTATTATTGTGAATTCTGTGTATATATATACACATCCAATACAATGCAGCTCCCACTATCAAATATGTGACATGTCAAGCTAGCAGCTTCCAAAAAGCTACTCATTCGTTCAACACCTCTTCAGAGTTTATTCTACCAGCGGTTAAGAAAGATCTTGATAATACCCTTGCAGGAAGTCAGCTCATCTCAAGGATAAGACTCAAGGTTATGATCTATATCAAAAGCATAACAATGAAGGTCATAGCTGCTTTTATTATTTTGAAAAGATATTCTTCCTGTTAAATGTCAGGCTTCTGCAAAAAGATCCCATCCCAGGTAGGGGCAAAGAACCATATGACTCCACCATATCTAGGGTCCTGATTATTATGAAAAATCATAGCGTTACACTGAAATCTTTGTAAGTGCTCTAACCTTGCTCCAAGACTGCTGGTCTCTCCTATGGATATATACTTTAGTATTTAATTTCATTAGAGATAAATGGATGAATGTTTACAGACATTTTGCAGCACTCACAGACTATATTATTTCCTACTTCCGACTCTCATTCAGGCATTCAGCACAAGCCCCTCTTCAGCTGCAGAAGCCACTTGGCAATGAGTACTTCACACCTCAGTAGCAAGTTATAACAAAAGTGCCAGCAGTCTTCATATTGCCGTTTTCCTTCCTACTTGATTCAGAAATTGCTCTTTGTAGAACAAATAGCTGACCTGCCTCCACTTCATGTGTACTGAATGCAGACCTGGCAGTTAGCTCCAAATACTATGTGCAGAGCCAGCCCTGAATTTCTTCCAAAATAATTATGCTTTTAATAGTATTAGATAATGTCAAAGTTCTGATTAACATGAGAACAGAGGGGAGAAGAAATGTTTAATATTGCCTCCTATATATGTTGAATATCTATTTAGATACTATTCTAAAATTTTTAAGTAATGATATCTAATTTGAGACTTCATACAGTGCAATTTAGAAAACAAACTTGGGAAACCAGGCATTTGGCCAGCCATAACCACAGGCAAATACTTGATCTTTAATTTCAATTAAGGCATTTTCCTGGATATAGTTGTATACATATGTACACATATCACTGAAAATCATTCACATTACCTTAGACTAAAATATTATCAGATCTTACAAATTTGGCTCACTGATGTTTCATCATTAAAGTAGATGTTCTAACAAAAACTCAGCAGAGTCAAGTGTTTTAAAAAATTTCTGCTGTTTGGGGTTTATAGTAAGATAAAATCCCCTTAAAGAATGAAAAGGCACTATGCTGTTAGTGATGATGCATCTCAAATGAGATTTAAGTGCAAGGCTTTCAGATCCTTTTGTTGCTAAAACCCCCATGTCATCACTTTCAGGAGTTATAAATCTTCAGTTCCATGCACAAACTCCCGCTATTCCATTAATTTACATTTGAATAAATTTTCCTCTGCTTTTCAATTACACGTAACACTCACTGCTTTTCTTAAAAGCCTTTATAACGTTGCAGTCAGCAATTGCTCCACTGTATTGTCAAAGACAGCTGTCCTACAGAGGTAAATGAAATGGTATTTTCCTGTAATAGCATTAGGATCATTTGGGAGGCTAAGTGCTAAAATACACTGCTATCCTTCTCTCATAATTTATGAGAGACATATTTTCACATTTACACTACTTCAAGTCATATTCCCTACTCATTTACCATTGTAAATCCAACTTGCATATTTAAAAGGGAAAAATTTGCAGAGCACAATACAGTATTCACTAAATGCAACATAGAAATGAATAATTGCCATTTCTCATTAATTTTCAGTATTTTCTGTACTAAAAAACAATAAATTGTATCTGGAAATACCATTTTTCTCCATGTTTAGTAAAAGTGTCTGTACTAATTTTCTGAGCTATTTAAATTCAATATTTTCTACTCAGTCTTACTTCATGGTGAAGGAAAAACTAATTTAGAAGAAGGGAAAGGAGCAATGATTATTTCCAACAGTTCCCTTGGAGACAAAGAAATGCTTACAGTATCATCTTGGTAGATCAATGATCTTGTGGCTGAGGTAAACTAGTGGCACATGCTAGCTGAGGAGAATACCTGAGTGACAGTCCTCCGCTTGCCCTGGAGTCAGATATTGGCATTAGCATTGCCTGGAATTTCTGTCAGATATGGATGTCACCTCATGAACTTCTGGGAATTGGCAGGAAAAATTAGTCCAGTTGGAGGTTCTTTTCATACATTTTTAATGTGGGAAATGTTAAATTATCTGAGAAAATGAAGACAATTTACATACAATGAATGAGACTTAGCTGTGTTTCTCTCTGACTTAGTTGATCTTTGTAATACTCGGGCAATAAATCACCCTGTGGGAGTGAGCCTTTCTTCCTAAACTGTAAATACTTGTGGAATGATTAACATTATCTTAGGTTTGGCCTTTCTGTGTCTGCGGTGTCTGCAGCTACAATTCATTCCTTCAAATTTATGAAGGGAAATTTCTGTTGCTATAATCAGAAGGATCACTTAGCAGCACTATTTTGCCACAGACTCCAAAAGGAGCCTCTAGTGATCAGCTGAGATGTGGACAACTAATACTTCATCTGATGATTCCCACCATAGGAATCAATAGTCTCTAATTTATTTAAGCATTGACTTCTCTCATCTACTTCTAGTTTTTATATATCAGAAAACTGGATATATTAAAAAAGGAGTGCTTAACTTTGACATTTGTGTTTTGCTTGCTCATCATCCTCTCAACTGCATTCCCAGAGAAACGGTAACTGTTCTTAACACATCCAAAAATGCTCATATATATTCTCCCAGTGGAGCTATGTGTCTTGATTTTCTCAAATACCTCAAGAACCAGACAATATTTTTGATAGGTAATGAGCAATACTGTGACTGCAAAATTCATTCCATTTCTGGTCTTAATAATGAATGGATAAAGGGCACCTAACATAACTTCTCTATTGCTGTGTTCTCACAGACTGTGGAGAAAAAGTGCATGGGTTTGTCCCAAATATTTTTTCATACCCTTTTCCCACCAAAATTCCAATTCATGTATAACCAATTGTATTGCAACGATTGCAGGTAGTTGTTTTTAGCTAAAATTCTGTATTAAGCCATTAGATGTTTTACAAAACAATGTCCTGAAAATAAAAATCACATTTGTTTCATTTTTAGCTATAATCAGCCAAGAAAACTGGTAGTTCACCTGTGATGTAGAGTTTTGTACTTATATGTAAGATCAGCTCTTCTGGGTAATTTTCTTACTTATAACAATTAGATAAACATCAAAAATATGTCAGAGATATTTAATTCCCAAAAATGGAGAGAGGAACTACCTGGAATGTCCATGACAGATCATAGTCATGCCTTGTGTCTTTCTCATGGCAATTTCTCAGACATTCACAGATCTTAATCAGCAGCTCATTTACCTGTGTTCTGACTTTTTGACCAAGCGAACCCTACTACCTGGGGGGGTCATTTTCCTTTATCTTGTTCAAAATCTCAAAATGAATTCTCACTATGAAATATTTATGACTATTGTCAGTCCAAGTAAAATTTAAAAAAAAAAAATCCACTGATTCAAGGACCATTATTTTTGGAGTAAATTAGAGCTGCTCTAACATTGTAAAGATTGTCAGGAGATTTGTTAGACTCAATTTTTCCACAAGAAATAAGTCAAAACAAAAGTGTTCTGCATATCCAACCAGGACATCCCATTGTGTGTTGCCACAAAGACACTTAGATTGTGGTAGCTGCAGAGTCAGAACTTCACTACTCAATGAAATAATTTTCCAGCTTTACTTTCTGTGCTGGAGTGGGGTAGTGAGTGGACATCAATTTCTGCTCTATGAGAAGTAAATTCTCTCTGTACTGACCACATTCACCAAAACTAGAGTGTCCGGTCCATTTGGGATTGGTACCATAGGCTCAGGAAAACAAGACTCCAGCTGGTTGACGTGTCCACATCCTGGCTGGTGGCCTGGCCTTTACATTTAGTAGGCCTTTGGCTCATCCTTCTACACCAGGTTGGATATATAGATAGGTATGTTCCCCCCCACCAAAGAGTTACTATTTTCAGGGGTTTGCTTTCTATCTCTGGAGGTCACCAATAGCCTCATCATTCCTATCGCTCCAAGCCCATCTCTGATTTTCTGTAGGTAACTTGCCTGGGCTGGTACCACATTCTATCCTACCTCAAATGAGCAATACAGATGTAAAGCTATGATTTTGTCTGTCCTTTTTTTTTCCTTTCCTAATGCCCAGACCATTACAGAAGGGCAGATGTGGGCTTAGTATTTTGGCTGAGCTACACACACACATCCAGCCCGAACGTACTTGGTTCATTTTCACAGCGCATAGCAGTCATCTAATGAGTAATGAGTTTCAGCTGGGCAGATGTAGCCAACTTCTTGCTTACCTGAGTGATGCTTTCAAGTAGACTTTATCCCATGACACTCTTTTGTAAGCTCCTGGAAAAAACAAAAACAAAAACAAAAACATCCCCCCCCCAAAAAAAAAACAACAAACAAATTAAAAACACACACACACACAAAAAAAGGAATTAATAAAGAATTAAGCGCATAGCAGAGAACTGTACTGCCAAACAGGTGTCTCTATAATGCATGTGTATTCAGATGTTACAATTTACAGGGCATCCCCTCTATAGCATAACTGTTTCTATACCAATCCAATCCTTGATTAAAGCAATCCACCTAACAGAAAAACCTGAATGACTCATTTTTCATCACTGCCATGGTTATAGTTGATTATAATTCTTTCTGTCTTTCACTACCTTTCCTGTAAAGAAAAAATATCTGAAACTGGCAGCTTCAAAACTCCTCTCAGAGATGGGGAGCATTACTGTTACTGCATTTAAAGGTAGTTGTTATTTAACTTGTAAGTAGAATATGGAGCAGATGACTAATTTTTGCTGTGAAATAAATCAATATAAATTTATCATACATTCAGTATAGATAATCTGCTCTATAAAAATAGACTGCTTTTTTGCTTGTAATTTTGTCTTAATTCTTATATTCCTTCCAAATGTAGCAAGAGTCCTTGAATTTATGTGTATTATGTGAGAATGCGGTGAATGTCACCCATTTTCTTTCACTGTGCTCAAACCAGTGAAATACTAATGAGGCAGCAAGTTATACCTAACAATATATATATCAGACTGTATCAAATGAAGGTTAAAAAAATTATGAATAAAATATCTTTGAGCTTAATATTCTTACAGTGTCCCTTGAAGCAAAAATTTCCAAATACATTGAAATCTGCGTTATTAAGCAGCTGCCTCCTAGGACTCATGAAGCGCTCACATTCTGCACAGGCTGCCATCACACATCAATTGCCTTATATGGTATTTGGTCTTTACATCCTGTAAATTTAAAATATAACTGGCCCTATATAAAAAGCTATTTCTGTAATTCCAAGACATTTATATTCCAATGCAAAGTGCCAGTTCAATACAAAAAAGGACATGTATGTCATTATGCACCAGCTGTCTCATCTAGCTGTTTGCAATTGCAAAATATAAAAAAGCTCTTTAGACATGCAAAAATGAGATTAGAATCTGGGCAGTTTTATGTTGAAAAGAATCTTTCTTGTAATTGCAGAGGAGCCATGTACTTTTAAGGATATCTATCCAGAGCACTGACTGTAAAGGTCATTTTTAGAGGTCTCTGCTTGCTTTGAAACATAAATGCTCACTTTTCTGGTGTCTTTATTAGATATTTTGTGTATGGCCAGAGAAAAAAAATTTGCTGAGAGAGAATTATTGCACCAGGATAAAAGAAAGATAGAAGGGCACAAAATAGCTTATGATATTTTACCCACCCCCATAACCTAAATTTCCCACCAAACATCAAACCACGAACCCAAAGCCTTTTCCTTTCTTAAGCTGGGGTGTGTGAGGCAGTATGAAAGAGAATGTGTGTATAGAAATTCAAAACAGGTGTGAAAGGAATAAATGTCATTGAATTATAAATTATTAAGACATGATATTGCAACTGTAAAATCCTAATGCCAAACTTTATGTTTTATTTCCTGTGTCATACAGTTTTAGCATCTGGTCATTTTTCACTTTATGACAGGAATTCATGATGTAATCCATAATATACAAATTCATAATTATTTGACAAAAGTATGTGAAGCCCAAACAGATGCTGTGCATTAATTTAGAATGTAGAAATAAACATTAGTTTGCAAACATGCTGTGATTCTGGAGGTCTTACAGAGTTGCACATTTCTAAATGGGCGCTTGCATTTTGCTGTCAGCTGCTGGGTGCTAGTCCCTTTGAACAGTGACTGATGACCTATAGGATTTGATCACAAGAAATGCAGTTACAATATTATTCAGATACTGATAGCAACTATCATTTAAAAATGGGAAGACATACTACAAGATGATTTTTGTCTCTTAATCATCATGATTTCTATGTTGTCTTAATGTATTAATGGTAGTATTTGCGTGGTACATATGCAGTTAAGACCTCCCTGAATTGACTGATATCTTGAATGAAGCAATATAGTTCAGCATGAAGCTTATCTAGTCTTTTCAAAGAGTAAGAAACCAGTCTCCTTCAGGTGAGGAATATAACACCATCTAGTGAGCATTCATGGGTTTCACCTGGTAAAACACTGAGGCAGTGAAAAGGCAAGCAAAAGCATTTTATAGTAAATAATTCAGTGCTAATAATTCGTAATTCAGAAGTAAATTTAAGCTCAGAAGAAAGGAGCTCTGCAATGGAAAGCCCTGTTACATCAAAATAGATTAAATTTTGTAACACGAGTTATGGGTTATGCTGTTCCATGCTGAAATAAACAAGTTAATATGTCATTATGAGTTTTTAAGAAACACAGAAACAAGTGTAATATGTTGGTTTGAATAACCAAGAAACATTTATGCTTGTCCTGCAATGGTGATTGTTCACATAAATTACCTAAGGAAGATGGGTCAAGCACAGAAATTGACACAACACAATCCATAATGATGACTACCACAATATATTAAGTATTTTTTATTAGTGAGTTAAATACAATTGCTGAACTATTATTACAGACAAGGAGACCGATACCCACCACCAACTACATTTTGATATTTTATTAATTGTATTTGCACAAATTTTATATGTGTTTTTATAGATGTATTTATGTACATGTCATTGGATGACTGGGATGAAAAAGCAAGCAGATAAAAAGCATTTCATAGAAATAACCACTACCAAACATACCTATCAGAGCCATTACATAATGCATCAAAAATATGCATTGGTTCAATATAAAACAAAAACCCACTATGTCCCAAGGATTTTTTGGCAGCTATTTCTAAATTTGGAAAATATGTTGCTAACATTGTACTGCTTTGTGGAGAAAACTGCTGATTAAGTCCAGTAATATACTCTTCAAGATTTATGTCTCCTCTAGCTTTATAACTTACATCATGTGATTATTACATTTGATCTTCATTTAAAGCTTTCAAAAAAATTTACTCAGCGTCTTCATAGTCACAGCTAGAGTGATCTCTTAGAAAGCTATTTAAACCACAAAGTCTTGGGTTTTTCTAAAAAAGAACTAAAGAGATTTTTAGCAAAGGAATTAAAACAACATAGACAAAAACTGTTATGCCTTTCTCAAATAATTTCATCTTTCCATTCATTTCAAAGCATTTTCTAATTGCAATGCAAATATCAGCTATATCCTCAGCTGCCCTGTGATATCAGCCCACATTGAATAATTTCAAAGCAAGGTATAATTTCAAAGCAGATTTTTCATGATTTCTCCTGTGTAGCTCTCTAATTTTAGAGGATTTCCTTCTAATATTGACTCATTATCCACTCTATCATCTTTTCTCTAATGTCAGTAGAAATTTTGGCAACAATCACACTGCTGAAATATTCAGCCTAATGTCTTTGATGATGACTAATGCTATCAGAGAGCCCCTTTAACCTCTCTCATTCACATATCTCTTCTGTTCCGTGTATGTCTGTACCTCTGATCACGTGTGTCTGTATGGCAGCTGTGAGTCCTCTGGAGCTGCTTGTTCAGCATGAAAGGCACAGCACAATGGCATTATGGTCAGGAATGGAGAGGCTCTGACTCTGCACCTCTGTAGGAATACCTCCATTCCTGTGTTGCAAGAGCACAAGGTTTCCTATATTTTGTCTTTCTCTCTTCAACCAGCTTCCACCTTCCTCTCTCAAAACTCTTCCCTAACTGCTTATCACTTTATGTTTGTATTTTGATATTATCTTTCATATATTTTATATTTGATTTGGAAACATAAACATGAAAACTTGACTAGAGGCAGGCTGATAGGAAACAATGGAGGGAGCTATTAACTGGGAAAACCCTTTGGTCCTGTGGACTTTAAAAAAAACAATAATCAAACTGATAAGCTGCGATTTATCAGGTTTATCAAGCTTTACTAACTGAGGTTAAAAAAAAGTACTAATATTCCTCAAAATCCATGAGCAGTTTCTACTGAAATACTGCAACTCCACCACCTGAAAATGGCATTATTCCTTCTGAGCTTTGATGCTATCAGAAATCCCTGAAAGAATCTTAGTTCTGTGTTGGCTATCAGGCTGCATTGGGATTATCAGATACCAATAATAATTATATCATTTCCCCTAGGATTACTTCAAATCGGTCATGTTAAACTGATAACTCAAAAATTGTTCCAGCAGAAATCAAAAGACAAAAATTAACATTTTTCATTTCTGTAATTAAGGAAGCACTGTTAAAAAGGCAAACCTTTCTAAAACCAAGGCTGGCAGAGAAACTATTTGCAAATGGGCTTAACAATGAAGTCATCTTTGAAAACCCTTTTTTAAATTAATCATCACATTTACATAGTTATTTTTATATATCCCATAACATATTTTAAGTACCTTCATCTATGGACTAAAACATCTCTGTCAATTCCATGTATAGTGTATCATGAAGATGAAAATTATCTGATAAAGATTTAAAGCTTTAATTTAATTGAAATAGCTCCTCACAAATGTCTTATCAGCTCTAATCATCATTCCACCATAGACATCAAATTATCTTGTCACTGAATTCCAGTTCTCTAATTTCAATCAATTGACAGAAACTAACTGTATTCTTCAGTATCAAAGACAAATCTTTCCAGATCTTGCTAAATCTAAATTATTAGTAGTTGGTACTAAACTACATGCACAAGGTTTAGGGCTGTTGTCTTTGAATGGACCAACATTCTCTTCAAAATGTGATAAAAATTACAGGCTCTGAAAGAGTTCTCTGTAAAATAACTTTCCAATATTAGGGTAATTTTATTCCTGAATAAAAGGAGGAACATGACTGTCAAAAGCAGAAGGTTACAGTGAGTGTCTTTCAGTATTTGACAGTGGATATCTACCATTCACAACAAACTTGAGACAGCATGAAATTACCCCTTAGGTATTTTTTTCAGGTCATTTAAGAAAGCTTAGTTTACAAAATTTAATATGAAAATTATCAGAAAGTTTGGATGGAAGTTATATACTCCAGGATTTTAATCTGTTCCTATTACCCCTTATAAAGGCCTGGGTAATTACACTGACAAATCCCAGTATGGCTTCAAGAGCTGTCATTGAATAAATCAGGAAAGATTATCATTACACAGGGGCTTGCTAACAAAACAGCTGGATGTAGAAAAGGGACAACAGGGCCAGTCTATTTGTAAAAGACACTTTGCAAGGTGATTGACCCATATTTTTATTTTTTTTTTTATTCATAATGAAATAGATGCAAATTCCATCAAGGCTCTTTAGGCTCATAATAATGTAACAGAAAACCTCAGCCATGCTATGGACTGCTGCAGACACTACGGTTTTGATAACACAAAACAGATCAAAATCCAGGCTGCCTAAACAGCAAGTCCAAATAGACCATGTGGGAATTTTGGCTTGTACAAATGCACAGTGTTGTGTGCCTTGGCTGCTTGCACTCAGAGCCATCTGTGAAGCAAGCAGAAAGCATTATTGCAACTCAGCATGCCAGTGTCACAGGAGCTCCTGTGCCAGCCTAAGAGAACTTCAGACAGGCAAGCTGCATGGCTAACCTAAGTGCTGTCTATCCTGCACAAAGCAACTCTTTTTAATTTGCTAGTCTAGATAAAGCAATGTAAAGACTTTGGATGAGCATTAAAATAGATGGTATGCATATGAATTGGAATGGGATGGGACAGACTGGAATGGTGTGGGCTGAATGGTACACACGTAATCCAATATTCACAGAATGTATATATGGTGTGTTTGAGCACACACCTGCAAATCATACACATTTGTATGATCATTATGTATGAACATTTTTAAATTTTAAGGTCACTCAGGTGACTAACAAAAGTCTTCATTCAAATTATCATACAGAATATTAAGAAGTTACGAAAATCACGTAGCCTATGTCTGTTTCATTAGTATATTAAAAAGTTCTCGGTGCAAATGGGTACATGTGGTGTTTAGATATGGTTATTTGAAAATATCATCATTGACATATGATTTAAAACATACATATAAATATATCATATGATATGAAAACCTTAGGTCTCTTTCTAGTGATGCCAGAATTTTGACTTCCAGAAAAGTATACTTTTGCACATAGTTGACAGAATGAAAATGCATTATATAAAAAACATCACTAATCATGTAGCTTTAACTATGTGCTAAATAACAAATTAGGCTAATTTTATATTGGATTTTAATGAGAAAGTATTCTGTGCTTTGATATGTGTACTATTTGAAAAACGGTGTGCTGATTTTAAGTTGTAAGTTGGGGTTTAATAACAAACCTCCCGGGTAAAATATCAGTAATCACAGAAAAATGCAAAAGCCAACAGCAGTCTTTAACTCTTATGACAAAAAAAAAGAGCATGGCACAGATCAGATTAGATGAGCTAATATTGTGAACAGATGAATCAACATTGTGACTTACAACTGTTAATAGATAAAAAGACCTTCCAGTACACTCTGGTCAGTATGATATTATCACACATTCTTCAAGCCCCATATTAGGCACCAAAAAGGACTGTCATGGCATAATTCCAGCTGGCACCCCACACAGGCACTCGCTCACTTCCAGTGGAATGAGGGAGAGTGAGAGTGAGAAAACTTGTGGGTTGAGATAAGGACAGTTTGATGAGGATAGTGAAAAAATTGCACATACATGCAAAGCAAAACTCAGAATTCATTCACTGCTTCCTATGGGCAGACAGATGTTCAGACATCTCCAGGAAAGCAGGGCTCCATGATGCACAGTATTTACTTGGGAGAGGGAAGCACCATCACATTAAATGTTCCCCCTTCCTTCTCCTCACAGCTCCCCTCCCAGCTCCTTGTGCACCCCCAGCCTCCTCACAAGTGGGGTGCTGTGAGGGGCAGAAAAGGCCTTAACCCTGTGTAAGCCCTCCTCTGCAATAATGGAAGATCTCCATTTTATCAACACTGCTTTCAGCACAAGCTGAAAACACAGCCCCATACTCAACTATGAAAAAATTTAACTGTATCCCAGTGGAAACCAGCATATGTGGTTTATAAATTTGTTTCAGCTATTATATTCAACAAAATATTCAGGATTATTTAAGAAATTCCTAGAAAAGACCTGCGTTAAGATAAGAAAATGTTAACATAAGACTTGTTTTTTCTTCATAATCTCTCATACTTAAAAGACTATCAATTTTTTCCTTGGCCATCAATTTATATATTTTCGTTTAATTGTACTTCTTAGAAACCAATTTATAAGTATTTTATTTGGCTGTTTTTCAAACATATGCTGATGATGTTTGTATCACATCAGACACTCTTTGAGTGAAACAATTTTCGTGAGTTCATTCTAAATTTTACTTCAGCACCATAAATAGGAAAGTATTCACTAAATGATAGCTGCCTAATACTTTTGTTAGCTGAAGTCACACAGAATGAAAACCAGAGTTGTATCTACTAGTACACCTATTTGAATTGGCCAATTGTATAGCTAATATATCTATTGGCAATATTACTAGCCCCAGACAAAGGAGCAGCTCTACAGGTCTGCTTGCAGAGTGGATATCTGTCTCTACACTGCCCCAGGAGGATTATCTGATTGCTGATTATGCAGGACATGAGCCATATTTTTCCATATATTTGCCTGTGGTATTGTGGGAGATCTGCATTCAGGTAGCAGGAGTATAACAAGCAGTTTGGTGGTGGAAACAGAATCATCTTTAAAAAGCACATTCATTTGTCAGGAGAATTGCTGAGGGCTTGAGTTAGTCAAGAGCACTGTGAGGGACAGCCTGAAAATGAGGTTGAGTCAGAGGCTGAGGTTCAGGGGAAGGACAGCAGCTGCCTGCCAGCAGGAGGTAAGCTGGCTAACCAGTTGACATTTATTCTACAGTTCAGTCGCACAATCTAGGCAAGGGAGGAATCAAGCAAGCGGGCGAGGGAACTGATTTGTTCACTAGAGAGACTGAAAGAGGCAGGGGAATTAGAGAAAGCTGTATCTGGAATCAGGAGAGATAAGAGTGGAACAATTAAAAAAATAAAAATAAAAAAGTCCTTGCATGTTTACATGTTTTCCATTGTTCAATTACTATGCAAGTGAGCTCTAGCTTTTTAAATGATAACTTGGTTTATCCTGCTCTAGTAAAACTTCACTCTTCACTTTTATTTTTTGTCCTTACTCTTCATCATTTCTAACTAAATAGGACAAATGGAATGACATTTTTCATGGATAAAATAAGGTCTTGATGTGAAAAATATGACAATTTTTTTCCAGCAAGCAGCAGTATATTGATGACAAAATCCTTCTCCTTCAGGTATATGGCCTTTTCAAAAATGTGCCAGTTTATCCTGGGGAAATGAAACCAGTGTAATAACATCTGTTTTAATTCTCCTGTCTTGATAAGCTGTATTCATTTAAATGTTTAAGAGGCCTATCCATTAGCAGATGCCACAAATGACTTCACTGCTTGCTGTTCCAAATGATGATGAAGAAATGATAACTTTTTTCTCACTATGCTTACATAAGGATACATGAGCTGGATAAAATATGTGATGTTCAGGACCAGTCATTCAGAGTAGACAGTCTAGTTGCCACCCTAGATCTAACAGTTTCTAGTTCTCTCTAGATTTGTGTCACATAGTTACTGACTTCAGTGTCTCAGAAATGCTTCAGCTATGAATTAAGCTTTTTCCCCAGGTTAAGTCTTTGTAAAAGGGCATGCTGTTAATTGTTGTGGATTCTTTTTCACCTGTTAACACTATGTCCACAAGCTGAATTTTTTCCTTTAATCAGCTTTCCAATTTAAGAAAATGTTAAAGAGTTATTTCCAAGATCTTGGCACTCTTGAAAACTGTTGAGCTTCTCCAGTGAGTTCAAAACATAGAGAAAGAACTTTGCCAGCATGCATAAAAATGTACATTGTTCTCATATTTAGAGGAAAAAGAGCATGCACACACATTCTGAATGAGAAGGTGCCCTCAAAAATCCACAGTGCTCAAAATTTATGCTCACAGTAATATTTGGATTGATTCAATAACAGACAATATTTAAAAGTTTTAAACTGTCTGTAGGAAAAGCCTTTCACCTTAATTTTTAATAATAAAAATACCATAGAATTAATATTTCTATTGTAAAGGAATAAATTTATAAATTGCTTCCATGGTTATTTAAATGCTTTTGAAATTGAAATTGAATTGAATTGAAATTTAGTATATCAGTAAGATTGAAAAACCTACCTACTGCCTTGCACATTTCCTGACAACCTGACACCTCTCAGAGTTTCAGCCTGATAAATAATTGTTTTTTTATTTGTGATATCATTGCTGTGTCTTAGACTAAACCCTGCACTTGAGAAGCACTTCAGACTGTAACATTCATGTCAGCCTTGTTGGAAGTAGCTGCTGTGAGGGTGGCACTTAGAGCAGCAGCTATGAGTGGAGGCATGGGCTGTTGGGAGACTCTAGTGCGCTTGCGAAGAAGCAGTGTGTCAGGAATGGGCCAGTGGGAATGGGTCATGCTGTTTGCAGTGTAGCTTTGAGCATGGTGACAAGGTGCTGGCCAGCTGGCAGGACCAGGCAGGGTGCCTTGGAGGCTGCTGGTGCTGCTGCTTGTGGTTGCTGCTCTCAGTTTGGATAGAAACTGCAGGCTCTTCTGCCAGTTCTCCTGGGCTTTGCCTAACCTGCAGGCTGCTGCTGGGAACTGTAGGCTGAAACACAGGAGCCAAGGGACAGTGGATAGACACAGCCACTGTGACTGCAGTTAGTGAGGAGAGAAACACAGGGGTCTGCCACTGCTGGTCAGGATGGTGCAGGACCACATGGAGACAGTGCAGTGATGGTCTTAGGGTGCCACAAGACACAGACCCAATGCTGATGCATTTTTGCTGATGCTAATTGCTCTGACACAGGGAACTCTGGTCGCTGCTTGGAATTGATGCTGCAAATATTGCCTGGGGCTTCTTCTATGAGAGGTGTGCTGTGACCAAGGCATTGAGCTGCTGGGTGAGAGAGCAGTGGGGAGAGCTGAGAGACTGCACAGCACCAGGGAGTTTGAAGAAGGTATTGAAGCATTATTTTCAGGAAAGCTGAAGAGGCAAGAGCCTAATCTATACAAAGCAAGGAGAGAGCAGCAGCAGCTGACAATCAGGTTCAAACAGGTGAAGGAGAAAGACTTCAGACAAAAGAGGCTGTGACTACTGCAGGAATCCCTCCTGCTCCATCTGCAAATCTGCAGCTTGAGGAGACATCTGCTTCTCTGGGTATTGGTTAAGGCTGAACCAGACCCACTGAGGGCTCTTTCAGAGCAAGCTGAGGCCAAACAGATTTAAGTATGTGGTAGTTTTAAGAGACCTTCCTAAGGGGGGGAAAGCAGCCATCTGTCAACATGATCTGATTTTTCAGGCTATTTCTTGCTTATCAGCACCTCAGATCTGAGATGTTGCAAAAGAAAAGTCAAGGCTTAGCCCCTGCTTCTTTTTCCAGAGTGATATAAGGGTAACCCAAAGCGCACCAAGGATTCTTCAGAGCCCAAGGGATGCAGTGAAAGCCATCACCTGGCTGCCTTTCCAGTAAGGGGGGAAGGGCTCCAGCAGAAGGTCATTCCTTCAGTAAGGCAATAGAGGCCTGATGTTGGAAGCAATACTTTGGCTTCTATGATCACATTGCTGTGTGAGCAATGAGCAACTACTGTATAGGGATGGGATATCTGGCAGTGAGGCAGGAGTGTCTTTGCCAACGAACTTGCTAATGTAAAGACAAGTAATTTAAACTATGTATGTTGGGTAAGATTTTCCTAAACTGAAGTGAGGGCACAAGGGGCAAAATAAATGTATCTCAGCAGCAGTATTTCACGGGATGTTCTTCCATCTGGAGAGACAGGGGATATGACTTGGGGGCCAAGTCAAATACATGTATGAAAATAGATGTAGTATAGATAAGAAGTCTAAGCAAAATTGCAGAGCTATAATGTCTCTGGGATTATGAAGACAAGATGGGATATCTCTCTCTATAGTGGAGCATTGCAGTAGAAGGATAAAGCTGGGAAGGCAAGGAGGAGGTTGTATTTCACATCAAGGAATGGTTCAAATGTACAAAGCTGCCTTGGAGCCAGAGAGAAAGCAGTAGAAAACTAATAAGTAGGAGATAAAGACTAGCATAGGTGATGTAACAGATTTCTGCTAACACCACTGGATCTAGAGGAAATGTATGAGGCTCTCTTTCAGTGGCTGGAGAAAATCTTACCATCACAGGCCCTGGTACCTGTGGTAGGCTTAAATCTTCCTAATATCTGCTGTAAGGGGACTAGAGCTGGTGCAAGCAATGTGTGAGCATTGCAGAATATGTTGATGGCAATTTTGGACACAGGTGATCAGTCTACTCATTAGAGAAGGTGCTCCATTGGACCTACTGCTCACAAAAAATGAAAAAGCACTGAATAAAGTCAAGGGCAGGCTTGGCTACCATAACCATGAGACTACAGTTTAGGGTCCTAAGAGATAAAAGCAAGAGACACAGTAGAATTACTTGACTTCAGGAGAACAAATACTCAGGAACCTTTTTGGCACAATCCCAAGAGCATCTGTCTGTCCTGAAGAGAAAGAGGCGGGGAGACCTGATTGATTTTTCAAGGAGAACGTCTTCAAAGCAGAAGGATTAATTTTACATAGGTCTATAATTCTAATTTTGAAAATCCAATCATATAATTTTTTTAAACTGGAAATAAGAGCAGGAACCATTTCTCTAATCTACTATACCTACTAAATCTTTTTCATGGCTTTATTAGAAAGAGCAAATCTTTTCTTTTATCACAGTTTAAAGCCTTTTGCTAATGATATTAGGGAAATTTATTCTTTTTTTCATTGTTGTACCCTTTCTGTAGTATGTCTGTACTACTTCATATTAAAATTTTTTTAAGTCCACACCAAACCATCTTTGAATATGTAAATTCAACAGTAACGTCTGAATGACGCTAATATGCTAACTACTAAGATAACACTTTATTATACAAGTAAAACGGGGTAAACAGCCACAGATCCATGTGAAGCTTAGCATTTGCCTGACTTTCACATAAAAAATTGATTCAATTTAAATTATTTATGACCTCATTTTTATGTTAAGAAGCTCTCCTTCTTACTTATTTTTTTAATTGTTTTGTTTGTTGGTTTGTTTTTTGTTTAATGCTGCTAATGTGAGATAGTTTTGGCTTGTTAGGTTCTAACAAGCTTTAGTGTGAGAAAGGTATATTCTTACAAAGTATAACAATTCTAGTTTTAATACTGACCCTCAAATTATTCCAATTATTTTGAAGATAATAACATTTATTTCTGTAACCCAGTCCTACAGTTTATAGATCTTAAGAGGCTAGAGAAGATATTCAGTGTCCTGAAAGATTTTATTACAGGATTGAACAAAATGCTTTTACATCTGACTGTTTGGGAAATGGATCTACATAAAAGACTTTAATGCATCTCTATAGCTAAAGAACACTAATGCCAAGTAGTTTTCATCTTTTTCATTTTCCTTTCCATAAAAAGACCATTAGTAAACCCAAAGATATATATAACCTAACACTCCTGTTATAGTTTTTTCCCCGCTTCTTCTCTTTTACAACCTGAGAAAGCAGACATAACAGCCCAGATAGAACTCAGCACCAGACAGCTGATATTTTGTTTACTTCACACAAAGCTAGGCAAGCTACCTCCTTATTATCCAGTTAGAAGTTTGAATATATGCTCATAATAAGGAGTAGGATATTACCTGGTATAGTTTGTTCTTGCAAAGTCTTATACCCAGCAAGTATCAATTGATTACCTTCCACCATTTTCATCAGTAAATTGGCGAGAATTATGTCTTTCAAAATAAGCCAGTTCTAAGGCTGAGGTTCTTCACTAGTTATTTAAAAATTCCTTGAAGCCTTGGAAGTCTTTGTTAACCCAGCCAAAGACCTGAAACATAGGGTCTCTTATGTGAAATACAGCCTAAAATCTGTTCCATATATGCTGATTTTCCAAGCAAAATTACAACAGTCTATTAAAGATGAAATTATGCAAATCCATAACACAGATAAGGAAGAAAAACATGCCTGTGAAAATTTCTAATCCTCAAAATTCCAGGTTTTCTAAGGTAAGCCTATAAGAACATTTGATCTAGCACATGAATGAAAAATAAGATTTTTTTAAAAAGGAAGAAAAAACAAACAACAGAACAAAAATACTCCCTCAAACCATGTCATATCCATGGTCATTATTTTAAAACATTAATAAGAATTATGAGTTTACTGAAATGTTTCATGATAAATACATCTCCTGCCAGTCTTCCTGCCACTGCCTGTGTTGGATTAACCCTGGCTGGATGCCAGGTGCCCACTGAAGTTGTTTTGTCACTACCCTCTTCATCTGGGCAGGGGAGAGAAAATATAATGATGAGCTCATCGGTTGAGAAAAGGACAGGGAGAGATCATTTAGCAATTGCCATCATGAGCAAAACAAATTTAACTTGGCAAAATTAGTTTAATTTATTATCAACCAAATCAGAGTAGGATAATGAGAATTAGAAACTAAATCTTAAAACATCTTTCCCCCTCCCCACTCTTCTTCCCAGGCTTAATTTCACTCATGAATTCACTACCTCCATCCCTTGCAGTGGTGCATGCATCACACATTGTCACTGCTGCTACTTCCCCTGCAGAGGGGAGACTCCTCACACTCTTCCCATGCTCCACTGTTAGGTCCTTCCCATGGGAGACTTCTACAAACTTCTCCAGCTTGGGTCCTTCCCACAGGCTTCAGTTTGTCGTGATCTGTTCCAGCATGGGTCCCTTCCATGAGATGCAGTTCTTCAAGGACAGGCTACTCCAAAGTGGGTCCCACATGAGGTCATAGGTCCTAACAGCAAACTTGCTCCAGTGTGAGCTCCTGTCTCCATGGGGCCAGGCTTCCCATGGGATTACAGCCTCCTTTTGACGTCCATTGTACCACCATGGACCCTCATAGACTGCAGGGGCACAACTGCCTCATCATGATCTTCACCAAGGGCTGCAGGGGAATCTGCTCCAGCCCCTGGAGCACGTCCTCTCCCTCCTTCTACACTGACCTTGGTATCTGCAGAGTTGCTTTTCTTACATACTGTCACTCCTCTCTCTGGATGTCATTGTGCAGGTTTTTTATCCATTCTTAAATGTTATCCCAGAGATGCTTCCACTGTCACTGATGGGCTCGGCTTGGGCCAGTGGCATGTCCTCCTTGCAGCCAGCTAACATTGGCTCTGTCCACACAGACAAAGCTTCTAGCAGCTTCAGAGTGCATTCATCCATCATCTATCTATCTATCTATCTATCTATCTATCTATCTATCTATCTATCTATCTTTTCAACTATATGTCTACTTAAATAATCTGTCTCTGATCAATGCTTCCTATGTTATTTTACAGAAACTCTGGACAAGCAAAAAAGTCAGAAAAAGTGTTAGGACAGGGGAAATACCTTATTTAAACCAGAAAATATAATTGGAAATATCAGACAACTTTTCAGGAACCTTAATTTTTCCTCATGTCTAAAATAGATTTAGATTTTGAGGCTAGGTATCACATATGTATTCTTTAGGTCATCATCTCTGAAATAAAATATACTTGATACATCTATGTAAGAAAAATGTCTGTATCAGAATCCAAGGGACAGATAAAGAGAGAAGGATATGGAGACCTGATAAATAGTTTTCTCTTAGGGGGAAGAAAGAAGTAGTTCATAAACTGTGGAATACAAAGAGATTAATGAGTTTGAGACTCGTTGAGGATTATGACAATGTGTTACAAAACCATTTTCTTTACTGAAATTGTGGGGATTGGTAACCAGTAGAACTATGAAATTTTATTTCAAAGTTTATTTTTGTAAAGGGTTTGGATTTGAGAAACAGGACCAAGAGATTAGATATTGAGCTATCTTCTGAGAAACTTCCTGTTCTGGAAGTTAAGTGGTTTTTATTCTTCACTGATTACTTGTCCAGATACATTCATGTAGAGAGGGATGTCTTAGTTTTACATATATAATTACTCTGAGATGACTGTTCACAGTATAAGGCAAATTGGATTCTCAGAAGTACAAGTACAGAAATGTGATTGTTCTGCTTTAGATGGTCAAATGTCATCTTATCAAAGTGCCAAATGTATGCATCCCATGAAGGAATGTCCTTGTTTTTTCAGTATACATAAGACTGGAAGGATTGGATTCTGATGCCAAATAGGTCCTGGACACTCCTTGGAAGCAGGTTTTGCAGAGAGTGATTCATTTAGCCCAATTATTATTTTATATAAACAACTTTCAATTAAATATAATATGCAACTTCTTATACAGTAACATAGTTTCAATATACATGGAATAACAGCAACCAGTCCAAGTAAAAATATATGAAAAATAGAAAAGGGCTCATTTTAGTCAAGGATGAGACTACCTTTGGGGTCAATGACGTAGTTTTCAGTCTTCTGAGAAGTTATCAAAATCAAGTGAATGACAAGGCTCTTCTTGGAATGAAGCGCCTGGGTTATTTCTAAGGGTAGACATAAATATACAATGTAATGGGATAAAGAAAACAATTTCAGCAGTGATTCAGCCATTGATTAACATTATCAATAGATTATTAATTTCAAAATATTTTACAAAACCCAATATATAACTTTCAAATTTTTCTAAAAAAATCTCTGCAAGAGAAATAGTAGAATGAAGGGAAACCCCTCCAATCAAAGCAACAAACAACACAAATTAGAAAAAAAACCAAAAACACTTAAACTAAAAAACCTCCTCAGACTATATTTTGTTTAAACAGATATTTTCTGCTAGAATATAGATAAGAGTCGTCTATCAGAAACACAAGTTAATTTTTATAAAAAAGCATACATGAAAAGTAAAAAAATTAAGAAACTTGAAATTTTCTTTATAAAACTTTAAAAATGGCTATTTCACATTTGTCATTTTCTGACCAAATTGCAAAGTTTTTTAATGGATAGTTCAATAATACTATCTCTTATAAATATTGCAGGCATTATAAATGAGAGATTTTGTTACCATTTGCTGAAAACTAAATTTAGACTTCAGTGAGAGGTTTTCATGTATCTCAAACAGATTTATTATAAAAACAAAATATTTGAATACTATATGAGAAGAAAGTCAAGGAAGTACATAGGTGGGTGCATGCATGTGTAAAATAAACCCTGAAAACCTTTTCTGAGCACAGCTATAAAATTCTGCTTTGCAGCAAGGACCTGGAATTTGGGACATTTCTCAAACATACCCACATATTCCTGCAAGGAACATGTGTCTTCCCATCTCTGTGAAAATCCCTGTGAATTCAATCAGCATATAAACCCTTCATGTTCAGCGGGTACTTTTCAGAGCTTAACAAAGAAAACCACTAAACCACATGGGACTTCTTTTACAATGACTGAGCCCATATCGGCTGAAAGCTGGAAGGACAGCCTTGAAGTTTCCTGTACCTATTGGTCTTAGTCTGTGGAGATTGAAATAAAACATAGAAATAGCCTATATACTTTCTTTCCTTGTAATCAGGAAGCAATGCAAGGCTGCAGAAAATAAGCCTTAATTATGACACAGAAGGAATTACACCAGTATCTGAAGAGTCTAATGCTGCTAGAGATGCTATATAAGTGGTGCTATTCAGATGCACCTCGACTATCACTTCAGAAGGGCATGTCTCCTGTAGATCCTGCATTGTATCTGCCAGTCTCATGCAGATATGTCAGATACTACAGAGTTTCTAAAAGGGTATGTTTAAACATCTGAAACACTGCCAGAATCTGATAAAAACAGAAAACAAGGGAATGGGGAAGAAATTCTAGAAATGGGACAAAAGGCAAACAAAATTTTTTGAAACTGTAACCAGTTGTTTCATAGTGCACTAAGAATAGTCAAGGATTAGGAGTGAAGTGAAAGATACTGGGATATTAGATGAGCAAATTAGGAAACTGCAAAGGGAGAAGGCTACTAGTACAGAATTTAAGAAAATACAAACAAATGAACAAACACCCCAAACAAGTAACAACAACAAAAAAGCCAAAACCAACCAAAAAAAAATGTAAATAAAACAAAACAAAAACAAAAAACCAAAACCAAAACAAACCCCCAAACAAACAAAACCCAAAATAAACAATAAACAAACAAACCCCAAACAAACAAACAAAACCTCTTTGGGAATAAGTTCCCAGATTGTGATTAGGAAAAAGAGAACAAACATGAAAAGCCATATGCAAGGCAGAGGGAAGCTAAGGTGCCTGAGGTTAACAATATGGGTAAGATACAAATAATCAAAGATCTGAGCTGTAAGGCAAATTTAGTAATGAGGGAGCAATGGAGTTTTGCAGTGGAATTTGAAAATAGTGGGGAAGAGGCTAACATTGCAAATTATGTGTTGTGGGATGTGAGTTGCAGAGAGGTTTGTGTCCTAGAGATACATGTCCTAAACATATTCCCCATCAAAGTATACTGATGAAACAGACATCTTTCTTACCTGGAATAAACATAAGTATTACATTTTGAAGTCTTTGTTAAACTCGGTAGGAATCAGCATTGGGGAAAAAATACTTTAGTCATGCTAAGGAGAAAATAGTCTTTATGTGCTTAAGGCCCAATCCAGTGACAATTCTTTCTGTTTGCACAAGTTCATAAGTTAACTATGAGTTGTTTTAATTGTAGAGTTAAATGCTGTGTTCTATACAAAGGGGGATGTCCATTTATTCCTTGTGCTCAAAAGTGGTAGGCATACTATAATTACACTATGAGCACAAAAAAAGTGTTTATCACAAACTGAATTTCAATATTACTTGAAACAAAAACAAACTGGCAGGATACTTAGGGCAATTTTAGACATGGCAGTCATTCCTGCTTCTGCACTCATTAATCTCCAGTTTTGAATTCAAAATAATCTAAAAAATTATTGTGTTTTTTAAATTTTGATATTCTTTTCAGTTCAAAAAATATTTTAGAACTTTTTCACTGCATCTGAAACACAATAATAAACAGGAGAATCTGAAAATCTTGCTTAATAAAATTCCAAAACTTAGTCATTTGTTGCCATAAATTTTGTTTGTTATTTTTAACTCACTGAGAAACATAGCTGATTTTAAAGTGGATATTTCTAAAAATTATTTGCTAAAATAGAACATTCCTTACATGATAAAATAAGGGTGCATAACTCGTAAAGATGCAGTCAGATTAGAAATGCTTTTGCTTTCAAGCTCCTTTCCTTTGCCCGTCATAAAATTAATGCATGTCCTGAGATGTGAACAGAGAGATAAAGAATTAGAACCCATCTGAAATAATGTCTTCATCACTTTACAAAGATTTTTAATTATTCAACTTTAATTATTTAGATTCCTTTAATAGAGGTTACATTTTTGAAGACTGTTCTAGTCTCCATGATTTTACTCTAAAATTAAAAGTGCTTTGGTTGATGTAATTTACAGCATACATTTTATATAAATAGATTAGGTGTTATAAAAAAAAATTGTTTACTCAGAGTGTAGTGAGGCACTGGAGTATTTTGTCCAGAGAAGTTGTACAAGTTGTGGCTGTCTCATCCCTGGAAGCCTTCATGGACAGATTGGGTGAGAAACCTGGTCTAGTGAGGTTGGTAGCAGCTAGAATATCTTAAGGTCCCTTCTACCCAAGACTTTCTATGCTTCCATAAATTAATTATTTAACTTGGGTCCACAGCAGAAGAGGTACAATATCAGATCCTTCCTTCCATATGTAAATATTTCTGCATGGAACTAATGTACTAGGTTTTGAAATTGAAAAGTACCACCTTATCAAAAAATAGACAAGTATGTACTTTTGAGAGCTATTTAATCAAGCTTTTCCCAAACACTATTAATAACCTTTAAAGCCAAATGCTCATTTTGAACAAATTCTCTGATTTATGTTTAGTTACCCTCTGGCGATTTTCTTCATTATCCTCAAATACATATAAGGTATTAAAAATTAAATTTCAAGGAAATTCAAAAATGTTTCTGGAATATCTAGTTTTTAAGAAACTTTCATTATAATGAAATTACTGCCTAAACAATGCTACAAGTGAATAGGAAGGTCATCTTGGAATGATGTCCAAGTTATCATTAATTTTTATTTTCAAGGATTAATTCTTGCAGAGACCTTATGTTTGAAAATTCTTGGTTTATTGCATTTTTGAAAAGAAAATAAAAGTCTATTTTGATTAATTTTATTTTAAATACAGTTAATTTTTGCTAAAGGACACAAAATGATTCACACAACCACTCTTAGTGTCAGGACAAAAAAAAAACTGTGTCTTTATTCTCTGACTCCAAGTATTTATAGATTCTCAACAATGATAATATCCAATGACTGGATAATTAAGTCTCCAATTTCCCAAGCACAATGGTCATGAGAAATGTCCATCAAAATATTTTTCTTGGAAGGAATGTGATAAACAACTCATGTTTATCAAACTCTCATGGGAAAGTAACTAAAACTATGAAAACATCAGAAGGCTTAATTTTCAGGGCAACAGTTAATATTATTAATCTAATAAACATAACTGCCTGTAGGTAACCACTTATATTTTAAAAAACTGCTACTTCATGTATTATTTAAGAACCTATCAACAGTTCACCATCAACAAGTAATCTACATTATCTGAAGTGCTAAATGCAAAGAAATTTCAGAAATTCCAAATTTCTTAAGCATGTCTAGAGTTAGATACTGTGTACACAGTCATATTATTTCCTTCCATAACTGGCACATGGAAGTTTGAATAAAACTACAGCAATCTTCATTCCTCATTTTTAAGGTGTGTAGTGTGGGATCAGTATGAGGGAAAAGTTCAGGAAGAGTCGGTATTGTATAATATATCTCAGAGGTGTTGAAAGATGAATCTCATGTTTACCATCATAATAATCTAATATGGATATCAAGTCACAATCAGGCTTCAGAGAAAGAAGATATTTAATTATGAAACTTCAGGCAAATCAGATCTGCCATCTTTTTGTGCTTGAGTCAGTAAATCCAATCTTATAGACTGTAACTCAGGAGAGAATATATGTTACATAGTACATATCTTGCAAAATCTACAAGATCTACAAAACTTAAAAATAATTTGAAATTATCAATAAACTATCCCATTCCAGAGCCCATAAGAAGTATCTGGCTGTACAGCTACTGCCCTACTCTTTTTGATTTCTAAATTATGGAGGATCACCAAGGTTCAAAATGCTATTTTAATACAACTTAATTGTCACTTTTGCTTTCAGTTCTCATCCATTTTCTGTTGAAAATTTATTTATGAATAAACTAATATTTTTTATATTTTTAAGCTGGAACCTAAATGACATTCTAAAGAGCAGGGATCATAGGTAAATGAAAGTAACAGTAAAGACTGATGAAGAATTTTCTTAATGGAGTGGCTGTCAAGTTATTTCTAATAAAAATAAATAAATGAAATAGAATATTTTCATATATCCAAAATCAAGTGTGCATGATAGAAGACTGATCTACGGTGGTAATTATCTCATTATTTCAGGGCCCAACAGCTAAACATAATGAGATGAAACCAAGTATGTAAAAAAATTTCAGTCGATGTTGTTTAAAAAATTGCTTCTGTTAAGGTCGAACTAATTCCAAGGTGATTTCCTAAGATAGGTGACCTTCACAGCTCTTCCATAGGTAATAGTCATGAAACAGCAGAGACACAAATCTAGTCTCTTAAACCTAAGACAGACTAAGAGACTATGATTTTCATCTCTTCTCTTTGAAACGGAACTTGCTAAAAAAAGAAGCCAAAGTGCCTGTTAGTTTTATTAAAATAAAATGTATTGACCACATATAGATATTTATTATAAATAATTCTTTCTTAACCAGAAGAAATAGTCTTTCCAGATTTTATCTGTGCAGCAAAAGCTCTGCTGAGTAATAAACCAGATAATGACATTTTCAATATGTAAAAGCACGTTGCCAGGTAAATAATTCTTGCTGATTATATGGTTTCTTTAAAATTGAATTAACATTACAAGATCTCAGTTTCATTTGTCTCCATTAAACGTTAATTTGCATCAGAGTTTATTATCAATTGTTAAATAGTTACTGAAGCTTAATCTAAAATGCTATAATCATGTAATTAGAGATAAAATAATGATATTCAGTGTAAGGAGGTGTGGCACTTTAAAAAACAGAGAAGAGCAACTGGCTGTTAAAGACTTCTAAAATATTATCGAAGATAATAGCAACTAGTGTGGTGACAAGTTTTTACCAGGGTATCTGGTAAATATAAACATAAACCAGCAAAAACCAGTATGTAAGTATGAAGAGAAATTATTAATGTGTGGATAAAAAAATCAATGATATATGATATCTATAATTTACATAAACAGAAATGGTTAATAATGTGTGGTTCAGGAAAAATATTTTTCTGGAAAAATTTGTGGGTTTTTAACAGTATAGACTGTATGAAATATCACAGATATTTAAATTCAACAAATTTCTTTATTATCACAAAAAGGAAGGATGGATTAAAAAAAAAGATGACATTAAAATTAAGCTTCCAGAGTGAATATTGACAGGTAAAAATTATACATGTAGCAGTAACACACATAAAAAATATGATGTTACATGAAATCTGAATAGTTTTATAGTAAAAGAGTTACAGCCCAACATTCAGATGTTTTTTAAATGTTTGCATTCCATAAATGTTAAAAAGGCTTCCATCCAGACCAGTTGAGTTGAAGCTGAAAAGCACACCATAAGTGTTTCACTGTCTGGTGAAATACCAAAACTAATCACAACTTGTAAGCCATAAACATTTTCCTTTTCTCCCTTACCCTCACCTCTTCCCGTATCAGTCAGTGAGGAGCCCAGTTTTCATCTGCAGTAGCAGTACTTAGGTGGGAAGTGACTCTGATATTGCTAAATTTACCTGAATGATTTCTTGGGATATGAAGGTGTGTAACCAGGTTCAGACAGCACTCCTGCAACCTAGCAAAGGAGAGCAGTCAAGGAAATTCAGAATGCCCTGAGTCTGACTGCTGCAAGTGACTGATCCAAAGACAGCGCTGTGCCCTCATTCCTGACAGCCTGCCTCACCACTGTGGCTGTGTAAGCCATTGCACACCTGGACATTACCTTTAGCCCAGTGTCAGGGAATTACTGGATTTCTTGGGAGTTTTGACCTAGATAATTGTACTACTGAAATTACTTAGTTAATTATTCTACTGGCTTGTATTTATTACTGTATTGTTATTTAGATTTTTTTTTCCCCCCTAAAACTGTTAGTCTGATGTCTTACCATATCCAAACCCATAGCTTGGCAGGGTTATGTTAAGCCTTTACTTCTTATCAGGATCTCCTAGGGAAAATACTGGAATTCTAGCCACTTGAATTTAATTTTCTAAAGATTAATCATTAAATTAATGGTGCCGCTGTTACAGCAAGCTATGCTTGCAGCTTTCCTTCTGAAGTTCACAGAAAAGTCATTAACATAAATATTTTATTAAGACAGAATAGATAATATGATGTATAAAGCTTCATTTGAATATAGCTACAGGTGAAGTTATCCATCTAGAAACAAGGCACATAGACCAGATCTACACTGTAAGTAACATAAATGTAACTCTGAAAAGGTGAGGGTGAAGGTGTTCATAAATAATTGAACACAGCTTCTCAGTGACATGGTCTGGTCAAGACAGTTCAGGTTGTTCATACTGCTGGCAAAATACTGCAGCCTTAGAACAATCTTAAAACAGAAGCTTATGAAATTTACACACTTTATAAGTAAATATGGAGGCACTGTCACCATTTTAAGTATTCAGACTTCAAAAGGTTGTTATAATAGTCAAAAAGATTTAGGAAAGAGATGGAATTAATTGAAATCCAGAGACAAAAAAAAAATAAATAAATTTGTGCACTGAAAAATTTAAAACATTCCATAAACTGAATTTATCCAAAAAGAAAATCTGTAGATGAGAATTTTTTGGAAGTATTTCTTATACTAAAAAAAACCAAACCTATATATTTTGGAAAATAAGTTGCATAACAAGATTTTGTGACAGAGAAAATCAGTTTGAAAAACATTGTGCTTGCATTTTCTCTTAATGACAATGAGGATAAGGAACACTTGTCCCTTGCTTAGCCTTGTATTCATCCTTCCTTAAAGCAATTAATTTTTGTCTCTTTTTTTAAAAAGATTTTTCACTCAATCAAAAATCAGACACAATGTGAACATTCTCAAATTTAGATCTATGATTTGTTTTATATACAAAAAAGTTTAGACAATTACTAATTATTTATGCTATGTCTATTTTGCAGAAATAATTTGAAATGGGTATACAACCTGAGCAGACAATTCAAAAGATAGCAGAAGACATTTTTTTCCCAATAATTCAGGTTCAGACCAAAGCTCTTAAATGGATATCAAACAGGCATCTAAACACCAGACAAAAAAAGGTGATAATTAAACAAAACCCCAACACCTTAATCTAGTTTTTACTTGGAAGATAGGAAAGAAACAAATACTAATTCCTGCATTTTTCTATGGGATGTAATATTCTTAAATGTTTTGACATTATGTCATGTGTTTGGTTGGGGTGTTTTTTAAATACATTTGTTAATATCTGGTATAGAACATACAGTTACAATATAGAACATAGACTTTTAGAAAACATTTTTTCTTATAATTATCAAAAGAAACAACAAAATTGATTTCAAATAAAAGCTTTGATTTTTTTTTCAAACTTTTATTTTTGAGTGGAAACCTCCTATGATTCTGAGCAAACATGGTTTTTGCTAGTTTAAATCAAAATTGCATGCATTCATATATTTGTTATTTCAAATAATTTATTTTGATGCTTGGATATTGCAGCTATATTAATAACCCCCAACAATTAATTGAATTTATTTATTGGTCAAATAAAACAAAATAATTTATTTATTGGTCAAATGAAACTTCTACTCAAAACAGCCATCTTTAGTTCTACAAAATATAGGCTAGAAGGGCCTTCAAAGCAAAGAGTTTGGGAAGATAATTCACATTTGGCCATGCTCAAAGAAGAATGTGCTTCTAATTATGTCACTTAGCTCAATTTGAATATATGAACTTGAATTCAGTTCATTATGCTTGGACAACCAGAAGAAGAATTTTAGTTAAGAGCACTCATTAAAACCAAAAATTAATGTAATTCAACACAGTGGTAGTAAAGCCAGTAAAGCCAGTGTTGTGTACTTACAGATAATACTATGCAGAAGAAAAAGTGCATAAAACTTTATAGATGGCTACTGCCTATCAACCTCTACAACGAAGAGTTTATATAATTATTGTTGAACTGCAGCCCCTACAGTGACTGTTAAGTCACCTAGGACATCTTTAAAAATAAGCTAATTTTCCACCCCTGCCCCAGGAAATAGTTTTGACTTAAAGGCCCTTTAGTGGTATTATCAAAGATCAATCAAAGTGATATAATCAAAGTGGTATAATCAAAGATCAATTTATTTGAGTATCAGGAGCAGTCTTTCTTTGGAAAAATCTCTTACCTTTGGACAAACACAGTTTTCTTTCAGAACTGTTGGCGTTGCAGAGAAGGAAATTCAGGTTTTAAGATACTAAAAATTATTAATAAACATATCTGGATATATGAATAGCAGTAGCTGCAGCTCAGATTTTGTTGAATCACAGACTGATAACCAGCTGCTACAGAAATGCAGCACAGTACCCTGGGAGGGTCAATCTTAATGACCTAAAGAAGACAAAGTCTAGCTCAGACTCCCATTTCTCTTGCTGGCATAGTGCTGTCACAAATATGGCCTCTGGCAGCCTCCCAAATAGAAAAGTCCTCATAACAGCTTTCTGCTACAACATACACGGGAGTTTGTCAACATATTTTCAGTTTTAATTTTGAATAGAGATCAAGCATTCACTTCAAGCTATATGCATGTAGAAGGGTTCTGTCAAATTTAGCTGTTGATTCAAGCATTGCAGGCTTGAAACTACAACCCACAAAAACTGGAAATAAAACATGTGAAGATAAAAAGAACTGTAAAATCTGTCCTACAAAAAAAGACTATCAGAATATCCATGTCCTAAATTGCCAAAGACTAAGTACTTCTGCCATCTGACAGCACTCCTGGAGCTCTTGTAAAAACATAATTGTACCAGATGTAAAGCAGATGAAATATGTATTTTCATCAATTTAACAAAACAGAGAATAAAAATGTAATAGGTTTTACTCATTTTTTTTCCTAGCATTGATCAAAGCCAGTAACTACTTGCCAAAAAAAAGAACAAGACAGACGATTTTGTTCTTTCTATGTACTTTTTTACTTTTTTCACATTAACGAATATTTCTGCATATCTCTTTTCAATTTTCATGAAATTACATTAATTCAGATTATACTATGGCCTTACTACAAACATCTAGAAAGTCAAGATCCATTTTTGTAGTTAATATAGTTAATTTTGGGGGTTTGCGTTGGTTCTTTTTTCATTCCAGTGCTTACCATGAAAAATGATATGTGGCCTATCTTCTGGTTCTGGGATGCCATTGTGGCTAGTTGCTCTTAGTCTTGTATTTGTTTCTTTGCTACCTATAAAATTCAGATAGTTTCATTCTGAAACTTATTTTGATCCTGAAAGTGAAGGAAAAGGCAGAGATATTCCAAAGGAGTGCTACGGAGTTAAATCTTATAGTCACATACAAAAATATTCTCAGATGAGTGTGGTAAATTCCAATTGGGTCTCTCAAGTACCACCTTTTCTCTCAATGCTGTTGACTGAATCTAAAGTCCAGTTGGCCACATACATACATAGCAAACATGTATCTCCAGATGCTAATAACCTGCTCAATAGCCTTCTAAAAAGAAAATAAGATGCAAAGGAAATTAATTAGAGAAATAGAACAGCCTATGAAGCCTAGAAGAAGATCATAAATAGCTATAGTAACAGGAAGAGAAAAATTCTTTAACCAAGAAGTACTGTAAAAACTAAATGATTGAAGATACCTTAATAACTTCTTTCTACCCTTCCTTCATACTAAGCTGCTTGCTAACAGAACAAACATCATTATCAATAAAATATGGTTTGAAGAATAAATCCTGGCATGGTTATCATATTATTATCCTGTTAATTTTGAGTAGCAAAAAGAATCACTGCAATTAACAGGACATATGCATGCTTGTAGCTCCTTGGACATGGACACAAAGACTCATAATGCTGAAACAGTTGCTATGCTTTTGAAGCCAACAGCAGCCAAGCATAGAAGTTTTAGTAAAAACTTTTATGAATTGCACTTCACAAGTTATTGGAGAGAATATTATATGAATATAAAAGTGTTCTATGGCAATAAAATGTCAAATTACACCCCAGATACTGGGGAACATATGTACCACATGCACAAGTAACAGAAAAATAAAGGAGTTTAGGCCTTCCTCAGAGCTATAATCACAGTGGTTAGCACAGAGAATATAGGCTAGGAAAAAAAAGGTAGCTTTTAGGGGAAAAATTTATTAATCAAATACAATGGGATACCAAGAAGTAAGTCATCACAGAGGAGAAAAATCCACCAAAAAAACCCTCCAAACCAACCAAAAAAACTAAGGAGAAGCAAGCTGGCAGATGGAATATTGCAAAAATATCAATATTAAATTAAGTATGCAAACTCAAATTTGAATCTTGAAACTTTTGCCATGATTTGTCTCAAGTCAGAGTGTATATGAAACTGGATATGGTAAAAAGGTAAAATGAGCAGTAATGAGAGAAAGATATCATATTTGAAGGAATTCTTAATAAATTCAAAGAAAAACTAGTGGACGAAATAGGAGTGGGGTGTAATTTCTAGCTGTGGTGACCATATTTAATCTGTAGAGCAATCTAAGTATGACTGGAGAATGCAAAATATGGAAATTCTTCTAAAGGACCATTTCCAAAACCCAAAATGAGTGACACTGATGTATGTGTGAGGAAAGTTAGCAGAAACTGCAAGAAAAATATAATTAGTGGACCCTTGTATAAATATGACAACTTGAGGAACAGTCCACATGATTTCTATGCAGGATAGCCCTGAAGTTCTTTAGTTGAATCTCCTGCTCATCAGCTATGAGGTCATATGAGTTGAATCTCCTGCTCATCAGGGAATTCAGTCAGTGAGTACATGGATGAGGTAGGATCATTTGATACAATCTTTGATTTAAAGGAAAAACTTAGCAAGTTCATTTATCAGTTTTATTATAAGGAAAGAGCCATAAGACGAAAGACCTTGCAGAGGATAAGTAATTAGTTCAGAGCTTGATTTGGATAGTACAAGCAAATGGTTGATTTTTAAAAAAGGGTGTTTAGAGAGATCTGTGTCACAACCAATGCTTATATTAAAAGTTTGTATGAATCACGTGGTTAAGAAGACAAGGGGTGAAGTGATGCTGATGGTCTCAAATTATTCAGTTTGTTAATATGAGAGCTAAGAGTAGGTGCAGACAGACTTTCAGAGGATCCTTCTTTTTGAGGGCTGGTACCTGCTACACTGAAAATGGGATGTAATGAACAGCTCTCTCCACCTTCTCTTACGCCTTTCTAAAAGAAATTATGCTGGAAAAGTGACAAAAAAAGAGGAAAGTTCTTGATTTCTAGTTTTCCTGAGCATAAGACAAGGTAATGACAGAGACCAAAAAGGTCTAACTTATTTGGAGGAGAATAGGTATTATGACAAAATAAAAAGTTCTTACCTTTCAAGCCTGAATTAATCTCTCTAAAATTATTACTCAATGAGCTATAATGCAACTCTGTGAAAGATTTACTTTGCAACTTATTTCAAGCCTAATGACCATTCTGTTCTGAATTAGCCAGAGAAGGTAAAAGGTTCATTACCTTCTGGTTTGCAGGAGAGCATTTTCTAAGTCTTCTCATTTGTTACCATCGCTGCTAGGTTCTCTAAACTTCATATTTACTTCATAAAAAAACACCACTCAGAAAAAAGGCATAGAAAATTTGCCTATGTATGTCTCTTTTTGTGACAGTTAACCTCTCATCCTGCAAAGGGAAAGACCAATCAAGTTGATTCATGCACTCATAAAAGAGAATTATGTGGTCCATGCATTTGTTCCTTGTGCATGACCCAGCTCATCTGGTTTCTTCCTTCCTTTTGCATGGGAAAAGGTGTTGAGTAAGTAAAAATGAGGCAATAGTGACTGTGCTAAGGCAATCTGCAACAGAAGTGGCAACTTCTGCATGGAAAGAACTTTGATTTTTGATTGGGTTTTTTTTCCCCAACAAGATCTCAGGGCCCTATGGTGACTAACAAGCTTTGCTCTCTGTGTCTGTTCTCCCCTTCATCCTCCCTTCAGCCCTGCCCATGGGCCCAGGAGTCTGTTTCTGCTCAGCCTGAAGACTGAACTCTGTCATAGGTGTGCCTGTCTCTGGCCTGTTTGCAAACTGTTGTTTGGATTTCCTGGATTGACCCAGGATGTGGCTTCTTCATTTGATACTCACTGGACTCTTGATGGGATCTCCTGCTGTCACTGCCCTACTCTCAAGCTCAAGTGCTCTGGGATAGTTCAGGGACTGTCTTGCCTGTGCTGGGATCAGCCTGGCTCCCAGCAAACTTTCTAGTAGCAACTCTCACAGCTCCTGGCACAAAAAATGGTACTTTCTTTTTCCAACTTCCTAAGACATTTAACTTGCTGAAAATAACTTCAGGAAACAAAAAAAAAAAAAAAAAAGGAAGCCCTAAAACGGTAGGTTACATTTCCTCTGCCTGCTAGCAGTTCTTCTAGGATCAAAATGGTCACTGGTTCCTTTCCTGTTGACAGATAGCTCTTTGAAATTTAAGGCTGCAATCAATAGAGGAAAAAAAACCAATACTGCAGTCTCATAACTAATCACATCACTTCTTATACTGGTTTAGTTTAATCCTTCATCTCCTAAAGAATTCCATTAAATGAGTTCTCACTAGCAGAGGACTATATGCTGTCTATCAATAGAACTCTTATTAAAGCAAGAGGTATATACACAAAAAAGAATTGTATTTATGCAAATAAAAATAGTCCTGAAATGGAAACAGTCTTATAGCTGAATGAGTCCCATTAATGGCAATCAAAAGCAATCAGGTAATGTATTGTCTTTTACCTCTATTATAAAGATACTTACATTTGAGGATCCAATAGGTGTTAGATGATTCTAGCAGAGTCCTGCTACTTTAAGGTCTCCTATCCAACACCAAGATTACTTGTGCTATTTATAATTAAGTTGTTCTTCCCCTTCTTTCAGTGTAAAAGAAACTGCCCAGTTCCACCTTGTTTGCTTCCATATCATTATCATTTTCACAGCCTTAATTTTGAGCAGTTATAATAGCCCCTTCTGAAAGGAAAGAGTGATGTACTTTATTCACTAGAGAGAAGGAACAATATACTTTATAGACATAAGACAAGAGCTCAATGCCAAATTGGTTAGTGGTTTAATAAGATTCAATGGCAAGGTACACTTGATTGTTTACTGCCTAGAAGACAAGATCAGACAATACTGGTAGGAAGATCCTCCTGTTGAGCCATGAGGTTCAGAAAGGACACCCTTGAGTTCTAAACTTCTTCCCAGGGCAGAGTTTACGTGCACCTGACTCCAGAGCAAGTGCCAATTTGGTCAATGGTTTATATCTTGGATTTATATCAATGGTGAATGGTTTATATCTGGGATTACCTATATGCAATCAATCCTTTATATCACTTTATTAAGGTTTCAGTGTGTCATTCCTATGTCACTTCCTGAGTATCTGACACAATAAGGATTCTCTCAACCTCAAGGGGTAACCTGGAGAGACATCCCTACTTAAGAGGAGACATTGGCATGCAGCCTGCTGGGTTGTTCACTGTTTATGGAACAAGATGATTGACTTACAGGCACATTTCCACACCAACAATATTTTGGATGGTGCTTGCCAAGATATATATATAACCCTCAGCTATTGTGTTGCTACCTGGCTCCCCAGAGTCCAGCTGAAGGCAGCTGCAGCCATCATGATCATCATGACTTCCCCTTAAGCAGAAAGAGGGGTGGAGGAGCACACCACCACATCTTGTCTCCTGATACAAGAGCAGTCCTTTTCTCACCTAATCATTCTTTTGAACACTTGTTACTGTTTGAATGGTCTTGGTGAAAAAGAACTGCAGTGTAATTGACGCTGAGGAAGTTTATAATAAGGTTATACTTTTGAAAGTGATCAGATTAATATCTCAATAAGTACAATTCATAAAATCATATTACTCATTATTTAGAGGTGACTATAAGGCATATTCTGTGCATACTGCATTTAATCCTTTATCAGAAATCCATCTTGCAAGGAATAGTATTGCTAAGCCTGAAGATTTTCCTTATATTTTTGGGGGGAGGATTAAAGGAAAAGAAGAGCTGTCTTCCACTTACTGTTTATACAGATGCAGCAAGAATTGGTACCTTGTAGGTACCAATGTGTCTGAAGAGGAAGCAAATGAAAGAAGAGCAAGGATGCATGAGAAAGTATTTGGAGAAAAGAAGGAAACAAGAAATTAAATAAGTTAGAAGTTAGGAAAGGTGGACATGTCAAGAGCAAGATCAGCAAAAACTTTGTAAGTGGAAAGTTGAAGGCACCAAAGGGAGACATTTTGTCGCAGCTACTTTTACACAGTAGGTCAATAAAGCCAAGTTG
This sequence comes from Cyanistes caeruleus, assembly GCF_971803275.1. Classification (NCBI taxonomy): domain Eukaryota; kingdom Metazoa; phylum Chordata; class Aves; order Passeriformes; family Paridae; genus Cyanistes; species Cyanistes caeruleus. The sequence continues at coordinate 79,262,815 of NC_141701.1, read as the reverse complement.
TTTTGCCCAAAGGCTCCCCTCTTCTCACTACAGGAGAATTCTAGACTCCATAAACTCTGCTCAAGCATTATGGACAGAAAAATTGCTCTAAAGGTTTGTATCAGCAAGGAATACAAAGGAGAATAACCATCACATATTCTAATGTGCTTCAGAGGATCAAGTTCTTTCTCCCCTCAGTTCCATCATTATGGTTGGTGTATTTTAAGATGTGAGACACAATATTATCCTGTTTCAAACAGTTTTTGTGGTTTTATTCTTTAATTCACTTCATTGTCAGTTACATCTCTTTCTACAAATGGATCTTATAGTTGATGACTGCTCACCTTATATATTATATCTTTCTGCAGAATCATTCTTATACCTCTTCATGTACACCTTGGACCTCATCAAAATTTAATTTTGGAGGATTTTTTCTTAATTTATTATTCTCTAATTAATTTAGTTTATTTGCATGACTTTAATTATTTTATTTTTAAAAGAAAGTTTGCTTTCCAGCTTTTCTAGCAAGAAGAGACAATTACAAAGGAACTTATTGATAGAGCTGAAAAGATGAAACATGCAAGAATATTCTCAGTTCTGAAAGAATGATGAAAAAATACAGTTCAATCTGAAAATTCAACAGAATTTCTTGAACTGAAGCAGAAAGAGCTGAAATGACACCATACTATTCTTTCCTGAATTAATATTCTAAAATATTCTCCCCCTGTACCCAACACTACTGAAGCCTCACCTCGAGCACTGCATCCATTTCTGGTGCCGTCGCTTGAGAAAGACATTGAGTGATGAAAAGGGCAAAGTGGGTGAAGGGTCTGGAGACTGAGTCCCATGGGGAGCAGCTGAGGGAGCTGGAGCTGCTCAGCCTGGAGAAAAAAGGCTCAGAGGTGACTGTATCACTCTCTACAACTGCCTGAAAAGAGGCTGTAGCAAAGTGAGAGTGATCTCTTCTCCTGGGCCACCAGCAGGATGAGAGGACCAGAGATGCTCAAGCTGTGCCAGAGGAGATTGCAGCTGGACACCAGGAGGAATTTCTTCACTTGAACATTGAGATGTTTAACTGCCAGAGATGTGGTGCAGTCACCATCCCTGGAGGTGTTCAAGGAACAAATGTAGTATTTAGTGCCATGATCTAGTTGACAAGGTGGCTTGGTCAAGGATTGGACTCAATGATCACAGAAGTCTTTTCCAATCCAACTGATTCTGTGAGGCTGTAAAAATATTTTTCTCTTTGTACTACCATAACTACTTTTATTTTTTTTTGTTTCAATGGTGATACAAAGATGTTGCATTTGAAGAAAAATTGCATTATATACATAGAGCTGAAACAACTTAATCTACTTTTGAGTGTGTCTCAATAAGCAGTTCAAGACACAATGAAGTTTCATCTGTACCTGTAACACTAAAAGTTACTATGTTCACACAATATGTGATATTCCAAAATTGTTGATGCTGAGCTGAGCTTTCAAGCAGTGAGAAGTCCAACTGTACCAAGTCTGGAGAATGAGTTAAGGACAAATCTGCATACATTTGAGCTACACTGCCTGTTTAGAAATCTTCATTAATGCAGGAGTAGTTGCTCAGCAAAAAGGATTTACTTCCTCTTTTGCATATGAGAACCTGCATTTGTGATACAATGTTTGATTTAAAATAAGCATTGATTTTCTTAACCAAGAAAGTTTTTAAAATGTCAACAAATTCAAATTGTTGAAGGAATTTTTTTATTTCACTGTTTCAGTTATCACTAAATAAACCCTCATTATTCATGCAGTTGTATGGTGTGTTCATGAAATTAAGTAAAAGGTCAAGCTGCTACTTTCTCTGTCTTTTAGCATCACTGTCAGTTCACTTGCTTGTGGCAACTTTAAAGATGTTGCCAGTAAATCAAGACTGACAAAAGAGTAGGGTCAGCGTTATTCTGCTGGCAGCACAATGTTCCCTATCCCTCACTACCTAACAGCTTAGGCATTTGGATTGATTGTATCAACACACTAAGAAACCAGAAGAGAAAACACTTGCATATAACTAACATAAAAGAAAATTAAAGGTTGATGTGGTTTGGTTGCTAAAGAGTTAGTTGAATAAATGAATTTTCCAGCATAAATTTATTACATTTTTGCAAAGCAGTTCTTATAGAAAATGGTAAAAACACATCCTGAAAACAAATACTGTTATGATTCTAAAATTAAGTTGTGTTCAGATGAAACAAAAGGATAATAATTAGGCAATCACTTCATATGTCTCTTCTTATCAACATTTTAGTGTTGTACAAAAATTCTTTGCAATTAGAGCTTATCAAAAGGCACTGCCAAATCAACAGAAAATGTATTGTACGGTACAGAAAAGTAACGAGGGAAAATTAATTCTTTCTTTATCTCATTTGCACTGGAGCATTTAGCAAAGGCCTGCTTGCTCGGTCTTCTCTGCAAACCTAAGGGAAGAGATCAAAAAACTACGGAGATTAAAAACCAGAAATATAGACTGAATACTTGGAAACTGCATAGACACACATTCCCATTTGCAACATGCATATCTTTTTATTTTTTTCCCCAGGACTATATTTTATATCACTATAAAATGTGAAAAATACTTTGCCGACATTTAGTCTAAAATCTTTTATTTTGCGATGTCAGAATTACATTGTTACTGTTAAAGTCACAAACAGTTACCTTTTTTCATTCTCAGGTTATAAATGACATGATAACACTCAGGGGATGGATGGGAAGAGTGTTTTTTCCATTTTATTTCTTCCAGTGCTCTTTTGCTTGATTCCTTCCTACCATCAAATTCAGTTTTTTCCATCTTTGAACAAAAACTACTGAACTCCTCCATGCCAAATGATACCCTGAACTCCTGCTTACCTCCCTATTTGACATCAAATTTCCACCCTCAAAACTCATTAAACATACTATTTCCAAGCATTGCTACAAATTCCTCTTCTCCAACTCAGTCTAAGGCAGTAGCTTACACATGTAAATGTGTAAATGTAGCTAATTAACAACATTATAACATATAAAAGAGAAAATGACAAAGATTGGGCTGAAAATTCTTCAGATGTGCCAAGTGTCACTGTCTTACAAGCAACCTATATTTGGCAGAGTATAATTCCTGACTGCATCTCCAGACAAAGTTTCATATATTAATAAGAAGTGCAGGTAGAAATGTACATCCTCTTAGTACAATAAAAAATTAAAAACTACATTGGGATTAAAGCCAATATGTCATAATTTTGGATTTTATGATTTTCTAATTTCACATTTTACACTAAGAAGTTAGATTATAACTTTCTAGCACAGAATTATTTAACAAAATCAATCTCTATCCTGCAGCCAGGCCCCCTCAATTCCTCCTTTTTTAAAAAAGAAACTGTAAAATTTTCAAATTTCACAGAACTACTTGAAATAGAACACATAATAACCTTGCATGCTTAGCAATCCTGCTCCTGCCCCAGTAATGCCATTCTGCCAAACAAAACTTAAAAATCCTGGTATCTCTCATTGCACTTCTATCTCAAACAGTTTTGCAATCTGTGGTGCATTTAGTCAAAGCTGCTTCACACAAATTCAAGCCCCTGGTTTAGTTACACATTATCTTTTCCTGGTCATTCCTACAGGCCTCCAAGTTTAGCAGTGCCTTTAGCACATAAACACCACCCATGCCTCCCTGTGCTCCAGTCACACTCTGAACAAAATGGTATGACCTCTAACTCTGCATTTCTGTGATACAGCAAAAAACAAGTAGACAAATATTCACTGTCTATATGCATGCTTAATCTCCATGATCTTCTTCCCTAAATTATCACTATTCTAAATTGTGTGACAGTGGAAAATCAGGTGCTGTTCTTAATCTTGTAGAAATTTTCTATGTAATGGTGTTGTCTGGGGCAGTCATGCTGCTCTGCTCAAAATCTCACATTCCACTTACCTAAGTGAACCAGATGTACTGTAGCTTCTTACTTTTGTTGGGCAAACACAATGTTTTTTAGAGTACCACTATCCTGCTGGAACTGAGCCACTCATAAGCATGTATGCTTTTATACCAGCGTGAAATCATAAACATAACCAACATAGTTCTGTGTCATACTAATTTCTAAATAATTCTTATCACAGCTTACTTATAATTAAGATATATTTCCATCACTTGAAATCTTTAGACTATGGCTGGATAGTTGATATATATGTTACAGGTATATCAGAAGTTTACTATGGAAACAACTGGTCGAAGTTATTTGGGCTGAACTATGGAGTACAGGATGAACTCGTATGACCTTTTGTCTTTAAATTCTCTAGATTTCTTAGATTAGAAGTCATTTCTGCATGCAAACATTGTTTAAGAGAGACAAGTGTAATTTACTAGCAGCAAACTAAGAAGTATCTTAGTCACCATCTTATCACTTTTATTTTTTTCAGTATATGTTTCTGATGCATTTCTATTTTCTATTCTATTCTAATATATTTCTATTTTCACCATCCTTCTATGTTTGGGGAGGAAAAATGCTGTGAAAACTCAGATGTGATTTCACTTCAGATACGTGTTACATTCCTATGAAAAACAATTTCATTTTGTAGCTAGACCAAATGCTTCATAGAATTTTTCAGAACACTGTTTTTCACTGAGCCATCAACCACCACAGACTTTCAGCTGAACACGATATGAGGATCTAAAATACAAATCTACAAATGATACAAAATAGAAAGGCTGATTGAAAGAACAGATGTGCTGCCTTTCAGCAAAACCCAGAAAGCTGGAGAAATGGGTCAACAGCACCCTCATGTTGTTCAGCAAGGGGAAATACCAAGTACCCTGGGCAATAACACCATGCACCAGTACGTGCTAGAGGTTACCAAGCTGGAATGCAGCTTGGTAGAAAAAGACCTGATGGTGCTGCTGGACAACAAACTGACCATCAGCAAGCAGTGCATTCCTGTGGCAACGAAAGTCTACAGTATTTGGGGCTGCATGAGGTAAAGCATTAGCAGGGAGTCAAGGAGTATGCTTCTTCCACTCTTGTCAGCTCTGGCTGAGACCACACCTTCAGTGCAGAATCCACTTCTGTGTTCAGACCAGGTAGGCATGGACTTCCCTCTGAAAAAACAATCACGGGCTTCCTGGAAAAAGTCCAGCACAAGTTGGTAAAGGTGATGAAGGAATAAGAACACCAATCATATTAAGGCAGACAGAGAGGCAACACTGTTAACCTGAAGATGTGAAGTATCAGAGGTTTTTTATCATTGTGCATAAGTACCTGTTTGGGGGGAATGAAGAAGATGCAATCAGACTCTTCTCAGATGTACCCATTGAATGCACAAAGGGAAAGAGCACAAATCAAACCAAGAAATTCCATTTCTGAAAGAGCAAAACACTTTTTTTTTTCTGTTGTTTTCTTTGTTTATTTTTTTTTGTTTGATTTTTTATTGTGAAGGTAGTGAAATGATGGGGTGAGTTGTCCTGAGAGATGGTAAGACTCTGTTGGTGAAGATATTCAAAACCCAATTAGACATTATCTTAAACAACCTGCTCTAGAAGACTCTGCTTTGAGCAGAGGATTGGACTAAATAACCTACAGAGGTTCCTTCCCACCTCAGTTATTCTGTGAAATCAAGCAGAAAGTAATTTCTCAGGTAGTGATCAGAGAGTCCCTAGAAGCCAAAGGGCTTGATGAACACTATTTCTTCCTTCTCCACATGAGTTTTCTTATCTAATGCAAGCATGTTGTAACATAAACAAAAATACATCATCCAACCCCCTAAAAAGAAAGCTGTGTAAGACAGAAGTGCATCATATTGTTTTGTATAGCAGAATGCGATCAGATACTTTGGTGATATATGTGGCATAAAAATCTGCTTAAACCAAAGTTTCATCCCTTTCACTTAATTCTATTTGATTTTAAATATAAAGATGGAGATAAGGAAAGTACTTTCTACTTCAGGTTACTAAATGTATTAATTATTAAAATTTCATCAGATTTTGCTGCATACCTTTATAAAAATTGGGCTGTGATAATACAAAGACTAGGGATCCCAAATGCAAACACCTACTTTGAAATCTTGACTGAAGTAACACTTTCACTGATGAGGATTTGTTAAGAAAAGCTCTTCAAAAAAGTGTTTCCAGAAAAAAAAAAAAAATTAGCAATTTCCTTTTATTTGCATTGAAGAATGTTTGTTGCATATTCTCATATCCTGGATTGTGTATCCAAGTCTAATAACAAATCAAATCAGTTTGCTGTACTCAAGACTGTTATTTGCAATGTCAATAATTGTCTTGTTTTGTTTTTTTTTTTCTGAAAGTAGTTCAGACTTCACTTCTAAAAGAAAATCACTGTCTGTAGGCTGCATTACCATCTTGATTTTCCATGTGTTTGCTCACTGTTACACATCTAAGCTAGGTACAGGAAAAAACAAGGGTAGATAGATTTGATATGTTTATCATGATATAATTATCAAAAATTTCATGAGTTGACTGGAAGTGCAGTGATGCATCTCTAAGGATTCCTAGTGCATATATAATTAAAACAAATAATAAAGGGAAAAATGCAAAACAACAGGAAAGCACTACACATGAAAGCATTTATGGCTTATTCAAAATAATACAGTGTCAAAAATCTGCATAACACCAAGCTTGAAAGAAAGTTTAATCCTCTGTTTCACTTTTCTATAACATGAAAAATAAAACCAGAATTTACAGACCAATTTACATGACCTTAATGGAAAAAAATGTGTTATAAGATTTTATTGTTATTTATTTTTTAAATATATTCCTTTAAAGATTCATGAGTAAAGTCATCTTCAGAGAACATTGTCTTTAAAGAGCTTTTAAAAGAAAATATGTACATTTTAATTTTTATTAAAATATTTATCCAGTGTTATTTTAATGAAAGCAGGGGCTGAATTCAGGAGGAGCAGGGGAAGGTGGAGAGGAAAATATAATTATACTTCTCTAAGCTCAACATACTAAATATCTTCCATGTGATTGAAGTGACGAAGTAAATTTCTTCACAGTTAATTGTGCAGATGTTCAAAATGTTATAAATTTTAATTTTACCAAGGTATTAAAAACCCAAATCAAAACAAGAGGACATTGTATTTCTCTTTTTTTTCCAGTTAGTTCCAAGGCAATTTTTCTTTCTCCTGTTTGTACTTTAATGAAACCTTGTGAAATTCTGGTATTTATTTTGATGGGGAAATTTGTGCTTCCTTCACATCAGACATAATCTAATGGAAGTTTTCTTATCTAGGTCTCATTGCTTTGCATTTATTTTGCTCAAAGCATTATCATCTTATCTATTTGACCTTTATTAAAATCATTATGGGGTAAGTCTTACCAGCCTGTCAGAACACTTTAGGAAGGATTGTTTTTTTTGCCATGTTTATCCTTTGTCCCTAGATATTTCTAGTCCATTACCTTGAAATAGATTTATGAGTATTATCCCTGTTTAGCTTTATCATCTCTATTGCAGGCTAGTTGTGGGTGCTCAGGCATGCCCATTTCTTTTGGTACACATCAATGGATACATTTTTTGATCCTGCAAATGACTTCTTGTAATAATATCACTTCAAAATTGAAATCACTTCAGTCCTAGAATAGAAAATATTTTGTTCACCAAGCTAACATGATAGCAGTTTTCTTCCTTTTCATTGTCAATACAAAGACAGTACTTTACAACTTTTATCACCTGACCTCTTTGTTGCTACACTCTCTTCTTTGATTATAACACATAACATGGGATAGTATATAAGCTAAAACATTAAGACCTTGATGTTCAGCTAGTGTAATAAATATTCTATAATCACTTCAGAGGGATCATATTTAAATCAAAACAGACGTTTGCCATATAGCAAGTTTAGGAAGATGGGAATTTATCTTTTTCTAGTATTCCTACATTTACTTTTAATAATTCTCTCTCTCTCGCTCACTTTTTCACTCTCAAAATGTTTTCCATATTCTGCCTCAGTTTGCTGACAGAGTATAAACTTCTGGATGGACTCTTGCTGTTCTAGAACCAGTATGGCATCTAAGAGGACATTATCATTAGAACAGGAAAGTTAATAGGTTTAGCCATCACTTATCTTGCATTTAAGTCTTCCTGGCCTTCCTGTCCTTCTGGCTGGAAGTCACACTGCTGCCTTGCTCCTGCTCACAAGAGCTGGGGCAGCTGATTAGGGGACAATTCCACTGGAAAAAAACCCCAACTGTGCTCTGTTCTCTGTGTTACTCTGTTGCCTCAGCTCCCTGATACAGCCAATAAAGAGTCTGCCTTGGCACTATTAAAAGAAGTGGGAAGTGGGCATGGAGCAGTAATGGGACACAGTCAGCCAGGAACTGCAGGTTTTGGCAGAGTGCTGTGTAAATGCAAGTCAGGTGGCATTTTTGAGAGTAGTTACTATGGAAACCAAGGAAGTGTTACTTTCCTGAAGTTTTATCACTTGGAGTTATGCATCTGTACCTCCACCAATATCTCCCTCCTCATCTTTGTGGAGAAAAGCAAGCACCATTAAAAATAGATTTACTGAATGTAACAGTGAATCAGTTCTGAACATGGCTGTTTTCACAGAGTTCTCACTCAGAGACAGACTGTAAATTATTTCTCTGAAGAATACATTAGTGTTTTGTGACTAATAGGCTATTTAAATTTTAACTTCTACTGGAGGAGTCACAGCAATGAATTCTTGTGCCTAATGTACTTGGTTGTAGACATAACCAGGCTTAAACCTGTATTCACATATCAGTTCTTCCTCAAGCTGTACACACTTCCTCATCCTCAACTCTGGTGAGTAAATGCAGCTGTTCTCAGCAGCCCTGAGCCATGCCTGGGCTACCAGCCCACAGCCTACCCATACAGCCCCCGTGCTCATAGGCCCAGGGGTCTGCAGGACCAGGGTCTGATGGCACAGGCAGCGCATGGCAGGAGGGACTCTCCCTGGGGTGGGCCAGGGCTGTGTGGTGACCTCAGTGGCACCTGCCACGCTGAAGGGATGTGCAAAAGTAAATGTGAGCCATCCCAGGGCTGAGGAGGAAGAACCTCCTGACACCAAAAGATTTCAGTGTGCTGGTGCCTTGGAGCAGCTACACCCACCTGCCCCTGGTGGGGACCAGGGGATGGATCCTGCCAGAGGAGAGGGGAAGAGACTGGAGGGTGAAAAAATAACATCTATATTCTTTATTTAATGAGAATTTTCTCATTCGTTAGGTAATTTAAACTTTTAGGTCGCTGAAGGATTGATGGAACTGATAAAATTTTTAACTCTTACAGATATATGTACACAAATGTGTAAATATATGTGTATGTACTTTATGTCCACAAAGGCATATATTAATGATATACATGTGACTTTTTCCTTTACCCTATTTTAAGATTCTTTCATTCAACAGAACTTCTGACTCAAGCCAGATTGTCATTTTGCACCCAGAAACCCCATGAAGTCCTCACTCCTGATGTCCTTGAGATATATGAGAGGAAAAAAGCAGAGTTGCCAATAACCACACTCCCCTTTTGTTTTTAATTGATTTAGTCACAGTGAAGAATACATCCTTGTAAATGTAGTCTTAACAGTACTGCAAGAAATAATAAAAATCATCTATAGATGTGCATACCCTACCTGCATCTTAACCCTTCATAGGAACAGATGCCTTATGTGTATTAGTCCTTTTTTGCTCACCATATGTTCAATTGCATAGGAGGAAAATCTTGTTGCCTGTGCTACAAGAGAGATACAGCACGCTCCCAGCATCTGGATGATTTGGAAACTAAAATTCTGCATTGTGCTGGGGTGTGTTGTCTCAGGTCAACCTAAACACATAAAAACTGAATGTATCTAATAGAATAGATATTCTCTCTGGGAGAGATACAACTCCACACTGTTAAAAATACATTCCTTCTAAACATCTTAAAAATGTATATCTGACTGTCAAAAGAATGTTTTACTTCCTAATTATTGCAAATAATTCTCTCAGGCTGTGTCTGTACAGTATGAAATCCAAGAAGAAATCCCTGGAGTCTAGATAAAATTCTGACCCTTCTACTCACTGCCTCCTGGTTTTGTAAGGGCCATTGCCACGCTGCATATTCCACTCCTCCTCTTAATCTCATGGGGAAGAACTGTGGCCTTAGAAAAATTATATTTTTTTGTTTTTTCTATTTCTATTGTAGGGGCTTGAAAGTCTTCTGGAGTATTTTAGCCTGGCATCATCATGTTAAATAGCATTTAGGAATTGTGTTGTATTCTGTCCCTTGGAACTTGGTGTGAGAAGGTTTTGAGGGGCTATAATGCCTGCTGAGAGTATTGGAGAAGTGTAACAGCACTGAGCTAAACTTGGTACGGCTGTATTCATGTTATCTATAGGGAGCAATATCTGGAGCAGACCTCCCCCAAAAACCATTTTTCTTGTAGAGAACTATTTGGTTAGTTCTAAAGATAACTTTGAAAAAATGCACATGCAGACTCATAATAAGCACACTAATACAACGTGAGAAGGTAAATTTTTGGGAAAAGAAAAATAGCACAGCTTAAAAATATATACTTTCATTTTCCAAGCTGACAAACTAAAAGAAAGAAAAAATATCTGTCTGAGTCCTGAGCATCAAAACTGTAGTCTTTCATCAGAGGTTATGAAGAATTTAAAGGCTTGAGGTAGGAGATACCACTGTAGCTGCAGAGACCACTGAAAGCATAATGAGAAGCAAAAAATATATATTCAATTAGATAATTACATTTCACAGACATTAAAAAATTAAATTGTAGGAATCCCTGTTACTAATAGTAATATAATATATAGCAAGATAGCATTGCATATTTTCCATTTCCTATGCACTCCAATAGAAGGGATTTCTGAAAACACTGATGAAGTTTGGTTTGGTTTCAACATTGCATACAAAGGTAGCTACAAAGATAACTTTTTTAAAACCCCAACCTAGTAACACATTAAGTGGTACTACAGAGTATGCATGTATGTGAAATTATAGTTGTAGTTATACAACTATACTTTTAGACCAAGTCTTTAAGTATATTTTTAGAATTGTTTGATTTTTAATTAATATAATAAACCTGTCACAGTAATTTTCAATTAAATGTTCTCATGACATGTTCAACTTAAACTGTGTTGGAAGAAAAGGGTATTAAGAGGAAAACTTGTAACAATTGTGAAAATCTAATTTAACTTTTATAAAGAGATGTTTTCTACTCTCTGTTTTACATAACAGAAATGAGAGGAAAATTATTTTTTTTCACTTTATTGTTAAATATATGTACACTCATACTAGATACTTTACTCACAAATTAGATCAAATTTTCTACTATTCAAAGTGGCTGTCTTCTATTGCTCTCTGGCTGTATATTCAAAAGACCAGAGGAAAAGAAAAGAAATATCAAAATTCAACATATTAATAGAAAAGTAGAGAGTGGGTAGCATTACAATCTCTTCACTCACCATACAATTAAGAAAACTCTGTTTTTCTGAGACTCCACAAATTAAACTGTTACTGAAAGATATTCCATATTTCAATGTACTGATTCAGTTGCCTTAAAAAAAAAAAAGAAAAAAAGAAGAAGACAACAGTAATTACCATAATAAAGTAAATAAGTATCTTAAACAGAAAAACACAGCTGGTCTTTGAAAATATGATCTGAATTTTTCAGGGCTGCAGGCTCAATCCTCACAAGTTTTGTTTTTACCATGTGTTTAATTAACACTGTAGTCATGGAAACTTCAAATACCTGTAGTTTTTCCACAGAACCACATTTAATAGTCTGTAAAGGCATGTCATTAATTTCTGATCTGCTCTGAATTTCACCAATATTCTTCATGGCTAGTGTGTTGTCCTGCCTCCCCTTTGCTCTGCAGCCCATGACCTGTGAAAGAGGTGTTCAGAGCAGCAGCTACTTCAGGCTTCCTTGGGGCAGATCCCTGTCAATTCTAACTTCTGGTTCTACAGCATGGAAACTCCATGTTACAAGGTCACAGGCTTCTTCCATTCCTTTTCCATTCACTACTGTGAGATCAATGCCCCAGAGATAAATTCCTTTTCTCTCTTGTCTTTTTTATTTGTTTACTTTTTTCAAATATTTTCTTCAATTTTGCAGGAATCTGCAATACACTGATGGTCACAGAGCACCACAAAATGTAGCTTTATTTTTTATATGGTGAAGGATCTTGCTGTGGAGTTTTAAACAGCAAAGCAGGGAAGAGAAGTTTGTCAGACCTTCTTTCAGTATATCCTTTCTTGTGGAAATACATGGAGGAAAATACATGGATCCAAAGATATTTAGTGAAAGATGTGTACTTGGCTGACAGACATTCCCTTCAAGAATAAAAAAGATAAGCTAGGAATATACTTGCAAGCAGTGCAAGTATTGGAGTTGGCTCCTTAATGAAGCAAAACGGCCTAATTAAGGGAACTCCATTTGGCATTAAGTTAGAGGTAAGTTTTTTCCAGATCAGTTACTTCAGACAGAGCTACCATTTGTTAGCTGAGACATGAGGTGTGGATGGATTCGTGCTGGTGAGGGAGCGTGGGGCTCCCAGTGTCGATCTTTGCAGTTTTACTAGACTGTGAAGACAGCTCTCAAGAGACCTTTGTAGTTTGGGTTTAGAATTCTATCCCTTTCACAGAGGGAGGAAAAACGACTTCATTTGCTTATTAAATTTATGATCTCAATAAACAACTTCAGAATATTATGTGTTACAGAAAGCTCATACTTTTCTTCCTTGAGACTTCTACAAATCTCAAGCTTTTCTACAAGTATCCTTAGCTTAGTTTGATGCAAAAGCACTATCTGCCTTTTATCACAAATCACACATTATTCTCAAGCTCCTGCATGGTTATTTTTCTTAAGAGAAAACATGCTGTTACTTTTGTTCAAGGAACAGTTGCTAAATGATTATTATTTCCTACAGATTATATCATCTCTTAACAGCAAATCGCTTCTTCACAACAAGTTAATAAAATGCAAAAGAAGCCATCCACGTTCCATTTAAAATAAACAGTGAATCTATTAAAATTTAAAAAGGCTTTAAAAAGTATCTGTAGTCTCATCTGTCAAAAAGGATGGTGCATAATATTGTGGAAAAGCTGATGGAGTTTTTTCCCCCCAATCTGTGCATCCATAAGGTTCTATGAATGCTTTAAGGCAACATAATTCAGCACTGCTGCTGGGGGGAGCAGAAACACCATGAACTCTAAAGGGCACTTAATACACTGATAAGTTTTAGCCCTGCCACAAAGGTTTGATGCACTTGAAAGCTTAGTATGATGCAAAATGGCATGGACTAATTGGAGCATCATTCCTTTCAGTGGAAATTGATGCTTTATCATCAACTTTATCATCATGCTTGTAAAATTCTTAGAAATGTTGTGATGCTGAAAACAACCTCTTCATATTGATTATACTTGAATCAGAGCTGTATCCTCTAAATTCTGTAACTTAAAAAAGCATAATTTTCTTCTCTAAGAAGTTTAACTTCCCACAAAAATTCGATGGTGATTAGTAGTTATAGAGTCTTCTTTTATTTTTTCTATGAAACTATTCATTTCTTCATGACAAACTGAGAAACTGTGTTGAGGAATCATCAGTGTAGGTGTGGAATAAATATCCTTATAATGAAGTGATTTTTAGAGATGGGGTGTTGGGATAATGAACTGTGTTTCTAATAGAAATTTAAAATGCTTCTTCTATTTATGAGTTATTTCAGTTGTACTGGAGATTCAGGGACAGTAGGTCCCTGAACAAGGCACACTAGTATAATTAAAAACAAGTGGGGAAAATAGTGTGGAGATATGAGCTACAGGAGAGACATTCTCCAATGCATATAGTGTCTGCAGTTGAGTCACAAATCCTCAGATGGCTATGACTCTCACACTGCGTTTTATGTAGACAGTGTCAAGTCCTTGTAGATATGATAGTCAGTTGCTGATTTCTCTCATTGTGGCACCAATCCAAGTCAGATATACTGATTTTCATGCAATTTCTTCATACTCAGAACATCAAGACTAGATAAAGGTGCAGATGAATCTGATTATTGCTCAAGATGCTAATTTTACTTCCTTTTCACTTCAGAAGGTGGCAGACATGTAAAGGCAGGAGGAGGGGAAGGTTGTTTTTGCTTTAAAATGTAGTTGGAAAATGCCATAAAGTCTAAAAATAGCTCAAAAATATGAACTCCACAGATGTGCTAATGCTCCTGTTAAGTCAATATGTTTTGAGATGTTAAGTCAATGTGCTTAGAGATTAGTGGGTAATAAATAAATTAAATTATGAGACTATTTCCCCCAGGAATTCTTTGCACTTTTCCATATAGCTTTTTTTTACTGGTGGTCACAGATGGAACTGTCTGAGATGAGTAGTCTCTGCAGGACTGAGTCACAGGTTTGTGTGGATCAAAAGCTGCTTCCCAAGTTAATGACACAATATCATGTACTATGTATATATAATATATTATACAATTCCCACCCCACAAGAAACTGCAGTTTCACTTCTGAGCACCGGTGACTTACGTCCTTGGAATCATCCAGTTCAGTTTCTTGGAGGTAAACTCAAGGTTGCTTTTTCACAGCTTCAGAAAATTTCCAACAACTCTGTAAGAAAACAAAAGAAAAGCAATTTTCTACAGATGTTTCCCTGCTCACAAGGCCATTTCTTCTTCCTAACTTCTACCCATTTGTGCTGATTAATAGCTCAAAGGTCTTTTTTACTAAGCAAAAATTAATTCCTTCTGAGGGAGGCAGATCATATTCAGACTCCCACAATGTCATATTCAACAGGGGACAGCTATAAGCTAGCAGAAGGTAATTATGTGATTCCCTTAAAAGTGGGAGTCTTTCCCTAAAAATTGAAACAATGGTTGTGCAGAGCAGAACATCTCTAGCTGACTGTGGCTGTATACAGACCCATTCTTTAAAAATACACCTCTGTACAAAGAGCTAGTTCAGTTCCCTTAAGCTTGTGTAAGAGTTTTTTGGAGGAGAATTTGTGCTTAGCCTCAGCAGATACCCTAACATAAATAAAGTTCTGAGTAATGTTGCCTTTAGAGGCTTGCATTTAGGTGGGGAAATTGTACTGGATTATAAGAATAAGATTGTATCTATAAAGTAGGAGGCAGTAGCACTAGCATGGAACTAAACTGTGGAGCTGTACCAAATAAAGGATAAGTACAGTTTTGCTAAGCACTATCATAGAGACACTCAGGATGCTCAGTGGAAATGTTTTTAGAGTCCAAGCTGCAGAAACACAAGAGACATTGACTGTAGGTGGCAGACTCTTGTGATAAACTGGGAAGTAAATAAACACATGGGCAAATATCAGAGGCTGTGTTTTAGTCATAAGTGAAGATTATGCTTCCTACTGTGAAGGAGTTCTATTGGTCCAGACAAAAAAGAAAGAGAAATAGAAAAATTATGTGGAAAGGAAAAATCTAGTCAAAGACAAAAACACCAGTGGTTCCTTAACTTAAAAGAATGTGCTTGTGTGAATGTATGGGTTAGAGAGGCACAGTGCCTTGACTTAAAAATAACGAATGTAAGCACAGGACACTCTTGGAAGTTATTTCTTGGTTTTGTCTGAGAGGTAAATGCAACCACAAAAGAACAGGAAACAGTAGAATTTGTATCTGGCTTTTATTACAGACTTCAATACTTTAAGGTTGCTGAGATATTCTTATAATGCCCAGTTAAAAGGCAATGCTTGCCAGGTATCCACCAGGAAGATAAGGATATGTGAGGTTTAAAAATGTTTTAGAATATTTTTGCTAGAATTTCACCCACTTTATATCTGAGGTCTATGATGTTTTACATTTAATTTCAGGTAAAAAATGACAGAATTGTGAACCCTCTATTTTCTAAATTGGTTTTGGTTTTGGTTTTTTTCCTAGGAAATGAGGTAGTAATGTCAATCATGAATAATCATCTCTGATGATTATCTCAATCTCATGAGAAAATTGTGTCTTTTAAACATATTCCCTTCTTGCATTAAGTTAATTTATATAGGATTCGATTTATAGAAATTTATACATGAAACACATCATGAAAGATGAGAATTTTGTCTTACATAGAAACAAGGAAATGGACTGTACAGGATATTCCAAAGTGATCTGAATAAATCACCATTGCACAGAACTTTGGTGGAGAAATAAACATAATAAGAAAATTACTTGTTTTTCCTTGAACAGTGACTGTTATCAGAGTAATTCAGGCCATATTGTCACAAAAACCCCATATCATCTGTGGGAGAAAATTCCACCTGTTCAGAGCAGGTGAAGGACACATAACATAAAGAGGAGTGGTAGGACCATGTGTTTAAGCAAACTCTACTTCAGTTAATACAACTACATAGAAGACCAGCTTATACTACAGTAGTACGAAATCATGTCTCGAGCACTAAGCACTGGCAAAGCTTCATAACTATAGATGTGTTACAGCAGAAACAATATGTCATAATGCTGTTTGCTATTTTAAAACTGGGTATATTTAACAGATTCCTATATTTAACATGTGAATCCCAGCTGTACGCAGCAAGTCTTTATATCATCAAATGAAAAGATTTTGACAAGTTCTATCTTGCTGGTACCACAGAATGCACAGAATGATCACGGAATGAGGCAACTTGACTTGTAGTTGGTATTATATTGGTTCTGACCTACATATCCCACAGAGATTTGAAGGATAAATGGAAACAAGATTTAAAAATGCTTGCATTCCATCTTGTTACATTCATGAGGGATCAAAGGCTAATCCTGCCTTTAGCTGCTTAGAAGACAACCAAGATCCAAATGTCAAATGTCTTCACAGAGTAGCTGTGTGTCTTTCACATTTGCTAAAAATCTAACCCATATATTCCATTATTTAAGCCATAATTCTTTTAAGTGGCAATTCTTGATAACAAAATGCCTGTGGTAAAACTTTCATGTACAAATGAATACCATTAATAAGGAAACTGCCTATTTGGCTTGACAAGATGAGACATGTACTGTGCAAGATCTGTTTCCCACATGGTAAGTTTTATCACATAGTCTGGCTCTAAGCAGTTGCATTATTTTCTATGTCACTAAAATTAAATAAAAATGTTAAGAAAAGCTGCCAACTGTGAAAACAAATCCAAATAAAAAATTAAACACCCAAACATGATTTACTGTTTCATGTGTCAAAACATTATTAGAACAATGAGAAAGCAGTCTGTTGGACAATTTATTTTTTACTGTGAACATACATAGTATAATTCATCAGTAAGAGCAGTCAACTTTCTCTTTTTGCATATCCTCCACCAAACCCCCACCAGAAAAAGGAAACCAAATAAACACTTGAAAAGTGAGAAATCAGAAAAACAACTTATTTTAAGTCAGTTGCGTTGTCATTAGTGTTTTCTATGCTGAGGACAATAACTGGTAACTGTTCATTTCTAGCTAAAAAGTGCATCCTGCTCATGTGGGAAAAGGTGAAGTAAAGTAGGAGCAGAACTACATGGCTTAGATGGCACAGATTTATGAAATTTTGCATGTATATGAAACAGTAGATAAACATACAAATCAAATTTTTATTTTCATCCGTGATGTGCTTACATCAAGACTGTGGTCTTATCCAAATTATCACAAGTCAATGCGGTTTAGTCTAAGCATAAGGAACAGATAATGTTTCAAATATATTGAAATCAGAGATGAATGTAAAGTAATTAATTTTTATTAATATTATATAATCCATATATAAATTCACATAATATAATAAATATTATATATATAAATAATAATAATGAGCATATAAGCTTACTTGTAATTTTAATTTCATTGAGGTTCACCAACAATTGTATGTTACTTTACACTGTGTATAAAAGACTGTGCTGAGTATTTTCATAAACTAAATAAATGAGTCATGCAAATCAACTATTACCACTATTACTACTTTAGTCCTACTTTGCAATCTTTTTTCCTTTTTTTTTTTTTGTGATGAAGAAATAGTTTGTTCATTGAGAAAATAATTTTTGTTCTTTTCTACATTTGTCATGTTGAGATTCTGGATGTAAAGCGGAACGGAAAAGATTTGTCCCTTGATTTTCAAATGCAGGACTTGTAGAGAAGAAATAGTGCTCTCTGAACACACATGCCTCAGAGATGCCTACAAAGATGCTATGATATTATCTAATGGAATGTATCCTCTACAGTGACCTAGGACACTAAGTCATAGAATATATACCTTGACATATCTCAGAGTGCCCATGCATGAGATTTAGAGAGAAGAGGTCACAGTTAGCATCCAAAATCGTTCCCAGATATAGCAGTACTAGTCAGGAAAGGACAGTCTTGTTCCTCAATGGGCAACAATTATCTAGCATGGACATGAGATGGAAAATAACAAATGTGAGTTCTGTTAAATGAACAGTACAAATGTCTTCTAGTTTTTCTTTGCTTTCCTGGCGCTTTTTTTCCCCTGCAGTCTGGAAGAGGTTGGATATTATTAAACCTTACAATATGTGTCCATTCTATCTTCTACCAAAAAAAGCAATAAAAAGATGCCGTCTAACCTTTTCTATCTTGAGATGAATCTTTTCTTTACTACCTTTTCTATGAGAGATCCAATAACAGCATAAATTCTTCAGGCACTGTTCCTTTTTAATGATCAAAGCAGTTATTCCAAAACTTTGTCTTTTGCACTTGGAAAGGACAAATGGAATTAGGATTCAGACAAAAATTCAGGAACTACAGGTTAAACTAGTGTTTTTTCCCCCTGCTCTCAACTACTTTTATAATTTGCATCTATGCAGAATGCATCTATGAAGAGACAATAAAATCAAAACTGCTAGAAATAAAGACATGCATTAGCCCTAGTAAGCAATCTGAGAAAAGAAGGGACCACTATGAAAACTGATAGTCAGCTGTCTGGCCCAGTCACTATGTGCAGTCCTTCTCTTCTGTGAATTATGGCAGAAGTGATTAGATCTTTCCTAGAGGATAACTTCCAAGGACTTAGACCACTCTTCCCTGTGAAGTGAAAAAGAGAGTACAATGCAGTATTTTTTGTTATCCTAGGTAGTTGATATCCAGGCTTTTTTAATGCATGGTAAGACTTATTTTCCTTTCTAAATTTAACTTACTAACATTTTTTAACGTACCTAGAGTAAAATAACAAGAGATTATTGATACTATTTGAACTGCATGTTAAGACTCGCCAGTTCTAACCTACCACGTGAATTCCAGCATACAATGTGTATAAACACTGACATTGTCCTTAGCTTTATGTATATCCAGTATATTTATAATACTAAATATTTATATAATTTGTTGCACTTTGAAGCCATGCAAAGCATTCTGTGATTTGATCCTCTCCATGTTTCCAGAAGAGCATAAAATCAGGACAGAGTGATACCCAACCACACCAGTAAATAGACTTCTAAAAGCTGTAGGTATCTGTAAAGACTACTTTTGACAGCATGGGAAAAATCAATGCAAATCAAATTTTCTCTCATTAAAATTGTTCACTGCTCATTCACAATCCCTTTCTGGGAAAAAACTTGTAGTAAAAAGCAGGACACCTTCCTTATTTTTTTTTCTTCTTTGGTGTAATTTTAAGCAACATTGCACTGGATGACAGATTCTTCTGGAGAAATTTGTTTCAACCTTCTGTGCAAGGCCACAGTCTATACTGCTGCCTCAACACAGTTGAGGCAGCATTATAATAATAAAATAGCACATAATAATAAAAAAGTACGTAATTCTTTAATGTCAACTCTGCTCTGTGATTTCTTCCTGACACTGCAGCAGAGAGTTTTCCTCAATTTTCTGTGTAAGAAGGAAACAGTTAGCTATATGCATCAGAAAATAAAAAAAATATTAGCATTGTTAGATTTCCTCTAATATTGACATAAAAATAAAATATTAAAAGTTACTTCTTTTGAAAACAACAAATATTCATCGCTTAAGCAGCTGATATAAAGAGCTAGTTCTTCTGCTACCTGAAGAATAGATTTCTCTAGATAGGATTTTTTACCATGGAGTAAAACTATTAAGTCATTTGGCAGCTCAATGTTTTCTTGTATGAGTGACTTCTATTTATGGTGTGAAATATGTTATGAAGGAGTTAAAATTTTCCTCACTGCTAGTGCTAAAGCTGTTATCTCACAAATTCTGTTTTACATTTACTTCTTTCCTACGCCAAATTGTATATAAGAGTATTCAAAATTAAACTTTGAGGTAGTAAGTTTCATCTGATATCCTGAGTTTGCATAATGTGGTGTATATGAGATGCTATATAAATTTTGTTATTATGTTATGTGCCTCTTGCCTTATCACTCTGAGTTCATTAATTTCATTGCAGTTGTTCCTATATAAAAGAAAGTAATGTTGAGCATGATATCGTTTCCAAGCAGTCATCATTTTGATTTCTAATCATGTAGTTAAAGACTATCTAAAGAAGGTCACTTCTGTGATAATGTCTAAGAAATCAGGTATCATATACCCCACCATAATACTGGAAGCAAATACAGTTTGCTTTGAAATCAAGGGAAGAAAACCATGGCAGTTTTTATAAGAATTTTTTTAATTAGCCCATCTGTATTTGTGTCTGTGTGTGTCGCTCTATTGGGAACGGCAAAAAGAATGACACAGTCTCTCTTGTGGAGTTGAACTGGAGAATTTCTCTTGGTTTATTACTTCAGGTCTTTTTTATAGGCTGATACATGAAAAGTACAGAAAAGAAAACTCTTATTGGTTAGTGCACTAACACATCACCATCATTGGTCAGTGGGGTACACCACCCCTCGACCTTCTCTTGCAAGAAAGCACCTGCAAGGCTGTTTTCTATCTCTGAGGATTGTTTTAATTCCTCCTTATGATTTCCCAGGCCACTTTCTCAGGCAAGACTGAGAGAGTTATGTGGCCTGTTATCCCACAGGCACTATGCTGCTTGCTTCAGAGTTAGCATCCATATGTGTGTATGTACTTTCTACTGTACTGCAAATTTACTGTATTTTGTTTGTGATGAAGTTGACATCAACAACGCTCCTTCATAGATATAAATTTGATTTAAATCCTTTTCTGCTTCTTGAAATATTTATTCTTAAAAATAATATCAACATTTTACACAGATCAAATTGAGGCAAATTTATTTCAACATAACTGCTTTATGTTTTCAGAAATCTTATAGATAATTTTACTCACTGTTTAGATTCCTCCAACATCTTTACCCCCAAAAAAAAAAAGAAAAAAAAATGCGGTCCTTGGAAATTCGGTATTTAAAATATTGAAAAATGTCTAACCACAATGGATCTTGCAGGCACTTAATTCCCTGTACAGTCATTTACAGGAAATGTGCATTTATGTTACATTTTTAAAATTCTGCTCTTTCCTGTGACAGTTAATGAAGATAATGCTATAGGCGTGATTTACTTTCACACTGAGCTAACTGATCCAGGATAATGATTTAGAAATCAATTTTTTTTTCCTAATTTGCTGAAAATCATTAAACGGCTATTATGAAAGCAGAATACAGTAAAAAGTATAAAAAAAAAAGACACAGCCCTATTATTATCTAACAACTGCTTTCTCCATAGCATGATAAAACCTGTGACAAAGTATATCTAAGTATTAGTGGTTTCTACTAAAACCTTGTTTTAAATGTCAAAATATTTAAAACTAATCCACATATCATAACAGACTACACTTTTCTTCTGTGTCTCCATTTGAGTAATTAAATTTTACAGCTTTTTATTCAGTAGCATCTGCTTCATATTTCTGCACTGTAGTTAAGCTATCAATTTTTGGCAGTGTAATCACCCTGTTGAGTCAATAGCTACTGTTTGCTCTGACATTATTGACTCAGTAGCAAGTTCATTGTTTTGCTTGTTTTTACAGTACGCGTACATACACATGATCACTTTTAGCTGATAGGGCATATTAATAAAAGTGATATTTCACTGGATCTAGTAGAGAGCCCAGTCTCTCCACCGAGTGGAGATTCTAAGAAGAATTTTTTATAATACCATAACTGGAGATAATCTTATAGTATATCAAGCGATACAGCACTGCTGCCATATCTTGGGCTTGGATACCTCTTTAAACTGGGTCAGGTGCTATTTGTCCTCTTTCAAGGAAGCTGTCTTTTCAATTGTTCATTACCCACAGTCTCTACACACTTAAGTGCTCTAAAATAATAGAATCATAGAATGGTTTCGCTTGGGAAGAACCTTCAAAATTCTTCTAGCTCCAAACCTGCTCGCATTGACGGGGACATCTTCCACTAGACCAGGCTACTTAAAGTCCCATCCAAATTGTCCTTACGCTATCAAGGAGAGGGCATCCATAACTTCTCTGGGCGTCCTCTTCCACTCTATCATCGCTCTCATTGTAAAAAATTTCTTTCCTCTATGTGATCTAAATCTCTCCTTTTTCAGTATAAAACATTACTATTATTCCTTGTCTTATTGCTACAAGTCCTTGTAAAAAGACCCTCCCTATCTTTTCTGTGCCCCCTGCTTAGTTACTGGAAAGCATCTGTAAGATCTTCCACGAGCCTTCTCCAAGCTGAATGACTCCAATTCTCTCAGCCTGTCTTCAGAGGGGAGAGTTCTATTGCTCTTATCATTGCTGTGGCTCTCCTCTGGACTTGTTCCAACAGGACCACATCTTTCTTATCTCAGAAACCCCAAAGCAGAATGCAGCACCCCAGGTCAGGTCTCACCAGAATGGAGCAGAGCGGCAAAATCCTCTTCCTCATCCTGCTGCTACTCTGCTTTTGATGAAGCCCAGGATACATTTGGCTTTCTGGGTTGTAAATACCCATTGCCAGTCCATGTCCAATTTTTCATCTACCAGCTGCCTGAAGGTAGGCCTTTACAGGCCTGCTCTTCATCCCTTCATCCCTCAGCCTCATTCGATAACAGGTATTTTCCTGTCTTGGCTGCCAGACTTTGCTCTAAGACTTGTCAAATTTTATGAGGTACTCATTAGTTCACTGCTCAAATCTATCAAGATCCCTCTGGATGGAACCCCTTCCTTCAAGCAAACCATATGTGCCACTCAGCTTGGTGTCACCTCCAAACTTGCACTCTATCTCACTGACATTAATAAAGACGTTGGGATGGTATTATACCTAATATGGACCCTGAGAAACACTACTTGTAAATGAGCTCCAATGAGCCATTGACTGCAACTCTTTGGATATGGCCATCCAGCCAATTCCTTATGGATCTAACAGTCCTCTGTCAAACCTATGTCTTGCCAACTTATTCAATAGGCTGTTGGAGCCCGTGTCAAAAGCCTTATACCAGTCAATAGGTGACATTTGTCGTTCTTCTCCTAGCCACCAGTGCAGAGTCAGTCCATCATTAACATCAGTAAATGCCATGACATTAGTGAAGCATGATTTGCCCTTTGTAAAGCCATGCTGGCTGTCTCTAATCACCTCCCTGTAATCTATATGCCCTAGAACAGCTTCCGAGAGGCTCTGCTCCATGCTTTTATTGAGGCTGACAGGTTTTTTTCCTCCCAGAATCCTTCTTTCTACCCCTTATCAGAAAACAGAGTCAGAGAAATATTTGTAATTGGCTTCAGATTTTTTTCCTTTAAGTGCAGTGATATTTCATTGCTATTGTATCTCACTGAGCTAATAAAAAATCCACCATACAAAGGGTATCTTGCTGCACAAATGTTCTTAGACATCTAAAGTTTGCCCTCAGCATGTCAAAGCACAATTTTGTCTTTTCTAAATTACAGGAAAATCTGTGAAAGTGAGAGACATTTCTGTGAGGAAGATATGCTGTGTCATTCAAGTTATTTGGAGGGAAGAGAAGCAAACCATATATTTTCTTTAATTTCTGTTCAGTTTTTTAAAGCAATAAATTGTGTAGTTCCTGCAGGTTACATAAAGCTCTATTACCCTCCTCTGGCAGTAAATTAAATTAATAGAGCTTACCATTCAGGACTAAGTGAAATTACAATCCATGTTTTAACAGAAATCTATCAAAATAAGAACTACCAACTGGAAAAAAAATATACAAATATTTGACACATATAAAAATTATTTTTGCCTCTGAAAAAATGCTTGGAGTCACAGAGAGATAGTCAGACAGAGAACATGGGAAAAGGAAAATGTCATTACTATACTAAACTTTATGCATTTTGTATTTGGCAGGACTACTGAGCAGTTTCTGATCTGTTTTAGGTAGAGAAGGAAAAGGGAAAGAAGAACAGGCAGAGAGTATTTTCTCCCCTGAATATCTAGGTCAAGTTCTTGCTGCCTAGGCTCCCAAGTGTTTTGAAAGATGTTATAGCATCATTAATTTCACTAATCACACAAATGATAAATGGGTCAGATACAGGTGGCCCAACTGCCCTGGCCAGCTGTCCATGGCTAGTGCTGGGGATAACATGCTTCAGGTCTTGCTCACTCTATACTTCCACAACACATATGGGAAGGCATAGTGTTCATTGTCCTTCCTTCCTGACACAGTCCCTCCAGGATCAGCTAACAGGCCTTTGACTCCATCTTTCCTCACCAGAAAAATTGCAGCGTAAGAGTATGGCCAGATTTTGCTAGAACTGCAAAACAAATCAACACTGATCAGAGTTACATTAACACATAAATGACTAGTCAATTTTGCATACTGATATCTGAAATCTAGATATGAGTGAAAATAAGAATGCAGTTCACAGTTATCTGAGTAAAGTCTTTGGAGTTCAAGACTTTTTTTTTATCTGCAGTTGTATACGAACAGAAGTACAGTACAGTGGATATTTTTGTTGGAAGTTTTTTGGCAAATTCTGTAATGAATTAGCAAATGGTCAATGTACCCATTACACGTTTCTTTTCTGATCAGTATCTCTAATTCAGACAAGTTTATTTGTATTAAGACAAGTCTCAGTGTCAATATTATTAATAAAAAGGAAATTATAGGTTTTTATACAATAAGAAAATAAATTCCCAATCTTCTCTACAATTAGCAAGCTAGTAGGGCAGTCCTACCTCCACTCAGCTTCAGTTTTTCAAGAAGCTAGTACAAACCTAACTTTTTCAGGCAATCATCTATCAGACTTGGAAAAATTAAGTAAATGATTCTGAAATATTTGGGAGTGACAGAAGACACTGGCTAAGACTAAGTGGCAGATACATTGAGGAAGCCAGTTTAAGGAAAGTTAAAGTCTCAGAACTTGTCAGTAACTGCATTTTATATAAGCAGGTTATTGAATACAAAGCACTTCTCAGGAGGTTTCTTTTAGAAATAAACACTGATGCTGACTCTAACAAAGAGCTTAAAAGATTAACAAATATATCCAGTTCTGTATTAAGGAGATTGCAATTTAAATATAATTCTTTGTAGACTTCAGCTTGTTAGTATGGTCTTAATACAACTTTGCATTTAATAATCACGCTTTAATGCAAAAAGCAAAAAACATGTTTCATATTAAATTATATTTAATGACAAGTCTGTGTCCTTCAAACCCTGAAATTGGTGGATCACGTGACTAAAAAATGCATAATGAGGCAGGAAAAACTTTCCTCTCTGAGGTCAACAATAGTGGTGCTTTTTGATGCAAGAAGGAAAGATTAACACAGCATTGGCTATATCTGCTTAGCATAAAATTAAACAGATAATCAGAGTAAACCTCTAACTTTCTTCTTTGGTTTTGTTATGAAATGGAAAACTTATCATGATCCCACATTTCAGAGATTTTGAGAGCCAGCTCAAGCACTTCTGTCATGATAAATTGTTTCATATTAAAAAAAAAAAGAGTTATTTGCACTTGAAAGTAAAGGAGTGTAAAGTATGCTGATCATATATACCTTAAATAATGAAATAAGAAAGGGTTTGCCGGTAATAGAACTTAAATTTTATTTTAATTACTATCTTTTAATCCCTACATCCCACATACATTGATTTTTGAATTGGATAATCAATTTGTGTGCAAAATACATCAATTATCCATTTTATCTGTGTACCTACTTTGAACTTATATACAGGTGAAAAAACGTTTCCCAGTCAAGACAACTTTTAATTAGGACATATTTCTTAATGTCTTTATTTCAGACTTGTTCCACTAAAACACAAAGGGTGATTATTAGCCTACTCTTTTCATAGTGTTCTGCTTTAATTTAGTCTGATTGCCTTCCAACTCGTCTTTATTAATTTCCTACTATTTTTATCAACTTCCTGTTTATTAGCTCAGATTTTAAGATGAGCAGTGCCAGTTTATGGGGAAAGGAAATATGACTTATTCCTTTCAATGAAATCTCAAGAATATAATTCAGACCTCTGATCTCAAATATAAGTATTTCTTTACGTGATAAATTTTAAAAAGAGAACACAGAAGTACTTTGAATTTATTTTTTAAGCACTAGATATATATCAGCAGAACTTTGCTTTATAGTGTTGTGTATAGAGTGAGAATAGCAGGCAGAAGTGAAACTTCATTCTATCATTCTGCCTTGCTTAAGAGCTGCAAGTACAGAAATGTTCATGGATGACAAGTACAGAAATGTTCATGGATAACATGGTTCTATGGATAACATAGGTTTATTTTCCAATCTGCAGTCACTTGAAAATTATCTTTTTTTCAGTAAATATTTCATCTTTTATAAGTTAAGAATTAAGTATTTAATTATTTAGGAATAACTAGTATTTTAATATTTTTTCATTTTTTATTCTTCACTTGTTCACTTGTTTCACTAATTTTTATTTTTCACTTGTTTTTCTTAATTTCTTAATTTCCATTGGTGGTGTTGTACAATGTTCCCAACATGAAGTAACCCAGCACCATCTATCTCACAATTGAGACAACCTCTTTTGCTGTCCTGATCTCTCTCAAGCTTCTGGAGTATTCAGAGCACAACATCTGTGCATCCTGCAGCCTTCTATGTCATATAGGCTGTGCAGTTGTCATGCTACAGCACCAAGACATAATTCCCAGTGAATGAAGAGGGGCACACAAGAACATTTCTTTAAAAGGTTTAAGACTGTATGTAGCATCCCTTCTTTCTACCATCACTATTTGCCCTAAATGTCAATAAAAACTTGGTGAGAGGTTGAAAAAAATTCAAACACTTATAGAACAATAAAATTAAAAAATGTGAAGAACCCTAAGGGATTAGTATTAGTTGAAAATGTGGGGATATTTTCTCATCAATTTGTACAAGATTTAAAATGTCTAGACCTTACTAAGCTGGAAGTTTTGTAAAAGGACCAAATCAAGAAGATTGTACCTGACAGAACAGACTCAAAATTGCTATGGCATACTCACTGCACTCCTAAAATATGATTTTGCACATGCTAGCAAAGACAAAACTCAACATCTGCTTTTGTGACAGGCTACATCAAAATAGAATTAAAACAAATTTAAAAAAAATTAAGAAAAATTAATCCAGTTTTAAAGTCATTAAATGTTAGCGGACTGGGTATCCTCTTTGAAAAGCTACTTCATGTTATCTCTATTTTTTTTTTTTATTGAAAGAAATAGTACTACTAACTTCCAGATAAATTATGTCTAAGAATTGTAATTTATTGATTTTCCCCACTGATAATTATTTTTCTTTCACAGAAACTTAAACCAACATACTTTTTTTGCTAATGCCCGATAAAAGCACCTACCAGTATTTACAACAGAATATTCATATTAGAAGAAAAGATTAAAACTGTGGTTTAATTTTCTGACTGAGGTGTCAAATTTGAGGGTATGTTTCAAATATAATTTAAATAAAACAAATACACTCTTTTTTCCCCCCTTACTCTAAGACATCCTAGCAAGAGTTATATAGAAAAATGTGTCCCAGCTTTACACATGGATCTGGTACTAACAAATCAACTTCAGACAACTAAATTTTCTCACTGTAAGTTCTCAGGGTGCCTTAAACCTACTTCAAATATTCTGAAAATAATAATCTGTTCCTCAGTAAATACTACTCAACCTGTCAAGAACCTCAAGCATAATGTGGTACTGAGAACAAACTTCGCTGATTGTTCTATTTCCTTTCCAACACACCCCATTTGCATTACATCCAATACCACATAATTAACTTATGCTGACACAGTGGTGTTACTTTTGGTTATCCTCAAAAAGCACTAAAAGTCTAAGCCCCTGCCTTATTTCACCGCCTGCACTGTGAGCTCTAAAACAATCCTGTTTAACAATAATATTGTGGTTTCTGAAAAACTGCATATTAAATTAGGAAGAAAATACACAAGGAAGGGCATAAAAGGCAATGTGACTTTTAATTTTTTAAGCTGCTTTCTTCCATTTTTGTTTTAAAATAAGATGCCAGATAAAGTTACAAGTAGCAAAAATGACATGAGAAACCCAAATTGAAAAGTAATTTAAACCTGAGGTAAATTCTCCCTGTGGAATAAGCAATGTTTTCAGTTAGACTTCAAAAACCACTCAGCATCCAAAAAGTATTCTCGGGCTCTTAACTGTAATAAGTGTCTGAGGTCACCTTCATGTTAAGCTTGCTGTGACTTTCCTTGGTAAAATGTTGAGAGAAATCTAGAGTATCTAAAAAAGAAATGTTGAAAAATTTACTCTCTTTATATTTTCTATTTCTTTAGGAGAAATGTGTTAAGTTCTATGAACAAAATGAATATATTTGACTTATTAACTACTATCAGCAGTTCTGGAGTTTTGCTTTTTATTCCATGGCACTAAACTGGGCAATCAGTGGTTATAATCGCCCACTCTGAAGTTTACCAAGGACACAAGGCTGCTCCTCGCAGTTGCAATTGCTGAGGTTCGTCTGCAGTAAAAGATGTGAGAAGCAGACCCAAGAAAAGTGCAGTGCTTATTAATTACTTCTGAGTAGTTACAGGTACGGCTATAATGGCAAAGATAAAATACTGGAAGAACATAGTATCCACAGAGATTTTTGAAATCAGAGAGATGTGATTTCATTGCTATATTGGTTTAATTTAATCTCCTTTGTCAACCTAATTAACCTTCCAGTGGTAGTGATAAAAAATATGCCAAGCAAATTAGTTATAAATCATTGTATTAAATACACAAACCTGTTAAATATTAATACGTATATGTGGAGCATGGTGGCCAAGGAAGGAAGGAAGGAAGGAAGGAAGGAAATTCCAAAAATAATTTTTTACATTCACCATTTAGAGGAGAAGCAGCCTTGGATTCAATTACAAAATGGGTATTGAAAAGTAAAATCAGTTATTTTTGATGGTTTTGAATAGTCAGTGGCAGAGTACCAAAACATGAAAAAGCTTAGAGGAGTAGTTTGTACAATATTAACATTTGTTTCTCTCTTACTACTACTCTACCTTTTCTGTACTGTGTCTTTAGAGCACTGTTAGATTATTGCCTTTTCTGCCACTTACCTTGAAATAGGAAAGTATTTTATAATGCATAAACAATATTTAAATACAATACATATAATATTTTTTTAGAAATCCACATTACAACATAATGTAAACTGAAGTGGAATGATCATGTTTCATGTAGGGATGCTAGGCTTAGAGTTTTTGTGTTTTTTTTGAAAAATGGCTATTCTAGTCCCTTTTAAGTTTAAGAAGGTCTCTGAAACTCTATCTAAAAAAATCTCTCCACTAGCATCAGAGACTATTATTTTTTGTTTAAATTGAGAATGTCTGTATTGGTGAACAAGTCCCTGATAAGGATTTTCCTGGCATTCTGGGGACTTGCCTGAACCTGACTACCAGCATCAATGTGCCCTTTTTATCTCATCCATGTGCTGTGGGGTGGGGCTGCTCCTGATGAGGCTCCTGCTTCTCTCTGTCTTGCTGTCACCCTGAGCTCCTTTCTTCCTTTTCTCAGGGAGCAACTGCTCTTGCTGTCACTTTACAGGATCATGCTCTAGAGATTGTCAATAAGAGGATGTTTGAAACTCCTTACTTGCTGGGATCTTTTAAACAAGACCATGCTTATATGGTGAATCAGATCTCCCAGATCTTGATTTGTGATCATTTCCTGTCTGAGTGGTGGCAGAAGGTTCCATTGTAAGGAAATTTGCAGTGAGGTCTTCACCTGGGTGACCTGGAAAACCTTCCCAAAACACATCTTTGCTGAATTCTTACATTCAGTTTTCTGTCCCATGGTCCAATGGGACCATGCATGTTCTATCACTATTGATAAAATGTGTACAAAACGCCTCATGCCTTAAGTATGTTCGAAAGACCATCCTAGGTGACCAATTCTGCATCTGCAGGAGTAATTTCTAAAACTTATTTAGAATTGCTTTATCCAGCTAAACTTAAATCTATTCTGCAGTAAGAACTGCCTCAGAGAGTTTCTGGAGCAACCAGATTTGTCATCTCAGATGTTAATCAATACATGGAAGCACATGGATAGTCACTGAGAGCTGACCAAGTGCACAACAGAAATAATCACCTGGATTCCTTGAATTTTCTACCTCTTGCAGCTATTTCTAGCTCTTCCAGTAATTAGTGAAATGCTCTGTAGTACAGCTGAGTAAATCCCCTTGTTTCAAATTAATCAATGGGATAATCTCAGCAGAAACTGGCCAGTGGCCTCTTTGATCAGCCAGGGAATTTCTGACTGAGTGGACATGGGCATAGTCATTATGTCTACCTATACCACAATTGCAATACAAATATGAATTTAATATTTACATAATATTTCTAACTTAAATTCTTTAGATTTTGCCACAACCAGATGTGAGCTTCGCAATATTAAAAAAAAACATAGGTTCATGCTTGTTTGGAATGTTTCTTCTCTATAAATAAAAAAAAAAAAACCTTTTATTAATACAAAATAAAGAAGTTATATTTTGAATAAAGAGTATTATGAAGAATAAAGAACTTTCAGCACCTTCATCATTAGGCCAAATTAGAGAGATGGGCAAGCATTCATTGTCTGAAATTTAACAAAGTGCTGGATTCTGCCCCAGCACAAGGCAAACCTGGATGTGTGTATAGACTGGGGAATGAGATGCTGGAGAGCAGTGCTGCTGGGGATTCCTGGTCCATGGCAGGTTAAAGATGAGCCAGCAGTGCCCTGGCAGCCAGGAGGAACAACCCTGTCCTGGGGGGCATCAGGCACAGCATGGCCAGCCAGGCAAGGGAGGGGATTGTCCTGCTCTGTTCTGAGCTGGGGTGACCTCACCTCCAGTGCTGGGGGCAGTTTTGGGTGCTGCAATGTAAGAAAGACACTGAGCTGTTAGAGAACATCCAAAGGGGAACAACAAAGATGGTGACGGGGCTGGAGGGGAAGCTGTTTGAGGAGCAGCTGAAGTCATTTGGTCTGCTCAGCCTGGAGGAGACTGAGGGGGGACCATCTTGCGGTCCATCTCAAGCTCTTCCTAGTGGAGGTGTTTTTTGTTATCGGAAGTTTCAATTGTACTTGCTACTGTTAATTGGCTTCATAAGAAAAGACCACAACATGAGGTTCTTGTTAAGAAATGGGATTGTTTATGCCCTTTGTGTAAGCAGCGATTTTTTTCTAAAATGTCAGAATCCTTGTGAAAATAACCACATTGGGGAGGAAGAAAAGATGAATCACGGAAAGATTTTACAGACTTCCCCTAAAATTTTCCTTAAAATATTGTCATAGATATCCATCACAAATGTACATGTGCCAACAAAGTTGTTTTTTTCCTTTTCTCCATGGGGGAAAAATAAAAAAAAAAAATAGAAGTATAGAATTCCTCAAACAACTCTGTGGCTAAAAGACAATACTTTCTTTTGCTTACTGTCAAGGAAACTGAACAAAAGAAAAATATTTATTTTTACAGGAAAAAAATACTGCACTACCTTCAAAGAAAGCATCATTATCACCAGAAGAGAAATAAAGGTTGTGCCAGTCCCATAGTCCATTCTCTTTTATTTCTCTCACACAGATGAATCACATTCTTATTACATGCTTAAAAATCCTCACTTACACCT
Organism: Cyanistes caeruleus; assembly: GCF_971803275.1. NCBI lineage: Eukaryota > Metazoa > Chordata > Aves > Passeriformes > Paridae > Cyanistes > Cyanistes caeruleus. The sequence continues at coordinate 79,230,989 of NC_141701.1, read as the reverse complement.
CCACAGGACTCTTAATGGACTCTTTTCACAAACTTTACATTGTATAAGGCAATCTAATGCATAAATCTTTTCATAAAAACAGGTATCCCAACATTTAAAGAATATTCTCACCTAGTCCAGTGGAAAAGTTTCTTTTCAGAATGTGACTACAGAGTCAAAATTACTCTCCAAATCTAGTCCATAAAGAAATTACAGAATAACCAGCATATCATCCCACTTTTCCACTGTTTCTCTCTCTTTCCTCCACTTCCTCAGTTCCAAATGAGCACCTTTTTCATGGCTTTTAGAAGCCATGGAGTGTTCCATCACATATCAGGAAAAGCTACATGAAAGCTGTAGCAGTCAGCTTTTAGTAAGCAGTCTGAAAAGTTTCTGGGGAAATAATTAATGAAGGCAGAAAGCAAGCTAAGGAAGGGAAGTCTCAACTACTTGGAGCTAATCTATTACTTGAAAGTGTCAGCAGCAACAAAAGTGTTATCTACTGTTTGCAGCAGGACTGTGGATACATGTCATCCCTAGATTCCTACTTTATTTACCCTAGGACTCCTCTCAAGGGTTGGGAATCATTTGGCTTTTATTACTGTGATTAAATCAATGTGCTTTAAAGGATTTAGATCATTCATTCCTGGCCACTGTAGTCAGAATTGATCTTATGATCTCAAAAGACCAGACAAAACTGAATTTTGCAATCAGAAGAAGAAAGGTATATGAAATAAATATGAATTTTGGAGCAGAATGACAATTGATAAATCCTTCTCCTTTCTGCCCACCTAAGGGACAAGGCTTTCATTTTCCCTGGGAGAGGTACTCATTAGGGTTATATCAACAATAGTCTGCAGGACTGAGATTCAAAACCCATTGTACTCATACCAGTTCCAAGGAGATGTTGCTATGCTCAATGCACTAGTAGCATGTTGCTATTCTGGGGAAATCCAAACTTCTGTCAAAAAATTGGTGCAAGTCTGTTTGCAGTGGCAGCAGGACTGATAGGAGTGCCTGTTAATGAGGGTGCTTTCTTACCTTCAGAAATCTGGGACAAGTATTTCTCTATTGCAATGATGCCAACCTAATTTCAGTCAAAAGGAGCAGGACTTTTCTGCTATTAAAGCAGAAGATTAAAATCAGCTTTAAGTTTGTTAATGCATTTCCTTGAAGACAAGGAGTAAATTATTAGGTAAATTTAAGAGCTTAATAGTTACATCTTTCTTTTTTTTTACCTTAATTTTTTCATTAGGAAAAATGGTTTATATTTATGGGTAATCAATTCTTTAACATATTAATTTAATTGCTGTTTCAATGCCATTTTGTTGTAACTTGTGCAACTTTATTCAAAGCAGTTGAAAGAAAAGTTTAAAAATCTATAGCTCAATTATAGTTCCAAAAATAATGCTGAAGACCATGTGTCATTCAGTTTGAGGTTAATACAAGTAAATTTAAGTTTTGACAGGTTGGATTTCCCACGTGCACACAAGGTCTCTAAACTCATCTGTTCCTGACATTCTTGGGTCCAATTTGTCTTTTCAAATATTACCATCTGCTGAGATTTCATAGTTTATCCTAGACATCTCCCCCAGGATACATGTGATACAGATACAGACCATGAGGGAGATTCACATCATCCTGCAACAGTAGGCAGAACCAGACAAGACACACTGGAAGAGCTGAAGTAGCACTGGCTGCCCATGTGAGGAAATGGAGCTGAGCTCCCGATGGTGACACAATGCAACAGCAGCCTCAGAGTGACTGACAACTGTCTTGAGAAAGCTGCATGATGACAAGACTATAGGTATAGTGCAATGGGGCTTGGATCAAAGAAATGGCCATGACTTTAAGAGTGCATTTGGAAATGAACTGGGGAAAAAAATACTTGCTGTCTAGGTGGAACGCCCCCTCTACGGGATGGTGGATGTTGCCAAATTGGAAAAAAGGGCCTTGAGGATTGGGCTGCTGCATAAAGAGACTTAAACAGATGACATGATATGACAGCAATTTGATAAAGTATTAAAATGGTAAACACTGAGTCCTGCATCATGACCATAATAACCGAAAAAACCCAGTACTGGCTGGACATCAAGTGAGCAGAAAGCTGTTTGGTAGAAAAGAGGGGTCCTGGCAGTCAGCAAATCAATATGAGGCAGCAGAGTGCCATTGCAGCAAAGAAGGGCAGCAGCACCTTGGGCTGTGTTAGGAGGAGTCTTGCCAGCAGGTCCAGAGAGGTGATTGATTGTCTGCCTCCCTTTGACATTTCTGACACTGCATCTGGAGTACTGTACCCATTCTTGGTCTCCTCACCATAAGAAAGAATTTGATGTGCTGGAACCAAAACAGCAAAAGTTTATCAAGGAAATTAGAGCACTTGACATTTGACATATGACATACGTGGAGGGGCTAACAGATGAATTTGGTCTTAGCAAGAGAGACTAAGAGGGAGGTCTGATAAGTACCTTCAACAAGGTAGTGGAAACATACAGAGAGCCAGGCTCTCCTAGAATGAGATGCAGTGGATACAGTTTACAACATGGGAAAGTCTAAATATATAAAAGGAAATCTATTTTCATTATGAGCGTGCTTAAATTGGCTTCCCAGAGAGCTTGCATAATGTATGTCTGTAAATATATTCAGAACTTGACAGGATAAAGCCTTAATTTATGTGGTGTAAATTGGCTCATTTTGAGCAAGAGTTTGGACAAGATGACCTCCAGAGGTTTCTTCCAACCTAAGTAATTTTGTATTTAATGATTCTATGAAAAAAAAAATCCAAAAACAAAGAAAAAATGTGAAATGCATAGTAATGTCATAACATCACAACTTTTATGTTAGCCTATGGATAAGGAAATAGTGTTTCCAGTTAAAACTGCAGTATTCTAATGGTACTGAGAGTCTGAGATTAGCAGTTGAGAATTTTTTCCTAATGCACCTTTATTTTGTTTCCTTTTAAAAAAAAAAAATAATGTTCTTGAATGATTAACTTCAGAAATACAGAAGATTCCAGACCTTACAAAAAGAGAGTAGGCAGACTTTTACAGGCAGCAAACACATAAGAGAGTGTGAACTGTTAGTAGTCTTGTCAGTTTGTTTTGTGGGACTGGTCTGTCATTGCTGTATTGCGTAAGTAAATAACTGTATGTGAACATAAGGAACTTCAGTGTAATTTTGTTCTCCTGTGTATGTAGAGAGCAGGGATAACTTGATAAAATACAAATGAAATGCAATAAACTGTTTCCTCTGAATATGCTATTTTCATGCAAAGACCACTGTATTCAGTGGCATGCTTTTTAAAATTAACAAGTATCCCAAAACCAGAAAAAATCATATTTTTCCTGCCTGTTGTACCTATGTTTAAATCTATCAAGTAGATAGATTTGTATTTTGCAAGACAGAAAGAACAGAAAAATATTCTGTCAAGAACAGTCCATAATAGATGTGAATTATATAACTGTTAATTGAGTTGACAAGCATATATTTAAAATTTATCCTGAACTTTTCAAAGCTCAGCAGCTTCATCTTTACTATAAAGAAACATGGGGAAAGGGCTTCAGAGAGAAAGACAGGAAAAACAGGCGTCTGCTGTGGCTCACCAGGAGCAGAGATCAACATATCTATGAAGAAATGTACTGAATTGCTGATAAGTGATGTGTTGATAGATTTCAAGCATCTGGTCTCATCATCACTGATTGCTTGCAAAACTGGGTTGTTCTTTTGGACCTCTCCCTCTTTTCCAAGTTTAGCTGGCAAGCAACTATAGTGGCTCAAATAAAAATACATTCATAATACTACCATAATTCATCTCTCTAAACAATCCTAATCTCTTCTTTATTGTAAATTCACTAAACAAAAATATTGAAATGGGGCAGTTTCCTCCATAGAAAAAGGATATATTGTGTGAGTTAAGAGAATTTGGTGTTTCTGTCAAATTTAAAGGACTCTGACTTCCACATAACACTAGTTATGTATGTAAAGACTACATGTGTCTTAGTTAAGTGACAGTTTTAAAAACACCTTCTTAACCTAATTCTTAAAATTCTCAGGATTCTTGATTTTTATGCATATAAAATTCTTTGCATTTCAGAAAGACAAGTGGCAATAAGATTTTTATATCTCATTAAAAAATTTGTGCAGAGTTACAAACTGCTTTTTAACTTTATAGAATTTTAAAACTGCAGTTTCTTTCATACTTTCCAATTTCTCTTTCCATTTACTAAAAATCTCAGTGCTCTTACTAAGAAACAATTTACCAAGAATTTTACTACATCTTGTAAAGAATTTTGCAGCCCTATCTTATGGCACTTTTATCCCTATTTTAAATTGATTATGTGTCTCCTCCTCTGGGAACTAAGACATTAAAGTGGCTGAAATTTGCCATAGATCCTAAGCAAAATGAAGTACATACACAACTAGGAGTCTGTTGCCTGAAAAGTGTTGCAGAGAGAGAGATGCATGCTGTTGTCCTCAAGGAGGACAAAAACAAAGTCGTGGGGCTTTTGAAATAAAATGCAAATACTGTGTAAATGCAGATACAAGTTTCAGGCAGGCAGTAGATTGCATGCTGTCAGAAGGAATGTGAAAAAGGACTTGCTTTTATCCACCTCAAACTGGAACCAAAAGAAAAGCAGAGTAATTTTCAATGTTTCTTAGCAAAGCCTATTTTAGGAGATGATAAAGGCAAAGCTTGGAGCCACACATTATATTTCCACAACTTTAGTCCACTGAATATAAATTGTGTTTAATGGCTTTATTTCACACATATTCACACATATTCCAATTGACTCGGGGCATGGCCTGCAAACAAAATGGCAGTACTGACTTAATAGTCTTGCATTTCATGCTCCTCTTAGCCACTAGGACTCATTTTAATCATTTCAACTCATTGTCCAAGAGAAATATTATCACACACAGGAAAAATTGCTGTCTAGGCTGCACATTGAAGATCAGTATTCATCACACTATGCAGAATATGCTAAGACCAGATTCAAGAGAAAACTTCAGGACTCGAAATTAATTTGCAATGAGTTTTTAGATACAGAGCAGAGTTATTATTTGCTCTCCTATATCAGAGTTTTGAAGAGGAAAAATATATTTGCCAAGACAGACTTACTGATTGGTAAGCTAAAGTTAGGGAACTCACTGAATATGAAGGGCCAGGTATACATGGTATAAAATTACCTTAGCATTGTTTGCAAAAGGAAATTTTTCTTTTCAGATTCCTGTGGGCAATTGTGAGACTTAAAAAGGACATAATTTTTGACATGGAATTTATGCATAACACCTATGGTATGTTATACATTGTAAAAGTAGTAATTATGGGGATACAAACAAAAAAAGAGAGCAATTAAAATTACTGGTTCATTTAAAGAAAATTAAAATCCTGCTGCTGAAGGAGATAACATTTCAAAGTTCATTTTAGTGAAATAATTTAATTTCACATGTTGGATAACTTAAGCTTAGTAAATAATATGTATGTGGGGGAAAACGGCAATTTCCCAAAAGTTATGTTTTCTAGTTGAAGTGGTAGCAAATTTTATTCATTAAACTATTACACTGTTTCTGGATTATTACCCAAAAACGAAGTTTTTCTAACAATCTTTCTACACTATATAGTAGCTATATAGGCCTCTAGAATACACTCACAAATAAAGAAAAAATACATTCATTAACCAGCAAAAAAATAAACTTAATGTAAGCAAAACCCCACAAAATTAATTTTAATTAATTTGTGATTTAAAATCTGTTTACTCAAGCATAAGCAGAAAACTACAGTTCTATGTTCATTTTGTGCTTCCTTCCAACCTACTATTCCAAACTTCACATCTGCTGGGAAAGTATCCCAATGAGACTCCTGGAATGAATGTAGGATAACTTCCTAAGCCAAGTAATAAATAGGCAGACCTACCACAGGGGAGGCAATACTGGATGTCATGGTCACCAACACAAGTGAGCTAACTGGGGATGGTAAGACTGGAGGCAGCCTGGGCTGCAATGTCATTTTCTGGGGGAGTTCACAGTCATGAAGGATATGGGTCAGATGAAGAATAAAGTCATAGCCACTGAACTATTGAAAAGCAGACTTCCAGCTTTTCAAGGAGATAGTCAGTAAGACACCCTGGAAAGCTATGATCCCCAGGCATAAGAAATCAGGCAAAGAAGGTACAAGACCAGCATGTCTGAGTTGGCACCTCCTGGTCAAACTACAGGGCAAGAAGGAAATGCACATGCTGGAGAGAGTATAGGGGTGCATTCTGGTTTTGTAGGGATGAGGCAAGGAAGGGAAAAATAAAGCTTGAACTAAACCTGACAAGGGAAGAAATAATTAACAAGGAAATCTTCTACAGGTATATCAGGTAGAAAAGGAAGCTCAAAGAAGGTGTATCCCCACAATAAATAAGGCTGTCTAACAGGTAACTGCAGATGAAAAGGCTCAGACACTCAACAACTTCTTTTCCTTCAGTCTTCAATGGAAGTCTCTCCATATCTCGAGTGAGTGAACACGTGACAAGGAAAGGGGATCAGAATGCCTCCCACTGTAAGTGAATATCAGGTTCATGACCACTGGAGAATCTGATTGTATATACCTCCACGGGACCTAAATGAGATGCATCCGAGTCCTGAAGGAACTGGCTGATGTATATGTCAAGCCACTGCCCATGGTTTTTGAAAAGTCGTGACAGTAAGGTAAAATTCCAGATGACTGGAAAAAGGGAAACATTGCACACATCTTTAAAAAGGGTAGAAGGGAGGGAACTACCAACCGGTAGTTTCACTTCTGTGCCTGGGAAGATAATGGAACAGATGCTATCCTAAGGCACGTGAAGGACAGGGAAGTGATTCAAGACAGCCAGCATGGCTTCACCAAGAGGAAGTCTTGACTGACCAACTTAGTGGCCTCCTGTGATGGAGATTTCATCTGTCTAGATTTCTGTAAGGACTTAGGCATGGCCACCACAACATCCTTCTCTGTAAACTGGAGAGAGATGGATTTGATGGGTAGACTGTTTGGTGGATAAGGACTTGGTTGGATGGTTACATCCCGAAGGTAGTGGTCAATGTCCACTCTACGTCCGCTCTATGTCCACACGGAGACCTGTGACAAGTGGTGCTCCTCAGGGAGCAAATGTGTAACGTATATGTTAGTACCAGTACTGATTATATCTTCACCAACAACATAGAAAAGGGATCATGTGCACTCTCAGCAAATTTGTGGATGACACCAAGCTGAGTGGTGCAGTTGACATTCCTGTTATCCAGAGGGACCTGGGTAAACTTGAAAAGTGTGCCCATGGAAATCTCGTATGACTTAACAAGTACAAGGTGCTGCACCTCAGTCAAGACAACCCCCAGTATCAACATAGGCTGCGGGACGAACAGCTCGAGAACAGCCCTGCCAAGAAAGACTTGGGGTTGCTGGTGGATGAAGAGCTGGACGTGACCCAGTAATGTGTGCTTGCAGATCAGAAACCAAACATGTACTGGGCTGCATCCAAAGCAGCGTGGCCAGCAGGGCAGGGGAGGGGATTCTGCCCCTCTGCTCTGGTGAGATCCCACCTCAAGTGCTACATGCAGCTCAGGAGGTTTGGAACATCCCTTCCAACCCAAGTTATTATTCTATAATTCTACGATTCATTCTGACTTTACCCTTAATTAGAGTTCCAGAAGCTGTGTAAGAATTAAATGTAAGAAAACTCAAAGAAAGAACTATTAGAATAGATATTTTGTTTTAAAGATTTTTTTTTTTTTTCAGCCATTCCCTCATGTGTTCTACTAATTCATTCTTTTATACTAGTACAAGGTATATATTCAATCAGTTAGGTTACCATTACCTGTTGTGATGTAGAAGGTAAGTTTGCCAGCCATTGAGTCATCTCTTAGTTTCTTCTTCACTGGTGACAATGAACTGATTTTTGGCTAAAATATTATCTGTTTCTTATGAGTCAACACTTCATATGGCCTGATATTTCATCCCCAAGGTCTTCTATCCCCCACTTCACTCCCTGTAAATCTTAATGCAAGGTTGAGACCCATTGTCTTATTTTCCAAGTCTTTTTTTGTTGAAATGACAAGAGGAATCACACTTGCAAGATTTCCACCCATCTTCTGTAGCAGTGTAGATCTTCTACTGAAAAGTCATCTGTACTGTAGTCTTGTTGCAAACATACTGGCTTCAGTGCTCACCAGCTTGTTGTGGTCAACTATGTCCTGATTCTAAATACATGCTAATTTTTTGCTCTCTTATTTCTTCTTGTACTTAAAGCCTATGGATTACCATTGAAACTTCCCTCACACCAGAATTTACAGGTCTCTGAGGAACACATTTGCCTCATGCACTGTCTTTCAGACAAACAAAGATGTATGCAAAATGATAATACATGAAAAGAATTACAGCTTTTTTTACTTAAACCTATTGACACAAGTTTGTTCTACACAGGAAGTATTTTGAACACAGTTAAAGTACATTGCATCTGTTGCAAACTTTAATTGCAGAGGAGTAAAGAGAACCAACACTGAGTAAAACAGAAAGAACTTGAAAGGTTCTAAATAATCCACCAAATAAAAGAGATAAAAACCAAACAAGATTAAATGTTGGTACGCAAAAAATTATATATTTTTATTTAGAAGTAAACGAGGCAAAGAGAAAGACAGAGAGAAGTAGAGAAAAGTTAGAAAAAGGTAAGTTTAGTTTAAAAGCATAGGATACATCACCACCAGTCTGTGCTACTGTTGTTGCTGCTGAGACAGGGTCAGGGGGCAAGAAGTGTTTTTTTATTTTTTCTGTTTTTTCCAGTTTGAAGCACCTCACCTGCCCCTCCGGTCTCAGGAGCAGTTTGGCTGGGATGCGGTGGCCTGTCCTCCAGAATGCAGGTGCAGCGCCCGAGCGCCGAACCTCGGTCCACTGGCGGTGCTCTCACCGCAGCACGCAGGAGCAGGGTGGGGGTTCCACAGCTCACTCGTGACTCCGGTCCAGGGGTACAGACTGGGGGCTCTCCCCAAGCAGGTGGTGCTGGATCCCAGGGACCTCAGGGTGTCTCGCAGCAGGGGATGGTGGCAGGGGTGGCAGGGAGGCAAAAGTCAGGGATTCTGCATCTCTCTTTCCCCTCCACATTTTGCACCAGTTTCACCTTCCTTTTTATGGTCCTCAAAGTAGGCTGCTCACAGTCCATCCCACATGCAGTTTTCAGGAGTTCAAGAGTGATTATTACAGACAGACATAATGACAAAGCACTTTTTTAAGCCTTTCTCTTGTTATTAGGCTCTTACAGCATCTTAACAGAATTGTTGCCTTAAAAAACCCTATTTCATGTGTTAGAAATCTGTCAGTTGTATTCTTCTGAGTGTTTTGAATATTATTAAACTATTTTAAAAAGTAGGTCTGCTGCTTAGTTCTAGCCTTTAAAAGCCATATACATGTAGAACTGGAGAAGACTGAAAGAATATACTGCTTCCATGGGTCTGAGGTTTTACCATCCAAGTCTGTTCTGGTGCCTGTCTCTTCAGTAGTACTCTTCCTAATACTTCCGTCTTTCTTGCTGCTGATCCTGTAATATTCTTTTTTATATTCTTGTGATATGCTGAGGACCAGTCAGAATTATTTCTTTCTAGAAGTCAGTGGAGCACATTCTCTTCACTGTTGGCTCACTATTGGAAAATTGGACTAAGGAAAAAATCTAGAATGCTATACTTCAAAGCTCTAATTGACTCAGAGCAGTTTTGCTACAATCATCTAAGCATTTTGGAAGATACGTATACCTTAATTCTTCTATATTTATTTTTTTAAGAAAAACAAACAAAACCAGTTACCTTTCGGATCCCACAGCATTTCCTGTTTTGTCATTCTCCTATGCTTTTTGTCTCCCCAGATACTCTTTAATGTGTTTTTCTTAAAAAGTAATGCTTTATACTAAAGAGAATGTGATGTTAGCAAAACTGACAAAAGGGAAATAATTTCATTACTTATAAGGTGAAGTACATCATGTAACTCAGATTTATATTTGCCTTTTTATTTTTCTTTCCTTTCTTCTAATATTGTACCATTGATATGATTTATAGTCCTTTAAATATAAAGATAGAAATTTCCTATTTTTGTGTTGCTCAATTTTATTTTACCTATATTATATTACATTGCTTTTCTTTTTTGTTAACTTGATCTTACTAAATTGGAGTCAAGAGTGATTTTGACAAGCTGATTCAGATCTGTTTCTGAAAGTGTTTACTCTTCCTGTTTTTGTGGTATCTGCGAAATGTCAAAGAGCATTTCACACTCTGTTGTCTGAATCATTCATGAAAACAGTGATTTGAAGTGAGTCCATCCCAAGCCTTTGCAAGGATCTCACATCATATGTTCACACATACTGAGTGAATTTCAAATATCTGTTAGCTGAATAAGACTTGTTGTGCACTCATCTTATAGTGGTTTTTATCTAGGATGTTGAACTTCTTTTATTGTACTGAAAAATACTGGAGAACAGCATGATTTCAGAGAACATGTCAAGTGGCTGTGCCTTATTCAAGGGACTGGACATTATGAGTGGCTCTACTCTGTTTTTGATTCAGTGCTTGTAAAGGCATAGCCCTTGTCCTATATCTTTTTTCATGTCTTTTACTGGTTTATTTTATGCATGTGGTTAACTTATACCCTCTGACATTTCCCTTCCTCACCTGCTCCAGTACTTTTCCTTATAACTTGTGAAGTTCTATAAGCTGTAACAACCAGTCAAGTAAAACTTCTAACAAAAGGTTATCTACAGAATCTAAGTTTAAAAGTTGCTTATAAAAACAGTGCTTGAACTACGGTACTGTTATTTTTTCAAAATTTTATTCCAGTGCGGTCCTCTTTTTGGTAACCCAAGTTACTCAATCTGGCCTAAAATTTAGGACTGTGAGGTGTATACATGTATGCATGTGCAGAAGTCTGTGTACTTATGCATATATTTATAGAACATTTATATGTACATGTGTACATGTACATACACATATCACAGAATCACAGCGTAACACAGAATATTCTGAGTTGGAAGGGACTCATTAGAATTATCAAAATCCTCCTGGCCCTGCACAAGAATCACACCATGTGCCTGAGACCATTCTTTAAATGCTTGAGTCTTGAACTCTACCAGGCTTAGTTCTGTGACCACTTCCCTGGGGACCCTGTTCCAGTGCCCAACCACCCTCTGGCTGAAGAACCTTTTTTCTAAAAACAAACCTAAACCTTCCCAGACACAACTTCAGGCCCTTCCCTTGGGCCCTCTCATTGGTCACCACAAAGGAAAAAGGTCAGTGTCTTCCCCTCCTTTTCCCCTCACGAGGAAGCTGTAGACTGCACTGAGGTCTCGCCTCAGTCTCCCCTTCTCCAGGCTGAACAGCCAAAGTCACCTCAGCCATTCCTTGTAGATCTTCCTCTCCAGCCCCTTCACCATCTCTGCTACCTCCTTTGGACTCTCTAAGACATTAACTAATATCCTTCTTACACTGTGGCACCCAAAACTGCCCCCAGCACTGGAGGCGAGGTTACCCCAGCTCAAGAGCAGAGCAGGACAATCCCCTCCCTTGCCTGGCTGGCCATGCTGTGCCTGATGCCACCCAGGACAGGGTTGTTCCTCCTGGCTGCCAGGGCACTGCTGACTCAGATTCAACTTGCCATGGACCAGGACCCCCAGGACCCTTACCATGGCACTGCTTTCCAGCCTCTCATTCCCCAGTCTGTCTGTACATCCAGGGTTGTCCCATCCCAGGTTCAGAATCCACCACTTTCCCTTGCTAGACCTCATATGGTTGGTGATTGCCCTTGCCTCTTTATTTATTGAGGTGTCTCTGCAAGGCCTCCCTGCCTTGGAGGGAGTCAACAACTCATCCCAATCTTGTATCATATGCAAACTTAGTATCCTTTCAAGTCCTGCATCCAGGTTGTTTAGGTAGATTACATGTATATACATATACAAATAGGCATATATACTGTTTGTATGGTTAAAGGTTCTCTTTTCCTAATCAAATTTTAATGAAGGTATTTCCCTTTCAAACACTTAGGCTTTGTGTTAACAGCACAACTCTATTTCAAAATAGAAAACCAATATATAACAAAATATATAACTACAAATAATGGAAAAGGATTGGGCAGAACTGCAATTTTTTTAGTTGTAAATAAAACCAGTGTCTTGTGTGAAGTTTTAGGTTTCAGAATGTCATTGATAAGGACAGAATATCACATTCTACCCTGTCTGATATTTGTAACTCTTCACATGTTCTGATTCTGTTTTCTTCCTCTTTCTCCTTGCTGACTGTCTTCTACTCATGACACTAAACTCTTGTTACTAGCCTGTTCAGGAAAACACTACTGTCTTTGTTTTCTTCTTCTTAAATTAATTATATTTGACTTAAGTAATTGTAACTGTCAACTTACTGGGTACATTTGTTGGCCTGTTTTTTGGAATAGGCTGTGGCTTGTTAAGTTCTGCTTAATAATTATTAATTAATAATTATTAATTATTATTATTAATAATAAGTTCTTGCTGTCATAATTTTCACTATGACCCTGAGGGCTGTTGCAGCATACGTTAGATGACTACTGACATCAATTATTCTCCTTCCATAAACTAATTATAAAACCTTTAAAGTCATAACATTAAACAGGCCATTGGGAACTGGTGCTCTAGGTTTTTTCAATATTCAGAAGGATCTGTGTATTGTATATGTCAATGGAGGAATCTTCTCCTTTCTATTATCATTCTGAAGTTACACTGATGGTTGGCTACTGGGGTGATCACAGTTACCTGTCACACTGGGCCCTTCAAATTGTGACTTTTATGATCCCATTAGTGACATGGAAAGTTTAGATTGGATTTTACCTTATTCTGGATGGATTCTGTTACTAAGGTTAGTAATGAGTAATTTTGCTTAACAAGCAACACAAAAAAAAAAAAAAGGCATTATTTCATAAGATACTTCAAAAAATTAATCTCAGTCTCCTTGTAATTACAAGTAAAATCTATTTTCTAATCACAGATTCAGTTCAGCCTAAGTTCAGAACCTGCAATCAACAAACACCTTCACTGAAATCAGAGGACATGAACAGAAAATGGTTTAGTGGTTGAGCTCAAGAAGGCCAAGGCCTAATTTTTTGCTTCTATGCTGTGTAATGCAGTAATTTCATCCCTTATGTTAGCATGTATTACACATCCTCAAAATTGTTTAAATCTTTTGTTCAGGCTGGGCCTATAGGGCTGTATTTTTCCGGCTTCCCCACGAGGTCTCCTGTGGCAGTGTAAAAGGCTTTATTAAAGTAAAGCTATCTCATCTTCTGCTTCCTTCTTCTCCATTATACTGAAACTTACTGTGTCAAAGGAGGAAATTAGATTGTTTTGACATGATTTACTCTTGAGAGAGCTGTGTTGGCTGTTTTTCATCACCTTTTTATTTTCCTGTAGACTGGTTATAAATTGGCTGTTTAATAACTTCTCCCAGTATTTTTGCACATACTGAAAGTACTGTGACTGGTCAGTGGTTTCTCAAGTCTTCCCTTTCTTAGTGTAATGTAATGGCTTGCCCTTCTCCAGTCCCCTGAGACTTCTTTCTTCTACAAGATCTCAAATGATAATGACTTTGATTCAGACACTACCTTGGTTATTTTATTAAGTGCTCAAGGTTTTATTCCTTTCCTTCACTCTGGCCCATCTGATTGTATCAAATATATTTAAATACATTTTATCATAATATTTATGCTGTTTCTCCATTTCTAGGACTTTTGATTTATTCTCAATAATTGTGACTTATTTGGTAGGGTATTTTCTGATGGTAAGTCAAATCTTGCTATGCCATTCATCTGATCCCAAAACAGATGGAAACTTCTACAAAAAACAAAACCCTTTTAAAACCCCAAAAAGTAACTTGTTATTTCAGGGCCTTTCTTCCTTTCTTTTTCTTTATAATTTTGAGCCTAAACCTCCTGTGACCATCACCAGTAGTTTACACCTTCTAATCCTCAGTCACCTCCTGTCAGTTGCAATTGAGTCTGGAGACAGTTGTTTCCTAAACTACCTTCCATTTCACATTCTCCCCATTGTATTCTCTAACTTCTGTAAGACATTGTGTCTGTGTTCCCTTCTAACAAGTACTGGATAATTAATGTTTCCCTTTATCACTGGGTCTCACTTTTTCTGCTGCCAAAAACATCTCCTTTACTGCCTGTGGTACAGTGGTTTGAAAGAGTCTCTCATCATTACAAACCTTTGTTCTTTGCTTTCTATACTCAATTAAAAAAAAAACAAGAGAAAACCCAAAAACCCTAACCCAAAACAGTTTAGTCTATCGCTGTGTTTTAAAACAAATATATATATATAGATATATATGAATATTTAACATTACCTTCATTTTTACTTCTGCATTTGTCCTTTTAAATTCTCATCTGGGATGTATTTTGACAACGTAGGAAAAGAATATTCATATTAATTCCATAGAAAATACTTCATCCTTGTACAAGTAAATATGACTTTTCATGTCCTTTGCTCTTACTGTGACCACAAATGCAAACAAGATTGAGTAAATCTGCAGCATATGGCACCTCTAGTTATTGTAGGTTCTGGATCTAATCCTAAATACACCTCATGGTTTGAGTAAGTTCCAAGATTAAAGTGTTTAAGTAGGGTTTAGCGGTTATTAAATACTATGCCCAATTACAGGTGCATTTGTTTCTCCTGCACTGAGAAATCTTTATAAAACAGAGAAGAGCACACTAGAAAAGATAAATACTAAGAAGTTCCCTTCCCTTCCCTTCCCTTCCCTTCCCTTCCCTTCCCTTCCCTTCCCTTCCCTTCCCTTCCCTTCCCTTCCCTTCCCTTCCCTTCCCTTCCCTTCCCTTCCCTTCCCTTCCCTTCCCTTCCCTTCCCTTCCCTTCCCTTCCCTTCCCTTCCCTTCCCTTCCCTTCCCTTCCCTTCCCTTCCCTTCCCTTCCCTTCCCTTCCCTTCCCTTCCCTTCCCTTCCCTTCCCTTCCCTTCCCTTCCCTTCCCTTCCCTTCCCTTCCCTTCCCTTCCCTTCCCTTCCCTTCCCTTCCCTTCCCTTCCCTTCCCTTCCCTTCCCTTCCCTTCCCTTCCCTTCCCTTCCCTTCCCTTCCCTTCCCTTCCCTTCCCTTCCCTTCCCTTCCCTTCCTTTCCTGTTATTAGGAACAAAAGAGTATACTGCATTAAACAATCTAATAAGAAAACATTCCTCTTACAATTAATGGTATCTGCAGAAGAGATTCACCTCTCAGTGCTCTCTCTGTATGAACAGCATGTGTATGCTGTCCTATGAAATTTATTATAATTAAACTCTAAATCCATCATTCACTTTAATATAAACAGACAATTGGGGAATATAAAATTAGGGGTAAAATAATGTGCTTTTCTAGGTGTATCAGAACCAAATTGATTACAACGTAATCAAATACTATTTAAAATAAAGTTGAATTAACTGGTTACTCTTTCTGGTGATTAATCTTCATTTTGATTCAAATATAACAGTCATGTCATTTTAAATAGAATATCTAATGGTTAGCACCAGCATTAACAGCATTGTCACTAGTAAAGCAAAGTATTGCACAAGTCATAACAAGATAACATTTCCTATAGGGGATGTAGCAAACATAAATATATATTTCAGAAAAGTTCTGAAGCCACTTGAAATTAAGAAGACTCCTTATATATTTTAAAAACATAGTCATAGTTTACTCCAGACCCTATTAAAAGTACTTCTTTCACTTGGAAAAACTGCAAAGAATGCATGCTTTTGAAATATGCTTTCAGGATACAGTTGTCACTAAAAAATAAAACATAAATGTAAGTTATATGTGGGGAAATATTTGAGCAACAGGAGCCCGTTGCATTTGCATCCTACTCTCGATTTTAAAGAGAAATGAACTGAACTTAAGTCTCTGCTCAAAAAGTTTATGAGGGCAAAAAATGGGACATAATTTTCCTCATTGAGATTACTATGTTATACATACTCAGTGTTCATGTTTTCATCACCATGAATTCACATCATGTGCTATTCATCTGATTTTCCTTCCAGCAGCAGCTAGGAAGGTGCAGAAAGGCCATGTTCAGGAGTTAATACTCATATTACCAATGTTTGCCTGCTTAAAGTTTGTTTATTTGCCCTTCCAAGCATATTTCTAAGACATTTGGCGTGTTCATGGTATCTTACCAAAAATGCGTTTTCACAGTTATTCGATCTCAAAGACCTTCAACTATTCTACTCTTAAGAATAATCAAGTTAATCAAGAATAATGCCTCTTGATCCCTTGAGAAACAGTAAAACTAAGTTAACAATCCAAGATGAAAGATTCTCAATATCAAAGCATGCTTTGGCAATTTTTACTGATCAGAGCTACGTAGGGACAGAGTAGATGGCTTAAGAAAGTAAATAAAATAAAATTGTGTGTTTTCTGTACTGGGTAGAAGGCAGTAAGCAAATTCTGTATTGCTTGTGTTCTTGATTGAATGTGATAGAAAGACAACATCAGCTTAGCTGAGAAGATGTTTTTGAGGACAATAATTTTCTGATATTTTTCATCTTATGTACTTCCCCTTCTGTCTAAGATTCTACTACGGTTGCTAACTGTGAACAAAGCTGGCCCATTACTATCCTGAAACAGAATTTTTTGAAAATGTGATCAGCAAAAGGCTGTAACTGATACAGAGGAGACATATTATCTGCAGCTTCCCATGGAAAAGGTGCACGCACACACAGAGTTTGTAGTCTTCCTACTTGAACTTCATTGCCTCAGACAAACCTGCACACATGACTTTTGGCCTACACTCCTGCCAGAAGGATGACAGCCATGAATTCTACACTTCAGCTGCTCTTGTCTTGAGTTTCTGCCTTGGACTAGGAAGCTACCACACAGGCCTCTTCCAGTCAGTGGTTCAGCACATCTGCCATAGGAGCAGGATCCAAAGCTAACTTGAGGGAGCAGTAAGTTTTCTGGCCTTCCCAGCAGCCTTTGGAGCACACCTAGGAGACAAATGTTACTTGGAATCATTTGCCTTAGACAGAACTGAAAATGGACTGTGCTACCTGTGTCATCATCTGTGATTCATCGTCACCTACAGCTTGCTATGGCTGCAGTAGCAGAGCACTGCTTCCTCCCCTGATGGTTTCATATATAGGTTTCACGGCTGAAATCTGTACCCATCAAGAGCCCAGACAGTGATTGTGTATTAGGAAGAGTCATCTCTCACCTGAATAGGCTGCAGTAGACATCTATACACAGCCATACAATGGTGCCTTGCAGGAGAGCACAAACCAGATTGTTCTCATGATGTACTTATGAAAGGAACAGCTCCAACCAGCAACAGCACACTCCTAGTCATAAGATGGTTGCTAAGATGGTTGAAGATAGACGATAGAAAATTTCCATGCTGCACCAGCATTCCTCAATCTGCTGTCAGATTTCTGTCTGGATAACCAAAGCACATGAGGGAAGTTGGGAGTGTGTGTAGGAGCGGGCACAAGGACAATGTTTGCAAGACATACAGCAAAGAAAGAGTAAGAATTGGTGCACCTGAGTGCTTGCTCCTCTGAATTCTTTCTCCCCTGTCTTCTTCCTGAGAATGTTTATTGTATGTCAGGTAGAAGAGACACAGGGCTCCAGATACCAAAACTGGCAGAACTACAGCAGGCATGGCTACGTGTATGCTGGCAATGAGCCACATGGACCACTGGCAGTAGGAGGGCTGAGCCTTATTTCATTGTGGCTCCTCTACGCCATGTAAACACAGCTGCATATCTGAAAATTAAGGGTACTTCTGGCAGTTGTTGAGTCTTCCTGGCTCATGGAACCACTGAAGGAGTTTCACGTTGCAGTCAGCAACCTCAGGATCTCGTCCAGGGAAGCAGCAGGATTCTGGGGACCAGCATGGAACACCAACAAGACGGGCTCCCGGTTCACGAAACCATTTATTCAGCATGGGAACAAAGTCAGGTCCAGAACAGAGAGCCCCGAACAGAGGCACAGCAGGGGTTTTTGAGGGACAGAACCTAGGGCTTCCACCTTTGAGGGTGGAGTTCAGGGTCAGGGACCATTAGAAACACACCAAGGGAGAATCCCCCCAGGACTCAAACCCAATCAGAGCACCTGGGCCGCCCTTCACAAGGGGTTTGGGGTGGGACAACGTAACTCTTTGTCTCCCCTGAGGCCGGTGCCACAGTTTCATTCTTCTAATTGACGATCAGTCCACCCACAGAAACTGGACCAAACACTATGGGAATCAGCCCAATGGAGCTCAGTCATAATCACATCCTTGTTGCTTTTATTAGCTGTTGGGGTTTTTTTAAGGCAAAGAGGCCCAGTAGCTGTTCAATCTATTTTTGCTTTTGTTTTCCCATTGTAATAGCGATTTTGCTAATGTGATAAATTATGCATTATGGTGACCTTGCCAAGTGCATTTCCTCTTGTCTTCCCTGGGCCCTGCTGTGAGACTGGTGTAGCAAGCCCCAGTCTAGTTGTGATAAATCAGAGGGTGCCCAAGTCAAAGTAAGGCTTGTACTGGGAGACAGCAGGTAATGGCCTACTCTCTGTTACCTGAAGAAGTCAGTAATGGAGTTGCTGAGAACATTGAAAACTCTGGGGCATAGTAAAGGGAGAGGTGGGAAAAGGTCTTGAGCAAGGGGAACAACTTCATCAAGGAATGCTTAGCAGTGCAGGTGTAGAAAGTTCCTATTGGAACTGGATGCAGAAAGCAGTACAGACCAGCAGTGCTACAGCAGGGCTGGGGAAGACGTAGGCAACTGTTTGTGCTACAAGCCATTCCATATATAGATCTGATACAGAAGACAGGAAATTTACAAATCTACAGATGGATTAACTGCATATAACTCAGCAGTATGAGAAGAGTAGAAGCTTACAGAAAAAGAGCAGAATTTAACTTAGAACATTTCCATGAAATCTGTCTAGCCCAAAAGGCATATATTAAGTCAGAGTAAAAGTCTAACTAGGATTTGTGCATATGACAGCCTGATAGCAAACACTTGTGAGAAAGGACAAGTTTACAGAAGAAGGTGCTTTCTTCTGAGATCTAGCAGTTCAGGGATTTCTTCAGCCCTACTATTGAATCTAATATGCAATATAATTGCTGTTATTCATGAATTTGATTTTGCGGTACATTTAGGATAGGATTAAATAGGATCAAAATTACTTATTTGCTGAGAACTTGCTGTGACAGTAGAACTAATTTTGTATATGAAAAAAATGCTTTCTGGTGTACAGCTATCCTAGGTGGCCAGTAGCTTCAGTATTTTCAATTTGAATCATCTCATTGACAATTTAGTATTTTTGCTGAAGTCAATCCTAATATATGTATATGTATATGTATATGTATAGGTATAGGTATAGGTATAGGTATAGGTATAGGTACATGTACATGTACATGTACATGTACATGTACATGTATATGTATATGTATATGTATATGTATATGTATATATGTGTGTATGTGTGTGTGTCTGTATAAATATATGTGTATATATATATATATATCAGAAACTATTCAAGATGGAATTTCAGGAGTCCTCTACATCTACTGAAGTTCACAGGCAATTTATTTCTCAACTGAAGTACATTAAACTCTATATCAGGACACAAAGGTGTAGAGTGTTTTACATTTCATTAGCACATGCTTTAGTCTATTTAGGCATGTTTGAGAAGTTTTTTCCAATCTAAATGATTCTATGATTCTGTTTCCATGATTTTGTGATTCAGTTGCAGGTCTGGTAGCTAAATTGAGTGCACACTGACTGTGCACCAAGCCTGCTGCCTCATTGCATCAGTCTGGAACCCATAAAGTGCAGTTGTCTTTTCCCCAACCTGGAAATTAAAGACCTGAAGATAATTTTAGTAGGGAGGTAATATAAAAGGGGATCTTTAATGGAGGCCTTCAGGGGCAGTTATAGAAAGACATCCACAAAAGCCCACCTCGCCCAGGGGTGAGTACATTTTTGTAAGTTTTAGGAAATTAGCATAATTGATAAAAAGCACCAATTAGGAGGACAAGCGGTGATGTAACTCCCCTTGCAAGGTCAAGCCCCTTCTCTGGATTCTTCCCTTGACACTAGCTGTACCTTGTCCATGAGAATGTATTTTGAAGAGTTGTTCTCAACCTGGGTTCCCAGGAAGAACCAAGATAGCAAAGGGGTCTTATATCTCCCAGGGCTTGGAGGTCTGGAATTTGTTTTGTATTTCTGTTTAGGAAAAGCCCACGGAAAAGTACTGGGAAAACTTATCACTAATACAATAGGGTATACAGCTACAAATTTTTGTGTGAAGAATACAGAGAACATATGTATGAAAAAAAGGCAAAACCCAAACCAGCATGAGTGCCACAGATGGGAACTCACCCTGCTAGGAAAGACCAAGATAATTAGACAGTATGGTTTACTGATGCTGTCTCATACCCAGTCAGATCAGACAATCTACAATAATCCATTCAGATATGTGCAGGTATAGCTGTATATTCTTAAGTGCAGTAAAATATGTCATCTAATTTTGCTCACACTAAAATAATTTGATGCTTAGTACTGAGAAAACACTGAAGTTTGGGTACTAATCTGGGTACTACTTTCAAATTAGGAAACACTTGATTCTCTTCTACTAATTTTCATATTTCTGCATGTCTTTCTGTTATCTGTGAAAAGATGCTTAAGAGTATTTTTATTCTTACAAAAATGTTCATATATATATATATATAGATATATACACTCCTATACACTCTTCTGTATAATAGCACTTTTTTATTTTAACTTTCCAGAATCAGGGCCTAAATATTTTCTCTGGATGCATTGGCAAAAAAAGCTACATCCCTATAACTACCTCCCCTTTTGCTACATTACTAAGTTTTAAGAATTTGACCAGTAGGATTCTGTACAATCTGTACAATTCTGTATTGAATTTTAGCTAGAAGATAAAGCTTCTAGAGGTGAAATATCAGTATTTCAAGCAGACTAATTGACATCTATGGAAATCCAGCCTCACTGAGTAGTGACAGACTTGAAATTATTCAAAATCCAACAAAGAGGAGAACCTGCAATCAAGTCTTGTCACTTGTGCTTTACTCTAGAGGGTTAAATGAAAATATTCAATGATACAGTGGTGCAGGAGCAAGTAAACCCACACTGTATCTATTAGGGACTGCCAAAGAAATGTTATTCGGTGTAATAAGTCTCTGTATACAGCTTTGGAAGTATTGAGAACAAGTAGACTCAATTGAACCATGTAGAAACTTGCATCTTGTTTTATGAAGAATTTGTCATAGTGATTCAGTAGCGCTCCATGAGGAAGAAAGTTATTATAAGATGTCTTTAATAAAAAAAAGATTGGGCTTACACAGAAGATATCTAGGAGAGCAGTATGTATAATAGACACTGGAACTCTAGCAGCTATTCTGGACTATTTAATATAGAGGTGGATGTATAGCAGAAGAGCAATCAGTCTACAGAAAGGGTGCAGTGAAATAAGCTCAGTTTTCAATCTATTTGGCAGCTAGCCTTGAGCTGTGATTACTTTTAAGGTTTCCAGTAAAAGTGGGTAAATTAAGTACAGAAAAATGACTCAAAAAATCAATGAGAAAGTTATCCCAGCCAATGGCATTACCTGCAGACTTTCTTACCACAGTCAGTGACTTTTGCACCAATAAGTCCTACATCAAAAGCTTTTCTATGCTGACCTTCATCAGAAGATATGTAAGGGCTGTTCTTTCACCAAAAAAAAGTCTACAGTTTTTGAAAAAATAATTGAGAATATAATTAATGAAGAAATTTAATCTAAAAATGAGTATTAAAGCACAAAATAGTCAAGGTGTTTTGTCTCATGTTGACCAGTTTCAAAAGCAGTTTAGTACCTACATAAAAGGATTTGAACAGGTACTTTCCAGCTCAGAGTAAATGGGAAGCTGATCACTTAATGAAACTACTTTGAAAAATTGATCCCCAGATGAGTTTAGGTAGCAAGATCTACCCGTAAAATAGATAGATGGTTTATTTTACCCTTAGAAAACCTGGTATCAAAGTTACATGTAAAGAAATCTGGAGCAGATCTTTGCTGCTTGGGAGTTATGCTACTGTCAGTGCCCGAACCAGCTTGTTTAGACATTCGTCTTGAAATTTACCTTACAGCCTGTAATATCAAAACCATAGCATATAGATGAGTTCCCAGTCTTACATCACCATGAACTAAATGGTGCATTTTCTAGGTCTGCTTACCCTTATTCTGAGACATTATCTTGAAAATTCTCACCTATGAGCAAATTGACTAACTAATAAACCATCTCTCTGAAAACAGAAGCAAAAATAACTAAATTACATAGATTTTATTGATAACTACTTCTCTATTCATGCATAAAACAAATATTATGCATTTTAAAATTATGGTAAAATGTTTTATATTTGCTGGAAGAACTAATAACATTTGTAGCCCTATAGCAAAACGTTAATCTTCTGTTACTGTAAAATGCAAAAATTTACAGTGCCGTGCCTATGCACATTGAGCAGTAAAATTAAAAAGAATAGTGTTTTGTTACCAACCACTGTCTGTCATACAAGTACCACATATTGAAATGCAATCATGATTACTTCTGTATGAAATCACTGTTCCTAAACAAAGCCATGAGATTTTGTATGTGTATCTGTTTTATTCATTCACATAAACACAAACATAAATATTAATTATTGTATATCTGACTTGTGCCTAAAACTAGAAGTGTACTATGACCACAGGGCTTTAATCATGGGTACTATCTCTTCTCATGAAGAACAGCACAATGTGGGGCTATCTTACCACAGCATGGTAGAAAGCCCAACAATAGAGATGGAGGAAGGCGCTTCATGTTCTTTTATGTTACTGGTATAATAAGCAAGAGCTGTTTTGAATCAAAAGTGTGTTGGATACTAAAAAGGCTTTTTTTTTTTTTGCAGACTAGATTGTACGTTATAACAAAGGATATATGATATGTATTGATAGTGGTAGAATAATATTTGCTGACATAAACAAAGTATGCTACTAAATCATCCCTTGGGAAGTGTAGCATAGCAGCCTGAACTAATCCCTCAGTTACAGTCTGCCTTCCTTCTTCTACTCTGAAAATAGTTTATTAAACATCTGCCTGATACTACAGTGGAAATGACATTACATATAATTGAACTAAAAGCTTTTGAATGTTTAAGTGGTGAGGAATTTCAGTGTCTACGCTATCAGTTGGTTGAGCCCTGCAATTACAGACACTTGAATTGTCATGTTTGATCTCAAAATACATGCCCCATCTTTTTAAGTGTTAAGCCTGGGCACTCAGATGTGAGTATTTGCCTTCACACATGTGTGGAGTTACCCTTCAGCCATCTCACATTCACAGAGCAACATTAATATGACAGCAAGTAACATGACTCCTCCTTGGATACTCTCACTTTCTCACCAGGCCTAAATACATTTTCTTTCTTACTCCAGGGGCCCTTAAGCAGGAGTTGGTGGTGGCAGAATTTAGACACACTCCTATTCTTGGCTCTTCCCACACCTGTTAGTTAACAGATTCCTACCTTGTCCTTTATGTCAGGTTAGCTTTTACAGCCTTAATAATAGGGAGAGCTCTTCTCACCTTCTGTATACCAAGATCACCACTAGACTAGCAGAACAGCACCTCCTTCCTGTTTTAGATCTTATTGCAGTTTTCTATTTTTATTATTTTTCAATAGCACACTGAGATTTTATTGCGTGCCCTGCTTGCAATTCATATGTTAACTGGCTTTCAAACTGTCTGTTGTCAGAGGAATCTGCTGCTTTGCCAGAATTATTGATTTGAGTTCAGTCTAAGGCCAGTACTTCTCTGTGCTATGTTTATGAGATCGTATTCCACAACCTATTCCCCCAATTTCCATGCAAAGCCCTCAGATTTGCAGATGCATTTACTCCTTCAGATATTTTGATAGTTCTAATTAGTATACATCTTTGACATTATGCAATTGTCTTCAATTATCTGTTTCAGTTTTAGGAGATTTTAAATTGCTCCTATGAAAATGCACTGTCAACAGAGACTTGCAATAAAGGTAATCCTGAGAATAGCAGACCCCAAAATGCATGGTGACAAGGCTTGTTAACCACTGAAGTGGAATAATTACTGAGTGTATAATTAAGATAAAATTATCCAGTTCATAGACTGAGAATGTCAGAATATGGCCCTTCAAATACATCACTCATCTATTCTGTAATTCTCTTCCTCTAATTTCATAGCATATTAGCTGTCTCAGTAAATATTACCTGTGAGCTGAAAACTTTTTTACCTGAAGAAATTATTTATAAAAACCAAAGTGGTTTCTGTTATGATTGTTAAATTCCCTAGAAATCATCTGGAAATTGCTTGCTAATGCTGAGAACACTTGAAAGGTTTCAGGCTTTTAGAGCCATTAGCAATATTGCCTTATTAACTACTTCACTTCGCACAGGTGTGAATGAACTATGTTATACATCAGCTTTGAATTACTGTACATTCTATAACTTTGCTCAATATTGGAGAGGAAAAAAAAGGTTTTTAAAATTACATAGTGTTACAACATTTATCTTATGATTTTTTTGATAGCCCAGATTATGAGAATGGACCATCATACTTTGTTTAGCTTGGAAAAACATTGCTGTCCTCTACCACCGGCAGCTGACTTTGTTAATGTGGTGGGATGACCTTGGCCATCTGCAAGACCCCACTCAGCTGCTTCCAGTCCCCCTTCTCTACAGAGGAGAGGGAAATTGAAAAGCTTGTTGGTCAAGATGAGGACAGGGACATCACTTGGCAGTAATTTTGATGGGGCAAAGCAGACTCAACTTTGGGAAAAGTAATTCAATATATATTGCCCATTAAAACAAAGTTGGATGTTTCACCCAAAAATTCACAACTATCCTTTGCTGAAAAAGGAGAGAGGCTAGGATGTGAAGTATAGAACTACAAGAGTAATTTGATTCATGTGTGTGAGGTGTCCTATTCATGTTGGATATTAGGTTACTCCAAAGCCTTCTCTTTTCCAGGTCAAAAAATCACAGTTTTCTTTGTCTTTCTTCATAGGACATGAGCTCCATCCATTTAATCACCTTGGTGGGCCCCCACCTGGACTTACTCCAATAGGCTGATGTCTCTCCTGTGCTGGGGCCTGCAGAGCTGGGTGCAGCACTCCAGGTGGGATCCCCCACAGAGCAGAGCAGAGGGGCAGAATCCCCTCTCTCACCCTAATAATTTTCTTTTTCACTGTTTATCTGTACATCCTTTTCCCCTTTGTATTGGTAGGTAAGACTAAGCTTGCCAGATACTACATATGAAGTTTGTTATTACATGTGTGAACAGCCTTACTGATTTCAGTGGAACAGCTTATCTATGTAAAATATGCTATATGTATAAACTTTTGAGATTTAAGTCCAAGTATTTATATTTGGATTCCATATAGGAATGAAAGAAAATGAACCAAAGGAAAAATTAATTTTTCTTTAATATTTCCCACTGCTTGATGTAACCTTTTTTTGCAATGCATACAATGAAATCATAATGACAGTAGTTCCTGAGGCACATAAACATTCATGTCTCCTTAAAGTTGCCCTGTGAAATTGTGGTAATTTTCAAATAAGTATGGCCAATGATTCCTGTATATAATCAACAAATTGATTATACAATATTATGATTTATCACATGATTGATGCTTTAGGAGAGATGTTTGCAGTTGGAGAAATAAACACTAGGATACATAAAATTAGTCTGTATGATCAGTTCTCTTTTTCTTCTGTCAGATCTTAGTGAAGATTGAAGCTACATTCCTTAGAAACATAGTCTGTAACATTTTTGGCTGAAAATGAAAATTTAAAACTTTACAGAGGCCTCAATTGAGTTTTTAAAAAGTCTCACTAAGTGGATGGTTATACACTTTGGGACTGTATCTTTCCTGATGGATTGCAAACACAATTAATCAACCTAAGAAATGTTTCAAGTACCTGTAGTAATTTTCATCAGCTGAAAGATTCAGAGGTACTTAATGGATAAATTTGTTTCCCTTCTGTATTTGAATTGTGCACTAATAATGTGTTAGTTTATAATCTAGGGATAATTTCCATAATTGATTTTTTTGAGTTGCAACCATTCTGCATTCAAAACATCAGATGCTTTTAGAAAAAAAAATAAAAAAAATCTTATACTCTATATATAGCATAAGATAGCACCACACTCGACTTTTCTTAAATGATCAAATGATAACTAGATAATGTTTAAGCTTTATTGAGTGATTTCCCACCCCCCCAGAAATCTTTCCGTGCTCATCAACAATAAGTTATGGAGAAAATGCTGTTTGCATTGATAGAGGTTTTAATCCTTATTTTATAAGGCAAATTACTTTTTTGCACTAAGAAATATATTTGAAAATGCAGAAATCTCTATAATCTACCAAGTTAATGGCTTTCTCAACTCTACTCCACATGATTTTCTGTGGGAAATAGCAGACTTTCTGTATGGCATCTGACGATGCTGGCTTAATTTGCAGATAGCCTGCTAGCAAACCTGAATTTTTGAAGATCCATTACATCCTCTTCTTGAAATCATCCTGTGCAACGTGACTAACCCCATATATTTTTGTTTTCCTGTGGAAAACTGTCTAAGGAAAATAACATCCTGTTTAAGTATCTGACTGTTTTTGAGCCAGTAGTTGGCTATACAATCATTACTAAGGTTTGAGCAGTATGACTTGCTGAAAAACTAAAAGGACCATATAAACATCAGTTGTGACATTCAGCATTTTTCCATAATCCAGTGATCTTCAGTTGTCCTGCTCTTCGGGAACCGTGGAATATATGAATTCTGTGACAGTCATCATAATAGAAATCAGTGCCCTTCTGTACAATGGCTCTGGGGTTTTTATTCACAGAAGATGGAACTGGGAAATGATTACTGGTTGGCCTAGAAGGGAAAGCCTTTTTTACAACACTGTCTAGATGCTGCAAAAGACGCGGAGCCAAAATATGGACATTCCAGAAGGAAAATGTGAGAAGAGGTTCTGTGAAGAGAGAGGGAAAAAAGATAAAACCACAAAAAACCTCATTTTAAATGCAAATTTTTAAATACAACTGCCGAAAGACTAAAAAAATTGAATGGCAATTACATGTTTCAGCTTGGCTGGAGCACACCACTCTTAAAGATTACCTAAACAATTATTTACCTGTGATATTCAGTCAGATGTAGACATAGAACTGCTTGCATCAGTATTCCAATACTACTCCAAATAGAAGTTTTTAGAGGAAGGGATTTTTTTTTTACCCTGGATTTTATATCATTGTTAAATGCTACTTTCAAAGGAAAGCAATTCCAGAAATACAGTTTGTAAAGGATATTAACCTTTTCATTTTTATGTATGTAACAATGCAGGAATGTGACAACATATGTCTATTTCAATAATATATGTAAGTATAGCAATCTACTCAAATGAATATCTAGCTATCATGTCTCATGAGAAGAACATTGACCTTTGTCTTCCTGTGTCTTACTGAAAGAAAATTAAATATTGACCCCCTCAGTTAATGCCTGTAAACCAGTAAATGCTCCATGGAACACTACATCAATGACACCAGCCAGCTAAACTAGCCAGAATACAGAATCTTGGACAAACATCTGTATCACCAGTTTCAAACACCAATTTCATACTGAGTAATCTATTTTTGTGTATATGATAGTTGATAGTCAATATTTCATCTGCCTGTTTGAGAAGTGGATTTAAGTAGCAAAATTTCTGTCTGCTTTTTTTGATAAAAACCACTTTTTTTCTAAAAATTAGTGGTTTTTAAAGAGCATATGTGATACAGATTTAAACTTTCTTAACTTATGAATTGTTTCCAAATGCAGTTTCAATTAAATTCTCTGGTTTAGGTATATAATACTTTTAAAATCACAGGAGAAATCTGTCATCGTCATCTTTGTTTGTAACTGTTAAATATAAGCAAGGAAACAAACAAACCAGCCTGAAAATGGTGATCAGGACCTGAACTGTAGGGAAGTTAAACAATAACAGGTGTTCTTGCCTTTGGAAGTAAGTTTGGATTTAGAGTAATTTATCTCAAAAGTTCACACCTGCAAAAGAAACCCCAGCCAAAATCCTAACCCATTTTTTGTGAAGCCTAAGTTTATAAATGGCTGCATCCTGAAATTCAATAGACCAGGCACATTTCCAGCTTCACCCAAGTCTAAAAGGTTTATATAACTGACTCTTGGTCTGTGATAGCTACACTTCAGTGAAGTTCTATAATCTCTAAAAAGTGTATTTTTGCATCCTAACTGTTCTAACATTTTTACTTCTGAGAGAGTATGTGCACTTTGAAATATGATTTCTTCAACTGGATTTTTGCTACTGCAAGTTTGTTTAGACACATGTTTCATCAAATTGGCAGAATACTAAATAACTGATTTCTGTACAGCAGTGCCCTGGCTGGATTACTCCACTGTGGTGCCTGCTTTTCTTTGACATATTTTTATGATAGTTATTTTTGGTTAGTAATCCACTTTTAAACTGCTTCCTGGAAATACTGCTCTTATAATAAAGTTCATTTTTTCAAATCTCCGTAGTGTATGGCTTTATTTCCTAAAGAAATTAATCTTAAAGATTTTTTTTATGTCTTGATTTCATAATTACTATGAAAATTTTTGCCATTTTTTTCCTTAATTTTATAGTTCCCATATTTGACTTCCCTATTAAATCAGCCCTATCCTGCTGTCAGAGCAGTTTTCCTGTCATTATTTGAGCCATGTAACTTACTGTTGTCCTCCAGAATAATTTGGCATCTCAGGATAAATGAAAAAAATTGTTTAGGTCTTAGAGACTGTACATGTTTGGGGCTTATAAATTGCACACCCTGGATTGTGAAGTGTATTCTTTAAGCATGGCTTCTGAAAGACTACTCAGAGTTTGGTATCATGTTATTTTAATTGAATAGAATTCTTTGCCAGTAAGCTGAGTGTTGTAGCCAGCATTATTGACACAGGGCTATGCATATTACAAATTGCAATTGACAGCAATTGTTCCTCGTTGTTAAGTGTTGGAAAATGAATATTAGATTTCCTCATGAAATAGAATGGGAGAATGAAGATGATGCAATGTTTAAAAGTTACATTTCTAAGGATGAAGAGTTCCTTTGAGGACAGCCACTTGTCAAAGAAACAGCAGTGATGTGGGTATTACATTATGCAGCTGGGGGGTTGGTGGTTCTTTTCTTTTAATGGGACAGGGTGCAGGTTTTGTTAATGACTTGGGCTTGATTCTGCCTTCAGTGTTGTACCATTGGAAATTTTTTTGAATGGAGTTAATCAGAATGAAGGTGGAAAAATAAAATCTACAAGCATTATTTTTCCTTCTGATTCACTTAGGTGATATTTTTACCAGAAATTAAGCAAATCATATGTTTTCATTCCACATATGTCACTTTGAAGTTACTCTTGATGACTTCCTTTAGAGGAAAAGACTGGTCTATATTGAAAAATTTATTCTTTTGGAAAAAAGTGGGGCTTTTTTGAATACAGTGTAACTGAAGTTTGTCAAGAAAATATATAAACCAGAAACTTTTCTGTTAAGTTATAAGTAATATATATATTTCTCCTTTAGATTTAAAAAAAAAACAACACATTTTTTTTAAACCGTATATTAAATGTAAGAGAAGTCTTAATAATAAAATAATCATAAACATAAAACATAAAATCATAAATCATCTGGATAAGTGTTCTTATCCAGACTGAGTTTTTTTATATGACACTGAAGTTCTGAGTAATGTTTTAGGCAAGTTGAAGTCTATTTTCACAGCTGAAATGCTGACATAATCTTAACTACAACAGAGTGATAATACAATAATTAAAATTTTTAAAAATCAAATAATTTATCTCAACAAAACAAAAATAAGTAAAAAGCATGTATCTGTACTTGTATTTCCTGACGGGATATATAAGTTTTGGGTGCTGCCAAAATGCAGTATTTTCCTTGAGATTTACTCTGCAGAAAGGAAACTGAAGATTTTATTTATTTTTTTTTTCCCAAATATTCCTCAGTTTCTACTAAGAGCATTGCATATTAGCCTGTCAAGAAAAGACATCACCTAGCAGCTCCAGGTAGCTTTCTACTTTCTTTTATGAGCTTCTACCTTTGTATATATGCCATTAAAACAGACCGTTCTGATGTAGTCATGTCTGTCTGTGTGTCTGCCTGTGCACTGCACAATTAGGTTGCTGAGTGTATACCAGACTTTTGATTTCATGAGTAGCACAGAAATTTACATATAAAGTGGCTTCTTTCCTGCTCACCTTGGTGATAAGTGTTACATTTTTAACACACAGCAGTTTGTTTAAAATTCGGTTCCAGTTCTCAGGATACATTTTCCTGCAAGGTATCTTATTTCTTCAGATGAAGAGGGACAAGACATTATGTGTGCTGAGTATTTTACTTTCTCTAAGTCATTGATTTTGTTTACCATTATACTCTTCCCTATTTCTGTTTGGAACTGGAAGAATTCTCCCGTATACTCTGACATAAAGATGTATCATTTTGAAGTAGGATAACCAAATCTCAGGCAAGAACTATGCAGTTTCAAACACAGGTGCATCTAACAGCACAGTGGTTTGAACCATGCAGAATTATACTTTACTGTAGGTAATCACAGTAGAAAGGATTAAATTGAAATCTACTGTTTTCTTGGGATGTTTGGGGTGTAATGGCATTGTTGTGGTTTAACTGCACCCAGCAGCCAAGGAGCCACTCACTCCCCACCAGGAGGATGAAAAAGAAATCAAAAGGGTAAAGCTGGAGAGCTCAAGGGTTGAGATAAAGACAGTTTAAGAGGAAAAGAAAAAGTTGTGCACACAAGCAAGGCAAAACAAGGAATTAATTCACAGATTCCCAAGGGCAGACAGGTGTTTGGCCACCTCCAGGAGAGCAGGGTCCCATCACATGTAACTGTAATTTGGGAAGACAAACACCATGACTCCAAATATTCCTCCATTCCTCCTACTTCTCCCCACCCCTTTATGTACTGAGCATGAGTTATATAGTCTGGGACATCCCTTTGGTCAGTTTGGGTCACCTATTCTGGCTGTGTCTCCTCCCACCTCCTATGCACTCCAAAATTCCTCCCCAGCATGGCAGTGTGAAAAGCAGGAAAGGCCTTGGCTCTGTGCAAGCCCTACCCATCAATAACAAAAACACCTCTGTATTACCAACGCTGTGTTCGGCAGAAAACACAGCCCCATACCAGCCACTGTGAAGATAGTTTACCCCACCCAAAGCCAGAACATGCATGTGTATGCTCATGATACCTCTAATAATCACTGGTTATTTACCTTCTGCTGTTTTTCATTGCACTCTGGAATCTGTCTCCTTATTTGTTTGTTGATACTTGTGGACAATGTAGCAGAATAGGCAGTGATGAATAGGTACTTAGTAAATATTCCTGCACAATGAGACAAGAAAGAATACTAGGAAAAGAAGAAAAGAAAGAAATACATGGGAAGAGAAATTAATCCATAGGGTATTACCTGCTAATTAGAATGGTAAAGAATTTCCACTGCAATGGAAATCAGCATCATGAAATTTTTGTATCTTAAGCTTGTGAGCTTGCCTGGTATAAATTAGAGTCTGCTGTAATCCTGAGGATTCAGCCTAAACTGAGAGTTCAAGCTGTTAATTAATCATCACATCTTCTTTCTAATGTCTGGGGTTTGAATCTCTAATAAATAGTAGTAGAAGCAAAATTTCTATCAAATCAATGATAAAAAAGTATTGCCTTTATGAAAGAAAGTTTTCCAGATGAACAATTTGAAATTGCTGAGAAAATCTAATAGAATAACTGGGTTCTGTGTTGTGACATTTGTCCACACACCGAGAGTATCACAGGTGTTTAATGCTTTCAGGTGGAAGTGTAGGAAAATAAGGGGACTGGTGTGCTCATTATACTGTATGCTGAAGCAAAACATCCATTAATTTATTCATTGTACATGTATGCATGTATAGTTCCTTTTTGTGTAGTCTTCTTGGGGAGTGAGCTGTATATGAAACAGTTCAAATTTTCACAATGGAAGTATAATCTCCAAAACTTATATATGAAAAAGGTTTTCTAGGCTGATAGCAATTTAAGGCCATATTTAAGCAGCTGTAGTGTTATATATATAGTAGGAAAATTATGTTAAGATGAATTCCAGAACAGTTTTCTGGAAAATACCAGAAACAAAATGCAAAGGAAAGTTTTTAGGCCATGTTTTTGAAGATGTCTGTTGATGAAGGTTCTCAGAAAACAACTGTAGAAATAGATACAGAGGTGGTTTCGTTTGCTGAAATTGAATTTTAATTAGAATATACTGATTTCATTTTGTCCACATTCCAAATAGTCAAGTTCCTAACGGGAGGTTCCTTTATGCAGTAAACTTCTAATAACTTGGGCAAACTTCCAATAACTTGGGCAAACTTAATTATATATTATATACCTGTTCAGATATATAATTTTGTGAAAATTAAAATTACCAGATACTTGGAATAAACCTTCTATAAGCTGAAATTTTGAGAAACTACAGTGTGGTCAGTTCAGATCTCAGTGGGAATGATGAAAAGTGTGTCTTTGATGTGTAAGTAATTCAGGTCTCTAAATAGATGGAGGAATAAAACACAACTCTTCTCCTGCTCTTCTGGCTTATATTTCACCATGAAGCATCACCAAATGGAGTCAACACCATTCAATAAGAACAAGCAAATGGCTGTCATGGTAATTAGCCCTGTTTTACTACTGCTGTGAAGTGTCACTCTGCATTTAGTATTGATGTATGTCACAGGAAAGTACAGTGGTCTAATGACTCCCTCAAAAATATGTATTCAAAGGAGAAATATTTGAGTATCTGTAATTTCAATCTTAAAATTTATATTTTTTTTTCCTCTTCAGTGCTTTGATTGATAAAAGTACCATTTTCTGAAATATAAATTTCACTCTAACTAGAACAAAAATTCAAAAAAGAGTATAAACTTTAGAAGTATATCATTAGAGCTAAAAATAGAAACTAATGCTACCTTTTTGTCACTCTTACACTCACATAATTATAATTTAATAGCTGAACTATATAATCACCTTATTGCCCAGTTATGCCATGACCTGCATCTTTCCCTAAAAGTACTGATAATTCTGAAAAAGCTTTGGCATTTCTTGAAACCAATATCCTTTCACTTTACAGGTCAGAAAAGGCTTTTTCTGTCCAAGAGGAAAGTATATTATATTGTTCTCTAAAAGTTTAAAACACCAATGTTTTTAATATAGCTGTAACTTCTGGTTAAAAAATTGAAGAAAAGAACTCAAAATTAAGTCTACTTCCAAAGAATTTCAGCCAATGCCTATCTGGAAGCCTTATGTTCAGTTGTCTGGAAAATGTATTGGCGGGATGTAGGAAATGCAAAGAAAAAGACCATGTCAGACTGTGATTTGTGAAAGTAACAGTTGATGACTGTCATCCACAAAAACAACCCTAAAGTAATAAGTAAAGGAATCACAAAAGAGAAAAAGACATTAATAATAAAATCTCCACTGACAGTTTTCATGGCTTGGTTTTTTCCCAGATATTACAGCTCAAAAGCTAACTTGAATTGTCCTTTTTGACACTTAAAACCACAACTTCATCATTAACATTATGTAACATGTCCTAGACAGAACCCTTTGTCATGTTCAATATATGAAAATAATCTGGTTAACTCTCTGTATGACATTTACTTTGTGTGTTACCTAATTTTCAGAGAGAAATGTGACAAAGAAACAAGATGAAGAGACTTAAATGTCTAGCCATACATGATGTCTCTGACATACTGTTCAAGAGCAGACTTCTGGAAGGACCATAGTCTTTCATTTTTACACTGAAGTAGAAAAAAAAAAAGTAAGCCATTTTTGTCACAAATTAGTAGCGTAAGTTAAGAGAGCTAGAATCAAATCCAATAAAATAACCATCTTAGCAAGTAATGCAGATTCTGCATGTAGTAAGTCTTCAGTCATTTGTCACCATATGCCAAGACACATAAAGAGGTAGAAAGAGAAATTCAAGCATGGTGGGAGACTCCACTTTCTCCCCTTCCCTCTTCCTCTGCCATGTACAAGCGGCAAACATTACACCAGGATGTGATACAGTGGAAAAAGTTTTGAATTTGCTGATTATTTGTTTCATAGAACAGCTTACAGGGAGCCTGCAAGATGAGGTGTGATCTGTGATTTGGTGCCAAGCAGTGTCCAGGGTCTGGGTAAAGATTTTTTTGATGAGGAATAACTGTTTAACAATGATTGTCATCATATTTAGCAAGCCTCACAGGACTTACAGTAGGTCCATTGAAAAGTAGTAAAAATAAAGACATTTTTAAGAAAGAAACTGAAGAGAGAAAAGCTAAAGGAATTAAATCTTTTTATGTTTTGTGGCCATTATTGAATGATACCTTCCAAAAAGTGCAGCACTAATGAATACAAAAAAAAAGGTGTTTTAGCCAAAAGATAAGAAAAATCATTACACATAAGAAAATGTCTCCTATCTCTAAAATGCTGAAGAGCACTTTTTCAGAAAAAAAAGTAGAAAATATGAGAAAACTTGGCAAAAAAAATTAAAATTAAAGTAATCCAGAAGACTTTGAAAAGCAATTGACATAGGAATCAACATATACAGCAATACCTTCTTCAGACAGGAAAATAAAAAAACATTTAGCAAGTCTGCTCATTTAGTTGCAGATCAGGTTGTTAAAGAGTGCTTAGAGAAGGCAAGACCTGTACAGAAAAGCTAAAATTGTTCAAGAGGTTACACTACGAAAGAATGGCAGCAATTCCCATGCTAGAACTCATTATAGCAGATGGCTCAGCAGAGGATAAGTCTGAAATTGAGGGGGATATGGAACAAGTTGATAGCATGAACACTCACAAGTCAGCAGGACTAGAATGGAATTTACTTTCTAACAGGACTTAGGGGTAGAGCAGATAAATTACTAATAGAATTTTTAAACAGGAGTTTATCTGTTTCCTCGTGACCAAGCT
This sequence comes from Cyanistes caeruleus, assembly GCF_971803275.1. Lineage (NCBI taxonomy): Eukaryota > Metazoa > Chordata > Aves > Passeriformes > Paridae > Cyanistes > Cyanistes caeruleus. Next base: position 79,195,960 of record NC_141701.1, on the reverse strand, counting down.
AGTGTAGAAAATGTATCACTGACTTTAAAAAAAAAAAAGTTCTACAAAAAGATATAGTAAAATACAGATCTATCAGCCTGACATCAGTATAAACCTGTTAAATAAAAATCTATATTAACTAGTCAGCATCTGAATCTGAAGTCTGTTTGAGAATGCTTTTTTTAAGATGTCCCAGCCTCCTGGGTCTTAAAAATTTTCTGAAGGAATTAGCAAAAATGAAGATAGGATTGACTCATATATCCCCCAACTGACTCTTCAGTTTTATAAAACATCTTCCAAAGGTGGTTTAGCCACTTCTGCTTTATAACAGCATTGTTTCTAAAAGAAATCCTAAATAGTGACAGCTAAAGTAAGGATAACTTCAAAATTAGCTCAACAAATGTAACAACGATATTTAAATCTAGAGAAAATAAACAAAGAGGAATATTAAGCTCTTTCATCTTTTCATAAAGCAATTCAAAGATTTAAGATTATGACTTCCAAATAGAGGTTATGACCTCCTTTCTGACATGAAGAATGTTAGAATTTAAACCCATTTTTCCTCTGTATTTTATCCTGGGTTTGGCTCTTCTTTCTTTTTTTTTTTTTTCCCCCAATGTAATTTATGTTTTTTCTTATTTCTAAAATGGAAATACCAAGTTCTGTTTGGACCTATTGTTATACAAAACCATAAATATCTGAGAAAAGTCTATTTCCTTCTGACAAGGAAAATCCTTCTGATAAGGAAATTCTGACAAGCAAAACTCTCCAGTATGGCAACTGTAAGTACACAGACAATTACTGCAGTCTTAGTAGGGGATATCATTACAGAATGCATACTCAAAATGAGGAGCATAGGTATCCTTAAAATGCCTATTGTTTGTGTTGAAAATGGTTTTTCAGAAGTATTTCCTGTCTTTTATGTGTGCAATTGCAATAACTCAATGGAAAAATATAAATGTTAAATTATGTGCTTGCTATATCATTTCATTTTGTTGTTTGTTGGGTTTTTTTGGGTTTTTTTGTTGGGGGGAGATGTTTGTTTTGAGTTTTCTGTTATAAAAATCCCACATCTTTAAATAAAATTTATAAAATAAATGACTTTTTTTTAGCTGCACTCTAAATTAAATTTGCATTGCAGGAATATTTAGGCCACCTCAGCAGGTGAAAGTAAGTGGCTGGAGCCAAGAACAGAATTTAATCAGACTGTACACACTGTTGACAGATTATGTTTAACTGCATTTTCCTGATGAAGAAAAATCTTTGGATAGATTTTTGAAACATACTTTAGTGAAGATTAAAGTGACTCATTATATTAAGATAATTAGAGATTCCAGCTGTTCGTAAATCAAAAGTGAATCTCAGCAATTTTCAGTGCAACAGTTGGTATTTCCTTTGGCTTAGTTTCCAGTTAAAGAATGTTCATTATTGCATACAGATGTTCAGCCTTCACAACTTTCTTCTTCTGATATAATAAGCTTATTAGTTTTTTCCACTTCAGCTTAGAGAATATTATTAGTGATAGGTTTTGTCAAAATGTTTGTCATGGGCATTGTAATATGGAGCCTAGCTGTATTTTCTTGTTTTCCTACTGCATGGTGTTGATCACATCAACTCATAGCTCCTACAGGCTATCATATTTTATTCTATGAGGATATTAAGGAAACATTTGAATTTGTTCTCCTTCAGACTACCAATCCTTTTGTTCTGTGCATTTCTAAACACAAAGCAGTACTTCAAAGTCATGTCTGCAAAGTCACTGTGTTATGGAAATTGTAGATATCAGACAATGGCATCAGAGGCATCATCTACTACAGCTATTTTAAGGTGCCCTGCTGTTTCTTGGATATCAATTAAGCCTGGCTGAATGAGGATTCGAAGTGACATATACAATATGCTTCTGTTATAAGCTCTGTATTGAGAAACCATGCTGTAACAGGATGAATCATGTAAGAATCATCAACTTCTGTCAGTGATGCTCTAATTTTATAAATTTTAAGTGTCAGAATATTATAACTGTTGTCTCTGATTAAAAATAAGCAATGAATAAATGATGAATAGAGGTGCATTGGTTTTGCCTGGCCTGGAAGTTTTGGTAGTGGTGAGGGGAGCTACAGGGGGGTCTTCTGTGAGAAGCTACTAGAAGCTTCTTCCATGTCCTGCAGAATCAATCCCTGATGGCTCCAAAGGTGCCTGTGGACCTGGCCGATGCTGGGCCAATTAGGAATGGTGGCAATGTCTCTGTGCTAAGGTATTTCAGAAGAAATCAAAACAAAAAGGGGACCCCATGGGAGGGACTCACATTGTAGCAGTTTGCAGGGATCTGCTGCTCATGAGATGGAGCCACGTCAGATATGTTCATGGAGAATTGTGTCCTGTGGGAGGGACCCCACAGTGCAGCAGGGGGAGGACTCCTCTCCCTGAGCAGCAGAAGAAAACCTCGGGTGATGAACTGATCATAACCCCCATTCCTTGTCTCCTTGCACTGCTGGGGTGCAAGGACTAAGTGAGGTAGGACTAGGAAGGAGGGAGGGGTGAGGAGAAGGTGTTGAGGGCTTATTTTACTTATTTTTTATCCTGCTCTGATTTTGTTAGTGTCAAAAATTCAGTGCAGTGCTCTAAGTTGAGATGGTTTTGCCTGTGACGGTATTTGATGAGAAATTTCTCCTGGTCCTTATCTCAGCCTATGAACCCTCTGTTCATTTTCTCTCCTCTGTCCAGCTGCAAAAAGATGAGTGTGTGAAGGGCTTTGGCGGGTGCCTGGTATTGGGCCAGTGTCAACCTACTACTACGGGCTGTTCAGAAATTTAATTAACTTATTGTGTAATTGGCAGATATTGTGAACATGGATATTCACTGGAAATGAGCCTATAACTCTGTGATGTAATTTTGTGAGGTGTTTGTACAGATGAGATTGCAATAAAAATAACTTTCATACCTGTTGTGGTTTCAGCTATGCACACACATGCAGCTTTAACTTGTAGCTCTAAGCTGAGATCAAATTGGATCAAATGTTCACTTCTGAACTATGCAGCTAAAATTTATAATCTGTGAAAAGAAAGAGATGCTCAGAGTGCACAATTGATCTTAATCTAAAGAAAATGTTTGAAAGAGTTTATAAGATCCATGGCCTAAAATTACTTATTTCATTTTATTGACTGAAAAACTGAAGCAGCTCTCTCAGATTCAGATTCATACAGAGTAGATACTGAAATACTGAGAAGGAGATGAATTCTCAATACCTAAAAGACAATCAGCTTTCTTACATTCTGTTTTGAGCATAGTACTTCAACTGCAGATCTTGTGAATGAACTATTTCAAAATGTTGAACCACAGTTACTCTCCAGCTATTCTCTACTTGGACATTAAATATACTTCTCAGATAGGAAAAAAAGCCACTTACCCCTTGTCATGTGATAAAAGGTTCCTATAGTAAAACAGCCTAGAGTCAATAAGAATTATGCATGCTTAATGAAATGTTTAAGTATTTATATGGACTCTAATTCCATGTTTTTAAAGTCTAATGAATGCCAGTACAAGTAGTGCTCTTTGAAAATGAGAGCTGTTATATAAAGAGTAGCTTACACATTGGGATTCTTGTTAACTAACTGTTGCACAATACATTTCCAAGGGTACTAATGAAATAGAAACCAATTAATTAAAACAAGCTAAATATTTAATTTCTTAACACAATACTAATTATTTTCTGGCACTTATTGCTACAAGCTATGACTAATGCAAAGTCTGTAGCATTAAAGGATTAATTCTTTGTATTACTGAGGGTATACCCTTAGATAAGATAAATCCCCTCAGGAAGAGGAGATAAAATCTTCATGTTTTCAAGCATAAGGAAGAGATTTCCTGTGTGGTTGGATTACATTTCCAGGCAGGTTTGCCTGCCACTTAGCTAACATGATGATAAAGACTGCTTCCTACTTTTGCTGACACCCACATTTTGATTAATGTCATATTAGAGAACTTTTAATATAACTTTAGTCACAACCTAATTTTATCTTCTTGTTTACCAAGCACAGGGAAGTTCTTTGTCTTTCTTTAATCATTTATGAGCACTCAGTGTTGAACAGAATCTTCATCATATGCCATCAGATCTGGCACGGATATTACCAGATTATCAGCAAACTAACTCAAACTGTACTGAGAACTGTAAGAAGTGCACTCTTTAGAACAAAACCTGCTTGAGTTCACTTCTGACTGAAACTTCTCTGTGATCTTTATTAAATTAATTAACTTGAATTTAAGATACTGTACTTTGGCCCTTTAAGTAAATCTAAAGACAGCTTTTTGCAGGCTGGTAGCTTATCTTTCACACAAACTGTATTTAAATGCCAGGGTGGCGTTCGTTTTTCTTTTCTACTGAAAACTAAGAATTATTGTTTAATTAGAAGTTTTATTAATATTTTATTAGTATCATGTCATTATTTTTAAAAAGTATTAAACAAAAATGAGAGAAGACATGTCTGTGCATACCAACATCATCTTCTAACAAGATCAGAATTTATCAGTCAAATCCAATACTGAGCTCAGAATGCCCTGGCGAGGTCTTCAGGTTTGGCTACATTGAAAATTCCCCACAGTATTATTTCTCACCTTTTGGCTTTTTATATGTCACATGTAGTTGATGACATTAAGCTTCTGCTCATTCTGTGAGCCTTCATGTTCTTCCTTTGGAAACAAACAGCAGACCTGACAGCAAACATCACATAGTGGAATGATCAAAGATGATAGTTGTTGATAAGCAAAACCAAGGAGGATTAAAGCAAGCTGAAAACATGCTAGAATATAATTTTATTTTTAAATTAATACAAATATATGCAAAGTGAACGTTACAATGGCTTTTAAACCTGAAATAACTTGTAAGCTTGACACAGTCTGATCTAAAATTCATACACTTAAATCTTAGATATGTAACCATTGCTGTCTTCATTCAGAATTAATCGCTTGGGACTTTTTTACTTCTATCTTTTTCTTATATCATTTACTTTGCAAAATATGACATACATGAATCCCATTATCCCAAAGAGATGCACATTTGCATGGTCCTTCAATATCATATTATAGTGAGAGGATAACTGCAACTTTTGTGGCAATTACTTCTGGCAGTTCCACAGGAGTATCGAAACAGGAATATATTCATTGAAGATATGAGCTCTGAAATTAATGTCCTTTCATTGATTTTTTTTGTATTTGTTGTTCCTATACATAGTAAACATAAGATGAAAGGATAGCCAAAAGTCAGAAATGCTATAAGGCAAAGATTTGTTTTTATTTAAACCATGATAATAGACTTTTCTGTGTATAAGATCTGCAGTCAGATTTCTTGCTTAGATGTCAACATGAAAGTTAGCATCATGATGCAATATTCAAGTAGCTTTCATCCATCCATTTGTATAATTTTGATTTGGTTTATTGGAAAAACCCTGACAGATTCAGCATGTCTACAGTACATTTCTCTAAGTAGGTCTGATTTATCCTGAATTTCACAGTGAATATTTTGGGGTTGGGTTGGGTTTTTTTCCATGTTTTCTGTTTGGTTTCGGGTTTTTTTGCTTCATATTATAGTTCCTATTTGCTGACTTATCAGAGCATTGGAGAGACCTGGATACCCTGACAATACTTGATGTAATTGCTCAGTGGTTGAGAGACTGGTCAATGGTCTGTTTTATCACAATAAAAATCCTTTCTTTAAAATATAACAAAACTTTTCACTAGTGTTATGTTATTAACATATTAACATACATAATATGCTATGTAATAGTGTACTCTGGATTCCTGTAGAACTTTCATTCAGGAAGAATGAAGTAATGTTCACTGTTTTGCTTCTTTGAACCCGTTGTTTGGTTAATTCTTACTAAGATGCATTTGACTTGTTAGTACTTATCTGTATTTTCACATATCAGGTTTGATAAAGTCAGTTGTCTTTTAACTGGTTCCCTCTTTCTTCACCTCTGCAAGTGTATGAAATAGATTTTTTTGTATAATTTTAAAGCATTAATATTATATGATTCTTCTCCCACAAAGTATTCAAACAACATTCAAAATGCTATGTATTTTTGAAAGACTGCCAAAATTTGAAAGTAAACCCCGGAGATTAGGAACAAGATAGGAAGCATTTCAAATTTCTGTCATGTGTAAAAACATTAGACTATGACTTTGTAACTATGGAACTTTTTAGCTATTAGACTATGACTAACAGTAATTTATACCATGATAGCAGTTTAACGAAGTTTTGATTTATATTTAGTTCAGTAATCAGGGACACAGGACAAACAGTGAGAGATCAAAATTTTCAGGTGACAGTAAAGACAGTTATTACACCAGAAAGAAAATATAAGGAAGCCAATATATATAAGCCAGTGTGTACTATGATAACTGAAAGAAATTAAGCATTTATGAAGGCAAAGCAGTTGTAAGAGGGGATGACACCCTGTAACTACACAACTGCTACATATTTCAAAATTAAATGCACCCACTCTGGAAAGTGATCTGGTTACTAAAGTGGAAAACTCACTATAGGTTGATCAATGAGCAATTTAAATTCAAAAGTAAAAACAAAATACTTAACAAGGACATTAAGTCTGTAACTGTGTCATTTATATGAGAAGTCATTGAGGGTATCCCATCTCAGAGGTCTCTCAAATTACTCTGAAAGACTCACTATGAATATGATGAGCAGTGGGTGAGGTAGTGTTTATATTTTTTATTCCAGGGACAGAGATGTATAAGAAACAGCATGGTAAGAATGTAAAATCAGGAATAGCTTAGAGAAGTTAAATTGGATGGAGGATAGAAGAGCAATGCAGTGGCAATCTACCATTCAGTTTGCAATCTACTTCCTTTATTTACCTAAAATTACATCTTTAAATTTGAGGTGCTTATGAATTCATAGAGATTTTAAATTTTGTAGGTGTAACAATGTACAGTTAATTGAGCTGTAAAGGGGCATAGGGACAGAATTTGAGAGAGTTATGGAAGTATTTAAGGTGTGAACTATGAGGGCATGAATTAAAACTCAAACTGCTGGAAGTAAAAGGCACAAGAAGATTTTGGTTGGATCAGGGTGTCAGTACTTCTATTAGCATACATACAGGTTTGGCCACCAGGGCTATCGATTTACAGATGCCATGCATGTCTAAGCTCTTACCCAGGCACCATTTTCAGAGATTTTACTTCATGGTATGCATTTGAGAAATCACATCCAGACAATCAGGCTGTGCCAGAATTCAGCACAAAAACTGAGCAGACTGACTGAGAGATACATGCACTCCATCAAGAGTTCTTCTAAGATATCTGTCCAGTAAACACAGAAACTAGTTTAAATCTGCACGAATGGAGTACTTCGTCTGAAATAACCTGATCACTTACCTGTATTTTGTCCCGTGTCACTCTATAGATTGGCTGACTGTAAAAAAAAACTTCTCTGGAATAAAATTCAACATGTCTTAGAATGACATTTAAGTTTAATGTGAAAATAAGTTGATTAGTAGTCTGGAGAAAACAGTACATTTACGTTCCATTAATTCCACAAGCTCTTCATCTGCTTTCCAGAAAAACCTGCTTTTTCATCTCAGGACTAAAATTTTATGCTATAAATTAAAAAGAGTAATCAAAATCCATAGCTGAATTTAAAAGTTGTATTTCCCTTAACCCCCCTCCAGTCATAAACAAATTCAACAGAATACTCTTCCTCCTTTATAAACATATTTTAAAATTTAATTTATCACAGATCATTGATACTGTTTGCTAGCCATGAACATTAGCCCATTATCTTCTTCTTGTTATGCACCACTGGTTTATATGCTTTCTAAAATGCAAAGCCAAATTAAGAACTGTTGAAACAACACATGAAAAAGAAAGATTTTATGAATAATGGAACAAAGGAAGTGATCACACATCTTAGAATTTTAGCATTCTATTTCCATCCCGTAGCTCAATAAATCAAGCTGTGATAAAAAAAAAACAAAACAACTTTAATGCCTAGAAACACTTGTAACAGCATCTGTTGTTCATGTATTAGTAACAAAATGAAAATTTGCTTTAGAACATGGGATCTAGATGTGCCTGAAACATGGAAATATACCAGCCTCAGTTAAAGCAAAGCTGTTCTGTGGCTATACATTTCCCCACCTAAAAAAAGAGTTAAGAAGTAGTAGAAAAAAGAAAAATATTTTACTTGATGATAGACAGGATCATCAGTTTGTTTGTTTGTGTTGTTGTAAGATACTTTCAGACAAGTAAATAACTTCAATTTTCAAAACAGCATTTTACTATTAGGTCATATGAGACAGTTGTTAATCTCAGCTGGATTTTTTTTCAGTTAAATCTTCAGTGTGGCATTCAAGGAGTACCACAAAATAGAATATATATACCTACCACTTTTGTCTTAGCTTGCTCTCTTTTCAATGAATTCTGACATTTATATGCATTTGTTTTTATTCTACATAGAAACTTCATTTCTGTTCTCCTTATGATGTGAAAAATAACATGATCTGAATCAAGTTGTGACTTACAATCCATTTTATGTCTCATTATGACTTCAAAGTTTTAAAAAATTAAAAAAAGGTTCAGATGAATCAAACTTTTGTAGTTAAAAGGTTAAGTATGTTCTTATCTAAAGAGCAAAATGTGAGTTATCTTACTGGAACAGAGTATTTAATTTTACGGATGTTATAAAAATTAGTACAGATGTGCTTACATCTGTGCCATTGCTTCCTTACTATCAACTTAATTTCCTCTCTTTTTACATTTAAATTTGAGTGAAAACACATAATAGAAATACCGTGACTAGTTAAAAGAACAATGAAATTGTTATCAGTATTGTCTTTAAAACAGCTGACACATCAATGTTTCATGTATCGTGCATCACTCCTCTGAAACCTGCCTTCGATACCTAGAAAAAGCTGCTGAAGATTACTTACTATTGTACACTCAGAAAATTTACTTCAATTATTATTTTTTGCTGAAATTTTCATGTAATGCACATTCACTAATATCTTCTGAAATTTAACAAAGTTTTGATCTCTCTTTTTTCCTTGATGCAGGGATTATTGTGTCCTAGGGGTATTAACTTATTCATAGACTATTAAGAAGAGACTTCATTTTCTTCATCTGGGTGTCAAAATAAGGTTAAATTGTATCATTCTACAAGGTGATGGAGAGCATTAACCAGTTTTTCAGAGAAAGCTTTCCTGTGAACAGTCTGGCTAATACCTTTTAGTTATAAGCTAGCATTAATGACAGTAAAAAAGCCCTCTATTTCCTTTCAGAGCTACTGAACTAAGACATTTTTGTGGATTAGAGAGTCTTTAAAAATCAAAAGCAACTATCCATAAGAGGCAAACAAATTCTTTTTGAATATTTCAGAGCAACAAGTTTAGTGGCATAGATCTGCCAAATAATTTTGAATTTATTCAAGATATAGTTGAAGAGGTAATAGCATTAAACTTTCCCTACTTGAAACAGCAGAAAAGGCGAGGGGTAAAAATAACTGTTGACATATTTCTTTAACCCAGACACTAATATGTACAGTCTTCTGGTAAAATCTAGTGAAGAGAATGATGTTTTTGTCTCATTATCTGAAATAATTTTGTTAATTTTTTTCAGTTATGAATAAACTTTAAAGAACTAACTGCATCTTACCTCTTGCATGCTTCTTCCTTCTATAGGGCATAAAGTCTAATCAAGCATTTTTAGATGGCTTTGAAATTATTCCTCCATTTCTGTGAAGAGTAGGAAAATATCTTTGATATCAAATAGCAATCAAGATGGTTGTTTTCTCGGTTTGGGTTGGTTTTGTTTGTTTTTGATTGGTGTAAGGAGAGACTATATATTTAGTGTACCACTGAAATCAATAAAGTATTTGAGGAATTGCAACTTTTTACAGTTTACCCAGCCTTAAATTTACAGTAAGATGCTTCTGAAATACCTAAGATTGAAAACCATTACCAGGAAAAATGTGAGGCAGCCATTTTCAGAAATCAGTGATTCCTTAGCTTTCAGCTGCCTTTGGCATTGAGACAAGTTGCATGAACACATGGAAATAGATTTAAAGCACTATGAGACTTCTGTTTTAGAAAAATGTCATCATACATGTCGCCTCAGATTGTATTATTATTATAAAGTTTGTACTAATTTAGCCCAGGATTTTGAACTTGAACTTCAAATTATTATTCAAATGTGTGATTTGAGATTTATAACTGTGCTGTATCTGGTAAGACATGCACAGAGAGCCTTGAAAAATGGCCTAATTTTATCTCTCAAAGAGATGCAAGGTCAGATGTTAATTCTAAGAGAGCTACAGACCAGTCAGTGTCACCACTTCATATGATTGGTGATTTCCCAGCCCTCTGGCTTGTCCACATATTTCTGCAGGGCTTGCATGCCCCTGGGGGAGTCAACAGCTCCTGTGTCCAAGTCATTTATGAAGATGTTAAAGAGCACAGGGCTGAGAATGGAGCCCTGGAGAACCCCATTAGAGACAGATCTAAGGTCACCCCATTCCATAGCCCTTTGTGCCCAACCTGTGAGCCAGTTGCTCACCCATAGCATGACGTGTTTATCCAGCTGTGTGCTGGGTATTTGGTCCAGAAGGATACTCTGAGAGACAACATGGAAAGCTTTACTGAGATCCAAAAAGAATACATCAGCTGAGACTTCCTTGTCTCTAAACAGAAGACAAGGATTTGATGGCTGGACCACTTAGTGGACAAGGAAGTGGCTGTATGATTATACCTAAAATGTTGCAGTTAGCTGCTTGATGCCTGGGTAGAGACCAGTGGCAACTGGTGCTCCTGGACAGTGTTATTGAAGAAGAAATTCTTTACCATGAGGGTTGTGAGATACTGGGAGGGGTGACCCAGAGAAGTTGTGGATGTCTTATCCCTAGAAGTGTTCAAGGACAAGTTGAGTGAGGCTTTGAGGAATCTGGTCTATTGGAATGTTCCCTGTCTGTGGCAACCAGGATGGAAGTGGACGATTTGTAAGGTCCCTTCCAAACCCAACCACTTTATAATTCTATGAATCTTGGTTCATGAATGTAATATTTTAGGAAGACTCCTGCACAGGAATCAGAAGTAGTACACAATCAGCTTTAGCTGAGAGATTTAGGGGAATGAAGAATATAGTTGATAATTAAGTCACTATATTCAATTACTATAGATACCTTCTTTATGTAGCAAGTTAGTGCTTCCTAGGGAAAAAGCTTTTTATTTATGATTTGAAAATGTTTTGGAGAGTGATCAAATGAGAACTGGACAGACACAATCTTGTGCTTAGATTTCCCGCAAAATTGCTGATAAACTTGAATAGTAATATCTTTTTTTAAAAATGGAAGCCATACAGTTGACCTAGGTGGGATAACAAAATCACAGCTAGAGGAAATTTATATGATCCACAGAAAAGTGACAGGAAAATTCAACATATTTAGTTTCCATTATAGGGAAGGACAATTTCATCATCATCTTTATAGCCTATGTAGGCTCTTTCTGCCTTGCACAGTTCAGCATTACTTCACTACACAGATGTTCATTTTATGCTACAAGTTTCGTGGCAATCAGTCAGGATTAGCGATAAACAAGATGCACTAGCACAGAAAATGTTTTTTTTCACTGAGAACTGACTTGGAAACATCCAACTACTCTATACTTGCAGGTTTGCAAACAGCACATTTGTGTGCAGGCAGGGCAGAAGCACACATTTGCCTATGTAAGGATACAGTCTTCATATCCAGTGGTTTTACTGTGCTTAATTTGCAAACACTTTTTATATATATTTTATTATTGTTTCCAGCAGTATTAGAAATATAATAAGCAAACTCTCCTGAGTCACGTTATAAACAAGAAAGCTCTTACTTAAAGATCTTTCAAAGAAGACTTGTTCTGGGGGCTTCAGGTCCGTGTAATTCTCTGAGGACATTCTGCTGAGCATCCACTAAGTGGATCTGACTCCTCCTTCCACCTTAGCCTTGGAAAAAATCGGTACGTGCTCAGGGTAGTAGGTAAGGATTGAGAGTTGAGCTTGGATGTTCATATTCCCACCCAGATCATCTTGCAAGCAAACGTTTTAATGAAGAATTCATACTAACCAAAGTCCTAAAAAAATTGTGCAGGGTAGGCTGCGGCCAGAGGTCAGATCCCTACCCAGCCGCTCTCTCACTTTCATTCTTACACAGTATGGGGGGGAGAAAGATAGTAGTTCGTGAGGCAAGATAAAAACAATTACCATCATTGAAAAAGCAGACTCAACTTTCAGAAAATTTATTTCATTTGTTTCTAGTTAGAAACGGAGTAGGTCAGTGAGAAAAGAGTGAAAAAATCTTCCCTCCCCTTCTATCTAGGCTTAACTTCACCATTCCATTCCCCGCTACCCGGGTTGTGCAACGAGGTGGGGAATGGGGGGACTGCGGTCAGTCCCAGGAGCTACCGATCCTTCCTCCTCGCACATTTCCCTTCTTCAGCCTGGAACATTCCCAGGAGCCGCAGGGAAGTCCCGGCCCGCCCGGGGTCTCTCCCTGGCCACAGGCCCATCCCTGCCGGCTCTCTGCCGGCGCCGGCCCCGCTCCCGCTGTCCCCCCGGGGCTCGCAGGGCTGTTTGTGGCTCGGTTCCCCTGGCTCAGCCCTGGCTGCCGGGCAGCGTTTTGCCCTCCCTTGGCCAGGCTTTCCCCGGGGCTCTCGCCCGCCCGCCCGTGGCTGAGGGGCTCAGCCGGGCCCAGCCCTGGGGCCGCTGCAGCCGCCGGCACCGCCTGGGGCCGGGCCGGGCAGCCCCGACACGGGCCCGGCACCTCGGCCCTTGAAATACGTAGGAAATTGCCTTTGTTTTTCTTCTTAAAAAGAAATATTTATAAGTGTGTAAATATTTTGCCTCATCGCGTTGCGTATGTGTACCTTTCACTGTGGAATATTTGTCTAAAAGGAATGAACCGAGGACCAGCTGCACTCGGTGTCGCTGTGCCACCCCAAAAGCTCAAAGCACAGAGCTAACTTTCTGCAGTATTCATACTTACATACAGTATAGATGAAACAAATGTTGAAGATTAAAACACTGTGTCTGACCTCCATCTATGGGAAATTCTCCCTAGAGCTGGTGATCCATCCTGTAGGTTTCATCTGCTGGGTTCTGCATAGTGCTGTGGAAGTTATTAGAAAAGTGCCATGAGATAAGCCACAGTTTCATAATAATGCTTACCAGAAAGAATTCAGGTCACGAGCTTTCATTGATTTCTTTTTGTGTACCTCGAAACATATTATGAATTTTGATATAGTTATTTAGAACCTAGATACAGCTATTAACATACAGGTATGATAGAATTGGTGGGGTCAATGAAGCGTAAATGTTTTCCAGAAGCTGTTTGTTTGTAAGTCCTCTCAAACTACACTCTTGTCTTAGAGAAACTGAGACAAAACTGAGAAGAATTATTGACAAATTCAATTAAAAAATAAAAAAGGAATTTCCTGTACAGAATACCAAATGTGTACTGGCTGTGTAGAGTAAACATTATTTTCAATAAATGTTTGTTTAAGCAGCATAAAATTTCATGCTTTCATTGCAAAAAGCCTACGCTTGGCAAACTTTCAAAAAATATTTTGAACTTTAATAGAAACAAGTGCGCTAGTGAAGTTTTAATAAGCAAAGAGATGTTGCAGCTTAAGATAAGAGGGCAGTCTGTTTTTCATTATGATCACTGCCTCATTTTTTCAATTAAAGCAAAAAGCCATAAAAGTTTAATTTAGTCTATTATTGTATTGGTTTTTTGGTCTTGTCTCATGTATTTTAAAAGTCACTGAGAATAATATAAAACCTTGACCTTACATTGTGGTTGAGGTTAAATGCTATAGTTACAGTTCAAAAAAAATAATTAGCTTTATAATACACAGGTATTGAATGTTTGATCTTTAAAATTTATTTATGAGATTCTCTTGGGAATGACTCTGTAACAAAAGGCATGATCTCCAACTTTAGGTCTTTGTGACTGTCACAGTCCTCTGGCTGAAAGCTGTGTGGGGCAGTGAATGTTTATGTTAACTCTAAAAAAACAACTGGTGTAGACAGCTGTGTTCGTCTACAGCAAACTTTTGTCCACAGCAATAATCTCTATGAAAAGCTTTAGTTTATACCATCAGAAGTCCATCAAGACCCTTGTCAGTTTTCCATCATAAAGAACTTTTAGCTCCTTTATAGTTAAGAGCTGACAGGAGGAGCTGGGTAAGTTCTCCTGAAATACCAGATGAATCTTTTGTGGATCCCTTCCATGTCTTCTGGTCCCTTTGGCTTTGTGTACCTAATGCCTGCTAAATGTTAAATGTAGAAGAGAGTGCCAGGGTCTGCTGGTATTTCAGAAAATTGTCAGATATGTGTGGGATGGAGGACAAACATTTTGTGTCAGATAGGAAGCAATTCTCAGGGATTTTTTCCAGATTTCAAAATACACATTTTCTTTTATTATGATAAAAATGGAAGTTACTTAGATTTTGTTTTTTTTCTTGCCTTTGGGTTTTTTCTTTGTATTTCTACCAAGCACACTGTATATAGGGTTAGGGAGAAAATAATATTTTCACCTCTTGGCTGCACAAATACTTGTATTGGCATAAGTGAAGAGGCAGTGTAAAATATAGACTTAGGGTATTGTAGTGGTTTTGGCTGAGGCAGAATTAAATTTTTTCGTGATAACTGAATAACATGATTATAATGGGGCTGTGTCTTGCTGAAAAAGGTGTTGATAACTCAGTGGTTGATAACTCACTGGTTTTGTTACTGCTGAGGAGAGCTTACATAGCAGGGAGGTCTTTTCTGCTCCTCAGACTTCCAGCAGGTTGGCTGGGGTGCAGGGAAGCTCAGAGGGTACACATTTGGGACAGCTGACCCCAGCTGACCAAAAGGTCATGCTCAGTTTATAAAACTGTTGGGAAATTTGGGAGGTGGGTAGTGCTCAAGAATTAGCTGGGCATTGGTCAGTTGGTGGTAAGACATTATTTTAATTTCCATCACTTTCTTGGGTTTTATTTTCTTCTCTTTGATATTTTTTCCTGTTTTCTTTTTTTTTTTTTTTAATAGTACTGATTTCTAATTACTAAGCTGTTTTTATGTCAACTCAGTTTTCTCACTTTCAGCTTCTAATTCTCTCCCCCATCCCTCTTGGGGGTGAAAGGGACAGTGAGTGAGGGGCTTTGTGGTGCTTATCTGCCATCTCTAGCAAAACCATGATAGGTGATTTAAAAAATAGATGAAACTTTGACTTCCTAGTTGCCAGATGCATTTTCAGGGATGATTTAGTCTTCTTGGATTCAGAAGTCTTTTGAGATTAAAATGCAATCTCAAAAATACACTGCAGCTGTGATCAGATTCTTTGCAGTCAGATTGTTTGGGGTTTTCAGTCAGTACTGCTCATATCAGCTCTGTTAAGTCAGTTTTATTTTGCCACAAGAAAAAACATGATTGGGTGCAATATGTGCTTTGGTTGCTGGTCTAGTCCCAAACAGCAAAAGAGCTAACCCAGCTGAGGATATTTTGCTCTTTTATATGTGGATATTTTACTTCTGTTAATTCAAGGTATTGCTCAGATTTGTTGAGCTGCTAAATTGATTGCCTGGGCAGTGTCAGGCATATTCATGATTAAAATGTATACAGCAATGTGCTGTTGAAAGTAAAACATAAGGAATGAATATTAATATTCATTTGAGATTTGGAGGATTTTGCTGTGGTTTTCTTGAGACATATGTAAGTGAAAATAAACTATTCCTGTGTACTGAAAAAAAAAAAAACTGAACCAAAACCCAAACAAACCAAACCCTTGAAAAATCTACATTGGGAAAACTTACTTATATTTTAAAACACAGATATATATAACCACTGGAATTTTGAAAAGATTCCTGTCAGCCTCAGTGGCAAAATACATTTGACTGCATACAGAGGCCCAGATTTTGTTAATGGCCGTTTTTGAAACAAAATATCTGATTGCATACAATTTTCTCTTCAATTATATGTCTCTCACATCATTAATTTAACAGCTACTTCATTAAAGTAATAGCTACCATTCCTTGGTGAGAAGATTATTAGCAAAGTTTAGAGAGAAAGTGAGCTGATCAGAGTTTTGGAAATTTTAATTTGGAGTGGCCTTGGCCATCATTCTGAATCTTTTGAAATTAGATAAATTCCAGGTGCTTTCATTTACTGTGTTAGATACATGAGTTATCAGTGTGAATAACAAACATTCCATGGTCATCTAACTAGGGCATGAGATACTTCAGCATAGCTGATCTGCTAACTTTTTGTTTCCTCTTGTAGCTTGATGAATTCAAACAGGTTCACTGCTACCCTCTAAGCCTTGCAAGAGCTGGGCTTTTTGTTTCTGCAATACATTTTTCAGTTACAGATCACTACAAATATCAAGTGTCTTAGCAGTTCCATGATAATGCCAGTAATTAAAAAAATAGAGAAAGCAGGCAGTAATAAATGTTAAAGGTAACAAGTATCCTTCTTTAAATGTTGTTTTTAACTTCTTGTTTCATTTTCACTGTAATATCCATGATCAAATATTTTGTTTTATTTGATTTCGAATTTTTAAACTTTTTGTTGAATGTTAGACATTTCAGTGAAGTCCTTGTATTTCCTGTCACCCAAATTGTCTGAAATTTAACCTATTGATACAAATCAGTTGCATGATATTGAAAGTGAACCCACATACACAATATAAAAGCTTAATACTTCTGAAGAGGAAATACCTCTCAAGACTACTGACTCAGGCAAAGGCTGGCCTTCATGACACCAGAAACAGAACTGTCTTCACAGATTTAAACCATTGCCCACTATATGCCTTATTCATACCTGAAATGGTTGGTAGGACTTCTGCCATGCTGATAACAAAACACCCACTTTTCCCAATCTAGAAGGGTAAATGGAGACCATATACAATACAGTCAGACTTGGGCTGAAGTGGAATTCTGCTACAGAGAGTTGGTGCCACCAGCAAATAGCTTTCTGCCAATAAAACATCAACATTAAAAGGACTGTGCAAAGCCTGGAAATTGAACTGTCCAAGATTTGCACTGATTTTCCTCATATATGTAGGCCTGAGAGAAACAACCCTAAACTTATTATATGAATGGATCTTCAAATTTCATAACAAAATTAAGTGTATTTATGGTTGGGTTATAGTTAGGTCGTCGGTAAATTTAAAATATGGGGTATTCTAGTCACTTTGAAAAGAACTATTAATCAGATGCTACTTAAGTTGATAAAGTTATAGAATTCAGCAATTGCAAAACTTATAAGACTCTTCCAATACTTTGAAAAATATTTTTATTTTGTGTTTTCATCTTTTGTGTTTGCTTTATATGAACACCAAGTGTTTTGCTTGCATAAATGTTCTCAGAAAATCATTTTACCCAAATTCTCTGAATTCACAGCACATATCAACACAATCCATCAACAAAATTGTGACTAAAATGAAATGTTAGTAAGTAATTGAGTGTGAGTTATCCTTGGTTATTCAGCTATATACTGTTTTTTGCAGAACATTTAAAGTATTGGGAGTATTTTTCAAAACATCCTGCTGCTTGAAAAATGACAGGTAATCAAGCTTTCTATTGGAAGAGGTCAAAGGATGTTCTGTCATTGTAAGTACATTTTTCATTTTTAAGTCTTAGAATAATAGAATAAACTGCATGTTTGTTAGTTTATCTGTAACAAGTTGTGAATTTTTATTAAAAATTGATTTCTGAGAAGGACTGTGTTTTCCTAAGCCTGGCATGGTAAAAGCAATAGCTCTTTAAATAACTACTGAACTCCTGAAAGAATGTAGAGCAGCAAACCCAAAAATATGGAAGGATTGGATGCTTATACTCAGAAACAGATGAATATTTAATGCAACTTTTAGAGCATTCACAGTATTCAGAAGAAAAAAAAATTGTTAGACTCAACGCATGTATTATGTTTCAGGACAGAATGTCCTAGACCTGCTACAATTACTGTCTGCTTTAAATCAGATTCTGCCATTGTTCTGTCTAATATCTGCTTGAAAAATAGTCCCTTTGTCAGCATGGGTGAGATCCTGACTGTCCAATTTAACACATCTCTATATGAGTCTAAATTAGAAGGCTCATTAGAGTGTACTTGGAACACAGGCTTGTGCCTTTGTCACGCAGGCTGTGTGCCTAAGGTTAGACAGAAATATGAGGATTTGTAAAGTGCAACTGCAAAGTCTACTGAAATACTATTAGGGACTCTGATCTGTGAAAAATTTGAAATAGGGATCTAATAGGTTGAAAGAAAATCACTGTCACTAGAAAGAGTACTTTTACAGTTGTAGTAAAAGTCATACACCTGGAAACTTTTGATCCAACCACGGGTTAAGATATCAAACACTTCTGAAGTCCATTTGTATTTAGATCTAGAAATACTTAACCTGTATCATGCTCTTGAATGTTTCTTTGTAGATGTACATCTTTAAATCTGATACATATTTCACTGTCCATTTGCATGATTTTTACTAATGGCTTTTTAGCTATTACAATAAAAAGGATTATGTTAAATCTTACATTCTAGTAAAACATGTCATATCTTCTCAGAAGGAATCTGTTCACCTGTGATACTTAAAGAATGTCAACAGACAATATGAAATAGTAACAGAAGAGTGAAAAGGATACGCAATGTTGAACACAAATTCTTTGTCTTATTCTGGTTTGATAGCTGAATTTGACCTTGTTTTAAAGAATTTGGCTGGAGTTGGGTCAGTACTGGAAAAAAAATAAGGTAAGATATGAGAAAAATAATTTTGGGGCTGAGAGATTATGCAGTTTATACATTCGAGGAAGCTGTTTCATTTGGAAGAGATGTTTGCCAAGGAAGCAGATACCTAGAAAATAAAAAATCTGTCAGAGGCAAATCTCCATGTTAAGATTTAGAAGTTGTTTAGACCCTGAAGAAAATCATATTTGTATGAAAGAATAAAAGGGAAAGCAGATTAGAACTCAGAAATAAAATACAAGGGAAGATTTCTTTATTAGGGAAAAAAATTATCTGCATACCTGAAATACAGTTACTGTAGTATTTTGTCATGGTGTTGGTACTCTTGGCAAGATTAGTGTTGGTTTTTTGTTGGTTTGTTTTTAAGTAAAGAGTTTACTTTAAAAAGGCTCTTCCAAATTGTTTGGGATTGACTTTATTAGGGCAGAAGTGTCAGGCTCTACACTGTGTAATGAAGAATGATAAAATGCTTTCAAGTGGAACTGAGTGTATCAAGCTTTGAGACACAGCTTCTACATAAAAGTGAGTTATTTGATTAGAGAGTCACTAAATCAAACCTGAAACCACAGTCTATGGAGACATATATCTTGAGCTACCTAGCTTCTGTTATATCAGACACAGACATTTTAAATGCTGTTTCGGTTTATGAAATAAATCAATTTATGCTAATCATTTCCAGATGACTTACATAGTACTTAATGATGTATAAATAGCACTGTTGAAGATGCACTTGGTAAATGTGAGGAGCTTTTAGATTCCAGAAGTTTGTATTTCAGATAATCATAGCATACAGGCATCCATTAAGAAAGTCTGCTCAGGCCAGTTCTGCTGACTTTTGGAAAATCTTTTCACTATCTGAGTTCCAAAACTACTAGTTATTTCTTACTCAAGTGAAAAAAAAAAAAAAAAAGCCTAAAATTCAGCAGATTTTTTTTTTTTTTTTACTTCTAGTGGAATAAGGATATTCCTAGAAGGATTCAAGAAAGTTGTCTTTATGTTTAATATTCTTTGTCCTTTCTTCAGTTGCTATTCTGTCAGTGATCTAGTTCAGAGAGACTTTTTAGTTGATAGGTTCAATGAACATATCTTTTAACATGAATGTGCCTATAGATGTGTCAACATTTGTCTTCCATGACTAAGTATTAATCCTAGCTAATCCATCAAAATTGAGCACTTAATATTCTCTCCTGATTTACAGGGTTTTTTTCCTAACAATACCAGTAAAGCTTTTATCTTCATACTGCTGGACTTCAAAGATAGCAGTATAAATCAGAAGATAAATATTTTTGGGATAGGTACATCATCCCAGGTGATTATCTTAGCCTGTGATGGATGCAAATATATTGATTTTAAAAGAATATATCTCTGCTAGAATGAAAAAAAATGACCCCATACAGTGACTGGAAAAATCCCAGCCATGCTTCATTTATTTTTTTCAAGTGAATATGTTACTCCTCCTATTTACTTAGCAGAAACAGTTGCCTTGAAACATCTATTTTATTCAATCGTCTGTATTGTTCAATTTTTTTCAGTCAGAAAAATAGAGCACATATTCAAGATTTAATTTCCTTATTCAGTGAATCTGTATCAGTGTAATACTTCTGTTGAATACCTGTATAAGCTAATGTGAAGTGAGAGTAAGGTTTTCACTCAGGTGCCCATTAGAATGCACAACAATATATACAGAATGTGGCAAATAGCATTGGTTAAATAGAAAGGGTTGACATATATTACATGATTGAAACATTATTTCACTGCCAATATATTTAACTTTCTCAAATGATTCAATCTGACAGACTCTAGTTTGACTAGAGACAAAACAGGTACATTTGATTAGAGAAAGTATTTTGGTATGTGTCAACTGAGCAGTTAGTGACTTATAGTTCTTTCAAATAATACATTAATCTGTCACCTACCTCAAAAGCCCTTAGTTATTACTAAGTTATTAGTCATTACTCCTGAATTCTGATTTTTCTTAATTTTTTTGAATTTTGTTATGTACACTTCATAATCTAAAGTGCGGAAAGAGCAGATAGAAGAAATTATGATCAGATTCTCAGACTTAGAATTTTATACTAAGTGTAGTTTCATCAGTTTCAATGGAATTACTCATGGAATAAAGCACTAATATAATCTGAATAAGAATGTGAACCTCCTGTAATAAATCTGATGGTGATTTGCCAACAGCGATCTGTGTCGTTGTTGTGCCTTACAGAACAAAAAAAACTAATTACCATCTGTTACTGAAGAAAAGGAGTCTATAACATATAAGTCTGCTACTAGAATAGGATATGTCCCTCCTAACCCTGCTTCTTCTTATCATAAGTAGGTGGAGTGTGCAGAACAGATAAAATATCAGGCTTTTGATGATTATGATATAAATATGTTCAGAAACATGGTAAAATCTGAAAAGCTAACAAGTAGAGGTTTACTTTTGTTAATAACATTACTTGCTCCAAGTGAAATTAGAGTATGATTTCCATACTTTCTGAAAAACTCGTCTTTAAAAATGTTGGGACAGTCATCAATTAGTAGGTGGGCATAACAGGATCTCCTCTGATCAGACCTCTGGTACTCGGTCTGATGAAGTTTTATCAGAGGCTTTGTGGAATCTCATTCCACAGGTATATCTTTTCTTCTGCTGCTTCTCTGAAGTTTGTCCTTGGCAAACCAGATAGGCTTTAACCCATAGGCTTATTATGGCATTCAGCATTAGGAAAATAATCATTGTAGTATCAATTAATGAAATTAGAAGGAAGCCAGTTGTAATTTACTTGGCTCAGAAAACAAAATATGTTGATCAAACACAATTACTTAAAGGTTCTCAAAGAATAAAATTGGGTCTGTGCCCTTTTTTTCCATTATGAAATATAAACAAGGTCAGAAAATTTGTTATTTGTCTTTAAATAAGTGTTGCTTATATTCACATTAAATATTTAAAAAACCAAATTAATCTCTTTCTTGGAACATTTTGAAGGCAAAATAATTAATACCTGAGTAGTGGGCAGCATTTTTAATGTCAATCATCATGTAAAGAAGAGTAAAAATGTTCTCATGCCACTGACATGAGTCACATATAGTCATGACTATTGGACCGTTATTACCTGATAATTTTGCAGACAAACTCAACTTGTCTGTAACATTGGTTGTAGCATATTTTTAAGCAGAACCTAGCAATCATATTGATCATGGCCACAAGATTGTCGGTGAATAAGTTTTATAAAAACTATACATAAAAAGTCTGAATTTCTCCAAAAATTGAAATGAGACTTACAACTTCTCTTTTGGTCCTACTGCTGGAGACATAATTCAGTTAGCAGGGACAAGTTAAAAAACCCAGGGGTATGGGCGAGTTACCTTCTAGTGTTTGCAGCCAGCCTGGAAACTGGTCCATAACTGGTCTAATAATTTACATGCTTACTTCTCAGCTAACCTGAAAGCACTTCCAATTGATTTTTGTGTGTTGAAATCTATGTCCTCTTTATTCTCTGTGCTATCAAATCTATAGCATTTCAGGACTAGGAGCAATAATGGTACCATTGCCATATTTTATGAGGCAATAATAATGACCGTAGTGAAGTTAAAAGGAAGAAATGTAATAAAGGGAAGTATATATGCCCTGGAGTATAATCATGACCATTTTTTTCCTCATCCTGACTGAAGGTATATCTTTCTGTGAGCAGGAAGATTTAGAAACAGTTTCTATGAAAGAGGAAGGTAAAGAAAAGGGCAATGTGTGATAACAACTGCTCTCTAGCTCTAAAGGGAACATTCTCAGCTGGATGGAAAAGGTGAAGATTACCATGTCATAAATTCTTAAAGACTCTCATTTTCTCCAGTGTTGTCACAAAACTCTCTCTGTTTGTTGAATAAGGAAATTACAACTTTAAGTTGTTGGAAGCTGTCACTGCCAACAAGGATGCCAGTTACATTTTTGGAACAGTCTCTTACTACACCATCTGGATGCCTTTAGTACAGAGTCCAAACATGAAATCACTTGGGACCACATTTGTAACAGACATACTTATTTGAGAATAGGAAACATTTTACAATATTTATGTAGTGTTTTTTGTTTTTTTCCTCCATACAGAAATACTTAGCTAAATCCTTAATAATATACAAATAAACTAGATTTCTCATCTTTTCATAATGCAGCTCTTTATCTGATCTTTCTTAGTGATTTTTAATAGTATATGGGATATAGATGACAGGATGTCACATTGTGGTTTTAACATTGTGAGGCATGCAGAGAATAACCAGGGATCACTACCTTATTCTTTCCAGAGTGACAGCTGCACTCTCTACACTGCAGTCTTGTATTCATATTTACATAAATGTTAATTTTACTGTCTGGTAGTAATTTTTTTGTTTACATTTTCACAATATACCCTTTTCTCCTAGAGGTATACAATGAAAATGCATGTTCAAAGTAGTTGAATGCTTGATGACTGAGGCTCATATCTGTTACAATCACATGTTGCAACAGCAGTTTTTGCAATAACTCATAGCTTCTGTAACGTCCGTGCTGAGCATCTGTTTTGAGCTTAGGCTAAATAGATGTGAATGTTATTTCACAATGATGGAGTATTACTGCTAAATTTTCAGTTATGCAAGCAGGATCACAGTTTTTTCTCAGTTCTACCCAGTACCTGTAGTCTTTCAATATACAAAACCAGAAATAATAAAACATTATAAACTGGTGTTTATAGCATTACAAAATGGTGTGTATTTTTTTGTACTAGCTTAAATGTTACCCTCAAATGTGGTCCAAACCTGTGCATAGAGGGACAGTATGTTCTTTTGCTTTGTCCTCAGTTCACAAAAACTGATACTTCAATCTGTGCATTACCATAGCTGTAGTTCCTTTGAAATTGATGTACTTGTATCCATGTAGACAATAAGACAAAAAGAGAAATTGCGTAGCTGCTTGCAATGTGACAGGATGCTTTATGAAGCAACAGGATATAGCAACTTGTTACTCAAATAAAGCTATTTCTGTGGCTAATTCAGACAAAAACAGAAGAAATGAGATTTGCAGATTTGTGCTTCAACAGCAGTGTTATTTTCTTGCAGAATCACAATCTTGAATTGCCAGTGCATCCTACTGTGCCAGTAGAATTTTCAGTTTTACTAAAATTTCACTTTAGGAAAAAAAATAGGATCCTGGAAAATTATCTATGCATATAGTCAACATTACTTATCTCTAGATAAAAAGGATGAGAATGTTTTTTGATACATTTTCTACTTGGGTATTGAACTGAGAACTGAATGTTTTGTGTAAGGAATAGAAAAAAATTATTGGCTTTTGTGTCCTCTAGCTCCTCCCTTTGTTCTTCTTTTGCATTACATTGTATTAACATCACAGTTCAAGAGAAACAATGGAGAAGTGTATCTCTGCCTCATTTATTAACTTCATTATGATGACTGAGCACTAATGAACTGGAAGTATCAATTATATATATATATAATCAGAATAAGATGATATGATAAGGTTGTTTAAAAGAAATGCAGTGTATTTTGAGAATAAGGATCATTTAAATGGCATAACATTTCTTCCTGGGCAGAAAAGAAAATGTGTGTTTCCAAACAAGAAAAAAAGAAAAAGATAGAAAAAAGCTTTTTATTACACTTTTATGTTTTACTTCCTGTTTCTGACTGCATCAGCTACAAGCTGGGTGTCCACAGATCTCTATTACTTTCAATGCTTTCCACCCTCATATTTTAGCAAAAATAAAAAAAGCTTTAAAAACATGTAAAAAAAAATTTCTCAAGTAAGGAAGTTTCTCCAAAATGGAATTTTCAAAGTCCTCAAATTATAAACAAAAATATAATGACCTGTGGTTTGCAATGCAGATAAAGGGAATGGGTAGGGCAAGCAGATGCTAAGCACCTCTGAAAAGTCAGTCTATCAAATCAGTGTCCATTTTCTTCCAGAAATATAAAACAGGAATAATAGAAATGCCCAACAAGTTGGTAGACTTATGCATAATTCACTGAAATATCTAAGATGCTCAGATACTATGGTGATGAATACTTACAGCTACAATGGTAAATAATAGAAGTAAGCAGAGTTAATTATTAATTTATGCAATGTCATTTCTCTTGTCTCTGCTGAAAAGGACTAAAAATTAGATGAGTTTGAACAACAAAATAACTGGTATTTTTCTTCTTGAAAACTGCTGTAGACAGAATTTAAAAGTTGAATCATCTAAATTATTTGTGACTATGTCAAAAACAAATTTTGTCTTTTTTAATATGTAAACAACTTCAGTTAATAGTACTGATAGCTGTGAATTTCAATTACTAGATATACATTAACAAAATAAACGTACACATCTTTAATTTTTAATTTTCATTTTAGTCTCTTACTTTATGTTGCATAAAAAGCAGAAGCTGAAGAGATTTACTTCTGGTTTAGGCTCTGCTTAGATATTATGTGCAGTACCAAATCAAAATCTTCTTGTATTTTCTTGTCCAGGAGAAATCCATAATGTTATTTGGAAAACATTCTCTCAGTGGTTTCACTTTTTATGCCACCTTTTCCTATTTGCTTCTTCAGGGAAAATGGCTTTAGAAGAATTGTAGCATGAAAGAGTAGAGTTCCCATCCCCACCAAAAAAGGGCTTTGAAGTACTGTGCCATCACGGAATAGCACCAGGGTGAACTTGGAAATGAGGCATGACACTTGAATCAGATGTGGACCAGATACACACAGAAAAAGCTTATGTCCTTTTTCTCCTCTTCTACATCAAATGCCACTTTCACATTTTGTACTAGTCACAAAAACAGGGTCCTCACTTCCAGAACTTCTCTTTCTTCCTGTCTTGAGTGTCTCTCATCCTCCCTCTCAAACACTATGCAGACATTCTGTCTCACAGCCTTGGAAAAATTAAGTCATCTTACCTGTAACAACATTGGCAATTTGCACTAGTTGAAATGGAATTGATCAAATTTCTAGAGTAGTTCTAGTTAACTTTCACACCTTTCAGTTTCTTCTCTCCTCTGATGTTTTAGCTTTAGCTATTTAGTTTTAGCTTTCATATTCAGTTTCTGTACTACATTGGTTTGTAGCTCTGAACTGCATATGGAGTGTTAGCAAGTTCTCTTCACAGTTTGGTTAGACAAAACAATCCTTTTCCAGGCTGAGAACCACAGTCACTGTTGCAGCTTCAGGCCCCAAAAAGTATAAAGAGAAGTGAATTGGGGGGAGCAGTACTGGGAGAATGTGATTTCATAACCTGAAGTTGTAATTGGACAATTAACCCCAATATGAAAATGGACCAAACTCATAAAAGTGTGAGAACTCATGATCTATCACCCATCTTGGGTGTAGCCTCGGCCAGGCTCTTGTGCTGCCCAAGGTGTATCTTTTGAAGGGTTTTTAAATAAATAGTTACTTTGTTTCTTTACTCCATCTAGCCTCTGTTCTAGGCAGCCTCATGGTATCACTCTCATGGTATGACTGGACATTAAACACTTTTCCTCTGAGCTAATAATTTGATCTTGAATGAAAAGTGCAGAATTCTCTGGCTGGATAGTCTGGCAACAACTGCAGTATTTTAGTGCAAAAGGTCAAATACTCTTGATTTTGGAGTGTAGTGTATTTCTGTTTATCTTTGGCTTCATCTCTAGCTGGCTTCCTTTTTTTGTTGTGGCAGATTAAATCAAATTTGTAGCACTAATCTTCTGTAAGTATATTATCATTAATCATGTAAATTGTGTGAAAATGTCTGCTCACAATGAAAGAACAAAGATCTCAGCAAGTATGCTCTTTAGAATAACCAGCCATCATTCTGTAAAGGTTGTTAGCAAGCTTACAACATTTTAGAGCAACTATAATAGGTTAAAAGACATTAGATTTTACTTGTGGGAAAGCATGCAAATATCACTACTCATTCTGAACCTCTAATCTTCAGTTTTGGCTGTTTCTGTGTAACATTTCCCTTGTGAGTCTTCTTCTATCCATGTTTCAGTAACAGAGATGGGCCACTCAGCATTTGGTTTGGTGGGTTGACCTCATCTAATGGAACTGACTCCTTTCTGCTGCATGTCAGAGAGAAACAAAGGCATATGATAAGATTCATGGATTGAGAAATGAGCCAGTTTAATAGGCGGAACAAAAGGTAAAAAAGAGGAGAAAGGAGAGAAAAAAAGAAATTATTTCCTTCTTCCTATGAGCAGACAGAGATCTAACCACTTCATGGAAAGCAGGGGTTCAGAATGCGTAGTTACTTGGAAAGAAAATGCTTTAACCATCAACATCCTTCTTTGTTTGTTTGGGTTTTTTTGTTTGTTATTTTCTTTCTATAAACTTTTATTGCTTAACACAACATCATATGGTACAGAACATTGATCACTTGCTTCAGTTGTATCCTCCCAGCCTCTTGCTCACCTCCAGCTCACTGGGGAAGCACAGTGGGAGAAAGTGCAAGTGCTGTTAAACCACAGACAAAACACTGCTGTGTTATCAGCACTGTTTAGTCACAAGCCAAAGCCCAGCACCATACTGGCTGCTGAAAGGAAGGTTACATCCCAGCCAGGCCTGGAATAGGTGGGGGACCAACAGAAGACTAGAAGGCTCACTGCTTCTTTCTCTTTCCCTATGACAGTTCTGAGTTTATGCTTGCTGCATTAAATGGCAGATAGGACATGAATTTTCAGAAAAAAATTATTTTTCAGGCCATGCTGTTAAAATAATTTTATTTCACCATGGAGATTGCAGTATTGGGAATGGCAGGGGAGATATTTGAAAGATAGTATCTTCAGCAAATACTCTGTGCTTTCTGGAATAGTTTTCAAGGACTGTTGCTCTAGCATAGTGCCACAGAAAGTAACTACGATATATACAGCATTTAATTTGACATTTTCAGTTCTCTGTGTATCTTTCAATGTAGGTACAAACTAGTAACATTCATTAAAGAATAGTGGCACTTCCTCTTCCCAGCACAGTGCCTGGACTTAATTTCAGAATCATATCAATGGTAGGTGAGAGAGATCACCAGATGGGCTGGAGACTCTCAAACCACAGAGGAGTCAGCTGGGGTATTTTATCACAGCAAGGTGTGTTCCACTTGTCTGTTATCTAGAGAGTGTGGATTGACTACAGCATGAATTAAAATATTGGAGATTTTTAAATGTACAATGGCTGCTTCGAATTGAAATTATGTTAAAAATCAAAAAGCGAAAGACGACATACCTAGGTGAAAACTAAAACTAAAATTGTTGTAAACCTTTTGTATGGATCTTCATTGGGTACTGTGTCATGTTTGTATGGTTGGGTTTTGGTAGTGGGGGAACTAGAGGAATGACATCAGTGAGACATGGTAAGATGTTTCTGCCATGTCTGACACAGCCAGTGCCAGCTCCAGAACAGATTTGTTTCTGGCCAAGGCCAAGCCAGTCAGAGGGGGTGGTAGCACCTCTGGGGTTACATATCTAAGAGTTAAAAAAAAGTTACTGAGCAATTTTAATTGTGGCCAGAGAAGAATGGGATAAGAACATGTGAGAGAAACAACTCTCCACACATCTAGGTCAGTGCAGAAGGAGAGGCAGGAGGTGCTCCAGGCACTGGAGCACAGATTCCCCTGCAGCCCACGGTGAGGCAGCTGTGCCCCTGCACCTCATGGAGGTATGTGGGGATGAAGAGATCCACTTGCAGGCTGTGGAGAAGCCTCATAATGGAGCAGGTGGACTCCTGAGAGGAAGCTGTGACCCTGCCTGCTGACCCATGGAGAGAGGATCCCATGCTGGAGACATTTTCCTGGTAAGACTTTTGATTTTGTGGGGTACCTACACAGGAGCTGGCTGTGCCTGAAAGATTACCTCCTGTGGAAGAATGACCCATGTCTCAGCAGTCTGTGAAGAATTGTTGCCCATGGGATGGAGTCCTGTTGGAGAAGTTAATGGAGAACTGTCTCCTGTGTAAGGGATCCCATGGTGAAGCAGGGGAAGAAGCCACTCTTCCTAAGCAGTGGCAGAAACAGTGTATTATGAACTGACCATAACTCCCATTCCCTGTCTCCCTGCAGTACTGGTGTGGAGGCGGTAGCTCTGTGAAGAAGGGAGGACTCAGGGGGAAGATTTTTAAGATGTATTTTCTTCTCTTTATCCTGCTCTGATTTTGTTGGTAAAAAATTCGGTTAATACCCCCAAGTTCAATCTGTTCTATGACTGTAACTGATGAGTGATCTCTTCCTGTCCTTATTTCCACTCACGACTGTTTAACTGTATTTTCTGTCCCCTGTTCAGAAGGGACATGAGTCTGCTTCCTTTGCAGAAAAAGGTGATAGGGAGGCTTTTGTGGGTACCTGGCATCCAGCCAGGGTCAACACACCATAGTCTTTTTGGTGCTGAAAACTGGGAATGAAAAGGGACATTTAGGGATCTCGGAATTTTTAGTCTGTCTAGATATTCTAATAACAAATAAAATATTCATCGTTTATCTGTTGTGTTAACCAAAAGACAAATTTCATTGACACTGTTTGTTAAGTTTAAAGTTAGATTGGTCTCTAAACATACATTGTTAAACAGTTTCTTTCTGCATCTGTCTTCCTCTGTTTGTCTGTCTCCATACCTTATTTTACTTCTTCCAAAAGAATTAACTGCTAACAAGAGCTCTTGGGTTTGTCAGCTAAACTTCACAGACAGTTTAGCAAGCTACTTATTATAAATCTTCTTAGAGAAAATCTTGTTTTAAATGACATAGTTTGCATTTGAATTTATAATGCTGAAGTAATATTAGTTTACAGGTCTATAGGAACAAGAATAACAACAAAAAATAAATGTAAGCTGTGCAATGAACATCCCTTCATTTTCATGAAGAAAAAGCTGCAGCTTAAAGATCAGCTGTTGACAGAAACATGGTTTCTGATCCAACAGCTGGAGAAAATCCTGAATTAAAAGATGTCCTTTGTTAAGTATCTTACAAGAAATAGCCATACACTTGCATAGCTAATCCGAGTTAACTGATCTTCAAAAAGACATGACAACATAACACATGGGCTGTAGCTTGTTAAAATGCCCATAAATCATTATGACATGAATAATAAACTTAGCTAAATGCATGGTTGTCAGTTCTATAGGATTAAAAAGTGCATTTGAAGGGTTTAATTTAAAGGGTTCATATAAATATCCCTAAGGCCTCCCATTAATGCACAAGTTGTTTTGCAAATTAGCTTTTTAAATTGCCAGTGACAGCAAAAAGAGAATTTATTTTTTTCCTTTGGATAAAACCTTTACACAAATGCCATAAAGCCTTCATGCCATGGTGACTAAGACTAGATCTAATGAAGAAATTAAGCATCTACAGCTTAGGTCCTAC
The DNA here is from genome assembly GCF_971803275.1 of Cyanistes caeruleus. NCBI lineage: Eukaryota > Metazoa > Chordata > Aves > Passeriformes > Paridae > Cyanistes > Cyanistes caeruleus. The sequence continues at coordinate 79,165,905 of NC_141701.1, read as the reverse complement.
AGTGTTTTAATGGTTAGTCCCTCCTCATTAACAGAAGTCCAGAAAGAGGTACTGAGTTTGCCTCAGATGAATAGGGCATTCAGATTCCACACCATTCATTTGAAAATCTAGATGTTCATCAAAGAATTTTGGTTGGTTCTCATTCATTCTGAAACAACAGGATGATAGGATGCTAGGAAAATTGCTCAAAGTTGTTCAGGGCTTTATCCTGAAAATCTTGAACCCTGAAAATCTTCAAGAATGGAGACAGCACAACCTCTCTGCATTGCCTCTTCAACTGCTTGACTGTCTTCAGAGGAAAAAGTTTCCTTGCAAAGGACTGTTTTTCCCTGTGCTCGCTGTCTCTCATTTCCCCACTGTGCACCACAGCAAAGGTGACTCTGTCTTGTTGATAAACTATACAGAGGTACCAGCAGGCTGCATTTTTTCCACCCAAGGCCATTTCTCCTCCAGGCTGAACAAGCCTGGTCCCTCAGACTATCCTCACAGGAAAAGCGTCACAGACCTCAGCCAGCTTGAGGGCCCTCCATCCTTCCTGTGCTGGAGGGATCTCATAGCTTGGAGTACACAGATGGGAATTTAGGAGTGCTGGACAGAGAAGAGTCCTTCCCCACAGTGTCCTGGTTATGTCCCTGTGAATAACTCCCAGGGTGCTGTTGGCCATCTCTGCACCTGGACACACGACTGGATCATGCTCAGCTAGTGTTTTCCAAGGCCTTTGGGTTCTCTCCATCCATCTGTGCCCATGCTCTCTTGCCAATGGAAGCACTGACATTGTAGTAAAGTTCAATACTATGAACTGACTGAAATAATACACCTAGTGTTACTTTTCAAAAGACTGAGAATGAAAATAAGATCGTTAAATCTCCAGATGAACCAGCAATCCATCACTGCTAGATGTTCAGAGTATTGAACTGCAATCACATACTTTCTGAATTTTTGGTGTGGTGCCTTAATTCTGTCTAAATCCCATTTTAGATTAATATATCTTTTACTAAATGATTATTGATAGCTTCTAAATATGGTCTTATAGAAGAACATTTGCTAGACCCTGGCTTGTTGAAACCTACTCCAGCACTACATTGTTCTTAGTTTAAATCAAGTTTTCTAGGATGTTTCCTTTGTTGTTGCTTTATGGTTGTGTTTGTCTAACATGTTGGTTTTCCTCAGACAGTTTCCTGGCAAGGATATCACTCTGGTCCACCTCAGCTGTCAATAAACTAGGATGAAGCATTTCTGCATCCACTCTAAACGCAAAGTACACTGCTGGGATTTAGCCTTCCACAGGAAATTTATTTCTGGAGTTACCCAGAAATGAACAGATATACTGCCACTGTTCAAAGAAATGAAAAAGGCAGAAAATTTTATTAATTTTCTTAACAGTTTTAAAGCAAATATGAGGAGCAAGATAGCCTTTCAAAAGGAATCTGAAATTCTTCTCTCCTTAAATTAAAATCATCTGGCTGTCATTGTGTTCAAATAGTGTACAATGTAAATTAAAATAAAATTCTCTAAATCCACAGAAATCTGACAGTAAAATTACATATCTCTCTTCAAATGGCTAATAGAACGTTGAACTGTGACCTTAGTATGACTTCTACTAATGTTTGCTCTAGGTTTCCTTTACAGTCTGAGCATTTTTTTTTTTACTTACAAACTAATTTGGGAGCAGAGTTAACAACATTCAAGTAACTTTGGGGTTTTTTGTAGGTTTTGTTGGTTTGTTTTGTTGGGTTTTTTAAGGTAAAGGTAAATGTTCAAGGGTGTTCTCTGGGAGGACTTTACAAAGAAAAGGAAGATGGAATAGAACTAAATGCTGGGATCAGAAAATGTCATAATAGAGTCTTCTTTTTTCATTATTTTTAGCAATTTTTCCTTCTCTTCCTGCCATCTACAGAAAAATCCTTGATGTTTATAAGGTATTTGTTGTATCTTATATTGAAAATGAAAAATGGTAGACTGGTCCAGCAATTCTCAAGCAAAACAGATATTTCAGTACCTGCTTTTTTTTGTGTCAAATATTTTATTTTTTTTTATTGATGCTATCTGACAGTTCCTGAGTTCACGATACTAAATGAAAGAAATCAAAATTTTATCGAAGTCTTCACAGGATTTGGTGAAGTGTTATAAAGTATGGCCAGGATTTTGTCACTACTCTTTCCATAATGAGATTTTGGTTACAGATGTGGAATACTAAAAATTAATACAATGTGGTATACTCAAATGGGCTACTGTCAAATGAAGAAAAAATTATGAACAAAGAAAATGGGATTTAAATCTTCAAATAAAAAGAACCTCATAAGTCATCAAGTGAAAGGCATATGCAGATTAAAAAAGAAATTAGGGAAATCCTTCAAAAAGAAAAAAAACCTCCAAATTTCAGTGGTCTAAAAGTTTTTTTTAAAAGGCCAAGAGAGTATTTTTACAGAAGTATTTGATGCCATTGTAAACTAATATAAAAACAATGAAAGATTAATTCAATTTTTGATGCCAAGTCCACCAAGAACACATATGATTATCGCACATGCTTCTTAAAATGTGTTTATTTAACCAGGAAATTCAGTGTCTAAATGTTTTGCTTTCTTCCAATAGGTTCCTATCAGGTCTCAGCTGATAAAGCACCACTTCTTGATCACCTATGCTTTGGATTTGACATAGGCTTTTGATGTGAAACTTGCTTTATTTTTTCAGCCAGTGTATATACAGGAAAAAGTACTTAAATATTTTTCTTACAGAAGTTTAAGTTGTTAATTTGTTACTTTTTTTTTGCTTATTTGTGTTCATTTAAGCAAAGCTGGCCCATGGGTTTGGAATTTTTTTCCCCTAGTTCAAGCTCTTGTCAAATTGCACTAAAATATGCTAATACAATATTCTTCTCCCTACTCTCTTACCTAATTTAGCATTGAACGTTTATGCTTAAAAGTAAAACTGATTGTATTGGTTTGGCACACAGTTCTTTTTGGTAGCAGGGGGCCACAGAGGTGGCTCCTTTGAGGAGCTGCTGGAAGCTTCCACCATGTCCAACAGAGCCAATCCCTGATGTCTCCAAAGATGGACATGCTGCTGGCCAGGGCTGGGCCAACTAGAGATGGGGATAACACCTCTGTGATAACAGATTTAAGAAGAAATTCAAACCAAAATGAGGCACAGGCTTTTTTTTTCCTAGCTGGAGAAGAGGTGAGACCATGTGAGGGAAACCACATGGAGACACCAAGGTCAGTGGAGAAGGAGGGGCAGGAGCTGCTCCAGGTGCCAGAGCTGAGATTCCTCTGCAGGCTGTGGTGAGACCAGGGTGAAGCAGCTGTGTCCCTGCAGCCCATGGGGATCCACAGGGGATGCAGGGATCCAGCCACAGCCTGTGGGGAAGGTGCCCATGCTGGAGTGGGTGGACGCCTGGAGGAGGCTGTGATCCAGTGGGAGACACAGTGGAGAGAGGGCCCTGCTTCCAGGCTGGAGCAGCCTGTCCTTGGAGGGCTGCACCTCTGGAATAGTGACCCACGTTCCAGCAGTTCTGGGAGGACTGTGTGCCCTTGGGAGGAATTCATGTTTGTAGCAGGTGCAGTAGGGCTGCTGCTCATGAGAGTTGACCCACGCTGGGGAAGTTCACAGAGAACTGTCTGAGAAGAAGTGCTGCAATGAAACATTATCCCTGTTGACCTTACGCTGTGATGTTTTGGATGTGGCATTATGCCTTTATTTTTTTGCCTTGGAAACACTGGTGTTGGATTGAATATATGATGGTTGAACAGACAGTCAACAGATTAACAGGACTGTGGGTGAGCAGGGGCGTAAGAATATAAGACTGTCTATTCAACTTAAGTGCAATAATTCTGCTCTTTTTATAGTCACATTGAAGCTGAAAAAGTTATTCTTTTCAGTAACTTCGTTGGATTCACATATCACCAGCTGTTACTTTTCATTGACTCAACAATTTTGTGGATAGCTGTTGCTTTTACTTAATGTTGTGAGTTTGAAATTTGCTGCTATACGTGAAATGAGTTGTATTTGTTCTTAAATTTTATAATTACACATTTCTCTCATGAGAACATGTCATGACACATTTAAAAACATTTAATTCTTTCTTTCATCCAGCATATTCTCTGAGATACCTGTTTATCTTCATTGGATTTTATCAAGTTTTAAAATTTAGTTTAAAATTAATCCAAAACGTATCTTTTAGATAGATACTGCAAGCTCTTTAAATAATATTTTTTCAGTTTAAATGGCTATAAATGATATTTTTTAGTACAGAGTGATTATCAAAAAATAGTATGTCATTTCTTGCTTGGTATTCTGAGCTGTCATGTTCTGACATTTTCAGTATAGTAAGGATGATCAGAAAATGGATAAATTTTCAATACAGGGAGAGTAATATTTAGATGTCCTGCTGTGTAAGTAACCTGCAGTGATGTCACACAGAACAAAAACACTGAATGAGAGAATCAGTCATTGTTGAAAGTCAACAATGTTTTGTTCCTAGAAAGAAACTATTTTATTTTAGAAGTGTTCAAAATAGAAAATTTCACTTTTTAACTAAAGGGTTTTATAAAAACAAACAACTCTTGCGGACACTCCTACTAAATTAGTTTGCTTTGTGAGGTTTGCAAAAACCTGTGTGGGCAAACCTGGTAGATTAGGCTTTGGCCTGAATGCTTAAATCATGTTCCTGTGGGGTTCATGAGATTTAATGGTTTTGCATCTTATGGTTATTTACTGTTATTTTTTCCTTGTGTTGTTCTTTTGCTTGTTAGTAAACTGTTATTTTGAACTTACGTCTAATTGTATGCATTCTGTATTGGTGGGAAGGGATTGATTAAAATTAAGGGGAGATAACTGATTTTAGAGAGCCCACCTTCTAAATTGTCTTAAACCAAGCATATGGTTATTTCTGCTGAATCTTTTGGTTTTTCCACAAAATTATTATAAAAATGAATTTTGTCTAGTTACAGCTTTTTTAGCTTCACTGTCGTGTTAGCTCCTCTTAAAAAGTCTCATTTAAGATTTTTTCTGCAGTACTTTGCAGGACATTGACAGGACTGCTATCAACTTTTGTCTCCATTCCCTTTTACACATTATGGGACTTCTGGATGTCTCCTTGTATGACAAAGAAAGAAGTAATTCTCCAGTGAGTTACACATGAGAGGTCTGACATCCCCTGTGAAAGAATCCATTTTCGTAATTCAATTTCCTGCTCTGGACAGCTAATGAGGGAAGACAAGATTGTATTTTAGATGAAACAGATCATCCAAGTTGACAGCATAATTTACTCTAACAAATAGGTCTTGTCCTGAACCCACCTTAGAAACACCAACTCTGTTTTTGTTCAGTTCATGAAGAAAAGCAACATGTTTGTACATGACATTCACGTAAAATGAGTATAAATATCATCTTAAGGAGTCATACAGACTGACAGCACTAGGATGAGTAGTGATCACTACCTGCATTTCCTTACATGGCACACTCTTATGGTTTCAAGGATGTCTTGTTAGTACAGTTTTTTCTGTCATCAATCACCTTTCTTACTGCCATATTCTCTGTCTTCCAAGCTATATAAGTTGTTCTCATTACAGCTGGCCTTTATACCTCCTGTATATAGTGCTTGGTTTATTTGTCTAATATTAAATTAAGCCTTATGTATCTGTCATGTCCAATCAGTTTCATAATTTCTGAAAAGATTTCTCTGTATGAATGGCTGCCTGAAGTGAACCTGAGAAATGGGCAGAATTTTAGAAGATATAAAATGTCTCCCACATTTGAAAAATGTGCTTATTTACTCTGATATTTTATGCCACAGAGAGAAATACTAATTAAATTTTCTTTCCACATGCTGTGATCTGTGCAGGCTATCTATATTCAAAGCACTCATTTTATTTGTTTCATTGTCATTGCTGAGTCTGTAAAATATGAATTTAGGGGAGAGGATGATTTTTTTTTTTAATATAAATTGCTGAAATGCCTATTGTCACTGCTTCTGGGAAGTGTTTGTGAAAGTAATAATAAACAGAAACAAATTATAAAACCAAACCAAACCAAACCAACCAAACAAACAAACAAAAAACCCAAACCAACAAACAAAAGCAAACAAACAAAAAAACAAACTTGTATTTCTGCCATTCTCCTACTTTTCCATTCATGCTATGGTGAACAGCTAATTCTTAATTCTCTTCAGTAACCTCAGTGCCTGGCCTACAAACCAAGCCATGTAGGTATTGCAAAGAATACATGCATCTCAAACACCCTAAAATACATCACTCAGATATAATTAAGCATCTTAAGGAAATAACATTAAGGAAATAACATGGTAAGGAGGATGTAATTGTTTGACAACTATCTCTACATCATACCTGCTTATTATTTTTCAACTAAATTAAAGTGTAATTTATGAAGGAGACCAAAAGATTTTTGATACCTACTAGGTTGCATAATGCTAATGGTGTCAGAAAACTGCTTATGTCTCTGGTATTTGAAATACCCAGTTTTTTCAGTGCTGACAATGGCTTTCAGCTTACTGTTTTGACAGCCAGGTTTCTGTTCTCCTGTCCCCCAGTGCTGTGTCATTAGCAGTAAGATTAGTGCTTCCTACTGTCTTTTAGTTAACTGCATTTGCAGAGTGGATTTGCAAATATCCAAGTCACTTTAAATAGCTTTGTTACCTCTTTGGAGTGATATTGAACGACAGAGAACTGAGAATTGCCAATATTCGGCAGGCACATCTCCATGTCCCTATGGGCTTATCAGGAATGTAATGGTAGAAAAGATTGTCTTAAAAAGTCTCATGTAGGAAATTATTTAAAATGTAATATCCAAGCTCATTCAATCGAACTTCTATGCTTCACTCTGAATACAGTGTTTGCAGGAAAAGCTGAGATTTGATAGACACTGTTCTGTCAAATGATGTGGTCTGTAGAAGAGGAACAAGAAAGTTATCTGCAGCTGCAGGCTGACACACTGCATAGACAGCCCTAGCTATCCTGGCATTTTAGTACAGTACTGTGTGCTGACGTGGTGGAAAAGAGAACAACTGATAAAACCCCCATAATATAAATGTTATTGCTATTTTAAATAGAGTAATTTAATTCTGTATAACATAAACATATTTTCTATTTTAAACATAGCAATTTAAATCTGTATACACTTCAGTACACTTGGTTTTATAGGAATTTGCTGTGTGAACATTTATTATGTTCTGAGACCCCACAGCAACAAAAGCATTGAGGTAGAACTTTATATTTTCCTTAAAGTAAGGACACTGAGAGATACCAGAAAGCTTTTCATATTTAATGATGTTATATTGAAGCATATTTTATATTGAAATTAATTTTGAATTTTAAAAAAAGTCAGTTTTGCCAGTAGATACAGGTTCTGAAAGTCATTTCCTCCCTCTGCCTCAGTCTTACACACATTGTAATTGGAAAGTTATCACCTCAAACTGCTCTCATTTATCAAGTGTCAAGGGCATCTTAGGCTGGTAAAGGAGGCTTCACACAGTCATCACTGAGTCTTTAGGAAAGTCTGTTGTTTCTTTTTTTTTCCTTATCACACCAAAGTTTGGCTCACAGTTGCCCTTCTGCCACCTTAGAAAATTCCTCTCATGGGCAATGGTCTCCCTGCCTGTCTGGGATCTGGCATGTTCACCTGGTCTCCAAGAAAGATCGAGTCTCATTCTACCTTCTTATAGTTGTGCCTTACCCAGTGTGCAGCAGCAAGAACATGGTAAAATCAGTCTTTCTACTTGCCTTTTGTCAAATATAACATGAATTTAAGTCAACCGAATTATTATCCTGATCATAGGAAGCAAGCCCATTGATCCTCCTAGGTGTTCCAGTTATCACCTGCTAGCTAATGGAAGTGGAGCCAGCAAAAAAGAAAAAGGTAATTGGAAAGTTAATACCACTATTTGAGCGACTGTCACTCCTCAGCCATATCTTATCCATCCATTATTAGGCAATCTGAAGAATTTCCTTTCAGGAAGCTTCTGAACTTCATTTTGGAATTTGACCTTAATTTGCAATGTGGTAGCACAAAGAGTAGTGACTCCTAACTGAAGTGCAATCCTAAAAGTTACAATAAATTGAACTAGTTTTAAAGTCTCTGTACATGCACAGTCATATGTTTGCTTTACCCTACAACAAATCAGTCTTTATATAGAATATATTCAGAATATTCATTTTTGGGTTGGGCTTTAAGCAATAGCTTCCTTATTATTCTCGGCAATAGGAAACCATGTCAGAGTACATCTTTTGGAAGCTTTGGATTGTCCTCATCAAGAGATAAAGCTCAGATATTTCATTTTTAAAAACCACATTTCTTTCTTATTGGAGCTCACAATAACAAAATATTTAGACATAAGGAATTATTTTGAGCTTTCTGCAATGCTATTTCACTGAAAAGCCATGAAATCTGTGTAATAGTTACTAAAGTTATATCCTTGCATACCAAAACTGTCTAGTGGCAGTTTGTTCAGATCCTATTCAAAAATTAGTTGTGAAATGCGGTGTGGGTTTCACCAGAGAATTCCTGGTTGAAACCAATCCCGAGGGTCTTAGGGAAGTAGCATCTATAAGAAGTGAATTTTTGTAAGAGATACTCAAGTATTCTAAGCTATTCTTTAGGCTAGAATTAAATAACAGAAAATCTCTTCTGTATTCCTTTTCCCTCCTTTCCTTAAGTTATTGAAGACTAAATGCAACACTTTCAAACAGAAGATGGGTTCACAAATTCCATTCATTTCCATCTCTGATCTTTGCCTTCAAAACTTTGTTCTCTTACGCTGGGTCTAGCTGTGTTTTTTCACCACATCCCTTTACTCTGGATGTTTACTTCAGCTCTTTAGCTCCTGCAGATTGGAACAGCCAGGCAGAATAATATTGAAATTTACAATTTGCATATATTAGAAAACACTATTTTGTATTCCATAATTGAAACTATTACTGTGTCCTAAATATCCTGCAGTTGAACATGCAGTCATTGTTATCCATTTTCTGTAAAACATTATCCACAAAGGTTCAGAAAGTTTCATTAGGGTTGCTATACAAGTCAGTCTTCTTTTAAACTGAAGCATCTTGTACCTAATAGAAAGCACTTTGTAGACCACTTTCTAAGTAAGTGTGTGTCAGACAAACGCTGTAGGTGATTCATTTTTATAGAGAGTGATAATATTAGAAGAGTTGAAAGCTAATGTCTTTAGCTGATGATTTTTTGTTGTTGTTTTCAGTACATGAAAAAGAGTAGTTCATGCCCATTTTTCTATTTCTATGCCTCAGTTTTAGCTGAGATAGAGTTAATTTTCTTCTTAGTAGCTAGTACAGTGTTGTCAGTTGGACTTCATATGAGAATAATGCTGATAACACACTTGTATTTTAGTGGTTTTTAAATAGTGCTTACTCTGAATCAAAGGATTTTCAGTTTTCATGCTCCGACAATGAAGAGTTACACAAGAAACTGGGAGGGAGCACAGCTGAGACAGCTGGTCAAGGGGTTAATCCATACCACAGAATGTCATGTCCAGCACATAAGATTATCCATGAGGAAAAGGTCACTGTTTGGGGATGGGCTGAGCATTGGTCAGTGGGTGGTGAGCAATTGTATTGTGCATCACTTGTTTTTCCTGGCTTCTCATTCTCTCTAATCCCTTGCAATGCAATTAAAAGTAGTAGTAGTAGTAGCTGTAGTAGTGGTATATTTACTTTATTTCAATTATTAAACTGTTCTATCTCAACCCATGAGTTTTACCCTTTCTCTTTCTCCTCCTCATTCCATGGGGTCAGGGTGGGGAGAGTAGTGAGCAAACATGTGTGATACTTGCTGTTTGGGGTTAAACCACAGCCATATTTCTTGGTGCCTAGTGTGGGGTGATACAGCAACAGAAGTTTCTGAGTAAAGGAAGAATAGCCCAAATCTTTCTGAAAGCTGATTTTGCTGTGAACCAAAGAAGGTCGAGGGACCTGCACAGGAGATCCAGATTTTTAGGAATAAACTGGCAAGACGTATGTTGTCAGATGCCAGTGAAGACCATGGTATGTGAAGAACAAGATAGCAGCAATGTCTCCACCAACCAAAGCAAACAGAAAAACACCAGGGAAGACCTGAGGTTTACCCCTAGGCTTTTGGAGTCAGGGATACAGAACTGAAGCCACTATACACCAACTGAGGAGATACTGGCAGCTTACAAAAGGATTTGACCTGCTTCAGACACTTCGATTGGTACTGAAGCACAGCTCTTCCTGACACCTGAACTGCCAGTGCTGTTGGTTGTTCAAAAGGAGATTGTAATTGTACTGTACAGATCATGCAACTGATGCTCCATGAATTGAGTCTCACTGATCAAATAATAAGCTCAAATAATAATCCCCAGAAATCCAGAAATCCTAGAAGTGGTTTGTCCAGCCAGGAGGCAAAGACTTGGGAATGCCACCAGAGGACAGTGACCAGTGCTGAAGAGGCCCCCCTGTGTAATAAATTACCAGATGGTGAGAAGGAGTGTGCCTTGATGGGTCCTGCAGTAGTGTAGAAAAGCATTGGAGGTTGAAGGTGGTTGTATGGAGTCATCCACAACACATCACTAAAACTGCTGAAGTAGAAAGTGAATCAAGTAAGTTTGCAGATGTGAAAGCCATCCATCTTGCTTTAGACATTGCTGACCAAGAAAAATGGCTAGTATTCTATCTTTGTCCTGGCTTATGGATGTTGGCAAATGCCCTCTGGGAGTGGTTACAGAAGTGGACGCAGAGCAACTGGCAGCACAGAACTAAACCCCTCTGAGCTGTGGCAAAATATTGCTTGGGTGAAGAACATGGTTGTGAGGGTACATTATGTACCTCAAGAGGCTCATGCACACAGGAGTTGGGCCACTGAAAACATCAAAACAACAAGCAGGTAGATCAGATTACTAAGACTGAAGTGGCTTAGGTGGTTCTGGACTGGAAACATGAGTGACTTATTTCTAGCTCAGGGGGCCCAAGACACCCAAGGCCATCAAGAAAGAGATGCAACATATACACAGGCTGTGATATGTGATCAAGGAGCAGATTTTCACAGAATTACAGAATATTCTGTGTTGGAAGGGAGTCACAAGGGTCAAGTCCAACTGTTAAGTGAATGGCCCATACAGGGACCAAACCCATAGCTTCAGTGTTGTTAGCACCATGCTCTAACCAATTGAGCTAATTAGACTTTACCACAGACATTATCATACAGGTTATCCATGGATGTGAAGTGTTCTGCTATAAAGCCTCTCTAGTATAAAGGACAATGGCTGAAACATGAAGATGGGGAGGCCTGGCAGATTGACTATCACACTTCCCCAAACCTGTGATCTCAAGTGCCATGTGCTTCCACAATGGTGGAAGCAAAACCTAATGGCTGGAATATCCTGTGCCACATGCCACTGCTTGGAACCACTCTGGACTTCAAAACGCAAGCCTTATAGTGACATGTACCCAGAGAGAATTGAATCCAACAGGGCTCATTCTTGAAACAACCTCATAAACACTTGAGCCGAAGAGCATGGCATTGAGCGATGACTCATATCTCATTCCCTATCATGCACCAGCCTCTGGAAAGATTGAATACAATGCACTATTAAAAATTACTCTGAGAGTAATCGGTAGTGAGGTCTTCATTGCATTGGGATACACATTTAGCAGAAGCCACATGGTTAGTCAGCAATAGAGGATCTAGTGGGCCCAGCCCAACCCAACTTTATATGTAGTGTAGAAGGGGATAAAGTTTCTGTAGTGCATATTAAATATATGCTGAGGAAAAGAGTTTGAGTTATTCCTGCCTTAGACAGAGAAAAAAACTACGCTTGGTATTGCTTTCACTCAAGGATGTGAACGCACTCTCTGGGCAATGCAGGAGGATGGGGAGGTCCAGTGTGTACCTCGAGGGATTTGATTTTGGGTAGGAAGAGCATGTGCCCATCACTGTGCAGGACATCTCACTGCGCACACCTCCTCCACTCCAGATTTGAGAACCTGAACCTGACTCCCTTTTAATCACCACATTAATGAAGAATGGACCTTGGTTAAATCAGGCAAATCCAGCAGTGATGGAATCAGAAGTGGCTTCAGCTTTCAAAAATCCAACACCATTTTTTACTGTCTTGAGAGACTGTTACACTTGCATCTAATAGAAAACACTTTATTGACTATTTGGTAATGAGTGTAGCAGAGAAGCAGCATAGGTGATTCATTTTTATATGGAACAATGAGAAGAGTTAGAAGCTAATATATCCTCAGCTAATGACTTTTCTTTTGTTTTCAGCATATGAAACATTATTTCATACATATATTTCTGTCTTTACAAAGCATCTAAATCTGCATTTGGACTGAGCTTATTTTTATTACATAAGTGAAATCTACAAGTTTTTGTGAGAAACAGTGGAGATGGATTGAAAATTAAAAATTCAGACATAAGAAGTACTTAGCTCTTTTTTTTTTTTTTTTTGCATATATCATGCATAAAGCCTTACAGCTAGGCTATGGCTTGCAGAGTAGGAAACGAGTACTGGACAACAGAGATTGGTCAATAGATGTGCAATTCCATGAGGAATAAAGCAACATGTTTTTCTTTTCTGCGGTAGATATTGTAAGTCAATCAGAAGTAAGTGGAGTCTGGCTCACTAAATTGCAATACAAAGGACCTATAAAGTGACCATGAAGATTTTTCATCACCAAAAATGTGATTTTGATCCTGCTATAATTCCTGCTTTTGTGAGTGCTGAAACCACTTAAACTTTCTCATGCCCTGCTCTGAGTGATACTTCAGTATGTTAAATAAATACAGCTATTTTCATGATAAAGTCATAGATCTTCAAATAACTTTTTTTTTTTTTTGAAAGCACTAATCAAAGTTTTCATATGTGACAGGAAGAAATAGAAAGAGGAGAAAGAGGAAATGGCACACAAGAAAAAAAGTTGAAAATCTTAGGATTAAAAGTAGGACTAGACAGCTAGCTTGAAGCTACACAAGTTCATAGAGGGACATTGACTCCTGTGGACCACATCCATCCCTCAGCCACTATCCTTTTCTATTTCTTTGACTGTCATGTTTTAATCCCAGCCAGCAGCCAAGCCCCATGCAGATGCTCACCCACCCACCCACCAGCAGGATTGGAGAGAGAATAGCAAGGGTCAAAGGTAGAAAACTCGTGGGTTGAGATAAGAGGGAAAGCAAAAGTTGTGCACACAAGTAAAGCAAAAGAAGGACTCATTTGCAGCTTCCCATGGGCAGGCAGGTGTTCAGCCATCTCCAGGACAGCAGGGCCCCCTCACATGTAACAAGGACTTGGGAAGATAAACACCATCACTCCAAATGTCCCCCCATTCCTCCTACTTGCCCCCAGTTTATATAGTGAGCATGATGTCATGCAGTCTGGAACATGCCTTTGGTCACTTGAGGTCACCTCCCTGTCTGTGTCTCCTCCCACCTCCCAAGCACCCCCAGTTTCCTTCACAGCGTGGCAGTGTGAAAAGCAGAGCCATGGCTCTGCACAAGCCCTGCTAAGCAACAGCAAAAACATCTCTGTAGTATCAGCCCTGTGCTCAGCACAAATCGAAAACAAAACCCCATAGGAGCCGCTTTGAAGAATACTAACTCTACCCCAGCCAAATCCAGCACATTTAGTATTGTGTTCACTGATAATTGTTGAAAATCCTGTCCTACCTTGTAAAATAAGTTTTTATTTAGTGATCTTCAGGACCAATAGATAAATAAATACACTTTTTTTGGTAGGAATATAGTGCTGAAATTTGTGATTCCCATTAAATAATTTCCTTTTCACTCAGAAATACAAATGTGCTTTGGTAGGATGTAGATTTTAAAGTATATGGAAGAGAAGAAAGAATGTCCTGCCATATAACTCTATTCTTTTGGTTCTTGAATTAAAAAAATAAAATAAAATAAAATAAAAAATTATAATAATCTGCCAGTTTTGGCCCAGACAGAATTTTTAAACAAACCTTATATCTATTTTCAAAATCAGCAATTTTATGATCTGCATTTTTCTTTAAATATATTTTATTTTATAGTTAAAAAACTGCTCAACTCTGATCTTAATGGAGAAGTATTTTGCTAGCACAAAGTTTTCCAGTGGATCAGTTTAATCCTGCAAATCCTCAATATAGACAGGTATTTCAGTACAAGTGTACACTGCTGTGTTAGCACTCTTGTGGTGAAGGCTACTTTAGGTAGAGCAAAAAACCTCCCCAGAGCAGCAAAGAAAACCTGAGTTATAAAATAATTTTCCAAATATTCATGAACAGAGTTTTGGGAACCCCTTCAAAGAGCTTTTCATCCCTCACCTGACACTGTGTAAAAAACTTTAATCTTGCTTAAGAGTAATAGGTAATTTGGCACCAAATGACCTTATCAGATTTTATCAAAAGGAAAAGCAACACAACCAGATTACCTCAAGTAATTTCTTGGAAGCACTTTTAATGCAATGTTCAACCAAAGAATTTTTTTATCACTTTCTTTTAGCACAGCTTTATCTGGCATCATGTTAAACTGATGCTAGAACACTTTCATCTGCTATAACTCAAGCATTGACTTTTTCACTTAAACATGTCATGTTTTATTTTTTAAAAACCTTTAGAATTATATATAGAACATTTCTTCTCATTATACAACTTCTTTGATTTGTATATAGAAGTACCTGAAAGCTGATGAATACACGAGGGAAATTGTGCTTAACTAACCTGATTGCCTTCAGTGATGGGACAATGGCTGAATTGATGAGGGAAGAACCGTGGATGTTGTCTGCCTTGATTTCATTAAAGCATTTGACACTGTCTCCCACAGTATCCTCATAGAAAAGCTCAGAGTGGGAAGTGAAGTGGATTGAGAAACAGCTGCATGGCAGATCTCAGAGGGTTGTGAGCAGTGGCAGAGTCTGGTTGGAGGCCTGTCACTAGTGGTGTCCCTCAACATTCAATGCTGAGTCCAGTTATTATTTGACTTACTCACCTGTGAAGGGAAAGATGTCATAGAGAATATCAAATCTCAAATATTTCAACAGCTTTACAATATTTAGGAAGCTTTCCAGATGAAAAAAGATTGTAATGGAAGCATGTGCCCAATGTGCTAGTGTAAGCTTTGTTAGTAAGTTTGTTCATTAAAAATCAGATTCATTTGTTTGGCTTATTTTTTGTAGTCCTTTGTATAGTGCTCTTGGTGATTAGTCTGTAATGTTAACTTGTGCTTGAGTTAACCTTTTCATCATTTCAGTCAGCTGAATAGCATTCCTGTTGGTTTTGTTTGGGTTTTGTTTGTTGTTTTTTTTTAATTCAGGTAGAGCGAGGGTAGGGAAAGAGCATGTATTTGAGTAAATTTGGAGTTTTGTGGAAAAGAAAATAGACATGTAGCAGTGGAGTATATGCATCAGAGTTTGTGCTTAACTAAATCTTTTAAAGGAATGGCAGACAAATTTTTACAACAGTATGAATTAAGTAAAGATAGAATTACTAATAAAAAAGTTTGGCTAGCAGCACCCCAACTTTAATAACTTCTGTTGAAGAGTCTTTTCTATAATTCTTGTGGTAAGGATAGCTGAGGATCTTTTTTTCTGAATATATATTCATGTTACCTGGTTACAAATGTTTAGTTCAAAAATGGAATGTTAAACAGAAATATTTTCATAAAATCCTCTAAAAACTAGACACGAACATGAATTATGCATTATTTAAAGAATGCAACCTATCTTTATTATTGTAAATTGAGACTATTACATATTTTTATTCTGCTGTCTTCTGTAAATTGTTTAAACTTCAGGAATGTTTACTGAATTACAAAGCAAAAATTGATCAGTGTTTTGGATCAATGGAGCTAGTTGAAATATTTATTTCTTTAAATAGCTAATAATATTTAGTATGACCAGATATAACATCTCATTCTGTATTGAGATCAGAGGCCAAGTATCAAAATAAATACAGGAAAAGCTATTACTGTATAAATTCTCCCATGTTTAGGTAGCCACACCCTAAGAGTGATACACATTTTACAGTCAAGTAGCTGGTCAAAATCCTTTGTACTATATTGCAGAAATTAAACTGAATTTCTCATGAAGTCTTTGATAATAGGCCCTCTTTCATAAGAGTAATATACAAGAGAAGACCAAATCAAATGGACAGCTGAGAAGAAATTAAAATGCAAATAAAAATGAGCAGCTGATAAGCACAACATTTTTGAGTTATTCTTTTTTGAAAAAATACATGTAACAACCTTGTTTGTACTCCGAGTTTTTGTTTCACCTATTGGAAATAAAGAAATAAGGAAAGTAGGAGAACTGAAAAAATATGAGTAGATGCTTTCATGATGAATTGTTGTTGATGAGTAGAACACTGACTTTAAAAGTAAAGTGTAAAATTTGCACCTATAAATGTAGGACTCCCAAGCAATAGCTGGTGTCCCACTTCAATTGCTGCATAATGAATTTCTGGGATATTCATTTGGAAGATCCTAAAAATCCTGGACTGTTTTCAAAGCAAGCTGAATTATCATAATTAACAGTGTTATGAGAAAGTTTAAGGACTGACTTAAACAAATTAAATGAAGTTAAAAGCCTTTAGTGATATTTCTTTTGACCTGTTGCATCTTTAAATTCCAATTTTATTTTGTAAATTCATTAACATATAAATTGTTGTTAAATACATTTATTCGTGCTTAAACTGATCATAGATCCATGTTGCTCCCTAAAATTCACTGGCAAAAATATGATCATACTGTTATTGCAAAGAACACACAAAAAACACAGACTGAGTTTCTGTCACTCATTAGGGCATGCTTTCAGAAAAATACCTGAAGATCACGGTTTCATTAAGATTTATTAATCTACTCCATATAGAAACTAAGATTGTATTCATGAATTCATGAAGTTAGTGTATGTTAATATTTGGAGAAAAACCCACCACATTTGATATAGAACAGATGAAAAAATCTGACAACATATGGATATGTCTTTTGCACACAGTTTATACACAAATACATATATAAGTACATATACACTTGTATTAACATATATCCCCATGTATAGATATGTTAATATAGGTGTATAGATACATATAAGCCTACATAAGGAGAATTAGTGACAGAAATAAAACGTAAGACAGAGAAAGAAGAAAATAAATCTGACATATATTGCAGTTTGTATCATTTGATGAGCTTTTGAAGTCCTATCTTGACCAGAATTAAAGCCAAGCTCCCTCATTCCCTAACAGAATCAAAATTCCACCCCTTATGCTTACATTCCTTATACAATATCATTCAGACCATTAATTACAAAATTAACCCTTTATATAATTCAGTTGAAAAAAAAGGAAGTATGTATGGGAAGCATATTCTTCTGATCTTTACTAGATTCTTACAACATGAATATAACTGACGATCACAAAGACGTCTTAAGATTGATGTCTTATTTGTTGGTGAAATAGCTAATGAAATAAAGCTAAAATATTTTCACAGGTTTTCTTTCCTTGAGTGACTAATTTGGTCATACACCAGACTTATATGAGGAGTGGTATTAAATAAAGAAACCATTAGCATTCATGTATTCTAATGTGCAAGGAAAAATTCCTCACTTAATAATTAATTAGATTGTAAACTGAATACCCTTTGAGATCAATATGCAGAAGAAACTGATCATGTTGCTGAAAATAAGGACTGAGAATAAGTGGGAACTGAAGTGTGACATATAAGAGAAAGGAGTAAAACTGACTTTTAATGAGAGGGAAGTTATTAGCCCATTATAGAAAGAATGCAAGAAGGACTGGGTTACCATAAAACTATTGTACAAGTCAAATGGGTTGAATAAATTTGAGCTGTCAGTAGGTAACTGCAACAGAACAGCAGGTAATACTAAGTAAAATATAGATTTAAATCCATGCAGGAATTGTCCATCACAGAAAAATATTATAGAAGTCAGTATACATACTATTCAAAAGTACTGCTCTTATGATCAAATAAAAGCTTTACATTTTGTCATTTTGAACATCTGGCCATTATAAGGAGAGATTTCCTAAGCAAAAGGATTCCATTTTTACTGTGCTTCAAATGCAGTTGTGGAAACTAATATTCTGAAAATATCACTTTGGTATTCTAATAAGGAGCTTAACCCCATGGCATAATCAATTTTAAATTAAAAAACCTGACTGAGGTTTTTAGAACTCTCTCTCTTTTTTTGTTTTTTCATTGGTGAAAGCTACAGAACTCTACAGGAATTATTTAAGTAAGTATTACTCCTATCTTGAGTCCTATTCTTTACTGAGAGAGTGGTGGGGCACCAGAACAGATTTCCCAGATATGTGGATGTGACCTTGGAAGTGTTCAAGGTCAGGCTGGACTGGACTTTGACCAACCTGGTCAAGTGCAAAATGTCTAGGAGATCTTTAAGGTCCCTTACAATGTAAACCACTCTTTGATTCTAAGACTTACTTGGGTTTGGATATATTACTGTGTTTTACTTGTCATCAAATATTGTCCTCAATTGCCTCAGTTGTCTAGATTCCTATTTCTCTTTTTGCACATCTTTTCAATGTGCAGATTAATTCAGTAATATAGAATACTTCATGTGGGAAAAGAGTTGGTTTTTTTTTTTTACCTGAAATTGCATTATTATAATTGACAAGTGTCAGGGTCCATCACACCTGCATCACTTCTTTTTCCAGACAGAATAGATAGCACTTTGGAATACCATGCAAAATAACTTGCTTCTAAAAATGTTACAAAAAGAGCATCATGAGAATTATTAATAAGGTACAAACCTTCATTTATCTAACAAAAGTAGACGGAATTGAAAAAAATAGATCATTGTGAAATTTTTAATCAAATGTAATGTATTTAGCTCTGCCAGTCTGTCAAAGTCCTTGTATTTTGCTAGCAATTTATTCTGAGGAAAATGGTTTCACTCAGCATTTTAATACATACAAATTCAACATGATGAAGGTGAGGTAAGGAGTCTTAGCTGCTGTGGAGCTATTTTATTACCTTCCTCATTGTTTTGGGTTCCAGCATATGCTGTCCTCCATAAAATGAAACTTGCCTATAGACATGACATCCTTTATTATTCTCAGAATTTATAGGAATTTTTTTAGCTTCTTTGTTTGCAAAAACATCAACAGCTTTTGAACATTTTCAAAACCACATCCTCTAACTGATGGCCATACAAATATAAATAGAAAGCAAGGTTACATGTGGGCTGCTAGAACATCTGTGGAACAGAACCCTCTGAATCTTTGAGATGATTAATGGGAAGAAATGACAGCATAAAAGCCCTCTGACTGAGGTAATGCTATTGATATAAAAATTAAAGAGCTGGTTTACCATTAATGTTACTTCAGTTTTTCATTGGCACATCCCAGTGAAGTCAGTTGACTAAAGTTGATAAATGCTATCTCCATTAGTTTAGAAACATTTTAAACACTGGGTTGCTTTTTTTTCCTTTTTTCCAGTGCACAGAAAGTTCTGTCACTTCTATTTCTTCTAGTCTTATTAAAGTCCATTATCATTTTTGCTGATAAGTTAATAGGCTGCACGTTTTAATCCAGTGTTTAAAATAAAGCAGTCAAACGTTTTCTTACTACAGCTTGTATTTACCTGTGTTGGTTTTGGCTGGGGTAGAAGTAAATTTTGTAATAGTAGCTGACTAGCATGGTGCTGTGTTTTGGATTTGTGCTAGAAACAGTGCTGGTAATAGAGAGATGGTTTTGTCACTGCTGAGCAGTGCTTAGACAGTCAAGGCCTTTTCTGCTTGGAGAAAAGTTGTGAGGGGACAGAGCTGGAACAGCTGGCCCCAACTGCCCAAAGGGCAGAATGTACCGTATGACATCATGCTTAGGATACAAAACTGGGGGAAGGATAAGAAAGAGGTGAGCACATTTGGATAAATGGCATTTTTCTTTCCAAGATACTGTTATGCATGAAGGGGGCCTTGCTTTCCTGGATCACTGAACACCTGCCTGCCCATGGAAATCAATGAATTAATTCCTTGTCGTTTTGCTTGTGCACATGGCTTTTGATTTCCCTGTTAAGCTGTCTCTATTTTAACCCATGAGTTTTCTCACTTTTACTCCTCCAATACTCTTCTCCATCCCACTGGGGACAAGTCAGTGAGTGTCTGTGGGGCTTAGTTGTCAGATGGGATTGAACCACAGCATTATTTTACAGCATTGTAATACCAAGGTTTTGCACATAAAAAGACGGGTACAAGCAGTCCTACTGTCTCTCATATGCTGTCAATCAACTGTCTATGAACATCATCAACTCTTATAATTAGTCATCTGGCACAATTAGAAAACCAATGTGCGAAGAGAGGGGCTTATGGTCTTGGTTTTGACACCAGAGTAAAATAGACATCTACCTGTCCTCAGTTGCCTGACAGAAGTACCCTTCCAAATAACAGGCCATTTTGCTATAGACTAATCTTTCATTCTGAAGGGAATAATATGAAGCCTTCTCAAAAGATTCAGAATTAGGGCAAATAGTGGGATAACCTACATGATTATATACTTTTTCTTTTAAAATTTCAGACATCCATCCAGTTTACTGAATGAACTAGAGGTTAAACAGAAAAAGCAGGATTTATTACAGACTGCAATATTGTGTATAGTATTTTTGCATTAAATACATGCAAAAGAATTAAAGGGTGTTTACATATTATACCTTTACTGGGTCATAAGCAAGTAAGACCAATCATATCAATTCAGATCAGATGTGCAGAAGCCCTCAATCCTATTTTCAAGAGTGAAATAGATAATTAGGAAAGAACACTAGGACAAATAAATTTTATAATAACACTCTTC
Source organism: Cyanistes caeruleus (assembly GCF_971803275.1). Lineage (NCBI taxonomy): Eukaryota > Metazoa > Chordata > Aves > Passeriformes > Paridae > Cyanistes > Cyanistes caeruleus. Next base: position 79,145,110 of record NC_141701.1, on the reverse strand, counting down.
TAGACACAAGGGTTTTTTATCTTAGTAACTTCTTGAACCATAACTGCTATCTGTATCATATAGTCCTTGATTTTTATTTTTATTTTTTTTTTAAGTTTATTGTAGGGTTTTATCTAATTGGGTTTGCAGTTTTCAGAGTTTAGAATAAAACATGCTAGGGAGTTTCACGGCTGTATTAGATTGTCTGTGAAGAATCACATCTTTCAGTGTGTTTTGAATGTCACTTGGATCCATTTAATAACCTCTGTAATAACTGTTATTAGATGTGGAAGATAAAGTCACCTACAAGTCTCACTTTCTTGACTTCCTACCTGAGTTATCCTTTGTTTCTCCACATGGCAGTACTCTAGGCTATCCACTGCACAAACATCAGCTGTTTCATCCCTGTGGCTAACACTATTGCTTTCTTTGAGAATGTGCCAGTTTTAGTATATTCCTTCTGAGAGGGAAGCACCAAAACCACAAGAGCTGTTAAAGATGAAAGTTGATCCACAGCAGTGTCCAAGCCCAGGCTGGGTGGGGATCTGAGAACCTGGACAAGTGAAAGGTGTTTCTGCCTACAGCAGGGGGTTTGGAACTACATGATATTCAAGATCCCTTCCAATCAAAACCATTTCATGATTCTATGAAGCATGGCATTGCTTTCTCTTTTGTCCTCTATTCCTTTCAGGCTGATTTCTGACATTTGTTCACCTTCTGCCCAAGTTTTTCTTTATGAGTAGTATTCTCCAGCTCAGAGGCAATTTTCTGTTACGTAAAATCAGGGTTCTCACTTTGAAGATATGGCATTTCACATTCATCTATGTTGAAATGGTTTGCCATTTTATTACAGAAGTTTCCATTTTATGAGATCCTTTTGCAAATTGGTCATGTTTGGGTAACATCTTTTTTATCTTGAGTTCAGTAGTCAGCAAACATTATTATCTCTGTAATTCTAATGTTTCCATACTATTCTTACTGATGTGTTTAGTACAGACATATGACTTGATAGCTTGGCATCTCATAAAGCTGCCTAGAATCTTTTCTAATAATTGACAACCCATCATCTATCTTAGGGTAGGACAGCATTTGGCAGTTTGGAGAGGAATTTCATATGAAGTCAGTGTTTCAGGTGTTTTGTCCTTTGGGAGATTTTGCCAATCATATTCTGATCCTTGTGATTTATTACAGTTCTCACTAGCTTTTATTGAGTATCCTTTACCAGCAAGTTTTTAATTCACGACAGAACTTCCCAAGGGCCACCCATGTTCTGACATGACTATTCCCCTTTCTGTTCTGCTTGTACTGAAAAAAAATTCTTATTACTTTTTCAACATTTAGAAGTTGGCCGTCCTTGTTCATATTTATCTCTTCTGTTTTCTATATATGAACGCAACTTCATCTTTAGACCGAGTGCTTAAAACAACATAGAAACAAGAATGTAATATTTGTCACATGTACTTAACTAATTCCCTTTTTTTCTCCTTCCAAAATTCTTCTGCAGTCAACTGGCTTTCCTCACCCTCACCATTTTTTGCAAGTCTGCTCAGATTCCCAGGCTAACCTTCTTCTAAGCAGCTAGTACTTCTTCAGAAAGACTCGGACCCTTTATTATAAATTTTGGTGATAGTTTTACACCATCAAATGTCATTAGAAGATTTGTCTGCTGATCTGTTATCTGATCTTTGTCATCTGTGCATTCAGATATTTCTTTTACACTGATAACCAAATCATTTCATGGTATATTTGGTGGCCAACAATTTGAAGGCAAATTAGTTATATAAGGTTATTTTTTTTGCTTGAGTAGAGGCATAAATAGATTAAATAGCAAAATACCTTATCAATTTATATGAAAAGATGTTAAATCCATTATGTAAGCACACTAAAACATGCTTCTTAGTTTTCTTAATTGTGAAATGAAGCTTTAAATTTAAGAGACTGTGTTTCTCCTGGCTTAGTAGCCATCATGGATAGGATAAAAAATAAGACAGGAGAAAACCACAGAAAATAAATGTTTATGTTATTTGAAAACTTCATTGCTGTTTTCTGGATTGCTTGCAAATTTTATGTTTAATGATCATATTGTAAAGTATGAGTGTCTTAGAGTAGAAATCTGATCATAATAGACATTTCTTCTATTGCTGGTTAAAAGTAAATCCAGGGATTATCTTCCTGGCAGAGATGTCTGTTTTGACTTTGAAATTTTTCTTACAAAAATATTTCATGACATTACTGTCAGTAAACTTTCTTCACTAAAATTATTCTAGAAAGCAATCAAGTTGGGGATCACACAGAGTTAAAATTAGATTATTTTAAAGATATCAGTGTTTACCTAGTTGCGAGTATCCTCTGTTGACACTTGTTTCTTCATCCCTTGATCCATACACAGCTACAAATGAATAAACAGACCCCAGAATCAAAACTTGGACCCCTCATTACAGTGCTGTATCAGCAGACCTGAACATTACCAAGACCCAATTCTGAGTAGTAAAATGCAAATTAAGAGACAGTTAAGGACAAATTAATATCTAAAGTTAATTAAAGCATCTGAATTTAGGAATACTCTGGAGTTTTCAGTTATGCTCTCATGCATACCATTTTATGCTATTATTTTTATTTAAATCACATAAAGGAGAAGTAAGAAAATAAATTAATTTCTTCATTATCTTTACCTGTTGATCGCACGTTTGTCAAGCCTTCATCCTTTGTAAGAAGGTATCATAAATTACAGAAATCACATAAACAATCAGGTTGGAAGGGACCACAGCAAGCGTCCTGGTCCAACCTCCCTGTGTCATCCTAGAGCACATTGCACAGGATTGTGTCCAGATGGTTCTTGAATATCTCCAATGAGGAAGACTCTACAACCTATCTGGGCAACCTTTTCCAGAGCTTGGTCCCCCACACAGTCAAGAAGTTCTTCCTCACATTCAGATGGAACTTCCTGTACATCAGTTCCTGTCCATTGTCACATGTCCTAGAGGCTGGCACCACCATCCTCTTGGCACCCCTAACTTTACATATTAATATGCATTGATGAAGTCCCTTCTCTGTCCTCTTCTCAAGGCTGAACGGGCACAACTCCCTCAGGTTTTCCTTATAAGAGAAATGCTCCAGTCCCCTCATCATCCTTGCTGCCCCCCACTGGACCTGTTCCAGGAGCTTCATGTTTCTGTCATACTTAGGAGCTCAGAGCTGGACACAGCACTTCAGATGTGGCCTCACCAGGACTGAGTAGAGGGGATTTCTTAATATATTGTATTCGGGGATTTCTTCATTTTTATTTTCTTTTTTATTACAATTTCACATATGAGTTTATTGCTGTACCAGTTCTCAAAACCACAGAATTTTGTTGATCCATATTGACCTCCTAGCAGTCTGCCTATGCATCAAGAAGTGTTTTCCTTTATCAACTACTTTTTATGTACAGATTTTCTTTGCATCTGTATTACACATAAAGCTAAAAAAAAACCCAGAAAAGCCTTTGGAATATGGTACGTAACACCATTTGTAGGAGAAACAGAAAGGAAGAAAGGATAAAGAGTTGCTTAAAGGACAGTAGTAATATTTTTGGTTTTGATGCATTTCTCTTGATGCATTTGATTTGGCTAAGGAATAGATTATTTAAACTGTCATTTCAGTACGCAGTCTCTGTTCTTTATAAATGACGTGAACATTATGCGAACTTAAGTATGAAGCTGACACAAGGAGTTATATTCCTGAATTTGTCCAGTGGGTGAGGACAAAGTAGAAAAAGTAGAAGAGGCCTCCCAGTATTCAATTTACCACCCTTGATGGATCATGTTACCTGTTTTTTTTTAAAGTATGCAGTTATTTTAAAATTGCTTTGTGTATTTTGTTCTGTTTTTTAAATAAATATTTGCAATAGAAGCTGGAAATTAATATAAATCTGTAAAACATATAACTGGTTTTTGAGTGATGATGCAGTCACATTAATACAGGTGGATAATGAAAATACAGTAGAACAAATGGGTTTTGGTCACAGACCAACTTTTTATAATGCCATTTTTTCTTCTTTCATGTGTTCAGACAAATACTGAAAAACAGCCTTTTGTTTTCCTCTGTTCTTGTCAGTATAATTGGGATGAACATCACCCACTCCTTTCACCCTAAACACAGTAAAAGTAATGCTGCTTGTTCTGGGTTACATTGTTTTTGTAGCAATAATGACTGATTTGCTTGGGGGAAACTGTCAAGTCTCTATGTAAATTATTAACAAACACATTTCTGTATTATTTATAAGACATTGAAAATATGGCTAAACGATCATTTTAAATGATGGCTTCAGAAAACAATTGTTTCTTTACAGTTCTTATTGAAACAGTTTTCCATTTTATATAGGGAATATTTCACAGAGTAGCAAAGAAAAGCACTATTTTAATAGCATCATTTTTGCATTTACCTCAATATTTTCTATTCCTTTATAAAGTAAACTTTTGTTGTAAAAAAACAAAAAGACAAAAAGTCTGAGAAGAGAGTAGAGATTCAATTAGTGTGAAATTAGCTTTACTGTGAAAGTAACTGGAACATTTTTTTTTTAATATTTGCAATTTAATTATGTTAAATTTTTCCTTCTTGATGAAAATCATGAAGAGGACAGACATATGTGATAACTATTTCTCAAGTTCAAAAATGCCTTGGGGAATACTATGCTAATGTTCAGGTGCTGAACAACAGAAGCCTTATAAAACATTATTCTGGTGGACATCAGAGAGAGAGAGGATGGTCTCATAGTCAGGAACAATCTCTTCTACACATACCTACTCTAAACTTGGATAAATAAATAACCATCTGTGTGCTTTATGTTCCTGATTTAAATTAACTGTGTTGGTGACTTCTCTGCACTCATTACAGAAAAAAAAAAACAATACAGGGTATTTACACACTGTATGTCACTGTGCCCATATTAGTGGGAATACTGATGCAATATTTTGTGCTGGAGCACAACCTGATTCTCATCTGGGACAAGGATGTTTGCATGAGCTTTTCTAAGAAAAACTGCTACAAAACTTTGGTAAGGAGAATCAAAAACTACACCACTTACCTTAAAAACTTTTTGAATCAAACTTCCTAATTTTATTCTGAGTTTGTTCAAAACTTCAATAACTTCTTCCTCTGTGTGTGCCACATCCTTTCATGGATGCTTTCTCAATTTGAGAACTACGATTAAACTTGTAGCTATGATTCTTGATAGCAATAAGGTGAGATGTCTTAATTAAAAAGAATGAAAACAAGGCCTATTGTTGTTTAATGGTTTGTTGGACATAGTTTAGGGTGTAATTATTTAGAGGAAACACTTTATGTTCATTATTTCTTTAGATATAATTTTCTTATTAATTATGTAGCAATTCAAGGGTATATATAGTGAAATGCAATATTTAGCATCATCTATTCTTCAAAGTTTGTCTCTCATTTTTTTCTTCAATAATGTGCATTAGAAGATGAAGAGGAAACTGTTTCACAAACAATAAAAATACAAAGTTCTGTTTTGTTAATCTTCAAACTGATTTGAAATAGAGGAGGTTAAGTTTTTTTTCAATGAATATTTGGATTTTGGAAAGGAATCTTTCTGATCGCATGGAGCAATATCAGCTCTTTCCTCCAAACTATACAGTCTTAATTAACACTCAGTTAACTGCTGTGAAGCCAACATAGGAAATTCTTCTTTATTCAATCCAGATGCACTAAGAAAAAGTGTCCAGTCTCTTTCTATTACTTTCCTTCTTTTTTTACTCTCACTGCGCAATTTCTAGTGGGATTGTGTCCAATAATGGGCTAGCATAGACTGTATTGGCAGTAATATAAGGAGGTAACATCCTTTCACCAGATTGTGTCTATTGATGATCTGGGCTGTGTAGACAAAGGGTTTATAGTACTCTTATTTCCATCCATCTGTACATGTTTTTTCAGGGCTGACTTTGTGCATGAAAGGATATGGCTGGGGTCCAGAATTTTGCAGCAATTTTCTGGCAGGCAATTTTGAGTAACAGAGCATGTTATGATAGTCTTTGGGCTGTACATCTTACACTTGGAAGCAGAGGCATAGAAATACTCTGAATATAAGCAGCAATCTAACAGCATGGTATTTCCTTATGTCATACTTCATACTTCTTTTAAATGCAAGGATACAATACATGAAAGCCAGAGTGATGGGCAGAGCCATTATTTAAATATTTGTAAACATTTCTGCTGGATTTCCCTTCCCTCCATTAGAAATTTATTCAAAAGAGAGTTTGAGAAGAAAAAGTCAATTTGTTCACTAAATAAAATCTCATACGTTTTCATCTAGGACTGAATCTGAAGGTTCACAGGCTACTGAAAAAGATGTACACAAATGATGACACTGATTTTTTACCACTAATGAGGTAAATGCAGCTATGACAGAAGCTAATAAAAATATTTTTAATCCATTTGCTTGAAAGGCAATAAAAAATCTTGTTCCTTGGTGGAACAAAAGTGTAATACAGCTATTTAAAAATTGCAGGGAGAGGGATATTTAAATAAAGCTGTGACATCACATTTAGTATAAGGCTTAATGTCATATAGGAGTCTCAAAATATAAGCTGAAAGTATATATTGGCATAAGTTTTATTCAAGTGTTAAATGAAATACAGTGTCATCAAAACTGAGATGAGGAAAAGGTTTGCAATGCTAGGATAAGTAGAGGAGATAATTACATAAAAAATTTATTACTGTGACATTTAAACTGTGATCTTATATAATGGAAGGCTTTGTTGCAATGCATTTGTGGTGCTTTTTGACGCATTAGAACAGGATAAGCACAGGGATGCTTTGAGTGGGCATAGAAGACACCCTGCTAAGCAGATATATCCCTACATCAAAAATGGCTGCTACATTTAATTCATTAAAACTCACCACTTTGGAGAGCAGTGGTATATGGAACATTTCACTTACAGGCACCTTTGATTCTGGCTTTATGACAGTGAGAAGGTGGACATAAATGTTTTCCTTTAAAGGTGATCATTCCAGTAAGTAGAGCCATCCCTCAGCAGAAAAATGCTAGAAAACACTCCTACTTACCTTACTCTTGTCTGAAAGGCATACTACTATTGAGAGTCGGCCAGTTTATTCACCAGCCTTCACAGAAGTAAACGTGAACACCATTTATTTCAATTATTAACATACTTTTTATAGGGTTCTCCAGGGTCTGAGGGCAGAGCAAGCTACTATTGGCTAGTACACACAAGAGTACATTTTTTCCCTTGTACACAAGAATACTGTTTTGCTTTACTCTCTCTTCTGCAGGCAAGTTTCAAGGATTTTAGCCCTTAATATCACGACTTATTCCAGAGGCTGGTTTGTGCAGACAGGCTTTTACTAATATATCGTGCCCACCATCTGCTATAAGCTCTCTATATACTACTTTTATTTCTTCTATTCTAAGTGCATCTGCATTAGCACTCTGGTTTGGATCAGGAGACATTTTTGCTCTTTTTGCATCTTTTTGGGACTTCTGATTCACTCTCATATGATTTTGATTTTAAAACTGAGTGATCTTGGAATTCATGAAATGTATTTTTCATGAATGATGCTAAACCATAGATATGCATCAGGAGCACATGTGGTACACTGCATCCACAAATGAACATTCAGGCCATGGGGACTCACCAGGGTCAGTTTTAAACACCCTCTGCCCTCCATTCAGTGGAGGTCCTTAATGTGAACTCTTATTGGTCCTTAATGTGAACTCTTTTCCTTATAAATTTGTGCTAATTTGCACATGGTAGTTGCATAGATAGATGTAGCCTTCATGTTGGGTACCCCTCATGATTCGAGGATGCGACAAAAAAGTAAAAGGTTTTAAAACACTGGCCTTAAGTAAGCAATAAGACATTGCTAATGGAAAGGGCTGTAAAATATTTTTTGTTGTTTTATGAAAATAATCTCAAAGTTTTTCTTATAGTCTCCAGGAAAATGGCTGATGTTGATTATGTCCTTGAAACTTTTGACAAAAAAGTCTTGTTTCATTAGTAAACCCCATTTTTTCCTCCCTCTAGTTTTAACAAATGAGCAAGCCTAGCAGAAGGAAGGTCTGTTCAATTTATCCTGGGGTTTTATTAGTGATTTTATTTGCTAAACCTATTTGTTCTAAGTCTATTTAGAACATGCTGTATTGAACTAATACTGAATGGATGTCATTTACATTAGTTTAGCACACTGAACTAAACAGGAGATAAGGAGCCCAGTTTGGGCTCTTGGTTTATATATTATAACTGATTCATCTGTAATAGATGGCAAGAGCTTATTTTGGCTCAGCAGATAGTTCCAAAAGACAACTGAAGTTCAAAAGTTATGTCTGAATGCCTTGCTTATTTGACCTTTATGTGTATTTTATCTTGTTTGAGGGAAAAATGAAGACATAAGCAAAGACATCTTTTCATAAAGCCACAAGAAAATTCTTATAATCACTTAATTTACTATTGTTTTCTGAAGTAAATGTTTTCTATTTATCCAGTAGTGGGAAATTTAAGGGCTATGAAATTTCAAGTTAGGTTAAATCCTATGAGCCGTATGGGAAGCAAAAATTTCCCTGGTTAAAGGAAAGGAAACAGTCTTAGACAAAAGTAATTAAACTGCAACAAAAGTACTTTCAGGAAATATAGATTAGTGAATCCCTCGAAGCAGAAAATATGTAATTTTACATAACATTATGACTAGGTCTGATGATAAAAAGATAATGTAAACTCCTAATACAATCTTATGTTTCATTATAGAAAAATCCCCAAACACTTTTCAGAAGAGTCTTCAGACTGCCTCAAATTTCTAGATTTATGGATACGTCTTTAAAATTCTAACTGTGATGCTTGAAATCAAAAGATGAGCAAATTAGCAAATGCATTTATGTATTCATGCTAACTGTGGTGCTTAATTAATGTCTTTCTTACACTGTGGCTCCCAGAACTGCCCCCAGCACTGGAGGTGAGGTCACCCCAGCTCAGAGCAGAGCAGGACAATCCCCTCCCTTGCCTGGCTGGCCATGCTGTGCCTGATGCCCCCCAGGACAGGGCTGGCCCTCCTGGCTGCCAGGGCACTGCTGACTCAGATTCAACTTGCCACTGACAAGGAACCCCAAGTCCCTTTCCTTAGTGCTGTTTTTAGCATTCCCAGTCTGTCTGTACATCCAGGGTTGTTGCATTTCAGGTGCAGAATCCCGGGAGAAACTTTCTCCCACTGAATTCCACATTGTTGGTGATTGTCCAGCACTCTGATTTGGTGAGGCCTCTGCAGGGCATCCCTGTTCTCAAGGGAGTCAACTGCGCCTCCCAGTTTTTTTGTATCATCTGCAAACTCCCTTGGTATCCCTTCCAGACTTGTTTCCAAGACATTTCTGAGGATGTTGAATTGCACAAGGCTGAGGTTGAAGCCCTGCAGGACCCCACTAGTAACAGGTCACCAGTCTACCCATTCACTATTACCCTTTGTGCTCCACACAGACTGAACACAGGTCTGTGTTGGCAAGTCCCCAAGCCTATGTGCTGTGCATTGGTATTACATGGCAAAATCCTCCAGTTCTTTCCATAATAAATAGTAGAAGTACTATTAAATTCATAGATATTGACCATAGAAAATTGGTGTATAAATATTCATGTAGGTGAATGCTTGAACGTTTGTGGTAATAAGCTTGCACAGTAAGACTTCCATCTTAATGTGAAAGTTCTGTCTTGGAGATGACTCAGTTATTGTATCCATTTCCATTCACATATGCCAATATTAATGTTTTTTTCCAAGTAAGTGATCATTGTTAAGCATCAAAATATCAGGGGAACAAGTCTAGCTTGTTCTACTCTTTTTTTTTTTTTTTATATCAGTTTTAAATATCTTTATAGATTTCTTGGCTCTTTATGGGTGTGTTGTAAGAAAACTTTTCTGCCAGTTACCACTAAAGAAACTGTAGTTGACCTAACCTTCTGATGAAAACTTTTGCAAGATATTGTTGAATCTTATTTGCTTCTAAAGGAGCTATGTAAAAGTGGGTTTTTTTCTAAGAGCTAACTGAACACAGTTCCTATTTGAGAAGCTCAAACTTTCATTATCTCCGTGCTTTTAAGTTCTCTTTCTCACCACCCTTATTTCATTTTAAGAAATCAGATTTAGCAGGCTATTACAACCCTTAGGTATTGTGGTTTACTTCTTCACTTATTTTGCCTTTTGTATTTCATTATGCAAGTATTTCTTTTTTACTGCCCTGAAGGATTTCTTTTTCATTACCTTGACCAGAATTTGCTTATGTGTCCTCATTTTGTTCGCATTAAAATTTCATGTAAAAGTATTTGTAAATAAGAACAAGCCATATAGCTCATATCTGGAATCGGCACAGTGATGCTCTGCACATACACTGAAACATAAGAAACATAAAATGGAGAATTGAATGTCACCACTGCTAATAGGAAAACATGGATTTAATTGGCAAAACACCTGGGAAGTTATTTAATAACATGATTTTTAATATAGGAAGGAAAAAGCCCTAACTACAGCTTTTCCCAGACAACCTGCAGGATACAGCAGGTATCTGTCACAACAGTAATAGAGTATGCTAAATGTCAAATGAAATAGCCAGCCCATCCCAACCCACACATGACTTTTAAAAACCTTTTAATCCAGGGACAAAAGTACCTTCAGAAGATATCCCCATGTAAATAGATTAAAAATATGATGGCTTGGCTGTTGCTTATTCTCTTTTTATATATATTAAGTTTATTCAACATTTTATATCTCAGTTAAATTCCCTGCCTGGAGATTAGACTAGGAAATATGAAATCATGTTCTTTCTCTTTTATATCCTGTATATTTATCATTCAATCTTTTCTTGTCATCCATAGTGACAATATTTTCTTCTGTTTTTTCTTTAAAATGCCAGTCTTTCTTCTTCTTAACTCCAGTTTTCCATAGGTTTCCATATCAGTTTCTTCAAATATACAATGCTTAACATTCCATGAGTTTTTGGAAATTGTGCTTCTCAGGAGCCTGAGGTGGTCAGGCAAAGGTGCTCTTCTCATTTGGTCTTTGATTACAAGTCACAGTGCACAGAGTGGCAGGAGGCTGATGATCCCACAGCTGACACCTAAATTCTGATTATAAGGCAGACATTTTGCTTAAGGAACTCAAAGATAGTCAATAAGGGTGGCTTCCTTGACTCATTTCAGAGCTACCCCTGTTGGAGCCCCACTTAACAAGTTTCCCCTGGAAGATAATACTATTGGTGACTTCATCAGTTGTGTCAGACCCAGATACACATTACTAGCTCCTACTTTAAAAGAGTTCCCTACTTCCTAGCAGATGTTATTTCCAGGCAGGTCACTCTGAGTGGCCAAAGGGCTGGGATGAGACTTTGTGGTCAGAAAGTATAGGCATGACGAGGCAAGGGGCTGTTCATAGGGATTGAGCACCAGATTGACTATGTTGACAGAAGGAGAGGATGCTTTAGAAAAGAAGGGGGCTTGAGCAACAGCAAATGCTTTTCTGACACTAAGCCTGGGCGGGGGGGGGGGAAATGTCTGCATCCCTCTTGCTTTTTGTTGCCCTTCTGTGACCTGGATCCTACTGAAAGTATATCTGATAATTTATTTACTTTGGGTAAAAAGCAAAAAAGAAGCTCTACATGGATTTTAGTAAAACTGGTATAAATCCCAACCCAAATGTTAACCATGCCAGCAGGTGTTTAAGACTCTTTGGAACTGGCCACTGAAAACTCATTTGTGTCAGCTCAGTGCTGTGCAGGGAAGCAATGAGCTTCCTGATGTGTGGATACTCCTACATAATTTAGACTGTAAAAAAATCCTTTCTCAATTTATTCACTGTTTTAGTTCGAAGTCCAGGGAAGCCAGTGTCATACCACTTACTATGAAGCCTTTTTCTGTGGTGAATTTCTCTAAATCTATGCTAATTTTGTCAAATTTATCCCATGCTACTTTTCATACTTTTCATTTTAGAGGATGGCAACAGGCTCACTGTGGTATTGTACAAAAAGTAAAAACAACCAACCCTAACACCTGGAAAATAAATGTTTTCTTCTTACTCGATGATTTCTCTTTGCTTATTATGTATTCGAAATTACTGGGTCTGGGACTCACAGAGAAAAGATTATAGAGGAGGGGGGAAGTGTACAAATGGCAACTCGAATACTTTTTCTGACAAAACCATAAGAATGCCAGAGATTATTTCTAGACTGTTTATTATACTGGGTCCATCCTATAGTGTGGTAATTACATTGTTGAAAGCTTAAGACTCTTGTACAATATGGAATCAAATTACAAACAAGTACCACTGATCTCAAGTCCTGTTCCTTGTCACCCTGAGTTTCCCTTTCTTACCTTGTAGGAAAGAACCATACCTGAAGACAGGAGAGGCTTTTCAATGGAGAATTATAGCATATGCTGGATAGAGAAACAAAGATCACTCAGGCAAAATCATGTCTGTGTACACAGCTGCCTGACTTGACATAGGATTACTCCCGTTTCCAGTCGGACTTCAAAGTTCATCATCTGAAAGCAGCCTTTGGACTGCAGCAAACGTGGTTCTGTCTCAGCAGGACAGGTAAGAGAGGTAAGAGATCATTACCCTAATCCATGGTCATCCAAACCCTATATAGTGACCTAAGAAGTTGCCATAGAGGGAGTTCTCTATATGTGATAATATGTGATACTATGTGATAATATGTGATAATATGTGATAATATAGATAATATATTTTCACTAATATATAATATATAATATATAACATGTGTAATATATTATATAACATATAACATATAACATATAACATATAACATATAACATATAACATATAACATATAATATATAATATATAATATATAATATATAATATATAATATATAATATATAATATATAATATATAATATAATATACAATATACAATATACAATATACAATATACAATGTATAATATATAATATATTTGATTATGTAATTGTTAACAGAAGCTTTGAGGTTATACAGAGTTTATACAGTGAGGTTGCCTTGGGAGAGCAGCGTATCCCTGGCTAGGGAAAAAACCTGTGATTGATAGCCAGCTCTCTTCTTCTCCCTCTCTCTCTCCCCTGGGCACAAACACTTAGTTATCCAGTTGGTGCCCAGGTTCTTTATGAGAAGTAGCTCACGTCTCCTTTTACTTAGTATCATCATAATGTACCGAGACTGTCGGCATTTCCTGCAGAGCAGATTGCCCATGGCAGCCAGCGACTCTCGAGGAAAACAGGGCTCCCTCCTCCATCACAAATAATGGTGGCTTGGGAAGGCAAACATCCCTGTTCCAAATTCCCTCTGCTTCCTTCTTCTTCCCCCACCTCATATGTTGAGCATCATGCCACATGGTATGGAAATTTGGTCAGTTTGGATCAGCTTTCCTGGATGTATCCCCTCCCAGATTCTTGTGTACCAAAGCCTGTTTGCTACTGGGATAGCGTGAAAAGCAGAAAAGGCTTTGATGCTGTGCAAACACTTCTCAGAAATAACCAAAACATCCCTGTGTTATCAACACTGTATTCAGCACAAGTCTAAAACATACTCTTATGCTGGCCACTATGGTGAAAATTAACTATCCTAGCCAGACCAGGTACATGAGTGCACATGCAGACAACCTAAGGTACTAGCAGTCCACACAGATTGCAACATTTCTGGGCAATACATGGCCTGTCATATGGATATGCTATATAAATGGTAGATTTAAAGCCACCAAATTTCTCGTATAGAAGAAGCAAATTATCAAATAGTAGGCAAAAAAACCCAAAAAACTATCCACCTAAATTAGTTGTGCACCAAAAAACAACTTTACTGTGCAAAAGTATAACGATTTACAAGACATCATCCTTTAAAGACATGAGAATTTGAAGACTATATGAATTTTGGCAATATCTATATATTTGAAAATGTGTGATTCTTCAGCAACAGTTGCACTCTCTTTTCAAACAGTCCTTCATTGCAATGTTTCATGATTCAGAATATGTACAGGATTGAGGCCAACCTTGCTATAAAAATTGTACCTCACACCCAACGTGAGCTTCTGAATGGATCTTTTATGGAACAAAAAAAAAAAAGTCAGTGAAGAGAGAAAATTAACTGCTAACTGCTGGCTTCAGTAGATTTGAAGTAGCAAAGAGGAATATGTATATTTCAAGATCAAAGAAAATTACATACCTTCAGAAAGCAGGATTAAGAATATATGAATATGCTATTATACAGCAGCTACTTTAAGATAACATATAAGCAGAAAGCATAATGACTGTGACCTTCTCTGTTTTACAGTTTTATTTACTTTTCTTCTCATTAGGACAAAGAGAATTTCCTGTGTGGTTTGAGAAGTGAGGAGTAGCATGAATGTATATGAATTTAATATGTATAACATTTGAAATGTTATTGAATAGAGATCACAAATCTTCACTGCCTAATTTCACAAATTCCTGTTGGAGTACTATAACAGTACTGAAAAACATATACCTTGCAAATGCAAGCTTTTAATGGTGCTCTATTTGTCTTGCAACTATTGCATTTGACCAAGCTTTAATGAAACATAAGAAATTGCTAAGCCTTTCACAGCCCTCACACTTGTCAATGTCCCTTTCATTCTGTGTGAGCAAGACCAAAAGATGAATGAGCTGTAAGTCACTTAAGTCCACACAGAAGGTAAAATGAAACTACCACTTTGAAAAACTGACCTACAGATAACTTTCACACTAACTAAATTGCACCACATGACAACATCAGATTTTCTGTCTTATAAAATCTGATAAAAAACCTCACACAGAAGGCATCCTACATTTTTCATCAATTCACAATGAGTCAATACAACTCTCAGACCTTATTTCAAAATCAATAATTACAAAAAAATACTTCAATTTTACACTAGCATCTGAATTTAAGAATCAGCAGAAATTCTACTTAACTTTCATATTATATATGATCATCTGGAAATATACACAATGCATGGCAAATGGTCAATTAGGTCAATGTCAGCTAGAAAACGGCAACACCATAGATGCACACTCTCAGTGACCGTATGGTGTGAATGTGTCAACTTGGCAGTGAAAGGTGGGATTTAAAAGGTGAGAAGCAGGAGGATGCTTTATTCCTTCATTTCCCATCTGCTTTCTTCAAATATGCAACAGGTGGATTTATTACTTTGGGTGCATGAAAACCCCGTACAGCCTTGAGTGGGTGCCTTTGCAAAGAGAAATGTGTTCAGACATGCCTTTGAAAATACAGAGGTTCAAATCTTCAAAGCCCAACATCAAAGATGTTATGAAAAAATTACAATGACTAAGTTTCAGAAATTACACCAAAGACCTATTCCCTGCTCAGCATACTGAAATATGAATGCTTAACGAGCGAGGAAGGATCAGTAGTCCATTTACAGGAGACATCTGTTCCAGGAAGGCTGTGGGAAGGCCCAGGCCCCAGGCAGGTGTGGATGGGAGAGTGTGGATGAAGTCATGGAAGAAGAGGCCTGTTCCACGCACAGAGCCCCTCTTGAGCAAGGCTGGCAAAAGCATGGTAAGCCCAAGACACTAAAGGGAAAAGTACTGGGAGAATTAGTATCACCATCAACATTCCTGCTACTTTTGCTTTCTTCTTTGTGGTAAACTCTAAAAGAGATTGTGCTAGTTATTTTATCATCTGGCTTAGAAGTGACCCCAAACTTAGTATGGCGAATCTGTAGTGAATCCTACACTGATCTGTGAAACAGATTATAATTTCTGTCACCTGAATAAATGCAGTTAACTCTCATTTGTTCACATAAAAAACACAGGATCAACAACCTAAAATCAACAAATCAAAAATGCCCCAAATATAAAAATAATAAAACCAGGAAAGCTTTAAAGGAATTGTTCTGAGACAGGCCCATTGAAACATAAAAATTCTTCTATGAGTGAATCAAAGCCTTCTCTTCACTTTTTACACTGTAGGCTAGCTCATGAATTCAGTTAAGCACAACTGAAACAATTTCCTGTTTTGAAAGTGCTAAACTCTTCGACGAAAAAGGCAATTCATTGCAGACTAAAATAACAGTAACAAATATATATATATATAGCTTCACAGTAGTACTAATAGTTGTCTGTTGCCTGTTCACAATAAATTCTCAGTGAGAGTAAAATTCATACTAAAAGATTAATTCCCCTGATGCTTATCAGCTCTGTTGCATCTGACAGGTCTTTTCCCTCTATGACTTAAGTTTAAAACAGGAGCAAAAAAGAATGTGAGGGAAAGAGTGAGTGACCTAATCTGTTTAGGAAAGTTTTATAATTCTTTGTTCTATAAGCTTCTAGAAAGAAAAAAGTATGCATTCTTAGTGTGCTATTTCTTATTACAACTCAATGGACAGTTTACTTCCATCAACAGATCTCATCCCCAATTCTAGATTACAGACTTTTTTTTCCTACTCTGTGTCATAAACCAAGTCTGAAGCTTATGTGAGCATAAAGTAGTTAATTAAATTTTCTAAATTGGCAAAGTGGATTAGTTTTCTGCAATTTTACTGACTTAATCAGCTCAGCTTCAACTCAGGATAAAATCAGCAAAAGAATAGAGGACAAATGACTTCTGTCATTCAGAAGCAAGCTGTTAATTTGCTCCCACTCATGAGAAGGAATCTCCATCCCTTTACAAAACTTCAGATATCAAATATGTGGTCTGGTGATTACACCAGTATATACCTACTAGCTTCTATTTCCAGTACCAATTTCTTAAATTTTCCTAATATTTAGCTTTTTCATTTAGTGAAAGATTTCTTTCTGAGAGATTTCTTTTTCTTAACAGGAGTTTGAACTCCTCTCAAATTTCAGAAATATTTCCCTAATAAATTGTATTAAAAAATTGTGGGAATTGATTTTTTTTTCTGATTTGATTTCTAAGAAGCTAAAATAAAAGAAATAAAATATTTTCTTATGAAGAACTTTTTAACTTGACTTTTGTTATCTATGAGCTAGTTGTGGAAAGTCATTAAGTATTGATGCCTAAATGATTTCTTTAATTATTAGTGGTAATTTTCCATGGTGAAATGTGTTCTGTTACTATTCATCATATTTAAACTTACTACATTAAATATAAAACATTTAACTTTCTAAATTCTTATTTACCTAGGTAATTATTGTTAGAAATAATAATCACAGACTTCAAAAGGTGTTTGTCATCTTCTTTGACCAACAAGCTTATATGTTTTTAGACATGTATTCTGAGGGTTGACTGGCATGGACTCCACTTTCACCAGCAAAGCAAAGCCAGTTTATTACACCAGTCTACCAGTATTTATAGGTCATTACTTTGAACAAAATCTTCCACTCCAGCCACTTTGTCCCACTCCACTTTAGAAACACAGTCTTGTGATTATTTTTCTTACACTAGCAATGTCCTTGTTATCTCTTTCACCAGCAAAATCCTTGTTGCATCTTCCTTCCTCAGAGCAGTCAGTGACCAGACACGAAGTCTTCACTTCTGTTCTTGCCTTGGGTTTATCTCTCCCTCAGCTTTAACTGTATCCATGGCCAAAGGGTCTGAAGTGCTACCCAGTTCAGCTTCTGTAGCTGTCTGATCTCTGACAATGTGTGTGATAGGACATCTTCCAAAATTTCTCCAGTTGCAAAGGTTTTGATTAAAATTTGAAAATTTTTTGTAAGTGTTTGTAGAAAAACAAACAAATGCTTTATAGAAAAATCTTTATCCTGTTTCACTGCTTTCCTTGCAAGGGGGGAAATAAAAAGAGGGTGGACAAAAGGCTTTTTGATTTTTGATTTTAGGGATAATGGCTTATGACATATACAGTGCATATGTCCTGAAAAAAATTATTGATTCAGGATGCTTCCAGTCCTTTTAAAGGACTCTTTTAAAACCATATTTGTCTTAAAATTACTGAATTGTAGAGATAAAGATTACATCTGTACTGAACTATGTTGAGTTTCATTTATTTTATTCTTCTGCAAAAAAAACCCCATGTTTATTAAGGAGGTGCACATAGTTATTGCTACTGTGTTGACAAAATAACTCCTGACTTTTATACATTCATGTAGTAGATAGGTCTTTTTTTAAAAAAACTGTTAGATATTTTACCCAAAGAGCAACTGAAAAATGTCAAAAAATATCTACTGTCACTATGACAGTAGATATTAAAACTTCCCAAGAGAGTGCTTATAACATTTTCTGTTTTATAGTCATGTCTGTTGTTTCTGTTAATAGCTGAGACTCATCCAAATGTTGCAGAAAAGAAAATTCTCACAGAATTCCTCTGAAAAAATGTAACACATATCTTGATCAGATGACCAGTCAAAACATTAATATATAGTTTTCTTCAAGCATTTTGAATACAAAGATAACTTTAAATGTCCAAAATGAATGAAATACATGTTTTATGTTTACTATTATTACTGTACAATAGTTTTAGCTGTTACTCTATCTTCATTAGCAGCAAAGTTTTGCCTGACACCAAGTTTATTTTCAATTTTCTGTCTCTTACCCAAATTCTGACTTTCAGAGATGCTGAGCATGAAAACATCTTGTTTTTGTAGGACCAGAAATTGTTGTTCCTTCAACACAGTAATCCAACTAAATTCACCAGTACAGAGACATTCAGAAAGAATGATCCTGTGGAAATGAGGTATTGAATTCCTTTTTGTCCTCTTTTATAATGAGCAGCACAAGTATTTTCTAGGGAATTTACAAGGTTCTATTAATTAATGCCTATTAATTTACTTAAAATCCCTGAAGAAAAGACGTTATGAAATTGCAAAATATTATTATTCCTCCTTCAAAGTATGACCTTTATTCCTCATTTTACAAGTGGAGCATTCTGTCTGCTTTTCTACTGGCTAAGTTCCAAAGTGGGAAGACTTTTAATTACCTGCTAGAGTGACAAGGGCCATTAGGCAGCTTTGGGTGCAGTTCTCATTGAGAAACCGGTGCTTCCAGCCTACCGAGGATTGTATGTGCCATCTAATGCACAGGAGTCAATTAAAAATCTGAAATGTCAACTAAAGAAGAGAAGGATGAGCTGTGATGACATTATGCTAATTGATTCCTGTAGTTGTACTGAAGTGAGTCATAGAAAAATATTATAGAGTTAGCGATTCAGATGGGTTGGAGTCATGGAATCATTCAGGTTGGAAAAGACCTTTAAGATCATTGAGTCCATACTGCCAAATCCACCACTAAACCACGTCCCTAAGTGCCACATCTACAAGTCTTTTCCTAATATTAGATGAGTACTGTTTCCAGTAAAGCCCATTTTGTTTATCTAACCTTTGATTAATGTTTTTTGAAGTGTTACCATTTCCTGCCAGGTATTGATTACTTTAATTGAACAATGCTTTAACATCTCAGCAAGAGCACAAAAATCAGGCATTCATCTGAGCATGTTTTTTGTACAAACAGAAACACTATTCATCATAATAGTCATATTGACAACTATTTCTGTTTATTTTCTAGAACACATGCTTTCCATTTTACCATTTCCTGCTATATCAAAACACTGTATGTCCATTGGAATTGCTTTTTACTTGGAATTCATCAATACTCAAGAAGGAACAGAAATATGGGAGAAAACATTTCTTAACTTGATTTTTGTATACCTTCTCTGTAATTTATTTTCCAAAGTGATTCATGTTTAAACATACAGCATTAGTAAACAAAGAATCTGAAAATGTGATCTTGTAAAGGATGAAGAATATTTACTGTCTGGCACACATGACATTGTATAGTAAGAACTGGGTGTATTACTGTACCACATTAATTTTTTTTTGTTTTTCTCTTCAGTTTTACAGACTGGAGAGAATTTCTGGTTAAACAGCAGCTCTATTGAGTCCATGCAATCCAGATAGATGGAAATATTCATTATTAATTAACTAAAATTGGACATGTTTAGACAATAATGAGTCATTTAAATTACATTGATTTATATGTATCTTTCCAAATATTACTCACAGTTATGAAGGAGGGTGAATAGGATGCAAATAGAATAATCAATTATTTTTGAGTAAACAGTCAAGTAAAGAAAGGACAGCATTAGACAGAGGTTATCACAATTGTACTTATGAAATGCAGATGCTGAGATGGGATGAAGCTGGGAACTCCATAAACAACAAAGATAGCCTTTCTAAGAAATCTAGCAAATCTTCCAGATTTATCATAAACTTCATCATAATCATGCCAGAAAATACATGGGTACATCATGGCTATTTACTAGCCAGTTGAAATTTATGGAATTCTTGGAAGAGTATTTTGACAACAGGTGAAGCAGTGGATGTTCTTAAAAAATTTGGGAATGATACTTAACCACAGAGCAGAACTGCACAGTGCAGAGATAACTTAATTGAGAATATAAAATACAGAACAGAGTGAGCTCATGACTTCCAGAAACCACTGTCCTTAATTAATTACTCTTAGTATTTTTACTGTGGTACTCCCTTTCTGGAGCCTGCATCAAAAGGCGGGAGCTTCCACTACCAGAGACTGTGTAAGGTGAGCATTTCTCCTTTCTCCTTTGCCCCAGTACAGTCCCCTTCATCCTCTGGTCCTGCCTCTCATGGCCTCTTTTTGTGTGTGTATTCTTTTCCTTTAAACTGATTGCTCATATTCCCACTTTCTTTCAACCTTCTCTCTTGGCTAAATCTCTACTAAAAGAGCTTTCTGTTAGGAGAAAGAGGCTTTTCATAGTGGTGCAAGGTGGAGGCTAGGGAAAAGAAAACTCTGACCTATTTCTCTGACCTAGCTATTTGAGAATGAGTTCTGCTGGTCAACACAGCATGATGTTAGTCTTTGATTGGAGCTTGTACCTATTAATAGGACACAAAACAAAGTTTGTCACAGCTCAAGGTGTGTGATGCAGTCATTCCCTTACAAGAGGAAGAAATAAGGCAAAGGATGCTTTTCTTTAATTCTTTTTGTTTGGTTTGTTGGTTTGTTGAGGATATTTGTTTTAGTTTTGTTACAATGTTCCTTGGACCACTATAAGCTATTCTGCTATTTTATTTCTGGTGTAGCTGGTGGTGTCTATTTATATTTGAAGGGCAGAACAATGTGACCATATATTGACATAATACAGACCAGTTGTACATTCATTTCAACAGGACCTAGTAGGATATTCAGCAGGAACGTCCTTGTGGTTTTTGGAAATAACTGGTCATCCTGGTTGCACAAAATATCCACACATAGGAATTATTGAGAGGATTGTACACTGAGTTGACTGTTATTTCTTAAAATCTGGCATAAATTCTTATCTCCTATTGAGAGCTTGAAGAACTATTTGAATTTAACATCCCAGATAACACCTGGGAATGCTCATGTCACAGCTCAACTGCTTCATGTTGGATTGTACTCCATAGCCAGATCACAAGTTGTAGTCATTTTCATCTCAAAAAAAAGTGTAAATGGACTCTAAAAACTTTCTACCTGCAGAGAAAGGGAGCACTCCCTTCCTTATAAGGAACCTGACAACCTTTGCCTGTGCAGTCCACACGCCGTTAATCCTTAATGCATGCCTCATTCCAAGATTAAAATTGTAAAATAAATTCAGATTTCATGAAATAACACTTCTCTTTGGTTTAATTTAACAACCCTGATTATTGACTTAGTGGGGGCGTTATAAATTATTAAATAGGAACAAGCTTGTCTGGTTCAGGTATATTCAGTCTGTCACTAGGGATCTTTCTTTTCTGGACATGCTGTCATCTATATTTTCTAGGTGGAAAGCAGAATGTTAGCATGCCATTGATCACTACACATGTCCTTAATCCAGCCAATAGCAGGTAAAGGACAAGAACAGGAGGAAGCTCCACAGGAAAGCTTTGTCTAATTTGTGTTGAGTTGGATTCAGTATATTGGGGTGGGGGGGAAGCTTCTGTTTGGTTTTGTGCTTGGGAGTTTTTGTTGTTTTTAACCTCAGACAGCTGTTTGCCTTTGAAAGCACATTTGCAGGTCAATTTTGTCTATCTAGTTTCACTGTCACCAATCTCCACAGTTAGTGAGTCCCATCTGGATCTTGGTAGGAGATCTAAATGTTTTATTTTATATTGTTTTCAATGTTTATTGTTTTATATTTGTTTTATTTTATATTGCTTTCTTGAATCACAAATGGTGTTATTTCTGGGGTGACTCAGCATTTGTATCACTGCCCTTTCCTGCCTCCCATGTTCTTTATGAAATATTTTTGATTCAGCTTTGCCTTTTGCTATTATCCCAATTTTTCTGCTCACATAGAATAGTGAAAAATTCTGCAATGTTGGCAAAGGGTATCTAAATCAAGGCAGGAATGAGATTTCAGTGGGTAGATAGATTTCTGTGATAGAAGAGAAATAAGAGTGAGGGACCTTTTTTTGTTTTGTCCATTCCCATCTGTTTTGAAATAAAAGCCATGCAGCCTTTGTAAATGTACAAGAGAAGTGACTGTAAAGGACACACAGTATTTTTGACCAAAGGAAAAAAATCTATTTATTTCCCTGCACAGGGCCTGTTAATGACAATTGTTAGCACCTACATGGAATTCTATTTTTCTTCTTTCCAGGCATACTGAGCTGCATTTTGACAGGAAATAAATAGCTTATTAATTTCTGGGTTAGGAAATAGCTGCTATAGAGATTGTTGACTGGGTAGATGAGGCTTCTCTCTGTATGAAAAGAAATTACTTGTGTGTCATTATTAATTTCATTCTATCTGTATTAAATTATTTTAGGTGTGTTTAATTAAGAGAATGGCTGATTTTCTACAGCTATTTTCATTTGATGAGCAGCCTTTCTTTTGTAATGGAAACAACTTTGTGGTCTTCTAAAGAAATCTTACTTCTTAAAAGTTAGCTAGTACAAAATTTGCATCTTGCTCCCAAGTTGATTGTATATTAGTTAGCTATGGAAAGCTGAACACAATCCTTTTTGTAAAAAAAGCAAATAGATGAAGCAAATGATCCTACACTGGTATTTTCCAACATTTTTAACATACATGTCATAGCAAAAGCAGGAAAAGAAAAGGGGAAAAAGAGAAAATTTAAAAATATTTTTGTTAATAAATAGCATCATTTGTTTAGCCACTCATGGAAATGCTGGAAACAGTTTGGAAACAATCTGCCCTGAAAAGGAATGTCATCTTTGACATAGACACTGACTACTTACTGCATTATAAAATATAATGCTTGATAATTTTCTGCCTGTAATTTGCATGGAATTTATATTCTTTAGGATTCTTTTGATATGATGTCATTGTCATGTTTGAGATTGGTGTAGCTGGAACATTTGAGACCCCATTTGAAACTGGCATTTTCACACTCTGGTTCATCATGACAGCAAACATTGAAGTGCTCGATATGGACATCATGCAACAATATATTTCTGTTTAGAAATACTGTATTTTGTGAGCCCAGGGTCTTTTGTTGCCATTAGTATATTTAAGTGTTTTGTTGATCCACCTGGCCCACACTCACTCATGCATGTAAAACCCATTAAAAATTTTCTTGCCCCATATTGTTTTCTGCCCTTGGCAAACACCTGTTAATCCATATGGCAAAATAGGCCCTATCAGGACTAGTGTTAATTAGCAATTATTATTTGACTCATTTAATGCCCCCCCCGAAACAAACAAACAAACAAACCAAAATCCAAACAAAGAAAAACAACAACAACAAAAATACCACCCCAAACAAACAACCAAGCAACAACAACAAATAACTGCTGACTTTGTTAAATTACTTAATTTATAGTTAAAATGATTTGGAGGCTTTTTTATCTGATCTTTTTATTTTTCCTAGAATCTTTTCTAATATTTTATTTCTTTGCAGCAATTGATAAATCCACTTGCCTTTACAAGAAGGGAGGTTTAAGAACTCTGTTCTGAAAGACCTGATTTTTTGCAGTGCCCTAGTGTTACTCTTATAATGTTCTCTTAGCTACCTATATCCTTCATGAATTTTTAATTTCACCCCAAAGGTTATGTGTTTCTTAATTTTTACCTTCTTTAATGTTGAAGAGCATTTACATGAAAAGTAAACATTTAAGTGAGGTTGGAAAAGACCTTGCTTGACTGGCACTGTTTGTTCTTAGCTTTGCAGATCTTAGCTCATCTATAACGTGGCACTGCTTGCGCCACAGCCATGTCCTGTAACATGCTGGGACCTAAACTAATCACTTACTGCCCCACGTGCAGTGAACTGGTTGCTTTCTGTCGTTTCTGGACTTACACAGCAAGGTCCATGTGCAGGCTGCAGTGTGGCTCAGTCTGTGAAATCCTTGGGAAAGACAGCAGCTCAATGGGAGCTGCTGCTGCCCGAGCACTTCAAGCCATCTGCTGCAGCCAGACTGAAATGAGCAGTTCAGACAGGTGCTCAGGTCATGGCAGTTTCTCCTTGAGGCTTACATGAACTTCCCTCTGCAGCTAAAAGTTGTGTTTTGCACATCTGGGAAATGGAGGAAAGCTAGAACTAAATGGGTACTTTGTGGAAACATCTTTAGGTTAAATTAACTATCTCTGGTAATGATAAAACTTTAACTGTATAGGCTATTTACACCACAGAGCATAAAGAAGAGGTAATAGCTCATGTGCACATGTAAACAGCACTTGAGAGAGTGATAAAGGTTAGAAGGTAAGTTGATACAAGCCCTGTGTTTCAACTGAAGACAAAAACAGCAGAGACCATGAGAACTTTTTTTTTTCTTTTTTTTTTTTCTTTTTTTTTTTTTAGCAAAAAAGGGCCCTAAAATTACTCTTGCTCTGTAGCTAAAGCTTCCTTATGCTTAATCTTAATGACAGTCTCCTGCTCCCTCCAGTACAGGAAGTCTACTGGGGTTTAATCTAATAGTGCTCAGGGGAGAAGGGGGAAGAAAAGTTGAGATCTTCACCAGAGGCCTTTGCCTAGTAAGCCATTCCCAGGAGACCAGGTAAACTGGGACAGGCTCAGGCAATCCTAAGGGTGATGCAGAGCAAAAAAGAAGTATGTAAGAGCATCAGATTCTGTTCCATTGTGACTATTACACTTTATTGAGAAGTGACAGGAAGAAAGCTAGCAAGTTATAAATAACTTGTGAGACTGCTTTTAGGTGATACTGTATTGATTGCACAAAATAAAAGATGCTAGTTGTAAAGCAGCAGACTTTAATGTAGGTTCCATCTTAAATCACAGTATACTAGGAAATCACCTCATATATGTTCCTGAGAAACTTTCTGTGAGTAGCTCCCAAGTTCATAGCTATGGGATATATCACTTGGCACTATCCATAAATTATCTAGAGCCAAATGCGTAAAGAGGTAATGCTGAAATTGTATCAATGAACTACTGCAGGCATTATTAACAGTAACTAGAGTAGCAGGAGCACTGTTTGTGTCCCTGATTGTCAGCCGAGGTTAACAGAGTCCCAGGCATTTCTGGCAAAGCTCATCTGTCACATGAGGTCAGAATGAGAGTGGGCCTGTTGCCACAGATAACTAACACAGCACAGTACACAGCAGTGCCCTGACTGTATCATTTATGAGCCTGACAGTGTTTAGAACATTTATTTACAGTTATGGTGATGTATCAGGGTCTCAGATGGCTGCAATCTTTGGAAGACTGACTACAAGAGCTGTTCAGTGAGGAAGGCATGGCATATCTGATACCCAGTTCTGAGAAAGCAGAGGTACAAATAGGAACATTAAAGAATGAATTATCTTTGTGGAACTGCAATACACTGACAGTCTTCCTTTTATCCTTTCAACCCCGAAGAAGAAATTAAAAGGAAAATGAGACAGTTTTTCACTGATAAATATCCTGACCCCACAGGATCAGAGGGTCTGGTGCCAGAGGGGCCAGCTTGGTCTTGCTGGCACTTATCACCCTGCCTGCCTGCCTGTGAGTGCCTCTGACTTACCTGGGGCTGTGTGATACCATCTGCCCCAAAGGCAGGAGCAGCCAAGGAGAGACAAACACCAGCTGTGGGTGTCCCTAGGGTGGGAGCCAGCCAGTGCCTGCTGCCACACTGTCCTGGCTGCTTGGGGGGGGCAATGGTGTGTACTGAGGGAACATATGGAAAACAAATGCAAGCATACCCCAGTATTAAAAGGGAAGAAACTTCTATCATGAACACCAGATTCTGCTTGACAAAGATATCAGGATGTTGCTGCAGAAAGACAGTGACAGTCAAAAAGTCTAAGAAGCTGCGTAGAAATGCAGGCATAAGAGTAGGTATATATGAGTGTGAATAAAAATTTCCTCTCTGCTATAAATTTCCTTAAGTTGCTGAAAACTAGAGGTTGTAATTTAAGTGAACTCTGTATTTATTCTCTGCACATCAACACACACCTAAATCATGATTTTTGTTCAATTGATTAATTATTACTCTAGTCTGCTGAGGTCAAAACTAATGCATACTACTTAATCTTTTGTATGCATATTGTGATTGAAATATTATATAGGAACTAGCTATAATTAATCTTAAATATTAAGATTATTTATTATATATCACATAAAATACATTAATATATTATATAATATATAAATATTGTACAATAATTTAATTTAATACATTAACATAAATAATATACTTATATTACATATTATACTATATTAATAAATTATATCAATATAAATTATTGTATAAATTTATGTATATTATATATTATTGCACATTGTATATTATATATTATTCAACTATTAGTTATAATTAATATTAATATTAAATATAAAAAAGAAATGTTTCTGCAAAAAGAAAAAGCTTTAAAAAAAAATCTAAATAATTGACAAGTTTCTTAAGAATGATGTCCTGTTTTCTTCCTAAATTGTTAGTAAATCAACTCTGCAACTAGAAAGACATGATAAAATCCAGAAGCAATACATTCAAGTGATGTTCAGCCTTAAAACTTGCATTTGGCAAACAGTAAATATCTGGGTTAAAAGTAACAATTTGATAGTTTGCTATCAGCTCTCCTATGAGTGCAATTTAGTTACATAAACCAAAGTATTCAAAGTTGACTCAGCTTACAATAACAAAATACAATTAATTTTGAATTAGAATTGCATACACAAGAGACTCTTTCTTACTAATGTCATGGAGTATATAACTGCATGGCTTTGCTTGCTGCTAAAGCCTACCTTGCCCATCACATTTCTTTAGAGAGAATTTGATTGTAGTATTGAAACCTTCATAATTCTATACTTAATGAGGAATTTTTTTTTTTTTCTTATTGCTTTTTCTAAACTTATTTGAGTTGGGGAAAAATGGGAGAGAGGGAATGACTGTGGATCTTACTGAAAATCTGTAAATTTCAGATTTTTTTGAGGTAATTCCTCTATATGAAAGGAAAAAAAAAGTTATATTTTTCTATCTCCAAAGAAGTTTCCCTGAGAAGATTTTTGGGTTTGTTTTGTTGCAGTGAAATTGTTGGGTCTTTGTCAGCTGGAGACATTCCATTCCTCAGTGGCAGAGACAGCTGATGAACTAAAGTTACCTAAATAGAAGAAGGAGGAAACAAAACCATGAAAAAGTGACTGATTTGCTTAGTTGTATAAGATAGTAAGATAGTTGTATAAGTTGTATAAGGAAGTAAATAAAGAGGAGAAGAGTTCGGTGATTAGGACTTCAGCTTAAGCTAAAGCTTTGTATTCTCCACTTTTGGGAGGCTCACTGTCTCTCCTTGACCATAGCATTTATTCACTTTTCCTTCAGTTTGTTTTTAAAGTAAAGATATAACATTTGTCTAAATCAAACACTACAAGAGAAATAAATAATATAGCCATTTGTATACTACTATTTAACCATGTTTAGACCACTATTTAATTACATTTATATATCACTATTAGGCCTCATAGAAGCATCAAAAGACATAGAGGCATGTAGATATGTGTGGAAAAAACACTCCACATTAAGTATCTTCATTCTTGACAAAAGTATTTGTAGATATGTATTTCTACATATGTGTAGAATTAATGGGAAGTATGTTGATATAAAAATGTCCATGCTTTTCATTCCCACATCCCTTTTTTGCTTCCTTTCCTTCCACAGACACAAAGCTTATATATAAAGGCAATCACATCAGTGTTGAGAATATAAGCTAAGTGTATGCAGAAAAATTCTTTGAATGGTATTCTGAACAAAATGTCTAGGTATTATCACAGAAAAAAAAATAAATTATTATTTATTAGTAATTAGTTTTATTATAAAAAGAGACTGCTAAACACTGAAATGGATCTGAAAAATCAAATGGTCACATTCCCCTTGTCATGTGCAGGGGCACCTCCCACTAGACCAGGCTGCTTCTTATCCAACCTGGATTTGAACACCACCATGGTTGGAGCAATGCATAAGTATGTGTTTTTTTGACGCATAGCCTAAGTTAAGAAAAATAAAATTATTTTGCATTCAAATGTAGTTTAAACTGTATACTAAATTATATCATTCTATCTATTTCTGTCTCTGACATGTCCCTGCAAATCCATGAGAAGTGTCTTTGAACTCAGTGTAAAACTCTTTGTATGTGTAACAAAACACTGATTACAAAATAATTTTTCTCTTTTTTTCTTTTTTTTTTCTGTTCTCTTTTCATAACTTCAAGTGCAATTCAGAATGATTTCACTTTTATTTTGCTCCCTTATTTGCTTTTTGTTTTTTAAATTAAGGTAGTAATGTGTAGGTTGTGGGTTTTTTCTTCTTTCAGACTAGGGTGAGAGCAAAAGGGCAGTGTATAAATTGACATCGATTTTTCACAGCATGACCAATAAGTACTGTAGCAGAGACTCTTAGTAAGTGGTGTCCTGCACTGAGATGCCTTTTTGAAACATCAAGGTAATCTGTATCTTTTCAGAGCAACCCACAGGGAGTAACATCATAAGCCAGTGAAGTGCATCACATGGCAATTATTTGTGCTGTAGAGCAACAGATTAATCCCAGATAACGGGCTCTAGATGCATGTCATATTGCTAAGCCACCTGTAGGAAAGAATCAGACAAGGTCAAAGAGATTTCAATACAGTGGAAATAGTGAAAAAGTTAACAAGAGTAAGATTTTAACTCCTGGCTCCTGTTTGTTCCCTTGTACTACAGCACCATTTCTGTCTCTGTTTATCTGGTGTTGGAAAAAAAAAGCTTGAAACACCACCATCGTAATCCTAGCCTAAACTAGAGTCACACATACATGGTGTCAAGAGCAAATCAGTTGTATCTTTGTACTTTAGTTGATATATTTTAAAACATCTATGAAATAGAAAGTAAATGGAATCTTGCAATTTCTCTGTGGCCATGGCTTTAATGCACAGATGTGTATGAAGTAGTCCATGCCCAAAATGATGTAAATAAAATTTAAACATTTTAAAACTAATAAACTTATGAACTCCCATATTCTAATTTAACTATTAATATTCTAATTTAACTTCCAGTCATTAGACTAAAATTTGAACCACAGTTATTAGGTTTACCCCTGTGACCAAGATCCCAAATAGTTATTTTAATTTTCACAGAGTTTAAGAGATTAAGCAATGACATGAGACTGAGTAAAAAAAGGAATGAGAAAAGGGTGCAAAAGAAGTTCAAAGAGCAAAAGCTGCTTCTGGTAGCAAGTCAAATCTTGGTTAATCAGGACTTTGGCACAGGCAGAGTCAGGAGTAAACAAATACATGGCAGGTTTGTTTTGCCTGAGAGGAAATCACAGCTTGATATACTCAAGTGCTTATTTTCCCTAAGGCAAGGGACTGCCTTGTCAAGTCTTGATCCATGCATGGTCTTAATCTGAAACATAATAATACTATTTTAATTTTTTTTTTTTTTTTTACATTTTAGAATGTATTTGCTGAGCTGATAGTTTCCTAAGTAACATAACCACTTTCCTGATATTTTTCTTCTTTTTTTTAAATTTTTTTTTTAATGGAGAACTGGTAAAACTACACCCAGAACATTTATGCATTTCCTGAAATACATTCTGATTTCTTAAAGGTGTACATTTATGTGGATGTTTTTCCTCTAAATAGTTTAATTTATTTTCACTGAATTAATAAGTATAAGAAATGTTGGAAAATACCTAAATTAATATCTGAATGGTTAAGGAAAAAACTGGATAAATACTTTTTTTAGATCATATCTTTATATTGAAAAGCTCTACCCATAAATATTAGGGAAAAGCTATTATTGTGGAGGTTTTTCTATTTTTCCCTTTACCGTCTGTGTTCATCCTTTTTATTTGTGTTTTGCTAACATAATTCCTTTAAATTACTTTCATCATTCAAGTCCATTCTGCCAAACCTCACACTGAAAACTTCAATCCACTTTGAAGGAAACTGCAATTTCCTACTAGGTAATTTGATCTCAACACTTACTAAAAAAAATCCCCCAGAACTGCTGGACTAATTGTATAAGACTTTACACAGACAGTCTGTGAGAACTTCCCAGAAACACTGTTCTGAGACTTGATTAATTTCCCTCCTTCCTGATGAAGTATTTAAAGATGATCATAAATTTGAAGAAAGAAAAGAAATATGATAGTGCAAAAATGGTCTGCAGCCATCTGTGATCTCATGACATGAATGAATTTAGGTTTGATCAGGGACTTCTAAGGAAAGCCTCATTCAATAATTCTTTTTCTATACTGGGAAAGTAATGTATTTATCTGCTTTATACACATGACTTTCAAGAAAGTTTTGACCTAAAAGGGAGTGTGACAGAAGCAGCTAAATGTCTTTCTCCATCCCATTCCCTGTATTAGTTTATGTGCTCCAGATGTCATATCTACTACTTAAGACTGGGCTCAAAACTTATTCTGAAAAGAAGAAAAAATGGAAATTGCAAAGTAATTTTTCCTGTACTAAACTTTTTATGTCCTTGTTCAACTGTCCATTATTGTTTCTTCAGTCTTACACAGTGTTTTAATTCTTCCTGCTGCCTTAGAAGTCTTTTGGATAAAACAGGTGGAAAGAGAGTATTTTAAGCACACCTCATATAATCTGGTTTGGATTTGCTATCTGCTAGTCTGCTGCTTGATTAGGGACATGATGCTGTAAGGTGCTTTGTTCATGATTATTGATAGGAACCAGTCTTTTTCAAGTGATTATGACCTGTCCTGAAAGTATGCAAGGCCAGGTTGTGGTCCTGGGAAATCTGGTCTAGTGGAAGGTCCCCTTGCCCATGGAAGGAGGGTTGGAACTAGATGATCCTTTCCAACCCAAACCATTCTATGATGACCTTGTTGCTGTAGAACAAGTTATATGTTTTATGAGAAGCTGGGCCAATAAATTAAAAACAAGTATGGAAGGAAGACACAGGTAAGTGTTTTCTCAATAAAAGCTCATAATGATTTGTTTATCAACTAGTAAAGTCAAAAAAGAGGAAACAGTTACCCCTTGGAAAGGTCCAAATCAAGGAGCAGGAAACTTGATGCATAGACAAGCCTGGAATCAGGACTCAAAACTCATTAATTGGTTTTCATTTGCATCAGTAAGGAAGTCTTTAGCAGAAAATTTCATGTGCAGAGTTAGCAAATGCAAGAGACAATGTTGCATCCATGCGTACCCTGATTTTTTTTGATAATTTCTTGACAATCAGCTACCAAGTGTCAGAGCCAGTTTACTCTAGGCTGACTCACCTGTGTGTATATATATATGTATATATATATATATATATATATATATATATATATATAACAGTTCACTCGCATTTTTTCATAGAGAAAATTTCAAAATAATAGCAACAAACAGACCCAGTTTTGTCTTCTGCATTAGGCTATATAGGGGTCAAGCGTGCTAATGAAACATCAGTACATGTACAAAATAATTTTCATGTTGCAAAGGATTGGGATTTTACTATAAAAATGTTTTTTTAAGGGAAATCTATAATAGAAGGCAATACTCCATTTAAAAGAATGAGTATATACAATTTTATTTTACTTTCACAGACAGTGCACTTGTCAGACAGTAAAAGGAGAGGCTAAGGCATATAATTAGGCAGGTTAGTGGTGTGGCAGAGTCACCCAGCAGAAGTTCTTTTAGGGGGCAGCTGTGCAGTCATTTATAAGAAGATTTCCTGTCTGAAGTCAATAGGAGGTCTGGGTCCGTCAGGGATTCAGAACAAGCTCATATAGGAAAGAGAAGAGACAGGAAGTCGTGTCTGTTGTTTGCTCACCAAGAAAGACCTAAGGGCAGGGAAGATCAATACAACTGAAGAAGTGGAGTTAAGAGGAAGATTTATGAATTATTTCTCAGACCCTTCATCTTTGAAAGAGAGAGAAAGAAAGTGTCCAATTTTCTTGTGTGAAGGGTTGATTTTTTTTCTTCTAGAAAATTTCAAACATGTTTTTCAGACTTTTATTGACGCTATAGTTAAGAACTGGAGGAATTTTTAGAAGTATAGTTTTTACTAAGCTCTTTAATCTTTCATCTTTTTATCTTTTTTCCTTTTTTTTTTTTTTTTTTTTTTACCCCCCAAACTAGCTCAAGGTCAAAAACTCAATCACATCTTCTTTTACCCAGTCAAACTTAAACATAATGATTCTTCCAAAGATCATAAAACAGAAAACCCCCCCACCCCAATTTTAAGTGTATATACAATTATACAGACTTTCTCAGCATATTAAAAATAAACCTTGGTCAACTTCTCTAAACACATCTTCAATATGCAAAGTGTAATGTGCCAGCATCTTGTATGCATATATATATATATATATATATATCTGTCTTCTGTGTGTACACTTCTGTGCATTTAAAGTCATAAACATTTCTGATATCCTTTGGTTATTTGAGCTCCCCTAGAGTTATAAGGTATTTGTAAATTTAGCATATTTTAAAAACATGTCAAGGACTTTAATTGAAAAAAAAAACAAACAAGAAGTCAGTTTTCAGTGAGTTTTAGACTTTCAAGCTAAAATTATTTTACTCTGCTTTGGCATCTTAGCAATCAGTGGAAATAGGAAGATACGTACTCTGTAAGTGCCTGGTTTTGTTTATAGGAGGAACTTAGATACTTAGATGAGCAGCCTAGACAAAACATTTGTTATTTGTGATATTAGTACTTTTGCAATTGCATTCATCTTGAAAATGGAATTATGCATTTTTAAAACATGACATATTTATTTATAACATTAGTAGTGATAGAGGCAATAAAACACACTCTATTATGAGTTACAAAAGGTTTCCTTCATACATTGTTTTTGTTTATGCATTATCTCTACAATTGTAAATTCACATTTTATGTTATGCACCAGTTCTAACTTGAGAACACTTGCCACTTATCATTTAAGGAAAAGAGAGGAGAATGAAAAAGAAATCTTAGACAAAAAGAAAAATGCTAAGGAACAGAATGATAAATAATGATAAAGATATTTAAAAATATCTTCATTTAATAAATATTGGAGTCACAACAAGTTAAAGAAAAGATTATTTAATCATAATGATTTTAATACTTCTCTATACTTCAGTGGTAAAAGAAAGAAAAATAGAAATTAACATTAAACATACCTTTGTTAATTTCTAAACATAAGTGTTAATGGACATAAAAAAAAAAATTAAATGGTTTAGCTACTTCATTAGGAGCAAGTAACTCCCTCCACCCAGTTAATGGAGGGGTTCCTTACAGGTATTTCTATGCAGCTCAATTAAACTACTGTAATTTTAAAGGGTATGAAGTACATTGTTTTTAAGGAAAATAATTAATTTAATTAATTTATTCTTGAATATATTCTTTGAATTTCCCACTCTTTGAATGTGCATTTTTTTCTACTTTTTTTTTTTTTTAATTTCAGATACTATTTTAATACTACTTATGTGTTGTAAGCTTGCATTCTTAAGCTTGTACTTTTATTTCCTTTATGAAAGCTCAGAATATAAGAAAATACTCTGACAGCTATATCCAAAACCAAATGTGAATCCAAGTTCTGCTCCCCTTGAAAGCCAAGATTTCATCAATTTTCTTTTCATGATGAGATTTACACTTTTGTTCATATTCTAAAGGATTATCTGAAGCAATGTCTCTTGGGAAGCACCTGTTGGAGCTGGTATGTCTCAGATGACCTGAAGGAACTTGTCCTGCCTTTTGAATCTAGTTTTTTTGAATCTAGTTAATGGTGTTGATTTGATGTTGCCTTATAAATCTGTCTTACCCATGCTTCTGAAGTTGTTATGCCTCAGCTCACAAATGGATGCAGCAGAAAGAGTTCAGTTGTTATGAAGTATCTTGCAAACAGGATCTAGGATATTTGGAAACTGCATTTGGTTGTTGCCTCTGTCTGATTTTATTTGTTTGTTTGTTGGTATAGAGTGGGGTTACTGTGGGAGTGTTGTGGGACCAGCTAGTGAAAAAGAGGAGGAGTAAAAAATGTACACGTTTGCAGAAGAGCCTATGAAATGTCAGGAAATCCAG
Organism: Cyanistes caeruleus; assembly: GCF_971803275.1. Classification (NCBI taxonomy): domain Eukaryota; kingdom Metazoa; phylum Chordata; class Aves; order Passeriformes; family Paridae; genus Cyanistes; species Cyanistes caeruleus. Next base: position 79,110,801 of record NC_141701.1, on the reverse strand, counting down.
GTGCATCAGCAGTTTTGTCCAGTTGAAGCAGTAGAAGTCCAAAAATGTAGGAATTGAATCCTAGTCTCCTAATCCTCTGTCTTGTTTATGTTAATTTTCTTTACTGAAATTGTTTGCAAGGAGGGAGAATTAGTTCTATATGTGCACTGAAGTCCATATTAAGCTCAACATAATGAAGCAGATCTAATCTATGTTTTATTAGTGACTCTAATTTGACCATGACCTATACTGCTGCAAAACAGCTCTTGCTAGAAGCTTCTATATAAATAAATGTATGTGATAGTATAGACTCCTTCTAGATAGTATTGCAGAAAATTATGGTAGGTGGTCATAAAGTATAAGAAAAAGAAAATAACTTTCCAATTTTGTGTGATATTGTACACAGCAAAGCTATTCTTGCATCTCCAAATTATCTGTTGCATTCTGGATGCAAATGCATGCATGTAGCTCTTTTCGATTTCACTAGAGCCTGACTAAATTAAGAAATGAGTATTATCCTGTGTACCAAATTTAGAGGCATTGATGCAATGAACTGAATACTAAACAAGCATTGAATTCCTAGCAATTTCTACATGCAAAGTGCCCGTAAAAATACTTTTCCTATGTCTGAATAATATAGGTAAATTTTTAAAAGAAACTTATCTTCTGTCTAAAAGTCTATTCTAATAATGGGATTTGTAGGCTGTCTCAAAAAAAAACAACAACAAAAAAAAAACCCCAGTAAATCAGATATGAATCTTAATATTTATACCCAGGAAACCATTCCTATGTTATTTAACCTGGATAGTTTGATTGCTTCCATTTCCCCGTTTTCCTGCACTGTCCCTTATTCACTCTCTCAAAGTCAAGACTTCTGGCCCACATCCATTATTTTATTCATATTCCACTTTATAATGCACTACTTTCAGAGGCATCTCTATGTGCCAGCATTGCTCACATTCAGTTTGAAAAACACTTTGGCTCAGCACCAGCTGCAGAACAGATCCTGTGTGGCTGCTCATCATTCTACCAAAATATAGTTGCTTACCATTCAGTTACTGATAGCAAAAGTCTGACTTTACTGAAGATTTGTACATTTTCTGTGTAGCTTTTGTGGGTTTGGCTCATTGATTCTATGAGGAGCAGAGGGAATTTTCCTCAGAGGTTTTGCTCAAAGACTACTGGAGTTTTGGGATATTTTTATGAGCTCACAAAAACCCAGTTTTGTTATTCTGAGTTAGCACTTGGATTTTCATCATTTCCCTCCAGCATGAATTACTCCAAACTATTCATGTTAGGAATTACAGCACAGTGAGGTGATTGTTCCTGGTGATGAAAATTATGACTATTTTTTATGTAAAGACAGGAGAAGATAGGTTTATAAGTTCAGTGGAATTTCTTAACAACCAAATTTTATTAAATAATTAGTATCTTTTTTAATATTGTTTCATCTACTTCTATGAGCCAACTGTGTGTAAATATCCATGCTTACTCATGCCCACATTCACAATTTTCACTCTATACTGTTTTACATAAATCTATATTTTAATCAATTGTTTTTAATTTGTATTACGATGTTTTTTGGTGTTTCTTATTTATGTACTTGGGATGAATTCAAGTTTTGAGAGGTCACATCTGTAATTTTGAATTAATAAATGCTGAGGAATGAAAACATTGGACAATTGAAATTTAAACACATCCCATTAAGAGAATGTGTTTTTGTGTAGGATTCTTTAGAATTTAAATGTGGAGAAAATTCTGCATTTCCCTCTGTAACTTTGCTGCGGTTCACAGTTCTGAACACAAAAAGGTTTCTAATGATATTTTTGCAGAAATAAGAATTATTTCCATCAACATTTTGGAGAACATTACCTGAAAAACAGTGAAGTTCCTCTGTGAAAATAAGGTCCTAATAATATTTTCTGCAATGACTAGTCCCAAAGTATCTGATATCAGAACTGAGTAAATCAAAGGAAGGGAAAAACAGGGAATTTGAAAAAAGGGAAGGAAATTAATTCTATTACTTTTTCACTTTTAAATGGTCTGAGATGTTACCATAAAAGCATAGCCACTAAAGAATCCAGAAGAGTCCAGATGTACTCCTCCAAATCTCTTTCTGATGCAAAACTATAAAAAAGGTCCTAGCACTAAGGCTTGTTCAGCTGTTAGTAACATATAGAAATGGCTTATATTATATAAATAACATGGTTATTGAATTCATTTCGATACTTAATTATCATCTATTGCAGAGTGAAATATATTAAATAGATGCAACACTACATTTTTAGTGTCACATATGTCAATATTTATTTATTTAGTTTTTAAACACAACTGAAGATTTGATGCTTCTCTTCCACCCAGATTCTATGGAAGGTGGAAAAATTGCAAGGTTTAAGATGACTGAAAAAATATAGACAAGTACAATCCTCTGCATCTGTGATACCCAATTTAATATCAAATGGATTGAATAACAGGCCAATTGGTGCACTTTTCAAATGCATAATCTCTTCTGTTCCTAGATTTAGGATTAAGTAGATGACTTGTTGCATTCTTTTGTCCAATCCTGTTGTAGAATTACAGTGAAATAAATAAGCAGTATTAACAAGAGCTAATCCTATAAATTGAGCTCTGCAATGCCAGGTTTTTGTCTAGCAGCTTAGTAATCATACATTTTCCATCCTGTTTTATAGCTACAGCAATTGAATCGCAGCAAGAGACAATCAATCCTTGGGTTTAGGAAGAAAATCTCTTAGGGAAACAAAACACAGTAGGGAAATGCAAGAGTAGGGTTTGCATAATGAAACAATGCAATTTAATAGGTTTTAATCATGATATCGGTTGCATTCTGCAGTATAAACAGAAAAGAGAATCTATATGTGATTGTCTTGAAGCACACAGTGAAAACTGATTCCTTCAAGTTCTATCTGCAAAGACTGGAATACCAAAGGTCATGGCATTTTCTGAAATATCTTGACCAGCATGATGAACTGTAATTTTGGGCAGTTCATCATCTTGTTCTTTCTATGTGAGAACAAGTAGTATGATCTGATAGTATGTTGGGTTTTTTCCCAAGTTGAATTGAACATGATATATTAATTTCCTTGTTCCTTGTATTTCTAAAATAACAACTACAGCACACTTGAAAATCTTTCTGTAGCTTTTTGCCACAGGTTGCCAGATTTCAAAACACATGATGAATACAATTTGAATACGCAACAATATAGATCCCATTTCAAAATAATATGGATACCAAGGCTCTTTGCAATTTTCTAGCTCTCTTCACACTGCCTCAATAAAATGAAAGTAGAGGTACTTCAGAATTAGGAAAAGTTTTTTAGTTTGATCTACTGTTGTATTTATGAACATGAGAAAATGCATTTCTATCAATCATGTTTATTTGAAAATGAAACATCCTTAAAACAGAACCTTACCTTACATTCTTCTCCAGTTTAAAATAGAAAAAAAACCCCCCAAACCTCTGCAATAATTGATGTCCTAAAAGTCACTGAAGTAATTCTGGTGCTACAGCCAGCTTCACTAGTCTTGGTAGAATAGATGCATTTACACCAGTTTAAACTGCAGCTGAATCTGACTATATTCACTGCTCATAAAACTTTCATTTTTATGAAGATAAAACTACCCTGTGCATAAATATATGAAACAGTACTAAAATGCATTTTCAAATTGGGCTCAACTTAAAATATATATCCATTTTATATCAAGATTTGGTTGGTTTAAAATACTGGGGAAGGAAGGAATGGCTGTGCTTCATTAAAGAAAAGCTTTTTTGGTAACTGCTTCAGTCTTTCTAGCAATGCTTGATAACATTAATATCCCCTAATGAAAATTGATTTTGTTTATGTATACTCATAATGGATACGGCCACATAATTATTATGTGTTGACTGCTATTTATTAATTAATTATTATATCTTCTTTTATAATTTATTTACCAGGAAGAAAAATCAAGTATGAAGCAGCATCTGTTTTCCAGTGAAGTTCTGCTTTGACTTAATTTCACAGCTGAGCAGGAAGGCTAACATGGGGCTTGAGTAACTTGACCAAGGTCACCAAGACTGCAATCTGACTTGATTTGAGCCGAGCGCAAATTATTTTTCATTCTTGTGTTCTAGACACTTAAGCTGATGTGGTTTTAGTTTCCAACAGCTGTTCCTGAAGTGACCAAGAGAGGCCACAATCTTAGATTACTACATCAAAAAATTTCTGTGTATGGCGGCCAGGCAGGCAGAAATTCTTCACCTTAGTGTAAAAGAAGAGCAGTTTGAAGGTGAAAAGAATGTCACATTTTCACTGACTGCCATCCTTCCCTTTCCTTTCCTTTCCTTTCCTTTCCTTTCCTTTCCTTTCCTTTCCTTTCCTTTCCTTTCCTTTCCTTTCCTTTCCTTTCCTTTCCTTTCCTTTCCTTTCCTTTCCTTTCCTTTCCTTTCCTTTCCTTTCCTTTCCTTTCCTTTCCTTTCCTTTCCTTTCCTTTCCTTTCCTTTCCTTTCCTTTCCTTTCCTTTCCTTTCCTTTCCTTTCCTTTCCTTTCCTTTCCTTTCCTTTCCTTTCCTTTCCTTTCCTTTCCTTTCCTTTCCTTTCCTTTCCTTTCCTTTCCTTTCCTTTCCTTTCCTTTCCTTTCCTTTCCTTTCCTTTCCTTTCCTTTCCTTTCCTTTCCTTTCCTTTCCTTTCCTTCCTTTCCTTTCCTTTCCTTTCCTTTCCTTTCCTTTCCTTTCCTTTCCTTTCCTTTCCTTTCCTTTCCTTTCCTTTCCTTTCCTTTCCTTTCCTTTCCTTTCCTTTCCTTTCCTTTCCTTTCCACACCTTACCGCACCTTTCCTCTGGCTTCTGCAAATACTATGCAACCTAAAATGTGTGTACAGTCCTCAACTAATTTACAATACTACACAGTTCCATGACTGAGTGAATGACTGGACCTCTTCTCAGTGACCTAAGTTTTATGTCTGCCTAAGCAGGGATTTCTATAGTGGTTTAACTTAAAGGCACAGTCTATTTATGTAATAAAGTATACCATGACATGATACGTGTATTGTCTCTTCCCACTTGTCTACTGAATAGAAATTTCTAGTTTTCTTTTACTGCTAAAGGAAAACATATTGTAGCGCATGTTTTCTGACTGCAAAAAGAAGAATTTGTTTCTCCTTTTCCTTTTTTTTGGAGGACAGAAAGCTATAGCTGATGTCACTTCTGTTGTTTGTTTTTCTAGTCTTTTTATAGCACCAGACAATTGTGTATGTAAGGATTTGGATTCAGATGTGAAGGCTCTTATTTGCAGAGTACTTTATTAATGGCAGCTAAAAAAATGAAAAATTTGGCAAAACAAATGGGTTCTTAAATAACTTCAAGACACCAGAGTGACCGACTGAAAAAACCCAAGAAAGTCAAAAATTGATCTTAGAACCATTTAGAGTTACAGAAATTTACTGGAGATTTAAGGATAATATGCATACCTTGAAGAGATAACTGCAAAGATTTTTGTTTCCGAAAACTGTAAGTCTATTAAAATATGATGTTTACAGTGGTACCCAGGTAATAAATTTTAGGAGTGTGTTTTGAAATGTAGTGAAAGAGACAAATAATATTGGGCAATAGAGTAAACAGGAATTTTATATGGGTTCATGAAGCTCAAAATTCTCTAGAAACCAACTAGGTCTATTTTTAAATCTACTTTCCTCTGTAAGAAGACGACCATGGAAGCAGTGTCTGCCATGCCAGTGCCTGCGAGTACGCCTGCATAAACAAAACAAAGCATTCTTCTTTTGGGGACGATGACTCCAGATTGCAGATAAAGCTGCCAGAGGGTAAAAACTGAAGTGTTACTTGAAAAGTTCAGGTACTGCTGTGCCTAAGACTGCTATCATGGGAGGAAAACTAAGATATATTTCTAAGCAAACAAAAGCATTGTACTTTTGCACTATCAGGGTTAAGTTCACTTTTACTTAACATATTGCCTAAGTGTTTTGATGACAAAATATATGGCGCAAAAGTGAGTTTCATGACAATACAACAGGGGAGTCTCACAAAATGGCTATGGTGAAAAAATAATGCAAACACAGAAAATAGAAATTCATGGTAACACAGTGGCTGGAATGACAGGGCTTGGAACCACAAGCTGAGGAATATAAATGAAGGTGTTCTTATGAACAACCTGAGATGAAATTTGGCCAGCCATTGTATTACATGGAGAGGTAAAGACATTTGTCTTCCATTTTGTTTCTTTCAAGTACCTCTTCAAAGCATCCACACCCTCTTATGCAGGAGGCCTGAAATATATTTAATTCAGATAGCTCTTGGAAAAGAATAGTCTCAGTAACACCCCAAAAAGTCCCAGTCGGAGGAGTACGTGCAAAAATCAAAATATTAGTTTTTGGTATGGTACGGAAAAAAAGAGGTAATCTAGTGTTCCTAACTATCATATATTCTATAGGAGTTTTTAAATATGCATTGTCTTGATTCTATCACCCTTACATATGCAGTTCAATCTCTTTGTCTCTATTTGATCTTTCTGCAAGCAATTGTGCGTGAAAGAACACCTATGCCTTGTACAAGCTGGGACAGCTAAATTAATAATAACACAACACACACCATGTTTGACTAAATCTGTAGGAATGTTCAAGCCAGCGAAAACAAACCAAAAAAAATACTGTTAGAGAGATGGGTTAGGGAACTTGTGAGGGAACATTTTGCAAGAAGATTGCATGTGCATGTAATGGCTGAAAGAAAACATGACAGATTATTTTAACCAAGTATTAATTCCAAGGGTTAAGAAACAGTATTTAGCATAAAACTTGAAGAAAGAGGTAGGCTTGGTAAAGTGAAATCAGGTAGAGATTGCTGTGAGAAAAATTGTAACAGCAGAAGGATTTTTTTTAATAGTCTCCAAAGACATAGATTTTGGGTTTCAAAAAAAATATCTTAAAAACACCAAAAAAACCCATACTTTCAGGAACCATACCTACTTTTTCAGCAATTAATAAACTGAAATACTTTTCAGTTTTAACACATCATACTGGCACATACAGGCATACAGATGCACTGGCACAAGTCAGGAGCAACAGGAAAAGCATACTAGTAAATCCTTTTTGACAACTACAATATACCATCATGTACATCTGCCACTTAAATAAATCTGTGAGGGTCAGACTGTTGTCTCTTTTTGGTGAATGGTGAGGAAAAGATGCTGTGAAAAAGTAAATGGAGCTTTTACCGACAGATTTGGTATGTCTCCTCCTCTGCAATCTGGTCCTTCAGCTACTGGCTTCCATTCTTAGAAGGTAGGAGGAGGAATTTAAAGGCCTCACTAAAATAACTAAATTAACCTCACAAGTTTAAGGGTAGTTTTGAGGTCCATCATCTTTTGAACTCCATGGAATTTATCCAGATGTTGAATTGTGGATTCTAGGCAATACTTTTTCCAAATGTTATGTTTAAAGTTATTCTCCTAAATATGTATTTAAAGATCAATAGTAAGTTGCCCTTTCTTCCCAGCAAAATCTAAGGAAAAAGTTAGGTGTTTTGATCTAAAGGCAAATGCTGTACTTCTGATATTCTTTCTGTTACTTATTTAGTAGCTTGATGTCAGGAATGTGCAGCCCCAACCACACCTGACACCTGTGGTGCAATGTTGTTGTAGTCACAAGAGCTGAGCCAGTTTATTCCAACTGAGGACAATGTCCCCTACTACTAAAATTATATCTTGGCAGGTCTGCATTAGTATAAAACTTGAGAAGACTCTTTTTTTTTTTTTCTTCTTTTTTTTTTTTTTTTTTTTTTTTGTGTGGGGAGTAGCAAAATTGTCACTGAATGAATGCTGAAGAAAGCAAGACTCGGAGATAAAGCAATTTATTTTTCTTTTGTCTAAATGTCTACATCTCTGTTTGGCAATAGAGTTCAGTATCCAAGGGTCAGAAAAGATCATGTAACCTGTTGGGTAGGTATACACATGAGACAGTACAGTCCAGTATCTGCATTGTTTTTAAGCTGCTGCTGCCAAGCAGATTGCCATTTAAATTCAGGAAGTCAGCTGCTGCTACTGACTACTGTCATTAATACCATGGCTTTGAGCACTGTTTCACTGTTGCAAATGTTTCTTAAATTAGCTTTTCTCCCTTCTGCTGTGTTCCTTTAAAAACAGCACCAGTGGGTCTTATTGGGAGTTTTGAGAGCAACCAGCCTCCACAGCATTTATTGTGGCAGGAAGCAGCAGAGTTTTGTGGGCTCCGACAGAGAAGTTAAATAGCTTCAAACATTTTCTATCAGCTTAAAGCAGTGTGCTCAATGGTGCAAGCACATGCTTTGCTTCCTTTGCCTTAGAATCACCCTGGGACATCCACTCTGAAAGAAGATTTGAATGAGCTTGAAAATTCAAGATAGGCTTCATTGCCAATCTGTCAACAGACCCTAAAAACAATAAAAAAATATAATAAAATGACAACTCAGAAAAGGAAACTGCTTGGCATACTCCATGCCCTGTTTTGTCTCTTCTGACTCTCAACCATCAATATTTATATTCAGTGGGATAAACTTGGCCAAATTAGAGACGTAAGAGGGCACCACTGAAATCAAAATTCTGTCACAACTCACAGTTGGTCTTGACTTTTGTTTCATTAAAAATTTAATTGGAACCAAACTGTGCAGTCACAAAGCTCATCAGTGCTTCCTCTTCACAACACTAAAGAATCAGATGCTCAAACATAGCAAATTAGTGAAGAGCATGTTTACACTCTGCTCCCTTATTACTGAAAATGATTATTTGATAAACAAAGAGGTGCAGCCAGGAAGAGGCCAACATGTGTTGACAGAATTAGCAGGCCTTGGTGACTGCACCTACTACGTCTCTGTAGATCAAGAATGGTACTTCAATGAGTAGTCCTGAAGAAGTGATAAATAAAAGAGAGCATCCAGCTGCCTCTGATCTCCATATTAACATCAGGGCAGAAATGGTAGGGGACTCTGACTCCTTGCAGTACTCTAAGTGCTGCTCTAAACCAGCAAGCTTTCATAAGAGCATGAAAGGGAAGCTTATTTGCAATACACAGGAAGAGCTCAGGGGACAACACAGAGTTGCAGACAGGATCTTTACCGTGGTCACTGTGTGCTTCTCACACTGAGAGAATCACTTGCAGGTAGAGCAGATGCTCCTGTGTAGGAAGCTATATGATACCACCATAACCTTCCCATTTTAAAGCTTACCCAGTCCAGCCATTCTGTGTGGCTGTCCCATGAAAATTAAACCAAGAGCAATGTGTTTTTTTCCCTAAATTTCTGAGGCTTTAAAAGAGCAGGCTTTGCCTTGGGAATAAAGGCTTTGCTGAGAGTCAGACAAGCTTTTAAATGGTTTAATTTCAAACAGCTTGCAGCTGGAAGACAGAATAATAAAAATCTCTTAGGAAGGTAAAAAATACCAAGAGTTCAAGAACAAAAGAACAAATCTACATTTCTGTAAATGGCTTCTTAGCTGAGATCAGGACCTATATGAGAAATTGAAACTTAGGCAGGCAAACCTTAAACATACATGGCTAAATAAAATAAGGGAAGAATAATAGTAATGTTATAGTCATCTGTGGAATTAGAAATGGGGAATTTGTTAGATTATGTACTTTTAATAAGAAAATGTTAATTTATAGGGATTAAATTTAATTACAACCCTGCTAGTTTTATTGCCAGTGGGATTGTCATGAAATTGTTGTACACTAAAAAGTATACTTAAGGTACTTGGAAAGTCTTTTGTATTTGATTGAAAAGCCCTTAAATCTGCTTAATTGGGTCTGCTGAATCACACAGGGAATAGATTTAAACCCGGAGATAGTGGGAAACAAGTGCAATTTATGTGGTTTCTATTTCCCCTTAAATAGGATTAATCCCTGCTTGCAGTTTGCACTTCGACTACCCCTGCATCAGAGCACTCACAGGCTGCCTGCTGCGAAGCCCAGTCAGAGCCACAAGTGTCTCCTCCTGGCAGTTTGGCCTAGATGTCTCCATACTGATGTGTTCCCAGGTTCCAGCTCTGTCCCCTTGCCCTTTTTGCTTGGTCTGAGCAGGTGCTATTCTTTCACTCTCCTTTATCACTGTGTAAGTCTTTGGGAAAACCTGTGTTTCTGGGATTTTTTAGAAAAATAATTAATTCATGTTAATTCTATTAAAACAGTTTCATTAAGTCACCTCACACCCACCCACCCAGCATTTAACAATTTTATAGCTTTTATATTTTTCTGGTTCAGGAATCAGAGGGTTTATTGTCATTTAATTATTGATGACTTCAATAACACCTGCATTGGCAAGAGTGTTCTGTTACTCTATGCATTGGCTACAACACTTTTGCTTTTCTTTAGAGATTCCAGAACTATTGTGAGAGAAGTGATCTGAGACTGGCCGTACAGGATATTTCTCGAATAAAACAAATCAATGGGACTGGAAATGCTTTTATCCTGATGAAAACTAGAGGTAACTATACTGAAGAAATATCATGTCTGTTTTCCTACCATGAAGCTGCTTCAGCTTTACCCTCTTCATGTGTTTCACAGCCCATCATTGGAGTCTGTGGGTGTGTGGGTGTGTGAGGGTATGGGTGTATGTGTATGTATGCATGAAATACATTCTAAAAGATGGTTTAGAAGCATATCTACATTTTATTGCACAATGTGCAGTAATATAGATTTAGCCTTTGAATCCACAAAAACTTCTTGCACTTACATAATAAAACCAAAGGTCTGTCTTCCAATTATGTTGTACAACCAAAGCAGGGATGGCCCTGCAGCCAGGAAGAGGCCCCAGTGGGGTGCTTTTGACACCATCTCTCACAGGTTCCTTCTGGACACAATGTCCAGCACACAGCTGGATAAACACATCATGTGATGGGTGAGCAACTGGCTCATGGGTCAGGCACAAAGGGTTATAAGGAATGGGGTGACATCAGCTGAAGACCTGACAATAGAGAGGTTCCACTAGTGGGGCTCCATCCTTGACCCTGTGATCTTCAATATATTCATAAATTATTTGGATGCAGAACTCAAGGGATTCTGAGCAACTTCACAGATGATACAAAACTGGGAGGATGTGTTGACTCCCTGAAGAGACACTTCAAATTAGAAGTCTGGGCAATCACCAATCATATGAGCTTTAATAAAGACAAGTGCTGGATTCTGCACCTGAGATGGGACAACCCTGGATGTACAGACAGACTGGGGAATGAGAAGCTGGAAAGCAGTGCTATGGAAAGGGTCCTGGAGGTCCTGCTCCATGGCAAGTTGAATCTGAGTCAGCAGTGCCCTGGCAGCCAGGAGGAACAACCCTGTCCTGGGGGGCATCAGGCACAGCATGGCCAGCCAGGCAAGGGAGGGGATTGTCCTGATGTGCTCTGAGCTGGAGCAGCCTCATCTCCAGTGGTGGGGGCAGTTTTGGGTGCCACAGTGTAAGAAAGACATTGATCTGTTAGAGAGCATCCAAAGGAGGGCCATGAAGTGGTGAAAAGTCTGGAAGGGAAGCTGTATGAGGAGTGGCTGAGAGCACTTGGTCTGTTCAGCCTGGAGGAGTCACCTTCCTTGTGAGGTGAAGAGGAGGGACAGACATAGCTCTCTTCTCTGTGTTGACCAGTGACAGGGTCTGAGGCAATGGCCTGAGTTTATGTCAAAGGAGACTTAACCTGGATTTTAGAAAAAGAATGGTTCTTCGCCCATAGGGTGTTTGGGCACTGGAACAGGGTCCCAGGGAAGTGGTCACAGCACCAGCCTGACAGAGTTCAAGAAGCATTTGGACAATGCTCTCGAGCACATGGTGAGACTCTTGGGGATCGTACAGTGCAGGGCCAGGAGCTGGACTCAATAATCCTTGTGTGTCCCTTCCAACTCAGCATAATGCATGATTCCATGATTTTTTGGACTCAACCCATGAGTTCTTCTGTGTAATTTTTTCTCCCCATGTCCTTTTGAGGACAACAAGTAAGAGCAGCTGAATGGGTGTGTGTCAGTCAGTCAAGGTCCACCCATGACTTTAACTTAAGAAAATTAAGTCCAAACCATTCTTTTAAATGCTTCACTTTAAAAAAATCAAAAAAACCCAAAACACAAACAGACCCACAAACAAAAAAAACAAACCACCACCCAAAAAACAGCAACAAACCATTATTGAGAACTATGCAGCGTGCCAAATCTTGAGGTGTCAGCTAAATTCAGATTTTGCAAAAATTATGAGTTTTAAACTTTTTTCTTAGTAAGTGGCATGTTATTTAGTTTGAAATCATTCTTCTTTGAAGAACTGATTCCTTCCCTGCCTTTTCAAGTCTCTTTTAACAAAAGTAGGATGGAGTTAATCTGCCTTACTCCACTGTGGGAATATCCAAGTGTTATAAATTAAGGTATTTCAAAGCTTAGCATATCTAGAATTTGGATCCCTTAAAGGGCAGCTTAATCATTATTAATATATGAATGAAAGCTCTAAATTATCTCCTCACAGATTTTATCCAGTTAGGTGAGCTATCATCAGATGAGGACAACATTTTTCAGAAATTCTATGGTGTTAAAATCTTATAATTTTACAGGTTTTTTAAACTTTCCACTCAGAAAACTGCATTAAATCCAAGTTTACAGGGTTCACTTATTTCCACACAGTTTTTTAATGATCATACTCCTTGAATAACGGATGTTTTATTGCCATTTCAAATGAAAGGGGAATTGTTCCCTGTTTTCGTTAATTGCGTTGCTATAGCAGAAACCTGGTTTACTATTCTTTTATGCCCATCAGCTTAATAGAATATTAAATAGTTATTGACTTTGGAAGAGGTGAACCATCATGATTTATTGAGCTGAGAGGTAAATATTCATCAAGCAACTACAATTAAGCTTCTGCTTGTGCTCCTCATTTACAGAAAATGTAGATGGTAAAAGGAGGCTTGTGAAATGTGAAAATAACTACATCATTAAAGCTCAATTACCAACTGATATAAAGAGGATCTGAAGAACTGTAATTTATAAGTCAACGCAACAAAACTGACTTTCAACAAAAATAATTATAAAAAAGCACAAAATATTTTTTTTCCATCTTTGCCATATCTGATCATGTACTCGTGATTCCTGACACGCCTAAGGATTATAAGAAAAATGGTGAAAATCCTCTTAAAACATCAAGATACTGTTTATTGTTGTTAAGCTGAAGCAATGAATTATTGGAAAGTTGACATCTTAAACTTTGCAGTTTTGTTGGTTGGCATTTTTCTATCACCCCTAATTCATTAAATGAGAAACTGCCAACATTTGTTTCTGTTTCACAGCTCCATGAAAGTACAGAAATGATATATCACACTGTATTTTCCTCCTCCCTATGTGTGTGTTCAGAAATGAATAGTGCTGTTGGAGAGTTTGGATGCAAGAGAGGTAATTGTCTACTAATTTAGATTTAAACTAAAACTGGAAAATTATTGCAACCATCACCATTTCTGATTACAGAGAATGATCTGTCAACACATCTACAGAGCTAATGCTAAGTGTGATTTGAACTGAAAGAGACTGATTCAAGTCTTGCCATAAATCCTTTACATAATTATAAGCTTAATGAAAGGATGAGTAAAGGAAACAATATTAGTCATTTACAAGAAATTTGTGACTCATTTTACTGCTTATCATGTTGTTACAGAAATGCAGAAAGTAATTTAACATATATGAAAGAAAACCCCAAAACAACCAAATGAAAACTAACAAATGAGGCTGGTAGGAGACTTCAGTTGGCTATACCAGAGGTCTAGTATGCCCCAGTCTATGCCCTGATCCTGCAAACGTGTCATGTGCAGTGGACAACTGTTATGTCCCAGTCCCCTTCTACAGAAAAGTAGTTAAAGCTTAATTTGCTCTGGGTGGTGCATGGGAGAAACAGCAAAATTTTCAGATATTCTCAATAACAAAAATTTACTTTTAAACTCAAGAATATTAAGTTAGAATAAATTACTTGGCAAATTTTAAAACAACATCCAGACAAAGTAGTGGACTTCACAAACTTTAACTAAACAAGCTTAAACTTAGCCAACTTTAATTTATCCATGCACAACAAAGCATTTACTAAGGCATTGACTGGAATTTTTTAGTCTGGCTTACAATATACCTCAAGAAGTTATAGGAAGAAAGAGAGAAAGATAAAGAAAGGATAAAAGTAGAAAGACAGCACCAGCTGTGGATCCAAGCACAAGACTCAATTGCTGCAATTTAGATATTCATTAGTGGAAGTGATGGTTGCAGTCTCAATCTATTATGGGTGGGGGACGCCCACAAAATGCAAAGTTGAGCATGTTGATGTGCATTTAGGTTAACATAGGAACATCCAGGGGATGTTACAACACTGTGGATCATGTGCAGTCCTCTGAGGTGGAAGGCCTCATAAAGGTGTCTGGGGGGCTTATGACTTAACATGACACTCTCTCTCCCATCAGCTCAGTGGAGTTGAACCAATTATGCTCCATCAGAAGAGATGGCCACCTTCAGACCTGTGTGTGAATGTCCCAATATCTTTCCTGGGGTGAGGGAATTTTACAGCTGAGCCACTTGGGTAAGGGAGGACATTGCCATGATGAAAAGTACTATCCCAGCTCCTCAGTGTCAGCCTCTTGTCATCCTCCTCCCTCGTCTGGCTCAAACTCCAGTTAGTTGCTAAATAAAGGTTGCTTTGTATGGTCATCCTCTGGTGATCAGCCCCTCTGCACCTGGCTGTTCCCTTGCCCACTGTCAGCAAAGCACCTGGTGTTTTTGCAAATGGCAAATGAGTCATTACCCACTAACATCTCAGTCTCACAGCCACGCAATAGCTTACCCCCTGCCTGTGAACAATTTTTCCTCCAAAAGCTGGGAGCTGCACTTAGCACAGTTCCAAAATAAAGTTGAAACCAATCCAGGTGCTCAGAGGTACTCTTGAGTCCTTTTCTGAACCAGGCAGTGTTTTCTCAGGTCAGAATATTTTTTAACCTCATAAAGAAGTGGCAGCTATGTTCCTTCCATCATGAGAATTATTACATCTGTGGACACACTTTGCCACAGAGCAAAAGGTCACAGGTTGTGAGTTTCAAATCAGGTAAATCACCTACTTGTTTCTTTTGCTGCTGAAATTTCATTGAATCACAACTTTGATTATTTTAAGCAGAAGAAAACACAAGCATGAATTCATTATTGTAGTGCCTCTGACACTTCATTTTAATTATCTGATTCTGCATGTTTCATTAAATGTGTAGAAATGTTGTTGATATCCCTATGGCAGTAATGACTTTATGGGACATTAATGCTAGACTGTAATGCAATTCCCAGTACAGAATTTTTATATGTCAAGTGCTTATATAATAAAATTGTTTCATTTTTAACATAATAATCACATATTTTAAATGCACTTAGAATGTACAGATTTATAATATAATAATTTTATAGTGTTTGTGCAAATGCTCTTTACCATGCTTAGAGGTTCATGCATACTAAGTGAAAAGTCTTGCTTTAATGAGAAAAAATGTTTGTAGAAGATTTTTGAATTAGATAATTACAGACATGTGTACCCTGTCCAAAGACCAAGTTGTTTACTTTCCACAAAAGAGCAAGACAGGAAGTCAGATCTTTATAGTATTTTATATGAAGATGTAATTAAGTGACTAACCCCTTCCTAAATATGTCCTTTTATACTTCAAGGAATGTTTTCCACTCCCAGTTGCCTACAGAGTTCTACGCCAGTGCATAATTTTTTGTCGTGACTTAGAGGGGAAAAATAACCCCAACAAGAGAAAAAAAAAAAAAAAAAAGGAAGGAAAAAACCCAACAGCAAAGAAAAAACAACCAAACCTCCCCCAAAGGAGAATCCTGATATTTTGTTCTACCCTGGCCACCTGCATGAGCCTTCTGTTAGTGCTCCTGGGGGTTACCCACACAGGGAATACAGCAAAGAGCTTTCTGAGAAAGACACTGCTCAGACATTATTAGCTACACCTGCTCAAAAGCTCCACAGGAGTAATTAAATTTTTGCACTAGCCAGTTCTACCATCCCTGAACCTGCCATTGTCAGCAACTGCAGAAGAAATTAATTTATCACATAAATAAGGGGGATAATAGTTAGCTAAATACAAGAACAAATAACTCCTCTTGTATTCCTTTGCTGCAGTGTTAATGCTGCTGCAAAATATGAGTTATCTCTCCCCTGGTGACAGCCATATTCTCAGGCTTTATTGAAAGAAATCTGTAAATGTGTGATTCTTCTACTGATCCATTGCTGCAGTTTTATGAGATGACAGACACCACTCCACTGCTAGGTGGTACTATGGGCTGTGAAGGGACATCCAGGCATTTAATACTTGCGATTTCCACATGATTAAATAAATAGCACCTCGAGGTCAAGTACAAAGCACCATTAAATAGTGGAACTGAGCAGAAGCCTTTCAATGGAATTCTGCTACATTTAATACAGTGTAAAAGAAATTGTCCTTACTCCCCCTCAAGTCACAGAGAATAGACAATTTGCATATAAATTTCACTGCTACAGCTTTTGCATAATGACAAAAATGCACCTATTCAAGGCTGGTTCAAAACACACAGTGTGGATTCCTAAAGAAGCTGGTTTTATATGTCAATATATTGGATATTGTATTTTATCTTGGGTGGTATGAAACAGAAAATTATTTATCTCTAAATTTACTATGATTTTTTTTGTGACCCATGATTTCTCAAATTCCCCTGTTTGTTTTTTTTTTGTAATCAAAATAGTGTCAGCTGTAGCACTCTTAGCATGGTGGCCTCTTTTGCATCTCCTCAATGATAATTGCTCTACTTACCCTCATGCATTGAATGATCAAAGGTTTTTTTTTGATGTGTCTTAATTTAGCATGATTCAAAATATGATACTAAAAAATTATAAGATAAAAAATTAAAAACACAAAGCAGTGCTAGCTACTTCAAGAAAGGCATTGTAGACTTTGTGAGAAAGTTAAAAGAATAGAGACTGAACAGGACAAATGTTGAAGATTACATGACACATGAAAAAAAACCCAACCTTTATTTTATCCGTTTACATTGGCTCTGATTATTTTCAATTTTTTTTCTGAAAATAATTATGAATTTTAAATTGCTGTATTCATAGTCTACTAGATATATTTCCTTTTGTTGTTGTTCCAAATGACATATGGAAGATCTACTTGCAGCTGTATATTTTTATCAATATTATGGAGATTAAAACAAAATCAACCCTAATACTATCAACCTTAGTAGGAATTAGGATACATAATTATTAAATACGTACATCCTAAATAGTAAAATTTAATAATAATTTTAGTTGGATTTGTAACTTTATCCCTCACTTCAAAACTGAGTGGGCACATTTATCTGAAGATATCATTACTATTTGTTCATAGACAAACTAGATATTCTAAGGACAAGTCCTTAACAAGTTTATCAGAGTTGGTAGGTCTTAAGGTGCCCAGAGAGATCTATTGAGACTCATGTTGCTCCTTTCATCATATCTGTACATGTTCCTACATACAGAACAAATATTGTTTTTTTTTATTTATCCTTTTCTCTTGCTGGCCAAAGCTGGGAATAAGTTGGGAAAAAAAAAAAAGGAAAGTAGAGTTTCTTAAAATTTGTCACAGTGCTAAATGTCCTTCTTAATTAGGCTCCGGCTTGGCTAGCATACTTCTCTGCCTTCAGCCTTGTAGAATCTGAAATTTTTTTATTACTGCTGCTGTATCAGGATACTGATTGCTCTATAAGCACAGGTATAAAAAGTCAGGAATGCTGACCTCATTGTCTTTCAGATTTTTTCTTTTTTAAGATTCTGGGGTGGTTCTTCAATTTTATATTTGTTAAATTCTCCCCTTTTTTTCTTTTTTTTTTCTTTTTTTTTTGTGGGTTGATTGGTTCTTTTTTTAAGCTTTTGGGTTTTTTTTGTTTATTTCTGGTTTTTTTTATTGTTTGTTTGTTTGTTTATTTGGTTTTTTTTGTGTTGTTGTTATTGCAGAGAAGCCACAGAATCATAGAATGATTTGGACTGGAAGGGACCTTAACAATCATCTGGTTCTAGCCTCCCTTGTGGGAGCACTTCCACTAGTCCGCCTGCTCCAGTGCCTCCCCACCCTTAGAGCAAATAATTTCTTCCTAATGTCTAATCTAAACCTCAGTTCTTTAAAACTCATTCCCCCTTGTCCTGTTACTACATGCCTTTTTATAAAGTCCCTCTCCAGCTTTCCTGTAGGTTCCCTTCAGGTACTGGAAGGTTGCTATGAGGTCTCTGCAGAGCCTTTTTTTGTCCAGTCTGCACAACTCCAGTTCTCTTAGCCTGTCTTCATAGAAGAGGTGCTCCCGCCCTCTGATCCTCTTCTTGACTCTCCTTCCTTCTGGGTTTCATTTTTTGTATAATCTCAAATACTTGCTGTTATTCCTACCACAGAATTTCCCAATTTAGTTGGCTTCCTAAGCCTTAGTGGCTGAAAACTTGCAATAAATTCTGGAGATTTTCAGGGGTGCTGCTAGAATTTAAGCTATCATCTGAAAGTCTTCCTTTTGCCTCACGCTTGCTACTCAGGTACAGATGCACCTGTGATAATATAAACAGTTTTCTTACACATTTTCCAAAGGCTTCCTTTACAGTGATGCTTTCAGCTGCCCAGTTTTTCTATGCAAGGTATATTTTTTTCCCCTGGTACAACTGTTCGTTCTACCCAAAGCCAAAAATTCTGCTACCAGTCTGTTTTATTTAGTGTTTAAGTTCCCGTGGCATAAGATCAGTCTGTTCCTTTGACCACTGCTTTCAAACAGCTTATGACAAATTCTTCCATGTGTTAAGGAATTTTTGTCATTAATATTCCCCTCTGTAACTTTCGTATTTTCTTCGTTGTCATTAAAAAATTCTAAAGAATGATGCTTCATCTGTCCTTACATAGCTCAACCACTTGTTAGTCCTTCCTAGTCATCTGATTGAAAAGAAAGGTTGTTTTCAGTATTCAGTTTTTCTCCTTCAGTTTTTTGTTTGGTTTTGTTTGTTTGTTTGTTTGTTTGTTTAATTTTATTTTAATTACTCATCCCAGAGAATACTTTGGTTCTAAGAGTCTTACTGCTGCTGTGGAAAGATGAGTAGCTGCATCTCCTTCACGCAGATTGTGCTTCTTATTGCATGTTTTGTATTGAAGAGTTTATTAAGTGAATAGCTCTTAAATAGTCAGGCAAATCCTGAGGCAGTGTTTGGTGAGAAAACCTGCTGCTTTTTAGAAGAGGTTGAAAACCTAAGGGATATAGCAACCCTAATTAAAGCTCAAGAGAATTTTGAAGCCAGGAAGACACAGAGCAGCAATAAAAAACTACTGAAGTTTGTGGTCATAAAGTCTAACATTAACTATTTCAATCTGAAGTGAAGCATAAAATGAGAAATGTCAATGCCTGATTTTAACAATGCCTGATTCTCAGGAGAGAACTGAAACAGAAGACATTGAGACACCTAAGAAATCTCTCTTGTATGGCAGTGACTCTTCATTTTTTCAGTTCTACTAATAAATTACAAAGCTCAAGCTTTGTAACTCTACAGAGAACTTCAGTTTAACTGCTTAAAAGAGATACTAAATCAATTTGTGAAACAGGTTTTTTAAGTAACACAGTGCCAAGTACATAAATCAGTTGTTCAGAAGCCATATTCGGAAGCCCCAAGGGTCAAGTGAGAGAGCCCAAAATGAGGCATTATTGATGGATCAGGTGTGCAAAATAGTTTTATTATACCACAGCCCAAATTCGAATTTCTGGCACACTTATTTTTACAAATATAGTTCCAGGGGAGTAAGAATGGCTTTTAGGGTGCCATGTGTATAGCAGCTAACAAATACTTGCTCTGCAACAATGTGTGATCAGCTAGTAGGAGCTAAGAACCATCATATTCATCTCTAAATAGCCTTTGAGAAAAGATCCCCAAACCAGAATTCTCATTACAGAAGAAAATGAAGTAGGGATATCTGAAGTAAGCTGGCATGGACTAGATAATCTCTATTTTTCTGTGATTATTTAGTGAAATAGTAATGACTTGTTAACTGTCCCTCAGTGGCAGGTACACATTAAATTACCTGTGTGTTTTTACATCACTGTACCTATGTAGGTTGTTTTCTTTGCTTTTGATATATAAATCACATAAGATTTTTCACCTGAATGAAAATAGATGCTAGCCCCCATGCTATTTAATATTTCTTTTACACAATCTTTTGTTAAATTATTAGCATATTTCTCAAAATCACCTCTTTCCAGTTGATTGTAACATGTTAATGAGACTGCCATTCACTCTAAGTCAGTTTTTTAGATTAAATAGCAGGAGTCATACTGAGATGCTAAAATGAATATATTACAATAATTAAGCTTTCAATTTACTGAGAGCAAACAGCATGAGTGACGGGCAACAAGAAGATCATCAGAAACTTTCTTTCGCTGCTTTATGCATTTGATTATTTTTTTTCACAGATTTGACACAGCTTTCTCCACCCTGAACTGACTTGTTGACTTCTGTGCTCTCCTGCCTCTATGCTCAATCTTTTCACTATAACTTCATGCCTTCATTTTTAATGCTCTTTTTTTCACTTATTTTTACTTCCTCCCATTGAATTGTTTTAGTTCATGACAAGGTTTATGAAAGCAATGTCATGAAGTCACAAGCAAATAGCTGCTTAAATGTACATCCAGTCAGGTACCATGTCTCAGATAAGCTTTTTCAAAAAGTGCCAAAATATTTTGGAAGCTGAAATGGTGAACTCACTGATAGTTTGGTGCTGTATACTCATATTCCTGACTCTTTTTCCATTTTGTCTTCATTCTAATCTCCTGCATTGAGATGTCAGGTCATTAAGGGAAAGTAGTAATAAAATAGGTAAAGATAAATTTGACTCTAAAGTTTTCCCAGAGTGAAACTTAGGAAAAATAAAATAATAAAATAAAATAAAATAAAAAAAATACACACCTGTGCAAGAAAACATTATATGTAATGATCAATATCTAATTATAATATAATTATGGCTTTTCAAATGAACGTAGATAGCTTTAGCCTAAAATATAATTAGAAAAGTAGATGTGGAGATGTTTTTAACATGTCCCAGTATGGCCATTATTTTTAGTATTATTTTTCTTGCAAATGGGCCTGCCTTTGTGCTCCATTTACATGTGATAGATATATAGTTCTAATATTATACCAGTAAATGTTAAATTACAACCAGAGGTAGTATTTTAATCTATTTGCTTTTGCATTTTCAAACTATTGTCTCTACATCTGTGATCATTACATGTTTAACCCAATTTGTAACATTATCTACAATTTTCATCCTATTATTTTAAAAGGATTGAACTCTGGTCCTGGTAACAATATGAACAATCTGTGCTAAAGAGAGAAAAGTACAACACAGGCTACTTTCTCTATTCCCTTAATTAGAGTGAAAGTACTGTGTTGTTGATAACCTGTGACTGAGCATGCTAAATGATTTTCTACATTATTTGTGCTTCCTGATCCAGCAGATTAATTAGAAGTCCTTAGGGAATTTTGAACACCTTTTCCTTAGTGTTATTCTTTCCGACCTCTAGATTTAGCTTTTAGCATGATTACAAGACAAGTTAGGCACGATAGGAACTGTGCAAGTTGGATAGCAACTAGATGCAGCTTGTCCTCTTTGCTCCAATAAAAATACACAGAAACAAAAGACAATGTCCACTGAAAAGTAGATCAATAACTACACATGCAAACATACAGAATGGAATTTTTCTTTACCACATGACTGTTAACATGTTTTCATATTTCATCTCTTGCAGTTTCTTTCTCCCTATTTTCTATTAACAATCCCAAGAAAAGGTCTCTGCATTGTCACCTACTTAAATACATTTTAATACAGCTTACATTTGATACCAAGGGCTAATGTGGAATTCTCCAGTTTCAACACCTTCTGTCTCTCACCATATAGCTAGGTCAAAGGTTGAAGGGTTTTTCTGTGTTTCTTTTTGGTGGGGGAAGTTGTATAATGTCATATGAACATGAAGGCAATTATCCTGTAGTTGTATACACCCACAGATGTCTGACTTCTGCATTAAGAGCAAAATGTTACGTACTGCTTTTCAGGAGGAATAGAATTGCATTGGTCTGATCTCTCAGTCAGAGTAGGAAAATAGTATCAAAAACAAGGTTTGTGTGGAAAAGCACGAGATGCTTCCTTTAGCAGTGGGTTCATTAGAGTGTAGCTGACGTTTTTGCCCTGATATGATGGAGCTGTTCAAGCCCAACAGGTGCTGTGATCCTTTCAAGCTTTCTTTCTCTGCACTGCCTGATTTACTGCTTGTGGAAGCTAGAAGCTCAAGAGAGAATCCATATAAAACAGATCACAGAAATAAATAAAAAATTGAGAAATTAACTCAGGCTTGTTTACTGCAAAACCTCTCTGCTTCTCTACATTAATTAGAAATAGACAACAATGGTAATGTTACCACTCTACCTCCACTGTACCTGTGCTACAGGTAGATGACACTGAAAGCTCCACAGAGAAAAAGGGCTTAAATAAACAAAAAATAATTTTCAAAGCATTGGATAGCACTCAGCACTATTTTCATGATACTTTGATAAACCTTGCTATTTGGGTCAGCTTATTGCTTTCCAAAAGCAAATATTCAGCTTTTTAGAACTAGCTTCATAAACCAAGAAGAAAAATCACAGTTGGCATGGATGGCTTACAGTGCCCAGAGAGGGTACTGTGCACTGCCAGAGGCAAGAAAGCTTCTCTTCCTTCCTTGTTTATTTCAAATATTGCTTCTTAATATAGTTAATAATTCCTTATCTGCCGTAAAAGTGCTGCATTCAGCATGATATTTAGCTCTTGTCCCTTGGAAGGATTAACTTCTTTGTATTTATTTGGCTGTCCTTACAGAAATTAGATGATCACAGGTTTTGTTTGGTTTTTTTCTGAATTACTGCTACTGGGCATTTTTTTGGCTTTTTTATGAGATTGGGGAACAAGGACTTGTATAAAACTTTGTTTATTCTGACATAACTGAAACAAGATTCCAAAATAAATTCTATCTGTTGCTTGGCAGTATTGTCCAAATAAACAGATTTTTTCTTAGCACACAAATATTCATATTCAATATGCAGGAAGTATTTACTGCACATCTGCTTCTATTCCAGGTTTTAAGTAAAGACTGAGGCAATTGAATATGGATCTCTATAATTATCTGGAGTTTAATCTCCTCCTCCATTTTTAATATATGATTTTCTATTCTTGAGACAGATATATCCCTGAACAAAAGCAGATACAAGGAGTAGGGAGTATTGTTCTACGGCCTGTTAGAGTTGTAAGTATCTATATGGAGAAAGGCAAATTACACTGGGGAGATGATCTCTGCATGCATTCTGCATTCTTGCTCAAGGATAAAGCAGCCTGCAAGACTTCTGCTTATTTTTGCTGTTTGATGGAGGTGTTAAAAAGAGTACAGCAGTACTATGTGACAAAGTGACATTATTTTTGCTTGTAGGTATTACGTTTTACTGGCTTCTTGTACTGGGCAATATGCTATGTAATGATCACAGATGTAGAGACAATAGTTTGAAAATGCAAAAGCAAATAGATTAAAATACTACCTGAGAGTTCCAGGAATCTGAAAACTTACAGGACTTATGAGAGTTTGCTGTCAGAGTGTTTGTAGACTTCCAGAGTGTAGTGTATTCATGAACTTCATATGAAGGTACAGTAATTTGGAAAGTCTCAGTACTTTATTTTAATAGATTTTGATAAGATTTTGAAAAAAACATGTGAAAGTGACTGTAAATGTTCCAATTATTGGGGTTTCTTCTCTTTTTTTTTTTTTCCTGTCAAATATCTTTTTGTGCCAATAGTGTGTCAATAACCTAGTTTATTAACATAGGCATAAAATTATTGCAGGACTGCCCCAAAGACCATTTGTGTGAGGAGAAAGAACAATCAAACTCAAGCAGCATTCATTTTAAGATAAAAATTTCAGACAAAGACGATTCCATTAAAAGTTAGTCTGTAAGCCCCTGCACCATCTCACAAAACAGAAAACATATAGTGGAAGGCAGAGACACTTAAACTGGTTTTACACAGAAACTTTCTTTTTTCAAGCTTTAAGCAGCGCTTGTGACTTAATTCAAAAACTGCACAAGATCATTTTAATCCATGCTAACAAAAGCCCTGGAAATCCAGAACACAGTGTAAATACAGACAAATTAGGGCAAGAAAGGGAAGTGAACACTCTGCCCAGGTTTTTCCACTGTGCATGCAGAAGTCAAATTAGAAAATTAGGTTGATACCAAACTTAAACCACCTATTGGACTAAATGAAAAATGTAGAAGTGATCTATTGCACTTCCATTTCTTTGATGGTAGCTCTGAGACTCATAGCTCTCTGTGAGTCTCAGAGTTGATGCCATACTTGGCCTGTAGCAAGAAGGAATATTGTCTTGGAAAAAAGGATTGGTCTGAGACTAGCTGTTTGTTAAGGAAGAGAAGAAAAGGAGAAACAGCTACTCATATTCTAGTGATGGTTTGCTAAGTAATTTTTGCTCATCAGAATGTCTTGATAGGAAAATAAAAAAGTTAAAATCTACATCTAAATGTGAAGCTTTAGGCATAGTTAACTGGTCCAAGATCTTTCACAGTGTGTGAATCATCATCAGTATAGGTTTATTTTACCCAGGCCGTCAGTTTAACAGTGACATTACTCTTAACTCTCTGTATAACTTATTTGGCCAATTAAGCACGTTGATTTGGTAAATTACTGCCTTAATAAAATTGATTTAAAAGACGTAATGAAATTAACCTGGAAATCTTTAATTTACCTGACAGTACTTATAAGTAATTAGGACTAAATCAACAGTTAGCTAAAAAAGACCCAGTA
This sequence comes from Cyanistes caeruleus, assembly GCF_971803275.1. Classification (NCBI taxonomy): domain Eukaryota; kingdom Metazoa; phylum Chordata; class Aves; order Passeriformes; family Paridae; genus Cyanistes; species Cyanistes caeruleus. The sequence continues at coordinate 79,085,953 of NC_141701.1, read as the reverse complement.
ACAAAGAGCAGGCACTGGGATTTATCTTGCAGTTTGCAGAGATGAAGCAGGCAAAGTGACCACCAAAATGATGTTGTTGATTTTGTGAAAGCACCAGGAGAGCAGATGATGAAAAATTGCAGGTACATAAAGCTGTTGCTATGGCATTCAATTCTCACACCACTGTGTCTGGATTTAGTGCCTTAGACTGAAGCCTTAGACTGAATTACAAAATCATATATTCCAAATGCTGCTTATCATTTCAACAGAGCCTAGTAATAAATGACAGGAAATACATTACCCATCCAAGATGTGTACTAGTGGATGAGCAAAGATTGAATTCAGGCATCCTAAAATGCTCACCTTTTTTTTTTTATTTTTTTTCTTTTTTTCACTGCTGCTTGTCGCTCCTACCATATATTTGTATTTCCAAGGCATGAGGTGATGTTTGAAGACCAGATTCAGAAGCTGTGAACACTTAGGGATAGTGACAACATGAGGGAAGGATATGCAATACATGTGTAGATCTAATAAAAATCCATGTTTTACAGAAGAAGGGAAAAGAGAAAACAATTAGAATTGTAAACTTTTAGCATCTCTGCAATATTTCAGGTTTAGTACAGCACAGCCATATATGCAATGCTAGTCACAGAAGACATTGCTAAAAAAAGAGGTTGTTAAGTGGACTTCTGAAGAGTCAAAATAGCAGCCACTCTGAGACAGGGAAATGGGGACAGTCAGACCTTTCTGAAAGAAAACAAATGATGGCACCAACACTTTTCCTTGACTTTCTTTGACCTTCCCTCCATCTTTCTGGTTTTATTTTTTAATTTCCTCAGTATTGGCATGTTTGCACATGACATCCCCTACCTTTCTCCTTTCCTGGAATTTACATCTTCTGATTTCTTGGCCTTTCTCATTATTACTTACCCCTTTCACTTTTGACTTTTGTCCTTTTCCTGTCCTCTGGTTCTTTTCCCTCAGGCTCCTCTGGCCTTTTTCTCATCATACAGTCTTTTCTCATTTTGAAACAAAGAAAAATCCAGGGCAAGTTTCAATATCTTATGTTTAAACAACAGCTTCATCCCCCAGAGTGGCCTTCAAAAGCCATCTTGCCCCATCCAAGTAACTTGAGAATACATTTGCAGAGCTCATGTTTAAATACTGTCATCTCATTTAGGTCACTTTTCCTCCTGATCCCTTCTCAAGGATTCTCCAGTTTTTGTTTCATCCAGCCTGTGATATCTCTTTATATCAGCTGTCCCAGGCAGTTTAATGCAATAGTGACTCCCTGCTCCAAAACTCATAAGGACACAGAAACTTGCCGTGTGCACATCAAATGTGAAAACTGAGGAGACTGTCCACGGGTTTTTTTTCTGTATATATGGTTTTTCCATCAAAACATTAACAAAATATTTGAATCTATGTAAAATGCAGGTTCACAACCCCAGTCCAGTTTTGGACTGTGTAAAAATGTTACCTTAATCTTTCATTTAAACAAGAAAAAATTATTTTATTCTGTTATGTACTTTTAATGGGATCAATCGCCCACTCTCTCTCTTCTGCATAGTGATCATGGTCAAGGCAGAAAACTGAAAGAAAGTTTCATGCTAGAAGGTATAAATAAGGATTTTGCATACAGTGTTTTGAACAGGGAAAACTAAAGGCTTATCACAAATAACAAAAATCTCCTGATATCTGAAAAGATTTAATGCAATTTGAAGATAAACTGATTTAGCAGTGTAGATTGAACATATTAGATTTTATCTGGCAAGTTATGCTCACAGCTAGGGACTTATAAAGGAAAATAATCTAATATGATATCATACTTCAATCAAGTTTAATCCTATGACAGTCTTTGTAAACATTTGTGTGAAGGTTTTGTAGAACTATGATTTTTGTGTTTAATAGTACCAAAAGTGTTAAATTTACTATTTAATTTTCTGTACATTTCAAAGAAACTCTCTATCCTTTCTTCAAAAATCTAAAACTTGAGACATGTATCAGTGCCTTTAACTCAGTGATTGAAACTTATCTGTTTCATTGCATAGTAAGGAAGGTTTAATAAAGGACCAACAGGGAAATAAAAATAAGGAAACCAAGAGGAAAGATAATAATAAATGTGGAAAAAAGATGAAATGTTCTCATATGTCAGGGCACATTCAACATTTTACTAGTTGTTAATTAGAAGTGCCATAGAATTTGATCTAATTTTACATAGAGGCATGGACTGAGTAATAACTCCTTTCATAGACATTTTGACAATATAGTAAAAACATGTAAAGGCACTTGCATTAAGCAGAATAGTGACAAGAGAGTTTCAGAAATACCTGGCAATTTTTTTAATTTGAAGAGTATATTGAGGTTCTAATTTGCTAATAGCAACACTATTGCTTCCAGTTTTACATTTTGCTGGTCATTTTCCACCTAGTACAATAACACATGATATCTCAGCAAAAGTGAATTAATTTTTGCTGCTTATGTTTGTAATCTCAGCAGTCTAGAAGTGCTGACAGTGTCTCAGGTTATATGGGGAGAAGGTGGGAGGAATCCCTGGACAGCAGCTTTTATGTGCAAGACACTAACATTTGAGCTTTCTTATGCAGCTTTAGGTTTCGTGAGAGGAACATTTAGCACAGGGTTGTTCCATGTAATTGTTGTGATATGAGATGTTCAGCACTGATACTACACTGTGGATCTGAGGATGATCTTTACAGCTGTGGACATGAAATATCAAAACTCTCATCAGGAAAGGAACATTTCTGACAATTCAGAAATGAGTCACAATTTGGATGTGGGAGGCTCCAGCTTCACAATCCTGCAAGCACCTGTCTAAAAAATTAAATATTTGCCAGTGAGTGAAAAGAGATTTAGGAATAAATTTTGAGGCAAGTTTTGTTGCTGTTTATTCAAATTACATACTGCGGTTGTGTATTATGTCAGGAAATGATTGAAAATGATGCAGTGACTATTTTTCATTCATGAGCTCATGAGCTCAACCAAAGAAAACAGTCAACTTGCAGTATTTTCTTGATTTTTCTTCAAGGCAAATGTTGGTGCAACAGCAGTGCTTCTTTCCCCTATGAGTGACACCATGCAACTGAAGTGATCTGAAGTTTACAAATAGAATGAGAAATGCTTGTATTATTTGTCATTTTACAATCTACTCTTTAGTGCTTTGACTTACAGAAACAAAATGTAAAATTAAATCACTTCACAGAACAAAATTTAGCTGCAAAAATTTCACTGGCAGGGTATCAGCTTTTGGTACAGTATGATGAAATCTACCTATACAACTTCTTAGATGTTGTTGAAGACTAATGCCATTCATATTATCTCTGCAGATTTTCCCTGAAAAATTTCTGTAGCTGAGGATTTTCCTCAGTAAAAGCCAAAAAAAATTCATTGGCCTTTAGCTTCAGCCAGAATTCCAGGTGGCTTGGTGCCCTCCTATCCCACTCCGATTGGTATTGGGATGTCTGGGCTCAGGGCATATTTCAATTGTCTGCTCTTGAGACATCCCAGCAGGGTCCTCCTCCTGGACTCAGGAGAGCTTTCAGAGCCCTGGCCATTAGCCCTTTCCCTGCCCCAGCCACAGACACCACTGCCTTGTTCCACTTCTCCAAACACCTGGCCTGATACACTAAGGAACTTTTGGTGGTATGTTAAGTGTTACAGAACTCAGAGCCGTGCTGAGTTTGTCAACCCCAAAACTAAATGGGAAGGGATTGCTTACTGGAGGTGTATTAATCTGTAGCTCAGAAAATTCATCGATTTTTTTAAAGCTGGGAACTCATTTGACCTGTTTTTATACCTTTCTTTAAACATTCTTTTCTTAAACTGTTACCTGTAAAGTGGGATGGATCTTTCTGTTTGACCCAGTATTGGCTTTTCTCTGTACAGTAGTACAGGTGGGAATCTCAGCACGCTGATGCTGATCTGTGGAAGAGCAGAGACTACCTAATAGAATTAAGATGAGTTCCTAAATTCAGATCTCCAGACATCCCATGCTTCTTTGCCTTACTGTGGTGATACTAAAATTGTGAGCATTCCCTGCTTCTCCTTTGGTTATCTAGTATCAGCTCTGAATGACCACGACTCAGACATTCCTTGTTTTCATGATGATTTGCCCTAAGAATGTCACTGTTATTAGATAAAGTTCTTTTTTCCTTTATGCTGGTCTCATTTCACAGGTAGCAAAGGTGGGAAAGAAACTTCATGAAAGTAGATTGTGATCTCAGATCTTAGTTGCTTTGATGCACCATCAAAATCTAGTGTTTATAAAAGCAAGAATTTTGTTGACATCTATAATGTCAACATGACTATACTTCTGATGAGATTTATTCATAAGAATAGTGTTAGAGACATCATTCATAAAGGTAGTTATTCTGCATCAGAGACATTGTCTATTTTTTTGGCAAAGTTGGCAATATGTGAAAGAATATTTCAATTTATAAGAGGATTTCATATTGTCAACTGGCTGACCCCAGTCAGTTCTATCACTCTTTGTTCTACAGTTTGGTCCTGTCCTTACACACCTTTATCTCAAGGTTCTCTTTGTGTCTCCCTCACATCCTTTAGCTTTAGCTCCTAAAGCTGAAATACTAATCTTTTTTATTTAGAAGTTCCTGAACATTTTATTGTAACATTTCAGTGGGACATCTGTGCTAGCCAGTTATTGGTCTATTACCAGAGAGTTTGAATGTTTCTCACTGAGTTGTCATACATGAGAGCATAACCAGAGGTCATTCTTTGTTCTTTATTAATTCATGTTGAAATGGCATATTTTAAACTTCTTTGACTAAACAGCCAAAGTTTGGAGTCACAGAAACAGGCTGCTAAAGAAAGTGTTAAATGGAAGAGTTGCACATTAAATGAAAGCTTCCACTATGTGGAAGGTAGCTGAGAAACAAGTATTCAGAAAAGTTGGATGAAGCAAGAGGATTATCAAAAGTTTTGATCTGCACAAATAAGCTTTTAAAATATCCTCATTACAAAGTATTCTGCCTTTAAAGAACAAAAATATTAAACAAGAACAAAACACCTGAATTCTCTCAATATGAACAAGCACATGTTGTTTCAAAACATGGAAATATAAGACTTAAGGTTTCTTTTTCAAATAATATGTAAAGCTGGTTAAGAGCCAGGTTAAAAGTAAAGGTGAATTGGTAGTGGTGACATGCTGTAAGTGACACGTGGCCTTACATCTCATTTTCAGGACCAATTTCAGCATATTCTCTCTAATGTGCTTATGTCAAATTACAATTAATGAGATTTTGACTTCTTCCTCATTAAAACATAGAAGACTGCCAGGAACTCTTTAAGCAATCTACTTGGTTAGCACTCTAGCCATGTCTGTGTGTAGAACAGTTTATTTCAATTTGCTAGTTCCTGATGTCAGTGGTTGTACATCTCAAGCATTCTGTGAAGGTATCTGTGATGATAGGTCAATGTGGCCACTAAATAAAAATAAAAGGCAAATATTTGTGCAAAATATAAAGCATTATCCTTGCAAATGCTGAAAAGAGGTGTGCATTCTAGAGATAATTCCAAATGCTTTTCATTCAGTTTGAGAGATGCATCTGCCTTCATCAGTGGTCTTGAAAGAAACCCAAACTACTTGTCTTGGGGTGACTTAGAATCTGACTTTTTCTTCAACATTTGTTTTTGGCAAACCAGGATTAGAATGCATACTTTTGTGGCTGGTTTCAGTTAGCCCTGAAAAGTTGTTCTTAGTAAGTACTCATCTGTCTCAATCCATGTTTCAGTGGCAATACTCTGGAGGAAACAGGGGACTCTAGAAAGAAAAAGGTTGGACAAGATGGCCTGGAGCGTTTTTTTTTCCCTAACCTCAACCATGTTCATTCTATGTTTTAACAAATGGTTTATGGACTCATATCTGCTTCTGTGTACTAATTGCCATTATAATTAATCCTGTTGTTCAAAGATTAGATGTTATTAGCTGTGTGGATGGGAAATCACATTTGTTCTTGTGATTTCACAGGACAGACCTGAGGCTTCTGCTAATGTGTATTTACACTTCCTACTTACTTTTTTTTTTTCTTATTTGGTCTATGGTCTAAGATGAGAGATTGTGTCTGGTCAATCAGCTTCTATTAATATCTGGTAGACTGTTTTTTGAGAGGTAAGTCAGACACCGCTTTTTTCCTGATGGCTATTGTTGCTATCCTCCTCGATGGGACCCCCGCGATGAGAGCCTGCTTCTCTCTGGGCACAGGCGGCGGAGGGGGTCCTGGAGTGGATACAACACGGACTCAAAGTATCTAGACACAAGAGGCTCAAACTTGCTGGAATAATCCCGGGTTTATTGTCTGTCGTCCATCCGGGGCAAGAGAGAGAGCGAAATGCTCTGGGTCTTATCTCTTATACCAGGGGGCAGGGATGCAGGGATGCAGGGAGGTCACAGCCGATGGGAAGGGGAGGGGGGGAGGGAAAGAAGGTTTTCAGGTAGGAACTAACATTACACAAACCAGAGGTGAGTTTTACCCTTGGGAGGTACCAAGATTTTTAGATGCACTACAACAGCTATGACTGAAAAATAGTGATAAAATACATGTGTTCACTAGGAGACTAGGAGAATCATAGGGAATATGGAATCTTCTGCAAATGTGAAAGACATTATATTTTTAGGACCTTAGTGTCTATTGGGCAAAACTTGCTTTCAATCCATATTTGAACCAGTGCCCATCACTTGAATTTTGTTTTGTAGAGAGCTTTAGCCATGTCAAAGCTCTCAAAATCTGGATTGCAGCCAGCTCACTACTAATTAGACCTTCAGAGGCATCTGGAATCTAAACGGTATGGTGTGCAGAGATATTGTCAGTCATTCAGCAAACATTGCATTCAGTTTTACCGCTGCAGATATTCATACTCCAGCAGGCTTGCTGTTTATTGCATCTGCCTGTATATGTGAATCTCTCAGTAGTAGAGTAGGAGAATATTCTGAGTTGGAAGTAACGCACAAGGATCATGGAAGTCCAAAGCCTGGCCCTGCATAGAACAGCCCCAAGAGTCACACAATGTGCCTGACAGCTTCCTGAACTCTGTCAGGCTTCTTTCTGTGACCCCTTCCTTGGGGAGTCTGTTCCAGTGCCCAGTAACCCTCTGGGTGCAGAACCTTTTCCTAATGCCCAACTTAAATCTCCCCTGGAACACCTTCAGACCATTCCCTCAGGTCTTGTCACCAGTCAGCAAGAGAGGAGGTCAGTGTCTGCCGCTCCTTTTCTACTCATGAGGAAACTGTAGCCTGCCATGAGGTCTCCTCTCAGTCTCCTCCAGGATGAACAGCCCAAGTGACCTCAGCCACTCCTCATACGGCTTTCCCTAAAGGCTCTTCACCACCTTTGTAACCTACCTTTGGACTATCTCTAACAGCTTGATAACTTTCTTACATTGTGGTGCCCAAAACTGCACACAGGACTCGAGATGAGGCCCCACCACAGTGGGTCAGGACATTCACAAGTGAGGATCTACAAGGTCACCCCTTTAAAGCTATTGTCTGTTCTCTTGCTCTAAGTAATGCAAACCTTTTTGTTATGCATTGGTAGCTTGAATTCCTATTTATCTATGCTATTGTGCATCTTTTCTAGTTTGTTTTTTAATTTCCCCTGCAGGCATCTTCTTTTGCCTCAAGGTGGTCCCTGGATAAGGCCATTTTACCACACTGATGGCATATCTGGTCTTCCACATCCTCAAGCACTTGATGTTTGTGTTTGGAAGTGTCAGTCATTTTGTACATTTTTATGGGTGTATTCAGCATCTGAGAGTCCTCTGCTTTTCCATTTTTTTCTTCATACACACACACAAAAAAAGGTGTAGAAATAAGAACCATTTCCACTCATTTGATAGTATAGAGGAATCTTCACATTAAACACACATGACTTTTGTAGTGGTCAGTGAGACTTTTTAGGGCAAGTTTAAGTTATAAACACACTTTTCTTTCTTATAGGATAATACAAGAGTCATGCAGAAGTTGGGCACAAGGGAAGGGCCTGCTCACAGTTTTTCATTAAAACTAGTGAATGACAATTTTTTAAAGTTTTGCTTTTATGAGGATATATTTTTTCTCATTAAAAGGCCAAAATTACCCTTTCCTTCCAAAACAAATGAAAAAACTTCAGAGAAGTAAAATCCCTCTCTCAATTCACTTTATTCATGGGAGTCATCCCATAATTCTCAGTTTAGCCTACTACAGTGCGTTGTTTGCTCTAAACATAGAGGAGAAATACAGGTCATTTGAATCAAGACCATTAAGCAAAAATGTTATTGTAAGAAAATATTTGTACTAAAAAGGGTCCCTAGCAAAAATTAAACAGATAATTTTCAAATGTAATTTAGGCAGTCCTAATGCTCATCCACTCTGATAATGCATCAACACGTTCCTTAACATAAGCACAGTTCTACCATATGTAAAATTTACCTAAACTCTTAAACTGTTTCAAATGATGTTTATCAGCATATTGTGAAAAGTATATCTGTGGTATTCTGTCCTAGCCTCCAGCAATATGTAACTCAAAGTCAAGTTGAACCAGAGACAGTATTTGAATTTAACAGTCTTTGTCAGATTATTTCTTTAAGAGCTTTCCTCATAATTCTTATTTTGCAAAATGGTTGCTTGTTCTTGTATCTTTGTATATTCTTTTTCTGTTTAGATCTTTAAAAATTAATGATTAGAAAAACAGGCAACTCCTCTGAGATGTAATTTTAAGAACATACAACTGTGGTGTTAATTTTTTTAAAATTTCACTACTATATTTTTACCTTTTCCCTCTGTTCTGTACTCAATAAAAAATATGAGTAGCAGAAAGGCTGTTATGTTTGCTGAAACTTAGCAACAAACTATTCATGTAGATGAAACTTAACAGGAATCAAACTACATAGTTGCATATTTAATTACATGTGCTCAAATGGCATTTGTCCTGAAAAACAAAAGTCAAGTCAATCTGCTTTATAATGCAATACATGCACTCATTATGGATTCAGTTAATCCATCACACTCTCTGGTTTTTTTTTGGCCCCAGGAGATTTGCATGCTTAAGTTTGGCTTTACTTTGAATTGTAGTTCAGAAGGTCAGATTTTACTGCAGGTGAAACTGGTTTACTTGACCTAGACTTTATCAAACATAGGTGCCTTCATGTGTCAGGTGCAAGGCATGCAGCAGTCGCTGCAGCAGTTCGCACAGACAGGTGCACGTGTTCTGTGTTGCACTAATTATGTCGAGCAGGGAGTGATCTTGTGATGTTAGGTTAAAAGATCACAGTGGCAACTAACTTCTCCATATCGATCTGAATGTATTTATGTGGATATCTTTTTTTTTTTAATATGCTAGGCAATTAATTCATACCTCATCTGACAGCACTGCAAGGACAAACACCTATGTTGTGGGCCTGGCAAAATTCAGTTTAGTCTATGCTTTTAAAAAGTGCTAAGCCAGCTCTGTACTTTCAGTGATATTTTAAAATGATTAATTAAATGTGACAGATATCTGATTACAGCTTTGTTTCTGTCATGTTGACCTCCAGATAAGTTTACATTACTTAAATATTTTTTATCCTATATTTTTCTAGATATGTACAGTATTTTTCTTGGTTCCCTCAACTTCCTATCACAACCTACACAGACTATGAGGAGAAGTGATGATTGCAGAGAATGTGCATGACATATAGAAATGTCATACTACAGTGACACTGGGCTCTTAAGACCTTAATTAGCATGTCAGATCCAAAATCTGAGCTTTTTATGAAAAAATCTCTTAATTTTTATGTTAACCTTTAAATGGGGTCCTACTTTATGTTTTAATGACAATTGCAGGTGTTTACTTGCATTTTATCCCCAAAGAAATAATCCTTTCTACTGCAGCTCCATTTTAGAGTCTTTAGTTTTCCGCATTTTAATCACCTTTACTGAGTTTTAGTGGTGACTATGAGGTGAATAATTTATCATACTCTAAACAGAGGCAAAGAAGCAGAGTAAATGATCCTTCACAATTAGATTTAGAAGGTGACTTTAAAATCTTAGGGGATTGCCCAATATATTAAAAGTAGTCCATTTAAAAATTTAATTAGAAAGGTAGAACCTGGTTTTGTGTGTTATACGTGTGCTTTAGGTTCACCCTGAAGAAGATTTCATTAACATTTGCTCATTTTTTATGCATTTGTGTTTTTAAGATTCTCTTCTTTATAATGGATCTGCTGCTTCCCTTTTTAGATAGACACAAGGCTAAATACACTCAGGCAAAACAGACACAAAGCCATTAGAAAGGGCACATTTTTGAGCAGTCAATTAGGATACTCTGGTCTATTTAAATTCTAGCTAATTTATTTTCCTTTACACATTTAATTCATTAGAACAAGTTAGAGAAGTTGAGGATTCTATATAATGATCTTCTGAGTCTTTTTCCTTACAGAGATGACCTTAATTCTTGCACTATGTTATACAAACATATTTCTATTGCAGTTGAAAGACTGTAAGGTTATTCTACCCGGGTCTTGGATGTTTTGTATTAATTTAAAGTTATAATGTCCCTCTTCAACATACATAAAAAAAAGTCTGATGGCAAGTATTCCCTCGCCACAATTTTTTTTCTTACAGGAGGTTGAAAGCATGATGGTAGTTCAGTGCTGGTTTTTTTTGGTAAATAATACATGATTCAATAAGTTGTTTATATGGCAAATCTGTGCCCATGTAGGTCAAATCATAGAATCCTGAAACTAAACCCCATCTCCCTCAGATGTTCTTCATAAGACTTGTGCTGCAGACTCTTCAGCAGCTCTGTTGCCCTTGTTTGAACATGCCCTAGCACCTCAATCAGTGTCCTTCTTGTAGTGAGGGGGCCAGAATTGAACACAGGATTTATGATTCAAAAGAATTCAACAGAATGACTAGGTTGGAAGAGACCTTCAAGATCATCGAGTCCAACTCATGCCCTAACACCTCAACTAGACCATGGCACTGAGTGCCACATCCAGCCTTTTTTTAAACACATTCAGGGATGGTGACTCCAGCACCTCCCCAGGCAAACCATCCAGTACTTTATCACCTTTATGTAAAAAACTTTTTACTAATATACTACCAATATTTCCCTTGGCACAGCTTGAGACTGTGTCCTCTCATTCTGTCAGCTGCTGCCTGGTGAAAGAGACCAACCCCACCTGATCACAGCCACCTTTCAGGGAGTTATAGAGAGTGATAAAGTCACCTCTGAATCTCCTTTGTGGCCTCACCAATGCATAGGGACAAAAACTGCCAGCACACTATTCTTGACCACCTGGGCACATACTAGCTCATGTTTAGCTGGCTGTTGACCAGCACTCATAGGTCTTCTCCTAGCAAGCAGCTTTCCAGTCACTCTTCCCCAAGCCTGTAGCATGGGCTGCTTGTGACCCTAATCCAAAGTCTGGCACTTCATCTTGTTGAACCTCATACAATTGGCCCCGCTCCATGGATCCAGCCTATCCAGATCTCTCTGCAGAGCCTTCCTATCCTCCAAAAGACCAACACTTCCACCCTGTGTGGTGTTCTCTGTAAACTGACTGAGGGTGCGCTTAATCCCCTGGTCCAGGTCATTAATGAAGATACTAAACAGGGCTGCCCACAGTAATGAGCCTTAGGGAACACCAGAAGTAACCAGCTGTCAGCTGGAGGTAGCACCATTCACCATCACTCTTTGGGCTCGCCCATCCAGACAGACAGTTTTCTAACCAGCCAAGAGTACTCTCATCCAGGCCTTGAGCAGTGTGTCCAGGACAATCCTGTGGGAAGAGGTATGAAATGCTTTATTGCAGTCTAGGTAGACAACATTCACAGCCTTTCCCTCATCTACCAAGGATGACACCTTGTCATAGAAGGAGATCTGGTCAGTGAAACAGGACCTACCTTTCACAGACCCATGCTGTGCATGATCTTGTGTACTGCATGATGGTGCTCAAGGTGGTCTGTTCCATGACCTTCCTGAGCACTGAGGTCAGGCCTGTAGTCCCCTGGATCCTTTGTCTGTCCCTTCTTGTAGATGAGTGTCACATTTGCTTACCTCCACTCAGCTGGGGCCTCCACTATCCGGATGCTTGATAATTGATGAAAAATGGCTTAGTGAGCTCTTCTACCAGCTGCTTCCGTACCCTCCGGTGGGTGCTATGTGGCCCTATAGACTTGTCAGTGTCTAAGGGGCAAAGCAGGTTGCCACTTTGACACTTTTTTCCCAAGGATTTCTGGGGCTTCATTCTCTTTCCCATCCTTCTGGGCTTCCATCTTTCTGCCCAGGGCCCAGGTATTCTGATAACACTTGGTTTTACTTTTAAGACTGAGACTAAGAAGATATTAGTAACGTAAGATACTATAGATATATATAAGTAACATCGCCTTTTCCTCATCCTTTGTTATTATGTTTCTGCCTACATCCACCAAAGGACAGAGATTCTCCTTCTTCCTCCTTGTGTTGCAGATGTGTTTACAGAAACCTTTTTTATCACCTTCTATAGAAGTAACCATATTAAGTTCCAGATGAGTTTTGGCTTTTCTAATTTTTTTCCCTGCACAACCCCACGACATCCATGTAACCCTCCAGAGTTCCCTGCTCCTTCTTCCAGTTTAAGTTTCTGGTGTAATTTCTGAGGAGAAATATTCTATGGCTCACCTGGAAGACTGTGATTATTCAATCTTGTTTTCAAATTGAATTGAAATACTTTTATCTTGAATAACACAGAAAGGGTCAGTGGTTTTGGGGTTTTTTCTTCCACTACTGTAAATAGCACTACTGCTATTTCACCTTTTGAAGATTCACCTTCAAAAGGTGAATTTGAATTTCACCTTTTGAAGATGACATCAGACTTACCAATTTTTTTGTAACTATTTTTAGAACTAGGAGAAGACTGTTTCCTTCAGTGTCTGGCATTATACTGAGGCTGACAGTTCTGGTGAGCTGCAATGTTAAATAGCATTTCTTTAGCACTATTCTTAGAAATAATATACACACCCTTACAGTGTTTCTAAAATTATATTTTTGCTAATTTACACTGGATAAGTGAGACCATTTAAGCTTTCCTCTCAGTATCACTGCCAATAAACCTGACCTTTGTTTGGGAGAAAATCCTATTTTTAGAAGCTAAACTCCAGCGAATTTGTTTTATAAGCCATCTTACCCTTGAATTCAATAAAAATTTAAATAAATAGGAACAATGATATTTGCTTTTACCAGGGAACTTTATTATTTTATTTCAGGAAGAAGAGAAAAATACCTGTTCTGTGAAAGAAATAATTAATCGCAGCTCCATACAATATTATTTTCCTGCATTTTAGCTCAAGTCTGAAGGTATCTCTTTGGGGAAGGGCAAGCTTCATTATCAATTATAAATCATATTTAAAACACCTTATTTGAATGACCCAAGTAGCACTAAGAGTGAGATATTGGAGCCTTTTAAAAGTTATATAAAAATATTCCTTGACTTCTGCTAGATCTAAAATTTCAAAGTCTAACCTCCTAACAGTTCTACCCAGTTGAATAAGTTCTATTGGAGCTTGTGACAGAAACTTTTCTACAGGAATCTGTGGGAAGATGTCCACGTTCTGTAGCACCCTAATGAAATTACATAAGTATCCACAGATTCATGTGTTTATATATTTTAAGATATCTTTGTAATCCAAGAAAACAATATTGATTCTTTTTTTGCCATTAGATGATTTTGATGCAAAACCCCCATGTGATACTAAAACACTTTTAAAAACTCAAAATAATTTCTCAAAATGGCCTTATATCTTTTCTCACATGACAAAACTAAAGAAAATAAATGTAGTTACACCAGTATATGTCAAAGACTGCACAAACATAAAATCAATCATAAGCTCTGAGCAACTGAGATAAAAATAAATTTTTCAGTACAACTGATAAAAACAATTCAAGGTATGTTATAGGAGCTGAAAAGCATTACCTGCTGTGTGAATGTCTAATGATTACTTTGTCTTCTAAAACTGCAGCTAAACTGAAATCACTAAGTGTGATAACTGTGTGAGTCAGCTTGTTAAAGCATCCAGGAGCCTTCTCAGAATTCCAGTATTCCCCTCGAGGGAGAATAGTGGACATAGTGAAATGGTTTCTTTCCCTAACTTGTTGTGGTTTGGAATTTTGGGTTTGTGTATTTGATTGCTCAGTGTGAAGGAGCAGGGATGCATGACAGAAAAAATGCAGGTTGAAAGAAAATTTAGTTGCAATACATCTGGAATAAATTATCATCAGTCAAGGGGCTTGGAGGGTGGGGACATGGGAAGATCTATTCCAAGGCTGTGACAGATTTTGAGGACAGAGTAGTTAGAGCCTTTCCCATTGTGGAAACCATTTGAATTAATTTTTTTTTAAAATTAAGCTTTGAATTTTTTCTATTTGGTGGAGTAAACAGATTCTTATTCGTGAAATCAAAACTTTCATAACCCAGAGGAAAACAGAGGGAGTAATTGTATATTACACAGGTCAAACAAGTAGTCCTGACTTACCTAAGGCACACAATTTTTTCAGCAGAAGAAACTGGTTTTAATATGCCAGCTGTACTGTTCAGCTGAAACTAGTGGGAGAACTAGCAGCAACAAGTAACCAACTATATCTCTCTGAGTGCATCAGAGCACACTCAGGTAAAACCATGCCTAATTAGGAGTGGAGTTAAGCTTAGTGAAAAGCTGAATTTGTTTAGTTTGACTTGCTATCTCTCTTTAGTTAATGATTGGCTAGCCTTAGTATATCAAATGCTAAAACATTAAGTGCATTTATTAACAATAATTAAAAACCTGAAATTTTGTTGCTTCAGTAAACTGCACTATTTGTGATTGTGAAAGTTTTTGTTGACTGCAACTGGACTTCTATAGTGCTGAATTCCCTATAATGACAAATGAAGCCCAGCCTTACCCAGCCCCCTGAGGATCAGTTGGAATGCAAAGAAGTTTATTTTATGCCAAATTTCTTTATTCTTAATACACCAGTATTGGAGTTACTGTGTATCTGGAAACCTCTGTAACTCAGAAAAGCATGCTACCTTCTTACACATGAAAGGATGCTTCAGGAATAGCACTGAAGATTTTAAATTTTAATTTTTGCAAAACAGGGGCACTAAGAAACAGAAAAACTGTTTTCAGAAACTGAAATTATATTGGTATTTGCAGTTCAGGTAAATAATACTTTATCAGTTCATGAGCAAGTACTGCATTTTTTTATCCTTATTTCCCAGTGAAGTAAATACTGAATTTTATCCTTATTTCCCAGTGAAGTAAATATGAAGCCACCATTGTGACATGGTAAAGATGCTTACAGCAAAGTTAGATTGTAACAGAGG
This sequence comes from Cyanistes caeruleus, assembly GCF_971803275.1. NCBI lineage: Eukaryota > Metazoa > Chordata > Aves > Passeriformes > Paridae > Cyanistes > Cyanistes caeruleus. The sequence continues at coordinate 79,070,641 of NC_141701.1, read as the reverse complement.
CTGTGATTCAAACCCAGATCTGTGATTACTTTGGTGAAATTCAGTGACGCTAGAAGTCTGTATGGGGTCTGAAGTTGCAAGCCTAGATATTGGCCTTGAGTATTTTATAATACAAACCATGCCTCTAGCACCATGTAAAGGTGCAAATAAGTTCTACAGATATCCTATATTTTTTTATACCTGCTTACTTAGAATATAATCCTAGGGGACAAGTATTTTCCTTATTACTTTGAAGTTTTTCTTTTTATTTTTTATTTTTTCTGCTTGTAAATAAAACATACTTCAAAGCATAGAGGAAACTGAAGTTGCTAAGAAGTTACTTCTAATCCTTAACTTCAACTTTTGCTATTTTTAAAGCAGCAGCATAATTGATCTGCTGAAATGACAGCTGCTTGAAGGTGTGAAAACAATTGCAAATTATCTTGAAGGCAAGTAATTCTCTACTTGATACTCATTGTATGTTCATCTTTTTGAGCGAGGTTTTGTTTCACAGTGAGATGGCCAACTTCATAATCTCTTCACCCTAATACTCAGAGAATGTAAAGAGATTTCTTCCAGCTGTCAGATAACATAAGAATTGATTTGAGAGGGTCTTAAACCTGGACTTTAGGAGAATATTCAATATTGTCCTTGTACTTTCTTAAGGCAGTCCCAATTGCATAACACTGGTTAGAACCAAAAACACAAGGGCAGAAGTTCTCTAGGTGGATTTTCTTTAATAACTTAGTAATTCTGGCAAAGATTTTTAGCCATCTTAATTTTAGTCTTCTTTCAGCAGCTGACATTAAGAAACCCCAGGCATTACAATTTCCTGCCTCCATAACTCCACAAAAAATTTGTTTTATCACGTTCTTCACATATCCTATTTCACTATATCCTTACCCAGAGGTACTCAGTAAACGGAGATATGGGAAGTCATGAGGCTCTTTTCCATCTCACAGGCATTAAAGGTGAACTAAGGCATGAGAAATGTGCCTACCTCTTCCTCCACTAAGAATTGGAACATTTCAATGGAAATGATTTAAAATACAGAGGCCTTGGATGTACTGTTCCTGTCCTAATGGGCATAATACTCAAAAAAAATATTAACCACGTAAATTGGTATACTTAGTTATTTACAAATATAGAAATGAAAATACTTTGTCCTAAAAATATGTCTGTTGTGTCTTCTGCACACAAGTTTGGATTAAAAAAAAGCATTGAATATTTCCCCCCTGCCCACACGAAAAAAAGAAATTAATCTGATAATGAAGAGGAAGCCTGGAGTTTGCATCAGACATATAAAATATGTATACTTTAAGTTATGTTACTTCTCCAGTTAAGATATTGTGCCTGTATCAAGATTGTATGCACTTTTAGCTTAGCTTAGTTTTAAGAAATCCTCTACCACCATATCAAGCAGTAGGAATTAGGAACAAAAACCTGGGCTTCCTAGGTAAATAGTACCTATGGCTATTCTGGTTTTAATGTTTCAAACTGAATCGGAATATATAATTTTATACTGAATCTACTGTGGCTGGATGCCACAATCTCTGTGTAGATATCTATGACATAACATTGTAGTGTATCAAAAGTCAGATTCAGTTCTGTACATTTTTTGCAAAAATTTTGAATAACAAAGCAAAGCCCATAGTGAGTCAAGTAAGACTTGAGTGACTAAAGACATATTAGACATTTGTTCAGTATCTGATTTGTGATGAAAGATCCAAAATTTAGGAAGAGGTCAGGGACGTAAAAATATTAGCTTATTAAATCTTGTAACAGATGGTTCTTTGTGTTATGTTCACTGTCATAACCTTTCATCTTCCTAAAGGTTTGACTGCTCTCCCTATTTATTTTTTTTTTTGTGATGATATCTATAAAATATTCCTAGTCTAATTACAGTTTATACTTCTTTGAGCCAGCCAAACTTTTTCTTTGATTTCTGTTGCATGATTCAGTTACCAATCTAGACTTAAATGAAGTTCAACTATTTATTAAGGTGTGGTCTGAAATCTTGAATTTAGAAGATAGAAGAGTAAAAAATCCTAGAAGTAACACAGTATCTTATATACCATAACTAATTTTCGATTGTGGATTTATAGGACAAGGCATTTTGGCAACAATAGGGTTTTCAGAGCGATGGCAGATTGGGAACAAGAGCCAGACTTGCTTGAAATTTAAGTGTGTCAACAGAGAAATACTCTTTCTACAGCTGTGTGAAATTTAGTGAAGACACTTCTGTTGCCCAGGAATTATGAAACATTAATAAGTCAGGATCTATGTGTTTGGTGTAATTTATCATTAAAATAAGCATAAGAAAGACATAGTTTTGTCTAGCTTATACTAAAGTAACATAAAATTATTCTCTGTTCTAAGAAAATTTCTGCCAACATACTTTCTTATGGACTGATTAGACAGAGGCTATCTCACCAAACAAAATGTTTCACGTAGAGCTACTGTATTTTTGATACAAAATTTCATGTAATATTACTCTTTAGTCTCCCATGAAGAACTGTGTATGTAATAGACAACTTGGAAAAAAACACTGATATAGCAATAGTGGATATGAATAAAGAGCAGAAAGAGGAAATTTTAGAATATCAGCTCATTTTACTAAAAGAGAAGAAATAAGAAATAACAACCCTTGCTATTCATTGTTGCTGTAGCAGTTTCTTCTACTTTTGTCAAGCATACTTTACAACATTTGGAAAATGTGAGAGTTAAAAAAACCCAAAATGTTACATTAGTGATTGTACACTATTAACTTTTCCATGTGCTTCCATAAAAATCCCATGGTAAATAACAATTACTTCCAGTTTCTCTTCAGTTTTATTTGAAATGTATAGTGCCTGGTTTCGTGATTCTGACAGTTCTGAAATAAGTTCTTAATATCATGCTGCACAATGATGTAAGCCTTCATTTCAAAGATGGGAGAAAGACTGGGGTTTAACTTTTGGTCTGACAAGGTCAGTTATGAAGCTACCATACTGTTCTTTGTATTGTAGTCAAATACTTTGTCAGGGAGTACAGAAGACATATATGTGGGATCCACACATACAATAATCTCTTTATGAAATTTTTTTGGGGAACTCTAACTTCTGAAAGCAGTAGTAAAATGAGAGGAATTACTGCAAATTATCTGGACTTCTTTCCAACCATTTTTATTTTAAAATCTCAGTTTTCGTTTGGAATCCAATTAATATTTGTATGGTTTTGAACTACAAGAACAACTGTTCTTCGTTGGGTACATGCCCAATGTCAGTGTTCACAGCAAAGCTTTTGGGATTATTAATAGAGAATTACCAACAGCTGGGCTTCAAAAAGACTGGAGTAAGTTCAAACTAAGTGTTTACAGTATGCAGTGTAAGCTCTCACAGCACCAAGGTCAGGGAAGATAAACTGAGACCTTAAAAATAAAGCAGATGTCAAGGGTGCCCAAGAGTAGGATCTGTTACAAATATCCATAAACCAGTTCACTGCAGCAGACCCCAAGTTTAAACTTCTAAAGTCAAGTAAAGTATCTTTTCTTGTATGCAATGGCAAAAGACCTCCTAAGGGGGTCATTTTTATTGCGAATTTTCCAATTATTCTGTTTACCAGTGAATTGGTCATAATGTAAAAAAACAGTAAGACAACCGCTGTATGAAGCTACAAGCAAGAATCTGCTAATCAACATCAGTTTTACTAAAAAAAAAAGGAGAGAAGAAAAAGAAATCCTAATGACAGAGTTTGTTATGTCCATGCTGGGCACATCCAAATCTCCCCCGAAGTTGGATGGAATAAATAAATTTTTAAAAACCCCAACAAACAGAAACCACCACCACCAACAAAAAGAATTGAAAACACCAAAAGCAAGTGAGAAAATGCCCAGTAAAACTAGTCTACTGTATATTTATTCAGCCTAAGAGAGGAAACCTGTGTCATGAAAAAGGTAAAGAAAAAGTAGGTAGCAACTTGTCATGAAGATTCTTCTGTAATCCTTCATTTTTATGTGAGCATTATCATTACATCTCAATGTGTAAAATCAGCTTCTCATTCATGAGACAGTAGATGGCAAGGGCAATCATATTAGGCTGTGTCTCTATTAAATGTACTGTTCCCTTAACGAAAATAGCACATCCAAGGTGAGAAAACAAAGTCATGTCTATTTTTAATTCTGATGTAAAATATAATCTATGGTTTTAAGAGGCACAAAAATAGGAGGTTATAAGCTAAAACTTTCCTCCCTTGGAGACAAGTGGCTTCTATGTATGCTTCTACATATATATATATAAATATATATGTATGTATGTATGTATGTGTCTTCAGACTCCATACATTATTAAAACAACAATATGTTTCCATGTCATAAGTATTAAGCATAAATTAAATATTGCTTTTAATATTCTAAATGTATGAAAATAGGAAAATGCAAAGTAACTGAGTGGAAGAGGATGGATTTGTGTTGGTTTTGCTCTGGACTACAATCACAAATAATCAGGTAATTTCTCATTTAAAGAAAAGAGTAGAAGGTACAAGAAGAGTGTACATTGTTTGCAGAGAGCTGTTTAGGTACAGAGAATTCTTTACAGTCAGTAGCTAATCCAAAGCTCTCTAGGAAACAAATAAAGGTTTCCTGTGTCACTGAATATTGTCCTGGTCTTTTATGTACTAGGCAGAACCTCAATTTGCAAAGCTCATAAATTGGACATGGCACAGGAAAAGATAATAAATGAGATTTATCATGATTTCAAACAAGATGTATTTGTTTCTTATTTGACTTTTGGCCTCAGGAACTTTAGAGCACATTTGAGTTACATTTGTCCTTCTTTTCTCCAAAGCTGTGAGAGCTAGAAACTTGAAAAATGAAGCACAGTTTTTCTTCTAGTTACATGACTGCAGGAACTAGAGCTTAAAGTTTGTACAACATGGGAATTGCAATAAAATTAGAAGTTGACTAGTATGTATTATATAGAAGAAATCTTAATCCAAAACCAGAATCTTGACATAAGAAAAGCTGATAATTATTTGAAATTACTGGCCCATAGGCATGCAAGTAGTAAAGATGGAATGGTAGTATCTCTGCAGAACCAGATCTATAGAGAAATCCACTGAAAACATTAAAAGTTATCTTTTTTTTTTTTTTTTCCACATATTCCTATCTCATCTGAATACAAAACTCAATTCTTTCCTTGTTGTGCTCCCTCTTGTGTAACTTTCTAATATTTACTTTATGGCAATTTTCATCTTTCTCTTGTACTGGAAGTGTAATCCTAAATTAGAGATTTCTATGTAGAGGCATTTCTATGTATGATGCATTTCTGTTGTCATACTGCAGAGTGTCATCATACACAAGTGCTGGAAGTGACTGTATCTGGTGACCAAGTGTCAGGCATTTTTAAAAGCGTGACAGAGAATTGCAGATTGCATCAGCAGTTCTGATGAAGATGGAGACTTCCATGCTTACAGAGCCTTCCTCTTAAATGTCATGAGGACTGAGAAGTCTCATCACATGTGAAGAAGTATTTTTAATGGTGGTACACTGACACTGTATGATACCTGATCAACCTACACTGGTCTAGTTAACGAGATCTGGAGGTGATAAGCATCTATATGGAGATGGCTAAGTGTTTCTGAATGAAGAGTGCAATTGTCACCTATCTATGCTGAAATAGTATGAAGTAGTTCTGGCATAAATTCTGTCAGACATCCAGGAGAGAAAATATTAATCTGAAATTTCAAGGTCACTTGGCTACTACCCAGGCCTGCAGCAGTCTCAGTCTCGCCTCATTCATTGTTTTTTAGCTCACAAAACACAGTAATGAATTGAAGTGATCAGAAAAAATATCTTCCAAATAGAATGGGAAGTCACCTCTGACTACTGCTCATTGTGACCATTTTGGTACTTAAAAGGAGTTTATACAAAAGATGGAGGGGGACTTTTCACATGGGCAGACAGTGATGGGAGAAGGGGAAATTTTTTAAACTTATAGAGGGGATTTTTAAATTAGACATTAGGAGGAAAATCTCTACCTAGAGGGTGTTGAGACATTGCAACAAGTTGCCCAGAAAAGTTGTGGATGCTCTGTTTATGGAAGTATTCAAGGCCAGACTGGATGGGATCATGGGAAACCTGACCTAGTGGATGGCATTGCTGCCCATGATGGCTGGAGGGGGCTTCAAACCAGATGATCTTTAAGGTCCCTTCCAACCCCAAACCATGTTATGGTTCTATAATACTGTTCTTGCCAAAACAGCAGCAGGTGCCATTGTCTATCACCTAAAGGCGACTTGCCAAAAACCTTTTGTGAGCCACTGTGTGTTATGATGTCCTGCATCATTGGTGGAGTTAAAGTAGTTGATAATCACCTGAAATAATAGTAGTAGATAATCACTTGAAAATGCCACATGTCAGCTCCAGAAAACATGGAAATTATTTCTGTACAGAAATAAAAGGTATTTTAGGTCGGGGCCTTGTATTAGGCTCAGGTTCCTGAACTGCCGTTGTCTCAGATCTTAGTCTCTCTTGTTAAGGACTTCCATGCTATATATAAAGTAAGCCCTGTCTTTAAAAAATATGAAGAATTTCAGATGACAACTTTTCCTTGGTAAGCCTCATCTTTTGACACCTGAACTGTTATTTCACTGTGAAGCTGCTTAACTTAGCTTCTATGAATGGGCTTTCTAATTTCTTCATGTGCTGAGAAAAATCTCATAAGGCCACCATGATGAGAAATACCCACTACTTTGCTTATTGGAGGATTTTAGTACTGGATGTCTTGGTATCAGCAGCAAGCACATTCAGATAACTTTTTACAGCAGATAATACTCCCTGTATTTATTTCAGGTTGATGCTGGTCTTAAATGCCAGTGGGATGAAAGCTATGTCATCAGTGGTTGGTATCATATAATGTACTAATAAATTGCAATAACTTGACCTTGCAACCTAACTCTTTCCTAATATGATCTATGAGGCTACTCTAAATTATCTAATACTGTATTTCATTTTTTGGCCATAATGTCAGGCCTCCCGAAAGTCCACCTTTAGAAGTCTTGTCACTATGTCTTGATGTAAAATCAAGAATTTTTGTACTCAACTGACTCTTCCTTCTAAATGAGTATACATTTGAAATGTATACTTAAAGTCTTCAGAAATTGCTGGGTACTCTCCCCCCTCCATTGTATTCACTCTAGCACCTTTATAGTCTAATTATCTTAGTGAAAATCTTAGTTCAAGATGATGTAATTACATCTAACCTCCTTAAATGGTATTGGGAAAAAGATGAAAAATTGAACTTGATGGTGTAACATTAAGATATAGTGTTAGTTACAAGAATATACTAAAATTATTAAATGTAAATTTAATAGAAAAGAATTGACAGGAAAGGAAATTTCTATTTCAGCTAGGTTAATGTAAATTAGTCTTTAACCCTCTCCCAATATCCTTTTAGTTCCGGAGCTCAAATTTACTAGTTTTTCTCAGGCAGAAATGGCAAAAGGTTATGATAAGATGCTACCACCAGCAGCCTCAAATTCTTTATCAGCTAGCATTTAATGCCAGCAAGGGAAGAAGGAGAGACGGTTATCTTCCTTGTTCTTCTGAGCCAATTAAGGCTATTTTTTTTTCTTCCGTTTTGTTACCAGTCTACTTTTTTTTACACAGTAGCCTCCTTAAACCCCAATTAAGACAAAACATGTAAGAATTCTGAGTTTCTTAATTTTTCTTAATGACCCTGACTAGACTCATCTGGGCCAGACCCCCACCATATCCTTTCGCTGTAGTGCCATGACATTTATTTAAGATTAGACTTGGACACCTATTTTTTTCTTAAGGTAAATTAAAGTGATCTGTTTTCAGTCCTGCCTTTAGCCCCAGCTTAGATCTTCAGCTATGTGAAGAGGTATGAAAACTAACAGAACTGAATTACTTAAACGCTTCTGGTTTTTCCTCCTTATGTATTTTCATCAATGTATCTTCAATCAATGATATAAAAATTTACAGTGTCAAAAGACACTACAAGTAATGATAAGTGAGAGGAAATGTATTTAATTAGGGAATGGTGTAAAATAAGTGAGCACTACAAAAAATGTTTTTCTAAAATCAGAACTTATGTGAAGATGTTGATAACACTCAACTTTTTAAAGCAGACTAATCACTAGTTTGTGCAAAGTGAATTTCAATATAAAATGTTAATTTTCCATCTCAAATTTTCAGTTGATCCTTGTGCTGGTTTTGTCTGGAGGAGATTTAGTTTTGTTTACAATAGTTAACATGGGGCTGTGTTTTGGATTTGTGCAGAAAACAGTGTTGAGAATACAGAGATTACTTTATTACTGCTGAGCTGTGCTTATATACATCAAGGCCTTTTCTGTTTCTCTTACTACCCTGAGAGTGAGGGTCCTGGGGGTGCACAAGAAGGTGGGAGGGGACACAGTTGGGATACCTGACCCCAGATGGCCAAAGGGATATTCCATACCACATGGCATCTTGCTCAGGATATGAGGGACAGAACGAGGAAGTGGAAGAAGTTTCGAGTGATTGTACTTGCCATTCCAAGTCACTTTTGTCTGTGATGGACCCTTGCTTTCCTGGAGATAGGTGATCATCTGCCTGATGATGGGAAGCAGTAAATTAATTCATTGTTTTTCTTTGTTTGTATATGCAGCTTTTGCTTCTCACATTAAACTGCCTTTATCTCAAGCCACAAGAGTTTCATTATTTTTACTTCTCAATTCTCTACCCCATCCCACTGAGGCAATTGAGCTGTGCTGTTCCTTAGCTGTTAGCTGGGGTTAAACCATGACAAGCATGAAACTGGTTTGTACAGTGGATATTGGGATTTAACATTTTGAAACATCTTCCATTTGTAAAACTAAAAAGGAAAGTGCCTGGTCTCTTATCATACACTCTCAAGTTCTTTAGTGATTCAGTAACATGGAGATATTGGCTCTGAAGAGAGCTATAAATAATTTGAGCATTTCACTTTGCAGGAGGAACAATATTATATATTGCTTTTAAAAATTCTGTTTCCTATCATACATCAGAAGCACAGGTGAAAAAAAAAAATCTGAAGTGCAGGCAGACACTATTCTCATGTTAAGGATGCTGACTGTCAAGTGTATAAACCCAAGGGAGCTGTGCTTCTCTTGCAGAGTCTGATCAACTGCATAACTACTTAGTCTTAACATCACAATGAGTATCTCTTGTGCATTTGTTTTCAAAAGCATTTAAAATTATATTTAATGAGGTAGGGTAACTAGACTCTTAATCTAACTGCTAATCTGATGATTATGAATTGGTATTGATCTTGAGCTAGAATTTGATGTAATTCAAAAGGGACTGTTTAAGTTTTCCTAATATTTTGTTCTTGCTGTACTTACCAGTATGCAGGGTCAAGGTCTTCATTCCCCCACTTGTGAATTATCACCTGATAAGTTTCATGATATGACAGTCTCTGATGCTTATAAACCACACTGGATTCCCCACTCTTTTAATTTTTCTGGACTTCAAAGTGTTTAGGACAAGTGGTGATTAGGTGCCCAAAGCATATAAACTGAATAGGTTAATAATATACCTTCTTCAGATGTCCCTTAGCAACTTGCTTTGCAAGTTACCTATAAAGTCATCTTTATGCATCTACCCATAGCAATATCACACTATTAGTGAGGGATGTGAGCAATTATGGGAGACCTGCTGTGGACGAATACAACACTCAATGTAAAAATCTTAATACAATTACTTAGAATCCTAGAATATAATGAGTTGGAAGAAACCCACAAGGATCACTGAATGCCCTTTCTTGGGCTGTGCACAGGACAGTTCCAAGAACTGTACTATGTCTTGAACTCTCTCAGGCTTGGTTCCACGACCACTTTTCCAGAGGAGCCTGTTCCAGTGCTGAACCACCCTCTGGGTTAAAATCCTTTTGTTTATATCTAACCTAAACCTCCCCTAACACAAACTCAGTTTATGTTAGAGGACTCCCTCAAGTCCTATCACTGGACACCACAGAGAAGAGATCAGTGTCTGCCCATCTTCTGCATCTCATGAGGAAATTGTAGACTGCCATGAGGTGTTCCCTCAGTCTCCTCTTCTCCAGGCTGAACAGACCAAGTGACCTCAGCTGCTCCTCATACAGCTTCCCCTTAAGGCCCTTCACCAACCTCGTGGCTCTCCTTGGGATAATATCTAATAGTTTAATGCCCTTCTATTGTGGCACTCAAAACTGCCCCCACCACTGGAGATGAGGCTGCTCCAGCTCAGAGCACATCAGGACAATCCCCTCCCTTGCCTGGCTGGCCATGCAAGGACATGGGCATCCTCCTGACTGCCAGGGCACTGCTGGCTCAGATTCAACTTGCCATCGAGCAGGAACCCCAGGTCCCTTTCCATGGCACTGCTTTCCAGCCTCTCATTCCCCAGTCTGTCTGTACATCCAGGGTTGTCCCATCTCAGGTGCAGAATCCAGCACTTGTCTTTATTAAAGCTCATATGGTTGGTGATTGCCCAGTCCTCTAGCTTATCCAAGTCTCTCTGCAAGGCCTCCTTGCCCTGGAGGAGATCAACACCTCCTCCCAATTTTGTATCATCTGAGAACCTGCCCAGTATCTCTTCAAGTCCTGCATCCAAATAATTTATAAAGGTGTTAAAGAGCACAGGGCCGAGGATGGAGCCCCACTAGCAGAACACCACTAGTGACAAGTCATCATCTGATATCACCACATTCATTATGATCCTTTGTGCCTGAACCGTGAGCCAGTTGCTCTCCCAGCACAATGTGTTTATCCAGCTGTGCACTGGACATTGTTTCCAGAAGGAACCTGTGAGAGATGGCATAGAAAGCTTTACTGCAATCCAAAGAGATCACTTCATGTGGCTTCCCTTGCTACTTGCATCACCCGATCACAGCCCTTTTGCTATGCAAGTCAACAATTTTCTTTTTCTTCATATCTTAATATCTTCTCTTGGAGCACACAGACCAGGAGTTGCTATGATGTTCATTATTTGCCCTGCTTTTCCAAGAACACATCCAGGTCCTTCAAAAACATCAAGATACAGCATAGTTAGATCCCCATTACTATGTAATAGATATAGCAATCCTCTGACCCCTAAATGGTTGCTGTGAGTTCTATTTTAACTGCAAGCTCACTAGCAATAGCAAGAGATGGTCTTGCTCTCTTTCCACTATAGCCTCAGCCTTTGGGCTCAAGTTTTCAAGCTTGTACAGTGTGCTTTTCAGCATTCTGTCCAGGCAGGCTTTTTTTTAATTAAAATTTTCCCTCAATATTTTTAAAAGGAGTTAAGGGAGCACTGGAGCACTGATACAGTAATTCTAATCTTGTGTATGTCCTGAGCACCAGAAGTAGTGAAAGTGAGGTCAAGTATGAGAGTATATATATATATATTATATATATTATTATATATATATTATATATATTATATAGCTGGCAAATATTACAACCAGGGAATCTATTCTCAGATAATATAAGTACCTATATGTCATTAGAAATAATAAGATGATTAGTAGTGAAAGACTGCTAAAAGCTAGAATTTGGAGAGATTCTGGCAGCTTTGTTGCAGCTGAAAACAATGCTAAACAAAGTTTGTGCTTCTGTTCAAAGCAGCAACAAAAAACTAGTTAAATTCATGCCAGAAAACTTTTAAGATTTATCTCCAGATACCAGGAATGATCAGTCACTACAATGGCAGGAATCAATCCTGCAATAAGAAGTTATGGAACAACTTTCACTAGAGAAGTTTTTTCTTCTGAACATTAATATTTTGTTCACCTACCACCTGTACATTGTTCCGTATTTTACTAGTTTCTGTAGACATATCTTTTTTTCTTAAATACAGCAGTGTATCTAAGTCATAGCTTAACATGACAGAAGCAGGAGTGAAATATTTACTTGTAGAAGCAATTGTCAATCATCTCCCCTTAAGAGTATTAAAATGATTAATGCATTGCTCTTTACAGATAATATTTACTGATTAAGACTTGTGATCCCCCCAGAATTGATGAACAAATGAACACTGTTTTAATGATGGGTATAGAACAGCATGCCCTGACTGCTCCTGGAGAGCTGCTACTGTGGCTTCATATTTTGCTTGGGAGTGGATGAGGAGCACTGTAGCAAAAAGCATAGAGAGGAAAACCGTTCTCATGAGTGTTACAGTGTATGTGACCAGAGATGGTTAGGTGATGGATGAAGTAAGTGTTGTGGAAGCATAACAACATTTTAATAGTATCCAATTAATAGAATTGGCTGTTTGATATCACAAGGAAATAACCAGAAAAAGTAATAAACAAGAATTTTTTGAGGCAAAAGCTTAAATCCAGACAGAGTTGTAAGGCAAGAAAAGACACTATAGAAATTTAAGCATTTATTTCCTTGGTATCTGTTTCTTTCCTACAGGTGTCTGTTTTCTTCCTACAGGTAGAATATAGGTTTCCTGCCTCACTGTGTGTATGTTGCTGAAGACTTAATAGGTGGGATCCCATATTTTCCAGAAAATGAGCACTTTGGCTTATTATAAAAATATCTTTTTATTGGTTATAAATAGCTTTCTCCTCCAGTTTACAAGCCAGGGGAACTAGGACATCTGTTGCACAGAACACCATGTTTTGAATGATTGGAGAGGCTTAGCGGCTTTTCTCTGCCAGAACCTAGGTAGAAGATCCTGCTCTGGTTTAGAAACCAAACAATAGGCTTGCCATTGTATTTAGCTGGCTAAAGAATAATGTGCCTTTATAAATGCTTTGGTGAAGACTCAAGGTGTTTATAATTTCTTTCAGGAACACATGAAAATAAGCTTAAGCTGTATTTGTGCTTTCTCCCAAAAACTAAGAATTTAATATGTGATCATTAGAATTCCTTTCCTCTAAAGTACTCAAACAGAAAGTACTGAAGGCCAATTTAAATGTTAATGTAACACATACTGAGGTGATCAGTGCAGAAGCTCTGTGGGAATATAGAGCCTTTACAGGTGTCAACTAAAAGTACAGTAGAAATGTAGTTTCTTGGATGATAAATATTTCAGATACTAAATATGCAACCATAATATCAGTGTCAGTGAATTTGGGTGTCACAGCTGTGGACTGTTGTTAACTGAACTGAAAAAACTGTCAAAGAAAAGTTTAGCTACTTATATATTGGTATAATCTGTTGGTAAATTCTGGTAAGCTCACATTTTCTCTTACACTTTTGTTCCCAGAATGGTTTTTCGGGTATGACGTCTTGTAATCACATATATCTGTAATGATAATTACTATACATACACCAATATCACAGTTCTTCTCATAGTTCTACAAGTATTATTCAGTATATACTGTTCATTTAAAATATACCTATCTCTGTTAGGTATATACACTTACCTAAGTAAAGAATGTAACTTTGAAAACAAATGATAAAGAATTAGCGTGACATTTCACCTATTGAACACCAGGGAAGTCTAAAATCAAGCAGCTTAACTGTACAGATTTTTCTAAGAGCATCTTAATGGTGATAAAAGGCAGTCTGAGGTGATAGACTGATTTAAGGCTAATTAGTGAGATCCTGGTTAGGACCACAGGGCCTAATGATTTGATAAAGCTGTCTTGCCAAGCATTGATCTCTAACTTTTTCTTGAAACTCTACAAATAGTTCTCATTAAGTGCTAGTAATATGCCTGAAATTAAACATCTGGATCCCTGGGCTGCAGTCAGACCACCCACTACAAAACCCAGAAATTTGTCTCATTATTGAAGTTAGTGATGAAACTAGGGGGAACAATGATCCCTAGTTACACCCCCACCCATCAAAAGCGTACATAGTAATTTTCAGGAGAACAGAATTGTCTGGAGCACTAGTTAATTACGGATGGTTCACCACTGTTACTCTGCTATTGATTTATCATTGATCCTTTCTCGTGGCTTGAATTGAGGTTCTTATTTTTTGTTTGCTCTTTTTACCTGTTTCTGAGATGAATGTAGGACGTGTAGGTCAGTATTCTGTAGTGCTTTCCACTGTGCATTTAGTATTCTCTAGTTCCAGGAGCAATATATAATGATAAACATCTTGCCAAAAGTGTAAACTAGTGTAAACTAAATTATTGTGGAATAGAGTAAACACATGTGCACATATAAAAAAAAGGAACACAACTTTCTTAAAAGGCTCATTTATTTATTTTTGCGGTATGTTTCAGCCTTCTGTCTATATATTTGTAAAAATTTAACTACCATGAAAAGGAAAGAATTGCTGTCAGTACTTGTCTTCCTACAGTATAGTCAAATGGGTAGAAAAAAATAGGAATATTTTATTAAATAAAGACCTTTTATTAATGCCAAAGACAAGAAATTGAATTTACTTCCCTCTTCAGGGAAGTTCTCCACCTTTCCTTTGAACCAGTGATTATCACTGGATTACCTATGGAGACTGGCCCAACCAATAAGATGAGAGTTCTACTGCTGGCTCATGAAATAATGAAATAAATGTACAATACAAAGCAGAAAAGCCTTAAAGTTCCTGCTCTGCCATCTCCCCAACTGCTGGGTGACCCAGAGCCATGGATAACTGCTGGATGATAAGCCCCACATGAAATATTTGAGGTGAGCAGAAATGAGAATATAACCCTTCCCCTTTCAGAACTGGAATATATTTACAGAATTGCATATCCAAAGGTTGATGGCTTTATTGTGGATTGTCTCTGACAGTTCATTTTTTTATTAAAAAAAACCATCTTGCTTTTACTATAAAAAATGTTATTATGGTTCTTTTAGAAGGATTAAAATAGTCTGCTCACAATTATTTTTTAAAGAGGTATGAAAAAAGCTTGAAATTTTGTGGGTTTTGGTGTTTTTTGGTTGGATTTTTTTTCCTTTTGAGTCTGTAAACTAAAAGAAAATAAAAAGAGTAAATTTTTAATACAAAGTTGTTAGTATAATACCTCTATTTTAACTCATTCTCTGACAAAGGAAGGTTTGCACCATAACACATTTTAGATAAGCTTTCAAATGAAAGATAAATCTATACTGTTACAATCTCAAGTATTCTCTGTGTAGAATAATGTATGGAGTGCAATCCTGAAATAAAATATATATGTTCAGTGCTCTATATCTTTCCCAAATCTCAGCCCTCTCACCAATGTGTGGCTACCAGGAAGTTCTGTTACCCTAACGATGCTTCCCACATATTGCAGCGTCTTTGTTTCGCTTCTCTTGGCATATTGGTGTTTGCCAAGCAAAAAGGATGGCTTAATTGGGAAGAAGGTAGATAGGAGCCAAGAACCTTCCTGCTGGCATTGCTTGAAGTAACAAACAGCTTGTGTGTTACATGAAGTGCTTCTATTAAGCAGCTGCATTGCTTCCTCTTTACCCAGAGCTGACTGTACGGCTGAAACTTCACAGCACTGGCAAACACAACAGCCTCTCTGAGAGCAGACGTGGCAGCTCTTGCCATGACACCTGTGGCAAGAGGTATTTTTCTATCCTCAGAACGAATTGATGGTATTTCCAGCTGGCACCTTTGTTTTACACTGGGGCCATGGTGCGTGAGCATACAACTGTTCTGTGATGCTGTTATGGCACAGTACAAACAGGGAGCCACTGGCAGCCTGTGCAGGAGTGTCTAGTGATGTAGAGATACTTCAGGTAATTGCAATTAAACCATAATATAGCAAACCTCTGTGGCTTTATGCTGTGTAATGAAGGAAAACTGAGATCTGGAAAGGGATATAAAAACATAGCATGTGAAGGGGTATGAAAAAAACCAAATGTTGTTCCATGCATGGGATATTTCCATCTTGGATTTAGCCCCAGAAAAATGTTACATAGGTGAAGTTTTATACTGAAATTTGAGCCAGTTTGGAAACCCTTTGAAAAAATCTTTAAAAATTGCACAATTCACATTGCTTGGGTGATGTGCATATATCATGAGATTGTTATGAGGTTGTGATAGCTAGAGTACTTGTCCTTTAAGCCAAGAAAAATGCATGAAAAAATCTAAGCAATCTTGTTTAGAAACACAACATCCCACATCAATGCAGTTGTAACTTCCTTGTCTGTTTTGATCACAGTTAATGATCTATTCATTTGTCTTAAGTATGTTCTCATAACAAAATGCTCACAACTGCTAACTTTATTCACTGAATAGCAAAGACTTTGAAGGAAAGCAAATAGAATTCTGAGCTTTTTGAAAGCTTTGGTTTTGTTTTTTCAAGTGAAGTGTAAATGAAGACTTTGGGAATAGTTTTAAAAAGTGTCAACATGCAGTAGGAAACACTAAGGATCTTGAAATACTTGTTTGAAGTGCTAGGTCTGGATGAGTAATTTGTCTTTAAATTTGTGCATGTAAATCAAAGTAAACAGAAAATAAAAGGGATTAGAAACTCTAGGAAGTTATATGCAAAATATATATTGAGGCAAACCCCAAATTGTCTAAGGAGTAATTTCTTTAAAACATAAAATGCAGTCATAAATCTTTTCCAAAAACCTCAGAATGAAAAGAGCTAGCAAAGAGTATGTAAAGCTAAGTGATGATGAAGGCATAAAAGAGGACTTAAAGGTTGAAACCACAGCAGAGAAATTATGTGCGGAGGGTTTTTTGTTTGTTTGGTCTGGTTTTTTGCATTGCTGTTCTCACTGAAAAGACTGGGGACTTCCTGCATAGAAATCCTGGGTTGAATTTTTAAGGGAATCTGTTAAATTGTTTGGCAGAAAAAGTATGGAACAGGAACAAATAAGAAAATTAACAAATTAGAGATTGTAATGATGAGATAATGTTTGCCAGAGAGTTCTATTTTAAGTTGAAACTTCTTAACACAAGTAATAGTTCAGCTATCTCCAACATAAAACTGCTGTGCTATTACAGGCCAGCAAGTAACAGAAATGGCACCAGTGGAGTTTTTTTAAGGTTTCAAAGGTGATCTAGGTGGCTACAGACTAGTGATTCCACTGTCTGTACAGAGCTAATTATTAGAAACTCTTCCAAAAAGTAAAATTAGTAAACCTAGATTAATAGAATATCCTGTAGTTAATATGATTTTATAGAGTGAACTTCAAACTGCCTCAGGGGCTCAGAAAACTATTAGGAAAACAAAGAACAGGTGCTTGTAGATACCCCTCTTTCTTGAAGTCTGAGCCACAAACTAGTGAAATCTCTAGAATATTCTGGGGAACCATTAAGTATGTGTGCTCTCTTTGCTTCCTATTCATTTTGTCCTGGATATGGTAAGAGGGAAACGGTTGAACGATAGTAAGATTTCATCAGACTTCTTATGATCACATTCTTCATGGTAAAATCTGATGGTGGGAAAGGGTGGTGTGTTGAGCTGGATTTTTTAATTTAGTCAGGGCAGATCTCTGCTGCTGGTTAGTATCCTGGATTCTTGTGTCTGTGATGTAGCCCATGCAAAAAACAAATATTCCCAAGAAGGACAAAGAAGTTACAAATGTACAGATGGTATACACAGCAAATCTATGGCATTTTACCATTACATTAATCTGACTTTAATATCCAAAAGAAGTCTGATTTCTGAGATAGTAGCAAAAATTTATCACTTCTCTGTGGGCCTTAAGAAACCTATTTGTCTGTGATTTAGACTCTGTACTTCAAAGTAAACTGATTGTATATTAATAACAAATAATGGCCTGTCATCAATAAGACTGAGGATTTAGACAAACGTTGCTATGGAAATGGATTGCAGAAACTGGTAAGTAGTTTGATACTGACTGTTAGAAATAGGCTAATGTGCAAGGTATGCTGCATGGGGAAAGTGATCAGCAGTGGCAGATACACAGCTGCTGGTTTTACACAAATAGGTCTGCAAAGATACATAGAGTATACAGTAAACCAGGACTTGCACGATGTAAACTGTAGTTCCTGAAGTGCATTTGAATTAGTGTATTGTGAGTTATTTGGAAAGTTTTATTCAATATAGACACATGCCTCTATCTTTCAAATCTTGTCTGGTGAATTCTAAGCAAATTTCCCAAAATACTATTTGTTTGTCCTGGTCTCAGGGAATGGGAATATTCTGATTACAATGTTTCTATGCATTCCAGCTCCAGACAGTCTCGTTTCCAGCTGTCTTTACATTGTGTGTGTGTGTGTTTGTGTGTAAAATCAGCATTTGAGAGAGTTGGTATGAGAAATTGTCACAGCCAGTTTGGACTTGTAGAAAAGTAATACAAAGATGGAATTCCTAACATGAGTATTGGTAAGATATTTTGGACTTGTATTTTAAGTCCTTTGTATTACTTGTTTTTTTATACTTCATATTTCAAAGCGATTTAATTGGCTAGATCATCCAGAGAGACATTGAAGAGACACTGTGATTTTGTTATTCTTGGTATTTGAGAAGAAGAGATTTTTACACCAAGATAAATCTTTCATCAAAGCCGAATCCACAATCTTGTAGTTATGGACAGTTTCAAAATTCTATGCAATCCTGCTGGCAATGCACCCTCTTTGATTATTAATCCTTGCTAACAGAAGCTTAAGGAAATGTTTATCATCTTTTTAATCTAGCTCTTATTTGTCACTTTGCTTTTTTCTTTCCCCCACTTTTTTTTTTTTTTTTTAATTGAATTATTATGCTACAATGAGTTGGTGGGCAGGGTTTTAAATAAATAACAGAAATAGATCCTGCTGAGCTTGCTAGGTGTATCTTTATCAAAAGTATTATAAAGAATTTTTCCTCTCAATGATTATGATTTAATCCTTAAATTCTTTGTAACTTGAATTAATTTTCTATTAATAATCTTGTGTCAGCCATTTAATATTTCACCCAGGATCAATATCAGGCTGACAGGCTGTTACCACACTGATCCCCTCACTTATCTTTTAATATGTATGCTAAAATTCAGCTTTCACTTGGAACTTGGTTATTGTGCCAAGTTCTGTTGGACCTTGTTATTTCTTCTCCAACCTCCCTCTGGAAGCAGGTTGTATGGGAGCAAGGAATCTGGAAGCAATTTCCCAACATCTGAGTTGCAGCTGTATACCCATACTCTGATATAACAACATCTCTCCTTCAAACTTTCAAAAAAAAAAAATCAGCAACAAAAGCCCACTGAAAAAAAATCTCCCATTTGCTTGAAATACATCTACCATTTCCATCTAGAGAGTCACTTTAAGTATATTTAATTCTTTTATTTCTAACTCCTTAAAGAAACACAAGGTTCTATGCCCCCCCATTGAATTTATTAGTAATTTTTTTCTATAGTGTCCTTTGCTTTCTTTAGTGATTTCAACTCTCCACTACCTGATTTTTAACTTCACTCATATCCACTGCACTCAGCCATTACATAGCTATACTGGATTTTTTGAGTGCTTTTTTTTCCCCCATGGAAACATACTGATTTTCTTAAATTCATGAAACTTTATTCAGTCATAGGATTCTGAATTCTAGAAAATCTAGCCAAGTAATGCTAAATAAGTTCCAATTATTATTCAGTTTCATTAATATTTTATCAAATTGCTTTTGTCAAATAGTTTGAATGTCTTTCAATTTGAAAATAAAGAATGTGGCATTTGCAAAACATAAATGCATAGCTTTTTAAAAAAATGAAAGTACCTAGCTACAAAAATGGTAATTTACTTCTCATTATTTCTCCTCTTTAAATAGAAACTGTAATGATGGTGGCTACTTCTCATAAATTCTCCACAATTTAGGTCTTTTGGATTTAAGTTCATGCAAAAACTCCAAACTGTAGATAAAATTGTAGAGTTTTTCAGAGAAGAAAATCTTTTGGTTGAAAGAGACTCCTATTTGGCTTCTAAATATTTGAGGGAGAATATGTATAAAATTCTGTCTCCAAGATGCAAATGGTTAAGTATATAAATTTGCCCAGTAAAAAAACTAGATGCATATGCTGTGACACTGGTCCCCTACTCTCTACTGTGGCTGCAGCGAAACAGATCCTGAGAAGCTTTGTGGGGTTGAATTTGGAATAAAATAAAAGCTGTCGACCTGTTATTTTGTCGGGGTCTGCTCCTCTATTGCATGTATGTGCTGGCTCTTGAGTGAAAGCTGTCAGCATACAGTATGTGGATGTAATCTTGTTCAGAAGCTTCAGCAGAATATTTCTGGGAAGTAATTGTGTCTCCAGTATCATCATGTTAGTGGGCTGAGGAAAAGTAAAAGTTCCCAAGTTCAAGACAAGACTTGTCTCAGCTGGTATGCACAGCAATTGCAGCAGAAAACTGCATGGCACAGCATTTTCTTCAGAATTAAAAATGTGCCTATATTCCAAAAGAACCTGCAAGGCAATATGTAACAGCATCATACACAATGTAATGAATTAGTCATGTGAAACTATTAATCATACTCCTTTCACCACTTGCTCCTCTATTAATCCATTCCTGTCAGAAATTTAACATTACAAATTCTTCAGATGTCTCATACACCTACCACTGTTTAAATTAATGTTCAACTTCCTCAGGTCTCATTTCCCTTCAAAATACCTGTTTTTCCCAAGGAATAAGATGGTACAATTCCCATAGGAAGTTAGTTGTTATAAATACTGTGAGAGTAAGTTTTGAAATTAAAAACCTAGAATTATTTCATGCTTAGCAATGCATGACTACAATAGTTAAGCTTTGTAAAATTTTTTGCTAACTGCAAAATAAAATTAAAAAAAAGGAAAGAACTCAAAGTTTCTTTATTTTATGGATGAGTGGGTGCAGCACAAAACTGAAATCCTCAGTACTTTACAAGAATCTGAATATGAATCAGCAGTAGGAAATAGACACCTGTGTAAGAATAACACCAGGTGATATCTAAAATACCTTTCTGACCTTTGAAGAAATTAAATAAAGAAATTAAAGAAATTAAACCTGGAGGAGGTTGCTGGTGATATACTCTGTTTTGAGAATTGATGAGAAGGTATTTTAGGAAAACATTTACATCTCAAGAGGGTGGTATTGAAACAGCAACACAGCAGAAATCATTCTTCAGAGTCTGATACCGCTGGAAGCTGATTTGAATTTTAGTGGTGTGACTGATGTTTCCGAGGTTACGTTTTCTTGGCACTGCTTCGTATGGGAAAATGGAAGCACTTTTAGAAATTGAATATGGTAATTGAGTGACAAGATCATAGGACAGGGTCATATAAGGTCATTCAGACTGGAAGAGACCTCAGGAGGTCTCTAATACAACCTGCTGCTTAAAGCAGGGTCAGCTTGTAATAGGATGTTTTGCCTTGGAATGTGGTCAGACAACTCACAAAATGCCTATTTCACAAAATACCTATTTCACAAGGTATCAGTAGTGGGCTGAGAGGGGGTTCATGTGCTACTTTTGGTGTTGAATTGTGCTAAAAACAGTTTGGCTTATTAACCCCAAATTAATATTTTGATAGGGAAGCTAAGATTTGGCAGATAAGCTGCTAGGGTGATGTGCAGACCTATGACTGTAAAAGTCCTGTCCAGTTCCATAAGGGAGGTTCCTCTAACATATTCCTTCTTGGGGTGTGTCTATGAGGTTTCCTCTCTTGAAGTGGGGATGCCCTTTCAAGGATACTCCTCAAGGCTGAGCGAAAGAGATGTGCCCATGAGCATCGCTGTGCTGAGTTACATTAATCTCTGCTTAATAATTCGGGCTTTTTTCTAGATTTAATTTAATAGCTTTGATAGAGTGCACTATAACCCTATCCTCTGAAATCAGTAATTTACAGGATTTTTCCCATCTGCTTTTTCACTGTTCTAGACTACAGCATCTTAATTAGTTTCCAAGAATATTGGGAGGGACTGCTTGTGTGAGACTAACTCAGTTGCTCAGAGCACGGTGCTAATAATATCAAGGTTTTGAATTCAATCCCCGTATGGGCCATTCACTGTGGAGTTGGACTTGCTGATCCTTGTGGATCCCTTCCAACTCAGAATATTCTATGATTTCTGTGATCTGTTACTACAGACACTGTTCTCCCCTTGTCCACAAATACACTTATTTTATTACTTTTTATATCTCATGAATTACAGGGTAAAAGTGAAAACTTAGGCCTTCCTATTTGGGGGGAAATTTCTGTGAATAAATACAAAAATTATAAGAGCAGTATTTGCAACTCTACAAATACTGATGAAGCGAGCAAGCAGAACTGATGTATGGAACACAAAGGAGGAATGTATTAAACAGCAAGAATCCCCCTAAAAAACACTATTGGTGCTATGCCTCTGTCCTCCTTGGAGAAATAAGAAAGGGAAAAAAAGGAGCCTATGAATTAGAAAAAGTAGTGGGTTTATTATAAAGAATGTTTTAAGTGAAGGGACTGGGATTAAATTTGTTGCAAAAACAAGCAGGCAAGTAAGTCTGTGTTTCTCAAGATAAAAATTACTGTCAATGTGTTTACCTCAACTAGGAGTTCTGACCTTCCTTTTTAGCTGATAGGCACCAGACAGCTTTAAAAATTCCTGTCCCGCTTTAGGCAACTGATTTATGATGAAATTATGACTCAGATACAATAGGCTGTATTGATCTCTGATGTCTATAAAAGGAGATTAGCTTAAGAATACTTGTCTACATCATGGTCAGATGGGAGGATTCTTTTTTTTCGCTTTGAATCATCACTCAGTTCTGCAGCTGGTGTTAAGGCTGTCCATCAGAGGAAGATTTAAGTATATGTGACTGCTATAATTTTATCACAGTTGTTCAGATTTTGGGTTGACTCACAATGCAGCTTTAAAAGCTTTGGTTTCATACATTCTGTTTTGCCACCATTCTGACTATCAGCAAAAGCTTTTAGTGCCACATGCTCTGAGAGGAGAGCATGAGAGACAGCTACCACAAACTGACAGACAACATGACAGCAGTAAAAATAGATTGCCATGCTCAGGCAAACTCAGCAGTGACAAAATACCTCTAACACTGGAAAATAGAGGGTTTTAATGTCCTCTCATTCAACATTTGTCTGTCATGCCTTTAAAATATGGCTGTTTGGTACCAAAAGATTCCATGGTCTCCTTTATACTACTAGGAAGTCAACTTTCACAGTCAGTGCTAGGAGCTGTAGTTTCATATGAACACTTATCATCAATAGTGTGACATCATGCTAATTGTCCTAATTGTGCCTACTCCCACCCATTCCCATCAACAATTGATTTCTACAAAGAATCATAACTTGTTATAGCATTGTCTTATCAGTTCAATTCTAATGGTCTGAAAAGCCTCAAAGAAACAGTGTAGCTGATCATTGTTTGTTTAATTCACTAAGTAAATTAGAAGTTGAATTGAGTACATGATGCATAATTGATTTATCTTAATAGCTAACTGAGCACTGGAAGAAGTATGATAAATGAATGGAATGTTCCACAGTAATTGTAGTAGACTCATTCACCTCCAAAATTCTTTTTTTACTTTTACTTCTTATTCACTAAATTCTTTATTTTTCTCCTAATAAATACCCCTATACTTAAAGCATATATTGCAATTTTCTTTACCACCATAAAATTATAATCTGTGGTTAATCTGAAGGTAGGAGAATACTGTACATATCTATTCCCATGAAGAATTTCACATATATGGATAACCTGTTGTTTTATTTCAAAATTGTTTGATCTATGAAAATGTTCAGCAAAATACAATAAAAAATAATAGGTTTTGGATAATAAATAAGTTTGCAGATGATACAAAATTGGGAGGAGGTGTTGACCTCCTCCAGGGCAGGGAGGCCTTGCAGAGAGACCTGGATAAGCTAGAGGACTGGGCAATCACCAACCATATGAGCTTTAACAAAGACAAGTGCTGGATTCTGCACCTGAGATGGGACAACCCTGGATGTACAGACAGACTGGGGAATGAGAAGCTGGAAAGCAGTGCCATGGAAAGGGACCTGGGATTCCTGGTCCATGGCAAGTTGAACACAAGTCAGCAGTGCCCTGGCAGTCAGGAGGAACAACCCTGTCCTGGGGAGCATCAGGCACAGCATGGCCAGCCAGGCAAGGGAGGGGATTGTCCTGCTCTGATCTGCACTGGGGCAGCCCTACCTGGAGGGCTGGGGGCAGTTTTGGGTGCCACAGTGTAAGAAAGACATTGATCTGTTAGAGAGCATCCAAAGGAGGGCAGAAAAGGTGAAGGGCCTTCAGGGGAAGCCGCGTGAGGAGCAGCTGAGGTCACTTGGTCTGTCCAGCCTGGAGAAGAGGAGATTGAGGGGAGACTTTAGTGCAATCTACAATTCTTCTGAGCACTGAGAGGAAGGGGAGGAGCAGATACTCATCTGGTGACAGTGACAGAACCTGAGGGAATGGTCTGAAATTGTGTCAGGGGAGGTTTAAGTTTATATTACAAAAAGATTTTTCACCTGGAGTGGTTCAGCACTGGAACAGGGAAATGGTCACAGCACCAGCCCTACAGAGGTCACGAAGCATTTGGACAATACTTTTGAGCCCATGTTGTGGCTCTTGATGTGTCCTGTGCCAGGCCAGGAGTTGGACTTGGATGATCTTTGTGAGTCTCTTCCATCCCAGAATATTCTGTGATTCGTTGATTCTTTGTGCTTCATAGTTTGTCTTCTTTTTAATTTTTATTCACGTATACAAGTAACTCTATTATTTATTAAGTTACTTTAATACTAAAAACAGACATTTTACATCTAAGAGCAATTAATTTTAAACTCAGAAGTTTCTGCTTCTGCCATGACCTAGTCCCAATAATTACCTTTCCACTATTTACAAGGCTTTTTTTTTCCATATTCATGTGTGTTTTTGCAATAGCTAGAATAACTATTTAGTTATCTTGTAGTCCTTAGACTGTACGAGAAAAACATTGAGCAGTCCTCAGATACTGAAATCAGTCTGCTTTTTAAGTGGCAGGATATTTTATTTGCAAAAGCATCTAGGAATATAGCAAAATCCATTCCAGAAGCAACATGAGTTTAAGTACACAACTGCTTCCTGTTTTGTTTTGGAATTAGATGTTTACAGTTACAGCATTTCAAGAGCTTTATGGTGAAACTTAAGAACTGTGACCTTATTTTAAGGTCCCCTGGTTACTTAACTGAGATTACCATATACTTATATTTCTCTCCTAGCCTTACAGCTAAAGTCCATATCTATAAAATAGATATAAAATATTTATACCTATATTTAAAGACACTATAATTGTATAGCTATATTTTTTTTTTAGTTTTTGCATGCAGAATATGTGAACTCATAATTATAACTGATTAACAAAATCATTTGCAATATGTTGAGTAGGGTATATTTGGATTTTGTTCCAGGCAAATCCAGGTAAGTATAGGACATATCCAGGTGGAACATATTGTTGCTTAGCACCACAAATTGTCAGCGTGTTGTCAATTTGAAACAGCAGTTGATAAAGTGTTGTTGTTGTGGAATTTTTTGTCTTCATTAGATAATCTGTCTGAAAGATCTTTACTGAAGTAATTTTCACTTTTTTTTTTCTTGCATAACACCTTTCTTTTGATTAAACTTTCACATATTTCTTCTTTGTATATGTTGTCTTATACCAGAAAACGTAGGGGAGATGCAACTTATGCACCAATTTATTTGCCTTTCAGTCACATATTTGAAAGTTAAGTTTTTTAAATCTTTATGTCAATGATTGGGGCTTTTTATATTTTTCTCCATGGAGTGACATATTTTTCTAGTAGTTCCATTATTCTCCAGTCTCTTGATGTAAGATTTTTTTCAAAATGTGATATTGTGTTGCAGTTAAAGATTCATTTTCTTCCCCTTTCAATATTCAACTATAACTTTGTTGTTTTTGTAATCATCTATGCTAAGATTTTTAATTGAATAATTTTATACTATTTTTACTTTAAATATACTACTAAATATACTACTAAATATACTACTAAATATACTATATATACTATACTATATTATACTATATTCTAAATATACTAAATATACTACTATTTACTTTTAAATATAGAAGAAGTTACATTTTTCTTTGGAAAAAAGTGAAATAAAGGGTGAAACAAAAATAATGCAATAAAAAATGGAGGTCTGTATGACTGTGGTGAAAGGGGAAAGGTAGAGCTAAGGGAATTTATGGAAAAATAATAATAATGTGAAAAAATTAATAAAGTAAGAACAAATTGTTGGGTTTGCTGTTCCCTAATAAGAAAAAAAAATAAAATAAAGATCACACCTAATAAAGTTAATTTTTCCAAAGGAAAAACATTATATTAAAAAAATACTTAAAGTAACTGATGGTTGACTATCAGTTGATCCAAAACCAAGTGCTTTCTATAATAGATGTTGTTTCGTATAAAAATAACTTGTCAAAACTCTTTCAATCCTAAAGGCCAGATCATAATGTTCTAAAGAGTGTTCTCCCACCTGGATGATGCTGTCCCAGGTAGCACAGTGTGAATTTCTGTCAAAAGGGCTGTGATACATTTTAAGATTTTAAGCAGGGCCAGTATACTGGGATATCAAATGCAATCATGACCTGAAAGATGTCTGAATAATAGGCTAGGAATGAATGCATAGTAGCATTTTACGGCAAAGACTCTCTACAACGCACACTTGGCTGACAGCCCAAGAGACCAAGTTGATTTCTTTTTCATTTGTCCACCATCAGCAGTCAGCAGTTTTCCTTTCCTGCTCAAGTACCTCTAGTTCTAGTGATATGGCTTCTTTTAATGTATAGGGAGAAGAAAAAAAAACAAAGACCACAATTGAAAAGGAGCTCATTTCTAGGGTTTTAAAATCCAACTTGGCACAGAGCTAATACCAGTACACCACTTACATGGAGTTGTTACACTGACCAGACCTATCACCTTCTGTTTGCTTTGCTGTCAAAACATCCTATGTGCTACCTTGTATCAGCACAGTTTCTATGGGAAAGGATATGCTTTTCAAAACTGTAACTATAGTAACTAACCCTGGTAATATCATAACCTTGAAGAAATTGATTGATTAAGTTTTGAGTATTTGGATGAGGAAGAAAGGACTATGTGGGACATGAAATCAACAGTCACATTCAAGTAAGAAAAGTTCAAAACTAAAGTTCAAAAACTAATAGTGATGCAAATGACTTAGCTTTAAGTTCATATCATGGTCTGAGTTCATAGGAAAATTCAAGTTATCTGAAAAAAATATTCAGCAACACCCTGCACTCTAAGCTACTCTTGATATAAGATATTCTTTGCATTTTCTTTCTCTGTGAAATTACTTCAAGCCTGTGTGTCTGAAGAATTATAGCACATTATTTTACATACAGTCTTAGAGTTGAAGTCTGTAGCCTTTGTCTTTTACAAACTATTTTCGTATAAAAAAACCCTCTTATTTAAGATTTGTTTCATAGGTCTAAGGTTATATACAGGTTACTAAAATACAGATGTCTACTGAGGTCTGCAAATCAAAACTCCAAAGCCTATTTTAAAGTTTTCTGATCTTGTTTAATCAGCAGCATAAGAGTAGACAATTCCCTTGTGTGCTCCAGTTAACTGAATGTTATTGCTTAGATAAATAGTACACCTATTCTGATTAGGTTCATGTTTATTCATTTAGTCAAAGAAATAAGAAATGGAAATACCTCTGAGGTCATTTTGTCCAATACCTTGTAGGTGTAGGATTTTTCCCAGTGGGAATAGAAGTTTTGTACATTCCAGATTTAACCAATTCAAATAATGTAGTTTCTGTCTCTTCCAGTGAGATTATTAAGCAATTTAATAGACTTAAAGACTTAAACACGTTTAACAGTCTTTCAAAAAATTTGATAATACTCAGTTTGAATTTGATTTTTAGTTTCTGCTGTTATACAGAATACGGCTCAAGCAAAGATCCATCTTCCATACATGGTGTTTTCAAGGAATGCTAGACCTTTATGAAAGTCTTATTTCTTAGCTGACGAAAAAAAGACTTTATAAAGCTATCTCCTAGTATTTTTGACATGTTAGGTTTTTTTGCTTTGTTAAACATTTTTATCATTTTGACATTTCTGTTTCAATAAATTTCCTTCTTCAGTTGTCTTCTTAAAAATTTTATTGGTAGCCTAGGGGATTTTTTGGGTAGTTGGGCCAATTTTTTTAAATTTTTTTTTTATGGGGGTGGGTAGAGGTTGAGCTGTCTTGTTTACTTTGTGTTTGAAATATTTACATCATTATCCTTCTCGTTTCTTATAAAGCTTGTTAGAAGAAGCATTTTTGAAACATCTCAAAATTTGTCCCTGGTTGACTTGTGTTGAGATGAAAAACAAGGGATGGGACCACCTTGCTTTGAGATAATTTATTGCTCAAGTAGCCAGATAAGATATCAGTCTCAAGGCATGAGATTTAGAGGAGCAACAAGTCAGACGTAGCTCAAGGAGGACATGAGTTTCTTCTTTGCACAGCAATATATAACATTTTAGCCCAATAGGCAGTTCACATGAAGCTTGTTTTCACTTATTAACCTATAACCTTTGCTTAATTTTGCTGCACTGTGTCTCTCTCTTAGCCACTAAGCTGACAGGTCACGTACTCATGCACACATCTGTTATAGTTTCTGGATCTCTAACCTACTCTGTAAGTCACAATATTACAGCTTAAACCTCAAACCATTTTACCTAATATAATTTCTTACCTACTCTAGGCATACTCTTACTTATAATTATAGGAACATAAGTTGATAATTTCTCTACCCAAAGTCTGTGTTCCTTCATCACTGCGTCAATCCAAGCTCTTTCCAAGGCTACAAATTGAACCCTTCAGCATTTGTAGAAGTTTCTATTTTTTGGTTTCCAACAGAATCTGCTTTGATTTCATTGCTGCAAGAATGTACTTTTAAAACGTGGGACAACATTCCACAAATACAGCAAACAAGTTTATGTACATTTGAATAGGTTCCATATGAAACGTGTTTTCAAAATATACTCAAATTAACTTTGAGTTCATAGCTGAAAGTTTATGTATCAGTACTTAGAGATGGCTACTGGCTTTATCAGGGGCAAGGAAGGTCCCCCAAGTAGGGGCTGCTTAAAAATTCATCGCATCAGCAGTTTCCTGAGGCCTTATTCTATCACTCTTCAGGTGCTAACCTTTTCTTAGAAACTATGTGCCTTCCTCTAGGCACAGAGCTCTTTGCCCTAACAGTCTTCTACATCAATTATATATCAAACCCTCCATGACCCTTATTTGTTAAGCAATCAGGAATTCTACAAAAACCTAAAGCCTCACGTAAACTCAGGAGGAGCAGAAAAGTTAAATCAATGGACAACATGCCATTTTTCAGGTTGTCCATACCCACAGATCTTAATCCTGGTTGTAAGCCTGGAATTCCCTTCTACCACCTCATGATCCCAAGTCCTATCCATCCTCAGCTAGTACTGGGATGCCATCATTTAGTGGAAGAGACTGTATTTTGGGCTTCTGTCTTGTTAATGGGTAGGGCTTTGGGGCTAGAACAGTAGAGAGTGCTTTGATACATAACACCTGTGCCACTGCCATTGCAGCTGAATGCACAATCATGTTACTATTTGAAAGTCTTCTCAAAAAATCAACTTGATAAATATGTGACAAAACAAATTCTACCTTTTGTTATTTCTACATATACTATGAGTTTTTAAAACCTCTCTCCTCCCTTCTTACTTACTGGGTGGGGGGGATCTGTATGTTAAATCTCAGGCTGTGTGAATTCTATAAATACATTTGTGAGGGGTGAGTTTTGTTATAAAATCTTATCAAGTCTGTGTCTTTTACTGAGGTGACTTAGCTTGAATGTATATTTAACACTATAAATAAATTAAGTGTATAGATATAAATGGGAAATGAAAAAGAAAAATCAAACTGTTTGCCCTTAGAACAGCATAAACTCTTGCTCCTAAAAATCAATTTTTATGTGGTTTTCATTTTGATACAATAAGGTCAGTTAGACATAATAATCTTTAGCTTCCAACTCACTAGTATCTGCTGTAGTAAAATAAAACCTGCAAACTCTCATTTTATGCAGAAGGTGAAACTGAATTACCATAATGGTGCCTCAAGGTCTAAATGCTCTGAACCAAGCACAGAGAACTCTGTTGGTGGATCAATAGACAGGATTTCATGGGAGTCCCTGTGTTTCAAGGTGGCAATTTTTGTATTTTCAGATGGCTGTGCAGGAACTGGCTGCTCTGTATGGTGCAGCCACATTTTCAGCAGTGTCCTCAACCAGAGATTTTGCAGCATGAATGCAATTCAAAAATGTTTGTCAGGGCATAGGGGAAATAAAGGTGAGAAGAGGAATGCCCTGTCTAACAGTCATCAGTGTTACCACCTGAATATTTGCCTAACCAAGAAGCAATGAACTGCTCTTAAATAGGTCTCCACAGCCAGCCTTCCTGTCCCTTACCACTATCCCCTTGTTTTAGGATAATCCAAATGTGGTCCCACACTGCAGATCAAGGACAGACAGGTAAAAAAGGCACCCATTCCTCCTGACCAGACTACCTGTGCTTCTTGGTAATCAGACAGACAGACAGAAAGACATCACAGAAATGTTTCCATCAAAGCACTGGCCCTGACTCTTTACTACTGGGACATGGTGACACATAATGGTCTGGAACCTCTTGGCTTTGACTACCAATGCTGAGCACCACCTGGCCACAAGTCTCAAGCAGTAAAACATGGTTGGATGCTTTTAAAAAGCAACTGCACTTAGGTTTATCATCACTTGGGTTCTGATAGAATACAGGAAAGAAAAAAGCTGCAGTCCATTACTAAAACAGGGTTAAAAATAACTGAGGATGAAGACTAAAGGCTGAATCAAGCACTCTGTAGCTGGGGTTGCATCAGTCTTTCTTTAGTTCCTTAGTGGCAGGCATTTTGAAAGAATCTAGAAAATAGAATCCTTTTGTTTTTCTTTTAATACGTATTGCTATTCTTATTTTTCTTTCATTATTTACATCAGTTGTGCTCTATGTACTTAAATAATGTGTGATCAAATAGAGTGGGATTTTGTGCATCCATATAGCATTCTGGAGAAAATAATTTTTGCCTAATGCAGCCTACAAAGAAATTAAATAGAATAAAATGCAATAAAATTTCAGAAGAGAGCAAGCTGGAGAAACAATGGCTACTTTTGCTTAGACTCAGTAGTTTTTATTCATCTGATAAAATAGGTCTCTTGGTTGTCTAGTATGCAGAGATTCTTCAATATGGATAAAGACTACAAAACTAACATTAATGCAAAGAAAGAAAACTTAATTAGGAAAATGAAATCCAGAGATTTACTTTTAGAAAGAAAAGCTAATAATGCAATGCATTAACAAAAGCAAATACAGCTGTGAACAGGAAACAATTATATACAGTTATAAATAAGCAATTGACAAAAGAAATGGGACACTCAGCAGTATATTTTCCTAGAAGATAAGGAAATAAAGTTGCAATAAATTCCCCCCAAATGTACAGCTCTGTAAGAGAAAAAAAATTCTTTTTAATAGAGTTGAATGGTATCACATTATAAAAATGGGGAGGCAACTAATTCATTTGGTCCTATCTGCCATGAGACAATGGATTCAATACAACAGTGTTCACAACAGTGTGAATGCAAAAAATAAGGAACCTACCTAACTGGAGTGGAACTTACTGCCTTCAGTTTCCAAGAGAAAAATAAAAGCTTCATGCTGTTTCTGCCAGCATTTGAGCATTTGGATACAGTGCAAAAGCACTTTCAGTAAAGCAAAACAGTAAATTGGCAATGCAAATGAGAAAAAAATTAATTTGATGCTGTCCTGTAAAAATTTCCTTTTTATTTTTACAAATGTGAGGCATCACAAGCTTTATGTACATCAGCTGACAATGAACTGAAAAGTAGTAGATGAGTTACAAGAGAAAAGAAAAAGACCAAAAGCCTAGCCTGACAGTGAAATAAGTGGATGTTTTAGGGCAGCTGTATGAGAGGCTATTAACACTTCTCCTCCACTACGTATTGCTGTATTCATATGTAAAGTTAAGTGTGAACAGCAGACTAACATTTTAACAAACTAATCAAATTATTGCTGGTGAAAGCAGATCCTGGCACATTAAATAATCTTTTTTCTTATGATACTTGTCACTCCAGGGATTTTCTGATTAGTAGAAGGAAAAACTTATAAAATCCATTCCTATTCATGGTATTTCTAGATAGAGTACTGCAAGAATGGTGAAGTATTATCTTCTGTAGATTACATTTTTCACTGCAGAAATGAAAAATGCCATTAACATAATATAAATGACCTTCTTAAGGTTTGTATTGCTGATCCCTTCCAGAGGTCAGTAATAATAATACAACATCCATATATTCAATCCAAAACATTTTTATCTTCTTTATTTTGGCGATACTGAGATTTAGTGAGGTACCTACAATTTTTTTTCTGCTCATATTGTAGTAATCCCTGACACAAAGATCAGAGACCATTGAAATGACATCCTGGAGCCCCAGTCCCCTTAGAAGACAGCCATAATGTTCCTGCCCACCAGCAATACTGTTTTAAGATGCTTTGGTATATTGGGAGTGCAATACTGTCAAATTTACTGGTTAATCACTAAAACTCTGGTGGCATCCTGTAATTGTCTACACCTAACCAGAAGTGGTAATAGTTCCTAAAGCTGAAATCCAGCTATGCTGCAGTCATCCAAAATCGGTATTTTTGTGATCACCTTTCCCAGTTACATTGTTCTCTTGAACTGTGTAGAGACTCAAACCAGCAAACCTATCCAATGATAAGAGGGGTTTGACTAGTTTTACTGAATTTAAATCCAAACGCTGTTCAACTTCTAAATTTGGCCTCTTATACCAATTTCAAAACTGGTATTTTATTTTACTTGCATTAA
Organism: Cyanistes caeruleus; assembly: GCF_971803275.1. Taxonomy (NCBI): domain Eukaryota; kingdom Metazoa; phylum Chordata; class Aves; order Passeriformes; family Paridae; genus Cyanistes; species Cyanistes caeruleus. Next base: position 79,037,963 of record NC_141701.1, on the reverse strand, counting down.
CTTTTAAGTGGTGTAACATTGAAAATATCAAAGGAACTGCTCTTCCTTTACACCAGTAGGGGGGAAGAGAGCACTACCATCTACTCTTGCTTTTTAGAGTATACCATTAGCTTTTTTAAAGCTATATACTTAGTCTGTATTTCTAACTATAATGTTTTATCCTTTACTTAGCAATTTGAAGTGTTAACATTGAAAATATGCTTTAAGCATAAAGGTGCATTTAACAAAGCTCAAAGTGAGTTTCTCCTAGCATGAAGTAAGTTAATTTTTCATCACTTGGGAGTATATCTTCTTGCATAATAAAAGCAGATAATGCATTGATGTTTAAGGGTATTCTTGAAAAGCTGGAATACAGTATTTTAAATTTGCTTTATTGCACTGAAATGTTTATGGTTTAGACGATTTCCAAGGAATTTAATAGCAAACAAGTAAGCAAACTCTACTCCTAAATAATTTCATTTTATTCCAAGGTTCTTTCATAAGCAGGCATGAAGCAATACTAATCTTAATGGTTTACAGCGGATGACTGAAATAGGCATTATTTACCACAGAACATAGGAGACCAAACTTATGTGGTGGGATGGTGCAAGAGTCCAAATCTGCAGGCGAGGTTTTGCATTTATACCAGCTCTAGGATGCTCCTACCTGTGCCCAGCTTGCTCCCTCCTAGCCCTTTTGGTTGTACTATGGATGGAGAAAGGTGCAGACCCTATTTAGTTATCCTGTCCTCCTGGGCAGTTCAGAGATGTGCTTACAAACCTAGGGCCACCATGGGAGGTGCAGCCAGCACCAGCAGTTCCTGCAGCTGGCACCTGCATGGGGCTTGTGCGCTCCCAGCTGGGCACCCCGGTGGAATCCAGGCTGTGGATGGCAGGGGATTGGTGAGCAGGGGGAGCTGGGAGAGGCCCTGGCAGGAATCTACCCTGTCCTCAGGAGCCACCACAGCATCCTGGACCACCCTGCCTTGATCTCTCAGCCCACCTCAGTACCCATCTCCAGCCCTATTCCCATTTCTTCACCAGGAAGGCAGGAAGGGAGGACACAACCCCACCACCCTGCTGGCCCCATTGGATGTTTTGAAACATGTAGAACAGTCCTATGAGAACTTGAAAAGCTGCCTTGTATATAAGACTGGTTAACAGAACATATGGCTTTCTTCTATACATAAAGTAGAAAATAATCAAATTATCTTCAGTAATGGAAAATGCTTTCCTAAAAGTGCTCTGACTAAAGTTAAAGTTGTTTGATCTGAGGAGCTGACTTTAAATGCCTCTATCATTTAGTCCAAAATTTCTTCAGTTTAAATGGCATGTTATACATCTCAATATAAATTGTAATGAATTCATTCAGTCTGTCTCTTTTCTGAGTTAATTAATCAGTTCAGAGTGACCTTTCAGAGGTATCCTGGAATCCCGAAAATCCAGCAATTCCCTGAGAGGCAAAAATAGCTTCTGTGTCCTGGTGATATGATCTCCTTATAGCAGTCATACAGGCCACTGGGATTACTCACTTTCTTGTAGTTAAGCTTATGCCTAAATACTTTGCTAGTGCATGTACAGAATGTATCTTTCACATTCATCTTGCTTACTTTTCTGGGGTAATTAATGATTCCTGATTTTACTAATAAACTTTTTCTTTCACAGTTTTTCAGGAAAATAAATATTTTCTGTGGGGAATCCTTACATTTGGACTTGGATCTTTTTATTGAAGTAAACATCTTTTTCTAAGAAATTTCTGACAGGTTGTACCTTAACTACTTGTTTAGGAATACTCAAGGACGAGAGATTAAGGAAAAGTGTAAGGGGAGCAAAAACAGGTTTGTGCTTCAGAGTATGGAGTAATCCTGCTTTATGAAACAGAAAGCGAATCTGGTAAGAATATGAAATCTTCAGACATCATTTTATCCCCAGTGCTCTTCAAACAGCAACCAAGGAATACAAAATTGCTGTGCAGTTTCTCAAGATTGCTTTCTATTTAAATGTACAATAGCTTGCTGAGTAACTCTGTCACTGTCAGAAGAGTGCAGATGAATGGAGTTGAGAGAAACAAAACCACTTATCTGATACTCTTTTGAATAAAGATGTATTTAGTAGCAGCTGAGAGATGCACAGGAACCTGACAGGATCCTGCAGCCCAAGCCAGTGACGCTTACACGAGGGCGTTACCAGAGCCACCAGGCCAGATTGAAATGGCTCCAGGGACCGCAAACCATACAGAATGCAGGAAACAGTCCTGGTGAACAGTAAGCTGTCCATGAGCCAACAGTGTGTCCTTGTGGCTGAGAAGGCCAATGGGATCCTGGGGTGCTTTAAGAAAAGGATTTCCAGCAGGTAGAGAGAGGTGATCCTGCCCCTCTGCTCAGCCCTGGTGAGGCACATCTGGAGTGCTGTGCCCTGTTCTGGGCTCCTCAGTGCAAGAGAACATGGAGCTTCTGGAGTGAGTCCAGCAGAGGGTGAAAAAGATGATTAAGGGACAGGAGCATCTCTCTCACAAAGAAAGGATAAGGAAGTTTGGCTTGTCCAGACTCACAAGAGGCAACTGAAGGGGGACCCCATCAATGGATATAAATATCTGAAGGGAGAGTGTGAAGAGGATGGAGTCAGGCTCTTCTTGATGATGCCAAGCAATAGGACAAGAGTCAGTGGACAGAAACTGGTGCACAGAACTTCAACCTGAATATGAAGACAAACTTCTTTACTGTATGGATGCCTGTGCACTGGAACAGATTGCCCAGAGAGGGGCTGGAGTCTCTCTCACTCCAGAACCATCTGTGCCACATGCTCCAGGATGACCCTGATTGAGCTGGGAGGTTGGACGAGATGGCCCAGTGGGGTCCCTTCCAGCCTGACCCACTCTGTGATTCTGTGTTGCATTTGTGTACTGTTCTCCAAATTCAAACTTAACAGTGAATCATAACAATTTATCTTACTTTGTCTCTCAGTTCCACAATATGTTTGAATTTCCATTAGGCTTTGGCAACCTGTTCTTAAACGTAGCACATACTTCGCTCAGTGATTATGATGATAAATTCTTTGTAGAGGGAATCTGCAGGATGAGACATAGTATGAGACTGCTTATGAATCTCCTGGCAAATAGGCAGGACTCTTCCCTGTTTCTCACAGAGCTGTCAAAGAAACAATTAATGTGTTAGTGTGATCTTACACTGTAAAGTGTCTTATGCTGCTGGCAATAATTATGTGCCCCAGCTGAATAATTTTTTTTATATTTTTTTTTTCTAAAGAGAATGAGATACCAGATAAATTACAGCCAGTGAAATCAATAGCTTTTTATGCAAGGTCTGAAAGGCCATTTTCTTATGTTTTCTCTCTTCTGTGGAGAATAGTCATCAGAGTAGCTGAAATACGTCTGCAATAAATGCATTCATTTCTGTAGTTTTGATATGAGCAACAGCCTCATGCTTTGCTAGGGAAACAGCAGGTCTGCTTTTTCTATTCCTGTTTGACCAGATTTCTTTTACCTTGCATTAGGAAGTATAACCTCTCAGGAAACACAGTTGATATATGGAGACAGATGAAACTTGGGAGCCATTATAACATATTCAAGGACAGAATAACCATACTGACGCTAACTTTTCATGACACTGTGTGTTCCTGTGCTCTGCATGCTAACAAGACAGCACTAGAAAATGTTTGAAGTCAACCCACACTGCTGCTTCATGCCTAGATGGAGAAAGGAAACATGATCTTCCTCTGAAATTTACTGATCAGATAATGTAATAAGTTTCCCTGTACTATTTAAACTGTGTAAGGAGTTAAAAATATTTATCAATTTCTGAATTAAAATTAAAAATCAAATGCATGTGATATGGCATTTGTTGGTAGACTTAATTGTGTAATGAGTAGTTTCAATGACATCATCATGTCTTGATATGAAATTTGGATGAGAAGTTCTGCAGCCATTATCTCCAGCGAGCTCTGTCAGATGACTGAAAAAGTGTTAGAGTAACTAAAGATATTGAGGTGCTTTTTCTCGCAAATATGACAATGGTAGTAACGCAGTCAAAAGCCTGAGAAACCACGATGACTGGAGACAGCTTGGGGTTCACCTTCTAGTTATTTAGCATTGCTAGAAATAGAATTTTACTGATGTGTTTGCTGATAACCAGGATTAATAATCTGACTTTTTTATATTACTCTGACATCAGATACATTTACAGAAGATACTGAATATCTAAAAGACTGATGTTACAAAGCATGACAAGAAAGGCAACAGAGGTCTTTGGGTTAATCCCTGGTGCTGCAAATTAATCATGATCTGCGTTTAAATCCTCTCTAAATGAATTTTTATGTCTATATCCTTCTACTACTGCTCAGAGTTCCTCAGTTTTGAACAGCAAGAGATTGCAAACTCCTTCTTCTAAATACAATTCCATTCCCAGAAGCCTCTTTTTCAAAGCCTACAACCAAGCAGTTCTAGTCCTCTTCTATTTGAGTGTAATGAGACCTATGCAGTTTTACTAACTGCCTCTGTTAGTCATATTTCCCTATAGTAAATTTTGGAACACGCTGGTTAATTTTTGACCATGGTTTAAACACGATAAAGTTTTCAAAGTTTTATTTTCAAAGATTCCTACATATTTTCTAAGAAGAATATCTGAGTACAGCAGAGATGAAAAACAGTGACCTCCACTGAGAGGAAAAACAAACAGAAATTAGTTCCCAATATAACTGGAGAGGCTCATCTGTGTGTGTATATACCTTTGGTCTATTCACAGTGTTCCTCTCTTTTTGCCTAATGGAACTGCAGAATTGACTTGATTCATTTGAGATATAGAGGGAAGATGCAGTATCAAGTAGGACAACTAAGGACAGAAATGCTTATGTCTTACTATTCATGGTACCAAAAAAGTAAAAATAAAAATAAATAGTTTCTATAAAAGCCTTATTTCAACAATTAGTTTTGCCTTTCCTTTGAAACCTTACCTAAATGGTCAGACAAAAAGATAGTGCATCACTGGAAACACTCCGTTTTGTAGTTTTCTTTTTTTGTAATAAAGATGAGTTAGAATGAGCAGTCTTCTGCTGTTCCTGAACCATGCTTAGGGTAATTTGTCTTCTGAGGCTTGTGACTAATGGCTTAAACATGACAACATTCACAAGTGTTTATTTCCATTTTGCAGATTTATAAGGGAACTAAATCTGTTCTATGTAAACAAAGCAAGATGAAATCCATGTTTATGATCGATGTATAAAAAATGTAAGGAGAAGGAAAAAAAAAAAAGGAAAGAAAGCTAATAAAATTGTCTTAGGGCCATAGCATTTTCACATTGAAAACAGGCATAAAGTCTGGAAGTTAAAAGCTTTCCTCAGGCATAGTGCAGAATATCATGAGGCAAATTCAGAAGCTGGAAGCCTCAGTCCTGGATCTTTTTTATATGTGGAGTTAGTCTAACATGGTAGCAGTGTCCTCTTTCCCAGTAAAGTTGTATTGAGCACAGATTAACTGAGAACTGTGTCTATTTTCATGCATCTTGAGCTTCCCCAAGATAGCAATGAAAGCCTAAATAAGGAAGTTCAGAGAAACAGCACTAGCAAAACATCAGCAAAATAAGAACTAAGGAAAACCAGTCATCACTCATCACTTTTTCAGCTGCCTTAATCATGAAGTCTAAAGAAAGCATTAAATTATAAAAAAAAAATACTTTTTGAACAATAACAGGGACACAATGACTCCCAAATAATTTTGGAATAAGGATGAATGTGTATTTTATACTGTAAGAAAGCCATCTCAGCTTTAAAAATCACAGAAGTAAAGATGGTTATGGCTTAGACTTAGCTTAATATAAACTAATTGCACAGTATAAAACATATTGTATCAACACCTCCTTTTCAGTTTTCCATTCCTTTTCAGTTTTACCACTCTTTGAATCTTTTTTTGGTGTCCTTTTCCTAACTGTCACAAATTAATAAAAGTACCTTTTACCTTGAATTTAAATTCATTTTGGTTATTCCTTAATTAAACAAGAGAATAGCAAATATGCCTTATCTCTTCAAAATACAAGCCAGCTAGCTCTTTTCTATAGAATGAGTGTGTCCCATTCCCTGCCTCAAATACAAATTTTGGGCTGTATTCTATTAATGCCTTGACAGTACAATTTGAAATGAATGCGTACTTTGGAAAGTAAAAGAACTTTTGCTCTGATTTATAGGAGAAAGAATTCACTGTCCTTGAAACAGCAAGTGCTAGTCATTGGAGTATGTGACATTCCAGATGGGAATACTATAGGGTCTGTTTCATTTTGCCTCTGAACAGTCACTACATTGAAATCAAATGCATTAATTGATCATGTTGATTACAAGTAAATATTTGATCAGTCTAAACTGACTGATCTGCTGAAGTGTGAAAACAGTTCAAAGCAGAATGCAGCTGAAGTTTCCTTTCACAAAGCTAACACACTGAGTAGTCATTTCGTAATACATCCTGAGGACTTAACAACGTATTTGATCCATTTTCTTTGTATTGCATCACAAACTTCATTCCAGCAGTTCTTCAGCAGAATAACAGCAGTGATTTAACCTTATGTAAGTTGTGAAGCTGATTGAGAAGGTAATGTCCTCCACAGAGAAAACCTCTGCATGTTAACTCTACTTATGATTTTTCTCTTTGAGTGTAATATAATTAATATCACAACTGTTTTCTTCATCTTACTGTTAACAGTGCAGATAATTGGTGTGTTTGTTCTTGTTTACAAAATTCAAAAATTCATATACTATCCTTATGAGAGAAAGGTAATGTTAAATTGATTTAGAAGGAGAGCTCTAACAGCATCAGAAAATGGTGGATTTTTTTTTCTTTTATGGTAGTGGGAGGAAATAATGACTTTTGTTACTGTTCTTGGCTAAAGGCCTGGTGGTTAAAAGCATTTTGTGTTTGTTTGCTACAAAATTCATTATCAGAGATTTGCAATCTTAAATTAATCTCTATAAGCCTGATGATAATTACTGTGGCAGGTTTGTGGGTGTAGAGAGAAGGAGGCAGAGCACTTGATCCAGCTTCCATGGTTGCTAGGGCAAGAATCTCATTGTCTCTAGAATGTGATTCTGTGAAAGTAAAACCGTGCATAATTGCATTTTAATGACAATGCAAAGAAGCAGCTCCCCTGAAGGTACTGGAAGGGTTGTTGCTGTCCGTTCTCTGTTTCACATAGTCCCTCTCAATAGAGGTCAGCTAGCTCCATCAATTATTGCTGTACAGCCTCTAGAGCTCTTTGGTGGCTCTTCCTACTAATGCTTAAAAAAACCCAAGCAAACAAAAACACCCCAAACAGACAAAACCACAAGACCCTCAAAAAAGCAGCAAAAAAAGCCTCTATACCTGTTCACTGCTGAGCACTGCTTGGGGAAAAAGCCTATATGTCTCCCCTGATGAAAATTACTTGTTTGAAAGAAGATTTTGATGGATACACTAGTGTATCACAGGTACTCTCAATGGATACTGCAGCAGGAGTAGTTATTTGTAGCTACTGTCTTTGAGTGAATAAATATCAATTTGCATGCCCATTATGAGGTTTTGCAAGCATAATGTGTGCAAAAGTATTTATGTCAGGCACAGCGAGTTTGCCCATAAATCTTGAAAGCAAATGTTAAGAACAAAGACATGTTTGAAGTTCTGAGTACATAGGGAAACAGGTTGCTTAATGAGCAGCACAGGGCTTGAATGCTTGCAACACTATTTCCTTTAGGTTTTTGTTCTGCTGTTGTCTCAGTGTTTGAACTTGTCAGATGGTATCCTAAGTGAAATAGCTGCCATTTCTAACAGATCTGTTTTCCCTTTCTTTCATCTCCCTCTTGGAAGGAAGAAAGGGGATTAGCTGTGCATTTTAAATTTTTTTTATCTGTTACTGAACATGAACAAGCCAGTTCCTCCATGATACAGAGTTGGTGGATATTCAACTAACCTTCCTTCCCAGGTGATCATTTCTGCCCTGTGCTGTGCCCTCCATTCCCAAGGTGGAACTGTTTGTGGGGCTGTAATATGATCTGAAGGAGAGAACAAGTGTGGGTTAAAAAGGAAAAATACTGCTTAAATGTAGATTACTTCCCATATTGCATAATGATGACTTCTCCTCCTACTATACAGATACATAAATATAACTGAAGGACAATAAACTATGTGAGAAAGTACATATCAGAGATTGTTTCACTCTTAAATGCTTGCTTCACTTTAAAACTGTTATCTTGCAGAAGGAGACACCAGGGTTCTCCATATCCATGCTCTGTGACTACTATGAGTGTAGACAAACAAGGGGGGATACCAAATTACCACTTTTTCAATAAATAGATTTCTGATAAAAAGCATAAAATCAGACCTAAATAATCTTATATTTACCTTAAAGTAAAATCCTTAATAAGGATTTGCAGCCATTGAATGTAGCAATGTATAAATACTATATAGATTGTGTTTAAAAAAAATAATTCTGGCAGTGGAATTTGTTGCTGTCATTTTCATCAAGCTGAATTTGGCAGGCCATCTGAGAGGAAATTACAGTGAACAATGAGTATTATAATGAAAGTATGGGTAAGGATTATTGTAATATTCTAATTAAAAATATGCGATGGCATTGCAACCTTTCTAGAATCAAAGCCTTCTGTAAAATGGAAAACATGGCAAAATTCTTTGGACTAAACATAGTAGTCTTTTTTTTTTTTTTTTTTTTTTTTAATGGACTTGCCCAGAGCATAATAGCTGCTTAAATTAAATTAAATAAAATCAAATTATGTAGCAGATATGACCATAATAATTCCAAGCAAAGAAACAAAACTTAAGTGTCATAAACCATTTAATCAACTAGGTATGTTTGAAATGTGAAACTGCAGCATAGTCATAAAAAAACAGAAATCACATCATAGTAGTTTTAGGTGACTAAATATACTATTAATTGTTAAGGAGCTCTTGAGACTTAAATCAGAATTTTTAGCACTCTGAAAGAAATGAGAGTATTAAGCATGTAGAAAGTCCTAAGCTAAGATCATATAAGTGTGCAAGGATCCTAAATGCACTGTGATATATCTCACAAACAAACAGTGGTATTCAGAATTCTCTACATTAAACCTCCCACAGATATATGAATAGATGAAAAAGTAAAATGGCCATAACTAAATTTTCTTACATTGGCTAAGAATTTTCAGGTTAAAGCAGATCAAGATGTGCAATAAGATGCCAGAGCATCATGGTAGATCCTGAAACTGTTTCACAGGGCAACAGTGGAAACTTCTGAAAAATCTGGTATAGTCATTGGGCTGTTCTTCCTTGTCTGGTGGGATACTATCAAGAAAACAGATAACTGACATGTTAACTGTTTCAGCTTACATTCTTGCTAAATAAAGCATTTTGCTGAAGAATTCTTGATTGATTTAGTCTTCTTTTTTCCTATATATTTTCAGTCTTCAAAGAAAATGACAGACTAAATTCAGCAGGTTATCTCTCTTACAGGCCCAAAGAAGATAGGATTTCCTATTAAATACCATTGTCTACACTACAAACATTTAATTTTGGCAGGTCCTAGATAACAACTTTAAACTGACATTAGGTATTTTAAAGTTTTCACCTTAGCATTCCCCATCCCTCAAGATGGGAAGAGCTCTTTTTTTTCTTAGCTCTTGTTTTGTATCTGACAAACTGTAAAATACTGCAGAAGGCTACATGAAAGCACAAGTGAGTAGATGACATTTGACCTGAAGTCCTGCAACTATTGTTAAAAAGTCAGTGCTATGATGTGGCTGCTCTATTATGTTTTCCACAGTTCATTTGGCCTCAATGACATGCTCAAATTGAACAAACCCTTCCTGAAGTGTCTCTCTCACTCCCTTGAAATCTCTGGCAGCAGGGCTCATAGTAGTTAGTATCTCCCTTCACATTTGGGAAATAGATAGCAGAGGATATTTTTAGAGATAAGGAGCTTCTGGAAATAAGCTTCATATCATCCCATCGGGCCTCAGCTGGTCAGACAACTCAAGGTATGCTATAGTGAGAAGTAGATGTATTTCCTTGATGATGTGATATGGAATGAAAGCAGCTGGGTTCTATCTCCACGACTTTCAAAACTTTTCAAGGAACCGTAGATGTGACCCAATGCTTCCAGTGCCCTCCCATCTCTCTTGAAATAATTAACCACCTTTCCAAAGCTCCATAAATCTCATTAACTTCCTATTTCCAAGATCTGAAAGGTGTTTTTTGTTTCCTATTGAAGCTTATTTTAATAATTTCTAACAAAGCAATACTGTTGGTTTCAGCATTCTGTTTACTTCAAGAAAATAATACATAGGTGAATCTCAGAGGTATCTGAGATGGAGCTGGGGAACTCTGTATCTTTCAGGGAAAATAAAGGAGACTTGAAGATTTGCTGCTGGCAAAAGCATGCAGAACTCATCCAACCCCTGTGGAATAAGCCAAAGAAAACCTGTCCCACAGCACTGATTACATTACAGAAGCTCTGTATCTTCTCTCTAGACTCAGTAAATTGCCTGCTATCTGAGAAGACAATGTGTGAGGCCTGTCCCCATTGCTAAGAAAATTATTCAAGCTTCCTTCTGATCCTTTTTTCCTTCTAGGTATCTGATCAGTGGAAGAAGGACTGTGTCATGAGAAAATCCATTTCTAATATTCAGAGCTATGTGTGAGCTATTACTGAAATCATAATAGCTGTCTGTCACACTGCCCACACAGTCCCAGTCATTATCAAGTCAACAGTTTTCAAAGCATCCTGTGACTCAAAACACAAACATAGAAATGTTAAAAGCAATTTAACAAGATGCCTCAACAAAATGTATCAGAAACAAGACACATGATTTTAGTTAGTTTCATGAGATTAAATACATATAAAATAGTGTTTGATGGGGTTTTTTTTGTTTGTTCACAGGAAGAACAGTATCATATAAAAGACAGTGTTGCTTTTAAGCAAAGCTGACACCCTTAGCACTTGGAATTGTTCAGTCTCCTGTTATTTATGCTGGATTAAAAATATGCTTATAGATCTGGAATTTGGATAGATCCTGTAGAGACTACGAAAAGTCTGAATTGATCTGTAGCATTGCAGCACTCAGCTAAACAGTACATATTCTCAAAGACTTTTTTCACAAAAAAATCTCATATGCTTGGGAAACTATCATGTTAAAGGGCCTCAAGAAGTTTCAAGGGACAATATGTGCTTTAAAAGTGATCTCAAATAATGCAATTTGAAAACTGAAAACAAACAAAAACACCCCTCCAAACACAATTTTGCACATATTAAAGCTTATGAATCTAACTAAAATAATATTTCTTGTTTCTGATCCATTATGCTAACAAATCTTGCTAAATAGCATTTAAAATTTCTATGTTTATGTTTTCAGCTTGAGTATATATTGGAAAATCACTGTTTCTACATGAATATTTGTAGATTTCCTCTTAATATTTCTCCCATTTTAAACATCAATATTTGTATTTCTAAGAGTATACATGGCCATAAAGGAAACTATACCGCTTAGGGTAATGATAGGTTCCTGTTTTCCAAATTGCTTTTCCCGTGACAAAACCATTACTGTAGAATTTGTATTGCTGCTTTCTGTACAGCAACAAATTGTATTCGTGTCAGGAACATGTATAAGTGCCTTTTTTCTCTTTGTATACAAAATGAGTAGTTTTTTCATTTTCTATTTATAATCCCTAAAAGCAAAAACACTTTCATGTTAGTGCCTTGATGCAGCAAAATAACCAGTAATGAACCAAACATATTAGGATTTTTCAAGTGTGCACCTGACTCAGGGCCTTTAGATATGCAAAACCTTCTTCAAGGAGAGATGAATATTACCCTGTGGTTTCTACTGGTCTTACTGCTGAAGTTTAATATTTTTGTTCAATGTCTACCCTGAGAAAAGGGAATGGAAATTAAGTATTAATATCATGTTGAAATTCAACAAAAGATCCACATCTGACTTGTATTTATGCCTTTCAAAAATTGCAGTCCAGTATTACAAAGCACAAAGCTTCTCCTGAGTAAGACTTAACAGGAATTTAACCTAAACCGTGATTTGATATCATATTCAAGTAATTCATGTTTTCAGTGATTTTGATGTGGAATTAATGGTATCTCAAATCCTGAGAGAGTTAAAATATTTTTAATCATTAAGATCATACCTCTATAAGCCCTCTAAAAAGTAAATAAATTTTCTAAGCATAGACCACAGAAGTGGCTTAAAACATCGATGACAGTTGTTGACTGATCTGAATTTTGAGAGGTAACATATCCTGTTTCTGCAAAACTCATGTTTTTGACAGCTGCTCAGTAACTTCCCAGTGTAATAGTTTCGAAATCTCAGTGGCAGTTTGCAAAGATCAGTGGTGCTAGGGGTTGCTCTTAGTGGATGTTTAAGGGATTTTCTTTCTCTAGTTTCTCACAGACTCCAAGGAAATCAAAGCTGTTGGGCTCTGGAACATGTTCACTCAGGGATTCAGAATAGGCAAAAGAAGAGAATTCCCTATCCTTTCCAGGATCTAAAAATCAATACGAAGCAGGTCAGTATTAGGATACAGAAACTAGATTTGTGGTTGCACACACTGATGAACCACACCACAAATGAGTTGGAAAGGCAGGATGAGGAGAATGTTGGGTTAAGGAAAGAGAGGAGAAGATACTGAGATATTACATCCTAAAAATTGGCTGAATGGTGCAACCAGAGGGCAATCAATGTCTTAATGACCTGATGATCAGTGACAAGAAGTTCTCTGCAGGGGTCCATACAAGGACCAGAACTGATTAATATCAGCATCAGTGGCCTAAACAGTATGGTTGAGCGTAACTTCAGCAAGTTTTCAGATGACCTCAAGCTGAGTGGTGCAGTTGACAGACCTGAAGGATGGGTCCATAGGGACCTGGAGAGGATCAAGAAGTAAGCACATGTGAATCTCATGAGGTTTAACAGGGCTAAGTATAAAGGGCTGCACCTGGATCAAGGCAACCTCCAGTATCAGCACAGGCTGGAGGATGAAGAGCTTGGGAGCAGCCCTGCTAAGAAGGACTTAGGGGGTGCTGGTGGACCTGATCTGTCAGTGTGCACTTGCAGTCCAGAAATCTAGCTGCATCCTGGGCTGCATCCAAAGCAGCATGGTCAGCAGAGGGAGGAAGAAGGTTCTGCCCCTCTACATCACTCTGCTGAGATTCCCCCCTGGAGTGCTGCATCAAGCTCTGAGGTCCCCACTAGAGGAAGGTCCAGAGTAGTATGCATGTAGTTCAGAGGAGGATGGAACATTCCTTCTATGAAGACATGCTGAGAGAGTTGGGATTGTTCAGCCTGGAGAAGAAAAGGCTCCAGGAAGACCTTCCAGTACCTAAAAGGGACATACAAGAAAGATACAAAGGCAGAGACTTTTCAGCAGGGTCTCTTCTCATAGGGCAAGGGGTAATTGTTTTAAATTAAAAGAGTGTGCATTCAGACTACATTCAGAAGATATTTTCTACAATAAGGGTGGTGAAACGCTGCCCAGAAAGGTGGTGGATGTCCTTGAAAATATTCAAGGTCAGGTTGGATGGGATTTTGAGTAACCTGATTTGCTTGAAGATGCCACAGCTCTTTGCAGGGGCTTGGACTAGATGATCTTTAAGGGTCATTGTCAACCCAAACCAATCTATGACTGATCTTTGAGGGCCAATGAGAGGGAGAAATCAACTGAACAGCTCTACTCCTTGCCTATGCTGAACACTAGCTCTGATCATGCCTTTATAACAAGGTGGTATTTTCAGCATTACTGGAATTTACATCTGAAGTCAGAAAAAGATTTTATGTCTTTAACTCCATTGTCATCAGACTGAGTGAAAAGTTGGGCCAGTATGTTAATATTTTAAAAATTTGAAGGTGAGGGAAACCAGTGTATCCAGACAAGTGGAGTATATCTTCAGCCATGTTTTCTATGAAATTTTGCTGTGATAAAAGGCAAATTGATTTTCTAGCTGCTCTGCATACCCTAAACTTTTTCTTTTTTTTTCCCTCTAAGGGAATATGGAATTTACTGTTACTCTGAAAGGCTGATTACATAGTCGTGAATTATTCTCAGAAAGTTGTGAGGGAAATATATAACTGTTAGGCTTAATTGGAAGAAATTACTTTTTTAAAAAAAGAAAACATACTGTAAATAATGGGCCCTAAAGCAATAATACTTCTGAAATACTGTATTTTGTGAATGAAGAAGAAAGACAGACTGTTAGCAACTGAATGAAAAAATACAATAGAAGCAGTATTTTTTTTCTTGTTATGATGTTAAGATCTACTTATTTTCATGAAAAAAATGTGATCTAATTGTCACCTCAAGGTCAAGTTGAGTAAGGCTTACCTTCTAAGGACTGGCCAAGTAGTCAGTCATTTGAGACCACTGTACAACAATGGTCTTTGATCCTCAGATATTTCTGCTGTCTAAAATCATTATGCATCTGGCTTATTTAGTGCAATTATGTATCGAGAACTATTTTGCATTATATGATGAGATTTTTAAACTTTATGGGCCTTTTTGCATGTGATCCTCTGTCACAATTTAAAAAGAACAGTTTTTGACAGAAAAACAATTTTTTTCCCAAAGATTATTTGTTCATAAAGAATTTGCTCTTTCTGTAAGAAAAGGTTACTTCTGGGAAAAAAAAAAAATAAGCATGAAAACATTTTTTTTTCCACTTTCACATGCACAGATCCATAAACATCTGTGGCAGAAAAACTTTGCATCTTAATAATGCCAACATGTCATGCTATTTCTTTGATATTCTATAGGCCAACTTTCCCAATAGCTCTAAAACATACCTCTCCCTGCCTTGCACCATGAAATAACTGTCAATGCAGTGTTGAAATATGTGTCTACATGCACATATAAAATCCACAGTCTATTATTACCTTGTAAATGTTCCTGAAAAGGAAAAGAAAAAAGCCTGTTCACCAATCCCTGTTAAAAAAAATCTAATGTATTAGGGGTTTTAGCCTTATCCATATGGAGAATGTGAGTGTAAATGGAAAAAGGAACTTTGTATTTATACAAAACATGCAATGAATGTGAAACCTCTAGAAATTTAAGGAAATGGTTTGGTTTATTTTCCTGGTGAATGATATGTTTTTGCTTCAGGAATTACTGAATCTCATTGGTAAACCTGGGAGCAGATGAGTTTGACTTAGTCTACTGTCAGTTCAATGACTTTAGTAATACTTTAAAGGCTTTAATGTGACTGCACTGAACTGCACAGACTTTAATAGCAGCTTTCAAAAGCAGTGATGGGTTTGGTCTCAAGCCTGACTTGTCACTTAGGACTGGAGTTCTTGTAAACAAGTTTAGCAAATGTCTGTGCAATCACTTCATTCATATAATTCACTCTGTAGAAGTACTTGTTTCTCCTCGGGAAGGTTGAAAACAGATTATTTCTTTCTATATGGGTATGCAGTCATGTAGCAATTGCCCACAGAAGAGCACTACATTTGACACAGCATTTGAAACACAAATTGTATTATGTCAATGATAATACAATTATGGAAAGTTTAAGATATCAATTATGTTTGTAAAATTTATACATTTATATATACTTGTCTTCCATGCAGTTCAGTACAGACCCCTAGTAACTGAAGTATTAGTGCTTATTCAAGTACTTCTAAGTTCAGTAGCCATTTCTTAATCAGCAGGGATCAGAGGGCAATTGCAGTATAACAAATGTCTTCTGATCAGTTTTGTATTTATACCGAAACTACTTTTAAGTGTGGCAAAGTCAGAGATCTGGGAAAATGAGAAGAGAAATAAAGAAATTAGATAAGAAGAACTCAGTGTTGCAGTGATTTTAAGATCTTAATGTGCTACACATTCATCTTCCTTTGTACTACAAAGTCCCTCCCAGGAAGTATTAAAGGAAGGTAGTAATTCAGGATATTAGAGAGCTTAGCTCTTCTGCATGGCAGTGATAGACTTTTTTTTTTTTTTAAGCACCTCTATGCCTGCTTTTGAATTGCATAAAAATAGCTTGGGTCTTTGTAAGTTTGTATTGGAGTCTTTGTTTTTGTGTTACCCTGCAGTGCTGTGAAGGACAGTTTAAGATATTTTTCCTATTTTCTAAATGTGTTATTTGTCTTCAGCTCCTACATGCACTGGCCTGTTCACCAGCACTTGGGCAGAAGTTTACACAGCAGGAGACAGTTACTCCAAGGTGCAGAGGAGAATGAAAATCTCAAGTCCCTAGAGTTGTCTTAATTGTACAGTACTCAGGGAATAATGTGGCCTTGCAAGAAGCAGGCAGTTAATGAAGACCTCAAAAAATGGTTCTTCTGCTTCCTCAGCAGCAGGAGGTAGATATTTCACCTTCAGGAGCTTCCCCATCTCACTTGAGAGCCTTCATCAACAGGATAGTGCTACTGCAGCTGGCCTTTCAGGAATCAAATTGTGCCTTTGCTGAAGAGGCAAGAGAAGAGCCAAGAGCAGGATCAACATATTATCTGTATGATGGCAGCATTCTGTAACCTAGGCAGGTCACCTCCAAATGCAAATAATAATTTAACTGTTTTGCTAGAGCAGAATGAGGATAGCTGGTTAAGGTTTTTATCATGCCTCTAGTCCAGCCTATACAAGATCTTAGCCACCCAATTACCGCTGTTGTGCATGGGGCAATAATAGCGTAATTGTCTGGAGCTGAGCTGAGAGGGCAGCAACTCAGGATGGTGAAAGGTGAGACAAGATTCTTATTTTGAAAAGACTTTTCCATCTGAACAACTACTTTCAGAAGACCTGGAACAAATATTCTGCAAAGAATATGCTGGATGTACAACTGGGGAAGAGGCTTGTACTGGTTGATCCTATCCCAGCCTGAGGGACTGACACCATTTACATCTCCTTTTGAAGCTCTCTTTCCCCACTTCACAAAATCTTTGCATTTAATAGTGGGTAAAGAGGAACCCAACAACAGATAATGGCTTGGAAATTCTAATGTGGAGTGTGGCAGTGTGCCTCAGGGAGACAAAGAGTTACATTGTCCCACCCCAAACCCCTTGTGAAGGGCGGCCCAGGAGTTCTGATTGGGTTTGAGTCCCTGGGGGGATTCTCCCTTGTTGTGCTTCTACTGGTCCCTGACCCTGAACTCCACCCTCAAAGGTGTAAGCCCTCAAAAGTTCTGTCCCTCAAAAACCCCTGCTGTGCCTCTGTTCAGGGCTCTCTGTTCTGGACCTGAGTTTGTTCCAGTGCTGAATAAATGGTTTTGTGAACTGGGAGCCCGTCTTGGTTGGTGTTTCATGCTGGTCCCCAGAATCCTGCTGCTTCCCTGGACGAGATCCTGAGGTTGCTGACTGCAACAGTGGAGGGTGGGATTTTGGAGGGGGAGCAGGAGGAATTATATCACAACAAAATCTGCTTGGAATGCCTGAATTTTGGGGAGATTTCAAAAGCTGTTTTGGCAACCTGACAGCTGTGTAACACAGACTCTGGGAGGCACTGCCAGCACATCTCGCATGGAAAGGTGCAGCGCTGCAAACAGCACTGCTAAGGCTGAGGTATCATGGTACCACCACAGCCATCTTATGTCTCTTCTGACATAGAGACATTACTGGGTTATAGAACACTTGGGGCAGGACATATGGCCATGGCACTCTGTGACCTCTCCTGGCACATGGTGCCAGTGGCCTTAATCAAATTGAATATATGTGAAGAGAATTCAACAGAAGAGCTTCAGGACAGAGGAGACTTCATTCTATTTGTTTCCTTGAGTATTTTCTGAGGATATCAAATATCTTATTTGATTCTGAGTTAGCACTGCTGTCTTGCCAGAACCTACTTAAAACTTTTATTTGTGAGAACTTCCTTTAAGAAGAAAATGGTAATCAGTTAGATAAATCAATCTTCTTCCTTCTTTGAATTTTGGAGTATCTTCCAAAACTTACAGGACTCAGATGCCTCTGCATCTTTCTTGTTTATCCTATTTTAATTTTCACCACATTTGAATCTGTCTAACCTGTGTTTCACATAAGTACTTCATGGCAGTACTCTGAGAAAGTGGGCCTCCTTCGAAGTACAGAACAAGAAAAATAAACTTACCTCATAATTTCAGGGATAAGGCTTTTTTATTACCTCAACCTCTTTTGGAAAGTGGAAAAGTGAGTTTTTCTCTGAGGGTGACTGTTTGGTGGAGGTAGGGTCAGAGTATATATATATGTATAAATGTAGACAACAAATTTGTATATGTAACATTTGGAATAGCCAGCCCTGGGATTTTTCCATGTTTATAGATACATTTTTCGCTCTCATACACTCTTATCAGACATAATGAAACAAACCATGTTCACACACCAAAATCACACAGAAAGTACTGCTGCTTTTTTAAATCTAGGTTGGTTTTGTTTGGTTCTTTTTTTTCTGGAATAGTGTGGGGTTTGTTAGTGGTAGTTGTTGGTTTGGGGGTTTTTGGGGAAAGAGGGATATTTTGGTCAAGTAATGTCGCTCCCAGAATAGCCAGCTAACTAAAAGTGAAAGAAAAGTGAGAATTTGAAAATACATGGTGTTAGTGATTTTTGTTGTTATTGTTCTCAGAATATGGTCTCACACCATCATTTTTTCTAATCTGCATCCTAATGCATAAAAGAATAAAAAGGCGTTTGACTGTTCTCTTTTGGAATTTAACTTCTCTCTTCTCTCACTTCCTGTCAGCTGTTCTGATGCTTAAGTTTTGGATCACTCTTTAAAGTAAGGGAGAGATTCTCATTACAGAAAGTATGAAAGGGATGCAGTGATGTGGATATGATGGCTTCAACAGTTTTCACTTTTCCTCCAGTGTTTTTACTATTATTTTTAACTCAGTTAAGACAAGTGACTTGTGCCAAAATTTGCAAGACGGATTGCAATTGATGTGAGACTTGTGCTGTCTTTCTTCTTTTCAGAAGAAAAGAATCATCATGCACTCCCTGTAAAGAGCACAGCCCTTTCAGCTCTTGAAAACTCGTCTTTTTCACCTCACAAGGACAGCATGACAATGGCAGAGAAGTCACTGCATTCATGTTTCACTCTCTAACCAGCAGGGCACACTGCAGCGTGCAGAAGCCTGGGCATCTCCTCGACTCCTCAGTCCTACTGTCTGAAGCAACCATTTGTCACTGCTCCTGTTACAGCCCTTGGGGCTGTACCTTGTAAAGTGCTGAATACTTTTAATTGCCTCTGAATTCACTCAGCAGCTCCTGGGAGATATCCCTGGCTTGCTATTTCCCTTTCATCATCACCTGCTCTTTTTCCATGAACCGTAAAGATTACAGGTGGTACCAGCTTTTACTCATTCAATTCAGTCCTCACACATACAGTCAATATTAAGGTGAAAGCTCTGTATCCTACAATCAATGGTCTTGAGCCTTTGAGTCCTCTGAGTTTCCCTATGTTTATATTATTATGGAAAGAATATCATAATCAAAATTGTGTGAATAAGCTATGATGAATAATTTATCATACAAATTCCTCTATTTTGTCTCTTAGGAAAATTTCAAAGAAAATTGACTTCTGTTTGTTTTTTGAGTGGTTCATTGTCCAAGGAAGCATTTCTTTTTTGTGATTAATAGTTAACACTACCTTCTGGTTCTGAGTGTTTCCTAGTCTTGATTGACCAAACAAGTCACACAGGGATTTACCTTTATTCTAGAATACAGAAAAAATACTGCCATAAATATTTTGCAGTTCCGTTGCAAAATCTCTGAGTAAAATAATTAATGCTTTTCACTTGTTCTAAGTGAATGACTGAGTTAGCTTTTTGCATAAAAGCCTCTAAACTACTAAGCCACTAAAGACACATGTAGCTGGTGTCACAGACGAGTTTACCAGAACACAGGTTGCAGGATCTAGACAATGATCTCAGCTATCCAGGTTGTCTAAATTGTGTCATCCATGCAAACACACACTCATACAAAAATAGACATGAAAATTTTTAATTCATCCTTAATGCAAAAGAAACTTGTATAAATATACTGTGACACTAATTGGGAGATTTTTGGTACAGCTTTAAGTAAAATTTCATTTTAATTTATTTGTTACCTGGAAAGTCTGTTGTGCTGCCAGTGATTTTACCCTGTTTCTTACTTTGAAATCGGGTTCTGAGATTATAAAACAGGCATGCAACTGTCTGGTATACTGACAAGGTTGCACACTTGTATGCTTAACCTACATAAATTAGAGAATTAGTGCTATTGAGAGGATATATCCTGAACAAATGTAGCAATACTGGGGGGATTCACCTTAAAAAAAGATATCACCAAATCAGTTATATAAAGAATATTATAATGTACCCTGCACTGTGACTACTGCACCTGTCTCTAGTCATGCCTGGAATAGGATAGATGCCTAAAGCTCCTCATCCACCATTGTATATCAGGGTACAATTAGATCCACAACTTTAACAACAGTTGTATAAAACAGCACAGTTGAGTTGAAATCAAAGGATTTTCTGAGTTAGCTGTTTTGCTTATAGCACCCTTTCTAATTGTAGGGATACTTTTTTTCTATCTACTGACATATTTTCTGCTTTAGATTATACAGTGTACTTGTATAAGGAAGACCCAGTATCTTCACAGAAGATCCAATCATTTTACCCTACAGACAAAACTATTGCAGGATATCTATGAATTTCCTATTAAAAAAAAAATCCCCAAATAAGCCTACAAATGTCTTTCAAATACCTTTTAAAAGTATCTTCCCTCCCTTAATCATAGCCAGAGTCAAATATGTTATTATAGAAATTTAATACCTTTTGTCACAGAAAAGTACTTT
Organism: Cyanistes caeruleus; assembly: GCF_971803275.1. Lineage (NCBI taxonomy): Eukaryota > Metazoa > Chordata > Aves > Passeriformes > Paridae > Cyanistes > Cyanistes caeruleus. The sequence goes on along the minus strand of NC_141701.1, from coordinate 79,017,221 downwards.
GAAACACAATGGTAACATCTGAAGGTGTACTTTTTGATTCATTTTTTACTCCTGTTGATGTGATTTCAGTCTGACTTATATGTGAGTTCCCAGCAGAATCGTAAGAAATGTTTTTAGATGGAGTGGAAGGACTGAAATGGTTTTGAGTTGAGAGAAGAGACGATACAAAAAATGCTAAAGTGATAAACATTGCTGTGTGCAGCATGTTTTAATTTCTATGCATGGGCAAGACAGCCCCTGTTTTTATATTGTTCTCAGTAATATGTGATAAGATAGAAGGAAATTATGAAAACACAGAAGAATTATAAGTGCAGACTGGAACAGATGTTTCAACTATGGCAAATGTTATTTTAGAATCATTATATCTTCTTTTTGTGCATTTTGAGATGGTAAGACCTGAAATGTCAAAAATCCAGGGGGGTTTTTGGGTCTTTATGTAGGACTTTCATTGCTACAATTAAATTGATGAATTTGATACTGTCATCCTTGTCTCTCTTATATTTGCACATTTACAAAGATGCTTAAAATCATACTACAGAAAATATTTTATAGCATGTATTTTTTTATATTTTTTGAAAGGCATATTACTTTAAAAGGCCTACTACATATTACTTGACTATTTGCTATTCCTCATACATGTATTCATTCCCCACATAGGAATAATATAACAAAGTTTTCATGGGAGCCCTGTGCTTCTATATGGATAAGTCCTTCATTGAAACCTGAATCTGCTCTACCTAAAAGCAGTGGTTAAGGTTATTGCTTGGAGTACCTTGAAGCATAAAGGCCAAATTTAAAGCTGGTCCTGGAGGCTGTTCCAAAGGGCACCCTGAGGAATTTCATATGGACAGGATAAGTGACACGGTCTGCCCACCTGCTTATGTAGAGAGGTAATGTAGTTTTGTGGTTTATAAGTAAGTTCTCAGAGAAGTGTTGAAGAGGCTGTACCTTTTATGGGTGTAAAACTTTGTAGTATTTATGGCTGTCTGCAGATAGACTTTACAGTGAGTTTATCTTGCTGTGCACAATGCACAATGATGAGATGATTTATTATTCAAGTAGCCAGATAAAGTGTTAGTCTGAAGGCGTGAGATTTAGAGGAGCAACAAGTCAGACATAGCTCAAGGTAGTCACAGGTTTCTTTTTCACACAGCAATATATAACATTTTGGTCCAATAGACAGTTGACATGAAGCTTGTTTTCACTTATTAACCTATCACCTTTGCTTAATTTTGATGCACAGCATCTGTCTCTTAGCCAATAAGCTGACAGGTCACACACCTCTATTACAGTTTCTAACCTACTCTATAAATCAGATTATTACAGCTCAAACTTCACACTATTTTACCTAATATAATTTCTTACCTACTCTAGGCATATTCTTACTTATAACTATAGAAAGATATCTTATAATTTTTCTACTTAATGTTTGTGTACCTTTATCATTACATTAACCCAAGCTCTTTCTAAGGCTGCAGATTGAACCCTTCCGAATCTGTGGAATTTTTTATTTTTCCATTTCCCACAATATGGTTTAGCTGGATGACATCAGTTTAGTTGATTGGTAAAAAAAGAATATTAGTTACACTTAGATAAAGATGTGCCTAATCTTTCATCACTGGTCTCTCATTAAATACAGATTCAAACTTCCTTTCAAGATGGGAGAGAAAACAGGCTGCTTTGGGGCTAGTATGTGTGCCCAATTCTTGGACAAGTCCCCTATAGGGACTTGAAGCCATTCTAAATCAGGCAATGGATGCCATAATTTAAGCAATGCTTGTTAAATCACTAAATGGGATTCAGCTGAGCATTGCAAAATAGACAAATTCTCCTGTACAGCACCTGTAACACTCCAGAATGACCCGGTCTACTCTGAGCTGTGTTGATGTGCACTAACCAGTTGAAATGAAAATCCAGATGCCTTGGGCTGCTGCTGCTGCCACAGGCTGCAAACCTGCAGTGTCTAAGGTGAAGGGTATGAGTGGGACACAGATACGAATACAGTCACTATTGTGGGACGTGGCCTGCTCTTGCAAGGGGTTCTGCTTGTTTGTATCAGCTAAAATGCAGCCTGATACGTGCACATAAAATGGCTGAAGAGCTGAGAAACACCTAAGGCCCTGCTGCATTTTCTTCAGGCTTCTGGAAATAAATTTATTGCTGTTCCCTTGCAATGAAGACCATGTAGAAAGGCTGTGCCTGCAGAAGGCAGTGCTGCCATTGCAGTACTGCTGGAGAGATGAAGTGCAACACATTTCAAAAATGCCTCCTATGCTTTCAAATCAGAAAGGACTTCTGCACAGTAAAATGATGCCATGATTTCTTGTTTAATACTGAGTTGACTGTCCCTGGAACCTGTGATATAAATAAAACCAACTCCTAGTAAAACCATGTCAGTGTGGGTGTCGTTCCTTGAAGCACTAAAGCTTCCCATATGCCAGAAGAAAACTCATAATTTAGCTGCAGAATGTTTCAGCTAAGCTGGTTGGTTCTATCACAGCATTGTGCTAGAATAGCTCCCTTGCTGCTTGTCAGCAGGAAGCACAGGCAGCACACACTCACTTCCAAATGGAATTTACCATTTAAACATGTATATATATATACCAGTGTCTCAATTTTCATGCCAGTGTGATTTGCATCACCTTAGCTATGTACAGTCTGAACTGCTGGTTATATGTACTCATGCTGTATTGGATAATGCTGTGTTAGCACTACCTTGATGATTCATTGTATTATTATGCTTTTTATCTCAAGTTCAGCTTTTACTAACTGCTGACTTTTATTAGTTTGAAGCTGCCTTAAATTTCCTGCTTTTAACAGAACAAGTTGTTTATTTTTATAGCTTTTTTGTTGTGGGATTTTTTTTTCATTTAGGTTATTACTGATATGACTGTTGCTTTGGTGAAGGAAGGCAGACTTCTCCTTTGACATTCATAGAATCCAGATGGAGAAAGAGACGGACCCAACTAAATTTGCTTCATATTGATGCTTCACCTGTGCAGTCAACTTACACATGTGCCTGTATGATATAGGCTTGGTGTAAAGGGGCATTAACAATTCCAGCTATGCTGCACAGCTACTTCATCCTTATAAGTATTGTGCTATTTTATACGCTGGTATCTTTAAATATGAAATAGCATTCATACCCAGAAATGTGAAAGGAGACTGGCAGATTTATTAAGAAATATGGACTCACCAATAAGAATGTAAGAGAGGCCTTGGCAACATTTACTCCACATCTGCACTATTTTACAAGAGTGGTCCATCACTTTTATTCCTCTAAAACCTTCATTGATATTTTATTTTCAGAAATAAACAACTTTTCAGAAGCTGACTGGTAAAAGAGTTAGTAAAACACTTGAGACATGAGAGATGTCGGAATACAGAAAAAAGACGATAGTCTTCAGTTTTGCTCTATTCTATCAGTTATAGAAAAATGTAACTGGATCTTTCCAGCTTTCTGATACTGAAGAACATCAGTAAAGCAAAAATGAATTTTTTACTTTGCTTGACACAAAGGCCAGCAGCTAGTTTGCTTTCGATATTCTTGAAAATAACCTGAAGACTTCTAAATTATATCTGACTTCCCCTTAAAGGCCTAGAGCTAGGGATTTTTTAAGAATTATGGCAGCATGGCTCCTTTCTTTACTCCCAGATGTCTGTTCTAAAAGGAATATAATATAGACCCAAAGGCTTTATATGTGCTAGTATCCCCTGATGTTGGAGAAATAGCTAGGTACTTTGAAAAAGTTACTATCTTTTTTTTATTTTTTTTCATCACAGGAAAACCTCTGCATTTACTGAAATAGTTTCTGAGGTAGATAAATAACAATGGTTAGTATGATATACATTCCTACTTTGAAATTGCTCTTACAGTATTCAGCTCTTTAACAGTTTCTTCTGTGCAGAGTATGTTGATGAAAATAAGAGAGGTAGCTAGAGATTAAAACTTTGCTGATAGCAATTTTTTAACCCTCCTCCTTCAGAAAATGTTTTAAATCTTTCATTGTTGGTTTTGCTCTCTTTATTCCTTTGACATTACTGCAGAAATTGTGTACACAAATGTTTTTAGAATATATGAGTTTTCTGTTGCTCCAGCAATTATGCCATATTGCAGAGTAGTTATGCTAATGCTGTACTACTTTTGCATGCAAATAGTTGAAATGACAGCACTGAAATACAGCTACTTATTACTAGATCTCCTAGTTACAACTATAACTAGCTACTAGTTTTCCACTACACAATGGGTAGATAACTTTCTATGTTAAGATTATTCTTCTCTTATATTTGCCTACCTGTTTTACTGCGTGCCTGTGATTATGGTTTGAGTGCATACATGTCTTTGTGGGCTTCTGTCTAAGCATGGAGTGGGGTTTATGTGCTTGTAAGGAATTACAAAGCAGAAGCAAGCAGTATGCGACATAAATGTAGTTTCTTTACTTTTTGTGGTGCAAATTCCCCACACCAGCTGACAAATCCATCATTTACAAAATATAAAGCAAAGAAGATCGCCAGATATGTGCTTCATACAGAAAAGTAACCAAATATGCAGTACCTTGAATAAATATTTTTAGTATAGTAAAAAATGTCAGGAATCTAACTTCCAAAAATAATTAGTCTTAGCAGCTACCAAGTCCTCACATGAAAAATACTTGATGTGAATATTCTATTGTAAAGTATTATATAATACATTGATAACACCTTATCACAATGCTGTGCATTATATTAATAACTATATTATAGTATTACATACATTACAGAATTAAGTAATGTTACATGTATGGCACTGGTGCTACAAAAACTGCTTTCAGAGTCCCCATCTTCTCTTTGAATTTCGGGCTACCACTACTGTTTTTAATTCACTTCCTCCAGTAAAGTAAAAGCTCTTCTTTTATTTATATGTTAAGTTTTATTTACAACACTGGACAAGGCTAAACACATCCTTGAAGATAAAAATAGAACATAAAAAAATACAGAAAAAACAAATATCTGGTATCCCTCTCTTTAGTTATCAGTTAGGCTTTACATAAAGTAGTCTCAGCTGTGGTAGTCAAACAACCACTTTAACATTTTTTTACTCTAGTATTTGATTTTCAGATGAGTGTCTGTGGCTGGCTATAAGGCTATCTAATTTAGGGAAACAAGTTATATTTTGAGTTTGATTAGGTTCAGGGGTCTTTAAGGAAAGGAAATGTATCATCACTTAGGCATGTCAAAAACTTCAGGCTTTGATTCTTTGTGGTTTGGTTTTTGTTTTTCTTTTTCAGTTCCAGGTAGTCGGCTTACAAGCCCTTGTAATTCAGGAAAAAGAAAGAAAGGGCAGGGGGCAGGGCATATTAACCTCTAAGACTTGAAAAGTCTCACATATTCTAATATTGAACACCTATTAATTCACAATCTGTCAATAAGAGGCAAAAAACCTAGGACTATAGAGTTTTTTTCTTGATCAGATTTTTTGCTGCCCTTTTCATTATCTTCTCTCATCAATCGAACATAGTTACTTAATAATAAACCAAATATGTACATACATTGGAGTAGTCCTTCATTTAAGCCAATTAGATTTGAGAAGAGGCTGTTAGTGTCCCATCACCCCATTTGTACCCTGGTCTGGTTGCAGCAAATAAACACATCCATTTCAGAGTGATCTATCATATAACCAATACTTTGCAATTTTCTTTTAAGAACTTGTCATATCATAGTCTAAAATGTAGGACTCCCCCTCTCAGGAAAGTGGTCTAGCTATCAAAAGCCATTGTCACCATTCTTCTGTTTGTCCCAAATGATGCTCAATTATCTTAAAAACATAAAAAAGCAGCAATGAGGTCATAACCCATCTCCCATTGATGGCCAAGATATTACTGTATGGCAGGTAAAATAGTGTTTCAAATATTCTCTGGCAAAGGAAAGAAATTAATTGAATTCAGGGTGACTACCCATACTCTTTTAGATGAAATTGTGCCAGCATCTTCTCCTCCTCCTTTGGCTGTCCTTTAATAGGAAAAAATAATTCTTTAACGTTTTTTAAAAGTTACTGAACTCTGGGTGATTACTCAAATCTGTGACACCCAAGTGAAGGGCAACCAGCATAAAGGATCTAATTGTTCCTGAAAGGCAGGAGGTTTAAAAGCCCTGTCATGGATGCTTTGTGTTACCTTGGGTAGTTCTCTCTCTACTCATGAGCTTTCGAAAATTGCATTCCTCCTTCTCTGCATTTTATATAAGGAACTTGGAAAGAAGCTGTTACTTACATTGTGTCTGAAATCCTATCAACTGGGAGGATATAAACTTAAATTACATGTGGAATTAACTTATTCATGTAGATTCTGTAGCTCACAGATGTGGTTAATACATATAACTTTTAAAAGAATATATTAAAAAACAAGGACTGAAATCCTTAATGGGCTGAAACCATGGAAATTTACTAAATTTTACTTTTTCCTTTGCCCTTCATGGTTGTTCTTTCTGTACAGGTAGTAGAACCAAGGATATTTATCCTGCAAATGCTGAGACAGTGCCTGAATGGGGATGGGATTAGGAAATCTAAGGCATGGTTGGAGCTCAATTTGATGCTAAGAATAATGAGGTACACAGCAGAAGAAAGACATGGGCCTGTTAAAATTATTCCAGTGAAGGTCCATAGAAGTCATCAGATGTCTAGAACCCCTCTCCTATGAAGACAGTCTGAGAGGGTTGGGCACGTACAGCCTGAAGAGGATAAGGCTTCATGGAGATCTCTCAATACTTAGAGGAAGTTATAAGAAAGACACTCTTTACCAGCACCTTTCTGTCAGAAGAGGCAAAAATTTCTAACTGAAAAAAAGGCAGATTTAGACTGGATGTAAGGATGTCGCTCCGATTGGGAACGGCTAGGAAGAACGACACTGGACTCTCAAGGGAGTCACAACACGAGAATTCCCTAGTTTATTGCTTCAGCCCTGTCTTATAGACAGATACGTGGAAAGTACAGAAAGGAAACTTATTGGTTAACAAAGTGCTACATCACCATCATTGGTCAGGGGGGCCCATCACCCCCCCTGGCCTTCTCCTGCAAGAGAAAACAAGACTGCAAAACAACACCTGCAAGGCTGTTTAGTGTCCCTGAGAATTGTTTTAATTCCTTCTCATGAATTTCTCAGGCTAGCTCTCAGTCAGGCCTGAGAGCTATGGGCCTGCAGTCTCTGCAGCTCTCTGCAGCCTGTTCTAAAGCTAGCATCCATATAAGGAAGACATTTCTTTCTAGTGAATATAGTGGCTGAGAGGCTGTCCACAGAAACTGTGGATATCTCATCACTGGAAGCATTCAAAGCCAGGCTGGACAGGGCTTTGAGCAACCTGACTTAGTGAATTATGTCCCTATCCATGGCAGGAGATTTGAAGAAGCTGATCTTCAAAGGTTCCTTCCAACCCAAACCATTCTATAATTCTATGATTTTAATTGCAGGATCCTAAACCACAGTCAACAGAAGTTTTTAATAATAATATAATTCCTACAAGCACCTGGAAAATGATTGTATTGTCATTTGCAAACTTATTTTCAGCAACAACTACTTTTCATGTATTTCCACTGTACTGCTTAAGTTGTATGTAATTTTTTTGATACGTAGTTATATGGGCATCAAAGGGAGGAAAATAATTATGAGAAATCTCGATTTCCACAGAATAGGCACAATATTAGTCTAATGCTTTCCCAGCTATGGGACGTCTTCAAGATAATTTGATATTTGGATTGTAGGCTCTCATCCTGAAATCTGTTCTGTCCTGTGCATATGCAGGTGTTCTCAGTAGTGGTTACAGCAACACCCTCTGAAGAAGGGGGAAATCACAGCTCCTTCCCTGGCCTTGGTCCTGATATACAGGGATGGGAAGAACAAGGGCTGCTGCTGTTTAATACCTAAAATGACTTCCTACTGACTGCAGAAGATTCCCAACTGTTTGCCTTCAAGAGTTGCGATTGTGACAGACATGTCACCTCTGTCACTCAGGAATTAAACTAATGTGAAAAGGATTTTCAGCTGCCTACCCTGAGCCTTTTGTGCTGTTGGATTTTGCAAAGATTACTTGTGTAGTCAGGAAACAAAATGTCAGATTTGCACGATAGGGAAATGATAACAGTGTTTCAAAGAATAGAAAATCTTGCCTACAAAAGAAATGGAAATTGTAGTAATTTCTGATGCACTGAAATTTGACTAGTTCACAGTGATCTCAGGTCTCCTGGTCTTGTTTGCATTTCTGTGTACGTACCATGAGTAATGATTTCACATTTCAAAATACACCCACAGTACTGATGTGGGGAGTTTTATTATATTCAGCATGTAAATTTCCATTTGTTTCTTTTAACTTTCATGAGTTAAGATTAAAATGTGTTGTAATGGGGAAACAGTAGCAATAAACACCATTCAAAATGCTGTATAGAGATGTGATCAAAGTACAGAACAAGGTACTGAAAACTCCAAACTTTTATTCCTCACCTCTCTTTTAAGATAAGCAACTTCTCTGTGTTTCTCCTATGTTACCACCTGGGGAGGATAACTCTTACAAGATTCACCAGGTTGTTGTCAGCATTAATTATAATGTTTGCAAAGTGCTTTGAAGATAAAAAGTGCTAGGTAAGTGCTAAGTAGTATTTTTATTCTGCTGGAGTCAGAGTAATGTCAAAGAGAATGTCAGCTTCAAAGACTTTGCTGTCAGATCTAGAGTGCTCACAGGATAGATGAAGGTTATTTAATTTTACCTACACATACTGAAATAATAATGGTCAATATATTCCTTTCTTTAATGCAAACAAGAATGAGATGCTTGTATTTTATAAAGCTATTTAATATAATAATATTTTTTTGCTGCATGGCTATTACTAAATGGGTGTGTTTCCAAAATCTGACAATTAGAGCCAGAATGAAATAATACACAACACGTATGTTGTAGAGAAAGCAAATGCTGCTTAAATTTTAAGGATGTTGTTAAGGAATCTTCTCAGTCTGACCATTCATGGGACTCTGCCAGTCAGACTCCCAAGGCCAGAGACTTCAAGTGCTGGGACAGAAACCCCCTTACAGGGGGCAGCTCCAGCGATCCAGTGGGTGCCCCACTTGACTCCCTGCACAGCCAATTCCCACACAGTCAGACCAGGTTTCCCATGGCAGAGTCTCAGATGTCTTCTATAAAGTCATTTATTCATGGAGCAGTAACACAGGAAGAGCTGAAGGTGGTGACTCTGAAGAACATACCCAACGAAGGAAATCCTGGGCTTTTATCCTCTCACAAGCCCTGTATGTCTTGACCTTCCTCCAGAGTCTTTGGGTCCTGCCCCCTCTCTTGTGTCCATCCACATCCTTGGTCACAGGTTTTCATCTCCTTTGTTATCCAAATGATCTGCAATTCCCAGCTTGTTCTGCTATGTCTCAGTGTCCATTCACCTGGCAGATGCCACCCATCTTCATGCCCTTTATTATCCCAAAAGTTGGCAGTTCACAGCCCCTTGTCTGGGGCTTACACCCAGAGCTCAACCTGCATTTCAATCAGTATCTCAATCAGCAGCTTGCAGCCAAGCTACTTGGACCTGATGTATTCCTCTACAACATAAAGCTTTCTTTTTTGGGGGAGAGTGTGGAGGATGGAGGAATATCTCAAAGGAGAAGCTGTTCTAGCTATGTTTTAAGGAAAAGCTAAGTAGAGGTGAAGAAAGAAGTCAAATCCAGTGGAGAAAATTTTAAATGGAGTTTAAACTTGATCAAGGTCTGTGCTTTGTCCAACCTCTTGAGAAAAATGATGGGTTTGTCTTTACAAAGAAGCTGTGGGTCTGCTGATAAGATGAAACTATCACTGAGAGATAACAGAAATAATGGGATGGATTCCACTGAAAGATGAAAGAGACACTGGGGAAACACCATAAAATTCCACAAGGGTTAAGAATTAAGAGGGGGATTATGCACTGGCAGGGGAGGGGCAGGTATCCCAGGTGTTAGGCATTCTGGGAAGTCTGTACCTCTCAAGTACCTCAGCCCATGGGGAAAGAGAGAATATTGCCGGGAATTAGGATAAAAAGGAAACTGTGCCCTCCAAAAATTTGAAAAATTTGAGAGACCCCAGGGGAATGCTCCAAGGCCCTTTATTCAAAAATGCTCCTCCCTTTATTCAAAAAAAGTAAAAGGACTCCTCTGTCTCCTTTTTGGACATATACCTCTGGTATTTGTGGATTAATTTTCCTGATACTCTTAAACAAGAAGTCAGACTGTTAGTGGTTATGCTTTATATTAAAGTACTGCAGTAATATGATCTAATATGCTACCCTTACAAATTTTAAAAACAAGATTTTCAATTTGACTTGATTCAGTTTTGGGTTTCATTTTCATTTCATTAGAGATTTTTATTTTAATTTGATTTCTTTATAAAATTCATACAAGTTAGTTAAAAGTAAGACTTCTTTTAGTGATCTTGAAAGTTAGACCTGAGAAGATGAAGTTGTGGCCACTGGACTTCATGTGTTGACATTTCTACAAGCTTGAACTTTCACATCTTGCTTCATGATCCCTGGCAGGTTGAGAAGCATTTCTAAAAACTTAGCCCCCAAAATCATGACCCTTCAGCTTTCAAAATCATCTCAACCTTTAAAGGAACCTGAGCTTGGATTTGAGTCAAGTAATTAGGTATTTTAAGATTTTCCATATAAATTACTTCATTCAGAAATGCATCCTCACTGCTACTATATAGCCCTATTCCTTATATTTATTTTTTTATTTTTTTCTCTTTCTTTTTCATTTTCATTTTTTCATTTTTTCTTTGATATGACTGTTATTCAGAATTAAATCAGTAAAAATACTGGATTTAACTTTTAAGCCTGAGAGGCACAGGACCGTTGTTTTCTTCATTGGCTTGCCCTGGGGATCATCATCTCATGGGATCCAAGAATAAATATATGAGGATGTTATGTAATTATTAGCAGTTGGGACAAGGTTGACCTTGCTTGGAGATCCAGATGCACAACCAATCTCAGCCTCTAGTGAAGAACTAAAACCTGTTACTCAAAAGGAGAAAATCCTCAGTTTCAACATTCTACCTGTACCTTGTGTTCAGTGATCTGTGGCAAAAAAGAAACAACCTGTGTGGGTTCTCCAGTATGAAGATCTTGCTGCATGGCTCATTTCCTTGGCTGGGGAAGAATTCTCAAGAATTATCTCTCAAAAGTCAGGTTCAGAGAAGCACCAGCTCCTCACCTCATCTTTTTTCACCCTCTCAGGAATTCATCCTTAGTCTTACCTACCTTACACCAGCAGAAACTAGCTCAGAGGTAGTTCTGTTCCACACCTTCCCACATATGTTCTTGCCTCCCTCTATTGCACACTGTCTTGTTTGGTTAGAACTGGTCTTAAACAGCAGCAATTAATCTTTGAGGGTTACAAGCTGACTGCACTTGGTAAACAGATGTATTGCCTGAACAAGTTGTTGTCTTTTCTGTACTTTGGCTTAAGCACACTGCATTCAGTATAGCCTGCTTTTGATATTTGATCTACACAAAATGCTGATTTACATTTTATATCCTTATATGTAACAGTATTTTTAGTCTGAAGAAGCTTCTTTTAAAAATTGTTTTCACCTCCCCCTCTTAATAACTTTATTTTGCATTCATATGATTACTAAATGGACTGCCCAGAGTTGGAAGTGACCTATGATGATCACTGAGTCCAACTCCTAACTTCACACACGGCAACCTATAAGTTAAACGATGTGTCTAAGAGTGTTGTCCAAATGCTTCTTGAGCACTGAAAAGCCTTGCACCACCACTGCTTCCTGGGGAAGGCTTACTTCTGGTTTTCAGACATCCTTTTAGTAAAGGACTTTATTCTAACTGCCTCCTAACCTGCTGGAGTAAGAGGAACACAAACCATTCAGCTCATGTCGTTAGAGCATTGCACTAACCGCACCAAGGTTGTAGGTTAGATATAGGCCTTTCATAATTGATAATCCTTGTGGGTCCTATCCATCTCAGAATATTCTGTGATTATCTGTGATTACCTACATACTGTTTCCGAGTTAACCTCCTTATGTGTGTACTGTTAAGGTTATAAAGTGATTCTGCATTAGACTTTCTTTCATTTCTCTCAAATGGAATGCTTAAATTGGTAGACAGGGGTCATGCACTTCCCTGTTTTAAATTCCAGTCTTCCTGCAGCCCACAGACCAGGCTTTGAGATATAATCTGAATGTTTTGTGTACTTAGAGCATGATGGTACAAGCAGATTTGGGGATTTTTGGTTATGTCTGAATGTTGTCGCAGATGTGACCTTCTTTCTGTGCACTGTGTCAGGCTGAAGAATACTTCTGCAGTTTTCTTCTACAATCATGGCACAGCTATATTTGCAGTGTCAAAAAACGGCAGAATAACTGATTTAGTCATTGAAGATTGACAGAAGAAATACATTTTAAAAATGTGTCTTGGATAAAAATCACTCTTTGCCTTCATCTTCAACTTGCCTTATGAGTCCCTTCATTATCTCTTGGATTTACAGCTAACAGAAGTGGAAGGTGCTGCTCCCAGCAGAGTTTCTGCTGTGTGAATTTTCTGCAGGCATTAGCAGTCACAAGTAAATCTTGTCCATGCTCAGAGCAAATGCCAGCTGTCCTTGCCTGCACCACTCTGAATCAACTGGATGTAAGCCAGGTCTAAACTGGAAGGCATGTAGGTTTGTTAGCACGGCGCTGAGCTGGAGTGTCACACGAGACTGAAACCCCTGTCTCCCAGCAAGGCTTATTAGCTCAAACTCAGTGCCATGTTAATTGTACCTCAGCATCTTCTGGTCTGCTGCTGGCTTACATTTAGCCAGCCTGGAGTGCAGACAAATCCAGTCATGACTGCCTGCAAACTCCAGGTAGCTGCAACCCATGTTTCTTGACACAGCAGTCAGCCTCCCTTTCCCTAAACCCTCTTTAAAATAAGACTGCAAATATGTAGTAGAAGCTTTGTGCTTAGAGGCTTATCCCTCCAAGGAAGTGGCTCTTAAAATGTCTGGAGCCAAGCAGGGAGTATGCTTTGATAAATACAATGTTGATAAATAACCCCAGCTGTTTCTTCAAGAACACTTATCTGTCATTGCCCTTCTTGTTCAATGTTGTAACTGTTTTTGTTTAGTCATTTGGATTCAGGTGAAAAAAATGTACCCTTGGTATATATCACTTGAAGAATTAATATTAAAAGTCAAACAAACTCCAAAATATAATTAAGCTTCTGTGCTTTCCAGAAATATAATTTTAAATATTTAAGCGCTGTGGAACATACTATGTGATACTGCATTTAATAGTATAACATTTCTTAATTAACTTCTGAGTGGCAGATCTCACAACACCAATTTTCAGGTATTGTGTAGTTTATTGTAGCTGTGAAATTTATTATTGGCATATTAAAAGAAGGCAGGAAGCCTAACTACTAGCTGCTTTAAGACGATCTTTTAACTACACTATAACAAAAAAAGTCTGTTAAGAACTTAAACTGTAATTTGCTTTGAAACTTTCCTGCACGCTGAGTGAACTCATAATTCTAAATGTTTGTTTCTGCATTTCAAACAGCATAGTTTACTATACTGATGAAGTAGCCACAAGGTAATTTTCACATTTCAGCAATGGAGATCTTATAATAATATCCCAAAGGCACATACTGTGCTGCCATCTGCTTATTTTTTTTAATAGACTTAATGTGAGATCAAACTTTTTAAAAAATATGTTGTTTAAAATATTTATCACCACAAGCGCCTGTGAATGGTAAATATAGATTTATTTTTAGCTTAAAAAATGTTTTTCTCAATTTTTTTTTTGATAATTATGTTTTATAATCACTTTCTTAATCCTTAAACACAATGTCCTTTGCTCTTTTCTTGTTTTACAAAAACTGTTTTTGCCTTTAATTTTGTTAATTTGCCAGAAACCAGCACATATTGTAAAGTTGGGGGAAAACACACATACACACACACACACATACACACACACACACACACACAAAAAAAAATCTGCAAAATGTCAAGGAGAGAAAAAATGAAGGCTTATGAGAGAGGGGAGAAAAACTTATAGAACCTAAAACAGAGTAACACCTTCATTCATCATGGAACTTCTGCTAGCAGAAAAGGAAGGATTGAATATTTATGAATGTGATGACAGACAAATAGGCCAACAAACCTGACTTGTTTCAAATCATGTCTGTGCAAATCAGTCCATCAGAACTTCTCCAGTGAACAAACATTTTAGTTTCCAAACCTCCTAGCCACATCTAGGATTTTCTTGAGGACATGTTATTTTTATCTGGTGCTTAATGAATACCTCAAAACCCATGTTTTCTCCATCACTCTAAAAGGATAGTTTCTACTTCACTTCCTTTTTCCTTAGTACACAAAGTTATTTTAAACCTTATGAAGAGACAAACTTATGATTTACTCAAGTGTCAACTCCTTGAACAAAGAATAGTTTTCCTTTGTCAGATAGGTAGTGACTCAGTGAAAGGTACAGAAAAGTATCTGTTCCCAAGATTTGGTTTTCTGACTTACTACTGGAAAATATACTTTGACTTCATTACACAGCTTTGTGGTTTGTTCTGCCTTTTGTATAAAAGTCCCACAATAAAAGAAAATAATCCCAACATTGATAAGGTTTGCACTGCAAAGTGAGTCCAGGACTATAAATTTCTAGAAGAGGCTTGGTTTTGGTGCACAGCCAAAATCAGAAATCTGTGAATGAACTGTGCAGTATGCACGTCTTATCATTGCTAAGACATAAACCATTAACAGATTTACTTCAGATTGTTGTGTCTATGTAAGACAACAGAATACAATCCCCAACCCTTTAATAGAGACACATAGAGAATTATGTTAAAAATCTTAAAATTAATTCCAGAATGATAGCAGGCTATTCTTATAGATAGCACAGTTTTTTTCAGTTTCTGTTTCAGGTCAGATATTTTCCCATGTTGTGCTATTTGCATCTCTTGCAATACAGGATGTTCTAGAACTTCTGCTTAGATCAAGCAGGTGAGACTTAGGACTTAGAGGAAACTGTATGGAAGAGCAAGTGGAGACAGAGTTATACTCTGAGGCTGCCTGAATGGTTTTAAGTGCTAATGGTGCACGCACCTGAATTGCACCCCTGATGACCAAATGCATGATAAGTTCTTAGCTGTTAATAGGAGTGGTCAAAGTTGATTGTGAACACCAATTTTCAGGAATTTACATAAGAACTCTTCTTGCTCCCTCAGCCCTTTTTCTCTCTGTTTACACTGCTGTAAGAGCTTCACCTTTCCCTTACATAAATACATATTTTTCTGTCCTTTTATCAAAAGGAAAATATGACCTTAGATATAAAACCTAATGAAAACTAGTAGACTGTATGCAGATAATTTGAGAGTCTAGTTTCTGCCTCTGGAAGGGACAAGTTACAGTTATATCAACCTGTACCTTAATTCTACCTAAGTTTTCAAAAGCTTTTGTTTTGGTGAAGTTGATCATCTGCAGGGGCACAAGATATCTGGCAATGGCATAAAAAAATCTCCTCAGAGGCTTAACAATAGTTTTACGTGTCATAAATTATATAGACTTTTGAAATTACCATTTTTAATTTTGAAGTCTCTGGTAGCATCAGGAATGGAGCAGGGGGTGTTGGAATAGACAATCTCTAGAGGTAATTATCACTAGAGCCATCTAGTGATAATTCCTGAAAACAGTGGTTGTCAAGGAGAAAAGACCACCACAGTGGCATCCCACTTTCCCCACTCTCTCAACCTTTAACATCTTGCTCTTATGGCACTATTTTCTCGAGTTTTCTTTCCTATTTTGTGCTCTCATAAAGCTTTGCATTCCTCTCCAAAGTTCATTAAATTTTATATTATGCAGCAAGAACCACACAACACAGCAAATTCTGTCATCCCTTTCAGCTCTGTTCTGTTCTAGAAAAAACATATTGCAATCTACTCACAATATTATACTTCCAATTATTATAAACAAAAAATACCTTCACCAGCTATGAAAGCATGAGGAAGTCAGCTTTGCTTACACACCAATTATACTTTTTAACTATGAGATGCAAAAAAATACTGAAGATCTTTAGAAGTATTGCAAAATATTTCTCATTTGAGATTTTATTATAACAAAAGGCAATAAATCAAAAAAAATTAGGTGATGCATTTTGACACAGAAACTCCCTCCATGCAGATTCTAAATTATGAAAAAGACCATCTCAGATTTACAGTTTATGCTTCTTTTAAAAATCTTATAAAAGTGGGATCTGGAAAAAATAAGGCAAGTGTTAAAAAGTCATGTTTTCTTTGTATTTAATGTAAAGGTAAGTGTAAAAATATTTTACAATATTGAATAGTTTACTCAGATACCTCCTTCCCCAATGCTGAAATTCTTCCTAGAAAACTGAGACTACTGTTTCTACAGAAACAAAATTATATAATAGTTAAGAAATAAGAATGAAAGGAATAATTGCTAAAAACCACCAAAACCCAGAAAAGGAATAAAATGAAATATTTTGTGAGTTTTCATTATGAATGCTTCATTCTTCATTCATACTTACTGCCTGCTTCATGACTGATGTGGGTGCAGAGCTGAATCAATTTGTGATTTTAGAGGAAGAACTGATTAGAAACAATGAGGATGAAATGACTGTTAATGAACATTAACTAATGAAGAAATTATTAAGGCAGACACATCCAAGGCTACCTAAAAAACAGATTTCCTGGCTTTTTAGGTAATTCTGAAAGTATTAGGTCCCTAAAATTTGACTCTCACTATATATGCTACAGAACTAGCATATTATTTCCTCTGAATTATAGTATCCAAGGGAATGCAGACAGATTTGGAAAATTCATGAGATCCTTGAAGATCTCTAGAGGAGACAATCCAGGACCTTTCTCACAGTCAAGAAACCCTCCAGATTTCTTGACTGAAGAACCTTAGTAATTCTTCCGAGCACCCTCCATAATTGCCCATTACTTAAAATGAACTGTGGATGAGGAATGAAATGAGGAAAAAAGTGTTAAAATTTTTGAAAGGGAGAAGTGTTAAAGCAAGTATCCTAGTTGCTGCTAATTGAAGCCATAATTCTATGGAATCCATGTACAGGGTTCCAGCTGTTCCAGGTCAGGAATTTCCTGAGTCAGATGTTTAGAACTAAGAAGGCTATAAATGGAAGGTACTCCTGTTGATTATTATTTTTTATATACTTTTTCCTGAATATTTACTTTTGTCAACTCTTATAGATAGAATGCTGGGCTAAATGGATCTTTGTTCTGATCCAGTACAGCAGGTCTTACTAAGCAGGAGGATTTTTAGGAATAAGATCTTTAAACAGTAAGGACTTTTCAACCCTAATTTTAACAAAACATATATTTTGTCAGAGCAATGTTTGCATTCTGCTGAAATCCACAGGAAAGAAATTGCTTTACTGTTGTCCCCCACTTGGAATGCTAATAAATAAATAATACATTTGGCAGTGAGTGCTCTCTCAATCTTAGTGACTGCTGGTAAAATAAGAGGTGGCCTGCAATCAGGAAGGTATTTTTAGTTAAAGGAACTGCAGCATGAAGTGTGACGTTATAGCTCTAAAGTGTCAGAAGCAAATCCTTGTTAATTTTGACCTCCCTACATTATGCATCTTTCTGATCAACTCTCTGATAGTGCTGCTCTGTGAGACAACGGAGCTTGGGCTTCAGAGTAAATAGACCTGCCAGAGCAGGTTTCCACTGTGATTGGATCAGAGCCTGGAAGCCATTCTACAGTTTCTTCACCATAAAATTCTTCTCAGTGTCTCCTCAGCCTAGCAAAAGGAAGTTAAACATATCCTGCTATGAGGCAATATTACAGTTTTACTTGTTGTTTAATGTTTTCATTGATGCTTTCTTCATCATCCTCTGGGCACAAACACTTTTTAAACCATCTGTTAAATTAACATGCTTTTCAAGCAAAATATGCTTTCACAGTTCAGCTTCTTTTACAAAGTGCGTACTTTCAAGGTGTGTAGTGTCTGTGGTGTCTGCTCTGAAAGCCCCACCAATTTCTGAATATTGAACAATTTTGTTCTTAAAATTCTGTAGATATGAAATTAAGATTACATTCTTAAAACAGAAATTATGGCACTTTTTCTTTCAGCTTCAGACAATTTTTATATTCAAGCTTAAGGATAATTTTGCATTTAAAAGAGATGTATGTGGAGGTTATTCATAATGCCATCCCTCTGATAAAAACAGCCTGAATTAATTCATTTGGTCTCCAAGATAACAGCCATGGCTTTCTTATGCCAAACAAAGGTCCTAATTAATGTCATCTAGGTATCTGTAAGCATCAATGCTGATCTATGGTCTTTTGTGTCTGTTCTATCTGAAATCATGATCTGTTCCATGAGCAAAGAGAAGATATACCTATCCTGTGAAAGTGAATAGATGAAAGTGAGAAAATAATAAAAAACAATTTTAAAAAGGTAATAGTAATTTTTTTGTCCTCTTCATACTTCTGTTGATAATGTGAAAATGGGTCCTTTAAACTCCTGACTATTAGCTGCTGTTCTTTTGTACAATGCTGAATGATCATTATGTTAGATTATCTATGAGTTTTCCTTAGGGTTTTGAGGGCATCTCTGCGTCCTTGTTTAGCTTTTTCTGAAGGAGATCCAGTATCAACATCTGGAATGCATACTCAAAATATTTCCATTGTTTCCTTCATTGTGTGCAGCAGGAAATTAATATTGAGGGTTTTTTGTATTTTCATTGCTTTGTGAAAGTTTGTAGAGAATGCTTACAGGGTTTGGTGGTAGTTTTTAGTTTCTGGGGCAGTTTTTTTTGGGGGGTGGGAAAGGTGTCTGATTGTTCAGTTGGTTTGTTTTGTTGGGGAGTTCTTTTTTTGTTTTTTGGGGGTTTTTTTTAGTTTTTTCATTGATATTGGTTTTGGTTTTGGTTTTGGATTTGTTTTCTTTTGTTTTTTTAGCATGCTTTGATTGCCTGACATTATTTGAATTCACTGCTTTCACATCTTACATGGATTGGCAAAGAAGTGTGATGGTTATTTTTACCTGGCTTTTTTGGGGTCTTTATTGCTCTCACTTATCCTGTTATACTATAGTTAAGTTCATTGCAGAGAAAGACAGCTTTTCTGCTGTAACATTGATATTTTGTTTGGACTGTGTAGGCACTCAAGAAGCTAATTCAGTGGAGTATGCTGGGGTGGCAAAGCAGATTGCTTTAGTTGACAAAACTCATTCTTGGTTACAGCAGTCCTGAATTGAGAGTCTAAGTTTTATCTCCTTTGGGTAGTGCTCTCTGTGCTGTGATTCTCAGTTTAGACCAAGGGTTAAGAGTACAGAGATTTGTGAGAAAATAAACCCCCTTGCTCCAGCAGGTCCTAAGGAATCAGAGGGGCTGGGTGCAGTTGGGCTTAATTTCAGATTAGGACCAGTTTGGAAATACAAATCCGGTTGTGTTCAGTAACACCCCAGATCATAACTAATGATTCTAAACATTCTAAGTCTGGATTCACAATGAGAGAGTCACAAATAGTGAGTTTTAACTAATTAAACACTAAAAGTCTGGACAAATTCAAAAGGAACTTTCAAGAACACAAGTTCACGAATAGTGCAGCTTACTGTAGCAACAGGTTATAGATTCTTTCAGATTGCTGGTGATAAATTTATTGCAAAATGTAAGTGTAAAATATATAAAAAAATAAGTATAGAGTACTGTAAACAAGAGTTCCTTAGTATTCTCCAGTGCAGTCGGATGTGTAAATCTTATCACAGAGATGTCCTCATTTTGGGGAAGAAAGAGGAGCAAGCCTTATCCACTTGCATGCAAGATCATCATATTCTCATCCTCTATTGCTGAGGATTTCAAATGCTAGTTCATACTTTCAGGATAAGTGGAGGTGAGAGTAGTCAAATATTCTGTTACTCCTATAATAAATGGAGGGGGGTGGCAACATGTGTAAATGAAGGATATCAAGATCTACAAAGAAAGATGGAAAACACTGTGGGTCTTGCACAAGGATGTAATGGAACTGGGACACATTAATGTCCCACATTTCCACCTGGCCAATTGCGGCAAAAAGGGCTGTCTGACTTCTGCCTGACAATCTGTCACCACCTCAGCATGCCATCATGTCCACAGAAATGCCATCATACCCACATAAACTCCATCACCACATTTCCCATGAAAATCTTTTCACCATGTATCCCATGACACATAGCATGGCTTTAGGCCTCATTCCCACACAGTGTCATAAAGACCTCTGGAAGATAGACATTTACCAGTCCCAAAATATACAGCTTGTTTGGACAACTGATCTTTGAAAATAAAAAAGGAGGGAGAAACTACATATGGATGCCAGCAATCCAGCTCTTGGAGAAGAGAAAGGAAGATGGAAAAATTACAAATAAATTTATTAACTCCTTTTTTTTCACACAAACACAACATTTGAAGGCCACTTCAAGGCATAATGATTATCATGATTCTGGATGCCATAAAATCAGTTCAGACTGGGGAGACGAAGGATGCAGCACAGTTCAGGATATGGTGGTAATTTGGCACAGCTGATAGTTTCCTGGGGAATAGGGATGGGTGTGAGTTTTCACTTTTATTCACATATCTAGAAGAGTGCAATGAACAGGCAGCTCAAAATAATATCCTGTATAAGCCATACAGAAGAACTCACTGCTTACTCCTGTGAATGTGTCTAAGCATGAAATTCCATTAAAAATGGACAAGAAAACACTAGAGTTTATTTCTATTTCTGAAGGGTCCCTTTTCTTTTTGTGCTGGCTTACTTGTTTCTTTTTTGAGGCAAAACAGTGGATTCCACTAGCTGACACTTTTAACTGCTCTCCACTCACCCCCCTCCAGTGAGGCCATGCATTTCCATCCAGGAGGGCTTTGCCTCTTTATTACTTGCTCTGATATGAGCAGCAGCCCATGGAAAGGACTACAGTGAACCATATAACATCATTACTATTAATGGACTCAGAAAGCACAGTCCATGAAAATACACTAGTTCAAGCCTGAAAAAAAAAAAAAAAAAGAAAAAAAAAAAGTAGAGGTTTTACCTCATCTCATTCAAATGATGAATGAAAATGCTAAGCCATTTCTACAAGATGTATGAACACTCTGAACTGAGGAAGGATGTTCAGGCAGACTGTATGTGTGAAACCTGTGGTTATGAAAGATGACTGCAGTATCTTTCTGTATCAGTATTAATGATGCTTATAATGCATTCCTGAATATACACATTTGCTTACAGATATAGACAGATTTGAAGGCATGTCATGCCTTGTGGCTTTTTTCTTTAACTAATAGATTAGTGAAAAAGGCTGCCATAGTTCAGCTTTGTAACTTCACTAACATAAGTTGAAAAAGTTTCGTTATCATTTGAGAAATGTTCTTGTCTACATCAAATCCTCTGAACCATGTAAATTTTTATCTAGAGATGTGATGAAGTACTTGAGAATAATTTGGGCAGCTGCTGAACTGTTACCCACTAGTTCACAGACAGAACTTTCACCTCTTCCTTTCTTTCCAATTCGGTAAATTTGGCTAGACAAATTGTTAGCACAGTGGGCGAGGCATGGCTTCACTAAAATATTTTATTTATCTTTCAACATGCTTTTGCACTATAATCACAAGTGCACTGACATATGGTATGCCATGGAACTGCTGAGATGGTAATATAGTACCACAGAATATCCAATACTACTTTTGTCTGACTGAACTGGTGATGAACTGATCAATGCAAGCCATCCTTTAGTGTTCTCTTGGTAGACCAGCCCAAGGTGACTTTTTGGATTGCAGACCTTCTTGACTAGCAAAAATATTATTAAAAGCTGTCAGCTTAGGAAGCAAACACAACAAAGAGATTCAATGAAAAATTTCCCATTCCATGTCCTACTGGCATTCCCTGACCTAGACCCAAAAGAAGAATTGCAGTTATCAATGCACAAGAAGCTGAGATCAAGTTCAGTAGTTCTTCACCAGGAAAATGGCTTCAGGCAGTACACTTGCATAATGAACATTAAATTCACAATGTTCTCAACTCTGAGCCTCAAGCTCTCTGCCTGATAGTGCTGCAACTTCTTGTGTAGCCAGTCTGGAGTACTGTTTCTTAGGCATACAATTTTATTATATTTACCTTTTAACTTACTGTTTTCATTGGATATGAAATCTTCTGACAAAGATTTTATACATGCAAGTGCTTATATTGGATAGACCAGTGAAAATTGTCTTTTCTTCAATTATCTCTTATCAGGCTAGAATAGTTGCATTCTGATTACGATTTCCAATTGAATCACAATATATTTATATTGAGGAAAAAAAAGCAAGAACATATGTTCTAATTGTCAGCGATCTGGGCTCAAAATCAATTCATGTAAATCTTGACAGACGTATCTTGTGGAAGGAAGTTTTGAACCATCATATCAGCTTCAAACAATTAGCATTAAATTGAAGAATATTTATTAAATTAAATTTATGTTTTCAAAATAACCGATAAATTCAGAAGGGAGTTGCATGAAGAAATATCTAGAGTAAATGATGATGATGCTGGTACTGTCCACCTCTTCAGCAAAATATGTCAGGCTCAAACAAACAGATAAAATGATCCAGGCTTAGAAAAGACTGAAAGTAATTCTTCATGGATGGCAAAGAGAGGTAGCAGAGATTCTTCCAAGAATAAAATTACATTGTGACTACATAGGTGGAGCTCCCTGCATATGATGGGATTCTTTACAAGGGCACTACTTCAAAATTTTATATAACACAAAATGCCACTTTGCTGAAAAAAATTCTAAGTGTAGGCAGTAGTGACTGTCTATATAACATGGGAAGCTTGAAACATTGAATAGTGGAAACAAATGTTAGGTCTCTAAGCAGAATCTGAGGTACTGAGAAGGTAAAATGTAGACCAAGTAAAATCCATTAATTTCCCACCAAACTGGAGCCAAATTTCTCACAAAATTAATTTATTTAGCAGAAAATGTTACCCATTAAAACAATGGAAATAGCTCCAAACTGTAAAAATAAATACATGAGAATTAAGAGTCAATTAAAAAGTTGCAATACAAAGCATACAGTAGAAAAAAAATTATCATGAAACGTCAAGTGAAATAGGTAACAACTAAGCTCACTAGGATAACTAAGCTCAACTAAGCTAACAAGGCTCACTGCTTAGGAAGAATTTATTCCAATAAATCTCTTAGCTCTGTCATTCAAATAGTTCCTCTTAACTTCTTACTGTACATATAGACAAAAAAAAAAATAAAAAAGAAAATATTCAATATACATGAAAGTAAATTAAAAGTTAGTGAATTAAATGAGAACTTTTATGCAACAGAATATTTTAGTAAGTTTTATCAAATTTACCATGCTTTATTGTCATCTTGTATGAATGCTAGGATTAGAACAAACAAAAGCCAATCTAGTCTAAATTATTGTTGGGGGCTGGGTGTCCTTCCTTTTGTTCCGTCTCACATATGGAATTTTTTGCCCATTAGTTACAGGGAAACCTGATTGCTCGTACTTGTTGGGTGCTTGAGAAAGACAGGGAGCTTGGCCAGGCCCGGGGGAAGGTGTGCAGGGGATGGGGAGCGTGGGGGCAGCTGGGGCTGGCTGGTGTCTTGGGCTGGAGAGTGAGACATTCTCTGGGAGCTGTTGCAGTTGGGAGAAGGGAATTCGCCATCACCCCGATGGAGCTGCTGCTTCTTTTTCTATGGATGCTAAATGTGAGCAACAAGCAGGGAGCACAGTGCCTGTGGAAAAGCAGGCTGCATAACTTTCTCAGTCTCGCCTGAGAAAGCAGCCTGGGAAATCATAAAGAGGAATCAAAACAATCCTCAGAGATAGAAGACAGCCTTGCAGGTGTTGTCAGTTTCTTGTTTTCTTGCAAGAGGAGGTCGAGGGGTGGTGTACACCACTGACCAAAGATGGTGATGTGTTAGTTTACTAACAAATAAGAATTTTACCTTTCTGTACTTCTGTGTATTGGTCTATAAAAGAAGATCTGAAGTAATAAACTTTGCTCTCCTGTTCAACTCACAAAAGAGCCGGTGTCGTGCTTCTCGCCATTCCCAATAGAGCGACATTTTTGTCCTCCTCCCCTCTTTGTTGGTGGCCTCTCACCCCCTGTCCTGCTGGGACGTGTGGCAGTGCCAGGCACCACTGCGGAGCTGCTGATCGACCTCAGCCACCGGCCCAGGATCTCAGCTCATCCCTGCTGATCCACCTCAGCCACCGGCCCAGGATCTCAGCTCATCCCTGCTGATCCACCTCAGCCACCGGCCCAGGATCTCAGCTCGTCCCTGCTGTTCCAGCTGGGTGTTCCTCAGAGCCCTGCAGGAGCACCGGGACTGCCCGAGGGGTTTGTGAAACAAAGCCTCTCCTCCATCCCTTCCCGTCTCAGCCGAGAAAGCTGTCATGGGGTCCCTGGTTCTGTTTTCTTGCTAATGCTGTAGTTATTGTTGTTTGTTTGCCTTGTTATAAATACTAGTAAAGAACTGTTATTCCTATCCCCAGATTTCTGCCTGAGAGCCCCTTGATTTCAAAATTAAAATAATTCAGAGGGAGGGGAGTCTACATTTTCATTGCAAGGGAGGCTCCTACCCTCCCTAACAGACACCTCTCTTCCAAACCAAGACAATTATAAAACTGGAAATTGTTTTATCAGATTCTGTCATTTGTGGTCATGCAAGTTTATAAATTTATTTATCCTTAACTTAAAAATGTAAAGTGATGGCAAAGTCACAAATTTCCATTACTTTTTTTTTAGTTAACTGTAAGAATGTGTTTTGGATTCACTTCTATTATTATATCCTGGCTAAACAGATGGCAAGTCCCTCTAAAATTTTTTGTCTGTTTCTTGTATCAGTGTTCACAGACATTGATCAGTACTTATATTAACATTTCATGGATTTGATAAGATAAATATATTTATCTCCTTGTATCCCTCACTTTGTGATGGAAATGTCTGAATATAAAAT
Organism: Cyanistes caeruleus; assembly: GCF_971803275.1. Taxonomy (NCBI): domain Eukaryota; kingdom Metazoa; phylum Chordata; class Aves; order Passeriformes; family Paridae; genus Cyanistes; species Cyanistes caeruleus. Next base: position 78,992,240 of record NC_141701.1, on the reverse strand, counting down.
GTAGTTGGCAGCTAAAATATTGATTAGAGTCAGCCTCAAAACTTTTTTGCCAGACACTACTGAGAATGCTAGTGCTGTAAGTCATGAGAAAAAGCTCATGGAGTTCTTGATTCTTTGACCAATCAGCTTCTAATCTTGTTTTCTCTATGACACACATATGCCCCCATCTGAAAATTTGCAGATGACCCCAAGATGAGTAGTGCCCTGACACCCCAGAAGAATGGGATGCCATCCAGAGGGACCTGAACACGCTCAAGAAGTGGGCACACTTGGACCTCATGAAGTTCAACAAGTGCCAGGTGCTTCCCCTGAGTCACTGCAAACCCTGCTATCAACACAGGCTGGGGGATGAAGACGTGTAGAGGAACCCTGCTTCAGGGTGCTGGTGGATGAGAGGCTGGACATGACCCAGACATGGGCACTCACATCCCAGAAAGCCAAACGTGTTGAGGGCTGCATCCAAAGCAGCATGGCCAGCAGGGTGAGGGAGGGGATTCTGCCCCTCTGCTCTGCTCTGGTGAGACCCCCACTTGCAGTGCTGCATCCAGCTCTGGGGGCCCCAGCACAGGAAGGACATGGGACTGTTGGAGAGGGTCCAGAGGAGGGCACCAAGATAAGGAATGTGAGAAAGTAAATTTAGATTAGATATCAGAAAAAAAATTCTAAGGTAGTAGGGCACTGGAACTGTTTGTCCAAAGAAGACATGGATATCCCATTCCTGGAAGTATTCAAAACCAGTCTGGTTGGGGCTCTGAGCAATTTGGTTTGAAAGTTGTGAAAGTCCATGAAAAGTTGTCTCTGTCCATGGCAGGGGAATTGGAACTAGATGATCTTTAAGGTCCCTTCGAACCCAATCCATTCTATGATTCTATGATCCTCTGAATATTTCATCAAAATCCAGATGCCACATGGAATGAATGTATTCAAACAGTTATTGGACTTTTTCAGTAAAATACTTATTCTACTTTTATAACTGTCCAAGCAAACAGAAGATACTTAGCCACTTCAGTATCTTATTTGTGTTTCCATCCGCTTGTCCTCGTCTCCAGTAAAAGGCAAAAGAAATAGCTAAAAGTTCTATATTCTGTATAGCTATTGTATACAAATAATCTCATCATAGAGATAGCTTCCTGTTTATTCTTCAGCTCTATAAAAAGGTCAAACCATTTTCCTTTAGAGATGTTTATTTTTCAGAACAGTGGCTTGCAACTGCTTGAGCAGTTCCAGGTCACAGCCTGAATTTTGTCTTAGTTTTTCATCCAATTCTCTTATGTACAAAATGCTTATGTTATTTCTCTGCTTGTCATGTTATGGACCTCCTATTACCACTTTACAGATTTACAAAGGATCAAATCTCTTTTTAGGTTGTGCTCCTAGTTTACTGGACTGCAGAGTATGATGAAATGTTTTTTTCCTTGAGTAGTATGAGGGTGTAGTGGGTTGACACTGATTGTCTGCTAGACCCTCAGCCAGCTACTCTCTCAATTCTTCTTCTCAACAGAACGTATGGGGAAATAAGATGGAAATTCTCAAAGACTGAGATAAGGACAGGGAGATCTCTGACAGAAATTACACTGACAAAATTGATCCAATTTATGGAAAATTAGTTTAATTTCTTGCCAGTTAAAAAGAGGTGGACTGTGAGAAATAAAAAACAAAACAAAAAACAACCAGTAAGCCATCTTCCCTCCATTCCCCCTTTTTGCAAGGCTCACCGTCAGTTTTCATTCCTAACAATATTATCCTTCACTGAGGGCACACGGGAATGCGAATGAGAGTCCGGTGAGCCCATAGCAGCTCCTCTTTGCCGATCCTTTCTCCACACGCTTCCTGCTCCAGCCTGGGGCTTTCCCAGGAGCCGCAAGGAAAGCCCGGCCCGCCCGGGGTCTCTCCCTGGCCGCAGGCCCATCCCTGCCGGCTCTCTGCCGGCCCCGGCCCCGCTCCCGCTGTCCCCCCGGGGCTCGCAGGGCTGTTTGTGGCTCGGTTCCCCTGGCTCAGCCCTGGCTGCCGGGCAGCGTTTTGCCCTCCCTTGGCCAGGCTTTCCCCGGGGCTCTCGCCCGCCCGCCCGTGGCTGAGGGGCTCAGCGGGGCCCAGCCCTGGGGCCGGGCCAAGCCGGGCCGGGCAGGGCCCGTGCTGCCGCCAGCGCTTGGCCGGGGAAAACCCAGTTGGGCGGCATGAAGTCAAGAAGATTCCACCAGCTATTGCTTCTTTCCCCAGCTCTGTGCTGTGTTACTACCCCACTTTACGACACAGAGGTAGAAATTGGAAAGCAAAATGAGGTGTATTTTTGAGATATTTTTTTTTTTGTCTGAAGGCAAGGATTTGTAGGTGCGTTTGAGAGTTTGCTCTGGATGAGTCTAATTCAAAGTAGAATAAAAATAAACTTAATATACAGTGAGTTGTGTTGTTAACTGTTGATGTTTATACATTAGTGATAGTTTTTGGTCAAGGTGTCTCTATCTTGCCTTGATTATCCACTTTTGGTCTGCTGGGTCTGCATGTTAAGGACCTGACAACTGAGGATATAGAATCCTACAGCTTGTTGTTGTTGTTGTTGTTTATACCGATAAAATACTCAAATTGCCTGAAGAAAAAATTAAAAAAAGGAACCTTAGGCAGGAAGCAAATACAGAATATCAGGTCATGGTAGTCTTGAATCTGAATTTGCTGCACAGAGACTGAAGGTATTGCTCCCTCGAGGTGTAATCAGACAGCTACCTACTGCCAAAGCTCCCGAGAGTCAGAGTGCTGGTAAATCCAAGGTTAAATTATCCTTGATGCTTTGGCTAATTAATTTTCCAAAGAAAATTTTGTAAAGTATGAAAATTAAGGGGTGGAAATTTTGCACTGGTAAAAGCACACACTTAGAGGAAGCTCTTATAACAAGACTGAAGATTGAATGAGGATTAAGGGTATATGATTTTGTGATGAATGCTTTTTGGATAGGTGTATGTGTCACTTAAATAAGAAATACCATACAGATCTATATGCATAAATGTCTTAGATAATTCTGCTGTCCTATAAAAAAGAAACCATCCTGGAACACACTTTTGGCACAGCTAAGACTGATCAATTTAATTAGATCCACAGTCTTATTTCTACATAACATACTTTTGCAAGTATGTGATGCTACTTGCTAAAAAGCTGTTAAAGTGGCTTGTCATTTGTGGCTGAAACTCCATGGCTTGTCCTAGAAATGTCTCCATTTATTTTTAATAAGTACACTTACTGCTTTTTGTAATTTTTGTTGTTTTGGAGGTTAGGTAATTTTTTAATTAAGGCAAACCTATGAAGCCATTGGCTTTGTCTAGAGAGGACAGGTGTGCTGCATTTTGCAGCACAAAATAAACATGCAGTATATGAATTAAAAACTTAAATTTTATAGATTAATTTTTCACTGGGCCATCTCACCCATATAGTAAATCTCTTCAGAAGAATTCTCAGAAAACAGAATATATGGAAAACCATTCTACTTTAAGCAAAATTGTATATTATTGTGGATGGTTAACTTAGGAAGGCTACTGCATAGAATGTTCACATTTACAGCATATAGGATTTCCATATTCTTATTGACATTGTTAATGTTGCCTTGCATATTGACTGTCATAGATGTATACATGTGTACTGTTCTTGGGTGATGCATAGTGAGAAGTGTTGCCAAATTTTGTGAATGAATCCTTAATAAAATAAAAAGTAATCTTAAGACATTAGATTAAAAAGGTGAAAGAGTAAAGAGAGAAAAGTTGCATATTTCTCTATCATTTCTTTGAATATATTATTTCCTTAACTCCCATCGCTCATTCATCCCTGATTCACTGACATTACTCCACTTTTTGTAGTAAACCAAAACATTTTAAAGATACTGTATTTCAGTTCAAGACATGAAAAAAAATTATTCTTTCGTATTTCACTTCTAAGTGGCAAAATATGAGGTTAACCATATACACCAGTTTACAGCACCAGTCTGCCTATACCCTGATTAACAGAATGGACAAGTAATTGGTCCCTGATTCTAGAGCCGAGTAGCCCAAGTCTGGATCATATCCATGCTGCCTGGGGCTTACTGTCCCTAGACTGGCCATATCCACATTGCCCAACACAAGAGTGTCAGGAAAGAGATTCTCCTGTGGTCCTGAAACTGGTATTTTGATACATGTGTGTGACTGAATTTTGTCTGAATAAATGTGAGACTTGTGTTATTGCCCACCACATTACTCTCTGCAAAACACAATGATGGTGTACATTAAACCTCAGATGTGGCATGAAGACATGCAGGTTTGAAGGCATAAATGGGGCAGAGCTGGAGGAATATACAGGTTGAAAAGAGTAAAAACTTACGTAGTCTCATTAATTCTGCTTATTGAATTGTGCCTTTTATGTACAATCTCTGTTGGTGAGATTCAGAACAGAGCTAGGGAGCAAGATGTTAATTAAGAACAGTCAGGAGCCTTGGATTCATTCTTTGGTCTTCTAGAAGTGTGTGTATGTACAAGCAATCTCTAAACTGACTTCCTTTACCTTGTGACTCTCTGAAAACTTCTTTGGATTAAGTTCAATATTGTTTTGCATGTTTTTTTTTCATTGATCATCTCAGCCTTTTTGAGTTTCTGTAGGTTAAAGTCTGAGTCTACTTTTTCTATTTCTTTTCCTATAGAGTAAGTGGAAGGCTGAAGTCTTGCTCCTTAATTATCACTTGTGAAATGAATTTTGCAAGAAGTATCTATCATGGCTGCCTATTTCCTGTTAATCTCTATGGAGATTATAATCCATATGATTATGTGTTACTGTATTATGTTTATAAATGCTTTTTATCTTTTGATTGTTGTAGGGTTTTTTTGAGGTTTTGTTTGTGTTTGTTTGGAAGGTTGAATAATATTTTTTATAGGGGTGACTTTAACTAGCCCTTTTTTAAATCATGTGGTTATTCAAATACAGGATTGACAACAATTTAAAATCATAAATTCTGCAAAACATTTGAGCCTCTTACAAACTGATTTCAAACCACTGTCTCTCAGCACTGCATCTCCTATGCGCCAGCAGTGCTGTTTTCGGATGGTAGCAATAACTATTAGGAATTAATATTTTCCAGTAACTATTTGATCCAAGAATCTGAAACTATGACTACCACTGCAGGCTGTTTATATCAGAAATTTCTCATCTTACCTTCCCTGATCTCTCTTCTATAAACTATCAGCTACAGCGAATAGAATGTAGTTCTTGGTATAATGAGTTCTGTAATGCATCTATTCCAACAACCTTTGATTTAAAGTTTTAGAAAGGGTCAATGAACTCACCTTGACTAAAGTGGTATGTATGTGAAAGAGTTTTCTTCCATAATTTTTTAGTGCATCAGGAGCTCTATGAGTAATTCCACTTCTGACATTAAAAGGGATGTTGATCAGTCCCATAGTTTCTTCCCTTCTTCTTTTTTTATCCTTTTTAATCAATCAAATTTGTCATTAAAATTTTTATTGCCAGCATTTTTTCAATGCCTTTGTGACAGTACAATTGAATTCTGTCAACTGAATTTTATATTGTTGTCAGCTTTCTTGTGCTGGTAAAGACATCCTGGAATCAATCTTTAGCATTTCTCTGCCTTTCTACATGAATTGTCCCAGAATTCGATTTAGTATTTGACATGTTTTTGACACACTGTAACCAGTCCATCCCCTGCAAAAGCTATGTATGTCAGTATTTTAGGTTTTAGCTTCACCTTTGCATGCCTCACATACCCTGTAGTACAAAGGGTACCCACCAGGTGAGCCAAAACTTTCCTGTGTATTTTGGGGAAAATACTACTGTGGAACCTCAGCTATTATATAGACTTGTGGTAAATGGTTTACAATTATCCAGAGCTCAGTTCTGTTGAATATATTAAGAATGTTCCTCTCTCTTGAAGATTTCTCTGAACGTATTTCTAATTGCACACTATTTGGAGTCTGTATGAAAAGTTTCATTTTTAAGTCTTTCAGTGCTTTTCCATGTGCTGTTACTGAAGTGTTTTAACCTTTGCAAACCATGGCCCTATTTTCATTGCAAAATGCTGCTCAAGTCTGCTAAATTACATATTAAAAGTATTTTTGTCCCTGACAACATGGCTTGTCTGCATTATGAAGACTCTATGTATTAATGAAATTTTTTTGCCTCTCTGAGACTATCTATCTTTGTTATTTCTCTCAGATTCCAATTGATTTTTTTTTTGTCTTCTTACCAAACTTAAAATATGGCACAACACTACTCTGCAGATTGTAAAATTTTAATTTCTTTATATAAAATCTTCTGGCAGTTGTTTTCTGAATTTGATGATCACAGCTAGGACCTGAATATAAATTAGGATTTCAGAAGCCATCTATATACATCTGTGATTAGTTGATCCAAATGCTGATATAAGTAACTGTGAAGTTTTCCCCCATTTCATAATTACATTCAAAATAGTGTATATCAAATTCAGTTTATTCTTTACATCTCCATAGGACAGAAAATTTAGTCAAAAATTTTAACTTGACTTTCACTACTTTATTCAGTAAGAGGGAGGAGACAATAAGGTACTGTTTTTCTGAACAAGGCAGACTGACAGAGTTTTCTTAGAAAATCTGGAAAAAAGAAAGTTCAAAAAGTTAAAATTGAAAAAAAAAGGAAAGAAAGTGTGTTTTGCTTGAGACATTTAATTCTAGACTGTTGAATTTATTCCAGAAAATCAACTTTTTCCCTGGTGATGGTTTCTTGCTCTGTTTGCTTTTTAGGGGATCCAGATATCTACATGAACAGATTTCATATCTGTTTAAATAATTTCTTCTTGTCTGTTGGATTCCTTGAGAGCTCCAGTTGTAACTGACTGTTCCTCTTTGATTTTATTACCTATATTTTTCACCTTTTAGCTTAATGAAGCACTGTTCTTTTCCCACAGGCGCTTCTGGTGTCTTTCAGGTACAGGTACATTCCTAGATGTACGTACATTTTTATTAGGGACTATATTTTCAATAGGGAGTTAATATTTGAGCTCATAAGGATGATAAGCCTTCATCCCTCAAACCCAGGAAGCTTTGAAGAAACAGAAACAGGAGCAATAACTATGTATATCTCATAGCTTAATTGCAAAATAACCAATTAAAAGCTTAGTAATCAAAATTTCCATACCAAAAGTTTTCCATTACTTACATTTTACCCTGTTGCATACAGTATACATATAACAGCCTTGGCTGGCTCAAAGGAAGCTGCTATTATGATTCAGTGTAGACAGAATGAAGTTTAAGAACATACAGTTGCAGCCTTTTGATGTGGGTGTTTCAGTGAAAGGTTTTCATATTAAGCTCTTGCTGAGAGCTAACATGGTCCCACAAAAAAACAGTAACTGCAAGAAGTGTTCTCATGAATCAGCCGTTTTGTTAAAAGAGTGTTTTGGCAGAGTGGTATTGACAAGATCCATTTCAACTGAGTGAGAATACCAGGTTGCTTTTACTGCTTGATCAACGACCTATCATGATACAATAAATCTGTGAGCAACAGGATGGCAATGGCTGACCCTACAGTATGTATGTGAAAATACATAACTTATAGTCTACATTGTTAGTAGCATATGGCACAACACCAGGTGGGTCAGGAATCCTTTCTTAGCATTTATCTGGAAATATAGCTGGATGGAACATCTTGTGATAGGAGAGAGCAGGGAAAAATGATGTATGAATTTCACAAACAGGATCATAAGCTGTCAGGCAATGATAGCAGTGTGCAATATTAATATATGCATCTCACATGGGGAAGTGATAAATGAGACAGCCCTGTGACAAATTGTATAGGCATGTAATAAATAAGTTTACTACATAACTCTGCAATTTATCAGATGCCTTTTGCTATTACCTGCCCAATAATCCATCTCTCAGGCATTTATTTTCACACTTCAGATTTCCTCAGCATCTCGAAACACCTTACTTCTTTTAAAGTTCAACCTATCAAAAAAAAACCCCAAACTTTTCTCCTGTTCTCCCTACAATGGGCTAGCCTGGGCTATTGAACATTATCAACTTTGATATACATGACGGTATCCTCACAATTCTAACATACATTAATTCTGAAAAAGCACTGCACTTCACAGTGGGCCATGTAACCCTTTATTCTCTTAAAATCTGTTGTATGTGTTCTCTGAAACTGTTTTGCTTTTCTATGTGTTTTTGATTCCTATTGCAGTTAGCCCTGTACTGCTCCAGCTGTATTTTTGTGGATTTAAAATAAATGCAATATTCCACTTCTTAAGGAACTTGGCCAAATAGCTTTGCCTGCTAAATTAATCTCCCCGAATTTATTAACACCCCTTCATATCCCAATTAATCTGAATCACCAACTGTTTCTAATAATAAATATCCTTCCATCTTTCGCCCTTGCTTTCTTTTCACTGAGGAATTGCTTCTAGAAAAGCTCAAAGCCACAAGCCTGTGTGGATTACTGACTTCAAATGTGTTGCCTCATAATTATTACAAGTGAATATCATTTGACAGGTAAGGACATACTTGAACAGGAGATGATTTAAAATGCTTAGACAAATTATAATTTTCTTTTCATTATAAGTGATGTGATTTTGTGGGCATGGTTCCTTTGTAAAAGTGCAGGTCTTTTTCAAGGTGGCATTTTTGGAGGGGGTGGTTATAAGCATTTATGAAATTTCTCTAAGTATGGCTTGTTTGTTTTTTTTCCATTTTGAATTTCTCCATTTTATACCCTTTCTTTGAAGATTCCTAGGAAGTCTATCATAGTGCCCTTACTGGATGCACAACAGTTCTCTACTGTTCGTTTGTTGTTTGTATGGATTTTTTCATAAATAATATTGTGAAAATTGACTTAATTTTAGAAATTTCTGATAAATGTTTCAGTGTCATACTTTAAGAACTAATAGCTCCAATTTACTGTCTGATCAGCTCCACTGGCTCTAACAAAATTTATTTTCATCAGATTTGATGCTGTGAAAATATTTTAAATCTTACATGGTTATCCTCACTTGGGATGAAATGAAAACTGATAGAAGCTCTTGTGTCTATAAAAGAGATGAAAATGAAATTTTCATTATTAACTTACTTCCCCAAAAATGGTTAAGAAACACCATGGTACTTCAAGGTTCCTATGTTTTTTGACATTATTGTCTTAATTTTGTAAGACAGATATACCAATAAATTTGTTTGAAGCCACTTGTGAGTGTTTTTGTCTGCTTTTCTACATTGTATGGTTGGAAAAGTGGAATTCTACTATTTTGATCTTACGCAAAAAAATCCTTAAAGTATAAATTGAATAAAAGTACATGAACAAAAATAAGTTTGGATAAGACTCCCTATATTAGTTTCTCTCATTCTTTCAGACTTTTGAAATCTATCCATATTCATACTGATTTTCACTACCTATATATTAAAGAATTAGTTTTTAGATTTTGTCACAATTTTTTCTATCCATACCAATGTAGTAATGGTAAGATCTCTTTTAGGGGAACTTGCCATCTCCTGACAACATAGCTGACAAATTATAGTACTTTTTATTTTACTAGGTTTGCTGTCTTAGTAACCATTTCTGTATGACTTTATGGGCAGCCATGGATCGTCCTGCAGGATAACCAATAGTAACTACCCAGAAATTGTGTGTGCCCATGTGTTTTATGTTCATAAAAATCAGAAACTGAAATAATGAGCATAAGGTAAATACTTCTAAGTTACTTATCCTGAAAAATTTCACTCAAGCAGTCTTTAAATCTTGAAGCTCAGCATGTGTTTGGTGATTGTTATAAGTACTATGTGTTACTTCTTGATGAAGGATGTGCTGTGTCCAAATGATGGCCCATCACTGCAATATGGAGGTCACTCTAACTCCTCTTTGGCAGAGTTTGCAATGTATAGGCATTCAGCCAGCAAAATGTTAAAAGGTTATAAAATGGGAATTAATTAGGTTTATACAAGAGTGGGATATTCCAAATGTCAAGCTAAAGCTTGGCAAGATTCTTGACATACTATTCCTCTTGTCTCCCGTTTGGCTAGGCCAACGTACTGTAGGCATATTTTACTCATGGCAGTACCAAAATACCTCCTCCTTGCCAGATACGAACTAAACAAAAGAGGGTGTTTGAGCTAACTCATTCAAAGGTTTTTTTTTTTTGGTTGCTCAGATGGTTTTGGCACTTTTAATATGTAATGTCTAGGATCAGTATTCCAGACACAGCTACCTTCAGTGAGAGGTGGGCTCCACCAAGCTTTTCAAATTCTCTTTGTAGGGCTTCAAAGTCTGCAGTGTTCATAATTCATGAGATGTAGCTGTTGCAATAATATTCCGTTTTTAAAGGCTAGTGAACATTCATAGAAGGGTGTGCTGCATATGGGCTGCAGACCTGGCCCCTTTGTGAACTCTGGGACTACTGTCTCCTCTCCTACCTCATACATGAATTTCCTACTTTGAAATCTCAAGAGGAAGAATGGATTTCATTGAAATATACTGCAGAAACCATCTGAGTTCTCTACTCAGAAAGGGAACAGAGTTACTACCTCTGGTTTAGCTTAGCCAAACACCACATGAGCTGACTGCCTTTTAGAGAGAGTTTTAGTGTGGAAAGGGTCAGAAAACCAAACCTAATTCTCTTGTGTTCTAGGCTGTAGTAACTGTTATATCATCCTCATCCTTTGTCTTGTCAGTTGTAGGTAATGAAAGTTTTCCATGTCTCAGAGTGTAGCTTGGGTTTCTGTCTGCTTCTTAAGATTTTGGTTTATATGTTGGGGGAGAATTTAAATAATATGAAGCATGATCTTGAAAATAACTTATTATAGATTTCCATTAGTGCTACCAGTGTGAGGACAGAATGTAATGTCTTTTTCTTAGTGTGCCATTTATCAGTGAGCACAGTGGCTCAAAGCAATTTTGTGCTCTTCTCATGTCCCAGGCGTCCTCATATGGATTTTTGCTTCTGCTAGCAAGATGGAACCCCTAAACATAACCTTGATGCTTTGTCTTGGTGAGTGCTGTTTATTGACTGCATAGGTATTTATTCTTAGAGCAAAGGGGTAAAGACAAAATTATGTCCTAACAAAGCAATTCTTATGCTTGTTAGCTTCCTTCAGTATCCCATGAGCAGAAGTTTCAACTTTTTGATTAAGAACATTTTATTACTGACCAGGAACCTATCTAAACAGGCTGAGCCTTCACCATAGAGTTTGCCGAGAACTTGGGATTTCTAAGCATGCTGGACATTAGTAAACAGAATTTTCTTGCACACCTGGAGATCATTAGCAAAGTTAGCAAAAGAGCTTCACAGCTGATTCTGTAATAAATATATTCATTTATGTAGAGAAGAAAACATGTAGAGTATTTTTATTCAAACCAATCAAATTCTAGTATCTGTATCAATCAGTAAAACATTATTTTCAAAACAATATTTTGAAAGCATTTCATATTTTGTCAGTGGTATCAGAACCTGTTGCTTTGTATTTATGTCATGAAAGATGGCACCAGATTCTTCTGGGATTATCACGAGATTTCAGAAATCAATATTTTTTCATGTGCTTTTATTAGTTTTTGTGTTAACTGCAGATACTGGAAACAGCATGACTTTGGGAATGAAATATGTGTACATTGTTTAGCTGCTGTAAACATGAACTACATTGAGAGAAAAACAAAGCAATTCCTTCTTGGTTTATACTTTTCTCTTAAAACTACCATTGTTTAAAGTGGCACACAGAGGCTACCCTTCTTATTTTCTTGTTATTACTATTGAGTTGGCCAAGTTTCACCAATTACAACAGACTATTGACCTGGGGAAAAAGAAGCAAAATTACTTTAACTAAGGTAATTTCCATTTCTATATTTCACAGCCATGAAAACCCAAACAAAAGATCTTTGAGCACTTTGATAAACATAGGTTGTGTATCTATGTTTATAACAAATTTTATTCTCGCATTTTAATCTAAAAATGTAATGCACCGGATTCACTTAATCTGTGAACATCTGTACTCTATAAATTACGTATTTTTTTCTGATTTGGACTTTGGAGCATTTGCATATTTAAATTTGCATATCTTATTTATTTCTAAGCTTCTGAACTAATTTATATCCCTTGAAGATCTGGATTTTTATGCAGACATATTTGAACAATTATTTTTTCTTTGTTGCCATCTTTTGCATTTGTTCTATTATATGCCTTTAATTAAAAAGTGATCAATGCCATTTACTTGAAAGGAAAATAAAATGTATGTGTTCACAATGCAAAATGTGAATGCATATGAAGGGATATTTTCTGATGTCTATCCACTGAGTTTTTATATCCGCTTGGCTTTATTTTTCTTTTGGTCTGTATATTTTCAGTCAAATAGAAGATGTTAATACCATATTTTATGTGTTCTTACTTGTTTTGTTAGTAGTGTTGTAAGAGATAGAAAGGGAATAATTCTGATACATTCTGAAAATAGCTAATAGTAATGAAGAATTCTGGAAAATACAAATCAGTGTCTGAGTGCTTACCCTTTTAAATGCTATTTGTATGCAGTACACATTGTTAAAATTATGTTTATAATAATTTAAAGAAATCTTATTTTGCTGCCAAGAAGCTGGGAATCAGATTTAACATCAATTTAAGCTACATTTCACTTTTATGAGGAGGAAAATAATGCATATGTATGTTAATACATATGTTTTTTGGGAGCAGGGGGAGTAGAGGAGTAGTTTGTTCAGTTTAGTTCCAAAGATGAATTATCGATTCAGCTTGATAAACCAATAATTTTTCCTATCCAGTCTCATGCATAGAAGCATCATTTGTAGTGGAAAATGGAAAAATATGATAGCTTGTGAAGGACCATACTGACATCTTTCTTCTGTTAGTAAAGTGGCCCTTCATCGATTAGTGTGGTATGAGGGATATCTTGGGGTGATATAAGGAGATATATCCCCTGTAACACCCTTTTTTATCTACTTATAGGGTAAAGTAGTAGTGGCTCAGTCACTGTCACTCCAAATAAAACACTAGAAAGAATTATTTTCACGAAAGAAAAGATTGGTGTCATCATGTGCTGCTAGGAGGTGTCAAGATGACATTAACTGTTGCTGTGAGATAAAATGATCATGAGACTTTGAAGGTGAAACTCATCTTTGCTGGGTATTGGCATACCCATTTGAATCTCTCAAACAGGAACAAGGTGTAGTCATAAGGTTCCCTGTGAAAGAGCTGATTATTTACCTCATTCTCCCATAACAAAGAAATAAAACAACCAAAAAAACACTATGGTAGTTCTGTACAAAGATATGGCATGAAAAATAGTTTAGGTGAGGAGGTAAATGAATTTAAGTAGAATATTTGTATTGTGAAAATATAAGTTAATTGGAAGAAAAAAGTGCATGACAAGTTTTGATGAATTTTTTTCCCTCACTGGCTGGTGATGGAGAAAATATCTCCTTGAGAACTGTAGCCATCCTTTCATATGTTTCTCTAGACAAAAAAATATCATCTCTCATAACAGAGAAGTACATTCATTACTTTTGACTGAAAAATGTAATTTAAAGATTACAGTTGTAGTTAACATGGAAATATGACATGCAATCTTTTAAGTAAGGGGTATACCAGTTCTGAACAAAATTAATTTGGAAACGCCCTTTGTGTGTCAGTGGATCAACAGAAATACAGAGTCACTGTTACTTCCATACCCACCCAAATTCTTTATAGATGATCTGATCTCTCAGGGTCATCTTGTATTAAGCTCTACTCAAAGTGAAATCTTAGTGTGTTGCCATCAAAGTTTAGTGTTCAAGGGTGGAGACACCATCACACTGAACAAACTTTTTGAAACAGTCATAAGATACTCCCTTAGTCTTGACTGAAGAAAGCCAGCTCTCACCACCTTGCCTCATGTCCTCAAGTCCCCCTCTACCACACTGCTAACTCTCTGTCACAGTCACTCCATTTTTCCAATTTTTTTTTTATACTTTGGCACCCCAAATGACTTAATATTCCAGATGTTGTCCAGTGGTGCCAAAAAAAGGGGAAGTGGTGGCAACGCTTGTGCTGATACAGCCCAGTATGCTGTTATTTAATCATTGCAAGATTGCCTGCAAATTTCCAAAAATATAGCTCTCAACTCCAAATTTCTTATACCAAAGTAGTACAAGAAGTGCTCATCTTTCTGTAGGTAAATGAGCCATACTTAAGCATAGAGCAGCTCTTCTTGCTTTCTTGTTATCTGGCCCATAAAGGTGATGCCTTTTGACCAGCTGCTGTCAAATTGTAGTACCAGGGTATGAGACACAGCAGTGCTTCCTGTTGTGGCTGAAAACAGCTATGTATTTAAGACTGGAAGATTTCACCTGTTCATGAAAAGAAGCAATGAAATGACACCCGCTCTGTCTGAGGATGGCATGACACAAAGAAGCAGTGGGTTTTATGTTTGTATGGGCTGGTAAGAGAGAAGGAGAAAATAACATTCACTAAGAAATTGTTGAAATCCCTTGCATGAATGTAAACACATATTAAAGTAGGACCTACTTAGGGACAACTGCTGTCATTTCTAAAGAAAGGCAAATGCATTTTTTCTGTGAGAATGTTTCAGGAGGTAGCTGATAATACCCTTCAAGTTCTAATGTGAACTATGTGAACTAATGAGTTCACATATTATTTTCTTTTGGCAACACTTTCATAGCACTAAAATATTTTTTTACAAGTTATGTAACATCTCAGATTATAACAGTTAATTTTTGACGTTTTGACAAGCTAAACACATTAGTCCTTGACTGCAGAGGAGATCATAATGTGAAAAAAAAAAAAAAAAAGTGTGATACTTCTAATAGTGGGTGGATTATAGTGTTAATTCTGAGACCAAGTTTTAGTACATACTGTAAGAGAACACACAAGGATCCTCCTAATTAGTACAGGGAGAGATGGTTCCAAATCTGTCAGAAAAAGCTGGTACATAGTTCTTTTGGTTAGTCTGTTTTTTAAGGATGCTTTGCTGATGGGAAGGAGGGAGAAGAAAGCATAGAAATAATATTAAAAAATCCCTACACGAGGAATAAATAATACAGAATATTAATGCATCGATTTCAATGAAAGACTGCTTCTTTTCTTCTTTTCCTCTCAAAATATGCAAAAGAAATTACTGGTTTTCTTTCAAGTTTCCAATAATCTTCCACTTGCAAAGAGATACAATTGTATTCTCCCTCAGACTTATTCAGGAAATACACTGATGTCAGACAAGTATTCACTCATTGTTTGCATTATTTATATAAGACATGCAAATATTTTGCAGTAATATAGCTGTAGAATTAAGTGTGATGGTCTTAAATACAACTAGTTCTTTTAAGCAGTATTATAATAGTAATTTTCTATAGCAGGAGAGATACTGATTAATATATTTCTTGATCTTGTATATTGAACCATCATTCTAGCTACCTTCACAATATGAAATTCACGGTATAATTAGTGACTTAGTAAACAATCAGTGAATTTATTACACTAAATTTAATTTAGTAAATAATTAGTGAATTCGAAAAAATCCTGATAATCTGACAATTAGCAGACACAACAAACAGCTGAACTTGTGACACCTTTGCTTAGTATTTTTATGGTTGTCAGTAAGTAAAAAAAATTAAATGTTTCATCTGCTTTGTTTTGCAGTTCTGATGGATTTTGTAAACACTATTGACAGAAACCTATTGGGTTTTATGGTTACTGAGAAGTAGAAGGAGAGAAAAGCAGCTATTCCTTGAAATCAAGAGAGGTGAAAAGGTGGCATATAAATTGATTTTTGTGTGTTTTTTGTGTGGGCTGTATTTAATATGCTGGCTCCTGAAGCTGTGAAGAAACAACAGCATGATAGTCCTGGGTAATTAGTAAGAGGCTGTAATAGTGCATCTTGCTTTGGAAGGCAGAGAGTATATTTTATTAGGTAATAACAGAAGATCATTGAAGTTTTATGATTAAATTTATACTTGCTTAGACAATACTTGGTTAAAGCAAAATGATTTGGAATGACTGTTGGTTTGGGGTAGTTCTAGCTAGCTTCTGGAGTAGTACCAGCTAATACTGTTAGCTTCTCTCAGCTATTGAAGAAAGATGAGTTTATATTCCCTAACAGTATTGTGGCATTTTGCCCTGCTTTTTTATAGTCATTAATGTTATTTATTTTTCTGTTTGTGTCATTTGCTTAGTAAATTCTTGTCATCAAGTTATTTTGATTTTGTTGGTTTTTTTTAAAAGAAGAGCTTGCTTTGTGAAGATGCCAGCAGACAATTGGGTTTTCTATGATGCCGACAAGCTCTAAAAGATAGTCTGCTTTTAAAAACATAATAACAGAAAATATGTTTTTTACCTTGGGTACAGATATTTGGATGATACTTTGACCTGAGGGCTTTGGATTATTATGCTTAAGCTCTAGCCAGTCTTAAAATCAGTGGTTTGAGGACACAGCTTCTTGTATCATTAATGTGAGTGATGTTTTATTGCAGTACTATTAGGCAAGTTGTAATAGAGCTGCACACCTAGTAAGGCATGGAAAGGAACCCTGTAAATTTGTCACATTCCAGCTCTGCTTTGGGTAGAATGGCCCTTTATTTGACTATCATTTTCTGTTGCTTCAGAATAGTGTCCTGTTCCAGAGGGGCTGTAAATATGGCACTGAATGACCATCTTAGGATGAGATTTTTGCCTCCCTTTCCTGAGGTCCATGATTGCATCCTTATTGTCTCCTGACTTAATGAATAAATTTATTCCTCCCTAGATTGTGTGATATGTAAGTCAGCCCTCCAGCTTCCCACAAAATTGGGCTATTATGATTGTTCTGTGTACAGATTATTTTGTCTGTTTTCTCTTAGCTTTTTATTGGCCCTCAATAGAAAAAAAATCCACGCCTTAGAAGTGTGAAACACAGATTATATTACTGCAGTTATTCTTAATGCACGTATTCTTTTGGCATTGAAAACAATCTAACCTAAGTATACATGCAAAATCTGTCCCCAAAAGACCTGCTAGATAAGTAGTCAAGTACATTTCTGCACAAAAGTTTGAACAGCTGTACATAAACATTTGGCAAGTATTTGTTTTACCTATTAAAAAAATTCCTTGTAATTTATTTACATTACGTGTGGGTATCTTTGGAATTGTTTTCATTTCTGACAGTACATCTGGAAGGGCTTTCTTCCTTTTTCACTTAGTTGCCTCTTTTTCTATCATTAAGGTAAATTTGAATGTCCTTTAATGAAGAACAGGCTAATGGAGGAAGTGTTGTTTGATTTCTTTAGAAGAGATCCACTGAGAAAAATCACAGTTAAAATTTCATTAAAAATAATAAAATGTATATAAATATGAGGAAATCTCTCTTCAAAAAAACCCAGCAATTTATTTCAAAATGATTTATACAATTCTTAGCTTTTAACTTGGATCATTCAGTCAGCTGTACTCTTCTTTCAAAAGTCTTTTCAGACATGTTCTACCTCTTTTTTGTGTGTTTAAACCAAGGAAACTCCTGTCTTTTATTCTTTTTATGTTTTACCCAATTAGCAAAACCAGTTTTAATCTTTTCTCTATTTAATGCATCCTCCTGCTTTAGTCTTTTTATTTCCAATGTAGGGAAAATTGGGAGCAGTCCTTTATGCTGTGCCATCTCTCAGCTTTGAAGCACTGCCAAACTTCTACTTCAAAGCTGTTTTAAGGCTTCAGCTTTGTCACAAAACCATCATGTGCAAAGCTTTTACCAACCCACACAACAGTTTAGTTTTTAAAGTGTGTCTTTGTTACTGAAGAAAGGTTAACTCTGGTGATTCCATAAATTATCTCTGCAAGTAATAACTTTTTTCTAGTATATGGGAAATACCTTTACACAATACTGTTGAATGGAAAATTTTTCATTACCAAATTAAATTGCAGAAAATTGATGATGTTATATTCTGAGAATTATTTTTGTCATGTAATTTTTCATTTGACTAGTATTCTGTTTCCAAATATCTGAAAGTGGTTTTGAAGAGAAGTTCTCAATAGATACCCTTAAATTTTTGTGATATTGAGCTAAAATACTAAGTAATTTTAGATTTTTAAAGTCGTAACCATTCCTTTGTATTTAGATTACTGCATATATATGGAGCTCTCGTGTATCAGATTTAAAATACCCAAACTGGGTTTTATAAACATATTAATAATAAGGTTAATAAAGAGGAAAAAAACATATTCTGTGCAGGTGGTACATCTAAGTAGGCAGATGAACTATAATCAGTTCACCCTTGCTGAAGTAGGAATTCTCCATGAAGGAAACTTTTCTGTTCACATAACTAGATTCTACAGAGAGCAATAAACTGAGCAGAGTCTGACTTAGAGGTCTGAATGCCTTACACTGCATACCCAGGTGGCCTAGCCTGTAGCTTGGCTTTGGAAGGTTTTTCCTAATAAAAAAGCACATCAGGTTTTGACCACAAACATACCCTGAACACTCAAAAAAACACCCTAAGTCAGATAGTCTGTGATCTGACTGAGTCCGAAAAAGAGTGGAAAATTAAGAAAAAATATTATTCTTCATTGGGAATTTTATGATTCTTAAGTATGTTGCTTAGTTATCTTTTTGGAAGTTGAATCAATTTTTTTAATTTCTATTATTAAGGTGGTCATCTTGTGACTTTTTTAGCAATGTAATTAACAACAGAAAACAAAGAAATGGTGAAAGGTGCATCTTCTAGCATAATATGGTATTTACTGCAAAAGTCTTTCTCCTCCTATTTATAGCACTTGAAATGAAATCTATTGGTCAGGTCCATAAAGCTCTTTTCTGTACCACTGAGTTAATGCATTCTGGGTTACTACAATGGGTCTGCTAACATAAAATGAATGAATGCTACAGAAGATTTACATGTAGTCTAGCACTATCTGTCTAATGCTGAATGACCTTCTGTGGCTGATTAATTAGTCAGATTATTGGGAAAGTAAATGTATAATTTTCACTTTGCAATTGCATTTAGGTGAGTTATGCACAGGTTAAATCACACACTTAAGTAGTCATTGTCCTTACCTGCCTTGACCTAGTAAGTGAACCCAAATTTAAGAATCATGTCAAGTCTCTCATAAAATGGAAAAAATGTGCAACCCAAGTGCTGTTTAGTTTCTTATTTATTTTTTTTCCAAGTGCATTAAGGTATTAAATTTTACTGGTTTTATCTTTATAATTTTTTAAAGTACATTACAAACTTTTAACTAATTCTTGAATTTTAATTTGTGAACATGTGTGTCAAGGCAATGAATACAGGAATCTTTGTGACCAGATAAGCTTAGTACAAGCTCTGCCAAAGCAACATTAAACAGAATTGCAAATTTAGGGAAGCTAAATAACTGTCTAAATTGGGTGGTAAAGAAAATAATGAGGAATGCTTTCAGATCTATTAGCAGCTAATGGAAAAATCAAAAAACAGCTCCATGTGCCTGATGTGGCAGGAAACAGTAAAACATGCTGACTACTGGATCAGTGCAAAATATAAAGGACTGATTAGAGAAAGCAGTAAAATTGGAGAAGTGTTCCAAATACATCAGTTGCCAGCTGTATCCCTGCAACATGGTTAACTGGACACTCAAGACAGAGATCAGACAACCCATTTTCTGGAGGAATAGTGCTGTTCACGGATCAGTCAATATTTCCAAAAGTGGAGAACTTCAACTTGGTTTAGACTCTCATGAATACTATCTAGGTCTAATGTCTATTTATCCAGATTGTTAGTAATTAGTAATTCTGATCCTTTGATATAGTGGAAATAATGCTCAATGGTCATAGTAAATCACTAAAAGGGGGTAGTAAATAATTTCTTCCTTTTTAATTTTTTAACATTAGATTTCTGCAATTACATTTAATACAATATTTGTATTTAAAAATTTGCTATGAGCAAAACTCACAAAAATGCCTCAAATTTATTTCTGCATAAGGTCTTGTGTATGTAAAAAACATTCACTTTAAATGTGTCATGCTTTTTAACTAAAAAGGTCAAAAGCAATTTTCGCCATTCAAAGTGTATTCCTAGGAAAGCCTTAATTCAAAGTATAGTTCAGAATGTAAATACAACCATAGACCTGTGAGGCTACTTTGACTTTTCACCCTTATTAGAGAACAAGGAATTCTGAAATGCAGTAATTTCCTTCAGGATATAAATATTTGTTCAACTGTAATAAAATTCAGGATAGAATATAAGTCTCCCTCACTCATTTGATTTGTTTGGAAGGGCTGTTCATAATTCAGCACTATGTTTTTGAATAATGAGTTGGAAAGGTCTTTGAATAACTGCTTTTGGCTAATGAACAAGACCTACATCTATTCACCTCAGCTCTGTCACTTTTGTGGACCCAGATATCTTCGTTTCTCTTCATATTTTGTACTTAATGTGAAACTCTGCATGAAGTATAACACTTCATACAGGATGCATGACAACTTTAAACTTAATGCTGACAATTTAAGTCCTTGTTGCCCAAGAGCTACTAATTTAATTAGAGAGTGCTATGCTGGAATTATCAGGGAAGTAAAATATCCCTTCAGAGAAATTTCATTGAAAAAGATTAAGAGTACAAGTGGAAAAAAGAAAATGACATACACAAGCCTGTTATTTTCCACTGACAACAAAAGGAGTTTAGGATAACTAGGAGAGCTGGACATGCCTTCTTGTAGACATCTGATGTTAACTGAGGTTATCTCCCTTTTGTCATTCACAGATTAATCTTTGGTCTCCCTAGTGGATAGCCATTGATTTTCCATGTAGATGTTTTCAAGTTTTTGTTGGGAGGCTGGTTGGTTGTTTTTTTTGTGGGATTTTGTTGTTGTTGTTTGTCCATTTGTTTTGCTGTGGGGATTTAGTATTCTTTTTCTTTTAATAAAAAAATACTTTAAATCATTGGGACATCTAATTTATTTTTTCTCCTACTTTTTCTATCAGAAGTGAGATCTACCTATGTGATATCTAATTGAAAATAACCCTCAAAATTATATTTGTGGTGGTTAGAATTCTGTCTGGCTTTTTACTTGCATGACAGAAAACTTGCCCAAGAAACTTTTATGCACTCATTGAATAACAGAACTAAATAACATATTCTGTAGTTCCCCATTATTGGTGAATATTGGTGAATATACTATGAAAACAATTTGGATTTAAGTTACAGTGTTAAAAATAATATTGTTGACTAATACTTCTTGATTACTGTGAACAAGTATAATTATGAAGTTTCTTAATCAGTAAGAAGATTACTAACTGAAAATAAAAAAAAATCTCTAGTATAGCTGATAACTTGATTTTGATCTCATGTTTAATTTATTTAAATTACTGTGAATTTGCATTAACCCCACTGAAACACTGTACTAAGGCAAAAGGATGAGACTCCATGTCCTCGGTTTCATATTCCAGGGGAACTGTTTTGGATGTGGTGGGACTTAGGTAATTTCTCTTGAAAACTGTCTGAACTCTGAAATATTTCTGTATTTGATGTTATAGAAAAGAAATGAAGCCTTATTTGGTAACCAGATGCTGATTTAGATTAATTTATTTTCTCATAAGAAGTAAATCTATGCCGTAATATTGTCAAAGATACAAGCAAAACCATTTTAAGCTCAAACTACTTGAATTAAGAAGCTGAAGCTACTTAAATTCTGCCAATGGTCTCACCAGTTCCTTTATAATTGTCTTGATGAAATTAGGTTATCGTAATTAAACCCATTATATGTATCAAAGAATAATGCTTTTAGTCATGCATATGCTGTAGCTAAGTAAATTGTAATATATTTAACATTTTAATAAGTAGGCTTTTATTTCTCTAAATATGCAAATAAGATAGCTGAACTGTCACAACCTCAATTTTTCAGCTACAGATGGCCTTAGTGTTGTCAGATCAGCAGGTCAGGAGCTTCTCCCTCACCCCACCAGTGACCTACAGCTGACCTGCAGTAAATTGCTAAATCAATGTGTATTTTATTGCAGGTTCACTGGAGATCCCTATCCTTAGGCTAAACCTTTACACACCATAAATAGATTCCGAAGACCTCCTTCTTCTTGTCTCTGAACTGACTACAGCTGTAGGAGATAATGTATAGGCTAAAGAGAAGCTGTATTTGAACCCCTCTCCAGCTGCTGACAGCTTGGGCACGGCACAAAGCTCCTGGTGCTGTTGCTGGTGAATTGTTGCAGGCTGTGCTGTCGCTGCAGCTACGCTGACAACAGTGTCATACCTGGTTTCAATTTAGCTGACACACGGACCTGAGGTGCATACGTAATATTAACTGCACTATGTGTTGTGTAAGGCAAGACTGACAAAGCAATGGCAGCCCACCTGCAGGATAATTTTATATATCCTCTGCCAGTGCTTTAGAAGAGCTGCAGCTGTCAATATTTAATTGACGTTTAGCAGTGAAAGGGTGAGCAGAGTACCACTGTGTCCAGTCAGGGCTCAGTGCCAAAAGGCAGGAGTTAGCCTAGCACAGAGCCCGTGGCCTGTTATTAACAATTATCGTGCTGTGTTTACTCGCTTGCAGGATTCTTATGGCAGTATGTCTGAGCTGACCACCCAAGCAAAGGGCAGCTACTTGGCTTCTCCAGTGAAGTTCACTCTCCCTTGGCCAATCTTGAGTGCTAACAGTGTGAAAGCCTGGTCATGCATACATATGTTTTGCTATGCATGATCCGGACTTCAGCATTGACTAATAATTATTAGAGTTCATGGAATCATAGGGTGGTCTGGATTGGAAGGCACCTTAAAGATCACCCATTTCCAATCCCCATCCCACAGACAGCGACACATTCCACTAGACTAGGTTGCTCAGAGCTCCATGTAACCTAGCCTTGAACACTTCCAGGGATGGATGGGGTGTTCATAACTTCCATTGGCACCCTGTTCCAGTGCCCCACCAATCTCACAGTAAAAAAATTTATCCATTTAATCTAAACCTACTGTTTCCATTTGAAGCCATTTCCCCTTGTGCTGTTACTACATGCCCTTGTAAACTGTCTTCTATGTCCTGCAGGTTCCCTTCTGGTACTGAAAGGCCCGAAGTAGGTCATCCCTAAGCCTTCTCTGTCCTCTGAACAAACCCAGTCCTTTAAGCCTTTCCTCATAGGAGGGATGCTCCATCCCTCTAATCAAAAGTCAGCAAAACTTTCATCACTGAAAGAACTTGTTTATGATAATGTACCCAGCGTGCATAAAAGTAACAAGATGGTGTACGAAAATGTAATCAGAGATATTTAGAGTGCCTGATTTTCCCAGCTTCCCTAAGCTGAAAGGTTCTCACTTTTTTCGTAGAAATCATGGTTTTTCTGCACAGAACCATTTGTTGTATTAGAGTTTGCATTTGGATAGCACTTTAAAAATCAATTTAAAGAATATATTTTGTCAGTGTTAAGAATTGACAATAGTATTGTTTTCAGTAGTTTCATAGAGCACCTGTCCAGTTATGAGCAGTTACATGGTGCTGGCATGGAGCTATAATAGCAATTTACAGATTTTTTTCAAGAGACATCATATATATCAAACATAGGGAAGTTGACACAAAAAGTGATTGTGATTGATCAGTTTACAAGCCCAGTGCAAAGTACATCTAAGGTACAGTTTTCGTGATTTATATTTTACTTTTGGAGAATCTGCTTTCCAGAGGATTGAAGAAAGGTCAGCCTTGCACTCTTAGATACATAGACTGGGTGGGAGAGAGTGTAAGCTGCCTATAACTTATAACTGTGCTCCATGTATCCTTTGTTCCTGTTGGAACCAGTATAAAAATGTCTTGGAACATTTGATATTGTTATCTAAATAGGCTGCACAAAGAAACGCTGTGTACCTTTTCTGAGGAAAGTCAGCATCACTCTGCATAAATAATTGCAGAAGGGAAACACTTGGAACCAGAAGCTCACAGTTATCTATGCTTGAAGTGTAATTCAAGCATTAACTATTTATTCATAAGAAATTAACAAATTTGTCCTATCAGCAAAGAGTTTGAAGGCTGTATACAGAGATGAAAATTTTACTCCTGTGTGAAACCATGCAGTATATAGTGAAAGACTGAAAGGGAATAAAGCAGAGCAAGGTGCAGTGGAGGAAAGGTTTTATTTCTACTAAAGATGCAAAGAAATGAGAGGACAGAGGAAAAAGCAGTTTACTAAAGGATAAGAAGACCAGAGAATTTTTAATGGTAAAACAGAATTCACAAGGATTTAGGACTGGACTGTTCTTCTTTCACGTCCCCATGTTGAATTTTCATAATTCTGAGGCTGAATTATCACAAGGAACTTAAATGAAAAACTGGGGGTTTTCCCTTCTATATTTCTGAGACCAGCTAGGTTCATACTTGACTGTCATACCCTTATCTATAAATATGACATGGACTGAGCTGGCAGCTATGAAATCTCTAGGGAACGTGAACAGAAAATCTCCTTGGAGAACTTCAGTTCAATTTATGCAAAATAGATTGTTTGGCACAGGCTACTGAAAACTGAGTTTAAGCACTTTGCGAGAGACAGATTGTTTTCCAAAATTTTGCCTTTTGAAGCAGGGCCAGCACTTATTATTGGAACTGCTAATATGCATGAGATGATCTGAAGCAGTTTCTTCTATATGGGGGAGATTTCAGAAAGACATCTGAGAATTCATGTTCTCTCCAAATCACTGATGAGAACAACAGAATGTCATCCAAAGACCATTGCTGTCAACGGGACTGTATTATCTTCACCGGACACCACAAGGAGCTCTCAGTCTCACATAATCTTTTGCAAATAAATGAAAAATGGGCTGGTAAATTAGTGATGCTGTGTTGTCATGGTAGTCTTTTGTGGCATATTAAAAAGAGAATTTATTTATTATACAGAATTTATATATTCAATAAAATAATGTTCTTTGTTTTGTCTTATGCATGTAAAAATAGATGAACTAAGTCTTGTGTAAACCATTACCAAGACTTAGTGTTAATGCAATTCAAAATGAAAAAATCTAACTGCAGGAATGGAATTATATAGAATGTACAAATATTTTAAAAATAAATTAAGATGCTTCTGTCTTTTAAAATTATTTTAAATTACCAGTTTTTAATATTTTGACATTTTATTCCAATTGAGGATGAAAGCAAAACTGTAAAAATTTCACATTTCAAAGGAATATAAGTATTAAAATTCTTCTTCTTTCCTAGTTCTACTTTTCTTAGTGACTGAAGGTTATAAGAAAACCAATTTAATAAAAAAAAATTACATACAGGTTAAAACCCCCCACAAACATACCTCAGTTTCATTTATAAACTGCTGAAAATTAGTACAAACTAAGTAGAATAGCAAAATAGTATTATGTATTTTGCATTCTAATCAACAATGATTTTTTTTTTTTTTTTCCATGTGTCAAATTTTACAGAATTTATGTGGAGTTTCTTGTAAATCTGCTTTGGATTTTTGTTGGTGATGTTTTTGGGGTTTTTCTTTCTTTCTTTCTTAAAGGTTTGGTTCAAGTTCATTGATACAAAGTGAAAGTTCCTTTTGTTCTAAAAGGCTATTTGAATTGAGTACTCTCTCCCTTAACTTACTGTATCTAAAATGCATTGTGAAAAGTAGGCAGTAAAGTGTTCAAGACACAGCACATCCTAAAGTATGTTTCCTACTGAAATCTCTGCTGATAATTTAATGTGATACTCATGCCCTTATGTTCTATCCTGAATCACGTAAATGCCTTCAGCTGCCAGACATTTTTTCACTGCTAAGTTTAACTGGGCTTCTAAATGAATCCTACTCACTTATGAAAAATCTCATCTAAATGTATTATTGCCTTCATGATGGCTTATCTTGGACTAAGGGCAAACATACAAGTTCAACTTTTGGTCTTGTCTGATAACACCATGCTTTGCAGGGAAGTTGGAGTTTAAATCACTGTGGTGCAGATAGCAGTCCTTTAGTACATCCTCGCAAAGATCTTCAAACCTATCCTCCAAAAATCCAACAGAAGGGAATTGAGGAGTAACTCAGCTTTTTACAGCCCAGTTAATCATAGGGTGCTCTCCAGCGAGGTGTAAGAAAAATCACAAGTGAATTCAGCGCAGAAGAGGTGAGGAATGGGAAATGCCCTTTTTAACATTTTGTTTAGGAATATGTTTTGCTGACATAGATTATAGGATCATTTTATTTATGCAACTCAGTGCCATATAGGTAATTATTCCAAGTGTTATCCGTCAGTCACAGTGTGATCCTTTATCATTTAATCTGTAAATATCTGGAGAGGTGCATTACCATGAAAATGGAATGGGCATTAAAAGATCATGCAATATGTGATTTTCCCCCTCCACCTTGGTATTGTTTATCAATAGTGTAACTGCATTGTTGAACAGATGGTATTCACCCCAAAGAAAGAGGGAAATCTAGTAAGTACTGCTTTCATGTCTAATGATAGGGAACAGAAATAACAGTAACATGCCTAGAATATTTCCTAATACATCCACACAGTTTGAACTGTCTAATCTATCTCTGAATCCACTGCAAAAAAGTACAAAACAAGATTGAGACTCATTCTTAGTAAAGAATGCAACTTTATGATCAGATTTGGCTCTGATAAAATGTAGTCCTAGAAGGTACTGGGCTAATGTAAAATTCATAGTTTTTCTGTCTGACTTTCCAGTCTGATGGGAAATCTTGTGAAGGATGACAGTAAGGAACTGATGTGGAAATACTCTTCAGTAAAAATGAAAGTCTATATAGTTGTGTTGAATTTTCTGAGTTTACTCCTAGGTCAGTTTTGTTTCTCTGGGAAAAAAAAAATAACAAAAAGCTGATGATCAAATCTTCCTATATATCCAAACCAGTTCTTGAATATTTTTTTTTACACTCCTCCTTTCTTCTCAGGACATGTCCCTTATATGCCCTCTGTATAGAACTGAGTAGAGATATAGAAGATATTGTTTCGATATTTTTCAAGTTGGAGACAAGATACACCATAACAGTTAGTTTGCTTGGAAAGGGCACAGTTGTATATCCTTATGCTGTATGAAGAGACATGCACTGTGTAAAATTAACTATTTTAATACAGTCAAAAGCAGGTGTGGGTTTAAAAGTCTAATATCTGATCTGATGGATATGTTGCGCTTACTGATAACCCTAATCCATAACCAGTTTCAGATGTGCATTGACACAAATGCTGCTTATTTGGGCTATTGTTTTTTTGAGAAGGTTTTAGCCTGCACAACTAATTATACAGAAATCTATTGCACATTTTCAGACTGTGAAAGAGCTGCTAGACATGTGCAAATTCTATATTCAAAGAAAGATTTAAAGGGTCATCAAAGCAGAAAGCTCACAATATGCTGAATTTCTCAGACAATAAGGAAATCAGAAAACATGGGAAGAAAGCCCTTTAAAGTGTTCCCAGGATGTGGTGACAATTTCTTCTTTACAAGAATTGCAAAATTAGTATTAGATCTGGGGAGAGGGAGAAGACTTGGAAGGGAGAAGTGAGCACACAAAAAGAATCCCAGAGGAGAGCCCTAAAAAGAGAGTTTTGTTCTAGAAACTTTGGCTGATTCATCTCTGTGTTGTCCTCACAACCAGTACATGCATCTTTAAAGTATTTATTTTTTGTTCAGTTCATGCAGCATTGCATTGTAAATGACACTATTAACTGACAGTTACTTTGAGTTTGGAGATGTCTTTGTTGTATATTGATGGAAGGAAATATTTTAGAAAAAAGTCTGAGCAAGTTTCGGTTCAAGCTTCTTGCATGCAGGGTAAGCAAACAGAAGTATAATATGCAAGAGTACTAAGTTGGGGAAAATATACCCAAGCCTGTCAGGCTGTTGCTGCAGCTGCTCCCATTGCTCCAACAAAACAGAAATTGAAGCTGGAATGAGTTGTGGGAAGAAGAGAAAAGCCAAGATCTGTTCACAGGTAGGACAGGGAGCTAGGAGGCTGAGGCAGTGTGTGCTGGTTTTTGGTCTGCCTTTTAGTGCCACCTAGAAGCTGGCAATGAGTTCAGATTTTCTTCATATGTCAGATTTATCAGAACTCAATGTGCTTTTTCTCCATATTTTGGTGTCTTATGTCCCCTCCTCTGTTCAATAACTTCATTTTGGAATCTCTTTCAGTTTAATCTTTTGTTTAATCTGAGTGTTGTGTTTTCCTGGTTTTAATATGTCTAACCTTGTTGTCTCAAGGTATTCTGGGACATTTATTCATCATTTGTTCATCTAGGTGCCATCAATGCAAGTCATACTTAACAGGTTGTCCTCTTCAGTTTGTTCTCTTTTTTTCCACATGTGGACATTGCCATTCATTTTCCATGCATTCCAATTTTCAGATTTCTATTGCACTTCTTTACAATAGCTCTCCAGCAGATTTTCTGTTGTTGGGATATTGCGCTGCATAGTCAAAAATACAGTATGACCCCCAGGCAGTGGCAGTTAAAATCAAGAGGATTAGCTTTAGGGATTACAGTAATCCTACATGTGAATACATCCACACTTGCACAAACCACTTGCTATGCTGGCAGAAATCTGGAGAGCTAGAAATTTAGAAAATTTGAAAGTTTATATCCTGCTGCAGTTTAAGACTAGCTAGCAACAAAGCACCACTCATTTTCTATGTTCTATGGAATATCCCTTTGGACACATCAGGTCAGCTGTCCTGGCCATGTCCCCTCCCAGCTTCTTGTGCAGCTCCTCACTGGCAGAGTAGGATACTGAAAATTTCTTGGTCTAGAGTAAGCGCTAGATAACAGCCACCAAAACCTCAGCATTATCAACATTATGCACATACTGAATATAAAGCAAAGCACTGTACCAGCTACTAAGAAGAAAAGTAATTCTTTCCCAGACAAAACAAGGACATCTGATTACACTACACATCTTCTAATTCTCAGAAACCTAAACTACCACATATTCTTTCTCTGTTAGTCTCCCATCTCAAATGAGAGGTAGCATTTGAGGAATGGAGTTTACATTCAGCATGACTAAAAATACCAGGATCTACACCTCACTAAAAAAGAAAAATTAAAAAGCTGAAGCAATACCTTTGGCTCTAAAATAAAATAAGAGCGTTACCTGAGAGTTAAATAAAAGAAAGAATGATTTTTGCACTGAAAAAGAAAGCAGTGATCATGACAACATTTGAAATACAGTGTGCAGTTCTTAAGAGCTCATTATGATGGAGGTATTAAGGAAATGAGGCAATAAAGAAAAGGGCAGGAAAGAGCATTTAGAATTGAGACTCAAGGATTTCAGTTATTCAGAAAATTAGATAATCAAGGTTCAAATACTAGAAAAAACAGATTAAGCAGGGAAGAGACTGCAGAGGACAATTGAGAGAAGATAATGCAAGCTAGTGTCAAGTTAAAGAATCAGATGGCAAAAGCTCAACATCACCTCTTTTTATTCTAGACTAATTCATAACTGAAACAGTAGTAGAAGTCACTTTTTGTAAAGTATTACAATGTGTGCTTTCATAGTCACTCTGCTTTATGGATCTATAGCATTTTCATAAAATAAATAGAATAATAATGAACAAAAAAATGTTCCTTTTTGCAGAGAAAGGATAGCAATTTTTAGGAATTAAAGAAAGAAAGATAATGTCAAAGTTATTGTTGCTTCATAAGGTTCTACATAGGCTCTACACGTAGAAAAAAGCTTCATTGCTCTCTGTGAGTTCTCTCTCTGACCCTTGTTCTGCTCTTATTAACCTGCAAAACGTAATGGTTATATCTTTCAGTTTTATCATGTCTTGTTATGTTTAATTTTGTGCTGTACAATCTAGCAGTTAGTATCTTCTGAGAACATAGTAAACCTTCCAAATAATAAAGTCAAAGCATTACCTCTTTTTTATAGGTTTTGGAAACTTACTTTATTGTTTGTTTCAGTTTGTTTTTTTTTGTTACTATTATGACCCTTGGGAGATTTTACTCAGAATTTCTGTGCACTGAAGGTTCCCAAGAATGCAGGAATTTTGTTAGTTTTTGTTACATGCCACCCAGTGGGAAAAAGGTAGGCTGCTTTAATTATTTCAATGTAGTAACAGGAGGGATAATAATGTTTATCCAG
Source organism: Cyanistes caeruleus (assembly GCF_971803275.1). NCBI lineage: Eukaryota > Metazoa > Chordata > Aves > Passeriformes > Paridae > Cyanistes > Cyanistes caeruleus. The sequence goes on along the minus strand of NC_141701.1, from coordinate 78,962,250 downwards.
TGGTCCTTGCAACTATAACAATATTTATTGGAACAACTGAAAAGACTTGAATTTGAGACTGAGCAAAGCTTGTAACCAACAGTATAAAAACAACATACATTTGCTCTCACAGAAGGGAAGAGAAAAAGAGAAAGATAGTGATAGGGACACAGAAAAAGAAAGATACCACCAGCCTTGGATCTAGCAACACTGGTCAGTCTGTCATGGTGGTAATCCACTGGTGGGCATGCACTCCTTCTCCTGAGACTCAGTCTTTTTGGTCTCCAGTTTTTTGTCCTCAGTTAGAGGTATAGACCTGGCCTCAGACAGCACCACCCTGTTTTTGCAAGCTGCTGGGAGTCAGGATCAACCTTTCAAACTTTTTCTTCTCTCACAATTTTTGATTAGGAAGTATGACTGAAGTCCTTAATTTATAATGATCTGTGCATGTGAAACCAGCTGTGGTGTTTGAAACACTAGTGAAGCGCATGGTGAAGAACTGTTAGATCCTTACCAGCTCCCTAACTCCCTTTATGTTCAGTGAGGTTTTTAGTTCTTTATTCTTTGACTCAGAAGAGCTTCTGTTATCTCTGTCTATGAGTTGTTCAGAGGTCATTCAGCACCAAAGAATCTGATGGAAGGTGGCTTCCTTCAGTTCTGCATTCCTACTGGTGCCCTGAGAAAGATAAACCTCTGAATCTGGAGATCTTGCACAGAGCTATCAGTCACAGGTATTTATTTCCATGTAGAGGTGTTTCCTTTTAACCAGCTGTATTTGGAGATGGTACATTTCCCTTGTCTGTTATCTACATAAGCTCTCCTTGTCTAGGGTGTTTGAAAAAGCACCCTAAGATGACTTTAGATATGCACATCAAATTCCTACATATTGTTCAATATTTCTGTCAGGAACTTCTTATGAACTACAATGGCATTCAGTCTGAGGCATCTGGAGCACTTTGGAAGACTTCATAGATGTACTTCATTTGTAATGGATGTGTGTGGGAGTTCCATATGTCCTTCAGCCTAATCACAGAAACAGTTTCCTGCCAAACTTTTTGCCATCCATGTACTTCAGGAACATATCTAAAATCCTATTTCTTTTTTTCTTCTTCTCAGGACATAATATTAGGACAGAGAAATGCTATTTGTGAAAACTAGGATATTTTGTAACCCTGATTATATAAAGAAAGGATCAGTTAGCATTTTAATGCTTCAGACTTGGTAAGACAGATTTATGGCCTAAATTATTTTAGTATTTAAACACAGAAGGAAATAGATATGTTTCTTAGATTCATTTGGCCTAAGAAAATTGTAATTGTAAAATCGTAAATCATATGTGTGAAATGTTACCTAGGCTGCTATCTAGGTTATATCTAGATAATATAATACATAGAATAACTCCTCCATATGGATACTAAATGTGAGCAACAAGCAGGGAGCACAGTGCCTGTGGAAAAGCAGGCTGCATAACTTTCTCAGTCTCGCCTGAGAAAGCAGCCTGGGAAATCATAAAGAGGAATCAAAACAATCCTCAGAGATAGAAGACAGCCTTGCAGGTGTTGTCAGTTTCTTGTTTTCTTGCAAGAGAAGGTCAAGGGGTGGTGTACCCCACTGACAAATGATGGTGATGTGTTAGTGCACTAACCAATAAGAGTTTTACCTTTCTGTACTTTCTTGTATCGGTCTATAAAAGATCTCCTGTTCAACTCACAAGAGAGTTGTGTCATACTGTCTCGCTGTTCCTAATATAGTGTGATACCTCCAAAATTAAGTAAATGTTTTTATTATTTAAAGTTTTTTCCCCCATGCCATTGTATTACATGGAAATCTTGTAGAAACATTGTGTTATTATTTGGCTTTCCAAGATTCTGTGGTGTTTTGGTATCATATATGGATGCTAGCTTTGGAACAGGCTGCAGGGAGCTACAGAAATTGCAGGCCCATGGCCTCTCAGTCCTGCCTGAGAAGCTAGCCTGGGAATTCAAAGGAGGATTTCAAAACAATCCTCAGAGACAGAAAACAACTGCCAGGTGCTGTTTGTCTGTCCTCTTGTTTCCTCTTGCAAGAGAGGGTCAGGGGGGTAGAGTGCCCCTGACCAATGATGGTGATGTAGCACTTTGCTAACCAATAAGAGTTTCTTTTCTGTACCTTTCCACGTATCTGTCTATAAGACAGGGCTGAAGCAATAAACTGGGAATTCTCCTGTTGAGACTCCCTTGGGAGTCCAGTGTCGTTCTTTCTAGCCGTTCCCAATCGGAACGACAATCATATAATAAGATATGGAGCTCAGCAATTTAACATCTTTAGGTTTGTTCTTCATAAAAAAACACAGCCAAGAGAAGCTTTCTCAGTGCTTTTAGGAACTATTCCAACCCATTTGGTTTCTCTAATTCACATTTCCTATGCTCATAGCACTGATGTTCAGTGAGAATTATTTTTTAACAGGTGGTTTACGTAGTTTACATTAAACTACCCTGTAAAAAATAGAGATGTTTAAATTCATTTAACAAAAGAGACTATCAAAAATACCTAACAGGAAGATAAGCTGAGAGAGCTGAAATTGTTGAGACTGGAGAAGACTTCATGGAGATTCTATATCAGCCTTCTAGCACCTTATAGGGGCCTAGAAGCAAGCTGGAGTGGGACTTTTCTTAAGAGCATCTGGTAAGAAAGTACCCACTTAAAAACTTAAACTACAAAGGAGTAGGTTTGGATTAGATATTAAAAGGGTATTAGGTATTCTTTATTGTGAGCATGGTAAGACACTGGAAGAGGTTACCCAGAGAAGTTATGGCTGTCCCATCCCTAGAAATATTCAAGGCCAGGTGGATGGAGCTCTGAACAACCTGATACAGTGGAAGGTGTCCCTGCCCATGGCAAGGGGTGAGGAACTAGATGATCTTTAAGGTTCCTTTCAACCTAAACAATTCTATAATTCTATATAACTGGTATTAAACCAATAGTTCTTCAATAATTAGCTGTAATGGCAATTAATCCTGTGCAATGCAAACCCTCTTGCAAGTGATGTAGCTTCAGTAATTAATGTTAAAAAGACCTCCCCTGCACAGTTCTGACTTTGTTCTTCAATTAAATAATTAATAGGATTTTGGGGGAGGTGCATCCTGATCTTTTAACTAGATTGTCAAATTGCAATGATCTACCACAGTTTTCTCTCTCTTTTTTTTAAATTTGTACATGTAAATATAGATTATGATACTAATTATTCACATGGGCTTACATGGAAAATCAGAATGTTCAGATTGCAGAGATCTTCTGGAAGTCTTTTACTCCCATCTTCTGCCTAGAACAAAATATTATCTGATTAGTCAGAGCCTTTCTATATGTAATGTTTTTCTTCTCCATGTGTAAATAAGCGATTTGCCAAATAATTTAAATTTGTTATGACTCTTGTATTTCAGCTCTGGACTTCTTAGTATACTTTACTTGGACAGCTGCTTGTACTTCTTTTAAGGCTCCAATAATTTTAAAGTAGGTACCGAATTCTTTATCTGCCATCAGATAAGGAATAGAATTACTTCACTAACTACAAATTTTCAAATTGCAAATACAAACACTGAGCAGGAAGTAAGTCAGAGAGATACATTCAGATACTCCATTGATTCAAGGTCTTATAGTGGTTCCTGCAAATGTTTTAATCTCCTTGGTACCATATTTCTGAATGTTAGTCAATTAATTAGATCAGATTTTATTGCTGATGGTGTTAGAGCATCATATATGGGGTTTTTTTTGCATTTTCAGTATTGTAGATTTATTTTAAAATCTTAATACTTAAAGTCAATGAAAGTAATCATACAGATTTAAAAGACAGCATGAACTCTACAGTGTGCACAGAAGTAGCTATTGCAAGGACTAAAGTATTGTTGTTATGATTGTGAATGTAAGAGAGAGCCTGTCAAATCTTTTTTAGAACAACTCTGGTGCCAATAGGGATCATTCAAAATATTAGATCATCACTTCTACCAGCCTTTTTCTAACCCATTGTTAAAGAGTCAAATTAATCCATTTATGCACAGGATTACCTTTCTGGTGGTATTTTGGGTTTGGCATTGTCATGTATCTAGCACACTGAGCAGTTAAGAGCAGCTAGGTGCTTTTTTTTTTCTGAGTTGTTGGCTATTCTTGACCAAACTGTTCAAAACCCTACATGACAAAATGTTAAAAAAACTAAATTAACCTCTCTCCTTTCATAATTATTGAAACCATTCCAGCCAAATAGAATAGCTTTATAATCCCTTTTCCTAAGGTGTAGAGTTGTGGAACAGATGTTCTTCTGCTGTTTCTTTTGATTCTAGGAGACATTAAACAATGTATTTTGTTTTCTCTGTGAGATCTCATAGTAAATATAGTAGCTACACACTCACTACGATTTTTTTTTCACTTAACTGAGATGCCAGGAGAAAGAACATCCTGGTAATATCCAGGTGTTTCTAACTCCTTGAAAGGAAAAGAAATTCAATGACAAGGTAGAGGAAATTTGACAGAAATAATGATCAGTGGTTCCTAAGGAAAATTCTTCTGCCATTACAAAAATATGACAAGAGTAAAATAAAAAAACCCAACAAATACATTAGTAATGTAATCAAATCTGATGATCAAAACTGGAATAGATGTTACAGTAGCTGAGACACTGAAGTGCTTAGACAAAAATATGTATTCCCAGACTGCAAATCATCTGAAAGAGACCATTTTAGAAGGTTGCATTCAAATCAAACACAACACTATAGTTTTATCTGCCTGATTCAGTAAAGGCTGACAAAACTCTCACAACAAACTTACAACAAACTTCACAATGAACAGAAGTATATGCATGCTTCTCTGAGTGACATTTCTTCTTTTTCTTTCCTCTCCGGGAAGTGGAATTACAGATTAATTGACACTAACACAAGTGCTGGCTGCAGAACACAAAATACTGCTGAGTTCACAAAGGCATTTGCAACTGCTTTTTGGAAACATAATGCATTCCTGTAGAAAATGCTGTTTTAATGTAGCATAAAAATACAATTTAATCTCTAAGCAGGTGTGACTGTAAATGAGGAGAAAGTATAGTTACTGTTCTTTCTTGTCATCAATTCTTCTAATTATTTTTCCTCATCATAGGAATTGTAGATTTTATTGCGTCAGAGCTAATTAATGTACCTAAAATGGATGATTATATTTATCTTTTTATGCAGAAATAATGGTTACACATTTTACATTAACAAGAAACACTACTGGTTAGAAATTTCATTTCTGAAGTTAAATAGCTAGTATGTTAGATGTGGGATTGGACAGATGGTTAAGTGGGTAGAGCATCAAGTCACTGGGCCATGACAGTGATGCAATTCTTGAACAGGAAATGTTCCTCAATCTGGTCACCTATAAGCATACGTATTCCTTCTTTTGCCTTTTTTTCTGGAAAGCAAAGACTAGTATTTGCAATGATATGCTTCTAAACCATTTCACTCTTTGTTTATCTGCATTGCTTCCAAACTTGAAAAATAAGAGAATTAAAATTTACTCACTAACTTATTTATCTCAGTGTGAATTGGTTGCAGCAAAGCATGCTAGTTTTAGTCTTATAGAGAATTTATTAACTTCATCTCCTAAACTTTTTTTTATACATTATATTGTTATCATTATCTGTAGGCCTAATTTAGTTGATCTTATCTGTATCTACAGAAGTAGCAAATTTATTATTGCAGTGAACATAGTATTATGACTATCAACAGAGATTTCTCTCCTTTGCACCTAATAATTTGTGAATTTTCATGGATACCTGAAGGATCAATTTTTATTAGTAGTAATCTAGAAAACTCTTGGAGAACCAAGAAGCAAATATTGTGATAAAAAAATTGTCAGAAATACTTGTTGAGATTGAGATAACAATTTCAGTACATGGGTATCTAGTTTTTCAAAACTCTTGCTATACTTCTAAAACAATTTGATGTTATATCTGTTTAAGGAGTCTTCATATAGACCACAGCTGCCATTAAAAGTTTATGTAGTATTATCTGATAGGAAAATTGATGAGGAACATGTAATTACTGCCTTCCTGAAAATGTCTGATTTATGGCTTTTAGCTATTTAGATGTTTAAATGTTATCAATGAGAAATCAGTGAGAATTAGACTAGAACTCAGGTTTTTAATTTTGAGAATCTAGTATAAACATTAAATCGGTATTACTCTAGACCTTGGGATGAGGAGAGGGAAAATGTGCTTATTCAATATCATACTCAACTTCTTGAATACACTTTTTTCCTGAAATGTTCTATCTCATTCATCATAAACTTTACACTATTTAAAACTCATGAAGTACAGTTCTAACTGTAAACAGACACTTCCTATTCTTTTTTTTTTTTTCTTTTTTAATGGAAGTGAGTTTAATGAAGTAACAGATACCACTGGGAAATAGAATGAAACCTGTAACTATATGATAATATAGCCACAAAGTGATGAATATAAATGTGCTTTAATTTTGGTGAACATTATTTCATCCTCTTAATGCTGTTGTAACATCATACTTCAATGTAATGTATGTATTAATGCTCTTTGATTTAAAGATTATTATTTGGGCTACCACAGTACGTTGAAATACAAAGCTTGAGATCTGCAGTGGCTAAGATTTCTGAAGAAATTACCTGGACAAGGCTTAATGTATAAAAAATTAATTTTGATTGTTTGCTCTTTGCAAAGAATGAGCTAAAATTGATTCTTCTGGCCCAGTTTTCAAGGAGTGCCTACTCCTTTCCTTGTGCTCAATGTCCACTTACACTGTCATTTCTCTGGAGAGATGAAAATTGAAAGAGAGAAAAAGGTCAGCATGATAGAAATATTATTCTGGTTGGGAAAAATCGGAATTTGTGACATGAAGAGATAAAGCAACTTGTTTAGGTTTTTAGAAGAAATCAAGCTTTCCATGACATGAATTCTTAATTTTCCACACAAACAATGGAATCATTTTAGTAATTTATGATGTCTTTATTAAAAGAAATCTAGTAGACATTCTGTAAGTGTGAGGCTGTTTATCTTCTTGGTGACAGGATTAGATGTGGAATCTTCTGTGATATTGGCTCAAGCCCTATTACAACTCCAGTAAATTCACAGTAACTGTGGTAGAAAATTGATATGATGAGTCTTTTATAATCACCACTAGGAAATTTTTTTCCAAATAATTATTACCAAAAAAAAAACAAAAAACAACAAAAAACCAAAAAACCCCCACAAAAACTAAAAATCCACACCCCAAACCCTGAAATTCTACCTGCATATGTTTTGTCTCTGTGCAGATTTGGAACTCAAAATCTTTGAGCATCATTTTCCAATTGAAGCAAAACTAGTAGCAGCAGCAGCAGATTGTTATTCTCAGAGTGAGCAAAAGGCATGGAGAGGATGTGATGCCCCTCTGAGCAAACAATCTCAGAGTCATGAGACAAAAAAGATACTCTAGGAAGCATGATTTTAACTTTGTGCTGGAGAGGAAAAAACTGCTTATAACCAGTACAACAGCTGTTAGTGCATTCAGCTTTGCTCAGTTGTTTGTAAATAGCACAAAGAGGTGCATCACTTGGTGCATTCAGCCTCAAAGTCAGTGAAGGCTTCTTCATATCTATGTTATACATTCTAAAAGAGGAAAATATGATACTCACCATCTTCCTAGCACAGCTCTCCAAAACTTCGTTGTGTAATACAGACAGTAAAGAGAATGTCATTGGAAATCTTCCTCTGCTTCTCAGCCCTAGGCATTATTATTTACATCAGTCTACTTCTGAGAATAGAAGAATATATTACATGCTGTTTTATAATCAAATTCCCATTTGCATCAGCTGAAACTGGTGATTTTTCCCCAGAGACGTCGCAGAAACAATTAGGTTGGAAAACACCCCTGAGATCATCAAATCCAACCTATCACCTAACACTGCCATGTCTTTAGACCAATGGCAAGTCTTTCCTTAAATACCTCCAGGGATGGTGACTCCACCACCACTCAGGGAAGCCCACTCCAAAATCTAGTTACCTTTTCTGTGAAGAATTTATACCTAATCCTCTCATGGTGCAGCTTAAGACTGTGTCCTCTTGTCCTGTCACTGGCTGCCTGGGAGAAGAGACCAACCTTCACCTGGCTACAACCTCCTTTCAGGTAGTTCCACAGAGTGACAAGGTCACTCCTGAGCCTCCTTCTCCAAGCTAAACAACCCCAGTTTCCTCAGCTGCTCCTTGTAACTCCTGTACTCCAGACCCTTCGTCAGCTCTTTTGACTTTTTCTGCACAATTTCCAGAATTTCAATGTCCTTCCTGGTTTGAGTGGCCCAGAAATAAATACAGCACTTGAGATGCAGTCTCTCAGCAGTACTGAGTACAGAGGAAAATCACTGTCCTGTCCTGCTAGCCACACTATTGCTGGTTCAAGCCAGAATGCCATTGGCCTTCCTGGTCACCTGGGCACAGCTGGCTCATGTTCAGCTGCTGTGGACCAGTGATGGTCTTTTTCCACTGGACGGCTTTCCAACCTCTTTGCTCCTAGGCTGTAACCCTGCATGAGGCAATTGTGGCCAAAATGTAGGACCTGGCACTCAGTTTTGTTGAACCTTATGCTGTTGGTCTTGGCCCATCAATCCAGACAGTCAAGGTCTCTCTTGCAGGGCCTTCCTACACTCCAGAAAATCAACACTGACTCAGCTTGGTGTCATCTACAAATTTGCTTATGCTAGACTCAATCTCTTCATCCAGATCATCAAAAAAATATTAAATGGGACTGGGCCCAACACTGATCCCTGGGGGGCACTATTACTGGCTGGTTACCAACAGGATGCAGCACCAGGTTCATCACAACTCTCTGGGCCTGGCCAGCCAACCAGTTCTTAACCCAGAAATAGTGCACCTGTCCAAGCCATGGTCTTCCAGCTTTTCCAGGAGAATGCCATGGAAAATGACACATGTCAGTGTTAAGGCTTTGCTTATAACCGGATAGACTACATCAATTTGTACATAAATGTAATAAGCGTGTTTCTTTACCTCAAGGACCTCTGCTGTCTACAGAACCAACACAGGTTGTTTCTGTTCATCCTATAATTGGAAATTTAATATTCCATATTTTATTTCTATTTTGTTCAATTTCTAAACAACATTTTTATAGAGAATGGCAGAACACAGCAGCCTTACCCACTATATAAGATTTCCAGAATTGGACTGGGAGAGGAATAGGTTGAGAAAATACTTACAGGTCATGAAAAGAAAGATGGAAGCATTATTTTTAAAAGAGATGTTGGTATTGGATGGGTTTTCATGTCACTCTTTCATACTGATTAATTCTATGCTAGACAGATGAGAATTGTGACATATTAAGTTTCACTGAAAATTGGTAGTTTCAAATAAAACTGTTTCAGTGCTTAACCTAATTTCTGAGAATGGGAACAGGTATGTAAATTTCTTAAGGATATTTGAAAGTATTATACCTTCAGTAGAATTCAATTTATATGAAACCGATGATATTCAAATTTGCAAGGTTACTACCCAGAGCTCTGCTAGCATGGTAGGGTATTCACAGAATTTTGTGTTCATCATGGGACAAATCACATAACAGAAGTAAGAGCAACTGACTCACTGTGGTTATGATTTGGAGAATATTTAAGTATTTGTTCACTTGATCATGTGAACACTCCCGTTAATTTAAATTATTCTACTAATTAGGATGTGTGTGTTTAAGTATTTGTATTATTTTGTCCCACAATTAGAGAAAATCTCATATAGAAAGATGGAGAATAGTATCGAAATGGTTGAAGTTATTTATGGATGTTTATGAAAAATGCAATAAATAATGGGATCAGGAGAACTTTTTGACATACAGCCCTTTATGTGTAGTCATGACATAAATCTTTCTTAACACCTGTGGAATTGTCTTACAACTCCACAGGTGTTAAGAAGTGAATGAATTTGCACTGCTGTGAAATTACTAAAGACAGAGAGAATGAAGCCCTGTTCCTGTCATTGAAATATCTGATAAGTATGCTGTTCAGCACACTTGTTATTTGATTTGCCCAGCCCTAATAACAAGTCCCATCTGTTTTGTGAGGCCTATGAGTCATAGTGCCTCCTGCATAAGTCATCTCTATGAGTAGCTCTCATTTTTATTTTTTAGCTATAAAAGAAGCCAAAGCAATAAAATGTAATAAATATACTTTGTGTTTCTAGTTTATTAGAATTGCCTGGAAATAATTTTTATATCATAACAATGCAGTAATTTCTCATAATAGTTTCTTATATTGAAAGAGTAATCAGATAAAGTGCACAAATTGCCATTAGACCTTCAGAGTCCTGTGTCACTTTTTTTCTCTCTATAAAACAGACCAGATTAATGTCTGCTAACCATCTTCCATCATTCAGTTGGGAATGTAGTTAAGAAAATATATGTTGCAGGAATGTTGCTTCTCTGGAATGACTGGATGTTTATTTTATTAGTATCCTTATCTCTAGGCAGGTTGTCATTTATCAGATGTGTCTCATTCTGTAGTAACAAAACCTGGTGACTCATCCAACAAAGAAACTTCCAAGTTGATCCCAAACTCTTTTACTGAAACTGAAAAATTGGTAATTTAATGCATTTAAAATTCCAGCAAGGGATCCAGGTACTTCCTTGCATATGCTATTGCCCTTGAAATGATAGCAGCAAGCCTAACAGCCACCTACATAGCCATATAACCAGGAGAGGCAGAAGGAGGCAGATTCTGTACATTAAATCCACTTTGAATAAATACAATTTCCACCTCTAATGTTAATGGAGCAGAAAGAGCAAAGATTTTTTTCAGAGACAGCAAGACGACTTGCCAGAGCCCCAAAACAGACTGTATGATGGGGGAGGGGATCAAGTGTTGGCAATACACAAGCAGAAAGGGAAAGGCGCCGACATGTTCTCCTCCTTTTTCCCTCAAGCAAAATATTTTCTCATATACCAGTGGCATAGAAGAATAGACAATATACAACTAATATTTTTAGTGTGATAATTTGAAAACTGCAAAAACATAGTCTTGTGTATTCAAAATACCTCTTATAACTGAATTTTTCATGCCATGTTTTTGTCAGGTTTTGGGGCTTTTTTTAGAATGCAAGCATTTCTGTAGCTTAGGGCAGATATTATGTGTTTGCAGTGTTAATTGTATGCTTGTATATATTTTTGCATAGGCTTCTGTCTTTTCTAGCACACACTTCTGTAATATAAAGAATAAATACAAAAATCCTATCCTATTTAGCTAATTAATAGGATGACTTCCCATTTGTTGCCAAGAATTTCTATTAGAGGCAAAATTTGTTTCTATATTTCATTTGTCTTCTTTAGGAGAAAACAGGTTGTGGAATTCTATGGGTAGGGTTTTCTGAGTGTTTTCTTACAATCTCTAAAGTTTTCATCTTAAGGTAAAATTCGTCAGGTTTGAATTCTGACAAAATTCAGAGCCTATTTTGCTTTCTGTCTTTTGAAGAAACAAAAATCAGTATTTTTGCTATCTTTTGTGAGCTGTGATGGATCCTCAGCGAGATTAGCTTATGTGTGCTCAAAGGCACAGAGAACATCATGATAAACAGCAAATACTCTCCCTGGGAAGAAGTAGGCAATGACTGTTGAAATTGCACCTGCCTTTGCATGCCTGTCAGACAACCCAAAGCTGCTGTTTCTGCCAGAGAATTCAAATTCAAGGAAGAAGGTAGGTAAGAAATATATTTTTTGCTTCTGTGCAGTAATCTGTCATTGGAGTAGCTGATGGAGAAGGGATAGAGGAAAGAGTGCTCTGACTAAAGTATGCTTGTTTCTTTAACTGTATTTATGTGCACACATGTGGAGAACTGGCTAATGAGCGGAGGCTTTTATTCATACATAGTCTGATAGAGCTGAAACAAATGCTGCTGCTGCTGAGATTTACCAGTATAAGATTTCCTGTATAAACATTTAATACCATTGATGGTATTAAAAGCATGTGGCTATTATATTTTCCTGTGTTGCTGCACATTCTAACACTGTCTTTCATAGAATCATAGAATGGTTTGGGTTGGGAGGGACCATAAAGGTCCTCTAGCTCCAACCCCCTGCAGTGGGTTGACACCTTCCACAAAACCAGGTTGCCCAGCCAGTGTGGTCTTGAATACTTTAGAGGCTTCAATAGAAAACCCACTGACATAATTTTACTCTTTTTCAAAGCCTGTAACCAAATGGCAACAATCTTAAACTGAAAGAGAGTAGATTTAGATTGGACATAAGGACAAAGAGTTTTTTATGATGGTGAGAGACTGGAACAGGTTGTGTGTAGCTGTGGATACCCCATGACAAAGTGTTCAAGGTCAGGTTGCTTAGGACTTTGAACAACCTGATCGGTGTTGGTAGATGTCCCTATTCCTGGCAGGCAGGTAGACTACATGATCTTTAGAAGTCCCTTCTAACACAAATCATTCAATAATATAAATTTTTATGGCTTCTCATTTCCACAGAATAGAGACTTTGGAAAAGAAGGGAAGAAGTGTAGAAAGCTTTAAATATTTGGAAACCAAACTGTTTGCAGTTTATAAATACCTAAAGCATGGACCCCATCCCTATAACTCTCTTGGATAAACCTGCATAAAGTATTTGTGAACTAGAGGCAAAACTAAGCATCAATAAGATAACAAATGTGTGTTTCATCAAATAAGCTTCCCACAGAAAGTGCATTGAATGAAATTACCTGTGCCTTCCTGAAAATGAATTTATATGTATTTGCCTATCTTTTCATCACTCTATAAATATTTTAATTTGAAAAAAAATCTAACTAAGTCAATTTCAGAGGGCTGAAAAACACAAGTCTTTGGTTCTGAGCAAAAAGAAAGTTGTTTGCTTCAGCTGAATGTTTAGTAATGCAATGTCTATGGACAGAAATAAGAAGCAAAAAATACAAAAGAACTTTTTTGAATGCTTTCTCTCTACATTTATTATTCTAAATGCAAGCTGATAGTGATCTTATTATATAGTCATTGCATCTCTTATGACTTTAAATAATAGGAGGAATAAATTATTCTGACTTAGCTCATGCAAAGGTTTTTTGATGAGTAGTAATTTATTATCTCTTTAATTTTGAATTTGCTCATATTTTTTTGAGATGGGGATAACCCAATCAAATTTTTGAGTAAAACATACAAACCCATTTTTCATTAACTGATGACTTATAATGTTTGCTCAGATTCCTAAAATAATTATTGTAATGAAACTCATATAAAGGCAAGTTAAATGCATCATATCTAATTAAAACCTTATGAAATATACTTGGACACTGTATTGAATTGAATGCCAGTAACAAAAAATCATTAGAGACAAAGTAAAATCTATTTAAGCTTAATTGCATTTTTGCTGTCATTGCTTGCTAATGCCCTGTCTACTTGAGACTTATTTTACACTAACATTTTACACTTTTTAAGTAAATATAACCTGAGACAGTTTTCATAATTCCCTATGGAAAACCACAGAAATTATTTAAGCCAGAAGATTTGCATTCTAGATTTGCCTTTCAAACATTCCTATAGCCTGAATGCAATCAAATGTGGAACTATCATTTTGGTTTCATTCCTGCTTACATTCAGTGCCAAAATACAGGCTCTGTGCTCAGTAATAAGTAAAATAACTACAATCCTTGAGGTGTATGACTCCCATTTTTACATCTCCCTGTCTGCCCAGTCGACAAATTATTGGAAAAAAATGGGCCCTCATCCTCTCTCCACTTGTATCTTCGGCTGTCAGCCTTCAAGGCTGTACCAGAAAGGCTGGTATTTATACAGTTCTTGACTTTGATGGAAAAGTAAAAAGGCACCTCTTGCTCCTCCTCTGGCTCTTTGTCATTGCCACAACACTTGTGTTAACGTTACTCTGTATAGGTTGTGTTACACACCATATTACTGAAAAGGTCCATCTAAAACAGAACCTCAAAGGTGGGTTATTTTAATTGCTAAAAAGTTCCTTTTTTTATATATTTTTATTTTTCCCCCCATAATATGACCTTCCATAGTATGACCTTAATAACAGTTGTACTAACACAGAGGAGGGTGCAGGTGAGGTATAAATATTGTACCAGAAAAGATGTTACCATAAATTACAGGATTTTGTGTTTTCTTTATGGATTTTCTTTTCTCTTTGGTTTTTACTTTTATTTTTCCTTTGATTATTCATATACTTACTGTCCAGAAGTCCTGCTTAAGCTTTTATCTCTGGAAGTCTATATCAAAGCAAGTCTTTCTGACAGCATGTGTTAAAGCATCATGCTAGGCTAGGTTAGGTTATCTTCACCAGGAAGCATAAAATGTCCAGGTGATGTTGGATGACTTACAGATAATAGGGGACTGCCTTTTTCAGCTTTCAGTCGCTGATGCAAACCCAAATAAGCTGTCAAATAAATTAAATTTTGGCCAGTTATGAACTTTAAAAAGAGTTGCAAAGGTTTACACTGTAAATTATTTTGAAGCTAACGTATTTGGTAGTTTAATTTCAGACCAAAATTGAACTCCAAAAAAGCTACCCCCTTTCCCCCCAACTCCCTCCAGCAAGAGAGGGACAAAAGCAGAGACTGTGGGTTGAGATAACAATTTAATGAAAGCAAAAAACAATCAAATAAGAAAAGCACAGTAGTAGCAAGAATATTCATTTAAAAAGTGCACAAAAGAGAAGGTGCTTTACACACAAAAAGGTCAGCTTTGTTCCATGTGGCTGCTGTGACTAAAACAAGGCGGCTGCTGTTCCTGTGAGCAGCACCACATGGTTTCCCAGACAAAGACGAGATGGAGGGTGCTCTTTGCAGCTAGCACTCCCACCCCTGGGCCTGAGACAATGACAAACAATGATGGAAAAATCCCAGAAATCTGGATTGTCTGCACTGTACTGGCCATTTTCTTCCAGACTGCTGCACTCTGCTGATTGAAACCCATGTGGCACTGACACTTCAAACTGCTCCACCCTGCTGCACGTGGCCCGATTCAGCTCCTTTGGCTCAGCTCAGCTGGAATGGGCTCACCTCTGCTCCCTTCCCTAGAGATACTTCCTGCTGGTGCTGCTTTCCAGCACTGTGTGTTGGAACTGTGTCTTGGCAGAACAGGAAAGGGATGGGGAACCTCAGAGGATGTGGTTCGCAGGGCTGATCCTGGCAATCCTCCCCAGTGAAGAGAGGGAGACAAAATTATGCACTTCCAGGGGTACTTTCCTTTTCCTTTCCCCCAAAACCACACTCCCCCAGTGATGGTATATATGGTATATATGGTATATATGGTGTATATGGTATATATTGTATATACTATATAGAACAGCATGGCCATGCCTGCACTACTCCTAAGTTTCACCCCGTCTCTTCAACCAGGATGACACAGTTTGTCCAGATTTCTTAACTGAGAAAAATGCAATTTGAACAGCAATTCTACAGGGCAGAATGCTGTGGCTTTTCAGGGAATTTAAGTTTTTTCTTAGGAGTTGCTATTTAAAACTAAACCAGTTTCCTATGAGTTCCCTTTTTGTTTCCAACTACTCATTCAGTGGGTAGCACTTTTAATCTGCCTCTTGGATGACCAGCAGTGTGTTACAGCAAAGGTTTTGCAAGCAGGGTAAAAATCATTAACCTGGGAATTGTGACAGAGGAGCTGATTTCTAGGGAATAGAAAAAAACAAGCATTAAAACCTGTCATGAATATGGTTCCAGAGATGTTAAAAGTCTAAGGGCAATTGCCTAATAAAACCCAGAAATACGCAGTTATTTTTATGGACAAAAAGAATCATAGTAAGTATAGTAAATATTAATTATTCTTATGAACTTATTATAATTCACTTTATAAATTAGGTCCAGCCATCTATTTTTAGCTTTATCTTTATAGCTGCGACAATACGCATTTTGACACTTTCTACATAAGAACAGTGCTTCTTGAGTATACATTCACATATTATATGATTTTGAATACTAAAAGGAATAAATTTTCAAAGAAACTAAAAAAAAAATCCACAAAAACAGAAAAAAAGGAATTTGGACAAGTCAAAGAGTTTTATTAAAATCCCTACAAATATAAACTATACTTGTTGGAATAAACAAACAAAGTCATCTCTGGGAAAAAATTATAAAAGTTAAACAGTTAACCAGTATGCAGTTTTAAATCACATGAACAAAAGTAGTCATAAGTATCCTTTCAATGCATATATGAAAATATTTGTATCTTGTATAAGCACTTGTATTTCTCCTTTGAAGAATGACCTATGAACTAAGGAGTTTAAACACAGGGAGACATCCTCAAGATAATAATTTTATTTCAATGAGAAAATTGATTTGAAATAACAGAAAAAAATATTGCAAATTATCCTCATGCCTTTTTAGATGTTGAAAACTATGATCTTATGTCACACATTCACTCTCATTTAAGACAGATTCTTTATCTAGTGCCAGTAAAGGATTACAACCTCAATCCATTTCCCCAACTTCATGATCCATTAATATGCAGGTTAGCTTCAGAATAAAGCAGTAAAATCAAATCTATATTGTTTTGATATTGCACACAACAATGTTAGTTTTATTTATTTTTCTTATTTATTTAACTGTGTCTAGTAGACAGCAACAGTGGATCATTGAGCTATTTTACTAGGCCACTTTCCCAAACAGGACAAGTTTCCATTTTCCCTTAGACTGTTGACATATGTTCTGTTTCTGTAAAACCTGTGAATGTAACAATCTATATCCTGAATTCCTTTATTACAAGTGTAGGTTTTTTTTCCCAGCTGCCTTCACTCATCTGGGTCAATCTGTGAACAGTACTTCTGAATACTTTTTCATATTCAGCATATAGAATGTGTTTAGATATGAGAGAGGATGGGATTAGACCCTTAATGTGCTTTCCATTCCTTTTCTTTCTTTGAAAATCCTGCAATTTGGACTCAAATCATCCTCAAATACACAGTCTGGTCTAAAAGGTGAGTGTAAAGATGAGTGTAAAGAAGGTGGCACAGCTAAATCGTTGATGTCTAGAGGGTGGTAGGGGGGGTGTGCTTATGTATTTATTCATGTTAGAAGAGCTTTTTGAGAAGTGCTGTCTAGTGCTTTGCTGCCAACATGCTCAGGAGTAGCAAGCATTAGTATTTTTCAAAAACCAGCAGAGGAAATATTCCAATGTCTTTTTTGATTTTGTCACTCAGAATGAAAAATCTCTCTACTTTTTAGTGTAACTACTGTGACAGAATACAATCAGATGATAAGGGTTGATTCTTTAACTAGTCAGGTAGGTATTTTTAATTTTTATTCTAAGCCTGGAAAATTGCAGAGCAGCAAGTGAAAAACCAGTAGAGCAAAAGGTACCCTGTGGTTACTCACAATAATGCTGTTACTGTCGAATTTATCTGTTCTAGTGATTGATCTTCATAGAAACTGTTTACTTAAGAAAAGGAGAAGCATTCTTAATCAGATGTAGTTGTAATAACTATATTCATTGGAAACAATATATTAATTAAATAGATACTGTGATTTAAATAGCTTAAGTTTAGAACGTTCTTCTTTCTTCTCCCAAAGTATGATGTTGCAATGACATGATCTTTGTTGCAAACCACCTCATTCCATGATCCAGTTAAACAACTATTTTACTTATATAGATCATTATTCAGTCAAAGTCACATACCAAGTTTGGCAAATGCTATGCACATCCATAATTTTTAGATTCAGTGAATTTTCTGGATGTGTACTTATTAGTTAATAAAGAAATCAGTATTTTTTGAATTTTCTGTATGCTGGGACTTTACTAACCTACCTGCAACTGCAACAGTCATCAAGTATGTTTTGTCACTGTAAACCTTGAGGATGTTTTATCTCAGTCACAATATTGTGAGAATGGCAAAAATTTTGCTGCTGTTGAGTTCAAAGGTAAAGATGCTATCATAAATGTCTCGGTATTCCCTTCAGTCCATTTCTAGAAAATCCTGCCTTAGAAAGTTTCTCCATAACACCTCTGCTACAGAGGAGATTTAAAAATATTCTTTACAAAAAAGACTGTGTTAGGATTGAACAAATCTTGTGATATGAATAGTAGATTCTCTGAAAATTTTGTGACTGGCATTACCTCAGTTATAGTTGTATCCACACAGAGTTACGAGCTGGTGGTTAAAAAGCTAACTAATGTCTAAGAAATCCTAATTTAGTTCTCTGCTAGTAGATAGATTTTCTGCATGACTGAGAAAGTACTTAAAACAGCCTTGTGAAAATATTCAGGGCAGTTAAGGGAAGCTTCACAAATGCATAGTTGACCATATTTTGATAATTTAGAAAGAACACTTTAACTCTCACTGTTCTATTAGCCCACAGCACCAGTAAAAGTACCTCTTTAAACTTGTATTTTGGGGTTTTTTTTATTGTGTTTAAGTATTCTTACACTTGTACTTTCTTTATTAGCTATTTGAAAGCTTCAGGGGATTCTCCTGTATACTCACGCAATCAGGAAAATACTTGGTTCTTCCCCTTAGTTAATGGACTCTCTTCAAATCTTTTCTACTCAACCTTTCTTTAGTGGTTCTCAGTTTCTCTGGCTGGAAGATCTCTGAAGTCAACAGGTGTCCATTTTGGGCTTTTCACATGATGTATATTAAGGCTGAAAAAGCCTTAAAAATTCACTTTAGTCCAAAGCATGATTGAAAAATCCCACTGACATCCATTAAAGGCTATCAGATACAAGTACCTCCTTTGTAGGAATGACTCTCCTCCCCATAAATTGTGACAGGGTATTAATAATAATAACTGAGTAATAACAACTACTAACCATATACATATTTCATTATTTGCTTCTTGAAACATCCAACCTGAATTTTAAGCAGAGCTTCAGCCTATCCACTTTTAACCAGTTCCAAATGCTGAAAGTTCTGAACTGAAACTTCCCCTTTCCTAGGATTGCTGCTTCCTTCTTCAGAATCACACTGCTTTTCCAAATATTATATTTACAGATTTAAGCAAGAGGAGGGAAAAAGAAAAAGCAAAATGTCTAGATATCCATTTGGTTTGATTATGTTTTTATGTTCTTAAATCAATTTCAGCCTGTCTTCTTCTAGGAAGGTATTGAAATCCTGGCAGTCACTTAAGAATGAAGACTGGTTGAGGTGTGGATATCCTCTGGTTGTCCATAGCCCTGGGTTGGTTTTTCTTTATTTTACAATAATCTGTTATACGATAAGATTATGATCTATAATCTTGACTGTCTCAGGTTCTTGTGTTTTCTTAGACAAACTTTACAGTGGATTCATGTTCTGTGATACCTACGAAGAAGGCATGAGGAAAATTGGCACAGCATGTGTAAAATCCCAGAGCCCATTTAGTGTCACAAGCAATGGGAATGATGTTGCCATGGATAAATCAGGAAATATGTCTTAATGTAGATTCTCTGCTTAAAGGTTGTCGTGCTGTTACAAGTCCACTGATGAGTATTGTGCTAGTCACAAGGATGAAATGTGTTTCTTTCTAACTGGCATACTAACTTTTCTTCACTGGTATGTCTGCACACTTTTGTGGATATACACAATGCATCTTGCTCTACCTGTGAATTTACAGAGAGGATGTATTCTCCCCACATTCTATTAGAAAGATGAACAGAACTTTCAGAGATGTCCTCCCTCTTCCAGCACCTTGGTGTGTCAGCTGTTATAAGCTCAGTGCAGCCATTATGAACTTAATGCAGAAAGGTGTCTCGTTATGTGAGTTTTTTACTGACAGCCTGAATGTATCCACCCACTAGAGAAAGGTTTCATTGTATGTCTTCCAGCATTTAGTCACAATCTTCCAGGCTGTTAGAGTTTCATATTACTGGAATCACATTGCTGCTGGCTTTACAATGCAGCTGAAATGGGTCATTGATCCAATAGTATGATTGTAAATATGGCAGCTGGATGGTTGGCAGCTTCTTTATTGTACAGTGTGCATGTTGGAGATGTCTGTGCCTGAGTCCCAATGTAGATACTTCCCTCTCTTGCAGGTATGTATTTACTACATATGTACATCTTTTTCTCTTTTAATTTGCTGTCCTGTTCAATTGTTGGACATTCTTCCTTCATATTTTTATTCTTATGCTTTTGAATGAGTCTTCCATCCTGTTTACTATACTTTATACCAGTAGCTATAAAAATTACACTTGCGCAATAGCACAATGCAGATATTGTTGAACTATCATTGAACTTGTGACCAATGAAGCTGAATAGGATAGAGGTTATACAGTCCTGAGAAGTTACCCAGATTTTCATGGCATTTTTCAAGAATGCATCGAGCTTTATGTTGCAATGTCTTGACTGATATGTCTCTCAATTAAAAGTAACTTTACTGCTTTTTTATTTTTTTTATTATGATCATGATTCAGTTTCCATTGTTTTTTTGGAATAAGTTTCCTTATTGCTGTTCTGTTTGATTACTTTCTCAGAGACATCTCTCCTGTTAGATGATGAGTCTGTCTCTAATTAAGAAACCTGTATCATTCCAGAATATTTATATGAAGGTCAGCTTTAATCTAGTCTGTTTTTGTTTTGATTCTTGGCTTCAAATGAAAAGTTCCATCCCATTATCTTGGGAGTTATATTATTCATTATACACCTTCAGCAGGTATAAACATGTCATTTCTAGTGTTTGTTTTACTCAATTCTCATTGCTTCTTCAGTGAAATAGAAAAAAAGCCACTTATCTTCCATTCAGATTCATTTTTTGGTACTATTTGCAGTGTTTTCCTTTCTTTCTTCATCTGGAAGTCTGGTTTACTGTGAAGGTTGAGTTTTTCTGTTTTCTAGTCTGAGTTTCTAAATGCTATGTAGTTTGACTTTTAGTAGACCACATTGTTAATGACTCTCAATACCATGTTTCACTCGTGTGCTGGTAAGTAACTATATCAAACTAGAGGTTTTATTTTATTTTTAGAGCTTTTCTTACCAAAATGTGACTATTACAAGCAGAAGAGTATATTTGGTTTCACTCTCTAGCAACCTCTGCTCCTCCATGCAAGTTCCATGTGATTAGCCAATGCTGATAAGAAAGAGAGAAAATTACTCTATAGAGTGAGGATCTATGGATTTTACTTAATGCTTTGGACTCCTAATATCAAAGCGCCACAAAATGAGAATAGGAATCAGGCTTTGCTTTAAGATCAGTGAAGTATGTAGTTAGATAAAATAGAACTTAATGTAACAGCCCAAATACAGAAAACCCTAAAAATCTATTTCATTGTAATGTTTAGTTTGAAGATTAAAGCTAAGGTTAGAAATTTTCTTGATAATTTTATAATTCACAATGTCTCTGTTTCATGCTAATAGAAGCAACTACTGTGTTTACTGTTTTTCCTAAGATAAAATCAGAAACAGAAATGTTAAGTGGTAAACTTAGGAGTAGAGAATGAGAAACACAAATGAAATTAATGTCTCACTGCTGCACTTGTTTAGGCCTTAATTCACAGCTAAGCATGAGCTTTGTTCTGCTTTATTCCATCTTATCTTTCCATTAATAGGGGAATTGCTCTATTGCAGAGATAAGGTGTATCTATCATCCCACTTACGCTGTATTTAATTACAGGGAGAGAGAAAAAAAATCAGACTGAAAACACATACTGAAACTGCAACACAGCCAGCATGTCTGGTCCTGCCATTTCCTGAATAAAAAGAGTTTGAAGTGCATTTGTCTCTCATTCTTTTTATCATTTTCTGGTGATTGCTTTTGATTCTTTCAGGATCAGTGCAAAAATAGATTCTGTAAATCCATCCAAAGACTTGGTTTTAACCAGTGTCAAAAGAAGTAAATAAATAGGTGGAGGTTTTTCTCTCTCTTAACAGGAATTCAATGCAATATATCTAACATTCATATTGAGTCTTTGTACTGAATTCTCGTCAAATTGAATTTATATAGAACTGAATCTTTTTGGGCTCAAAGGTATCTGCATGGCATTAACTTAGAGAGAAAAGTGTTTATATCCATCTGCAGTGGTCCTGTTGTGCAAGGTATTGATGTGCATGCTTCTTTTCACCAGGTTTTTCTGGTGCCACCCGCAATATTTAGAACAACAGACAACAAATGGGGAAAAAGACAAAATATGCATTTTGATTCTTTCCCTTTGTGTTTATAAACACAGTCTTTAAGCAACATTTATAGGGACCCATTTTGCTTTCATTTCATAAGATTTTTTTATTAATCATTTCACAAAGAATGGAAGGATAGACCTTTAAAATTGTGTTCATGTTTAGAATCCAGCTTTATGTTAAGTTCTTCTTAGGCTTTGACAGTATTTATTTCCTTGATTTATTTTCTAACTTGAGTTGGAAATGCTGAAATACCATAAAACAGGCTTGGACAAATTTGAAAGATTCATATCCAGACCTAGAGTTTCAATGCACTCTTGACTGTAAATATGCCTCTCACTCTCCCAAATTACTACCCTTCTGTTTATGTACTGAAAGGGAAGAGAATTCCTATTCTATATCTCATCAAAGACTTCATGTTCTGGCTTTTCACTTTCCGCTGTTCCCATTATTCTGCATTGTCATATTGTTTGACATCTGTCTTTTGTTACACTCTGCTATACCAGCATTGATTTTCTTCTACACCATCTTACTATGTGTCCTTTGTACAAAGGGCTTTATACACAGAATATTCTGGTCATTATCCTTTATAAGGAAAGCTCACTCAGCACATTATTTACTCCTAAATTAAAGGGATTGGAGAGTTCTATTTTATATATTGTATACAATACAAACTATTACAATGATGGAATGCTATTAGGAATGTCAGAGACACCAAGATTTGTAATCAAAATAAAGTTGACAGTGTTAAATGTAGAGTAAAAACCTAATGCCAATACCCATGTGTTTGTAATTCAAGTTTTACAGCATGCTATAGGAGAGAAAAACTAATACTTTTCCCTATTCTGAATTCTTTAGAAAATCATCTGTTCAGACTTTGTTGGAATTAATGTTTCCATGTGTATTGTGTTTGCATGACAGTTTGTGGTAGGGGAGGGGCCTACAGGGGTGGCTTCTGTAAGAAGCATTCAGAAGCTTCCTCCGTGTTTGGCAGGGACTATGCCTGCGGCTCCAAAGACAGACATGCTGCTGGCTGAGGCTGGGCCAAATAGAAATGGTGGTAACACCTCTGCTTTAACAAATTTAAGACAAAGAAAACAAAAAGTTTTGGGCAGATGTCACTGTGGCCAGAGAAGAGCAGGGTGAGAACATTGGAGAAGAGCAACTCTACATACACCAGTGTCAGTTCAGAAGGAGGGACAGGAGGTGCTCCAGGCACTGGAGAGTTGCCTGCAGCCTGTGGTGCAGACCATGGTAAAGCAGCTGTGCCCCTGCAGCCCATGGAGAACCTCAGAGATGCAGAGATCCACCTACAGCCCATGGAGGAGATCCATGGCAGAGCAGGTGAATGGCTGAGAATGCATGGGAGGCCTGTGCTGGACCAGGCTCCTGTCAGGGATCTGCAGACCCATGGAGAGAGGACTCCATGCTGCAGCAGAAGTGTAATCATAACATGGGAAGCTGGCAGAAGTGCTTACTGAGCAGCTTTCTATCATTTTTCTGGAAGTCCTGGCTAACTTGTGAGGAACCTCCCAGTTGCCTGAAGGCTATGAAATGTCACTTCCATCTACAAGAAGGGTTGGAAAGAGGATCCGGGGAACTACAGGTCTGTCAGTCAAACATCAGTGCCAGGGAATGTCGTGAAGCAGATCATCTTGAGTGCCATCACATGGCATGTGCAGGACAACCACAGTACTAGGCCCAGCCAGCACAGGTTTATGAGAAGCAAGTGTTGCTTGACTGACCTGATCTCCTCCAATGACAAGGTGTCCCACTAAATGGATGAGGGAAAGGCTGTAGATGTTTTTTACCTGGACTATACTAAAGCTTTTGACACGCTCATAACTCTCCTGGAGAATGTCTGCTCATGGCTTAGACAGGTCCACTGTCTGCTAGGTAAAAAGCTGACTGGATGGTTTATCCCAGAGAGTGCTGGTGAATGAAGTTACATCCAGTTGGCATCCAGTCACTGGATGTGGGGCTCCACAAGGCTCGGTATTGTGTTCAGTCCTGTTTAATATCTTTGGCAATGATCTGGATGATCAATCTGATTAAGTGCACCCTCAGTGACTTTGCAAGTGAAACCAAGTTCAGTGTGAGTATTGACCTGCTGGAGGGCAGGAAGGCTCTGCAGAAGGATCTGGATAGGCTGGATTGATGGGCCAAAGCCAATGGTGTGAGGTTCAACAAGGCCAAGTACCAGTTCCTGCACCTGGGTCACAACAACCCCACGCAAGGCTACAGGCTGGGGGCAGGGTGTCTAGAAAGCTGTCCAGTGGAAAAAGACCTGGGGCTGCTGGTCAACAGTGGCTGAACATGAGCCAGGGTGTGCCCAGGAGGCCAAGAAGGCCAATGGCATCATGGCCTGTGTTAGCAATGTTGTGGCCATCAGGATGGGAAGTGATTTTCCTCCTGTTCTCAGCACTGCTGGGGTTGATCCTCAAATCTTATGTCTAATTTCAGTCCCATCACTACAAGAAAGACATTGAGGTGCTAGAGCATGTCCAGAAAAGGGCAACAGAGTGGTGGAGGGTCTGGAATACAAGTAATGTGTGGGGTGTTTCAGAGGCTGGGGCTGTTTAGCCTGTAGAAAAGGAGTCTCAGACCTTATTGCTCTCTGGATCGATCTGAAAGGAAGTAGTAGCCAGGTGGGTGTTGATCTCTTTTCTAGGTAAGAAGTGACAGAATAAGAGGAAATGGTCTCACAATGTGTTATGGGAGGTTTAGAGTGGATATCAGGAACAATTTTTTTCCATGGCTGGGATTGTTAGACACTGGAACAGGCTGCCCAGTCACTGTCCCTGGAGGTATTTAAAAGATCCACAGATGTGGTGCTTAGGGCCATGGTGTAGTTGTGAGCTTGGCAGTGTTAGGTTCATGGCTGGACTTGATCTTAAAGGTCTCTTTAAATGTAAAGGACTCTAGGATTCTATGAAAAGGTGTTAAAAACAGATAGTGTTCCAGTGTAAACAATTCATTGCAAGCATGCACTGCACCATGTTGCACAACAGGACCTACTTCCTCTTTAGTACCTAAATTAGTACTTTTGGTCTTTCACTGCAGCTCAGAGTAAGAAAAAAACATTATCTCAGCAGCACTGTGTATCTTTCACGACTCCCCTTTATTTTTGCAAGAATATGATTTCTTGGGATTTGTTTTATTTTATTGTTTTGTTTGTTTGCTTTTCATTCAAAATGTTTATTTTGTACATATTTCACAAAAGAGTGTTTGCAAGAGTACAGACACACCACAGGCTTGGACTAAGTAATATTCCTGTTCCCTCAATTATATACTGCCAACTCCCTGTAACACCTGTTCATGCTGTGAAATGATATTCAGCTTGTTGATCTTCTTCACTTCCCTCTGGTCTTTGCAATAAAAAACCTAATACAGTAACAAACCAAACCAGCATGTCATCTGCAGTGATGTCTTGGGATTTGTTTAACTTGCTTTAAGTTTCAGAGACTATCAAATGCCCAGGTTTTCAGAGAGTTTTACTCTAAAAACTGCTCAACATCTGGTGTAACAGGTCAGATAGGGTGGTGGATTAAGAGGAGGTGGAATACCTTTAAATACAGGAAAGAGGCTCAGACCTTAATAGAAGAGAAGCAATATGAAAAGATGGGGAGGCTATGCTGGTACCACAGAAAATTAATGGAAAAAAGGATGTTGCAATGACTGAGCAGAATGTAATTCATGGATATAAAACTAGGTAGGTTCAGTCATGGGTTCCAAAGCTGACACTAGTTTTTACCTCTCATACATTCTAAAACCCTTCTGCAAATACAGTATACATAAGGTTTTGACAACCTCAGCTCTCCAGATACTTAACAAATGCCTTTTTAGGATCAGATAATTATTGTTTGAATGTCTGTTTGAGGCTCAGTATGATTAGGACCTCCTGTGGCAGTACAGCTCCTTTGAACGCAAACATAGGGTTGCTATTACATCCTAAATCAGAAAAGAAAAAAATTGTTCAGATATGATCTGCTCCCTCTAAATTCTAAAGCTAAATTGGAATGATATGTCTGAGTTGGTTGAAGAAGTATTTTTCTTTACTGATATACTACACAAGTGTTAAATGTAAAAAAGTATTTTAATTAACCCAGAGCTGCATTTACCAACATGCTAAATTAGAAAACCATTAAGTCCATTTAGGGACATGAATAGGAAAAGAATATGCAATTCCTGACAAGTTGAATTTCAGGCTTGACCTACAAATAGAAAAGTATGCATTCATCTTTATTTCCGATTTTAATTTCTTTTAATTGTTTCTTTTCAGTTGGCTTTGGCTACTAGACTCCAGAGACTTTCAGTGTCCAGCATGTCTTTGTGAAGGCAGTTGCACACTGTAAATGAATTACTTTCCAATTCCTATCTATTTTAATTTTTTAATAAGCCACTCATACTGGGTTTTCCTACACTACATTCCCTTACAAAATATCTCTTGCCACAAAAGCTTTTATGCTTTTTCTTTTAGTTTTTATTTTTTGCCTTCTTAGTTTTCTGACATTTTAGGTGGGACATAAGCAATGTAATCATAGTTAGAATTGCCTTTACTGACATCAGACAGGCATAAAAATACCTCCTTATTTAATCTCTTTACTGGGACATCAGTACAATTCAGCGCTGTTTCCCATGGCCTCTCCTCAACAAACCTAAAAGATACAGATAGAATGGGTTATATGTGAGAAGTGCAGGAAATTGGCCAACAGTTCACACTCAGAAGGTGGTAATGAATGGCCTTTCCTCAGGCTGGCAACCTGTCAGAAGTGAGGTCCCTGAGGGATTGATACTGGGCCCAGTTCTGTCCCCTGTGTTCATAAATTACAGGGGTGATGGAGCTGGAACCTGCCTCACCATGTTTCCTGATAAAAGTGTGGTGGTGTGGGGAGCCTGTCAGAAGGGCAAGCCATCCCAGAGAGAGACCTGGCGGGATGGAAGGTGAGCTAGCAAGAACACTATGGAGTTTATAAAGGCAAGTGTTAATTCCTGCGCCTGGGATGACATAACCAAAAAGCCTACTACAAGTCATCATGTGTGCAGCTGGCACCCCCTCTTGCCCCTCTTTCTCTACCCCTTTAATTACTTTCCACTCTCATGCTCTCAGAACCCTCTTTTCACTCTCTCCCTCTTTGAGCACGTTTATGCTGTGGCTGGCAGCGTAAGTGGATCTCTTCCACCCTCTACCTAAATAATAAACTGCTTATCCCAAGAGCAGCCTGGCTTGGAGAAGTCTCTCACTGCAAGCCCATTTTTACACCTACAATCTATGTCATAATAATGCTGTTTACAGAAGGAACACAGGGAACAGAGATGACTATTGTGGTAAATCAGATATAGTTGATTAAAATTTAAGATCGAAATATTAGTTTAAAATAACATATATGATCTGATACTCCGCTCAGTGCTTATGTAGGCAAACTAGAGAAAGATCTTTATAATAATGTGCAATTGCCAAAGCCAAAAGGAATCTGAAAAAAATTTGAGCAATATTTACGTATTCTTTCAGTATTATTTAACTCCTTAAATTCTTCCCAATAAACATGAGGACAGAAAGGGCAGATAACTTTTTTCAGCTCTTTGTAGCTTAGGCAATCTACCAAATGTTTTTCCAGACACTGAAAAGATAGAGATATACTTGAATACACTTCATGGAAGTGGCCCCCAGAGAGTTCTACTGATGTTACAGAGACATTTACAAGTGCAAGGATCTGTCAGAATTACTTCCAGATCTGGAGTTTAGCTTGCAGGTTTTATGAATAATGATTTGGTAAAATACATCTTAGTTATTTTATTTAGATTTCTTTTAAGCAAATGGTAAAAATGTGAGTTATAAAAAGATGATGAAACATTTGTATCTAAGTTAATGTTGAAGATAACAAGCAGAAAGTGCTCGAAAACCTCATCAGTTACAATCACCCATTCCTTTTGGGCCTTAAGTGCAGCACAGTATGTATTATGCATACTTGCTGGTCAGAGGGACTTTTTCTTTATATGATTTTGGCTGTTGAAAACAGTATGAAGAAGTTCAAATTTTACCAGAGTTTTCTATCAGGCAAACAAAAAAAATTGAAACGTTTTACCTTTTTCTTTTTTTTCCCCAAAGCTCACAAGTGCAACATGATTTCAAGGTTTGCTGTCATTCCTGCCCCCAGTTCCTCACATAGACTATCCATCAGCATGAGGCTGTGTGAGGTAAGGAAGTATAATGACAGGATGTGAATTTTCTCATTAAATAGCACAGTGACTCTCATGGATGGTTTTTTTTCCTATTTAGTTCTGCAGCTGTGATGCAGCCGAGGTGCAGCCGCTGTTAGGAATTCTGGGAACTGCAGAGATTTCACAGTGGAATTAAACAAATGCTCTCCCCACAGTGATTCCAAGGGAACTGTACAAACCTCCTCACGGGGATGCTGTACTGTTTTTGATTAGCACAGCATTCCAAAAACCTTTAAGATGCAATGCATCTTACACCATAAACTGTGAATTGCATCTGAAAGTACTTCTTTTGTGTGAAATTCAGCATTTTGAACATTATCTTTGTGGATATTGGTATGTTCTTTTGTTAACTGAGATTTTAACAGCATTCCTGTGAATGACCATCTAAACAATGGCACATGAGATGAGGACATGACAGAGGGTGAAATCCACTGCCTGAAAGAGTTTGAGAGGTATCTTGTTATGTACAGCGACCAGCAGTCACACTAGTGGAGACTTGGACAGCCACCATTCTCTTACATTTCCATTAGTTACTCACTGTGTTTTTAGCAGCTCTCTCCTCCCTCTTGCTGTCCAGTGCAAGTGCAATGCTCTACATGGTCTTACTTCTCTCTCTCACACTTATCTTGAATCCTGTTTGAGGTCTAGGAAGCTTTCCTTCTCCAAATGATGTCTTGTACAGCTAAGGACTGTGACTAAGTTGGAAAAAAAGATTGGACAGAAATAGCTATGGACTGAAAGTTTTGTGGGACCTAGTAGTTTATGTGATTGTATAACTAGGTATGAGAACTGGAAGGGAAGGTCTTAGAAGAGAAATGACTTGTATGATAGGGAGAATGTCAAGGACACTCAAGGTAAATATTCAGATGGAAGAGATCCAAGAATGCTTTGCTCTAAGGAATGTCTAGGGAGCAGAGCAGGTTGGTGTTCAAGGGAGGGATGAGAATCCAAACCTTTGAACATGAATTTAAACAGAGATTAGTCACAGGCCTATGATAAGGTCTACATTTTGTGCAAAATTTCAGGTAAATACCATTCATCAGTGAAAAATAAAATGACCAGCAATCAGAAAGGCTGCAATAAGGAATGTCTGGTATGATGAAAATTCCTATGTCCTTTTATCTTGACAATTTTATTTTTTTAATTTAGGATTTAAAGTATATATGTTTGGGAAAAAGGAGAGAGGGGAGCTGAATAAGTGGAAGAAATAACAATGGTCTTCAGAACTCATAAGTCCTGAAATGAAACAGAAAAATTGAGCAGGCAGTAAGAACTCTTAACAGAGTTTGAGATGCTGGTAAGGTGCTCTGCCTCCCAGGACCTCATTTAGTAGCAGCAATCCTCTGTGATACATCATCTGGATACAGAAACAAATGGCTGGATAGGATATGTGCCAAGCTCCACAGTGAACTTCCTTACAGTCTTTCTATAAGCTTGATGGTGCTCATCAGAATGATAGTCATAGATAATTGTCTGGGATGAGTTGAGATAATGATACATGTAAGTGTGTCAATGCCTGACTTAGTGGTTTTCTAGAAGCCAGGCTGAAGTTGTGGCTAAAGTAGCAGTCTCAGGTGGGTGCTGACTAAAATTATTGTTCTTAACACTGTAACTTTAAACCATACATCTTTAATCTTACAAGAATTCACTCCATATTACATTTTCTATGTGCCATTTTTACTTCTTTTTAAGGCTTGGATTAAGGTGTTTCAACAGAAGTAATTATCTCTTAATTTTGTTTTACTCCACCATTTCCTTTGAATATTACAGAGCTTAGCATCATCTATTTCTATTGAAGTTATTTCTCTCTCCTTCAAAAGACACACCTGTCCCAGCCGTTTGCACTCTCACACTCTAACTTCTGCTTTTTAGAATCGTTGATTTTTGCCTACAGCTTTTGTGAGACAGATTACTTCATAGCACAGAAGGACTCTTAGATACACCACAGAAAAAAACATCCAATTTGTAAAATGCCATACATACCAGTGACTTATAGATGTATAAACCTTACAGCAGAGTTCACCATATAGAATGCATTGGTGCCTGTGGAAAGAAAAAAATAAGTACTTCACTGTCTTTGAACAACTTTTCTTGTTATTTTAATTCAAATGTATTCATGTGAGCTTTTTCCCTGTTTTTCAAGAAAACAAGTTCAATAAATAAAAACAACAGTTAAGGGTCTTGCAGAATACTCTAAAGCCATCATAGATGCACTTAAGACGCACTTAATTTCCTTCAGTTTGGAGTAAACTTCTTGATCCTTGCTAACAGACTATTGTCCCTCATTCCCTTAACAAGAGACTTTTCAATAAATCTTTTTTTTACTTCAGCTTTTCTAGAGCTATTCATTTTAGTATAAGGGTTAAGTAATGGCCAATACTTTATCAGATGTACATAATTTGTTGTTTCTATAAAGTATATTATAAGTGTGTATACATGAAGAATAAAATGCCCTTCCATCTTTACTGTAGGTTTTGCTTACTCACTGCATATTTTGAGTCACTTAACTTTAGATTATTCCATAATAGTCACTAATTTGGAATTTGTTTCATGTATTCATAATTTTTTTCTATTCTTATGATTTCCCTTTCTGAAAGGTTTCTTAAGTTGAATTTTTGTATATTCTTCTAGCTTAATAAGTAGTTCTGAAGGGCTCTAGGTGCTCTACAAACGCAAGCAACATTCCTGTTGAATTAGTAACTGTCCCTAGGGACTCCTCAAAGAGGACAAATGAAGATCTCTATGTTATATTGTCAATGTCTACCAACCATCTCTGTCTAATGAAAATATTAATTGTTGCAAGTCATAACTCTTTCGTAATTAACCACTAGAAAATTGACACCTTATAAGACTTTTTTCAGAGGCATTCATTGCTTCAAATTTTTCATTGCTTTCTGTTGTCTGTAATGTAACTTCTTCTCATCTTCTCATCTTCATGTGGTGATAACACCACAGATTTTAATATCTGTTATTGACACTGGTGTAAATATAAGTACAGTCATGTCTCCTATGTAATGTAGCTCTTGACATAAAGAATGACACTACTGAGAACAATATTCTGATTTTTCAAGGTACCTGATATTTTACATAAACATAAAATGCCACAAAATCTGAAAGACAATGATTTAGACAAAAAATTGATAACCCCAAATAATACAAAAATTCATTTGTTTGTCTATTTTGTTTTGCAAATAATGCAACCAGAATTGAGGAAAGAATGTATTTATATAGCATTAAGATGTGCATTATTAAAAAAAACATTCCTTTTAATGTGTACAGATATAAATAATCAGGTATTAGTTTTATTTAGTCCTCCACTTCTTTTTCATATTACAAAGCTTAGCATGCTGTCACAATTACTTTAAAGTTTTGTGTCATCAACTATATCATAGGTCAGAGGTGATGCACCTATTAATTATGTCCAAGTTTTCCAGTAAAGGATTTCCAAGTAACATCCCTATCTCCAAAGATGCAGTGCTTTAAATTAAGTTTTAATTGTAACAGCTTCAGTGTGAGGATTCTTCTGAAATGTTTAGCTTCTATATGCAACTTTTAAAACACTAAAAATTCCAATCATATTAAGTAAAGGAAGGTTCCTGAAGTGTAGTCTGTGCTGCTCTGGTAGAATATCTTTATCTGGGATAAACCATTGTTGTCAAACAATGCTTTCACTCTTGGAAGCTCTTCTTTCACTCTTACTGAAATAATTACAGGAAAAAAAAATCTGAGTTGAATTTAACTCCAAAGCCAACATTATTAGTTTTTTTAAAAAAAATCATAATACCAAGTTTAGAAGATATATATTATGGATTTTATACTGAATAAAAAAAATATTCTGGTAGAAATTCAGTCAATTTTTTGCATACTTTGTAATTCCAGAACATAAAGATCATTAGATGAAGAATTAACCACTTTTGTGTATATATATATATATGTATATATATATATATATATATATATATAAAACTATACTCACATATATTCACATGCATAAAAGGGAAGGTGAAATGCCAGACAGGGATAAATTCATTTTTCCTTTGTTAAATTTGAATTATTAGCTCATTGCAGAGCTAAAAGGCTGTGCTAATTTGAAGGAGTGAGAAGTCAGCTGAGGCACATGATTTAGTACTTGTCAGTAAAATTGTTCTTTTGTCAGAACAGTTTTTTTTTTTTATTTAATAATTTTTCTATAATAAGGTCATGATCCATTACTTGGCTGGCATATGTATGAAAGACTTTTGGAAAGCATAATTCAGTTTTTGTTTCATTTATTTCTGTTGGATATCATGCATTCATATCTTTTGCCCCTGAGTGTAATTAGCACGATTTTTTTCTAATTCTGAGATACCTCTTCTCACTGTGTTTGATGTGTGACAAACCTTTGAATATTTTTATAATTTCAATCTTTGATATTTTTTCCCCATATACATAAATACTGGGGAAGTTTTATTAAGTAAAGACATCTATAAAAGATGGCTTACAGAGACCTACTTCTTCATAGTGTATGGAGTGCTATGATAAAAACATAGGTGTCAAATCTAAAAAAACCAGGGCTTTGTTTAGGAACAATTCACCATTAACAATGACTCATTTTCTCCTCAGCTTAGGTCTTCATTTCAAGCAATAGGAAAAGTAGTGGCAATTGCAGTAAATATAAAATTCAGATTAGAAAAGCAAATTTAGTGATTCATACCTAGCTCAAAGCATAAGTACCTCAAAAGGGTGTCTGCCTTGGTAAGTTCTTTAATACTCAAATTCAAAATACTATATTTACAACATTCCCTGAAATGCATTTATTTTCTATAGATTAATTCCTTATTGTAACAACAGAGCATGCTTGCAGGTCCTCAGATGTAGTTCTGCCTGCACTGGGAATGCCTTTTCTCCATACATACTTACGACTTCAGTAGGAAAAGCATTGATGTAATTAAATTCCTCTCCCTTTGTACTCTTAGTTAATACATATTTTTGTATTTCTTAGAAACATCAGAGTATATGAATCAGTAAAATAAATGGGGCAGATTATACCAGCTTTATTTGTATCTTTCTCCCCATTTGCAGAGGCATTTCTCCACCAAGTTTCCCCAGAATCACAAACAATTTTAAGTAATCTCTTTTTTTTTTAAAAAAAAAGCAAAACTACCTCCCCCCCCCAGAAAAAAACCCAAAAACCCCTCAAACAAACAAAAAAGCAGAACTGAATTTCCTTAATAATAGGTTACCTGTCCCTGGAAGATGCAGAAAGATTGTATTGCTAAGTGCTAGTGGAAGTCTGAGATCATGTTTACATCAGGAGGTTGATACATAAAGAGGCCAAAGGAAGTGATTCTCCCTCTCTACTCGGCTCGCATGAGATCCCACCTGCAGTACTGCATCCAGCTTTAGGGTCCTCAGCACAAGAAAGACATGGGCCTTTTGGAGTGAGTCCAGAGGAGGGCCAAGGAGGGGATCAGAGGGAAGAGCTCCTCTCCTACAATAAAATTCTGTTACTTTTTTTTTTTACCGTTTCCTTACCCCTTCTTTCTTACATGCCTTAGGTTCATCTGGATCTGCTCCTATGTGTTTTCTAACACGATTTGTAAACTTTCCTTTTTTTGTTATTCTGCAGCTCCATGCTACATCCCAATAGATATGCTGGCTTTTGTGGATGTTAGATGCTGTTACATGTGGGTTCCCTTTGTTCCTTCTAAAACCAAGCCAGTTTTATCTAGCTGCAGTCTGCATGTCTTTAACTGGCACGTAGAAAGTTGCTTATGGCAAAGAGGTCTCCTCTCTAGCCTGTGTCCTAGCTCTTCTCATCCCATGCTGCATTCTGGAGCTCCTGGTATGAGGACACCTCCTGGTAGGAGCTCTCTGCTCTCACACCAGGCTTATTTTTTTCTATACTGTAACTTTATATCTGAGTCATAAATATCTCATTGTAGCATAATTGCCTGCTGCTGTCATCTCTAGAACTATGATCACACCATGAAAACATCAGCAAAACAAATTAGACATGGCTACCCTGTGTTGATTAGAAATAGGATTATTGCAACTAAACCAAGCAAAAGGTGCAGGCGGTTGAAAATTTCAGACAGAGGTAGCCTAACAAGTCCTGAGACTTCCAAAGTCAGTAAAAATCTTGTGGCCTGTTAATATCAATGACAATACTCTCTATTACAGGGCTACAGGGTAACAAAACTCATGTTGAAGATACTGTAAAAGTCTGTTTTGTTATGTAGTTGTAAATACTGTACTGTGTTATCATCTAGTAGAGCAGACTGTGAAGTATATTGTAATTTTTTTTATGTATTGATGTAATGCTTATATAATTAGGCTTTAAAGCAAATAATTATGAATGAGGTAATTCATCCCTGGTTCTACCCTTTTCTGAATTCCACCCGCCCTTCCCCCTTAGATAGGAACTAAACTTTGTTTATGAAAATATGTCTCAGAGAGCTGATTTCAACCTTGGCTCCTAGAGAGCCTTACCTTAGACTCCCAGGGCTTGGAGTTGCAGGGGAATTTATTTTGTCTTTCTCTCTAACAGAGTAGGTAAAATGCTAGCTATGAATACCACAAATAGGGTACAGAGCTACAAATTTATATGTGAGGAATATAGAGGATGTATAAAAGCAAAAAGGCAAAAATCAATTTGGCACCACCCTCAGTGTTTCTAACTGAGCCCCTGAGTGTCTGAGAGACTGGAAGACCCACCTAGGAGGAAGGCCCACAAAGGGCCAAGGGCTTAAGAAGGGTCATCAGGTGACAAGCACATTGTTCTTTAACACTTCCTTCATCTTGAAGTTTTCTATCTGTTACCTCACTGGAACCCAGGAGCTGGTAGCTATATGTCTGTCTTTCTATATTTTTCCTGTCTTTTTGTCTTTCTGCCTTTCTTCTTTTTCCTCTAACTTTCTTTTCATGGAATATAATATCAAATGGGTGCAAACAAAACTTAGTTTGCTAAGTTGAGTGGGCTAAGTCAGTGCTGTGGTAAATGTTTATTTTGTACTAAGTCCTTTGCCAAAGTCCACAGATTTTTTTGTATCTTGCCAGAAAAACTTTTTGAAAAAAAATTTGTGCAATTTTCACCTCTTGATAATATCTGATTGTAATCTCTCCCTTGTGCCTACCCACAGCAGAGGAACCTCAGTTTACCCCATACATTTAAGTGTCCAGGGTGTTGCAACATGTCTAGTGACAGGAACCATGGTGGTTGTGTGACCAAAACTCTGCTCACCAGATGCAGGGTTCTTTGGTGGGGTAAAGCATCCCCCGAAAGACCCTAGCCTTTGACTTCAGGGTCTGGGCACACCTTCCTGTAACAAGTCAATCCCCAACCCAGACAAAGCCTGGAGAGTTCTGTGGTGGCCTTGGGGCTCTGGCTGTTTGCTGAGGAAGGAAAAACAATGATCAGTCTAAAGGGGAAGAAATGTATAAAATAAATTCACATGACAAAAGTGTTTGTAGAGATCTTGATTATGATGTAAGATGTTTACCTTGGTGGCAGGCAATTTGGAGCATTAAGCTATGCAAAATTTTTATCTTCCAACAACAATTAACTTCTTCAGCTTTTTCATAGCACTTAATCATAGGTTCCTCCTTTCCCATGTTCGTTTCAAACCTGAAAAATGTGTTTACTTTTGTAACAAGTAAGTTGCATGAATGCTCATAATATATGAATGATACAGCACTACAGTGCTCCACCTCTCAGTGTTAGTCTTATTTTTTCTAAAAAAAAGAACAGAAGCAACTTCTGCCAATAAACAGAGATTATTGATTGATAAGGTGATTTCTGTAATTACAAAGGAGTGCAGAAAAAAAACATTTTATGTCTTCAATCAAACACTTTCAAATCATAAGCAAAATACAACCACTGTTCAGATTTCTTTTTAATGTGAAAGTGTGTGTTAATTCTTCTAGTTTTTCTATTTTATTCTCTTTATCTTATTTTTATTTCCTGCTTTTCACATTTTATTTCATATTGAGTGACATCTGAATCCAAGACAACATGCCATGTTAAAAGAGACTCTGATAAGGGAGAATTAATTCAAGTCCTAGGCCAAATTTATTCAAACTTTTCCATTTAATTTTTTGAAATATTTTAGGACTATCCTGCCATATTAGATAACTTGCAATCTTCAGTTTTTAAGTCCTTGATCGAATTATTTCAAAATATGCTTGAAATTTAGATTATGTTCAATTTCTTATATTTTTCCTTAAGTACTTAAGAATAATAGCTAACACATTCTGAATTATTGCAATAAAGGATTATTTAGGATTCCTTTAGGATCTGTTTATACTTGAAAACTATTTTTGTGAAGTCAGTTGTTTTTAATCACTTTCTAAGATTTTCATGAAAGAGAACATTTGGGGTTTTTTTGTTTCTTTTTTAAATTTGGTGCTCTATTAGTAGAAAATGACTTGCACCTAAATATTGCTTCATGAAAGGGAGCACTATCTCAGTGTTTGTCTTGCTGTTAATATTTCTTTCATCCTGGAATTCTAATATTGCAAATATCATATATTATTAATAGGTTCTTAGCTAGTTTGCTGAACATTGAAAATACTCGTTTCCAAGTTTCAGTGAATTTTTATCATTAGAATAAGAGAAGTAGCATACAACAGGATTTGTATCTTGTGTGAGACACAGCTCTACATCCAGTGTCCTGCACTGGATGAGGTCCTGTGTTTTTATAAAGAGAAACATGTGTGTCCTTTGAAATGATACATATCACCTTGCCATTTTTCTATTATTGGTATTACTAATTCAGATTACTCAATTATTTTAGTTTGTTCACCAGGAAAATTCCTGTGTGAGGTGCTAAGAGAAATCAAATGGTTTAAAGGGTTTTCACCATTAACTGTGGTCTGAATGGGAAAATGCATTTTATTTCATCATCCCTGCTACATGGAATGTAAGCTAACGTGATAAATTTGCATTCATCTCCTTGACCTTCCCTTGTACAGAAGAAATCAGGAGAAAATATCACCAATACTATTAGTTTTTACAAGAGTTTTTCTGTCTGTTATTTGGACTCCATAACAGAGGTGGCTTTTTTTCCCTTTTTGCATATTCATTCACATTCTTGGTGAAATGGCATTGCACTTAATTTACATTGGCTAATCAGAAGATTTTTGCAGTTTTGACTACCGTGCATAATACAATAGGCAAGATACTTACCCTATCTCTACTAAAAAGCCTGTAGCATGAGTTTAATCATGCTATTTAATTGCTAGGCTTAATTTGAAAATAATTGTTCACAGCAATTAAGTAAATGCCCCAATTGCATTAACAGACTTCCTAATTAGAAAGTACAACATAAAAGTGCTAATGTTGCTTCATTAGCCTTGAATTACTGGTTCTAATACTAGTTTTTTACTGTCTATACAATTTCTCTCTGCAGTAGAATATCAGCCTAATAACTGGAAGTAGATTAGTAACAAATTTCCTGTTGTAGCACATTCATGTCCTAGCCAAATGTGCAATGTTTTATTACAAAAGAGACTCAAGTCTATATTTTAAGTTTTAACTATAGTCTGAAATTTAAAGAAATCTGAAATACAGCAATATCAGATAAAAATGTGTAGGAGTTAATTTCTTTGAAGGAGAATACAAGTTTTTTTTTAAAAATTTAATGTCCCAATACATTTGCCACTTGCTATATTAGAAACTATATATGAGAAATAAATGAGAAGCAAAAAGATAGTAAATGTGGCTGCTGATAGGATATAATGATGACTAAAATAATTATGGCAGTGTCACAAGATGGCATTTCAGATGCTACATGAGATATCGTTAATGTCTTTAACTGTCAAAGCTATTGTTTCCTTAAAACATTGAGGAATCATTTCAGTTTTTTACTGTATTATGTAAATTTGTGAAAGAAGGAAGAATATTCCCATTTCAACCAAGGCATTCCATTTTTGCATATAAAAATATCATCATTCAGTACCTTTATCGTGCCATGGAATGGAGAAAGAAAAATGTAAAAGAAAAAGTTGCATGTAAAAGCAATAAGAAGAAATTTAAAATATTTTAAAAGTATATAAAAACATAAAATAGAACAGCCCTTACTTGTTTCTAAGTTACGTTCAATCTTGCACTCAATTTCCTATATTATTTCCCATACTGTCTCTTGCTTAAAATGTAAGGATGATTAAAAATAGAAGAAAAACATATTGATATACTTATTGTGAATTCCTGCCAGCTGTCTTGTGTGCTGATCATTAGTAGATGAATGCAGCATTGACAACATTTATGTAATTATGGATTTTAATATGTGTAGAAATAAGCATATAGTTAGAGTTTGGGATTTTTTTTTTAGTTTTAGATTGCAGCATCTTGTCTTGTTCATGCATGCATATCTATGTACAAATTATAAAGCTCATAAACAGGAAAAGAATAATTTTGACGCACTTCTCACCATCTAAAAATACAATATCCTGATTACATGTATGGAATTTGGCTATGGAGAAAAAGTTATAAATATGTAGAAATGTTACAAATAGACCACGGTGTTCATCTCATGGGTCAAGAGGAGATTGAGAGAATTTTCCCTGCTGAGAGACGGAATCAAATTCTTCTTGGTACTAAAAAACAAAGAATAAATGTTTTGATCTGGATTGTCACCCCACGATATACAGCCTTTCTGTGTTTTTGCCTAGGACCAGAGTAAGCCTGCACACAGACAATAGTTGTGAGAGCAGTGAAGTCTGTATTCACTGTTTAGAACAGAGTTAGTTATGTGTGTTTGTACATTTGCACATATACTTGCTGAAATAAGTTCACCCTGGTTCAAAGAAGCAGCAAAGTGTGCCTTCATTTCTCTCCTGTTTGCCAAAACCCAGCAAAGTTCTTCAGAACTTACTCTTACTTTCTCTCTCTTGGTCTACTGTATTTAGCCAGATTTATTTTTATTTTTTTTTAAGGATCATCAAATGTAATGAGGACAGCTTTGGGTAATGCCCTGCTAAGACAGGAGCTGATTTTGTACAAGGACTATTTGTAACTGTAGTTTAGTCAGATGTGATTCCAGCTTCCAGAAGTGCCAAACTAACCTGGATTTTAATTAATTACTAGAATGATATTCAACTTATTCTTCTTTCTTCCAGGCTAAACCAAGTAAAAAAACCACAACACATACTAAAACAAGTTTTCAATGCTGCAATCCATCTTCTGTAACATGCAAGAGTGAAAACAGAGAACTGCACATGTTTTTCTTCTTATGTTGTTGAATTCTAACAGCCTTTGACATTTCCGGAGGTCTTAGAGTGCGACTATTATTTTGTCTCTGTTTGCTGCTACCTATATCACACAAGGAATTTCTTTCACAAGTCCATCAGCCAGAGTTTCGTTTTATCCATGTATTTAGTGAAATTTTTATATCATGACAAAAAAGTTATGATAATTATCATAGCTAAAATTGTCTTTCAGCCCCCAAGTTTGTGCATTTTCTTTTACTTAGTCATTATTTCCTCATTTTGAATCTGTGAGAATATGGGTCTTGATGTGTCTCTGCAGCTGGTTTGTGACTGCAGCTAAGATTCCACGTAAACAGACACCTCTACAGTAACCCTATCAGTGACCCATACAGAGCTAAAATTACAGCTTTTATCTTTCCTTCAGACACTTTGCAAAATTGTTTTCTCCCTTCTTCCCTTACCCCTGAGCCCATAAATTCTGTCTGACATTATTAAAATTAATTGTATAAGGGGGAAAATCCAGAATCAGTGTCTATGTACATTCATTCACATGTTGAGCTTAAATTACTTTTTCTCCATATTTGTTTATTTTTTTTCTCCATATTCAGTCAAGGTGAGCAACATGACAAAATAAAGAAAGGGGAATAATAAAATAAGCCAGATGGTACTTCAGTTTCACATCAGAAATGTAGAGTTTAATTTTTTTTGCTCTGGTTATGAATAAAAAAGAACCTTTTGTTGAAAAATGGTGCTAATAGGATATTGCATAATATTTAAATATATATTCATAGGAAATGGATCAGAATATAATCAGCTTTTGCTACTTTACTTATTATTAGATTTCAGTTTGGATGTCAGAAAGATATTTTATGATAACCATTTTTTATGGTTTGTGTTATTTGTCATCTGTCTTATGGTGAGGTCTTTCTTTTTTTCATCATTTAAATCTGATATTTCTAAATGAGAAATTTTGGAGGGAAGGAGACCATAATAAAGTTTTGGAATTTTGCAAAGTTGATAATTTGTAATAGTATTGAATAGGAATGCAAACTAAATTAAAGCAATATACATTCTCCCAGGGAAATTCTATGTATATTCTCCCAGTGGAAAACTATTCAGTATGTATAAAGGGGGGGACTTTTACAGGTGCTTATATGTTAAATGGAAAATCAGTCAGCTCTCTTGGCTCTCACTTCTCTTTCATAATTATATCCCTTGAAATTCCTCCAAGTAGGTCCCTGGACAATCCAAAGTCTGCTCTCATGAAATCTAGGATTGTGATCCTAGTCTTTGTCTTGTTCCCTTCTCTTGGGATCTTTGACTCCAGCACCTCAATGCTGTCAAGTGTCCCCGACCTTCACATCACCAGCCAGTTCTTTCTTGTTTGTAAGTGGCATATCAGCTTCTCAATCATCTGTATTGGAATGTCATCACCAGTGCGTGCATCATGTGTGGTTTGTGCCCTGCTGTGTTGCCCCTTCAACTGATTCTGGAGCAAAAAAGCTGATTTGATTTCAGAATTATGTGAGAAATTTTGGCAGACTGACAAAATTTGAGGTTTTTTTCATTTTCTTTCTTGTGATGCACCATGGGAAGCATAATGTGAGCCAGACTGTTATGTGACTTTTCAGTCACATACTTCATCAACAGCTCGGCAGGCAGAAGGTTCTACTTGCAAATTATGACTATCAGACCTAAAGAAAAAATATTCAGTGCCACTAAATGGTCATGATATGAAGCAGTTCATGAGAACACAATCATGACATCTTTGCTTGCTTTCATACTGGAAATTACCACTATACTACCAAATAATTTTTACAGCAGCTTCAGTAGGTGTTCTAGTAACTGACCTGGCAGTATCAATAGTAGCAGGACATGAAGGACTTGCTTTTCATTGGTCAAATTTCTTTAGATTAAGGGCTACTGGTATTGGAAAAATGCTGCAGGCTTTGGTTATGCAGCAAATGCTGTGGAGCATCAAGATGACAGAGAGCTTATTTGAGAATTTATCTCATGTGTCAACAGCATACCAGTATTGAAATTTCTATTCCCCTGCTTATTGGCCTGCTGAAACATGATTTGACTTTTCAATACAGATTAACGTGCCTGAAATGATGAGAAAATCATTATTTTTTAAAAAATGCTGAGGGACAGATTACATAATTTGCCATGCTCAAGTTGTGCAGTTAATCACATAGGTTTCCCAACAATAGACAAAGGAAGAAACCTGGTTCCTGTTGTTCATCCTCTCCTTTGGCAGTGTTTATAAACACTGTTTTCTCTGATCTGTGAACTCATGTCTTTACATCTATTTGACTTTTTGTTTAGTCCTATGAGTAAAGGGTGTTGGTACTCTGCAGTTTTGGCTGATGAAATCTTACCCTGAGCACTAAGCATTGCTGCAAATAATTACTTAATTGGTTGAAAAAAAAATATAAATAAATCAAAAGCATGTATTTAGAAGAAGACATGGTAGCATTTCCATGCACCACACCAGAATATTCTGTGTAGTCTCTACCCTAAAGTAAATTTGAATATTATATTTTCCTCCTTACCCTCAAGATGGAAGAGGTAATGAGAAATCTGAGATCTCTATGAAGTTCCTCTATGTGCAGGACTTCAGGATAGGCAGCTGGATGTTACCTTCAATATCCTACTTGCTCAGTTTATGGGTGCCAATATTCCTACCTTCAAGACAGGGTGTACTGTTGTTATATTTATCCTAAGTATTAATGAGCTTGCAAGGCCTGATATTTTGCATCTAGGAGGTTTGACTTTGTACACCTTTAAATAAAATTTTCTTATCACAGTTCTTCTACATTTTAATAAATTCAATAAAAAATTAAGTGCATCTTACAGGAAAATGTGAATTATTTAAGATAGTATATTTTAAAAACAGAAACTGTTGAAAAAAGGGTTACAGCATAAACTAAACAAGTTTTGAAACACATCTTGCCTCTAAATTCTGTCTTTTTGAT
Source organism: Cyanistes caeruleus (assembly GCF_971803275.1). Lineage (NCBI taxonomy): Eukaryota > Metazoa > Chordata > Aves > Passeriformes > Paridae > Cyanistes > Cyanistes caeruleus. The sequence continues at coordinate 78,919,838 of NC_141701.1, read as the reverse complement.
TGATTGCGTAAATATGTATGTGTGGCTTTCTGCATGGTTAGTCTTCTAAATTAGTAGATTGGTTCAGAAAGGCTCTAGGAGGTGGATAATGGACTTCTAGAACTTGCTCTTGCATGTCACTGTATTGATAAATGGGGGATAATAATGGTGCTCATTTAGCACTATCACTTTATGCTGCTTTCAGTGTTTGTTTATCCAGTGGTGATTTAAACAAGATGTTTTCAATGGATTTTTTTTTTCATGCTCTAAAATCTTTGTGTTGGATTTTTGAGCATTTTTTTCCTTCCAAGTAATATCAAGACTGTTCAGTCATAGGCTTCAGATAATTTAGATATTCTTCCCTTTTCCTTTTCGGACCAAAGAAACCCATTCCAACCCTTCTTAGCTTTACTTTAAATTCTCCAAATATAACCTCTTTCCCTTCCTTATTTCCTTTCTATATTTGACAAGTGTTGGATATCTATTAATGATTCTGTACTTCATGGTTACTCTAGCAAATATGGTGGACCTGTAAGAAGTACAGAAAAAAAACCTAGAAGTTTTTGGGGTTTTTTTATTCAGTTTCCATGGAAACAATTACAAAAATAAATCATCAGTTTTGTGCTTCCTTTCTTCTGACTTCTTCCCACTACCAGGGAAACCATATTAATTTTACCCCTCTTACTTCTGTATTTTGGTACTCTACTTTGTCTAATGCCTGAGTTAATTTTGTGGACTTTTCCTGAGGAGCTTGGCTGCAGAGCATCTTTGAATGATGCAGAAGTGCACTGACTGCAGGGATCTTGGATGAGTAAGGACAGGGACTGCAGTTCTGCAGGAGCGCCTTATGTCAGAGGGCTTGGAACTGATTTGTGAGGAGAAAAAGCAGAAAATATATCAGAAAAAAGTGAGTATACATTAGCAGGATATACAGAAATATTATGTTACAAGAACTACGGGATGGGAAATACACCCGGGAGAGAGCAACTCTGTCCTGTAAGAAGCAAAACAGAAAAACTCTCTGCTTGAATCATTGTAAAGTACATTGCCTTGCACAAAAAGATATACTGTACAGAAAGTTCAATTTTGCATTTTCTTCAGAATAGTGAGAGTTAACATTGTTCTTCATGTCTTCTATCACTGTTTCTTTGTTTATATATTTGTAGGCAGCTGTATGCCATGACATATGCCCTAAATGTTTACTGTTAAAATGCTATTTATGCTATCTGATAAAGTGGCTACATAAAATGCTCTCAAGAATACTTTGTAAAACACCTTGATAAAAAGCTGTGGAATATACCTCATACAGTGATGATAAAATGCTATGAAATTTACCTCATAAAGTCCTAGGAAATGTACATCTAGGGCACTGATCACACTGTGAAACAAATTAATTTGAATGTGATCTAGTTTTGCAGTACTGAAATATATTTACTTAATATATCAGTGTAATTCTGATCTCCCAGTTGGAAGGGACAGAGGAAGGACAGCTCAAAGTCACCATTTTGAGCACATTAAGAAAAGACAAGATATGGACGGGCTGCTTGTCTAGGAGTGAGCTAGACCACGAACTATAAATAGATAGTCAAAGTCAGACAACACTGTAAAACACATTGTTCTTGTGAGAAAATAAATCAGTTTCTGAGATTGACCTAAATGCAGTTTATCCTGTCCAGGCAGGAGGAGACTAACCTTAAAAATACCAGTGTGTATCAGCACATCATGGATGTTTCATTAGGAGAAAAAACACTGTTTAGCCTGTTATACTTTATTATTCATATTACACATAAACAGTAAAAAAACAGGGTTAACCTAACAGAAAGGACACTATTTCAGACACTGTCTATGTTTTGTAGGTTCCTTAGAGTCTGTTTTCAGAATCTGAACTCAAGAAAAATTTTAGAACTTCTGAGAGAGATCTCATTGTCAGAATGGTAATGGTCTTCTTGTCTGTGGGTTTTATTATTCCTCTGTGCACTGCACAGTAAAGTACAGCTTGCTGATTGCAGTCCAATTCAAAATTTACCCTTGCTTCTTTTATAAGCATCTCCCTGAGGTCCAAATTTATTGCTGCTTTCCGAAGAATTTTCTCTCCCTTGCTCTTGTTCCAGAATTGCCAGGCATCCTAGGTGTCACTTATTTATACTCTTCCATTCAAAGTGCCTTCATTATTCCAGCGGTTACTTACAGAGTAAGTTCCCCTAAGTATTTTTCTCTCCCTGGAAATAAAGGTGACCCAGGATCTCTGCTGATCTCCAAGGAGGTGCATGATGTGTGGCATAAACTCAATATTACCACTCAGATGGGGAAAAACTTCTCTGTTCACTCCATTTGAGCTAATTCAGAGTTGGAGCATCTATGAGCAACAAGTAATGTGAGAACTACACCTTCAGGATTAGTGTCAGCAATAAAACAGATAGACCACAGTAATACATTTTTTTGAGGTGTTTGTAAAAGACCTACAGAATGATAAACACACCTCAATACCTAATTTCCCCCAGAATGTAACATGCAGAGAGCATTGCAGCCATGACCCCTGTGGTGGGTATTAAACAAAAACTGGCCTTGATGCTAGTTCATGTCATGGGTCTGTGTATGACCACTGGAGTGCTGAACTTTAGTTGGGATACCACAGGCCTGTAGAGAGAGCTTCCTATGCCAGTGGTTTGTCATATGCTTATTATAATCCCATCAGAATATGTAAACTGTATTATTTTTTAAACCTGTTAGTCAAAATAAGCAAAAAATTCTTAACTGTCTGCACTAACCCACTAATTAACCTTGAGCCAAAAAGCCTGTTAGTTTAAAAGCCTAACCTAGTCAGATTTCTCAAGCTTGGAGGATGCAAGGAAGTATAGCTTTGCTGTATTTTATGCCAGAGGCAAAAAGACTATAATATGTTTAGAACCAGAAAGCTTCAAGACAATATCTGAAATACATCAATTCAAATACCAAGAATGCATTTACATAATACTTAGATTTAATTTGATGATTGCCTGAGTTATCTTAGGAAGGCTTATACATTTTGTTTTCTGTTCATTGAATTTACTGTTTCAAAAGGAACAGCTTTGGAAAAGCTGGAGAATTAAATCCCTTTATCTGTCCACTGAATTAGTTCAACTGTGGGGACATCTGTGCTTATCTGTTGGACTTTAACCAAGAGCTATTCAACAGAGAAGGTGCTTCTGTCTGCTGAGACCACTGACAAGAATGCCAACAGGGATACAACTTTCTGAGCCAGCAAGTTCAAAGAGAGCTGAGCTTTCATTTCAGCACAAGTTAAGGGTGTATAGCCAGCAATTTTTCAAAGATCTGTGCCTTGGAATTACTTTAAACTATCTTCCGCCAAATGTTGTCAAAAGCAAAAAGGTTATAATGTGTAAGGGGTTCTTTAAGCAATAAAGAGATGTTTCTGGCACAATTTCCCACCCATAAATCTGAAAAGAACCCACTTGTTTCCCTTGAGGGTCCTTATAAGGCTAGGCTTCTAAACTCAGAAGTGGTGAATCTATGTACAACACCAAAAATCAACTGTCTGTCAGAAAAAAATACAGAATAGGCTTGTGCCAGCTCATAAACTACATCCAGCTGTCAGCTGAAGATGAGGGAACATATGATAACAAAGAAATGTGTGCATGATTTGTAGCAATATAGTGTGGAATTGAAGGCCTGCTAAAAGAATAGATGACATAGATTTAAGGCTGTCCACTTTGAATGAAAGATCAGATGATACCAGGCAATGAAATATGTCTGTGCAGTTAATTTCCGTAGCGGATGAAGTTCTCTAAAATGCTACTTCCCCCACGCTCTTGTTACTTGTTTGTTGTTTCTCTGAAGATGGACTGTAGAAAGGCTTTTGTGCTTGAAATCTTGTGATTTTTTTCCCCAACTATATCAATGTGTCTGTGTAAAAGATTCTTTTCTCCCAAACAACCTTGTCCTTTGTATCACCACAACACTTAAATAATCGATCAGCAATCAAGACACCATTGTGCCAGGCAAAAAATGGAAGCAAATCTATGCCGTGAAGAGCAATTCTCTGGATACAGCAGAGATCTTATTCTGTGTGAGGATGTAAAATTTATCGTGAATGTTATCTACAGCAGTCACTGAAAAACTTGTTTTCTCCATGGTCAAGGTTTTTACCGTATTGTCTTCTCTCCTCAAATGACATGAAATTTAGATCAGAGCATCCATACAGGCTCCGTGCCTGCAATCTCAGGAGATGATCTATGCATGTGAAAAAATCCAAGAGATGAGATGCATGAGCAGGAGAGCAAGGAGTATTGCAATATGCATAAATGAAATACTTTAAAAGTACCAAATGAATGTATATAAAATATGATACAGTTTTGCACATTAAAACACATTTTAAGCTATGAAATTATGTTCTAAGTGAAAAATGCATTTCAGAATACCGTACCTGAAAAAACCAGTAGCACGTTGAAAGACATGCAGTCATGTTTCATGTGTTTCTGCATGACAAAAAGTCATAAATATTAATGTCTAACATAATTATATTCTGTTGATAAGTACCAAAATGTTTGACACATTAAAGAATGAGAACAAAAAGGAAATTATAACAATTCACATTGCTTAATGTATGACTAATCATTATTTATCCTTTTAATAACTATAGCTTCACAAATTCAGTATCAAACAACTTTCCATTAACTAACTGAAAACTTTTTTAAAAGACAGATTTTTAGATTAATGTGTCAGTTCTTATATGAATAGGGAATGGCAAAGTATAATTTCTTGGCCTATTATCTTACCTTAAGAAATTGCCTGGAGTCTAAATCGCCTTCTCCTTGAGTGCCATGTCAGCAGTGCATGTAAGATCCTGGAGCTCTAACACAAATTTAAAAGTATAATGAAAGCAAATTTAACAGAATATAGCATAAAAATCTCTACTCTAGTAGACAGAATGGACAAGCATAAGCACACTGTCAGTGGTTTCTGAAATGGCAGAAGCTGAAATTTAAGAACGTGATTAATAACAATTTGTTGCCGTCAAAGACATCATTCAGGTTTCTGGATAATTTTACTGGATATTACTTAGATAAATTCATTTATATAAAATCTAGTGTCAAATTGGATCATAACTTGTCATATCTGAGAGTGAAGCCTATGTCTGGCCATTGATTTAACTTTATTCCCAAGGAGATTTACTTGTAAGTTAAACTGTACACACTTAGCGTTGACTCACATGAATCGAAACTCACTACAACACTTCAGTATAACAAGGAAAGTTAATGACTTTTCAAGTTGCTGTGGGACTCAGACTGTAGTAAGTAATAAAAAGAATGCACACTCTCCTCATCTTGCCCTTGCTGTGCCCCCTCACACACCCCCACCCAAGCTGAGTGAGAAGTGCCACATGGCACTGGGCATTAGGTGTCTGCATGGCTCCTCTGTTACACATCTCAGGCTTCAGCATTGTGGAAGACTCTAATGCTTATGTGGCCTTCTGTACTCCTGCTTTCACTCCTGTAGTGAAAGGAGAGGGTGAAATTTGACTCATTGTGCAAGGAAAGCTGTTGGATAGACAAAACCAGAACCAAGGCATTAGTAAACTCTAGGAGATTATGAAACAGTAGAAGCTGAAATAACTATGAATCTTGCCTGATACTGTGAGAAGCAATTAGGAAAATCAAAGCTGTCCTTAATCTATTAATTTAGTCACCCTATATCAAATACATATATATATAAAAATAAAATATACAACAATAAACATAAAGCAATGGTCTCTGCATTCTAGTTTGGAATGGTAGAGGCTAACGCAAAATACACAACATTAGATTTGTCCAAGTATTTGTGACCTGACTGATCCCCAAATACCCTAAAGCATTTAATCCTGGTCTGAATGAAAGGTGGATCATGTTACATAATGGCCAGTCTGTGTTGTGGGGGATCCATCCTATTTTTCTGCACCCACAACCCAAACAATCACCCAAAGTTTCATCAGTGCTGTTCTTCCTAAAGCCCTGACAAGACTGCCAGAATTAGAAAGAAAGAGTGAGTTTATCCTTCCAGTAGAGAGACATAGTTGGAAAGAAAAAGCACATACACAAGTTTTTGTTAAACAGGAAGATGCCAGTGAATGGCAAAGAAAAGCACTTAAGACAAAAGAAAATCATCTGCCTGACATATATTTGAATCTGAATTATTCTGAAGCCAGTAAGTTTTGCTAATTTTGAGGGAAACGTAGTTCTTATTTTTATTTTCATTTCAAGGAAATAAATCTAATATGGTCATCTAATATTTGAGGAGTGAGGACTCCTGTTCATAATTCATAGAACAGAAGTCCTTAGAAGGACTTGGAAGTCCTTAGAAGTTCCTCTGAACTTCTTAGAAGTTTCCTTCTAAGGAGGAAGGAATTCCTTAGAAGTCACTATGAATGTAAAATTGAAGATCCAAGTCAAAGAAACACAGAATATATATATTTGGATACAAAATATCTTTAATAACATTAATAATATCTGTATAAATTTTCATTAAGAAAGGACAGAGAGCTAGGTCAAAACATGACATTGCCTCTGGGAAGGCAGAACATATTCAGGGACCTAATAAAAGTGTTAGCAGTAGTCTCCAAAACTGCAAGCAAAAGTCCCTTCATAGAGTCATTAATGGTGTTATAATTACTCTGAACAATTTTTACAATACACGTGTTCACTCAAATAAATAACAAACTAATGGATGTGGTGTCTAATTTTTTGTAAAGCACTGAGCTGTAACATTAACTTCTAAAATCAAATATTAATCTTGATTTTCATCATGTCTCCATTACTAAAACATTAAAGCATTATTAAAATGCTTTGTATGCATTTGTTCTTTATCTGTTTTCTCTTTTGTTTAAATCTGGAACTCTTGCCCTGTTCTTTCACAGTGAGTGTCTATACAAGTGATTTAAGTGCCTTTTGTCTTTTTTTCTGTCTTTTCTTTGAAAGTGCCACCTGTGTTCTTTACTCTGTTTCATTCTGCAAGTTTCTTATACCCCACCACTTGTCTCCACATTTTTCTTCTATATTTCTTTGATCCTCTATTAACTTCTTTCAGGGCTAAATCCCGATTATTGAGTTTTTTTAATTGATCAATTAAATCAACTAATTGATTAAATCAATTAGTTTAATTGATTATTAATAGATGCTTGCATGTGTCAGAAATTGAGGCCGCAGATATGTCCAAGCCTAGGTTTTCATTGCCTGCACTTTTTAAGGCACACTTGTTTTTGTAGGCAGTACAAGTGGGAAGCAGAATACACAGATTTACATCTACTAGCCTTAGGCACTCCAGTCTAATAGTGGAATACCACTACTGGATGTGAATCCACGAAAGATAACCTTCAATATGTGCTCAGAGGGGAGACTGATGAGCTTTCTCATTAGACTGCTGAGGGAATTTGCACTATGGCTGTGACTCTAGTGGTGTACATATTTTGTTTTAATGGAAAGAAAGGTTATGTTAGAAGAATGAGGCTTCAGTTGCTGCATCCTCTGTAAAACACAGCAAATCTTATACATTCAGTTTGGCAGTGAGAGGGAAGGTAATTAAAGAATAGACCGAAGGTTTGGCTACTCCAGAGGTATATAGCAAAGAAACAGCTAGACCAGATCCATTCTGTTGTGTTTATTAGTTAATCCATCCCTGCACATAAGCAAAAGAGTAACATATTTTGGAGTAAAATAACACTTTAAACACCAGACTATTAACTGCAGCTTAGTAGGAAACTCTTCCTCCCACCCTCACAAATCCCATTTCTATTGCAACTTGCAGAGACTGACAAATATCACCAGTCAGGGAACCAATTGTTGCCTCACCTTTCACAGCTGTGCAGGGAAAGATATTGATGCACAACTGTGCCTGATCAGATATACTTAGGGAAATCAGGCCACTCCATAAGATGCTCTCTCAGAAAAGGAATAGGAGAATGAAATGTTTTTGTTTATCGAGTGAAGAGTCTTTCCTCTGGCAAGTGGGGGTTTTTTTGTTTGTTTTTGCAAATGTTTGTGTGGTGATATTGATAGGGTTTCTTGTTTGTGCTTCTGATCAGGTGGTTTTTATTGCCTGCCTCAATAAGGCAAGCTATATTTCTGTTCTCAGCTTAAAATTTGGTTCAGTTGCAGAAAGCAGTGAAGGATGGTGCATATTTTTTGGTCGTCTGTTTTGTTGGGGTTTTTTTTATTGGTCAGCAAAGTAGGCTAATAATATTATTTGGCTATGAAGGTCTTAAAATCTATTTGTTGTCTGGTAGGTTAATAACTGAGTGCAATTATGCGATCCAAATAGTTCTCCTGGTGAAAAATATGTTTATTGATTAAAAAAATTAAAAAAAAAAAATTAAAAAAATTATTTGCTTTAGGGAGATGTGTAAGTTAAGCCTTTAGCTGGAAAAGAAGGTTATTTTATATCAAAATGTATCAAAGATCTTAACTATAAGATCTAGAGATATAGAGGAATAGGCTTTTACACAAGGTTTAACTTTTATCCTATGTTGGGTGTCCTTGATCTACTGAAAGATAAAAAGACAAGACGATGGGTGTCTGAATTTCCTTTTAAGTACTACCAACTTCAACTTGCTGCAAAGCCTAATCTTTCCAGAAATGATTGTGTAAAATAGGAGAGTCTTTCTAATAAGTTTACGTGTCACATTAAAGAGTTGTAGACCTTTTGATTGAAATGTATCTGTATGACAGTTATAAAAATCTGTCTGATGTTGTTTCTGGTGCTGTTTAGTGTTACTATAAATGATGAGACTGAAATACTAAATGTGCAAGAAATATCTGCTGATCTATACAAACTAATTCCTGAAAATTTAAAAGAAACAAAAGTAGATGGGAGAAAATGTTTTCTTTCACTGTTTCTCTTCAGTGTTTTTAGATAGCTGAAGCTCTCTAAATTCTATGAAATATGTGCTAGAATTTCTAAGGGAAGGATTGATAGTCTTATCACATCTTATCTCTGACTAATATACAGATTTATTTTTTTTAATCTGAGTATGAGGGGGTTTGTTGCTCTTTTCTTGTTTGGTTTTGGTTGGGGTTTTCTTGTTGTTTTTTTTTTTTTTTTGGCATATCTAGTTATTGGTGAGGAATTAAACTTTTAGAATCTTTTCAGTATCTCCCTTTGTATGTATACTGAAAAAAATCTGTGTTTAATCTCCTCTGTGCACTGAGGAGATTAACCTCCTTGGTAGAGGGAGTTAAAGTAGGGGTCTAAGGATCTGGGAAGATTGCTTATATACAGTTGTAGCCATTTCCTTTAGTAAATGTGTTTGAAGTTACACCTGAGTTATACAGTGTAACATGAGGTGCATCCTTTTTCCATTTTTGTTTTTTTTTTTTTTTTACTCAGTCTTTTTCTGGAGATGTGTCAGGTGTGTTTTCTTCCCATGTTGGTGTGGACCCTTTCAACTGTGGAGTATTACCTGCCCTAAATACAGCTGTTGCCTAGAAACCCCATTATACTCAGGTAACATAGCAGAAAACCTAAATTCCATCTGACATAGCTGTAATCATGTCTGCCCTGTGCATACACATGAAAACTGAAACACAGTAGTGCTTAAAGTATGGAATGTCTTTTGTATTTGTACTTTCAATGTAGTCTTCCTCGCTGTGTGAGTAAATTGTAATAACTGTACACTTAATCTCCATCCACTTTCAATATCCTTGTTGAAACATCTTACTTCTATCTTTGATTTGTATTGCCTGTGATAGTAGTTATTTTGCATTATATTTTATTAAAGAAGTGGTATTGTTTGCTTTCTTCTGACATTCAAGATATTTATGCTTTGCACTTTTTCCCTTGAAGCAGAAAAGGCATAAAGATGTATTTGTAGTTGTTTAGAGGGCAAGGTGGGAAATAATTGAAACAGTGCAAGGATTCTTCCTGCCTCAGCATTTCCCTTATGTGACCTTTAATAATGAAGAAGTTTTCCTTTGCTATAGAACCCTGCCTAGAAACTGTTATAGAATGACAGGACACAATTATTACCTAACACAGTCTGTGACTTAAACATAATCACTAAAAAAAAAATTATAAAATTAATAAAATATTGTTTTACAGGGTCATGAAGAAAAGTATTTCTTCATAGTGTGTAAAAAATAGTGTGTACTCTTTTGTGTGCTCTTTAAATGAGCTGCTCAGCTGCTCAGCATGTTCATTAGAATAAGCCGTCTAAAGTTTTCTTTCTGTTTGTTAATCAGCTTTTACGTATTAATTCAGCACTTACAGGAGCTTAACAAGTCTTCTTGCTTGTCTTATTGTTTTCTGGGGAATTGTTTTCTGGCAAGGAGTCACTTTAATGTCTTGATATCGTTTGACTATTAAGTGGCCAATATCTTCACAAGACAGGATTTTTCTGGTTGAATTGTAATATTCTTGCTTTATAGATAGAAAACATAGTAAGAATGGACTTATTACTGAAAATTCAGTTGAAAGCAAGCATAGATATTCTGTCATAAGCATAGCTAGACTGAATGCCTTTCAGAATTGTTTGTAAGACAGTTTTATGGTATTTTTATCAAGGCCAAAACTTTTACTTTTTACTTTTACAAGAGTTTTTAAGTCTGGAACATGGTCTGGAGTATCCAGGTTGCATTCTCTTTGGCTAGGTAAATACATGGCTTATATTCTGAAATTATTAATGTAACTGCATAATGTATTTTTTTGAGATTTGTGGTTTTGTTGTGTTTTATTTTTTTTCCCTGGTGTGTTAGACCTGTAGCAGAGTACAAGCAACTCTCGGGAAGATTGGCTTATGCAGTAGAGATTTACAAACTAAGGGAAAATCTTGCAATATTTTAGTTTACCACTTTTAGGCTACTGAAACTTGAATAGTATAAGGATTAATTATCCTATAATTAAATTTGAATTCCTGTCTTAATCATAATTGCTTATTGAAGATCATTGCAGATCCTTTAGAATTGAGCCTAACTAATATGTTGAAGGTGGAATTAAATGAGCTTAATATTTGAGTTGTGTTTTCAATACTTGAGATTTGAGCTTTAACACAGAATTGTGTGTACCCTCTAGAGCTTTTGCAAAAGCTCCTAGAAGCCTTTTAATTTTTGATATAATTGCTAGAAAAGCAGAGAGTTTATTTTTTTTATCCACCTTTTTAAAAGATCATTTTCATATGTAGGTGCTCCTTTAAGACTTCAGTTCCCATTTATTTATTTCAGTAAATACTGGTTTGTGAATAGTGTTATGAAATTACTGGCTATGCTACTTTGCAGCCTGCTTAACGAGCTGCAAATTTTAGATTTTTTCCCTTACTGTTCTGAAAATGTGTCCTGATACTAATACTGAACCTTTCAGAAAATATGGCTTTAGCAATTTCATCTTCATCAGTGCTTTAATTTGATTTGGGTCAACATCATTTTTTGCCTTTAACATACTGCATTACAGTTTTTCTTGGGAGTTTTTTTATATGTTTAATGTGGGTCTTGAAGCAGGGGTGAAAACACATCTCTTTCAAGGCAGACATATCAAGACATCAAAAACAGCAGCAAAGGGAAGCACTCTAATGTTTTTTTCTCTATATAGCCCATATGCTATCAAGAGGCGTTTGAAGTAGATGTGCTATCCTATGGAAACTAAAATTTTCTCAATATTGACAGACCTTTCCAGCTATGATTTATGCAAAAGCCTGGCTATTCTTACACAGTGCTAGCTAGGCACACTGTTTATTTGGGGGGAAATTCATTCTTATGCAAAATAAACACGGTGTCTGGCACAGCAGGTCCCTTGGTTTTAGTAAGGTTGAAGCTCTTTAGTAAGGCAGCAACAAAGCTGTTGAGGTATAGTTTTTCAGGGCCTCTGTGGCACTGTTTTTATTTCATTTCTCTCATGTTGTTAATCCCAGATTGCTGGTCTTGTGCTCTGTACATGCAAACCACAGTAGTGTTGTTGTGGCAGGTTCATGAGCCAAGTGACTGCCACTGATATGACATTCAGCTTTCTCTCTCTAGTTATTTATTTTTGTGTGTTTTGTAGATTTTACTATTTAATTATTTGACAACTATTTAATGCGTATGACACATTAATTAAAGATTAATGACTCAAAACATTTGCCCATTTGTGGAGGTGTCAGGGTATTTTGCTGAGGCGTGGTTTGAATCCTTGGAGGGAGGAGATGAGTTATTGGGTGTGCAGTGGCCAGTCTGCCTAAGACAGAGGGTGAAGCTACAAGCCAGGCTTTGAGGCATTTAAGAGGTAAATTCTGCAAGGTGAGATGGTCCCTCCTATCATAATAATTGCCCTCCCTTCATGGCCTCTGACCTTGCATTTACGCAACTTTTCCCAGGTTTATTTTAAATGTGTGGGTTTTTTTTCATTGATGGTCTGTTCCTTTGATACAGACATGCTTTTGTTTTTTGCTAGTTTACAGCACTTTAAAAGGCAAAAATCTAGTTACAGTAGTTATTAGAGTATGAAGGAAAGATCAGCATTTCTAGTCATTAAGGTTAGTTGGTCAAATGAAAATAAAGCAGTTAAAATGATTTAGACATAGGGGTTACGTTTGCCAAATTTGCCAGTTATGTCTTCAGGGAAATAATCACTTACTAGGACAGTATCAGAAGAAAATATTAACAGGAAAATGAAGCACAGAAAAAATAATTATAGGTTTATGCTCTTCAATTGAAACAAGTGCTGGAAGATGTACTGATTAGATAGAGTTGTGACTTCAAGGATGTACTAGATAAGAAATACGGGAAGTTTGAAAGGAATATGAGAAAACCTCCATGATCTGCAGTGTGTTGCATAACTAAACACTTAGTATGTGAAGCATAGAGGATTATTTTCTAAAATAATACACATTTCAGGAAACAAAATTCCTCATTAACCTTTTAGAATTTCTTGGCAGTGAATATATACATGAATATATTTCTTGGCCAATATATACAAGCTTGTATAAGGCCTCTTGCAATAGACCTCTGGAAACAGCCCTGCAGTATTCCTTAATAGTACTGCATACTAACTGATTGATAGGCTATTGATGTCTTCATTAGCACTTTATTTATGGATGGGGAGACTAAGATTTATATTTTTTTCCTAATTCATGTAAAAATAATAGAGCACATACCTGTAATTGGCCACTATTGAAATGTATTAAATGCAGTGTTTTCCTATGCATCTCATTTTACTAGAATTTTTCCCTCCCCATAGAGTGATTTTTACTCCAAACTCTTCTTACTAAATATTCACCTGAAACTATGGAGCAAAACATTTCTGCTGAAGGGAGGCAGTATGCATGCAGCTATTATTATTAGTCAGCTTTAGAGGCTGGAAGTAGATGCCTAGAAAGACAAAAATTAATTCTTGTCATGACTGTTTTAGCATCAAGAAATTTTATTAGTTTTACTTCTCAGTCCACAGGGAGAAAGGAATGCTACCTTAAAAGACTGCTTTTAGCACCTAGATTAATACACTACACTGTTTCAATTGGAAGATGATATATAAAGGTATAAATGTTTTTTAAATAATGCATTATATAAAAATCACTGAATCCAATAAGGAACTGTTTCCTATTTCTGCTTTCAGGTGGCTCCCATAAGGGGAGTAATACAGCTTCAAATTCCTCCAAAAACGGAAGAGACTGATTAGTATGATTAGTATAGAACGCTATACATATATATACACAAATATATATATATATATATATATATATAGGCAGGTTGGCATATGTTATTTAAAAACTGTTCTTCTGGAAATCTCAGCATTAAGGAAGTAGTCAATATCTGAAGATGCTTTAGGGTCTGTTTAGGTAGATTTCTCCACTTCTCTAAACAACTCTTTGTGTTAGGGTGTCCTCATCAAGCAATTAGGTCCCCTTAAAGTGTAATGTTCAGGAAAGTGGATTTGTCTTAGTCTGCATCTATCATCTATCCTAAAATGACTGTGCTGTCATTCTTTAGGATTTATTAATAGGTATCCTATAGAGCTGTAAAGGGGTACCCTTTTGCTAGGTGAAATTTTGCTAGAATGAAATATGAATCTTGCCAGCACTTGTAGGTCAGGGTTTTCTTCCCCTGCACTGAAGATGAAAAATAAGAATAAATCTAAAATTGAGATTCTCTTCATGCAGTACAGCGGGTTTGGATTTCTGGCCTCTCTCTTTCCTTCTTAAACTTTTTATGAATGCCTTAAGAAAATGTCTGAATCTTGGGCTATATAAAGGATTTCATTTAGTCATCTGGGTGATGCCAAACTTTTGTTGACATCTGATTTTTTTTTTTGTGGTGTTTATACTTTGAGAAATATTGGTTTGGGATTTTATACTTATGCCTATATTGGTAATTAAATAAGTCTATGGGTATGTCATGTGTACAACTCTACTGTGTCAGCTGGCATTAATGCCAGAACACTAGACCCTTAGTCTTTAAAAATATAATTGCTGTTTCTAAATTGGCATTTGGGAGTAATTTCTGAACATTGCCAGTTCCTGAATTGTGCCCAAGAATAGTTGGGAGAGCACTGTTTAATCCAGGCCAAAAACCGTGCCAGACAGGACTGTTGTAACAATTAAAAGGACAGATAATTGAATTCCAATGCTATGGAACACTTCCTAGTACTTCTAATGAAATAGTACATGTGTAGCCAAAATAGTAAGCTAAAAAGTGTTTTGGTTTTGTACATTTCATTGTCTCAGTTAACTTCAGAATTGTCACTTATCCAGGCACACACAAACTGCCCTAATAAGGAAACATGTAATGAGTTTAAGCTGTAGACAAAATAATTGATACAGCCTTGAACAGTTCAGTCGAGTGGAAAATCAACTTATGATTTTGTAAACCAGCATGTTTTCTTTATTTTCATTTGTCTTTTATTTGTCGTCTATTAATGTTATTTCATTATGTTAGGCTATTTCAATTGTCAGAGTGCTAAGAATTGGAGAAAAGTACTTTTAGACTCAGGATTAACCAATGGTGAATATATTGCACATATAATCTTCCTATTTATTGGTCTTTTTCCAATTTTGTTAAGGCTGTAGATCTTTTGAGCATCTTCAGTGGGAGCAGAAACTGAAGTTGCAACTTCTGGCTTTAAGCTACCAACATATGACAACATTTATCTTCTATAAAATAGTGATCAAGTATGTTTCCCCACTGCTGTACAAATTTCAAATGTTCATATAGCATGCATTCGTGTTCAACCCTTAAATGTAAATCATAGTTTCTTGAGCATCTAATTGGTGCAATTATAGGAAGAATTTTATAGCAAAGAGTTAACTGCTATAACAGATAAACTGCTATCACATGGCATTTGTTAAAAAATTGAAAATGTTAATCTTGCTGTGGGACTTTTCAGGTCTTCACCCATTTGTGCCACAGAAGCTTGTCATCCCTGCTCTGCACATTGTACCAACATTCAGTTTTCTTTTTTTAAAGGGAAATCATGAGATTATTGTCTTGAATTTTTCTGAATATTTCACATACCTTAAAGACCCAAAATTTCTGTGAAGAGCATACAAGCAAGAGAGGTCTAAATGCAATATGGGCTGATAAATGTATGGCTTTCAATTACCTCTTCAGTGAATCATCAGCTATGAGAGGCATAATATTTTGAGGGAGGGTAGGTTTATAGAGCAATGAAAACGTCAGCCACCAATATAGTTTTTTAACAAAGGATTTCTGAAGTGATAAAGAACCACTTGGGAAAAAAAGAACTTTAAGAAAGGCAGGAGAGAAGGGGAAGATTTGGGTATAATTTTATGAATGATTTAAATATACTGTTACAAGATGCAATCACATTTCCAGTCAGCACCAGCACTCCTTGGTCTGACTGCAAGTTAGCTGTGTAAAATAAACAAAGCTTGAGCTGTTTCTCTTGACCAAAAGCAGTTGTCTAAGGAATAGTACTAGGAACCTCCTTTTTACAGGAAAGGAGATCTGAAAAAAATTAGCTCATCAGTGAGCTTGAGGAGAAAACTGGGGGTCTCTGTTTACAACAGCAGTGCTAACTGGTTTGTGAAACTGCACTTCTTTGGTGTTGCTTTGAAAAATGAGGAATCTACCAAAAACAGACTGCTGCAGAGCTTTTTTTTTTTTTCTTTCCCCCCCCCCCCCCCAAAGAAAGTGAACAAAAAAACCCTCTCAGACACTTAGAAAAAGTTATTTTGCATGTACAGATCAATCCATATATCCGGAGCAAGATCTTCCTATTACAGACTTATGTATGAATTTGTCATGTATCAGCACTTCCCTGGTTGCTGTCATGATGTTTTTAATCTTAAAACTGGACAGCTTGACCTCAGGATGCTTGTCTTCTGTATTCCAAATGCATAGACATTGCCTAACCACAGCTGACCTCCTCTTTGGAGACTGATAGAAAGGTGAGGGAAGGGAAAGAATTCTTAGAAAACAAGCAGATCTGTTTGACACTCAGGATTTACAGCATAATACAACATGAGAGCTACATCAGAGACTACCTGGAAGGAGTATTCAAGAAGATATTCACAGCAAGGGTCTGGAGCAATAACTTCTAGCCTATTCCTTCAAAGGGTTTGTAGTGTTGCATCAACATCCTGTGGAGAAGTATAGAAAGAGTCCAGAGAAATTGCTTCAAGATTTTTAAATTTAAAATAGCTTATATGGAACTACAGGGGATAAACGTCCAGTTATTTTACAGGGGTTGGGTTTTTATTTAGCAGAATTGTTCTGTCATTAGGATGCTCAAATTTTAACAACAGGAAAGAGATGGCAAAGGAAATGATATTTTTCAGCATTGTTTTTAAAATACATGCAGTACTGAAAATAAGTTGTTACATATTGGCAAGTAGTTCTGAAGTTAATTACTGTATATTCTGTTTAACATGTTGGCAGTTTCATAGTCAGACTTGGCAGTAAGATATTCCACACTTCATGTGAAGCCTTCATTTTATCAGAGTAGAACATAATGATATAAGGAGTTATGACATTCAACATCACTGATTGTGAGATCACTTTAATAATTCCCTTTATGTCACGGTAGGAAAGTTGTTAACTTTATTAATACCTTATCTTGAACATCCATCCTGATAAGCTGACATTTTGTGCAAAATAATTCATTAAAATACCCCATTTTCAATTTTTTTTCCTTTCTGGGTGTATTAGGTATAATGTTTAAAATCATACTTGTAACAGTGGAGGTTGGCTCAATGAGAACTGCCCTTAAGATTCTGTTCATTTGTGACTTAATAGCATAATGTTTTTTTTCAGGTAACTCTATTTCGTCTTCTAGCACTCAGTAGATGAGGATAAATAGACTGAAACCCCAATACAATAAATTATGTTCAAATGACATAATCATGTGCCAGAAGAATGAAGGGTAATGTCTTGATTTATAATGTGATTTTTTTTTCCGTTGGAGAGTGTGAGGTGAAATATACTTTTTATATATTATTTTATATATTTATATAAATATATTTATATACATAATTTATATATTTTATACTGAAATATTTATTTGACAGACCAAGCTGTCTTTGATTTGTAGTGGTGTCATGGCTAGCCCCAGCCAGCAGCCAAGCACAACCATGCAAGTGCTCACCCAGTGGGATGGGCTAGAGAATAGGAAGAGCAAATGAAAACTCATGGTTTGAGATAAAGTCAGTTTAATAGGGAAGGCAAAAGCCACATGCCCACAAGAAAAGCAAACCAAGGAATTAATTCATCACTTCCACGGGCAGGCAGGTGTTCAGACACCTCCAGGAGAGCAGGGCTCCATCACATGTAGCAATGGTGATTTGTGAAGACAAAGGTCTTCACATCAAACATCCCCCTGCCCGTTTCCCTCTTTCCCCCCCAGATTTATAAACTGAGCACAATGTCCTATCGTACGGAATATCTATTTGGTCAATTAGTGTCACTTGTCCCAGTTGTGTCCTCTTTCAACTCCTGCATCCCCAGCTCCTTTCACAGCATGGCAGTGCTAAAAGCAGAAAAGGCCTTGACGCTGTAAGCCCTGCTCAGCAACAACAAAACATCCCTGTCTTATCAACACTGTTTCCAGCACAAACCAAAGACACAGCCCTGTACTAGCTACGGTGAAGACAATTAGTGCTACCCTAGCTAAAGCAAGGGCAAATTGCTAGCTTTAGGTTCACTCAGACTTATTCTCTAGTATGAGAGTGTGTGATGATGTTTTTGCCTAGACATGCATTATCTAATAACCTCATGTGGAACAGGTTATATAAATTATATTGACCATTTTATCATCAATTTGAAATAACTGAGAAGCCATTCATACTTCATTTTTGAGTAATGATGCGTATTTATGTTATTACTTCAATAAGATAAAACTTAGAAGCGCCCATTTCTTTCATGACAATTTTGGGCTTTGTTAAGGTATAAAAGAGAGCACACAATAGTCTTTGATACACACCAAACCTGTTAAAATGCATTGGCTCTCCTTCAGACATTTGTTCTTCATGGAATGTGGAGTGGGTGGGGAATGGATGGGGAATTGGAGGTGCTTTCATGTAGGATAGTGTTTGAGTGAAGTTTAATATAATACTTGATCCCATTTTAAGCCTTCAGGTTTATTGTGTGTTGGGCTATTGCACCCTGAAGCAGTTTCTGTTTCCATTGAGAGCACAGATCCTGTGCTGCTTCTCAGGAAGCAGCAGGTAAATGGTGAATATATCTTGCTGGTTACAATAGCTCTTATAAGAGGAAAATGTATCTCATCTTTGAAGCTTATAACACTTAAGATTTTTTTGCATGCCAGTCTTGTTGGGTTTTCCCCTCTGCAGAAGAAAATGAGTTTGAAGGAAATTATTCTTGCAGTGGAGACCCAAACCAGTACATTTAAGGGGTAAAGAAGTGAAGCCAAAAGATAGTATGACAGAAGAATATATCTTAACTTGAAACATCTCAGCCTCCCCTCATATTACAATATTGCATTGTAACTGCAAATGCTACAAGTCATGCTACAAGCATGACACGGGATACTGACCAAAATGTGGAAATAAAAACTTTCTCTGTGGTTGCAGGACCTCTAGAGTTGTGTGTTCTTAAAGAATGAAAGTTAGTCACAGTATGTAAACATTCACAAAATTGATTCAGTCATTCTTTCTTTCTGTTTTATTTTTTGAAGGCCTCTTCCATGATGAATTATTCTAGGTACATTAATTTCTCCTTGCAACAGGGTTGCTATGCTCTATGCTTTACCTCTAATATATTTTTGCAGTATTAGGACTAACTTTGGAAAAAAACAATTTGCTTTCCTGTACTCTATATAACCCAGTGGGATTAAAATTGCTACCACTGTTACTGATTGCTTGTACAGTAGGTGGAGGAGCAATGTGGAGAAAAAGCAAACTGTCTGCTACCAGAGGCTGGAGAGAAGGCAGGAAGGCTGCCTTTGAGAAGCCTTTACTAATTTTTGCTACAGTTACCAGCCCATATGCTTAATTGCTAACTCAACAGCAGGAGGAGGGGGCTGCAAAGCCAGGCACAGGCTTTGTGAAGCAGCAGACCTTGCTAGAGTGGCACATCCAGTCTTTCCTTAAACGCTTGCAAGGATGGTGACTCCACCACCTCCCTGGGTGCCCATTCCAATGCCAAATCACCATTTCTGTGAAGAATTTCTTGCTAATGTCCAACCTGAACCTTCCTTGGTGCAGCCTGTCTTCTTGTCCTGTCACCTGGGAGAAAAGACTGATCTCCACCTGGCCACACCTCCTTTCAGGCAGTTTTAGAGAGTGATGAAATCTCCCCGAGCCTCCTTTTCTCCAGGCTAAACAGCTCCAGCTCCCTCAGCTTCTCCAACCCCTTCACCAGCCTTGCTGCTCTTCTCTGGACATACCCCAGTACCTCAATGTTCATCCTAAATTAAGGGACCCAAAACTGAACACAGAATTCAACATGCAGCCTCACTAGTAAAAGGAGATGATCACTGCCTTCATCCTGTTGGCCACACTGTTTCTGATACAGGCCTGGATGCTGTTGGTCTTTTTGAGCACTTTTGGCTCATGAGTCCAGAAAATGTGCAATCTGTCTTCCTGAAATTCTGAAAGTTTAAGTAATGGCTCAGACTTTTTCTCATTATTTTCACTGAGTTATGCTTGCAAGTAAACTAATTTAGTTTGATCCATTTTTTTTTGTCTTTCCCATTATTATCCAGTTAAGTTGATATATGGCAAAGAACAAATTTCAGTGCCAAATAATGTGGTATCAGTCTTATAAGGTGATGCAATTATATTTGAAAAAATTAACAGGAAAATAATAAACTAGGAGGAAAATAGAATATGCTAGCTGGTGTGGAAGATCACACAGCTACAGAAGCTGATCTGGGCAGTGCCACTGACCTCCTGCCCCTGGTACAGTGAAAGCTGTGGGAGAGATAAACTCAAGGCAAGAACAGAAGTGAAGGCATCTTGTCTGGTCACTGTGACCACTCTGAGGAAGAAAAGATGTAACAAGGACTTTGCTGGTGAAAGAATGATAACTGAGAAGATTGTGTTACTATGAGAGTAGGGGCAAAAGGGTCTGAGTGGAAAATTTGGTATGGAATGCAGAGACCTATAAATACTGGTGAACTTGTGTTATAAATGGCTTTGCTTGGATAGTATGGTCCATATCTCTCAACCCCAGCAAGCTGGCACTTGGGACCAATACTGAAGGATTTGAGAAACAAAGGCAATTATACACTGACTTTAAGATCATCAACAAAAAGAAGTACTTGGCTGTCTCCTGAAATCAAGTTTTAAAAGTTTTGAAATAGTTAACTAACTGGAGGAAGCAGTATTAGTTGAGTAAAATTCATATTATTTATAAACTCTATAGATACTGAGAAACTGCATTGGTGATTTATGTTGTGAAGTGGATTTTATCTCTTTAAACTGAAGGTGGGTGTGAATTTACCACAAAAAAAAAAAAGAAAAAAAAGGGGGGGAGGAAGAGACAAAAAACTGAAGGCTGTAAAATACTAAATTCTGTAATGTACTTACACCTTAATGATGCCTGCTTTTCCTGGTATGATGTGGCTGTCCTGGGCAACCAAGGACATCCAAGTTGCTTGTCTGTTATACAAATTCCTCCTCTACTCTCATTCCCGTCATGCCTGAATTTGAATCTGGATTTGATACTTGTGTATTTCATTTTGTTTAAATGTTTCCTTTGAAGGAAGGTACTCTTTTTAACTGAATTTGCCTGATGCTCACCAATCTTCCTTTGGTAGCTTTTGATCTTTATGATAATAGGGGCTAGGGAGTGGGGGAATGTTATTTGGCTTAAACCTAAGAACTGAGGAAAACATGAAATCTTGAAGAAGAAATCGGCAAATCTGGTATGAGATCTATTATTCCATAGTTATGGTGCATCAAAGAAAAATCTAAGACTGTTTTATTGTGTCACAAAATGGAGAAGAAAGAAAAAAAGTCAAGAAAAAGGTAATAGAAGAATAAGAGCAGGGTGACTTATGCTGCTACACTTTGTGTTTCTTAGTGGATGATCTCTGTATTTAGCATATAAAAATTATTGGTTCCAGTTTGGGTCATTATTCTTTCTTTGAAAAATAAGTCCGAAATTATAGGAAGGCTGCATTTCTGTCACACTTTTGGCCTTACCATACATCTGTAAGGAAATTCTTCATACAGGAGGAATAGTTCAATGAAGGTGGCTAAATAACTAGAGAATAATCCAGAGAGGATCAATATGACAGAGGTCAGCATTTTCCTAAACTTATTTTCTTGTAGTTTCTGCTTGTCATGAGTTCTTTGACTTTATGTAGCTGGTCCAGTCTGGGAACTCATTGTACTTTACTCCTGTGGAAATCCATGAGAAAAATCATTAGTTTTTGTGGTCTTGAACTCTAGAAAAATCTTTCCTGGGTGTCTTGCAGGGACTGCCTTCTCAAATCCACTTCAGTTGTTTCTTTATCAGATAACTAGACATCTGTTGTAACACATAGCCATACTCAGCCATTGTGAACACAAGCAGCATCTGAAAGAAAATTTGGAGGATGTTTAGTGCATTTGGAATTGATTTTGAAAATGTTAAGATATTTTTCCTATAAGATGATGCCTTTTATACTTCATGTTATACTTCATCTTATTCCAACCACTGAAGGAAAGAAACATGTTCCAAGTGCACTAGCACTTGCCTGGTTTTGATACTGCAGCTTTAAGATACTAAAGTTTGACATTTAGTCTCTGAAATTAATTTTTTACTGATATCCAATTATAAGATTTAGTCTCTGAAATTAAATTTTTATTGCTATTCAGTCATAAAACAATCCTTGAGCCATTCAATTGAAAACTGACTGTGCAGTGCAGCTTTTTGAATACATCCCATTCTTGCAGTGAAGTTATAGTTTATGCATAGAAAACTTTTGATGAAATATTTACTACATAATACCTTTTTGTACTATTGCAATCACATTAGTACAGCATGTTTCTGTCACTTGGTTATGTAATGCATGAACAGTTATTACCAGCTCATTACCAACTCAAATGGGGAAATTAAAGTATTTGACAATGGATTGTTCTTTTTAGTACAAGCATGGTGAAATGTCTTGTGACAGAAATAATGTGATTTTGAAGTATTTCAATTGCAATAGAAGCTTGCAAAAATGAGTTCTAGCCCTTCATTTTGGCTAGACAGTGACCAGAACTTCCCTTAGTCTGTTCATTTAAATATCTTTAAGCCTCCTGATTACTCCTATAAGTTACTACTTACTTCATTAAACATAAGAACTTAGATTTTTGTCTACTTTATATTCATAGTTCAATAAATCTTCTTTGTCCTGAAGTGAAGGTAAATTTATGAAATATTTAGCATAATAGTGAGAAAAGCTACTCAAGTACACAAACTAGAAATGTTTCTCTAGTAGAGAAGAACCAGGTGATTGCTTTGGATTTTTTAGTCTAAGAAAAGTTTGTTATAGTGTCAGAGAGGGAGAAGGAGAGGAAAACAATGTTTATTAAATAGAGAAGGAAATATTTCTCTTCTTGCTTTGTGGGAGGAAATTCTTAGCTTTTGAATTGAATAATTTACCTCTCCAGCTGGTTAAGTTCAACTATTTCCAGAGTTGTCATGTTCGGTTTAGTACAGAGAGAGAAAATGGAATTCTGTTGATCAAATAAGAAAGAAAAAACATTGTATTATATAAGGGGAAGATAGAAGAAGAAAACATTCCTGCACAGGGCTCATCAATTTAATTCGATGCATCGTCATTTCATGTGACTGTTTATTAAACTTGAAGATAGTTTGTTTGAAGTAACTTTAGGAAAAGTATATGAAATAGTTAAAAGAAGAAAAACAAAAGCTACACTGTAAAGGCAAGCATTAATGGACTTTGAAAGGGAGAAAAAGCAAATATTATTTCATTAATGGGGAAAAGTGATGCAGATTTAAATAGATTAAAAACAGATTAAAATAAAAATAGAAAAATAGATTAAAACCAGATTGTGATTACAAACAAAAACCTCAACTACAAAGCGAAAAAACACACATGCAGCTCTTCTAAAAGGCAGACTGTTTTATGAAGAACAACAAGATTAAGTGAGGAGGATGGACAGCTTTGTGTGCCACCTGCAATCTCCTAGGAACATCATTATTAAAAACGTTGCTGTACTGACTTCAATTCTATCCTCTGACAGCAACTTGAGCTTGTAATATGGTCAAAATACTAGCATCTAACACTCTTTTCCAGCCTGTGTATTGGCAGTACACAGCTGAATATCTCTGACATGTCATATGAAAGATAGAAGATATGTGGAAACTAGTCAGATGAAAGGCCAGTGTGGTGACTTACATGGGATGCCTGAATGCTGATAGCACGAGTGACACTAACTAGTTTGTTATACTTGTGGCACTCACTCAACGCTCATTCAACAGGCAATTAAGCAATGTCAAGGTATTTTCTAGTTCCAGTCTTAACTATTAGACATGACTTAACACTGTCAAGGTCTTCATGTTGGCTCCCAGTTAAATTACACTTGATATATTACTTGTTCCTGTAATCTGAATTATTATAGCATTATTAAAATTAATAGGATACCTATGTATTAATAGTATTGTTATAAGTAATAGTAATATAATTAGTATTATTATAATAATAGCATTATCTTAATATTATTGTCTAAGATAAACCTAGATTAATAATACTCCCCCAAAACTTTTACATGAGGAATGTTTATTTGTATGTTTCTCTACAATTATTGCTTGTAAGTAACCCTTTAGATGAGCTCAAGTATACAAGGAAACCATTCTGAGGTGACAATAAACTCAGTTAAAGCTGCTTGTGTGCATGCTGTGATAGCATACAGGTTGCAAAACTACCCAAGCTAGCTTAGCTTAGGTTCTGAAAAAGGAGTACTAACTCAAATTTCTTTCAACTGAAATGCAACTATTTAACATGAGAGATATCATTTATTGTATTTGAATTCATAATTATATTGCCAAAAAGAGGAAACAAGACAAATCCTGAGATGGATACTTATTTATACAATAAGTCAAAATCTCCAAATGCTTTGCTAATTTCAAGGAGTAAATAATATTTGTGCATATATATGTATATATATACACATACATAATACATTATATATGTATATATATATTATGTATTTTAGACATAGGTAGAGCAAAACAGATAAATCTAAAAATGTTGCTCATGCTTATCAGATTACACAAAGGTAACACATCACTCAGAAGAAGCATTACTTTAATACAACTATATGGTATATTTTTGTTAAACATTGAATATGTTTAAGGTAGAGAATTTCTGCATAATTTTAGGTTCAATATCCTTGCCACTAACTATGGAAAAGGCTGATCTTTAGTTGTATCACAAATAGGTTAGCATGTATGTATCCCACTTACCTTAACAATTCATGTGTCTATATTGATCAAATGAAGAAAGGACAGTACCTTGAGATTTCAGGTGTGAAGGGAAAGCTCTAATTTTAGTGCCTTAATAATTGGGGTCTTCCTCAATTATTGAACTCTTAAGCAGTAGTGTTAAAAAATAAAATCATTTATTGGGATTTTTTTAATCTCTGAATACCTAATTATTCCCCAAGGACGCATGTTTGTCCTTGGACAGGTAGTTCCCAGAATAATTTTCTTTAGAGAATCGTATTAATTTGCATAAAGGTGAAGTGGCAAAATGAAAACTGTATGGTTGCACTGCTGCTGAGACTAAAGCCACTGAAGAGTATGTTGTATATTAGAGATCATGAACATTCTCTTTTAGCAAAAAAGCACAAAAAATCCCCAAACCAACCAACCAAAACTCCAAAAACCCCCACAAAAGCCCAAATATTACATTTTATCAGCTGGAAGATCAAATTAATAATGAATAAGATCTTAATATTACCAAAGGAGGGAAAAAAGATATTTTGATAACTTATAGATGCCATTGGTCCTATCCAGAACTGATTTTAAATATTAAGGTTTGAGCACTGATGCAAATTACAGTTCTCTGATGCTTTTATTTCATCAGAGCTTTGATAGTGGTCTAGGTGACTGGGTACAGAATAAAATATGATGTCAGTAACTGAGAAAGACTACACACTTGCTAATTAAAAATGTTAAAATTGAAGTTACTGGGAAAAATAAGATTGATAACATATAAGGAAATACATTAAAGCAGGAATTTAAAAGTTGCATAAGTATAGAAAGTCAAACAAACATTTACATGAGAGCTATTCCAAAAAGCTCAATAATGGACCTCTAGCTGAGCCATAACCCAGGGATATCCCACTGTTCTGGGGGAAAAAAGTAAATACTACATTCTGGTATAAGTGAATACACATTCTGTAAGGCCTTTTGAAGCAATCCTTCTCTACTGAATACTAGGGGGATCTTGGCTTTTGTCCAGTTCTGAGCTGTGCACAGCACAATTGGAGAAATCTCAGAGGGGATAATAAGGGTGACTAGAGGTCAACCAAACATGGCTTACAACAAAAATATGATTCAATTAATGTTATTCTGTTTAAGATGATAGTCTTAAATATGTAAAACACTTCTGCAAAGAGAGCTGGAATAATTTTCTTCCATGTCCATGAGAGGATAAAAGATAATTAATTCATGAAATGGTAAGAAAGATTAAGGTTAGATATTTTTAATTTTTTTCAAAAAGCTTAAGTAGGTAAGCACTAAAATGAATTTCCTGGATGCAGTTTCTAACTGTGGAGGAGAAGTAGATAAGCAGGTCACAGAAATTATGTAGATAAAAAGAATAATGTACGGAAATAGACTTAAATGATAATGCAACGTGTCTTTAAACCTGTAATTTCATGGTAAATGAGGAATAGGTATGTCAGTCCTTTAGCCTTAAATAATAGAAAAGCTTTCAATTATCTTCCTGTCACATTTCTGTTGAGGGTATAGAATCCTGCACCTCTTTTTCTCTCCCTCTGTAGCTGCTTGTAACCTTCTCTGGCTGTTTCTGTACTCTCCATCCCCTATATTCCTTGTCTGTAACAAGGTAGCAGGCAGGATACTTCAGTCTTTCTCATGCTTTTCATTTCGGGATTCAGGCATTAGAAGGGCTATCCAGTGCTAACACCGGAGAGAAATCACCCTTGGATCATCCCCACTTAAAAAGGTAAGGGTGTTGGTTTTTTGTTTAGTTTTTTGTTTGCTTTTTCCCAGTGATAATTTTATTTTCTCCTTGATCATGAAGTTAGGATGAACATTCATATATGGCAGTCATCCATTTGGTTCACCCAACTCTTTTGTTCATACACGAAATGTTTCTGTTGCATGTTTTAAGGATTTTTTAGTTTTTAACACCAGGCCGACATCTTTCTAATCCAGAAACAGTTCTCTGCCAGTAATAGTGTCCCTCCCATCGATTTGAGAAATTCAGCTGGAATGTGCAGAAGACAAGTGAGTTTCTAAAGCAGAAGGTGATGTTTGTCAGAAGGTATATATTGTTATCACTTCAGATGATCTAATTTACTCCCAGCCTTTCAAGAAATCTGATTGTGTTGGCCAGGCTAACGTCTGGATACTTTTCAATTGACAGAGGTATTGCTGCACTTGCTCTTTTAATTCAGAACTGCTTTGGACTGTACCCTGGAGCTGTATGCCAGAAACACACAAATCTTCACAAGATCTGTAGACCATTAAATGTTCAATACATTTGCAATAGGAAGCAAATGATGCACTTTCTAAGGATCTGATAGCTCACGTTTACCAGTTACACTGTCTAATGTCTTTAAGTAACAAAGACTCCAATTCTGTCACTGTAAGATACTGAGTCATACCTTATTGTGCAAATATTTCTGCTGCCTTTCTCCCAATTCCTTTGGTTTGTAAAATTCACAGCAGCTAAGATTTTCTTATACTCTCTTTCCTTCCCTTACTTTTACAAAACTTCAGTTTGGCCACTTCAACCCATTAACTACTGAATGAATAATGAAAAAATACCGTCTTTCATACCTACTTACTGTGAAATGAGGCCTTAAAAAAGGATGTTTACTTTCTAGTAGACTTGGGGTACTTCACAGTATTGTTAGTCCTGAGATGAAAATAATCATAAGCAATCATCATGATTGCTGAGGCTCTATGCTCATATATTAAAGTATGTGGATGCTAGGGACACTTGATTCCAGACTCTCTCTTAGTTCTCAAAACTTTTCCCTCTAAATTTAACTTACATGCAGCTAAGTCTAAAAAAATGGACTGAAAATTTTAATTTTATGTTAAAGATTTTATCTCAGTAAATTTTCTTTTTTTTTTTTTTAGAAATTAGTTAGAAGGTGAAGTTGCTGGGGTTTTGATTAGCTGGGAAGGCATTAGACTTACATTCCTTGCTTTTTTATTTCATGGAGAACATTACCACCAGTTCTTTATTTTATCTTGCCAGTCATACATCCTTATTTGCAGCAGTAACATTTATATTCCAGACAGTGTGTGGGATGTGTCGCTATTTGTAAACCATTCTAATTAACTTATTCTACAGCTTAAGTATCATATTAAGTAAACAAAAACCAATTATCATCTGGTTGTGTCAGAATTAATCTCACTCCTTTCATTGACTCCTCATCACACCTTCATTGTTCTGAGGTAAGAGCACTTGGTTTTCTTTCAGACTGAAAAGGTATTCCAGTGAAGATCAATCTCCTGAATATTTTTTTTTAAAATAAAATATGATTAAACACCTCAGTCAATATATAATTCTATGAAAAAGACAACCTGAGCATTTTACTGCTTCTAACTTCAGTTTCTTTTCTCCCAGGAGATGTGCGACTTCTTTACCTTGAAACAAAGCATATGTCATAAATATTGTGATATAATTGTGAGCTTTAATAGTTAGGTTATTTGTACTGTGATTAATAACAGATCTGGATGCTTTTTAAGTGGCCTCTAAGAGCTGCAATCACAATATACTTCACACACCATGCTTCAAAGACAAGAGACTGGCTTTGCTTTAGGAACAGTATTTCCTGTCTTTCCTGGCTTTGCAGATGGCCAAAAAGTAAAATCCATTTTTAACTTTGTACTGTAAGAAATATTCGTTTCTAAAATGTGAGCATAGGAAGAGTGTATGAACTGAAATACAGACTTAATAATGTTAGTAAAAGGGATCCATATTTTTGCCTAAAACAATTTAAAAAATATCCTTAGGTTTTCCCTTTATTACAAGTCTGCAGTCTGATAGACTAAAGCAGTTAAATATGACTTTCCATTTAGGAAGGAGGCATTGGTAGGCTGTTTCCTGCATGGCCTTACTAGTAACTTGTACTGTAGACCATGAACTGCAACAGGAGAAGTGCTTCTGTTATCTAGTGGTCTTTGTCAGCCCTAACTTCTGCAGCTCTGAAGGATACTCTAGAGAACTAGTGTGGATCTTTCTGTTGCCAGTCTTGCAGACTCTTGCAGAGCATTGAGAAGTCACAGTTTTCTGAAAATTATTCTGTGTATGGAATTATTTCACTGGGTTTTTGTTTGTTTTTTGTTGTTTTTGTTTTTGGACAACAGCTCTAAGAACATCAATTTCAACTGTTAACCCAGAACTAATTCCACTATTAAACTGTGTTCCTAAGTGCCACATCTATGTGCCTATAAAATACCTCCAGGAATGGTGACTCAACCACTTCTGCAGGCAGCTTCTTCCCATTGAGGGCAACACTTTCTGTAAAGAAATGTTTTTTTATAATATCTAATCTAAACCTCCCCTGGCACAAATTGATGCTGTTTCCTCTTGTCCTGTTACTTTCAGTTTGGGAGAAGAGGCCAACACCCACCAGGCCACAATCTCCTTTCAGATAGCTGGAAAAAGAGAGAGAGAGAAGGTTTCCCCTCAAAAACTGTCAAAAGCTTCACTTTATATATGAGATTTGTGAAATTTAATTGTACAGTATTGCAGACAATTTTTGGTTGTTCTACTGGAATTCCTACTCTTTTGGGACTAATTGCTCAGACAAAAAGGAGGAATTAATATTACACAATTTAGTTGCTTGGAACAGCAAAGGAACAAAATAATCCTATTTATACTCCTACTTCTCTGAAAGTTTCAGTCTTCTCTCTCCCTCCCTGAATCCCCTTCTTGAATTACATAAGTGCTTGAATGCAATAGTGTTTGGCACCTGGATGTTTTATACAAAGGAGTGTATAAAACATAATCATTGCTTCACTTCAAACTTTCCGTTTTTTTATTTGCTGTTGCTTTTCTCTTATATCCAGGATATGTATACCTGCCTTCTTGTTCTGCATGTAATACTTGAATCATGTCCCTGCAATCTAATTAGCAACTCATTACATCTCATTCTCTTGCTTGTGGTTCAGGTTATTCGAATAATATACAAGGGGGAAAGATTTTGTTTTAGTGGGTTTTATTTTGTGTTTTCCTCCCCTCTGCTCTCCTCCTTTCCCTTCTCCTCACCTTCCACTAGGCCATAAATTGTACTGAAATATGCCTGCATGGGTAAAAATCAGTCTGTGAAGTTTCAGAAGTGTGTGGTCAGGACTTGCATCCTGAAAAGACTTATAATATAAAAGGAAATATTGTAATATAGAAGGAAAAGTTTAGGAGGAAAGAAGAATCATGTTCATTGTGAGCTGGATGATTGAAACACAAGAGTCAAGTATGCATATTCATACATAGCAATCGGTGACTGGCAGGGTAGGCATTTAAACCAAGATCTTCAGAGAATTGGAACTCTCTCTCTTACTGTTACAAATCATTAAACTGCACACAAAAATTCAAATGCAAATGATATCATTTTTTCTAAACTGACAAATACAAATTCCTTATTATTCATGAGTGATTTGATGGATGTTGAAGAGCTTGCCTTTAATGTCTGGATAGTTAGAAAACAATTTTGGAAAAGAAAAACATAATAATAGCACACTTTGTTAAGCAGGTGTTTCCTTGCAAATGTTAAAAATGCAAAGAAGCAGCAATTGTGGGTGAGAAATTATGGCTTGTTAGCACTGCCCTCTGGCTAGGTAAGAAATGTGCAGAAACCTGAGCTATGTGTCTGAGATCCTTTATTAAGCACCTGAGAAGAAGCTCTGATCTCTGCAAATAAAACCAGTGGTGACAGTAACCCTTCTTAGACAAAAGCTGCTGCCTTGCTCTACACTTACTAAATTAATTATTGTGCGTCTGACTTGTTACATGGTGTGAAAAGTAGGAAAGCATAAGTTTGTTTTTAGCCTTTTTATTATCTATTAGTGACATATTTGAGATCAAGAGGCTTTATCACATCTTCTTTCAACAAATGACTTTTCAACTGAAACTCATTTTGTGATGACGTACTAGGTACCATAGAATTAGATGTAATGTTGAGTATGAAATTTTCATCTCAGTGAATCATTTTGCTTAAAACATCAATGAATTCCTTGAATATGCAGTGTTGTAGCTTTATATTTTATGCTGGTTAGCAAAAGGCTTTTTTATGATAAAAGGTAGTTAAAATAATTGAGTCTTATGAAATAAAATTCTTCATATTAAGCACTATCAAAGGTAAGATTACTGATATAAGTTGTCTTTTATGATGCTTCCATGAGACCACCTCTTGTTGCTCCTCCTATTTATTAGCAATTTCAAAATATGGTATTTTAGGACTAAGTGGGGTTTTGCATCAGCAGGTACCCTTTTCTGCTAGAAATCCTAGGTGTTTTTTGAAAAAGATTGTGAACTGATTTTCAGTCATTTTTTCAAGCATTATTTTTGTTAGCCTTTTGATAGAGCTTTGGAACTTTAAGAAATTACTTCCCAGCAAACAATATTTTCAAATAGGTTTCAAAAACTTATCTAGGCTGAAAAAGGAATTTTAAGAATGGAAATCTCTAAGTGGTAGTAATAAAGCTTTTGATGCATGCCGCTGTTATCTTGAAATAAAGCCAATGTATAAACACTATTATACTTAACACTACCGTAACAAATAAATTTACTTGCTTTTAGTTCAACTCTCTACTTGAAATTTACTCCCTGTGGCAAAATTAATGGGCCATGTTGTTTACTAGAAGAAAATGGTGTACTGATATTCTTCATGTACAACAGAAGCTGAGGATCAGTAATCCCAAATTCAATTGCACACTGCCTAGTTTTTACTGGTAATGATCTAGTAATAATTTCTTAAGATGCTTGTATAGTTTTAATGCTTCAGTTGAAGGAGAGTATACATTCCAGTGCGTTCTGTCCAGAGCTGTACAAGCAACTATCAAAAGAAACAGGGTTTTACCCTTCCTTAAGGTAAGGATTCGCTATTTTAATCAAGGAGGGAAATTGCCAATACTAGAAAACATTTTTTTTTTTTTGTAACTAAAGCACTCTCTAAGGGTAACAAGACTATCTCCTAGGAGAAATGAAAATTTAGTTTAGGGTGAAGGACTCAGGAGCCCTTGGTAGAGGAATTCAAGAGAAAGCTCAGCTCTAGAAATAACACCACTGTTAATGCCACCACCATCCGGGAGACCTGAGAAGGGAGCTCCTTTGCAATATCCCTACAAGAACACCTTGAAGATGTGTAAAAATGGCTTGATAATTGATTTGTTGCCTTGTACGGTTTCCTAAATAAGTATCATCTGTTGCATAATGCAAGTCTAAAGCACACAATCCTAATTCTGATCATACAGAGTGTATAGGGAAGGTAGTGAGGTAGTGAACATTTTGACATGTTAATGTGAGCATGCTATGCTTAGGCTCTAATTTGTCTTTAACGTTTAAAATTGGTTTTGGTTTCATGTTAAAAAAAAAAATCTTTTATTTGAATTCTTCTTACTTTAGATTAAGCTGAATATTTTCGATTTTTTTGGGGAAAAAACTAAGACTGTTAACATAAGGGTGTCCTGAATTTTCATCTTCAAATATTTTGCAAAGTGTGGTCTGGCTCAAAAGGATTTGAGGGGCAAGCTTAAGACTTTTAGTAACAGTAAAGGCTTTGTGGCATGCCGTGAAAAACTGGGCTATGTACTTGAACCTCAAAGTCACAAGAGGAATATTCTTCCTATATAAGATAACTGATGAATAAAATTTTTAAAAAGCTGCTAATTTACTAGTCACCCATACAAATACATTTACTTTTCATGAAGTATATGAATATAAGATTTGAAGAATGAACTGTATCTTAAAGAACAATCAGTACAATCCTATGTTATTTTTTATTTATTTTCCTAAGTGGACCATATTTCTTTTTCTTGATAATCATCTTTCTTTTGTCCTAGTGAAGTCTAATATAATCATATTCAAAATGCATAGAAACAGAAGAGCTACATCTCTGAATTGAACTTGGGGGTCATTTGCTGATTACTGCCTTCAGTAGTGCTCAACTAAGGACAAAAAACTTGTAATTGCAATTAGATGGGACATGGTGAATGAAGCCTGAATCATCAGATGTAGCAGCTCTTCTAATCTGCTTTGAACTATTAAGAGTACGTTGTCCTTTTTCAGCATCTACTCACTTTTTTGAAGTTCTGTGACAATCATGGCTTTATTCTGCCATCCTGTGACAATGTGCAATAAGGTGGTCGTACAAGATGGTCATACATAGTGTAGGAGGAAATAGAAGAATGCAGTCAATTATTATATATATACCAGCCCTTACTCTCAAAGGATACAGAAGTTCTTGTTCTACCAGGGCTTTTGCCATTGCTACAC
Source organism: Cyanistes caeruleus (assembly GCF_971803275.1). NCBI lineage: Eukaryota > Metazoa > Chordata > Aves > Passeriformes > Paridae > Cyanistes > Cyanistes caeruleus. The sequence goes on along the minus strand of NC_141701.1, from coordinate 78,886,814 downwards.
TACTTGTGCATGCATTCTGTGCACTGGTGGGGTTTAAAAAACAAAAATTATTTTGAAAACCATTATAAGTTATAGTTGGGCTTTGACTCCTGCAATTTTCCCCTTGCCTCCAACCTTATGACATCCTTACACAACCTGCTAGCATCCTTGTATTTTCTTCTTCTCCCTGAGGCAAAGTCAGTGTTCAGCCAGAGAAGTGAGGATAGAGAATCCTCCACATTATACATCATTTTCTTCCATGAGGCCTGTCCCAGGGAAGGTGGTTTGCAGATACAGAATAGTGGATTTTTCTTGGACTATTCTACCTACTCACCAGAGCTCTGTCACCAAGCAGAGAAGCTACTCTACCTGTTCTTCCCTTTAGAACTTAACAAAATGAATTTAAGAGAAAGGTTCTTATTTTTTTTTCAGTTTAAGCAGTAGGATTCGAAAAATATTAAGCAGTTAAGTGGTAAAAGCAGACCACTTAACCATTGCAATTTAGAGCCAAATTTAATATAGCTCATGTATCTCTGTTTCCTTTGTTTTGAATGGTCCTCCTTTTTTCCATGAGGATAGCATAGACTAGTCAGCAAAATACATTTCTTGTTTGACTGGCTGTGCCTTTACTTAAGAATGAGTTGCATAAATATCCCCAATGGTTGTAACTCCTTTAAAGGGGACATGGGAGAGATAATCTATTGTTTGGGAGAGCCATGGATGTTCTGCACTCGAGAACTTCCAGTTTTGGCCCAGCTTAACTAATGCTTTAATTTCTCACACAGAGGTCATGAGGAGGGAACTCGGGACACCTAGCATACTGGGAGATCAGTTTTGAGCAGGACTTGCAGGATGTTACAGTACTGCATATAATAAGAATTAGTACTACTTTATCAGTTAGCCATTTTTCTTTCCTGGAACTCCCAAAAGTTTTTGTGAATTATTTAATGAAAGCCATACAGTTGTCCACCATGTAAACTCATATTCCAGGAGTCTCTTAGAGAAGCATATACCTATGACAGGTTCAGATTTTTAAAGTCATGTTATTCATTAATAATTATCCTGGGAAAGGCTGATGGAAGAGACATAAATGAGTAAAATGTCTACCCCATTCTTGAAATTCATGGAAAGAGCAAATAGGTCTTTATAATATGTCACTTCAGTAATTATTGTAGTCCTCAGCATAGTCAGTTGTGGTTGGAAATTATGACAGGGCTTCTAAAGAGTTATACACCCAGATTTCATGGGTATAGTTTTATAGTGCTTGGATTTGGAAGAATGGTTATAAGTCTGAGATTCAAAGATTTTGACTGCACTAGGAGCAGGTAGTTCTCTGTCATCAATATCGAGTGTTTACCTACACTAGAAATTCTGATTTAAATAATTAAACTCTTAGCTACCTGTAACCACTTAAGTAAGCTATGATGATAGAACATAATTTAATCTCATTTTAAGGGAAAAGTTCCCCAGTGTCAGCCTTATCTTTGCTTTTTAACTACTGTAATATTAATAACTTCTATTTTTGAGTAATCAAAAATGAATGGGCTGAATAAATTACTTTCTTAATTGTCTAATTAAAGAGTTCTGAGTGAACAAAGTTTAAATATTGAGATTTACAGCTTTTGAGTCATAAGAAGCAAATATTGTTATTTTTATTACTATGTCTAGTACTTCATTAAATAGGATCATTACTTAAGTTTAATTTTCGAGGTAAACAAGACCTCATCAAGACACAAATGATACTGGAAACCTGGTGCAGTGAAAGAAGTTATTCCCTGTTGAAGTATAGAGTCAATGAAGTATGAAAATGATGACATTTAATATCTTAAATGAAAGCTGCTTTAGGGAATGCTTCAGCACTTTAAACTGGTATCTCATAATTTGATCTCACCTGGCTAATCCAATATCACAATACAGCTGCCAACTTTTCAAACTCCATTTCTGGTACTGCTATCAGATGTAGAAAGAAAAAGATGATAGGACAATATGCAACAATAAATGTGATATTTATAGACATTTCTAATCAGGACATTTTTATGAGCTGTAATATTTATGCAGTTTGAAAAGACATTCATTTAAGCATATTGTAATATGAATACTATGACAGAGAAATTAACCTAGTTGCATAACTTTCCCATTTCTCTGATATTGAAGACATATAAAAGAAGGTGAAATCTTCATGCTTCTGTATCCAAATAAACTGTCTTTTTGTAGAAAATATATTATGGAGATTTTGGAAGGGTTGCTAAACCTGCATGAAAAATTTCAATAGAAATCAAAATTACGTTATATTTTTGAAACGTAATTATGTAACCTATCTGGACCTCAAAGGGAGAAGGTTTTTTTTTTCTATGTAAAATGTTCCATTACTTACTTGGAAGAGCAGATGAGTCTTATTCTACCAGCCTTTAAACCTGAAATGTTTTGAAGAGCTTTGTCCTGCCCTTGGGTTGCAACAACCCCAGGTAGCTCTGCAGACTGGGGGCAAAGTGGTTGGGAAGCTGCCCAGTGGAAGACAACGTGGGGGCTCTGAATGTGAGCCAGCAGTGTGCTCAGGTGGCCAAGAATGCCACTGGCATCCTGGCCTGTATCAGGAGTAGTGTGGCCAGTAGGATCAGGGAGGTTCATTCTTCCCCTGTATTGGGCACTGGTGAAGTTGCGCCTTGAACTCCTAACGAAAGACATTGAGGTGCTGGAGCCTGTCCAGAGAAGGGCTACAAAGCTGAAGTGTGGAGCACAAGTCCTGTGAAGAGTGGCTGAGAGAGCTGGGTTTGTCTAGCCTGGAAAAGAGAAGGCTTGGGCAATCTTTTTGTTCTCTCCAATTACCTGAAAGGATGTTGTAGAGACATGGGGGTCAGTCTCTTCTCCAGAGAAGCAAGTGACAGGACCAAGGAAATGGCTTGAAGTTATGCCAGGGGCGGTTTATATTAAGTATTAGGAAAATTTTATTCACTGATATTGTTGTCAGTGCACTAGCTGCTCAGAGAAGTGGTGGAATCACTGTGCCCTGGAATTGTTAAAAAAACTGTGAATATGACACCTGGGGATGTGATTTAGTGGTGAAAATGGAAGTGCTAGCTTAATGGTTGAACTTGAGGAATATTAGGAGCCTTTTCCAACCCTGAGGATTCTATGATTCTCTATGCTTCTTTTGTTTACTGCAAGTGCACATTGCTTATTGGGTGAAAATTTCTTTTTAAGTCAGGTTTCTTTATGCACTGAGACAGTGTTATAGATATTATTAATAAAAGCTAATTGCTTGCAAGCCCCTTTACACTCACAGACAAGGCAAGCATGTACATTATGAGATCGTGGAGCCTGGGTAGCTTTGTATTTTTGACTAATGTGACTATGTACTTGGACATTTGAGTGTGGCAGGGTAAATTTTAGCATCAAATTTACTGTAAATAAAGTAGCTTAAGCACTATTTCAAAATTAGGGGAAAATAGTAAATGCATGCATTAAAGATAGTTATCTTACTCTGTTTCTTTATACTAAAATAAGAAGAAAAGACCCCACACAGGGATGCTAGGAGCTCCAGCATATCTGTATCAGAACACATAATAGTAATTGTGTCCCCCTCTTCAACTTCATAAATGTATAAATTGAGTGGGAACTTCCTTGAGTATATGTCTCCATACCATACTAATGGAACATGCTTTATCTAAGAGACAAAGAGAAATATATATAGAGAGAGAGAGAGCATAAAAGTGAGATGCGGTCACATTTGATTTGCTCATAATATTTATTTTATTTACTACTTTATAATGTCTTGAATTGCTGAGATTTTACTCTTTTACTTACAAAATTGCTTATAAAGGCTTAATGCTTCTTCTCAATGAAATAAACAATAAATACTTAAATACATGAATCAAAGTTTTAGGGAAAAATTACAGAAGCAGCACAGGTTACAGGAGTTGAAATGTCTAAAAATCCAAGGTATTGTCCTAAAAATTCTCATGTTTATTAAAAAGAAAGGTATATCTAAGAGTTAATTCTACAAAGGCTTGCTTTTTCCAACTACATACATTGTTTCAAACTGCAGTCCAATTTGGAACATCTCACAACTAGTTTTAAAACTGTTTTTTAGCACTATTTCACAGATCATATTTTCTAATGCAGTTAAGCTTAGCATGCTTACTTATCATCCACATGAAAAAACAAAGCCATCATCTACGCTAATTGAGGCAGGTAGAATGTGATGCAGATATACTCAGATTGGTTTTGGTCTGAGGGGAAAGACACCTTAAAACTTTTGTTTTCTTGCATAGTTACTTCATCCAAAGAAGTTAAGGTTAGATTTAGATGACTCATACTGTATTCAAAGTCTAGCTGAAACCAATGCAATTTTAGAAACTTGCTGATATCTAATATTTATATCTAATTTATAGTCAGAAAAACCAGTGTACTCTGTAGGGAAGTCAGGAATAAGGGCTGGGGAGCACAGTGAGAGGAAGTATTTTGTACGTACAACTAAATATCAATATAAAGCTGAGAGCTTAGATTTGGGAGATCTACCTAGAAAAGAACCAAGCTGGAGTAAAGAGGGAGAAAGCAGTAGGTCTAGGGGAACACTGGTTGTGCTGCTGTCAATTACCATGAATATCAATGCACCAAGTGATATTTTTGATCACTACAAAGGCAATTTTTTTTTAAAAAAAAGCCTTTTAACTGTAAATTTTAGTCTAGGAGACCTTTATGATGATCCCCTCATATTAATGACTCACATGTGCTTAGCTCTGAAATTTTTATCATCTTTCCAGCTATTAATATTCATCTTGCTGGGGTTTATGGTTGTAGACCACATTGTTATTAATAAAACATTAATTGCAGAGTTGAACAGCAGGCACATTCTGTAGCAGAGCAAGGTATCGTAGTGTATGGGGGAAAGGAGTGGTTCTGACCTAGGGAAACCCCAGGCAGTGCTGAGACCTGCAAGGAAGTGTCAGCTCTCATGTGAGCAGCTGATGAGGTGTGTGTGAGAATGGTGTCACCCCCCATGCCCACAAAGAGCAGCCCTGGGGAGCTTGAGTGACCAGGAGCAGAGTGGGCAAACAGGACCTGGCATGTCGTCCAGAGCGTGGTGAGGCAGTTTGCACAGGAGGACGTGCAGTGGGGAGGATGATTCTTTGAAGGAGAGGAATTCCTCTGGCCAAGAGAGACTTGCTCCAGTATCTGTTGGAGGTTCCTGGAATGCATTCACATCTTCCTTCTCCGTGCAATAGAGGAGCCGACGTGCTTTGCTGGACCTTGTTCTCACCAAGAGGTGCTGTGGGGAATGTACACCTGGTTACAGCTGCTGTAGCCATCAAATCACAGAGTTCAAGGCTGTGAGGAGGGTGCACACCAAACTCTGCATACCCTGGACTTTAGAAGAGCAAACTTTGACCTCTCCAGGTGTCAGCTTGGTAGAACAGCATGGAATAAAGCCCTGGAGGAAAGAAGAGCCCAAACAAGCTGGTTGATTCAAGGATCACCTCCACCAAGCTCAGGAGTTATGCATCCCGACAAAGAGGAAGATAGATGAAATGACCAGGAGGCAAATGGAGGGGAAAAAAAGATCTCCTGGACAAAGACAAACACAAAAGGCAAGCCTGCTGAGCATGGAAGCAGGAGCAAGTAGTCTGGGAGGAATATAGAGATTGTCTGAATAGCCAGGGATCAGGTTAGGAAAGCTAATGCCCTGACAGAATTAAATCGTGCCACAGGTGTCAATGCCAAGATGCAAAGCTCCTATGGGTTATGTCTGTGATAAAATGGAGACTAGGGAAAATATGACCCAACTTCATAAGGAAAAGGGAAATCTTGTTTTCTGGGATTTGGAGGAGGTAGAAGTGCTCAGCAAATTTTTGGTCAGTCTTTACTGGCAAGTGCTCCAGCCACAGCCTGAGCCACACACACAGAAGATAAAGGCAGGGACTGGGAGAATGAAAAACCACCTGCTGTAGGAGAAGACCAGGTCTGAGACTGTTTAAGAAACAAGACAGTGCACAAAGCCATGGAAATGGCTTTGGAGTAAGACAAATGGCATGGAATAAGACAAATCTGTGGATCCTGAGGAAACTAGTGGAGGAAGCAGCTAAGCTGCTGTCCATATTTAAGAAGCCATGGCAGTTTGGTGGATTTCCCAGTGACTGGTAGTTACCCCATCAAAAACAGGGGTTACCTCTTCAAAAATGAGGGTGGTCAGACACTGGAACAAGTTGCCTAGGAAAATTGTGGATGCTGCATCCCTGGAGGCGTTAAAAGCTAGGCTGGATGGGATTTCATGCAACCTGGTCTAATGGAAGGTGTCCCTGGCAGAGGGTTATAACTAGGTGATATTTGAGTTATCTTCCAAATAAAACAATTTATGTTTCAGTTATTAAAAGATTGCTAAGACAAGAATCAGTGTTTTTTTTTAATAATTGTGTATTGCTATTAATAAAGGGAAACTGTGACAAGGAATTTGTTCCTGGGTGGTGAAGGAAAGGCCAGAAAACATTCCTTTGCTAGTCATGAAGGCAGAAACTAACTTTCAGTTCTTCCTTTTCTCGGCTGTTTGTTCATTGAAATTTTTTTTTAAAAGGAAAAAAAGGGTTTTCCCTATCCTTTGACTTCAAATCACAACAAGCTACATAGAAGGGTTTTCTGGGTGATTTTATTTTATTGATGGTAAATATTTTTCAAACTTCTATTAATGCACAATTTAAGGATTCCAGGTGAACAATTCAGTGCTTCTTCATTATTCTTTTTTATTCTTTCAGAATAAAGCTAAATACAAAGGTCTTCTAAAGTTGACTTCCAGTATCCATTAAATACTTACAACTCCATAAAAAAAATTGCAGTTGTCTTTATTTCATATTTCCCAGAAATTATACAGGCTAGTGTAAGTGTTTAATGTGGAGCATATGTATGTCCTGCTACAATTATCTTAATTAAATAGACAATTGTGGGAGGGGAAAGGCATAGTTTTTAACTCACATATGGAAGGTATGACCAAGATCTTGGAACAGGATCCAGATATTGGCTTGTATCTGGTTTTGCTTTGGAGCGTTCCCATTCATTTATTTGTTGAGGTGATAGTTATTAAAGCAATATTAACTTGATATTCCAATTGGTAGGGGGAGAATTAACTGACAGTATTTCATGACACTCTCTTTGCCTTATCAGCCATCCACAGATTTTTAAGTACTTACTGACATAGTAAGTATATTAACAGCTTTTTGTTTAGATTAATCTCTAATGGCTCACCCATTAGTACATGTAAAGCACAATCACAATTCAAGAGACAATTGACATCCCATGACAACACAGCTAATCAATATAAAAGCAGCTGATACAACACAGCTCTGGCACTGTAATAAACTCCATTCTTTAGGTGTACAGGTCTCTTATAAACAGTTGGACACCAAATTTTCAGTTTTAATTAAAAGTAAACATTGTAACCCAATCATATACATCTCAAATATTGATATTTCTTTCTCTAAGAAAATATCTGTTTTGAAATTTTCTTCTGTATGATTCTTCTTGCACAGTTATAAAGATTACAATGACATTTTAAAAAAACCCACACAAATAATCCATTCTACTTTTATGCCTGCATATGCATATTAATAATTTTTTTTGATTAAACATTTTTGTTCTTGCAGTAATAAACTGGAAAATTCTGAATTTCTAGTCTAATACTAAAATGTGAATGATAACAAACCTGGTAAAATATAATCAAGAGATTGCTTTTATGAGAAAGTCATGACTTGTTTATCTTTCAATCACCTTCTTACAGCTATTATTCTATCTGCGTATCTTTTCTTTCTCAGATTTTTGGTTGAACTCAAGCTTTTAGGTATTCTTTAGTTGCTGTGACTTTCAATCATAAACACTTCAATGTAGTTTTAGGGGATCTAAATGAGACTTTGATATACTTTCTACTTGTATTGCAACTTTGCAATGGTATCTGTTTTCAGGAATGGGATAAATGGCTTGTTTTTAAAAGAAATCTCTGAATGTTTATTGTTTCTGCTATGACTACTCAGGTGTGGTGCTATGTTCAACAGAGTTTAGATGCATCAGAATTAACCTGACCTGTATATTTACATAGAACCAGAGGTTGGCCAATCAAGTACCTCAATTTCTTTAAATGTTGCTTAGCAGAGCAAATGCTTAACCTTAAGGAGCAGCACAAACAAGATTTATCTGTATGCTGAAATGCTTCCTAAAGTTTAGACAGAATTATTGAGGTTAAACCTAGAGTACCATATACTTACCTTGTAAATACTCAGGAATGAAGATTATAAATAATTTAAACACCTAACTTCCCTTTAATTTCAGGAGTGCTTGGTCTCCAGAGTGCCATAGTGACTGGAGCTTTGTAAAACCGTCTGCATTTAAAAATGGATCACGAAGGTGGCTGTGAATTCCTCTAATGCACAGAATTACCTGTTTTGATAAAATTCTGCAGATTTCAGGATTGAATAAAAGAATGTTCCTTCATAAGAGAAAGACAAAAGAGAGAGAGGAAAGTAAGCCATGGGAATATTTTCTCCCACTTGAGTACAGTTAATGAAGGTGAACAAAGTTAATAAAGATTTATATCCTTAAGCTTGAAAAATTGATTTTGACGTCAGAGACTGTGGATATGTTCACTAATCAAAGTTTAGCATTCTAAATTCAGGAACTTAAAGCAAGATACCAATGTCCTTTCTGAAATGAATAGTTATGGAATAGCTTTTCAAATGGTTGAATGATTTGGAGAAGAAATCTCACACTGGCAGGACACCTGCGTAGTGTTATGAAGGAGCTTAAATTTTTTCCACTCTTATTTCAAGTGGTTAAAGCTGACTGTGTGTGTATCTTTTCTTTCCAATATGTATTACATTCTGATCTCATATTCTGTGTGTTGGTCATATAGCTAGAGCTGTTACTGTAATGAAATGATTCCTCCCCTGAGAAAAACATAAGGCGACATCTTCTCTGTAGAAATGAATCTTTGCTGTGTGGTCACACTTTCTTCAAAGTGCACTCTGTTAGTGTACATCATTCAAAGCACTGCAAAGTATTAATGTCCCTCTTAAGCAAAGCACTTAATTCCTCTACTTCACTTACAGCTAGGGTAGTCCAAAAGAACAAATAAGATCATCTACCTCCTTAAACTCAGGGTTATAGGTACCTTGGTTACTTAGAAGTTACTTTAGAATTTTAAAACTTTTTTGTTTCTGTGTTGTTTGATCACTGGGAGATGATTTGATGTAGATTCTAAGTCAACTGAGCATTAAGTTATCTATAAAGCATAACACTTCAGATATACTTCTGAGAGAATTAAAAGTAATGGGAAGGTGAATAATATTAATTTTTATTCTTACTATCTAAATATTTCCCAGATCGCATATATTGAATGATAATAGTAATACTTTGAGGTTCATACGAAGGTTGCTGTGAATAATTCAGCTCCTCTAGGAAAATAGTAAGGGAATAAATATTTGGAAAAGTTATATTAACTTGTGAACAGGGATTTCATATGGAAATGGATGTATTTGGGATTTTCTGTATTTGGAATTTATACTTTGCATAGCCGAAGTTCTTTAACACCTCATTTTGGGTGAAAGATTTCTTCACGATAAATAGTAAAATAGGATAACAATATTTAAAGTACAAAGAAAGACAGCTTCTCTGTAAAACATGGAAGGAGAAATATTATTCAACTAGGCAATGTATCTTTGTCATTTCAAGTAGCTGGTTGAAAAAAAAAAAAGGTGTTTTGAAAATTGCTGGTTTTGTTCTCACACTATTACATCTAAATATATCTTGAATAAATAACTTGACCTCCAAGTGCTAAAGTATTTAGATGTGTTCAGGCAACCAAGAAATATTTTAAGAAATATTTGTCTCCAAACATTTGGAAAAATATGTATTTGAAGATAAACAGCAAATTATATTCTTACAAAATTATACAATATAAATAATACAAACTCTGCTTCTATACATTACTGTAATATTTTTTCACATGCAAATATAAAAAGCTCTTATGGACCCTGTTTGCACTGCAGAATATCTGAAGATTAATTTTTTTTTTTTAAATAACGCTTTAGAATTTGTGGGTACTCTTCTATGATAATTTTTGTAGATAAAATCTATGAAATATTCTCTAGGAGATATATAAATAGAATGTGGGGATTTTAGTGTTATTGTTTAGTTTAAAACTGTAGGGTTTTTTCCTCCTCAGATATAATTGTCTAGCAGTAAAAACTCTCTGTAATTCATGAAATGATGATTATAAGACTGTTTTTTCTTTTTTCCTTTTTTTTTCTTTTTTAATATTTTTCTTTTTTTCTTTTTTTTTCTTTTTTTCTCTTTTTCTTTTTTTTTCTTTTTTTTCTCTTTTTGTTTTGTTTTTCTTTAAGAGGAAGGAGAATAGTAGGGCCATTAAAGATATTCAGGCCCAAGGATTATTTTGAATAGTAACAGCCCACCTTTTACTATCTTACCCTACCTGGCATCTGAGGTAAGAGGATTAGCGCACAGAAAGCTAAATAACCTAAGCTGATTAATACATTTTTGTAGACCTTTGTCTCAGCTTTGTGGAGCTCTGATCATGAAAATACAATCTGTAGTCTGTATCAACATTGTATTTCCCTTCTCTAATTCTAATTTAGACTTGTTATCTGAATACCAACCACTAAACAATGTACCATTAGGGGACTTTGGGACTATCCATCCCCAGTATCATGCTCTTTTCAAATACAACTGCCCAGAGCCCCAACTTTAGCACTTCAGGATACTAAAATGTTGAAGTCTCCTTATGGATAGAGAGCCCAGCAGAAGTTGTATGAAGTAGGTTTGTTTAGTCCTCTGTCATTTTGACTTTTTCGTTGGCAATGGGGAAAAGATCATTCCTAACTTTTAAATGCCAGTAAAATTAGTTTATGTTCTGGGCTGTAGATACGTTGTGTGTCAGCCTGCTAGTTGTTTGTTTGGTTTTGTTTGAGCTTTTTTAAGTCTGATAGAATTGCCCTAGTGTTGGCTCAGAGATCAAACAAAAGAGTCATTATTCCCACTTCATGTTCCAAGACCTCACATGTTCAATCAATTTTTCCTTTCAGTTTATAGAAGCTTTTGGAGCAGAGCTCTCTGTGTATTTCTAATGCCATACACGTTTCATGGCGCAGGGCAGAAACCAAGGCATTCAGTTATTACTCAAGCCAATAGAGAATCATAGAATTGCAGAAACAATTAGGCTAGAAAGGGCCTCTGAGATCAAGTCCAGTCTATGATCAAACACCACCTTGTCCACTAGACCATGGCACTAAATGCCACATCCAGCCATTCCTTGAACACCTTCATGGGTGGTGACTCCATGGCCCCCCTGGATATTTAACCACCCTTTCGGAGAAGAATTTCTTCCCAATGAAAAGAAAGATGGTCTTTGGGATCCACGATCTTTTGGAGTAGTCTCTCAAATAGATGAGCTTTAGTCTTTGGATTGCTTGGTAAACATGAGCACATGTATCATGGGTTTGCTCTTCTTCCTATTAAAATAAATGGAACCTCAAAATCATTTTTTTTTCTTTTTTAATGAGAAACTCTGGTCTGCTTCATTATGATAATAATCCTCTGACATCACATTAATTATTAGAACCAATACTGAAGAAAGTGAAACTGTCATCAACAGGGACTATTTAATTTACAAACCAGTGTACCGAATAAGATGGATTTTAAAACACAAAGTAAAAGAGAATTATTAATACAAAATCAATTAAATTTGTATTAAAAAATAAACAGTCATACAAATAAAGCATGGAAAGAGCTAAACACTGTCTTGATAACCTACTATTACATTACTTCCATGACCATTGAACAGCTGCTTCATTTTTTCAGTTATTTTTTTTCCTCCAACAATAAACTGAAAACTAAGGATGTTTGCCTGTATGTTGTGTTTTTCTTTCTGTTAGTGGAATCTCTTCCACTGAAGTAAAAAAAAAATAAATCTTGAACTCTGTCTGGTTAATAACCTGGTATCCATAGGAAAGGACTAAAGATATTTTTTAAAAGCTCCCTGGTCTCAAGAGCAAATGGGAATAAAAGTTGCTGTTCCTATTGAAACATGATCATGTAAAAAATGCTATTACTATGGAATCTGCTATATAACTAAACTAACAAGCAATAATCTTCAAGGGTGTTTACTTGTTTTTTGATAATTTATGCTAGTGCATATTTTGCAACTATTTATGGAGAGATTTCAGAAAGGTAATAAAATATGTAAGATTAAGTATTATCTATATTTTCAAAGTCAGAATGGAATTCTATTATAAAAATTCCAGTAAACACAAATTATACCTTTCTATTTTTAAAGCAAATTAGAGTTTGGTATATTTAAGAAATGTAGTGCCTTTAAAATGTGGAGGAAGCAATCTCATTATCATGCTCATCATGTTATCATTCTTTTTCATGTTTTGGTAAGTACATTACTGAAAATGCTCAATAAAAAATGCAAACAAGATGACTAGTACTTCAAGCTGTTATATTTTGCTCTATTGCTATGGAAAGCTGCTGTGACACTTTAACATGGTTTGGTGGTTGTAAGGTACAGAATGGTTGTTGAAATGGATAGGTCCTCATATAAATGTCAGTGAAAAACAAATGCCTCTCCTTCACTCTGCTTTGGAACTATCCTACAAAATTGCTTTAAATATTTGGATGGCTTTGTCAACACTTAATGAATTCTGGCCATCATAAATCTCAGATGCCCTCCCTGAGTAAAAACCAAAATTATCAGAGTTTCATAGCCTAAGCTGCCCTTGCCATATGGCGAGTGCAAATGTTTCTAAAGCAGCAAATGTTCTGTCAAGAGTTCCCAGTGATGTTTTGATTGGATTGCTCTATTATCTGAACAAGTCTGCCAAAAGAAAGCACCTGCACAATGAAAAGTGTGCAGAAGCTGCCAGTCTTTAGCAAGAGAAGGAAAGTGAAGCATGTAGTGACAAGTTACCTGTCATCAGAAGATATGCTGCATAGGTTATAATAGATTCTACAGCACACCTGATCTCACAAAATATCTCTCACAAAAGAAGAAAGGTGGGGAGCATGTGTATGTGAAAGAACTAACCTAGCTCCAAGAAACATCTGCCCCTGAAGGTGCCAAGTCACAGCTTAATGTGCTGTAACAGCTTACAAAACAATGAAATTCACAGTGGCTTCTTAGCCAGACCTTTCCAGAGGGATTATCAAAAAATAACTCCAGAGAGGGTAGATATGTTCCTTTTCCATATTCAGTTTTGCTTCAGTTCTAAGATGCCAATGCTGTATGCAGATTTTTATTCTCTTGGACAGTCTGGCCTGGAGCGTATTATTCACTTGCTATAATTGATAGTTGAATATGCAAATGCATTAAAGAACTGACAGAAGTAAAATTATTTTTTCTCTTCTGAGGAGGAATACTTAATGAGATTCCTTTGCTACAGTCCACTTTTCTGGACTGTATATAATCTTTAAGTCAATTAAAGTTATATTTTGCACTAAAAAAAAGTTTCACATGAACATGTGACAACTATTATCTGTTATGTATGTAGGTTTACAGGTCATTACCATTTCTGTCACTGAGAAGGATAGGTGGCTATACTGCACCTGTTGTTCTCAAGAAAGAATAAAATTCAATCTTACCTAGTGGCCAGAAGTGTGTGAAGTGTTACCAGGACATGATCTCTGTGCAAATCCCTTGACTCGGCTTTAGCACTATAAATTTTGCTGTGTACTCTGTCACGGAACTGAGAGAAGGGAAGCAGTGCAGAGAGAGAACTATAGATCAGATCAGGGAGCCAAAATAGACCCTGTCAGAAGGGGAAAAAAAAAAAAAAGGCAACTGGAATGTAGAAATGGAGGGGGTTGGGAGATTTTTCTTTCAGTAAGGTAGATTAGAGTTGAGTGGGAGTACAGTAAAAAGCTGTGGGGGGGGAAGGTGGAAATGGGGGAAGATAGATGGTGTTAGCAGTTTTACGAGGATCTTTTGGAATGGAATTTTTATTTTATCCCCACTGTAGAAATGGATCAATTCATCTGTTAATGGATTTTAAAATTCCAGTTTAAGGTCAATAAAATTTAATTGTCCTTCCAGACATACCTTTGCATATTGTAGTTCTAAATTTTTCCCACAGTAAAATTTCATCAAAAATAAAAGGCAGAACTGGAGTATAATAAAAGTGAGTTGCCTCAGTAAAACGTTGTCTCAGCATACCTGATCTTCTACCTCTCACGGGGTCAATGCATCTCTCACACAGACACTGCATCAAATGTCAGTTGTGCACTGTCCGAATTCTAACTGTGTAGATGTTTTGAAAGACTTATGTTCTAGACCATGCTGTAACAAACCTCATCAAACATGACATCAGTCTTGGAACTTGCAATGTTCTAGCCATCAGTAAAACATTCTGTTAAATAAGATAGTTCAAAATTCTTGGAGGATGTGTCTTATTTTTTAAAATTCCAACTTAGAATAAGAGCAAATGTCAGAAAAATTTATGTTGTCTTTGGAGATCTGTCTGATAGAGGCAGAATGATCTCTGCTACCAGCATTTCCATAATTCATGGAGTGTTGAAATGACATTCTCACTTTCCCAAAGTATGCTTTGGGTATTTAAAGACAATCCATTTTGACTTTTCTTTGTTCTACTCTGTGCATCTTTTCATAATTCACCTGAGTATGAAGTTGACAAACTAGGGGAAAAAGCATAATGCTGTTTTGCAAAACCTTTTTCACATTCTCTCATCTCACCATCAGTCCACATTTGCCTGATAGTTTTCTTATTTTCTCTCTTAGTGTACTACTATCCAAACCAAACCGCAATCTAACGTGACCCTAATGCAAGGTTGTTTATTCTCACATAAATGATGTATCCTGTACGTTATAATTATTTTTGTAAGCTTTTCTGCACCTTTATAGCTGGGGTATTTTTCCTTCATGGATGCTAAATATGATTTAGGGCTTTCAGAGTGGTTAAGGTGGTGGAAATTAATATTATTTGGGTCTTAATCCTATTTAATATTGGAATTGGTAACTGTTTTCTTCCCTCTTTTTCATTATTGCCCTACTTAAAGTAAGATGTTTTGTAAAATAAAAGCGCTCAGAAATAGGGGGAAAAAAGGTTCTTTGATTACAATGTTATGAACATGCAAGCAGATCTCTAGAGACTATTTCTAAAGACTACACAGAGTACCTCAGTTATCACTGCATATGCATAATTCAATAATAATGATATGAATGATATGAATGATACAAATACAATTGGTAGGAATACTTATAAAAAAGCCCTACTAAGATTATCCCATTTTCTGAAAGATCAGTTTGAAAAGCAGCAAAGTTAACACTGATTGAAGGAAATGCATTAGATTAGCTTTTAAAATCTGCTGTCCTTTAACTTTCAGACATTTTCTAGAAGCCCTTCTTTGCTTGCATATCTTCAGGGGCAGTGGAGAGAATGCATGCACATAAATGATCTGGTAGGTAATATACCTACCTGCATTATAAGAAAGAAAATACTTCTGACAAGATGAATAAATTAATTTATTTATATGGTAGTCTTGACGTTTTCCATGAAGCAATAGAAGTTAGCCACTGGATTAATAAAACTGCTGTTTTTGTTTTTGTTTTTTTTTTGCATGCATGCCCAGAGATGAAAAATATTTTGTTTTATATACAGATATTAATTTTAATGACATGGAGTTAATACTAAAACCAGTCTTGGTACAGAGGACTGTAACTCTTATAAGCTACTGCACTACAGGCGTTTCTTAATGTATGTTTTGAAGTGAAAAGGGCTTAAAGCAGGTATTTTACGAATCAAAGGAAACATTTCACTCGCAATTGTTGTTGGCAGATCCACAAAACCAGTACGCCTGCATGAGAGGCATTGTATCCTAGGGATGGCAAAATAAGGAAGAAGTCTAGGCACCTAGTGACTGGCCATTTTCTTGCTAGGCTTAGACACATTCATCAGCCAGCAGGTTTATATTGGATCCATTAAGTAAAAAAAAAAAAAAAAAAAAAAAATTTTGGGATGTTTTTTCTAGAAATTGCAGGCAACTTGCTATGCTTGTTTCTTGTGAGAACAATATGCAGAACAAGGAAAAGGTTATTTCATTCTCTGACTCTTTAATTCAATTATATCCTAAAACTCATTGTGTGCTTCAAAAATAAATTAACTTGAGATGTTATTCCGCTCTCCATCTGCTGCATTTCTTTAAATGTATTACTTCCACTCCTAGATCAGTTTAAGTGATTTTTTTTTCCTATCAAACCCATAGGCATATTTTCTTTTTTTTTTTTTTTAATACCTCTGTTCTAGAAATTGCCTCATAAACCATGTGACTCTCTAGTTTACATTTTTTTCCCCTTGCATGAAAAGCAGCCAGTAAAATGCAGCTGATGGCTGGTTTATGTCAATGCTGCTGTAGACTTTGTAACAGCATGCTTCGTGTTTTCCATCTATGGTCTGCATCTCGCTCTCAGAAGAGGGTGTGTGATTGCAGAGGAAATGATCAGAGCACAGTTGCACTGTTGCCCCTTGATGCTGCGAGGCAAAAAATGGCAGAAGAGGCCACTTGAGATCTTGAGATGACCAGATCTTGGGTTGTAGTTCAGCTGGTTTCCTCACTCTTGGATGTTCCAAAGCATTTCTGCTTTAGTTTGATTGGCTGATCACTCAAGATTTCCACAGTAGTATTAGCCATGCTAAATAAAACATGTAAAATGTCTTTATAGTGCAGCATGTTCTCTGTCTGCTCTTCATGGTGTAAGTAAAGTTTTAAGATCAGTGAAGGAGTAGAATAAACTTGTGCAGATTTCTCCCAAGTATTAAACGAATCTTGAATTAGTACCTAGCTAAATATTTATGGCTAACTAATAAATCACAATTACACCTGATTGATAGGGGCTCAAGGAAAAACATTTGTTTCACTGGTTACCAAATGGGTACTGGTCAGAAAAACTGCAGCACTTTTCCTAAACAATTTAAATACTCTTAAGATTTAATAGCGCTGTCCAACTTTGAAATCACTACATACATTTATATTCAAATTATAATCCATGGAAGTCAACCACGCTTTCATTGGATTAAAGATAGCCTGTCTGAGACTTTGTCCAGGAGGGCAAAGAAGTTGATATAATTTCTTTAAATAAATTATTTGAGACTGGGCAAACCACTTATTCTTGCATTTGCTTTTTCTCTTTGTGAAATACGAGTAGTACTTGTATATGTTAAAGACTTTTTATTATGTACAATTTGCATTTTTCAAATTGTTTGGCATCCTTAAATGAAGATTTATTAAGAAGCACAGAAATTAACAAATCTTCAACATAGATATATATGCAGTTGAACAGATGTCTGTCTTGATACCTTTATACTGCTCTAGTGCTGCCTTCATAGAGACAAAAATTGAACAGCTGTCGAGTTTTCTAATGAATATAGTGAAATTGAGAATTCATGTTATGCTGATAGCAATCCTAAAACCAAAAAAGACCTGCTTCATGCCACTGCTCCAGTATTTAGTACAATTAAAGAAGTCCCATGTAATTTGTTTGTCTAGCTGTGTTAGCTGAGGTTTTGAGCTCTGAATAACTGATTCAAGTCTTACCTCCTTCCCAGTAAAGCCCATAACTTTTAGAAATCTGTTTCATGTTTTACACTGCTTGTTGTACTAGTGTACAACCAGTGTGGTTGTGTGTGCTAGTTTTGTCTAGGGCAGAATTCTAGGGTAGAATTCAATTTTTTCACCGAAATGGGGCTATATTTTGGATTTGTGTTGAAAACAGGGTTGATAATACAGGGATGATTCCACTATAGGTGAGCAGGCTTTGCCCAGAGCCAAGAGCTTTTCTGCTCCTGATCCCTACCCCCCACTAATGAGGAGGCTGGGGGTGCACCCAAAGTGGGGACAGGAGAAGGCTGGGACAACTGACCAAACTGCACAAAGGGATGTTCCACACCATATGGTGTCACATAAGTATCAGGGGAAGAAGGAAGGGAGGGGACACATTTAGAGTGATTATTTTTGTCTTCCTAATTCATCATAGCAGGGGATGGATCCCTGCTTTCCCAAAGATGGCTGAACATCTGTCTGCTGAACACCATGGGAAGGGGTGAATGGTTTCCTTGTTTTGCTTTGCTTTTGTGTAAAGGTTCTACCTTGCCTATTAAACTGTCTTTATTTCAACCCACGAGACTTTTCTTATTTCCTTCTGCATTCCACAAAGGGAGAATGAGTGAGAGGCTGTGTGGGGCTTAGCTGCTTGCTGGGGTTAAACTATGACAATGGTTTATGAGCTTCAGTGGTTCCTAGATGAGTTACAAAGGAGAATGTGACACAAAGAGTCTATCTGAAACACATACACTGTTCAAGTTTTCTTTAGTCTGTGTCTGTATTTTCTAAATCAGAGTGAGAACACTCAACTGTTAAGGGCAGAAATCTAATCTGATTTGAATCATCTCTCTTTCTGCACAAGAATGTATATCCTAAGGGGTGATTCGCCATTTTTTTTGTATCAACCAGGCCAATTTTTCTGAGGGAGGTAGCTGCTATTGTCCTGTTCTCTTCTCACATTCCCTGGGATGTTCTCTGTCTCACTGATACTTAATGAATCCCAAAGCATCCTCCCCAAAAGAGAAAATATTGGGAATTTTCAATCTTCTTTTGGAAAAGGAAGTTCCTTGTTCAAACATCAAATGAACTTAGAGGCAGTGATATTTTTTTTTTCTTTAATTTATCCTAACACTTTTTTCAAGGGAAATTACTTCCAGCCCAGAAGGTGAATACTGTAGGTAAGAAATAGAGGTATTAGGAAACTATTATCATCTTAGATTATTATTTCTAAACAACCACATGTTTAGTTTTTAAACCTTTGTAAGCATTGAGCTACTGTGTATGAGGAGGTGGAAAGAAACCAATAGATGTTAGCTGTCACTGAGATGTAAGAAATAATATTTTAACATAGGACTAAAACCTTCATCTTTAGTGACCAAATGATTCAGTCCTCTGAAATATTAATGTAAGTATAATGGTGACTTATAATTTCATCATAGTTTTATTTTATTCTAATCTATTTTCTAAGACTATGTTTTTGAGCTTAGTGATATATTTGTTGTTTCTGATTTATATAAAATGTAAAAGTGGACACATAAAAGACTTATTTCTTGTACTACATAGGACACTAGCTCAAGTAACTAATGTAGTTGAGCCAAGGTATTTTTAAAGTAATTTCACTCTGTTTAGACTTACATCTGCCTTCTTCAAGGACTCTACTTTAATAAAGCCCTAAGTATGTGACTTTGGTTGCAGATGACCACAAGTCCACAAGTATTTTCTCCTTTGATTTTGAGGAATAACTCTTCTCCGACCTATCCCTGCTTCCAAACTGCTTCCAAACTTTTCTCAAACACAACCTCTGAAAATGAGAATATTTCCTTTCTAAAGCTTCACTGCTAAAAATATAATTCCCAGTACATGTGAGAGTAGATCACTTTTTTCTCAAATTAGATGGATGTGAAACACTTAGAAGTTCTGTAAGTGGATATCAATAAATGGTATTAAATGATTGCATTTTGCTAGGAAAATATATCACCATTTCTAGATGTACTTTTGAAACTGTGAAAACTAGGAATAGCTGATTGAACACAAATACAAAATTACTCCAGTTAACTGCTTCATGTTCCATTACAACACATGGAAAATACTAGTTTATGCACTTACGCTACTTATAGGTTTTCACAAATTGCAGCGTTCAGTGACAGAAATCAATAAATAATGAGAAGCTGTAGAAAAGTGTAAATAGTAAAATATTTTTGCACTGCTAGAAATAAGTGAGGACTGAAATACAGTAAATTCTTATAGAATTATTATTGAGGAAAATGTGCAAGTCTGCAGGTGAGTCAGCTGATCAGGTGACAGAAATGTGGATGAGAATTTTTAAACTGTATGGTCTCACATGATTTTCACCCAATCTTGTTAGTTCTTTCTAGCCAGGAGATCTCACAGTGTTATACCAAGATGTCAGTAGTCTTTTTGTTTTGTGTGTTGGGAACTAAGGTACAAAAGTACAAAGAATAACAATTGGATGTTCTGGGTACTCACCATAGTGGAGGGTCTGCCACAGTAGAGTGGAAATGCAGCTTGCATTTCATGGGTCCTCCCTCTTGACTGAGTGGAAGGAAATATAGCTCTGCTACAATTTAAGAATCAATTCATGCTGTTGAGTGAACTTACTGTTTCTACCAAAGTTCAGAAATACTTCACATTAGTTGAGGCTGAGTTTTCATGCAGTAAACTTACATGTCAGTAATTACATGATTGCATTATCTCCAATTATCCTTGATATTCACTGATCTATTTATACACATATAAAAACTATTATGATAAGTTACTATTAGGTCATTAAGACAAAAACTTTCCATCTCCAGTTTGACATTTCAAAGCCAGAGTTAGAAATTTAATGGCTCAGTAGGATAGATTTGTATCCCATGAAAAGTTCTGGTATCTGTGATGAGAAACCATGCAGGACCTTATTAGTAGTTTTTTTAATACTCTCCTGAACCTAGATGTCCCATAATAATTAGCAAGCAGGTGGAAAGCCAGTTTTCACTCCATTTGTTTTTGGACTGGGTAGAAAACCAATTAATCTGATTCTAATAGACTATAATGGGGAAAGTAAAATTCTAAGTGGTGGGACTAATCCAGACTGCAGAGTTCAAGAATCATGGAGAATGTCCTGCAGTTTTCCTATGCTTCTGTCTCTAGTTGGACATAATAGTGAATTGTCTTGCAACAAAGTAAAACTACTGGAGGACTAAACACCCATCCAATTTCAAGTGTTCAGTCCTATATTATACCAAGAATCTGTGAAGGAGAATGAGAAACATCCTGTGTACAAATCATCATCTCCAAGATGCTGTGGGATGAGATCCAGATACAGAAAGTGGATAACATCCTGCTGCGGTGAATTGGGAGCCACAGAAAGGAGTTGTAGAGGTGAAAAAGGAAGGAAAGGGTGAATCACTCCTAATTACTGAGATGTCTTCCAGATGTCACCTTTCATAGGCACTTCCACTGGAGTAGTGGGGGGAGAAATGCAGCAGCTGAGGAGCTATGAAACTGATGGAGCAACCACCACTAGCTGTGGCAATTAAACTGTGAAGGAAATGGAATGACATTCCATCAAAAGTTGTAGGTAGCTGGGATGGTACATTAACACAATTAACTTTTCTTCTTCATAAGACAAGATCAAGAATGTTCTTCCTACATGAGTAAACCAATATGATGCTTTTGAGTGTTGTATGCCCTCTTTCCCCATCCTCCAGAAAATTAATTTGCATCCACATACAATCAGCATGGAAAAATACAAGCATCATTTTCTAAACAGACAAGAAATGTGCAATAATCATGAAAAGGAGAATTTTCCATCCAGAGAATGAAATTCTTAGTTGCAGAGGTGATCAGGAAATCCCATGTTTAAGAATCTTTAAGCAGCTGAAACGGATGGGATTAACACGGTGATTTAATAGAGGATGAGAAAAGAGAACATAGGCAAAGAGCTTTTCAAATCCTGACAAACAGAATAATAAACAGACAGTAATTCACAGGTTGAGAGAATTTTATTGTGAAGAAATTATTTCCAAATGGAAAACTTGTCCAGCAAAATATACTTTCTCTAGTGTCAATCTTAAGAGTGGTTAAATAGACTATTTTTTCATTAACAGAATTTGTACTTACTGTAACAGAAAAATAAACCTTAGTTGTTGGCAGATGTAGGAATTTTAGAGCTCCCTTGTGTAGCCTGGCACTTCCCAATAATGCACTGTTTTTCTTCAAAGTTGCACCACTTTCTGTGCTGTAGGAGTTAATGAGTCCGCCTATGGATGTTGAATGTTTTTAGTCCTTCTTTGCATAGTTTTGTGACCAAACCTCCTAGACAACCAGCAGATCTTGTCACAACCAAAGGAAAAGAGCAAGTGAAGTCCATATTTCAACAAGCATTTTGGATTGCATCTCTGTGTAACACTCCATTTGAAGTTCTAGTCTTCCATTGATTTGTTTTCTTCCATCAGTAAATGAAAATTTAGTTGGTTTCATGTCACTGGAGAAATTTTTGTTACTTTTCATGTAATTTTGTGTTTTATTATAGCACTTTAAATTAAATATAAAGGTCACACAGTAATTCTCTAGACAAATCCCATACGAAGCAATCATAAAGACCATTAGGTATGACAGGAATGCCCACCCCACAAAGAAATAAATTCAAGCCTCCTGAAATATATTAATGTTAAAGCAAAACCCCTTTGCAACAGTGGTTGCCAAAATGCCTGATGTGCTCAGTGTCAGTATAATCTTTTTGAACTAAATCAAACAAGAAAGCATTTAAAATTTAATTCAGAGTCCTCTGTAAAAGTTTTTGACAAATCTTCCCAAGAAAAGGAAAGCATGACTGAATTAAGCAGATATTCCTCTTAACATATGCAGACACAAATGGGCAGCATTAGTGGTGTTTGTTTTCTTAAGAAAAAGATAACTGAATATTTATTGGCTGTAGAAGTGAGTATGTGACAAAGCAAACAATCACAGTTACTGAAAGAGGAGTTACTGGAGGGTATCCATCATTAAAAAGAAAAAGAAAATTACTTGTAAGAATTTTTTTTTTTCTTCTAAGGCCCTTTTGTTGAAAAGGGTAACCACATATCTATGTGGATATATAGATGGATAAATATATCTCATTTTCTGTGACTAGAAACATGTATGAAAATTATAGTTTAAATAATTTCATAGTTATTCCTAATTAAAACAGCTGTTCTGATTCCAAGAGCATATTCCAATAAACAATTGGTAATATAATATTTGTTCCTATATATTTTCTTCCAACACTATGCATTTCATGCTATTATATTTACAGGTGTCAAAATTAATGAAAGCTGATCATTATGGAAGTAGGCTGTTAAAGGGCATACACAATGAAAAAGAGTTTAAAATTTTAAAATGTATTTATTAATTTATATACTAAAGATACAGACTTGTGTACTAATTTCTTTGGTTGTAAAGGGGAACCACCTTTGGTTTTGAGTAATGACGTACACTGGGAATTAGATTTTGATCTCTGTTCCACACCTTTGTTCCCTAATGTCATAAACTGCTGTGTAACCTAGATAAAATTTGCTTTGAAGAATGGGTTTATCATCTTTCTTCAGTTTGTCTTGTTTGTTTAAATTTTCCAAAAATATATTCTACTTGTTGCCTTTTGTTTTACAGTGACGCAATTCTTACACTAATACTCTAGTCTCAGTGGGTGCTTTTAGATTCTATTGGAATACAGATTCTTGTTTTTCCTGGAATGTATTGTGCCATTCTTGAGAAAAGCATTTTGAGATAAATTTAGGTCTCTGCCTAGAAGAGTAACTATGGAGTTGCCTGTAAAGGTAAAGTGAGTATATATGCTTGCTAATAGAAATACCTGAGTTTAATTGGTGCTTCAGTGTTCAGCAGTTCCTGGCATTCTATCCTCAAACCACAAGACTTACTGGGATCACACTTCAGCTTACTTGACAGCAGCAGCAACCTAATTCACTAAAGCCGAATTCTAAATTATTAACTTGTTTGTCAACCTTATGGCAGATTTAACATCAACAGTGTTCTCTTTTATAACACCAAGCAGTGCAGGTTGAGTAGATTATAGTCATCATCTAAACTGCATTCACAGCTATTCTGTTTTACCAAAATAGCATTAAAGTAGCTGAAGTGCATTCTCAAATAGCTCTCTACCTCTTTACTGTCAGTCCCTCATTTTTCTTCCACAATATCTCTCACAAAGACACTGTGTGTTCCTTTTCAATACTGTTAACATATACATTGCTGTAAGGATATATCTATCCTTTTCCTCTAGCTCATCTGTTCTTATTTAACACTCTGACAGCAGTCTTGGGAAAGAAAGAAGAAAACACATTTTGAAGTCACCCTCTCAAGGACTGGGAAGAACTAAAGGTCTAATGGCTGCAGATATGCACTGGTGTGCCAGGAGGTGCTCAGCGCTGGCCTGGATATGTGAGGGAAATGGGCAAATGAAATCATTGTTCTGAAATTTGAAGGTGTTCAAACCATCCCACGAGCCAGGTGACAATATGATGTAATGTGGGAGTGAAGCAGCCGAACCTTATTTCTTTCTATATATATACATTGTCACATGCACAGGTTACATGTAAGTATATTTAGCCGTGTTTCAAAGTCTTAGACTACTTGGGAAATAAAAAACACAGTGCTCAGTCTAGTTGAATTCTTGAGTGGAGAATTATTCAAAATAAATAGTTTTACTTATACAGTCATATTGGGCTGCTAGATATTTGTAACTTAATTTATCTATCTTTAGAGGAATTACATGAAAATTCTGTTCCAAGTCCAAGTTTCCTTCTGAAATGACTGCGGCATCTTGTTTCTCTTAACAGCACTGAAAAAAATTGTCACCTTCCAAAAAAATCCTGTCTCTTGCTTTTCCCCCTGAGGAATAAAAGCTAGGAGATATTTGAGCATCTTACACTGATAGAAGTCACAGTCACATTGATAAGAGTGTTAGGTAGAAACCACTTTGCAACTGGATAGTCCTTTATGGAGCCTCCGTTTTGAAAAACACCCATGAGTCTCTAATGTTGAACCTTCAAAACACAAGAGACAACAAGCTATTAATTTAAAAAATAATTTTTAAAAATTTAATTAAAATTAAAAATATTTTGAAAGTCTTGAAATATTTCAGTGTATAGTTTTTAGGAGTGTTTGCACTTCATTCCTTAGGGGGAAGAGTCAAAGGAACTTCACAAAACACTGCTTTTTCTATAGACTCTTTGTCATATTTAAAGGATTTATCTGTAAATGGATACACTTTTCAATGAAAATAGGTATAAGATGAAATCTTCCCAGACTTCTCAAGAGAGACTGAGTCAGCAGTGCTTTATCTTATTACCTGAATAGTATATCTACATATTTACTATATGGGATGTATTCATTGGTGCTCACTGCAGCATCATCACTGTTTCACGTGTGTATTTGGTTTACCTCAGCACCTACTCTGGTATGAAACTGGATTTCTGCAGGTGCTTGAGGGTATGTAGTGGCTGTTCAAGAGAGGTTCCATGGCCAGGGTGACCAAGGCCTGATAGGGTATTATTCTCACATAAATCTTCCCAAGAAGCAATTTGTGATTGGTTTTGTGTTCTTCATGGATGATTGCGCTTAGAGGTTTTCCTTTTTGTGTTCAGTACTGAAAAGATATGAAGAATCATTTTTAAGACTAAACAGGCTTCCATCTCCAGAATGGATTTTTTTAATATTTTTTTTTCAAATTTGTCTGAGTATTTTAATTTCATTATTTTCACCCCATGGAGTGAGTGAGAAGTGACTTGTCACAATGCAGGAAACTGTAGTGTATTGGCACATGACTGCATGGATAAAAAAGTTTATAACACTCTTTTGATAGAAAACATTGAAAGCTCTAATTAAATACATAGTTAGTGATATTTGTTGATACATCAATGATGACATGTTGGTTTATGTAATATGGCATTATATATACACTTTTCTGTAGCTTCTTATTTAATGATCAGGAAGGGATATTTTCTATATATGCCTACTTTTGTATTGTGGCTGAGTAATTCCTGCCATTTTTTTTAACCTGAAGCTCTTTACATTTCTTGTATTTAGTTAGATAAAAAAATCTTCTGCATATAGAAGTGAAAAATTTGGTGATCTGTAATATGTAGGGTTATTGATAGACATTAGTATTTTTGGGATAGGTATCTTTAACTTGACTATGTTGAGGGGATAGGAAGCATGGTTCTTGCACCAGTAGATCCACGATGATCAGTACTAATGGGCCATTTGTCAACTTCTGCCCAGAATGAGAATTGCACCAAACAAAAGGAGACTTGGTGAGGTAGAAGCCAACTCCCATGGCAGTTCTATCAAAGCTGCTTAGATGATAAGCACAGTATTTTCATTCTTTAACAATGGGAACAACACAGTGTTTTGCATTGACAGTAGTAGGGTACAGCTGGTAAAGTTTCCCATAAGTGCCCAAAACAGGTAAAAGGAATTAAAAATGAAAATGGCCTTAAAATGTGAGAGGATACCTGTGTAATTGACCTCATTTTGGACATATGACTTAAAGTATTAAATTAGTTCTATGCACCAAAGGAAGGTGTTTCTAGTTTGCTAGCTCCAACAGTCAAATGGCTTCCTTCTCTCTTTGGAAGGACTATCTCTTCTTCAAATGTCATGAAAGGCGATGAGACTATGCCACGGCTATGGTGATCCTGTCTGATAGAAGCTTTATGTCCCCCTGCCCAAGTGGCCCTGCACAGCTGACATCATGAGCCATCTGTTTCTAAAGCACACTGGCTGAATTCATGTTGAATACCACTAGTGGCACAACAGTGGATGACAAATATGTTTCAGGTACCTCTGTGTGTACTCTCCCATCAGTGTTTTTAGAATGTGTAACATGTACACTTCTCTAGTCTGTGCACACATCATGCTTTAAAACTGAGCTGAGCCCTGAGTACCACCAGTAATTTGTTACCCGTCGTGATAGCCGTGACAACATAGCAGTTTTCTGTTCCTTCTGCTGAGACCTCTGCCTAAGCTGCTTTCATTAATCAAGTTCCTGATGTGAGAGACATTCCTGCTGTTTCAAGCTGAGAAACCTAAGTTTTCAGGATGATGGTAGACAAGCTGTTGTAGACTGGGTATATCCTGCAGGAAGTGGTACCCCCAGGCCTACCACAGCAGAGGAAACAAATTATAGATATGTGATGACCCATCACTCACTGTGTGTTAGTAGTGAAACCATCTGAGTCGTCTCCTACAGACATCTTTCTGTTGTTCAGAAGCTGCTGATCAGGGAGACAATACCCACTACTGGGACAGGGTGGTAATCTGCACCTGACATGATTAATAAATGATATTATTTAGTAAATATAAAGTGCACACATGTGAATGTCTCCCTAAAGGTGCCTTGTTCTTGCTACAGAACACAAGCTCACTTTCTTAGAGTTAATGCATTAATAAAGAGATTGCCATCAGCAGCCTTTTAATATTTGTGCTCTTTTTAAAATAGCAAAATAGAAAATAGAACTGTCTGAATCCCACCTTTCATCTCACAGATGGGATCCACTTCCAGCTCCCACACTAGCTGTTGCACAAACTAGGAGACTGACAAAGCAATCCCTGTGCCTGGTGATCTGCCCTGAAATGACAGAATATATTTTAACACGTTAATAGAAAAAAATAGAAGCGCATTTTTCTCATAGAATTTCTTAAATCTTGTGCATGAATTGATGATTGTAGTGGTTTTTATTCTTCTAAGGAGATGTGCTGCTGCTGAACCAGGATGAGGATTCATCTACAGGTCGTGGAACACTGGTGTAATTGCTGCGCACCAGAGGGGCACATCCTTGTGACTCCCAGCCCGATAGAACGGGTGCATCTGATTAAACTCAGAAACTCATGAAAACTCATTGAGATGTGAGTCAACACATGGGTTGAAGATGAATGAAATAAGAAAAGAAAATAATTAAAAGGAAGTCAGCAGAGATTCACAAGATATAATTATCAGAGGCCATCATAATAGTGCTTAGCCTAACTCCTTAATCCTAACTTTTTATGTGAATTGGCTAATAAAAGATTGCTTTCTACTGCTTAGATGGTGTTTACTGTTCTCTCAAAATTTAGGAGTTTTATCTTCCTCAGAAGAGATGCTTAGCATTTTCAGAAACAGGTGATCAATGTCAGAGATCAAGACAAATTTTTTATAGTAAAAAAAATCAGCTAAATTATGGGGAAAAAGTTAAATTTAAATAGATTTTTAGTGATAATTGTGATTTAATTTATTGTTTCACAGAAGCATGTCCTTTCCTCATCCAGTCTCAGTTTTCTCTATGGCTTGAATTTCAGTTTCAAATCTTCTCTAAACTTTATTGACCTCTTAACCCTCAAATTCACTTTTGATTTGAAATGTCCTTTCTCCCTTCACATTCCTTAAAATCTGCATCTTTAGTGTTAAACTTTTAATTGAGGATTTTAAGTAAGCAGGTGGACTTGGTTTAAAGACAGAACAAATCATAGGCAGAAAACAGAGAATTTTTAAAGTTTTAGATCCATGAAGTTGGCAATCAGCCAGCTGATCAGTCCTATGGCATTATTCCCTCAAAAGCCTCACTCTGTCTTTATTTAAACTTAGTTTCAATACGCTTTTCAGAGGTGAAAACTTTTTCCACAGACGTTTTGTTTTGTTTTGGTTTGGTTTGGTTTGTTTTTGTTTGTTTTTTGTTTTTTTTTTTTCCTCAGGGAAGTTTTTGCTTTTCTCCCATTTGGGCTCCAGGGATGCTGAGCAGGCAGGGTTGCTGCTGGGCGTGCATTCTGCTGCGAGCCCCTCTGTGGCTGTGGGACAGACAGAGTGTGCTGTGCCGTGGTGCATGGCCACAGCTCCTCGCTGGCCACCTTGTGCCACAAGGAGAGCTCCTTGGGAAAACCCCATCCAGGCTTTTGCAGGGCAGTGGAAGATATGCAACAGCTAGAAATCACCCATGGAAATTAAAAATTTCCTAATTACTCTCTATCTTAGAACAGACTTGCTGTCTTGTGTTCTGAGCTATTATTTACACTTGAATCAGTCTTGAGCAGCTCTGATATTGTGAAAGGTTTAAGATTTTCAGGAAAAACACAAATGATTCTACAAAGAAAGCAGTAGATCAAGCTCTAATTCTACAAATTCAGTGGTGTTCTTTCAGCCTGGATTTCTTCTAATCCAGTTGAAGAGAGAGAAAAAATTAGATTATGTCATATTTTTCCTTCAGAGGTTCCCTCATTTTCATGGGATTAGCAGGTCAGTCTCTGTGTGGCTTGCTTATTCTGCCACTTTATTAGACAATTCAATGCTGCAATATTATAGCAGGAGCAATTTACACACTACATTTGAATTTTAAAATAAGTAGTTTTTGAACATTATCGGTGCTCCAGGAAGGAGGATGTTTAGAACTGTTTCATAGATAAGGGCAATTGATGACCTTATTAAAGTATTTGGCTCTAAACGTTAAAATGTTGTTTCAGAAATGACCTATAATGGTTTTTCTTACTGCAAGATTGAATATTTGGGAAAAATAAAAGTAGATCAAAGGAAGAAACTTAAAAATGAAACCCTTTTGAAGGATTGCTGCATTTGCTGGTAGCATGAACTGTTTTGCTTACACATGCATATATATCATTTTCTTCCCCTGAAGCCCAACACAAAGCAGAAAATTTCTTTTTATCTGGTATCAGTGAAAGTGATAACCCTTACTGATATCACTCTGCTTTCTAAATGCAGTGTTTCTTCCCTATCCTTATCTGAGGGAACTACATATAACCGATATGTGAACACAGAGTTATATTGATGTTTTTCTTTTCTTTGTAATCATGCTTCTGTGTATACATAAACACAGACTCACCATAAATTTATATACAGTCTATACAAATGCAGAAAATGCAAGGTAAGATCCATTTCTAAGGGCTTTTGCAAACTCTATAGCTATATTACCTAGCCTAATGTTCTCAGCAGATTCCATGAAGGGATTCACACAATTTATGTAGTGTTTTGCATGCAGGAACTCTATAAAATTATGTAGGCATCTGTTCCTGCAGATGCCTTTGGAGATGTGTTGAACTCTCAGACTGAATGCAGTTACAGTATGCACATTCTAAAAATTATGAATGTGTTAAATCTTCTCCAGATAAGAGCTAAAAATTGATGTTTCATTTGGTCTCTAAGACGAATATATATATATATCTGTGTGTGTGTGTGTGTGTGTATACACACATAGAATTAGCGATTGTTCAGTGACTGCTGGTTTTGAGACAATAAGCTAATATCTTTTCATTGCTCTGTTACTGAATACTGGGCTGCTGACTTCTCCTTCTTGCATGAACAAAAATAGAACATAAAAGGAATTAAAATATCTGCCTCTTTTTCTAGCTCCAGGTAGATAGGAGCCTATCAAACACCAGGTATTTTTTAAGGAGCAAAGATACTGAATTTCTGCTGCTTTTTCAGTTCTCACAACGAGGTTTGTTTTCAGGCAGATGGGACAGACACTCTTTCTTTTTTTCAAACTCACTAATCCTTTTGAAAATACAATCAGAATTTTAAACTACTGATTAGCTACTGTGGTTTTGGAACATTTTAGAATGAATAGTTGGTAATATATTTCACTTGTAAAATCACAAGTTCTATTTTTCTATTTCAGATTACAAACATGGAAATAAAGTTAGGAGTTACAAGTATAGGCATTGATTTGACATGTGGAAATATTGTGCAGCTTGTTAAAAAAATGATAAATTCAAGGAATGAGAAAAATACAGAAATAAATAATACTGAAAGGCACAAAGTTGAAATTAGGTAGTGTGTTGACAAGGGATTTTAATATCACCTATATCAGAAAAAGGCAACTGTGATTTTTAGCTGCTCTCACCAATGCTTTGAATTGGAGAAGCAATGAATTTTTTTAAGCTTTAACATTCTGTTGTAAGTGTATTGTTGCCATATTTTTTTAAACTATCTCACCAGAATGCTATTCATAAGATTCAGGTTCAGAAAAGAGCAATGAAAGTTATTGGGAAGGAGAAAGAAAAATATCTGGAAGGAGAAAAACAAGGAACATGCAACATGGACTAGTGTTTGACTTAATTTTAACAAGCTCATATATATATATTAATTGCCCAATTAATGATATAGTAATATAATTAGCATATGCAATTTAAATATTCAGATATTTTAGCAGATGAGAAATTGTTTCATGCAATCTATCTTTTAGCATAGCAGTATGTGTGCAGGGGATTTATAGTTCCATTTTTTTCTACAGGAGTTGTGACTCCATGGAAAGAACAATGCTCTAAGAGTTATTTGAAGCCAAATTTAATTTTATGCCATCATTCATTTTCTATTGCCATGTCATATTTTACTTCATATCATCTCCATAGTGAATTGCCTATAAAATAACAGGTGGACTTTTCTTTGCAAGCCTTGATTCATCTTGAAAATTTCTTTCCAGGAGTGAGATGAAAAATTATCTCCATTTGACAGGTGGAGAAATGGCACAAGACAAGGTAAAAATTGTTCAAAACATCCAGTGATTTTGAATCTTAATGTTAAACGACAAAAGCTTAATTTTTTCAAGTAATTTACCATTTGAATTATATTTAGTAATTTTGAGCCACTTTTGTGATATTCATGGGTACTCACTAAGCAATGTCAATAAATTCTGTATTTTGGTCATTTAATGAGATGCAAATGATGGTCATTTATGAAAGGCAGGACTGGGAGAAAAGGTTGTTAACCATTGCACAGAAATTTTGAAAGAGAAGACAGCACCTCCTTCCATGGGGAGATGGGCAGCTGCTCATGGCTGCAAAGCATTTTCTTTATTTTGCAAGAGGCTTTTTTTCTGCATCTTTTCCACTGTAAAAAAAAATACCTCAGAGTACAGTCATTGGTTTGTTCCTTGAAAGTGCCCAGTTCTATGAATCAAACAAGAAAAATCTGCAGAGAATCATAAGCTACTGAATCATAAGAAAAAATGCCCATTAGAATTGGACGGGCAGTTTTAATTCCAGTCTTCTGAAATTTTGTCATCCTTGGTCTTGTGACCTTTTTTATATAAGTTTTAAAAACAGTCAGGAAAATTATGCATTTCAAAACTTAGATAACTATGAAAACTGGAATATTTGTGAGATTGACAGCTAACTGACCTGACTGGTGGGCAATACTGATGCTCACAGCTGGCAATATTTAGTTTGGGGTCAGATCTTTTTGTGTTTAAGAGTACTATTAACTGTAGTCTGTTTCCACCACCTCACATTCATTTTTGCAAGAAGGCAGGAGTGCACAGACAGCCTGGGAGGGGAGGACCATGTGCTCCTCTGGCAGCCTCAGCTGCACCAGCAAGCAGGCAGGTCCTGTTCTCCAGAGGATTGAGAAAGGATATGTCCCTGACAGACTGACAACTGTGTGTTAAAACTCAAACTAGTACATCTCCAGCGAAGCAGCTGTGAACAAGCAAAACAACAATAAAAGGGGTAAATAGCATTTCTTTATTGTAACTATGACAACAGTTTCTTTTTATTACTACATTAAAAATAAATAGTAAACTATTCTATGATGAGGTAAATAGGTACCACAGAAAGTTTCAGCCTCCATGTATGAAGTTTGAAAAAATTAAAAGAATCTGAAAATGGATCAAAGTATTGGAAAATGATGCACAGGATTAAGTATAAGCAAGCTAATATTTATAAGTTGAACAGTGATCCAGAGATGGATAAATTCTGCAGATGGAGTTGAAATTTAAAAATTAGAGAGGATGATATATCTATTCCTTTTCAAGGAAGAACAGTCATAAAATTATTTGGGTTGGAAGTGACCTTAAAAATCATGTTTCAACCCCCCTGCCATAAGCAGAGACACCTTCCAGTAGACCAGGTTGCTCAAATCCTCATTGAACACTTCCAGGGATGGAGCACCTGGACCTTCTATGGGCAAACCTGCCCAGTACCTCATCACTCTCACAGCAAAGAATTTCTTCCTAATATCTAATTGAAACCCATTCTCTTTCAGTTTGCTCCCTGTGCTATCACTGCAAGCATTTGTATATTTTGTAGGAAGATCTATTTAATATCAAGGCATATGTTAAGTTTCAGTTACTGAGAGATGCCTCTGTCCAAATTAAGGTGCAAACAAGATCATATGCCAAAGTCAGTAACACAGACTTTTTTAACAATGAATGTGAAGTAGAGAGATAGAAAGAATAAGAAAGAGAAGAGAAAGAGATAAAGTAGAAGATAGCCAACAGTGGATCCAATAGTATCTTGATGCTCTCACCTCTCTGGGCTTCTCAGTGGTGGGGATCCTGAGGTTGTTCCAAACTTTTCTCCATTTATACATTTTAGCAAACAAAGAAATGAATGCTCTTTGGCTACATAGTTCTCCTATTCTTTTGGTTAAATTATCCCCTTGCTTCTAGTGCTAAGTAGTCCACATGCTCAGTCTTTCTCTTATTTTTGTGAGTTTTTTGAATTTTTGGGTGGTGATCTCCCCCTGACAGAATTACCTTTTATCCAATCAGAACTGATTCAGCACAGTTGAATTTTGAATTTGAATTTTTTTAACAATTGCTAAGTTTGCTTTCTTTGTGGTTCCTAAATTCTGTATTCTTTGTGTCCAATATCAGTGATGTGTTCTTATCCCTCAGTTTTGCTAACTTCCCCCTAGGTCTGAGTTAACACCTGGACAATAGTACCACCTTTTATCCCAAGTTCTCTCTGTGATAGCTTAACTTATACTCCAAGTTCTGGGTATCCATACAGGCATATTTGGGGGTGGTTTGGTGTTCATTGGTCAGAGATGCCATCTCTCCCATAACTTGGAGTGGTTTGACCAGGGATATGTGTAGGAGCATCTGCTTCACACGGTTTGCCACAGTGGGAATTTCTGCCCTGATGTGTTAACCAGGATGAGCTAACCAGATGTGGCCAGGCCTGGAGTTCACATTATCCTGTCACTCCCTTCTGTGCTTATCTCATGGCAAAGCCCTTCTGTGGCCTGAGCAGTATTTGAGACAGGCACCTGTGTTCTTTAACACCTTACAGTATATGACGTTATTCTGACCTTAGGAACGAGTCTACCACACAGTTACTATGACTCTTTTGTATTAAACAAGTAACACATAAGGATTTACAAAGAGCACACAGAGAAATTCAGCATTTTTCAGTTTTGCCTTTTGTAGATTTCTAACACTTGCAGATGTAATATTCTAAGTGACATTTGGAGTCTATTGCTGTTTCTGGGGCATGGCATATAGGCTGTCTCTCCAGATCTATATGTATCAGGAACTGCTTTGGGAATGGTTGTTGTACTTATATTCATGATATATCAGAAAAAGTGTTTTAAAGACTAATCTTGATATTTGTCCAAATTTCTTCCTGCAACACCTTGAATGACGTAGTATTTATCAGAAACATTCAAACTCTCTTAGCTTCTGTTTTCTAATGAAAAACTTGTTTATTATGGACAAAGGGTCTCATTGTTACCTACTTTTAATGGCAGTCTAGAGGAACTTGAAGGCATTAAGGAAATGACAGGCATAATTCTCTTCTGAGTTGTGTCAATATAAACATGTTTCAGAAGTCCTATGATAGTTTAAACATTGCAATTTTTTTTTAACAGTGTCACATCATGTCACTGAAACCTTTAATTTTGTATTCCCACATCTGCAATTATCTCATTTCACTAGCATGAAACTTCATTAATCTAGAGTATCTCATGCTGTTGTGTTCTGAACAGCAAGCAGTGAGGGAGAGATTGCACACAAGACCCTGAAGCCTTGAAGTTTGATTCATCCATGGCAGTTTGTCAATTTCTCACCTAGAGGTTTTGTTCTGTTCATAGTGTGAGGTTATGACTGTCAAGAGGATTTCTATAAAATGAAATTTTACTTTCTTCTAGGTGTCTCTTGAGCTGAAGAAAGATCAAGCCTGGCATATTTATAGCTCTACATCAGAACATCTTTCGCCATCACTGTCAACATATGTAAAACTTGCATGGAACAGCATGAAAAGATGGTTAAAAAAATAAAGAATTAGGCATACTCTAGACACAGCAACCAGCAAAACCCCTTAGTACACAGAACTACTCAGTGGTTTTCATTATGCCTCTCTTAAAAATTTTGAGTTTATGTTGAACCAAGATGTCCATCCTATTTACTAGCCTTCATTGCATGGCCAGTTGGATATTTTTGAATACTTCTGCAATTGACAGAAGTGTTGAAATTTTGTGCCCATTAGTGCTCAAAGATAATTATCATTTCACTAGGCTTACTCTTTGAACTGGTAAGAATTTTTGTGAATTGATAAAAGTACATGGTCTTTGCCCCACAGACCACTTATTGCTTGCACAAACTAATATTGTCTGTCCATATGTGCCAGAAATAATTTCATAAGTTTTGCATGAAATGCTCAGTGATGACAAATTCAAAAAAGATTGTTCTCCAGCACTGCAGCATCACGTGCATGTGTTAGAGCTGCAATAGAAGAGAATTCACTGGCTTCTTGCTTCTCCCACACACAGTAATGTCAATCCTCCTAAAGCAGAGTTGTCTTATTTCATCTCTTAATCATAGAATTTGTCTTCTAATTTTTGGTCTAATTTGATGATAATTGAAATCACCATGTCACATTTTTTTTCTCCTAATTAGGCTGACATTCTAGGTAGAATGATTGCAATGAATTTTATCTTAAAATGTATCAAGGAGGGATGGGCAACATAATGCTTGACTGTATGACTGCAGGAGATTTCCTTGTTTTTCAGCTGTCAATTTTCCATGAAATTGAATTAAGATATTTCTTACAACTAGCAAAATTGCAGTGACATTACATTGACTTTTATTGCCTAGAAGCAATGCATTAGAGCTTTATCTGATTAGAGTAATGGCTACCTTATTGATCACATCAGTATTATCCTTCTGTGAGACCTGTATAAAAATCACCATATGAAGATGACAGAAATAATCTGTTAGCTATGGAAATTATTAGTATGCTGGCCACTGGCTGGCAGAGTCAGACTATGCCCAAGTTAGTAAGGCTTCCTTTTATTCAGGCTTGTTCTCCTTTGTACTGTCAGAAAG
Organism: Cyanistes caeruleus; assembly: GCF_971803275.1. NCBI lineage: Eukaryota > Metazoa > Chordata > Aves > Passeriformes > Paridae > Cyanistes > Cyanistes caeruleus. The sequence continues at coordinate 78,851,139 of NC_141701.1, read as the reverse complement.
TTCAAATAAGATACTTTTCAGCAGATTCTTCAGAAACTCTGTCTTCTGTAAATTTGAATTGCCCTCTTGATCACATATAAGAGCATCTGACAGGCATAATAGAGATGCAGCTCACAGTGTCACTTTTGATTATTTAAAATTTAAATTGACTTGTTCAAATATGCTGCAAATAGTTGTGGATAGCATCAGAAATTTCTCTTACCACTTTAGAAGTCTCAGTGTACTGTATTCCTTTATTATATCTTTTTCAATTTAAGCTTCATATTTTTATTTTTAAATAACTCTATAAATAGAATTTCTAAATAATCATTCTGGTGCATATAGAAAAACATTCCTAACTACTGCTATTCTGAGAATCTTGACTTTCAGGAGTCTTACATGACAAGTGAACACTGCAAAAATCCTAGGAAATGATTTTAAGAGGAATCAAAGGGGAATACTTAAATAGATGTTCTGTAATCCTCGCAGTTAGTGAACTTGTCACCTTGGACTAGAAACCATATTTCAGAGCAAGGGAGCATGGGTCAGAGGATGTTGAGCTGTCACTTATGGGCATAAATATTCACAAAAATAGTGTTTTATTTTTAAACTTAGAAAAGTAACAACAGGTTTGTCCTTAATACTTCTTTAGACATGCATACTTTAGGACTTACAGAATTGTTAAGATGAAAACTGCTGATGAAACAAAAGGATTTGTGTTTTGTGCTTGAAGTAAAAACAACATAAACTATAGGAATTAATCAAATTCATTCCACAAACCATGTATCACATAGCCCAAGTATTATATTTGAAGTGCAATGCTTCCAGCTAATGCCCTAAAAAAATAATAATATTTGTATAAGCTTGTCCTCTTTCCAAAATAAATAAACTAATTTTAGAAATTTTAGAAGTATATAATGGATGGTAATTATTCTTTTGGTAGATTAAGATTACTCAAAAAACAAACAAACAAAAAAACAAAATCCCTTACAAGTTAAGAAGGTAGGTCAGATGAAAAGTGAGATAGCAGTGTCACAGAAGATACTGCAATTATTCTATCACCATGGGTTTTATTTACTTTCAGTTGAAGATGAGGATGTTAAAGTAGGGAACACAACACAAGAATAAGACAGTGAAGCAGCAGCAGGAAAAATGTGAAGGAAGAGAGTCTGTAAAGAGCTACAGAATTGTGGGATTTTAGGTCCATTTATTTTAATAAGTTCTTCCTTTCTTTTATAAAACATGTGTTTCCTGCTTCAGGTGAACTTTTATTGTATGCATCTGGAGGTCTTATGGTTTCTCTAGATGACCTTTGGATATTCAGAGATATTCAACAGTTTGGTTCCTCCCTTAGCAACTCTCAGTACAGCAGTAAATTTAAGAATTTGCTGATTCCTTTTCAATGCAATAAGTTTTCTTTGCCTATCTTTATCTGTAGACTGTTTTGTGATACCCTGAGAAAAGCTCATAGGTCATACTTTCTCACTTCTATTTTTGTCAATATTCATCACTGTACAATCAATAATTTATCAGCTGCTTTCCTCCAACAACACAAAGTAGTGGCACAAACCCAGCTCAAATACATCTGTGTTATTCATGGCTCCCTCAATCACCCACTGTTACTGTGACATCTCAGCAGTGTCTTTATTTATGCACTCATCATGCTGCTACCATGGACCTTTGGCCCAAAGCTGTGCTGTGAGTCACTGTGCCCATTTTGCACAATCCATTTTGCTGAGTGGATACACTATGTCCCGGGAGAAGTGCATTTCAGCCATGAGTAACAGGGCAGAATCTTAAAGGAAACAAAATCTTTTTGCTGTTTCATTGTAAACAGTAGTTTTCAAACTTATGCATCAATTATTGTTGATCTCATCCTGGTGCTTTTGTAGCAGGTGTTACCTTGCTGCGTGAATGGTCTGAAATGAGATCAAATAAGAGTATTACCAGCATAAAAGAGCCATACCAGCGCTCCTTTTAGTAGGACAATGCTTTGCTCTGGGTATTGTCCCCTGAAGGTACTCCCACAGTGATTAAAGACTATTCTAAGCATTATTTCTTACACCTAAACGGATAATATGATTTAGAGATGAGGGCACCTCTTTGGTTGTGCTTTCTCTTGGGCTGTATTAGCAAGTATCCAGAGAGCCAAGAGAAGTAATTCTTCCCCTCTGACTGTGTCTGGAGTACCACACCTACTTTTGAACTCCACAGTACAGGATGTTCTGTGACATAGTCATGGAAGGCAGAGGGGAGAGCTAATTTCTGTACAGAGGTGGGAGGCTACAGGAAAATAGAATCAGCCTCCTCTAGAAGATGGACATTAGTAGGACATGAGGCAACCAAACTAACTAGGAGTTAGGAAGGCTTGGTTAGATACTAAGGAAAAAGGAACTGACCCTGAGTGTGGTCCAACACTTACACAGGTTGCCCATACAGGCTGTTAAGTGTTTGTCATATATGGACATATATGACTATGCCATATATGATCTAAGTCAAGTTGTTTAGAGCAGGAGGCTGGTCTGGATAAGACTTAGATATCAATGATTCCATAAAAAACTCTAAACCACAGCCTAAAGAAATGCCTTACAATATGAAAGTGATAAAGATAACACTACAGAATCTTATATCCAGATTGTCTAATCTGTGTAACAGATGCCACTATTTGGATCACAAGGGGAAATATAGAACCATTAAAATACATAAAAGTATAATACCATGCATGTTTACCAAAATTCTTGATTATTATCAAAGTAGCTAAGGAAATAATATCACATATTTAGGGCATCTTAAATGTTTTTATTGTAATTGTGCTTGTCATTGCAGTACATTTACATTGTAATTGATACCCTTGGCTTAAGGTGCTCTGTGGCTGCTCTGCTGGCATCATATTTTATCTTATTTGTCAGCCACAGCTTGTGATATGTTATGACATGACATAAAGCTGTGCAACATAAAAAAGGGGGGAAAAAGGCAATTAATTCACTCTGACATAATTTCTGTAGTGCAAAACAATTTTTTATTCTAATTCAAGCCTCAGAAAAAAAAACAACATATCAGTTGTCAATTGTGACTTGTGTTAATGCAAATATATTTCCTCCTAAAAGAAAAATAAGGCTTCAGATATACTATTTTTATTTTGTTATAAACAGTTATTTCCTTGGGTTTTATTATATAAGAAGATTAGATGTCCTACATAAAGCATATTAAAAGTGCACTTCCAAAATTGTCTTTGTTTTAACAGCATACTTTTAATTCCTGTGCAAGTTTCTTTTCCATCACAATGGCTACTATGATAGTAGAAGATAAAAGTATGTGTTAAATCCTAAAACTAGCAGATCAAATCACACTAATTTCAATGAAAATAAAGCCTGGAAAAGTAATGGAATTGGAAGCAGTTTTCCTGAAAACAAAAGAAAATCCTTTGAAGAAATCATTTCAGTATTTTTCCTCTTATAATGTCCATGATTATATCATCTCCCATATGTTGATAAATTTGTCATCACATGCACATTTTCAAATAGAATTGCAGTTAATGTTTTTTGCTTACTTGATAGACTATCCTCAATCTACTGCAGTTTTAAAGTTCATAGTTACAGTAGCTGAGGGATTTTAACTTTTTCTGGAAAGATTGCATACTTATATCCCCACACATAGATTATATATCACTTCTAATAAATTTGTGAATGCACAGTATTTTAAGGACTTTATTGACAAAAATTATAATGCCTTTTTAAGTGTGGTGGTGATAGCTTTATAGTGCCTTCATAGAAGCTAGCTCTTACATTTAAAAGATAATGCTTCTGGTAATATAAGAATTATTGTCTCTGTGATACACGTAATATACAATCCATTGATTGCATACCCAGTTTCATATGCTTAAATTTCCATCTTTAAATATAATTGCAGCAGTAGGCCAAAGGAGACCTAAATACTTGGAATGGCACAGACAATCTCAAATCACAATGACAAACAGAATATCAGAGAGAGGAAGAAATTGTCAACTCTCTTCTCTGGATAACTTCATAATGAATGCAATGTAAGGTTACATACATGAATGTTTAAATTTCTCTTCTATTCAAAAATCAAATATGGGCATAATAAAAGTTTAGTATAATTCTATATAGGATTTTAAATTCGAAGATTTTTTTTTTTCTTAAATTGAGACTCAAACTAGTTCCATCAAATAATCCAGGCAATTGACTAGGATGAGAAGGTCTAGGAAGGCCTGAGATTTGTCTTGGATGGGTTCAAAGAATGATAATTTATAAATTCTTAAGAATCACAGTTAAGATCACAGTTCTAAACTCTCTGTTAAACTTGCATATATACCTTTATAACAAATAGATGAGAAACTGGTGGTCCAGTCGTTACCAGTTGTATTTTCCATAATGAAATGATGTACTTTGATTTAAATGTACTTCAATGAGATTATTTGGGGCATTAAAATACAACAAGTCATTGAGGTGCCCTGATATATTTGTAGTGTGTACTGTATTCTTAATTTGACATGTCTCATACAAGATAGGTTCTAAGAAGCCTGGCATTTCAAGTTTTTATTTTTATTTTTGAAAGGAATTATTTTTTTATATGGAACAGGCTGGAAAAACTACCCTGTATTTTTTTTTTTTCTACATTACTTAATTTTTCTATAATAAAAATATTTGATTACCTTTCTATAGGAAAAAATGCACGTTAAAGGCAGAAAAGCTTTCCTCTCATTTTTTATTTGATGTTCTCTTTGTTCTCTTGGAAACTTCTGTGAAACTAGCAGTCTCTGTCATTTCTTCCTTCAATTTTTGAATGATTCATTATAATAAAGATTAAAATACAGTGAAGTACAAAATTATATCTAATTTTTTATTCATTGAAGGTTTTATCTTCTAATTTATGTCCTGAGTTTTCCAGCTGGAAATTCAGCATATAGACTTGAATTTAGTAAACTCTGTTTCCTGCAGTCTTGTGTCCCCTTTCCTGGAAGGTAAGAGACCTGGTGAGAGACCTGGCTCATTCCTGGTCAAGTTTGAGTAAAGTCTGGGGCCCATTGACTCAGCAGATATTCTACTCTCTAATTTAAGAATGTCCATCCAGGCAGACCAAAAAAATTCCTTGTATAGCTTTTGGAGCGAGACATCTATATTGTTCTGCTCTTCCCCTACAGGACTCTATAATAATTTGCAGTGGCACAGCTACAGTACAATTCCTCTTTTAAGATTTTGCCTTCAAAGAATCATTAATCTGGATTGATGCCATTAAGTAGTTTAAAAAGGAAGACAATATTGCTTGTAAAAATGGTAGCAGGGAAAGCTTAGATGTTCCTAAAAATAATGTCAGAGATGAGAGGAATTTACAAGACTGATTTGAGAAGTTATGGTTGGTAACGTAAGACAACAATTTCTACAGAAATAATAATAAAGAAAAAAAGAGCAATGAAAATAAGGCAGATTTACCTCAGCTGGCTGCCATGTGCCCACTCAGTTGCTGTCTCACTCCCCCTCCTCAACAGGATAGGGACACAAAAGATCAAAAAAAACCTCACGGATCAGGAAAAAAGGCATAATGAATGAAAGTAAAGGAAGCAAGAAACAAAGCAGAGCAAAATTATTTATTCTCTTATTTCCCACCAGCAGGCAGAGCCCAGACACTTCTTAAGAACTGAGTTCTTAGAGGATTGAGTATGTATTACAGTTACTTTGGAAGAGAAATATCTCTATTATAAATGCTCCCTCCATGCCTTCCTCTCTTCTCTCAGCTTCTGTTGATGAGCATTACATCATATGGTATGGAATTTCCCTTTGGTCACTTTGGATCAGTTGTCCTGCCTATGCCCCTTCTCAGTGTTCTGTTCTGCAAGCTAATGGTCTTGGAGAAGGGGTAGGAGATCCATCCCTGCTGTGCCTGCACTGCTCTGCAGTAGGAAAAGCACTGCTGCTTTTTCCAACCCCTTTCCACCTGCCAATGCAGACATCTCTGGGAAGGCTGTGAACATTAACTCCATTCCAGACATACTCAATACATAAAGGTTGGATATTTGGTGGTTATTCATTGTTTATAGAGAAAATGAGAGTGAGTTTAATATACCAGGATGTCAGCTTATGTATCAATCACTTTTACAAGTCCATCTCTCATGTAGACAAATACAATCTTGCTTCATGTCTATCCACTCAGTGTTGATACCATAAAATTTTATAACCAGTTGTATTTCATCACGTTCTTCTTCTTTGTACATCCATTTTCTGTTTTCCTTTCTTAATACTGTAAAACTGTACAGGCTTATTACTGTTACTAGAGGTCAATTAGTCCATCTTCCACCCTTCCTGTCATCTCTAATTCATTATCACAAATATCAGTGCAGACCACCAGTCTGTGCTGGCAGCTTCCTTTGTGCTCTTCATTTAAGCACAACCAGGTTTATTTCTACTGCTTCCCATCATTCTGCCTACAAATACAAGAGCATTTTTAAATGTTTTTCGCTTCAAAAGTCTCCTTAAGTTTTTCTTGTCTTGTGTTGCATATATTTTAATAGCCTAAATGTTCTGTGCTCCTCTACAACAATTTTTCCTGTGGTTTCATTTAACATTTGCATAACATTTTATCATAATTCATTTAAATTTTCTTTTGGATAATTTTTGATGTTTTTGCAGCCTGCAGTTCAATGAAGTGAGGGTCTCTGAACAGGACCATATGTTATCCTGATAGTGTACTGATAAACGAAAACCCACGATTCACAACCAAAGCGTAGTGACAAGTTGGGGTTGTTTTCCTGTTTAACTAGCTGTGACTAATTATTAAGGGTTTTAGACAGCTTTTAAATTAATGGATTTATTAATGGAAGGAAAGGCAGCTTTTGCTATAATGATGAATGTTTACAGATTTGTAGTAGAAATTAATAAAAATAATAAAGACAGTAATAAGTACTACTTAGTGGTTTTGTATTCAACTGAAATCAGAGATAAGGAAAACTTTTTAAATAATAATCATTCAGTGTACAATTTGTTCCTGCTTGTTTTGATTCTACTGCCACACTGGGTTGCTTATACGCAATATATTATTTCACAGTGTGGTGTATGAGCAAGCAAGGAAGAGAAGTTTGAAATGATGTTTGTTTGGAATGTTTATTTTTATTAGTCAAGTCTTGCAAATTTTTTTTTTTTGTCAAGATTTAAAACTTACTATTAGCAACTGTATTCTTTCCACTGCTCATATACTGAGGGAATTTAGTCAGTTTGCATATTTTATAAACTGAAGGAAAAATAAACAAAGTAAAAAAGAAAATAAAATCAGGAAGCAGTCCATGTTTCTAAAGGCATTGCCAAAGGGTTTCCAGTCTGAATACTGTTTAAAAAAAGACCAGACTAACAAGCCAAAACAACTTTGGAGACATTTTAATCTCAGTACAACATGGCTGTCATCAGCCTGAGGAATGCTGAGTGAGAGATTAAGTATGTTTACTTACTTGAGATCTAATTAAAAAGCTGTGTGACGAAAGAAATTAAGGAAAACATTTCTTATAAAAAAAATCCTCGAAATGAAATTCTAGCTACTGACAGAACTTGGACTAAGAAAAAAGCTGAGGAGTTATATTTTATTCAGTGTTGTAGACAAGGACGTAGCAGTGTTCCAGTCTGTGGCAGATGCATAAAATCTATTCATTCAAATGAAAACACATATATAAATTTTCTCTTATGCCCTACTCACCTCCAGCAGAGAAGACAGGTATTTGGTTTTTTGAAAACAAGTAATTTTTGAAGAAATACCGTTATACACAGAAATTGTCATGTTTTGTGTTGAAGTAATTAAAAAGGAAATTGAGGGCTTTCAGAAGGTTATCAGCATTTTAATGAGTTGAAAACTTGTCTTTCACTAATACATTAGAATAATGAGCCTGATTTCTTAAACTTTGCCAAGTTAAAAACATGCCAGTGAAATATTCAGAAGTGAGTTGAGAGAAAGATGAAGGGTCTAAGTTCTTAGAGAAAGAATAATGATTTCTGGGACACAGACACACAAGCTTTCCCTGTGTTTATTTCCCCCTGCAAGTGTACCATTAGGTTACATCTGCTCCGATTTTAGTTTGACATTTGCATGAGTCATTCTAGCCCAGTGCAAAAATTGTTACAAAGACAACAATGTCATGGTATCATATACAGAGTAATATGTAAGGGTGGTAAATTCTAATGGGAAAGTTGCCTAAATAGTTTTTTTAATATTTTTTTTAAAATCTCAAATTTAATTTGAATGAGCATTTTAATTTTTCCCCCTCAAATTCTACCTCTTTACTTATTTTCCAAAGACTGATGATTTATAAGCATAAAACATCCTGTAACTTGTTTCATGAATGTTCCAGTCTTCTTGAGTCTCTATTTCCTTCAGCAGCTTTTCGTTACTTTTTAAGAGTTTGTCACTATATCATTGGTCTTTCCTGGTTTCAAGGAGGTGCACCAGCTGTGGTGTACTTTTCCCTTAATGTGCATTAGTTTCTGCTTTCCTCAAATTCCATAATTACAGTCCTTCTAACAGAGACAAAGTTAACAGGTTAACTCCATAATTCTTATATGAAAGGGCTTAAATTCCTCTTAGTTCAAAAGCAATAAATTTGAAATGTTTCTTTGCCTCTTGATGTTTATATGATACTTTTGTGTTAATATTAATAAAGATGTTGTAAATTACATACATATAATCATAGAATCACAAAAAATAAACCCTCTAAAATTATTGAGACTAAATGTTAACCCACCACTGCTGTGTTCACCACTAAAACACACTCCCAAATGTCACATTTGCACCCCTTTTGAACATTTACAGTGATGGTGACTCAACCACTTCCTGGTCAGCCTTTTCCACTACCTGAAAACCTTTTCCATGAAGAAATTTTTCCTAATATCTAATCTAAACCTCCCTTGGTGCACCCTTAGGCCTTTGCTTTTGTCCTGTCACTTGTTACTTGTGAGAAAAGATCAACCTTTCCCCTTGCTACAGCCTCCTTTCAGATAGTTGTGGTGAGCAATAAAGTCCCTCCTGAGCTTTATTTTTCTCCAGACTGAACAACTCCAGCTCCCTCAGCTGCTCCTCTTAAGATCTGAATTCTAGACACCTCTGTGTTGGTGAAAACACAGTACATTGATTGAAAAACTCACTGATATTGGTGTTATTAGAAGAGGAACAAATTAGAATGGTAATTTTAGCTAAAATTGATGGAAAATAAACCTATATTTAAGTTCATTTCAGAGCAGAACTTAACTGCTTAATGGGTATTTTTGCTTCTCTTAGATATGTTTTAGAAAGGCAATATTTAATATTTTAGACTTCACCTAGAGAGATTATTCAATGAGTGGGTGAAAATGCTATCTTTAACAAATAAAATTGTCTACTGTTATAGTTGGATTTTAATGTGCCATTTTAAATGTCACAATATTATAAAGTTTTAAGCTAAGATGTACAGAGAACCTATGTACCTTAAGTCTAAATGACAACACAATTTTAGACTAAGTACATAAATTAATATTTTTTATTTATTCAGTCATTTTCAAAGCATCTATTGTTCTTGGAAAATGTAATAGCGAAAAAAAAAGTTGGAGTATATGACTCCAGTGATTCCATATTCTGGAAAGAAATAGAAACATGATCACAGGAAGAACAAAGCATGTGCCTACAACATTTTTCAGAACTTCAGCTTGTCTTGAAAGAGACAGGAATAAAATTATTAACGACAAAGCTCAAAAACTATCATTATTTTGGAGACTGGAAAGATCAGGATTGGATAGATTTTCTTAGTATTCTTTCTGTCCTCTGAGTCTTTGCATGAGTTTTGCACAGCCTGATTTTTGGTAGCAGGGGGCCACAGAGGTGGCTCCTTTGAGGAGCTGCTGGAAGCTTCCACCATGTCCAACAGAGCCAATCCCTGATGTCTCCAAAGATGGACATGCTGCTGGCCAGGGCTGGGCCAACTAGAGATGGGGATAACACCTCTGTGATAACAGATTTAAGAAGAAAATCAAAACAAAGTGACGCACAGGTTTTTTCCCAGCCAGGGGAGAGCAGGAGGTAAGAACATGTGAGGGAAACCACATGGAGACACCAAGGTCAGTGGAGAAGGAGGGGCAGGAGCTGCTCCAGGTGCCAGAGCTGAGATTCCTCTGCAGGCTGTGGTGAGACCAGGGTGAAGCAGCTGTGCCCCTGCAGCCCATGGGGATCCACAGGGGATGCAGGGATCCATCCACAGCCTCTGGGGAAGGTGCCCATGCTGGGGTGGGTGGATGCCTGGAGGAGGCTGTGATCCAGTGGGAGACACGGTGGAGAGAGGGCCGTGCTTCCAGGCTGGAGCAGCCTGTCCTTGGAGGGCTGCACCCCTGGAAGAGTGACCCACACCACAGCAGTTCTGGGAGTTCTGTGTGCCCTTGGGAGGAATTCATGTTTGTAGCAGGTGCAGTAGGGCTGCAGCTTGCGAGATGGAACCAGGTTAGAGAAGAACTGTCTGCTGTGGGAGGGACCCCAGAGTCTCACAGGGGAAGGAAAGACTTCTCCCAGAGCAGTGGAAGAAAACCTTGGGTGATGAACAGATCAGAACCCTCACACCCTGTCTCTCTGTGCTGTCAGTGGGAAGGATGGAGGGGTTGGGGGAAGAAAAGGTGTTTTTAAGGGCTTATTTTACTTCTCATTATCCTACTCTGATTCTGCTAGTAATAAATTCACATTGTGCCTTTAAGCTGAACCTGTTTTGCCCTTGAAGTGTTTTCTCACAGTTCTTATCTCAACTCATGAACCCTGTGTTAAATTTTTCTCTCCTCTGCCCGGCTGTGGCAGAGGAGGGTGAGTGAGCAACTTCCATGGGTGCCTGGTGTTTGACCAGTCAAACCACGACAGTTTTACTTCGAGGCTGCATACCCAAATTCCTTTTTAGCAATGTGGTGGAAAGCTGGTTTGTTTTACATCATCCCAAATGCTTTCTAGCTTGTGGAGGATATTTAATGCTTGTCTGGAATGCCAAACCTAGTTTGTAATCCTAATTTCTTTGTTTGAAAAGTATTTTCAGTGAAATTACTTCCTTAAAGTCCATACTTCATCAGCCAGTATCCACTTTTGAAAACACCTCATCTCTGAAATGAACTTAAAGCTGGTTCATTTGAAAGATTGGGTTATCTCACACAGAAAACTGCTGGTGACTTCATAATTTTGCCAACTGACATCTAATCCATATTACTGTTATTTCCTTTGTAAGTGGATGATAGCTGATACTGAGGCTGAACTGATAAGGAGTAATAGATCTTTAATGCATTTGAGAATTTACAGATATTCAAACTGAATCAGTGTCACGGTGCTTCTTAATTGTCTACTTCTACGACATTCAAGTTTTGAAGAGCCGGTGTAGCTTGGATACATGACCAAATGTAAAAAAAAAGATTAAAAATGTTAATATCATGGCAGATGATATTAATATGGCAGAAATAAAACCTTTTTCCCCCCACTTAAATATTGCCATCTAACATTTTATGAAATATAATAGCTTATGATGCCCAGGTGGCTTCCTCCCCTGGTATCTTGATTAAATATTTACTTTGTTTAAGAGTCAACAGAGGACAGAAAAAGCTCAGAAAATGCATTTTTAAACATTCTCTGAAGGTTCATATTAAAAAAGAACTTTAAACAGAACTCTGTAAAATGCATTTTATTTGCATTGAAAAAATATTTCACATCATGCTTCTTGAAAATTTAGACAGTTGCACAAGCTTGGGTTTTGAATTATTCATTTACAGATATTTGCTATGTAAAGACATAGAGGGGAAGAAAACCACAAACTAAAAAAAAAACCCCCACACACAAAAAACAAACAAACAAACAAAAAAACACACAAAAAACTCCAGATCCTGTTTCAGATATCTTAAATTCCAATTAGCAGTTACAAATAAATTACATCAAGCATGGCTACATGAGTTCATCATAATCCCATGAGAGAAAATAATTCTACTCACTTTGGACAGAGGTTCCAAGCAATCTGATGTAATTGAAAATGTCCCTACTCATGGGATAGGGCATAAGACTACATGATCTTTAAAAGTCCCTTCCAACCCAAAATATTTTATAATTTCATGATCTGCAAATTGTTATTTAAAAGATGACATGCAAGTTTTGGGGAAGGAATTTATGTGAAGGAAGTCTACAGAAAAGTATTATTGTAAAATTGCAATAGTATCTGGATTAATCTAGTTTATAGTATTTTTTCTGAATTATTCCCAAAATGAGATAGTGTTTAAAAATTCTAAGGACTTTCAAAGAATGGAAGAAAATAAATATCCACCTTTATTTAAATGAGAAATACAGACATAAGTAAGACTTGTCAAAAGGTAAACAAGTTGTTCCTGGCTATGCCATAAGAGAAAACCTGTTCGTTCTCTGGAGGATTTGCTCAATAACTACCATCAAAATGCAGTCTTTCTCACTACTGTGTCAAGATAAAGCACCAGCTGTAATCTGAAAGCATCATTTATTAGAGGTTATCATGTGACTGAATCTCTTTTCTGGAATGACCAGAAGGCAAGATTTCCTTTTGCATCAATTTTGTTTGTAGTACTGTGATAAATAAAGAAGCGTGGTAGGAATCACATTGAAATAACCAGATTTTTTTTCCCACAGCCTTAGAAGGATGGTTTGATAGTAAGATATATTTCCAGCATTGCACCACTGCTAGTCCTCTACAAAGATTGTTAGTTTCCTAAGAACGTATGAATGGACCTAAACTTCATTAGAGATTAGATCTATAAGACAAACTTGTTAACTTAATATTTTATGTTTCTAGCATAAATTTATGTTCCATTTTCAGATTATAAAAATTGGTTAAATACTGTTTGAGCTACATCTTTAAAAATAAGATTCATTATAGATAGTAAAAAACCACCTCAACATGATTCAAAACAGAACAAGAGATTAAAATATCCATCATGAACCCATGAGGGAAGCAATTTCATGTGAAAGAGATAGAAGATAAAGCTTGGGAATATGCCTCAGGTGGGCACTGTGTTATCAGCACAGACTGTTTTGCCCACAGAGGAGAAAAAATTGCTTATAGTTTTTTTTTTAGCTGTATCACTGGTCTCTTACCAATTAACAAAAACCTGAAACAATGCAACAAAACCCCCAAACAAACTACCAAATAAACAAAGGCAAAAACATAGTCAGAGTTCACCCTCATGTTCCTATTCAATCCTGGCTCAGAAGTTAAGGTGAATCAAACCAGTAGGCAACCTTCAAGAATGATAGTCCTTAGAGGCTTGCTTAACCAGCAAAAAAATGTGATTAATAAAAAGGAGTTGCTCTGTGAGCAGTTTTTAATGTCTGAAGACTGGTAAAATTGCTGAGTTTAAGAAAGTAAAAAAATTATTTATTTTTGACAAGTTAACATGAACTCTTACAGCCCAGTGCTATGCTTTGAAACATATTTGCCACAAAGTCACTGTCACTTATTTGTCTTGCTGTTTTGAAGGTCCTGCTTTTAAAGTGTTATTTCTAGTGCAATTCTTATTTGTTCCAGTCTGGTGTATATATGTACAAAGTGCTGAGGGAAAAATGTGTTTTTTTGAAGAACATCCAGAATCACACTTTCCAGAACAACAAAGACTTGTTTAGAGATAGCAAAACTACTGAGAAAATGATGCAAACATTTTAACTTACACCTGACATAACCTGCTTTTTTGCTTATTTCTTCCTTTATAGTAATTTCTTCCATGTTCATATTTATAATTGATGCAATAATACTTTTGAAATTTATTACAAAGAAAGTCCTGGTTCTTTTAAATGGAATTCTTATTATATATTAAAATGCCCAAATAGATTTCATAGATCTGGATGTTTTTATTTTAATATTCTGGCAAAATTTTTTTATGGACTTTGCAAACCAATGCTGTAGACAATTTCATTGAAGAGTTTCCTTAGTTGTGAAGAAGTTGATATATCAGAGTCATAGTTCTCTTTCTGTAAATGCAAATTTCAAAAAGAATCTAAAAAGAAGAAAAAATAGCAGGAGAAAAAAATGAAGATGATTTGGAGGTTTTTTGGTTTGGTCTGGTTGGGGTTTTTTTTGTTTGTGTTTTTATGGGTTTTTTGTTGTTGCTGTTGTTTGTTTGTTTGGTTTTTTGGTTGTTTTTTTTTTTTTAAGTTGCAAATATGCAGACACTGAAATTGTGATTAACATGAAGATGCCTATGGAATTAATTTTGTGTGACAAAAGCAACAGTGATGATAAAAAGACAGTATTTTCATTTGAGGAAGAACTACTTCAAGAATCATTACAGTAGTACAGTAGTAGAAAGGATAGAATATCCAAGTGTTTTTTCTCTCCCATCAGACAGTAAAGGAAAAAAGAGAACAAGATCAAAACAGGGAGACCTTCACTGTTGCAACAGGCAAACAAGCAGAAAGAGGATTTTGTAAACGAAACCATCTATACTAAAAATTTATGCTGAGGTGTTAGTTACTACTGAGATTTAATTAACAACTCAGTACTCAGAGAAGAACCAATTATACAAGCACTGAGATTTAACTGGGGAGGCTGAATCCTCAACTAACTCAACCTTTTAAAAAGGTTCTTGTTTAGAGACAAGAAAAGAAAAGAAAGAGATTTTTGCTTTCCTTGTTTGTTTTCAAAAAGTAGCCAAACCACTGAAAATAATTCCCAGAAAGATTGGAAACTAATTTTATTTTGGATTTCCATCCAAATTTTGGAGGGGTTTCCAAATGTATTTTAACATGCTAAAGTTAAAACCATTAATGAAGGTTGTTTTCACACTTTTTCTGTACATGTTATGGCTGTTTCATATGTTTCACATAGTACCGAGCTGATCTTTATGTATAGACCTGGAAAATCACAAAACATGAAAAGTCATCCAATGTAAAATCATAAATAAGCCTTCCTTACTTTTTAAGATGCATTATTACCTTCAAATTTTCAACAAATATGTTTCTTTTCCTTTTATGTTACTAGAACACTTATTGTTTAAGTGTTTCCTCTTTATTGGACTATAGTATACTACTCAATCAATGAGAGGAAGGTTGCTGGTTGCTTTGTATTTATTATTTTGACCAGTAAAACTTATTGAAATTCTTAATTTATAGGCTTTCACTTATTTCTGAAATGCACATGATTTTAAATACATACAAAGCTAATTTGTAGCAGAAGCATCTGCTTAAGTTTCTACATTAATTTCATCCTCAAATCTCTGCATTGATTGTCTACAGACGTGACATTAAATTAAACAGTGCTCAGTAGTCATCAAATTCTTTAGTCATAAAGATCAAATTTGTCTCTTAGACCTACCTCTGCCATACACTAGAATTCTCTCAGTTGTTCCCAAAGACATCAAGTGTTGAGTATCTGACACTTCTGGGACAAGAACTAGAAGTTCTTGAGAATCTGAGATTTCTGCAGTTTTCCATCTGTGAAGTCAATGCCCAAATGGTTCTGAGCTCTGCAGGCTTGTGTTTAAATCCAAATGATGGGGTATGATCTCTTTGTTATCAGCTACTGTCCTTACATTGCTATAACCTGGTACATAGGAAAAAGAAGTGGTATTAAAACACAGCCACATGAAACCAACAAAAGGAAAAGGTTCAGAACTCTTCATACCAAATAAATAGTGCTCACACACACCTTTTGAATGTGTCAATAATCCAATTTTATATGTGGTTTATGACCACATTTATGGTTTGATGAAGCTGCTGTTTAGATGGGAAATAGTCTGGATGTGAGAAAGGTGAAGACTCATATTTTTATCTCGAAATATTCTCTAGAAAAAAGAAGTCTTTTTATGGATTTTGCTCGTAGCATGATGACTCCAGCCCTGTCAGCGTTCCTCAGAAAAGTTGTTGATGTCTGCAATTACTAGTTTAAACCCAGATATAGTTAAAATCTTGATTAACCAATAGTACATCTGTTTAAATCATGTTTTGGTCTGACTTGTTGACCAGAAGCAAAACATTGTTTTTCAACGTGAATCCCCCAATATCTTAGATTTTACAGAGTGTAATTTCTTGACTAGCCTGTATCTTTCAGAAAGTCATCAATTAATGTGTACTTACTGAGTTAATGATACTTAATATCATGATCACAGAAGCCCCTGAGACTAGAGAAAAATACATTTTGAATACCTGTATCTAGAGAATTCTGATTGCAACAAAATCTATATAAATAATATAATTTGATTTGGTATTTGATATAACTATAGAAACGCAGAGTTATTTGGGACATCTGGATGCTTAGCACAACAAACAATAAAATCAGCAGTTTCCTAACAAGCAGATTTTTAAATACACATAATAATAAGTGTAATTCCACAAAACATGCATCAACAAAGCACAACTTTGAGATTTATGTGCTTTGTTCTCTGAAAACTACTCTGTCTGTATTTAGAGCTAAAAATGTCTGTTCTCCTTGTAAGGTGTTATAAAAGTCCCTGTCGCTTTTCTAAATAAATTATTTTTCTGTAGCCTGAAGCTGCTAACAGTACCTGAAGAATTAATAATGGTTTTGGCACAGGTCAGCGTGTATCCTGCCAGTTCTCTCTCCCACTGAGCACACGCACTAATACAGGACTTGTGACTCCAGTGGGGTTTATTACATTTGCTTATGGTGAAGATGGTGGAAATCTAAAGTCCTTGGATAAACAGGAGGGCAATTTTCTGGACACCATCAAAAAGCCCTTGGAAGAGCTGGGGTTATCACATACTCCTTCAGTGCTTCACTTGAGGAATTTTCACTTCTTCCTGTGAGAACCTGGCAAAATTAACTAAATTTAATGATTTTACTTACCTGAAATTTTGGACAGGAGTTTGAAAAAGCAAAATAACAAAATCTGATGTTAATTAATAGATGTCATTTGGTTAGCTGCTGGTTTATTAATGTATTGAATAGTCATATTTCTAGTAGGTTTGAAAAGTCACATGATGTTCCAGTACACTTAATGGGGCCAGGAAAATTGTGCTTTCTTCAGGCTTCCTTGTAAGGGTTCATGAAGCTGCTCTGGAGACCAGATTTAGAAGTTTTAGGAAAATTTGTTTAATAGGGCTGAGCACTTTCTGATTGTGATTGGCTTTACTTTTCTTTCCTGCTGTGAAAATGAGGCCAGAGTAGGGTCCCATTATAGAAGTCACTAAGCAAACATATAATAAAATGCTAATCCCTGTCACAGAGACTTCATAACCTAAATAATAGCCTGACATTTCAACAATGATAATATAAGGTATACAAGTGAAATTTTATTCTCATTACAAAAGAGATATTTAAGCCGTAAGAAATGCATATTAATATAAAAACATCTTGCCTTAGAAATTATTTTATTTTAAATTATAATTTTGATAATGTGGTATAATTTTGAAGTGATAGATATTGTGTTATAGAAAGATGTCACATTTTTTAATTTAAGAGGTAATTTTTTGCAAATTTTATTTTTCAGTGAATATAAGAGAAGCTTTTATGGAAACAACCAGCTATTTTCCATACAAAAAAATGTTAAAATTCTCCTTTTGGGGAGATCTTACATAAGCTTTGCAATGAATTTTCAATCATGAGTTAAATTACAGCATTGCTAGTTCTAAAGATCAAACTAAATCTCATTGAGATACCATGGGGAGTTTGCTTGGTCACCACCTTCATTTCTGTTCTATCCAAACTGAAATAATGAATTTTATTTTGCGAAAGCTATTCTGGCTCGGTTTAGACACGTCACCCTAACTTTAGTGATGCTACCAGAATACCTGTGGACTGTCCAAGCTGCCAAGAACGATCAAGTGAAATGAAGTGTAATACATGGGAGCTGTGCTCACCCACCGGGATGTGTGCTGACAGCAGGTGGTGCTGTACATTTAATTAAGGAGAAATGCAGCTCCCCCATCACATCTGCCTGTATAGAACAGTATGGGTCAACCTTCACCTGCCTTCCTCGGTAGGAGGGCACATGAAACCTGAAGAGTATTTTTTGTTTTGTTTTGTTTTAATCGGTGTGGATTCACATAAACATGTGTTTATATATATGGTGCATGCTATTTCTGGTTGTTTTTTGTTGTGGGTTTTTTTTTTTTTTTTTTAGTTTAGAAGGTCTTGTAGGAGATGTCCTCTTTGTGAGGCTTTACAGAGCTTGCAGTCAGGTGGTTAATGTTCCAGTTAGAATTAATCTTCCCAGATATGACACTCTTACTATCAAGGGGAAACCTCCTGGTTATTTATGCAATGCTTTAAACCTTGAGGTGGATGAGGCACATGGAGCTGCCTACCGTGGGACAGCTCACATCTGTGACAGGTTTTCCTTTGGTCATCACTGCTGTTTTTAAGTGCCTTGAATGCATTATTTACTTTTCTTTTTAATTATTATTTATTTTTTTTTATGCCAGATACACTGAAGGGGCAGCAAGGCACAGCCATATTATTTCATTTTCCTTGGAAAATTTTGGGCTTCTCTCCTCAAACATGTTGAAAAGTTGAACTCCTGCTCCAGCTGCATGTCTTAATTAAGGGATAGATATGTAGATGATGGTGAGGTGTTTCAGTTCTCTATGTGGAACTGAAGCTGAATTTAAATGTGTCTGACATAAATAGTCCAAGTAAGTAATAAATTACAACAAATTACCACATTCCTAGAGGATCTTGGGAAGATATCTCAGTGAATAGTTTGGTATATGAAATATAAAACAATTCATCTAACCTGTCTCAAGGAAGGGCTAGCACTCAGTCTAATCAAATGCACAGCATGTTATAAATCTCTTGAGATTTCTCCATCCATAATACTTTTTAAATACAAAGTTTCCTTTCTGCATTCATGTAACTCCACAAGCAAACAAGAGGTTCAGATAGAATATCGTATATGGGAAAGAGGCCTACATGCCATATATGAAAAAATTCACAGCTCTTTATGAGATCTAATATGCAAATTCTCTATCTACTGGCTTAAAATATAGTGACTAAATCTATGAATTTCCTGGTTGTGGAGTATTATGAATGATGAATCACAAAATGGACTTGCTAATTAAAATCCAGCTGAGCATTATTAAAGAATCACTGCATTGACTACATCTACATCCTTTTCTATTTAATGAGACAAAAAAGAAAGAGGTTAGTATTAGATCCTGATGGTATCTAAAACAATTGCCAAAGTAACCTACTGAATACCTATTTAAATACTTGCTAAATGAAAACCACAGTATTTATTGTATTCAATTTAAAGTCAAATGGATGTAAGGAAGAACATTACTGACAACCTAATTATCACTTGGAGCTGGATGTGTGATACACTTATTATTGAAACTTAGAGAGCTTTCAGTTCTATTGATAGTGAAGCAAAAAAATGATGAATTCTTTCAATAAAAGCAGTGGTTAATATTAAGGTTAAACTGCATGCTGCATTTTTATTGTTCTGCAGTTCAAACAAAATCAATACTTGTTAAAAAGTGATTTATCTAATTACTTTTTAACATAAATGAAGACAATAAAAGAGATTTCTTAGCATTTTTTTGGCTTTCTTATATATGCTAATTATAAAATGTGTTTTGATTATATAACTGTTTTCAGGACTGCTGGTCATGTTGAGGGTTTTTTTCTTAGATAGCGTTAAAAATTAGAAGAAACCAAAATAAATACAACTTTTTTTTTTTTTTTGCCTTGCTGCATAAGGCTAAGATTTAATTTGACATTTTTATATGAGTTGATTAAGACCCTAGTGTTTCTTATCCTGTGAGATATGGTAGGTACTAAGCAAAGAGCATGGGTTAGAATCTCATAAAGGATTTCATTGCTTTTAAAAGATTCTCTTAAGCATACATTATTTGCATGTACTTAAATTGTTACTTAGTTTTTGGATAAAATGTATTTTCCTTTTTTTTAATTACGTCTGAATAAGAGTTGTATTTGTTCAAAGTGAGAAAATGACACAGCAATATGGATTCTAGAAGGAATCTAGAAGGAAATATTTGCTGGGTTTTCTGGTTCTAAACTCATAAATTTTGCTAAAATTCAAAACAATTCATAAATTAATCTAATTAAAAAAACAAAACAAAGCAACAAACAAACATGAAATATGCAAGCTTCATTTTGCCTCCTTTTAACAACATTCTTTTCATCACATGCTAGATCTTGTTTAATGTTAAACATTTACTTAGTTCCCTCTTCAGGGCTGATGTTTTATTGATCATCTTACAGATGATCAATAAAATATTATTCTATTAAAATTTCAGAAAATATTTGGTATAATGTGATGCTTGCAGTAAATGTCATTGAGGTTCACTGCAGTTCTTTTGAAACAAAGTTGATACAGTCATTAGCAGGGAAACCCAGAAACAGCTTGTACAGCTTTAAAAGCATGCCTGTCTAGACAGCAGATGAATGGAGAAGAAATTCTTCCTGCATTGGCCTTGAGCAAACCCTACACAAAATCACAAGTACTTATATAAGCCAAGACTGCAGTGACCAGACAGGAGAACTTAAAATCCTCACTCTTATTGTATCTTATGTAATCGTGACTTGCTTACATGTTATAAATTAACATATATCTCATGTGTTAGGTGTAATATAGTATATAGTATAATAGTATAATGCATGGCTCATGGAAGCCCAATGTTAAAAATTTATACATAGAAAGAAATAACTCTACAGAGGGAGTAATGATAGTATTTTTTCATCTCTCATTGTGTGTCATTCTTGGCAGAAAAAATAAGCTGCAGGACAGAGCCATTAATCCAATCTTTGGTACACTCAGCAGCGTTTGTTGTGGTCCTTCAGGCTGACAAGAAATGTGAGCTTTCCCCAGTGAAACCCTTGTACTTGCTTCCCCAGTGTAGATCAGAAGGGCCAGTTCTCTTACAGGGAAAGACCCTGTAAAAGAACTTACCCCCTTTCTCCAGGGAATTTCTGACATCCTAAATAGCCTATGAAACATGGTGAGCAAAGAGACACAGATACTCCCAACACTTGGTTCTGTCCTGCAGTCACCAAGAAACACAGCAAAGCTGGCTGATGGCTTTCACTTTGTAAGGGCAAGGGAGCTCTTGCTCAAATATTCCCTCCCTTTCCCCTTCACTAGTGTGGGGGAAAATATTTACTCTGATAGACGTTTGCCCCTGCAGTAAAATATGTCATGAACAAAACTGGCCATATATAAGGGCATATATCTGCACACAATTCATATATAGTGTAGCTTAACTCATATTGGAAGAGTTCAGATAAATCACTTTACTTCACAATTGTTGCAAGCTAAAAACATACAGTGTATGTGAAAGGCAGCTCAGCAGATGCTTGGTAAGCCACAGTAACTTGATTCATTATCAATTCCCCAAAAAGCGAGGCCACATATTGTATGAAGTTGCATAGGTTAAACTCTCAAGAGGTTTTCACAGATTCCTGGCATAATGTACTCAATATATGACTGTCAACATATTGACATTTGCGAGTTTTAGCTGAACTCTCTTTAAAACAACTTCAAAAGAGAAATTCTGCTCAAGATTTATTATTATAAATGATAAAGAGGATACAGCAGATATTGCATGCATCAGAGGATGAGGTCAAACCTCAGAAATCAGGAAGATGTAATCAACACTGTCTCTAAGTGTTGGCATGGACTTGACAAAAACCTTGGGGGAGAGGAAGGAAAGATAGCAGCTTGAGCAGCTGTTTTCACAGTGTGCCAACATAACCTCAATGGGAAGTAAAAACTGGACAGCGAGGATGGATCTTATGCCGCTAGTGCAGAACCTGGAAAGGTTCCCCCAAGTCAGTGCACACAGAAAACCTGGTGGCTTTCCAAAAAGCACTGCATGTGAGCTGTGAGGATAAGCAATTAAGAATGATGGTAAGGAGCTCAGAGCAGCAGTGATCTCACTGAGCCATCTCTGCCACGCAGCTCTGACTCAGGAGGATCAAAGACTGAATAGTGACATGCTTTAACTGGAGGAAGCTTAATACAAAGCACACATACATTCAGCCCTGTTAAATCAGCCTCTCAATCTAAAGACAATGGCAAAAAAAGAGGCATTTTCAAGCACAGCATAGTTCATGTTTTACTGATGCCTGAGCTTACATCATTTTCCATTTGCATAGTTAATACAGAGGTAAAATATGTGGAATCTGCTTGTGACATGAAAAATTAAAAAGGGGGCAGCACACTGGGATGAGATTAGTGGAGCAGATATTTTCCAGATTGCACCAGAGGGCTAAATAATTTCTTTCTTCAATCATCCCAGCAGTGACTTAAGCCACTGACTTAAAAATTTTCTTTGATGCATTCTCAACTGAAAAAAACTTTTACTTTACCATGCTCACCATGTCAGGTGCTGTACTTTTTTATACTCAGTCTGCTTTGTTTTGAAGAATTTTTCTGCATCTCACTGATTGGAATCTAGAAGAGTAAGCAAAACTTGGTCAGCAAGCAACAAGTTTCTGAGGTTTTCATTTAAGTTTTGGATGTTTGTTAAATTCATTAAGTCATTCTGAGCAGTCACCCAAAAGTCACTATTGGGAGTCATATTGGCAAAAGGAAAAGTAAGGTTGATTATTGTCTTTATTAGTAAAATAAATAAAATTTCAGAGAAATTACTGGTTGCAGCCCTGACAGAATAGGCACAAAATGGGGAAGCATTAATTTAAATCTTTAGGGAACAGTTAAAGAAAAATCATTAGTTTTGTTTCCTTTCCAAATCGGAAAATGTTCATGGTTATTACTTCTCTGTATATAATATATGGAACCTGGCAGTAAATTCAGGATAGTACACTTGGTTAATTTATCATGTTAATTTGAATCCATATGAAAAAAAATGATTACATGTCTTTTTATCTACCTTAACAAATAAGATTTTCTTTTTCTAAGGAAATAAATCTACATACCATTTTTCTCTGAAGTCTTTAATGAGCCTCAGACCTTAAAACAAATTTGATTTTCTTCTACCAGGCACCTTGCTTCTCTTACTAATGTTAATAAAGCTCTTGATTTTATTTTATTTTTCCATTGGCAGGAAAAAGGTGAATAGGAGGTCTCAGTCACAACCTTCTCCCCAAGATTTCCTGTATTCCCAACTTTCCCAGAAGAGGCAGAGACAAGCTGGCAGTCAGCCTGGAAGAGGAGGAGGAGGAGGGGTTGACAGTCAGGGCACTCAGGCTCCAACAACTTGCCAGAGAAGTGCATGCCAATTTTACTTTCCCCCTGCAGTGAGAAAATTAGTTGGATAAAAGCCTTTCAGACAGGCAACAGGCAGACTACTTTTTTCCCATTTGTACACCAAGTACGGGATTTTTCTAGAAAACATCCTTTCTCTTCTCATCTCACTGATTTTAAAAACAATATTATCACAATTTGCACCATCAAAAATACCAAAAAAAAAGCATGGATGGAGAAACAGATGGAAGCAGAGAGTGCTGGAGAGAAGACTGAAGTCTGAGTAGCTTTGTATGGTTAATTGGCTGGTTAATAGCTCATATGACATTACAATATTACACAGTAGCTGGAGGATTCCTGTCAAAGTGGGGTTGGTTGAAGGGAGTACAGCACAGGATTTCAGAGGTCCAGTGGACTTACAGAAAGAAAGGGTGCTGACTAGTAAAAATAAAGAATGTTTAGAAGAAGAACACACGTGTGGCTGTTGGAATCCCCTATCTAACCTTATTATTTGCTAAAATATGCCAATTAAAGGATTCAGTTAAACTTCAATATGTAGCATATAATAAATATATTTACTAAATATAGTAAATGCAAAGAGCAGCTTTGAAGACCAACAAATAGGCTGTAGGAAAGAAAAAAAGCATTCAGCAGCTGTGTGCCTAAATAGTATGGAGAAAGACGCTGCATTCTATCTTCTGCAATTGCTAGTTACAGAGCTTCTGGAATTTATAGACCACAATGTGCTACTGTGGTTTCTTGCAAAGCAAGACCCTGAAGAGGTCTTAAATAAATGTTTACAGTTCATCATAAACTTGGAACATGTAGTGCAGTTGCATATACTTAGTTTGTCGCAGTGAAGCAACATTTTATGTTCATATTCCTTGAAGAACAGAGTAAGGACTCCCAGCTACTTCAGCAGAGGTATGCAAAATTTTGTCCTCCATGCTTCTTCATGAGTGATGACCAGGATATTTCTGTAACATCCATTATGGACGTTAAAATGTGATTCTAGATAAAATAATTGCCAAAAAATTGAAAAAAAAAAGAAAAAAATTGATTTATTTCCAGGATGTTAGTGTTAGTCATGTATTTTATTTAAGCCACACTCCCTCCTCCTGGAATCACTTTTCTGGGATTTTTTAGGGTTCTTAGACAGGTTATTTTCTTGGAAAACATGTTGCTGACTTTTAATTTACTTTTAGGCCTTGAAGTGTCCTATATTCAATTGAAAATATGACTAAAATATGCCCTGAGTTTTCATTTAGTTTTGTTGGAGTTAATTTTATTTTAAGAAAGAAATCAGCAAAACTCCAAAGGCATTTTTATTTTATTTTTTTTTTATTTTCCCAGGACTTTTAAGACAGTCTTGAGATTTTGGAAGGAAAGCTGATACTGAATTCTTGTGGCTGCTACTGCTGTGATAACAAATATGTGACTACATTAGGAAAGAGAAAAAAATCAAGCAGTGTGTTATGTTATTTCCACTGATAGTGGATGAGGGAATTTAAAATTTAATTCTGGGCTTTTTACAGAAGAATGTTGGATTTCATGCTAGAAGGAGGCTCAGATGACAGACAGGAGAGTACCTTTATTTGTACCTACTAAATGATAAGAGGTGACACGGGCCTGGCTGTACCTGCTAAACATCTGCCCTTGCTGAGGACTGGTCTGGTTGGCCGTGAGCCAGAAATTGCAGAGGTACCTGCACCACAACAGGCTCACAGATAATTCAATGCTTACTGTTTCTTTGCTGTGAAAAATGTGATGGCTATAACTTGAACTAAGGGGAAGATGAGCTACAACTTGTGGTTTTGGTATTATTTCACTGAAATAGCTAGTTGCTCCAGAACACCTTACAGAAAACAATACACTGGACAAACTTTTTGCAAGTGCAGATGTTCATTTATCACTAAGCTTTAAGAGCTGCACCAATGTGCATCAGTCAAAGATCTCCTTGACTAGGAAATACGGAAATACATTAAATCAATATTCAGCCCTAAGCCACATCACGAGATCTCTCTGGGTATTACTTTCTGTTTTCCCCTCAGGTCTGCGGTTAATTACTCTCATAGTATTTCTTAACTGGACAAGTGAACTGTTGAAGAGGGAGAAATAAAGAATAACAGAGTGTTGATTTATGGGACATAATGTTAAACTTTCACCAAATTTTATTAGATATTAATATTTTTAATTCTCAGAATAACTCCATCAAGTGTCCAGTAAAACCAAGTTGTCAGCTGGGCACAATTGTCTGGTGGTGTTTCAGGGACTACCCCTGATGGGTAGTCATCAGACATGGGTGCTCAGCAAACACAGGGACTTAAAAGTGTCATTGAGGAAAGAGTAGATCTGTGAACATTATTTCAGGCATCTGAAACCAAAAGACAGTCGTCTATGTTAAAAGGTGAACCTTTTGCAAACTTGTGATTTCTCAAAGGAGCAAAAGGGTGACCTGAGTTATAAGGAAGTGAACTTCAGAAGAGTATTTTTTGTTGCCATATGTGTGTGTGCCCTGGGACACGAGAAGCAGACCAGGGCTGCTGCAGTAGGTCAAGCATGTCCTCTTGCACACTCAGCAGTCTGGCAATGGCCACGGGCTGCTATGGCAAATAGCAAATGGGATCACATTGCAGCTACTGGGTCCTGATTGCACCAGTTTTGGCAAAAGAACATTTATCCATATTTTGTTATATCTCAGACATAAACAGCAGCTGTGTATCTCCCCTACATCTATTTTTTTTCATTTCACTCTTGAAATGCACAAACTAAAATTTGAAAGAATCACCGGGAAAAGACCATAGGAATGTAGTTAAATTATAGTATCAAATTGTTACAACAAAATGGAGACCGTAATTAAGGCCACAGCACAGGCTTTGTGAGCTTATATTGGCAATTGTATGGCCAGCAGGATCTAGGCAGTGATTGTCTGTAATACCTGTAATCAACACTTGTGAGGCCTCACTTCAAATCCTACGCTCAGCTTTGGGTCCCTCACTACAAGACAGACATTGAGGGGCTGGAGCACATCCAGAGAAGGGCAATGGAGCTGGTGAAGGGTCTGGAGCACAAATCCTATGAGGAGCAGCTGAGGGAGCTGGGGTTGTTTAGCCTGGAGAAAAGGAAGCTCAGAGGAGATGTTACCGCTGTCTACAACTGCCTGAAAGGAGGCTGCAGCCAGGTGGAGGGCAGTCTCTTCTCCCCAGTAACAAGCAACAGGACAAGAGGAAACAGTCTCAAGTTGCACCAGGAGAAGTTTAGACTGGATATTCATAAAAATTTCTTCACTGAAATTGTGCTCAAATAGTGGAACAGGCTGCCCAGGGAGGTGGTGGGATCACCATCCATGGAGGTATTTAAGAGATGTGTACACATGGTTTAGTGGTGAACTTGGTAGTACTGGGTTAACAGTTGAACTCAATGATCCCAGTGATTTTTTTAAACCCAAATAATTCTGTGATTATATGTAATTTGTGTACAATTGTTTAGCAGACAAAGATCTAAATGTATATTTCTTGTCTATCTGAAATTATTCCTCTTCTGTTTGACTGAGAAATTCACCTGATTTGGAAGCTGTAGCTATAAATCTATAGTATTGGCAGAAGCCTATTCATAAAACGTGGAGATTTCACTCTAAGTTCTGGAGGAAAGTCAATGTTGCAAAGTGAAGTGTAAAATTATTCCTGTCTCAGTGTTATTTTTGAGTCATATATCTCTGCCTTTTATGAACAGGAGGCATATTTGGAAGAATTATGTCTGCGTCATAAATCCCTATTTGCCTGGGACATGACTAATAGGTGTCTTTAACACAGTAAGATGATATTACTGTCTTAGCTTGCAATTTTTTTTAACCTCTGAAGCACACACAACAGATGAAGTTTAAACAGTACAATGACATTAATCTATGGTCTGTCAGGATGTTGTTACCACCCTCCTTTTCTGGTCCATTGATTCCAGCCAGCAGGTGCTGTAATTTATATGAGTCCCAAAATTTATTATTTCAATATTTAGCAAGCACAATCAGCATGGTTGCTTTCAGAACCTGCTGAGTGTGGTGGTCTGTGGGAGAAAAGGAGTGAGTTGAGGCAGGGTGGGAGGGAGGGAGGCGATCATTGTTCGTGCACTCCCTCATGCTGCGTCGGCTGAGCTGTGACCAGGGAAAACAAAAGTCTGTTTAAATGAATAATGTTGCAGATCTCCTGCTGTAGCTACCAGTGGGGGCCAGTCTGTTTGTAAGCCATTATCATCCCCTTGTGTTTTGAGTAGCTATGCATCTTGAATGCAAGAAAATAATCTTCAAGAGCTGGTTTCTGTCATCCTCATTGTCTGGTAGAAAAGACAGAGAGCAACTTTAACAACACATCTTAATATTAATATTTAAAATTTGTGAATATCTCTGCTTGTCTAAAGGCTGCATGCCAAGCATTGCTTATGAATAGGTTCTGAATTTTACAGACGAGCTTATTATTACAGTGGAAACAACACCACCTTCTATACATGCCTTTACTAGCTGCCTACTTGCCATTATCACTGTTATTAGCTATTTATTTATCTATTGTAGGTCAGACTGTGCAGTCTTGCTCAGCATTATGTGTGGTTACATTTGTTGACCCACACTTATTCCCCTGGAAAGCCAATCTCTTCATAGCTGTCTATATATGCACAATATGTTACACGACATGGTGATAAATATTATATCATGTAACAAGAATGAACAATGCTTACTGTTTCCTGAACATCCTCAACTGTTTCTGAAAGTGTGTTACCTGCAATAAAAATTTACCAGTGCAATGTGAAAATACCATCAAGAAATTTTTGTGGGAAATTTTGATTTTTTTTTTTAATTTTTTGTTTGTACCGAAGTTTGCACTCCAGTATTCCTGGTGTGTGATTTCCTGTGAAGTGAAAGTGAAGTGCTCTTTTGTTTTGCCCTCCCTGGATTAGCCTGTCCCTATAGGAAGTCATTAGGCTAGCCTGGGATTTATTTTCTTGCCTTGCATAATCCCAAAATTTGTAACTTGCTCTGTTTTGTTGATTCTCCCTCTGTATGATGTTACTGGTAATGGTGATAGAAGGAAAACATCTGAAAACTGGAGCATTTTCAGCTCCCTGGTGTACGAAAAAGGGCAGAGGGGGGATATGATGCCTTAAGTTTTAGATTTTTATATTTTTCATATTCTGTGGTGCCTAGGTGTGTAGTTTTAAGCTTCATATTAAGTGTTAGTGAGCTCTCTTCACAGAGTAGGCAGACAAAACAATTCCTTTTCTAGCTTGATACCAAGGACAAGTGTTACAAGTTTCAGGCCCAAAAGCATAAACAATGATGGGCTGAGGAGAGAAAACAAGAAGGATGGGACTTCATAACCTGAAGCAGAAATTGGACAATTAACCTTGATATGCAAATGGACCAGAATTTATAAAATGTGAGACCTTGTGACCAGTCATCCATTTTGTGACCATTTTTAGGTCCATCTTAGGTGTAGCCCTGGCCAGGCTCTTGTACTGCCCAAGGTGTAAACTTTAAGGCCCTTCAATAAATACCTACTTTATTCTTAATTCTGTCTAGCCTCTGTTCTAGATCAGCCTTCTCAAGTCATCAGTCCCTTAAATCACAATGCATTGTATTTGCTCAGTCAATTAGATGGCCTAAATTCCTAGAAGAAAACAACTGTTGAGGAATAATGAATGAGGAGTAATATATAATACATCATTAATATGGAAATTAATCAAAATTTATGCAGAAACTCACAAGCCCTTCAGCAATTATCAGCATTTTTTATAAACAGAATGGTAGCTGTCCAAGTATTTACAAACAAATAGCATGCCCTACCACTATTATGGGCCTAACTGATTAGATATACGTAGTAAAGCATCAACAAATTATGGTTTATGCTCTTCGATCAGTCCTAATTAATTCTAGATGTTCCTCAGGGGAGATTCTGATTCAAATGAACTGATTATTAGCAGTGATGAGAGCTGTATGGTGACAAATGTATCTTTTTCTACAGTCTTCAGGAACATGATAGCATTTGTTTGGACATGAAATAAGGCAGTGATCTGTGTGTTTAAATATGACACATAAAAGAGATTTTCCTCTTCTGGTAGAAAAGATCATCACAGGTTTTGTGTATTTATTTCTTCCCACACCCTTTCAGTTAGAAACAGATAATGCGAGTGCAAGATAATGCTGCAACGCCCTAAACCAGAAAGTGACTGCCTGTGGTTAGGATCAAGCTCACCAGCACCTACCTCCAGACAAAGCGTGGTTATTTAGTTTAGTACCAGCTAGGAATCTATATTCTTTACACTGGAGGATGACTTTGTGAGCTTTGGGCTCTGCTTGAAGAAGAAATGCCATCTTAAGGTACCAAAAAGTACACATTTAAAACAAGCAGCTGAAATGACAGCAGCTGTTGCCCCCAGGCTTATCAAGCTGAGCACTGAAAAGAATGATTTTATCCCTGTGCTGTGGAGACTGTCACTTTCTGATGCAAACAACTAACATGCAGCATTTCTTCTTATAATTGTAGGCAACGTGCCACAAATGAAAGAGAAACTGTGCTGCTGCATCTGCCAGCCCTTGAAGGCTACAAGTGGTGACACTGGCTCCAAAATTCAGACAATTACTTGAATTACTTTTAATTTAATTATGCTAAACTGTTTTAGCGAAATAACCAAAAAAGAGCAGCTGTGACAAAACTGCAAGGACAAAGTTGATAATTTTTGCTTTGTCTCCAAAGTAAAAACTTCTATGTTATTGTACTTAATTTTAAATATTCAATTAGACATGTTTGGAGTGTGGAATTCTATCTTCAGAGATGTAGCTTCCTCAGACATCATTGCTTAATGAGTGCAATTATCAAATATTCATCCAATTTCTTTGTGATTTAATTTTCTTCATCACTAAAGTTTCATAGTGCTTTTCTACAATATCCTTTGTAATTATTCCATGTTCTTAGTGTTCTTTCTCACAGAATCCCACAGTTCACATATTTTTCCAGTTTTTACAGAGCTTATAACTATTTTATGTCTTGTGTAGTCAGGAATGGGCTTTGGCTAAGGCAAGGAGATAGAATTAATCAGTGCTTGAAATAAACCTTCATCAGAAAGCTGGTTTCCTATGTTAAGAGAAATTAAACTCCTGGAGTGACTGCAGATGTTGCTTCATGCTACTTTTAATCAAGGGTATTTGTTTAAGACTAAAAGTAGTGAATAGACATTGGTTGTCAAATATTTCCATTTTTTATTAAAAAAGTTAATTTTGTTTCATAAAGTTTTCATTTCTGATCTCATTTCTGAAAATACGTTGAACTCCACTTAGCAAAGAACTCTCAGACTGAAATCTCTGTTCAGAACCAAACATAGTTAAAAGCAAACTGTGTCACTGTGTGCATAGATCAGGAACTTCACAACCAGGCTCCCAGACTGCTTGAAACTCTCCTTCAGGAAGTTTATTATTTTAATTGTATATGTAATCACAAAGGAAAACAACAAACAGGCCTGTGGAAAATTTGGCTTAAATACAGTTTTCAGATTCTTAATAGAGATGTTCTTCAAGAGCAGTCAAAAGAAATATATTGTGAAAGGTTTCTGAAGAACCACTGAAATATTCAAAGTGCTTTTTTTGCAAGTTTAAGATATAATCTCATTACCATACTACTGAGGTAACAAAAAAAAGGTATATAAATTCAAATGTTTGAGTTCAAGTAGAGAGAGAAAAAATAACTGCAGAGAATTTGAAAAAATTAGCTATTCATTTTGACATATTCTGTGTATACTGTTGGTTCAGTAACATGTAAGGGAGAGAAAAAACAGGAAAATATCCACCTTACTTGAATTGTGATTGTATATGTACTACTGAGTAGTATATAATAATATAAGAATATAATGAGAAATATCATAATCTTGCCAACAGTAGCTCTCTGTTGGCAATATATGTGCTGGGTTTTTGACAGAAGTTTATATGGGACCAATGCACTAAAGAAATTAGAAAGCTTTGTGCTTTACACATCATTAAAGTTATTTTTAAGATCATATGATAGTAATGTAGGAATTGCAAGAGAAATGTAACTTTGATTTTGGCTGGCATATAAATCATCTTTTTGGGACCCATAAATATCATAGCAGACCGCTAAAGAAGAAAAACTCTGAATTCCCATATAGTTTTGTTATATCATTCCTACTAATTCAATTTGATCAGGTGAAATTAAATCTGGAGACAGAGTTAATACTAGAAAATACCAGCACTATTTATTTTCAGAATGGAAGGAATCAAATGCATTGTTTTAGTGAGGATTCAACTCTGAAGCAGATTCCTCTGGAGGTTAAGAGTCCCATGTAAGAAAACTCCCCTGCAGTAATTTCAATGGAATACATACAGACATACACTCTATTGAGTTTAGGCTACTACTGTTTTATTCATTGATAATCAGTCCTCTTAAATCTACCATTGCTTTCTCTCCATAGGTTTTCTTTATGTTCAGTCAAATTTTGTCAGAACGTGTCTGCCTCACATCTCTAACCAGCATGGAGCATGATATTTCTAAAGTATTTCTGTCATCTCTAGGATAGAAAAGTCCAGTCCCGTAATACTCCCTTTTATTTTTTCACTCTAAGAAACTGGTATCTTTTCACTTTCCTAAGAAAGTGGCAGTGAATACAGAGGAAAAGATTTAGAAGCTGTGTTAGAAGCTGAGTATTTTTCTGACAATGGATAGTGTTGATAGTTTGAAAAAGCACTGATGCTTACCCAAATAAAAAGTTTCTGAAATTCTCCTCTTTTAGATTTATGTTTAAATCTTCTGTTTGTATATCTATTTATGCCGGTTTACTACACACTGCAATGGTGTGGGCGGCTTATTTGTATCCATGATAGCTTCTTTATACTTCCACTTTCAAAAGTTAAAGACATATTTCTACTGAGAGTAATAAAACAAAACCAAATCTACTCAAGAGCAAGTGCATTTCCTTTGTCTTAGAAATAAAGGATAGCTGATGGATATATAGTCCCTAGTGAGCTTTTACATGCATCTTGGACTAGAATTTTGGCAGAATCTAACCTCCTTCTGCAGAGACACATAAGTCTTGCTTCTTTAGCTGCTGCAAGCAAGAAGGAACATCCTCCATTATCATCAGCGTATTTCTAGACACAAATTTATTTGCGTTTGTAGAGATTGTGTTACTCATACAAATCACAGTAGACTTTTGTACTTTACTGTGTTCCTCTCCCAGTTCAGAAAAATGCATAATGACCTCCCCAAATCAGTACAACTTCACTGATTAAACATGTATTTTACTAGAAGGATGTAGCTAAGAATTACTGGGAACCATTTTTTCAAGATTTATCTCAGCTTCAAGCTTCATTAAAACACTAAGAATGTAATGACATTAGAATTTTATCTCAGACATCTAATTTAATCAGAATTATTTGTCACTCTATTTTTTCAGCTCTATAAACTTGACTTACACAAGTTATTCTTAATATTTTTCGTTGCAGTGCAATCAAAATCCAAGCTTTCTAAATGAAACAGAACTGATGGAAATTCCTGTATTTTAAACGATATTGCTTTCCGATATTTCTTTTTCATTTACAGTCAAATTATATTTTACTATATTTTATTTTTATTTTCTTTACCCTAGTGTCTTTTTCTTGCTTGGTTGGTTTGTTTTTGGTTTTTGTTCTGTTTGGCTGCTTTTTTTTTTGTCCTGAAAAGAGTCTCTCTGGTATGTATTTGAATGATAAAATGCTGAAACATATAAGAAATTACAAATGAAACGTTGCTGTTTACACTTAAGAAAATTTTCACAGCTATACACAACTTCTTAATTACTTTCTAGTTTCAGTTTTTCAGGTATTACTTATGCAATAGTATCATTACCTGGCACAAGAAAATTCATACTTTATAGTAGTATCTGCCTCTATCATCTGCTCACTTGTTCTCATTTCTAGGAGGATATGTCTTGAAGAAAATTAGAATAAACCAAAAGCGAGTAGAAGGGAGCAGATGATATTGAGACAGTCTACCTGTTCAGCTGGGGAAAGAAGGAAAACCAATTTTTCACATGTTCAAAAATCAGGTACTCTGAGATTTTCTCTGCAATGTAGCAACCTTCCCAGAAATAAATCCATAAGGTAGCAGGTCCTTGGAAAAAAGATGGATTGACACCCACCAAGATACCGTTCAGCCAAATCTAACAGTATGAAGTCGTACCTTTCTCTCAAGCATGGAGCAATGTCCATATGTAGTGGGAGGACTACAAAATGAGTTGCACATACTATTTCCTTCATCTTTATAGCATCTCTTCTTACCCATTTCTGGGAGCAGGTTCCAGACTTTAAGCAGTGTATTTTAATTCTACAGGTTTCATAGGATTATTAAATATTTTCTTTGCACCCTTCACTATCTTGTCTGTAAATTCTTTTAGTTTCTGTCATGATAAAAGAAGTCTTCAGTAATTTTATAATATATGTTCAATATTCTGAAGCAGAACAACAAGCCTGCATTTCTTAATAGATTAAAATTCTCTTTAATGTTTTTACATAATGCAACAGCTTCACCTCTCCTTGGAAGTGTGTCTATACATAGCATTAGACCTCAGGGAAGAAACCTAACAAACTAGTAGAGTGTGTGTGTGTGTGGGGTGTCAATGAAAAAAAACTGCTTCACAACTCTGTTTTGATTTTCCTGACTCATCTGCTTAAAAATGACATAAGGATGTTTCCCTTGGTCCTCATTGTGCTTGTTACATAAAAGGAAGAAGTAGTTAGGACCCACTCTGTCCCAGGCAGAGACGACTTCTTTTGGTAGCAGCGTATTATGTGTTGCCTGCTCAAAGTTCTTTTGAAACTGCAGTGTTGGAAAAAAAAGACAAATATTTCAAGATTTTAAACCTAAATCTTAGACCACTATTTCAGTATTGTCTTGGAAAATCAAATTGTTCAAGAACAGTTTTAATTGAGAAATGGAATGAGAAAATTAACCATTTTCTGGTGTTTGAGACAGGTATCAATCAGCTTGCTTCTTTTGTTTCTATAGTGTAAGTAGAAAAAGAGCCAGGGAGAGGACGG
The DNA here is from genome assembly GCF_971803275.1 of Cyanistes caeruleus. Taxonomy (NCBI): domain Eukaryota; kingdom Metazoa; phylum Chordata; class Aves; order Passeriformes; family Paridae; genus Cyanistes; species Cyanistes caeruleus. Next base: position 78,816,972 of record NC_141701.1, on the reverse strand, counting down.
TATGCAGCATTCCAGCAACAAAAAAAACCCCCAGGTGTTTCTTTGATTTCTTAATTATATGCAAAATTAAGAGAATATGTACTAGTTTCTTATCTGCAGCTATTAATAGAACTTGCAATAATCTTGTATAGACAGCTGTATTTTTATGCTGCAACATGCATTTAGACCATGTCTGTATAAGCCAGTGACTGAATTTTCGTTCTATCTTATTTTTAGTTCTCTTTCTGCTAATGCACTTGGAAGCTAGAATGAGCTGTCCATGTAAATATATAAAATTTGTGTGAACAGTACTGAAAGTTTGTAAAAAAAAAATTCTGTAAAGCATTTAAAAAATGTAAATATATAAGTTTAGAGATAGCAATTCCTACATGCTATGATGCTATAATATGCAATTAAAGTTGAAAAAATAGACAATTGTTTAAATTCTTATTTTCACAAATATTAATTTGGTTATGTTCTAAACCTGATAAAAGTTCATTTTTTTGTTTTTGGCAGGGACTGTCAAGGATCACTTGTGCTTTTATTTCCAACCTACTACTTTTTTTTATCTAGTAATAGCGGCCTGTTTTCAGCAAGATGGATGGATGCACTGGCCTATGTACATCAACAGAAACCAAGGTACAGAATCAAAGAAATAACTCCCAGCTAATAGATGTTTTGTGGACTGCAAACATATGTTCTGTGAACATAGGGGTTGGAGGTCCCTTGATGCTTCTCAGGCACCTTTGTAGGGAATACTGAATGAAATACTACTGTGCTATATACTATATTCACTTATCCAGTGGCTGATAAATCTTGCCACCTCCAAAAGCCTTAGGAGAAGAGAGTAATGAATTTCAGGGTGATGTAGAGGTACACAGTGGAAACAAAAGGAAGGGGCACTCTCTGGTTCAGGCTGACTGATATTAGAGCGCAAACTGGATGCGAATGGACTAAAGGAAGCAGGAACTTGTTGAATTGCTGCCCCTCAAAGAGAAAGCTAAAACTCCCTTAAGTATTTTTACTCTGTAAGCTCTAGGGCAGCACTTGATCGCTGTGTATTATGCTCAGGCTCAATGGACATTTCCTAACCTGAATTCCAGGAAAAATCCTCTGCCTGTTTGGTAATTATGTGGTGCTTTTCAGTGCTCCAGTACCTAGTGCTTCACTATGAAAAATAACCAATCTTCTCCCAGAACAGTTTCTATCTTAATTCACATTTCACATGTTAGTGTAGCAAAAAAACATAAATGAGGGAACTTGTTAAAAGTTGCAAGAAACTTGTAAAAACAGTGTGTTTATTTTTGAGGTCAGAATAATAATTGCATCCAGTTTCATCAGTAGGTATTAAAACACTTTAGATAGGTACATGTAAAATTCATGCTGCACTTTTTTTGAGGACTTGCAAACAAATACGTGATATGACTTTTTTAAGGTCTGCCATGCTGTTCCAGTTCAGTGACTTAACATTCATCTAGCCTTTGTTTACAGAAAGTATTCCCTCTATTTATTTTTTTCTTTATTATTTCCTTGTGAAAATGGTGCTGCTACTGCTATGAAACCTGATTTTAGGTCTACATGTATAAAATTGTTATTCAAGTGTAACATAAATGATATAAACACTTGATGGAGGTGAGTACATAGTACATAGAACACAATTGCAATCTTAGCAAGACAGAGACATAGTTTTAAGAAGTATAAAGAAGGGATTATTTGGAAATGTATGCAAGTTTATTGTGTTTCTTGAGAGAATCTTTGCCAGGATGTATCATCTAGATAAATATATAAAATGACAACAGACTTTTAATAGTTGCCTTAGAAATTAAAATAACAGCAAGAAAATGTAACATTGTTTTAAAGATAATGCCTATTGCTTAGAGAGGGTATTGTATTGGGATTTAAGAATTTCTGAGTTGCAGGAAAATATATTTACCTCTCAGTGAAATAAATTAACTGTCTTGTTAGAGGTATAGTAAAATAAGAAATTACTAAAAATGGATTACATTAATATGTATGTATTTATAATTGCACTCCTGTGAGAAAGCTAGCAAGAATCTAAGGTTAGTGATAACAATTTATGGAGATGTACTTATCCCCAGAAGAAAACTGTGATAACTTGCTAGAACACAACAGTTTCAACAGTACTATCAAAATATATAATGTAGAAAACTTATCATTTAGGAAATATAGGTCAATACAATACATTATTTAAAAGAAAAGTTTGTACTGAAATAAAAAAAAACCAAACAAAAACCTCGAAACTCTTTTATGAACTACTGTCTGTGTACCTTAGGGCTGATTCCCCTTCTGTGATAACCACACATAGTTCTCATCTGTGCTACTGACATTGTATTTCTTAATAACTGCTATAGCCTTTGCTTTGCTCTCATGTTGATAATCCATTTGATGCTCATGGTACTAACTAAGTTCACACAGAGCCAGGTTTAGTTTGTATCAATTTGACATATTTCATAACTGTGAGTTAGCTATACGATTCTATTTGACTTACTGCTTTTGTAAGGGCATCAAAACATCACTGCTTTACTGGAAAGTGAAATGAGTAATCATTTGTATGTGTTGACTATGGTGGTGGATATGGCAAAGTTAACTGAATCTGTAGGCAGGCCTTGCATGGGGATAAGCCACAAAAGAAGGATGCAAGAAGATTGTCCTGATTCTTTGTTTCATGTTTTCAGCAGTAGCCAGGCAAAGTGTGACTCAGTGTTGGAATCACCAGCAAGGAAAATTATTCAGCTGGTGAAATCTGCTACCCTTTTCTTGCAGTCATTATGTCTAAAATACAAGAGTTAAAAAAAAAATCAAAAAAAAATCAACAAATCCACAGAACACTTTCTAAGAAGTAGAATCAATTGTAAAGTTGAAAACAATCCAGGTGAATAAACATTTTATATTAAAAGATTTAAAAATTAAATGTGATACAGGTTAGGGTTTGGTTCTAAAGGTACATCTTCCAAGGGGTAGGTGGATAAAAAGCACTACAATTTGCAGACATATAGATATTGTGGAAAGTAGGCAGTTGTATGAGACAAAGATTGTGGCACAGACATTGTCAAACTGAAAGCTTTATGGAAAGATGTAATAAGAAATAGAAGTTCAAAATGCCTCATGCAAGCACTATTGCATCCTCTTTTGTCTCTCATTTCCTGTGTTGATGATGACAATTAAAGTCAGTCATGCCTGCACTGTTCTGTTCATAGTGTGCTGCTGCACTGATTGCATCTGAGAATTCTCTCTCATGTTTTGTTTAAAGTGCAAGTTCTTTAGAGAAGGACTGATATTTGGATAACAGCATGAAAAAGAGAAGAATAGCATTGACCCTGCATAAAGACTGCTCAAATTTGATGGCATTACCTATCTAATAATCCTCAGGATGTGCCTTACCAGCACAGAGCACAGCAGCCCTATTGTATCCAGTATTAGACATTTAATTTTAGGAAACAGGAAATCTGTTGAATAGAGAAGAGAGCAGAGTAAAAAGAATGATCAGAATCCAGGAAGCAAAAAGTCCTGTGAAGAGAGATGGAAGGAACAGGGATTGTTAGAGATGATATATCTGTATTTCATATCTGCATGATATGAAATATCATAGCAAAAAGGAAGAGAATAATACATATTATGCTAAACCAGAGTATATGTAGAGCAAAACCCAGAGGACTTAAATTTCAACCAGGCAGTTTCATGTTAAGTACCTGGAAAATCTTTCACTTGTATATGCAGCTAAAATGTGGAAGAGGCTAGTTGAGAGACTGAATTCTCTGTCCTCAGAGATTTCTAAAACAGATTAGACATCATCTGGAAATGACACCTGTCGTTTCTGACTCTGCTTGTGACCTTAGGGAGGGATTTCAAATACTATCCAGCTCTACTTAGGATAATGCTGGATCTCTAGTTGGTTTCTCTAGGTGTCACTATAACAATCTGTATTTATAACTACAGTAAAAAGAGAAGTCTGATGGCTACATGGATATCAAGGTGGGAAATCACTTAAGAGGCAGGTTACCACTTAATTAATGTAATATAGTGGTTTGAGTTCAGGGAGGTCTAACTGCAGAAGTTTCAGAAATTACAGAAGATCCCATAGATTCTTAGTAAGTATACCTATAAAATTAAGCTTTCTCTTTTAATTGTCTAGAATAAGGTTGCCCAACAAAAAGAAACTCTCAGGAAAAGACTGCTTGCTTGATCTTACATGTACATGTACATATTTATCAATTAAAAAAGTTCACAAGTGAAATCTCAGATCCCTTTTTTACCTATGTTGTGCAGCATGTGGGCTATAAATTCTATCTGTACATGTGTACCTGAATGAATTCTCCACAGTAATGGCTAAACCTTGAATTCTACCATGCACAAGTCAGGTGAATAGGTAGCTGCATAAATAAATTCAGTTATTCTTATAAATGTTGATGTGATGCTGCAAAGCTAAAAATCTCAGACTTTGTTTTGGCTGGCATGGGAAATCTTTTAGACTCTGTAAAGGGTATTTGTCCAAACTGCATTTTCTTAACAGAAATCTTTGAAAAATCCTAGGAGGACTCCAAGCATCTAGCAAGAGAAAGAAGAAACTTGAGTTATCTGGACCAGTTTTGGAAGAATTGGTAGGGATACAGGGGCAAAATTCAATCATGTTTATTTCTACTGACATGCAAGGATTTTTTCAAAAAAGGAATTCCATGTCCTCTGGATGCATTTTCTTCCATGCTACATACATTTCCAACTTTAATGAGTATTCTCTCATAAATAAGTACCCCTATCTCCCCTTTAGAGTGACACTAAGAAATGAGCTATTCATGCTTCAGTGTTTTCTTAAAAAAAAATAAATATAGAATTAAAAAACAAATGGAATTTTAAAACACACACATACTTCTTTATGACAGCAAAAATGGAAGGCTAAAATTAGCAATCTAACTTTGTGGCTTTGCAAGGATTCATATACTCCTTTGTAAATAATAATCTGTTTTCTAGGGTTTGTTTTTAACTTTCAATTGTCAAATTTTAAATCAAACTGTAAAGCTTAAATAAAGAAAATTTAAAGTAGGCTTTTAAGTGTTGTAGTAGTTTTGCAGCTAGTATGAGCTTTATTATTGGTATACTCTATTATAAGGGAATAACTAGACTGAATGATCTTTTTGCAGCTACCTCTATGCTATCATTTAAGGAAGTGCAATTACAACATTTTACTTGTAATCAGTTAATAGGATTGACAAAGATGAAAATTATATTTGCTGGTGGTCTCCTAGATCTAAAATATGGAATATCTTCTACCCTTCTCCAGTCACTACACATCTAAACTGCTGTGCTTGGAGGACATTTTCATGGCTTGTTCACATGACGGACAAATAAGAAATTATTTCATTTTTTTAACTCCCTAGGAATTATTTCAATGTCATGACACCCACAGCTTTTCACACAACAAAGATAGGACTCCATGTAAGAGGAGAACCTAGAGGCTTTGATAATCTATACAAACAGATCTTAGGGCATAAGTTTTTTCTGGTTAGCTACCAGCATTTTCACATACAACACAGGAACTGACTGTTTTGAGGAAGCTGGACTTGGAGAAATAGCTCATATGTTAGTTCTGAGCACACATCATACCTGAAAGGGATGAGAGAGAGTTACAGGACAGGGCTGCTGCAGTCCCTGGAAGGGCTGACCAGCTGTGGAGGAGACCATCAGTATTAAAATCCTTCATCTTGATGGGCCTGGTGCTCACTGGGAGGAGAAGGTTTTAATTTTGTCTTGCTCCTTTTTCACATGATAGCCCCAATTCAGGTTTGTGCACACACACTTGTCTGTTTCAGGAGCCAAGACGACTGGGCTGCACAACCTGCAAACCTGCTGCCTGAAGTTATTAGAGACATTAAGACCCATTTCAAAGATGTTAACACCCATCCCCTCACCCACAGAACTGTTTGTAAAGAAATAGCACACATTTTCCCTATCACTAGGAATTTGGTTTTAGCAAGTATTACAGCTACATGCAGTTTGATTTCAATTGTAAAAGAGTGTGTGGCATGGACAAGGTTAGAGATCTTAATATGTCACAACTTGGCCTAACACCTGTGGTTTTGTGACTTTCTTTCTTGCTGGAAAGCTCACCAATCTCCTGCAACTGGACGGCGCTATGAGTTCTTTTCCACAATATAGCCAGTTGTGAATATATGTGTGTACATACAGAGATACACAATATGATCAGCTTGGCAACGTCTCCTGTGCTTCTGAACTTTATGATGTTGGTGTGCCTCAGATATACTGCATACTTTTTATTTCTTCAGCACACATTCTGCCTACCTTCTACTCTCTGCAGAATGTTCTCTGACTTGATCTGAGCAGCAAGCACACATGAGCAGACTGATATAGACCTTTTAAGGCTACTCCAGTGATAAACTATGGATTTATAAAAAATACTAGTGTATTTTAATTCTGCAAGTACCATGCTCAGAAACATAGGGGAAGCAATTCCCTGAGTCAGGAAGCTCGAAGCTATCCTGCAGCCACTACCAGAGCAGCTCAGCACACCCTACTCTCTCCCACAAGTTATTCTTTGAGAAGAGGGCTGCTGAAACTGAGCCCAGAGGTCAAAGAAATTATCCTAACAGGCTGCAAATGGCCCATGAGCCAGAAGCCAAACTGTCCTGAACTATGTCTGTAGTGCAGAAAGGGTTCCTTACTTTGACTGAGAGGAAGGCCTTACCTCACAGGTGATTGCTGCTTTGTGTTTCCTGGAGCAGTTAGACCTGCTTCCCTATTTGACTAAAATTAATGAAGTTGCTGACTGCCACATTAAAATCCATGCATGTATCTGTAATTTATTTGCCTCTCTCTGTCAAATGAATATTATGTTATATACAGCATTGTGCTTTTTTCAACTAAATTGAGGGAAACCCAAGTGTGTTTTTACTAGGCAGGCTATTTAATTTGCAAGTACAAACTTCAGAATATTGAAATGTTATGAAGATTGCATTATCCACAGGGAAAGGGAAGTACTAATGTTACTTGACTCACTTATCCTCGTGTTTTTTAACCAGGTTTGTTTTGTTGAAAATTTAAGTAATTTTAAAAATCCTTTTAAATTTGACCTTAAAAAAATCCTTAAAAAAAGTTTTAATTTTTCAGTAATTCATGTAGCATATCTTTTAAGTCAGAAGAGCAGGCTCTCAGGCTTAACCTATTTTAAAATAGTTCTTGCCTTCACATAAACACCAAGAAACCAACAAGAAGGTGGCATATTTAATATGAGGGTCTAGAAATCAAGTTGTAAGGCTCTACAAGTAAAGTTATTTCTTCAAATATTCAATGTCACTGATAAAATGGTGAAGTCATATCCACCAAATAAAATTCAGGACTGGCCAAAAACCTCTCTTTTCTAGGTGTTTGCCTAGATTGCATATGCCACTGTTTGAATTATTTTTTCTTGTTTGATTGAAATACAGGCATATTTTTTCTCAGAAATATGGGAAATCTGTGTGGAAAAAAAATTATGACGCTGTCTGGATGATAGATTGGAAGCAGGTTTTTGTGTGTTTTGGGGGAGGCAGCTTTTTGTGGGCTTTTTTGGTGTGTTTTGTCTTTTTATGTGGGGGTTTTGTGTGGGTTGTTCAGTGGGTTTTCTTTTTGTTTTGTTTTTTTTTTTTTTGGGGGGGGGGCGGGGGTAGGTTGAGGGTTTTTTTTTTTTGTCATGGGCTATATCTACTAGACTGCAAAAACATCATCCCCCCAGTCAGTCAGCCAGATCGGGTATTTTAGTTTTCTCAGCCAGCTTTAAAGCTTCCAGGTGGGGATAGTTTGGACGGGCAGAGCTTTTTTTTATTGCAATAAAAAATGAGATTACCCGGAGCTCCAGAAGCACAGGGTGATTTTCAAGCAAGGGGTTAAAGCTACTTTTCACAACTCTCAAAATTTCAGATGCAGACGGTGTATTTTTGTGGGAGGGGGTTACCGAAAGGGAATCCTCAATAGCAATTGGCTGCTCTCTATCAGCTGCAGCTGAGCTCAGGCTGCTGCTGAAGTGCGGTATTGATCTGAAGGGTAAATGTGTAGGGAGCCTCAGAGAGCGATTCACTCGTGTCTGGGAAGGGAACCAACCTCTTCCAGTAAGAAAGTGGTGTCTACCTGCCTTTGCTGCCCGCGACGCGCTTTGTGAATGAAGGGGAGCACGAGGAAGGGCACTTCGCTGCTACCGCGATTGAGCCAGCGAGCTGCTGCTGCTGCTGCTGCTCTGCCTGCTGCTGCTGCTGCTGCTGCTGCTGCAGCTCCGTGGAGCAGGTAAGGAGCCTTTTCCTGGCCAGGGGAGGCGGGGAGACGGGCAAAGGCACGGCGGCGGCCGGGGCTGTGCTGCGGGGCCCCGGGGCCAGGGCTCCGAGGCGCTCAGTGTCGGCGGAGGAGCCGCGGGGGCGCGGGCGGGAAGCCCGACCGTGCGGTCCGGCAGCCTCCGTTCCCTGCTCATCCCGCTCTGGAATCGCCAAACTTCAATAAGTTCCGAACAAAGTCTGCGGGTCCGCAGCGCCTCAAGGGAGAGGGAGCAGCGGAGGGGGAGGAAGGGGCTGCAGGTTCCCCTCGGCCGGGTCGGGCGCACAGAGACAGGTAGCGGGCCGGCAGCGGGCTGTGGGTGCGCCCCTCGGGCTGTGCTGCCTGCTGACACCGGGCTCCCGAAGGGCAACAGCCTGCCAAACTGGGCACCCAGGTAAAAGGGAACATAGCTGACACGGTGTGAAACTCGTGGGACTCGAAATGTATTTGCCGTTTATTATCTCCCCCCTTTTCTTCTTCTTTTTTTTTTTTTTTTTTTTATTTTTTTTATTTAAGCGCTCAGTACTCTGTGTGTGAATACGGGGGAGGTGGGGGGGAGGACTTCTGCAGCATTGACTTTTAAAGTAATAAGGTTCAATTAAAGGAAAGAAGGTTAAGGAATGCGAATTCGACTTGAAACAACTTCGAAAACACCTGAGCAGCCTCCTCCCTTAAAACAAACAAACAAAAAAAAGGCACTGCAGAAAAAATTTAATGGTGAGAAATAAAATTTAGCCCTGACACAAGAATTTCAAATGTGAGCCATGATTTATCATTATAATGTTTCAAACTGATCTACAAATTAGTCATGTGATGAACAGTATGACATGCGTAATCTTTTTACAAACGTTTTAATAGTGGGTTTTGCTCTGGATTATAAATCGTGCTGCAAGTGTGCCTTCGACAGCGATGTGTGAGGGTACTTACCTTGAGTATTTCATGTAATTTTTGATGTGAATGGCTATGTGGCTTTGGTATTTCAATTCTTAATATTTAATCTAGAGTAAAGAGGATACATGTTTCTTGCCTTTTAAATACTCATTTCAAAGCACATTGTGATGTGGTGGTGATGATGGACTTTGTGAAAATTTCTGTGTATGTTGAATGATGGTTAACTGGCTTTTTTTTCTATATCTGCAAATATCTGTGCAGAGCTAAATAAGATGCTGGATAGCATCAATGGATGGTTGAGGTTACTGATATTTCTTTCTCTATTTTCAAATTCAAATATAAATAGCAAAACCTGAACCATTCAAGAATACTAAGTAGATCTTATTATAATGCACCTTTTGCTGTGTATGTGATTGCATTTCAGATTCAAAGTACATCAGTATTAAAATATTTGCATGAAACCATGCTTTTATGAAATTAGTAGATTTGTCAGGACATCTTTATTTCAGTCTTCTGAACATTTTAAACCTTTCATTGATCACAGTGTGTTTTCAAGAGGTTTCAAGGCTTCTTACAAAATATTTTCCCAGATCTGAAAGCCAATGTTTACATTACAGAAGTCATAAGCAGTTAATTGCTAAACTGATCTGAGTGCTCCAGAACATATCAGCATGCAGACCAGTCTTCCAATACAACTGATCAAACTTGTTACTTGATGCTGCTCTTTTTAGAGATTGAGGCCCCTGTGGGATACTGTAGGGGGAACAGATTCTCCTTTGGGGAAGAAATAAACAAAACAAAGTGTTTTGAAAAGACTGTTTTATAAGAAAAATTATTTTGTCTTTCTTGCACCTATCCCATAGATGATATTCATCCTCAAGTTTGCTTTATTTCAATTAATTTGTGCCTGTCCTGACCCCCGCCCTCCCAACTGTTCTGAATGTGAGGTCTGTGGTATTTGTTTATCCACTGTGCTGGAGGGATCTCCCACAATTTCTATTTATAATACATAGACAGAATTCCCCCAAAGTGTCCCATGCTTTGTAATTTTTACTTCCAAATATATAAGAAGAAATAATATTTCAGTTGCAATGGCATGCAATAGAGAATAGGTAACAGAATGTAAAGGCTACAGTTGTCTCGCTATATGCAGCTTCTCGTTTTGTACCCTTCAGTTGGAGTTTTCTTCTTCTGAAGAGAAACGTGACTCGTAATCAGTATTCAGAAGGAAAACAAATGCTTATTTTGCTTTCTTTCAACCTTAAACAACCATTAGTTCAATAGTAGTTCTTGAGATGATTAAAAAATTTTATAGGTTTGCAAATTCCTAAATTACTTTTCCTTAAGTGAGTTTTAGACTGGCAGCTTTTTCGGTATTCAAATTAGTTTAAATACTTTTGTATAAGGGAATGCTTTAGAAATCATTGACTCTTGTGTAATAGGAAAATATCATGATGTTTTTGTCTCTATCTGGATGCTACTGCCACAGTATCTTAAGGTTTTGTTACAAATGTTTCATGAAAGGTTGTGAAGTTGTGCTTAAGTATATAAACAGTTATCACAGAATTAGAGAAGGGAGTAATTTATATATAACTTTGCAAAGCATCATTATCAAATATAAATTGGTAAATTGCCTTTAGTATGTTCAGAGGATCTGCTAGTCCCTTGTTAACTTTCCCAAACTATTCTGACATGGACATGCAATGTGAAGTCATACAGTAAAACAGCAGATAAAGTCAGGGTGGAACATTGTGCTGTCTTCATGAAATGAGGCCCAGAGGCTTGGGGGTGGGCACACAGCTTGGTGCTGGCTGTAAAAGACAGCCACTGAAGTACATGAAAACACCTTCTCATTGGTGGGGAGAAGGGCCCTCCTTACCATGTGCCCTGCTGTAAAACTGGTAAAACACATTTCCTGTGCAATGAACTGAGTCTTCAATTATTTCAAGAAAGATTATTTGTAGCACAGTTTTCTCATTAGGCATAACATCATGAATACCAACTTTCTTGAGAAAGCCATCTAAAGGGAACTTCTGCACATACGTTTTTTCATGACAGGGTCTGCCCAGAGGGATCTCATATCTTTTGCTCTGGAATGTATTGCTTTTACTTATCCTTACCCTTTAAAATATTATGAGAGAGTGCATATGCTCATTACATCTCTTTTTCCTTATTTTCTAGCTGTAATAAAATTTTCTGAAACAACAAAGAAAAGTAATATATTTCAGGTTTGGATATATTTATTTTAAAAGTTTTATTTTTGTCATATGTTCTACCTCTGCTTCCAATAACATACCAGTTTTAATATAAAAATATTCAGTGTTTACTAAAATCTTTGCCTCTATTGCTTATACTTCATTACCATACATTATTTATTATTATTAATACTTGCACTATTATTTAATAGTGTAAGTATTATATTGAGTACTGTGTGAAATAATTTTGTGATGACAGCTGGCATTTTGATTGTTACAGCAGTTGTCCCGTTTGCAGTCATAAGGCTTTGAAAAATGATTGCATATATACCTACTACTGTTGAGCATCTCTCCTTCTTTAAGGAATATCTAACTGTTTTCAGAATATTTTTCTTAATATTGACAGTGATATATATGTGTGTGTGTGTGTAGTGAACTATATGCATGCCCAGAAAAGGGCAACAAAGCTGCTGAAGGGTCTGCAACACAAGCTTTATGAGGAGCAGACGTTTAGTGTGGAGAAAAGGAGTCTGAGGGGTGACCTTAGCACTCCCTACAACTCTCTGAAAGGAGGCTGTAGCCAAGTAGGGTTGGTCTCCCAGTCAACAAGTGACAAGACAGAGGAAACAGGCTCTAGCTGCACCAGGGGAGATTTATATTGGATATTAGAGAAAGTTTCTTCACTGAGAGCATGGTCAGACATTTAAATAGGTTGCCTAAGGAAGTGGTGGAATGGTCATCCCTGGATGAGTTCAAAAGGCACATGGATGTGTTTCATTCTGTTGTGGTTTGGTAGTGAGCATGACAGAACTATGTTAGTGGTTGGACTTAATGATTTTAGACCTCTTCCAACTTTAACAATTCCATGATAAACTATAAATACAAAGTCAAATACAAGCAAATTGATGACAGTTCCACTGGAGTTATTCAATATTTTCTGAAAGGCTAGAAGAGAAACATAGTTCAATTTTAGTGTGAATTGTTTTAAACAGTAAAATATACTGTCTTTTTTTTTTCAGTATGTTGCTGAGTGCAACAGCCATATTTTAATCTTCTTTTCACATTGTCATTCATTTCTGACAGCTTATGTATTTGAACCTGTGTATTAAAGACTCCTAATACAAAGAACACAGGAGAGAAACACAGAACAAAAAAGAATTAAAGCTGATGCCATAATGTCTTTGATTTTTCTTAATTTAACCATGGCTTTCTATTCATATGTTCAGAGAAGAAACTCTAATACCTCTGCATTTATCTGCTCCCCTTCAAATCATATGTATTTACCTACAGCATCTATATCTTTGTTGGTTTCCAGGCTATTCATTTGCAAAGCACTTTGAGGTATCTTGAATGTGAAAATTGTTATGAAGCCAAGTACTGTTCTGCTTTTAAGTGACTCATAAAAATGCCTCCACTTAAAGCATTTTCATGGATACATCAGTTTGGGTGTGTTTATACATACCCTTTAAATGAAGTAAATTTTATAAGACATTTTAAAATGCGAACATGATTATGAGTTTGTATAGCACACTGAGTTGAAGGTATCACAAGGTGTGTTTCAGGCTGGCAACAAATAGACAAATGCTACAAAGAGGGTATGTTATCTGAAGTGTTATGTTTTATAACTGTATTATGAAAAATATAATGTGATCTTTACTTTTTCTTAGATACTTGATACTAAAGGAACTGGAATATAATGTCTATTATAAGAGATGGCACCTCTTTTCAGCTCTATATTTCACTTTTAGAAAAGCCTTTGATGTGGAGGGATGTCTCCAGTTTCCTGTGGTACATTGGTTTCTCTCAGTGTATTCACTCCTACTGGCCTGCATTTAGGAGCTGTATGATACCTCCAAGTGGTTGTCTCATAGTAGTGGAAATAAAGTTGGGATATGTTTTCATATATGTTTTATTTTGTATTATGATATTATCAGATTTCACAGTGTAAACATGACAGTATGCTTACTTCTTAAGGGGAAAATTAGGGTAAAAGGGTACAGATTCTGTCATCCCTCATTAGTACAATTTTCTGCTCAGAGACCTAAATTTCAGAAAGATGGTTAAGTCTGTCTCTTAGGATGCCACTTAGGAGTCTGCCTAATATTAAGAGATAATTCCCTTATATGTCAGTGTGGTTCTAAGAAGCTGTCTGCTAAAGAAAATACTCTTTTTCCCTGAGACATAGTACAAGATATTAATCACTTCTCGTCGCTGAAAAACTTACATTGCTGTTGAATAAAACAGGGCTAATACATAGTCTGTATGGCCTCCGTTTTAAAAGATTGTCTTTCCTAATTTCATTTTTTATTGGTTTATTTTTTTTATTGCTTATTTATTTTGCTTCTTTTTTTTTCTTTTTGCTTTGTCTCAGTGCATACATTCTTAATATCTACTATAAAATTTAGTTATAAACTGAATTTTGAGATGACCTGACCACTGCTTCAATGCAGACACTCCTGTTGTATTTACTATCTTTTAATTCTCACTGTCAGTTACCAAATGAAAGATCTTTTTTTCCCCCAAACATCTGTCCTCTAGTACTCTAGAGTCAGAGGTGGTAGACAGCAATGCCTCCACTCACAGAAGCAGTCTCTTTTTTCAGTCTGTACATTATGTCTTTCTTATAAACCACTGAAAACTGACAAGAGCATGAAAAACAACAGGATTTTTGTGGTGTTAGAGATGAACTTGAAAATTACTTCAGCCACAGGAAAACACTTCAAAATAACAAAATGGGTCTTATGGATAATGTGTTAATGATCTGATGGATTGAACTGCATAATAAAAACTAATGATGGTAGATAGGGAAATAATACCAAGGTAGAAGAAGAGGAGAAATAAAACCTATCCAGAGTTAAATAAAAGCTCTTTGCTTCAACTTACCTGTCATTGATGGAAATAGCCCTAGTTCTGGTCTTTGTCAGAGAAATAAATGCATGATTCACTGAAGAGACAGCTCAATGAACAAGCATGACAGTCTTGATTTATCAAAATCTTTCATGTTGTATTCCAGTAGTAATTATTTATTCCTGTAGAAATTTGCTTTGAAGCTAGGTTTTTGGCTAGGTTGATTCTCTAGCCTCTTTAGGAGCACAGAGCAGGAATAAATCAGGCTTAACCTCAGCTGGAGACTCCCTCAGTCACAAAGCTTGTACTGTTCTGTGACTGGCACATAGCAGGCCTTTAGCCAGGCAGAGAGTATGGCCTCCATGCTTCTGCCCTGCTTGTTGCATACCTGCTGGTAGGGCTTCTTTTGGGAGCTGCTGTTAGTATGATTTAGGGAAGCCCTGAAACTGAGCCCAGTGCTCTTTAATGTCTTAATCAACGACATAAACAGTGAAATCAAGTGTGCCATTAGCAAGCTTGCAGATGGCTCCAAGCTGAGTGACCCTGAAGGACAGGACAAGCTCAAAAAGTGGGCCCATGAGAACCTCGTGGTTCAACAAGTCCAAATGCAAGGTGTTGCACCAGGGTTGAGGCAATCCTGAACATGAGTACAGACTGGGAGCTGAATTCATTGGAAGCAGCCGTGTGAGGAGGACTATTGGTGAGGCAAAACCTCGATGGCAGTGTGTGCTTCCAACCCAGAAAGATAAATGCATTATGGGCTGCATCAAAAAGAAGTGCAGGTTGAGGGAGGTGATTGTCCCCCTCTACTCTGCTCTTGTGAGACTCCATTTTGAGTACTGTGTCTAGATCTAGAGTCCTCAGCACAGAAAACATGTATACCTGTCAGAGGTCTCTGTTGGAGACCAGAGGAGACCACCAAGGTGATCAGAAGGCTGGAGCATCATTCCTATGCAGACAGGCTGAGAGCTGGGGTTGCTTAGCTTGGAGAAGAGAAGGGTCCATGAAGAGTTTTAGTAGGTTTTAGTACTTAAAGCAAGGTTTTCAGTACTTAAAGGGGACTTATAAAAAGGGGGACAGTGGCTGTTTAAATGGGCAGATACTGATAGGGAAAGGAAGAAAGTTTTTAAAATAAAAGAAAGATTTAAATTATATGTTAGGAAGAAATCCTCTGCCTTTGAGAATAGTGAGACACTGGCAAAGGATGTCCAGATAGGCTGTGGGTCCTATTTGTCATTTGAAGGATGGGGCACCCACAGACCTGGCTTGAGGCCAGATTTGATGGGGCTTTGAGCAATCTGATCTAGTGGATGACATCCCTGCCCATTGCAGGGATTTTGGATCTAGATAGGATTTAAGATCCCTTCCAATCTTAAACAGTCCACATTTTTAAGAAATATTGATATTCATTCTCTCTTTCCTCTGATAGCATAGTATCTCTGTCATAGGAGCAAAGACTAATTCTATTTATAAACAAATATCAGTATAAGAGAAAGAAAAAACCTATAAAATTTTGGTAATGTTGGATTTCAAAAGCTCATCCCTCTAAGTCAGGAGACAAGAATGAACTTTTCAGGACAATGCAACTATTATTTCTACAGTGTGCAACTCAAAAGAAAATGAATTAGGTGTCAGTGTCATTTGTTTGACTATGACAGAGAGAGATGATCAAAGAATAGGTTGAAGCTTTTTTTGTCCTGTATTCATAACTCTTGTCATAAGCAGTTGTGTTGTTTTCTATATATTCTTCCCTAATTTATTAGTTGCCCTTTTACACTGAGAGAATGAATTTTTATTCAATTACTAGATCAAATAGAAATCAAAAAGAACTCATCAGTGGCCCACATACAATCCTAACAGTTTAAGGGTAAAAATCTTCCACCTTTAAAAAAAGTTGATATGCTATTTATATTTTAGAGACAATCATAGATATCATCAGGGAGGTTCCAGAAATACAAGTGTAAGTCAGACTTCAAAGTTAGAGGAGGGTCTGATACAGCAGCTTACTCAAGCATCTAACATTCTCCAAAGGCTGTGTGTGGTTCATGGGGACTTCATTACTATGCACAGAACAAGCATTTCACTGGATTTTTTTTTTTTTCCCACAGCTGTAGAGTGAACTGAATTGTTTAAACATGAATATGAATCTCCTTCTTGAAACTGTGACTGGGGAAGAAAAATTGCATAGCCTTACACTTAGGTCTTGTCAGTAAAAGCAATATGCCCCAGTGAATTTCAGTCCATCAGGGGAAAGTGTCAGAGGGTCTTGAGGAAGTATGCAGGTAATGAGTATATAATTTGAGACTATCAAAAGAAAAGTATGTCAACAAAGAATTTAGCAAAACAACAGTAAACAACAGTGTACTGTAATGTTTATAATTTATTCTGGTGAACTTTTTGAAATGTAACCCAAATTATTCTATGTGGATGCCCTAGAATTCACAAAAAGTGCTACAACATACAGTCCCTTAAAACACCTTACATATTCTCAGAACAGCTATTAAACAGTCATATAGTAAATGGTCATAAATATTTTTAATTTTTCAGGGTAAAAGTGAAGAAAGTGGCAGCTGATCCTTCCTAGAAGGAAATAAGTGTTTTCAAGTGATTACCAATTTCTCTCTATTTATCAAGTTCTTTGGCATATGCTTCTCCCAAGTTATCCATGCAGTTCTTGGAGATCCCTTTTTCCCAACTGTGAAGCCAATTCTTACCTTTTTCAGGCAAAACTGTTTTGATAGTGTATAGTGATTTGATTAAAAGATTCATTGATTTCCTTCCTTTATTGCAAGGAATTGCTATAAGATTATAGCTATAAAAATGAAACTTTTTTTTTTGGTAAAGAGATATATAATTTGTGATTTAAACTTGACTTCAGGAGTATTTAAGGGGAAGATAATTCCTTCTTCATTTATGGTTCAGCAGTCTCAGAGGATGTCCATATTTTCTTGTTGCATCCATAAGTGAATAAAGATGCTAGGGTGCCAGAAGAAAAGGAAGGTCATGAGGGTCCTTGAAAATTTTGTCTTAACTGGTTTTGAAGCTCAGTCCTGTTATCAAAACTGAACAGTGAAGAACTGGTATTAACACCTGGACTTATGTCTATGCAAAATCCAGAGTTCCTAAAGTAGCAATTAATTGGCTTAATTCTGAGTTCTGAAGCTTTTTTCTGAAGGACAATGTTAATTTGCCATGTAGTGCTGATTCAGAACAATGGGAAGTGCATTACTTTTTTACAGTCACAAAGTCTTTAGTCCTTGCACTATGAAGTTTGTGAGGAATAAAAAAACAAATAAAAAAAATTAGTGATTATTTGCTTTCCTCTTTAAGATTAAACTAGAATCAAGACACATAAGAATACCTTTCTGTATATGTGCCAATAAGTGTTTTAATGGAGTATTTTAAATTATTCAAGTCTAAATCTCAGGTTTTCCCTTCGTTGCTACCTATCCTTTAAAAACACTCTTAGAATCTCGGTTGTATTTGGGCTATGCGCTCTAATAGAATATAAGACCTTGGAGCATTAACAAATCTCTCAGCTTTTAAATAGACTGTGACCTATTCATTTACAGGGCTACTTCAATAAAGCAATAGCTCACTTAGGTTAATGATGGATCATGGTGTGATTCGATTTGCAGAGTGCAGACTTCCCCATTATCCCCTAATGTTTGTATGGGTCATGTTATCACATCCAAATAATGATTCATGCCACCCCTTGTTCCTGAAGATATCACAGTGATTACAGGAAAGCTCAGACTGCTAGTGCACAAAGCCTTCAGGGTTCTGTTGGATGCTGTTGAATTATTATTTTTGGCTAGAGCATGATAAAGCAGGAAAGTCTCAGGCTTCTCTGTGACACCTTCCTCTTGTGATTCAATTGGCCATCTGGCTGAGCAGACGGGCTGGACATTTGCAGAAATCAGATCTGTCTCTCCCTGTCTTTTGCTTCTTTCTTTTCACTTCATTTTGGTGAGGAAAGTTAGCTAGCCCTGACCTGCTGTGACAGATTATTTACAAGTCAAGTGCCTTATGGCTTTCCCCCGTCTACCCTCTCACAGCTTGAGTTTCTAACATCAAGAGGGAGCAATTTCCAACAGGAGGAAAACATCAATACTATGTCCTCCTGTAGTTACCCACAGGAGAGACTCAGGCTGGTAGCCACACTGAGAAGGGAAAAAAAAGGATGTTTTCTAGTTGTAAATACACTGTGAGTATCAACATAATTCTCCCAGTGTTGCCACACTGTCATTTACACTGAAGAATTGTTGTCACTTAGGCAGAGCAATTCAAAACCGTCTAAGTGATGGGATGAGAAGACAATTTGGCTGTGATTGTAAATGTTTGTACAATGCTCTTAAGGTTTATTTTTACTTCTCATTTTTGGGGATGATCTGGGTTTTCTCACTCTACCACTGTGTTTACACTGAATGACCATCAGGCTGCTCACTGGTTCAGCTGCTGACAAAAACTAAATCTTGATAAATGCTTTCAATAAAACTGTCATAAACCTCACTAGCTCTAAAGTCTCCTAGACATAAACTACTCCTAGTTAATATATGGTACAGCTAAAACATGAATGGGTAGAGGAATAATTTCCTTATTTTTTTTTTTATACAATGATATAAGACCTATGGAAATGAAAAAGATGAACTTATTTGTTTTCCACCAACTGCAACTGTACAACCTAGATACAGAAGAAATTGCCGTAAGAAATAGTGCTGTTCTTCAAGTAAATTTTCTTATAGCTGCATTTAAAGATTCTCCAACAGCTTCTGTCACTGAGAAGACATAATAGTTTCACTCAGTTAAAGAACATTTTCCTAAGGAAAGCCACTGACAGTGAAAAAAATCTAACTTGAAAGTACCTGTTAGCATTGTTTCTTCCACTTTCTCTGCTTCTACACTTTAGCAAACAGTCATACTCAACAAGATAAAGTAGTGATGAAATGTTTAAAAGTTTTTTTTTATTTAACACATTTGACTTTTTCTCATCCACCCATAAAAACATTTCCTAAAGAGGTTGGATGCTATAGAGGGAGGGTTTTTTTTCCAAACCAGGCTATTATTTCTATTAGAAATAGAACTGTGATTGAAATAATATTGCTGTGTTGACCTGTTTGTCATGGAATATGGTAAAAAGATGGGCACTTAAAATATTTCATATATTTGGCTCTCATTATATAACATTTTTATTTTGCTTTAGAAGTATTATACAAGGACCTCCCCAGAAACAGTGCCAAGGATCTCAAAACTGTAAGCAGATTTCAAACCTAAATTAGGTTTCCCAGCTGCTTAGTGGTATATACTCATATTCAAATAGTGAAAAATGGCGTTTGAAATGTACACTACATTAGAACTCTGATAAGTTTTATGTATTTTAATTTGCTGAGTGTTGCAGCAAATTTAGGACTTGAAAGTCTCTTGTGATAGCTGCCTGGAGCATTTATAGAAAGAGATTTTCTTCCTTTTCCCTCCCCTTGCATCCACAGTATAATGATTTTTGAGGATCAATATTGTATTCCTGTGTTTGGAAGCTTAAACTCATGCAATTTTATTTCTGTCCAGTGTTTTCCTACTTAAGCATGTGGGGCTTATTGAAATTTGAAAGGGTATTCAAACTCATCATTCCAAAGACCAAAATCCAAGGTCATTCTCTCTCCTTTGCAGATCCCATTTCCAGTGAGAAATTTATCAAGAAATCCTGGTGTTTTAATCATATCTAAGAAACATGTAGACTTAGTTTATAATCTGAATACAATGACCCATCCTTCAAGCTCAATGGACTAATAACAGGAACATGTGTGCTTTTTGCAAGCAAAGCAAAGATTTTTCACTCAAACCATAACCATAGTTGTAGCTATTATCTACTTATTTTACAGCAGAGTGATTTTTTGCAATGAAACAAAGACACTTCAAGATTTCAAAGTTTACATTAATGCTTAAAATTGTAGATTAAACTGGCTGCCAAGTATAATGCAAAAGCATAGGATTTTTCCATTTTGTTTTAATTTTTATTTTCAATATGTAAATACAGTGTGGCATATCTGTATCACTGTATCCTTATTTTCTTTACATTGAAAACAACACAATGAAAATGTCCTGAAACAAACTTCTGGTTCTATAGTTTTTCATATAGACCAGTAGAATCCATCACTGGAAAGAAGTAGTTGTAAATGTCACTCTAAAATATCTACATAGGAATTTGTGAACTTGTTTATTTTCCATGTGAAAATGCATACACACTTAAACCATTATTCTTTTCATTGTCTTTGAGATGATAGAATTAGGGTTCTTGTTTTCCTAGCTTGATATTTTACATGGAAAATGAAGATCCTTGGAGAATTTAGGGCCATAGTATCCTTTTACATTCTAGCTCTCAAGTAGGAGCTAAGCGCTCAGATATTTTTGAGATTTTAAGTTAAAACATTATATAGAGACTGAACCCCAATAAGAAGCAATGCAAAGCAATAAATGATGCTTTTTATGTCAAATGCAAAGTGGAAAGCTTTGCTTTGGAATCTGTCAAATATATCTTGCCTGTGTCTTACCTAAATACCCACAGACATGTGGACTTACTCCTGTCACGGGAAGCTCATTAAATCCTACTCTTCGACAGAACACCTGACAGGAAAAGAATCTTCCTCTCACAGCTTCTCCTGGAATTTTCTTTATGTCATGAGCTTTTTTGTCTATGAAGAATAGACTTTTCAAACTTCTGTAGACTTAGTTTAGAATTATAACATTAGGCTTTCTTGTCCAATTAATTTAAAAAATATTGAGAAATGTTATTTCTGCCTCAGATGCAATTTAACAGTTCCAATAAAAACTTGCTGTCGTGGTATATTGGTTAAAGGAATGAATAAGAGAGAAAAAATTACTTTATTTTGGTAACAATAGTGCTTTTCTGATGACCAGTATCATTGTATCATTTCAATTCAATTTACTCATTTATTTGCATAATATGTGAGGATAGTCAGCACTGATGCTGTAGGTAATGTAAATTAATTTTTGTGGTTCATCTTATTTTTGGTGCTAGGCATCTAGTCCTGGTGCCCTGTACTTCCATATTGCATGTGACAATTTCTTATTTTGAAACTTTTCTTCCTCTATTAGAGTCGCACAGTTGCAACAATAGATGTTGGTATAATGATATTCTTATATAAAAAAAAGGAAATTAATTAATTAAACTAATTAAATTAATTCTGTGGAATCACAGAATCATGCTGGTTTAAACATTGTCTAATATTAAGTAAATGCATAGATGTGATGGTTCAGCTTTCATATGTGGGAAAATGAAAAGAGAATTACTTTGTGAATTCCTGAGAATGAGTCAGTTTTTCCAGCCTTGGGATGAGCTGTAGAAGCCCTGGTCAAAACCTTCCTGAGGGAAATATTTTTCTATTGAGAATTTGATTTGTAGCTGAACAAATCATTTTGCAAACAGAATTTGCTTTCCTGCAGAAAAAATTAAAGGAAATAAATAGTTGAAACAAAATATTCTGCAGACAAATGCATAAAAACTGAAAGCATTTAATTCAGAAACATTGCATGACATTGTAATTGTTTCCTCGTGCTCCTTACTGAAAAGCAGAAATGCTGTTTTTATGTCCCTCCATGTAATGCTTCATGGCCTTGTCAGTCTTATTCACTAAGGAGAGTGTTGATCTGTGGAACAGCATGGAGAATACAGGGAGTAGGAGCAGCCCCATTAAAAAAAAAAGAGTAAGACTGTAAATCTGAACTATCTCTGTCATATAAGATCAACAATTGCCAACTGGGCAATTTTTGCTAAAATTGTATTTTGTATTTTGGCCTCTCTTTTCTCTACAAAGCAAATCCCTTTATTTTGAACATTCCTTAACTCTCTTATTTAGTACTACCTTCGTTCACATTTTCTGCATAAGATTTAAGCCCCTAAAGTATATTTTATCTGTTGCTTGTGAACTTAATAATGTGGAAAGTTGTGTTTATCCATCTTCTTTATAGAGGTTTTCACCTCTAGTTTATTCAGCACTCAGTTTATTCTATTGCTTCTTCACTCCAGATCAAGACTTGGAGGAGTACAAGTGACACGGCAGACTAAATTGGAGAAATTTAAAAGCTTGGAAGAATTATTAGGTCCTAGCTGTTGTCTGACAACCTAAATAATTATTTTAACATCAAGGCTTGACCCTCTTCTACACTTAGTGAAAAGGCTGCACACTCTTTCTTCATTCTTGTAATAGCTAAGGCAGATTATTTTTCATCTTTCCTTGAGGATATTTATCAGATAGATAGCTTAATGTTGGTACCTTATGATTTCTTGACAGCTGGCCATAAAACCTGATAAATGCTTCTGCCAAGAAAACAACACGTGGATTCCAAAAAAAGTTTGTGATTTTTAATAAGGTAGATTATTTGATTGATGTGCAATATGCATTCTAATTACAAAAAAAGTGAGGAAGAGGAAATTTGTCACTTCCCCATTCATTATTCCTTAATTAGACTACAACTAATCAGGATTTATGATTGGCTAAAATAACCTCAGATTTAATTTACTGTACTGTCATACACTGACAGATAAAAGGAAATCATGAATTATATCTTACTGCCAAGACAGCACAAAAGAAAAAGGAAATAGGATGAACCTTGAAATATTGTAAACATTACTCTGTCTGCAATCTCTCAGATTAGTAATTTGTTACAGCAAATGAAATGCATCTCTTGTGAAATGGCAGAGTACATTTTTTTTCAATATGCAATATTTATATATATTCTGAGTACCATAGTAGATCAGTACTGTACGTGAGACCAATGCATTTATTTTGGTTTTGGCTTGTGTAAAAGCATTTTGCATACTTTACTTAACATCAAAATATGTCAAATGGGCTAAATGAGTGGTGATCATAACATATCTCTGACATTGTTACAGCTTCATTGTGGAGCCAAAATGTAGAATGCAAACTTTCAATGTGTTTTTTCTCCTGAATCAGCTTTATTCTACCAGTCTGGGTTTGCTGTGGTGTCTGCTGTGTACTTCCCCTACCTGCATTGCTGGTCTCTGTTTTAATGTGTGTATAGCAGGGGAAGAAGATAGGACAGAGAGTAAATTTTCCTTATAACCTCCTCATTCCTGCTCATTTTCTTGTATGGTGGCATCAGAGTCACTTGTATTTCCATGATACACAGACATGCATATGAAAACAATGTATTTGTGGTGCAAGGTGTCTGATTAGTCAAAGTTCGTTCTTCTTCTGAATTAGTCATTGTTTGGGGTGCCCAGTAGAGGGAAAGAGAGATAGAAAGAAAGATATCAAAACAGAAGTTAGCACAATGGTTAGCAGTTAAGGAATACTTTTGGGATGTAAGATAGTAAAGTTCAAATCCCTGTTTGCCTTGGCTTTAACTCAGGTCTCATTTTAAGTAGGCAACTGCCTCCATATTTTACAGCCTGTGTCTTTCCAAGGAAGTTATTTAAATTTTTATAAAAATTAAAAGATCATTAGCAGGGAGAGGAATTGTAAATTACTCAGTAACACAGTGGGTGGAATATTTACGCGCTATTTCAAAGGAAGGTTGGGTTTCTGTTCTGAATTGATCCAAGTAGAGGCTTCAAACCTTGGTCTCCCTAACTCTCAGATGATTTGCTTTCTACAATATTAGCTGGTCTAAAATTTAGCTTTAGGCTTTTTCTAGTCAATATTGCCTGTTGAGGAATGTTCCCACTTGATAGCTGCAAAAGTATGTTAAGTACAAAAGATCCATTTTAACTGCTGCTCTACTTGTTCATTAAACTTTTTTTTTTTTTTTTTTTTTTTTTGAGTTTTAGTCTAGGGGATGTGCTTTGTCTGCCTTTATTTTCACTTCTATTAGTATAGATCCAAAATACTTCAAAAATAAAGGCAGATAGTGAGAAACTGTAATCTGAAGATCTGTAATCCTGAATTTCACAGTGCAGAAGCTCTCAAGGTCCTGGCTACAACAAAACCAAGTCATTGAAAATGCATATCTCCTTGTAATACAGCTGCACACAAAAACAGCTGTTGTGACTCACTGTGGACTCAGCAAGAAGCCACAGGGTCATTTTTATTTCCTTTGATTCTATGCGTTGTAATTAAGTAGGTGCAGTGCGTATGAATGAGTCATTTATGGTCAACCATTGGTTCTTACTGCTTTAAATAGCATATAAAAAGAGATGAGTTTACTAAGCTGTCATTGACAAGGAATCACTGAAAATGGCAGAAAACTGTGTACTTGTCTGTATTTCTTCAGTAAGGTTCTTTCTTGCCCTCTTTTCCAGGCAGAGCTTGTCCATGATATGCAGGACATCTTTTCTATGTATGTGTGCACAAGTGAAATCTCAGCGTCCTGCTGCTGATGTTCTTATTATCCCTTTCTTCCTTTTTTTTTTTTTTTTCCTCCTAAGCTTTTGATTACTATTTTATTTTGCTTTTCCTTTCTCTTGCATATTTCTTTTCTTCCATTTCTACCTCTCTGGTCTTTCTGCGTTTTCCCTTCTCCCATTGGAAAGAGGTAATGTAGTTCAGTAATGCTACTGTATTAGATTTAAGGAACCTACTGCTTCATGCCAAGAAAGCTGGGTCACATCTGCAGCAAACAATAGTTTTCAAATGCATCAGATACAGGGAAAGAAGCCTGAGGCTTCATGTAGCACAAAAAGAGCTAGAATATTTTTGTAGTGAACTTCATTTGCATCATGCTTGTACCTTAGTAGACATCTCCTATTTGACTGCATATCTATTTTTACTTCTGTACTTTGTAGCTATACACAATTTCACCAAGGAATTGAGAATGTGGAGACACATCCAATCTCTCTAAGTATTTGTCTATAAAGACAAGAAAATATGTATATATTTAATGGACATTATGATGGACATATATATTATGGACTGATCTAGGAGAAATTTTTTTAAAGGAACAAGCTGGAAACTCCTAGATATAGGTAATCAATACAACTGGATTTCTGCAAAAGTTCTGATAGCATTTTATTGTGCAAAGCTGAATCTTTATTCAGCTTATTGAAGCATTATGTATTAGAATGTCTTCTTCACTACACAATAAATACTTTACTAATGAATTTTTTCATTAATGAGGCATTTTAATAATTAGGTAACCAGTAAAGCAGAAATGGGACACCCTATCTAGGCTAAGCCTAGACTCGTATGCTTTTTGAAAGTTGCAGAATTATCTTTATTATATTCATTTACTTCAGGCACCTCCTGCTTGACCTTGGAAAGACTTGCAATGAAGACTTTTACAATATGACTCCAAGGAAAATGGATGCATTTGAAATTTCCACACGGATTCATACATCTCAGCAATCTTTAAAAATGCCCAGTGTTTTATTTTTTGAAGAATTTAACTTATTTCTGCCAAATATAGAAGCTCTGGTTTTATCATGCTTCTTGGGAACTTTTGAATACTTTACAGGTGCTGCTGTGTCTCTTGAAAAACTAAAACAATAGCTTTGCAAGTGATGCCATCTGCCTGCATACTTTGAAATGTGTTAACTGAAAACGAGCAGCCTTGGAAGAGGATTAACTGCTTCAGTGCCAACCATAGAGGCTGGAGCTGAACCCTTAATACTGTAAAAACCCTGGCTGTAACTGGGGCTGCAGAGCCATGCAGGAGCTTCTCTGTTGTGTCACTGAGACTGTGACTGGAACACCAGGCAGACTCTGAGAAGGCCTGTGGCCTTCTTAGACAAGAAAAATCTACCAAATAGTGCCTAGCTAACAAATGGTTTCAGTAGGTTAAATGTTTCATTGTTTCTTAGCTTAGGGAGGATTTGCACAGGTGAACAAATGAATACTGTTTCTCATATTGCCAAACGGGATGGGGAAAGAAAGTGCTAAATAGGGAAGGTGGAGAAGGAGAATCTAGTTTTGAACACTTGGCTGTGTGGAGACTGCACAGAACTTAGCTGACAAGTTTAAAATTGCTAATTGAGTGTTCCAGCAGATACTTCAATTAAAATTTTTCCCCAAGGAAAGCAATCCTCGCTTTATTTTTCCACAAATCTTTTTTTTTAATGTATCTTGTTCATCATACAGAATATATTAATATTTTGGCCTGTACAATATTTTGTTTGTTTGTATGGCTGACATCTATGGGCAGTAACTTAAAATGTAAGATTTTAGTGAGACAAAGTAGCATAATTTTACTTGTGATATTTTAAAAAAAAGCTGGAAATTATTTTCCAAAATATATTTGACTCTATATTATATATAAAAGAAATGAAACTGTAAAACTTCATCTAATAGTTCCATCTGGCATAACTACTTCTGGCATAATTAATTTTACTGTTTATCCATATGATGAAAATCAGATTTTGTCCACTTTCAGTTTAATCAAAAGGCTGCAGTTGATTAACTTTCTTTTGTCTGAGTTCTTCCATAATGGAGTCCCCATGACACCAAACAAAAAATAACTAATTGGTCAGCTGCCACTTACCATTTCTTCTTTTACACTGTCTTTTTCTGGAAATGCTTTTCCTTAGCCTGAGGCATAATCCTGAGACATGCACACAGTTAGGGGAAATAAAGCTGCAGGACAGGGTAATCAAGCCATATAGATATAGTGACAAAGAAAATAGGTCCCCTATGTTCTTTATGTAGCCTGATTTTGTTAAAAATCTTATTTACACACTGCAGGGGGTAAGTAAAGAGTAAAACAAAGCAGACAGTGTCATGAGCATGGATAGATACAGATCCTACATACGCAGTATATATATTAGAAAGTTAAAAGCATAGAAAATCACAACATTTATAACATTATCACATGGTTTGTGTACTAGGGATTGCACATTATATATCTGTATTTTGTAGATCATATTCTTCCTGAAAAGTGGCATAGCTGGAAGCATTCTAAATCAGGGTTTGTGACAGCATGCAGGTGAGAGTCTATGTGGAACCCCAGAGTTCTAGGAAGGAGAGGTATCTTGAAGGACTTTGTTGTTATATTCATTAATAGGGAAATACACTGCCCTAAATATGGTAGATATGTATATTTTTCAAGCAGATGTGTCTATTTTATCATTTGTTATTATATAATTTGTGTTTCTGAAAATACAGCAGATTTATTGTTTCAAGATGTCTGACTCTGTCTGGCTTTTTCTGCTCTTGATGAATTGAAAGAGCATTGTTTTTATCCTCTGAGTGCTAAACAGTATGTTGTTACAAGCATTCTTTCAGAAGTGGGTATCTTCCACCAGCTTTAATGAGACCTGACTTGGTGACTTCTTCCAAGTTTTGGGAATGTATATTTTATTACCTATGTGCAATACTTACTTCCACCTTTTGCTTACTCATGCATTTAATTCTCCCTAAATGCACTTTTCCCATGTTAACAGGTTTATGTTTCTATTTTCTATTCAGTTTATTCATTGCATGTTGGATTTAATTAAATCATTTTAGCTCCTAAAAAAGCATTATCCCTTACTTCTGTAAGGAATTCATTTTAAGATGACCTTCCTCATTATTCCCTCATACTTGACTTGCTCATGTTATAGGTGGTAGGGTTATCCTCTTTGGAACAGAGTAAGGCTTTTGTAGGTCATTAAATCTGTGCTGCCATGAAAATGTGCCATGAAAATAACTTTCTCTAGGAGGCTTTTTATTAGCTGTAGGCAAACTGAAATTCTAGCTTTGGTACCTGCGATCATATTTGGTATAGTATTCTGTCTATAAGGGGCCAAGTTCTGTGAAGAAGAGAGGTAGCAATGAAATGGAGCTGATGGTGTGGCATCTAGAGCGTAACTAGGAGGGTTTTCAGATAGCTGTACCTCAACTAGCCTCAAAACAGTGCTTGCCTCTGTGTTCCCTGGAGCTTTACACCTAAAAGGGCAGCAGCAGAACGATGGTGACGATAATGAACCAACAGCAAAAGTGCGACTTCTACCAAAGTTCCTGTTCCCTCAGCTCACCTGTGTGTGCAAGCTTCATTGTGCTGAAAAAATGGAAAGAGGAGAAAATTGACATGATTTTATCATCTTTTTGGAATCTTTCATTTGTATTCAAGCTGTCCTAATGGTTAAATTGCCTTGCTGGGGTTTTTATAGCTGCAATGTTGACTACTTGGATTCTAATTCTCAGTTATTAGGGAGCTTGTTATAGGGAGGACTGAGATGCATTTTACTCCTTTGAACATAACCTCTGCAAAGAAGCGGAACCTCTACATTCACTCAGTGCATTTGTACAATATTTTTTCACCTAAAAAAGACCAGTTTTATCAAGAAAATACAGTAAACAGGTTAAAATAAAAACATTTTAAGGTAATTTACCACACAACTATTGATAATTCCTTCACACAGCTATTGAGAATTCTTTCCATTTCTGGAGCAATGTTTTCTAAAACTATCAGGTCAGAAAATAAAGATGCATAAAAGATTGTGGTAGCTACTGTTAACCTACAGACTATCAATATATTGGATAAAATCATTTTCTTACAGTGTAATTAACTGCTATACCTCTACAAACAGACACATTTTTTTGCATGGATTTACATGTCTAAGACTATCTTTCTCATGCATTTCAGAGTGCTTAAAATGCAGTAAATTTGTAGCTTAAATATTTGGTTGCTTTTCAGGCTCTGTGTTTGTTGATATGGGCGTAGTCTGTTATTAAGCATTTCAGAATTTAGGATTTGTGGATTGCCAAATTGAAGTAATAGAACTGGTACTCAATTTCCCATAGAACTTTGATGGACTTTATACTGTTAGTTGGGAAGAGAAGAAGTAAAATATATCTGTCACTGCACTGGGCAGATAAATGTAACCACTTCTCTGTGGTATTACAGAATCAGAAAAAAATATTTATCTCTAAAAGTGTTTTCTAGCATTGCATTTTATTTCTACCTTTATTACATCACTTTACCTGAATTTCAGTTACCTTGAAATAACTGCTGTTAAATGACTACTGAAGCTTAGCTTTATTAGAGGTCACGGTTTTAGAAAGCTTTTGGATGGCTGAAAATACAACTTCTGATTCTGTACTTGTTTCCATCAGTAGTGTCACTTGATGGTTTTAAGCAAGTTTTTGAGTTTCAGCAGAGCAAATGACAGCAAAACCAGTTTAAAGTCATTCTTTCTTTGCACGGGACTGGTTAAAAAATGGAAAATAAAAATCTTCATCAGGTAAGAAGGGTTATGTTTTTCTGTGCTGGCAATTGCTGGCATAAGAAGTTTTATCTCTCTTATGATACATCATCCACTAGCACTACAGTAAAGCCCATAATCCACAGAGCAGAGAAAGAGGACATATAAAGAGTATTTTTAGCTCTGTTTAAAGCTGTCTTCTTTACAGAGATAACAAAGGTGAAATATAATGTCGATGTACACTTTCATTAAGATCTTAAAATACCTGAATGCCCATGTCTGTTACACCTCTCACTTCCCTTGGTTCTCCTTAGAAAGGTGCTCAAGAAGAGGAATAATAACCCTACAAAACTGTCTAAAACAGTTGGCATGCAATTTTTCATACAGGAACATGTCTCTAGACACTCATACCCATTGCTAAGGAGCAAAGGAATTTCAAATGGCAGCTCTTATTTTGTATGTTCATTTATCAATCCTAGTCTGCTGGGCTTTGGCTTAATAAATGTGTAATTTAGGAATCAGCTGCTACTGAAACTGCTACTGATTTTACAAAAACATCTCTGAAACACACTTTTTTCTGTGTACACATTTGTGATACGCAAACTCTAAAAACTCACTTAAGTGCTCATTGTTCAATAGTATTTTCAGTTTCTTGTATTTCCCTTTGACCTATTCTGTAGAAATTTCCCTCAGCTTTGTCTTCAAATTAAGCAATCTTTTTCCTGCTTTCCCAAAGGTCTCTATCAGTTTCTGAACTACATGTAGCTACACTTCCTAATTTTTGATATATATTATTTAAAATGTATATATTCATGTGTATGTATAGGCCAGGGACCAAGTGATCTGGGAGGCCTCAGAGAGAAAGATAAACTAAGGTCGATTTATCCAGTAATGAGTAAGAAAATGAGCAAGGAAAGCAGAACAAATTGTTTCTTCAACTGAAGAAATTATTAGAGATGGTTTGGGGACAACTGCACTAAGTTTTCACTGTCACAGATTCTTGGCAGTAGCTGTCCTAGTTTCAAGCAGCACGATGTGTCCGAATTTATAGCTGCTGTGAAATTATGCTCTGGTATCAGCAAACAGAAATCCTGAGTTCAAATAATTCCTAAGTGTTTCAAAATCTAGAGCTCTGAAATAGATATTTAGGTATCTAATTTTAGGCAGTCTGATTTGAAACTGGACCTATTATTTGTATACGTTTTGAAGACCAGCTGACAGTTTATCTCACCACTTTAAATCTTCAACATTTCAGACAGTTTCTCACTGCTAGAAGGTATAATATTTGAAAGGCTCTTTACTGTGTAGCAAAGCATTCATTCTTACTTCAATGAAAGCTGCAATAAATTTGATGGAAGTAAACAGATTTGAAATGTAATAGACTGACAGTTCACTAGTTATATCTGAAATATCTGACCATGAGCAGTCTAAATTTCAAACCACTTCTTTTTTTTGTGTCAGAGAATGTATTTGGGTTTTAGCTTAAGGGTAACTAAATGGTTTCATTTCCTGCTCAGATCAAACTCTTATTTTCTGGCATGATAAGGACCAGCATAAAATTCAGTACTAAGTTAATTTTCAGATAAATAGCTATAACACCAGTGATTGTTATTGACTTATATTAAAAACTGATAATTATTGTCTCTTCAACTCCAGCATTCAAGACTAGATACCATCAAGATCGGTATTTTCAGTTTTAACAAATATACTAACATTGAAGCCACAAGAACATGCATAAACTTGAAGCATTTTGGGAAACAGAGGAGAACTTGCAGCTCACAAAGATCAGTCATAATTTAAAGGTTTGAAGAATTCATGTTAGATACCAGAATTTCAATAAAATAATTTTATAGAAAAGATAAATTCAGCTGTAAATTTTAAAACTGTAATAATTTTTTTATAATTTTGTCAAAGATACCACTTTCCAAAAACACTCATATTTTGAAATTCTTTCAAGAAAGTGTTCAAGTTGACAGGTGTCTTTATGCTTTTGTTATTCTATCAAAAATTCAGCCTTTTTGCACAGTAAATAAATGATTAAAATATGGCACCTTTGACAGCTGGAATATTGTGTGTGCAAGATTTTTGTTATAAGGGATAGTGATATCAAATTTTGAAGTGGACTACTAGTAGCCTTTGAACAAGCAAGGGATTTACACAGGTAAGCAGGTTGCTCAAATAAATTACTTTCCTTACAGATCTGGTCTAGCAAAAGCCTTGTTAGCCATCCTAAGTTCTTGCACTTAGATTTTTTTTATAATGAAGTTATTGAAGAGAGGTGTGTACACCTCAACAGTGAACTGAACCAAAGATTTCTCCACAATGAATTGTAGAGTTGAGGTTGATGTAATATTGCAAACAAAGCTCTTTAGCAGAGTCTTATATACTAACTCTCTAATTGCATATATAGATTTAAAAGGAGTCATCTTATTAAGAAAAAGCAATGACGCTTAAGAAGAATCCTATAAATGCCAAGTAAAAGGCATTAAAAAACTCTTAAAAAACATTAATTTCCTCTTAATTGTTGCAGTCACAAATGAAATTATCAGAATGGAAAATATTTAAAATGAGCTGATTGGTTTCATGGATGTCTGAATTGTGAATAGTATCTGCACTTTTGGCAGAGTGGCTGAACTGAGAAGATCTTTTGATTAGAAAAACAGTGGCATGGGAAAAAGCCTTTATTTCTGTGTTTTCTTCTTCTTCTGTCTTATTTCTTATGTGCAAAAAACAACAAAATCCTTCTTTTGGCATAAAAATCTTGCAATAAGTCTATATAGCTGGTCAGAAAATGCTGGTATGGTTTGGATTTTAATTTTTTTTTTTCCCCCAAAAAACCAGGCTATATTTCAACAGGGATTTTCTCAGGAGCCATTGTCAGCTGTAGCAGAGTCTACAAGTGTTACAGTACAGGCTGTGTGTTGATGTCTGTGAGAACAGAGTCATATGCAGGAACCAAAATGTTCACCTCTAATACTCATATCACAGGTTGAAGTCTCGGTTCCAGTTGGCAGAACAAGGATTTCAATTTGCATTAAAGTCTTGAAATAGAAGACTTGCGAGGGAGAAATGCAAACATCATAGAAACAGAGAGCATTTCTTTACAAAAGGTGGTATTTAAGTATTTTTAAAATGTGGACGAGCATAAAATATTAAACAAGGTATTTACTTCCAAGCTCTGTGGCCACAGTGTATAAAATAAAATAATTAATTCCTCTAGATAAATAAAGCAGACATTCACCTGTGTCTTCTGTGGCCCAGGTGACTGGTCTAACCACTGTGCACTCACCCATAGAAGCACAAGGCAACACCTTTGCCTACAGGAAACAGTGTATTGTATTTTCAGGAGAAAGCAGTGTAATTGTAAAAAATCCGGTCTGTAGCTTGTGTTGAGCAATGGAAAGAAACAAATAGCAGCTCTACATTCTTAGATATAGCTGTAGGTCTTTTGTAGTTCTGAAGCAAAATATTTTGAATAAAGTTCCTTGAATCTAATGATTTTTTTATACTTCGTCACTAGCCACAAAACCATTTTCTATTCAATTCCAAAATTTCTTCTACAATATTAGTTTCTAT
Organism: Cyanistes caeruleus; assembly: GCF_971803275.1. Classification (NCBI taxonomy): domain Eukaryota; kingdom Metazoa; phylum Chordata; class Aves; order Passeriformes; family Paridae; genus Cyanistes; species Cyanistes caeruleus. The sequence goes on along the minus strand of NC_141701.1, from coordinate 78,784,077 downwards.
GAAACATCCTGCATTTTGGTTAGTTGTACTCAAGAGTTTCTATTTATCTCCTCCAAGTATTGATATGAAACAGGTGTTCCAGGTTCAAATAGTTTCCCTGTATTAAAAAAAAATAAATAAATAAAAGAGGAAAAGAAAACCCAAACAAAAAACAGTTAAAATTGCTTTTTGTCTGATCTTACTCATCAGTGGGATGAGGTGACCTGCTTAAAGATGCCTTTATGGACTATTAGGACATAAAGTTTTAAAACAGAAGAAAACTTTCAAAGATACTTAAGTAAGTATATTAACATATTTGAAGTATCCAAATTAAAAATCCCCAAAAACCCACCTTTATAACTGGTAAGAAAATAAAGCCCCAAAAGACATTTCCCATAATTACTCATATACAATCTTACTCATCCAATGGACCTTGTTTAATTACTGCATTAATAATAAAGCTACACTTGCCTTTTATTTTTTACTCTTGTGTATTTTGGGGCAGTCAATAATTCTACATTTGTATTAGCTGCCTAACACACTTGTGAGAATAAAATAACCTATTGAGTACTTGGAGAAAAAACTGTTTACCATTTGGTCAATCTGTTTGAATCTGAAAGACTGAGGCAGTTTTTTTCACTTTTGCTGTTCACTGCTAGTAGTCTTTGATGGGTACATAAATCAGGTGACACTATTTCAGCTTCCTAATTAGGGGACTGATGTTATTTAGGGGGGAAAAATAATAAAAAAAAATAAGAAAATTCTTTATTTTGCATGTGTATGTACTCATTCACATGTCTTTGACGGGAACTCCTGTCAGTGCTCATGAATTTCATGTAGAATTATTTAAATAAGATAACAGGGAAAGGAAAACAAATGTCCCGTTGTGTATGGCAGGTATTAAAAGCAGGAATTTTCTATCTGATTTTCTTCTATGGTAGAAAAAAAAAAAAAAATCTCAAAATTTGCTGCTAGGAAAACCTCACATCTGTCTCAGGGAATGCCTGGTGCACAGATTTTTAAAGGGTGGGATGATATTATTGGGAAAAAAAACACTAGATGTTTGCTATTTTCTTACACTCTTCCCCCAGGCACATTTTGTTGATCCCTGGAAGAGACAGTACACTGACATAGGTGGATATTTTATTTAGACCCAACTGTGTTATCCAAAGTGACCGTTTACACCATTTCCCAGTCCTCGTATAAGGAAACTGCTGACCTATATTATTCCAACAACCTATCCTCTCTACACACCTCAGGATGTCAGTGGCCTTCTCCAAAACTTCTCATGCTTGGACGTTTTCAGGATATTGATTTAGAAATTCCTCATGAATGAGATATTCTATAAGACCACAGGAACCTGGAAATTAGGCAAATATTTTGAAATAAAGTATGAATAAATTTAAAACTGATCTAAAAAGTAAAATTAATCTTAATGTAAAACCAAATAAAAACAAAAAATAGAAATATTTAATGGAAAAATTTATAATTTAAAACTCCTTTTTCTGGGCACAGAAAAAATTTTGGTATTAGTTTTCTCTTACAGTAGCTTGGATCACTGTCACTGGTAGCATTTCAACTTGAATGAAGATGGAAAACTGCAGACTTCTTAGCAGCTTGTTCCTCAAGCCTTCTGAAAGTAATTTCTCCTCCAACAAATATTGTGACAAAGGTAGTACTTTGGGGCCTTATGTTCAACCAGCCCAAATCAACATGCCAATCTTATGTGATATCTGAAATTCATGAAGATTATCCTAAGAAAGCAAAATGTTGGATGTTTACTGGGACTACTACAAGAAGCAATTGGACATATTTTAACTTGTTTGGTTGGCTGTTGGTCTGTCTTCATCTTTACGTGGACTATTTCTTCTCTGTGCACCATCATAAATCATCAATGTAGGTTTGTTAAGTTCTCATAAGTTTTTTTATTTTGAAACAATACATAATGCATAAAAAATGTTGCTGCCACTAATGGCCTCCTTGTTAACCAGAATTGGAGAGGGAATGCAATGGAATGTTTCAGTACTAATGATGTTCAGAGTGTGGTTTTTATAATAAGAGATTAATTATCAATTTTTGTCCAACTTCTCAAGATACATGCCACTGATAATGCCTGTGGATTAAGTTGGCAGTGCTCTTAATTGATCCTTAGATATGTGTTGTGCAGCATAATTTACATATTTTCAAATGCTGCAAATCTGCTCTATTGAAATAAAGATAAGTTTTAATGTCTATCAGCAAAAGGCACTAAAGGTAATAAAAATGTAGAAGAACTGAAAATAAATACTACAAAAATCCTTTTATAGAGTAAATGCATTTTTAAAGTTAGGATTAACTTGTGTGTGGTTTTCAATACATTTCATTGGCAATACAATAAACAATAAGTTAAATTTTAAATATTTATTAGTTTGATTTTCTTTGGTTCCTTGCTTACAAATGTATGTGCCTTTCCTTTCTTCCTTCCTTCTAATGATATCCGGATCATAGGTATTCCACAGATCATGGCTGCTTATCTGTAATAGGGTTATAAGTCTGTTTTGAGCTAGAAAAAGCCCAAACTATTAGTAAGATACATTCACAGTTCTAACCACACCTGAAGTATATATGTCCTGCTGGGGGAAGACATGAAAGTTCCATTAAAGAAGCATTTCTTCTCTGGTCTTAATATTTCCTTCATAATCTAGTAGTATTTTTTTTTTTTTTTTTGGCTTTGACATTCACTTGAGGGACTACACCTTATGAAACTACTGTATCTTGTGTTCAAGACTGAATTAAACCTGTTCTAGGGGGAGGTGTCCCTGACTATGGCAGGGGGGATTGGGTCTAGATGATCTTTAAGGTCCCTTCCAACCCTTTAACATTCTATTATTCTCTGCTTCTGTGAAATTAATTATTTAGTTAATAATTAAATAGTTACTAATAGTTATTAAATAGTTATAATAGTAATTTAGTTAATTAAATTAATTATTTAGCTTGTATGGACTTCACATAAAGTGCAACAAATGCAGATTATAGTGGAGATGTAGTATCAAAGTTCACTAATGAAGTTTTTTTGCAACTATTTTGAATGTAAGATTGACAAAGACATTGGTACACATCTAGACAGGAAAAACTGTAAGGGACACTAACTTTCTTCTTTCTTTTGATGCTGAAATGGAAACTAAATCTAATCATGTCCCCTTAACGCTTGAATACACACTGAGCATTTATAATGCTTTCTAAAGAAATTATACACAATGAGAACTTACATTAAAGGACCAAACAATAAAGTATATACTGAATTAATCACTAAAAACTGTATCGTGGAAGTGCTGCTAGAGAGCAGCTATATAGGTCTGCTGATAAAAAACAAAACTGACTCCAGTTGTCTATATGAAGAAATATTCAGATGTCTGGCATAATAAAATATTATCCCTTAAAAAAGGACTGTAGATGTCCTCCCGATTAACAGGAGGTGATAAGCCCCACTTTAGCCTTGTTTCCAAATGTAATAAATATGGCTCCCTCCAAGGCAGAGTTCTGTTTGAATCATACTCTGTCTAGTTTTAGAACATGTCATTGTGATCTGATTTTTTTGTTTTATTTTTGTCTTTTCTGGAATATTTACATTTACTGTGCACTATTTTAGCTATTTTTCTCTTCTGTAATCTAAACTCCAACTCCTGTATCTTGTATCTTCTTCCCGAAAATATCAAGCTTAATAATGGAAGCAAGAGATAATGTGTTAATTGTGCTTGTTCTTTTATTATTTCTGGTTGAAATAGGTCATATGACATGAAAGATACCTATGATACCTAACAAAAACATGGATTAAAGTGATGAAAATCATCTCTGGACAGAGATGTTCACTCTTAAAAATGCAGCAAACAGACTGTCATTAAGCTGTCCTGTTCCATTCTTGTATCTGAACCACTTACTAACACCTAGCACTTTAAAAAAAGTTATAGAAGATTGAAATTTAGATTTAAGGGAACAAATACAGAGAGTTTGTTCTCTGAGACTGTGTCTGGTCCACAATCTATTTCATACACTGCAGTCAGACAGAATTTTATGAAGATGGTCTCTTCAGCCAACAGAGTATCTGGACTAATATTGTTATACTCATATTGCAGTTTAGCACATTTAGATGCTACAGAAATTGAATTTGTGTCCTTTCCAATAATCACGAATGTGAAGACTTTTTTCCCCCCAAGGATTCTGGGAAAATCATCATAAGATCCTTGAGAGTAATACTTGTTTACTGTTTTTGGAAGGCAACTTATTAGTTACAAGTGTTCATTAAAGATAAAGTATGGCCAAAAAATCAGGGCTATGTAAGTATCAGGAGAATCAAAGTGGTATGTTTTTGGTTTTTCCTTTGGGATTAAATTTATATGGAAGGATTATTTTACCATCTTACTAATTCTTTCCCAGCTAACTGTGGAAAACTTATATGCAGAGATCAATTTTCTAACTTAGATCTAACATTTTTGAGTTTGATTTTGGGTATAGAGCTTTATAAAAAACTCTCCTGAGAAACAGTGTAGAGAGAGATAAGTTTAGATTTTTTTTTTTCAAAAGTTCACTGACTTGTTTTAATTTTTTTTGGTTTCTAAGGGGCTGCTTGGCTAGGATTCTATATTTTTCAGTGATTTACTCTCTCCCACCCCCACCCATTAACATTTACTAGTTTTATATATTCTTGGTTATTTTTCTGACTAGAGTATATTCTGTAAATGTCAGTGTTGGAAGGCCACAAAGATATTATTTTATCATGTAATACTCTTACTGGTACTGTATCTTTTTTTTTACTATTTTAATAATTGTCTTCTCCAGTGACAGTCTCCATTTTAATGTAGAGTTTGTGCTTGTCTTCACATGTAAGGTATGCTGAGTTTTTTGATAGGAGTACTAATCTACAGGTATGTCAAATAGAATAATTTATGCTAATTTATTACAACAGGTCTTTATGTGGGAGGTGGGCAAATGTATGAATAATTTCTTTTGCAAAAAAAAACTTTGAGTCCATCATAAATCTGCAAGAAAGGCGTGTTTTCATACATCTTAAATAACCAAAACCTATAAAATCTGGTTCTCTCTTAAAAGACAAAAAGCTGTAGAGTCCATCTCATTCTCTGCTCTACCTTGCAAAAACTAGATGGAGACATGTTTTTTGAACAATTTGCAGCATACTCACTCCTACAGGAACATCAAGTGTGAGATGCCGGTAGAATAGCTGGCAGATTTTAGAAATCCTTACCACTCCACTGATTGTATTAATCAGCAAAATATCTGCCTTTTAGTGATTATTAAAATCTCAAGCATTTTTTTTTCCTATAATGAGGTGACTGCTACTTGTATTTTTTGGTCATATTTTTTGGTTTCTTCCACTTATTTAAATGTTTTAGAAAACCTCCATATTATCTGAAAACAGCACCAGAGTGTCTTCTCTTTTCAATATTTATTCTGAGGTATTTATACCAAATATACTGAGTTCATTTTCTTCTCATCACTTTCTTACTCTTATCAAATACTAGTCATGGGTATTACACCTGGTTTCACTAGTATTTTTCACCAATATTCATTAAGCTAACATTGATGTATTTTCATTTGCTTATGCTCACCTGTGTGTTGCTTATGCCAGGAAGAAGTACATTCATACAGTCTATACAAGAGCTTATTAGTAAAATTAATGCTACATTCAACTGGGTCTTCCATCAGGACAAGCATTTCACAGGCAGTGGTGCAGCACAGCAGCTCTTTAGGATAGGAAAGGAGTTTCTGGCTCAGCTGAGATTTTCAGAGAGCCTTCAGTACAAAGACTGATGAGAAAGTATGAAATGAAAGTAAACTTCCATCACAAATCAAAATCAGCTCCAGGCTGGGCAAAACCTTGAGATGGTGTGCTGACAAATACTATCTCTTCTTTCCTGGTATGTGCTAATACATCAGGAGTTCTCAAACAGTAGCATGGGGAAACCTGCTCCCCAGTGCTGCAACAGCCCCGTTAAAAGTTAGCCCCAAAAATAAGGGGTGCCCAATCTCCCAATGGCTATTGATGCCAGCATACCACAGCACACCATATTGACACCACAGAATGGCAGTGGCACAACCTCAGGGGGAGTGGGGAGGTAGCTAAGAAACCCTTTATGATTACAGAGATCAGACTTTTAATCATGAGTGACAGAAGGAGCTATTCAGTTGGCTGGTCTGATCTGAGTTCATAAGCAAACTGAAATTAAGGACTTCCTCAGATTAATTTTTATTTCCAATCAGGCATCATTCTTGATTTACAAATTCCTGGTTTGCATAGTTCTTGGCAGTGCTTGTTCAGTGGATCCAATGGCTAATTACTGCCATTATGGAAACCAGCATTATTTGCAGGATACATTCAGCTAACATTAGCTTACAGACTTGGTTTGTTTTTTTTGCTGTTGTGTTTTCATCTTCTGATAAATTTACCTGATAGAATGCAGTACAATATTCTTTCATTGTTTCAATGGGGGAAAAGGGTATCAGAGACCCAAGCCAGTAGTTAAATAAAGCAGTAAGATAAGAAAATCTAGTCCAGGAGTATATCAAATACTGTTTGTGATAACATTTGTTTAAGATTATTTCCTTTGAATCTCCTTAATTCTGTGCAGATTTTAACACTGCAGCTATAAATATGCCAGTATTAACTAATTTTATAAGATATTTTAATGACAAGGGTAGGGGAGAGTTAAATGACTGTCTAAAATGACTGAAAATTAAAATGAAATTGGAAAACCAAAATAGGTTAACAGATTTTGTTTTGGATTTGGGGAATATAATTTTAGTTGCATCTTGTCCTTAACTGCCATAGACTAGAACCGTTAAAATAGAACATGTAAAGATGACATTTTTAAAGAAACTAAACCAAGAGAGACTCTTTGGACTTGAAGAATTGCTTCCTCTTCCCTGCCTCCTGAAACATAGGATGGAGTGTCTTAATACTGGCTGGTAGTTAGGAATGTAAACAACATATATATTAGAAACCATCAAGATGAGAAGTTACATTTTACATGAAAATCATCTTAGAGATTGTAAAATACTAGCAATATTTTCTTTTCTTATCAGATGTGACTTACAGTCTTACCTACATGAGTGATATTATAAAATCAAAATTAAATTATTGGAATAATCTTAATTTTCTAAAATTGATTATTTTTTGTTTTACCAAATATAAAATGAACTGCACATAATATAACATATATAACAAATATATCTAATAAAATATAACATAATATATACCATATATATATATATAACATAATAAATATAAATTGAACTGCACAATAGTCATTTCCCATATAGGTCATTAGTACTTTGTGCTGCTACATTATTCCCTTACTCTTCCCTCCCCAGTCTCCCCAGTTAGTTACAGAGTCATTTTTCTGTGTATGAAGTCACATGTTAATTCTCTCTGATGTTGTCCTCTGCAACTTTCCGTAATCTTAATTCATAAAACCCTCAGTGAAAGTGCTTTGCTTTGCTTTGCTTTGCTTTGCTTTGCTTTGCTTTGCTTTGCTGCTAGAGCATCTGGCATATCCAAGTGCACAATGCCAAGCCAGGGACAGAAGATACTCTGGTCTCTCTCAGGCTTAGGTATTCATACAGCCCTGGTTATTATCTTTCAATCTGTTTACGCTCTCTAATCAATTCATACAAAATTCCTTTGTGATATAGCAATACTGCTGTTTCCTTTTTATAGGTGGGTGTTGAAGCACCACAAAAAACCGCTGTGATTCCTTTTGAAAAAGAATAAATAATTTTTCTTTTGCTTTATATGACATTCAATACTTAGATATCTGAAGTCAGAATTCAAATGAAACGCTGCTAATTCCAACTGATCCTTAATGACTGTCAGGGAAGTTGTGTGACAGAGAAATTCATGTGGCTGATGGCCCCATCTGGTTTGTAGTCTGGATTACTTCAGTTCTGTCTTCATCAATCTGCCTCACTCTCTGCTGGGACAAAATGTGAGTCATCAGTAGATGGAACTTCCTATTTGGCAAGAGCTGCCCTGACTTTAAATAACAGTTTTCCAGGCTGTGTATTTCTTTATGGACACCTCTCTTGTATTTCAACCTTCATCTTCTTGATAGACAGAGATCTGGCTCTTTAATGGTGCACTGGACTGTAGCCAGATTTTCTTTCCCCTATTTCCTATTTTTTGCTGTTCTTTTTTGTTGTTGTTTTTTGCTAATAAAACCATTAGAATCTGAGTGAAATTCTGCTCATTAGTGCACAGGTGACTTAAGGAGATGTTTTACATGGTTCAAGAGATGTTTTACTAAATTCTTAAATTTTCTAAAGTGGAGCCTTGAAATACTTCATCTGGGAGCATGTATCCTTCCCAAGGTCAAATAGGAGTGTTCTGTCATATTTCAAATTTGCAACCAAGATTTTGTCTTTTTCCTGTTTTATGGATCCATACCTGAAACGCTGTATACGGAATAAAAACTACCAGTGATATTCATTTGTTTTTTATTGCAAGAAAAAGCTTCTTACAAGATGGGTACTGAAAATAAATTACCTCTCTCACCAAACACAGATGTTTTGAGTCCCTGATGAGGTTCTGAAATGCAAGTCTATATTTTCTCCTCAATTTCACACTCCACTTTTCCTAACACTACCTATTAAGAGTGAATTAGGGTGAATTGCAAAGAATTTAATAAAAAAAAGTGTGGAAATGTGAAAATATATATAGGTTTATTTAAAAATACTTCTGCTGTGAGAATCTGAATCTTTAGCATGCCATATATATCCTCTTTGATGTAAAAAAAAAAAAAAGTAGTTTTAGAGTGAATGGAAAATCTTAAGGTTTTGATGTTTCTTGTTTTGAAGAAAACAAAGCAAAATGTATAATCAGGATTTGTATTAATTTGGTTGAATTATAACTGGTTAGTTTTTAATTTATGTGAATTCATTTATTAATCTTAACACTGAAGAACTTTGATGGGGGAAAATTTTCAGAAAGGGATTTGCATTATAGATATCCTTTTATATGCTCAGTTAATCTTTGCAAAGTACACTTTTATTTTGATACCCAATATATGACTTTAATTCTGACTATAATTAATTAATATATAGTAAGAATAAGAGAGGGTAAAAGAATATTTATCTGAGTGCCTGAAGGAAACCTAAATATCTGTTTGCAGTAGGCAGAGTCCAGAGAGAAATGACTGCTAGAGAGTTACATGGCTAAATGTGAGAGTCATGTGTGTGTTGTAGGGAAAGCCTGAAAATTGCTATGGCTCGTTTAACACTTACAGCCCACTTCCCCCGAAGCTTGAGGATCACATTCTTATTTTCAGTAATAACAGGGGTTCAGATGTATTCAGTTTCTTTTCATGACTCTTACTCTACTTGTGAGAGAGCTCTCAAAATTGAATTTTGAATGTTCTAGCCCAATCTTTGCAGTTAAGACAACAGTCTTCTTAAATGATCAAATAATTCAAAGTATTATCAGATTCATGAATACTTTATAGAGTATATCATTAGTTTAGCCAGACATATCTGTTTTCCTGTAGAGGTTAATCTATACTTTGTATGAATTAAATTTTATTTCATATGAATAATGTTTTTTGTTGCTGCATAGTGGCCTATTTATTGAATATAAAGGCAATTATCAGAGTTGTTGAAGGAAATATTAAGGGCCTATTTGATATGTTTAGGAAAAAAGCAAAAAATCAGATTGCTATGAGTTTTAATCAGTTTCAATGCCTTGCAGTTGGCAGAGTTAATATAAACAAAACATTGTAATGTTACATTTCATGCTCAAGTAATATCTCTCTTCTTGCATTTTCAATGGTTTGCCCTTTTTTCAAGCTTCTGGATGAGAACCCAAACTCTGCTAGAGGTCAGCCTGGTGCTGGAGATACCAGTAGATAAAGCAGATGAATATATCTTACCTGAAACGAGGCATTATCTTTCCTGTTCATGTGTGTGTATTTATCTCTACGGTCATTACAGCTATTGGTAACAGCAATGAATCTTTTCAGAGAAATCATCTAGCTGAGGAAAAAAGAGAGAGGAGTGAGAAAAAACAGAAATCAGCTAATGTAGATCATGTCAGCAAAACAGTTGGGACATTTAAGTATCTGCTGCTTATTTAAAACAATCACTTAAGAGTTTTGCTGAATTTAGACTTCAGAAAAGGGTGAGTAAAACAGCTCTTACCTGTGATCTTTTACTTGGTTTTAGAAAATTAAGTTTTACCAGGAAAAGGAAATGCTTTAGGAAGCATTTCTGTGAAGGGTTATAATGCCAGTAAGATGCTAGTGTCTGTAGGACCATTACCTTCTTTGTAGAATTGGCAGAATTGTGGGTTTCTGAATGGGAAGAATAAAGTATCATTTATATGTATGCAAGAGCACAGAAGAGAGAACAATACCAGATGTAGTTTTGAGAAATGAGATTTGCATAAGGTCTTGGTTCACAGTGTTTGCAGATGTTGTGGCAAGGGCAAAATAAATTATTTAGACATGGCAAGGTGAGGAGAGAACTCACATTTATATCAGAATGCTTGTCATAGTGGACAGAAAACCCAACAAGGGAAAATAAGAAGGTGCCTTTTCAATGCAAGAGAGTCAAAGTATGAAAAAGAAGTACAATAATGGCTAAGGAGGGAAAAGGCACCAAAAAGAAGAAAATGCTTTTGAGTTAGTGGGGAACAGCTATATAAATACAGATTTTAAAAAGTATAATGGTTTTCTAAATTTATGATGGCAAATTGAAATTATAAAATGTGATAGTATGAAGATGAAACAAGAATCTAATATGATGTTGAATTCAGTAGCAGAGTTAAAATACTAAGAAAAAAAATAAGAAAATTCTGAAAGTTGTAACCCTTGAATGAACACTATTAGTACTACTACTGCTACTAAAGGTAAATTAATTTTAAAAATTCCTCCAAATCATAGATGTCACTTACTAATTTTGAAAACAAGGTATCTGAAACACCAGCAGACTGTAAATAGAGCCTTTAAAATGGGAACTAGTCAGAAAATTACAGAAACAATTTAGGATTCTAACATTTCTCTGTTAGACTGTAGTGATTAAAAGTGTTAGCTATTGAGATTTCATCCACTTAATGTTTTGTCCTTTCTCGAGGACACAATAGTATAATTTCATGATTTCAAAGTGCTGATTACTGGACTGATTAAAATTAGCCAGGATAGTCACAACTGAGACTTGTACTTGTTTAGCCTTGTATTGAGAACCTGTAAGGGTTCCCCAGGAGAATCTAATGGCAGTCTCTGTGTGGTGCAGCATTGTGAAAGCATCTGTGAAGAGCTCAGGGTCCAGCTAGCAGCTTGATGTCGACTTTCAGTTTCCAGTCTTGGGTTATAGGTTTTATACCTAAACTAAGTGTAATTTATAGAATCACAGAATATGCTGAGTTGGAAGGGACCCACAAGGATCATCGAAGTCCAACTTCTGGCCCTGCACAGAACCATCCGCAAGAGTTACACCATGTGCCTGAGAGTGTTGCCCAAAAATGCATCTTGAACACTGTCATGCTTTGTACTGTGACCACTTCCCTGGAAAGCCTGTTCCAGTGCCCAGCCACAATGTGGGTGGATAATCCTTTTCCTGATATCCAACCTAAACCTCCTCTGGCTCAGCTTCATGCCGTTTTTTTGAGTCCTGTCATGAGTGAAGGAATCAGTGTCTGCCCCTCCTTTTCCACTCATAAGAAAGTTGTAGGCTGCAATGAGGTCTCTCCTCAGTCTCCTCTCTAGGCTGAACAGACCAAGTGCTCTCAGCCACTCCTCATTCAGCTTCCCCTCCAGACTTTTCACCACTTCATGGCCCTCCTTTGGATGCTCTCTAACAGATCAATGTCTTTCTTATATTGTGGCTTCCAAAACTGCCCCCACCACTGGAGATGAGGCTGCTCCAGCTCAGAGCACATCAGGACAATCCCCTCTCTTGCCTGGCTGGCCATGCTGTGCCTGATGCCCCCCAGGACAGGGTTGTTCCTCCTGGCTGCCAGGGCACTGCTGACTCATCTTTAACTTGCCATGGACCAGAATCCCCAGGACCCTTTCCATGGCACTGCTTTCCAGCCTCTCATTCCCCAGTCCATACGCACAGCCAGGTGCAGAATGGAACTTGCCCTTGTTAAACTTCGTACAGTTGGTGATTGTCCATCTCCAATTTGTCGAGGTCTCTCTGCAGGGCCTCTCTGCCCCAAGGGAGGCTCTGTGTTTCACCATCAACAATTGCAGAAATGCAGTAAATATTTGAATGAAAGTTTGAACCCATAAAATTTGAGTAATTGAAAATAGTGTTATATATATTCATACATGATGTGATTTTCAGTTGAGATGAGATTAATCATTTTACAGGTGAAATATGCCCCATTGAAAAGAATGGACAGACTGAAGTACCATAATTTTAACAAAAGTATGGGAAGCAAGATACTGAAGTACTAAAATTTTCTAGCCAAGAACTGCATAATATTTCAGATTCATCTCAGGCTCCTACCCCTTTTAACTGAGAAGAAATGTATATTGACAGAAAAAGAGATTCATAGGTTATCCTGGAGCAAAATGTTCTTATTTTTCTGAATCTTCCACTGTATTTGAGAAGACGGCCAGTAGTATGGTTTATATTTTTCTGACATCTCTGCTTTTTTCTTTTGCCTAAAGCAGAGTGAAAGTGTAGGCAAGAAGGAACTGTAGAATCTTCCTTTCAAAATTGCTGAAGGCCTGCTGCTCCTCAAAGTGGGAGTTTTCAAAGGACAATTAAGTGTTTCTGACTTCCAACTAAAATCTTATTTAAATCTGAATCGAGATTTGACTTAGAAGTTTTGGCTCTTGTCTTTTAAGGGTGGGAGAGCTCTACTTAGCGGAGTGAAACAGGCTTCCACTTTCTAAAAACAGTAAAGTTTCATATAGATGAAAAGAGCTGCATTAAATAAGTCAGTTACACAATATTATTGACACATAGGAGAACTCAGAAATGTGCTGATAATCCCTACATCATGATTCACAGAAATTAACATAATTTTTCCTTTACAGAATAGCTGTTTTCTTTCTTTAAAAAGATGTCAAATATTTCACATGAGCTACATGAATGAGGCAGATGTACTAAGAGGATACAGAAGAGTATTACAAAGAAATAATATTAAAAAAAAAATTATGTCTAGATTATTTTTTAATTATTATGGTTAGGAGTTACACATTTTTGGCATTTCAGACTTGTGTCAAAATGTATTCCAAGGATGGGTGTGGGAAAAATACTTCACATCTGGTTTCTAAAGGAGATTAAAATCTCTGTGCATACAAAAAGCCCAACCCAAAACTTGTTTAACAAAACCAATAACAGTGCAATCTTATGTTCAGTTTTCTTCCTTCCAATTAAGGAACCTCAAAAATTGCACTGTGAGCACATTCAGTCAACTAATATGAACTCTATGTGGAAATGATATGAGTTTTCAGCATTTAAGATAGTCTGTCAAAAGGGACTTGAGGTTTAAATTAAGCGATGCAGTATTTATTACAAGTGGAATTTTGTCTGGTTTATTAATTCTGGTTTATTAATCAGAAAAAGTACCCTGCAAATTTTCTGGATAGAAGTGATAAAAGTTTTTTGAAGGATATTATTTGCTTCAGCATGGTACTTCCCCCACACTCAGCTGTGGGAAGTGCAGTACAGTTTACAAGTTGTTCTTTCAGCTGAATTACTAGCACAATTTGCTGGATGTTCCAGGGTTTCTTCCCTCATTCAAGCATTTCCTCATCTGGAACTCCTTATCTTTTTACTAGGATAGAAGGATATGACTGCAAGTGAAGACAAAAGAAGCATACAGATTCAGGAAGCACTGGATTTTGGCTCAATACTTTAGTGAAACTGCAAACACCTGAGATACAGATGTAATTTCAATATATAGTTTGTTAGGACACTAAGTGGCAATACTCAGTTTATTCAGCTTCTGTGAATAGCAGTAATAAAAACCTTGCCACTTTTGGATAAATTGAATATACAAATGGTTTTGCTTTAGTACTGATGCTTATTATTTGTTTATTGTGTTCTATTCCAGGAACTGGATGTAGTTAATTTATTCTATGTTTCCAAAATGAAGATATTTCAGAAGACTATTATCTGACTGCATGAAGGAAATCAAAAAGCGTGATAGAAATAATATTAATAAGGTTACGTCCTACCTAAGCATATACATGGTATATGCTTATATATGCCTACATGCACACATATCCATAGGTATAATATACATATATTTATGATATGCATACTTGTGTGCAGTATGTAAACTATAGATTCATATATACATATATTACATATATTACATATATATATATATGTCTTCAAGTGCAATAACTGTAGATGAGTGAATTGCGCAATAAAGGCTATTTTTCTACAAAGTATCTATGTGTAGACATTAAAGTAGTTTCCTGGTACTAAATTATTCTAATATTCCTAACTTTCAAAAAGGCTTGTTCTTTTCTCCTCAGTGATGTACCAGCTTCCTGCCTTAGGTAAGATTTATAGCCAACAGTTGTAACTTTTCATTTTATAAGTTTATTTGACTTAAGCTTGACTGTCAGATTTACCAGTTATCTCTTTACTTCTCTAGTAAAAAGTCTTTCCATCTTTGTGATCTTCTGTTATCTGCTGGGAGGTAAGAAGGAAGCCTTTGGGAGTTTGGGTTGCTTCAACTTAGTCAGTCCATAATTAGTTATTTCTCATGACCCTCTGAGCAGCATATCAAAGTTTATGTAATACCAAGAGCCAAAAGACACAGTTTATACCATGGAGATAGTCAGAAGAGAAATATGTGGGCACTCCTGAGAAAAGATACATGTATGGTTTCCTAGGGCTTGCTGTACTTTGCTGAGGCAAAAGATGTGATTGGGTTGCTCTAGACAGTAAGTGCAAGTATTTAGCCTACAGCCAGGGCAAGGAGCAGTTTCGGTATCAGCAGTGATTACTGGCTCATTTCCTTCACAGATGGATGTTCCAGTTTCCTTTTGCCTCTACATCACCTTCCTTGATTGATGTAAGTTGTGTCTTAGACACTACTGGGCTGCTTGAGCTGCATGCAGCCAACAGCCAGTGGATATTCACATCTGACCTAATGTTACTTAGATTAAAGGGAAAAAAAAATGCTGTAGACCCAGCTTCTTTTCAGAACAGCTGTTTCTGGGAAGACTAAACATTGCTCCAATATATGTGTCATCTGTAACAATGGCCAAATGTTGTAACCTAAAACAGTGTCAAAGGAGGCGCACACATAGAATCAAACAGGATGATTGAGGTTGGAAGACACTTCTGGAGAACTACCAGGACCAGTTTCTTCTCAGAGCAGGGTCAGTTAAAGCAATTTGCTCAGGATTGTGTCTCATTGAGTTTTGAGTATCTCCAGGAACACAGACCTCAGAACCTCTCTGTGCCACCTGTCCCAGTGTTTGATCATCCTCATGGTATAAAAGCACATTAAGCAAATGTTTTGTGAGGTGGGTTGTTGGGTTTGTTTTTTTTTTTTTTGTTATTTCTTTTTATGGTTTGAATGGGGCTTTTTCACATTATTTTATGCTCATTGTTTTTTACCCTGTCACTGGATACTACTGAGAAGAGTTTAGCTTTTTATTCTTAAGTCCTTTCATCAGGTATACACATTGATGATCTTCCTGAGACTTCTCTTCTCTGGGCTGAACAGTCACAGCTCTCTTTTGGCTTCTCTTATGTCCCATGCCCCAGTTCCTTGATCATTTTGGTGGTCTTTGCTGGACTTGCCCCAGAAAATCCATATCTATCTTGTGCTGTGAAGCCCAAAACTGGACACAATAGTCTAGATATGTCTCATCAGGGCTGGGCAGAGGGAAAGGATCACCTCCCTTGAGTTGCAATCAAGCGTCTTCCATATACTGCCCAGATGCTGTTAATTTTCTTTACTTCAAGCACACAGTTGCTAGTTCATGGTTAGCTTGTTGTCCATCAGAGCACCCAGGTTTGCTAGAAAAGACTGCTTTCCAGAAAGTTGTCCTCCAGTGTGTACTGATGCAGGCTATTATTCCCCCTACATGCAATTTGCATTACTGAATTTCATGAGCTTCCTGTCTGCCCATGCCTTCAGCCTGCTGAGGCCCCTCTGAATGGCAGCATGATGCTCTGGTGTATCAAACATTCTTCCCAGTTTTGTATCTTCTTCAAATTTCTATTCATTGCCCAGGCCACTGATAAAGAGGTCACAGATGATTGTTTGTTGTGGTATCCGCCCCTGAGGCATTATGTGGCTCCATCCTCAAGGTTCAGCTCACTGGCTTCCTGAGCTAAATGTCCTTTCTATAAATTTAGTACTTCTGTATATATGAATATGTCTGTCATGAACTTTTCTTCACCTCATTTAAGCAAGGCACTTGCTAGCAGAGGTAACTTGCCTAGATGTCAGTGATGCTCAAGATTTCAGACCTGTCAGCAGAAAACCACAGGAGGGTCAGTAGGGTGCTTTCAATTCCCAACAGCCACATTATTTTTTCTAAGAGACACTTGGTTATTGAACTTTTAAATTTATTTAGTGGCAGACCTCACATAGTCACAGTTGCTAAATTTATTACAGTTTCTGCTTATAAAGTGAAAATGGGAGTTTAGATATTGTGAGATATCTTTTGACAAATACTGTCACAAATAGCAACTATGGTATTAGTTTATGAGTCTTTTTTAACTATAAGGTTTTAAAATGATTGCACCAAAGTTATATAAAATTTGCATTTTAAATGTACCAGTTATGAAGAAAATTACCTCTGAAAATCATACAAAAATTATAATAATTCACTAATAATAAAATAACTTTGATTGTGTTTAGCTGATGCTTTTTCCAAGGGACTGACAAATCAATAGAAATTGAAATCAGTTTGTTGGCTGAATAATTTTGAAGCTCAAATTTCAGCTAAATGGTCCAAGTGGAATTAGGTTTATCAGATTTTTTAAAGTTGATTGACATGTGAGGGAAAAATCCATGATGCTTTGCAATGTGTAAGAAGCATACAATTACCTATGATAAATATGGATGACTGTAATGATTTGTGGGAATCCTTTTTAAAATTTTGCCAAGGACATCAAAACCAAAGCAACAGTAAGAAATTACAACTCTAAACATGATTATAGAATGGTCATCATTTTTCTATAAATAAAAAAAAAAAAATTGAAAAAATACTTTTTGCCCCATTGTATTTCTACATTTTTAACAGTTTTTTGTTTAATCAGTGATCATTTTTCAAAAACATAGTAATATACTTTCTTAATACAAGTCTGGCTCTTTTGTTTATTCCTGTTTAAAGGAAAAAACCAAAACATCCTTGTCATTCTCTGAACCTTGTGCTATGTTACTGAAGTTTGCATTATTACTGAAATATTTTGAATTTGTCTTCAGGGTTTGAAATTATACCCTATGAGAGAACACTCTCCTATTGGGACTTTTTATAGGTAGAGACAGAGGAAAGTGACAGGGACAGTCTGAGTTGAAAGCCCTTTTTAAAAATATTGGCAGAAATCTACTGATTTCAAACACTTGTTCTTAATTTCATGGTATGACCAGTGGTGATTTGGAATGCCTTTCCCATGGCAGTGATACGCTTTATGCAACAATAACACAAATCACAGTTCATTCGCGATATCTCAACCCTCACCTTTTTTTGAATGATAATAAATCAGATGGTTAGATCATAATATTGTATGACCTAGAATGTGAGGCTGATCAGAGTTCAGCATTGAAAAGTTAGATTTGCCCATGCCTTTGAGACCAAATAAGGTATGAAGTGATTTTATTATCTTTTACAATCTGAGTCCTGAAAAGCTGAGCTAGATGAAAAAAATCTAAATAGCCTTATTTTTAGAAGAGGAAACAAAGTTTTTAGCTAATAATTTTTTCAGTTGTCAAATATTTTTGCTGTAGGGCTTAGAGGTGTTTTGTAAACAAAATTATGCTTGTACATTTAGGTACATGTACTTGCAACAGTAGTGAAGTACTGAAGTTCAACAAAGTGTGTTTTATTTGCCAGTTAATGTACAATTCAGGTGTTTTGTATGGTCAAGTGCTTTTACCACCTGAAGGTTGTATTAAGAGGCTAATAAAAAATGCCCTGGAGTGTTTTAATACTATTACTGTATGTCTCTTTAAGCACCAATTAATCTATTTAAACTATATTTTTTTAAGCATTTTTTTCTCTTAAGATTACTTCTTTCTACATAAAATTAAAATCCCTCTAGCAGTAAAAGAGTAAAATAGGAAACCCACTATTTTATTGTCAATAGCATTTTTTCATTCACTACATATTGTCTTATAAAATATTTTCATTTGTAATCCCCTTCCCGTATTACATTTGAATCTTACTTTTTCCTTTCCTTCAAACTTAGCTCTGCTTTGTCCATTCATTGCTTTTCCAATTCTTCATATATGTTTTTTCTATCACATTACAACAAATGTTCTCTCATGCATAGTTTTCTCTGTTTCCTTTTGTTTTTACCAGCAACTGCAATTATCCTTATATTTTAAACTACTGAATTGTTTAAGAGCTATCCTAAGGTTCTCAGAACCGTTAGGGTTTGTTTGAGATGCTTCATCTAAATGTCCTAAATAAAAATGATAGTTACAGAAAGATGAAAACTTGTGCTGAATCTTATATAGACAACTGTTCTACTTGTGGGCTGTCAGGTCCCTCATGGGTTGAAGGGACGTGCTGGCTATTTTAAGCCCTCGCAGACCATATGAGCTGTGCCCTTTAAGTTCTGTGAAAGTCAATTGTAAAAATGTATAATGTATCCAGGAAAAATATTCCACTTAGGAAATTGTTATGCAGCAGAATTCTACTATGTCTGACCTTTTCCTTGGTTGTGTAGATGTCACCATACAAATATAATGAAGTGCAAACTGCCAGCTACTTTAAACAAAGTAGTTATATGGGGCAAATTTTAATCATTGCATATTTCAAAGAAGCATTGGACTTTTTTTTTTTATAATTTCTTTAGAATCATTGTAAATTAAAATAAGACCACCCACTTTTTACAGATAGTTTCTGTTGACTCCTATTAGAAGGATACTATGCTGTCCCATGTGGATGGCAATCAAGGTGGTGTAAAAATGAAAAAAATGGTGTGTCTCTACCATGTAGGTCAGAAAACTTCATGATTGCCATTTAAGAATATTAAAGCCTTTTAAAGTCCAGCTACAACTTTAAGAGCTAAGTTGGGAGCTTCCATTTATCTTTCTACATGAAATCAAAATGAAAAGTAAATCATTTCAACATGTCTGAAATGCTAATGAGATGAGCAGCCAAGCTTCAAAGAAAATCATCATCAAATTCTGGAGTCCACCAGTTACATCTCTCGGCTCGACTGCTGAAAGGCCTGCCTTTCACCACAGAGGTAAATTAGCTCTCTCTGAAGTGCTACAGCCAGGTAGGAAGGGCAGTTTCTCTTTGAAGTTTGACCATTAGCACTTCTTTCTCAAGGAACTGAACTTCAAAGGGAAATATTGTTTCTCTTCTTTTTTTGGATGTTGTATTCAATAGTATATGAGACACAGCTGCTCTATGTGTGTGGGGAGAAAAACATTCATTTAAACAATATTTCTACAAACATTAAATTGAAGTTTCAAATTAGTTTCTCTGTGATAGGGTGAGCTGGACAGTGGTTAGGAAGACCTACTGGAGACTTATAACTCCCTAATTTTCAGGATTTTTTTTTTTTTTTTAAAAAAAAGTATAAAGAATGGCTAAGAAATAGAGAATATCAAAATGGTAATTTTTCTTACTAGCATTCAATTTTATTTGTAGGATGGACCAACTCTTTGTCAAAGAAACCTCCAAAACCAATGACTGGTCATCTGGTTTAACTTTTGTGCTAACATTTAGGAGTTTGTTACAGCAATGGTGGTTAGAAGCACGTATGGAAGCCATCCAAACTCGTGCTCTCAGCAAGATTATCACCCATAGATCACATCATATGTGTTTTGGTCTAATGAAGTCTTAGAAGTTGCCAATGATGGAGGCTATGCTGCCTCCTTAGGTGACCTCTTTTACAGCTGCAATAGGCTCCAAATATCTAATTTTAACCTCTCAGGCAGGTAATTTTAGCCATTTCCCCTTTGACTTTGTTGTCTGCCACCTCTAGAGTTAGGCTCAGTCATCTTTGTAAGCTTCCTTCAGGTGTTCTAGTTTTTTCTTAGATTGTCCTTTGACCTTGGCTTCTCCAGATGAAATAAGCACATCTCCCTAAACCTCTCTTGAAGGTCACAACCTTTTTCAACTGTGGGGCCCAAAACTGGTCACAGAAATCCAGATTTGGCCCACTGCCACCGAGTGGAATAAATGGCCTCGTGTTCATAGTCCTCATAAAGTAATTTAACATGCTGGTTTCTTTATTTGTGATGAGAGAGCACTGCTGGATTATATTCAGTTTTGTACACTGTGAACTGTAATACTTTCTTTTCAGCTGGTTTCCATGGAGCAGTAAAACTATCATAACTGCAGCTGGTCTGATTCATAGCAAGCAGCCCCAATAATATGCCCCAGCAGTCAGAGAAAGAAGAGTTTGTCATTAATACATCTCTCAGGAACATTTCCATTTAGACAAAGCTTAAGTAATGCTGCTCATAAGCTGCACACTTTTCCTTTGCATGGGAGTGTTTCTTGCACATTAATAATATCCTGAAATTCGGAAGAATGAGCACCAGCTGTAATGATGGAGAGAGCACTAGTGTCTTCAAGACCTCATGAATTATCTTTAGAACTTTTTTCTCTCATGATTAAGCACTTGTAATCTACACTTCCAAGAAACGGACTTAGATTCTTGAAATATTTAACAGTTTTGTATAGAGTAGATGAGCTGTAAAATTACATAAAGTCTTTCACAATTGACCATTTTCAATTAACTTCAAGGAGGAATGCTAGGAGTAACTTAAAATTTTAGTACATGCTGTAGCAGTTAGGAACATCAATAGGAAACTCAATAGGTCTGGAGAGAGTGGTAAAATAGTGATACATATAGTTGCAAATGTAGAGGGAGAATGGTGCAGCCCCAAGTCTCACCTCTTCTTTCAAGATTAATATGATACAAATCCAAAACAATAGCAGCATATTTCAGATATTGAAACAGAATATAACTAAATTGTTTTCTATAGTGAAAAGGAGAGACTTATAGCCATGGTAAATTTTTGAAGTCTCCAACATCAGTTAACAGTCCCATTAATCCCTGTTTTTCATGATCACATTTTCTTACCTGCGTGTTTCAGGTTTTGTTTGGTTTTACTTAATTGTAATTAATTGATTCTAATTTATACAAACATTTTTATCCTAGCCTACATGCTTTTGAATTTTATTGCTATGTAAAGGAGAGATAGAAGTTGCATTGTTTGACCTCAGAATTATGGTGAAATCTTTCATAGCTAAAGAGGCCAGTTGAATTTTCTGATAAGATTATTTTTTTAAAATTGTATTTTATAAATTTTGTGTGCAAAGTTTTTTGCTCTGTTTTATTAATTCTAAATATGCCAGTATTGTAGAAAAAGGAACCTAGACAAAAGAAGTAAACAAAATGTGCTATAAGCCTGATCATTTTGCTATAGCATGAGTCAAATATTGTACTTCATTTTCTTTGAGTGTTAGATTTTGTATGCATTGTTTCATGACAGAGAGTTCTGGCTGACTACCTCTCTTATGGAGATATACATGGTTCACTGAGGTGATTGCTGATACAGGAATAGTTTCTTGTGGCGGTCTTCAGGTTTTCTTGTACATAATCCCTGTAAACAGAACTTTCAGTGAACTGAAAAGATTCTGAATTCATACTTTCACCTACTGGAGTGAATAATTTAAATGAAAGAGCTGACTGATCTAGCAACACAGTAGTTTGTTAAAAAAAATAAACTGCAATTCATCAAATTAAAGTGCTATTGTCCCACCAGTATAGAAGAAAAGAGTGGAGATTGCTTTTCTGTTAGACAAAGCTGTAAAGATAAATGTAAGTAGATATATATGAGATTTATCCAAGTTCTTGTAAGATTGTGGTGGATAAGTCTTGTCTAACAGTCAAATCCCCACACAGATGTTTTCTCACTCCCCTTGTGAAGGGAACAGAATAAAATGAGAAATCTTACAGGTTAAGGCTAAGACAGGAACATTGCTTAACGTTACTGTACTACAGGCAGAAAAGGCTCTATATGGTGGAAATTAATTTTTTGTCAATTTAAATAGATTTAAGTGTTGACCAACAAAAGATACAAATAAAGCAACACCTTTCCTCACCCCTTTATCATGCCTAATATCACCTCTCCACTCCCAAGGCCTCCCCAAGGAGCAGTGGAAGGTGTGAATGAAGAAGGAGTGTTACCTTCAATTTTCATTTATTTCAGCCTTTCATGTCAGCTGTAGAAAAAAGATGATATTTGGCATGACAATATGTTTTGGGTTTTTTTTCCAAATTATTTATAGAGCAGATTGAACTTTTACCAAATAAATGTTTTGTATGATATAATCCGCATTTTTTATTTTAACCTAAATCATACTGAACTACTAACCTGATCCTTCTGGAATCTATACACCAATTTACTCCTCAATTATCATGGAATGTTTCTGCAAAATATAAATATATATATATTTTTATATATATGTATACATATGTGTATATATATATATATGTGTGTGTGTGTGTATATATATATATATGTATATATACACACCAGACTGGTAATCTGATTCTTAATGACACATTTAGACAATATTTTGAAGTTCTTGTTCATTACATTGCATTTGATTGCTTCACCATTTCTGAAAGAAGGGCATTGTTTTGAGATGTTTGCTCTAAAAAATATTCAAATGTAGAAGAGTTTACTATTAGTAATGTCAACTGACATTTTATTACCAGTGTAGTATATTTTACCGCTCCATCAAGTGCTTTAGGAAATGTAGCAATGTAATGTAACAGAGATACTGCTCCAGAAAAGTCAGTCCTCTACAGTAGGTGGCTTGAAATGTGTGTGCCAAGTAGCATGGGAAAACAAACCAGAACAAAACAACTCTTCATAAGCCTCTGCTTCCCAGAATGAACTTTATAGCTCTGACACCCTGGGTTTTCATTGTCAGAAGTCTTACACTGAAACAATCTCTGTCTCATAACCCTGAAGTTGTTTTTCAGATATTCTCTCTCATTAATTCTTGCTTGAAGCCATATAATTAAAACCTCACAAGGTGTTTCTTGGTAAAAGATGAGCACCTTTTACATGAAGATAGAACACAAGTCCCACTCTTACTACAATGGACTTTCTAACCTGGCACTCTCATAAAACCAGGACGTAGCCAAGTAAATTGGCTGCAAGTGCTATCAGTGCCCTGCAGTGTTTTTGTTCATTATATTGCCATAGTGCCTGACACAGATAGCAATCTTTCCAACAGAGCAGGCAGATTTAAAGAGGCAGAATTAATTGAAATTGATTTGTGCAGTCTGTCATGTTGAGCTCTGCTGGGAGAGTTTTCTTTCCCGTTCTTTCTCTAATTCCTACTGTAGTACATGTAACAGGTAGTTGCCTCACCTTGGAGTACTAATTATGGTGAATGAATGGATTTGTCTGCTGCAATAGGGACAGAACAAGACAGGATTAGAAGACATCAAAATTTACTTCAAGTACCACCCAGAGAAAATACCTTTTTTTTTCCCAACTTTCTGGGTTCCCTAAAAAAGGGGAATAAAAAGGAAAATGCCAAGGTCACAAGTTTGTCCAAAGATACAGGGCTGTAAACCTTTGTTGCAGATTTGATAGATAATGTCAGTGGAAGGTGTACAAGAATAAAAATACTCCAACATTATACAGTGAAATCCCAATGTGAACAATGAATTTATTTCCTGTGTATGAGGCTCATTACCAAGGAATACTGCTCAAGAATTTCCTGAACTCCTTTATCCAGTTCAAATTTTATATATAATTCTTCTCATATTTAAAAGCTCAAGAAGTTGAGCATTTATAAATGACCTTGACGAAAATGTTGGCTGTTTCTTTTATAGAAATTTGCCTATCCTACTGGCAAATAATGGGCATATGTGGGAAAAATGCAAGTTAAGTATTTACATCAAGTCATTCCAAGCTGGATTTTCAAGAACTTGCTTCTTTGAAAAATCCTTAACTTTAAATATTTTAGATTTAGTATATGGTTTGCAGTCAGTTTTTCCCAACTGAGGTTTATGTGTATGAAGGTAATTTTTATTATTTGGTAAGATGAGATAGGGATGTGATGAAGACATAATTTATAAAACCAAGCTTCTCCTTTATTCCAGTGTTAGGGAAAAACAAAAGTGTATTTAAAATAAGTGCTAAAATTTATTTATTAATGAGGGGCTTATCAAGCAGGACTTGATACATTCAGTATTTTCTTTTTTTTTTTTTTAATCCTTTCCTGGACTTAAATTTTACCTATAAAAGCTTTGCCTGGGTTTCTGGTGTTGATGTTGCAATTTGAAAATATCTTGATCCAACTTTGAAGAAGGATTATAATTTGTATTTACTGTGAGAATTTGGATGAGTATTTTAAGCAAAAAATTGCTTTCATGCAGCTCTTCGCAGGATCAAAGTTTGAAAAATGTATTTATGATGCCCATGATTGTTGAAAACTGACATGGCAACTGCTTGTCTTGTACTTTCTTCAATTATTATGGGCTGAGTAGATAAAAACCAGGGAAGAATCAGGCCCAATATGCTTCAGCTATTATTTCTATATCTAAGTCTAACAAGCATGCAGTTTCAATTAAAACTGACTATTCACCAGCAGAATCTGCTTTATGTTGCATCACATTTATAGAAATTCTGCTGGGAAAAAGGGCAGAAGGGGAAATCTGTTATAAGAGGCAGACACAGTAACAAATAAAGTGTAAAGAAGCTAGATAGAAAACTAAATATGCAAATATAGCCAGTACCTGCCAAGGTGAGTATTTTGCCTGATATATGTCTTTCATGACCATCTTTTAAGCCTGGCAGCTAGTTTTAGTCCATTTCACTCTCTGTTTATCTTGTCTGTACTTTATCCAAGCAAGTCCAACAAATCAATTTGTTTATAAGGGTAATACTGGAGAAACTGTTGAAAGCATGCCTAAAGTCATGCTTTCTCCTGAATTAGTATCTTGACATACTAGTTTTCTGTTACACCTTTTAAGTAAATGCTGCTATATAAAATGTATCATGAGTGCTTAAGATAACTCAAAAAATAAAAGAACAAACCAGTGAAATTTATGGGTAAGCCAAGAAAATATTACTGATAATAATATTAATAATTGGGGTGCTTCGGACTCATTTTGTTTTGCAGTGCAACTTTTTAACTGATCTCAGCCATCCTCTGATGATTTTAAGTATATTCACTATCTTCTCAAGGCTGATAAATTTTATTGAAAAAATAGGTTTTAGAAGTATTTTTTGAGACTAATAAAATCTCCTTTGAAAGTCTTTTGGTGATGTAGATAAGTGTGTGAAGTTGTCTGAAACAAAAAATTCAATTCCTGCTATAACCCGATGAAACCAACGAGAAATCTTGAACAGTAAACGAAATGGAATAATGAATTAAACCTTGTAAGAAGATAAAAATACTTCTTACCATATAGAAAAATTGAAAAGAAGTCACAGGACCACTACATTTGTAATAGATTGGTTGTACAGAATTGTCAATTACTAAAAACTTAAACAATGACAGTATTGAGATAATGCAAATCCAAGCTTCTCATTTTACCCTAATTCAGCTCTCTGCTGTAAGAGATATTTTTTTTTTATTTTCATCAATTATTTTCCAGTGACAGATGGAATTACCACAAATCTTCTACCTGAATTGATATGCAACTAGAACTCAGCAGATGTAAATTCTTTGATGGTAAAAAACTTTAAACCACAGAGCTATGAGAATTGATTTTCTTGAACTTCTTTATTTGTTTAAAATGTTTCTTCAAATTATTTTTTTTAAGCAGGGCCAATCTGATTGTTTAAATAGGGATGAGGAACAGAGGTTTCACAGCAAGTCTCCTAATGAATAAGTGTTACTATGTGTTATTTGCATCTAAAATACAGTGCTTTCAGGTGAAGGTAATTTCCAGGCTTCTGAGGAGTCCTTTAATTATTTCTCTTTTGGGTTACAGTAGGCAGATGTGAGGTTAAAACAGTGAAGAGGAAAAAAAAAAAAAAGAGTATTTTGAATTATCTTAACAAGAAGCTGCAAGCTATTCAAATAAAAGGGATTAAATCAGAAAATGAAAGCTGTACTATCTACCCAGTAATAGACTACTACAAAAAATCAGTCAAACCTTTAGATTATATGAACCAGTATTCCCCATTTAAAATCAGTAAAGTTACACTGACCATCATCTGAGAACTAGGATTTCTTTATTTTTAGAAAAATACTGCTGAGATGCCCTTATTAAATGTATGATATTTATATAGATCCCAGATCAACAGCAGTTTTTCAATAAATCTTGATAAGGTTAATTTTGAGAAACCTATATTGTATATCTTTGCTGACAGGTAGGAAAAAGCTAGGAATCAAACAGGAAAGGAATGATGTCCTGAGAATTTCAGGTATGAGAAACTGGAGTTTTCTGATTTCCTAGCAGACCTAGAAGCTGAATGCAAACCTAGTAAGTGATGGGAGAAATCAATTCTGCCATTAGTGCTTCTCAGAATCGCAGGATCACTAGTTTGGAAGAAACCTCCAAGATCATTGAGTCCAATCCAGCCCTAACACCTCAACAAAACATGGCACTGAGTGCCACATCCAATCTTTATTTAAACACATCCAGGGATGGTGACTCCACCATCTCCCCAGGCAGACCATTCCAATACTTTATAATCTTTTCTGTAAAAAACTTTTTCCTAATATGCAACCAATGTTTCTCTTGGCACAGCTTGAGACTGTGTCCTCTCATTCTGTCAGATGCTGCCTGGAGAAAGAGACCAACCCCACCTGACTACAGACACCTTTCAGGGAGATGTAGAGAGTGATAAGGTCACCCCTGAGTCTCCTTTTCTCCAGGCTAAACAACCCCAGCTCCCTCAGCTGTTCCTCACAGGGTTTGTGTTCCCAGCCCCTCACCAGCCTCGTTGTGTCCTCTGGATGTGCTCAAGTGTCTCAAAGTCCTTCCCAAACTGAGGTCCCAGAACTGGACACAGCACTCCAGGTGTGGCCTCACCAGTGCCAAGTACAGTACAATGACCTCCCTGCTCCTGCTGGCCACACTATTCCTGATCCAGGCCAGGGGCCATTGGCCTTCTTGGCCACCAGGGCACACTGCTGGCTCATGTCCAGCTGCTGTCATCAGCACCCCCAGGTCCCTTTCTGCCCTGTCCAGCCATACCATCCCCAGCCTATGACATTGCAGGGGGTTATTGTGGCCAAAATGCAGGACTTGGCACTTGGACGTATTAAACTTCATCCCATTGGACTCTGCCCATCCATCCAACTGTTCCAGGTCTCTCTGCAGAGCCTTCCTACCTTCCAACAGATCAACACATGCTCCCAGCTTACTGTCATCTGCAAATTTACTAATGAAGGATTCAATACCCTCAACATCCATGTCATCAACAAAAATATTGAATACAACTGGCCCCAACACAGACACCTGAGGAGCACCACTAGTGACTGCCCACCAGTCTGTTTCTGTTTTTGTTTCTCCCCTTACTTCTATTAATTGTTCATATTCATATTTTTTGAACCTGCCTTATTTCTGGAAAAGAATTTTCAGTTGCTGTAATATGAAATAATTGCTGGGGGACATTGACATTTGATTGTTCAAAGTGATCCTCAGATGAGCATGTACAATGATCATGACAGCCCCTTTTCTAGGAATGGGGCATCTAAGATGAAGAAAGCAGCTTTAAAGCAGTAGTCTTGACTAAATTTACTCATCTGTGTTTCTAAACAACACATTTTTTCAATATATACATGTATTGGAGACAAACAAGAAAAGAGAATATAATCCTAATGGTTCTAATTTCCAATGCCATTCCTAGCATATTGCTCCCTTCAGATTTAACAGATTTTCTTGCTCTGGACTACTGATATCAAAATGGAAAACAAGTAACAAAAATTTATTTAAATAATATTTTTTTCTTAATACAGAAAGAAATAAAAAATAAGGCACAAAGAAGCAGTGAGCAATTGTTCCATACTGAGTTATTCTCTTAATCACAGTTTACTATGAATCTTTTTTAATTTAGGTTAGAATTATATCTGGGATATATCCAGTACATCATCAGTTCAATTAAGGTGCTACACATGTATTTATAAATCATCTTCTGGACAAGATGACTTCCAGAGATCCTCTCCAAGCTACACCATTCTGTGGTTGGGTGATTCTTTGAAATATCCAATAAAATTTAAAAATAACCAGGAGAGTTCCTTTTAAGTATTAAAGGGAATTGTGAATCCTATTTAGTCCTGTATGGAACCTTACAATGCAGTTAATTTCTCATAACTTTATCCTGTGAAAACTAGTTCAAAAAGCCATAAATTCACTTTAAAAGGCTATCTTTAACAACAACAATAAAAGAAAAATTGGTATTAAGCTTTCTGCATTACAAAATGAAGCTTATTATTAATTTTAGCTAAACAAAGTTTGAGGTTTTAAACACTTTTTCATGAATATATAGTCATGACAATCTGCCACTTTGACAGAAGTTGTTGAGCGGTAAATATAATGACTTTGGGATTTGTTACAGGAAAAATTCAAGCTTAATCGTCCGCAATGCTTTTATTTACACCCTCTCCCAAGTCATTTGGGGTCTGCTTCCTCACACATAAAACAAGCCAAAGTGGAGTTAAAGATCCTTGAGTTATCAGTAACTCTGTCAAACTTTAAATTATCACTTAGGAATATTGATGTTGGTATGTTAACAAAGTTTTTCAAGCAATGCAAGTATTGAGAGAATCATTAATGACAGAAGGATCATTAATAGTAACCAATCTGGGTTACTTGGACTAAGATCTGCAAGAAATATGAAAAACAAATATTTTTTTCAGAGAATTGAAAATGGAAGAATTTTCTTTTTCTATATTGGTCTTTGTGGTCTTTGAGAACTTACTCCTATGACTTTTTTCTTTAAGACAGACTATACCCAGAATTGTAAAGGGCAATGGTCTGAAGTGCAGTTCACCATTACCGTTCTCAAAACCATTACAGTTTCTCAAAAAGAGAAAAAGAAAACCCACAAAAGCTGCCTTAACTTTTAGATACACTTTTATAACACCAAATAAAAATATATGAAGCATTAAAACAATACAGAATTTTAAAACGTGGACTTCCAAGTCTATGGGATGGACCTCACGGTGACACCAGGTATATACCTGGAAGATTTTCATACCTGTATTCACTGAAGGAGAATTGAGATTTACCTCAAAACAGTCTTTTTTAATTAGCCTGAACGCTTTATTTAATGTAACAAGCAACTGAAGACTTGAGCATGTGAATTATGTTCTTCCAGAATTACGTCTGAGAGAAATGTCTCCCACAAATGAGTAAAAGCAAAGATGATTTTACAATACTTAGTATCTTTTTCCTCCTCTCTTTAATAAAGTTTACTGCACCAAGTTACACCAAATTGCCCTGCTGAAGACTTTGATACCAGACCTGTACTTTTACAGCCTGTTTTTCATATTTCTTGCATTTTAATAATATTTAGCAGTAGGGTAGGTACTTGTACTTTGAATTCAGGAATTTTCAATTAGTTCTTGGATATCTAAAAGTGTAATGATGTAAATAGTAATCTGGTGAAAACTCAGGACCTCTTTTTACAAGCTCTTGCCTGAACTACATGACCAGTTTTATTAGTTCACACCCCAAAACAGATTCAAAGTCTCACAAAATTTCTTGGGAAACAAGGTCCACAGAAATAAAAGTGTGTACTTTTTGGTCCTGATTTGGTTAATCATTATTCAAAGTTAGTTGCCATGAATTTCTGAGAATCTTCTGCTTGAAGGCCATCTAAATACTCATTTAGACCATTGGTCATTCACACTAAAGTTTAAACATGGAACTACCCAAGTCCTTGAGTAGCTGATGACTGCAGTGCTTTTCAAAGGCATTACATGAAGCCCCAAAAGTGCCACCACAGCACTGGTGTGGGGCTGCCCAATACATACTGTCTGCAACTCTCACAGCAGCCAACATGGCTATTTTGTTTATAGCTCTGTGTTTAACCCTCCAGAATTTTTACATACACAAACATTATGCTGTGTAATTATTTGAAGGGGAAAGGAAACTACCCTGAGCAGCACTATTTGCATTGGTAGCCTATCTTTTGGCTGTCCTCATCCTTTACATTAAACACATAAAGTGATTTTCCTTACCAGCTGAATGTGAGGTGTCTTTGCTATCTCTAACAGCACTCTGCAGTGTTTAAATGCTTAACATTTTCCAGGATAGCACTCTTACTATTCACTAGTCTTGCTTCAATGAATAAAGAAAAGGTTGGTTAGAAGAGAGTATTCCCTGAATGTTCTTCCTAGCAAAAATGATAGTAGCATGGAAAATTTCTAAAAGCAGCTTGAATTTTAAGGCAAAGATGATTGTTTTCTATTTCTAGATATGAGTATGAGTATTAGTATTAGTATTCTGATTGTAAATACAAAAGGATCCATATCTGAAACAGTATTCTCAATGTCACTTTTGTTCTTGAGAGATAGAAAATAAAATATTGTGATCACATTTAATTCTGTAAGCATTCCTATTGACTATATAATGGATTTTTTTACCTTTTGCCTTTATCTTTTTCTTGAAATAAGTGTTTATACTGCTGTGATTTATACTATTATATAAATATTGTCCTATATATAGAGAGGACAATTTTTGCTACTTTATAAAAATCTAAAATCATGTCACAGTGACTGTGGTATTTAAAATCTTTTTCTAAGGAAAGATACTGCTTTAATGAAGAGTTGTTTTTATTTTGTAAGTGGTGTTTTAAAAAGTAAATTACTGCATATTACAGAGTTTTTTCTATTGTTTTGTCTTGTGTTTTGGAGCAATTGCTGAATATTTTCATTTTCCCTTTCCAAGTTCAAGTAATTTGTGGCAGAAAATACAGCTGGCTGCTTGTACTGAAAAATGTTTCTAATTAGCTGCTAAAGTCCTCTTCTCTGAAGGGTGTTAGGACTCTCTCACAGATCACTTGTTGCTTTATTTCTCCCATCCATCTTCTTCAGGCATCTTGACATTTTATAGTGCATTATTTTTTGCACACCTTGAAGCTCTTAACCTGATCCTAGAAAGAGAATTTTTCACTGAAGAGGAAGAAAAAAGACTTTTGATTTTGATCAGATAATCTGTGTCTGGGCCACCTGCCTTAGTGGTACACGATCAACTGCTGTGCCATACTTCTATTCAAGTCTGTGTCTAAAGAAAATGCCACATAGGCTTATGCTTATTTAAAGAACTGACAAATTTTCTATTGGTGGTTGTTAATGAAAAGACAAGGTGACCTTATTATTTTCTTCTTTTATTTTATTTTTTTTTTTTTTTTTGTTTTGGGACTGGGGCTAGAGATAATTGCCATACTTCTTAACAGTCTCTACAGACCAATTAACAACAGGGAGCCATGTACTCTGCCAGTCTGAGTTTCAATTAAATGTCTGCTCCAGGAGGAGCTAAACTAACACGCAGCTATTGAACAGCAGTTACACTATTGATACAGCTTAGTCCACCACAGAGGACAGAGTCTTGCTTCACGACAGATGGCCTAATGCTCCGGCAATTAATACATTTTTATGGCTTTTAAATCTTTCTGACCTTTTACTTTCCTGCCTGAATTAGTAGGGCACAGTTTTATTAGTGGAATGGAAGTTTGAGAACATGTTTACATGACATCTTTTTTTTTAAAAATGTAAAATATATTCTGTTGGCGAGACTTAGCAGTCTGATTTTTTAATCAGTCAGGACTGCAATGTACTTATTCTAAATGTAGGAAAGGTGGCAATTGCTGGTGAGATCCTGTTGTTTTATTATAGCTGGGCTGCCGAGGAAGCTGGAGATTAGAGAATAGTAATAATTAGTAAATGTTATTAAGAATTCAGTGATGAACATGCATGCAGTGGAATTTGATACTTTTATCCTAACTCATCATGCCCTAGAGTTGTATCCCGAAAATACAGTTTTCCAAACAAAACCAAATCAACATGGCGTATATTACCATGTAAACATTCTTTCAAATTTCCAATTATAGTTTAGAAGTATGTGCAAATTTTGGTTAGCTTATACAGTTAGATGGAACCTAAGAAAATGCAGTCACTTTGGCATTATAATAAATCATTTCAGTATTAAGAAATGTGTGGAGTGTGGGGTTGTATTTGTTGAGGCGGTTACGGCTTACGCTCCCCCGAAGGCCCTGTGGGAAGGAGCAGCTGCCAGACGGACATCTGGAATCCAGCTGAGGGGTGGGAGGCAGCTGAGTGACAGCTGGGAGTGAGAGTGTGATTGGCTGGAGGGACGCGTGGACGGCGTGTGAGCAGGAAGCTGATTGGATGGTAGAACCCGTGGACAGCAGCAGTGCAGCTGGGCCAGCCAATGGGTGCCCTTCTGTTAAATTCTCTTAGGGCTTTGTTTGGTTTCAGTTGTGTCCAATGGAGATTAAAGGTGTAAAAAGGAACGTTTTCTGAAATAAAGCCATTTTCTTCAGATGCATAAGGAGGTCCTTGTCTCTTTGTTCCCTTTGCTACAGAAATGTACCAGAGTTTCACCCATTTGCTTGTTTCTTCCCCAAAATATCATCCATCTAAAGTTAAAATAATAACAATAGCAGTTATAAAGGGAAATAATACATTTCCCTCAGGCATACTTTATCCTGAGTCAGTTTTCCCAACATAGCTAGAAAGAAATTATAAGTGATTGGTATTTGTGAAGCAAACACATATCTAAAACCACAGAAAAAATGATGAAAGACACAGATTATTGTGTGTCTAGCACATACTGAGAGTGTTTTTAATCATTACTTAATTACCACTCTTCTAATTTTTCAGTAGAATAAGGATTGAACTATTTGTGTATGCACAAAATACAATATTTCAATAATGGCTTTATATTAGTTTTTCTCACTATTTCTATCAAGTATACATCATCTGAACAATTAAATCACTTTAAAGAACAAAAAGAACACTCACAGTTATGTATTGAATTTATTTATAGACTACAGAAATATTATCAGTTTGTTTAAACTTATATTTGTGTTCTAAGGCAAAGTATTTTCATTTAAATTGTTTGTGGGTTTCCCTAATATCTAAGTGTAAGATGATCTGTAATGGATTTCCAGTATTAATACGTAAGAAGTTTTTGGTATTATTTTGACTACAGATGACTTAAACAATGCACTTGTTCTAGTGATAACAAGGAAGTAACAGAAAAAAAGCCAACTTTTTGTTCTATAAAATATTGATTAGTCTCTAAAAATTCACATATGTATCTCCCCCACAGCCCCCAATATACACACATATTCTTAGAAATTAGATTTAATTTCTCCACAGATGTTAAAATCTTAAAAGACAGCAGTGTTAAACTATTGTTACCCAAATCAACCTCTTGGGGATGTCATATAGACTTGCTTCTGACATCAGTAGAAAATTAGACAACTTAGTCAAGCTCCTAGTTAAAGCAGACATAAACTTTGGGAGCTAGTCAGCTGACCAAACTCACATGTGCTCCGTGAAATTCACTGATTTTAATTGGTTATACTTTATTGACCATTTAAAGTTTCCACATCTAAATTGCATGCAAAGTTTTTAATGCATAAATTTTTCTGTCCAAAAGGGTATCTGCTTTCCATCTGTAATGGTATCTAGAAGTAAGATTAATTTTGATACTTCTGGGTATATACTTCTCTTCCAATGCTTTTACTCTGTGTGCTCAACTTTGAATTGCGCAGACAAGAATCTAGTAAGGTTTTGTCTGAGAAAACTAAAACTTAAAAGAACAGGGCCAAAAATTCTATTCTCTATCTTTCCAAGATGGGCAAAGTGAACTCAGAATCTAGATTTAGTTTTTAGGTTTTTTTTTTCTTTCTTTTCTTTTTTGTTTTTTTTTTTAAGGAATGTCAGACTCTTCAATGTCAAGGAGTTGATACTTCCCCATTGTCTGTGCTAAACATGGATGCTGGTTATTACTTGTAGGTGACCTAAATAAATAAATAAATATAGCCACTACAAAACCTCTTAAAGATTGACTAAATAGGCTCTGTTCTTCCATTTGTATTTTGTTGGGTGTGTATATATAAGGCCCCTCGGTTCCCAAGCAGGTCTTTTCTAAACTAGCTCACCATTCACAAGGGAAAGAGGAACACGAGATGAAAGATATCAGGACCCTTTTTTGATATAAGAACAGATAAACTGTGGGTGAATATTAGGCTATCTAGAGATAAATGTAAAGTTTACCAAGTGAACAGAACCTTAGAATTATGCGTGCAGTTACGAAAATGAGTTTTATTTGGAAGTGAAAGGTTGGTTCATTGTCTTCAGAAACTTCAGGTACACTGTAAAACCTATAATTATTCCCACCTTATAAAAAGTGTTTATGATTTCAGTACACACCTTTACAAGCTAAGCTAGTATTTTTAATATCTCATCTCTTGAACAAATGTTTCTCTTTTTTGAAAAAGTTTGCTCTTATGACTGTGCAAATGTATTGTGGTTGAATTTCTTTTTTTTCTCTTTAGTACCCTAAGATAAGAAACCTGTAAATGAGTAGAAACTTTAGTTTTTTCTTTGAAATAGTGTTTTTCAATAGTTTCCATTAGTCTGTAGTGATAACTTTGCTCACATATAAGTCTGTTATCTCCTTTTTACAAAGTAACTTCTAACCTTGGCTTTTATCTTTCATAGTCTTTTGGTTTGGATGATTTATGGGCATGTGAGAAACCATGTGAGAAATTTGCATTTTACTTTCCACCTAGGTATTTGCTGTTCATAGCAAGTGATTATTGAATGGAAGAAATTAAAATCAGTTTTTATTAATAGCTTGGTTATAATTTTATTGCTCACAGAACACTCCAAGCTGGCAGCACTCTAGAATGC
The DNA here is from genome assembly GCF_971803275.1 of Cyanistes caeruleus. NCBI lineage: Eukaryota > Metazoa > Chordata > Aves > Passeriformes > Paridae > Cyanistes > Cyanistes caeruleus. The sequence goes on along the minus strand of NC_141701.1, from coordinate 78,749,056 downwards.
TATCAGTTGCTTAGCTGGGTGTAAGTACAGGATCATTAAATCTATGCTTTTGATAGTCCTATTTACTGAAACTTCAGCTCCACTTAGGTGTATGATACCTTTGGGACCAAGAGTTTATAACCATTCTTAAAGCTAGTTCAAGGTGTGTGAAGATCTTCCTCTATAGTGCATGGTTGGTATGGTTTAATAGGATTTTATCTTCTTTATGCCTTCTTCTTTCAGTTTTCCTTTCCTACTTTTTGCAACATTCTTTGTTACATCCCCTTTTCCTTTCCCTTCTCTTCGAGCTCTAAAACAAACCGCACCCCACACTAAACGTCTCACCATTTCCTGCTACCTGAGTGAAATAAAATTTATCTGCTAACCAGTGTTATTCCAATCTACAAAAATGGTGTGAGGGAAGGCCCAGAGAACTGTAGATCTGTTAGTCTAACTGTAGCTCCTTGAAAAATTATGAAGATCAAACTGGATACTAGTGGAAATTATAGAATAGTCCAGTAATCAGGCACAGAGGGAACGTCTTGATTCACTTATTTGATATCCTTTTAGGATAAGTCGCTCCCCTAGTGAATTAATGGAAGGTGGTCAATCTAGTTATCCTGGATTTTAGTAAAGCTTTTGATACTGACTCTCACAGGGTCCTTATGAACAAGTTGTCCAGCTGTGGGATCGCAGTGTGGGTTCACAGTGCTCTGGGTGAAGAACTGGCTGAAGGGCTGAGCTCAGGGGGCTGTGGTGATTGAAGTTCACTGGCTGTGGCCAGTCACCAGTGATGTTTCTCAGCTTGCAGTTCCAGGGAGAGTCCTATTCAATCTGTTTATCTATGATCTGGATGCAGGAGGTGCACCTATGATGAGTTTGCTGATGAACCCAAACTGGGAGACTGGGAGGTGACATTGACTTCTTTTGAGATACAGAAGGCCTTGCAGGGGGATCTAGATAGATTAGTGATTTGGGCTATGATTATTGGGATGAAATTTCAAAAGTTCATATACCATTGTCTCAGTTTTGAGACAAATTTAAGAGAAGACACTCTGCAATGAATAGTCTCCTCTAAAGGTTTCAGTAATCCCCCTCCACCAACAGAAAAATGAATGGTAAGGAAAGTGAAAAAAAAACCACCCAATGGTTTATTAACAACAGAATGCTAACAGAACTCACCCCCCACCCCACACAGTTACAGGAACAAAGTCACAAAAAATCCCAGAGAATAGGGCAAAAGTTAAAGAAATACCTGTGGCATATGGTGTGAGATGGCGCTGTTTTTCCCGCTGAGGGAAGTGGAATTTCCATGGAAGAGTTCCAGCAGCAGGCAAAAACCTGGTGGCTCTCCGGCCTCTCCAGGGCACTCATGGTAGGTGAGAGAGCTGGGCTGGAGTCTCTTGGTGTGCTTTCTCCCTGGCTTGGCTCCCCAAAGCTTGGGGCTGGAATGGAGTGGCCCCACTACCGCTTCTCTAGTCTCGGACTAGCAGCTATTCTGTTCATCTTGAGACAGCCAAAAGATTGCTGCTGCAGCTTCTCCCAGACAGGGAAGGGAAAAGGTTTTTGCCTAGGCCAAGAAAACCAAGAAAAACTGAACCACCAAGTGCCACAAAATGCCTGGGGCCATAAGGTTTTGAAAAATGCCTGCCAAAGACCCCAGAGCTTCCCCAGCCCCATACATCCTCGGTTCTGGGCCTTAGAGGTAGTGCCACAATTTTTTTGGGCATAAAGCAGAAGATGGAATGGACTAGCATCATAAACCACTCCAAGACAGCCGTATTCTGCACCTAGGGTGGAGTTATGATGGGTAAGAGTGTAAGTGAGGAGAGACTGGAGAGCAGCCCTGCAGAAAGGATCTGGGGCTTCTGGTCAGCAGCTGCTCAGTGTGAGTCAGCAGTGTGTGCCTTGGCAGTCCAGAGGGCAAATCACATCCTGGGATGCATCAAACACAGCATCATCAGATGCTCAAGAGGTGATTATCCCATTGTATTCAGCATTGGTGTGGCCTCACCTAAAGTATTTTGTGCAGTTCTAGGCCTCACCATTAAAGAAGAATGTGAAGGTCCTTCAATGTGTCCAGAGGAGCACAACAAAGTTGGTGAATGAGCTGGAAGGAATGTCCTGTGAGAAGCAGCTGAGGACTTTATGCTTGTCTAATTTGGAGATAAAAAGGTTGAGGGGAGACTTCATTGCTCTCTACAGCTCCTGAGAAGGAGAAATGGAAAGGAAGTCCTGGTCTCTTCTCCCTGCTGTTCAGTGATAGGATGGAATGCTTCATAAATGTGCCCTAAGAGTTTTAGAGTAGATGTTCGAAAGCCTTTACCAAGAGAGAAGTTAAACACTGGAACAGGCTTCCTGGAGAAGTGGTTAATGCCTCATGACTGTCAGTGTTTAAGAAATATTTGAACTTGACATCTTGGTCAGCCCTGACATGATCTGGCAGCTGGACTAGATGATTGCTCTAGATTTCTTCCAACTGAAATAGTCTATTCTAGTCTGTTCTGTTCTTAGTCTGTGTGTTTGTAGGGAGATTAATTTGAAAAATAAAATCTGAAAGTATTTGATTATGTATGCAAAAACCTTTTCCCTTAAAACTCAAGGTATTGAACAGATATGTGCTTTTAAATAACAGTGAACAAAATACCAACACAGGAATTTGAATATCCCAATTTTGAATTTGTTCCTACTTCAGTATTGTTTTTGAAGCTGCACTTGTTTTGAGGCTTGAAAATGTTAAGACCATGATAAGCTCAAGTATTCAAAGGCTACATCTGTTCAAAGCTTACAGATGGTCTTTTGTGTTATCTCTGGGTGCTGTATAATTATATGTGACACTGTGCTTCTCAGGGAGGTGTTGCAATGTACAGATATATTACAATTGAAATGTTCCAAAGGGCTTTCCTTAATACTTATTATTATCTATTCCTCAGTGTATTCATCAGAACCTCAAGACCAAAGATTAAGTTCTTGTGCACTGATTTGTTCTTGTTACAGAATCCCTGCAGTTGAAAATTACTGTCTTCTTAGGTTAAAAATATCAAAAAGCTTTCCTTCTCTTTCTGCATAATTTAATAGAGAAAAAAACCCCACGTTTTTAAGTTTTTCAAACCATGCTGTAGAAAATTATGCTTTTGATATTTGCATAAAATGCATAAAATAAATATTAAAACATTGCTTTCTAGTAATATCAGCATAAACCTTTTTGTTCATGTTTGCTTCTTTGTTATTCTTAGACTTTCAAGTTTCTTTCCTCAGTTTGAATACCTCCTTTCTTCTTTCTCACATAGGTTAGCAGTCTTAGATATGTTTCTTCTGCTTGACTCCCAGAATCTCCCTGGCTTACCTCACAGAATAAAAATTAAAGGGTTAAATATCACAATGTGAATCTGAAGTTGATTGAAGAACCATGTGGAATTTCTTATGCATGAGACTTGTACACCTGAGTATTGAAACAAAAAGGAAGGGCACTATCTTGAATTATTTGTTCTCCTAGACTCTAACAGCTCTTTTTCTTTTTTCTTTTTTTTTTTTTTTTTTTTTTTAAGTGTCTTTTCTTTTGAATAAATAATCAACTCCCAAAGGTATACTTCCTACAGTTGAATCTGATTAATCCTCATATGAAGGACAGGAAGACATTTAAGCAACCAAAACACCACGCAATGCATGAGGGAGAAGCTGCAATATTGTAGACAATTTTTGTAGGGGAAAAAAGATAGCTGTAATATATTGCTAGAAGTGTATTATATATTTTATACTTTCTAATCTCTATGCATAACTCAAATATTGTTAGGTTTTCTATTTCTAATACATCTTTGTACTGCAAATTGCATGGAAGCACTGTTGTATTAATGCAATTCCAGAGTAACTAGGAAGTGTTTTCTTTGTTTTGTTTGTATTGTTAATTAGAAGATCAGGTAGCTACAGGATAATTAGATAACTGCTTCTGCTGTCTAAATCAGGGCCTTGCAAACAAGTGTATCATCTGCTGGTGGTCTACTCTTTTCATTCTTGGTTTCTCTTGACACTTAAGTAAGAGTTTTCTGTATCAGGATGAGAGCTGAGTAGATTTTATACTCATTATTTATAGAGCTTGCTGCAACTTACTCTGTACAGAGTTTTGCCTGCTTGAAAGTATAGGATAAGCAAATATTGGCCAAGTCATGATGTTCTTGCTCTTTTCTGCTGAGTTTTCATTTAGTCCTTACCAAGCACTCCTTGTGTGAATTCTGAGCTTGTAGTCATATTTTAGAGCAGATCAGCTCCATTGGAGCTATGCATAGTATTCATTGCAGTAGAACTGGAATCATGAACACACTAATTAAAACTGCTGTTTTCAGAAAAAAAAAGTCTTTTCAGTATATTTTTAAATGTAAAGATTTTCTCAACACTCTGTATTCAGCAAAATCATTACCACAGCGTTTTTAATTCTAGTGACTTTGGTGATACCCTGGGCATTCAAAACCAAAATAACAATTGAGCCTTCCAGTTCATGCTAAGGAAATATTTTTTTCCTTATTAAATGCATTATTTTCATTTTATTATTAGAACCATTGCAATTCAATGAAAGAAAGAAAACAAAAATATAAAAAAGCAGGATTTTTTTTAGGTTTTCAATTCAGTATTTAACTTCATTTTCCTTTCAGAATACATAAAAATGTATTTATGTCAAGCAAATGATAGTATTAAAATAAACCCCTCCATGCATTCCTATTAAATGTATTTTTTGTTTAATATAGCCATGAAATGTGCAGGTAAGGGAAGCAGTGCATACTGAGGTAAAAATGACTTGTACAGGATTACCTTCATTCTGGTAAAGAGCCCCATTATTTTTACTCAAAGTGCACAGTGCTTTGAGACGTTATACTTTTGCCTATTAATTTCTGTTCAACATGTGTTTCTGTTGAGTTGCACAAAGTTTTGCGGAACTTAAAAGTGATATTGACTTTCAGAACTGGGCTGTGTGAATGTTGTTCTTGTTTTTCTTTACTTAAAAAAGCCAACTTCCACGACAAGAAGCAATGTTAGTAACTGATTAGTTACTAATAACTACAGAGAGAAAATTTACTACTTTAAAATCTTCTTCAGACCATTGTGAAATATAGTCCAAGAAAATAAACCAAACAAGAGAGTAAAACAAGAAAATAGAGCATTGATATTTGAAAACTATTTCTGACATTTATTGACTATGGAAACTCAATTATCAGTAAAAGTCAAAGCAGTAAGTAAAACATTTGAATTTTATCCCACTGCCCTTGACAACACAGTACTTTCAATGGAAAATTTTAGAATCAAATTAGATTTTAAAAACTGATGGCATGTGGACATAACCTTTTTCTCTGGCATGCATTTCTATCAACTGAGCTAGAAATTTGAACTTTTTCTTTGTATCCAGACCTCATGACCACAATTTATTCAATTGTCATAATTTAACCCAGTCCTATAGTATGTTGTAAAAGGTGATAAGTTAAAATAGAAATAAAAAGTCTTAATAAACCCAAATGCTATTTCCTGGCTCCATATAGATACATTGCATCAATTATTTAAGAACGTAGTTTGCTTTTAAAGTCTGAATTTCCAGATGAATATCCATTATTGTGCTGAGTTTCTATTCTAAGAAACATTTGTCTTCTCATGAAGTAGCTGAGATCAGCCAGAAAGAAAGTTATTTCCAGATGATCTTTAAGTATGTGGGATAACCCTGTTTTCCCTTCAATAGTCCTGTAGGTAAGCAGTAAAACAGGACAAAGACAAGAGTATTAAAAGTGACCAATTGACAGCCAGTTAAGGCTGAACCTTTTAAGTAGTTTGATTTAGGCAAATATCCAATCCTCATATCACAAAGAAAATTAGACTACTCTACTATATCTTACTGGAAAAAAAGAAAAATTACTAAATTCACATACATGTGGAAATGGACCACTTTCTGTAGAAATACCTAAACAAGGGAAGATATGCAAGAATCACAGTAATACAGTCAACATAAAAATACCAGCAATGCATTGCAGAAAGACCTTTCCAGAAATGCCTCACGCCTTGAGAGATTATCTGGAAGGGAGAATAAACTGTTCATCAATAAAATTGCATATCACACTAGGGTGGAACTGCTGGCATTAGTCAAAAAAGGAGGAATAGGAAACTAAAGGGTATTCAAACATGAACAAAAACAAAGCCATCCTGGGGAGGGAAACAGTGTAACCAAGGAAAACAAACAGCATGCTCACTGTCAGCTGGAAGGCAGTAACACCTGAAAGAACAAGGCTTACTGTCATCACAGGGGACAGCTACATTTCCACAAGCACATCAGGAAAAAGCAAAGGCAAGACTAATGCAATGTCAGGCTTTTTGCATTACAGAACATTAGTAATGACAGTAACAGACCCTTATAAATGTGGTCCAAGTGTGACCACATCCTGCTATGTTACTTGGATTGATTAGTGTTATTTATGTAGTTATTACAACATAGTTCAATGAAATGATAGGGAAAAAACCAAATAAAGATAAAAGATACGCTTTTCATTGTAAACATAATTGTTCTGCTTAAATGGGGATATTTTATTTTTTCCCTAGAAGCAGTAAAATATGCATCCCTTTAAACACTAAAACCTGTAAAATATCTGGGCAGATCAGTCTCTCATCCTGAGAAGAGGGACTTTTTAGTGGATGTCTGCCTTTTCACATTTGGATATTTCTAGAAAGAGGACATAATTACTATCTCATACATATTTGAAGTATGTCTTCATTCTATATGTCCAAGTCTATGGAATAGCTAGGTTTTCAGCATCCTAAGGAAGTAATTTCCCTGTATTACTATGCCACCACATCTACTATGGGAATCACCTGTCTGGCCAAGCAGCATGTTTATTGGCACAGTGACATATGACTGCAAGTAGGAATTATCTGGTTATTCTGTGACTGATGCTGTACACTAAAAAGAATTCATAAAACCTGAAATGCTAAAAAACTTTTCTATTTCTGCCAGCATTCATTCTTGGCTTTGTATCAACGTTTTTGTAAAAGCATTTGTCGAAACTGTACTATTACAATGTCTTTTCAAGGATGAATATTGAATCTTTAACATTGCTACTTCCCTTCAAGCAATTTTTATGTGCCTCCTCCAACTCATATTCAGACCAAAGATGTGTGTCATGAAAGCTGAGTTTTAAATCACCTCTCCATAACCTGTCATATCCCAAAGGCATCTCTGGACTTCAATCTCTGCTCCTAACCAGTTTAAACAAAAGAGAAATATTGCCACTTTTATGTATGTGAGTGACCACACTTGGGCATGGCATTGTTCAAAGAATAAAATCCAGAAAGAACAAATAATTAATCACTATAAGAATGAAAATACAGTCTTAGAATAGCAAAATGTATGCAAGTTTGATTATCATTGCTGCCAGTGGTCCTGTTGTAATGCTGCTTTTTGGTTAACTTTTAAACTTTTCCATGAAAAAATGAGCTTTCTACCAGTAATGAAAGTAAAATACAGTTACAAGTAATGCCCTACAGGTCACACTTTACAACTTGTTGGTTGCCTCTAGCAGTAGACAATGAGTGTAGGAGAAAGTTGTTCATATTTGGATACTTACAGGTGCTTTTCTGCCATTGAGATAAATTGAAATAATTTTCATCAGTTTCTTTCAATTGAGAGTGATCAGTCCTTAATAAGTTATTCTTAGAAAGAATAATTCCTCAGACATATAAAAAAAATCTTTTACATTTAGCTATAGTATGCAGCCTGGAGACTACTATCTGTGACCCTGAACTAGCCTCCATGAATATGGGAAGGATAATGCCAGAGGCACTTTTAGTAGATTAGAGAATGACTTGCCTTATTTTGGTATGTTAGGGAAACTTCTTCCACAGATTTGTTTAATGAATTGGCACATCTTTTCAGCAGTGAATTCTTTGATCTGATCCTATGCAAAATGTCCTCACTGCCACCATTTAAATTATATCATGGATTTATGAAAAGATATTTAAAAATTTAAGGTGCAATTTAGGTGTGCAGAATTATAGTTTTAAATACAACAAAATGCAGTGAATTTTTCCCAGGGTGGATTGCAATGATCAGCAGTACTACACATAGTCAAAGCAGGAACGAGAAACATATGGTCTTCCAGCTGTGGCAATACAGATTGCTAAAGTCAGTAATAACTTAATAAAAACTGTAAAGATCTGTACACTGCATTGCACAACCATTCATCGTGCATGCAGGTATTTAAGGGCAGAGCAACACATAGTTATCTGTTTCAACTGTAGGAGACAGAATCCTCACACTTAAATAAAAGAATACAATTTTGTCATGTGTACATCGTGCTTCCTCCTTCCTTTCCGACCTCCTGAAATTTTCTGAAGGAGAAGGATGAGATATTGCATTATTACCCACTGATCATCACAGTGTACTGGTAATTATCCTACATTATCCTACTCCAAATCACACAGTTCCTGTAGCACTGATAATCCTTTTAACTCAGGGTGGCACTACTGAAAGAAAAAAAAAAAAAAAAAAAAAAGGAAGCCTCCTTGAGCCTTGAACTTTATTAGGTCTTTGTGTTCTTTACATTTCAGTTTGTATTTCTCTTTAGGTGTTTGGGATATCAAGAAACCATTTTTTCAAGAAACTCTCATACCAGAGGACATCTTCATTATAAAGAAATGGTATGAGTTTCTGAGGAAAGGGCAGATGGTCATGTATGAAAAGAGATATCTCATTATCTGCCCAGTGAAATGCATCTTTGTCAGCCTCCTCCTGTGCCAGAGCTTCCCTGCAGTAGGATTCAGCTGATTTATCAGCGGAAGTCAGACTAGAGCCAGAGTCCAGAGCAACCTGCAGCACTGCAAGGGTTGTGGTGGATGAGGGCAAGTTCAAGACCTAAGTCAACATAGATAGCAAACATAGCTGGGGACCTCCACCTCTCCAGACTTTGAATGAAACCCAAATTCCAAACTACTTGATAACGCTTATAAGAAATGTTGGTATTTTTTAAACAATATTGGCTTACATAGCATGTTGAAAGTGACTACAACAGAAAATATGCCCAATATCTTAAATTAATCAATATCTAAATCAAAATTTGCTCTCCAGCCTCAGAGTTCTCTAGCCTCAGGAAGAGGAAAAAAAAAATCAGTCCAGATTGTCATTTGTCATGTTTGCATATCACAGTAGGATGTGGTCTTGATCTTCAGGTTCTAGAACAGTGAAAGGGATAACTATATATTCTACAAATATAATAAATCAAGTATCATAATTAAAGAGAAAGTTCTTAACAGGAAGATCTTATTTACAGTGCAGGCGCCTGTGCACTAGAGCAGACTGCCCAGAGAGGTTGTGGAGTCTCCCTCACTGGAGATATTTCAGAACCATCTGGACACAATCCTGTGCCATGTGCTCTAGGATGATCCTGCTTGAACAGGGAGGTTGGAGCAGATGACACAGTGGGATCCCTTCCAACCTGACCCATTCTGTGATTCTGTGAAAGTTTTCAGTAGTCATATGTATAGTAAATGTGAACAGTTGTCTGAATGTTTCAGAACATTGTTTTCTGTGCCTTCTGCCAACAGAGAGTTTTAAAAAACAACAGGAATTTTCTAAAAAAAATCCAATTCTTTATAAAAACTAATCAGAAATTATGCAATTAATTTAAAACTACCATGTGGAAAACCTTAAACATTCATTCTAATGGGAAAATAATACATCCTTGTGCTTTGTTTCATTTTTCTTTTTGTTGTTCTTACTGTTTGTTTGTTTGAGGAAAGGGTTTCTTGGGTGTTTTTGTGGCTGGTTGTTTTTTTAGAGCTTGAAAGTTTAGATATTTAGAAGGGCAAAGCAGGTAATTTCTCCAGCAAAGTCAATTAGTATATATTTGAAATAGTTTTCTGCAGCTGAGAATCTCCAATCTTAATTTGTGTTGCTATCACTAGAGAAACAAACTGGTATTTCTTCTTTACATCTAATGAGCAATAACAAAATAATAGATTTTCCTGGATTTCTATTCATTTGTTGTTTAGCTTTCATTTTCTTATCATACAAAAATGAGGTAGAGATTAAGGCACTTCCTAGATTATGTAAAAGAAAACCCAGCTTGCTGAAGTTAATTCAGTGTTTGCAATTTACATGACACTGATTACATTTATCTTATGTAAGTTTATTTATAAATATACTTTGCCCTGGTACTGTTTATCTTGATTGTAACTGAGAAAACTAAAAAGTGATTTTGTTTTTCTGAATGCTTAGTTACCTAGAATGATTGTATCATTATCAGTTCATTATTCAGTTTTGGTAAAATTAATATGTAGAACTAGGTAAAACATTTTGTTTATTGATGTAATGTGACATTAAACAAATGGAATTATTTAATCAATGCCAGAAGCAGAAGCGTGGGTTTACAGAGCCCAGCAGCAGTGATTGCACATGGAATTGCATCCATATTCATCCAACAATATTAAATCCTTGTTCTTTGGATAGTTAAATTAGAAGCAGTTATTACAATACCTCCCATGAACAAGAACATAAGGGATACCATCCACCTAGATGCAACATAACCAGTGTCTGGTTTTCATGGCTATCACATTTCTTCTCTTCAAGCAAACTTCAGTTCTGGATAACTTCTACTTTTATTGCACAGAGACTGAGATGTTTCTCTGCATAATTTTATGAGTTAATTTCTTGATAATTTTTTGTTTGTTTTTTTTGGTTTCTTTTGTTTTGGTTTCTTTTGTTTTGCTTTGTTTTTCTTGGATTATAGAAAAACATTTTATCATCTAAAATTTAATATGTGTTTGTTTATATATTTTCTCCTGTAGGGTTTTAAATAAGCTGCATGGATTAATTTAAACTAGGATAGGATGAATCTAATTTAAATTTCCTCTTGGGAGAGTTAGTTTTGAATATAGTTAATATTTTTTAAATCCTAAATTTTATTTTTAAAATTAGATAATTAATTTTTTTATAAAGAATTATACAAAATAAAAGATGGATTTCTTCAACTTATTATCAAACTAAATATTATACCTGTATACTTTTGTGCTCAAAGTAGATAGAAAGTATGTCTACTTACAATTAATAAGTCCTTGTGATTATTTGTCAGTAATTCCTTTATTCATATTCCTGATGTTGTCTCTTTAAATATATGTGTCATATTTTTTTCAGCTCACAGTGTCAATCACAAAATTCCTGGTCAAATATTTCTCAGGAAAAAAAATGCCTAATGAATATCTAGGAATTCTGAGCTAAAGGTTGAATAATATGTGATTTGCTCCTAGAGAAAACAGACTTACCTACACAAATAAATGTATATTTGTATTCAAATTCTGCGGACTTCATGGAAAGTAGAAATTCTATGGTGGATGTAACTCAGGAAACACAGTATGATTCCCAAACTAACAGTGCTTTGCATTCTTCATAGCAAGAAATAGTTCAGAGTTTTCTCTAACAAACTAGATGTGCTTTAATCTTTAGTCTGATTGCCAGAATATATTTTATTAGTAAGAGCTTTTATTTGACAACAGGAATTGCACTTTCCCCCATGCCATTTTTTAATATGGCATTATTTATCTCTCTATCTTCTAAAGAAAGATTGGTCCAAAGATATTTTCCGGCGTCTAACAACAGCTATGATAAAACAGGTATGAAAGGATTTGTTGACATTCAAATATTTTGCATACTTACCACATCTCCAGCTGTTACAACATTTTCCTGAAAGAGAAAATTTGATAGAGAAACATTGTGCCACATGTTTATATTGTTTCAGCTACAGCTTTTGCAATGAGATAATAACTTTTAAACAAAAATGCTGTAAATCAGGAAGGCTTTTTATTTTTCTTATCTTCTTATAAGACTCGGTTGTTGAATGCACTTTATGCATTTCAGGATTGAACATTTTAGATTGGAACTCCAAACATCCAAACTCTCCCTTTTACATTTCATCTATAAGATAGTTCTTCTCACTTTCAGCATTTCTTAGAAAGCCTAATTCAAAACTTGGAGATAATTGATGAGAATTACCCATTTTGGCAGAAACCATATTGTCACACAGTATTAGGAACGGCGAAAGTGGCGATACAGACTCTCTAGCTTTGGTTGAAAGAGAGAACACTTTTTATTCTTCCAGATCTTCTTTTATAGACAGTTCTGAGAAGGTCCAGAAAGGTAAACCTCTCATTGGTCATTAAAACAACACATCACCATCACTGAACAATTAGGAACAACACCTCTTGACTGTTTCTTGCAAGTTAACAACAAGGCAACAAACAACACCTGCAAAGGTTGTTTGCCTTCTCTAAGGACTGTTTGGATTTCTCCTTATGATTTCTCAGGCCAGAATGAGAAAGCTGTGTACATGACTTTCCCAAAGGCTCCAGCTAGTGCCTGAAGCCTAAAAATCTCTTATTTGACCACTGTCAGTTCCCACACCATATATTCTGAAATAATTCAGAAGGCCTTCCAAAATTAGCTTTCTCTAGGAGCTATGATTAAAACAAAGTATTTCTTTTATTTCCAGTATTATGTCCCAATCATTTTAGCTGGCAGAAAGAGAGATGAAGTATTTGTGGCATGTAATTACAGGAAACTAACTGAGCTGTTTCTGAAAAGGGAACATATTTACCTGCTAAAATATAAAAAAATTACAAGAAGGCAATGCACAAATGAGTGATGATGATAATAGTATCATCCCTGATCTTTGTATAAGCCCAGTAACAAATTAACAGTGAATGACAGAGTGTAAAAAGTAAAGTGTAAAGTAAATTCCATACATTCATAATTAGAAAAAACCCTAGTTCTTAACAGCTAAAATGTCTTTCTGATTTATTAACCTTATCAGAACATCCTTTTGAAAGACCTAGATTTTTTTCTCTATGTACAGTGTCTTTCCTACAATAATACTAATACTAAAAAGTGGAGGAAGAAACAGCTTTCCCATATTTACCACAATGCAACAATAAGGGAAAATGCAATGGCAGTTTTAGGCAAGCTTAAAGCAAATAAGCCAGGTTGCATTTTTAAAAATGCAAGATTAAAAGTAGCTCTGATTTCCCTGGAATGTTATCAGGGCTGAAAGTATGTTTAGAATAGCCATACAGCAGTGACCAATAACAAATGTCACCCAGATACAATCTCCTTTTCAGTCACTTAAATGTTTAATTATGTCTCTCAAGGAATTAGTATTTTCTGTGCTTTTTCTTCTGCTCTTTCCTGCAGTGTCTGCTGCTCATCCTTCTCAGGATTTCAGGCTACACAGACCTTTCATATGGGCAATTACAAGCATCTTTATGTTCACATTATTCCAGTTTTGCTTTCTGCCTGGTTTCTTTTAGCTCTTTTCCACCACTTATGAACTCCATTGGAGCCTGAACATCTGTAACTTCCTTTCCCATGGTTAGATTCAGCATCTTCCCTCTCAATGAGTGCCATTTCTTTCTTTCTTTCCTCTTAGTCTTTTCTCCTAGCATGTGGAGAGGGCATTTGCATTCTTGCCTCTTTTCAGCTTTTCAGCATGATATTAGATGTCCTGAAAATGCTTTTGGTTGAGCTTTTCCTTATTCCTTCATTTTGGGGCTAAGCTGTGAAAAGTCTGTGTAGCAGTGTGGCCTGTGGGAATTATAACAAGGGTATCCAAGGATGCCAGTTTAGTGGAACTGAATCCAAGGAGTTGCTAAAACACTGTGGTATTTTCAGGTTTGATTAGGCCCAGCAGTCCTTTGGTATCACAGACACTGCCTTGGGACAGCACAGGCAGAGTAATTTCAGGTTGTTTGCTGATCAGCAGCTGTGCAGTGGGACAGGGGGAGGGACGAGGGACAGCCACTGGCAGATTAGAAATTCAGTCAAAGAGGTGAGGCTTACAGAAGCTGCAAGTGCAACTCTCAGACAACACAAAATATAAGAAAAGGCTCTTGGGCTTTGTATGATTAGCAAAGCCAGAGACAAAATACCAAATAAATTTCATGTGAAGTAGAAGATTATTTTTTTCTGATTTAACAGTTTGTTCTTGTCCTCCAAGTTACCTAAGTTATCTTAGCTCTTGTATAATAGGATATATATATGTATGGAGAAATTAATCTGCAGCCTTTTTGGAGAAGAAAAATACTGTTTTCTGTGTTTCTATTTATGAACCTTGAAAAACTTCTGGAGGCCAGGAAGTGCCATGTTTTTCTTTTTTAACAAGCAGTAATTAAAGCAGTAGAATACAAGGTTTTTTTAATATATTTTTATTTGGGTCATTTCTGAGGGAATTAACAAACATATGAGTGCCTAGGGGATAGGAATTTTTGCTTCCTACTAAATTTCAGGCTTTTGTTCTTTCGCTTCCTTAACCTAACATTTCTTTCACTGTTTTAAGTTGTCATTTTTTTCTAATTCTTAAAGTGTTGGCAATCAATAAATCCCCATGTGATGGAATTTTGTAAAATACATAATGTGTACAAGCTTCAGAAACTCCAAACAAGACTCAGTTAGATTAATTTTAGCTGGATGTGGAGATAAAAGAAAGGGTTAAGACAGGAGACAAAATGAAGAGCTGTAGGGTTAGGGGGAGAGAAAATTACAGTCTGCAGTGGGAAAAGATGCAAAATTTTTATAATTTTCAGAAACTTCTGGGAAGGGTTTTCACTGTTGGTTTCTCATGAAAGAGGGTCATGGACAGTATTCCATTCTTTGTGAAAATGAAGATTCTTGCTAAGGACTATGAGGGAAATGAACATAATGCACAGGATGGTTGTCCTGTGTACTCTCTCCCACTATCTTCTTTTGCAAATTAGCTTAGTTTCCCTTATGTTTTGATTATTATGATTTATTTTCTGTTCCTTGTCTCCCCTTATGTTTTCCTCACTTACTTTGGTTTACTTCTAGTAAACCTGTGGAGCCTTTTATCTTTTCTACTAGCATTCTTCTGAATATCCTTTTTTAATACATTCTATATAAAAACTTTTGTTCTGGGGGTTTTCCTTTCCCAGAAGTTGAAATTGAATATGATTATGTTGCAGGCCTTCTAAACAACCAAATTTGTTCTGAGACAAATAAAGTACTTTCCAAAATCAGCCAGCAGATCATTTCTCGGCCTGTCATTACTTTCACATCTGCTGCTGCTGATAGAATCTTCTGCATTGAAAATGCATGCTTGAAATGAGCTCTGTGCACAAATAGCAGGACATAAAGAAGTACAATGGATGTAAACGAAAAATAAAACCCACTTTCAAATGCCATTTATGGGCTCAATCTTGCAAGCTGCTTGGAGGTTTCAGAGAATATAAAGGGCAATCTATACCTCTGAGGGAGTGGTCAGGACCTTACCAGACCAAGATCTGTAAAATTGTGACCTTCCCTTCAAAGCTTACTGTAAGAAAAAAAATCTTCCTATTGGCAAGATAGAGGTCTCCCAGAAGAGAGGAAAAGCATGCAGGCTTACTGTAATTTGAAAACACAGATCTATTCTACTAAAATTCAGTAATTCATTAGAAAGGTCAGACACCTACTGCTGGCATTCCAAAAGTTGGTTTTAATTTATAAAATAGTGAAAAGTGGATTTTTGACTCTCAAACTGATTTTTGAACAAAATATAAATCAGTGGATAGGTCTGTCACTAAACCCAAAGCTCTACAACAAAATTGAATTCTATCAGAATTCCAAAATTGTATCTAATATTGTGCAGGCATTTCTTGTCACAAAAGTAGAGTGGTACCATCATGTACCATTCATTGCTGGAAGGAGAGTAGGTCACTATTCTGGACTATTTGTTTCTTTTCTGCAAGGCTGACATATCTTTGCTCATCTGCTTCCCATGCTGTATTTTTTTAATCTATTATATTCTTTACTGTGATGTCAAACCACGAACACAGCTTGTTTGTATATTTTCTGTCAGCACCAGTTGGTTGATAAATCATGATAATAACAGGTGTATCAATATTTAATTCTGAATTATGGTTTCTGTCATAAATCTTTGCTTCTCTCTGTGTTTAGTATTGCCAAAATTTAGCTCTGAGGATAATATAGTCCATGTTTCCTGTCTGTGTCAGTCTTACTGTTTGTGAAATGAGTTTTAAGACAGAAGTTTTACTAATATGTTAAGAAAAAAAAAGTAGAATATTATTTACCCAGCAAATGCCATTGCTTCTTGATGTTAGCAACTGATTTTTGAATGAGGCCAAGCTGCAATGTTTTCCAATATAAAGGTCTATCAAGACCACCATCTTTTTGTCCTATCTATCTCTGAAAAACAAGAAATTTAATATCCTTATTTTTATCAATTCCATTATAAAAAAATATTTTTCTAAAATCATTTGCTAAATGGATTGCAGGTGCCAGTTGTGTCCCATAGCTCTGATATTATTTCAACTGATTATCACCTCAATTTTTCAGATGTCATACTTCTAGAAATAATTTCTTGAGATCTCTAATGCACACCCCCTCACCCCCTCCTTCTTCCCTCTCCCTTCCCCCTCCCCCAGTTCCTAATTTGCCTGACTGAAGTCTGACTAATTCAGCAACAAGGTTTGGGCCCTGTTTTAATCAGACAATGGATGCTCAATAACTATCTGATGCTTTTAAAGGAAGTTAGCAGAATCAGAAGTTCTCTGTTTGTATTGTAAACAATTACTTATATGAGAACAAAAAGTCTGTCAGGTTTAATTTATTGTCTGTCTGACAAAACTTCCCATGCTACCATACAGTATTAATTCAAATGATAGAGTTCTGTATAGGCCATCTAAAAAGTCTTCAGGTGGAAGAAGGTGATTGACAGGAGAACAGTATGTTGAACCGTGGAACTATGTGAAGGAATGATACTGGACAAAAAGTTGTTCTGTGAAGGGTACGTTGTCTTGTGCCAAAGGCAAAACTCCATGGCTCTCTTCCTGAGCTTCCAGGTGACACCAGACAAGGAGGAATAATCCATACAAAAAGGGAGAAAGCTAGAGAAGCAATCTTTAGACTTGTATTTTCATATTTCGCTACTTTAGTTGTATTGTTTTCATTCCTTCAATATATCATAAAGTCTTTTTTGGACAGCTTGAAAGACTCATTTTCCATTTTTATTAATAACAGAAGTACTCATTTAAGAGTGGTGATACTTTGTTATCGAATTATAAGCAAAACAATGTGACTGGGTGGTCTAGATTGTCCAGCTTGCCCTTTGTTGCTGAAAATTAAGAGGAACATTTAAAAGAAAAGCCAGCAGTAGTCTGAGTTTGTGGGCTTTAAATTATAATGAGCAAGTGTAAAAAGAAGAAAACAGAAATAAGCATTAGAAAATAAATAAAGTCTCTCCAGAGGCAGTGATGGTATTGGCACTTATTTTTAGGGAAGGGTACATGCTGCCTTTATCTCTTCTCATCAAAATAAAAGAGAAGGAACCTAGGATTTTATTAGTCACTTACTGTAGCTCAAAATTATTTATGAAGACTAGCCATTTGATGACTGGAGGAATATCAATAGGAGGAATACCAGCATGTAGCTGCTAGGGAATATCCTTCTCATATACCTCTTTATAAAGAGCTGTACATGAAAAATGTGTGCAAGCATTAAGGTCCTGAAGAATGCATGCAGAAGATCCCAGCAGTAAAAAATTAGGCTACTGCTTTAAATGACTGCTCTATACTTTCTCCTGATGCACAAGATGGCTGAAATAAGGCTGCAGTGAACAGAATTCTGGCATTCCCTGTCTTATCTATACCAAATTTAAAAACTTTTGATGCCCCAGTATGTTGCTGTACATTAGGTCATATACAGAAAAAAAACCAAGCTTCCCTTCCTGTATTCATCAGTCTAGGCTGGTACGTAATCTGACCTCAGAATAGGTTACCTATCAGGTAGCCAAGAGGGAATTTAGGTAACAGTTTTTGCAGTTTAGGGTAACAGACTCACAGGTTTTATGCATTTCTGCAAGAACATATGTACTGCTAATTACAGAGGCTGTTTCTTGCCCTTTCCCCTGACACTTATCTAATCTTTGCTACCCTAATCTCTAGCTCCTGTTTCTTCACCTTTTCTGTACTGTTGCATTTACCTTTCTTACTAGAGTAGTTTATCCACATTTGACCTCCTAGTGCCTGCATCCCAACGTGGACAGTTCAGAGGAAAGACACAGTGTAACAGGCTAGCATCTGGTTATTGTCATATTTATTGATCAGATGGACTTAAATGTAAACATTCTTTATAGCTTCACAGGCAGACAGGAAGTACTCCTGCTGAAATACTGTAAAACTGTTAGTATTAATTTTTTTGGAATTCACACTAATGAACTCTGAATCGTTAAATTTTTCCATGTTGTATAATGCACCTGATTTGCCCAAAAAAGTTTATTGTATATGATGCGACTTATTCAGATTTTCAGACCTTGGATCTTTGAAGATAATGAAAGACAACATTCCAAGTCTAGGATATCTAGACAAGGTTCTCAGTGCTTTGGCTTTGAACATCACAATTTTACAAATAGAAGACCTGTAACATTGTGCAGTCTTCCCATTCTGAGATATAAATTTTATTCATCTTTTTAAATATCTTGCTTCCTGCTAAATTAATACTCTTGCCTGGTTCATTTCCAGTAGACATAGTTTTTAATTTCTAAAACCAAAACTCAGAAGTGATTCTGATCCTACACAAAGGATGACAAAAGGGAATAAACCACCATACCATATAGGCTTGAAACTGCTTACCTGCAGTCTCTATGTCTTTACAGCTTTTCTGGTCACATATTTTTAAAATAAAACTACCTTTCTTCATGCTTGCATTTATAACCTCAGTTCACACTTAAAGTGTTTTGTGTTCTTGCTGCCATCGATTTCAACAAAAACATTTTCATATAATTCCAAGGGTAAAAATGTGGTATTAATCTTTTTAAGGAAAGGAAATGCTTTACAGACTGAAGTGGGATGCACAGATTGATGCACATCCCACTTCAGTCTGTAAAGGATTTCCTTTTTTGAAAGCATAACTGATTCAAAATAGATTCCAATATCCAGAAGATTTACATCAACTAAAATTTTTTGTTCTTCACCATCTAATGCTGCCTTCTAAACTTCTAGAAGTCTTTTAATAAGAAGCAGTCAAAGCAAATTATAATATTTTTAAGAATGGAAAAAAGACCTGGGGAGCTACAAGATGATCAATCTCACCTGGTGATCTAATGAGATCATTGATCAGATGCTCCTGGAAACTGTGCTAAAGCTCATGAAAAACAGTGCAGTGTTTGCTGACGGCCAGAATGACTTCACTAAGGGCAAACCATGCCTGAAAAATGTGGTGGCCTTCTATAACAGATTTAGGGTATAGGTGAATGAGGGAAGAGCAACTAACTACCTGGATTTGTACAAAGCATTTGCTACTGTCCCACATGACATCCTTGTCTCTAAAATGGAGTGACACAGAGTTGATGGGCAGACCAGTCAATGGATAAGGAATTGGCTGGATGGTCTTACACTCAAAATTCAATGGCTCAATGTCCAAGGGGACTCCTAAGGCAGCATCCTTAGGAGTGCATATAGGGACCAGTATTATTTAATATCTTTTTTGGGCATGTGGACAGCAGGATTGGGTGCACTCTCAGCAAATTTGTAGATGATATCAAGCTGTATGGTATAGTCAACATGCTGGAGGGAAGAGATGTTGACAGGAAGAGGGTTCTTGAAAGGCTTGAGAGGTCGGCCTGTTAGAACCTCATGAAGTTCAACAAGGCGAAATGCAAGGTCCTGCAGCTGGATCAGGGCAATCCCAGATATGGATACAGGCTGGGCAGCAAGTGGATTGAGAGCAGCACCATAGAGAGGATGTGGGGTTTATTGGTAGAGGAAATGCTTGTCATGAGTCTCAATGTATGCTTGCATCCCAGAGAGCCAGCTTCATTCTGGGCTGGATCAAAAGCAGTGTGACCAGCAGGATGAGGGAGGGGATTCTCCCCCTACACTATTGAGTCTGCCCTCAACAGACTCCACCTGGAGTGCTGCATTCAGCTCTGGGGTCCCCAGCATAAAAAGTCACAGACTTGTTGGAGAGAGTCTGGGGTAAGGCCATGAAGATGATCAGATGGATGGACCATTCCTCTTGTGAAGATAGGCTGAGAGATGAGTTGGGGCTGAGCAGCATGGAGAAGATAAGGAGGGAGATCTTCCAGCATCCTTCCAGTACCTAAAGGGGCTTACAGGAAAGCTGGAGAAGGGTTTTTGACAAGGGCATGGAGTGATAGGGCAAGGGGTAATGGCTTTAAACTGAAAGAGGGTCAGTTTAGGTTAGATGTTATGAAGAAGTCCTTCCCTGTGAGGGTGGTGAGGCAGTGACAGATGTTGCCTAGGGAAGTTGTGGATGTCCCATCCCTGTAAGTGCTCAAAGACAGGTTGGGCGGGGCTTTGAGCAACCTGGCCCAGTGTAAAGGTACATACCCACAGCGGGGGGCTGGAACAAGTGATCTTTGATTTGAATCAAACTATCTTTTTATTGGATGATTCATTGTTTGGCTAATTTGTTAACAAGTAGGTACCTCCTACAGATTTGAAATTCAATTTGGAGGAATAATCATGTGTGTTACACTTCCTAGTAACTGATAGTCTGTTTGAACTGTTGAATAATAAGCTACAAAGCCCTTTGAAAAGATACACATTGAAAGATAAATGAGTCATCTTTGTGTTTTGCTTGATTGTTCTTTCCTACTCCTGTTAACAAGCAGATGGTTATCCTGCCAGTATAGCAGCAGGTTCTGTGTAGTTTTTTCAGCTGGAGGTACACCAGTGTATTTCACCTAGGGTTGAATATTGAATATGTATTTCACCATATTGTATGTATGCACATCTTACATTAGCTTAATTTGGCCTAATTTAGTTCAATGTTCACAGAATCATGGAATCATTTAGGTTGGAAAAGACCTCTAAGATCAACGAGACCAACCTTTGACCAACCACATCAACTATACCACATCACGAAGTGCCACATCCAGTAATTTCTCGAACACTTACAGGGTTGATGTCTCTACCACCTCTCAGGGAAGCTTGTTCCAATGCTGGACAGCCCTTTCCGTGAAGAAATTCTTCCTGACAGCCCTGGTACAGCTGGAAGTTATGTCCTCTCACCCTATCACTAGTAGCCTAGATGAAGACTGACCACCACCTTGCTACAACCTCCTTTCAGGTATCTGTAGGGAGTGATAAAGTCACCCTTGAGCCTCCTCTTTTGCAGGTTAAGCAGCTCAAGCTCTCTCAGCTGTTCCTTATAGGAGTTACTCTCTAGACCCTTCACCAGCTCCATTGCCCTTTTCTGGACATGGTCCAGCCCCTCAAAGCCTGTCTTGTTGTGAGGAGCCCAGACTGGACACGGGATGATGTGGACAGTGAAGTGAGGCTTCAGCAGTGCTGACTACATGAGGAAAATCACTGCTCTAGTCCTGCTGGCCACACTACTGCTGATACATTGACATTGGCCTTCTTGGCCACCTTGGACACACCTGGGTCATGTCCAGCTGGCTGTCAACCAGCACTACCAGGTCCTTTTCTGCTGGGCAGATTTCCAGTTGCTCTTCCCACAGCCTGTAGCACTGTCTGGGGTTGTTGTGACCCAAGTAAAGGACCTGACACTTTGCCCCATTGAACCTCATCCCTTTGGCCTCATCCTATCACAGTCAGATCCAGACTGTGCAGATCTGTTTGCAGAGCCTTCCTACGCTCCAGCAGATCAACCCTCTCAGCCAGCTTACTATTGTCTGCCAGCTTGGTGAGGGTGCACTCAATCCCCTCATTCAGATGATCTGTTAAGATATTAAACAGGACTGAACCCAATACTGAGCCCTGCAGAACCCCAATAGTAACTAGACTCCAAGTGAATGCAGCACCATTCACTGCCACTCTCTGGGCCCAGCTACAAAGCTGTCTTTCAACACAAGTGAAGAGAGAACCTGTCCAAGCCATGGGCTGCCAGCTTATCCAGGAGAATTCCATGGAAGACTTTATCCAAGACTTTGCTGAAGTCCAGGCATTGTTGTTATGTTTACTTGAATTTCATTTTGGTTTGATATGGTTTGATTTGCTTTGATCAGGAGGTAGCTTTCATTAAAAGAAGAGAAAGCATAAAGGCGATATCAGATTAATAACTGACTTGAAAGATACTAAGATTAAGCAGACAATGGAAAGAAGGACTGATTAGAAAGGGAAAAAGGAAATTAAGTCTGTGTTTTAGAGCTCAGTGATGAATAAAGTAAGAAGTGCTAAAAGTCAGGTTTGCAGAGGAATTAAAATGAGAAGCACTATTTCTCCAAATCTATGTATAAAATAAGACTAAAAAGGAAAGAAATAGTGGGACTTCTATGTAGAGGAAATTAGGCAGAATTTAAAGAAAATTCTTATTTGCCCTCATTTTCATCAAAGGTAATAATGGAGAACATGGAACCAAACTAAAATGGCCCTTAAAGCAGAAAAAACAAAGTCAAAATGAAGTCATAAGATAAAACCAAAAATAGACAAATAATTTCAAGGCAGATGGATCATAAAAAAAAAAAACCTCTGGTTAAACAAAGGACAAACAAAGGGTTTGTCCTGCCTGGAGAATAAAGGGCTTCAGGAGAACTTAAAAGCAGCCTCCTTGTACTTGTGTGGATTCACTGAGAAGACACAGATGAGCTCTTCATGGAAGTATACAGCCAGAGGAGAAGATCTGAACCTAGTCTGACTTCAGAGTCCCCCACTCTGAGCAGAGGGTGGGACAACTCATAGGGGTCTCTTCCAGCCTGAATGAATCAATGTGAAATCATTGCCCCAAAATAAAATGAGGCCTGAGAGAGCACAGTCACTGTCTCAGCTTATGTATGAGATGAGACTGAACAGAAGGAGGAAATGTAAAGAGAACTGCTGGCCCAAGAGCAAATAAATATTCATACATTGACCTTGAGTAAATTCAGTCTGAAATGAAAAGATTTCTACCTGTTAGGGCCATGAAGATTTTGGAACCACCTTCCAAATGGCTGTAGTGAGGCCCAAGACTAAACTTGTTTTGTCTTGAAATTTGATTCCTGTATGGAAAGAATTACAGGATGTGTCTTCCTGCTGCAGCAGGTAATTCCAGGTCTGTGGCTAGGCTGATCTTCACAAGAATCATCTTATTCCTAAGAAAACTCCATTGTTGTGACCTACTCTTTAATACCCAGAGATCTCTAAAATTTGTTTTTGAAAACATGATGCAACAGACTTGTAACATCCTCCTTCTGCAGGCAATCAATTGTAGATATTATTAGGAGGTAACCAGAATGAACCCATGTATTTACCAAATAGAAAAAGATACCATGTTTCTGCTCACAATCGTCATGATCAGTTGAGTAGCTCTTTGGGATGCACACTGCAGGGGCTATTGCTCCATTGTAGTTAGTGTTCAAGGATTCATTCCTATTTGGTTGCTATTAAACCAGTTTGTATTAATGTCCTTCCTTTATAATTGTAATTGCGTATGATAATTCTGAGTGTTCTTTAATGAAATACTGTTGTGTTTTCTTCCTACTGATAAGAATGCTTTCTAAACTCTTAAATTCAGTTCTGCAAAAAAAGAAAAGTTGTATGTAAACACTTCTAGAGTTCTAGATCGTTTAAAGCAAGAGTTTCAAAACTTGAGATAAATACCATCAAAAGATAAGGGGGGGGAGAGGTTGAGAGCAAATTTGAGTTGTCCTATAGAATTATTCTTTTCATATTTCTGTGGTGTACTTACATTTGGAGCAATTTTTTTTGAAGAACAAACCTAAACCATCTGGTAGCATAATACTTGGTTAGTGCTTCATATCTATGTACTGGATGCACAGAAAAGCTTTGATTTTCACAATGTCTTTCTGAGGCAAATGAGATACACAATGCATAATTCATGACTGTACATCTTGGCATTGCATGGCAGTCTTGATTCTGATGTTAGAACCATTTCTTTTTCAGAAGACTGTGACTCTTTAGGAGCATGATTACAGTTAAGTGCACTGATGAGTGCCAGCTATAATGAGAGGTTGTATCTCTGTCTTCTGTCTCTGTTCTGTGCGTGTTATTTTAGAGCAGGCACAAGCTGCAGACCCTCATGCCAGTAATGAAGCATGCATGAGTGACATTACCAATATGCCTGGAGAAAAACAATGACATTTGGGAGGAGTTTGTCCCAATGCTTTGGATAATTCTTTACCAAAAAAAAACAACCAAAAAAACCGAAAACTTTATTCGAGGTAAAAAATTCATAATTTTAAAGATTTTAGAAAACCGTAGTAAGTGTCAGCCATATTGCTTTATAGATGGGTTATGCATCTGCTTCATGCTGCTCACTAACCCTTACATTTTCTTTAGTCTGAAAACAGATATGGGACTTGGAATGGTTGCAGAGATGCATTTTAGGGCCCCTGTGTTTTGCACGTGAAGGGCCTCTTGGCTGGCAGAGCAGTGGAGAGAATGATTCCCACCAGAGTGCTTTGGGGTTAATCCTAAGACTAACTTCAGTGAGTGTTGACATAACACTGAAGTTGTTGTCCCATCTGTTTAAAAAGCGTGATGCCCTTCACTATGGAGAAAAGTGAATGCTTTCCCCGCACACTCATTTCTAGAACTATATATTTTCCCAGTGAATCTCACTGTAGTTCCTGTCTTGATTTCTCTCCTCTCTAGATTATTTTTCATAACGTCTGTTCAAGCCAATGATAGAAACAAATGTAATAAATGTTGTGTTTATGCATTCTCTTGGATTATTAATGGAGTTGTTTCATAAAATAAATCCAACCTCTGAAAAATGCAGTGGTTTAGCAGATTAATATCCAGACTCAACATACAGCAATGTCCTTCAATATCTTTTGTCAGCAGCTGCAATGACATGGCTTTCATTATTTCCTAATAGTCCATAACATTTCCTTGTATTTTTCTCATTAAAGTTAGCTTTAAAAAGCAGTCCAGTGGCTGAGATGGTCCAGAATCATCAGTAATGTAACCTTCTTCTGGAAAGGTTGCACAATGACAAACCTCTAAATCTTTTACTTAAATTAAGGGAAATATGATACAAGCAGCACTAAAGATGTTTTTGTCCCAGAGCTATTCCCACCTCCCAGATATGAACATCCTTGAGGAACAATTCCCCAAGCCTATTTAATCTTTGGCTTCTCTTATGAAATTACTTACAAGACTGCAAATTAGCTTGCTAATAATAGTGAGACAACTTGTACATGAATTCATAAATACCTTTCCCACTTATTAATAAAAACCTTTGAAGCTATCAAAGCTAGATAAGACATAACCTTGTGCTTTTAACACTAACTTTTTTTATATTAGCTTTCTCCCTTTTAATGCTGTACTCAAATGCCATTATGTATCCTTATTTTCTATTTTTATTCGTGGCAATCCTTGGGACATGCTTTTTTTTCCTATTTCTACAGCATTTAGAAAAATGAGTCTCACAACATTATCTGGGATTTCTCTTCTAGTAGAAGAAATTTCACAGCATGCAATATGTAATTACTTTTCTAAGATGCATCAAAGAAAAAAAAAAAAAGTCTTACATTATATGGCAAATATGAAAGAATATTCCCAAAGGGGCCATCTTTTTCATCCTCTTGCCTCTTGCCTCAACTGCTCCTGACAGTTATTTCAAATCCTGGTAAATACCTCCAATGATGGAAATCTCACAGCCTCAATTTAATTTAGTGCTTAACTGTCTTTACAGTTAAAAGTTTTACTAATGTATAATCAAACTTAAGGCTTCAATTTAAGCCTCTTACTCCATGTTCTATCCCCAGTGGACATTAACAAGTTATTCATTCCTTATGTGCAACATCCATATAAATGTACAAGGCAGTGAATGCTATTCTTACTGTAAGCCATCCAAAGTGTTCCTTCTCTTCATATGCTTCTTTGTCTGTAATTGGTCTCTGTCTCTTCTAGTGTTTATCCATTACACATTCTCATTATACATGGGAAAAGAGGAAATGGCCTCCTAAATTCCATATGTATGGCATTTGTACATTTGACAACTTAATTAACACCTTAATTCTGTGCTGATAGTTTTTATTATGAATATATAAATCCTGAATTTGTAAATAATTATTGGTAAAGATTGAATGTCTTTGCGGTTTTTTTTACCTTTCACATTAAGGTTACTCTTCATGAGATAAAATTGTTTTGAGAGGAAATTCTAGTTGTACAATTCTGGAAGTCAAGCACCCTGAAATTACTTGGATTAGCAAGTGGATCTAGTAGCTATACTTGTGTACATCCCATCCTACTGGCAAATTCATTTTTGTTTAATGAGATTAGAATCTTGAACAGAATTTAAAAAAAAACCCTTTTTTTTAACTTCAATTAACAACTTTATTACTTCAATTAATGTTAAGTCAGCCGCTATAATAAGTGGGTATTTGTCAATAAATCTAAATTCTATGCAGTGAGCAATTAAATATTAAGCTCTGTAAAACAGCTGCCTAATGTTGGTAGACTTCCATGCCAATTACATTGTCCTTGTCCCTTGTCCAAGGCAACACCAACTGTATACTATATTCAGCTTCAAATTTAAATTTAAATTTTATACTACTTTAATGGAGCATTAATACATCTGCTTACAACCCACAAATCTATAAATTTGAAATGTTTTTTTCTTACTTGAGACATTAATGAGGTGCATGGAATTAAGCAGATCAATCTGACTCTTTATGTATGCAAAAAATCAGGCACCTACTCAAAGATAAGAAAATCTATATTAAACCAGAATTTACCGAGTTTAATGCCTCACAGTTTTGTGCATAGTAACTTGTAACTTAGTAACTTGTTAGTTACTTAGCTCATGAAAGCACATGTGGATACTGAGTCCCCTTTTAGAGTTCCAACACTAAAACAGTGATAGACGTGAGTAAATTCAGCTGGCTGGGATCTGGAGCAGTTGTCCCATGAGGAGGTGCTGAAGGACCAGGGCTTGTTCAGTCTGGAGGGTGGCTCAGGGTGCCCTAGAGCAGTACCCACCAGCCCCAACACCTGTGCGGAAAACACCCTGAAGAGAGTGCACCCAGAAGTGCAGAGAGTCCAGAAAGTTTCCCCCTTTCTCAGAAATGTTGTTCGGTCTCTGTCCTTGGAGTTTTCCAAGACAAAACCAGATAAATACCTGAGCAGCCTGATCTGACCGCATGTCTGACCCTCCTCTGACATCGCTTTTATCCTGAATCATTCTGTGAATACAAACTATAGATAATTTAGCCACTATACTTTTTTAGCTTATTTGAAAATATTTTGGAAATGCAGTTGCTCAGTGTCAACTGTGTTTGTTTTCTGCATTTACTTGTGGTTAAATATTCCTTATTACTGTTTTCTTGGGTGTTTTTGGATGATGATCCAATTACTTTTAGTCTTCTTTAGAGATTAGTCAGATTGTTGGACCTGTCAAAGAGTTCATTGCAGCATTTCAGCACATTTCCTGAGATGGTGAAAGATAAATTGTTAAAGCCATCATAAACAATTGTATTTTCTCTCCATCTCAGTAACTGATTCTTTGTATGATTCTGAAAAACTCACTTGGATAGGTCTTTTAGAAACTGGGTATCATTCCTTTCTGAATACTTAAATTGACTGATTTGCAGAAGCTGTGCCACATAAAACCTGAAGTTAACCGGAGCTCTTTTAAACCTTCGAGTTTATTGTGAGAAGTGTTCTGTAAGAGCATACATTTGATGATACTTACCAGATACTTCTGACAGTCTTGTCTTAATTTTCACAGTTGTAAACTAAAACCTAAATCCAGATGACATTAGAGAAACACTGATATCAGTGTTTCACTTTCCCATGAAACTTTAAAGAAATACAAAGACATATATGGAGCTAGACTTCATTGGATTCGTTGGATGAGACAGGGACTTTGTGGAAAACAAATTTATATCACAATGTCACAGTGTGTGTGAAGTGGATAATAGTGAATCAATCTGTTCTGCACTTATTTGTTTTTACAGTCTTAATATTTTTGAAGTAGTTTAGGATTATTTTTTATTGTTACAAATATAATTTGAGGCTTTACAAAGTTACACAATTTGATTAGAAATCCATTATATGATCTAAACATGGGAAAACCTAACATAAATTTAGGAAACTGTATTTGGATTGGACAAGGGAGACTTGCTCCATTGTCACAGCATTGAAAGAAAGCTTCCTGATAACCACGTTCAAAACTTCTTTTTCCTTTGTTCCCTATTTTAGCTGCTTTCACACAAGTGGAGATTGAGGGGCTCACACTTCATTGATATCCACATCACTATTTTACAAGTGAATTCATTGTATTTTCTTTCACTTCAGTGCACATCTCATATATTTCCCCATCAGAATACACAATTCTCTCTTAAGGAGAACAACATAGCAAACTAAAAAAACCCACAAACAACAGAAGTCATCACACCACATGTCATTATTATTCTTGGTTTTTTTATCATCTTGTTTTTCTCTGTCTTGTTTCTCCTCCTGGGTGGAGAGAGCACATCTAGCTAAAAATCCAGAGATTTTTCAAGCCTGAGGAAAACATTTCTATATTAGATATTTTTGTGATGTTTTTCCCCTTGAAATTATGAACCAACAACCATCTTTCCAAGAGTGGTGAAAGGCCTGCTTGAAAGAGTATCCTTGAGGGTACATAATTTGCAGAAAGTTTTCTGCTAGAAAAGGAAATTTACAGAAGGGATACCTATAATCTGCATGTGTATAATCTGCTATCTCTCCATTCTCTCCTATCTAACACAAAGCTTTTAAAATAATTAGTATAATTGAGCTGTTTCCTGTTGCTAGTCAACTTGGATTCATTACTAGAAATGAAGACTTTGAAATTCTGCAGCAAAATAATCAGACATTTTTGTACATTGTTTATATAAGCAAGCAGAAACCAAACCCAGTTTCTCTTTGCCTAAATATCTTAGTAAATGTGTATTGAGACTGTGCTACTGGATAAGCACAGTCATATTTTAATTTTTCAAAGGAGTGTTGCCACCTAATCTAGCAGTCAAAACTTATTTTCCATCAGAAACTTGCTTTCTCTACATTTACAAAATCTGTGTCTAGCTTTAAACCAACCAGTAAGAATATGCACTTAAGTCTATTTACATTATGTCACCTTGAATCTTTTCTCCCTGACAATTTAATGCAATCTGCTTTTCAGTTTCTTGTGGAAAGGAGTGTCATACAAATATGTATCACTCAGTGATGGGCTTCTCAATAATGTTTATCCAGTAGTAATATTCCTTCCAAAGTGCAGTGCTAGTTTAACCTCTTTCCATTACTAAATTCATCAATTACCTTGGAAGCAATTCAGGGCTAACATAAGGTATTAGGACTAATCTTGTTAATTTGAGTTTATGGAGATATAAGTCAGGGGCCTGACCTTACACCAATATTGAAAATAAGTCTTAGAAGTCAGACAGTTTGCAACTCATTAGTGTGCCTAGGCTGTGAAATGTTCCCTTCTCAGTATTTTTTTGGAAGCAGCCGCTCCCAAGGAGGATGAATAGAAAGTGGAATTCCTAGCCTTGTTCAGTCCTTTGCTGAAGTAAGGGCTGATGCATGATGTATAAACATTTATGTGGAAACACTGGATGAATGAAAAACAAAAAAAAAAAAAGACAGAAAACCCATAACATGATATGTCAGTCAGGGGAGAGCACAGTCTTCAGGGCACATCCTCCTCTGTGGTTTGTCAGATGATGTCAGTTGATAAACTGACATTCTTCAGTTTTCATAACACCCTTCTAGTCTTATGCCAATAAAAGCTATTCAGTGGTTGGCAACATGAAACTGAAAGTAATTTGTCCCAAAGATAGTGGAAGGTAAAGAAGTAAATCAAATTAAAATATGAACTGCAACTGGTTTTGTAATAGATAAATTTAAAAAATATATTTCAATGTGTTTAACACAGTAGGAAAGCATACAGTAAAAAACAAAAATGAATGACAAGGGACATGTATTTGTCCTTCAGGACTTCTCATCAATTGCCTGAAACAACATCGCTGAGTCAATTCTAGTGCTTTCGCGTGCAATCAAGATCCGATTACTGACATGCCTTCTTTGTTTCTGAAAAATGTTTCAAACTGGTAAAAAACTTTTTCTGCTGGTACCTTCATATCTTTATTCTTCTTCATGATCTCATTCCAATTAATTAAAGGTCTGTTATAATGAAATATTATTTCATAAGAATGGAATATTCCATATTATCAGAAAAATATTTGTATTGCATTCTTTCATAGGGTTTCTATTTTCTTTAAAATGTTGCTTGAAATTATAGTATCCCTTTTTTATTATACCAATAATATTTATACTTTCTCACCTATGTTTAAGCTCATTTCTACTTAGCTAGTAATTATTGTTAAAAAAAATTAAAACTTTAAGTAAGTATTATAATGTACATTGAAATCTTTTTAATCACACTGAAGACAAACCACTATTGTGATTAGTCAGGTAAGTATTATGCATGGAAGGTTCACAGCTTGTTCTTGGAGAAAAAACCAATAATTTTATTTACTCATGTTGTACATGAACACATTTGTATATTTATCAAGAAGAAAATTAGAGATTGCTGTGAAGACTGATGCCATGACTCCTGCAGCAGTCATCCAACTACCTGACCACTTCAACAAAAGTGTTACTAATGTCATTGTCCAAATATCTCATAATCACCGACAGTCACGGGGCATACACCACCCCTACAGGAAGCCTGTTCCAATGTTGGACTGCCTTGGCTGAGTCTGGGGGTCTGTCTGACCTCCAGCTTTGCCACCAACGATCCTGGATAGACATCCGGAGAAGGAGCAGCTGTCCAGGGAGTTTCAGGCAGTTTCCAGCCAGGGGCAACCCTTAGGAGCATGGCCAGAGGCTTCAAGTGATCAGCTCTAAGTGATTTCTGCTCTTGTGATCAGCTCAGATCAGCCCAGCCAGCTCCTCTCATGGGTAACCCCAGCTGCACATAGACAAGAGACAGGAAACCATGTGGCGTTCCGCAGAGAGTCTTTAATGCAGTCTTTAGCAAAGGAGGCTAGTGATCTACCCCTGAACTGGGAAAAAGCTGGGGTTTTCATAGGGAAGGGAAGAATTGGGAAAAGGGCCAATGGTCTGAGACTGGGGTAAGATGACTAATAGTTAACAGGGAGATAACATGGGGTCCTGAAGCAGGAAGGGGTCCACAGCTTAGTCACCATGACTAGGCAGTTTTATCTTATCTTAGAGGACAGATCTCCAGGGAGGAGGCCTGTGAGAGAACTGGGCTTCCTCCACATTGGACCACCATCTTGGTAAAGAAGTGTTTCATAATGTCCTCCTCCCCTAGTGCAGCTTTCCACACATCCTGTTACTGGATAAAAGAGCTCAGCATCTCTCTCTCCCCCTTCCCTCTTCAGAAAGCTGTAAAGAGCAATGAGGTCACTCTTTAGCCTTCTTCTCTCAGCACAAAGTCCTCAGCAGCTTCTCATAGAACATTCCTTCCAGCCCTTTCACCAGCTTTGTTGGTGTTTTGCAGGCACTTTCAGAGACCTTCACAATTGTTTTAAACTGGGGAGCCTAGAACTACACACTATACTTAGGGAGGAGCCGCATCAAAGCTGAATACAATGTGATAATCACCCCTTTTGACTGTCTGGTGATGCTGTGTTTGATGAATCCCAGGATGTGATTTGCCCTCTGGACTGCCAGGGCACACACACACCCATGTTGACTGAGCCTGGTGACTGCATTATTGTTTAAATAACTTCCGCTAGTACTCCATATGATCTCTACAATTTTTCCAGGAGTTAAGGTTAGACTTTACATGCTGGTAGTTCCCTGGATCTTTTATCATGCCATTCTTATACATTGGAATAGCATTGACCAGGTTTCAGTCAATAAGGATCTCTCCAGACTCCCAAAACCTTCCATAGAGGATCAAGAGTGGTCCTGTCATTACATTCTTCAATAAAGTGGATTCATGAATCCTCATGAACTCATGAAAATTCAGAAGATACAGCTGGTCCCTTGTCATTTCAATATCCACAATTATGTCCAGTGACAAGTGGTGCTCCTCAGATGTTGGTATTGAGATAGGCACCGGGTAGTAACTTTTTTAGGGACGTGGACATTAGGGATTACATGTAGCCCAAGGTGAGTGGTGTGTTTCGTATTCTAGAGGGAAGGGATGTCATCCATAGGGACTTGAGGGATCCAGAGGTCTTTGGAGGTAGCCTGTGCACTCTGGGGGATGATGTGCGTATTTGTCATCCCTTGTGCTTATCCTGCTCTCTTTTTGGTAAATTTGTGTTACTTGGATGCCTCCTTTGGTCAGCTCCAGCCATCTTTACTCCTTTTGGTGGTCACCTTGCATATGAAATTACTTAATATGGTATTTTCTGTATTTGTAGGATATTCTCTCTTTGTTTTGTTGCCCTTAGAGAAGGTTTTGCCTATCTGCCAGGGTTACATTCTGATAATGGCATGTAATGCTTATTGTTGAATCATCCATAGCTCTTCATCTTATCCTGTCCTTGCACTCACAAGGCTTAGGTTGTCATCCTATGCCTCTGCTCAAATCACATGGCATGCTAGTATGCCATTGCATTCTACACAGAGTAATTGCACACTATAATAACTTACTTCTTTCCAAAGAGTTATTACAACAGGCATAACAGGCAGTTTTTCAAAGCTAAGCAAAACTGAAGTAAATTAGGCAATTTTAAACTGATTGTTCGATAATTGCTAATAGAGCAAAACAAGCTGAAATAAAGAACTTGGGAAACATAAGGAAGCACAGACAAACCAAGACAAACAAGTTCTGGTTCTGAGCTCTCGCAGAGGATTAATGCAGGATTAATACATTTAATACTAGTTTTAATAATAACAATAATAACAATAATAACAATAATAATAATAACAATAATAAAAATAACAATAACAATAACAATAATAATTTAATACATTAATACTAGTGATGGGAATGTTTTCTTACTGAGGTACAGGGTAACATGTTTCTTAGAAGATGGATTTAATTTTATGCTTGTAGCAGATGAACTACATAATCAATAGGGAAAATAGTTGAAACAATATATATTTAATGCTAAATATTTTTATATAACAACTGCCATATTAATCAACACAGTTCACTTTTTAGAAGGAAGAAAGAAAAGGAATGTTGGATATTGAAACCATTGATTTTTTTTTCTATTTTTTATCCAACTCTAAAATATAAAAACTGAAACTTGTTTTTACTGGTGAACAGAGATGAGTTACAAGGCTGTGTTCAGCTCTATGTGCAAATAGAATGCTGGGAAAGGAATTTGTTCCTGTTGAGGGATCCCAGATTTACAAGGAACTCTACTGCTAGGAATGTTTGTAAGAAAGTCACCCCAGAAGGTAACTGAGTGATAGCAATAAAACTGGAAATGGTACAAACTGAGTTTGTACATACAGATACACATCCACACATGTATATGTATATACACACATATGTATCTTCATATACAGACCAGAAAGTCAAGCATTGTCATTCTTCTGAGAGAAGTCCTGAGTCTTCCTGCCATTTGCCTCTGCCAAGGCACCGTAACTGTATGTTTCTCAGGTAATTGTATTTATGTCTTTGTTTTGCTTTTTTTTTAACTCATCTGGTTAAAAACTACCAAATTTATGTGTATTCACGTATATTCATATATTCACACAATAATAGTTAAAAATTCACTGATTGAGACATATGTCTGGCAAGTGTCTGTATATGGAAGTGTAAGACACTTTACTGTGTCTTTTGACTAGCAAGGATTATTTATTATGATAAGGACTAGAAGATATATGTGTTACCATAACAGTGTTTCATTGTCTTACAAGCTGAACGATTTTTGTACAGTATGTTTGAATTTCAAAAGTCCAATTATTTAGGTTCCTAAGAAGTTTTATTAAGTGAAGGAAACCGAAAACGAAAAAAACCAAACAAATTAAAAAACCTTTCAAAATAGCTTAAAAATAAATCCAGAATTTGAGCCAAGAACTGAATCAGTCTTTAGACAACTGAGGACTGTACCTATCTTTACGTCTTTAAGAATAAAACTGTAGCTTACAGTGAATCTAAAGTACAAAATCCACACTTTAAGGTAAGATAGATTGTCTCAGCAAGGAAATATAGCTGCTTACTAAGACAGATAGTGTCTGTTCCTAAGATCCCATAAACTGTTATCCCCAGCAAAGTAATTAAAAATAAAAATTTACTGACTGTGTGATAATCAGAGACCCTAAATTGCTACAGGCTCTGAGGCTGATCATTTTACTGGTGGGTTGTGCGACAAATGAGACTTCCCACAAACTCTCACTATTGCAGCAGTGTCTCTGTGCTCTGTACAGCTGCCTAATTGAAGGTTTTAATTTATAACAATACTCGGCCTTAACACAACCCACAGTTTTCTACAAATTCTCAGGTATTAAAATGATCCAAATTAATTTTTCATATTGATGAACTGCAGAGTTGCCCCCAAGAGCTGCTGCTGTTTCTTGGGAGGGGGATTTGGGACAGTAGGGAAAGACAACTTGATATAATATTTTAAAATAGGCTCAGTAAAGTTGAGAAACATTCAGAAACACTAGAAGCCTGGATGGGATGGATTGTGTGTGAAGGGAGAAGGAGTCAAAACAGAGAATTAGACAGAAGGACAGGTGGCTCAGCAGGTCTGGGCTCCCCCCTGCCCTGGGGTTTGGTAGGGGCTCCCTGGCACCTAAGCATGAGCAGAAAAAATAAAAAGGGGAAAAATGCAGGGAGCTTTCCCTTGGAGAGGTCAGTTGGAGTTTTCATCAAATTTAGGTTGAGATTTTGTCTGTTGCTGTGTTGTCTGCCCTGATGGACTCACATCTTATCTCCTGTTACCCATCCTGTTAAGGTAATACCAGTCTATATGGAAACACCCTTAAATGATGCTCAGAAAAATTTCCTGCAGAATAAAAAGAAGAATGAGAAAAAATTATAAATCTAATTATTAAAATTAGTATTTTAAAAAGAATCTGAGAACATTTATCATCAGGATATTTTCAGTTGCCTTTAGCATTGTGTGAAATTAATATTTTCTTTATATATTTATTGCGTTAAAACACAGGAAAGCTCGGAAATTGTGAAAGGGAGCCCCACTTCACCTGTCCTTCTCATTCTTCTTTGTTTGCTTTCTCAAGAAAAACAAATAAGCTGAAAATGAGTAGACCTGGAAAATAAAGTAATAATACAAAATCACACTCTGAAATATTTCTGTTTCCTAAGAAAGTAATATTTGTTCAAATAAAATGCAGCTTTTCAATTTAATTCACAGCACAAAATATTAACTCTAAAGTTATTACAGGTAGTTACTAAAACAACATTATCAATATATTTAAATTTTTGAAATTATTGTATAGTTATTTTTTCTCAAAAAAATTTTCAACAAGCCCTATTCCAATCAGACTATAAAACTATAAATGAAAACAATCTCTTAAAAATCTTGAAGTGGAAGGTTATGATATTTTTTTTCCATATATTTATATATTTTATATATTTTAAAATATTTTTTATATTTTTATATATTTATATTTGTATATATAAATACATATATATATATGTATATATATATATATATGTGTATATATATGTGTATATATATATATTTATATACATGAGATCTACCTGTAGGTAATTTAAGTAATACTGTAGTATTATAGATAATCCTATTCTGAAACATGAAGAATTTACAAGGAAAAGGGGAGGATGTTTTAATTCCTTAATCTTTAGCTTCATGTTGATAAAAGAAGATGAAATATTGATTTTTATTATCCATACTGCTCATTTCCCTTTTTACATTGTCAGGAAATGGCAATTCAGTAAAGCAGAAAGGTTTTGATTTTTTTGTGCAGTGAACAATGAGTTCTTAAGGAGAAGTTGTTTGTTTTTGCGATTTTTTCCATGTTCAAATAAAATGCATGAATGGTAGAAGTTCCCTTGTTTCTTTCAGTTTATTGCCTCTGTCTCAATTTACTAGATTAAGTTTGTGCTAACCAAAGTCACTGTTTACACTTATTTAACAGTATTGACTGAAGTAACACTGAATCTCTTCCAGTGAGGGCTGATTTATCTACAAATCACTGTTCCAGCCCCAAGATCATTAATCAGCCTCAGGCTAGATCCATTACGTGGATATTCAGTATAGAGAAAATATTATCGGCTCCACAGAAGAAATGTAGCCATCAGATTAGCTCTGACTCCCTGCTGGAGCAGCAAATTACTCTGAAGTAATAATTATAATACATTAGTAGAGGTTTAATTTCCAATAAGTGCTGTCTGTTTAAGGGATGGCAATCTCACCATACTTCAGAGAACGATAGATCATGTTATCAGCAAGACAAATCTATATGGAATTTAAAAAAAAAGACAATAAAAAATTCTTTACAGTCTCCAAATTGAAACAAAATGTCCACAGAACTTCCCCTAGCTAGAGCTTTGTGGCAAAAATCCTGTTATTCTATTTGCTAAAACTTTCCCACAGTGATTAAGCAAGGGAACACATTTTACGTGTAAATAAGGCCTGATTATGCAAACTCCAGCCTTCTTTTCAATAGTCATTTCTGGAACATGCTGACATCTGGTTTAGGGTATATATAGAGCAAGAAGAAAGAAAGGTATGCTGTGCCTGAAGTATTTAGCTTGATTAAGCATTGCACATTGATTTTAGTGGAGTTTACCGTAGCTCAAGGTCTGGACTTCTGTGTATATCCTTAAAACTGGGTATGAAAGGATTTGCTTAATTTGCACAGAGCCACTGCACACCACACCATAGAGTTTTTCTTGAGAATCAGTAATAGAAAAAACAATTTGTGTGGTTTTTTTTTTTGTTAACTTCTTGTTAACAAAAAAGTTAACAAGATGGATATTCTACACTTTAAAACTTTTCAAGTCACAAAATCTGTGCTTAAAGACATTTTAAGTCCACATGTTGGCATTCTAAGAAAATAAAATTAACTATTTCCTCCACATAGTGGCTTTGGAATATTCAGTGCAGCTCTGATCAGTGCTATTGTCCAAATCTATTTACTAGAAACTTAAAAACTCCTCAATATCTGCTAACTACAGAGGTGTTCCAGGAATGACCTGGCACAGTGTATTAATTTTCTGTACTTAGTGTTTATTTGATTGTGAAGTTTGGGGAGAAAAGGAGGAATGGGAAAAACAAAGATTCTGGATTGCAAGGAAAGAGGGGCAACACAACTTTTATAATGCAAAGATTAAGATATTTAGCTACAAGATGTGTACTACTGTACATTTAGTTGCAAGTATTATATCCTGTCCTGTCATTTTAATCATACATTCAGTTCTTTTGCACAGTCAGAAAAAAAAATTGTTTCTGGATCCTGGGATGGAGTAAAGCTGGCAAGATAAATAACCTCACCTAGTCATTCCATGACTGCCAACTTTGCCTCAGATGTGACCAGAAATGGCAATAGAGACAGTCTGTAGTAACATGAGTCATATTTGCTGTCTCGGTGGAGGGACTCATCTGCTTCCCTGAATATGAACAGACTGGCAAAAACTGTGGCCCAAAATATGTTTCTAGACAGGAAGTCAAGGTAGAACAGCATAGAAAAAAACCACGGCAGATGTGTTCCCCTACTCTCATTCTACAACAAGAATGATCATTCTGATTTATCTCACTCTATTCTGGAATGAGAAATTAAATTAAAAAAAAAAAATCAGGTTGTTATAGAGCAAAAATATCTGTAAGGATAATTGTTCAAAACCTATTTATCTCAGGCTTAGTTTTTCCTGTAGACAAGCTGATTTTGAAGTAAATCTGATGCCTTCAGGGTTTGTGAGCTTCTTCTGTCTATTGTATTGACTTCTTTTTTTTTTTTTTTTATTGCATTACCTAAATCTGATCACATATTCTGAGAATTGTTCTCCATTTTCACTTAAACTTTGATTTATGGGATTCTTTGTGTCTCCATTATAACAATAAAGAAATTAATATATTTTACTTTTGTAGATTTCTGATTTGATTTATATCTGTCAAGAATGCATACACTTAAAAGTTTTTCCTGTTTCTTTTTTTTTTTTTTAAACTTTGTAAACATTTACAACCATATTGGCAAATACAGAATAAATACAAGCTGTGGTGTCTGGATTTAAGCTTTTATAGTAGAATTAAAAACATAATGCTGAGAACATTTTGGGTCCAGGTCACTTAAGTTCAGCAGAGTTTGCATTACAGAATTGAATTAGTTTCATTGAGAAAATAAATAAGCTTCTCAGTTCCACTGAAACAGAGATTTCTGAGATTTAAAAATAGTTGAGCATTCTAATTTCCTTTATGTACTGTCATATTTTCAAACTAAACAATGAACTGGATGAGACTACCACAACATTTCAAGACATGCTGTTTTCTTTGTATGTATGATCAAATCAGAATTATTATTTGAACTGCTTACACTCAGATTAATTCTTATATAGTTTAATAGCACTGTTGTATTAGGAGAAATCCTTCAGCTTTAAAATGTTATTGTGGGACTCCAGTATTGAGACTTAGGCCTAAATCATGAAAATTGCATTCATATTTATCATACTGCCCCATGTAGAAACGAGGATAATTACACATAAATAGAGTTTCTGTGAATAGCTGAAATAGTAGAATAAACAGAACATTCTATGAATTGAAAATAGAGATGGACAACCCCAGAAAATATTTCTTGAAATCTAGTACCTATATAGCATTTTGATATATTTCTGCACCTATGTCATCCAGAATGAATCTAACAGTGCTGATTTTCTATGTAGCTATGAGTTTGATTCATTAGATCAAAATAAATATAGATTTATTAATATATTTTTATATATTAAATATATATAATATCTTTCTATTTTTATATAAAGTTTATTTCTAATATATCTTATTCATTTGATTACAAAGAGAGAGCACAAAGCTATAAGCTTTACTTCCTCTCCTGTAATAGTGGATAGCAACCAAATTCTGAATAACATATTATGCACTTCAAATACTTGTACATAAAATTCTATTTGACTCCTTTTAAGTCTCACTATATTTCAGTACAAAATGATACACCTGTACAATCACAGACATGCATATTATTATAAATGTGAGTATAACAGATAACTGTACTCAGAAATGCTTAATATAGAGCATAAATAGATTTTTTTAGCAAAATCATCATTATTGCAAAGTGTGAAACTTGGAATTCATAGAAGCTAATATTTTACTCTGTAACTTCTGGAAAACTTTATTTTATTTCCTTTATTTGTAGGTCTTTTTCTACCTGAATTTTGTTGACTGAACTTAGGTAATGTTTACATGAGGGTGTATATTGAATATATGTTAAATCCACGCACATAGTACTTATAATGAAAATGAGTCTTAATTACTCGAGTGCAGATGGGTAATGGTAACTTATTTACTAAGTCCCTTGCAACTAGGACAGGATAAAGGCCATAGTCCAAGAAGAATTTCATGTCAAGGAAAGTATTAGAAACAATTGGCAAGATTTGTTCTTATAATATTCTGAGTATTATTTTGAAAATTGTATATTTTTATGGCCTTCCTCTTTTCTCCTGTCTATAACTTAATTGAGAAGAAAAAAGAGAAAGGAAGAGAGGGGGAAAAGAAACCCTCTCTCTTCCACTACACCCTTCACCTTCAAAGATTAGAGAAAAAGACCCTTTTTGGTATCAAAGAATCATTTTGTAGGCTTCCATTTCATTTTAGCTACAAAAAGCCTGTATGAGAAAAGGTGATTTTTGCTATCCCTGAAATTTAATATATCTTAACATTGAATCTCAAATCCCCATCACAAATAGAGTTTGTTTTCAAGAATCTATACAGTTCTGTTCAGGGGAGTGGTAAAAAGTTTAAAAAATCAATTATAGCTCCTAAGACTCTGAGTCTTGATTCCAAAGCTATCGATCTTATCTCGTGGTACACCCATCAGACTTGCTACCTCAGCCAACTACTTTGGAGACGACAAGTTGAGTTGTACAACTTATTGCATTGCACACTTGCCCTGATTTAAGACAAACAGCCAAAACTGAATATGAAAACTCATGTGCTCACTTCCTATTCTTTCTTCAAATTCTCTGTCCAAATACAGAGAATTCTGGTCTCCTCAGTTTAATATCATAATCTAAAGGATAATTCCAGGTGTATGGAACACCAAAGCATTCTTTCCTTCAAACATCTTCCATCCTTTTCTCTGTCTCCTATAGATGATATTAATTAGCTTCCAGACTGAACAATATGCTATCACATTTTTTAGAATTTCATCTGCACGCCCATAAAAATTTGTTTCTGTAAATTTCTGAAGTAGTTTTTTGTAGAAATCTAATTCAGTTTTCATTTTGCTAGAGAATGCATTCTTTAAATTGCAGGTGAAACTGCAAAAATAACTCCCATACTTTTGCATTTTCATCGTTATTTATTCCAGATTAAAGATCACTGGTAAAAATATGAGATAAAGTAAAGCTTACAAAGCTTACTGAAAAAGAAAATAAAGAGCATATTTAGAAACTCACTTTTAATCTACTGAAAACCAAAGAATGTAATTTTTTTTTTATTACTATTTTTTATCTTAAAAATAAGATGATTTTCAAATTTCCGGGCTGAGGTTTCTTTTTAATTTTTGCACTACAAAAACCTTAAGACCATCAGATTATTCTAATGAAATCCACTTGTGAAACAGGTATAAGTATGATAATAGGTTATAAAATATTGATCTACTTTCAACTGACTAACTCAAGTTCCAGGATCAGGGGCTGCAACATCAAGGTATAGAAAAGTCCTACTTTATGATCACAAGCCAATGTTTCAAAACACTTTTAGAAAACACTTCCAAAGCATAAAAGTAGTTAGAAATCAAAATTAATATTATAAATTCTAAAACCAAAAATATTTCAAGATGTCTGCTATTATAAAAATAATTCGGTTCACACAGGTGTTGGTTTATTTAACTTTTAGGCACAAACTTCTTAAACTTCTCATGTTTACTAGCCCTTTGGTTTGAAT
The DNA here is from genome assembly GCF_971803275.1 of Cyanistes caeruleus. Taxonomy (NCBI): domain Eukaryota; kingdom Metazoa; phylum Chordata; class Aves; order Passeriformes; family Paridae; genus Cyanistes; species Cyanistes caeruleus. The sequence continues at coordinate 78,708,119 of NC_141701.1, read as the reverse complement.
TAATCTCTATCCTCAGGTTAAAACCATCTTCCAAAATCTTCCAGCATTTTCCATCCTTTCAAACTTTTAGAAGTACACCAGAGACACTGATTTCTCCTCAAGGTGTTGATAAGAGAATAGACTTGCTGCCTGAACTGTTACAGACATTGGGAATTGTCATTCATTTCATCATTTTCTCCACTGAAAACAGCTATTTATGGGCCCCAAGAGAGACACAAGCATGTGAAGCAGAGAGATCTTTTAAAATTTTAATTAGTACTTAGCATCCTAATAAGAAGTTCAACCACCACAACACCATGTAAACAATAAATCAATGTCAACAGTAAGAAAAATATGACTAAGCTTAGAACTTATAATTTTTTGTCTCACTGATATGGTCATCTATTTGCAAATTATGACATTTTACTAAAATTCTGTTGTTGCATTTTCTTGCTATAATAGTTGTGACATTCTTTCACTTATATTACAAAAAATGATGACACCTATTTTTAAGGTAAAATAGGTCTAAATTTTATTTATTTATTTGTTTTATTCAAGTAGAACAAAATATTTTTCTTGGTAAATTACTGGTGAGCCTGTTAGCCATAAAGAAGTCAGATAAAACTCCTCGTGATGTTTGGTGGAACTCATTAATTGCTCAAGGACTCAGCGTCTTAATGATGACTTCAGAACCTAATGTGCACAAAATGGACAAGAGCCCCAGACAGCCTTTCTACTCTACTCCTGATTGTCAGAGCAAAGTGCTATTTACCTCCTATTGAGGGAGAATTACCTGTGGACTGTAAATTTTGAGACTCAGGGGCAAAGTGCTCTACAGACTTTCAATTTGAGATGGTCAGTCTATTTGATCAAATTTATTTCTTGCAAGACAAAATTATTTGGTGTTCCTTTGCATCAGAGCAGAGAAGAGAGATGATAATAAGAAGTGAATATTTGCATGAGCATAAGATGTAAAAATCATACTCATATTGTATGTAAAAGCCCTCATGAAGATGGAGTATAGGCAGAAGGTATTTTCAGCTACTTGAAGAACAGCTGATGTATCTTCTTCTGCAGCTGGAAAGGTATCACCTTGAGAGAGTTATCATGAACTTGAACATCAAGATTGGGCTGCTTATGGTGCAAATTTACTCAAAGACCAGATGTCTACAATATGAGACTACTTGATACCCTTTCTAGGGTGCTTCTAGAGCAAGTAGGAGCACTTAATCAGCAAGAACTGTGAGCCTCATGGGAGTACACAGGGCCATAAAATGTGCATGGACTAAATATTCAGATGCTAAAAATATCTTAATTGACATTGATTTGGATTATACCTAATAAGTATATTGTTCTTTAGAAAATAACTATCTTTTTTTTTCTATTATGAGGGTGGAAACCCAAACTGTCAAGAACTCTGCCATAAGTTCCAAATTTCCATGATTTAATGCCAGCTGTCAACTAAGCCACACACAGACATTTTCTCACTCCCCTCAGTGGGATGAGGGAGAGAATCAGGGGAGTAAAGGTGGAAGAACTCCTGGGTTGAATAAAGACAGTTCAAAACAGAAAGCAAAAGCTGTACACACAAGCAAAGCAAAACCAGGAATTAATTCACTGCTTCCCATGGGCAGGTAGGTGTTCAGCCACTGTCAGGAGAGCAGGGCCCAATCCCTCACAACAGGGACTTGGGAAGACAAGCACCATCACTCCAAATGTCCCCCCTCTTCCTCCTTTTTCCTCCCACTATATATACTGTACATGACATAAAGCATGGAATATCCTTTTGGTCACTTGGGGTTAGCTGTCTTAGCTGTGTCCCCTCAGAACTTTTCATGCACCCCTGGCCTTCTTGCTGCTGTGGTGCTGTGAAGAGCAGGAAAACAAGTTCTGTGTAATTGTTTCTAAAGTCTCGTGGAGCAGTTGGGCTAGTAGGGTAATTTTGGATCACTTGGTTTTTGTGTGACTGTTTTGTTGAAGAATTTCTTACGGGAGCAAATGGTATTACTGACCAGAATGGATGGAGTTGGTTTTGTTTGGCATACCTGTGGGGAGCATAAAAAGGGATTTCCTTGAGAATTTGGTTATTCTAGCTTTTTGTTGAAGTCCATGAGCAAAGAGTATTTACATAGTCCTGTGGTTAGTTTATAGGAGCTGGTTGTTGTGTTTGTGGCATGAATTCTATTTAGATATTTTCTTACTACCTGAAAGTTCTCCTTTCTGCTTTTATGTAATTCTTACACACTTAAAAATGGAGAAAAGGTTATAGGTGTGGACCTTGGATATTTACTAGAATTTTCATGAATATGTTATTTCAAAGGCTTCTTGTTTTTTAATATTAGCACTGTTGAATGTAGCAGTATGGACTTTAGATCTGTTCAGCCTTACTTTATTTTTTTTCACATCAAACACCACACAGAGCATCAGTGCTAAAGGATGTTACTGTTAAGTGCATTAGTTGTTTGATGTTTTAGAAAACATTCTGTTAAAAAGCAACAACAACAAAACAAACCCCCAAACCAAAAATCAAACAGCCCTCAAACTTTTATTTCAATAAAATAATCATAAAAACCCTAAGATGTAAGGGTAGGACTCAGATATCTGTACTTCTAAGGAGCCTGTATGAATTTCCTGTCACGAATGATAATTCAACCAGATATTTTAAGTGTTTGATTAAATTTTATTGATCTCAAAAGTAAACATATGCTGAAGAAGCTTGATGACTAAAAAGCTTTATTAAATGGCTAAATGATTGCTAAAGCTTTATTAAAGAAAAATCCTGTATAACATTAGTAGTTTGGCAGTATTAATAGGATGGTATTTTGAAAACCAGACATGTATGTATGTATCCATAAATATATCTGTTAATAGCTTCTTGCATTCGTGAAGTATTCATTTAATTTCTTGGGCTTTTTTAGCTTAGTTCCAGGGAATGTTTTTATGTTAGCTTAGTGGACCTTGGAAAAAAATTTAGTCCCTTCTGAAAACTCAGGCTTCTGTCGTATGCCTGGTTTCAGACTTCACTGTGGCTCACAAAGAGAAACTCGCGTTCTAAACCTTTGGCATGCTGAGTGAGGAATGCATTAGGGATTCTTTAAAGTTATTTCTTGTTTGTTTTTTTCATGCTTCTTTGTGCCTGCAGTACTTGCAACAACATATCAAATCCAGTAATATTTTGCAATTTTTTTCCTTTTCTTTGTGTTAAATAATATTCAAAATTGTAATACAAATAGAATGTATTATTTAATATATATTGTTTATTTATATACTATATATATACTTATTACTGTATTTATATAGTATTTAATTTCAACTGATGAACAAAAATGCAGCCATGTAACTATTTTTTTTTCTTTTTTATTGCTTCTCTTATTGCTCATATTGCTGCGTTCATAAATACACATATCATGTGCAACTCTTGTTAACTAATTTGTTACTTTAATTGTTAATTCATGTTGTAGACTTATGGACAGATCACAGTCCAGTTTCTCTTCCTAGTAATTTTACCAAACATCATCAATCTGGAATGTTACTGGAAGAGAACAAGCCCTCTCACAAGTATGTTAAATACAATTAACGAATGATAGCCTAATCCTGAAGTGTAAGAAGCTCTCACTACACGAGGAAGAAGGGTAGTTGTAAAAGGAGACTCTTCTAAGGGGGAATGGAGGGCCTGATATGCAGGCTGGACCCAACTCACAGGGAAGTCCCCTGTCTCCTAGGGACTCAGATAAGGGACATCACTTGAGAACTCTCCAGTCTCTAGTAAGGCCCTCCGATTACTATCTGTTATTGGCTGTTCAAGCTGGCAGCATTAAAATAACAAAGTCCAAGGGCAATCAAAAGAGGCTTCAGGGCCCTTGGAGAACTGGTAGAGGTGTCAGAAGCGTTGGTTGTGATTTCCTCAACTCAGTCTTTCACTAACAACAAATAATAGGAATAGGCAGGTCACTGGGTCAAAGTGTGGCTACAAGGCTGGTGCCTGTGAAAAGTTTTGTTTCCTGACCACAGGATTTTCCACTCTGTGCCTGGTCTACTGGCACCTGACCAGATACACCCCTCTCATAAAGTAAAAAGAGTTCTAGCACAGGAGTAGCAGAGCTCATTGACAGGGCTTTAAACTAGCTTGGAATGGGGGAAAGGGACAAACTAGGGTTGCCAGTGATGAGCAATGGGATGGTGTGCCAAAACTTGAGGAAGTGAGTGCTAATGAAATTCCTCATTATGTTTCAGGAGTTGTTGGCTAAAAACAAGGTACCACACCTGAAATGTTTGTATACTAATGCACACAACAAGAAGAAGCTTGAGGCTTTGGCCAGTCCAAGATTTGACATCATTGGTATAAATGAAACCTGGGGGGATATTCCCTCATTGAAGTACCCTGTTGGATGGTTACAGGCTCTTTAAGGGAGAGAGACAGGGCAGAAGAAGTGGAGGAGTGGCATTGTATGTAATAGAAGAGTTAGAGTATAGGGAGCTCACAACTGGCACTTGCACAGTTGAGAGCCTCTAGGTAAGAATCAAGGGACAAACAAATAATTTGGATGTCTTTGCAGGAGTGTACTATAGAATTCCTAGCCAGAACAATGACACTGATGAATTATCCTGTGAGGAGCTAAGGGATGCTACCAGGGCGATTGCCTTTGCCTTTATAGGGGACTTCAACTTGCCAGAAATCAACTGGGAGCACCACAGAGCTAGTGCAACTCGGACCAGAAGATTCGTAAAAGACCTGGATGACAACTTTATGGAAGAGGACCTAAGGGAGGTGACTCAGAAAGATTCCCTCCTTGGTCTGCTGCTTGTCAACAGAGAAGCTCCTGAGAGTGAAGTGGTAGTTTAACTACTAAAAAGAATCTAACATGATTGCTTTCTTTGCTTCCAAGCAATTGTTTAGACAGAGATTATCAAATGTGACTGGGTTTTTTTCCCATTGTTGTGGTTTTTTTTCTTCATCCTATGCCTCTTCTGTCTATTTTTCTTTGCCTTTCAGAAGTAATATTTTCTGGCTAATGATGGATAATTAGTAGTATAAGAATTTCTTTACTTGTGCCAAATAATTTTTTTAATCTCTTATGCTACATCTTAGTTGTGTTACTGAATTTATATTATCCTTGGAGTGTCTGATCCAATTATACAGTCAGCTGAGCTTTAATACAGACAGCTAAATTAGCATGTGATAAGAACCATGCTTTAGAATTGTTCATAAACAGATAAGTGTTCTGTTAAAGCTTTGCTGGATGTCATCCCTGTTGATTAATACCTGTAAAAGAACAATCATAAAGGCGTAATTAAGAGACAATTTCATTAGATATCCTAAATTTTCATCTTATTAACAAACACTCCCACTATTTCTATGTAAAAGAAAAAAGTCCAGGGAATAACTACAGGTTATACTGTGTTTTGTTAAACCTAGAAATATTGCTTTTAACAGGAGCAGCCATACTTCCAAACATTTTGTGAATGCAGAGGGAAGCAGACACATGTAGTGAGTTGTTAATTATTAATTAATCTGGTCACCTAGCTGGCTAACCTACGTTTTAGACAACATCATTCAATCTTCATTTTCCATGGGCTTTCTGGCATTTCCTGCTGATTGACATTTATGTTCAAGACCTGACTCCTTCAGAGGGAGAGCCATTAAGAGCTTCCCCTGAGCATCTTGTAGTGCAATTCCAATACATGCTCAAACATTAATCTGCTGCGCTTACAGCTCCCTGTAATGTTAAAATCTAGACAATACATAATTTCTTGTCAGAGCTAAAATACACAGTGCTTGGCTTATATTTCTAAAGAATTCAGGAGTTTAAAGTTTCTGTTCTGTCTCAGCTTTTCTATAACACCACAGCCTTAGAAGGTAGTATCAGTTGTTATAGCTGTGCTTAAGGCTTTCAAATTATTTGAATTTTTTTAGTTAATATTTTCTAGAGAAATGCAAGAGATGGGGGAGCAATTATTGTTTTCTGTATTTCACCTGTAATCAAGTTCTTTGGGATGATTTTGATGCATAGCATGCTGTGATAGATTTGTAACACTTCCAAAAGAAAAGATTTTTGGGTTGTGCTGATGCTTATACATTTTCACTGTCCTAGCATCTAGTTAGATCAGCTGCATCCTTAATTACTGTTGTACTGTGTGGTGTTGCATAATCAGAATATGATGCTGCTACAGCTACAGGCCTTTCATTATTGTTGCTGCTGAATGACTACATTCAGTCTTCTGTATTCCACTCCAGTATGTACAGCAGACATCCTTTCTACAGATTCTGAAGCCCCATTAAAAACACTTGAATTTTCCTTCCATTCAATGTGGGCTTTAACTGGTTGCATATATAATTGATAAGCACTGCATCAAACAAATTTTATAGAGCTTCTGATCCATTAAAATGAATATGAACAACTTTGAAGAGTGTCTAGAATATACGGAAAGTTCCAAAGTAATACTGATTTTTTAAAAACTTTTTTAGTATGCTTATTTACCCTACTCAGGATGAGAGAAGGCTGAGTACAGGAATGTGAGATGTAAGAAAGCAGTTCTCTCTGTTTTTATTTAATCAGCAGTTTGGGTGAAGCTGCCAACCTTGTAGAAACCTTTGAGGCTAACTGAGCAATGACTGTGTCATGTTAACAACAGGTATTCTCCACGTTTCTATCAAACTGGGATGTGCAGCCTAAGAGAAGGTTCTGACCTATCTACCTTCTGTCCAATTAGTGCTGTGATATTATGGGTTTGTTGTGGGGGGTGGGGATTAGACTTCACCCTCCTTATGAAGACTTATTTTTTTTTTCCCAACCAAAATCATTACACTTTTAAATTTAAAAAGTGAAGTAACCTCTTATTTTGAAGGTAGACAGGAAAAAGGGTTGGATGCTCTCCACAACTTTTCAGGTTGTGGGGAATCCTAAGGTGTTGTTCTTGGGTGCCTCCAGTAACTACTAGAGGCTTTCAGGCCTGTTCTTCTTAATTCCTCTGTCTAGTTACCTCACGCAGAGTTTTGTAAACTTCCGATGTGTGCCTCTCTCTTTACTCATCTCTCCAGTTTCTCTTGTGTAGTAAATGTTTCTTGGGTTTTTTATGTTCTCTGAGGACATGAAGGCACCTGACCCCCGTCACTTAGTGTTGTATAGAAGCAGCATAGAGTAACAGGCCTTTGGAAATGCAGGATTAACTGTTAAAAAAATTCAGATTTCAATATCAAGAAAACAACACAATTTGCTGATGGTTAAGAGTGTACTATTGTCTGATACTGCAGAAAATTTGAATCATTAAAGTGAAATCATTTCACTAGCTTATAAAATAATATACAAATGCTACTAAATTATACATAATATTTCCTAGACAGACAAATCAGTGTGTTTTTTTTAAGAAAAAGAAAAATCTAGTTGCATACAGTGAAGCAAACATTTTCTTTTTTTATATGAAATTGAGAAAGGAGTGAGAAATATGAGAGCTGACTACTCTTCTAGTAGGTGGTTTCAGCTCAGGTTTCTTGTGGTCAATCCAGTACATCTTTCATTAGTCTTTTCAAACATCTAATTGGAGCTTCCATTTGGAAGTTACTTGATAAGCTATGGTAAGATGTAGATTGCTTGTAGACTGTTTATATATGAAGCATCACTGGTATAGTTCAAGTGCCTTTACACAGTGTTGTGTTTAAAATTTAGGTTTTGGGGAATACAGTATTCTCATCCGTTAAAAAAAAACCCCAGAAAACTACTTTTAAAGGGATATCTTTTTTAAGGATTTCTGAAGCAACAGACTATTTTTTTCCAGGAAAATATCTCTATGGCAAAATAATTTGCTATGGAGCCACGTTAGCTAATTTGAGCTAAGTGTTTGGTTGGGAATGTCAGATTTTGTCTGACTGGAGTTTAAATCTGCTTTTCTGCCTCCAGTGAGCAAAAGAGATAAGAAGCTGATGTTTGCGTTAAAGCTTGTAGTTTGATCCCCTAGCTATTGATAGCAACAGCCAGGATAATCAGATTTTTTTGAATGACTTCAATAAAAGGAAAGATAAAGTAACTAAATCTTTAACTTGAGAAAAAAAAAAAAAAACACCTAATTGGCTAATGCCTTATAAAGTGATGAATGACCATTAATTAATCATTTTATACTTTTTTTTTTTTTTTTTGTCTCATGATGCAAGAATGAAAATACAAAATGCAATTAAACTGTGGGGATCTTTTTGCCAAACCTTCTACCCAAAGGTATCCAGAAAGATGAAGCCTCAGGGACCTAAGAACAGGAACAGATTCCACCTTGCCTTCCTCTTGCTTAAGATCCCTGTGACTGTCTGGGCCAGAGCAGGGAAGGGGTTTCAGAAAGAGCTCCTGTAACTTGCTGAGGTCTTCTGTGAGTGATAATTTATGAATAGTGAAAGCAGATCCTGCAGAGCTCTGAAAGGAGAGCAGCTTCCCAGTGAGTGCTGTGCAAAATGTGCGTGTCCAACAGCACTGGAAAGGTGCCTGCACACAATTCTTGAGAACAGCAGGTACCAGAGCCACGCCTGACCCTCAAGGCTGCCTTGCTCTGCCAAACTGCAAGGTGTCATCTGTGTTTGGTGAGAGATACAGGGAATTCTTACTTGTTGAATGAGTTTGTGGCTCCCCCTGATCCTCTGTTTCTATGATCATGCTGCTCAACATTACCTGAAGTTTCTGCTTGTTGGATGGTGATTTCTCCAAATTTGATTAGTCTTGTGATTTGGTGCTTTGAAGAGTTACCCTTCCTACCCCCAGAAACTAATTACTCTGCTGCTTTCCTGCTTTCCTTTTGGATGTGGAGGGGAGAAATTGCTCTGATACCCAGACTGTTTGGTTGACAGTAGCAACAGCTCCAGGTTATTTGAGCCTTTTTTCTCCTTTGTTTTCTCTCACCAATCTAAGTTTTGGAAAAATACTTTTATTCCTGATTCATAGCAGTATCTGTGAACAGAGGAAATATCAAGATGGAGCCTGCTAAACTTTCATTTCTCTGAATACCTAGTTTCTATATGTTTAACAGGAGCAGTCATCTTAAATTTCATTTATGAGTTTTAAGATACCAGACCATTGTTTTGACATTTTGGCTTATAATTGCCTGTACCCAATGTACTCAGGCATTCCATTCACATTCCTAATATCTGGCAATCAAACTCATCAACTTGTCTATGGTGAAGTCCAAGATTCATGCTAACAAACAGAAAAAAACTTCCCAGGTTGTAATTCTCAAGTTACACTTTATGTGCTATTGCTTGTTTTGTAACAGAAGCAGTGTGGTGTCACTGGGGGAATGTCATTCATTTGCTAGCTATTTCCGTTTCCAAATCACTGACTGCTTAGACCCATGAGATTTTTCTATTTAAAGATAGCTGTGGTTGTTTTGAGGAATATCTTTTAAACTTTATTTCCGATTGCTTAATTAGTTTCTAAATCAAGATATTTGCCCCTCAGAAAACTACCTAGTACACAGCTGGTGACATAACGCTGAATAATTGATATCCTTATGTGTAATTACAAAGAAATTAATACTCCTTTAGGAAAGATCTAATTATATTATTTTTGAAAACTGAAGTTAATTAAGCCCGTCTTCATCTACTCCCTTTCCTTCCCCATGCCCTCCCCATTTTTTGTGTGCTTGCAAATAAGTACCTCTACTGTGTTAGAGGAGTGAGATTTCTTTATCCTCCACCCTTTTTTCCCTTACTGGAGCCATGCTGGCTTGAGTCTATCAAGTTATGTTTATCCAACTGTTCTGCCATCCTATCTTTAATTAGATTCTCTATCAGTTTACTCAGTAATGGGACAAATCTCACCAGGCTGTAAATTTTAGATTCTTTTTTAGCAGCATTATTTAAAAATAGGTACTGCATTATTATTTTCTTCACTATTCATCAACAATTTAAATGTTTCTGTAAGGATGTTCTGCAGACTTCTGTTTCAGCACTTTTTAATTTTTTTTTTTTTTTTTGTTTGTTTGATGCTGCAGTTTGTTTTCAACCTCTTCTTAGGTACTACGCAGTCTTTAATCTTCTTCTGTAGATAAAACTTGTTTGTCTGATGTCAAGTCACTGGTTTTAAACTAGTGACTTTAAGACTAACATGTGCATCCATAAGGTATACTTCAGAAAAGGAGCCTTTATTGGCCAGAATCTACATTTCCAGTGGAAGGCTTAGCATTTTATTATAGAAACATGGTGAACTCTCCAGTAAACCCCTTGACGATAACTGGTTTGCACAATTTCTCTCTTTTTCTGGTTTTTGCACTTTATAGCTAATTGTGCATTTAGAGTTTCCATTTCCATTTGGAAAACTAAATGCAATGTGAATACAGTCAAATAAAGATGAAATAGAAGGTAATTAACTGCAAGGCCAAAATTTTCACACAGAGCAATGCAGATGATCTGATTTACTTAATTTTAGTCATGTATAGCCTCATTCCTGTACATAGTGGAAAAAATATTTTAAATTTAATCACAAGCACTTTCACACTAGCTCCTTATTCAAATTTTATTTTAAAAATAAAATTTAGAAATTTACAAATTTTTTCAAATTAATCTTGAAGCAGTACTTTTATTAAAAGAAAAAAAGGGGGATGTGTTCTGGTAGAGTTAGTATTTCAGCTTGGTTTCAACTGAAGTTGTTCACATTGCTCTACCACAAGTATGTTTTCACTGTTGCTTTTAACATACTTGTATCATGCGTGGTCTTTTGCTGGACATTAATGCATTTTAACTTAATGGGTTTGCTGATGAAACTTGATTTTGTACCAATCATATTTAGTCTAATTTGTGTCTATAGAGCTACACATATTAACACCATGTTAATATGCAGTATCTGGATGCTTGTGAGAAAGGAGATTTACTGCAAAGTCAAAAGAAATAGGAGGGGGATTACTGATCTTTTACCTGTATATGGACCAGAATTTTAGGGTTCTTAGTGATGTCCAAGACATGATGATAAATCAGAATATCTTTATTCTGACTTCTGGTTCTGGAGGAAAGAAAATAAATTTTTTGGACTGTAATGAAGACCTGAGTCTGAATATTCTGCTGTGATAGGTAGACAACTGGCTGGCCACCAGAGCCTGCCCAGCTGTTCTCTCACTCCCCCACTGGGAGAGACCCTGTCACAGAAGACTGTGGGTTTAAATAGAGGGAGGAATCCCCTACGAGTTACTATCAGGAAAAACCAGATTTGACTGTGAGAGAAGTTGTATTAGCATTTTAAATAGATCTGAGTTGTAAGAAACAAAGACAGCCTTTAGAACAATACTTTTCCTCCCCTGCCCTTTCCTGGGCTGAGCTTCACTCCAAGCACTCTGATGCCTCCTCAGGTGGCCCAGGTGAAGAGTGTGGGGGATTGTGGTCAGTCCAAAACAGTCCTCCTTTCTCCTCACACTTCTTCCTGCTCCACCTGTGTACTTTCCAGGGACAGCAGAGGGGCCTTCACTCCAATGTCTGGAGCTCCTCCTCCCTCTCTCCCCTCAGGGTTTGGAGGTACAGTCTGTCTCCGTGCTTCTGACTCCAACATCAGTCCTCAGTCTCATTTGCTTTGGGTAAACTGGGTCATGTGTCTTAATATGAGGGGATTTTTTGGTAGAGAAAATAACATTTCCTCCTTTCATATATTGGGTTATATGATTTTGGGGCACTTTTACTGTAGTGAAGGAGGAAGCAGTTGAACTCTTTACTTGCTTTCTGACACCACCTATGTTGAGGACTTCATGTGAATAAAGAGGAGGACTTGGGTTTCTGGACCTCACTTCTGCCCCTTGGGAGTTTCTTTTAATCTTTGTTTGTTTTGGTCAGGTTGTTGTTTTGATTTTTTTATGACCTGTTGGTCTGTTTTTAAAACAACTCACATTGCAATTATGCAGCTTTAAATTCAAGGTCTCCTCAATGAAAATGGTGTTTTTACTCTGTAGGTGATAAAACTTCTTTTCTTTCTTAAAAAAAAACCACTTTAGGACTAAAGAGCTTGTATCAAATTGCAATTAGAGAAGTAAAAACCTAGATGTAGCTTAATGAGTAAATGAAGAGTTGGATAATGGTTGTCCCTTGTAAAAGGTTTTAATGTGGAAAATACTCTTTATTCGTCTGATGATTATAGAAGAAGAGCCGTAATCTGTGCCACTTTGATGCCCCTGCAAGGTAATTTACTGAATTTTACTTTCTTGCTGTGAAACTGAATAGCCTCATTCTGTGCCCACACAGCAATCTGAAACATCTGGAGTCTGCTGTATTCTGAGGTCTTTTTTTTTTAAGTGTTCATCCCAAGTTGAGTGAATGTAGAGCGGGTGCTTTTTGCTGCTGATGCACAGAAACACACTGGGTCTGCGGATGTGGTTAGGTATAGGATTATTACAAGGTACATTTTGTAAGTACTTTGCTTTTCAGAGAATCTTTATACTTATTTCTGAATGTTGTTTTTTTCTAGGGAGTGATCCAAATGCTTTGACTGGCTGTCTCAAAATAAAAAACAACACCTCCCACCAAATGCTTATCTGCTGCCCAGTGAGTGAACATGCCTTTAAAACTAAAGGCTCTGGAGTGTTGTGGCACTATGTTCACCTAGTGTAATACATAAGGGGTTAAGCCTATAGGCTCTCCCTTCTGTATCTAAGTGACAAACCTAGGCTAGGTGAAGCACCGAACTGTGTACAATCAACTCCTTGTTTGTTATAGAGGGAAAGGAAGAGAGCTTCTCATAAAGAATATCTTCTTAATATCTAGAATAAGCCTATTCTCAGTTTAAAAACATCATGTCTTTCTCTATGCCATTGTAAAAAGTCCCTCTCCAACTTTTTTTGTAGTCCCCTTGAGATACTGAAAGGCCACAGTTAGGTCACCCTGAATTTCCTCTTCTGCTGGCTGAACCAACCTCAGCTTTCTCAGTCCTTCTTCATAGGAGAGGTCCTACAGCCATCTTGACAGCCCTCCACTACACTTGCTCCTACAGTCCCACATCCTTCCTGTGCTGGGCCCCCAGAGCTGCATGCAGCACTGCAGGTGGGGTCTCAGCAGAGCAGAGCAGAAGGGCAGAATCCCTCATCCTGTTGGCCATGTTGCTTTGGATGCAGCCACATTTGGATTTCTGGGCTGGGAGTTCACATTGCCAGGTCATGTCCAGCCTCTCACTGACTAACACCCCATGGCCTTCTCATCGGGGCTGCTGTGCATCTGTGCATCCCCCTGTGTTGATACTGTGGGTTTCCTCAGCCCAGCTGAAGCACTTTGCACTTGCCTGTGTTAAATTTCATGATGTTCCCATGGGCCCACTTCTCAAGTTTGTCCAGGTCCCTCTGGATGGCATCCCATCCTTCAGGTGTGTCAGCTGCACCACTCAGCTTGGTGTTGTGTGCAAATTGCTGAGGTGCCCTTCATCTTGGTTAGGATGCCAATGAAATATGTGCAAATATAAATATATGTATATATTTCTCACATTATTTTCTAAGTATTTCCAGATGCTTTGTTATTTTTAAGCATTTTTTGTGTGTCGAATCCTATAATATTATGTTATGACTTTTCTACTTCAATATAAGTGGTTACTTTGTTTGTACAATAGTATAGTCTTACAGCTGCTAATTGTTATTGTAGAATTCTTCTGGTAGAATAGAATCTATTAAAAACCCAACAAACAAACAAACAAACAAAAAACCCTAACCTCTAAACCATCTCTGTGTGTAAGAATATCTGTTACCAGGCTATCTGAAAACCTATGGAGGACACTTCTATAATGTAATTACAAGATAAAGTTAACCTTTCAAACAATGATCATCTTTTTCACTAGAGAAAGCCTTATGAGATGGTTATCATGTAAGTCAAAATAAGTGCTCTGATGCACTGATTGTGCTTTTATTATTTGTTTCATTATCACAATGGCTTCTAGAATAATATGTACATGATAGATTTGCTAAAACACTCATTTTTTGAAAAAAAATAGGAAAAGAAGAAAAGTCAAAGCAGAAATTTCACAAAGCTGTGGATTCAAACACCTGGGTTTTTATTGTAGGGATTATTTTTTTTGTTTCCTCTTCTTTTGCCCCATATGCTTTAAAGAAAACAATGTCTGTGCAGAGTTTTGGTTGAAAAAGCAAAAGCTGTGTAACGAGATTACTGCGGCTATCACAGTGCAATTCCATTGTACTGCTGTGTCTGTGTCCCACTTTTCCAATAAATCATAATAACCAGCTGACAATGCAAATATCACAGCATGTTGTCTGGGAATTATTCTGACTAGTTTGTAACTTGCAAAGGCTCCTCTCACTCTTGAGCAATGAGTTCTTCTCTCATAGTTGCCGTTTTTCCCTGATACTTTGTGTGATAAAGAGATACTGGGGTTGCAGTGGCCATAATTCTGGTTCAAAGGTGGTTGCAATAGATCGGGTTTGCTACGTTTCAGGGCTTTGGGGAATGCCCAAATGTTATGCTGTTAATACAGAAGTATTTTCTTTTTTAACCATCTTTCCATGCAGACTGTCTGTAACTCAGTTTTTTAAATCCCTGTATAGAGCTTTGGTTTTAAATCTGGAACAAAGATAAAAATGTATATTAAACATATAGACTGCATATAGTAGAGCATATAGTCTGCATATGTTTGTAACATGTCTGGAATTTTATAATCTCTTTAGAGTCAAAAACACTGTTAAATTTTAATCCTTATATTTTTTTATTCTTTTTATAGTTCTCACAGAAGTAGCAAGGTTCATGCTCCAAAAAGTATAGATTAATTTTTTTAGCCTGTAATATATTTTTGTCTCTTACTGCCATAATGACTTCTATGCAATAAATCATGGTGGTCTTTTCTGGGAGTTTATTCTTCTGTGTGCTGAAAGCCTGTGTTCTCAGATGTGATGAAAACATGAGACTTTGACTCCAGCATAAAGTCTGGAAATACATGCTAGGGTTATGGAAACAATTAACAGAAAAGGATTTAAATGTGAAAATACTTATATAGATGTTTTTAAATTTTATTTTATTTTTAAATAGGTCTACCTTAAAGTTTAACAAGAATTACAATTTTTTGAAGTCATCACAGCATCTTACAGGGTGACCACAGTGAAAGACCTAGTACTGCTTCTAGTACTGTTGTCCATTGTGGAAAACCTTAGACAAGACAAAGTAGCCAGATCTTGTTTGTCATGTGGTCATGTTAGCTTTCTGACCTCCTTCTCTTGAGATCTTCAGTCTCATTCTTGAAAATACACAACATCAAATTTTTCAAAATTGTTTGTCCAGATCAACTTGTACCATTTGTAGTCTTGCATACATTGTTAGTATTTGTTGCATGTATTTTGGCTAGGAACCCAGCTTAAGCATCTAGACTGGATTTCTCACTCTGCCACTAATTTCTCAAGCTGTCCTGAATAAGTAATCTAGCTTTCCTATAGTTCAATTTTCAATCTATGCAACATATTATTATTTAATTGGTATTATTCCCCCATGAGAGAATACACACTATAACTGTGGAAATTAAGTTATGATGAGTTCCAAAATTCTTAGGAAGTGTGGGATGGATCCACATGTAAAAAGAAGTAGTTAGGTGCTCCAGTATGGCAAATGAGTTCCAACCAAACAGCCTTGTCCCAGCATATATTTGAAATGGAGAGTTGTACTAGCTTCATATTAATTATAGGACCCTTGCAGCATTAACAGAGTAGGCTTTGGTTTTAGGGAAAAATGTAAACTCCACTTTTTTCAGAGGATTATAGTATCACCTCCCCTGCTCAACATGAATTACATTTTAGCTTATAATTATGTACTCTTTAGGGGAAGACAAACAAATTTCAAAAAACTACAGAGATGAATTATAGAGAAACTGCCCAAATTCACTATATTGCAAGCCATACAATTATAGAATAGTTTGGGTTGGAACAGACCTTTAAAGATCATTTAGTCCAACCTCCTTGGTGTGGGCAGGGACATTTTTGACTAGATGGGGTTTCTCAGCACCCTGTCCAGTGTGACCATGAGTGTTTCCAGCAGTGGGGCACCTATCACTTCTTTGGATAACCTGTTTCAGTGTTCCACCAGACCCATTATAAAAAAATTTCTTCCTAATTCTTACTGTGAATTTGACCTCTTTTAGTTTAAAACCTTTACCCCATGTCCTCCCAGTAAAAAGTCTGACCACAATGTTCTTTTCTTATGGAAGTGTACTTGGTTTTAAACATAAAAAAAAAATAAAATATTGCTTCATTTATTACAGCATAAATAAAAATCCCATTTCTGGGTAAATATTTTCTCCTGCTTTTCTCAAGATGCATTCCTGGCAACAAACAGATAAAATTATTAGAAAAATCTACAAAGAGCAACTGCTTCACTACTTAAATATAAAAAGAAATTCAGCAGAAAAAGCAATTTAATTGAGAGAGAACTAGTGGGAAAAGAACTGGAAAGAACCCCCCATGCTTCAAGATTTCTCTGAAGGACTGAATATAAAAAAAGCCTATCTTTTTAGAAAGAGTCATGGGCACATCTGAACATTTTAGATAAATGTTTTATTGGATGAATCCCATTCTATTGGCATATACTGGCAGCAGGGGTTATGACTGAACTACAGCAAATGCCAAGATAAAGTTAAATGTGTTTTAGAATGACTGGGCTGGACTCTAATTACCTACTGTAAAAATAAGAGATTGTCATGCCTGGTGTTGTGGTTTAAGCCCAGACAGGAGATGAACACCACTTGCTCACCCCCCACCCTGCTGGTGATGAGAGAGAGAATTGCAAGGGTTGAACTGAGACTTTGTGGGGTGAGGCAAAGACAGTTTAATAGAGAGATTAAAAGTCATGCTATCCTTGCTCTGGCCAGGCCAGGGTTAATTTGTGCTGTAGGGAGAAAGGGGCATGGCTAGGACATGGTAATAATTCTTTTTCACATCATTTTCTGGGAGTGGGAGAAGGTTCTCCCTTCTGGATTGGGGTAGCATGGTGGCGATTGGATCAGGCTTCATAGTGAGAATTTTTATGTGGATTTCTTGCCTCTCTTGTACACTTTTTTTAAATATTGTTGTTGTTAACATTAATTTTCTCATCTTGTTGCTGTTTCTATTAAATTGTACTTATCTCAACCCTTGAACCATACCTTTTGAGCCTCCAGTTCTCATCTCCAGCCCATTGTAGGATGAGGGGAGGGGGAATGGGTGAGTGGTTGGTTGATGGTTTCAGTGGGAACACTAACACTGGAGAATGCCATTCCTAAACCATGATATATGCTTGAGGAAAAAAAGGAATTAATTCCCTGTTTCCCATGGGCAGGCAACTGTTCAGCCATGGTGCACAGAGCAGGGTCCCATCACACGCAGCAGTTCCTTGGGAAGACAAATACCACCACTCTTCCTCTCTTCCCCCCTGCTTTATATATTAAGCGTGAAATATCTCTCTGATCAGTTGGGATCAGCTGTCCTGGCTGTGTGCCCTCCTAACCCCTTATGCACCCCCAGCCTTCTTGCTGCTGGTGTGAGAAGCAGAAAAGACCTTGATGCTGTGTAAGCTCTGCTCAGCAGTAATAAAAACATCCCTGTTATCAACACTTTCCACCACAAAAACACAGCCCCATACCAGCTACTGTGGAGAAAATCTTACTCTATCCTAGCCCAAACCAGCATACCTGCTGATACTGGAAGCAGCAGCATCAGGAATCTGTGCCTTGAACACAGCAGAATATCCAAGAGGCTCATGTATTGGCAGGCTCACCTGCTGCTCACTGTAACATCTTGTGCTATTTCGTTGCTTCTTTGAAGGGCAATATTTCATTCTGAAATAGGCCAATAAGTCAAGAAAACATAGTGCTTTTTAATATGTAGATACATGTATTAGAAGACCTTTCATGTCATGTGTATAAGCATTATCTTGTGCATCTATAAATGTTAATTAAAAAAAAGACTTTATTGTCTTTTTTTTTCTGCTTTATTGCTGGGCTTATTGAGAATAATGTTTTAGTCAATGCTGGTATTATATTCCATCTCTGGTTCGAGAGTCACAGACTCTCATGGTCAGTGGTCTGTGTCTTAAGGATTATACAGGTGTAATTTGCCTTTATATAACTTTGACCCACAGGATTAAGACTGGCAAAAAAAGATATTTGTAAGAATAAAATAAATTATTTACTTAAATTGATGATGTTTAGATTAATATACTTTAATCAGCATTATTTGCTACACAGTGTAGCTATGACTGCTAGTATAGAGTGCACTTATTTTTGAATCAATACTGAAGCAATGGTGTTAGAGCTGGCAAAATAAGTATTAGTTAGGGATTGATGTTACTCAGTCATACCAACAACTGTGGGCAAAATTTTCACTCAGCCTACAGGAGACACCTTGTAGGGCATCTCCTCTCAAGAGTGGGATCTCCAGACACACTCCTAGAAGGAATGTGTTAGCAGTCCTGGTGTTCAAAGGTTGGCTTATACAGTATAAAGGGAGTGACAATCAGTTTCTAGGCTGCTGTGTCAACTCAGCAGCTTTAGATAAGTTATCAGTACTATCACTTGTTGATTTCTTTATCAGAGACTTTGCCTGTCACATCCTCACTAGTGTCAGATTCTGTCAGAAAATGTTATTTTTCACATCCTCAGAATGTTTATCTTTGGGATCAATGAGTCAGTCTGATCTCAGAGTTCTTCAAAACCAGTGTGACCCCCATCTCCATCCATCATTGATAACTTATGCAAACAAGGTAAAGTTTGAACTGCCTTACTCCCACTTAAGCAGAGCATCTTTCTACATCTGTATCAATAGGCACAAAATTTCTTTTACCTATAGTATATTGTTCAATAGCTAATACAAGATCTGTTCACAATTCTGTTTGTTTTTCATGACAAAGAACTTCAGACTTTTAGAATAGCTTATTCCTTGAGACTCACAGGTTGAAAGGTTTATACTTTTTTTTTGCTTAATATTATTTCAATTGAAATATACAAAATAATCCTTGTAAAGATCTAAATATTTTCAGTTAGCTTGAAATAATTTTTGAACTTGAGTTGGAAGTAGCAACAGGTACCTATTGATGGTGTTAGAACTACAGTAAAATCAAGTCACAACTGGCATCTCCATCTCAGTTACTGCAGGAATTGTGCAGAGTAAAAAGGTGCCTCTTTTATGTAAAACTTTTGGTTTTGATTCATGAGTAAAATACGGATTAAGGTTAGATGGTCTTTCTTCTAAGGCCTTCTAAGGCCTTACTATTGAGTTACACACTGTTGTGCTTTCTCAAATGAGAACATACACAGAAAATCTAGGGAATAAAGTTGACATTGCATGTTATCATCGTTAGATTGTTCAATACTATTATGAAGAGTCCCATATAGATATGTTAAAGTAAATTGGTACTTTGGAGCAGATTTGCTTTAACTCTGGACAAAATATTAGGATAGATCGTTGACTTTGGCATAGTATGGTTTCCTTTACTTGTTAGTCACATAAGGGTGGATTTCCTCTTGGAAATACTTCTGTAATATAGAATACTGGCTAATATAAACATTTATTCAAGATGTTTGTGCTTTCAGATTTTTTTTAACCCAATAAAAATATTTGGTTTTATATTAAATAATTGTAACATAATTTTACTCTAAATTCCTGAAAGCAGGGTGTCTATACTATTGCAAATATTAGAGTGAGTAGGTTACTTTGTTGTTAAAGAAATTGTCTGTGGTCTAAAATAGTTGAAAAAGAATAAATTAAAATTAATTCAACATGTTAACAGCTGAACTTACACCTTCAGTATATGAAGTACAGCAAATGGTGTTTTTCAGAAAAGTTCTTCAAGGAACTTCAGTGACTCCAGGGTGCTCCTCCTGATGGTGAGATCAAGTCATTTAACAGTCCTTCAACACAAGTGCTCTACAATGAAATCCTCAAAATATTTTCCTTCTGATTTTTAGATTTCACAGACTTTGGCAAAACACCCTAATTTCTGTTATCAAGATCATGTGTGTAGTAATCCTGGCGAGAGCAGCTGAGAACTGTCAGAGCAAAATATTTCACGCAGGATGCCTCAGCCTGAGGTGAGGTGAAGGTGCTGTAGCTCCATGTCCCCAGGCTCAGCTGGGAGCAAGGCTAAAGATGTATTCCTACAAGCACACATGCACAAACAGGGTTCATGTAACATATCCGTGGCACACATCATAGAGCCTTCTCACCCACAAAACAGGTAAAAAGTAGTTTAATAATTAGATAGGACAGGCTCTGGTGGTCAGGTACAGGGCGTGAGCCAGATGAGTGCACTGACAAGCCACTTATTTATGTGTAACCTGGTCTTTACTTTTTCTTATTTTTCTATTTTCCTACTCTTGTTATGTCCCAAATCAGCTAAGCTTCTAGCTTTTTCCACTTTTGTTTCCTCCTCTAAACATCCTGTAATAAGTCCTGTGATCTGGGATTGCTATTCCTGTGGGTCCTACAGTGTGTCTCCTGGAGGGCAACCCTTTTAATCTGGAAAGGGATTTCCAGCTTGCTCCTGATTGACTCCTTGTAATGGGTTCCACACCTGGACAATGAGGCTGAGGCTGTGCTGGGACAATCCTGAGAGTGGTCCAGATAGGATATTTGTTGCTTGGTAGTCCTTGGGTTGGGTTCCCACCTGTATTGTGCATCCTTGTGCTCCTCTGAGTTTGTGGAGATGGGGCTGTGATGGGTAGATGCCTCCTGGGATGGGTCTGAGTGCAACTGAGTACTCCCATTCCTGCCACTGTGTCTCTGAGCTCCTTTGTGGTTCTGGGGATTAGCTTTTTCAGACAACCTAGCAGTAATGAATACAGCTTAATGCATTATGAATAACAGGCTGTGTTTGCTAGGTAGTTATAATGGAGAATTACTGTTATACAAGTTGCAATGTATGCAAATCTCTGGAGAGGAAGATGTCCCTAATTGAAATAATTGTAAATTAGATTGTTTTGCTGAGAATATTATGTTGTTTGCCTTTGCTTTGTCCTTAAAATTCTCTTTGTAACTGACCCTTTTGACTTCTGTTTTTAATGATTTTTCTTCAGGATACTCAAACTGCAGATCGTCTTTCACAAATGAATTTGTAAAAGGGGAATTAAATTTACTTTGTTCTCTTTACTCTTCCCTAGCTATTTGTCATTTTGGTTATTTACAAGGTCATGCTGTGTTCTACTAATTGTTGAGTTATTCTGGCATGACAGTATTGTTTTATGTAGAAGTTTTGCCTAGGATGCTGCTTAAAGTCATCAGGAAAACAAGTTTAGACAGTCCTGTGATTCAGAGCTTGCAAAAGATCAGTCTACCAGTGCACAAAGCTGCCTGTCACTGTTGGAGCAAAATGAAGCTGAATGGGCCATGAGAGAGAGGGATAAGTGCTCTTTATCAGGGAATTGAGACCTTTCTGAAAGCTGTCAACCAACTGGGGATGCACAGCATGAGGATGTATGCCCTGCAGATGTAACTCTTCTTTCTGTGTTTTGTTTGATTTCTAAAATCAGTGACAGGGTGATAGTCAATGGAACAGATCATGAAAAGTCTTTTTGGCTAATGAATTATTAAAAAAAACCCAAACAACAAAAAGCCTCCAAAACTTCCAGACTCAGAAGCTTAAACAGTCAGCTGGTGTGCTATCACAGGATTTTAACTGTAGTCATTGGACTGAGTTCTCATTTTCTTCTGTCTGTTTGAGATAGGCGTAAGAATTTATCTGCCGCTGGTGAGTGTTTGGTTCCCTTTTAGCTACCTGCAAGGAAGCACATAATTTTATAAGCAGGTAGTTTAAGACAATAGAAGTACTCAAAAGTGCTTATGGGAAGACCTTTATGAGTTGAGCTTGACTAATTTAGTTGGTTGTGGGGAAGTAGAGATGTGAAGCTTTCACTGGTGGATGCCAGTCTCTGGAATATGTGTTTAAGTAGGCTTGAGTATGTGTGGAACTGCCTTTTCTGAAACTCAGTCTATGTCTTATCATTGGTGTGAGAAGCCATGATGAAAATCTTGACAAAAATCAGCCTGTAACTGAAGTAAATCCCTTCAATAATTGTATTTTCCAGATCTCCTCTTCTACAAAATATTCTGGAGTTTTTAGGAGGTGGAAGAGTTAAAATAGTTACTTCTTAGCCTATTTAAATCTGCACAGATGATAAAAATTTAGTACTTATCAGTACTTTTCAGTGGTTTTTAAGGTCTCATGTCAACAAAAAGTTTGAGTCGGTGTAATTTTAACATTCACATATTCTGGTAGCTTTTATTAATGGTCTTCTTTCCATCTTGCAACACATCATCAACCAACAGGGATGAGGGGTAGTGATGGGTGCTGCAGAATGAGAATGTGAACAAAGAGCTCGGTGTTCAGATCAAAGGATTTTTATGTAAATGTAACTCATTCAGACTTAACTGACTGAAAATTAGCCATTGTTCCAGCATCTTTATAGGCTGACTTTTTAGCATTTTTATCTTATAAATGGGCAATATGTGACTACCCATATGGTATACAGGCAGTTATTTTTCTTCAACTTAATGCTTATGTTGCTGCTGTCTTCTTGTCAGATTGTCTTTTGACGTTATGTTTAGTTATCCAAGTTTAGCTTCACCAAAGTATATTTCAGTGTTGGGTTAAAATGCTATTTCTATGTGACTACAGAATCTGTCCACTCAATAGGAAACTTTTCTAGATTTGAGTGAGTTACTGATCTAAAAAGAGGTCTGACAGTTTTGCTGTGCATTCAGTGTAATAGATGCACCAATGGCTACAGATGCAACAGCTATTAGCAGCTTCATGTGCAGATCCAGTGTTTTTAGAATCTCTGCTTATAAAATGGCAGTTCTGTCATCCTACAAATATTAAATGGGTAAGAATAAATTCAGTCTTTGAAAACATTAGTTGGAAGGGCTGGAATGATGCCTTCTGAATATATTCCAGACACTAGTGGTTTTAGAAAAAAAATGGAAGTTGCAAAAATTTTATAGCACTTAATTTTATGGAGAACATGATAATAATATTTATGTGTTTTTTTAGAATTTTCTGAAAATTGTTTAAATCAAAACATAATTTCCATGACTTAGTTTCATAGCCCTTTAAAATACCTTACTTTTTTCCTTCTCATATCTCATTAAATACTTGAAAAAGTTTTCATAGACTCACTTGATGATATCCCACCTATAATGAAAAGAAGTGCACTGTAGATGAAGGTGTCTTGAAGAGCTCTCAAAAGGTCATATTGTCATTATCCCTGCTTAATTAAATCAGGAGATGAGTTGTGTTTGGATATTCAAACAGCCACTTGCAGCACACATATGTTTTTTCTCTTGAAATCTTGGATTAAGTATGCACTGTAGGATGCAAAGTCCAATAATTAGTGTTAATAAACTTCAAAGACAGCAGCATGGGAAAGCGTGTAGTACAAATGTAATTACAAGCTGTTATGATAGTTTACAAAAATATGTATGTGCTTTATGTTGCATTCTGCTTTGATTTTTTTATGGAGGTTATAACAAATAAAATGGTCTCCAGAGATATTTCTCTTGCTGCTGAGAAAGCACATCTCATACTTAGTATGCAGCTTCCTAATTTTCCACTGTTTCCCTTCCCTTGGGTATGAGCTTTTATCCTGTAAAAATGGGGGTTTAGCACTCTGAGTCTTAAATGTTGAAACAGTTCTGCCTGTTACCTACTTTCCCCACTGTATTTTATACACCAAGTGGTTTGTAACTCAGCATGGCTTATGTTTCCAGCACTAGCTGGATTCCAGCACTTTCAGAAATAAGCTCCTCTCTGACTGTGAGGGACAGTGCAGCTGTGACAGTGTTTGCCACTTACAATGAATCCTAGGAAAACAGAAATATTCTTGTGTTCCCTGAGGTAAACAAAATGACTGGCAAAGTAATGTTGTGTTTGAATATGAAGCAGTCATACAAGGCAGACCTCCCCATTTAATAAGATTCACATTATCAGTCCATGGAAATAACTCTTGCATTAAGGTTAGCAAAATTGAACTATGCAAAATACACAAATCTTTAGTGCTAAGGAATGTACAGGATTGGACAGGATCATCTATTATGATTTCTAGCTCTTCATAGCTGTAATTTTATATATATAATTTC
Source organism: Cyanistes caeruleus (assembly GCF_971803275.1). NCBI lineage: Eukaryota > Metazoa > Chordata > Aves > Passeriformes > Paridae > Cyanistes > Cyanistes caeruleus. The sequence continues at coordinate 78,684,110 of NC_141701.1, read as the reverse complement.
CCCTACCATTACTATTGATGTATTTTTTTCAAAAAAATATTTATTCCAAAACATGAATTAGGTTATCTTTTTTTTCCTATGCAATTATTTAATATTTCTCTTACCTGAGAAAAGAATAAATAATAGTTATTTGGGGTTTGGTCTGGTGGGTTTTTTTGTTTGGTTGGTTTTTTTGTGGTTTTGTTTGTTTGTTTTGGATTTCTGGGTTTTTTTTTTTGGCATAGCATACCTAAATATACTTGTCTGGTTTAGTTTTATGTCATCATTATTGCCAAAGGGGCAATTCCATGATGTGATAAAATACAGCTGGTCATGCCATCAGATGTTGATGAGTGGCAAATGATATTCAGATTTATGACAAGGTTGTTTTTTTTCCTCTTAACCATTATCTGTCATGTGTCATAATGGCTTAGCCCATCTAGGGCCTTATTTTTTTATTTTTTTTTCTTTTGTCTATGGGAAGCCAGAATCTTATCTCACAGGTCTTTTTTGCCTTATATATAATGGATATATTATGCGGTTATGGATGTACCCATCTCATTCTCTAGCTGTAGAATAAAAATGCCATCACTGGTAACTGAAGGTCAGGAAATAGAGTACACTACATTCAACAGAAATATTGTTGAGGGCTGAACAAACAAAAAGGAGTTTAAACTAGAATCATGGAGGGGTTTTGGTTGGAAAGAACCTTAATGATCATCTAGTTCCAACCTCTAATGATTATCTAGTTCAGCTCCTGACACGGGCAGGGGCACCTGCCACTAGAGCAGCAGAGCTCAAAGTTCTGCCCAACCCATCCTCAAACACATACTGGGGTGGGGCATCCACAAGTTCTCTGGTCAGTCTGTCCTAATGTCTCACCACCCTCATTGTGTAAAATTAAACAAGTAAACAAAAACTAATAAAATACCCCCAAATTCCCTACAAACAAAATACTTTTTTTTTGTTTTATCCCATCTAAATCTACCCCAAATCAACCATCTTTCTGTTTAAAGCTGTTCCCCCTTGTCCTGTTCCTACAAGACTTGGTATAGATTCTCCTCCAGTCTGTTATGCAAGCCTTCATTCATTGAAAGGCCACAGTGATGAATCCCTGGAGTCTTCTCCAGGCTGAGCAACCCCAGCTCTCTCAGCCTCTTCTCATAGGAGAGGTGTTCCACCTCTCTGACCTTTATCAAACTTATTGATAGATTATGTTTGAAGAAATAGTTACTGAAGACTTTTCAAATTATTGTATTGAATGTACAACAAAGACTATAACTATGCTTCATGTAAGTTATCAGGAGACTAAATTAGTGGATCACAAAAAGTATCTTTATTATTTGGGCACATGTACATTGTGAAAGACAAGTCTTTTTGCCTGTTTCTTTTGATGACTTTCTCAGCAGCATAAAATCTTTCTGAATTTAATTATGTTGATGACAATTTTAATTTTTTAATTATTATTTGAAAAAATAGCCTAATCAGGTTACAAGATCAATTGGCAAGGAACAGAAACTTATCTGCTGAGAAGATTGGCCCAAAGTACACAAGTTCTTCCAGCCTTGATTTGGATTTAGAAGCCATGCAAGCATATTAAAACAACATAAAAGTTGTTCAAATTAGGATTTCTTGTGTATACTTAATTCAGAAACATTATCCCATTTCAAGGTTGTGGATGATGCCAGCTAGAGAAATGTATTTTTTGTTGAGATTCTGGGCAAAAATTGATAAATGTTTCTAATGCCATTCAGGAAGCAATGGTTTTCCTAAGAGCCCCTCAACAAAAACACAATGATTTTAATTTTAATGATCTAAGCCTTACTGGAGACTTAAGCAGCTACCTCTTTCTTATGTAGTTTTTTTTAACACTTAATAAAATTCTCAGTAAAACCTAGATTTTGGGATATGCTTTGATAGTGTTGACTGTCCAGTTCCTAAGGTACTATTTGTCCAACAGCATCCAAGAGGTACCATGAAGAGTCAAAAATTCTAATAATGGGCAGCTAGAATTTTTTTTAAAGTGAAGCCCTAGCATAAATTAATGTTCACATTCATTTAATGAATCTGTTCATAATGCAGGTTTCAAATTGCATCATTAATGTGTTAGCACATCATAATGATCTGGTCTCTCTCTCCCTGGCAATACTTGTTTTAAAAAAACTGAATGTTCCAGAAAATTGATACCAAACTCCTGGGAACCATTACTGACACAGTGAGAAACCAGTTGATATGTCATGTCTCAACAAACCATGATTTTTCAAGTGGTGTGTTTGTAAGATCCCTTATAATGCATGCATTCTTACAATGTTTTTACTAAAAGAAGATAATGTAGAAATCATTTTCTGTTTTGCTGGTGATTTATCTTTTTTCTTAAAGCTGTATACCAATCCTGAAAGGAAAAGTTTTCATAGAAAAATGTGTTGTTGTTGTTGGTGGTTTTTTTTCTTGATTTCTTTGTTCCCCTTCAACAGTTTGTGGTCTGTAAACATTATGAATGGCAAACGAATTAAACCAGTGCATGATGGGAACTGAAACAGCCCTATCTGGAAGACAAAAAATTGTAAACTCTTAGGGGTCCAAACTTATTTTCTGTTTTCCATAAACGTACTGTAACAGTGCATTAAGAAAACAACCCTGAGTTTCCAAGATAAAAATATACGTAGAATAAAAATTATCATATACAATTAAGAAAAAGCTATTGCTGGTCAAAAGGAAAGAAGTAGGTATATCATAATGAAGAAACTATTCCAAGCATACATGATAAACTATGTGAGGTGAGAAGAAGAGTGTGTTTCATGGAAATCTGTGAGAATTATGAGCACAAAAAGTAGTGGATGCATGCACAAAGAAAGCATAAAACTAAACTGAAGATGGTACAAAGATGAGCCTTAGGTTAATATAGAGAATATATCTTTTAAAGAAAGTAGACATTCCGTTGCACTTTCTTACTGCCTGATGTACCTGAGACCTCCATTTTTTTTTTTCCCCATTTTTTTCCTTTGAAATATGGGTTTATTTTTGGTTTTGTTTTTATTTTCTTTTTCTCTGTGTGTGTTCTGTAGTCACTGCTGAGACTGGATAGATGAGTTTGACTTCCTGACAAATCAGCACTGCTTCTCACAGATTTATTTTGGTGTTTTACTGCTGTGATGTCTCTGTCTACTTAGTATCAGGATGTGTTGGTAGCTATAGCTTTAGGGAGACCTACTGTCAGCTGCCTTCTTGACATACAACTTGCTCCTAATTTTATTTTTATTTTTTTACTACAAATAAGAATAAGGAAATTTTTTTTTCTCTCAATTTCAGCCCTGTAATAGAACATGGAGGAAATCAAATTTGGTGTTTGCTATACTGGTAGACATAGATAAGTCTGGCACTGATCGTTTGTACTACAGAAAAATCTTGAAATGCTGTGAAATGAAACAATATGATGCTAATGTCTTTTGTCCAATAGTAGTGATATCTCTTAGCAGTGAACAGGGTTAGACAACTTTGCTTATTCTGTGTCCTTCTTATAGACCTTCCCTGTAATAATGACTTTTTCCCCCAGTTACCTTTTGAGATTGGTTTCTTTCATCTGAGAGCTCTTGTAGCACCTAACTTAGTGCTTCTCCACCAGGGTTCCAAGACTTGTTTGCCTGCTGAGGAGGTCCCTTCTTTTTTATTGATAAGGATATTTGTTTGAAATTATAATTCAACATATTAGGATTCCATTTTTATATCTGCACACAGGTTAATTCCATGCAGACAAGTATTTCTTTTCTTCTTTTTCCAGGAGTCTAAAGGGAGCTCAATAAGTTAATCTGGTATTGTAGTTCTGCTAATATCTGTTCTGTTGAACTCCAGTCTAAATGAATGTCTACTTTTGTCTAACAGAAAAATTGCCTGTAACTTCTCATGACTCAAACTGAAAATGAACACCAAATTAGTATTGATGCTTTATTAGAATGCTCAAATTAGATTTAATTTGAAGTGTGTATGTATGTGTCTTAGTATCACAGCACACTCTGAAATTTGAAAATGGAATAGACATCAAAAATAAAGATTGAATTGTTACTGAAAATTGGACTTGTTTTCATTTTTAAAATTAATTGACTTGGTATCCTGATTATAGCTAATTGACTCTGTATTCTAGGCCTGAACTTCACGCTTGAGTATCACCTCTATTCATATGAACTTAATTAAACAACTTGCTTTAATGACAGTACTGTAAACAGCCTGATAAAGTGACTGGTGGGTCAGCAAATTCATCCCCTTCTGTAATGGAGAAACAGTGTGTCTATACTACTATGTTATTTTATCCTGTTATTGGTGGGAATAGACTTGAATACACACAACTGGGAAAAACCATGAAAGAGAATCAAGCCCATAGTAAAAGCATAGTATGTAGTGGTGTTTGGATCCCTTGCAGAGTAGGTCCTGTCTGGTTATACATGTGTGTATAACTGCTCACGTAGATGCATTTCAAACACAAGTAGATCTGTGTCTGTATGCACGTAGGCTTAAAGGAAAGGGTTAAACTAAAGGTAAAATCAACAAAATCCCTTTGTGTTTTAGCAGCACTGCGCTGGAAGTCAGCTGAGATTCAGTCACGTGTTCTGTTTTTCCTGAAGTTTTTCTTTTATTTTCGGCAGTTCTTGAACAGAGGCTGTTTGTAACACGAGACTGTTGCCTGCTACAAGTCTTCAGATTAGTCAAGACAACCACCAAAATCAAAGGTTCTATTTCTGCCAAAAATGCATGTGTATAATTCTGCATTACCATTATATATAATTGGGTTCAAAGGGGCCTTGGGAGGTCCTCTAGTCTGACTTCTTGCTCAAAGCAGGATCAACACAGAGTTGAGACCAGGTCTTAAAAATCTACAATGATGGAAACGGCACAACCTCTTTGGAGAACTTGTTCCACTGCCTAATTACCCCCACAGTGATTTCTCTGCTCCCTGCCACAAGTCCTTTCCCCCTTATATCAAATTGCAATCTGTGCTTTTTAGTTCATGTTCATTGTGTCTCATCTTCCAGCTCAGTGCAAAGAGCTCCTTCCCAAAGGGCAAGAGCTTGGCTTAGCCCTCCCTCTCTGGACTTGACTCAGTTATTCAACACCTGCTTTGTACTGAGGGTCCAAAACTGGACACAGTATTCTAAATATTGTCTCACTACCACTGAGTAGGAGAGACTAATCCTCCCTTCAGCTGTGCTCCTGTTAGCACAGACCAGGATGCTGCTGGCATTCCTTGCGGCCAGGACACACTGCTAATTCAGGCTGATATATAAACATACTTTCCTGCTTGTCTCTTGAGAAGATAAAGTTTGCCATGCAAAGCTGAAATTGTTTCTTTGTAATTCACCTGCGTGCAATACTTCCGATGAAAGTAAGAAGAGTCATGAAATTCTAAATTGGAGCACAATAAATTCTCTGATCAATTTGCTGCCTGATGCCTGGGTGTTCTGACTAGTCTGTACATTGTTCTAAAAATAAAAAAGCTCATTTTGGCTATATGAGTTTTAGCATTGACTTTCACAGCTCTTTTACCAAGGACAAAATGATACTGGCTTGCGTAAACTGAATCTTTAACTTTTTTTCACCATTACCATACTTCTTCCTTCCACAGGTATTAAATACAGTCAAAATATATCCTGAGGTTTTTTCAGTTTTTTTTTCTTTAAAGAAAACATAAAAAGGTCACTCAGGCAAGTATCTAACTATTTGTGTTGAATTTAAGGCGTATGATGCACCTGCATTTGAAGTTATATTCATATTTAGAAAACATTTATTTCAAGTTGCTTCTAGCTGATGGAAAGGTCCTCTAAGATTTAATCAAATACAAGTTCTTTGCTCTAGGAATCTGACAGAAAAGTATTTTATTCCTGACAATTTTTAAATTGCTCTGCTATAGACTATAAAACTATCCTCTTCAGTAACTTTCTGTATAATATACTAAAAACAAAGTTCTGTTTAAAGACCTTTTACATAAGAGATAAAATCAACAGGAAAGCTCTTGATGCTACTTTTCAGGCTGCTTGTCCCCTTTCAGGTTAGTACTAGTAATGCATTTTGTCTGTTATCATAAAAGAAACTCCACCAAATGCAGAAATAACAGGAAGAATTTTAATATATTGTTTTTATATTTGTATTGGCTTTTATCTTATCAGCTCAGCTAACATATATATCATGTGAATTGAATTTATCTCTGAAATATCTTGTGCCCAAAACAAGAAGTGCAATTATTATGAGGAATTTATAAGAGGTTATCTTTGTAACTAAAAGGACAATTTATTATTCTAACAAGGATAAAATGTTGTAAGCATATCAACAGTTTAATCTGAATTGCAGTTTGCTAGTAGATACTGAGCCAGATATTCTGTTCATGAATTTCAGTGATAATTGAAAGAAAAGACACTAAATCTACTTGTGGAACTTTTTAATTTTGCATTTAATTTCTCTTCATAAATACCTACATTAATATTGACTTCTTTTGACAGTTGCACTTACGTTACCTTGTCTCATTTTCAGTGATTATATTTCAATTTGATCTTCTTATGATTCTTGTCTTTTCCTCACTAGTAATTATAAATCATTAAGTGGTGGAAAAACTACTTGCAGAATTGTAGTCCCATATCAGGAAGCTAACTGGTTTGAACATAACTATCCTTAAGGGATAAATCTTATCTACCTTGGATTTCTGAATGAGCCAAAACTCATTCACAACAGATGTTGGTAATTTACCTTGCATCTTTAACTTCTACTTCTTCCTTTAATCTAGTTCATCTAAATGAGATGATTTTGTTAGAATTGGAGAGAGAACTAAAAATGACATTTAACCCTACATTATCTATTTTAATACTTTGTCTTTCATGGAGGCTTAACTTTGAAATCCTCTCTAATTTTACTCTAGGTCATCTGAAACTTTCAGTGTAGATGACCTGAAACTTGGTTTCAAGGGAAAGAAGGAGAAAAAGAAGGCAGTATTGCTTTTTATCTGTATTTTACTGTCTGTGTACAGCCTTTTATTTGTATAATTTTAGCCCTGTGATCTCCTTGCATTTTTCTCTCTCACTCTGTCAAGGTTTTTACACTTCAGGCTTGGTTTTTTCCAGCCTGTCTACCTTCCTCTGTTGAGAGATATAAGAAAAATATAAGATATAAGAGAAACTACAAGAGGAACTTGTGATAAAACATAAAATAAATGCTCAAATTTCTCTGTGTAATCATGGCCTTATATAAAGGAACTGTTCATTGTATAGGATTCTCTTCCCTGCACCTTTGGTTGCTTCTCACATAAAAAAATCCTGAAATACTCTGTGACTTTTATACAGATGCAACTAGTAATTAGCAACTGTCATCTGTAATGCAAGAAAACACCTAAATATGTAGAGCATAGTGGTAATCTTCAAGATCAAGTGGATGGATGGGGAAACTAAAGTTGAAATTATGGAGCTGGTTTAGGAATATTATTTTTGGAATAAAGTTCAGCTACTATTGAGGCTTTAAGACTTTAGCAACTCTTCAAGGGTTTGTATTTTGAGAGGTTTTTTTAGAGTTGAGGGTTGTTGGTTGGTTTTTGTTCTGTTGGGGTTTTTTTCTTCCAAAAAGAATTGGATTTTTTTTTTTTTTTTTTGTTGGTAAGCTTACATTTTTGTTCATGAGAGATTCTTCCTACTGGCAGTTATTGCTGGTTCATGTCTCTTTGCAACTCGACATGAGTTTTTAACTTAACCAGTTGGGTGCCATTCATAGTCCTTATGGTCTCAAATTAAAAGGAAAAAAAATCAACATCTGATGACTGCTTCAGCGAGTCTATTTGTCAAGCACATAAAGTGTTTTTTTGTGACTCTTAAACACTGCTCACAGTATATCCAATAAAGCCAAATTCTAATTTGAAAAATTTCCCAAGGCCAGGAATGATGCCTAATGATGGCATTGAAATTAGAAAAAAACACTTCCATCTTCTACCGGTCACTCATACTCATTTCTGTCTCTTGACTAATTTAATTTTTGTTTAACTCACCTCCTCCTTTGTCTGTAGCTATATATGTTTCCTACTGATAATTAATTATGCTATGTGCTTTTCTAGCATATTTCCCTGTCAAAGTCTGTTTTGTATTCAGCCTAGTGCTGGTTTCTATTTCTCAGGCCCAATTCTGCTCCACTGTCCCTGGCAGCTGACTGAAATGATGGAGATGTCAACATGCAGTGTTGAGCACTGTCCCCGTGGGAGTCTGAGCCATGCTACAACACTCTGACCAGCACTACCTCTGTCTTGGCTGGAGTGCTGCTTACTCACAGGAGTGATAACTAGGGAGTTGGCAAGATATTTCTGTTTCTCTAGTATTAAACTACCAAAATAACCCATTGCTATGAATACATAGCAGAGTTTTAAAGAAAGTTTCATGACCTTGAACTGAAACCCAAAAATATCTGGATTGTATGACTAAAGAAACTGTTAGAATTAGATTATTTCATATGTTTTGGACTTCAGGATACTACAGTATTTTCTCTTGATTTAGCCTTTGAAGTAAGGTAAATTTTTGAAAATCATGTGAATTAAAACAAAGATTATTTGGCACAAGATACTAGCATGGTTTTGGCTTTGTAAGTCATTTGTTCTCTTTATATACTAATTAATACAGTTGAAGGCTGATGTGGGAAACTATATGATGGATATAATTAAAGAGGAGTTTTTCAGCATATAAACTTGTTTATGTAGGCAATATTACATACTGAACCATGAAGGTCATAGATCAAGATGTGGAATTCTATCATCAGCAAAAAAAAGTCATGGGAAATAAAGAAGTTCAGTGAACAATGAGGAAGTCGGTTTAAGTTATGTAATTATTGTCAAACTGCTAGTAATTATACAGAACCAAAAACATTGCCTCATTAAGTGTAACAGGGAGAATAGGTAATATTTCATCATCAAAATAATAATAGATAAAAATGTACTGAATTTCCTGTTCATGAAGTAATTGAGTACCAGTAAACATGGGGCAAACTAATAACTGCTAGAGTGAACGCAAACAAATAGAAAATAATTATGCCTTTTGTAGACAGAATGAAAACATTCCTGTTTCTGCATAATAATAGGAATTAAGATTAATATATATGTAGAAAAGAAATTCTGCTAATTTGCATGATCATCACCATGCCTGGTTTATCCAGCTACAGGGGCTGATAATATGCACAAGAACCTTATTAAAAATGATGTCTTTACACTTGTATTATAATGTGCGCACATACCAAAGAATTGATATGCTTATTTCAAGATGTGCACTAGGTAAAACAAAATGCTATATGTTTCATTTTGAAAGGAAAAATCACGTTCTGTGACATTTCCAGTTTGTGCCTACATGTTTCATGACAACTTTGCAAAGTTGTTGTGAAATATACAGCTCAAAACCAACATTTATTGCATGGTTATAAATATGAAGAAAACAAATTCTGCCATGTCTTACCATTTAAAAAGATTGCTTTAGAGTGAGTGGATTTTTTCAGATCTTTTAGTGGGGAAAATCCTGCCGAACAAGTTGTATAAATGTACTTGCAGGCTTGACAGAAATCAGGCAAGAAGTAACAACCAGTCTTCTAATCTTGGGATCAGTGTTCATCCAATACATGTTGTGCAGAGCAGACTACATTTTTGTTTTGTTTTGCTGAATATACCAACCTTTTCTTGTGGATGGCTTCCAAGGAATATAGGTGGATTTTTATTCAAAACAGCCAGTGACCACCAATTTAAAAGCATCACCTCAGTTTCCTTTATTTCCTCATTCTAGGAAGCAGCTTTAGTAAGCCATTTTCTGCTGTATGAAAACCAGAATATAAGATTTTTTAATTTTATTTTTTAATTTTTTTTTTAATAGTTCTCAAGAAGGACCTAATGGGTGATTACAGAATGTTGGGAGATATTGTGATAGAGTAACTTTATGCATATCCTAAGTGGCTAAAAAGCTCCTTGATGCTGGTATTTGTACCCTGAACCTGATCTATTATTCACAGTCAGATTAATAATGCAAAAAGAACTCTGTAAATCACATCACTTCTACTCACAGATACAGTATATTAAAGCCTATCCAAAACCTGTCTTGGCATACATTAGGCAAGATACATAATATACCTATGGTGTGTGTATATATATAGATGTGTGTGTGTGTGTGTGTGTTTGTGTGTGTATATATATGTATATGTATTATATATATATAGCTAGAATATATTAAAGTCAGTGTCTGTCACATTTGTGAGCATGTTATTATGGATGATAGTTTTCAACATTCATTTATTGCACCTTTTTTCCCTAGTAAGTACCTTTCCATATTTTCCATGCTAGCTTCAATAGAAATGATCCAAAAGATAACCTCTCATCAAAAATCTGAGTTGTTTTTAGAACCTAGCCCATCCGTTCCTTGATAAATGAAAAAAAAAAATCCTGGTCTGTCTTGATGCATTTAGCATATAAATGTTTTTAAATATGTGCATAATATATACCTAGCAGTTCATAATATTTTACTTTATTGTGGCTGTACTGTAGAGCTATACCATTTGAACAAGATGTCACAGAGTTTGGTCGACTGTAACCAGTTCTGTTCTTTTCATACTTGGTAAAAGGACATGGAAGACTTGTTTGCACTTAAAGCAAGACAGAATTCTGGTTGTCACAGTACTCAAGCACCTTTGTTGGTTGCTGTAGTGTTATTGGCATTTTAATGTTTTTGGAATATTGCTGAATAATTAGAGCCTGTATAATGAATGCAGAAAAGATTTGTTGCACATCATCTTTCCTAACTGGATTTTTAAGTGTGCACGCACGTTTATTGACATGTACATTTTTAAATGTGAGAATATATATGTATTATATATTTATTAAACCATTCTTGCATTTAAAATACTAGATGTGTATCACTGTTCTAGCTGGCATTGCAGACACCTGACTTTTACAAGATAGCTATTTTTTTCCCTGAATTTACAAGCTGAGGAAACAGGCAATTTCAAAACTATAGACAGTACATCTGTGCTGGTACCCATAGGATTAAATATTTTGCCAGTTGTGATAGATGATTTGTTTAAGCCTAAGGAAGTTCAGAGGAAAAGGGAAAATATTCTCTGCTGGAAAATATATAGAGAACCTAATAAAGGACTGCTAAATCTAGCTTTGCTTATAAGCACCCTAATCTTTTTCTCAAGTACTTTAGTATGACTGGATTCCATCTGCCAGAGTGTAGTATAGGTTGTATACATTGGTTCAGCAGGCTCTGTCAATGTTTTTGGTGCCAGATAAACCTAATTTTTTTGAGGATGAGCCCATATAGCTGAGCAGCATAGTAATGCTGACCTCCACATGTAACAGCTCAATGCAATGGCTGCCTGTTGTATGTGTCCACACATATACACAGAATAAAACTGTTATTTGGCTATGCCAGGTCATGGTCTTGTGTTCTATTAAAGTCATGAGGCAAGTGACCTTTCAAACAAGGTGCTGTCCATACTCATACATGTGTGCACATATATATATATATACACATACATATGTGTGTGTATGTATATATGTGTATGTATATACACATATACACACATATATACACCTATACATATATACATATGTACAAATATATACATATGTGTATGTCAGCTTTTCCTCTGTGGTCTCTGTCATACCATGATGACCATTTTGCCGTGTGTCTTTTTCACCTGGGTAATTAAATAGAGATTTTTGTGGGCAATGTATCAAACCTTTTTATTGGCAGTGTTTCAAATAGGGGAACTGATTACTCTATGTATTTCTTCGTCATTACCTGATACTAGTCATAATTAAAAAGAGAAGACAATTCAAATATGTTTTATTTGTAGTTGGGAATATGATCTGTGTTTACAGTTAAAAAAAGCATAACATTTGGGCAGTCTCTTCATTTGTTTACTAATTTATGTATCTGTGATCTTGTAGGGCATGAAATCTGTGTGTTATCCGAGTGTGGCATTGGCTTTATGAAGTTTAGGAAATTGTACTGATTTCTGCAGCTGAGTTACCAGGCTGTGCTGAAGTTCCTGCATATAATGGTGTTTTTACAGACATTACTATGTCTGTAAAAATGATCATGGTTTGAACTGGGTTTTCTTTCTCCTCACCTTGCTCGTTTTTTAACCAACATGGCTGCGTGTCTGCTGTTCCACGGGAAGATGTAGATAACAAAGCACTAGGCCTCCTATCAGAAGATGTCTTGTCTTGCATTTGCCATTTATGTGTGATTCCTCTCTCACCTGATGTTGGTGGCCTAAATGTTCATGTCTAATGTAAGTTATGTATCTGAACCTCCTCTTAAGTTGCCTGTGTTGCAGTAAGGACTATCCCACCAGCCTTCCAGTAGGAAGACTTGTCCTTTTGGTTATGCTTCTCTTTCTCCAGACTAAAGACCTCTGGGGTCAGGTGAGATGGAAAGCTGAGCTGTTACAAGCCAGTTCAATTCAGCCCTACTGACCTTAACTTGTCATGGAGCAAAGGCCCAGATGCAGCTGTGTCAGCTGGCTGTATTTCCTGCCCCTGATGCAAACCGAGTGAGCCCCTGATTGTGAATTAAACCATCATGATACTCTTGCTAAACCACAGGGAGCGATCAGCTAGCTTCTTACTGCCTTTCCTTCTAGTGCCTTATGCCAGTAAAGCAGGAGAAATTTCTGCTACCAGACACTTCAAGGACATAGAAGTGTCAGTAATTCTTCCAAAGTTTTAGTTTCTTAACTTTTTACTACTTCTTTTGAAATTGTATTTACATAATTTTGTCAGCTTTACCAGCTGCTGTCAGACCTAAACATAGAAGTTTCTGCTTCGGGATATTTGGGTTGTTGCACATTTCATCAGCTTTTCTTAAGTGTTTTGATCTGTTGTTTTGGAGCAGATAGCAAGACCAGGGTCTAAGGGGAGAAGGCTGAAAAGGAAAAATGTTCTCAAGTGATGTTGCCTCTCATGTAGTACATGAACAACTTTTGTTAGTACTAGACATTTCTTCAGAGGATATTATTTGTCTCTGTCTTGTGATGTTAGACAAAAAAACTAGCAAAGAATTAATGATTAGGTGCCATGATATTTCCTGACTTCTGTGTTTCATGTATCTTGTGCTGTCTGTCTCTGCCCAAGCTAAATGACTATCCATTATTTTAATTTTGCTAACTCCTACAATTATTGACTCTTCTTTGCTATAAGCCAGTTTATAATGAGTGTTAAGATTTTATGAAATTAATTTAGGCTCTAAAAAAGAAACAGCTAATTAAAATTACTAAATGGAGTTAAATTTCTGAAGATGTTGTGCATTGGTGCTGAAATCTCCTATGAATTCAACCTTTCACTCTAAGAAATCAGTAGTAGTCCAAGTAACGACAAATTGGCTGTGCAATACTAACTACAAGGCTGAGATACATATAGAGACCCCACTCATAAAATCCCCACCCCCAAAATGAAAATGTTGTATGTTGTTTAATCCCATTCAATACATATAACTTCTTTGAGCCAAGAAATATTAGGTGGTATCCTTTTGAAAATGCATTCTGTAATATGTGGTTCAGTGATAATATCTCCAAGATAAAACAAAAAAACAAAAAAAACCAAAAAAAAAAAAAGAGAAAAAATATCATTAGATTACTGTAATTGGATTTAAAGGTACAATAAGATGTGTAGGGAAAATGTTGGTGTTTGAAGAAGAGGCTTAAATTTGTATTTTGGAAGATGTAATTTGGAGATGTTTTTCTGATTGTGTAGTAAGCAACTCTTACGACATAGTTTTTTATCCTTATAAAAAAAAACAGATGCAAGTGGGGAGTTCATTGTTAAAATCTGAAGTTGTCTTAATGTGGGTGAGTCATCCCTATGTCAATCACAGTACTGCAAAAAGAAATTAGAGAAGTACTTGACAGACTTGTAAGCAGGAAAACCTAAAAATGTTATCATAGTTTATCATCAAGTGGAGAATATTCCATGCGTAATTAGTTTATTCTATTATTTCAAAGATTTATATTCCTTTTTCCTTTGTCTGCATTCCAATATTGCCATTAAATTATTTTTTCAAATTAAAAATAATGCTAACTTGATTTATTTTAAAATGTTTTGTATACTGCTTTTGTTGGTTGCATCTTGAAGTTCTTTTCTACTGGTAGATAAGTTCAGTCTGTAAAAAGTTACTGTTTAAAAAAGAGAATGGGAAATTTCAAAACAAACTGTGTAATGAACCAATGCTTCTATCTTTTTGGTACACATTTAAATATGCTGATGTAGCTATTCTGAAGATGCATTGTTAGCCAAGGAAATTACTTATAATTCGTTGGTGTTCAAACAAAAGGAAGCAGCAGCTGGAATGCAGTACATGGACTAAAGCAGTATAAAAACAATGAATATCTTTTTTGTGGTTGCTTGGCCAAACCCTGAAGCCATTAGTAGCCAGAGTAGGACCATTGTTTCTGACACCACTAAATTTGTTAAACAAGTTCTAAGAAACTTTAGGAGGCACTCTTAATGTTGGGAGAAAAATATTCTAGGCAGTTTTGTCTGAAGCGTTACCTACCCGGTACCTGTTAATTCCCTGAATCATTCTCTGACTTTAATGATAGCTTTATAACCCTGGAATTAATTTCGTAATTGATTCACATATCCTTAATTACAGTGTGGAGTAATGGAACTCTGATTGTATGTGAGCCAGAATATAATCAGTGATGCATGCACTCTGGAAGAAAAATCCTGTCAGAAGTGAATGATCTTTATGGGCTGTGGATATTTAAAAGTACAAGATGATAAAAAAAAAGCCAAATAAATAATCAATATCTTCATTTCGTTAACTAATGGAAGTCCAGTTTAAGAGAATTCTGTTGTGTTTGTATTTATATCAGGAAATTCAGCATAATTTTAATGATTTACTGGCTTTCTAATAGAGTCACAGTGTCTGTCAGTTACCTGTGATAGGTTTTTAATCTATTGGCCAGTTCATCTTAAATTTGTCAGGCAGTAGAAGCCTGCAGGCAGTGAAGGAGTTCTGGTAAGTGCTGTGAAATTGTGTGGTAGGAGAGGAATCTGTGCCTCTGTCCCTGCAGAGGGAAGGCTGGCAGAGTGCAGCACGGGAGGAAGGGCAGCCAGGTGGCCTGGCCCCTGGAGGTGTGCCAGGGCAGACACAGGGTACCTGCTGGGGCTTTGACATGGATAGGACTTCAGTTTTAGTGTCTAGACAAAAATGGAAACAAGGAGTGGGAGGAAGAAAAATGAAAGGTTTTAGATGGCACAGAGGAAAAGGAGGAAAATAATACCACATTTCACTGTGGTAATAAGGGTAAGAGGAAGTGAGGCACATGTTTGTAGCTACAGCCACATGGACAGAGGACCTTACTTACGGAAATGTCCACAAATTTTTAAGAAGATTTAAAGACACATTTATTGTGGATCTATTGCTCCATAGGGAGAGATCAGGAAATTCTATCACTAATTGTGTACAGAGATTGTACACCAAATCTTGACTTGCATGCATCAGGTATCTGCCCTATCTATTGCAAACTGAGACCAAAAAATAAGTTTTTCTGGGAATACATATGTAAAAATTGGTTGCTCATGGGAAAGAAATTTGTAGAAGATGGGTAACTGCTGACAGTATCGCACACGTAAGTGCCGCGTTACCTGTTGTAGCTCTAGGAGATAAATAGGTAATAGATAAGGAATTTAGATCTGCCCTGATTCCAACATTTCCAGCTATTCATTTGAATATTCTACAGGGTAAAAAAATATGTGTCTGTCTGTCCTTTCAGCAGACCTAGGAAGTATTTGTAAGATGTGAACAGGTGCTGGAGGTAGTCTGAAAAAAATGTCCACATATATATCTTAAAGCACTTGGACTACTTGGGTGAATGAAAAGCAGTATAGCAACATATTAATCGGAATCCCACTAAAACCCAGCATTATTAAAAGCTGCTTAATAGAACTCCTTAAAGACTTTTTTGAACCTGTTTGCTCTCAATAAAATTAATGTCCAGAGAAAAGGATTGCAAAGAAAAGCAAATCTGTTTGCAGAAAAGTTGCTTTCTGTTGTCTGATTGCATGGTACATACAAAATCTGAATATTACTAGTATATTCAGTTACTTATACATTAGGTACAATATTTTGAAAGACTGGCAGCAGTCACCTTGACAGAAGAGGTTACAGTGGCAGTACTACTTTGTTGCCAGTAGCAACATCTGTGTTAAATGTTCTTTAATTAAGTTTGAGTTCTGAAGTTTATTGCTGTCACACTACTTGGTGACATTTTGTGAAAACGAGGTGGGAATATTAACGTAGCTCATCAGCCAGGTAGTCTCTTCCCATTGCTCTCTTTGCCAACTTGACCCTCCACGTCTACTATCATCAGGAGAAAGGTGACATCCTGCTGGAAGACATCTAGTGTGGAGGGATATAAAATTCTGGGGTCAGTTCATGCTGCATTTAGACACATAAATCAGGTTCACTTAAATACCTCCATGAACTAAATCCAGTGTGTAACTCACAAACTTCTTTGAAAATAGAATCCAGTGAATTCATATGGCTTCATCTTTTCCTACTACATTTACAAAGATTTTAATTGCTTAAATTGTTCTCTGACTACAGAGTTTAACCTGGCTCACTGTTTGAGACTCTCCTAATTACAAGAAGCTCAAGCAGAAAAAGTAAAACAGATTTACAAAACCTATCTACCTGAAATCCACACTACTAATGACTTCTGAAAGACTGACAAAACATTTTGTTACTGTTATACATAAGACTTTTACAATTAGGCGTATTGGGTTTGTGTGGCCAGGTTTTGATAGCTGAGGGTGAGGGGAGGGAGACATCCTCTCAGAGAAGCTGCTAGAAGTTTCCTTCATGTCCAATGGAGCCAATGCCAGCTGGCTCCAAAATGGATGTGCCCCTGGCCAAGGCTGGGCCTGTCAGAGCAGATGATAACATATTTAACAAGTAAAAAAAGTTAGAGCACAGGTGTAATTGCACTCAGACAGGAGTGAAAATATGTGAAAGGAACAACTCTGCAGACACCAAGGTCAGTGCAGAAGGAGGGCAGGAGGTGTTCTAGTTGCCAGAGCTGAGATTCCCCTGGAGCCTGTGGTGCAGCCCATGGTGAGGCAGCGGTGCCCCTGCAGCCCATGGAGGTTCATGGGGATGCAGAAATCCACCTGCAGCCCCTGGAGGACCCCACACTGGAGCAGGTGAATGCTGTAAACCTATGGGAGGCCTGTGCAGGAGCAGGGTCCTGGCAGGTCCTACAGACCTGTAGAGAGAGGAGCCCATGCTGAAAGAGTTTTCCTGGTAGGGCTTACAGTGCTTTGGGGGGAACCACACTGGAGAAGGGTGTGCCTGGAGGACTGCATCCTGTGGTGAGAGACCCACACAGCAGTAGTTTGTGGTGAACTGCTGCCTGTGGGAAGGACTCAAGCTGGAGGAGTTCATGCAGGAATGTCTCCCATGGGAGGCAACCCAAGTCGAAGCAGGGGAAGGACTCTTCTCCCTGAGCAGTGGCAGAAAATCCTGGCATGAGCTGACTATATCTCCCACTCCCTGTCTCCTTCACCACTGGGGTAAGAAGGTAGAGCCCCTGAAGGAAGGAGGAATGGGATGAAGGTGGTTTTAAGACTCATTTTAATTCTCATGATCCTGCTCTAATTTTGATTGGTTATAAATTCAATTACAATCCTCAAGTCAAGTCTACTTTTCCTGTGATAGTAATCGATGAGTGATCTCTCCCTGTCCTCATTTGTCTTATAATTGCTTTCCTCTATGCAGTTGCAGAGGTGAGTGATAGAACACCTTTGGTGGTGGCTGAGCATCCAGGCAGGATCAAACAACCAGACTTAGGCTATTTTATGATGTCCTGTTTCTGGGAAAAAGAAGCACGTTGGTAAACTAAAGCTGCAGTGCTCTGTTATTTTTTGGTGGTGCTGGGTTCATTATTATACTGTTTGTATACTATTGGAGTGTTTTGTTTTGTTATTTTCGTGGGAGGTTTGTGAGAGTTAATTTTTCAGCTTTCATCAGTTTAGTATACAAGTGTCACCAGTGCTGAATGAATGTATGTGTTTTAATGAAATTCAAGATTGAAATGTTAAATTCTTTGGGTTCCATTATTTGGACTGGATGTATATGTAAAAGTTGTAATACCTGTGCATTTGATTTTCATTTGATATATTGACTTATTTGGGGTTTTAGATACATGAGATTACATGAGTAAGATTAATAGTGTTCCTTCATGCAGAGCTGCAAAAATAATAGTAAAATCATTAGTGGAAATTCTAAGTAGAAATTGGAGAAATACTCTTAGTTACACTGTGTAAAGACCTTTCAATTTGTTGCTTAATATGTGTAATAGAGTAACCTGTCACTTTTCTTCTATGTAGTACAGTATAGTGCTCTTTGCAAAAGAGGAAGGGGAAGGTTGAGGTTACAGAATATTACTCTAATTAATTAGTTATTATTTATGTGGTTGTGAGACTTGTAGTATAAAGATGAGGTTGATTAAAACATTCACAGATGTGTCTGTGGTTTTGTTTGTTCTTTTCTGATACAATTGGATAAATATGGATATGTGAGGTGAAGCATATTAATGAATAGTGCTGTAAATCTATATGCTTTGCAGATGTGGAAAAACACTAGATATCACTTTGCTAATTCTTCTGTTCTTTTCCCACAGATTTTTTCATTTACAACTTGTGTTCAGTGAGGTAGATTTAAATCTGATTTTTGTTTACCCAATACATAACCAGTGAATTTCCTGTGTTACCACTACAAAACCATATGTACATATGTACAGACAGAAACTGTTCATGCATCAATATTGTTGAATAGTGCAATATTATTAATGCCTATTGCCATTATTCTCTAATAAATATATTCTCTGCTCTTGAAATGCAGGACCTATTTTTTAGTTGTTATTGGTTCAGTGTAAAAATAGCAGTTGTTAAAAAGCAGTCCACATTTTAAATTAAAAATTGCATGTTATATCATTTTCTGTTCTTGGTGGAGGAGGAAGAACTTAATTTCCCTATTGATGTTTTTGTTACCGTATTACTTAAGAAAATGAGCAGAAATATAAAAGCTTCTGTATAGATTTTGAAGGCATGCTTGTGATGATCAAAAACCTTATGGGGAAACAATTCTAGATGAACTTGAAATTCAATTTCTCAGAAAACAAAAGTGCTCTGAAAGCTCAGTGTCACTCTGAACAAAGCAATTCATTATCACGCTGTTGAAACATTAGTTTTATTCTAATAGATGTTGTGGAAATAACCCACAATCAGGAAGTGCTATTTGAAATAAATAGATACTTTTTGTTTTAAAGCTGCCAAAATTATAGTAGATTCTGGTGTGAGCCATTAGTTTAATGGCTGAAATGCCTGCATCAAGCCCATGAAAAGTAATGCGAGCTCCCTTTGCCATGTGTATCACCAATTGGAGCTGTGACAGGATAAAACTCATTTCTTGCTGGTACCAAGCTGGAGATCTTGCAAAGGTGTTCCCAGAAGTGTTGGTGTTGGACAGACCAGTGACTCTGTCTTTCAATTTACCACACTCCTGAGCAGCTGTTACTCACAGGTGAAAAGCGTTCACAAGGCTCCCTGCAGCCATTTCTTTGCCTGCAGGCCACAAGTGGCAGGCTTCTGCTTGAAGTGTGCCTTATCAGAAGCTGTGTTACTGTGATACATGATAATGGGTTATCAATGAAATGGAACTAAACCAAGTCAATAATCTATAAAAGGAAAACTTACTGCAATCACTGCAAGGACTGGATAATCAGTTGAAAGAAAAAGGCTCAAGTACTTGCTTTATGAAGAGCCTCAATAACTGCTCTCTGTGGAATTTTTATTGTCTGTTTGAGAAATAATAAATATTGAACAGAGCAAGTTATGCATCTATAAAGCACCTACATGCAAAAAGTATTTAAATGAAGCTAAACAGTGTAGATTGCAATGTGAATATAAATTGGCTGGAAAGCATAAATACCCATTACAGCTCAGAATTGTGTGTCACTCTTTATGCACATTAAGAGAAGACCAGTGGACTTTGGAACTGATGGCAGTTCTCAAAACCAGAGAAGAAGGCTTGCCATCCCTGCTAAATGCCAGGCTGCCACTTTTTCTTTTCTTATTATTCTTAACACACCGGTATAGATATCCCCTCACACACACACACTGTGAACATGGCTGGCCATAAGAACATCACCTCCAGCTGTTCAGGTGTCCCCACGCCACAAACTGCCCTCACAAAAGCCAGAATTGGACATGTATATCTTGTTCTTACGTCCTGAACATGTTCAAACTTGCATACAAGATTCCCTCTGGTAGCTCCCCTTTGACCTACATTCACACTCACATCCAGTTGCAAATTTACGGTCTCTCTTGTCTTCATTTCCTTGCCTTCTAGTAAAGTTTGAAATTTGCAAGCATCTTCCTTGCTTGAACACACAGAGAATAGACAGTATGCTCCCGAAGGAAGTGAGTTTGGAGTAGAGCTGAAAAAAAAAAATAGGAGGGACTGTCATGTTCAGGTACCAGACTTGCTCCTGCCTGCATTCAACCAGCTGCTTTCATTCCTGCTTGTGTCCTCCATGCTATGTGTGCTACTTCTGAAACGCAGTGTGTGCACTTTGATACCTGGCTCTGAGATCCAGAAGAACACTGAATTTCTTATAATATGAAATTTATGAGCATGTTTTCATGGTGATACATGAAAACAACTGTTAAAGTTAGATAGAAAAGCTAGAAGTGTGAGTGTGTAGATTAGAGGGTTTTCTTAAGTCACTGGGTGAAAAAGTTAGTTTAGAGTTTAAACTAGTTTAGACAGCAGAAGATAAGATGGAGGATTTAGAATGTTGTTTCTTTTCCTTCTTTCTTCTTCATGTTCTTCTTCTAGAAGTTTTTGAGTAATTGAGTAGGTGATTGGATAGGAAATGCCGCAGTGCAGGACACAGGTGATGGGTCATTGGGCCATTAAGAAAAATAATATACATGTCTATAGTTAACTGGATAAGAATAAGTATAAAGATAAAGGAACTTCTTGTTCAAGGCCATTTTGAATCATCAGGGCCAAAATGAGCCAAGTTGCAGTGAATTGAACTTGTACAGAAAGTCTGGAGAGACCTGCCAAGTTTTGTGTTAACATCCTAATAAACACAAGAAACAAGATCCTAACAGGCTTTGGAGTTTTTGTGGTGACCCAGAGAACTGAAATAAGCAGGACTCCCCATGAAGGAGTATCCACAAGGAGCCCAGCTCAGAGGAGACTAGGAAATCCAGGAGTGAACAGAAGTGCAGAAAACGCACAGCAGAATCAAGAGAAAAAGGAAACAAGAATTTAAAAAAAATAATATTCTCCATCTTGATATTTCTGGTGTTGCCAAAGGTAATCTCAGACTCATTGTAGCCTTAGGATGTTTGCCAAAGTTCTCTTGGTTTTACAAGATTCCCAAACATGTTTCAGTGCTCCCCATTCAGTAATTCATGCAATGTATCTGTTTCTCCCATACCCACCCCCTTGAACCATTCAGTGGGACCCAGCCTTTCCCCACAGCATCAGGTGTAATTCTTACTAATTTCTTGCCGAGGCCTGTGTTGTGTCGAGCAGATTCTTACATGATCTTCAGGAGTTTCTCTCACCCTCCTCAGTAAACTTAACCTTACTTCAGGGCCCAGTTACCTTCAAACATGCCTCAATATTACATTTGTTCTCTTTAGTTACTGATCTTGAATTTAACCTATTTTTCAGTCCGCCTTGCTGAAGTAGCTTGTGCTCAGACTCAGAGACAGTCTAACATTGAAAGAGGCAGTATTGGGGTTTTTTTTTTTAATTTTTTTTCATACTGAGTGATTATATTAAGCATCTTTGCACAAAATCAATATCTCACTCTTCTACTTAATTTCTGCATGAGAATACATGTGAGCAGGAAGTCTGATTTGCTACAAGGTGGGGCAGACGATCTACTTTTTAGAAATAAGGAAGCAGGAAAACATCTGATTGACAGTTTTTCAGGATGTGTAAGAGGCTGATTACTTCTCCTGTTTGCAAACAGGCATGAATTTAAATTTCCTCTGCAGGTCATCGTCCTTGTTGTCAATACTCATGAGGTTCTCAGAAATAACTGAAAACTGATTGATGTTAGAGGTGACCAGCAATGCTGATAAATGTTCCAGTTATTTCTGTAATTTTAGCTTTGTGTGGGAAAAATAAAAGCCTGATTTCACTTGCCTACTCAATTTTGATAAATTCAAATGAAGTTATTATAAAATAGGTTAAGCCTTCACAAAGCTTGTATTACATTTTCAGTAAACAGAGAAAAAAATCATTCATACTCTTTCTTTATTCAACACCAAATGGAATTGAGAGTTTCTGAAGAAATACTTGAGAGTGGCCTCTGCAGATTTTACATCTGTCAGTAACTGGCAGATAATGTGACACTATTAAAAAGACTCGAGCTCTTTAACTTTGTCACAAAATAATGCCACCAATGTAATCCAAGTATAATGGCTCTTTATATGCCATAACCCAAGTCATTCTTCACAAGTACCTTGCCTTTCTGGAATTTGATGATTTGCATTTTACAGGAAGAAAATGTTGAAATATTAAATAAGAGTATCTCATTCTTCTACATATCCTACAGTAAATCCATTCAAGTCATGATTGTCTCCTGCCACTTGTGTAGGCTCCATTTGATTTGATGTTTTTAAGTAAATATGATCTTTCCCCAGTGCTCCTGGTACTGTTTTAAATTTTACTGTTTTTTCTGGGTTTTATATTTTAATCAATCTGTGATGTGATTTACCACTAAATGAAATGAAATTATGTTGTAGTTGAGGAACATGAATGGCAGAACCATATACTACTAATTTAGTACCATGTTTACCACACTGTAGCTGGTAGAAAATCAATAAGTTACTGAGTTCACCAGGCAACCAGTAATACATGATGTGTGAGATTGTTCAGACTTCTCCTTTAACAATGCAAAACTTACTGTAAGGTTAAATATTGGAGCTATGAACTCAGAAATAGTAATGCAGCATTTAACAGTGGGATTCTCATTAGACCTGAAGATAGTAATTTCTCTAGGTCAGTATTAGCTGTCCTCAGCAATGATAGACTACCCAGGAGGGGTAAGAAGAAAGACAGTTTCAGTCTTCCATATTCACGGTGTTTATCACTTTAAAAAAAAAAAGAGGAAATTTTAGTGATCTTGATAATTCATAATAGTGAAAAGGAAAATGAAATGGTAAATTCTGCCAATGTGAAGATTATTCTTATTTATTAATTCTCAATGCCTGGTTTTAAGAGCTATGGATTACATTAACAAAACTTGTAGAAAGCTGGTTATTAGGGGCCTGAGTAGGCATAAATGCAAAAAGAGTAAACATCAAAATCTAAGAGCTGAAAGATCCTTTCACAATTCTTCTATTCTGATCCTTGAAAGTGCAATAGTGGAATTGATGTTTAAATGCTCACAGCCTTTTCTCTTTTGTGCGGAATAGTGAAAGTATTGCGTGGGTGCCTCACCCTTGCATTTGAAATACTGTGTGCAAAACAGAATGCACCACAGATCTGTACTGGCTCAATTGCAGTCAAAATAAAATCTACATGTGAAACCCAGTTACTGTTAGTTTATTTGCAATAACAGTAATTGTAGTCCAAAATAATGCAGGGCAGCCTTACTAATAGTGCCTTATAAAATGATTGCACAGGAACTTGCTAGCACCTACTCCTGTTTGTTAATGTTATGTCCAGTGTTCCCATATCTCTTTGGGCTTCCTGTAGCAGAATGGTGCTGAGGCACTGAAGGACATTGTCAGCAACTGGGAAACCTGTGATGCTGATGATGATAGCCACATGTTCCTCAGTTTGAGGGTCTGTGCAGAGTTATTTTATAATGGAGGAATCATATTTGAATCTCCTGAAAGGTTTCTGAATGATCCTTTTCAAAAACTTCTGGGTTTAAGCATCCATAAAAATGGAGGAGAATTGAAAGATGTTTGGAGGTACTGTGAGATGAAAATGCCAGTGGCACTCACAAGTCATGTGTATATTTCTCACTCTTAAAGGCTCATACTTTTATTAAGCATTTGTTTCTGTCCTACCTGCTGACAGAGAGTATGCTGTTTGAAGCTAATTATTTGGAGTTTGCCTTACAAAATCAAGCTATCTTATTTAGAGTAAAGGTTAGCTCTTATTTATGACTTACTGACTTCATATATTTTATTAAAAGAGGGAAAGAAATTCTTAAATCATTTCATTGCATCTTAATTAGGAGTTTAAAGAGAGCCTTCATAATTATGGAATTTCTATTACGGACTTTTTCCCTTGAACCAGCTCTTTCTGAGTGTCTTAGGCAGTTTTAGTGAGACTACACTCTGGAGTTATAAAAAATTTGAAAAGGAGATTCAGAGAAAGATACAGCTTTCTCTGCATCCCCCTCCCATAGCCACCCACCCTGCCTATGTTTATTGTTCAGAGTAAAATTGTTCCCTTTACACCTATGGGTGGTAGTCTTCTGAAAATTGGAAAGTAGGACATGGAGAGCTGTTTTATACTTTTGTTCTTAAAAGAAGCTTCTTTGGGTCATGGGTAGTGCAAAGGTCATCACACCTGATGATTTTAATTGTAAGGTTTGCTGTAGTTGTAGCTGTTTTTCTGAAACCCAGACTTCTGATATAAAGGAACAAATGAATCTTGGGTTCCCTTTAAAAAAGAGCATTCTTCTGATGTTTGTAGTTGAAGAGAAAAGTTTGAAAATATGTTCTAAGTTGCAGAATTATAAAGACAATCTCAGGAGAAAGTCTTTCCCTTTCTTAAAAACATGGTCTCTTAGTAATCAGGCTGTATTGTGTTCCTAGTTTGGAATTTCCATATTGTGTTATCTCTGGAAACTTAAATTACTGCTGTCCTTTTTATAGAATTAGTGGATGAAACAGATTCATACTTGGAAATGATTAACTTTCTACATTATATATGTGGGGGTTTTTTTTGGTTTTTTTTTGTTTTGTTTTTTTTTTTATTTTAGGACTGCAACTATATTAAAATATTGGAAACAAACATACCTTTTAAAATATCCCTAAGTATTTTCTATTTTTTTAGCATTAGCTTCTGCTGTTAAAGATATTTATTTTTATGAGTAATTCTATGTCAACTTCAAATGTCTGCTTTCATACTGAGGAAGATCAGGTGAGTTTACCTTGCAATTCTTGCATTGGTATCATTATCCCTGGAGTTAGATTGGGCCGTGATGTTGCAAGATACAATTCAAAGATCACATTTCTATGGGCATGACTTTTATAAAATGTTAATTGCTGCTCTATGTATTTTTGACAAGGTATGAATCTGAGAGAATCTTGAAGTGTATCTGCTGGCACCTTTTCTTTAAAATACATGCACTGAAAATCCTGAAAAGCTTCCAGCTGATGTTTCATGAAACATCAACCAGAACAAGGTGTACTTTTTGGACAGAGAATAAATTCAGCTTTTAACATCTGTAAATGACAGGAACTGGAACCAGTGTCTCCCTGCTTATTCTGCTCATCTAGAGCAGTTTGAACGTTTTTTCCATGGCCATGCTCTCCAAGTGATTCCCAGTTTTTCACACATACACCAGATCCAAAGTTATTCTGGCTTTCTCTGTCTTCTCTCAAGACTTGGCATGTGCTCCCTATATCTTCTCAGGAGTTTCTCGGCATGCACCCTTCTGCAAGTTCCTTCTGTACTCTGTTGCTGTGTCTGCCCATCATATCTTGCACTACAGGAAGATTTCTCCAATTAAGCATCCTCATCTGCTCTCAAGGCCATCTTTCCATCCATCCAGCATGTCCTCTTAGCACACAAGCACAACAATTCTTGTGCTCCTGAATCCTTCAAAAAAAAAAATTGAGTGTGCATTAGAAGATGAACAAGCAAAAGAAACCCAAAAAAGACATCATTCAGAACATGTAAAATGGAAAATCAAGTCCAAAGATTTGTTCATCATCACTCCCAGAAGTTAAAGATAACATTGTTAAACTCTAATGTGATTTGGCATGGCTTTCCCTCTCTAGCTAATCTGTGTAGGAAGTCTGGATTTACACGATATGTTAATATCCTTTTGGATGAGACGAAAAAGAAAAATATCAGACAGTACTTTTACAGGAAAAATATTTCAGGTTAACATTTTTATAAATGTTTATAAGACATACCACCTTTGATTTTGTTTTTTTCTTCTGAAAAGAAACTGGCAAAAGCTTTGGCTTCATAGGGCATTGTACGTACCTTGTTCAGCAAAACTAGTTTTACCGATGTAAGTACATCCTCCATTTATATATAAGCATGTTAAGAGAACTTGGAAACAGGTTATGCCTGCTGGCAGGCATTGGCAAGTGTCTGACAGTTGTCTGAAAATACATGTACAAACTTGCGATGTTTTATGGCCTGTCGTTATCATCTCACTGCAGAGTACGTGTGTGATAACTCTCTGAAGCTGCTACATGGAGTACAAATACTCAAGGAAGAGCAATATAATCTTTTAATAAGTATTTTCATTTTAAAAAAATGGTATGTCCTATGAAAATAACGTTGTGATTTTAGGCCATGATGAGAGTTTAAGCCTTTCCTTCAAAAGAGAATGTGGTAACTGGGCAGATTTTCTAGTCTTTCTGCATTGAAGCTTCATATTTGTTTCTGATTTTCCATGTATTCCACGTGCCTTTTGAAAGGGGGAAAGCATATTTACCAGTTGCTAGGATCTCAGCCTGAGGTGTATATATCTGACCACGAACACCTGTCGTCCACAAGACAACTCCTGCCATTCCATTTGCTAAGTAGCTTGGGTGGGAGGCAGTGTTGGAAAGGCAGTGAGCATAGAGTTGTGCAGGACATCTCCAGCTGTCCTAATGCTTTCTCTGCCAGTTGCAACACTTCTTTACTGATGTTATTGAACATCAGTACAGCTGGGCCATGTGGGATCAACCTCCTTGTTGTCTAGGGACACTGCTCTAAGCAAAGCTCGTTAGTGTGATGGTTGAGGAGATGCAGATTGAGCTCTCAGGGAGCCTGAGACAAGGTGCTGTGAAGTCCCAACGCTTTGGTTAACAAAGGCCATGTAGACCAGTCCCACCAGCCAGGAGAGCAGACACTCAGAAATACAACTGAAGCCAAGGACTCATCTGGAAGACCTCAGACTATGGCACACTTAGACTGTGAGGGTATAAAAGCCCAGGGGTTCCTTTGTCAGGGATCCCTCCTCAGAGGAACCAGCTCGGGCTGTTCCTGTGTTACTGCACCACAAATAAGTGGCTTCATGGAAAGAGGTAGCTCAGATTACACTAAGGGAAAGCTAAGGTCAAACTGGTGAGGAAACCTGGTCTGACTGTGTGAGAGTGGGGTGTGTAGGGAGTTGCTCACTGGGCCCACCAGCTGTGAAGGGCTTTGACCCCAGCAGTGAAAGTCTCTGGTGGTGGCAAAGTGGCTGCCAGAGTGCCTCCTGAATGGTCACAGTGAGAAGCTTCCTTACCAGTGGCCATGTACCATAAGTGCTACTAGCCACAAGGCACTCTGACTTTGCTACTGCCTTTGCAATACAAACAAAGCAAAAATGAGATGTCAAAACAGACTGACCCAGCCATCTTTGACAAAGACACAGGATACCACACTCAAACTGGTGATTAGCACTGAAGCCAAGCTTTCTTGCTAAGAGGTATCCTAACCCCATGCTCACATCCCAAGTTCTTCTTAAAATTAACATGTCTTGTAAGGTCAGACATCCAAGATAGGAGTAGTTATACCTTGCTTTTAGATGTTAATATAACTCACCTCAAGTAAGTAAAGTGCCCAAACTGAGATGTAATTAGTTTTCATTGATATAGGTGGGGTTTTTTTGGGAGGTTAAATACAGAAACCTTCAGATGCAGTTTCTTTATGCTTAGCTCAGATGCAGATCCTGAAGACTCACCAAAAACACTTGTAAAATGTGATTGTATTAAATAAGCTTTAAAGTTCTGCTGCTGCATATAGTCCATAAGATTTAGAGATATTTACAAAAATGCACACAGGGAAGATAAGAACTTGGAAATCTATTCAGGCATATGATTGCATGAGAAAAATGAGTGTGTAATTGAAGTTTTAATTTGTACCAAATTTTATTAAGCATAATTTTTTTGTGTTTCTACTTTCTGGATGGCTAGCTGACTGTAATAAATTGACTACATAGGTGCACACATAAGTGAGGGCCTGAATGTTGCTCTATATAGAGCTAATTAAGACCTTAGATCATGTCAGAATGTGGATTTTCCTAAGTTTCAAAGACTTGAAACTATATTCCCTCCCTAGGTAAAATACTTATCTTGCAAGTAATTATTTTTTATCCATGCACGTATGATCAGTAACTAGAAAATTAACTGTGTCTTACTGCTGTGGAAATTTCACCCTACAGGATGATCCTAATCAAGTTACATAAAGAATTGCTCATAAATATTATCAGGAGGGGAACTGAGCCAGTGCAGCAATATGGCTCTAAAGGAGTCTCAGCAATTGGATTCAAGTCAGCATTGTTACATTGTGAGCAGCAAGATGTTGCAGAACAGAAAATTAAAACCTTTGTGTTCCTAAATTCTGAGATGAGTTAATGTCTTCTACTCTGTCCAATTTTTCAATCTCTATTTACAGTGTAAAATCCACTTCAGGAAAGTAAAGATATTCCGAGACTTCTAAACCCTGATATTTTACACTGCTCTAACAGAAAAGTGTACAGAAGCATGAAATACAAACCACACTCTGTGATCCTCTGAGTGTTGGCATATGGTATATACTTGTTACAGCTGCCTGTGCTCGAGGAATTCCAGACAGGATTCAATGATAGAAAGTTACTAATTTTTAAATTTTAAACCATTCTTTCTGCATAATCATAGCTTTTCATCTACTCCATATAGATAATATAATGTTTAGTTTAAATGAATGCTAAAATATAGTAGGATCATGGCTTTACTTAAGCACTGTATAGTTGTCATATAGCGTCATATTTTGGCAACAGACAAGTTTTCAAAATGTGCTTCAGTTTATAACAAGG
Organism: Cyanistes caeruleus; assembly: GCF_971803275.1. NCBI lineage: Eukaryota > Metazoa > Chordata > Aves > Passeriformes > Paridae > Cyanistes > Cyanistes caeruleus. Next base: position 78,655,079 of record NC_141701.1, on the reverse strand, counting down.
AGTTAATTTTCTAAGAATGTCACTTAAGTGTATAAAAATACTCAAAAACATTTCATTTGTTTTCTGAAAGCTGTACAGTACCTTGCTGTTTTCAGGCTTTAAAAGAAGTCTGAGGGTTTGGTTGCTTTATAGTGGGATTTTTTTGGTTTTGTTTATTTGGGGTGGGTTTTTTGTTTTGTTTTGTTTGTTCTTTTGGTTGGTTTCTGGTTTTTAAATTAGAGAGAGGGGTATGGATTCAATTATATGGAGACAGTCTACCTTTGGTCAAGACATGGCCAAAAGTTCCCAGAATGGTAGTATAAATTCATACTGATGTACAGTACTGATGTACTGTAAAAATCTTTCAGCTACTTCTATTTCTGTGGCAAGATTGAACTATGACAGACGAGCATAATGTCCTATGTGTATGTGCAGTGTGACACTCCTGCCAACTGGTTTGACATGAAAGTCAGAGTTTGGAATTCATTTGAAATGATGAGCTATGTTATTGTTGCACACAACAAAATTATAGAATGCTCAGCATTCTTTCATGGGAATTTTTTTTTTAACTTCCATGATTTTCTGTAGATAAAATTCTACCTCTCTGTTTCCAGTCTTGTTTGACTGTGGCGTTCAAGTCAGGAGAAGGGAGACACTGTGTTGAGTTGTTGGGTACCAAAGATGACTCAGGCTGGATCATAGCTGCATGTGCCCAGTTCTTCCTGTGAGGCTCATGCTCCATTGGCCAGGTCATTCCTGCTGCAGTAGTTCCTCTAACATAAAACTCAGATCAAGTGTTATTTTTCCCCAAAATGAAATCTCTTTGAGATGTACACTCAGTTTCCTCACCAAGTGCACCAAGATCCTCTGCAATCTCATGAATGTGTTTGCCAGAGGGAGGAGAAACCCATTTGATTCAAAAACCAGTCAGTGCCATATGTGGACTATGGTGACAAAGTGTACAGGGGCTTTGTTTGGGGAGGGCCTGGTCAGTTCGCCTCTAGAGCTGACAAGGTGTCTTCTGCTAAACTTGCTGAAGATACAGTTAATTCAACATTTCCAAAAAGGGATAAAGCTGTTAGCTTGGATATGATTTTGCTATGCTCCTTTGAATGTGCAGGCAGATCTAATTTGGAGTAGTTTTCTCTGTTCAGAGTATTCCTTGTGACTCCTTCTCAATTGTTGCCATAATCTTTCAGAAAAACAATTCTGTGAAGAAGGAGAGCTCTTTTTCCATGTAAGCAGTTAAAAGTTCTTTAGCAGAAGTAATTTTCAAGGCTGAATGAAGTCAATGGAAACATGCACAGTCCTGTGACCCAGAGCACCTATGATTTACTCTTTGATTACAGTCTTCTAAATCACTCTGATAAGCTTCAATTTTAATTTACCATCTGTAAAACCAAACTTTAAAATATACAGTTTTGGGGGGTTTTTTTCAAATTAAAGTTTTTGGCTCCTACCTTTTGAGTATGTTAAATATTTTGTAATAGTTCTGAGGAAACATGCAAGCATGCCTATAACTAGAGGACATTTCTCCAGAGAGGAAAAATAAACTTTAATTCATGCATTTTGTTCAGAAAAAAAAGACACCCAGCATCTTAAATTTTAGTATGTACTCTGAAGGCATGGGGGATTCTTTATATACACCAAATAAAAGTTGGATTCTTCAGTTTTCCAATTTCAGCAAAAATCTTTGGAAGAATATGACCCAGGTGGAATGGAGAAGTTGTTCAAGGCAGCTTGATGTATTTTCTTTATTTTCTTTGAAGTTTTGAAGCAGAAGAGAAGCAACACTTGTGAATTTAGAAATTTCTGAGAAATTTTACATTAAATGTTTAATTAGGTTTCAGTTTAATTTATGATGGAGTATGTAGAGACAGATTTCTGTCAGAACTCTGCCAGCAGAGTGCTATTGCCTAATTTTTGTCATTGTTCAACAATACCCAGTAGGTGGCACAAGTACACAAGGAATTTGTTCACATCTTTTCTTATCGGAGTTCTTTTATGTTTGATTGATTTCAAAGATTCGAATTAATATGTATTTATTTAGATTTTCGATTTCTTTACAATGCTATGCAACTTGTTACTATGATTTTCAGGTAGCAGTTTGTATTTTGTACGATAGCAGGAAGTTATTATTTTGGAATGCATAACAAGCTGATGTTCTTAATCACAGCAGAAGTTCTAAAAACTTCATCCATGTGTAAGTCACATGTGAGGCTGATTTGAGACTTGGGGAATGATGAGGTTTTCACTTCCATTTTTACCATCATTTCATCTTTTGTAGCAAAATGTCTATATACTGAGTACCTATTTTTTCTCATTGTCTTCCTTACCAGTTTCTCTGACAAAACTAAAGTAGTTAGTTTTATATGAAACCATACAAGAAAGTACATAGGAAGAAATTTGGGTTATAATTTTATTTGCCAAGTAACTGATTACAGATGGAACATGTTAATTATGAGGAACAGAGAAAAAGCTGTAGTGTCTTATTGCAAAAATACAGTCAAGGCATTTTGGCTATCTACTGAATTAATATTTATCAGTTATTTGTGTATATTTTTTTTCTCAGATTACCAAAATAAGAAAAAAAAATCCCAATTATTCTTTTGCTATTATGCAATTTATAAAGTGTTGTGAAGAACAGTGTGCTTTTAAACCATCATGTCTCTACAATATAAGTGAACCATATTTATATTGCATTAATGCTGTCCAGGTCTACTTCAGAAGCTTCTTTGTCTCAGAATACATCATTAGATCCTATTCTTCATGTGCAGAGACATTTAGATACTGTAGCTGTATTTCATCATTTCACATGAGGAAAGAGAGCCAATCTAGTTCTCAAGAAGTCCTGACATGATGAGAGAAAATAAATCTAAGAAGTCACCTGAGGAGTATCCTTTAAGTCCTTCTGTGAGAACACTTTATTGTACAGGTAAACTCCATGGCCTCATGCTATAGTTGGAAAACTTCAGAGACGAGGCTGTACATGGAGGTTGTGCTGCCCTCCTGAGCAGCAAAGGCACAAGGATTACTCAGTTTACTCACACCAGCAGGCTTGTAAAAACGTGTTGCTAAAACAAAACCCAATCTCAAGTATCGTGTCGCTTGGCTTGTAAAAATGTGAAGACAGCTATCATACTGTTTTTAATTTACTCCCTTGGCCTGCAACTATGATACTTCATGTAACATTGTGTCACTAGTGCTTCCTTTCGGAATACCAATTCAAGAAGCCACTGTGGTGACAGTGTGGTTTTTCCTTTCTTTTCTTTACTGGAATCTGAATAACAGGTGATGGGTTCCTTGGAGAGCATACCTGAAACCATATCTGTATTTTAACTTACATTACTAGATGACAGCTTCTCCTTTAATAGTTAGTGCCTAAACAAATTATTACAATGTTGTGTTTTTTGGCTTTGTTGTTTGGCCCTTCTATTGAGGAGGAGAGGATTTGTTTGTTTCTGTAAGAAATATAGCTCTTGTAGTAAGCAATATAGCTTGTGTAGTAAGTAATTACCTCCAGGTGATCTAAGAATCACATTGAAAGATTCTAAACTTCATCTTTGTTTTCTTGTTAATTTTGCTGCTAAATAGGAGTACTGTGACAACAATGTCAACAGGGACACAGTTGGCTACAATGGGTTTTCTGCATAATTTGTATTTACCTTTAACTGCTAAAAAAGTATTCATTAAAATAAGAAAATATAGTGAGGTGATCCTTGCATTAGCAGTTATAAACCTCAGCTTTACAAAAGTAAAACCACATGATAGCATCTAATAATTTCAGTTTCTTCCATGATGCCTGTTATGGCTGCTAGGATGATGGAATTAGCTCATAACTCCTCTACCCAAATAATGCCAAAAATAAAGTACCTTTATATCCAGATATGTATCATGGTGGGTTTTTTGTTTGTTTGTTTTTGTTTTTGTTTTTGCTTTTGCTTTTTTTTGTTTGGAGTTTGTTGCATTGTTTGTTTGAAATACTGTATATTTGAAATAGAAAAAGAAATAGAATCTGAGAAGTAAAGTAACACAAATCAATGGTTTGGTTTAATTCTAGGATAATAATTGATTTATTGAATTATTTAATGTATCATGTGTATGGACAGACTTATGAATATGGAAAGAGTTCTTACTATTATGAAGTATAATTGAAAGATACCCTTAAAATGATGAGTTTTTGCTTGAAGTGTCTTCTACACTCAAAGATTAAAACCCTAACTAGGGAAAATTTCAGTAAACTAATCTTGTTAAATTAATATTTTTGTAAAAAATGCATGTGAAATTGATAGGTTATTATTTAAATATATTTCAAAGTCATTTTTTTCATGCATGTCTTTCAGTGACTTCCAAAATTGGTTGGTGTTTGCCAAGAGAGTGTGAAGGAAAAACTTGTGATGTGAATTGTTATCCATCCTGATCAGTCCTTCTGGAAATGCATAGTTGCCTCAGTTTTTTTATAGGCTCCAGGAAAGTGTTTTCACCAGTCCCTAAAAAATGTTTCAGATAAATCTTTTCCTAACATGAAAATTAATTACTGCTAAATTACATCTTATGAAAAACAATAGTACTAAGCATTAAAGTGACTATTTTGCCATCACGTAACAGAATGTTCCACTTGTCACTACAGCTACACAAAGCTTTGGCAATTTTCTAAAAAAATCTTATTTGCGGCCCCAAACAATTGTGGTTTTGTTTGGGGGTTTCGGTTTTTTGATTCTAGGATTAGAAAAGTTTAAAATCTTTATTTTTAGCCCTTCTGTTTGTGTGTGTGTTTCTAGAACTCATTGCTTTCCTGCATAGTCACTATCAAAAATAATCAAGGTAGTCCTAGGGAACCTAGGGTCTTTTTTATGTCATCTTACTGATATGGGTCAAATACAATGTGAATAGTAAAATGTAAATATTAAGAAATGCCAACCAAGTTTTACAGATAGTATCATTTGACCTTAATCTAACGTGTACTTTAACTATATGTTGTACATAAACAGATATTTTTGAAGTTAAAATATTTAGTAGCCCATAGGACAATCTGATTTATAAGCTCCATATGTATTGGAGAAAATTCTTATCAAATAGAATATATTTTTTAATAAGTAGTTTTGATTTTAGCTTAATTTTCTCAACTAGTTTTTCAAAGAAATAATGAATAAAATTAGTGCATTTGGCCAATAATTGTCATGTCAGTATGCTGAATAGAGTGTCTTTGTGACTTTACAGAAAAACTAATCAGGTCAATATTACTCCAGAATTTTTGAGTGCAGATCTTTTTCCCTCTCCTTTTCTAGTGACCAACACTAGGAATTGCCCCAGGAACTGTCTAATAACTGAGAACCCTCCTGTGATGCCTAAATGCTGATGAGAGGAATATGGTGGAAGCATCATCCTCTTCCACCAGTCATGATTCTTCCTGGCCACTCTGTTACATCAATTTCACTCAACACTATGGCCAAAGCTTCAACAAGTGTCAGGTTTTTCCTAGTGTCATCATTCTGAACTAAAAATAGGAGAAGAAATTGATTAAAAGAAACAGAGTTAGATGGAATACATTTATTGTAGCCAAAGAAAACGTGCTAATGTGAAATAGATTTCACAGATGAAGCACTGACTATCATTTTCTTATGGAATGTGATCTTAGTAAGTATACCAAGAAGAACTCATTGCATATTCTGTGAATGCCGTTTCTAAAAATTCATTCAAAAAAAAAAGATCAAAACGATTTTTAAATATATATATATATATATATATTTTCCAGGAAACTTCTAGAGGTTTTGTGGATTTTACTGGAGGTTTTTGTTCTGTCAAGCGATGACAAAATAATGATAGGTTTGTTTGATCAAAGCTGATTTCATCTAGCATGTATCATAGTGACTTTCCATTCCTTCCCATCACTCATAACAGGAAATTAAGATATACTAATAATACACTTGGGCAAAATGGCCGTGGTTAGGTTGAAATCCTAATTTTGCTCTTTCTGACTTCGAAGTGGATGATGTATGTAAATTTGGCTGCTTGGGAAGAAACCCTGTTCATCCTGGCAGGATAGACCCTGAATCCTGAGAAGACTTATAGTGAAATGCACATAAATAAAATGATCACGTGTTGCTTTTATTATTAACAGGTGAAGGAGAAGGGGATGTGTATGTTCTGTGGTTAGATTACTACAAAGATTTCATAATCATACACTAAAAGCAAGATTAAAAGACTGGTAGCTTAAATGAAGAAAATAGAACTTGTTTGCCCTGCAATAAAAGTTCCTAGTGAAGAAGTCCAAGCTAATAGCTTTGAAATAACCTGAATGCATGGAAAAGCACCTGGCAGATCAAGTGCAGGAGGATTCACAGTCACCAAGGATGGATCCCTATAGGTCATGTATTTTGTAGTGCAAGTTGTGTAAAGTTCACACATGTTCAATTACACATCCCTTTGATGTGAAAATTAGGGCTATACCTTGCTCCTAACTGGAAGTAAGAGTCAGAAATTTAAATGGTGTTCTCAGATAATCAGTAATTGTTTACTCACTGTTGGCCAAAATGCATCTTGGCTCATGTGCTTTCCATCATTAGTGAATTATGGAATTGCTAGTCTCGGTGTCAAAGGTGCATTGTTTTTGCTTCCAATCTGTCTGAGAGGCTTGATTTGACAGAGCAGAGTATATCATGGCACAGAGAAAAGAATCAAAAATAGGATTATTTTCCAGTCCTTTGTCTTGTCTCAGATCCATACTCTTGAAGATAAAAGCACTAGAAGACCATCATCATGGATGCTGTGAGCATTGCTAATGGGTGCATCCCTCAGAGCTGAGAAAAATCTTGGATCAGTTCTTCTTTTAATAGAACTGCAAAGACATGCCTAGTGTTTCATTAAGTACTTTAGTTTGACTTCCTAGGCTCAGCCAATGCTATTACTGACGCTGATGCTTGCTCCAGTGAACTAGGGAAACAGAAGAGTGCAGTTTAGGTTGGTTGTTTGTTCTACTGTTCCAGCTGAATTAAGCTAAATTATTCTCATCTCAGTGACTTGCTGCAGACATAAAGGGTTGTGGTTCTTACTCTGTTGAGAAACAAGAACATTGTCTCTGCTTCAGAATCTCTTATTTGTTTGGTTTTGGTTTTTTTTTTTTTTCCCCAGTTTTTTTTCCCTTTTGCATAATATGTTCCTCCAATGTTTGGTAGTTAAGTGGATCATAAACTTTTCATGCTCTGCAGTGGGTATATTCATATGTGAAATTACTACTATGCTTGTCATGAAATTGTAATTGGACATAGCACTTATCACAGCTGTGGACTTTTTCCCAAGCATTTGAATCTCCAGGTGTGCCCTTGAATTGACAATAACAAGGTGATATGCTACTGTTATAACTTTACTGTATAAATGTATAATGTCACTGTCTGGGAAAATAGTTTCATAAGAAAGAGTTAATATAGGTTCCTTTCTAACTTTTTTGCAAAATTTATATTTTTTACATGTTAGGAATTTCACGTGAAAATATGTAAGGCATAGGTGCAAAAAAAGATATATATAGATTTATTAATTTTATGGATTAAAATGTTAAATTTCAATAAAATAATGATATTTTATAGTTCAGATTAATAAATTATTCTATAAAATTAAAGATTTTTTATTATTGAGCACAGTTTCTGAGTTGCTTAATCATTTGTGTCAGTGCAAATCTTAATAATCTGTAATAAGAAGACTTGGATTCCACTCTCTTTGCAAGAAAGGAATGAATGACAAATATAACTTTTCTTCCTTATGGAAAATTCACGTACACCCGGGGGTTTCTTAGTTTCACACCCTGATTGCCTCCTCCTCCTCCTGGTCCCCCCAATTTGGAATTCCATTATATTTGCTTAATATTTCTCAAAATAGTCAATAAGGGTGAAATTCTTCTTACACAGATCATCAGCAGAAAGCCCTTTATTGCACTGCATTCTTCCTGTAGTTGGAGAAGGAACACAGAGAAAAGGAGTCTCAGGTTATATTAGGACTACCTTGTTCTCTCTCTGCTATGTCTGTGTAGCTGTGGCTGTTGGCATCAGTTAAATGGACTTCTGCTGCCACTTTTTCAGATCCTCCAGAGGACATTTGAGTTACTCAATGGCTTCCAAATGCCATTATCTTGCTGGAATAATTTCACAGGACTTTATCTTCACAGGTGCTTTTTCATCAACATTATGTTTTATCAACTCCAGAACAGAGAAAATAATTTGAAAGAAGTAAGTGGATTTTGAAGTGTTCTTTGTTAGTTGATTTTTATTAGTCTGTTTAGGCATTGGATGTTTTTGGAGGGATTGCTAAGGTTTTTCTTTATACTGACAACTAATACTTCAGTGAACTTGATTTTAAGCTATTCAAATTACATGTTTATTGTCACCATTTCACATTTCTACAATTCCTATAATTTAAAAAAAAAATCTTAAGGAAATTAATAATAAAAAAATCTTTATAGTATAGGCATCCTGGTGACTAACACACACACAGTTCCTGGTGATACACTATTTTCTGATGGGAGAAGGGAAGAATTGGTTTTCTCTATTTTTTTCTTTGAAGTGGACATATTCACCTGTAATCTGCCAAGAATTAAGTATGGAAACATTGTTTTTTAGTCAAATATTTTCCTACCTGTAGTTGGTGACTAAAGCCACCAGCCTTTGGATGAACCTAGGCTTAATGACAGAATTTTGTTACACAACCTCTTCCAAATCTAACCTTGTCATACCTGCACATGGTATGCATGTAATAAATTTGTCTTGAATATGTATCTTGGGCTCAGCCTTTATCTGTACACCACGGAAATTTTTGTTTTGCTTTAAATTTCTGCAATACTTAGCAGCTAATGCCTAAATCACAAAAAAGCTGAATCTCACAGAATGTGTTGTGAATCACTGATTTTCGATGAAGTAGGTTTTGCCTGGGAATGTGGGATTTTAAGCTGTAATAGTTAGTGATCCATTTTTTCTTGTAAACAATGAAATTTCAAGACTATAGGGGAGCCAATTTAGTTTTAAAAATGTAAAATATTTTTAGATTTTACCCTTTCTTTTATTTAGTTTCCTATTTTTAGCAGAATATTTTCTCTTTAAAACTTAAACATTGCAGTTGTTATATATTTAGGTCTGCAACTGTTTGCCCTTTTCTCTAGAAATAACTTCAGAAATAAACTTATCAAAATATTTTACTCTGTTTGAAATTCTACTTACTGATGGAAACCACATAAAATTTTAAGCTGGAATGTCTGTTGTAGAAAGCCTTATAAAAAAGAAATAAAGCCTAGAACCTCCAGGAACAGTCATGACCAGTGAAGCTGTGCATGTAATGGGGGAATAAAACACTATTAACACTGTGATTACGTTTAATAGAAGTGCTTAGATCAGTTCCTACCACAGAGATAAAAGAAAGAGAAATAACCTAGCTATAAGTCATAACTGATAACCAAATACTTTGAGCAGTGATTTCATTATAATTTTTTTCAATTTTGAAATTGCAAAGCATAATCAAAAGGTGTAATCCAAAGCTGTTGTGCAGATAACTTAATTTTCAGCACTGGAGTCTAACCCAAGACCTGTAAACGGACGGACAACATACATTTTTGTAAAGTTAGAAAAGTTCAAGTGCACTGCTGGTGAAAACCTTGGGTTCTGATAATAACAAAGAAAGACAGCAGCTTCTGAGAAATAAAAATAAAAAGCAGCACACTGCAAAAAAACTATTATGTTTGGCAGTGGTTTTCAGAAGCAAGCAAGCAATTTTGGTTTTCTCAAGCTATAGAGTGAAAGTAAAAATGATCTCAAATCCTGAGAGCTTTGCAAAACACAAGACAAAGCCCTTGCACGGGTGGTCTTAACTTTTCTTCAGAGAGCTTGTTTTTGTACATGGGTAGACATTGCACCATGGTTCCAGTTGGCATGTTGAAACTGAGGCAGGCTCTTTGCTTTCAAACTTCTTTGGAAGAGACCTGAGGAGGGTACAAAATTGCATTGTCATCCCATTTTCAAAATGGGATTTTCTACTATTAATTTAAAAATAAATTTTGTTATGGGTAGTATTTAAATGTGCTAGATAATGGCCACCTTATGAATTCAACTTGGATCTGTTGTGTTAGACTATTAAGAGTGTAAAAATCACTGTAATGTTCCATATCCAAGAAAAACATATGGCTTCACTACATTACATTTCTTTTGATGTTATTCAATTTTTTACATTGCCCATGTGGTTAATGGGCACTGTACTGTCAGATTGAGAGTAGAGGCAATGTTCCTTTTTTCCCTTAATTTAGACTTTCAGTATTTTTATCAAATAAATCAATCAGAGTTACAGGAAATAAGAAAAAATAACAATGAAAAACATGCTAAATTTAAAAGAAAACATGTAATAAAAATCTGTTATGTAATAGCAAGAAATTGTATTTGTGCATTTATGAGTCTGTGTAAGTAGGTCCTTACAGAGGGAATGGAGAGAAACTAAGGGAATACCCATTTGTTTTTCCACTTAGACAAATTATCTTTCTACAGCCGTTAACCAAGTAGACATATGGTGTGATTTCACAGCAGAATTTATGTATAGCAAATTATTCATCAATTCCCTGTTGTTCCTGAAACATGCATACAACACAAGTGTTGTGTGAGCTATTCCAAAAGAAAAAGATGTAAAAATATTTTGAGAGTCCGTGATGATTTATTCTAAGAAGTAAACCATATATATTTAGATGTAATCTTAAATATTTGTGTTTTATTTTAGTAGAACTTTATAAAGAATGTCACATTTTTCATGAGGCATAATATGAAAGGACATGAGAAAGACCAAAAACTACCTAGAAAATCACTATACTTTTGATCTGGAGATATCAATAAACTGGCTAGTGTCACAAATAGTCTAGCATGATCTTACTTAATCCTGTCATGCTTATCCTTCTACTAAATTGTGTCTTTATGGGAGAAGGAGACTAAGGCAGATAAAGCAGATAGGAGTCCAGAAGGTGGTTTTCAGAGGGCCAGGTGTAGATTCTTTCTATGTATTTCAAGAATTCTGTGAAAATTTTGACTGCTCAATAAGACCAAATATTTTAGATGCCATATTGCACTCTTGGTATTTGAAACAACATCAATTCCTGTCTAAAAATTCAGACAAAATATAGATGTTTAAGAGATCATGAAATAAATTTAGAGTAGTGACAGAGTTCTTTGTCTTAATTCCTAGATAAATCTTGAACAGCCAATATTTAATTTTTTAGCAATATTTCTAGTAGCAATTTTATTATGGTTTTCTTGACTCATTTCTGTGAAGAAGGAGCTGTAGGATGGAGTAAATGTCAGAGCCAAAGGCTTATTTGATTAAACTATGGCAACAGCATTAATCTTCAAAAGGAAATCAAGATAATAGAGGGGTCTGGATGGACCAGGAGATTGATAATTGGTTATAAAGCTTTTGACCTTTGAGCCGGTAGTTCAGACTCAAGCTAAGCCAGTAGTGACTGAAAATCATTACTCTCTGATAGCAGTGCAATTGCTGTGTGAAATGGGTGATTGGTTTCATTCCAGTTTCTAGGGAACTGGTACTCACCTTGCAAAAATAGCTACTCCCATTGTCAGGGGCTTAAGGAAGAAAAGGATGAGAAAATTCTTTACATGCTTACCTGAGGAGGTATTTTGGGCAGTGAGGGATAGGAGAAGCACAAATAGCACAGTCCATTGGCACATTGAAAGCATCAATACCTTCTATTAGGCTCTTGTTGAGGAATTAAAGCCACCTGTTTTTGTCCACATGACATTTCTCATTGACCTCAATAAAAGAAAATTTTGTATGTGATGCAACTCTGTACACTTCTATAAAGCTATTTCTCATTCTCATGCATTGTTTACACCATTTTTACTAGGAAAGGATGTGTGCTTTGTTTTATTTTGGTTTTGTCACTTGTAATTCACAGAAAAAACCTGTCATTCAGGTAGTTTATGTGAATGTTTGACCTTGGAGATGTGCCTGACCTGTTTTGAGTCAATGGATGACTCATACCTGAATTGAGTTGCTAAAGATTTGTAATTGCTTGTCTGTGTTGAGTTGTGTTCTTTCTCCTTAATTGTATGACCTGATGTTAATAATTAATGTCATCTGAAACCAGCAAAATTTAATTCCTTAAGAAATCATTTAAGTTGCTGGCAATCTCAATAAACCACAGAGTCATATTAAAACGTTGGAGCATTACAAATTTGATAATGCTGGGTTAATGGCTGGACTTGATGATCTTAAAGGTCTTTTCTAACCTAAACAATTGTATTTGTATTATAATTATAATTTGTATTATAATTATTATAATTATAATTACCCTTTCCTTTGCTATCCATTAGTTTTCATTCTTTTTAATTGTGGAGACTGTGGCAATATTGCTCACTCAGGCACATTTCTGACTTTCTTTTGGTATGTCAGTTTCTTCAGTCTGTTTTCTGAATCCTCAGCAAGCCAGGAGTTCTATTGCTTCAGTGTGCTTGTATTCCCATGTCTGTTACAGGATTTATGCTTAATTTAATTACGTGTCTATTCTTGCCTTTTTCTTTATCGCTTTTTCTTTTAAATGTCTTTAAATTTATAGCTTGACTGTCTACTGTGTATTGTCACTCTAAGGTATTAGGTTCCTCTTCTTTCAAATACAGCCACCCTGCCTAACCTGGAACTCCTCCCAAGTCCCCAGAATTTAAAGTGTAATTAACCCCTGTCTCATTTTTTCTGGAGCTAGTCCAACTAGTAGACTTGACTAGTAGAGATTTTTGTGTAGCATTTAGTTCCACAGCTAAAAAAAAAAAAAAAACACAGGAGAGAATAAAAATAACATTAGACCATTTAAAACTCAATTAACGCTCATCTTGTTGTAAAAACTATATTAAAAGATGCTGATTCAGAGGCTGCTGCATTCCTCCATGAAGAGAAAGCTGATTTAGAAACCCACTGGACTTGTGTAGGGTCTTTTGGAATCCTTTCAGATACTTCTTTGTAAAATACAAAGTGCTAAAAGAGTGAAGAAAAATGGTAATTTTATAGCAAATGCTGTTGGTTGTTTGAGTGTAATGGGTGGGTCTCGCTTAGCTTGCCCACAATGTCAGGAAACAACCTCTGTCTACTGCAGGCAGAAGAAACAGGGAAAATGCAGGGGTGGATGCAAAGACTAACCCTGAAGTGCTGCAGTTCATGAAAGCTTTGCTACTGAATTCTGTCACAGGAATTTCAGAATCGAGCAAAAGAGTTAATGCTGCTTGTTTTAGTATTGACTTGTCAATAAGTAAACATGAAAGCATTATTAGCTGCACATTGTTACATAATTGTGTTGGAAGCATATTTATCAAATAAGCCCAAAAGGAAGTGTTGTTCTTTACAAAATTTACTATTATGGTTTTAAAGAGTGTTTGACTGCCAAATTTCTGTAAACACACCAGTGTAGTAAAATGAAAAACTAAGAATATTGAAAAGTACAGGGAGAAGTGGGGGCTTTCAGTCTATGATTAAGTTCTTTCTGAATGACCTTGTGTGTGGGGAGTTTTTTGCCCAAAGGCATTTGTTTCTGTAGAATAAATGTTGATATAAAGAGAATGTGAAAAAAACCCTAAAACATAGGCCCAGATGCCAGCTTCACAAAAGATGAATCATCACTTTCATTAGCAATTGTGATCCACCTCTCCCCAGTGGGGCAAGGGAGCACAGACAGAAAAGCACTGTAAAAGTCAGTCCACCTGCAAATCCAAAACACAGTAAGGAACTGTGATTTCATGCAGCACAATTTAGGTGACTTCCAGTTAAATAATATACTGTGAAAAATATCTGTAAATGAAAGTGAATGATATTTCACTAAATAAACACATTGTTTTCCACTTGATGCTTTCTGCAGTTTCACAGATGATAATAATTCTAACAGGTTTAACTTTGTTTTGTAAATGTGTTCAAAATGTTCTCTGAATGTGGATATGTTCGAAGGTACTCAATGGCACCACAGTTCCCAGTCAGTTTCCTCAGGTTGGATGGTTACTGCAAACTGTATATTACAGTTTTCATGCTGTGCTTTTCCTTCAGCTATGTAAACTGGATTATTTGAAGAAAAGAATTTTCAAATTTAATCAATGCAACTGAGAAAATATTGATAAGGTTTACAAAACCACTTGCAGTAAGAGTCATTGGGATCTCTTTTTCATTGCTGATGCTTTCGGAAAGAGGTGCCAGGCAATAAACAGCTAGGGCTGTATGCTACATTTGCAGAACATTTTTAAGGAAACAGGAACTTGCAGTGCTAACACCAAAAAGCTGGATTTGTCTTTTTTTTTATCTTTGATGAGGTTCTTTATTTATTTCTATATCAGCAGACTCTAGAGCCCTGGAATGTGTGTAGTTCTGGATGCATGTTTCAGCTGCTCTTTTGAACTAATATCAAGAGTTATTGATCCATTAAGTTAATATTTTTACTATCAAATCCAATAATGTGAAGAACTAACACCGAGAAAGAGCAAGTTGTTTTGTTTACGACTTTTGTTTTCTGTTAGAGGTTTCTGCAACAAAGGAAGCTTATACAGTGTTGGGATTCTTCTCCTTTTGGACTGCTTCTTTTTGTTTGTAAGTTTGGTTTTTGGCAGATATATTAAATTTTTAGTGTAAGGACCAAAAGTAAATTCTTCAAAAGAAAAGGGAATGTGGCTGGTTTGGTAAGCTTGAAATAAATCATGTGATTCAAATTCTGCTTGCCTTAGCAAAAAACTGAAATAGAATTCTCCTGTTAAGTGGGTACGTTTTCTTCTGGTGCTGCCTTCCTCAAAAATATGGGGAATTTAAAGGGTGAAATAGATCACCACATCCAGGTGGACTGAGTATTTGAATAGTACCAGCTATTGCATTGGAGTCACTCCTGCAGTAAATTCATTGTCAGTGAATAGAATGTCTTGGGCATAAAAAAATTGTGGTTGAACGATACTAATAATTTCAAAATTTACTTCAACTAATTATTGAATAAATATTCCTTCCACTGAACTTAAAGAAAATTCTGATTCCCTCCCCGTCCTCCCACATCCCCAAAAGGTATTAAAAGATCTGAAGGTACCAAAAGTGGTTCTGTATTAATTCAGTGGATGAGAGTGGAAGTACTGTAAACAAGTTATATATTTATAACTATGTAGTTTATATTGTAATGTACTATTAGGTTTTCTTTTAATGCTTTCTTGAAGTACAGAGACTCGGGTTGCTAATGTCTTATGAATGGCTTATTCTCCTCTGCAGGCATAATTCACCTGCAACTCCCAAGTTTGTACATTTCTGAAAGCCTCAATTTAATATAATATAATGGTTTAGCTCAGAGTGGATGTTATGCCTCTCTTTAGTAGCCTCTTATCTTGGGTAAGGACACTGCCTGGGGTATAAAAGAAGACAAAACAGAGAGTCACCAGCTTAGCTGTTTGTTTCCCCTTGAGTTTTCTCTTGTTTTATAGTTTTGTATCTGGATGTCATCTGTCTCTTAATATCCCTCCAGTCTTAGGTTTGGAATCCCGTATATTTTCCCATATATTCTTTTTTTCTCTGCCCCCCTATTAATTTAGATTTCTGCCCATCTACATTAAAAAATTCCTTTATGCAAACAACTAGGCAATAAATAAAAGCAGCAAAGAACCTTTGATGGATAAAATTTTCATCCCATTGAAGTAATAGAAAAGATTTTCCAGGGTTTTTTTTTTTTATTTTGCTTCCCCCCCACCCCCCTCATCTAAACAACAGATTGAGGTTCAAATAACAATGTATCTCAGAGATGTAAGAGGAACCAGATCAGGATGGGCTAGTTATAGAAGTTGCTTCTGTGAGTTACAGAATTGCATTTATGAGAAGAATTACAATCCTGCCATATATGATACTGATTTATCCCATTATAGTAGTGCCAAAATTGGCTGTAAACCCATTGTGAAAAGAACAAACCATTATATGAGATGTCCCTAGCTCATATTATTGCTACTCCATCCTTTTCAAAAAATTCTTTGTATGTTTATTTTCATGCTGTGATGAATGATAGCTGACACAAAGGAAGCCCAGCCAAGGCAATGCATACAAATCAGACCTGTAATATGATGTTCTGCAGTAATGCCTGCTGGCAGTAAAATTCCCCAAGTTTTAGACAGCAATAAGGAATGTGAGCAGTTTAATTCTGAATGTTTGCTCACTGGGGTCCATCAGTTTCAAGGGATATATCCTGCTCCTCACCTTGCCATATTCAGTCCAGAGGCAGAGAAAAAGTGCTGTGTTGTGATCTGTTAATATTTTTTATGCTAGATTTATGCATGATTGTGTGTTATTCTTCACATTTTCATGAGAAACAATTATTGACAATGACAATTTAACCTTTGCTTGTTTGTTACAGACTGTAGTGACCAATCAATTGAGGATTGTGGTGAATAGGCCAGTTAAGGGCTGAACTGCATTTGTATAAGGTCTTGGAAGATGTGGCATCATATTCACAGGTAGACTTTTTAAAAGATGTCTCTGTCATCTCCAAGTACTCTGTAATAATTGTGATGAATTTACTGTGTTAAACTCGATGGATTCAATTCTCACTTTTTAGTTGGTGTGGATTTTTTTTCTTATTTGTTTATTTACTGTTATTTATATATTAAACAGAATTTAGTTTTAGGCCCACTTAATTGAGCTTAAGAAATTAAGAATTTTAATTATCCTTGCTGCATATCTCAACAAAAATTCTTGATGCAATCTAGAGATATTTAACTGCTACAGACCAATTCACTATTTACAAAGAGCTGTACTGTATGTTATATTCTTGAGACTGTTTCAATTTAGATGTAGATTGGAGAAAATAAAAGTACCTTTACAGTCTATTCTGTACCTCTTAAAGGACAGAAACTAATTTTCTCTCTGAGTTTTATATTTATGATGCTTTTTTTCTTGTATTTGCATAGTGTTATTTTTGTCAAATGGTATTTGTCTGCTTTCAAAGGCATAGCTTGGCAGAACCCCTTTCACCTAAGAAAAAGCAATGTCACAAGCTTCCTCATGTTTATTAATACACTATAGTTTTCTTCAATTGTTGCATATGGAGTGCACTGTAAACTGGCTTTACTATATTCTGGCCAACAATTTAATGCTGGGGATGACCAAAAAAAAATCAATTAGATATAAAGGTATGAATGTTATAGCTCTAGCTATAATGTATTTTGAGGTATATGCCTAAAAGTGTTTAAAGCACAGTCTCCAAAAGATGGAAAAGGTTGGTGAAATTTTTGGGTTATATTTTATTTTTAGTAATTTGGTTTATGAAGCATGGTTAAAAGTGTCTGGATACTAGTTTTTTTACTCAAGTCTGTCTTTGATGTCCTTGGGACAAGGAGCACAAGGCAATTTTCAGTTATGCATCCTCTCTTACAAAACTCTGGGCTTCTGACTAGTCAAAAGAAATTAGGAAATTGAGATTATACCTCAGTGACTCTGACAAATAAATGAAAAGGAGTTATCTGATATCAATGTGATCTGCACTTTCTATCTTGACTACTAGGCTTGCTGGAATTGTGCCAAAAGAGCTTGGGATGTGACTATCATTTCTGCTTAGTAAAATGGTTTGGATGTTATATTTCTATGCAGTTTACCTTTAAAACATTATTTTCTTGACACTTGGATTGTAATTCAAATTGTGTTTTGTTTCAGGGGACTCAGGTAGGCAGTATGGGAATGCAATGAGACAGATAATGGAGAGCAAGTAATATGGAATTATTTTATTTAATTTTATTCAAAATTTGAAATCATCTGATAATGATTTTATATTCTCACTGCATTTATTATGAAATAAAATTTTAAACTGCTTGATTATAAAATTTGGCACATAAGTAAAAATCTGGCCCAGGTTTTCATATGGCTTAGATAATCCTCAAAATGTTTGATAAATTTATATTGATACGTGCATATAACTAGAGATGTGGAAATCAGCATATTATGAATATGGAACAGAGAGGTATTAGAATAACAAAAAGCTATATATTCACCTCATTCAGAATGGTTCTAAGTGTTCAAATGTTAGGTGTAGCTATGTATATTTCTGGAATAGGAAAATAATCTCCAGATGTGTGAATTGTGAACTTTGAAGAGCTTAATGGATAAAACAAACTTTACATAGCTGTTTGCTCTGTGCCTCACAGAGGCCTCTGTGCCTTCCCTCCCCTTGTCTTTTAGTGGGAGCTTTTAGTGGAACATGTTGGTTGAGAATGAGCAGAGCAGGCAGTAATCAAGGTCATCATAGTATCACCCAGTCTGGAAAAACAAGAGTGATAAACAAGGGGAAGGAAAGCCTTTTGCTGTTATCAAAGAAATACTACAGGAGAGATCAGGAGGCAGCTTGGTTGTGGGACAACAATCCATAATTTACTTTGCAGATGTCTCTGTAATTTAAGCAGCAGGCAGAACAACCGCACAGTTATAGATGCTCTGGGGAGAGGATACCCAGAGCCTCATAAATCATGGTAAGGATTAAAATCATTGAACATTCATCTTCTTAACCTCATAAAGCGGTATTGTAAAGCCAAGGATTATAACTTACTGTGCATGTAATCTTTATTCACGGATAGAGGGTGTCAAATTTTTAAAATGCTTCTCTTAATTAACAGTAACACCTACTTTTTGAAAGGGAAAAAAAAAAAGCGAAACAGATCTTAAAAGAATTTCTGCTTTAAAGGAATACTTAACATTTCCCAAAAAAGAAGGAAAAAAAAAATTGATTCTTTCTTACCCATTGTTTTTAAACCCTGATCTGTTTTTAAAAGTTAAAATTTATAAATATGTTTGAAAGCCTTGCTTAATAGGCACAAGACAAAAATAACTTACCCTTCCCATTTTAAATTGGATTCCTGAAGAGCCCTCTGCCTTTGAATTGAATTGCCTTTTGCCTTTGCTTGAATTCAGCTATTTTTTCAAATATAAATATTCAACTCAAATACTCATGGTGATTGAAGAACAACCTCACAAGGGAAAAAATATAATGTGTTCAATCTGCTAAATAAGCACCATAAAGCCTGGATTTATCTGTTTGGTTTGTAAATGTTGCCAGTATACCTGGAAACAAGTTTTATCCACCAATGTACTGAAAATATTTTACTTCCATGCTCAGAATGCCAATATAGAGGGACTGAAAACATTTGCAAGATAAATGAAAGGATGTGATGTCATAAGGAACCACTTTCATAGTCCTGCAAACCAAGAAAATCAGGGAATCAAGACCTTTTGGGTTTTGGTTGTTTTTTTGGGTTTTTTTTGAATTCTGATATGTGACTCAAAATTCTATACATGTCTGTCAGGAAAAGATATACGGGAATATAAAGTTCAGCAGAGTCCTGTACTGCATGAGTGACAATGGTGGTGATTATCTTTCAACATGTATTATGAAGAAAACAAAAGTTTAAATTTTCTAAAGGTCTAATCCATTGCATAATTAGCACAATAAACCGAGAAACCCAGAAAGATGGATAGAGACCTTTTACATGGACATGTACTGACAGGACAAGGGGGAATGGCATCAGACTCAAAGAGGTTTAGATTAGATATTAGGAAAAAATATCTCTACTGTAAGGGTGATGAAGCACTGGAACAATTTGCTGAGAGAAGTTGTGGATGTCTTAACCCTGGAAGTGTTGAAAGCAAATTTGAATGGGGGGCCCTGAGCAACCTGGTCCAGTGACAGGCCTTAGTACTCACAGAAGGGGGATTGGAAAGAGATGGTCTTTAAGGTCTCTTCCAATTCTATGGTTCTGTAAACTAGAATTGAAATATAGAGCTGAGCCACAATTATGTTATGTCTTGAAAATTTAAAAAAAAAAAAAAAAAGAAAAGAAGAGATGTGTGTATAGTTTGAGTCTTCTTGATAATTCAAACCTTTGGATTGTCAACAGACAGGCAAACATGGCATTAGGATGTTTATATTCAGTCATTATGTACAGAGAGTGTTTTCAAGAGAGCGCTTCCTGAATGCTGTCAGAAGATCACAATCAGGAGAATATTGGCTTGTCAACTGCTTCAGGCCAGACCATTTGATAGCTGCTTAAACAATACTGTGAAGTTTTACAGGACTGCAGCAAGACTTCTTTCATCTCTTCAGGATAGCTGTTTCCTCTGATTAGCTCATAAAGATTGTATTGGAAATGTCTTCCCGGGCAGATTTTCTGGGGTGATTTTTTTTCTAATTCAACTATTTTCCTTTCTTTGCTTTTTTCTTACTTGGATGATGTGAAAGTTCATTTAGTTTCTAGTATTCCATTGGGGTGCTTGATTACTCTAGAAATCTAGCCAATAAAACAGATGACGCAGGAAGAGAGAGAGTTTGCTTATACATCTACCATGCTAGTCAGGGATGATGCTGTTGCTATGAAACTAAACACTTGAATACTATTTGTAGATAGACTGTTTTCTTTCTCTGATTCCATGTAAACTTCAAAATGAGTTCTTAATCAAAATTCCTTTTCATACTATAGATACGTGCCACACACACTGTTTCTTATCCTCATAAAACACATAATTCCGCATTTGTGAATCCTGTAATGGATCACAGATTAAGAGTCCATAATTCATGAGAACCATTAAAGTAAAACCATGAAGGAAGCAGCTGGCTATTTAGTGAACTGGCAGAAACTGCTCTTTGTTTAGGAAGTTTAATTTGGCCTAATGTAAATGTCTTTGTGTTCTTTTTAATAAAGCCTTCTATAATTTGTACTACACATGACAGATATAGCAGGCATGCTGTTTGGAGAAAGAGGATGATCAGGTTACAAATACATGGCTGAGGAATGTTTTTATAATCTCATGTTCAAACGCATGCCGCTTTCAATACCAGAATTTGGAATTCTTTAGATTTTTGTGCCAACTTGAGATACCTTTAAAAAAACATTAATTTTCTGAGCATGAGTCAGAAAGAAGCTGATTGAAAACAGCTTTCAAAGAATATACCTGATGACATTTTGAATTCAAAAAATGAAGTCTTAATCTAATTCAAGGTAATCAAGTTCTCTAGTAAATGATGAATTTGTTTCTCATGGTTGAAATGAAAGAGCTAAATTAAACTGGAAATCTGCAGTGTTCTTATTCTCTTAAAACAAATAATTAAAAATGACAAGTTGTTGTTGCAATGCCACAGAAATAATTCTTAAGAAATTACTTTTAAAATTTTACAAGGAAAATGGAATATTTTGGGGATGATAAGTTTCCTTAGATATTAAAAATAAATTGCATAATTGAAGTGTCATCGACAAATCGCTTGTAAGTAACTATTGTGTCTCTATTTTTGCCTGTCCATCTTGCAACATCATGTTGCCACCCTTATCTCATAAATATGTTTTGGTTAGCTGCTGTAGCAACATAAGCCTGTTGAATTTCTTTGACAGTGACCAGGTCAAAACACAGGAAATCTATATATCCCTAGTGATGTAAAACAAAACAAACAAATCCTTAGCTCCTTTCTTATATTCACCATTTACTTGACCAAGCCAAAAATCTTCATTTGTTAAGACTTCTGCTGTAAAAGTTATAGATGGAATCATAGTCACTGTCACATTGTTCTAATCTTAATGCTTGTAGTTTGCTTATAAGTGATCTCACTTATAACATTTTGACTTCAGAAATAAGAGCTAAAAATAAATTGAATGGTAGAAATTCACATATTTTGACTAAATTATGTCAGTGCTCTCTAATTGTGGAGTCTTATGGAGAGAGGAGAAAACAGATGCCTTAAATCCTGACTAAGAATATTGGTATTGTTTCACTTAGTGATCAGTCTGTGCTTCATCTAGATTTGTTGATTTGTGTCAACAAAGAGAAAACGTAAAGTTGGTTGTAGAACTTTCTTTGTAATGAAAAGATATCTTACATTCAGAATGAAAATGTGTGGTCATAAGGATTTTGTTATAAACTTAGACCTCACTTTATTCAATATTGTCATTAGCCTGATGAGCGATAAAATAGAAACCTGTATTTCTTAGCAATTTTGTAGATTAATTACCCATCTACAAAGCTGATGAGAATTAAGAACGTGTCCTGGTTAGTCTTTGCATTCAAAATAACCCTGAGAAACAGAGAAGTAACTACTGAAATATGTGGCAAAACTTAGACAAATGGAACATCCCTGCATAAAAGTCACCAGAGACAAAATACAAGCTTGAAGAACAATAAATTAGGTAACTACTAAGGGCAAGGAAGGGAGGAGGGATTGTAATCTGAAGGTGATGCTGTAAAATTATTTCAGAATGAAACATTAAAAATTTGGGATGTGATGGGGTGACTAGAGAAAAGTAAATTTTGCACACATTTTCCAAACAAGGCCAAAAAGACAGTACAGGACAGTACTGTATAGACATCATGTTAGTTTCTGAGGGAATCATGGAGTTCTCCTAAAGTTCACAGCTGGGCTCCTGAATGAGAAGGCAGGAATTGGGAACAGTCAGGCTGCCATTTATGCCTGGCCAACCTGATTGCTTTCTGCTTTGTGAGCATGGAGAAAGGAACAGGTGATATTTGATTTGACTTTAATAAGTCTTACATTGCATTGAACATTGAACTCTGGATGGTAGAAAACTAGATGGATAAAAATCTGGTTGGATGGCTGAAAGTGTATATCATGTGATGCTTGAAGGCTTGTGATAAATTAAATATGTGAGGCGTCTTACCTGGGCCAGCAGAGGTGGCATCTAGGTCATATTCATAGGGAAACAGAAAGGAGATTGAGGGAAAAGGATTATACCCCTGCTGTTCAGAGCTTGTGAGACCTCATCTAGCTACTGCTTGCATTTTTGGGCTCCCCAGTACAAGACATCAACTAGACAAATCAGGATTAGCAGGCAATCCCCAAGCTAGTCTGGAGCTGGAGATTTTTTCTTTGAGGAGAGAATGGAAGATCAGGGCTTGTTCAGCTGGAAGAAGAGACTGCTTTGGGAAAAGGTGTCAGCAGCATGCCCATGGAGCCAAGGGAGTTAGCAATAAGATGGGCCTGGGCTCTTTGTGGGCATGCATCAGAGAGAATGAAAGGCTACAGGTTTAAACTGAAACAAGTGGGGTACCACCTTGATAAAGAAAAGATAAAGAAAGACCTTCTAAATCTTAGGACAGTCAAAGTGTGGTTTTTCTGAGAGACTGTTTAGTCCCTCTGTTCTTGGACATACTCAAGAACAGACTGAATAAAGCCCTGAGCATAATGGTCTGACCTCACAGCTTACTCCTGCTCTAAGTTGAAAATTGGATAAAAGATGTCCTGATATCTCTTCAGCCTGAATAATTCTGTGATTCTATATATAGTTTGGGAGATGATTTTCTTTTCTATGCAGCTCCAGTAATGCTTTTGTAGTGTTTTTGACATTATACTTTGAGATAGCTGATTGGTTAAAAAAACCCCACTCATTGCATGAGACAACCTTTGAACAAGTCTATCTTCAAAGTAAAGATGGAAAAAATTAGATGTCTTAATCTGCCATGATAAGTTCCTGAAAGTAGGGAGAATAACTTGTTTTTTCCCAGGACAAATAGAACAAGAATTAAGTGCTTTTTAACTTTATATCAAGGAAGACTTGAATTACATAGAATTAAAAATCTTATTAAGGAAAATATCATTGAAATAGATTGTGTAGGAGAATAATGAATTCTTCATTATTAGACATATTTAGGAACATAAGCATTTTTTAGAAATACAGTGATTTCTGAGAGTAGAAAATGGAATATTTGAATATATTTTGTATTGTGCATTGAAAGGCTATGCTAAAATGATTTTAAGCTTTCCTGAACTCAAGCCTCTATTGTTTGCAGTATAACTGGGAGGTAATTTTTTTAAAAAACCTTCATACACTGAGTGTGTCAGGATTTCTTCAAAGACTGACTTAGCTGTCAGTTTCACTACTTTTCTCTGTAAGATTTATGTCAAATCATGTTAAAATATAACAGTACGCTTTCACACACATCTACATAAAAAACACGCAATCTTAGAGTTTGGACTGCTGCAATTCAAGCATTCACAGCATGTATCCTTAAATGCTTCTAATAAAATACTTATGATGCCCTATTTTTTTTTTTTTTTCCCTGCAGCTCATTAAAAGAGTGAAAATCAAGCCATTAAGCCATTGTCATCTTACAAAGTTTAGTTATCTGAAATAAAAATAACAGCTGACCAGGAATAAGAGATCCTGTTTATTTCAGATGTTTTGGAATCACAACTGTTCATTTTCCACCACACAGGCAGGGTAAGAATACCTTGTCTGAAGTATGGGTTTCTGATGCTTCTTTTTCAGGTCGCTTTAACTCTGTTTTTTTGCTGGGATGCAGTCAAGCTAGAGATGAGAATTAGGGTAGACTGCTAGTCTGCCTATATGGAGATGAGGCTGAAGGCTCTAATTCTTGGAAGATTAAAGGCTTTAAGTGAAATGAATTGTAAAGGAAATAATCTCCTTCTATATGGTCAAGGTTGATAACCACTCTAAAGGTCAAACCTCAGTTTTAGTCTGAGTCATCCCTTAAGCAGACATATCATCTTATGCAAGGACTGACTCATGGACCAAGTAATTTTAGAGTTGGATAAACAAAGGAAAGAAATGAAATTTTATTACAATATGCCCTCTACACTGTGTTTTCTAAAGTGCTATTTTGCTCTGCTTGTTTCAGTCATACCTCACAGACCCCATTAGGAATTAACTAGAAGGAAAAAACCTCTCTTTAGTTGCAGACTGTGATATTTCACACAACTGGTCAGGTGACAGAGGGAAAACAGGAATAAAAAAGGTGAAATGCAGTTTTTGTTTAGTTTGTTTTAATATTCCTTTGGATGACTTTGCGGAGTATAATGGATGCAAGCCTGAAACACATCTGAGATATCTCAGATGGCTTCTCTGTGAAAATACAGGTTTTTACTGAGTAAACTGGCAAATTCCGTGTTAATGGACAGCTCCCATTTCTTACCTTCATAAATTGTGATACTGCCTGTGGGGTGACTCCATGCACTTAATGTTGGATGACACTAGAAGAGAAATGTGTTCTGATTGACTTGTTTGTTCTTCAGAATGTCAATAGCTGTGTTTAAAGGGGTGGCTCTCATGAGATTTCAAGTCTGAGATTTTGCCCTCACCATTGGCAGTATCACATGAATGTAATCAGTGGGGAGAGCTCCACCTTCTATTCTAATTACCGGATATAATTGCCGTGAAAGAGATCCTTATCAGACTAAACTAAAGATTTTCCATTTTTTTTACTGAAGTTGTGGTATTCTCATCTAACATCTTGGATATAGAGTTTGTCCTACAAATCCCAGCTTGTGTGTTTTTATTGCTCACTTGATTTAAGTTGCATTTTACATTGATTTATTTATATTGATAAAGATAGTAGTGGCTCCTGAAATTTTACTGCATTGTATATTATTATATAAAATACTTTAATAGAATAGTATATAATTTATGAACTTTGCAACTAAGGCTGGTGTGGTAGCATGTTACAGAAAACAGAAAAGATTAATGAGTCAATAAGAATGTTAGTTTGGATTGATTCTGGTTGTTATCTCACCTACCAAGACCTTTGACTTCTGCAGTTCATTTTGTGTCCTATAACTTAAGATATCAAGATCAGATGGGTGTGTTGACTTTATGAGCTAAGCAAGTGGAGTATAATAAAGTATTATCTGAAGCTCAGTTAGCATCACCTGTCATATGGTGATTTGTATAAGGTCTTCTGTGCTGAACCTATAGGCACTTAATTTTGTAGTAAAGATTTCCCCATGTTGTTTGCATTTTTTCCAGTAGTATGGCTGTATGGTTTCTTTCTGGAATTTGGCATACCTGCCTCATGCTGAGCAAAGTGTGTCCCCACCATTGATACAGATATTTTAGAAAGTGGAGAATAAACCCTCAGTGTGATTTTGGGGTGTTGCTAATGAGAAGTATTCTCAGATACCTTCTCTTGGCTCTACCTCTCATTTCAAATGGAAGGTTTAAAGATGTGCATAGAAAAGCGGTTTTTGTTACTTTATAAATTTAAAAGAAAAAAAAAGGAACAGTGGAACTGTGTAATACCTTAGGTAGAAATACCTTGAACAAAATGTCAAGTTAGAGTTTGTGTCTTGAGTTTGGGAGAAGAGTGAAATGTAAAAATTCAGAAGTTATATAAAATTTCAGAATAACAGATCAGACCGGGAAATCTTGAATGAATAAAAATGGTCACAATAGAAAATTCATCTTTCTGGAGTCAGAGGCATTCACCAAGTAATGTAATGACTTAATTATGATATGATTATGAAATAAATGACAGATGATGAAATAAAAAAGTAGAATATAGAAGAGCCTATATTGATGTTCAATTATCCCAACACTTCCTGTAAACAAGGAATGGATTAGGGAGGCACACAGAACAAGTAACAAGATATAAAGTATCTTTTTGTGTCTGTCATTTTCTATTAGGACCAAAAGATTTGTTCTTCGACTGAAGAAAGATTTGGGCTAGAAAAGGTAAATATTTTACTATCAGAAAGTGTTAATACTCTGAGGCAGTTCTATGCAAAATATTAAATAAGTAACAGAGTAAATTCCAGCTTTGTCTCCCTCTGGATCCCACTAGTTGGATTGGTAAGAGCATTACATTTTTTTTGGTGAATAAATGTGGAAGCCTGAGAAAAAGTTGCACATACTTACATAATCAGCTGTTGGTATGAGTAAATGTAGCAGACCTCTGTGGAAGAAAAAGGAATATTACAGACATGAAAGTGAGGCAAGAAGGTACCCTGCAAAACGAAATGTTTTACTGTAAACTTTAGCAAGTTTTTTCTGCTGTTATTACCCCCCATGTACAGACAAGTACTAAGGTGCTTCAGTGTACCACCTACAGCTGAATTTTTTGATAAATGTTGATGTATTTCAGTGCACTTTTTCATGAATTCATTACATTTTATAAAATTTTTGTACATCAATTCTGTTTATTTAAAGAAAGTATTTTTGTCCCCATGGTGGCAATGGATAATAAATTTGCACAAGTTTTAAGAAATTGAGATGGCTAAGATTTGAGGATAACTGTCACATTCTTTCATAATACTAGACATCTGAAACATTTCTCTGAATCTCTCAAAATCCCTTAACAAATGATCTACATAAAATATTTTTCTGAATTTTCCAGCTTTAAGGACAGTCTCTGTTTTTTTTCTAACACTTATTTTAAGAAAATTAATAATGAAGTTAAGATAATTTTGTCCCTTGAACAAAAGTTTATAGGACTACTGTGTGAAATCTTTCTCATCCCATCTTTTTTTGGTATGATGTGGGTGGGTGGGTGTCAGGGTAGGGACAGTATTTTAATATATATAAATCAGTATTCAAGACAGAAAAATTGAAATATTTCCTCTAATTCAGAGAGATCTTTTTAGCAGTTGCTTATAAAAAGAGTTGAAAAGTTATAAGTTTCAAGATCTCATATATGGGCCATGCATGGGATTTTTTTATTATCCTTTAAGTATTATTTGGTGACAGAAAGTTAAGTCATGGTCTGTGTCATTAACAGATTATTAAAACAGTATATATTTTTATTCTGCACTCACAGATTTTTTGTTAGCAGAAAGCCAGTTTTTTATAGTTACACATTTTAATAAGAAGAATTTTAAAGTGTCTCTCTGCTAGTTCTGTATTTCCAAAAGGGAGATGGTAGCATATTTCACATTGCTCCAATGTGCCTATGCATCGTACTGATATTTTTAAAGGAAAATCAAAACTTTCATGTGTGGCTGTCAGAAGCACCTTTATTTACTTTGGCAGGGGCTTCACATGGGGGGATTAGTTTAGCACTGACACATCCTCAATTTTATTTTTTTTCCTATTCAACTCCAAGATCATTTGTGTTACTGCAATGATTCTCAGTTGCTGATTTGTTGGCTGGTACACCGTATTCAGTCAAGCATAATTTTAAGCTGCTCTTGGAGCCCACTTTCTATCTTGCTATGGGGACGTGTATATTTGCATGATAACTTTTTGTTTTGTCTATTGTAGCTGGTTTTTGTTATTGCCTCAAAGGAAGAAGTACACATAAGATGTCTTAGATCAAGAGGGAAAGAAAGCAAAGAAGAACAGAAGTAAGGGGATTCCAGGAGCAAAAGGGGAAGTGAAGAAAAAGACAGAATAAGCAGTGAAAGCATTAGATTTATTGAGATACACATGCACAAAAGGAGAGTTCAGAGAAAGGAAGACATACTCAATGCTTGCCAAAGAATTTTGACTTTTACATTTGGAAACATTCTACTCAAATAACCTCCAGCATGAAATCACACCTTAATAAATGCTGTAAATGAGTGTAATAATCATCTTGTTGCAGTATGTGACTCAAAGAGTGTTAATTATTAGCTAAGATTTTTTTTTCCTGTGAATTGATATCACAAAGATGTTATCCCAGGTAGAAGCCTCAAACTAGTACAGATGAAGTAAAAAGACATTTTCCATCTCTCTTTTATTTGTAGGTGCTTGAATAACTTAGCCTTGATTCTGTGGGTGGGAATAGGGATAGGTATGTGTGTTTATTATTTGACTTCAGTAGCAAGCAGGTTTCTTTAAAGCTCTCTTATGGTGTAGCAAATATGTGAGATCTTGTTTCCTGGATTTTGTTGGTGGCTTTTTTGTTTGCTTGTTTGGGTTTTTCCAAGACCAGAGAGTGAGAATTAAAATGTTAGATTAAATGGTCCTTGCATGATGATGTTGACATTTTAAATTTTTAATTGTAAAAACACACTGAAAAGCAGATGATTTCCATGCATGTGTTTAGATATTTTTCTGCTTCTTTTGAAGCTGTTTTCTTCCCAAACAACTGCCTTCCTTTAGAAAATATAAAACTTATAGTATTATTATTATTTTCTACAAAATGGGTGGCGAAGACACAGGATCACACATCAGCTCAGGAAAGAAATGTATTAAAATAACAATTAATGAACAATGGATTCACAGAATAGACTATGGATAGGATTTGATTCTATATTCTTCTGGTCCATAAATGAACATTAAAGAAACAATTTTTTGCTTTGCTAACAATTTCACCATGTGGCAACACACAGCCATACTATATTTCTAGTATATGTTACAGTTTCCTTATCTCTGTGATGGTGAGTAATCTCTTGGGTTCTTTTCCTTAGAAACATTTTATTTATCCTCATTTTATTATTACTATCTCTGGTTTACATCTATCACCAAATAATTATTTAGAAAGGAAGAGAGGTTTTTTAATGTTTTTGAAAGGATTCATTCTAGCATGAATACATGTACATGCTTTTTGTTGTTCTCGATTTCTAGAATTTCATAGAAATCATGTGTTTTCTACCTTGTCATTGAATATTCTTATTGATGGGAAACAGAATTAAGTGCAGTTTCATAAAGAACCTACTTGGGTAGCACTACAAACCAAACACCTAAACTAAAAAATGCTAAAAAATGATGTTTTTCCCAAGCAAAAAACATCAACCAAAAAACCCCAACCTTGGTGCAAAAACATAATTTCTGTTCCTCAGGCATTGTGTTAGTGTAAGAACAGACACTAAGCAGGAGTGCAGAATTTCAAAGCTATTGTAACAGCAGGAAAAATCCATTTGCTATCTTTATCAGAAAAGTTATTATTGTGATGTCTTTAATCAAATATTTTTCATATTCAAAATAATCTATTCAGACCTGCATTCTTTTTTCTTGTGGCTTTTCATGTAGTTACTTTATTTGAATTTCCATAGCACACTACAAAATTTATTTAGCATTGAATTCTTTGAGCTGTGTTCAAGGAAGCGTTGTACTATTGCAGAGAGTTTTAAACCTATAATCTCCTGAAAAGCCTGGGGAAAATGGGCAAAAATCACTCAAAATCACATTTTCTTCTTAAAAACCTAAAACAAAATGTTATGCACAAATGAAGTTTGATAATGATCAAACATGGAATGCAAAAGGATGGAAGTTTTGTAACTTGTGCCATAAGCCAGAGTTAGATTAATAAAGTTCAGAGTTTTAACACACAGTTGAAGGTCCTTCCTAGAAACTGGGAGTTCTTCAGTCTGAAGTAACTTTGAATTGTAGAAGTTAATTTCTATTCCCTACTGCAGAATTTTGATACATCCAGAGAAGGTCTTTCAAACTGTGTTTATCCCTTGAGAAATTATTTTGAAGGAAAATAATGTCACCCACACCTCCTCTGGAAACCAACACAAAGGTGCATCTGCACTATGTGCTTCTTGTTACAGGCCTGTAATGAAAAACAGGGTTTTCTCTCCTAAGGCATTTTTATGTTCTCTGTAGATTCAAGAAACACTTAGCATAAAGTGAGCAGTGATTTCAACCTCTTGACAAACAGGAACAAGGAATCAAAATTATTTCATTTTGGATTTCATACCAGTGTCTGTACTAGAGGCCATATGTAGCTAATAAAGTGGGAAAACCAAAGCCTATTTGGAGTTGAGTTTTTAAGGATATGTAGGAAGAAATAACCAATTTTACAAGTACATAAACAGCACAAGGAAGAGTTAGGAGAAGGTATTTATCCACCTTGTCATTGAATATTTATACTGACAGAAAACAGAATTTGATGCAGTTCCATAAAGAATTTTTTGGGTAGTACTACAAACCAAAAACCTAAACAAAAAAATCTTTCAAACTAAGAAGATCAAAAGTGGCCTTGCTGCTGAATGCATCTGATAAACTGCTGACAAAGAATGCGTTAAAGGCAAAGATGCTTAATGCCTTTTCCTGCTCAGTCTTTACTTGTAAATCAGCCTTTAGGAACTATGAGAAACTAGTTATATGTAGGTCCATGGAGCTTGATAGGTGGCACTCACAAGTGCTGAGGGAGCTGGTTGATGTCACTCATCGCTTGGTTACCTTTAAAAGGTCATGGCATTCAGGAGAGATGCCTGAACACTATAAGAGGACAAATGTCACTCATATTCAAGAAAACAAAAAACAGGGATCTGAGAACTACTGCTGGTCAGTCTCACCTTAGTTCCTGGGAGGGCAATGAAGCAGCTAATCCTGGAAACCATTTCTAAATATGATGCAGTTGCTCAGGAGTAGTCAGTGTTGACTTATGATTGAGAAACCATGCTTAGCCACCCTGATGGTCTTCTACAGTGAGGTGACTGGCTTAGTAGACAAAAAGAGAGTAGTAAATGTTTTTTTACCTGGACTTTAGTAAATTCTTTCACACTGTTTCCCATAACATCCTTAGGTAAAACTAAACATGGATTAGATAATTAGACAGTGAGGTCGATTGAAAATCAACTGAATGGCTGGTCCTAGAGGATGATGATCAGTGACAAAAAGTCCAGTTAGAGGCAACTCACTAGTGAAGTCACCCAGGGCTCAAGGGTGGAGCCAATACTGTTTAACATCTTCATTAATGAGCTAAATAATTAGGCACAATGTGTTCTCAGCTAGTTTCCGGACAATAAAAAACTGAGAAGTAGCTGATACATCGTCTGGGTGTGATTCACCAAGTTCAACCCAAGTCTGACAATGGGCAGGGAAGAATCTCATGAAATTCAAGAGTTGTAAATTAGAGGTTCTGCATTTGGGAAGGAGTATCCCCAGGCACTGGTACTGACTAGGGTTGGCCAGCTATAAAGCAGCTCTGCAGAAAAGAACCTAGGGATCATGAGGGACAACAAGCTGACCACAAGCCAGCCAGTGTACCGTGTGGCAAAGGTCCTCAACAGCCACTCAGGCTGCATATAGAAAAATGTTGCCAGTAGATTAAGGAAGGTGGTCATTTTTCTTCTGCTTGGCACTGGTCAGACCAACTCTGGGAGTTCTGGGTCCAGTTCTGGTTCCCCCAGTCCTATAAAGATGTAGACTTTACTAGAATAAGTTCATTGAAGAGCTACAAAGATATAAAAGCAGCTAGAACATCTGCAATACAAGGAGAAGCTGAGAGAGCTGGGATGGTTCAGTATGAAGTAAAGAAGGCTCAAGGGGACCTTATCAATTTGGAAAAATACCTGCTAGAGAAGGAATGAAAGAAAGCTCATGTCAGCGGTGCCCAGTGACAGTAAAAGCAATGGATATAAATGTAAAAATATGAAAATACATCTAAACACAAATTCCATGACTCTGTAAAAACAGCCATACAGACATAAGAATAGAAAATCCTTCCCATGTAGTTGCTTCATTATACCATTATTGCTTTAATCTTATCCAAAACAACATTCTTTAATTCTCAGTGAATAAGAACTCACAGAGCTCTGATACAGTGTAAGACTAAAAGTCATTGACATGAAGAAGAACCACAATCTATGTTTCATCATTTATTACTGTAATAAATGGATGGTTTATGACAACAATAAAAAATGGAGCCATTGCTCCATCTATACATAGACAGAAGAGGAAAAGCTGAAATATGAATAGCCCTATTTATGCTTGATAGTTTTCTTGCCACAGAAACCTGGTCAATGCTTCAGTCAGTCCTGTACATAGCAAATCAACCAATGGTTTATTAGTCTCTGGTCTTGTTAGTATAAAGATCTTATTGTCAGGAGCAGTCTAACATGACAGATAGCAAAGGTATTTTTTGTGCATCAAGCTGAATGGTAAGTAGCACATTGGTGTAGCACGTGGATATCATTAAATTAGCTGTAAGGCTGTTCTGCCTTGCTCATCTTTACTGCATACAAATCTGAAAACCTCAGTGGTGGTTACATAATATGAGATATATATTTTTCCTTGAATGTTTTCATAGAGTGTGCATACAAGCCATGGTGATGAAAGAGATTAAGCTCTTTTTTAATAGTGGTTAGCAATCCAGAATTCCTTTACAACATTGCTTTTTCCACAGCCTTAAAAGACAATTTTAACTTGAAGCTTCATTGAAGCAAAAATAAGACCAAAAAATATCACTTCTAATATACAGTTTGTAGAATTTAGAAAGCTTCCAAAGGATCTAAGAATCTAATGTAATCTTCAGCAAATGATAAGCTAAGAGTGAAAAAATGAAAGAATTGCAAGATGAGAACTTGAGAATAAATCTGAATTAATTACGTGAACAACTGAATGAATTGACTAAATTTAAAGACACAATTATATGTCAAATTATGCTGAAAATTAAATTGCTCACTGAAGTAGGAGCAACTCCCTGGAGGCTGTGTATGTTGTGCAATAGTATCCTGAAAATAACTAATGTAAATGCCTTTGTCTTACTCAATAGATTTAAGTAAATGGAGAGCCATTTTGATTATTTTGCTGACTGAATGCCCAGTAATTTTTGTGGCTTGTCTCTTACTACTGAAGTGTCAACACACAACTTCAGGAAAGTAGGATGGATCATTAGCAGGATTCCTGACTAAATTCAGATTAATTTGGTGAAACTCACCGTTAAAGGTCATCAGCATAAATACCCATGAAGCCTTAACTTCTACTTTTCATAGCTCTGCTAAGCATGAACCTTTTGTATCTGAAGTGCTTTTAAGAAATAAAAAACATGGCAATAAAACTGGTAAATATTCTGAAATATAAAATATTATTATTCTACTCTGTTAGATTTAGTTTTAAACATTTTAAACAAGTTTTAAAACAAGTTTATAGCTGAATTGAAAAAGTAGTTAAAGACCAAATGCATCAGAAGTTGTGTCACTAGGTTGCCTGTTTCTTTCTATGGCTATTTTTTTTTCTCTTTAATATATCTTTATACAAACTGCATATATAAACTCTATATAAACTTTATATAAACTGCATAAGCAGGTGTTATTTATTTATATGTGTATCTGCATCTGCGTATTTTTTGCTGTATAAAAATAAAGAAGGCACTATTTAACGACAAGAAGATAGTTTTGATCTGTAAGTATAACAAATAAATTGAAAACAAAGCAAAACTGAATCCTATTGATTTTGAAGTCGCAATAAGAATCTAAGTGAAGCAAAGTCTTGTTGATTGTTGTTAAAAGAGAAAGGAGAAAAGAGCAATAATAAAGAATAATGTGTAGATAAAACCTCACGGAAAGAAAATGTGGTTTTGAGCTTCTAAGGGAGTATACCGTAAATAGCTGTGAACAAAAAATTTTGAAGTTGTAAAGCAGTAGCTGAGTTTTCCACTAGCACTTAGTTTATTAAGTTATTTTTAGGTGTATTGTATCTTATGAGGGCTGTGTCACAGAGACTGGGGAACAGCAGATTCAGTGGAGAAGGATTCATATTCTGAAAGACAGAGTTCAGGTTTTTACATAATAGGAGTCATCCCTTCAGCATATTCTGAATTGTTTTCCTCTTCCAACATAACATTTCTTTTGTTCTGCGTATCAGATTCTAGCTGCTCTTTTAGATAAGGTAACAGAAAAGGAAGAAATATAGCATGAGAGGGGCAGGCAGGAGGAAGACCTGCAAAAGGAAGGTCTGCTGTTGTTATAAGGACTGCCTGATGCAATAATGAAGGACGAAGGAGAGAGTGCCAAACTGTCTTTTGGTGCTTTCAGGAGAGGAGGCATGGCAGAGCAGACAAGATGATAGAACTCTTCCATCCCTATACAAAAGTTTTCTTTTTCTCATGTCAAGGCTCTAGAGGAAAGAAGTTCATGAGAGATTAAATAAAAATGATCAAAAGATAAAATAATTCAGAAATTTTAATATTGCAGAAAGCAAGGATTGTAGTGTTTTGAGAACCATAGTTTGGATTTTAATTAATAATGGATATGGGCACAGCTCAGATGGAATTATGTTTCCTGTGTTTGAAGACTAATTAGAATTACCATTGTAAGAGCTAAAAGTTTTGTTCCAAGTTTTGTGAAATTGGCAAATGAAAGCTGCTGAGATGTGTAATGCCCTTGAAAAAGTCCTGCTACCAAGCAACCTTTACTAGAGGCACTAAGGTAGGCATTATTAGTAAAAGTGGTGTGTAATTCTAGTGACTGAAGCATGATCCTTGACAGTTCTGCTCTGGTCTCTGGCTCTTCTTATCTGACATGAGCAAGATGAGCTAGGCTATGAGTCACTTTGAGGAATGATTCAGAATTCAGATTCAAAATACATGGGCTCTGTTGCAGGGGTGAGTGAGAAATCTATATCTGAAAATTCTCAATAAGGACTTTATGACACCTAGGTAGGACAATTCGTTGACCTTACTCAGAAGGTGAAGTTTGGATGCATCTGATTATGCTGGAGGAAGAATATATTGACATAAGAATGTTGAGGAAGAAAAGCAGAGTCCCAGTTAAAATAGTTCATTCTTTTGTAACTCAATAGCTTGAAATACCTAAAATTTGCAGGTTTCATTTCACTGACATTTGTTATTCTTGGCAAATGTAATCTCATAGCTCTTTAACCTTTCTAATTGTTC
This sequence comes from Cyanistes caeruleus, assembly GCF_971803275.1. Lineage (NCBI taxonomy): Eukaryota > Metazoa > Chordata > Aves > Passeriformes > Paridae > Cyanistes > Cyanistes caeruleus. The sequence goes on along the minus strand of NC_141701.1, from coordinate 78,619,820 downwards.
CTGTGTCTTTCAGATTAAATCAACACAGATTTTTGGTTGAGCCAGAAGAAAATTAATTAAATTCTGTGAACAAACTTTTTCTAACTTTGTTGTTTGGGGAGCTTCAGATGACACTGGAAATAAGGGTTTTTTCCTGTTATAGGCAATAGTTTGGTCTTTTCAATCATTAGTATGACCTATACAAAGTAAAATGTTGTGTAATAGTACAACTATATGTAGTGGCAGCAGCCATGGGTTTGCAATGAATCAGCCATTTTATAATGGTACTTCTGTGTAGATTAAGTACTTTGCAATTCTGAGACATTTATGCTAATACAAGCAAACACATCAGTTTCTTTCCTGGGTCATAATCAAAGGAATAATAAATAAGAGGAATGAATAATGCAACTTAGAGCTGAACAAGGAGTTGCTCTCTGAGTTCCTTCCTATTTATATGCAACCTGCATATAGGGGGTTATAGCAAAGATTATGGTTTTGCTCAGTTTTCTTTTTGATCAACATATAGCTGGTGAACTGTAGTTTTGAAAGCAATCTATGCCACTTAAAATTACATTGTAGTCAACACAGGATGTTGCCTTTGCATGAAGTCCCATATGTGAGAAAAGATTCTGTTAGTTGGTGCTTGATTCTATTTCAGACTTCTCCCTAGAATGTTGTAGAGTATTTGAATGTCACAGTATGGGCTTAAATTCAAAATACTGAACTTTAAGTTTGTGGTGTGGTTGTTTCAATAGGTTGATATTTCCCTGAATACTTATCTGGATGTTTTGAATGTTAGAGAGAAAGCTAAGTGGCGTGCTCTGTATTAAAAACTGTTCTGAATCTGAAAATTAAGGCATGTAATGGCAATGAACTTGCACATATGCAAGGTTGTTGTTTTCTTTGTTGTGGATTTTGGTGGTTTTCCTTGTGTTTGGTTCTTTGGGTTTTTTTCTTGGGGGGACACTGGGGGTTGGAACTGAATGACTACAATTGGGCACAACTTCCCTGATGTCGAGTTGTAGAGATCTCCTGTAGGTCAAGTACCAAAAAACTCATTAAATTATTCTTGTCTTCCTGAAGCAGATTGATTTGAGGTCATATGTAAAGAAAGAAGATTTGGTTTCTGGTTAAAAATTAATGGGCAATTTAACCCATGAAAATATTTATCAGGAAGAATAATGTGCAGAATGTCTAGAATGCTCATGTCATGCCTGTCTCAGAAATAGTCCAAAAAAGTCTCTCTTACTGCAATTAACTTACTATATCTGCAAACAAGTCATCACAAAACTCAAAGTTTTTTTAGGAAATATAAAGAAATTATGTAATATTTTGACAACACATCAAAAGACACAAAGTAGGTGTCTTAATAAACAATGATAGAAATTATTTTGGGGAGGAGATTACCTTTGTCTTTAAAGTATTCTGTTAAGAGTGTAGGCTTTGGTAAGACTGAAACATTCTGGAGTCTTCTATACCTCATATCAAAATGATATAAAAGCACTGATTAGAGAAACCTTTTATTCCATAATAGATAAATTCATAAATTGCATTAACTTGTTTGTTTGGGAGAACTATTGGATTACACTTTCTAGTTAATGGTTGTGACAGTACAAATGAATCATCTTAGCTCTGAAAAAGATCAAATAAGGTAACGAAAGCTGCAAACCATCTTGGAACTACAGTACACATTCTTGTGCCAGTCAAAGTGGTGCATGCATACCTGATGGTTCAAAAAGTACAATTAATCATGACTGTTATACTTTAGCTTTTGTTTGCTAAGCACAGGGAAGAATATGAAGTCACAGAAATACAGTTCTGTGGTGTACATTTACACTTTTACATTTACTTCTGGGGCAGACTGTAATTTTCCCACGGTGATCTACAGTATGTCCTACATATCTATATTATCTTTATCTCTATATCTCCCCCCCTTGTTAGCTTTTTTACTGAATTGCCTACATAATTTATTCACTTATATAGTTATATTGTTACATGTTTACACCTATTCAAGCATATATATGCAATCATTATCTTCATGACTTCTGAAAATTTGAAATAGCAAGAGGGGATCTTTTTGGAACAGTGGTCCATTAGCCATTGTTAATTAGGATACCTTTACAGATTTCACTCAGATATTGTCTGTGGTTTGAGTGCTGTGTCCATGTAGCATTTATTGAAAAAAATGAAGGTGTGCAGATTATGCTGAATTTATTTGAGAATGACAGCAGTGACCAGCACACCTCTGAGCAGAGGCTTGGGTTTCTTCTTCTTTTTAAAAAAACACGATTGTATGAAAATGATTAGAAAATGTATAGAGGGTTTGGGAAAAAAAAAGTCTATTCTGTCCTGATAATTATATGGACAACAAATAGTGAGCAACCCTAATGTAAAGGAAATCCTGAAGTTAGTCTCAATACAGTAAGGACACATACACCTTGGTGTTTATTGTTTCAGGCTCTCATCTCAAATTTTACTAAATCACTTCTGCCTTTTGAGTGGCATTCTCCTGGAGTTGCCTGGTGAAAGCCTACCTGGTATAAACTTGGGAAGGATAGCCTGTATGGATTTTCTCAGTGCCTTTTCTAAGTGGTATAGCCTCGCTGCTAAAAGTGATTTTACACTATTGAGAAAAGTCAGCAAAAGGAACTAAATTACAGGGAACATTTCTGCCTTTAGTGACAGAACTATTTTCCATTGGGGGCCTTCCACTTATTCAGAGTTAGTACCAGGAACAGATAAGTATTTAATTCTACTGCTAAGGTTGCACTTAATAATACAGGTAATAATTACAGCAGTGAAGTTAATGATCTCATTTTGTACAGTCCTAGATACTGTAAAATGCTGCTATAACCTGGATATATCAGGTACTTGGTAATAGAATTTCTTTAAGCTTTTCTTGGGTAGACAGAAAGAGAAACACTGAATATAAACTTAGAGTTTTAGTAAAATAATTGTATTAGGATTATAAAAGTGAAGTCTTATGGACATTAATGATTTTCCATTTATACCTGTAATTTCTAAGGCTAAATATCTTCACAAATACCTGTCTCAGTCCTATTTTAGGAAAGAAAATGGAATTGAGATGAGTTAGGCCAGCTTTTCAAAAATAGTGTCTTAATTTGTTTTAATTTAATCTTATTTTTTTTTTTTTAGAACATGCCATCTCCTAAAAATCTGTGTTTTTTCCAATAGGGTAATTTTGGCAATATTCATGCCTCTCTTTTTAGTTTGGGTGTTTGTTTCTTTTGTTTTGTTTTTGTTTGTTTGTTTGTTTGTTAATTTTTATTGTTTTATCTGATTCTTATCATCAGGAACTCCCAGAGGTTCCCAAGGAATGTTCAAGGATCAATGCTGATATAGATAAGTGTATGTAATTTTACATTCTTTAGTTGTCTTTAACATTAGAAAAGGATGTCGAAATAATGAGAAATACCTGTCCTGACATGCACCAAAACTTTTGGATGTGATTCTTTGAAGGAAAAAAAGGTAATTTGGAATAGTGTAATTTCCATATGGAAAAACACCACCAGAATCCTACCTACCTCAGTATGTTACTGTCAAAATCAAGCTTTCAGAACAGTGAATCTGGCTTAGAAATGCATGAGATTAAATTAAAAACCTGAAGACAGAAAGTAGAAGTATTAAATAGATGTCATACCTGCATTTATCTGTGTGTGTACATATGGTATACATTATATATTATAGGTAATTATATACATACACATACTTTATATCATGTATATAATGTATATATTTTGTATGTATAGGTAGACATTGTAAAGTGTTGCATATTCTCTAAAATACATTTTAGAGTTTGCTACAGTTTGGGGAAAGAAATTTAAAATCTAAAAAAAAAATTTCCTGACTGATCCTTCAGAAATTCTTAAAAAAAGTAACAAAATTTTGTTGAAAAAAGTAATCAGATGCCTTAATAAGCTTTCTCAAGCTTACACATTGTAGTAAATAGGAAAATATATTCTGCATTTTATGAGAGAGAAATTATTTTTTTTATTTTTTTTTCACACATTTATCTTATGTATGTTGAAAAAAATTCTGTCCAAATGAGTATATGCTAATATGGATATAGGCTTTCAGTTCAGTAAAGCAACTTTGTACAGGTTAAAATCCTACTATAATAAATATACATTCTGTCTGTTTAACCATTTCTTTTGGTGCCTGAACAGAAGCACCAGGCATGAGGAGAAGCAGCAGAAAGTTGAAGTGAACTTGTCAAGGGTAAACAGGTAGGCAGAAGTGGAACAAAATCCACTATAATCTTAAAATTTTATTCTGTATTGTCATTTGAACCATGTACCTATTACCTCTGAAGTGAAAGGTCAAGGAGTAAATCAGTGCCTTTGACTGAAAATAACAGAGTAAAAAAAAAAAAAAAAAGCAGAAAGGAAGATATTCAGTCTTAAGAATTGAAGAAAAACAATATTTCTAGCAGAGCTAGGTTTAGGCTTCTGTTAAAAGATTATGCTTTCTTTTTTCCTTAAGAATTCTTAAATTACATTCTCCATTGTAGTAAGACATGAATTTAGACAGTGACCAGACATGCCGGATACAAAACAAACATTCTATGTGGTCTCAGTCATATACCAAAGTCTAAAGATTTTGTTCCTTATGATGATTTTCTGAGACAACTGAGGCAATATGCATTAATCTGAGGAGCTGTTGAGTGTTTGGGGTTTCAGGAACTTTGTCACTTTTTCTACAAAATCCTAAGATGAGGTTTTTTGGAGTTTGATATTTATTTTTTAAAAAAATTTTCTGAAGCATTATTATGGCATAGGCATATTAATTTCAGGAGATGTGCTTATTGGAAATGTCTGTCCAAGATAGGTGAGAAAACGTTCAACAGGTTTTTTGGCAAAGATTTATTAAGAAAACATGTTATTTACTTGTACAGATTTTCACATGCACATTCATATAATTGTGTGGATAGTATAGATACAGGTTATGTATGTATAAATAGGATGCTATATTCCTGTTGTGCCAGGTAGTGGAAGGAGCAGTGAGGGTCTGTGGGACTGTGAGGAGAAGCTGGTGCTGCCCCTTGCTGTACACAACCAGATCCAAGAGAAGGCCCAGGGTGAAGCAGAGAAGAGCATGAGGAGGAGGAGGCAACAGACAGAAGCTCTTGTGACTGACTGCAGCCCCTAATTCCCCATTCCTCTAAGCTGCTCAGGGAGGAGGAGGAGGAGGTAGAGGAATTGGAAGTGAAGGGTTGAAGGTCAGCCTGGGAAGAAGCTGGAGGAGAGGAAGATATTTTTGATTTTGCCTTTGTTCCTCACCATCAAATTTTGTAATATGGAAAATTTCCCCCAAATCTGAACTATTTTGCATAGGGTGGCAATTGACCAGCAATCTCCCTGTCTTTATCTCAGCCTACAAGTTCTTCTATCTTATTTTCCCCCACTGTCCTGTTGAAGGGAGTGAGAGATTGGCTGGGTGGGGGTCTGATAGCTTGCCAAAGTCAACCTATCACATCTTTGTAAGGAAAACTAGAAATGGGAATAAAATATCAACCTGAAAAATGTTTTAAAGACTTGTTTTAAAATGCTAATTTCAACAGCACATTGGAGATACATATTTTAAGTGAAGATCCTAAGTAATCTATTCGCTGACAAGTATTTCCAGTCTTCTGGTTGTCTCTGTATACAAGGACCTACAACAGAACTTGTGATTTTGTGGAGAACTAGAGGTGTTACAGCAGAATGAGGACCCACCTGGAGTGATTGTGTCATAACGACTCATATCTTTGGATGGTGCTTTTCCAGTGATAGTGGACTTATTTGACAGTGGAAGACAGTCTTGTTCAGGCAAGCTGTGTTGTTATTGTTGTTGTTGAGGCACCTTCAAATTAAATACTCCTGTTGTCTTCCATCAGCTCTGTTGCTGAATACATTGAGGAACAAGCAGCAAGTTGTATAGACAGTCCCAAAAAGGCTGTAGGTGATGGGGGAGTAGAAACCACAAAATTATGGAAAGAACAGGGAAATGATAAAAGCACTTGTTCATACTGGGTAATTTATGCATTTATCTTTTTTTCTTATATTATATAACTAAAATCTCTGCAAACAATCTTGGAACAAGTTGTTACTGGTAAGCTCTTAAATATTTAAATATTGTAGATTTATTACAGTCTGTAACTATTTAGGAAGAAATAAATCTTCCCAAATACTTGAGGGATAACAATTTAAGTTATTCAATAAATTATTCTATGTTTTTTTATAATTATTATGAACATACCGCATTTATTATTATATTACATTTTAATCAAAAGTAGGGCTGTATAGTGCTAAGTGCACATACATTTTAACAAAAAATGTCCCTGGCAGTAAAATCAGAGCTACGCTAAGAAATTATTTTCCTCCTATTCAAGAGACTAATCTATAAACCTGCACATTACAAATAAGACAAATGTTTCCTTTTTTCTTTTTCATTCATGAGTAGACTTGGCAGTGGATATCCAAGGCCTACTCTTGTCCACTCTTATTTATTGGATAAAATTTTACAGCCAGAAATAGAATAGAAAAAGGAAAACATCCCTCCCATTTTTAAAAAAGATCCAAGGAACTATAGATCAGTGAGTCTCATGTGTCTGTCTGGGAAGATCATGGGGCAGATCCACCTAGAAGATGTGTAAGGCACACAGAGGACAAGGATATTATCTGAAACATCCAGCATGGCTGTTGGAGTGACAGAAATGTTTGACAAGGGAAGATTGACCAAAGAACGCTAATGAGATTTCTGTAGGGCCTTTGATATGGTCCCACGTGACATTATTATCTCCAAATGGGAGACACATGGATTTGAGCAGTGGACTATTTGGTGCATAAGGAATTGACTGGATGGATGCAGCTGAAGAGTTGTGGTGAATGGCTCTGTGTCCAGGTGGAGGCCACTGACAAGTGTGTCCTGCAGGGCACCTGCCTTGGTCTGCTGTTCTTTCATATTTTAACAGTTATACAGATGGTGAGATCAGGTGCACCCTCAGCAGGTTTGCAGATAACACCAAGCTGAGCGTTGCAGTTGACACACCTGACAGATGGGATGGGACAAACTTGAGAAGTGGGCCCATGAGAACCTCATGAGGTTCAAAAAGACCAAGTGCAAGATGCTGCACTTGATTTGGGGCAATCCCAGACATGAGTCTCCATGACTGGGAGAGGAAGTCATTGAGAGCAACCCTGTGGAGAAGGACTTAACGTTGCTGATGGATGAGAAGCTGGACACAACCCAGCCATGTGCACTCGCATCCCAGAAAGCCAAACATGTCCTTAGCTTCATCAAAAGCAGTGTGGTCAGAAGGTCAAGGGAGATGATTCTGCCCCTCTTATCTGCACTTGTGAGGCCCCCACCTGCAATGCTGCGTCCAACTCTGGGGCTCCTAAAATAAGAAGTACACGACCTGTTGGAGCAAATCCAGAGGAGGGCTATGAAGTTGAAGGGTTGGAGCACCTCTTCTATGAGGTCAGGCTGAGGCAGTTGAGCTTGTTCAGTGTGCAGAAGAGATGTTTTTTTGAAGAGCTTATAGAAAGAAGCTTTTCAGAAACTTAAGGGGGGCTTATAAAAAGGAGGGAGAAGAACTTTTTATATGGGCAGGTAGTGACAGAACAAAGGACAATAGTTTTGAACTGAGAGAGGGCAGATTTAGATTAGAAGTTAGGGAAAAAAAATCTATAATTCTTCAGGTAAAAGTTCTTTTTAGAGTGATGAAGCACTGGAACAGGTTCCAGAGGGTTGTGGCTGACCCACCCATGGAAATGTTCAAGGCCAAGCTGGATGGGGCCCTGAGCAGCATGAATGTAGTAAATGGCATCCTTACCTATGTCAGGGTGTGGATTTGGATGATCTTGAAAGTCCCTTGCAACCCAAACCATCCCATGGTTCTATAAGTAACACATTGGCGCTGGTACTAACCTATAGGACACTTAAGAAGTATAGCAATAGTGATTATAATGGCTAGTACAAAAAATGGAAGAGCCTCAGAAACAGTAATTTAATGAGTGCAAAACTTACCAGAAAATTTGTCTGCAGGGAAGATAAATTCAACATTTTCATTAAAAACCCGTGAGTCTTTGTAGACACCACACATTTTTCACTTGCAGACTCTAGCACAGTATGTGTACTTCATATGCATAAATATATATTTATATAAAGAATTCAATCCAGTGAGCCTATAGGTTCATTGGGTTGAATTATTTTAATTTTAGCTCACAAGGTACTGTTTAACTAACCTGTTGACTCCCTGAAAACTACTGGTGTTTGTAGAAGTATATCAGAAAATGTTTTGTTTTCACAGAAAAAAAATTGTGAAAACAGAAATTATTTTAATGGAAATCAAGTAATAACTCAGAAATACTAACATTCAATGATCTTTGGGGGCAAAAATACCTAGCAATCATTTAGCAGAAACTTCATCACATTATTAGATGTGAGCTAGGTGGTTATTTGACAAGGTTGCCAAATCAAATTCTTCAAAGAAATTTAAAAGCTTATTAAAATTTAGTTATTAAGCTTGAAATTCATTAATAAATAATATTTTAAGGTAGAATATTTTTGTTCTTTTTTCATAGTATTACCATAATTCTAGTAGGAGAATTTTATAGTTGGTGATACTGTAACAGGATTTGTAATATAGTGATGAAAAGACATTCATGCTTTGAAATGTACTTTGAAGCCAAGGTTTAAAATATAATCAATAAAATACAGGAAGAAAGGGAGATTTTTTTTTTTAACTTTAAAGCATATTAATACTACAAATATGCTAAGTGTTGGGTGGGTTTTCTTTCCTTCCCATGGTTAAAATTCCCTAGAATTAATTAATCCTGTTTCAATGAATGTCAAATGTATTCTTTCTTTTGTTTGAGGAGCCCTGATATTACAATAAAGACCCTGGACAGGAGAAATTATTGTTTGTGCATTATGTTAAAGCTGAGGCACCACCTGGTGGTTTTGAGAGGTGGATCTGTGCCACACGAGTTGCATCTGAGCAGCTGGCTCTCGGGTCAGAAGCAGTGCAGCCCTAAACTGCCACAGCAGCAGTGTTGAATTTGTCTGTGTGTCTGGCATTGCTTAATGGAGAGGAACGATAGGATGATCTCTGAATTCACACAGGGGCCTTAAATCTGGTGCTTTTGCAAATATTTTCTTTTTATCTGGAGTCCCTGTTATTTGCAGGTGAAATAATCATTCACTGACCTTTCTTCCTCCTCCTCAATCTCCTTTCCACAATTGCACATGTCCAAGATTGATTAAGTTAATAATCTCAACCAGACTTATTCCACTAGTTTTTTATCTGTGAACCATTGTGTGGAATTGTGTTTTTTCACCCAAAGGCTATTATTCTCACTAATTATTCTCTCTGCTTTTCGGTTCAGTATCTGGTTATATATTATTTCTAAGATATGCTCTATTTCCTTTCTTAATTATCTGGTAAGCAAGTAAGAGGATGTGCATAGCAGTCTTACCACGCAACAAGATCACCCTGAGCCATCACCTTGGTTTTACACTTTCTAAGTAATCAACAAAAGGCTATGAGATTGCACATCTGACCTCAAATACACACAGTTAGAGAACTGCTGTTTTCCCTTCTCTAAAACTGTATCAGAAAAGTCTTTTTGTGCTGGCAACATCATGCTGTTTATTCCTCATGATGTGTATTCCATCTTAGAGTCTTTTTCCCAGTTTTCCTTCCACAACTCCAGACAAAGCATGGTTTGTTTTTTTATTATGGTTTGGTTTAGTTTGGGTTTTGGAACCGAACCAAAGAATTTCTAAAAATAATTTCACAAAAATAAATATTTCCTCTTTCCTAAGCATGTAAAAATTCTAAATTGAGATTGGAAAAACAGTAGGATGAAGTCTTCAAAAATATTTCTCCAGATTAGTCTGCATGAAAATGCCAAATTTGTAGGGCAAAGGTAAAGAGAGATAGAATATGTTTGAAATAGACCTGTATATAAATCAAAAATTACCAGAATATATTTGCAGACCAGCTATGTGGCAGATGCTAAAGCAAGAAATAAATTATCCTGAAACATACTCTTCAGGGAAATCCATTGAAAATTAATTCAGAGAAGTGCAGAACCCAATCAGTAATGACTCAATAATTTCAAAGCCTTGATTTCTTTTATTCTCTCGTTCTGGATTCTAATGTTTTTAAGTGTTCTTCACCCAGAGACTTGTATTTCAGTTTACATGTGCTTCGCATTCAGAAACTAAACAGTATTTCTTTGACTCCTAAGTGTATTTTTTTGTCTGGAATGGAAAAAGTGATCTCACAACTAGTTTCACTGAAAAGCATTCATAGTTATTGCCTTCATATGTTTTATACAGAGTTTGCTGACTGTTAAAATATAAGGAAATATAGAAATGTATGAAAGATACTCTTCTAAGACAAATCATAAGGCCATACATTATTCTAACGGTTTCTTTTTGGAGCCACAAACCATTTCAAAGTAAGGCTATTCAATTGTTTTATAACTTCCTTGCAATTTATTTCAAGATTGAAAGAAGATATATGATAAATTATGTGTCATGCTGGTTTTGTATACACCATACTTTAGTAAAATAAATAAACAAATAAACAAACTGGGCCGATATACAACATATCTTTAGTGCTATGGGATTTTTTGATTGATGGTTTGGATTTTTTTAAAATTACAAATCAAATCTATCCTAGTGGCAAACAACTTCCTCTGAACATTTGCAAGGTTAGTGTGACTTTCACTCTCCTATAAGGTGTCCCACATATCACAAGTCCCAACACATTGGAAAAAGGTAGAGGTTGAATATAGAAGCAATGCTCAGATGATGCTATTTACATGAGCTGCAGTGCCTCAGTTAAGGGTCTAACAATACTATGACTTTCAGATAAAAAGATATCAGGGAGAAGAAAAGGAGGTACTTTTCCATTCTCTAATTTTTTTGTATACCAGGAGACATTGTTGAGTGATTTGCCTGCCTAGTAACCTTTGAACATATATAATATACCATTTTCTCCTCACAGTTGCCTTTAGCAAGGAGTGCTATTGAACAATGACTTATTTACTTTGACTCTGGCTGCTACTACTTTACTGGAAGTAAACAATAGGGATTTTGTTTGTGGGTTTTTTTTGTTTTGTTTTGTTTGTTTGTTTGTTTTTTCATAGGATATGGGAGAAAATAGATTTATACTGTGGCAGGATGATCTGGATTCTCCTCTGCTCTTTTTCTACCCATTCCTATCAGCGATCTGCTTTTTTTTGTACATCTTCTGATGAAACTCTCCAAACACCAACTTGATCCTCCTTATGCTAAACTAGAGTTCATTTTTTTATTTGTGGAAGTAGATTTATTTTTTGTCATGTGCAATTTTATTAATCTATAACATTCTTCACGTCTCATTTTGTCATGCCCCTAAGTACCCTCAACAATTCTTTGCAATTTTCCTTGTTCTCTTGAATATCCTCATCAGCAAACCAGCTCACCTTGCTGCTTGTCTCTTACCCAGGTTATTAATGAGGATATCAGAAAACACAGGGGACAGAACTAGATCTGGCAGAGGCTCTGGAGGGATTCCATTGATGACAACCCCTACCACCACCCCTCCATTATGGGAAATAGCTCTTTACACCTACAGTCTGAATTAATATATTTAAATGTAGTGGCTGCTTATTTCTCTTTCTTTTAAAAGCCTAAGGTAAGGAAATTTCTTAAAGTCCTTTGTAAATCTAAGGAAGACACAAGAACTTGGTCACTCTCATCCAAATGTGCTGAAAAGTCAGATGACTCTACAAATTTTGCAGCATCAGCTTCCATAGAAGAAAGGACTTTTGTCCCTTCCCAAGTACAGTATTCACACAGATGTTCACAGTTTTTTTATTATTTTTTATTTATCTTTTAAAATATGTATTAATAAGTCTAAAGTTCCTTAAGTCCTTTTGAAAAAACTAGCATTCACATTTGCCTCCCTTCAGTCCAGAGTGATCAACTAATTTTCACTGAGGGGTTATACATTGTTCATTAGTATTAATTTTTTCCTTTGCTTGAGTTCTTGTTAAGCTCTTAAGTGAGTGTCATCTGATTCCAGTCATGGTTATTGTGTGACTAGTATGTGTTATTAAATGTTAGTATTACATTCCCTCAAAAGGCCAGTATGTTGCATCCATTTACCTGGAGGCCAAGGACAGAGATCCTTTCTACCTTATACAGACTTTTATAGGGCTTGGTTGTACCCAGTCAGGGAAGTAGAAAATGATGTTGGGATAAAGTAGCCTGTCCCCATACACAGACAGACACCCAAACCATGAGAGGGAAAAAAAAGTTCAATGTTAGGCTCACTCATGTTATTATTGTAGCTCTCTAATACTTGCACAAGAAACTGTCATTTATTTTTAATTACATAAAAACTGACATAATATACATCAGTTAGAGGGTCTAGTTATAGTTAAGAGAGCTAATGTTGATGTGTGGGATAAGTTCACTTTCTGTGCACTGCACCCTTTTTTGATGGACTCGTTTATTGTATTCTGGTGTAATTTTCTGCCTTCAGGTGTAATTTAAGCAGTGAACATGTTTCTGTAGACACACACCCACACTATACAGAATTATTTTGCAGTTAAAGAGATGAGAAACAGAGAATTAAGTGAAATGGTAGTATTGGATCCAACCCGTTCTACATTTAAGTGTAAAAGAAAAATGAAATTGCTCTATCTATTGTGTAAGTGGATTGTCTTCACAGTCTCCTAAAGATGAATTCACTGTTTTATTTGTACTTTGTGCAAAAAAGCATGAAAAATCACTTCAAGTGATTTCTGAGTCACAATAATAAAAAAGAAAAAGAGAAAAAAAAATCTAGTTTATTCAATATTTTTTAAAAGCCTTTATTTCCAAAATACAAGAATACAAAATTTGTTTTATTCATTGAAATCATTGTGAGGATGGGGAGGAAAAATAAAGTTTACAACACTGACTAGCCAACAATAAATTTACAACTTTGTGTCATGAATCAGTTTTCTCACATGAGAAAAACATATGTTTATCTGAAGATTCCCTGTCTAGAAAGAATAACATTTCATAGGGTGCTGGATAATTTATAATCACATACAGTTATTCTGAATTGCATTTTTTTATTTCATTTATTCCATGTCTATAGGAACCAGTTTGCTAGGATTCACTTCATAGGTAGCTTTTCACTCATTAAGCAGAGAATGCTTAAATCTGGTAGCTGATTTCAGGTTTAAAGTACTCCATTTTGCAAAGAAAGTAGAGAGCAAATAGGGAAGTCTCTCAGTAATCCTGAAGGCCAAGTTTGACACATTAATTATATAACAATTGATATAAAACTGCTGCAGGTGCCAACTCTGAAAGGAACAGCATAATGCATGTAACTAATATAAAGTAAAAATTAGAGCTGTAAACCCTTGAAGGAATGCTCATGTTTCACATGTGAAAACTTCTTTTCAACATGAAACACTATGAATTTTACCCTTTATATCCATATACATATGGACATGCATATATATACATACATATATACACATATATACATATATATTCATATATATACACATATGTATGTGTATTTATATATATATACCTATACATACATATACATGCATACATACAAACATTTCTTTCTTTATTTATTTAATATTGAATACTAGTAGTAAACCCAAACTGAAAGAATAAGGTTGGAAGGTGCCAAAAAAATGTTTTGATAGTACATAATTGTTTTCATACTCTATTAACCACATCTGTGTTTGGGAAGTTGTTATACTAATTCAGTATCATATCCAAAGAAAGAAGCTGCAGAGTGAGTTTACTAACCTCTATTGCATGAACATGTGATTTCTTACATGACTAACTAATGTTTCTAGTAAGAAAATAAGTAATGTTGAAAATTAATTTCCATGGCAATCCAAAGTTTGATGACATCTTTTAAAGCCAGGAATTATACTGAATAGTTTATAAAACTTAACCTAGAATACTGAATTTTTAACTATTAAAGTTTTGTGTTGGGAGCTGTCCTTTTTTTCCAGATTTCTACAGTGCCAAGCAAAATAAAATTTGACTGGAGTATCACTATTAAGAAGGAAAATTAGTGCCATAGGTATCCTTATTGATCAATTGAGAAATGTATGAATGTGCTTCTTGTGTGCATGTAATTGTTTGTAAACTGTATTTTAAATATACTTGCTCATCCTGTTTGAAAGATTTACACTATAAAATTATTTCTATCTCAAATCCATTTGTTAACATTAAAAGGAGAACATTTCTACCATAATAGTTTATCCTTTTCTGTTTTTTCATGTTCAGTGACAGAAAAACAGAATTTTATTTACAATTTTCTCAAGTGAATTTTAAAATATGCATAATTTTGAAAGAATTTGAATAAATAATTAAGACTCAATATAGTGCTTTTAACTTGCCAAAATTCTATGGAAAATTAAGTTTTTAGGAACAGTTCATGGGCAGGACTAACACAAAAAATACTGGTTCAGATTCAGAAATGCTATGCTCTGCATCAACATTTAGGACATTTGTGCCTATCTATATCTACTAAAAATCTACCCTAAAATTTTATACATAGAGAAAGATGAGGGAGAAAAATTGTCTTGCACTTTGCAGCTTCTAAAAAAAGACAAAAGCTGCTGACCACTCATACTTTGTTCTGAAATATCCTCTTGTATGTAGAAACAAGCTCAGTGATCAATACAAAGTATGTTAAACAGCTGATTAATTGTCTCTGTCATCTCTCTTTTCTGAAACAACTTTTATGTCCCTAAATACTAGATTATCTTTAAATCTATGGGGTTTTTTCACCCATAAGAGGACAGAAAATAAAATGTCTTTTTAAATTGTCCAGGTACTTATTTTTCCTTTTGAGATGTTTTCTTTTCTCCTCCACTGTCTACCAGGACACTCAGAAGACAAATTGGATTTTAGGATTAAAGGGAAATGAAGGGTCAGAAATAATGCTGTGTGCATAATCTGACTACTTATGTAGCCCAAGCTGTGTAAACAAATCAGCAAATTTGAAGTCTTTGAAGAAAAGAACACAACAAACACTGCCTGAGTATACAGTGTATCTAGTTGGCCAGCTCAACTCTAAAGAACTATTGTACGCCCAGCAAACGTGTAAGAGCAAAAATGAAAATGCAATTCAGTGCTTTCTGGTTTGTTTATGAGCAGGATGGGTGGCTCACGGTGAGACTGCTGGCTAACACAGACCACTGCCTTGGGGTCCAGTTGGGTAATTCTTTATAGCAAGATACACCAATGCTAATGATACATCGCATATAAAACTCTGAATTGACAGCAAGCACCGTTCTCAAGCCACCAGGAAAAGGCAGTTTCACTCCTCAAACCCAGGGGGCAAGAGGGAGCAAACCTGGCAAGGGTGCAGGGAGGAGGTGCAGATGGCAACAGTGAATTAATTAAAAGACAACCATGGGAAAACAGTGGCCAAGGCAACAACACTATCTGACATCAAGAGATCTAGCTCAAAAACAGTAACATAGCACAGAAATTAAACCCTTTGACTGGAGAGTTATTTGGGAGTGCTGCTTATTAGCTACTGTTTAGATTTAGTGTTTTCACTGCGCAATTACTGATAAACTAGAGCCTCTGCCAAATCAGTGTGTAACAAACACACAGTTATTAGAAGTTTCAAACAACCCAATCACTTTGTTCCTAGAAAAAGATTATTTATCTTCAAACGGTTGGCAATCTTGTTTAGCTGTTATAAGAATGGCAAAAACTGACATGTTATTGCCATTTAAATGCTAAAGATAAATTAATGTTTGTTTCTTTATAAAAAGTAAATGTGATTGAACTTTTTATTGTTCTTACCAGTGTATCATCGGTTTCCTTTATCTATTTTATTAATTCCTGCTATCAATGTTTTTTTTAGTTTGTTTTCACAAACTATAGCAAGTGGTTATTTTTTCTGATCTGTGATACCTCCCCATAATTAATTTCTAGCTGTGTTCTCAGTTAGTGAGTTGTTGGTTTATTTTCTGTTTAAAATTCAGAGAAGACTGGGGCCTAACGAAAATTTTGGTACTCAATCACAGGTTTATGTATTCAGGCTGTCTCTTTTTAAAGATAAATTCTTCAGGCACCATATTCTGTATAACTCATCTACCAGGTTTTCAGCTATTCTGCATGCTGTATAACATGAGGCTTTTTTCCATGGGAAAAATGTGTTTTTTCCCTTAGCAGATCCATAGCGATTCTGTGGCAGCTTCTACAGTCATTGTCACAAAAAAAGAATGTGTACTTACACAGGTGTAGCAGGTTGATTTGGGGTTTGTTTGTTTGATTATTTGTTTGTGGGATTTTCTGTGAGATATGGCTGAAATTAGGAAATTCTTAATCCTTTTCATTATGTGCTACAGCAAACCACAGTCTGAAACCTGTCTAATTCATCCTTTTAAAGGCACTCACCCTCATCAGAATATCAAAGTTCACACTGACCTTTTTTGTACAGTATCTGTTTTATTTCCATCTTACTTAAAGGTAAACATCTCTCATTTCCATTGTACCTCCAGTTATAGTGGTTTCTTCATATATCTCTGCCTGTCTTCACGTCTCCCCAGAAATCTGCATAACAAATAATAAACATTTTTAATTCACTGACATGTAACAAAAGAAGAACTTAGCATTAAAAAAAACAATGTATTTTTGAGCAATTTTTTCATAGATGTTACCAGTTACTAACTAAAATTAAAACCAAAATCTACAAACCTAAAGTACTAGAATATTATCACATGCAAACATGCTTTTAAGTAACTGCTAAAAAAAAAAATTTGTACTAATAAATGAATGAGAGCTAAGTTGTCCTGTAGGTAGGATCTAAGTGCTATTATATTATAAATTAGGCCTGTTCACCATGAGAAAAGGCTTTCACAGTTCAACTTGGTCAGGAAAGCAGTTGTGAGCTGTGCACCTGCATCATGCATTGTAAAATGGGAAGAAGTTGTAGCAACACAAGAAAGAAATAATACGGATGGAAGCAGATTAGTGAGAAATATCTAGTTAGGGTGCATGTCTGCCCAAATTTCAAGCTTTAAAATGTGCTAGATTAAGAAACCTGATATAGTTTTTAAACTAAAAATTATTTTTTTTTCTGGCTAGTACAAAGGATGATGATTTCAAGTAAAGCTTAAATAAAAATAAAGTAACATTAGCAAAACTATTTAGAAGAACCATTTTTGTTGTTTTTTGATGCATGTGAACAGAATGCATAATCTCCTATTAGAGAAATTAGGAAATAACAATCATTCAGGCACACCTTTTATTCTATAGCATTATATTTGGTGAAAAAACAAAATGAACAAAGAGAAAAAAGGTTTCACCATCATGATTTCAAGGCACAGCTCGTCATCCACAAAATTTTTATTCCTGAGTTCTAGAAGTGTGCAGCTGACAGTACTTACACTGGAAATGGCCTGAGAAATAGATCTAGGATACACCATAAGGCAAACCTAAAGGGGTTATTTTGTTTTTCCTGGAGTCAACAGCAAAAAGAGTGTTAAGATAAGTAAACCTAACATTGTTCTCACATTTTTCTTTGCCTTCAAGCGCTATACCTTTTCTGTAATTTACTGTCAATTCTGAAGAGAGATAGGGATGGAGTAGCATAGGTAACTATCACAGTGATACAGGTGGAGATACATCAAAGATTTTTTGCCCAAACACTGTTCCATTATTTTTACATTCAAATCTTTGAAGAAGTTATATTAGATAGATAGATAATTTTATTTGAAGTTAATAGGAAGAAAATTACTGTTTATGCCACTTAGCTACAATACAGCATTGCATGTTCTTTGTCCTGTATACAGCAAATTGTGGGGATTTTGTCCTTTCCTTTTCCCTTTCCCTTTCCTTTTCCCTTTTCCTTTCCCTTTCCCTTTCCCTTTCCCTTTCCCTTTCCCTTTCCCTTTCCCTTTCCCTTTCCCTTTCCCTTTCCCTTTCCCTTTCTCTTTCTTTTTGTTTTAAAAGATTGTATGAGGTGAGGTTTTTTTCATATGTCAAGGGAAATTACTTAGGATGGCATCACAATATGAAGTATTTATTGTTAACTTAAAATATTATATTCTTTCTTAATGGTTTGTATTATCCAGACAAAAGAGTCACTCCATCATTCCAGGCTTTTGCAAATCTTTCTAGGAAAATGAGTGATCTTCTAAAATTGACTGTTGAACTAGTGAGCAGCAAACTGGTGTTTATATTAGTGTTGTTCATACTATGAACCTAATAGTAAATCCCATGATACTGTGTGGCAAGACATCAACTCATTCAAGATTGCACCAGAAAGCAATCCTGATTGTGAGAGAAGAAAGTCAAACATGTCCATCACCCTTTTTAAACAAATAGTAGTTACATTTAAAGACACTGTAACTGCTCTCTACAGCTTGTTTCAATGGGAGCAGCTCTATACCTGTGATTTTTCCCAACATGAGGATTATCACAAATGATGAGACATTTAAAATTTAAAATCCAAATTAGAAGTCAGTGTTTGGTTTAAGGATATGTTATGTGTTTCACAGACAGCAGTGGAGAGTATTTAATATCAACCATTTCATAAATGATCCAATAGGGTCAGACTTCATGATGACTCCTGGGAGAAATATTTATGTATATCTTTGCTCTTTATACTCACTCATCTTTCTATCCTGTTGGGAATGAAGAGCTGTGAATTCTCCACAATTCAATGAGGACCTGAGATGACTACGATGAGATGTTGGCTGCTGCAATTTCCAACCTGTCCGCTGCAGGAAGATCCCATTGATTCTTTCAGAATCTCTCAGCTCTGATTGTGGGCTGACTGTTTTGAGAAAGAAAAGGGGAATTGTACTAAACCACGTTTACCATTGTTTTGGCATCAGACCCTTTCCAAAATTTGTATTTTTGTATGTAAATAGCATTTTGCCTTTTCCAGACTACCTTATGTTTCATACCAAAGCCATCTTCTGTCACCTTTATTGATAATTTGCTGGCTTCAGAGTGATATTTCTGTGAATGATGAATTAAACCACATCATCTTCCAAACAATTCTGAGCTGCAGAAGAGCTCATACTGAGAACCAAATTTAAAGTGTGACATTTGTGTCTGTTTCTTGAAGGGCCTGGCATTTCCTGTAGGACAAGCTGCTCTTTAGAGCCTAGCTGATAAAATTGATATCAGTCAATTAAATAAAAAATAACAGAGATGTGTAATCACAGACATTACAATGTAATCATGTAACTCAAAGTATTCTAGATAAGAAAAATATCAACTCTTAAAATCAAAATTACATTCTGTGACAGAAGCAATCTAGTGTAGTATTGGATGTGTAACTGTGTAAGTAAATATAATTTTTTGCAACTAACTAACATGCATTTAAAAGGAAAGAAACAAGGATAAACCTGTTAACATTTTTAAAAAGTTTTGGAAGAAGTCAGCCAAACAGAGATCAAAGCCCACTGATGCTGATGTCAAAACAGGATGAATCATCCATGTTAAAAGAAGGATGACATCATTTTTAGCTCTACTTTTCCCATTTTAAGCTTGTACTTATTTGTCCTTATGATTTTATTACCCTGTTTAAAGGAACATATTTTTTTTAGTAATATTTGTGCCAAACCATGTACCCGTACATCAAAATCTCTCTGATTTTCTCATTAGAGGAATTAGGATTTTTTTCTTAGTATTTCGCTATGCAACATATTTCCTGTGCCTTGGATCATCCCCATGGGCATGTGCAGAACTGTTGTAGAAATTTTATAAATTATATTTGTATTATAATTGTATAATTGTATAAATTGTCTTGCAAATAGCCTTATACAGGTCAGATTTCATCTGGAATTTTAGCAAATCTTCACTTTACTCAGGTACATCTGAGACAAGTTGGTTTTGTAATTAATTCATTATACCATATGAAAGAATCATCATACCATTCTCTCTTAAATCCTTCTTTTTCTTTGCAAGTGTTACATGTGTTCTTGATTTATATGTATAGGATATAGCAAATTATATAAGCATATATGTATCTCAAGTGCATCTAGTTTACCTAAGAGTCTTAATTTCTTTGTAAAATGGCCTCCACTTAGAATTAATATGTCAATGACTTTGTGCCATCTGAATTTATATTTTTTTTTTCCCAGATAGTTCATGTAAATATGCGTAAATATGTGCAGAATATTGATTTTCATTTTCCCTGAAGGACCATATTAAAATATTTGAAGTGAATTATTGTTCCTTTGCAAATACATTTTGAGGTCTATCAATGAGAACATATCAGTCTTGTCATAGGCTGAAACAGAGACAGTAAGCCCTGCCAGTGATATGATTTTTATTTTAGTATTTAACACAAATAACTCTAGATACTTCTGGGTAGCTAAAAAGAGGAAAAAATCGGTTTACGTTTTCCTGTCCATTAAAGAATGAAGGCATCAGCATCTACATATCCTCCGAGCAGGAAATCTAAGAGACAAAGATGTCATATACAGGGTGCTGTTACTTTTATCAGAATGGCACTGTTCTTCATACGAATTATTCCCTAACAATTCAAATTAATCAA
This sequence comes from Cyanistes caeruleus, assembly GCF_971803275.1. Classification (NCBI taxonomy): domain Eukaryota; kingdom Metazoa; phylum Chordata; class Aves; order Passeriformes; family Paridae; genus Cyanistes; species Cyanistes caeruleus. The sequence goes on along the minus strand of NC_141701.1, from coordinate 78,599,278 downwards.
GTACTCCTGCCTCTTTCCATAGGGAATTGAGAAGAGCCATCAGGTTTCTTTATTTTTTAGATAAAATAATTCTTGATGAAGATCAGCACAGATACTTGGATGATTATTATTGATCCAGATCTATAGGTCAGCTGATGTGGATGTTATTTTCAGACTAGAGCTATGACAATGTCTCTGGTTTAAAGATCTTATAGACTGCATTAGAATGCAGGCTTCTAGCCTGGCATGGACTCAGCCTCAGCAATTTCATTGATTGTTTCTTTTAATTTAAAATGCAGTTCTAAGATAAAAAAGTAATGATTTCTTTTGTCCTTACAAAGACTTATAAAGCCAGAAAAAAATAATCTCTAATCAGTTTATGCCATTTTTAGATGTATGAATTTTTGCTGCTTCCCCTCCAGAGCTAGAACTGTAAGATTGCTTTGCTTTGCTATACCTTTATCAATTGGTAAGAACAAGTCAAACATAAACATGTTAATTATTGATCTCCATGACAATATTCCATTACCTATCTAAGCCTAAAATAGATTATCAAACTGAGTAATCTCAGTAGGGCTTTTTGACTATATGACCCAATAACTGGGCTACATAGTGAGAAATATAGCAATTCTATTAACTTATGAGGAGGCAAAGAAGTGTGAAACTGAATGCATTTACAGCAGATCAGAAAACTGCATTATTTACCAGTGTGTCTAATCAACCATGGTTGATAACATGAAGCAAGAACTCCCAACTCATTTAAAGAAATATAAAGAGAAATTAAGTACAAAGTTTATATGTAGATCTCTCACTATACCATCAGGTGATTTTAGTCAGCTGTGTAGATGGTGCAAAAATTGATATGCTTGTCAAGTGCATCTCACTCTCAAAAAGATTTTCCTTCAATGGACATAGAGAAAGATTTCCCTAATTAAGAAAATTTTCATTTAAAATGTCCTTTTTTTTTCTACATTTCAGTGAATACAACATTTAAAATTACATTCTGCATTATGGTAAACAGTTGACTTTGTAAAAAATAGGATGTGTCCCCCTAGGTTTGCCAGAATTATATTGTTTTCCTGAATTGTTTTGACTTTACTAAAACTACTGATGTACCCAAAATATAATAGGCTGACATTCAATAAAAAGAGCTGTGCTAAAAGAGTGATGTTGAAAAGATGTATTCTGTAGGGATGGTAGCCAAATAGGTTACAGTTTGCATTTTGCAATGTGACATTGTATGACAGTTTCTGTTACTTTGTTGGATGCTGATATAATTCCTTCAGTTTTCAAAGCTACAGTTTGATCCAGTGACTTTGCTTAGCTGAGAGCACTACTCAATTTTTTTTATATAAGTACTTTTACTGTACTTATTCTTTCCTTGAAGCATGCAGAAAATTCCATTATCTTTTTCACTTTACTAATAGCCTTTAGTGAACTGGAGTAGCCAATGTTTGTTGCAAATGAGAACACCTTAAATGTCTTGCTTTACCATTAAACTTTACAGAGCGTGAACAAAAGCTGCACCAGGGTGGCAGCGACAATTTGTTCCAAAAATGAATGCAGTAGAAATTGTTCACTGTCACTAGTCTGAAACATTTTTAATTGCAAAAAATAGTAAGAAGGAAGGAAAATAAAAGGTAGAGCCACACAGGCTTATACATAATGGAATGAGCAAGCCTCGGAGGTGTTATTGATCATAATACTGCTCGCATCAAATTGTTTTGGCTCAGCCTGCCTCTAAAAGCAGTTGTCACATTGAGTCCTCATCTGTCTTTGTCACTTTTCTTCATTCTGTTAAGGTACTGCCTGCAAGCTAAGGACCGGGTAAGAGCACTGCACTGCAGTTTAATTCCTTAATTCCTTTAAAACCAGCATCATTAGCTCTTTGGTAGTGTGTGCCCACTGGACTGTCATGCCCTGGTGTTAGCAGTGAACCTTCCATCTTGGAGGTATGGATCACAGAAAGGATCAAAATGCACTGTGAGTTTAACAAGTTACAGTGATGAATGTGAGGGAAGGAAGAAATTGCAATTTTCCATCTTCTATTCGCAACAGCTATTGCTTCAAAATATGTGTAAAATGGGTCAAAGAAAAGGAAGAAGTAGGAAGGCTTGATGGGGAATACTTGGGTGGGGAAAGTATAACATTTTGTCATTAAACTTGAGCCAGATTAGTTATTTTTCAGTAATGTTTATATCTTCTTTCATGTGAGAGTAACATTTTGATCTGTTTTCTTTGTGTGACATCCCTTTAAAAATCAGACAGACCTAGAATAAAGCCCATTTTTTTGTCAAAAGAAGCTGTATTTTTACATGCAAAAATGATATTTTCTGATCCTAATTATGCCACAATGAGAAGAGGACCTTTATTCCTTGAATTTCTAAGAGTGATCTTGTCACTGTCAGCAGTTTCCTGCCCATGTCAGCCTACTTCCTGAATTTCCTTACAAAAGAATGATGACCATGGTTGTCTGTAGCTGTCCAACAGTGTTTGAAAATGGAGAGAAGAAATAAGTCTTTATTTTCTCTACCTCCATGTCCCCGTTGTAATTTTTTTTTTTTTTTTCAAATACAAAGCCTATATGAAGCCAATATGAAATTTTTATGACAAGGAAATTAATCCCAGATCCTAATCTGGTGGTGTGCATTTGATGTCCAGCTAGTGGAAAGGAAAAGTTAATGTTAATTTTAATTTTAGTTTGTATTTGTATTTTAGGCTAGAAGGCAGAAACAAGTTATTTTACAGAGGACTTCAAAAGGCTGTGCAATATGTAAATTATCCAGGAATAGATCTTGGCACCCATGATGTCAAGAGCCAATTAGTCTTAACTTCTGCAATGATGAAAAGCTTTTAAACTATAATAAACATTTATATTTATGGCGTGCTATGTAAAATTTTGCTGGAGCTGAATATGTGGACCCTGAGCTTTGGGAGACGGTACTGCTGGCGATATTGTTCATCTCTTGGAAACTTTGTATCATGAGCAAAATTCCTAGTGGCTCAGAAAATCACTGACACAAACACAGCATGTCAGCATCAAACTTGGTTTCTAGCTAAACTCTTAGTGTAAGTCAGTCAGGATGGACATTAAAGAGTTTTAATGATTTTTGCCACAGTTGTGTTCATCCTCTCTCATTAGAGAAAGAGATGACTGCCCGCTTGTATTGGGGAGCCCTGTCCCTGGAATGACCATGACTGAGTTCACATATAGACACCCTGTCTGGGAGAGCTCAAGCACTGAGTAGAAATCATGTATATACACAGAAAAGTGTATACATGGCCTGCAAATATGGCCTTGCACGCTCTGCATGCACTCAGTGTGGGCATATTCCCATATTCCCTACATGCAGCTGGCCTCTTTGCTCTGTCACAGTGAGGTGAGAACCTGGATCAAGATGCTCTCAGGCGAGTTGTGGACTCTGGTTTTAGTGAGGGAGGAAAGCAGGACTCTTTGAAGGGGGTGGTCCTTGCCTGTGGAACTTCTTTTAGCTTTCTTTTTCAGCCCAAAGTCATGTCAGTGTGTTGCTTTTTAGAACCAAACCATTTCTTTGCATCTGAGAGAGGGCTGTGGTGAAAGGAGTAAGGTCACTCACGCAAGGACTCAGCATCCCATTGGCTTAATTTGGCAGTTAAAAATACAGCCATCGATGCCTTAGCCAGACAGATAATTAGTACATGAGCCTTAAAAAATACTTCAGATATATGTTTTAGCAATGGTTTTCTTTACTAATTAAAATATATATATATATATATATATATATATATATGCAAAAAGGAAGTGATTTTCAAGTTGGTTTAGAAAATTTTTCATATGCTGACCTATCAAAATTGTTTTTCCAGTGTCAGTACATAGATGAAAAAATGTTATGGTGTTGTAACTATCTTAGAAACATTTTTATTAAACATAAAATCTGTTTCTAACACTGGTATGGTTTTGTTTGGTTTTTTTCCCTAATGATTTGAGTGAATGAGGTTTTAGAGGGAATGTCAAGGCGATCATAATCCTACAAAGTCTTAGTGAGAAAGAGATTTCACTTTTCCCAGTGAAATCTTAAATTTGGTACGTAACCTAATCATACGTTATTTATATTATAATACCATTTAAATGTGTACGTCTCCTAACGTTTTTTTCCCTAAATCTGGTGTATTTGTACGAATTGGACATCTATTTAATATCTATTTAATATGTGTGTCCATTGTATTTCAACAAAGATGAGCTAAAAATGGAGTTCTTTTTCTACCCAAACTATAGCCTTGTATAAATTACCTTCTTAATCTTGTTTCATTAGAAGCAGAATTAAAAAACATATGGGAGAAAAGGCTTAACATATGCATTTCTTTTATCCATGTGCTAAGCCCCTAATGCTGTTTCTGTGAACTCAGAAAATAAGTAGGTTCCTTCAAATTAAAGCATTATAAACATTTTCTGCCTTACTGATTACCACAAGTATAAAATCCCTGTTTGTCATGAAGACTATTCTGAAAGCAATCACAACCCTGTCATTGTCAAGGTCTATGAGCAGAGGACAGAGACTGTGGTATGGAAATATGTAATGCTGCATCTTCCAGTGTAAACAGGAATTAATCTTTGATGTATTGAGCGTATTAATCATTATCCAAACAGCAATTCCACAGTAATGCAGCTGGAAGAGGCCTGAAGAAAGGAGTCCATCTACCATTAAAGTGGTTATTGATTGAAGGTTAATGTTGTGTGTCTGGGAGATCACTCTGCATCCTTCTTTTAATCAAATAAGTGCAGAAGTGAATGAGTGACTAAACTATTTGGCTAGCTGTTCATCTTATTCAATATGGGATATCAACATTGATTGTTTAAAGTATTCCAGTGACTAAAAATCTTCAGCTCTATGTAACTGGAAATAGTCATGTGCTCATGCATACCTATCAGAAAAAAGAAACTTGATGCTTTTTTTACTTTGTTCACATTCAAGCTGTGAACATCTATTGCTTATTCCACTCTAAAAAAGGTTTTACTTTTTTTTCCCCTGTGAACAGAATAATTTATGTTCTGTTATGTGGTACTATACCATTTCTGTATGGTATTCATACAAAAGAGAATAGCAAGGTTGGATAAATGCTCCTGAGGGATGGAGAGATGGAGGTAGCCTAGGGAGCACGTTCAGAGATAGGAAGGTTCCAGTGATTTTGGGCTGCAGGCAGCAGCTATGCAGAGCCTTTGGGTAAACGCCAAGCAGTGAGCACACAGCACAGGAGGGACAGGAAGGCTGCTAAAAACAGGCAGTAGAAATAGAGCTAAGGTCCCAGAGTGACAGAATCAAGACATTTTCTTGGGAACACAGCCTCTACTCAGATAGCTTCCCCAGTCAGGAAAACTATTGAATCACTGAAATTATACTGGAGGTGAGGCTGGGCCAGAACTTCTACTGCTATGGCAGAGTAGGAAAGGTTTCCCTTTTATTTGTCTTGTTTTATTAGTCAGTCAGAGTTTTCTATACTTTCAAAGTAGAAAGAGATGATGAAGAGCTAAAATCTAAGCACATAAATTAAATGGCTTAGTCCCTAAATGCTGAAGGATTACACAGGAGTTAACACGGCATTTCAGAGCACATAAATGAAAAGCCCAATTAAAGTCTGCATAAAGTAGGTTGTGTAAATATCATAGCAGTCTAGGACTTGACAGTGTCAACTTGTCAGCTGATATTTCCTCTGCTCTGGTATATTCTCAGTGGATTGGCGATTCATTTCTCTGTTTTTCTAGCTTAGGCCTGACCTTTATTCTTCAAGGGCCAAAATGAATTGTGCAGTCTTCTAGAAACATCAGTAGTGAATGTCTGATGTTACTGTTAACACACAAAGAAGCCCATGCAAAGAAGTGATTCTAAATTAGTATGTTGTTACCAGCTTTTTTGTTGTCTGGTTCGAATTTGAGCTTTTAAGCTATATAATACTAAAGTCAGTGACAGTTTAAAAATTGCAACAAAAATTTTTATCTTCTTATCCTTTGTGGCAATAATAACTAGTCTGTATAATATGAATGTCACATGCTGTGTATCTTTTGAGGAGTTTAATTGTTGCATGACATAATTCACAGAACACTAAACATTAGTCTGTCTGAGTAAAGAACCTATTTCTATTTACATGGTAATGAAACCTTCTCTCAAATAATCAACAAGCTAATGAGACTTTCTGAATGACCCTTGACTATATGTTGGTTATTATTGTAATTTAGATCAAACACTGCTGATAAATAAAGCAGAAAGTCCTTAGCTGAATGTAAACATGCAAGCAATAAAAGAAAGAAGAAATTAATTGAAGCCAGGAATGAAAGGAAAAGGACAAAGGACTTCTGAATGGGAGTTACTCCAGCCAAGATGATTGTGTAGGATGCAGAAATGCACTGCATTTCTATTGATTCAAGCACAATAAAATTTCTCCAGGCACAATAAAGTTTCTCCCTGATTGCTTACTGAGCTACATAAAGCCTTTCCAATGGACAAAGTAGCAAGATTTTTCCCTAAAACTGTATTCAACATCATCTCTCTGTTTCTGTACTTGCTTGCTCAAATATCTCAGTGATGAATTTATATGAACAGAGCCTCAGAGGTTTCTTTGCTTTCACATCTCCTGTAAAACAAGCTTTTCAGTGCTCATCATGAGGCAGCAGCATTATAAAGACCAGCAAAGGTTCCAAGAAATGTGCATGATATCCGAGTACACTTTCTAAGACAGATGCAAAGTTATATGCTTATAGAATGCTTAGTTTTCATTTATATGCATCTATAATGTAGCACCAGTGCAGTTTTTAAAGGGGGGGGGCAGGGAAAAAGAAAATTTCATTTGAAAATATTGACGCTAACCCTGAAGCCCAGAACTTGGCCACTCCCTTATCTTTCGGTCATTGCCAGTTATCCCCTGTCATCCCTCATACTCAGGGCAATTATGGATCAGGCTGCCTGTCCTGTTTTTATGTGCGTGCTTTCAAAATGGCATTCCAGTAAATGGCTGGTTGGTTCTGCAGATGAATGTATGGGAGAACAGACAGCAACAGAAACTGAAGAGAAAATGTTCATGATGATACCTAGAAACTCCAGACAAAGAACATTCTTATATAGATAATAACATCACATCCTTATTTAGAGAAATTTTTAAGTTCTTTACCAGTATGATGACTTTGGTATAGGAATACTTCATTAACAAATCTCATCAAATTAGAATATTAATTCATAGAAGAAATAGAAAAAAAGTCTATTGTTTAGTGTTTTATTTTTAAATTTTAAAGGAAGTAGTAACTAGTTATTAACATGCATTTGTTAATGTATTAAACTACATTTATCAGTGTTTTCTGAGAAAATTTTCTCCATACACAGCTTTAAAACTAAGTTTCTTGTATTTTATGCATGCAAGCTTCTGCCTGCTACATGTATATATTTTGCACAATGATGTGCTACTCATTTCTCAAGACACTGGAGGGTATTATATATCAACTTAAGGGTTTGGTCATTACCTTGATACATGAGATTCATTTTGCTGGTTGTGAATGGTTTGGTTGCTACAGCTGCCTGAATCACAAGCATATTTTAAACAAGAACATAAAAAGTTAATTTTTTTTTTTAATACAGTAGTATTATCCTGTGGCCATTTGTCTGTGTTCTTGAGCAGTCTCTTTAAATGTGAGGTGCATTATCTGTCAGTTGAGCAGAAATGAGATTAGTTTTCCTCAAAAAGGGTAGAAGTATCTGTTAAGGCACACATGAGCATGAAGACAGGACATGAACCTGTTGGAGTGAGTTCAGAGGAGTGCCATGAAAATGATCCTCCTGTGAGGAAAGGCTGGAAGTGTTGGAGCTGTTTAGCCTGGAGAGGAGAAATCTTCACTGAGGCCTTATAGCAGCCTTTCAATATCGGAAGACTGCTTATAAAAAAGATGGGGGCAAATTTTTAGCAGGGTCTGTTATGATAGGACAAGGGAAAATGGTTTTATCTGAGAGAGCACTGGACTACATATAAGGAAGAATGTTTTTACAATGGAGGTGGTGAAACACTAGAACAAGCTGCCCAGAGAAATTGTGGATGCCTCATCTCTGGAAGTGTTCAAGACCAAGTTGGATGCTACTCTAAGCAATGTGAACCAATTGAAGATGTTTCTGTTCATTGCAGGGAAATTTGGACTAGATGAGCTTTAAAAGGCCCTTCTAACCCAAAATATTCTATGATATAAGAAGAGCTTTTCAGCAGATAATGAGTAGCACTTTTCCTGGAAATGCCTTCTGTAAAGAGCTCTGGGCTGAAGGAAGTACAATGTCCAGATGAAAGATGGAGAACAAACACCATGAGGCCCTGAGTCTTTAGCGTATAAACTCTACGCCAAATTTGAAGTTGACAAAATTTAACCTCTCTTACTATGAAAATAAACATATCCTGCTTAAAAGACAGGTTTGAAAATGATTCAACTCTGTGGAAAGAGATTTCTGATCCATGGCACCTCTTCTGAATCCTCTGTATGATAGAGGCATTGGTCACAATCTTAGTAGCTGAGGTGTTGCCAAGGGGAAAATTATGAATAGATAATGACTCAGTACATCCATAGCTCGCATACTGCCTGTATTGTCTTAGGAAAAAGTGGTTGTGAGAAGACAAGACAATGAAACTCAACATGTGATTAATATTATTTGTGTTCTGGCTTTTCTTAAACAGTGAAAAATGTCATCTCAATAAAATCAAAAGCATTACAAAAATATCCAGATTTGTTTATTTACTGCAAAAAAAGTCATCAGACAGGAAAAAAGAAGGAGTTTCTTAGGGGGGATGGGGAATTTGGTTTGGTTTGGTTTGGTTTGGTTTGGTTTGGTTTGGTTTGGTTTGGTTTGGGGGAGGGGTTGTTGTTTGGGGGATTTTTTGGCTTGTTTTGTGTTTTAGGGCATTTTGGTGGTTTAACTTGGTTAATTTTCTGGGTTTATTTTTGGGTTTTACTTATTTTCTCCTTTTTAAATTTCCGTAGTTAGAACATCATTTGCTTCCATTTGTGATTCACTTACAGCATCATTGAATTTATTGTTGCTGTGGTGCTCAGATTTGTTTTTTAAAAAAAAGCTTTTGGTAGTTCACACAAAAAAAGTACCAACATCATATGCTGCATTATTAAAGAATTTTGTCTGAGAGGAAAAGGAAATGTTATAATGCATGTTGTATTACACAGCTGTTGATCAAGAAAATTGGTAGAACATACAAGAAGAGTCTGAACAATTTTATTTCTCTTTGAAATAAGCTGTACTTCACAAGAGTTTGGACAGGTAGTTTCTTGCCCAACTTATATCTTTCTGTGAAAAAGGCTTGATATGTATGGAGATCATATTTATGTATCTATGATGGTTTATGCCAAGAAGTAAAAAGTTTCTTTTGCTACATCTGCCTTTGTCTTTCAACACATATGTTCTGTCCTTCAGCAGGATTAATAACATTCCTGTTGTAAATTCCCTAATGGGTAGAACAGTATTTAGCCCTCTTCTAAAATCCTCAAGTGAAGTTTCTCTTCCAAAACTAAAATCTACAAAACTTCTGAAGACACAAGTTTAGTAAATATGCAAAGTCTTGATAAGATTCCTGATTTTGCATAAAGTAAGGGTATATTTAAGGGCAACATTTAAAATTCGTAAGGAGTTGGTAGGTCATTCAGTTGATTTGGACTCTGAAGTGACTAAATATTTTGCTGGAATTTTAATATCTTGTTTATCTTTCTGTGAATTCTTTACCGAGTGTTACGGTTCCTGTGGCTTCTGCTCCCCTGAACTGGTTAGAAAAGAAAATAAGATCTGTAATCCTGCAGAATTCAGCTTCTTATAGCAGTAACTGTTCAGTTGATTAATTGTCTCTCTTTCACAAATGAATCCTCTTCTCTGTAGATGATTTTATGGCACTGAAATGCCTTATGAAACAGCGTAAGAAATGTACTGACAAAGGTTTGGAGGAGGAAAAGAATGTGAACCATATTTTTTTTTGAAAATACAGAAGTATTCAAAGTATATCAGTAGAAACAGACAAGAGTAAAGAATAGTACTCGATGAAAGTCAATTGCTGGGAGGTTACCTGTTGGTGTTAATACTAAACTTGTTCTTGCCTTAGTTGAATTCTTATTCCTTTTTACTACTATGCTTGGAATTGACTTTACTGCTTGACATTAATTTGTCTCTATTATATTTTTTGTTATATATTTCTATTAAGAGTACTGTAGAATTAATGGCACAGAGACCTTTAGTGAAACTACCTGTTAGAATCCTAAAATGAGTGCAACATCTCATAGCCCATCACTTAAAATTCCTGTCTTGCCATATTAATGAGTCCCAGACAGCATTAATGCACCTGGAGGACATGGGTCTCAAAAGCCCAAGTGCAGCATAAAGGAAATGGACATTCATTTGAGTCTTAGAGCCCCATGGGACCTTAAAGGTATAAACTTGGCTATAAACTGACAAGCAACCTTGCTTGCCCTCAGGCAGCCCGAAATCTATGACAAGAGAATTTTGTAGTATTCTGAGGAAAAAAAAACCCAAAAACACTTTAATGGATTGTCGTTTGTTTAAAATCCAGCTGTGGAACTATGTTCTGTGTGCATACTGTCTCTTGTTATGGGATGGAAGGTGAATTTAAGCCCACTGGCTATAGATTTTCATAACAAGTCAACCACGCATCTGCATTGCTCAGTGTGGACCAACACATATTAAACAGTTACCAGCAGTGAGTTTTTTAGAGGAAGATTAATAGATAACCAGCAAAAACTTTGCCTGAATATTAGTGAATTAAGATGTTCTGTTTTTTTTTCCTGCAGAATACAAGGAATCTTAAACAGTCTATCACTGTCTCTCTTGTAAAACAGGAAAAAAGCACATAGGAAGCAGACTGAGGGATTTGTCTTGAGTGCTCAGACAAGTACTCCAGTATAACCCTCAAGTACCCTGCAAATGTTGACAAGCTTCTTCCTAAAGATTAAACCATTGTTTAGTAGTCACATAATATTGGATTAACAAGGACTATCCAGACCAAGCAGTCTTTTCCAAGCTTGTAAGTTGCAAGCTTTGATGCTGTAAGATCAAAATGTATTCACTTTCTTTTCTTATTTTTGTTTTCTTCTGATGACTTTCTGTGCTTTTGTCCTCTGCCAGAAGCAAATCAGAAGCAACTCCAATTGACCGTAAATCTCATGGCATATCAATAAAGAAGAAAAGCACAAGAGGTTTCAGTTAAAACTAGATTGTTCCCATTCAGATAATAATCATTTGTACATCAGAGCAAAACTTGCCCTACTTTTATGTTTCTTGAGTAGGGCATTGGCGTGGGATATTGTTCCATTGACTTTCTGCTGAGTTTTGGGCAAGTCACTTCCTTATTATCATGAATTATAGATATAATTACACTTAACTTCCTTTTTAGAGATTGATAAAAAGAAAGTGCTATGAAGTTGCTTAGCTTTATTTTTAGATTTTAACCTTAAACCCACTTTAAAATAGTTTCATGTTGTATGTAAGTCATTTCAAAGCATGGATAGTTTTATGGAAACTGTCGCAGAATTTTACCTAGAATTTAATATGGTTGGTTTATATGATTGAAGAAATAAGTAGATGATTGGTTTGATTTTTCTGTCTCTCTTTTCCCTTGAAAGATCAGTTGAATTGGTAAACCAAGTAAGAAGGAAACCAAGATCAACATCAGTGGAGATCACTGAGTGTACTTTACAGCTGGATCTCTAACAATGAGACTTCTGAAAGTTCTCTTTCATATCTTATTTAAGGCACTGATTTGTAACTTGATTGTCTAAGGTTTGGCTCTGCTACACACATCTTGTATGTGTTTTGACAAGTCGTTCAGTTAAACTTTGTATGTGTTACATGCTTTACATTTATAAAATCATGATAAAGATGATAATTTTTCTGGTTGGTGTACAAGTCTTCAACTGCAACAGACAATGCTTATAACTAAGATGTGTGCTTGTGAAGGACACTCTTCTGAATTGAAATAGTGTAAGTGAATATAAACATGAGATTTAGGAACCTGGTTTTCACCAGATCATCAGGCAGGAATGAAGTACTTCTCCCTGAAAAGAGCATTTATACCAGAAATAAACTGCAGAATCTATTTTCCAAATTTCATAAAGCTTTTCCTTTTTAGAAAGATTTTTGTGCAAAGTTTAATACATACTTTACTTTTTTATATGTATAAATACATACTTTACATACATTTATATATATAAATACATACTGTATCTTTTTGTATGCAGCTTATCTGTCACTAAGAAAATGTAGGATATCAGTTAAGTTTTCTGGCTCTAGGTTTCTCTGCATTTTGCTCTAGGAAAATTTCTCTATAACCATGAATTCTTTAAAGATTTACGTAGAAAACCAAGAATAGTTTGTTGAGCAAACATAAAAAAAATTCCTTTTGTAAATGTCCCTAAGTCTCTGCAAAAAAGTTGAAAAGCAATTTCCTTGAAGTATCTAAGACTGTTGGTCTTAATGTAGTCACAGGAGATTGGCATAAGTGAGCACTATGAATAGTCTCTAGGCCAGGATGAAGAAACTCATTACAAAGTGAATCCAAACAGCTGTCCTTCCCTCAAAATGCTCCAATGGCTAGAAAGAATCCACAGCTCCAGTAGTCTGGATTCCTGGGAAAGACATATTGAAAGCTAACAATAAAGAAAGAGTATAGATGCAAGATAATCTCCATGTTTCCACATTAGCACTCAGTAGTATGGTTAACTAAATAATAAGAGGGGTTCCACTTGCAATACCTAACACAGTGTTTATTCAAATGAACCTGCACAATATGTGAAATGCACCCTATAATATAAAATACAGAGGAGATTTTTATATTGTTCCTTTTGTATCCGTCACCTTCCTCATTTCTTTGGCTTTGGTACAAATTCCCTTCTAAATGGCTGTCATTTGCCTTCTAATACAGACTAATGCTTTGACTTCTTATTGCACTGGACAGTTTTAAGTTGGTGTAACACTGGTGAAAATAATGTTGATGTTGCCTTAGAAAATGGAAAAGCTCAGTAGTAACTAATATGCTTTTTTTCTCTGAATTTTTTCCAGATTGAACTGTGCATGGCAAAAGTTTGACCATCACAATAAAACACAGATGTATAAGATATAGAAGCCACCTCCAACATTTTGTATTATAATAGTGAGATTTTGGCTTTTTTCCAATTCAGATGAGCACAGTTACAATTACTCTTTATTATCCAGAGAAGAAATAAATGGTGAATCATAGCTTCATATCCTAGAGTGTTTGTTATATAATACATATTGAATTTCATTTGTATGCTGTATGCACATGTTTATTATGCTGAAAGCTGATTACCCAATTTCTTCTAAAGTCTTTGAAGGCACTGTGCCAGCCCTTCCTAAAGTTTGCTAGCATATTGTTTTTGACAGTCAGGAGAGTTTGAGATTTCTGTATTAATTACTCTGTTTACATAAAAATGAGCTTTATATCATTTGTGTATTCCTATTATACGTATTTTAGAAATTAGGGTAATTACAGCAATTGCTTAAACTGCATGTGTTGTCTAATTTAATTTAATAAGATACAGCTACATCATTTTTCACATCTCATAAAACTAAATATGTGAGACAGTGAAGTCATAATGATGTGTTGTAACAGTATATAATACAGAGTTCTAAAAACTTTATTCATTTACTTAATGGTAATTATTCAAATAGTTAAGAAATTTTGTTGTATTTGTCTCCATACGTAATGGGTAAAGTATGTGAATGATTGTTACTTCTCACTTTGTTACTTTATACAAAGAAATTCATGTTGCTTTTTTTCTCCCACGTAGGGCACAGCTTTTACCAGTTTCAGTCCGGTAATATTAGCTCTAGCCCGTGGTAATGCATTTTAGTAAGCCAAAAGGGATGGCCATTTATCAGACTTGACAAGTGGTGGCTGAATAATAACTTTCCTGTAATGCAGACACTTTCCTGAATGTTTAAGTGCTGATGGTTTGAACATTACAGCTCACCAAATTTTTAATTGATTTGAGGTTCACTGATTCACTGACCTCTTAGTAAGTGCCAGAACATACTGGGGTTTTATTTTCTTTTAGTTGTCTATCCACATGAATTTACAGTCAAGTGTTTGGTCCTCTAATGTCCTATAGGTATCCCAGAAATATACTTCCTGCTCAAATATGTAAAGTCTTCACTGCACAAGAGACACACAATCCATACAGTAAAAAATACTGGTTTTAGCCATGTGTGAAGTTCAGGAAATGTAAACATTCCTTTAAACATTGCTAGGGAGGGAAGTACTTAAACCATGAGACTTAATGTTTCTCAAGATTGTTTGCATGACTTAAAAGTGTGGGTTTTACAGCTAGACAGTTTCAGAATAAGGATGAGATTACAGAATCTGGCACGTGTTTGAACTAATTCTGCATTATTATTGCTGAAGTCTGACTGGCAGCCTGATCAATGTTTTCACTTTCCTCTCATGCTTCATAGCCATAATTCAAGAGTTTGTCAAAGGCTCATGGAAACTTGCAGCTATGTCCTTTAGTTCTTGAACCAAGAAGTTTCATTTGTGGTTCTTTCTTTAAAAAGCTTTCTGCTTTACATGCACACAAATCCCCCAAATATTCTGGGTTTTTTCAGCTTCTTGGGTTTTTTCTCATTTTGACTTCAAGTCATGTAGACGGTCCTCCTCTTAACTTCAAGGAGAAACAAGAATAAAAGCACTTCTGTGCTCTGTGACCAAATAGGAAGCATTGTAGTGACAAATACTTCATATTCATCAAAAAAAAGAGGAAAAAAATACATTTTGTTTTCAGTTTCAGAGCAATCATTCAAAAATTATGTGCTTTCTTCAAAGACACCAGTGAAGGATGAAAAAAAAAATAAAAATAAATGAATGAATATATTTATAGTTTTTTGTTGTAAATTTTTTCCTTGTGTGCCATCATTTGTGTTTGGAAAAGGCATTTTATGTAGCATTCTTTGTTTAAATTGCAGTGATCTGTAAGGCTTTTTCTGGATGGTTTGAGACTTTTTTCTCACATGAGACACCTCAAAGTCAATAATAGGCATTTGGGAAATAAATAAGGGGCCTAAATATTGTCATTCATCTAAGGAGCCAGATAAAGGAAATATGGCAAAATAATATCAATTTTGGTTTGTATCCTTATTGAAGATATGATATAATAGTTTCAGAAATTATTAGAAGAAACAGATTCAAACAGGAATAGATAAGAAGTAGTCATTATGCTATGGCCTTTCATAGCTGCTTTCTGTAGAACAGGGAAGTCCTGTCTTCTGCTCCAGGCCTTCAAAGAATAACATATTCAAAGGATGACAATATTCATGAAGACCAATGATTTACACAGAAAATTCTTACAATGATACAAAATAAATGGTTACAATAGCCAGTACCCAAAATAAAACAAAACCATAATATAGACATTTAATTATTCCTGCAGTGTATGAAACTTTTCCTAGCTCCATAAAAACTTTGCTTTACTCAAAAAAAACTTGCATCTTTAGTTATTCCTGTCTCTTTGCCTGACACTCATGCTGCTTAGTGAGTTAATGTGTATACTCATGACATTTATCATTAATGAAGCCAATCACTACAGAATATATATATATGTGTGTGTGTATATATATATATATATATATATATATATACACACATACATATAATGGAATATGCAAGCTGTAACAGATTTGCTACTTCTTTGCCATTTATATGCATTTCAGATATGGGAAAAAGATTTCCATATTCTTCTTGTCCTGTGTATTAATATACTTTGCCTTGAATTTTAGTGGATTTTGGCAATTTTTTTTCTCTTGACAGAACAGAGTGCTGTGTGTGCTGACTTAAACATTGTGTACTAAAATTCACACAGGACTGGAGTAGTTGAATAGTGGACTTCATGATACAATAAGTCATAATTAAAGTCTATGTGATATTTACCTAACACTGGAGAAGGGTCCAAGGCAGGCAGTTTCAGCATTTGTTCTCATTCAGCAAGGGGCTCAGCAATGAGTTGAATCTCTGTAATGTGAAGCTGGCTCACAGCTGGAAGGTAAATGGTAGAATTATTAATATGGTGTTCATTCTTATTAAAGTATTGTACAATGTGGTTTTTACATTTCATACACAAAATACACCAAAGAGAAGAAGAAATAGGTGATGGAAAAAAATGTATATTTTATTACAGCTAAAGGATTTTGCTGATTTTCTAAACAGTTAGTATGCCAGATATTTAAAGGGAAAAAGTCTGAGTATATACTTTATATTTTTAAAGATCTGTTTCCGATTCTCACTTTTAAAGCCACCTTATCTGGCACAAACCTAAAGACAATCCATTTTATCTAGATAAATAAATATATTCAGAAATAGAGTGAGATCCAGAGATGTAAACAGTAGGAGTAATTTTATAATTACTCCCTTTTTTTAATTATTTTTTCTTACCTTATAGTAACCAATATAATCTCTATATACTACATGGAATCTGAACTCCAATGGGGAAAAGTTTCTGATAAATTCTTCTTTATCTTTATACTCACTTCTTGTTCTAGACTGTAAAACAGCATGCAGCCTGGCTATGCTACAAAATAATTTTACACCCATGGTTTGTGCTATTGCATATTGTGTTTTAATCTTTTGTGAGACAGTTGCCAAAATAACACCAGTCTGTGCTGGTAATGGGCTGGAGCATGTGTTTTTGTAACTTAGCTGTGATTTTATATTGCATATTTTGGTAAAATCTTAACTTGTAAATATTCTATTGTGCTTTAAACTTATATATATATGTATATATATACATACATACATACATATATATATGTGTGTATATATATATACATACATACATATATATACATGCATATATTTATAGTGTATATGTCTACATGTGCTTGTAATATACTGATAGTACTGTTTATAATTTTTCATATATACACCTATATATCTAATGGAGATAAAACAGTTTCCATTATTAACATGGAGATGTACTGTTTCAAATCATCAGTTCCTTAATCAGGAAAATTTTGACAATGAAGTTTAATTTACTGAGACACTATGAAGATTTCCCTATGTATTTAGAGAAATATTATTGTGCTTTTTTAAGACTCTTGAAAAGGTGTAAAAGTCACTGACCAAATGATAGAATGATAAAAGTGTTAAGGTTGCTTAGTTTTATTATTTTTAATATATGTGAAATGATTTTCTTCTGTCCTTGAGAAAACAGATTGTCTAAGTTTGTTTCATATGTTAGATGTTCATAAGAGGAATCATTAACACTTTATTTTGGGAAAGATGATAACACCAAATTCAACTTTTCCAACAGGGATGCTATCCTGATACATTTTTTGAACTGATTTAATGAGCTCCAGCACTATTTTTCATGCTGAGTTCAGATTCTGTTTCATTTGTGAAAGCTTTTAATGTGTGGTAATGCAACAAATCAAGCTGTAAATGAATTTCATATCTCAGCTTTCCTTTTTTGGTCATAACAATATGAAATACTGCACTAAGAGAAATGTCCAGTCAAATCTTAGCAGCCTGGATGAAAACTTCTCAACAAAATCTTCCCCTTTTCGTCTGACATTTCAGAAGCTGGTAGATTTCCTACACTATTTTATATACCAATAT
Organism: Cyanistes caeruleus; assembly: GCF_971803275.1. NCBI lineage: Eukaryota > Metazoa > Chordata > Aves > Passeriformes > Paridae > Cyanistes > Cyanistes caeruleus. The sequence goes on along the minus strand of NC_141701.1, from coordinate 78,581,665 downwards.
TCTATAAGTCAAATTCTTAATAAGTACAGAAGGAAAACAAAGGAGAGTTTAGTCTGGTCTCTGAAAATGAGGTTGGAAGGCTATGGTTTCTTTTTTCCCAAACTGAAACTAGTCCAGAAATATTTTTCCCTTACTCTTAAGGGACAAAGGAAAAAAAAAAACAACAAAAAACAACACACAAATTGAAAGTAAGTGCAGTCTCATGCAAACAACATTTTCTGAAACTTTATGTGTGATAACTCTTCCTCCATAACTAAATCTCATTCCCTTGGTGAACCCACCTTCATATGGAATTGAAAAAGAAGAGCAAAGAGGTCTCTTCTGGACTGTGACAGTGCCTCAAGAAGTTGATGCACATTCTGATACACACTTCTTGCTCTTCCCCTGACGTGCCTTCACACTAGAATGAGGGGGCTTACTGCACAGTGTTTTGATCAACCACTTAATTCAGAACCCCTTTTAAGGATCTCTTTCTTCATTTGCAATCTGGTGTTATGTTGGTTTTGCAACACAGCCTGAGCCTTTCTTCTGTTCTATTCCTCCCTCAGAGTATCTTCTAGGGGTCAAGCTGTTCCTTTCCATGACGTTGCTAGAAGATTTTTCACAGAAAAACTGACCGTGTTAGCTCTGCAGTGTTGTCAAAGATTGGGACATTGTGAAAAAAAGGGTGTGATTTGAGATCTCGCTGAATTGTTTAGGTGCTGTTCAGCTTGCTGGGATACTCTTTTTTAGCTCCTGTTTGGAGATTAGATAATTCTACAGAGACATGTGTGATCTGGTAACAGTTATGCTTTTTGTAAACCTCAGCTGTTTGAAAAAACAGGAACAAAACTCTCTGTTTTTAACTTCTCTGTTAAGAAAACAACATATTAATTAGCTAACTCCACTCAAGTAGTCTCTTTTGCCCTTCTCCATTTTTAAGTGGAATGACCAGGTAATCTAAATCTTAAACAGAACCCTTCCTAGTCCCTGATTTTATAAATAATACTTAGAGTGTTAGAATTTCACATCCTACATAGACTAAGAGAGATTTGTTTAGGCAATAGTCTGGAAAGAGTCAAAATTTTATGGTTTTTTTAGTATAAGAATAGAACTAGTCTCCAGGTTTGGGATGGAACAGTTCCATTGATGGTAGTCCTATGAGGCAGCTGTCTCACTCATGCTGTCTTCATCTGAATGTAACACTGAATGTCATCATCCTCAGATGAGATGACAACTCGACTTTGGGTGGGGAGACAATATATTTTTCTACCAGATTTTTTTTCTCAATGTTAAACTACACCTCCAGAGAGAAATTTTTGAAAATCAAAGAACAAAACATAAGTATTTTTGACTGTAAAGGTTGAGTTTCTTTTATACTGTTAAGATGCTAGGAAGATGCATATGCTTTTAAAACTCATTACTAGTCAGGAGAAAAAGTGGTCTTTTCATCTCTGTTTGAGCTACCTTCTTTGTTTGGAGGTGTAGTATTTTGAGACTATTAGAGAGCAGGGCAAGGTCTGGCATTGGTATTAAAGGTGATTATTGTCATAGGTTAGCAGATCATAAGAGCTGGAATTATGACTACACAGGAATAATTGTAAAAATGTGTTTGCCTTCTTTCCACTTTCCCCAGACTAATCACAGAATCTGCCTTCTTTGTTGTAATCCGCTTATAAGAACCAGTCTAAAAGCTGAAGCCAGTAAATCAGGAAGCCTTAGTTTATCAATATGACAATTTTCAGCTGTAGATGTACATGAAAAATTGAATTATAACTACCATGAAATATCTGTGATAATTGACAGTAGTTTCAAGAGACTATATGCAATGTTGGTTGTCTGGTGAGTACTAGATATGTAAATTGAGTAATTGTAGGTGTTTGTTGGCTTGTTTTTTTTGACTTAATGTATTTACATTATTATTTCCATTTATACAACTTCTTTTTTATTATTTTATTTTTCACATCCTCCTTATTTCCATAGGAGAGGAGCTGGCAGTATTTTAAAAGTGCACCAAAGGAAGCAATAACAAGAAATGTAATTTCTTGTAGATAATTTCTTTTTTGTTGTTTTTTCATAATTTATCTAAAGATACTAGAAGAAATAAAATTATTCTGCCTAAACATAATGGAGCTGATAAATATATAGCATTTAATACAGCAGTTGGAGTTTCAGCTGGGGGTCTGGGACAACCATTTAGAAAGGAGGCTTGTCTAGTGCAGCATCATTTCAGAATTAGATCAGGAAATTGAAAGACAGATTTTCTGTGCTTGTCTTTCTCAGAGATATTGAATAAAGTTTTTAACTTGCTTAATTCTGTAAGTTAACAAACTGTTAATATGTATGAAAATGATGCTTTGCTGATTCGCTGACTATTGAGAGAGGTATGTAATAATTTGAGATCTTAAGTTGGAAGTCTTCCCTCCTGCCTTTACCCTTGCCTGCCCACAAGTTTAGGAAGAAAATCATTCTCTCTAAAACTGCTAGTGATTATTCTTGGCTTTTTGCATGCCTTAAAAAACTCTGGTTTTCATGAAAAGCTGCTCCTTTCCTTAATCTTTATTTGTATAAATTTAGCCCATGTTCCAACAGAAGTGCCTAGGCTCTAAAGGCTGGTTATTGGGAGCAATGTTACCCACCCTGCACATTTCTGCCTTTCACACACTGCCTCACTAAGGTTGTGCTGGCTGCACTTTCACATGCTGATGGATGGCTGAACTGGACGGTTGTGGATGAGACATGATTTTGGAGGCTGAACAAGTTAACAAGCAGCTTCCAGTTAGCAAATAAACTAGTAAAAATATGATACCTGGCCTGAAAGCAGATGTTGCTATTGGAAGACAGAGGGGGGAAAAAACAAGTGTGTTTCAGTGTGGTTCTTCTGCCTAAATTGAAGTGTTTGATGTGCTCTTTGATCTCTCCTGTTAGTTCACTTGGGTTTAATGGCCTTTTCTTTCTTACCTTCAACAACATGTTAATCTACCAAAGGCAGCAAGATGAATATTAAATATTCCATTCCTAGAACGGGACTCAAATGAATGAAAATGGATACAGAATTTACAGCTTCTGAGAAGGAAATAAATATTGTCTTTTCCAGAATCTAAACAGAAGTCGTCTTACTCTGACTGTCTTTTTTTTGCTCGGTGATAACTGTTTAAAGAGTATGAAAATATTTTGTCATGATAGCTTACATTCTTTCTCTTTTTTTTTTCACAACTGGGAATTGTGGAAATTTGTAACTTTTTCAGGAATCAGTGTAACTTGAGAAATGAGAGCAGCTCTGAAAAAGTCTTTCTGGAAGATGTAGCCTATTAAAAATTCAGCATAAAAAAAATCATGTTCTTGATGGATGTATTCAAAACAGTGAAAGAAACTTCTGCTCTGTCTGGGACATTGGAGAAGGAAAAAGTTGTAAACATTTAAAAATTTGATATTAGATAAAATCTTGCATTCTTTATTTAGTGTTTTGTAATTTACTTGAAATTTACTTGGAATTTTTCACAAATGAAAAACAGAAGAAAGAACCTCACCTGATATAAATGGGCATGGCTCCTCTGAAGCCAAACAACACAGTATTTGAAGCAGCTGAAGAACTGACTGCTGTTTTCAGAATGGAGGCTGGTCTTTACCCTGCCACTTTATCTTATTTTGTTTATTTATTTATTTATTTGTTTGTTTGTTTATTTATTTATTTAAATCTATGCAAATATATGACCCTGTTTATTGGAACTAGAACGCCTATCTCATTTATTACCTAAAGTATTTTTTGGTCAAAGGGAGGAGAAGCTGCAATTTTCTGTGCAGAAGGCAGAAGCACAGTGGAGTGGAGTGTATCTATTAATCTCATCTAAAGAAGCAGACAGTGAAGAGGTTCAGTTTTGTGAAAGCCTAGCCATTAACAGCATCCCAAACTTGATTTTATTTCTTTACATTTTTTGGACTGAAAACACTGGGGCTAAGATTTATTATGTCATTGTCGTCTCTGTCTTTCCTCTGTCTCATCTGTATTCTTTACAGAGTCCATAAACATGGGCTGTCAGCAAGCTAAACCTGTCAGATTTCCACTTCCCCCCTCCTCCGTCTGCTGCTGTGCTGCCCGAGAAGCAGCCCCGCACATGCAGCCTCACCGTGATTCTCATGATCACATCTCATTCATCACCCTGACTCCAAACTCAGCTCAACACATTAGAAAAAAAAGGTCAGGGATATGAAAGGAAAAGAGAAATAAACAAGTACCCAGCGGAAGCGGTTGAGCTGCAGGAGACGTGGGAGGTAAGATCGGAGCCAATTTCTCTGCCAGCAGCTGTACTGGGCATAAAGTACTTGCTATACAAGTTCTAAGTGTTTTAAACTGGAGGGTTGTGTAGGGGTTTTCTGCAGCTCCTAGGTTTATTTCCCTGCACAGAAGCATAGTGAAAGGATAGAAAACCTTAGTTAAAGGTGGGAAGGTGATAAAACTTTTTAGAACTGGAGTAAAGATGACAGATTGGTTGCTGAGTGATTAGAAACCTGATAGCATGCAAGATTTGGGCTTGAGAGTTCAATAAACAGTGAAGAAAGAACAACTTCTATGTTGGCTTTCTGAGCCAAACTTTAAGATGCATTTGTTTTGGGATTGTGAGAATTTTGTATGGATGAAAGAGAAATAATTTTGTATGAAGCATTAAAATTCCTTTAAATGGGGTCTACTTCCTTCTCTGTGCTATGCTGTCAATCTAGTTGGGTAGAATTTATTTTAAAATTATTCTGGCTTAGTGATAGCCCTTCACCATTCTCCTCACTACTACTTTGGTCATTTATGCTGAGCAGATTTGTTTTGTTGATCAGGAATTTCTTATTTTTTGCTTTTATTTTGCAAATATATATTTAAAATATTGATGTGATATCATGCCAGTAATTTCTTTCTCTCAAAGAAATAAGGGAAAAAAATTTAAAAAAGAGAAATTGCAGAGCCTAACATAAATAACTTTTAAAACTCTGTTTGGAAGAGTTTTTTTCTCACAAATAGTAGTAAATGTATCAGGATTTTAATGTACTCATTTATTTATATAGGCAATAATTGATAAGGTATTTTATGTGGCCCCTGATAATAACATTTTGCACAGCAAATGTGACATCATTGGTCAAATAGTCAGAAAAATAAATAACTATACTGAGTAACAATGTGACTGTGCTTTATGTGAGTACAGATGATTTTTCCGCTAACCTTTTTTGACATTTTTCTGTCTAGCTCAAGTTATAAGTTTATGTGCTTTATATGTTATTTAAGTAAAAAAACCGAATTGATTATTTGATAATAATCTTTGAACAAACAAACAAAAAAAAAAGGCAGAAGGCCCCATGTAAATTATCAGGCAAATGATAACACCAAAATAATCTAATAATTAATCAGGGAAAAGGAAATTTTATATAAGGTGTTCCCATTATGTCCATTAAATGCAATGCTTTGGATGAAACCTTCAAATCTGTTCACCGTGTGTCTCTGGCTCTTGTAAGGTGAGAAGGAATAGCACCCTCTCTATATTTGTTCCTTTTCTCTTTCATTTTGAAGCGTTTGCTATCATGCCAAAGCTGAGGACAAAATGTTGGAGTTTGTGGCTCAAAACACAATAGCACATCTTAGAGAGTCACTCATGGCAAGAATCTAACAGCGTTTGGGGAGAAACTTCTTATAGTTCAGAAAAGGAACTTCTGCATTAAAAATATAATAGAGGACTGTAATATCCTTATTTCTGTGCCAGAATTTGTGCTTTCTTCAGTAAATTTAACTGCTCTCACTGTCCATTAGGAAGCACTTTTCTTTATGTTCATCATTCTCCATGGAATGATAGTATGGAAATTCACCAGTTTTGAACATACTGAATATCTTAGCTATAGTGGGTTGGGGATGTTAATATCCTCAAAACAGGTAACAGCACGAACACATTGTATTCATAATAATGGAGCAACTGAAAAAGACAAAAAGCTGAGCACATGGAGTTTGGATATTCAGAAAAAGTTAAAAGTTGAGCTGAGAATGGATACGTTCTATATTAATGTGAACTGTGAGTACTAAAATAAATTGTGGGGAAAAAGAATCAGGGATGAAAACATATTAGAAAAGAGAAGCACATTTGAATTCCTGCAATTTACTGTATATAAATACAGCATTGTGATACAGCAGAGCTCTGTATTGACATGCTCCAAAATAAGGAAAAAAAAAACCTGCTAGAAATTTAAAACTTGTGAAAAAAGAGGTGTGAAAAACACCTAGCAGTACACCTATAAAAGAGGCTATTACTGCAAAACAATTGAGAAATAAATGTGAGTGGCTCTTCATGATAGTTCACGAGGAAGTTCATTGAACTGTAATGATAACAGTGCTGGCAGTATGAAAGTGAAGATCCTACTAAAGGAAAAAAATAAAGGATAAGATCAGAATAATAAAGTAAATTGCAGTAAGAAAAGAAAAAAGATATGAGAAATAGAGATCTTGTCTTGGAGTGTAACTTGTAAAAAAAATTATAAATAGTGTTTTTATCTACCACATCACTGCAAATAAAATATAGATTAAGTGGAGGATGAAAGGAGGAAGAAAAAAAGTTCAGAATCCAGTACTTCCCTCTTTACTGCTATACTAGGAAGAAGCCAACTCCTGACTAGTTTATCTTCCGGCATCATCTGAGATTGCTTTAGTTATCTTGATCAATACCAGATGAAAATAAGGTGTAAACCAAAGATTACTTTGCACTGGGATATCAAATATTTTTTTTAAGTTTCCCTGTTAAATTAAACTAATAAATATTGAACTTGGCAGACTGAATATGACAAGTACTTAAAATTTCAAGTAATGTCTCAGAAAAATAAATGGGTATGTCGCTTTTCCTTCTTGAATATATAGTAAATTACATAATGCACTGCTGTCCAGTTAGATGGTGAAGGGCTACATTAAGCTATGAAAATTGTCTTTAACTGGCAGGCATTTTGAAATAATAAGAATGAGGACAGAAAGGCAATTTGGAAAGTGAGTACTTTCAAGTGACTAATACATCTTGCCAAGAAAAATTTGTGTTAGCATTCATCATCTAGTAAATATGAATGTTATATGACAGAACTTGCTTACTCTTAGTTGTTTATAGTCACCAAACTAGACTTGATTTGCCAGATTGTAAATCAGATTCCTGTAATGCAGATATGTAGGGGTTGGATTTTCTCCTCCTATATTTCTTAAGGAGGATTGGTTTAGTTGCACAGACTTCATTACCCAATCTTTGCAGCTCAGCTGTCTGCAATCAATAATGTGCAGTCCAAGATGGATTTTCAAAATAAACAAAATTATAGCTCCATTAAAGGCTTCGTTGTGACTGATAAGAGTTCAGGTCTGTATATTGGGTCTATATGTTATTATCAGCTGTAATGCTTTCAGTGCACTCAAGCCTATGTTTGCAACATAAAAGGATGTACCACTCTAAGGATTGACATGACCATGACTCCCTTTTCATTTTCTGGCAATGTTTCTTCCCATTTGACAAGGTCTTAAAAAACATTACTTTATGGAATTAGGAAAAACATTGAAACACATTAAGATTTCTCTTTGGAATGTAGGTAGTACTCTTATTTCTCAAATAGAAGATTCTTTCTGGAAATTCTAACTAGTCTCTTCTTCTGTTCAGAACTTTGTGGGTTTTATTAAGACTTTTTGGAAATGTGAAGAGGGTATATTTGCATGCTCAAGGCATCTTGATTAGTGGTGCATGGGAATTCAAGTAGGGTCTTATTTTTACCACAATTATTCATTTGGTGCTATCTATAATGCTATTTTATTTAATAGGAATAGTCAAACCACTGAGTATATTTGAATTTTGAATTTTATTTTTGCTTCCATTTTCCCCTACAAAATTTCCGTGATTCAAAAAGACTTCTAAGTTCTCTTACATGTCTCTGTAATGAAAATCACTGTCTAATAGCATCAAGGAATGCATCCTCTGACTGTGCTACTTCACTTCTTTTCCTTGCCCCTTCCAGTAAAGGCAAACCAAACGTTTAAACATGATTAGCCCATTTCAAACTTCTTGCGTGAATATGAACCAAGTTATAGTTTAGGAAAGAATGTGTTATTTTTTATTTATATTACTTTTTTTTTTTTTACATATCAATGTTCAAACTAGTTTAAAGTCATTCAAGAGTGACCAGGATACTGTATGGAATGTAATTTGTTTCCATTTTCTTTCATAGGAGGATGTATAACAGTGATAGACATTTTATTTTCTTCAGGATGTAAACTGTAATATTTTTCTTCTCAAATATTATATTAAAAAAAAAGGGGAGAAATAATTTTTTAAATAACTCAGGAAATAATTAGAATTGAAACAGAAGAGAGTATATATGAAGCAATTTTTTAAAAGTAGTCAGGTAATTTTATGGTTAGTCTTACAAGAATTATGCAAAACAGTTGGAATTCAAACTATTCTCTACATTGTGTTATATTCATTACTAGTATTTAATATGTTCTTGGCATTCTGTTGCCCATTACAATAATGGGATATAATGAGATCTCCTTTTTTAGTGCCCCAGGTGTAAAAAGTGTATTATTCAGGGTTTCTCAGGCAACCACTGGAATGTAGTCAGCACTGAGATGTGCTTGCTATCTTGTCTGGAGACAATCTGCACCCTTGTTTCTAGGGGCTGTGGTTTAAGCCCAGCTAGAAGCCGAGCCCCACACAGCCGCTGACTCACCCTCCCCAGTCAGGCTGGGGAGGAGAGTGAGAAGGGGAGAAGTGGGAAAACTCTTGGATTGGGGTAAGGACTGTTGAATAAGGAAAGCAAAAGTTGTGCACACAAGCATACCAAAACAAGGAACTCATTTGCCACTTCCCAATTCATTCACTGTGTCCCATGCGCAGGCAGGTGCTCATCCATCTCCAGGAGATCAGGGCTCCGTCCCATGTAACAGGGACTTGGGAATACAGATGCCATCACTCTGATAATCCCCTGCTTCTTTCTTCTTCCCCAAGCATGAAATCCTGAGCATGATGCCATGGGGTGTGGAATGTCCCTTTGGTCAGCTGGGGTCAGCTGTCCTGACTGTCTCCTGCCAGTTTCTTGTTCACCCCAAGGCTCCTTGCTGTTGGGGCAGTCTGAAGCAGAAAAAACCTTGATGCTGTGCAAGCACAGCTCAGCAAGAAATAAATATCCCCAAGTTATCAGAGCTGTGTTCAGCACAAATCCGAGAACATAATCCCATACTAGCTACTATGAAGAAAATTAACTTTACCCCAGTTGAAACCATCAAAGTAACTTCTCTTCTTACAGGGTCCAACTCACTTACAGCAGTCCGACCATGGGAAACCATGTATCATGTGCCATAGAGAAAACCTATGATTAAAGTGAATTTTTTAGTCACTCAAAGGGAGCATCCCACCTAGTGTATATCTTGACTTGAAGTTTTTAGCAGGAAATATCCTGAGAAGCAGCATGGGCACAGCTTTTGGAGTCAATTAATATCCTTCCCCTTCCCTTCTTAAGGACTTTGAATTTTACATGGTGACAGTTGTACGCCCAGGAAAGGAAAATATATTCTTGTTAGCTCCCTCTGCTCAAATATAGCTGAATGTGAATATTAACTCTCCTTCTCCTGTATTTCATAGGCAAGAGGAGGAAAAGATAGATCTAATTCAGTACAGTGGTATACTTCTAGCTGGGATTTGGAGAAGAAAAATTGTCTTTTAATTAGAAAAATCACAAAAAAACCCACCCTCTGTCAGATCCAAATTAATACAGGTTTTGTTTTAGCTGTGCAGAGCAGGAATCTATTCCTGATATATCATGTTGGAACAGGACCAACCCCACCACTGTAATTTCCAGTGCATGTCTAGTGACAAAACAACTTGAATTTGTAAAACACAATCTCCATTTACAAACCATTTTTGTACTCAATAAATTCTTTGTCAAGCAACTTCTTTTTCTAAGATACCTTTATTCCCTCAAAGTTCATTCATTATTATTTATGACATAAGGACTATATGATGCAAAAATTTTGATATACCAGCTTATTTAAAATACCTTTTTTCAATCATTTGGTTTGAGAACCATCCCTAAGCATTTCTAAGCATTATTTTATTTTTAATTTTTCTTGCTACAACCCAAGATTTGTATGTTAAAAAAACATATAGTGCTAAAAACAATAATGACCCCCTAGTAGTATCTTGCAGTATTGCTTCTCCAGAGACATTCTGAAATAATAGATTAAAATAATTAATTTTAACTGACACCATTGTCCAAAGTCTGTTTCTTTGTATGCATCCAGTGTTTCATTGTTGATAATATTTTTCTGAAATTGCTTTTTGCTATTATTTTTTTAATCTGGATATCTAAGATAAATGCAAAAAAAAAAATAAATTGTACTCAAATATTGCAATATCAGTAGAAGTATTTTCTGATTTCATTTTAATTTTTTTACTACTTAGAGGAGTTTGGGAATTAGCAGGGAAAATTCCCTTCCAAGAAATTTCTCCAATATTGCTTTTTTAATTGTAAGCTGTTAATAAAAATCTAAAACAAGAAACATTAATTTTAAATCTTAAAATTAAAGATTCTGTAATATAACTACCTAGAAGACAGCACTAGAGAAGATGAAAACAAGTTAAAAAAATTTTCCACGCTGGTGGTTTTTAGTATGTTTTGAAGAAGGTCAGGCTAGGGGATATGATTCAATTCCTTTGAAATATTTAGATAATACTAATCAATTGCATTTTTGATAGGGAAAAAATTACACCGTTGTTTTATTTTAAACTGTTTCTCTGGATAGAATAGCTGTTAACAGTGCTTTAGACTTGAGGGACTGACATGACTTATAGAATCTTATACTAATGAATACATGGAAATTCGTGCTGAAATTCAGCATGAAAGAAATTCAGCTGGAATTCGAGAGTTTAGACTAAGCTTCCATATTTGGAAAAATCACTATTTTATAATATGAAAAGAAAAAGTGTTTGAAATATAAAGACAGTATCAGGACCAAGTTTTTATAATTTCATTGGAACAAAAAGTCTAGAAAAAAAAATTAAAGAATTAAATATTTTATTTAAATCCTTTTATATTATAAAAAATTGAATAAAATTTCCACATATTTACATTTTTAAATGCCATATTTGTATGCATTTGTATTTTAGAAATGTGTGTTTTTATTCACTAAATTGACTTTAATTTTGTTTGCCCTACAGAATAGTATTATTTTAAATAACCATTTATTTTCCCCTGTGCTTTTCCAAATCTTTTCCAAATTTTTCACTTCCTATAAAACCATACTAATGAATGTTTCTTCAGTGAGTAATATAATCTTATTTAAGGATTTTCTTAATTTTTTTTTTTTTCTGGTTAATATCCTTTAACAGTCTTTACACTTAAAAGTCTGAATTTTCCCCTCATTAGACCAAGACAAATGCAAATGAAATTTTTTTACTATGAATGTTCAAATTAAAATTCTATGAGGCTCAACCATTCTCTTGTTTCTTACTCCTGCTTCCAAACAGATGAATTTTGGGCTTCTCTTCTCTTTACTTTCATTTGTTCTTTTTTCCTTTGTCATCCTATACCAGGTTATATCAAGTAACCCCAGCACTAAACCCAGGGTACACCAGCTTTCTCTTTATTGGTGTTACAATCAGAAGCCTGGTTTTTATTTTAGAATTTTTGCAGGAAATTGCCCCACATTATATGTGTTCATAAAATATTACTGGGTTACTCTGTTTAGTCCAGATGAAAACACTTTTACTTTCCCAGCCGTTTTAATAACTTCTCAAGCAGAGACAAGACTTAGTCTAGGATTAAAAATATTTGAGTTAAACTTTCCAAACAATGTGAAAAATTAAGTTATTTTATATTCTGTGTGGGAAAGGGGAATTTTATTTCTTGTTTCATAAGGATACTGAGAGCATTAATTCCCTCCAGATTACAGGGTATGTAAATGCTATCAGAAAATGAGGAATGAGCAGATAAATATCTATTGATAGATAATGTGCCTGTCATTCTTAAAAGCTCTTAGGTAGTGAAATGACCCATACTCTCCAGAATTCAAATAAAAACATACACTTTTTTTATCCAAGAAGGATAAAATCTTGAATCCAATAAAGTCTTAAAATTTGGTCTCGTGCTTTATTGTAATACAGTGGAGAAATAGTATAATCATCCTAGTTAACAATAAATGCTGATGTGAAGAGAAGAATATTGAGAAGACATTGTGGAAGGAAGCAGACAGATCTACGAGACAGTGCTCTCATGTTTCTGTTATCCTACTGCACTTTAACCCTGTGGATAGCAACTAAAATTTCTGCACTGATTGATTTATTTCTGCCCCTAGCTGAAATACCAGAAAATTATCTTCTTCAGGGGACTTCAATGCCTTTATATAAATGAGCATGGGACTTGTACTTTTATGTCATACACTGGGAGGCCTGGGGTCCTCCGCTGCTGCCCCACCCCACAGCTCTCCGATTATGTCACAAAGAACATGAAACTAGAATGTACAAACAAAGAGTAGTGCTGAGAGACATCCTGCATGTGCAGCTGGGTAGGAACTGCTGAGTGCAACTGTTTAACAGGCACTTCTCAAATTTTTGCAAGACTAATAAGCAGAATTCTGGGTTAAGGGGTTTGTACTAGTTTGAAATCAAACCAGTGAGAGATCGCAAGTCAGAATTATAATTTAATAGGAAAATGATAAAAAGAATAAATGCAATAATATCAAAAACACTGACAGAGTCAGAATACAGCCTGGAACCCTGTTAGGGTGATGGTAGTCGTCCAGATGAGGTGGTCTTGTTGAAGCGTGATCCTCTGGAAGAAAGGGGGTCTGGTCTTCAGCTGAAAGTCCAGCAGTAGCTCCTGTCCTCTGGAAGTCCCGTAGGTAAGGGCTGCTGTGGTGTTCTAATTCTCAGCTTATATCCAGTATGGAATGCTTGGCTCCTCCCTCGGGGAGGAGCATCTCACAATGGGATGGTGAGTCATGAGATAAGGCCTTGATGAGCCATTAACAGAAAACAGTCCAGGAGGAAGTTATCTCTGAGTCATGCAGCAAGGCAGTGTTGGGCCCATTAACAGGGGACAATACAGGGGGAAGTTATCTATGAGTCATGGGGCAGGGCATTGATGGGCCCATTAACAGAAGGTAGCCCGGGGGGGGGGGGGGGGGGGAGGCAGGGAGCACTGCCTCACCTGGTTTCAACAGTACATGAGGATGGTGATAGAATATACTGCAACCCAGGACATAATCCACCCCTTATTCTATTACCATCTACATAATTCCAAATCAGTACCTTCCTTAAACTCCACACACACACACACACATATATATATATATATATACAATGGAACCTTACACACAGTTCTCACTTAAAATGAGGTTTCCTTGTGGCACACATCGGGTTTCCCCATCTTTCCGCATTACCCACCAAGTGCAACCAGGTCCTTGAGCGAAGACAATCCCACGGATAGGTTTGCTCTTGCCTGAGGTGGGATTAATCCAAACAGTCTTTCCTAACATACCTCTCATGTGTACCACAGGGACTTTATCTCCATCCACCGTGTGCAAGGGTTCAGACTGGGCAGGACCAGCTCGATTGATGGATCCTCTGGTGTTAACCATCCAGGTGGCCTTTGCTAAGTTCACTTCCCAATTTTTGAAGGTTCCTCCACCAAGTGCTTTTAGGGTAGTCTTGAGTAGTCCATTGCACCGTTCAACTTTCCCAGCAGCTGGTGCATGATAAGGGATATGATAGATCCATTCAATTCCACGTTCTCTGGCCCAAGTACTTATGAGGCTGTTCTTGAAATGCGTCCCGTTGTCTGACTCGATTCTCTCAGGGGTGCTATGTCTCCAAAGGACTTGCTTTTCCAGGCCCAAGATGGTGTTCCGGGCAGTAGCATGAGGCACAGGGTATGTCTCCAGCCATCCAGTGGTTGCTTCCACCATGGTCAACACGTAGCGCTTGCCTTGGCGGGTTTGGGGAAGGGTGATGTAGTCAATTTGCCAGGCTTCCCCATACCTGTACTTGGACCATCTTCCACCGTACCACAGAGGCTTTACCCGCTTGGCCTGTTTGATTGCAGCGCAGGTCTCGCAGTTGTGGATAACCTGTGAGATGCTGTCCATAGTAAGGTCCACCCCTCGCTCACGAGCCCATCGGTACGTTGCATCTCGTCCCTGATGACCAGAGGCATCATGGGCCCAACGAGCTAAAAATAATTCTCCCTTGTGCTGCCAGTCCAGATCCACCTGTGATATTTTCACCTTGGCAGCTCGATCCACCTGCTCATTGTTACGGTGCTCTTCATTAGCCCGACTTTTGGGTACATGAGCATCCAACGTGTCGAACCTTCACGATCAGCTTCTCCACCCGAGCGGCGATGTCCTGCCAAATCTCAGCGGCCCAGATGGGTTTCCCTCTGCGCTGCCAGTTGGCTTTTCTCCATCGATCCAGCCATCCCCACAGAGCATTAGCTACCATCCAGGAGTCAGTGTAGAGATAGAGCCTCGGCCACTTCTCTCTTTCAGCAATATCTAAAGCCAGCTGGACAGCTTTAAGTTCTGCGACCTGACTCGATCCACCCTCTCCCTCGGTAGCTTGTGCAACTCGTCGTGTGGGGCTCCATACAGCAGCTTTCCATTTCCGGTTAGTGCTTACAATTCGGCAGGAACCATCGGTGAAGAGGGCATATCGTCTTTCACTCTCCGGTAGCTCATTATATGGTGGGGCTTCCTCAGCACGTGTCACTTGCTCCTCTTCTTCAGAAGATAATCCAAAAGTCTCACCTTCAGGCCAGTTTGTTATAATTTCCAGAATCCCAGGGCGGTTCAGGTTTCCAATACGGGCACGCTGTGTAATGAGGGCAATCCATTTGCTCCAAGTAGCATCGGTGGCATGATGCGTGGAAGGAATCTTTCCCTTGAACATCCACCCCAGCACCGGCAGTCGGGGTGCCAGAAGCAGCTGCGCTTCAGTACCAATGACCTCTGAGGCAGCTTGGACTCCTTCATAGGCGGCCAAAATTTCCTTCTCTGTTGGGGTGTAGTTGGCCTCGGATCCTCTGTAGCTTCGGCTCCAGAATCCCAGTGGTCGACCCCGAGTCTCACCAGGCACCTTCTGCCAAAGGCTCCAGGACAGACCATTGTTCCCGGCTGCAGAGTAGAGCACGTTTTTCACTTCTGGCCCCGTTCTGACTGGACCAAGGGCTACCGCATGAGCGATTTCCTGCTTGATCTGGGCGAAAGCTTGTTGTTGTTCAGGGCCCCAATGGAAATTGTTCTTCTTGCGGGTAACCAGGTAGAGAGGGCTCACAATCTGGCTATATTCAGGAATGTGCATTCTCCAAAAGCCTATGGCACCTAGGAAAGCTTGTGTTTCCTTCTTGTTGGTCGGTGGAGACATCGCAGTGATCTTATTGATGACTTCAGTGGGAATCTGACGCCGTCCATCTTGCCACTTTACCCCCAGGAACTGGATCTCCCGGGCAGGTCCCTTGACTTTGCTCCTCTTGATGGCAAAACCAGCCTTCAGGAGAATCTGGATGATCTTCTGTCCCTTCTCAAATACTTCTGCTGCCGTGTTCCCCCACACAATGATGTCATCAATGTACTGCAGGTGTTCTGGAGCCTCACCCTTTTCTAGCACAGTCTGGATCAGTCCATGGCAGATAGTAGGACTGTGCTTCCACCCCTGGGGCAATCGGTTCCAGGTATACTGCACACCCCTCCAGGTGAAGGCAAACTGAGGCCTGCACTCTGCTGCCAGAGGAATGGAGAAAAACGCATTTGCAATATCAATGGTCGCGTACCACTTTGCTGCCTTGGATTCCAGCTCATACTGAAGCTCCAGCATGTCTGGTACGGCTGCACTCAGTGGTGGCGTGACTTCATTCAGTCCACGGTAATCCACCGTCAGTCTCCATTCTCCACTGGACTTACGCACTGGCCATATGGGGCTGTTAAAGGGTGAACGAGCCTTGCTGACCACCCCTTGGCTCTCCAGCTCACGAATCATCGTATGGATGGGGACCACAGAGTCTCTGTCGGTGCGGTATTGCCGACGGTGCACTGTTGCTCTGGCAATTGGTACCTGTTGTTCTTCAATTCTCAGTAGTCCCACAGCAGAAGGGTTGTCTGAGAGACCAGGCAAGGTACTCAGTTGTCTGATGCCTTCTGTCTCTAGAGCAGCTATCCCAAAAGCCCAGCGATAACCTTTTGGGTCTTTGAAGTACCCGTTCCTGAGGTAATCTATGCCGAGGATGCATGGGGCCTCTGGACCAGTCACGATGGGGTGTTTCTGCCACTCATTCCCAGTTAAACTCACTTCAGCTTCCAGTACCGTGAGCTCCTGGGATCCCCCTGTCACCCCAGAAATAGAAATGGGTTCCGCTCCCACATACCTTGATGGCATTAGAGTGCATTGAGCGCCGGTATCAACCAAAGCCATATATCTTTGTGGGTCAGATGTGCCAGGCCATCGGATCCACACTGTCCAATAGATCCGGTTGTCCCTCTCCTCTACCTGGCTAGAGGCAGGGACCCTCTAATCCTGGTCATGGTGCACGTTGCTCTCCTCCGGTGAATATGCTCTTGATGTCCCTTCAAGAGGATCACTCATATCATCATTCCTATACCTTCTGATGTTCTGGCCACGAGAGACCGGAGCGGCGCTGGCTCTAGATGAGCTCCTTGTGGTAGTTGTCCCTCTTTTTAGTTCACGTACCCGGGCTGCTAAGGAGGAGGTGGGTTTTCCATCCCACTTCCTCATGTCTTCTCCATGCTCCTGGAGAAAAAACCAGAGGTTACCTCGTGGAGTGTATCCTTTCTCCCTGGCTGGGGAATGCCTACTCCTAATAGCAGAGACTCTTGTTGGTTCTGGGGAGACGTGGTAAATTTCTTCCTTAAGTTCCTTTTTTAGTTTCTGATGGCCCTCTTCAATCAAGCTCCGGACTTGCTCAGCCAGCCTTGTTTCCACAGATGAGACATGGGTGCGAAACGGGGCAGTGACAGTGTCCTCGTAGATTCTTAGTTTATTGGCCAGGACACCCACCCTGTCCTCACCTTCCCTCCATTGCAGTGTTGCCAGGTAACGGGAGTACATCTCTGGTCCAAGCCGTGCAAATCTCAGCCACATCTGTGACGTGCACTGGACACCATCTGGGCTCTTAGGAAATCTCTCATCTTCTGCAAAAATGATCTCCAGCACAGCCAACTCCCTCAGGCATCGGATACCCTGTTCCATTGTGCTCCATTTTCCCTGGTGCACCTGGAGGTCTTCTTTGCAGAGGTATCTGTCCCTTACACTTGTCAGCAGTCGCCTCCAGAGGCTGAGAGTTTCTTGGGTTCTCCCAATCCCCTGGTCAATGACCACATCCCGGGACAGCGATCCCAGTTGCCTGGCCTCACTTCCATCCAGGATGGTGTCGTTTGCTGCAGCGTCCCAGATGCGGAGCAGCCAGGTTAGGATGGACTCGTTCGTCTGGCGGGTGAATTCCCTCCGCAGGTCACGCAGCTCACCTAGGGATAGAGAGCGAGTGATAATCTCTGGTTCTGTCTCCTCCGCTGCGTGTGAAGGTCCTGCCTCACCCTCATCAGTCACTATGCGGACTGATTTGCTTTTTGATTTCTTTTTCTGAATGGGGGCAACTTCTACCGGTTTAGGCTGCTCTGGTTCGGTGACTGTTTGTGTGGAGGTGCTCATGGCCCTTTTGGTTCCTTTCTCCTCTGTGGTAGTCTGCGTAGACATGGACGCTGTTGTTTTGCTCTTGGTTCCTTTCTCCTCTGTGGCAGTCTGAGTGGACACGGATGCTGTTGCTTTGCTCTTGGTTTCTTTCTCCTCTGTGGCAGTCTGCGTAGACACGGACGCTGTGGCTTTGCTCTTGGTTCCTTTCTCCTCTGTGGCAGTCTGTGTGGTCATGGATGCTGTTGCTCTGCTCTTGGTTCTTTTCTCTTCCTCCTCAAGAAGACGCTGTACCACACCAAACAGTGCTTTGTTTCTAAGCATGGTGTACATGGTGCAGGCCATGCAGAGAAAACAAAACAGCAAGACTAGGCTGTCCTTGGCATCCAGAGAGAACTCAATATTTTTAAAAACTGCTGTGCCTGACCTGAAAGGCTGGAAGAAACCACTCTCCACTCTTCCCACCAAGGGCAGGGTGCGATTGTTGAGAAGGTCCCAGATGTAGCAGCCCAGACTAGGACAAGCAAACAAAATTGAGTATATATTCCGAATGGTATTCATTGCCTCACAGGTTATCATGCCATAAGCATAATAAACCAATAAAGCAATTCTCATACCATTCCCTGGTCTCAACAGGAGCAATACAACAGGCAAGTAGTTCCCCATGTGAGGGAAAATATAGAGAGCAAGATACAGTACCCATATAGACAAGCCAACCACCATGGTGGATAGGTTTCTGTTAATATGAAATTGCAATTCTGACTTTCTCTCAGGTTAATGCCCCACGTTGGGCGCCAAAATATGTACTAGTTTGAAATCAAACCAGTGAGAGATCGCAAGTCAGAATTATAATTTAATAGGAAAATGATAAAAAGAATAAATGCAATAATATCAAAAACACTGACAGAGTCAGAATACAGCCTGGAACCCTGTTAGGGTGATGGTAGTCGTCCAGATGAGGTGGTCTTGTTGAAGCGTGATCCTCTGGAAGAAAGGGGGTCTGGTCTTCAGCTGAAAGTCCAGCAGTAGCTCCTGTCCTCTGGAAGTCCCGTAGGTAAGGGCTGCTGTGGTGTTCTAATTCTCAGCTTATATCCAGTATGGAATGCTTGGCTCCTCCCTCGGGGAGGAGCATCTCACAATGGGATGGTGAGTCATGAGATAAGGCCTTGATGAGCCATTAACAGAAAACAGTCCAGGAGGAAGTTATCTCTGAGTCATGCAGCAAGGCAGTGTTGGGCCCATTAACAGGGGACAATACAGGGGGAAGTTATCTATGAGTCATGGGGCAGGGCATTGATGGGCCCATTAACAGAAGGTAGCCCGGGGGGGGGGGGGGGGGGGGAGGCAGGGAGCACTGCCTCACCTGGTTTCAACAGTACATGAGGATGGTGATAGAATATACTGCAACCCAGGACAGGGTTGCTGATGTAAATATTTTTCAAAGGAGAACACCTTTGATTTCTTTTAATGAGCTCAAAACAATAAACAGGAAAAAAACTAGGATTTTGGTCTTCATAGTAGTTTTAGTCTAGAACCAGTTTGTTGGTTTCGTATGTGTATGAACATATTTTGAAATATATCTCAGTTAGTTAAATGCAAATCAAAAATTCTTCAGGTTTTACATCATGGAAATGGCAGAGTTTTAATTAAGATAGTTGTTAATATTTAATATCACTAGTCCTTCCATGAGAAGAGTGTAATGAACTTCATTTTATAGAAATGGTTTCTATTTAGGAATCTGGTGGTAAAGAAGTACTTGGTCACACAGTCTAATTCTACTCTTAATAATTCTTGATAAAGTTGAATATATTTATTTATATGAAATTATATGGACAAGGTGTTGTGAACCCTGGCTGTGATCCAATAAGTCACTGCTTTGATAAATGGGTAAGTTTTCATCTTATCTCCAAATTTACTAAAAATTTTTGCTTAATCACACATACCATGCTCTGCCTATAAATTACTAAATTAGAATTGACAGTGAAAGAAATCAATTCTTCTTTGTAGTACAGATAATCTGTTCATAAACTCTGCGTTATTATCTGAACTTTACCAGTACAACTATATGAAATGAATAATTTATAAACATATCGACCTATTGTATCAGCATTTTCAAATTAATAATTGTAAGAAAAATAGTGATTCGTATTTCAAAATCACCACAGTTTTTGACTCTGTGGAAAGTGCAGGTAGCCCCATTCAGACCTAGGGATAAGTAATCATACAGATGCTATTATAAAATGTTTCTGATCTTTTTCTTCTAATGTCTTTGTTTTTCTTCCCATTTCTTCCCTCTATCTCTCGATGATCATGCAAAGCTTACAAGAATAGCGACCTATCAGAAACTTGAGATCTCTGTAATTTTGAAATTTAGTGCTTCTCCATATATTTACAGTTTTCTACATGTGTATGTAGTGTAGTACACATGTCATTAATCCAACGATTCATTATGCCATGGCTGATCCATTCTAAAGGCTTTCTGCATTGCCACAAACATTGCATGGAACTGATGACTAACACTGGCTGACTTACACTACAACTTCTGGAGATACTAGAGTAGCAGATATATAATGTGGGTTGTGTTAATATTCTTGAAATGATTAATAAGTTTTTAATTATAAATCAAATTTTAATTTAGTTACTCTGTTTAGCCAAGTACATCTTATGAAATTTAATGTATGTAATATTAATACATGATATAATTGAGTTTCCAGTGCTGGTAGATTTGGTTGCTTCAGAATGCAGAGTAGATATTTTCATAATGATTAGTTCTATGATTGGGAACTTAGTCCCATAAAAAGGAATGCAAGAAACTACCCTTTTTTATGGTGTTTCTTGTACTGGAAAGGTGACATGAAGAAAAGTTACTGTTTGAGGTCTTGATAGACAATTTTTTTCCATCTGTGCCCTAGCCTTGATAGCACTGAAATACAACATTCTTCTATAAGTATTGTGATTCTGCCTCTTCTCTTAGGCACTGTGACTCATATATAACCATACATATGGAAGTTTATGAGCAAAGGCAGTTAATAGCAGCCAGTCAAAGACACTTCCATATTATTTTAATTTCCCTACTAAATACAGATAATAGATCATGTTTTCTGTGATACACTTTTCAGGTTCAAAACACTTTGCATGTATTGAGTTTGGTTTCTGTAGTCAGTGCTCACTGAGTTTAACAACATACATGTGTTTTCATTTATTCCTGAATTTCTCTGGAATAATAGAAATTATCAACACTCTGCCATGTATTATGCTTATATTAAATTTTCTCTTCTTTTCTTAAATTTCAAAAATTCCCAGAAAGCTCATGAGTCTGCTAGACTTTGTGTCTTCAGTAGTTTAGCCTGTGGTATATTTACATTTTTAATGACGTTTGTACCCTGTTGGTCAAAGTAGCTGTAGGCAAGCCATTTCAATAAATACAATGTGTTGAATAGCATATGATAAACGAGAAATTAATTTATCTTGGAACAACTCCTATGTGTTACAAAATACTGCAAAATACATATGATTTTCATAAGTTGAATATGCTGTCTGGAGGTTTCAATGCTTAATTAGAAATTATGATTAAAGGAAACTGAGTGCACAAATAACACCATGACTTTCCTTTGTGCTTATTCTTTTACAGTGAATTAAAGATCTCATTTTTTCAAAAGACTTTTAACTGCAAAAATGTAGGGTGAAACTTTTTTGACCATAAATAAACATTTGGTATTCCATATTTTACTACAAGTGATAAATTCAGAGTTCAAGATAGAATAACAGTTTATCACTTTGGTACTTAAACGGTGCTATAATGGTGTTACCTCAGTAATAGGACAGGCAGCAGATGGAAATGTATATTTCTTCAGTTTTGAATAGTAAGGGAACTCTGCAGAATCTAGTTATGTCTAGTTTGACTAAAAACTTACTTCTGATCTTTTAGCTACTAGGGGTAGTTTACCTTTATTTGCAGGTTTCTCCTATTGCAGCCTAACAGTACAGGGATGCCTTTGGAGATTTGATATTTGGACTTTTAAAGAAATTACTTCAATGTGTGTTTTTCCTCATTCTATTAAGTAACTTTGAGAATAATTACTTTGGTTCTATATTCCTGTGACTTTGAAAAAATAATTTATTCATTTTAGGTGAATATTAATGAAATCTCATAATTTAGTTGATGAACTCCTAGTTTTTTCTTGTTTTACTACTAAAGATATAATAACTCTACTTTTGTTTTCTGCTTCCATTTTTTGCAGTCATTCAAGGTGATGATTAAAGGCTCAGACTTTCAGTCACCACTTCCACTGATACTAGAAAAATTTCCACATACATATTTTTCATAGGAAGCTGTATAGTCAGATAAAATATATATATGTATTTGGTCTGGAAGAAAATTATGGTTCTTAATGTTGCTTATAGGGATTCTGGTTCTCCAAGAACAGGAGATTAATAGCGTGTCTTACAACACTGACAGTAAAATTAATTTTATATCAAATTAATTTAGCACCATAGAATCCTAATAATCCTAAATACTTCCTTGGACACTATTATTGGACAAAATGTACAACCATAACAGTTAATGTACCGGTGATGATAAAGATGTAGTAGAAACTGTAATTGGAAAATTTCTTCAGCTATCCTTTCTCATACTCCCATCTTCTATGCTTTTATTCCCTGATGTTTATACTATTATTTGTAAAAATAAATGTTATCACCATGACCCTGTAAGGTTTATGAAAATGCTGTTGAAGTAAATGTTCAGAGAACCAAGTCTCAAATTTCTAAAATGTTAAATACCTTTAGTATTCTCATTTTATGACTCCGAGTAGATGTACATTTTTAGGGAAAATGTTAGAAAATTAAAATAAATATCCTAATAATTTTAGAATAGAACTTTAAGGAAAAAATATACAGCTCTGCTTTTTAAAATAAACAAATATGCAAGCACATTTTTAATTCTTAAGTGTCCCTACCTCTACTTGCTTTTTAGATCCTGTTTCTCTTTACTTCCCTAGTCATGCTCAGTGCTGAACTCTGACAGGCATTTTGGGAAAGTGCAATAGAAAACATGTAGCCTGAAATATTGTGGCAAAGTAATTTTTTTAAAGCTGCTTCCAGCCAGGGATAAATCTTCTTTCCAGAAGATACCTTCTAGTGTATATTTTCAATATTGTTTGAGTCTTTTTTATATGTTATGATAAAATAGAGAAAGCAAGAGAGAAAGAATGTTTTCTAAGAGGCAGGAAAATTTCACCTGATAGGAGGCTTGTGTATGCATGCCTTTGTGTTGGGGGGTTGTGCAACAAATTGTTCCTTCTTTAAAACAAAACTGTCTTTTGCAAGTTTTGGTTTTTTAAATTAAGACTTACCTATAGATTTCAAAAACAGCAACAAAAGAAGGCAACAAACAAGTAGTACTCTTTCTTTCAGCAAAGCAACTCCCACTCTGTCTCAGACATATATTTTGAAAAATCCTGCTCTTTATGAGGTTCTCATTGCAATGCCTATCTCAGCCCTGACTCTCATGGGGGTAACGCTGTACACAGGATTTCCAGAGTGCCATTTTTAGTGCCAGTTTGAAAGCAAGAGACTCTAGGCCATACTTTGAAATATTATTCAGTGACTGTTTGATGGGACTGAAGTAATTATCGAATTTATCGTTCCCTAAACACTGAGTACATTCGGAATCTCTAATGCTGGTTTCATTAGAACAGAGAATAGAAACATGAACTTTAAAAAGTACAGAGAGCTCAGATAATGATACAAAGCTAAGAGAGAATGTGAAAAGAAATTTCTCCTGCCTTTTTTGTCTTTTCAGAGTTCTCTTGTCTTCTAGGCTTACTATTAGCCCAGGTTCTGAGATTGGATTAGTACAAATGAATATTGTTGATCCTTTGAAAGTGGCTAAGTCCCATTTTGGAGGTGTGTATGTTTGAAAATATCCTTTTCTTCCCCACTGTATGCTCTCCCAAGGCAGCATTTTACTGTCTCGTGCCCCTTGCTTGCCTGCACATCAGAGAATATCTTTGGCACCTAGGCACTCTTTCTGCTTGCATGAAGATTCCTTCATAGTCTTCTGTTCCTCTGAAGACTCATTCAGATCCAAGACAAAAAGAAGCATCCATCTGCTTCGTGCCTGGATGTGGGCTTTTAAAGAAAGGTGCATGGTGGTTCACAGTGACTATGTTAAGCAGATTCCGCTCTTGGCACCTTTTGAAATCAAAGGTCAGAGGTGCTCAGAAAGAAGTTAACTGGGTAAGCTTGTACTATAACATGAATGGATAGGAAGAAAAGCTGTTATAAAATTATAATTTGGTCATTTAGTGAAGTGACATAATTTATGTTGCTACTTTTGTCTTTCTAAAAGGAAAAGCTATCTGCCTTTGTGTTTTCTAAATGTTATTTCAGGATGTTGAGCCAGTAAATTACATTTGGTTGATGCTTTCCACGGTGCAAATGTATGAAGTGCCTACAAAAATGTCTTAAGTAGAGAGCAGTACCATCAAGAAGAGAGCTTGTAGCAGTTAGGAAACATTTGTGCTGCCATTTAAGATGTTTTTACTGGTCTCTGGGAGGCAAGGCTCACAAAAGTTTTCTAGGGAAGACTTTCTAGGGTTTAACCAATTGCATGGATAGAAAGCAGTAGTCACATAGCCTGTGCTTTTCCATCCTTCAGAGTCCTTGTTTTGATCTTCTGGACTCCTGTCATGATGTAGCCTTGGGCATTAATTCCAAATGCAAAGTGCTTGGTCTGACTTTCCTAACATGTTCCAGAATGACTGCTAATTATACTGGATGTGGGCTGCCACTGCTGTGCTGCTAGTATGTTCCAGTTTCTGTCTCTCATGCTCCTGTTTGCTCCCTGTCTTCTTTGCCTGAAATGAAAGGACTCATTTAGTTGAATGCATTTACCTGAAGAATTATGGTTTGGTCCCTTGGCTGTAAGGCTGGTTGGAGACATTTGGCACAGAATCAGTTTCAGTGGATTGTGGCTGCCTGTTCCTATTGTATGAGGCTGCCAGTTGTAGTTTATAGTCTGCGTGGAGCAGCTAATCTCTCTCTGGTGTAAAGGACAGAGCTGGGTTCCTGTATAATATACATTACATCTCCTGCCAGCTGGAAAGATTGCTAGGCACTCTGGAAGATTATTTTTTTCCTAAAGTAAGGACTTTTACTTAGTTTCTATATGTAGCTTTTTTCTTCTCTTGATTATCTCTTAGCAACAGGCTTGAAGAGTGTTAAGAAGATTAAATGAATAAATGAAAAAGGAGGCTGGTGGGAATTCTTTTTAACTCGCTCCAGAATAGGACAGAACAAATGGAAACAGATGTAGCATTGATCTACATCTGGTCATCATTGCATCCTGCAACTAACAAATAAAGGATGGAACAATTGCAGATGTGTTCTATTGACATTTGTCACAACTGTGTGGGTGTAAATTGTCTAGAAAGACATGGCAGGAGGGAAGAAACCCCTTCTGAGTCTTTTCCCTAGCTGATTATATATGAATTCAAAATCAAAAACAGAGCTATGCTAAGTTAAATTTACAAGAGGAGGAGGTACACTGTGGATTTAATATATTTGTTCTATTTGAAAGTGAGGCAGCTAATGCCATGCTTTCTGGGTAGATTGAAATTAATCCATAATGTAAAAATAAGAAAAGTTCATAATATGGTCAAAGTTAGCCACTTTTCATGTTTCATCTTCCCATACAGTGCTTGGAATAGATGAAAAGTAGTGAATTACTAGTTTAGATTCATGCACACTTGCAATAAAGTGTAAGAATGGCTATACTGAGTCACATATCCACATAATCTAATATTCTGTCTCAGACAGTGATCAAATGTGAAGGCCTAGAAGAGTATAGGGAGTGATTGTGTCCTTCTACTTTGTCACAGCTGAAATCCTGTGTCCATTTCTGGGTCCCTCATTACAAGAAGGACATTGAGGAGCTGTCCAGAGAAGAGCAACAGAGCTGGTGAAGCATTTGGAGCACAAGTCTGATGAGGAGCAGCTGAGGGAGCTGGGGGTATTTAGCCTGGAGAAAAGGAGGCTCAGGGGGTACCAGATCACTCTATCACTGCCTGAAACGAGGGTGTATCCAGGTGAGGGTCGATCTCTTCTGTCCAGTAACAAGAAATAGGACAAGAAGAAATGACTGCAAATTGTCAGGGAGGTTTAGAATGCATATTTAGGAAAAATATCCTCACCAAAAGGGTTCTCAAGTACTGGAGCACACTGGCCAGGGCAATGCTGGAGTCACCTTAGTGGTGTTCAGAATTCATGTAAATGTGGCACTTAGAGACATGGTTTAGTGGTAGACTTGGAATTGTTAACTTTGCAGTTAGGCTTGATGTTCTTAAATGTCTTTTTATAACCTCAGTGATTCTATGATTCTATTGTATTCTTACATTATGTCTTTCCAGCCTTCCTCGATTTTCAGGTCATGGACTCTTGATATGAATGAACATCTTATCTGAGTATTTAGCAACCTGCTGTGGATCAGTCTTCTATGACCTTTTCAAGTTTCCCCTGAGCCTCTTTTGAAACAAGCAATCTAATATGGCTTGGCAAGAAGTTCCACAGTTCAGCCATCTGTTTTGAGCCTGACTCCTCCTAGCTTATCTTACTATCCCCTATCTTGTTTTGAAATACAGTGTTTAACCTTGTCCACCTCTTTTTACTTAATTTAAAAAATAAATAAAAATTACCACATCTTCCAGCCTTTTTGTTTCCCTCCAGGATGAAGAGATCAAATTCACTCAGGCATTCAGTGTAGGTAAGACACTCCATCCCTTGGTTTATCTCTAAGTTCCTGAGATGTAGAAGGAAGGAAGGGCCAGAACTGCAAATGATATTGGAGAAACAGTTGTACTATGGATTTGTACATTGGCATGGTTTTATCAAAGCCAGACAAATTTCAGGGCTATTTGTATATTTCAGAGATCTCACTCTAGGTTTGTGAGTTGATGCA
This sequence comes from Cyanistes caeruleus, assembly GCF_971803275.1. NCBI lineage: Eukaryota > Metazoa > Chordata > Aves > Passeriformes > Paridae > Cyanistes > Cyanistes caeruleus. The sequence goes on along the minus strand of NC_141701.1, from coordinate 78,555,046 downwards.
GGCACAATTTCTCCTCTAGAGATCGATTCAGAGCAGGATCCTGCTTCATCCATGTCAATTGCAAACTAGGAGGTTATGCTGAATATCCTGTTTAGTGGAGTGGTCCAAAGAAGCGAGTCTTGGCTCCCAAAGGATAAGCCCCTAAAGCAAACAAGTGATTTTACATGTTTATTTTTTATGTCTTCTTTAGCTTTAAATCAGGACTATATATAAATGAAATAATATTAAATCAGTTATGTGTAAGCCGTCTGTGAGTTCAATTATTGCTCCTTCATTTTGAAGATTTCATTTTCAGAAAAGAAAAAAAAAGGTCATTTGGCCCATGATAGAGAAATTATTTGGTAGTAAAAAAATTACAGGTAAAACACAGAACAGGTTTTTAATTTTGTTTACCTATTGCCATAACTTGAATAATTTTACTGGAATTGATGGTCTTTTGCACTGTTTGAAGACCTGGGCCAATAAGGACAAGCTAAGTTGAATTTGTAGCAGTAAAATTATCATTAAAATATTATTTAATAATGGTTCCGCAAGTACATTTTCTGACAGCAGAAAACAGGAAAAGTTTGAGGCTACAGTGTATTTATTATTTGCATGTGGAATTACCACAACCAAAAGCAGAGAAATTTAAAACTGTTGGAACAAATTCAATTAACTGGGAATTGCTTTGTCCAAAAGTGAGCTATTTGAACAGTTGACAATGTTATGGCTAAAGAAGACAACAATAAATGGTTCTTTTTAAGGAAGTCTTTCTGATGCAGTAAGTAAAGGGCTCAGTGTTCTTAACACTAGAAGACAGTCTTGCTCTTAAGTTGACAGGTAGGTAAAGCAAAACCTGGACAAAGTCCTCTGGCTTCAGAATAAGATCTGAGAAAGGGTCAGTTAGAGTGGAAAGCATTCGTCAAGCTTTTGAACAGACTTTTTCCATTCCACTCTTGTACATCCAGCTTTATATGTATTTTTGTGTTTTTTTTGCTTTCTTATTTCATCTCCAGGAAAAAAAAAAAAAACACTTCAAAGCATGTGGCAGCTACTAAGTATATTTAAAGGGCATTCTTTATTTCTATTTATTACCTTTGATCTTAACTGAGAAACATGTGCATGAACATGTTCACAAGTTCACTGTAGCATTGGTCATGTTTCTGTTCTTTCTGATGTCATATCTTGTTTTAGTTTTTAAATTATACCATACTTTGGATGAATATTGTTGTTCAGAGAATATCTTATACACAAAAACCAGCTCAGGTCAACAACTTACCATCAAATGAGTAAAAGTATCTAGAGGAAGAACAATGAAAAGAACATTTGATCAGAAGAAGCTAAAGTGATTTCCATTTCCTTTTTAACCTGACTGTCATGACGGTGTATATTTTTAAAGCCAAAGTCCATACCTGAGAAGAAAAATGAAGTTCATAGAAATGTTCTGTCTTCTTATTAACAATGAAAAAATTACTTGATTTTAAGTTTGGATACAAAGGACTGAGCACAGCCCTAAAGGTTTTTCTTAGTTGCTCGTATTAAAGAATAAAATGAATATAGAGCAAGAATTTCTATAATAGTAATTAAAGGGCCTGTCTTCAAGAGTTAAACATTATGCTGCTGATTTATGAACTCTGCTAAGTTAGCAGCAGAGATTACTAAAACAGTACATTCAACAAATTATACATATTCAGTATATTCATAAACAGCAGATTCATAAACAGAATATTCAACATGCTTCAGTGAAGTACATTTTAAAAAAATATAGTCTGTTGGAATCCCTAAAATCCTTAAAAGCAATTCACTTCCTAGCCAGAGATTAATAACACCATAATGTTATTTGTATTGTTACACTTCTTAATTAAGCAGCACACAATGAGTTTACACAGGCACTAAAAATCCCTTCTTAAAAAGGTTTTATGAAACCATTTGTAAACATCCACAACAAAGTAAAGCTCAGTGGATCTATCAACACAATATTAGCTCTATTTGCATGTCATAAAAATACAGGTACTCATTTAGTGGCACCTGATAACTTTCATAAAAGAACAGGGGCAATATAATTAAAAAAGAAAGGACAACCAGACTGTTGGGGATTTATCAGCACTGTGAAGTTACTGTGACTCATTGCTATGAGAAGCTTTAATTAACCATCAATCACACTGAACTTTTAAATGATCACATACGTACTGTGATGTACAACATGCAGAACTGCTTGAGGCATCACAAAAACCTGTATAGAAACCAGTGTCAAATGTTCCATTTGTTATAATAACTGCTCTTTGACTACATTTATTATTTAAGGTAGGGATATGGAATTTATGAAGCCAACTGAGATTAAAATGTGAAGTACTTTGCAGGTTATGGAAATGCTGGAATGACTTTAAACCTTCAGTCTAAAATGATAAGTTTTGTACTGGAAAACAAATTAAAAAACCAATGAGAAATAAACCAGTAATAATTCTTTTTCTATTATTATAGTATTATTATAGTATTATTAGTATTCATATTATTACTCTAAATAATTTTACCATAATTTCTCATTTCCTAAGAAAAGGTGGGATGTTTGCAAAAGAGCCTAGCCAGGAAGGTAGTAATGTGAAAGAAGGGATTGATTTATTAACCTTAACATATTAACCTTAGTATATGGGTTAGCTCACTGGCTTTGAGTGTCGTGAAATGGAGATGATTATGTTGCTCTGTTAGCTTATAATTCCAGATGAGCTATTATTAATCTCCACCACTATTTCAACATTTTAGCTGTTGAAGGAGTTACAGATCAAGGGTTTAATGTGTATGTATGGTGTCTAGCTTTAAACATCTGGGTAAGAATCCAGCTGGGTCTAGTTTAGTAGATTCCTGAAATTGATGGCTAAAGAAAGGAAAGTACTCTGAATTAATCTCTCCAATAAATACTGAAGGTTTTACATCTCTCTAATTTCATTAGGAGATTAGCCTGGTAAATTAGCTTGCTAATTCAGGTGTTTGAAATGCAGTTAAATTAATAGTCCCTTAGCCTCCTATTTGGGTTGCTGTGGTACAAAGCCTGGCTGTGACAAAATTGGTTTTCCAGACTTTCAGGTTTCTTAGAATATTTCAAGGCACTACCTAAGATATAACAATTGCACAAGAATAATGTACTCCACATCCACAAGGAAGCAAACGTGCCCAAGTTCTTAATTGCTGTTATGTGAAAAAGCCCATGAAATGTCTTAAATTTTTATAATGCATCAGATGTCCTACCAGTCATTCTTGACGTTTCTGTGGTAATTTTAGTAAGCTATTTTATTATTCTATATTCTTCATTCTTACTGTTGTCCAAATGTATTCAAAGACAGTAGAACCCTACATGTTTCAATCATCTTCTGCATTCTGTTTTGAAAACAGGTTAAGTTACTACTACTCATCTACTATCAAACATACTTTAAGATAATGTTATCTCTATTGATATTGATATCTATTGATGGCAATCTCAGATAATATACTAAGTCACCTTCTATAAAATAAAATGAAATTAAACAAAATAAAAGAATGGAAACATGACACCATGGCACAGTTTTTTTCTTATTGTTACTTGTAAAATAAACCTATATTTATGCCTCTTAAATTACTATGTCTATCTGTTAAAATATAACTATACACAAGAAATCTCTGAAATTTTCTTGCAATCCAGAGTAAAAAATCCCACAGAGAGAAACTTTCTCTTGAGCAATGTACAATGTTTACCCTGCCTGTGACAATGTTATTTTTCAGACTTGTATATCTTGCTTTAATTCAAAGAAACAGTTGACAGTGTTCAAAGCTGCATTGATTTCAGGTGTTGCTGAAAGTGAAGAAGGATGACAAAACACAACTTTCAGCTCAATGCTCCAAAGGACTTGGTATGACCATCTTTACATTGTCATTTTAGAATTTATGAATTCCCCCAGCAATCACATTTAATATCATAAAATTTAAGCCATAGGATTTTGCCTCCTGTATCTAAGACCCTTGTTTATTTTGACATTTACCCATCATCTTCTTTATCTTTGTGAGATTTCACTGTTTACTTTTTTCCTCTTTTATTGTCTTTAAAGGTATTTTATCTAGGAAAATAAGTTTACTTCTGATTCATTGAACATCTGATTTGTTGGACATAGGAAAAGTTAAAAAAAATAGCATTTTTATTGAGTATAGCTTGCATGCTATAGTACACGGTGAATTTAATATTCAGTAGCAAAAGATTATGATATTTACAGATCTTATAGCATATATTTTCTAATTTTGATAAGATTGGGACACTGATATTTTGAAAGGTGGTGAAGGTGTACAGGGAGCATGTGGAATGGTTTCCAAGGAAAGACAGTATTTAATGGACTGTGAGGCTGATGAACTGGTGAGCAGCTTAAAAACTGCATGACCAGGTATGATAAAACAGTGTTTGTTCTGCCTAGTAGAAAGCAGGAAATCATAATTTGGGCTTTTTTCATCTTCTGAATTGATTTGATTCAGAAGCCAAATGGTAATTGACTGAATTTAATATTATCCAAGACGACAATAGCCTCTCATTTTTGCTATTCTGCCAAGTGCTCTTGGCTGCAGGTATGGAAGGGGTCAGAGGAACCAGAGATGATCGCTCTGTGTTAAGGTTACTTTCCTTCAGGAAATTCTCATTAGGTACCTTAAGTCATGCATAAATTTCTTACATATGTTATATATTTCTTTCTGAACTTTTTCAGATGGTTGGGACTATTAGAGTCCCACATGAAACTGACTGCAGTATATGTGACATTCAGACTATTTAACCATTATGTGCCAATTTTGGCTAGGGTAGAGTTAATTTTCTTCACTATTGCTGGCAAGGGATATTTTGGATTTGTGCTGAAAGCAAGATTGATAGTACAGAAATATTTTTTATTGCTGAGTAGTCCTTATGTACAGTCAAGGCCTATTCTGCTTTTATTACTTTCCTGCCAGTGAGTAGGAATTTTTGAAGGGGACACAGCCAATTCTGCTTTTATTACTTTCCTGCCAGTGAGTAGGAATTTTTGAAGGGGACACAGCCAAGACAGCTGATCTCAATTGACCAGAGGGAGATTCTTTGTCATTATGCTTCTAGAGTCATCATGCTCTTTGTATAAAACTAGGAGAAGAAGAAGGGAAGTGGGGGATGTTGAGTGTGATGGCATGTCTTGACAAAAAAAATGCTATACATCAGGGAGCCTTACTTTTCCTGAAAAAGTCCTGGCCATGGCAAGTGGTGAATTAATTCCTTGTTTTGCTTTGCTTGTGGGTGTGTCTCTTGCTTTTCCTATGAACGTATCTTTATTTCAACTAAGAAGTTTGCTGACTTTAACCTTTCCAATTCTCTTTCCCATCTTACCAGAGAGAGGTGATCAGGGGGCTGTGTGATGCTGCCTTGCCAACTGGAGTTAAACTACAATACATTAAGATTCAGTTTAATGCATTAAAAAAAAATAAAAAATTAACTCACACAACATCTACAAAGCTGCCTTTTCTTCATTAGGATTTTAACTAGTTTAGTTGCAAAGCAAGAAACTCATCTTTCTCCTCGTAGGGAAGATAAGTTTACTAAGAATGAATGTTTCATATCTTTCCTCCTCTATGCTGGCTCTTTGTGGTAATTTCAGAATGATCTTGCCTGTCCCACAGAGCACAGAAGTGTTACATGTCATACTCTGACTATAATTCTGTTTCTCCATGGATAATAGGTCTAAGTCTAAACGGTACTTGCCTTCTTGGTGTCTGGTTATTTATAGAGTTAAGGATCTTTCAAATTCTTTAAAGAAGTGGTAAATTTCCTGTAACTGTTCAACACATATGATAAAATAAATTATACATGCCTTTTCTACTTTTGTTTTTTCCTACACAATTTTCCAGGTGAGTGGACTGGGGAAATAGAACTGCCTTAGAAGAGGTGGCCATATTGCTGACCCTGGCCATCTGTCCCCTAAAGAAATGTGCTTTTCAACTGATGTGTGCAGTTTGGAGTGTTGCTCTTTCTGGAGGATGTGTTTGGAATAGAAAGGATGGAGAACAGTTATTGCTGAAAGAGGACTGAGGCTTTTGACTATTACTGATGAGCTGTAATGAGAGTTACTTCTCTCATCATCTAGAAGCAGAACACTGCCTCCTGCCCAAATTGTCTGTTGCAGACTTGTGTGATTCTCTCCTTCTGAGAAGCGTGGTTTTGGACCTCCCCTGCCTGTGTGCAGTCGTAGACTTGCACAGGAGATTTTGTGGGAGGAGTGTTAGCTTCAGCACACATCCAGTATCCCACATGTGAGCAAATAGCTGGAGAGGAAGGAGATTTGCACTTTCACTTTGGTCTCCAGAAAACATGACTGAAACACTTTCACAGACAGACTGTATCTTCTTTTTCTTGCTAATTAAAGTCTACAGTTGAGCAATCAAGCCTTCTGTGCCTGGAGTGGTGACTCTCCACCAATAGCATGACACTTAAACCAGATCATAACACATCTATGTCACCACTGTCTCCTTAATTCTTGTCCAAGCATCATATAACTGTCAGAGTCATGCCTTTGTGTTAATTTTGAAAGGGGGAGGCCACTAGGAACATCTCTGTATTTTTCCGAGGATGGCTTCCCAACTAATGCGTCTTGAAATTAAAATTCTCAGTTGAAAGTCTCATTTAGTAGTGGTAAGTAACTTTCAACTGTTTTTTATAAGACAAACATTTGCAGGACAAAGAATTACTTACATAGTATTTGCTAATTAAATATTCCTATAAATCACAGCAAGAAAATTTTTGCAGGACCCAGAACAGGATAAATTGAAACTTGCAATGGAAATGGAACATTGATCTATAGCCAAATGAAAATCTTTTAAATGTAAAGCCTTCATTTAATTTAGGCAAAATCAAAAACAACGTCAATGGACCCGTTACAATTCTCCCAAGACCTTGTCTGGAAACATAATACAATTTTCATGCTGTCCAGTCATGGATCCAGTTAATGGAATAGCCTTATAAACTTCAGTGTTCTTATTCATATTCAGGGGTAATATAAATACCATCTGTCCTTCCCTTGGGCTGTAGAACATTAGGCTAACCTATTTCTTCAAGGCTCAATGTGCTGTGGTTGCTCTGTCTGATGTATTGATTATTTTAAAATAAATGGTGTTATTTTAGGCATAGAAGATTTCTTTAGTAGATCTGCAATGTGTTAGAGACTGAAAACTGCACTGAAACTTAAAAAATTGAGTCTGTTCCAGAGATGTACCAGACCCAGAGAAAAAATATTTATTTATCCAAGGAATTCTCTCTAGCAGATTTGTCACTGCCAGTGTTTCCTCATGTGGGGATGTCTGAGTTAGAGTTCAAGTAATCATACACATTATTTTCATTTAATGAGTGATCTTGCTTTTCCATAAAACTTCCTTGTACTGGAATCCTTTATGAATTTAATTTCTAAAACCTATGAAAAGGGAACATAAAATATGAAACTGCACAACTTTTGGTTTACTGGTTTCAGCTCTCGCATGACTCACATTTCATACATTTATTAATATGGTAAACAGTAAATTAGATTATCCTCTGAGTGGAGGTTTGAGGTGTACTTGGCTTCATTGGATGCCTGAAGGGGTCAGCACTTGTGTCCTATAGTTCTTAGCTCCAGTCTGTGGGCAGAAGGGCTACTGAACACCTGCAGCCTATCAAGTAAGGGGGGTTCAGCTGGGGGTTCTCACTAAAGGCTATAGTAAACTTCTGGGGAAATGAACCCCAGAGACATATTTTTATTAAACAGCCCTCCATCACTACACTGTCCTCCCAGAAATGCCAAGGCAAGTATATCCAGCTCAGGTTTAATAGAGGTAAGCAGATCTGTCATTCCTTACATACAGATGTCAGCCTGGCTTATGTGTACTCCTACAGCTATGATGAAGCAGAAAGAGACAGGTATGGGAACTGGGCAGAATGATAAGCTTGAGTCAAGCCAAGGGAATACTCTTAGCTATCATACCTTGTTTTGGAAGAAAAGCCATTAGTAATTAAATCAGAAAAGACATTAATTTCGGGGAAGAATTTTGAAATAAGAGGGCTGAACTCAAGGAAGAAATGCAGAGAGCAATAAATGCAGGATATGGAGAACCAAAAGCTGCAAAGGGAGACAAGATACATAGTGCACTTTTATGGCAGTTAAGGTAAAGCAAGTTTCAGTCTTATAGTGAGGATAAGTCTTCCATAGAACCTTCTGTTTTATATGTGCATAAAGGAAAGTGCTGATGGCAAAAGAAAAGCTCTCTTTATTCCTTTACCCAGACTACTCATACTACCAGGTGCATAGCTCAAACCAGAGAATTCTGAAGATCCAAAGGAAACAGTTGCTATTGAAGGGAGAGAAATGAGAGAAATGACAGAGGAAGAGGATGATATGATGCTTGTTAATGAAGGGAGGGTTTTTTGCATACAAGGATTGTTATACAGTCACTTCTTTTCCTAAGAACTGTGAAATTTATGGGGAACCTCCAGCTACTTGCAGATAAAATGTTTACTTATGTGTAGGTAAACTTATCCATGTCTGAGGGTTAATCTATACCAATTTAGAAAATGTCCCCATCCTTTTCAAAGAAGCTTTCTAAGAAACATTCTAAAAAAAGATTCACTTGTGTTTTGAGTCACTGGGATGATGCTTTGTTTCAGTTCACTAACAAACCCAGCAGATTTGAAGCAGAAGTCCTCTATGTTTCTTCTTGAACCAGTGAGTTTATAGCAGCCAAACACTCAGACAGCACTAATGAGTGCATCACTAGATATGTAATGTTCGCAGCCTTTCAGGACCATCAGGGTTTAATAGTTGCTGGTGAGTGTAGTGTAGAAGATAAAGTATATGGTTATGGTTCTGTGCACCTCTCAAATACATGCCTGCTACCTTCATGCTCAGTAAAATAGAGAGGAGAAGGGGAAGGTAATGACCTCGCAAGCTTTCTTTTGGGTGGCTAACAGAGAGGGCACTATCTAAAATCACAGGTTTAGAATTAGGTGCCAGAACAATTTGTGCCTCCATGCTCAGCTGACACTCATCCTCATCCTGAAAGTGCTTGTTTCTGCATTCCTAGACCTGTAAAATATCTGTAGTTGTGCTTAGGCTTCTAATCTGAAGTCAGTAGGATGCCTCACAGTCCTGAAAGTTTGGACTACTTATGAGATTTACTGGATTGAAAAAACAGCCTTCATTACTTTGCAATGGAATAACCTTATAAATAAACCTTAAAACTTTATAACGCAAGGATTTAATTATTCCTAGTTTTTCAGATGTGTCATATAAAATCAGCTTGCTGTTGATGTCTGCAAAAATAACCTTTCTGGCACTGGTCAATAATGTGTTAACTAGCCTGCTCCAACTCTAATGGTAAAGCTGAGATGGTTGGGCTTATTTACAGTAAGGATTGAATTCCTCTCTCCATATGCCTCTAAAGAGAATTAAAGGGCTATGAGAAATAATTAGCTAATGCCTGTCATATTCTTTGAAAATGAAAAATACTAAGTGCTACTGTGGTTACTGTAACAGTCCTTTCCTTTGAAAATGACTGCAAGTAATCAAAATGTTAGTATCACAAGCAGCACCATGGTAACTGAATTGTATTGGCAGAGAAAATATAAGTTTGTATGATGATAAGGGTTGCTGACATGGTCTTTGCCATCTCTTCTCAATTCCATATCAGCAGCAAAATGTATGAAGCACAGGAGCAGCTATCTTTCCCTCTGCATTCCTAACAAAAATATTAGGTGGCTGAAATGGAAAGAGAAGGCTACTACTCAGTGTGCTCTGAAATTTTCATATATGGAGCACTTTGGGAGCAAGCTTTGGGGCCTTGAAAAAATGACAGCCTAGAAAGATTAATTATTCTGTTGCTGATTATCTTAATTTTGAATTTTTCAGAGACAAACTGCATTGATCATGGCATATCAACAGAGTTAGTATCTCATGGACTGTGGATTGATTCATAAAGTTTTGTTCTGATATCCTGGCTCTGTCAGTTCTCTCTGTGTACACCTTTAGCTGTTGCTGAACCTCAAACACTGCAGAAAAATATTTTTAGAAAACAAACAGAGGAAGAATGGGAGAGATCTTTACAGCATTGGGATTATGAAGAATTGACCTTCACACCTGTCCTGGATAGATCACAGCCAGCAAAAAAAGCCCAATGCAATCACTCACCCTCTCCTCCACCAGTGGGACTGGGGAAAGAATTGGAAGTGTAAGAGGTGGAAAAATTGTGGGTTAACATAAAAGTTTAATAGGGAAAACAAAAGCTGTGCATGGAAGCAAAGCCATACAAGGATTTAATTCAGTGCTCCCCTAGGTCAAGCAGGTGTTCAGCCATCTCCAGGAGAGCAGGGCCCCATGACTTGGGATGAGAAACATCATCACTTCAAACATACATGATTTTTAGAATTTTCCTCTTTATTCTGTAAAGAAGTTAATCATCATGGTAGGATGAGAGAAAGAATTGTTGTTTTGTTTGGTTTTTTTAATTAATATTAACAGTATTATAGATTACCCTATAATATATATCCTAGCAAGTAAGAACACCACACAAGTCTTTATATATTTTGCAATTCTTAAAAGAAATGAAAGCTGAAAGTGCTACACATTAATTTACAGATCACTGATCATAAACAATAGCCATGATATGTGTTGTCTGATATGCAGGTAAATCTATTTCTAAGCATGAATGAACCTTGCATCCAGAATCCAAATCTGTGGTCAAATTTCACATTTGCATATCTCAAGCTAAGAGGTATGTAGATGAGACAATAAAGAACTAATATTATTAGGTGCTAGCCCAATGATGATTTCTTTTGGTTGTTCTTTTTTGTTCATTTTATCTTTTGAACATATTTAAGTGAATTAAAGATGTAAAATCTAGCAAAGTCTGCCAAAATTGGTATTTTGGCTGAATGGAGTTGATATGACATAGGGACACATTGATAAAGAACATGATCCAAATGTTCTCTGTCTAGGAAACTTACTTAAATATTACCAGTGAAAGCTGGAAAAATAACTGATCTTTTGATTCCTATTGTTTTCTCAGAACTGGAAAAATGTGATGAAATCTAAGTAGCATGAAGAAGTCAAATTTTTTCATTAACTGAAATGTCAAATACCTATATGCCAAACAAAATGTTTGTGTGATTTTGTTTTGTTGTTTTTCTTTAAGTCAAAGCCAAATAATTTTATAGATTTCATCTGTTATAAAACAGATGATTTTTTTAATTAAAAAAACCCAAACAAATTGGAATGCAGATCTGTGTCACCTCTTGGAAATACTGCAATGCTACTCTTAACTTTGAACTGATCAAATTAACTGGCAAGCTATCTCCAATTTAATTTCCTTTTCCCTGTTTTATGATGTCCAGATGGTTACAGAACATGTCCTGAATACTGTCAATACTTGGATTTGTCAAGGAGCTGCATGGAGATCTGTGGCTGCTTCACTGTACATGTCTGAGACTTTGCAGTCAGGGTGATTATATAGGAGAATGCACTAAACATGCTATTTAAATGCAATCTTTTTCCAGCAGCTCAACAAAATGCTTCTATATCAGCGTACTCTGCTCTCTATCCTGAGATAGGTTTCGACAATCCTGAGCAAATTTCTCAGTTGTTGTGCCACAGGTCAGAACTGGTCTGGAAATAGTAATCCCTATTAGGTCATGGAATATTGTATTAATACAGGATTTATAAGTCCAGAGCTTGTTATTTCCTATCCAATGCTTCAGGCATGAAGGAGAGAGCTTGTGTATGCTTTGTGGTTTTAGATCATTAGTGTGCTATTGTTTCAACTAGGTTTTATTAAATCTCATTGTAACCAAAATAAGTTTAGAGAGGCAGTACTTTGTGTTTCTCCTTCTGGGCAGTGTTAGATGTGCTTCTTGGATTTGTGCCATCTGTACTCATAACCACAAAGCTGTCTAAAAATTATAATAGTATTTTTTCCTTGCAAATTAGCAGTATTATTATCCTTGCAATTCTGCCTCAAGAAATATACCTGGTCGCATTATTATATGAGTATATGATTTTCTTGCATTAAAAAATGTATGAAAAGTGCCATGTACTCACAGCTGAGGAGAATCTTCACTGTCAGAATTTGGGAATGAAGAAATTTAAATGCTCCTGTTTCCTCAAACTACTAACTTCATGTAATTGGAATTTGAATCAGGGTTTATGAACTGTTCTACTACACTGGATTTTTTCTAGGTCTTCACTGACGTAACTAAAGCCTGCAGACTTCCCACCATGAAACATATGACAAGAATGAGCATCAAAACAGTAATTTTCAGTTTCATTGGAGTTTTTTGTTTGTTTTTTTGTTTTTAAATACAAAAATGGTTGCTTATCAGTGGTAAGCAGAGACTTTCAAAAGCTGTATTTCTTTACAGTTCTTCAAAGGAAAGTGATTCTCATTTTCAAAGACTTCAAATGCCAGTTATTCCCAGGAAGTTCCAGTGTTCCAGAACGCTTCTAAGTGTAGCATGGTTCAGTCAAACCTGGACATGAAGCAATCATACGATTCACTGTAATAATGTATATCAACAGTTTAGTATCTTGGGTAGTCACACAAGCAAACAAGGAATGGAATCTGATAAGAGTCTTCTCACATATTTTTTTTATCTCAAACTTCTTGTATAACTCCATAGGTAAGCATTTATTTTTGACTAATCAAATATAAATTCCCATGCTATGTTCTCATTAGTGCATCACTTTATATTTTCCAGAGCCACTTCTATTCCTTCCTGATGTCAGTCCTTAGTCTAGATATTATGTGATGAGAGATTTTTATCTTTACAACATCTTTTAATTGCACACCTCTCTGGGCAGTTTTTCCCAATGCATGGCAACCCTTTTGATGAAGAAAATTTTTCTAATATCCAGTCCAGACCTCCTCTGCTGCAATTTGAAACCTTTTCTTCTGGTCTTGTTGCTCATTGCCAGGGAGAAGAGGCTAATCCCCACCTTGCTACAACCTCTTTCAGGCAGTTGTAGAAAGTGATAAGGTGTGCCCTGAGCCTCCTTTTTTCCATGTTAAACAATCTCATCTCCCTCAGCTGCTCCTCAAAAGATATCTCAGACCCTTCAGCAGCTCTGATACCCTTCTCTGGACATATTCCAGCTTTTCCACGTCTGTCTTTTAGTGAGGGGCTGAGAATTAAACACAGGACTTGAGATATGCCCTCATGACTACAGGGGGACAATCACTGCCCTGGTCCTGCTGGCCACACTACTGCTGATACAGAACAGGATGGCATTTGCCTTCTTGGCCACCTGGACACACAGATGAGACCCACACAGCTGTTCATCAGCACACTCAGCTCCTTTTCTGTGTGGGCAGCTTTCCAGACACTCTGCCCCCAGCCTGTAGTGCTGCAGGGAGTTGTTGTGACCCAAGGGCAGGACCCGACACTTGGCCTTATTGCACCTCTTACAATTGGCCTTGGCACTTTGACCCAACTTGTCCAGATCTCTCTGAAGAGCCTTTCTGCCCTCCAGCAGAGAAACACTGCTGCCCAACTTGGTGTCACCTGCAAACTTAGGGTGCATTTGATACCCTCAACTTGGTCATCAATGAAGATATTTAACAGGACTGACCCCAATACTGAGCTCTCAGGAAGACCACTTGTGAATGGCCACCAGCTGGATGTAACCCCATTCACCAGCACTCTTCAGGCTCAGCCATCAAACCAATTTTATACCCAGCAAATAGTGGACATGTCCTGAGAAGCCAGTTTCTCCAGGAGAATTCTTTGAGACACAGCGTCAAAGGATTTATTAAAGTCCAGGTAGAAAACATCTGGAATCTTTTCCTCATCCACTAAGTGTGTCACCTTTTCATGGAAGTAGATCAAATTGGTCAAGCAGGACCTGCCTTTTCCAAACCTGTGCTAAATGGGCTGAGCATTCGGTTGTCCTGCACATTCTGGCTCTTTTAGACGAGTGTCACATACAGTAACCTCAAGTCAACTGGGACCTCCCCAGTTAGCCAGGACTGCTGGCAAATGATGGAAAGTAGTTTGCCAAACTCTTCTGCCAGCTCCATCGGGACTTTTGAATGGATTCCGTCTGTCCCCGTAGACTCGTGTGTGTCTAAGCAGGTTGCTGACCATTCCCCCTTAGATTATGGGGATTTCCTTTTCCTTCCCATCTCTGTCTTCCAGCTCAGGGAGCTGAGAACAGCTATTCTTCTCTTAAAGGCAAGGAGGGCATTAGTACCTCAGCCTTTTGCTTAATCTTTCTTACTGTTTCCCCCTGTATTCAGTAAATGATGGAAATTCTCCTTAGCCCTGCTTTTGTTGCTGAAGAATTTGTAAAAACATTTTTTACTGTCCCTTACAGCAGCAGTCAGATTAAGTTCTGCTTGGGTTTTGGCCCTTCTGATTTTCTCCCTGCACAACCTCATGACATTCTTGTAGTCCTTCTGACTAGAAAAAAGCTTTAATAATGCATTCATTTGCATAATGCTGTGGGATATGTATTGACCTCTGTTGGTTGCTGACATACATTTGAACATGGGAGGATTAATAATACAACTCCCTCTGCTCCACTGACATATCTGTTCTGAACCTCAGAGGAGGCTGCTTTTTCTGTAATAAGGATTATTCATAACCCAGCTATATTGAACAGCCATATATTCTCAAACTGAAGTACAGCTTATTAATCAACCATACAGTCCAGGAATTTCAACTAAAATATTAATATAGTATGTTATTCACTCAGGACAATTCATGTCACCACAACTGAACAGGTTAAATTGCTGCATCATAAATTCTGATTTTTAATAAAGCTGAGCACCACATCAAGCTCACTGTTGTCATGCAGGATGTTGTCACCTTGTCAATTTTTTTTCTTCTGATTAATAGGCTCCAAGTTTCAAAGCATGATATTTTAGATTGCCTTTCTTCTACACCTTTACACCCTGCAGTGTGAAATCTGACATTTCAAAGGAACTTGAGTCTCCTGGAGTCATTACCACCTATTCCTAACTGAAAACATGCTAAGACTGAGCAGAATATATGTAGCTTTTATGTAATATATATCTAATATAAAATGGAATGTAATTTTTTTTTATTTAATCATACACATATTCAAATAATAGTAATTTAATGGGTAGTACTACTGAGCAATAGTCCATGAAGTGTGAAAATACAAGTTTCTTTAATGACTCTTGTCATATTTCAGTGTGTTGCAGGAATCTAGAGCAGAATTAGGGAACATAAAGAAAGACTCGAGATGTCAGAGATCAAGTAAACAGATAGTTCCTGTGAATCTATGAACAATTTCTCCTACAGAAAATATTGAAATAATTTTATCTCTTGGACTCTGAATGTATTTTATTGATGTTTCCCCAGTCACAAACAGAGCAACTACAGTGTGTGATCCAGGTATTCTTGCTTATGTGATAATATAAATATTGATAATTCATTCAGGCTTCGAAACCTAAAGGTGAACTACTCAGGGAGGGAAAGCATCAGTATAGATATCCCAGTACATCAGATGACTTTATTTTGACACACTGCAGAATTATTATCTTGTATTCTCCAGAGCTGATTTCTCTTTAGTTATTATAGTACAGTTATATTCTCTCTGATCTGCATAGAAATATCCCACAGTCTCACTGAGATTTTTAGATCTAATCTAAGATGTAAAATTAGGCCTTGTATTCTTGTAGTCATTAAAGGTTTTTTGGCACTTAAAGAAATGAAAGGTATCACAAGCTGAAAATTGCCTTGCTCTGCTACCCATAGCCTAATCTGAGTAATTCACAGAATTGTTCTTTAAAAGAAAACAGAATGACCAGACTGTCTGTCCTGTTAATACCATAAAATTACTAGTCAACTCTGTAACAAAAAATGTGTTTTCCTCAAATATAAATAATCACCAGCTGGGACAGGCAGGCTATCTGTCCCTATATACTACTAATTAAAATCTCTTATGCTGTAGTGACAGTGTAACTTAGGTTATAAAATAATACCTTTATTTTGACTGACAGAAACAGATTGAGAGGAACTGTTTCGGAATATCTTATAACTCTGATTTGGGAATCTGGACTAAAAATTGTCATATTATTTGGAGGATAACGTTAAGTGTTGCTGTAGGATTTTATATTGTGGGCGCGGCGGCAGAGAGGTGGGTTGATATTCAATTAGTTGCATTAAACTAACTGAAAGTATTTTTGACTTGAAGATTATTCAAAGATTAATGATAAATTGTAAAAAAAATACATGGTTTATTTTAGGTTATTTTAGTTAAAATATTTATTTATGAACATACTGCAAAGAGTACTTGAGCCTCCACCTTACCCACATAAGAGGCAACTGTGAGGAAGTATGGATTTCTTTACCATATTTTAGTTGTAATAGACTAAAGGATTTCTAATTATGTGTTGGAAACTGAAGTGCCATGTCATCATCATGTCAGCCTTCTGACTTTTACAAGTATTTTGTTTTTCATGGTACCTAAATTTGGCTTCAAGAGCAAATCAGCAAGGGCATTGGCATGATTTGGACTGTGTTAAAACAACCATGACATTTCTTCCCAAAGAGGAATTGTGTTATGAACTCCTGCATTTATGACTACTTTTATAGGATTGATTGTTTTTTTTGTACATCCCTTGGGGTCTACCAGTTCATGGGAGGAGCAAGTTCCTCTCTAGAACCTTGCCTCTGATGTTCTTTTCTTTTATTTTTACACTTTAGAATCCTTTTATTGGGTCAGGATGTCTAAATCTAGAAACTTGCCTTGAGTTCCCTTAGGGCAGATGTTGTCTGTACGTTGTTTTTCTCCTGCTATTTTCCTTGCTAAGGGACTTAAGAGGACTTAGAAGAGAGAAGCAGCCAGGAAATTATATAATTAGATCATAATTTTTTTTTTTTTTAAATCAATTTGCTTTCTGTAATTCCAGGAGGATATGATGAAATATCAGTTACTATCCTGGAAGCTGAAAAATCTTTTGTTTGGAGGCACATGGTACATTTTATGTTTGCATAAAAGGTAGTAATTTAAAAAGTAGTAGCCTCTTCATATCATTAATCCTAGCCTGTGCAGACTGACTAGTGCTGGGGAATATACTGCCAGTAGACAAGTCTACTGCTTAAGCATAATTCCCAGCAGTAAAGCTGGCATTTGCCCTGCAGGAGTGGATTACTATGGATTGTTTCTATGAATTATGTCCTTTGGCATCTGAACCATATCTCTGGGAATACCCTCTTCATGACTTTTAAAATTCAGTCCGTATCTTCACTATGGACTTGACTTTCAGCAGAGTGCTTGTAATTCACCCCAAATCATTCCATGTCAGACCCTCTTGCTATGGTTGCAAACTTATGCAAAACTGACAGTCCATGAAGGAGCAGTTGGGACCTGATGACTGAGTGTTTTGGCCTTGGAGTGGAGGAAGCAAGCGTGGTATTTAACACTTTAAGGATTCTTACTTATTACCCCCATCATTCATCTCAAATGAGTCTCTGCCTACACTGTGTTATATAATACCAATTGCACATCTGTGTTTGGAATTTGTGATTTAGCTGTTTTTTCTCTTTTAATTTTTTTTTAATTTTTTTTTTCTCTGTTTTAAGACCTGTGTTACGAGTTTGTTAATTGTTTGTAGGGAAATGTGTCATTATGTTTTCAGGTGTTTGAACATTCTGTCAGAATTTTTGTTGCAATTTGGAGAAGCAATGGAGCTATCCCATCATTCAGCCAAACCTTTAAGCACATGCTTGAATTTCATTCATTTAAAAATGTATTAAGGTTAAGGTTTTTTTTCAAGTGCTTTGGTGAATTGATATTTTCATTTTTAAATTACAGTCTTGGCTTCTGGTCGAGATCTTTGGTTATTTATAATGATAGTAATGACTTTGAGAAACTAAATTGATCGTGGTTTGATTGGGCTAATTGCTTCTAGACAAAAGAAAAGGGTTTCTGCCCCACTCTGGCATCTCTAATAGATAGGAAAAATTAAGAGCAGGAGGAAAAATAGTAGTCTGTACTATACTTTTGTGAAACTGCCATTCAAAGAATTTTTGCAATCTGTACAAATGACCAAGGAAACATACAGAGCAATAGAAATGACGCCTTACCTTCACAGTCTTCAGCCCTGCGCTACCCATTCATTTTCCCTCGCTGTTATCACATTGCTAAAAATAGTATATTCCTTTTTCCGTAATTAATTGGTAGCTGAAAGACACAAATACCTTTTACAAATAATAGAATTTGCTGTTGACTAACTGAAACTAAGATTTCCTGCAGCTGTAAAATCTGGAATGACTGCTTATGGGTCCTCAGTGTTAAAATCCAAACTCAGTCTTAAGCTTAATAAAAACCATCTCATCTTCAACAATCTCAAATGACATTGTCAAAATTCTCTCCCTAAGTGTCTGGATAGATGGAAGTTACAGCTGGTGTGTGTCCTGCTCTTTACACTGATGTTTGCACTTGTCCATCTGGCTGAACGCCACCTGCTGCAAGGGCAGGAGGGTGGGATCACCCATTTCTGAACAATGTCTCTCTGCCAGCAGAAGGTTATTCAATTAGGCAATCACTCCTGCTTAATTCTGGGTGGGATGATGTCAGCCACCTGCACTCTCTCTCCCTCAGTTCCCACTTCCTGGGGACAACAGTCTTTTCTGTCCCTGGGGAGGGGGCAAAGGTTTTCAATCTGTTCCCTTTCTGCATTAGCTCCTGACTGCAATTATTAGAATCTGACATTTGTTTTGGTTCCTGACTGGGGCTTTATTCAGTGCAGACACTTTGTAGAAATATGAATAAGCACTTAATAATATATTTATATTTTAACACTCCTCCCTGATCTAGTGTGCTGTTTTTGTCTCTTGCTTGTCTTGACCTGTTACTAACAAATTTCATGCTTTAAGGCATTACAGAAGGAGCACTAAGGGAAGAGTCAGAATTCTAAAGTGCAATTCTACTTTCCCTGCAAAAGACTTTAGGGAAAAGACATTCCCTGCACTTTTGTTTGTGCTTATGTCTTTTTTTTTTTTCCCTAAAATCTGTTTGTATTGTTGATTTTACTGTAGTTACTCCAGTTGGTAGAAATAGAACCAGCTTTTATTGCTGCAATTACTCTTGCTTCACAAACAGATAATTTTGTGCTCTCTTTGTTTATTAATTAAGTGGATGTGTGGCTTTGTGACTTTTCTTGGTGTTCCCTGCTCTTTTTACATAATTAATCTCATTTTGTGGGGGAAAAAATACACATTAAAAGAATAAAAAACAGAAGGATGCAGAACATCATCTGTGTCTTAGATACAAACAGACATGCTCTTCTATACCCTTTCTAAAAACATTGTAAATTTGTCAATAGGATGTCAAAGAACCATCTACTCTGAAGTTTACTTTTATAAATGGTAACTCTCATATCCATATCAAATTACATAATAATTTCCTGAAATGTATAATATTTATGGCATCCTGAAATATTTACATGAGTCTGGAAAATTGTCCTCTAAATGTAGTTATGAGAACAAAACTGAGTTTCATTCAAACCTCATATGTCTCTGAGCCCTATTGAAACCAAGTGCCATACTGCTGAATTTGAAGCAATTCCATTTGGTTTTAAGTGTGCTGAAGATAAGATTGAGTCTGTCAGATCTTATTTTAGGTGAAGAGCATAACACAAATTATTTTTCTGCTCTGGTAATCCTTAACTTTTATTTATTTATTTTTTTCTATTGATGTATTATTCTATTCTCTCAAATATTTTATTTATATAAACCCTGTGTGGCATTTTTATGTAAACTTTGTTAATTTTTTGTTAGTTTTAAAACCTATTTTTTTTTAGGCAGTTATTATTTTACCCTCTAATGACTGTTTAAACAGTTTTGATAATAATACACTCTTCAATTTATATTTTTTCCCTTTGATGGAGGGACATTCTACAAGATTTCAATTTCCTAATGATCTTTAAAATTTCTAATAATTATGCCCTTTTATATTTAATTGACAATTAATTGTAAAATTCATTAATTCCTCAGGGTTCTCAATAGTCAGTAGATGTTCTACACTCAGTCTGCACCTTCCACCTAGAACACAATAGAAATGGAGATCATAAGGGGGCTGTTATCTGCGAATACACAATAGCAAACTACCAGTGTGTATCCATTAGTGGGATTTTTTCTCTTTGACTTCCCTTTGATTGAGAAACATATTATAGCTTAGTGTTTTGGGAAGAAAACAGCTGAACAATTCCTGCAGCATCTGGGATTCTTATATTTCAAAGGATGCACCACCTTAGAAGGCTGGGCAAAGCTGAATTCCTGTTGACTGAACAGTTTAGATGCTCCTAAAGAGGTATCTGAACTGTAGTTTCCCAGTGGTAATTAGATATATATATATAGTCTGTCTACTTGTTTACCATGAAAGTAATTATGCTGCTTTCAGCATTATTACATCCAGTGTACTTAATTAACATGGTCAACACATTTTTCATGTAAATAAATTGAGGCAGAAAATAAGATACTCAGGTTATTTAATTAGCCAGTTACAACTGTAGGAATAAAATTAATAATTCTACACTGGAGTAGAAGGACCAGAACATTAGAAAGTGTTCTCAACCTCATTTAAATCTTTGTCTCTCTGAGCAATATCCAAGTTAAATATTTTTATTATTATTAGGTACAATCCTAATAAATGCCAAGTAAAAATACAGTAAGTGAAGCAAAACCATTTCTTTAAGTGAAAAATGGTAATCTAAACACATTTGGACAAATGTGAAGGGACAAGATGAGTATATGACAGAGATTAATATAAAGACTCAAAAGCTGAAAATCAGTGGATACCCATGAGTATAAATTCATTCACAGATCTCATCATTCAAGACCATCATACATATTAACTTTCCAAATTGACAGAGGCCAGGATAGGTGGTAATTCAGCCACCTAATCAGCCAGTATCTTTTAGTTTTTTGAGTTACAATGAGGCAAAATGTGTTATTTCTACTGGATTAGGTCTATTGATCCTTCTTTAACCCAGCGAGATTAGTTTTCAAGCAAATTTTAAAAGAGGAAATGAAATAAAAATTTTAAAATACAGCAAAAGGGAAATTAAATAAATCCTCTCCCAAGAAAATAAAGTTCTCTAAAACATATGACATAAATATTTTTTTCTAAAAATATGAATGCAGAAAGAGATTTAAGGGAAAGGGAACTGCAGAATCCTACAAGTAGTGAAGATTAAAGAGAAACTTAATTCCATATGGATAAACTGAAGGTAGCTTGGAAATGAAAATAACTGTATGCAACTATTGAGTTGAAACAATATATAGAAATAAGAGAGAAATATATAGAAATATGAGAGAAATAATATAGTAAAGCAGAGCAGTTCACTCACTGCAGAATTAGCCACTATAACACTAATTTTGATTTCAAGACAGAGCATGACTTGAAAAATGTGTTTCCAGGCCACACTACATTCTATATGTTACATTTCCTGCTAGACTGGTGCATTTTATGTCTGATGACTTTATACCATAATTATATCTGTGAAGTAACACAGAGGTGATTTTTGCTTCTTAAATGGTATTGTACAAGAAGGTTGCACTGTTTTAAAGGGCTTAAGATATCATTTCATTCTCAGTATAATCCACAAAATTTGTCCAAAGGCATGCAGTTACAGGCAAAGCATCCTATGCAAACTTTTCCTAGAAGGAAAGTTGACCCTTTGAAGGACTCTTCACAAATTTTCCATCAGTAGTAGAAATTAATGATATAGGTCAACTCTGTTTTCAAAAGAGGTATTTTCTCAGTTGAAATAAAGAAAAAAGCCTTGCTATCTGTCAGTGAGAATTGCTAAATTAGGTCAAGGATATTATTAAACCCACTGCAGTAGTACAAGGGCTCATTTTCCCAGCACTTCTAAAATATTGGTATGCATCGGTTTAGAAAATGAGAAAATTACATTTGGAACAAACATTTATTTGACATCTACATTAGTACAACAATGCTGTGTGCTAACAAAGACTGATTAAAAATATCTTCTGATAGTTTCCTGAATGTGTTCAAGATAAGCAGGAGTTCTCATGGAGATCCTAATGGGCCTATTGTCCACACAAAGTCTACAAGTACAACCTGCAGGATGAGCCCATTTATACTCTTTCTCAGTGTACAAAACCCAGCAAGCCCAGAGATTTTCAGCCAGGTAGCATGCTGACAGTCAAGGGCAGACTGGCCACAGCTGCGAGAATGGAACAAAAGCATTGGAGCATTTTGTGCTAAAGCTTCCTTAGGAAAATTGCACCTTCACAGCAGGACAGACATAAAATATGGGTCAGGTCTTTAATTCATACAAGCCAGTGTTCTATAATGGAATTAGCCTTTAAACGGAGATGTCAGCTGTCGGGATTCTATTGTGCATGTTAATAGGTGTATCTATATATATGTATATATACATATGTATTGCATATATATATATTTATGTTTAAAGTTGGTAATATGCAATTTAGATTGAAGGTTAAGTTTGTTCCAAATGAAAGGCCATAAAAAATCCTGTTGCTGGCACAGATGAGTACATGGCTAACAGAGTTTAGCTTTAAACAGGTAAATCTCTGTTTTGATTTACACTTGCAGCACTCAAAATGGCAGAATCAATTTGCTTGAAAAGTGGTAAAACAAATTTGTTGTGGGCTATGACCTTGTACACTGAACATCATCCCAGAAGGATTTTTTTCTTTACATTTGAATTATAAATCTTGGAAATGCAGTTTTTTTATTGCAGAAATATTGACAGAGCTTTAACTATAATGGTGTGGCTATATTTCCTTAAAGAGTCGGTATGTGTTTTGCCAGTAGTTAACTAATATTTTTCAAATAGTTGTAGATGTTGAATAGAGAAGCAAAATTAAAAATTCAGTGGCAAAAACCAATAAGTCATTGATGTGAAGAATTAATAGAAGAGGGAAAAAAATACTGTGGGAAAGACCAAAGATGAAAATGTATGTACTACGTTGTCTTTTTGCTTGAAAGCTTGTTGAGTTTTTTTTGTAGGAAATCTGAGCTTTGCTGTTTATCTCATGTAGCGCACAGGTACAAAGGTGCCTGATCCTGAATTATTTGTTTAGGGCAAATGTTTTATCACTTGTGGTGTGCTCTTTTAAGGTTCACAGATTTTATTGGATGTCATTTAGTTCAGATTTAAACACTGAGATTTGTGTTGAGATTTGTGTTTCATTCATGTCTTCATTCAGTAACTCTTGTTCATTTTAAACTTAGGCTAAATTTGCTAGCAAGGGCACATAATTTCTTAATGAAGTACCTCTGTGATGATCAGATAAATTCTTCACAAACTGTTGTATGAGCTAGTGTCATTAAGATCTTGTGCTGCAATAAAACAAATGCAGTTAAATTATAACTTATTTCAATGGTCCTACATTTTAAATTAAATATGAAAGGGTGGGATTAACACATGCACTGTGGTTGTTCCCTTTGCTAATGTCAAATATGTAAGTTGTAAACACTCCAAGGCCATGATTTCATTGAGTCATATTTGCTTCCTGAAAAGGGAAAGATGACATGTTAAGAGACAAATTTTCTTTCTCTGGAAATCTAAGACCAAACAAATGAAAAGATTTTGTGGTTTTTCATCTCTTCAAAAGTACTAGAAGATTATGAAGGATAAGGAACAAGCCACAAATATGGCTGTGGTGACATCTTTCTGTGTTAGCCACTCCCTTAGTTAATGATCAATCACAGGCTTGTCCTGAGTATAAGCTCCATATATTTTCAAGAAATAGAGTAGTTAAGATGATAATTTGATAAAACTAGTTTGTGTTTCAAGCTGGGTTTACTTTTGCTTTCTTTTGTTTTTACTAAACTATTTTTATCCAAAGTGGGTTAATAAATCTAAAATCTGACATCTCTGTTTATTTGAAGTATATGGACTTCTGAGGGAGTACATAATCAGGAAGCATACTGGCATATTTATAGCCACAACTAGCTAACATCTGCAAAACACCCTCTCAATTGCAGTTTTTCTGCTCTTTCCCCAGATGTGTACTTTCTTGATTCTAGTCAGGACTGAAATTGGATGGTCTGCCATAGTGGGAATCTCTCTGTATTTATATTTCTGTACATGTTTCAGGAAATTCTGACCTGTTTAGCCTTTTGACCATATCAAATTCTACTCTAATATCTTGCCCTTCTTTTTGTGGTGTCTCATAGCAACTCAGCAAAACTGTTTTTTTAGCCTTCCTGACACCTTCTCATCCACATGACTTCTTTCCCTTGAATAATTTCCTTTATTTTTTGCTTCCCTGGTCTTCTGGCCTTGCTATTGACCTTGTACAGCAGAATTCAAAGGGGATTCTTGAGCTTTTTCTGTCCTTAGTGACCATTAAATGTTGAAAAGAGAACTCCTACATCCTGTGTTGATAACATAGAAAGCTAACAAATCTTTTAAATCACAGTGCTAAGGTTCCATTGGTCTGGGTAGTGAGCATCCTACTACATTGAAGCACAACCTCACAGCATCATCAGCTCCACTGAATTCTCTGCTTGAGGTGGTTTGAGGTGTTCTGTCAGCTCAGCAGCATATTGTTTGTTCTTTGGTGCAAATCTAATGGGGATTAATAGCAGCAAACTTGAGAGTACTCAGGGCCTTGTTCACTCTACTTTGACACCAAGCAACTCCATGGAATGCTGAGGAAAGTGCTCCAATTTAGATTTGTCATAATGTCTTAGTTGATTCAATAGGAAATGCCTGTTTCAGGGAACTGATATTACAGGGCAGAAAAAGGCTTTGCTAAGTCTGAATGCACTTTGAATATCTTCCTAGTGAAATTCTTTCAAAATTTTGACCTTGTGATCCAAAAAGTGTAATACTTAAAGTCTCTTTAGGAGACTTTCGTTCTTCTCTGCAGGTCCATAAGTTCTGTGTGATAATCAGTTAGAAATCTTGGGTGTTTTATTTATCATTTTCACAGAAGGATTATGTCAAGAAACAGATCTTAATGAAAACTGGTTTGAGGGAATGTTTCATTGTGAAAAAAATAATTAAATTCTTTTTTTCCTTCCATTTTAGTAAAATGAGAAGCTTATTCTTCCAAGCCAGAGTGTAACAAGATATTTTCTTTAACTTAAATAGGAACTCTTACTAGGAATGTAATTCCAGGCTCTTTATTTTTAGGTCAGTGTCCAAAGCAAGCGCTGCATCCCAAAACACAGTGTTCTTTTCCTCCTTCCTTCTCCCAGTGTAGATTAAACAACTTTAATTTACAAAGCTGGAATTCAGTTTTAACTCCCAAGTCACTTGTCAGTGCTTTTGTAGTTGTTCTGCACTAGTTGTGTTAGTGCAGAAGAATATCCCCAAGTAATTCAAATCACACGTGACAGAGAGAAAAAAAAACCCCAATGTGTATCCAAATTTTAGATGTGAATGCAGAAAGGTTCAAATGTTTAAGTGAAACAGAACCAACTTTCTCTGAAAGTCAATTCTTATCTCCTAAAAACTGTCCACTGGTAAAATGAAATTGATTGCAATCAGTTCTTTCTTTTCAAAATGATGCTCCTGCTCATAAATATGGTGCTACTTCTCAGAAGATTTTAGTTAGTACATGTTCTTTTCCACTCTTATGTTTCAGAAATCATCCCAAAAGGTTCACAGCATATTATGATATGTTAAATTGTATCAGCAGCCTGTAGAAAGTGAAGTATTTTCACTGTAGATGTCAAGACTGTGTTTTTTATCTACTTTAATTCTTGCTCAAGTGGACTTTATTTTGTGATGACATTTGTAGTATTTATTTTTCTTTTATCTGTGGTAAATTATTTTAGAAGTGTCTAGTCTGGAAATCATGAGGAACGAGATGGATAGACCCACATAAGTTCAGAAAGAACGGTTTTTAGACAAGTTGCATTAAAATACTACCCCTATGTTTATGCACCACATTTAATTGTATAATCTTGATGCATCGCCAATATTTAAGAGTACCAAACAGTGTAACTGTGTTTCTGAAGCATGAGTTCCTACTTTTTCTGTATTAAAACATATAACATGAACGAGTTATTGGATCAGTTAAACAGCTGTCTCTTCTTGTCTCTCTTTCAATTTTTTGTTTTTTGTTTTATTTGGCGTTGTTTTGTTAATAAATACACATTTATGATTTTTGCATGCTTTTTCTTGTTGGAAAATACATTTTTCATCAAAGCAAAATCCTTTTTGTGCCAGCTTACCTATTCTGTGATTTTTTCTGAAATGTAGGTAGTACTGTTTTGATCAAAAAGAGAAAAGCTTCACTCCCCTACTCTGTGGGAGATGCTAAATCATGTTCTCTTTTCAATTGTTATTAGACATAATGATTCAATATCAAATTCTCTTATCAATTGTTATTAAATATAATGATATGCTTTTAAAAAGAGACATTTTTATAATGATTCATCAAATTTTAAATGACTCAGAAATGGTTTGCTGTAAGAATAGAATGATCTAAACAGCATCAGTGGGGGCAGCTGGGAGATTCTGACACCAAAATATTCCAAAGCAGCTGTAAAGGCACTCTCATTTAACATGTGAAAGACCAATATATTGAGGGATCTGAAGATGATATTTGCCCCATCCAAGGTGAGTATCCTGATATTGCCTATAATGAAAACCTCTCTGAGTTGCTGTTTCATTCTTTTATATCTCTCGCTCTTTTTTTTTTTTTTTCAGAAAGTTAAATAAAATTTTTTTTGGTTTAATTTCAGCAAATATTTCATATTCTTGATACTCCAGCAAGAGTTGTGTTACAAACAATCAGACACTTTAAAATGAAACACCTTCTTTAAATGTAATTTAAAACATTCATGTTAGCAGATATTATATACATTTTACAGAATGGGGAATTAGATATACCTTTCATTTCTCATCTCTTCGATCTCCAAAGTTATATGTAAATACACTAAATGAATTCTGGCAAAACTTCACCTTGCAAGAGAAGCTGCCTCAATGTCAAATAAAGAATAAAATTTAAATTAATTTTGTCGTGAGAATGGAAACTGAACAATTGCCCAAACTATGTTTTAGTTCTTCAGTAAATGGGTGGCATCCATGGCAATCCAGGTCATATAAGAGACCAGGATCATCTCCATTTTGTTTCTATGCTATATGACATAGGTTGGCAAGGTTATCATCAAATGACCAGCTAATCACCAGCTTGGTTGTTCACAGATAAATTATGTTCAGTGATATGCTGGATAAAACTTAAAGCATGTGAAGGGTATGAATCTACTTTCTAGTCTCAGCCTTTGTGGTCTTAGAGAAGACTGTAGATGGTGAGAATTATTCTGAGTGCTTTCAGATCTTGCTGTTGATGCTTTTCCTTATTAAGTTCCATTTTACTGAACTGTATGTCATCATTTAATGATGTTTTTTAAGCTTAAGAAAACAAGGAGATGGGTCTGCATACAAGCAATGGAAAGGAGAAATAAAAATAATGTTTTCTACAGCATCTACTTAGACTGTCTGATCAATTTCCATAGTTTGTGGGAGCTACTCAGTTGCCAAGAGAGGTTGAGCCTTGAAGGACTTTCCACAGTAAAGTTTTATGATAGTGGGTTGATCTATAGTAAAAGATAGGAAACAGTTCAGCCTTTTTGAAATTCTTGAAATTTTTAGGAGCAGCTTAAGAAAGAATCCAGCATTTTGGTGATACGTGTATATGGACCTGTTAACTATCTAACTGGTAAAAAGCTGTTACACTGAAAATTAAACCTTCTGATCTTGTTTTCATAGTTGTAGCTACTTTCTCAGGAAAGTAACTGTAAACATAGATGTTTATGCATTCCTTTTAAGAAATGTCTTTTGATGGACGTTTCGCAAGACCAGTGTGATTGGGAAGGTGTTAACCTAACTATCCAATCCCTGGTCATTGCTGAGAATCTATAAATACTGGGGTCAGAAAGATAAAGTGTTTTTTCTTTCCTATCATACCATTGTGACGTGTCCCTGGGAATCATTTTGTGTCCTTTAGCGACAAAAGGGTTTTACTTAAATTGCTGTGGTGTGGATGCCTGTGTTAAATATCTTGGGAATAATCACCAGGTAAAATCATGTGGAAGAGATAGCTGGCTTCTGTGGGAACCAGGAGGATTTGGGGTTCTGCTAAGAACATATTTGTGTGTGTGAATGCATGGATTATTCCTCACTATTTGGCTCTGCTGCTCAGAAATGCAGAACTTACTAGGATACAATTCTGATATAATGGAAAAAGCAAAAGTCACACCTACATGCAAGAAGTATGACATTAGCATCAATACAGATTTTCAGTTGTTAATGTAATAGAAAAGAATTAAAATCTGCATCTGTTTGAAACAAAACCCTGAATCAAATATGATATTGTGTTTTGAAAAAAAAAATATAAAAGTGTCCAAAACTAAAATTAAGCTGATTTATGAACATTATGCGAAGACTATTTGTTACCAGATTTCTAAGAAAGCCCATTTTTACATAATTTTTATATTACAGTTTAAGTGAAGCATTTCCTTTCAGTTGCCAGAGTAGATGATAGGATGCTTACATATTATCACAAAAGAATTCATGGTTCATAAGTACTTCAAATTTTATATTTCTAGTTGAAGAACCCTGACTGACTATAGAATGAGTTACATTTTATATTAATCTGGCTGGCGTATGGAGCCGAAATGAAACATGAAGAATTAAAATGTGAACAATTAAACTAGGCTTTTTGAATGTAGTAGTAAAGAGATAAATCTTGTTTGAAGTGTACAAATATTGTAGTTTATCTTGCAAGACTGACATGTGAATAATTGCAGCTCCCCATTTCTCTGGTGAAATAAATTCCACATACATATCACGCTGTTGTGCTCTGCAACTCAGCTCTTATCCACGCTTTCACCATCTAACACTAACCAGCACACATCAATGTGAAGAAAAAAATTTCCCTTCAAAGCAAGTCATCCACACAAACAGACTTATTTGAAAGACTTAGAGGACGATTAGATCCTTAGGCTATATTCCTATTTAAAAAGGTACAGAGAAGAATATATGATAGTCAGCAGCATGCATGA
This sequence comes from Cyanistes caeruleus, assembly GCF_971803275.1. Classification (NCBI taxonomy): domain Eukaryota; kingdom Metazoa; phylum Chordata; class Aves; order Passeriformes; family Paridae; genus Cyanistes; species Cyanistes caeruleus. The sequence continues at coordinate 78,526,031 of NC_141701.1, read as the reverse complement.
AAATCAAAAATAGTGAATTTGATTTATCTCAACAACCAGATGAAGTTCTCTGTAAAAAGTATATCAAGTACATTAATTTATAAACACTATTTGCACTTTGAATTGATATCATTATATAGTATTTTTCCATTAAAGCCAGAAGCCATGTGCAAACTGCCCAAAGATGCATTTTCTTCTTAGTATTATATCTTTATTGATTAACCAAAAGCAAAAAAGGAAAAGAAAAAACCCTTAAAACTCTCTTTGAACCCTAAGGAGTAATTATGGTCAGAAAATTGATTGACTGTAGAAGAGTTGTTTTTATGATAGCTTTGAATAGAGTCTAATTATGTTGTTAGCTGAAATAGACTTGTATTGTTTGCATATATTCAGATGGTACTCAGCACAAAGGATGTTTCGCATCTTTCTTTGATTTTTCTTGCTATCTTAGATCACTTAATGAAGATTGAGAGAGGTCAGGTAAATATTGAAGCCATCAGAACTGGAATAGTAGTACCAGGCTGTGGGATAGCAACCACTTACCCAGGATCAGCAATGTCTGAGGTAGCCAGCCTGGTCAAGCTATGTGCCAAAGACTCGGGTCACATAAAGCACCACAGCAGAGTCCAGTAACCAATGGCTTTTTAGTTACTGAACTATTTTTTTTAGGGATTATTTCCTTCCTTGATTTGCTTGTGGTCACACTATGCTTTATTCAAACTGCAGTACTTCACAATAATATTTTCTATAAAAAATGAGCTGAAGTAATGGCATTGCATGTCCTAGTGTTCATTGAGTCAATGAAAACTAGGACATACAATATATAACAGAGATATTTGTAGTTCTAATTTGAAATTAGATTAATGTTTTTTTTAAGAAGTCTGTATGCTTACTTGCAACATTTGAAAATGCCCTCTTGCCCAAGTCTAGAAACAAAAACCTAACTCAGTTAAAAAATTATTTTAAAATAGAAAGCATCAATACCATAAAATAATTTGCTGTACAAATGATAGCCTTTATCATTTAAACCATCTTATTTGCTAAAAAAGCGAGCACTTCTTTAAAGTGCTTTGATGAGTGTTAAGTTCCTTTTGGAATACAAGGTTTCCATTCAAAGGTAGATTTTCAGCTCAGTTTCTTCCATTAATCTCTAAAAGGGGTTTTGTGTGAAATGGTAGTTCTGCGGTATGTCTGAAGTAGATTTTATTACATTAACTGAGAGAATTTGGACTGTTCTTATAGCATATTAAAATATTCATAGTTGATTTATCAAACCTGTGTAATCTAAGAGCAAAAAATATTCAGGGTATGAATACGTGTGGACTGTCCTGTTGTTGAACTAATACTGGATCCTGATGTTCATGTTCCAGTTCCATAATAGCTTATTTTTTGAATTTTTGCTAGATAGGATTCCTTGAACTGACCAGATGACCTAGAATTTCAGAACAAAAACCCACTAATAATTTTAGTATTTCATTCACAATTATAGTTCCTTCTCAGGTGATTATTGTTTTATACTTTTTAATATGGACAAAGAGGAACAGAATAATTTATTGTTGTTTGCATATTATCAAAAGAAATTGAAATATAGTCTTTGAAATTTCATATGTGCTGCTAGTTTTCAGAATGAGAATTTCTAAGAGGTTTTTTAAAAAGAGTGAGCTTTTAAAAAGTTCATTAACAGAACTTAATATGGAACAGAAGCAGCAAATGATTAAAATCTAATTAAGAATTGTATTTTTTAACAACAGTCTGCAAGTTTTCTAAGAGTCAGAGGAAAATTCTGTAACCTCAAAAAAAGCAAATGACTGGGTCCAGAGCAAGATTCTATGTCATGCACCGACCTCTATTTCTTAAATTATCCTAGGCTTTTTTATGTAGAACACTGTTCTTATTTCAGTTCCTTTGTCCTCTTCCTTGAAGTGTATAAATGACATAAAATACACATGAATGGTAAAAGATTCATCTTTCTCTCTGTTGACCTGGTAGTTAATCAGTCTTTGTGGATCTTTACTGTCAATGTACACTGATAATCAGGCAGACTTTATGAAAAAGCATCCCCATATTTTCTGCAGTGATAGGTTTCTAGACATGATGCAATGTGTTTCTACAGTGCTGAGAAGGAAATGAAAGCTTCAGACTTCTGTTGGCTCAGAAAAAAAAAATCCATCTCTCCTCATCTCTAAAATGAAAAGTTAGGAAAATAAGAGCTGTAGGACATGGGCCAGCTTTCCCATGATGGGACTATATCTCTAAAGGATTTCAATATGCAAAATGTTGCAATGATTTGTTTTCATTAAAAAACATTCTGAAATGGAGAATGCAGAAACTCAACGCAGTATAGCAGTTGTCAATTTCAGTGCATTTCATGACCCATTACCAAATTTTCAGTCTTAATTTTCATTGTCCATGAAGGACAATGGTGTTACAATAAGAAAAATGCACTTGACATTTAGCAAAGATTTTTATTTATTAATTCTTTGTACACTAAGGCTACAACTACTGTCCTTGTTCTATCTTGTTCCTCTGTCTACATCTCACTGGCAGCTCGCCAAGACAGTGCTGTCAGACCCTGACACCGAGTAAATGGAATTTAACCATCGGCAGCAGAAGCTCATGGGGCCCAGTGAGCATGTGTCTGGCATGGGGTGGCACTGGCCGACCTGCTGTGTGTGGCTGAGTGACTCTCACCCCTGGGGAGAGCCTGTACAGCACCATCAGAGGTGTGGGATGTGCCGAGGGAATGTATGGAAATCAACTGAAGCAGACCCAAGTCTAGGGAGGGAGAAGCCCCTTTCCCGAACATGGGAATTGCTGTAAGGCCGCCCACCCTCCCTTCTGTGTGTGCACATGATGAGAGTCTGGAGTGCCCAGGACCCATGGAAAGGCAGAGAACAGGAGGGAGTAGGATGGATGTGACTTTTACTGCAATTTCTACTGGATCATTATTCAGAGGGTTTTGCACTTGGGAATTTGGGCTGTAAAAACTACGAGCACACCACCTGCACCAGCAGCACTTTGTCAGTACTGCAGACACAACAAGTTCCCTTTTGCCCGAGACAGGGTTTTGAGGGTAACTGGTGGTGAAAATGTGGGCAAACCCCTCAGTGACCTGCCATCTGCAAATGTGTCTCTGCAGGTGACCAGGCTGATAGGAGAAGACTAGTAAAGCAGAGCTTGTGTCAAGAGTGTTAGCTTTTCTGAAATTTTACTTTATTTTGTTTTGTATTTAATTTAATTTAATTTTATAAATGATTTAGGAGGTGATAGCTGCCCAAAAACAAGAGATAAAAGGAAGACAAAATTTTTTGTCTTGTTTTTGTTGTCAGGCTACAAACTTCAACTAGAAAATCTTTGATTTAGAGAGGAGGTAGCAGATGAACTGGTGTCTCATGTTGTTAGCCCAAAACCTGAGAAGGAGTTAGAAAATTGGCTGCCCCTGCAGAAGCCTGGGAAGATACAGGTCAAAATCTCAGGCTTCAGTCTCTGGTCAGAGTCTGAGGAGATCAGAGGTCTCTGTTTTCTGTTATTTTTTGTGAACTTGTTAAATCCAGGTGTTTGGTCTTCTTGGCAGAGTTTTCTGTGAGCTGATGGAAAGGGCAGAAGGCCAGACACACCTATAGGGAAGACAAGGAAGAGGAAAAAAGCCAATTTCCCCACTCTCTTGACCCCACACTAGATGCAACACTCTGCTGCTACATGAGTTCTCAAGGCTGAGCTCAGCTGAGTAAAGGGGTACCAAAGCCCTGGGGCTGGGCTTCCACCGTAGGGATTCTTGCAGAGAAAATCTCCAGTTTTCTCTTGGAAAACTGGTGTCCAAGGAGGACAGAAGACCATAGCTTAAAGAAAAGGAAAAAAAAAAAAAATAAAAAAGAAAACAAAAATAAAAGCATAGTAAAAAGGAGGGAAAAAAGTGTACTTTAAACTGTGGAATCATTGTCTAAGTGCTCTCTATCCTTAAGTAGCTGTCAGTGAAGTGAGGCAGAGCTAACTGCATAAGCCAGACTATAAACCTGTTAGGGATGATTGCAATTGATGCATTCAAAAAGACATTTATTTTTAAAGGAAAGAAGAAAAAGAGAGAGGTAAAAGTTTAAGTACAAGTGCCTGATTTTTTTTTTTTAAAGTCAAAATATCTACTTTCATGTGTTTGTTCTAAAAAAGAGATGAAACCCAGGGGTAAGAAGTAAGGCTGTTTAATAACTGAACAGTTCCTTAAGCACACAAAGTAAAATGTTCTTACCTAGCAGTAAAATCATTCATAAAAGATACTGCAGAATGTATTGTCAAAGCAACAATGGTGCTAATTAGCTGGAATTTCACTCTAAAGACCTCTGGAAGGAGATGATTTGGTTGGGACTGACAAAGATAGCTATCAGGTTGTAAGATTTTTGTGGGTTTGTTTGTTTGTCTATATGGGTTCTTATCCCTATAGGTAGAAAAGAAAGGTGAATAATCAATGTCAGTCCTATGGGTATTGTTAGCTGTGTAAGGCACAGCTTTTATTTGTTTGGATTTTGGTTTGATTTGGGTTTTTATTACCATTTCTCTTTATGGGGAAAAACAAAAGTTAGGATACTTTTCTCTTGAAGTTGGTTGCCATGGCTGAAGTTCGTATAACAAAATAGGCACCTGGATAAAAAGAGAATGTGGGTACAGTTTAAGGTGGTGTTTTTGGTTTTTTGGTTTTTGTTTTTTTTTTTTTTCTCTGTATTAATTTGAATTAGAATTGACAAAGAAGTGAATCAAACAAATATGTTTCTATCTGTAAGAAGTTCTTTTTCCAATATCACTGGTTTGAATGCATGAACCCTGACATAAGTGTGTGGAGTTCTATCTGCTCTTCCTGTGAGACAATTTTATCTAGATTCTAATAAGACTTCTAGTTCTGGACATCCCAAATCAGTCTGAAAGCAAAGCTTTGCCTTTGAACTCATCTGAAAATCAGATCCATGTGTAAGTTAGCTATATGCAGAAACATGGTGGGTCACTTTGTGAGCCACCTGGTTCTCATGACTGGATTTTCTACAGAGCTAAAATAGCTTTGCATGGCCTATTTTTACTGCCAGGGTTTGCATATATCTTATATTGTACGATCAGTGTGAGCTTTGGTTTCAGAGTCTTCTCTTAGCTAAGGCTCTATTAAATGTTACTCTGATAGAATCCATGAGCTGGGGGAAAGAAAAGAGTGCAACTTATGTGAAATTTAAATCTATTTTAATTTCTACAAATCTCTGAACTTTGCTGTGTACGTATGGATGGATCCATGTCTTCACTCTCCTGAACAGAGTGTAGTTGTACTCTCCTTCTATACAGACACAGAGTAAAACTTACTGTATTCCATAAAATTTGTGTACACTTTTGTAAATTTTGTTCACGTTTTTTTAAATAGCCACAGTTCATATTCCATATCTATACTTTTGATCTTCTTACATGAGTAAGCTCTCATGTGGGCAAGTGCAAGATTTTTGTAAAAGATAAAAAAAGAAGTAATTTTGCATGTGACCATGTTGAAAGACCAGGGAGGGAAACAGATATTTGCAGAGGTTATATAGGCTTATTTCTTCTGTCAGAGGTGAATCTCAAAAAAAAATCCACATCACACTATTTTCAAGTCATGATTTGTTCTTCTCCCACTTTGTTATTCAAACTTGGTCTGTTTCTAAATATACTATTTTTTTTTTTATTTTTTGGGGGGGTTTGAAGTTGTCTTTATTAGATTTTTGTTCACAGTAAATATCCAGGGCTGCATACCTTTAAATTAGTATTTAAAGGTGAGATTACTCAAAGGCTGGTTGCATAATCCTTACTGCTCATCCTTCAGACTTGCACATTTTCTTCACATTCTCATCAGTGCTCATAGAATGGCCATGTACTTCATCCTCTAGACTGTACATGTTTTTAGAATAAAAGCCTATAAGAACAAAAGGAACTACTGTATTTATTTAGGGGTTTGCTTTTATCCTTTGCTTTTCCATAGCTCTGTTGCCTAATATGTCTTCTTACTGAATCCTTTTAAGAAGGTCTGAAATATCAAAGGTAATCCTACATCTTGTACTTTGTCAAATCCAATTGATCACGGTGCTAATACTTTCATCTCTCCATATGAACATCCTTGTAATGCTTTCCTTGTTCTATTGTAGGTTTGTTTTAGAGGCATGAAGGGTAAGATTTTACATGGTTGCGTTGAAACTTTTATCAATTTGCAATCAGAGCAGAAATAAGGCTGTACTTCATTGAGGAGGTTAAAATCATCCTACTATTTTCATGATATGAATAATAAGGCTAACTGACATTGAAGGTAAATGAAATAATACACTTCTTTTTATTGGGTAAGTTTTGTTTTCAGTGTGACACTCAGACTTTTAGTTGCACCCCACAGGGGAAGTTTTACATGGATGAAAAATTTTAAGGCTTCACTGTTTATGGCTAAGGGGTTTGTTTTACATTTTCTCATTTTGAATGATTTTAGGAGCACTAAGTTCCAAAATACAATTCTGCCCTTTGAGGGAAATTTTGATCACCATAAGCACTCTGGTTAGAGGCCTAAAAATCATTACTTATTACTGGTTTATGATGCTTTCAGGTCTACTTTTATTTGAGTGATTACTTTCAAGCTATTAAAATATCTGGAGATTTATTAAGATTTTTGGAGACAAATATTTTATTTTGGTTGAAAAATAAATTATTCACAAATGCTTTTGGCTCATTGCATCCTGGGTAAAAAACAATGTAAGCATGTAATTCAGCCCTCTTCTGAATCATAGGTTTGGTAAGTCTCTGAGATAGAATAGAAATGTCTTCTATCTATAGTACTGCATATGCAAATTATGAGTAAAATTCAGTCTTCACATTTATTTCAATAGAGAGTAGTGCCAAGAGCAGAAGGATAAGATACACCCATGACAAGAAATCTATGTTGTATGTTCCTTGCTTAGTTTCTAAATTTGATTTTTACCTTTCATTTCAGAGCAGAAAGGGTCTGAGCAGGTTCCTGTAGCAGGAAGCATCAGCATTACCAGACTCTACATCAGCCCTAGACTCTCCATGTCTGGCTTTTAGACAGGCACAGTACGAATGAATTTAAATGTATCAGGGACAGACTTTGGTTAGGAATCTCTCTCTGAATAGGGCATGTGTAGATTGGAAAGATTCATTTTTCATTTAACCTTTTTACATATCTGCTTCATTTAAGATACTGTAATTCAAGATATATATATTATATTAAATTGTGTCTTAATATTATATATTATACTATCAGTATTATATATTAAACAAAATATTAAAGTTGTATTATTTTGTGTTGTGCATAAAAATTGATTCTGTGGAGATATGCAGTTAAAAATGGTATTTCAGGAAAATTTTTGACATTGACCATTGAGATTTAACTAGGGTCAATTAAAATGAAGCTGTAACTGTGCAACAGAGGGCAGCATATTCTTAAAGTTCACAATTTTTTATAATATTCCTATTATTTCTTTTACACTAAAAAAGTTTCTACTTATTATTTTAACCTCTGTCTCTTGATAAATATTTTAAACTAATTTATCAGTAAGGAGGGGAATATCATCAAAGAAAAAGATCTCAGAAAGCTTAGTGAACTAATTTGCCAGACATTATGTGGATGTTTTGGTTTGGAAATAAAGCTGTTGCTGTGAAACTACTACTCTATACATATATCCCTAGGGGCATACAAAGGGGAGGGTGCTTTCTATAAACTCTTAGAAGGATGCTCTCATGAATTTCCTGAAAATAATCAACAGGCTATTGATGGTGTTTCCCATAGAAGATTGGCTATTTTGGTAAGCAGTGAACCTGAACAGTGTCTGTCAGCTGTTCAAAGTGCAGCCTGACTCCAAAGCAGCACTTAGAGATGTTACTTTTACACTGGCAGGGAGGAAAATGCTTTGAGTATGGAATCCAAAGGGTGATAGAAGTCACTCCTACTAGTATTTCTCTCTTTTTTTCATTTTCAGGAATATTTTCTGTTGCTTGGAAGATTCTTGTCAAGAGTTAAATAAAACTTCTTGAAAAAACTATCTTTTAATATTCTCATGAAAACCAGTTTTTTTGTTAATAAGATACCAAAACCAATGAAGACCATAATACATAACTTTTTCTATGTATCACAAAGACTCAACCAGATAAAATATAAATTTTATTTTACTTTTAAAATTATATGTAATTCTTTTGTGATATACTCATTAAGGAAAAACACATGAGCCAGATAAAGAAAAATAGCTCACCCAAGTTATTGAGGAAGCCAATAGGACACCCAGGAATAGGATCTGACTTTTTAGCACGTCATTCTAGAAGCCTAGTTCTAAAAAATAAATTAATCAATGTCAGAGTAAGGAATTGTTTTTTAAAAAAATAACTTTTTTCAGGAAAAAAAATCTATTGGAATTAATTTGTCACTGAAGACTTTGAACATGCATACTGCTTTTCATGTAGAAAACTCTAAATTTAATGTTACATTTTGAGCTGTTAATTTAAACAAGCTTATTTAATTCTGCCCTCTCTCTTTATGTGAGATGCATGTATGTATGTATGCTCCTGATTGTTTGATCTTGGTTACATTTAAAAAAGGATGGGCATTAAATTTTTGTTAAATTTGAGGTGGAAAGAAAAAATAATACCATGGTATACTTAAATAAGAGTGCAGTTCTTCATATTAAGAAACTTCAGAAAACTGTAGTTTGTTACATACTGAAATTTTGTTTCATGTTCCATAAAATGGAACTTTCTTTCTCTGTCTTGGTAGAAAAGATAAACTTTGAAAGGTAGTGTTTCCTCTGCCACAGAAATTATGAGGTCTGCATGACTGTAATTCTGGTATATCTGTTACTTTAGAAGGTAGAAACACTTTTGTGAAATAAATCAATATTTATACCCTCAGAAAGTCCCAAGCAATTTCTAGAGTGAGGTGAAAATGTGTACTTAAAAACGTGTTCTCATGAAATATGAGTCCCTTGAATTGTTTTTCACCAAAATGTTTTTTTCAGCATAGATTATGCAAAATATTACTTTTACCAGCAATTTTCCAGCTTTAATGTAGTACATAGTTAAGTACTTATTGATGTCAAGGACAGGGCTGCAATCAACAAACTCTAAGTAATGCATTTGTACAGGAAGTGATGTTCCCAAATAACTAAGATGGGCAAATAGCATTGGAAGGTTTGTTGGTGCAAACCCAGAAGTTAATCACAATTTCTGTGACAGCTACTATTTCAATGATGCATCTGCTTATTTCCTATCTTGGAGTAGTTAGCAAATAGTGAGTACATCTTGGCTGCTGACACTTCATTGTATTCTTAACTTGCCTTGGATCACATCCAAAATCAATTGCTATCAATGGCAGTTTTTTGACCTATGTTAAGGAGAGTTGGATCTGGCTCTTAATGATCTAAAAAAAATTTTGTTATTTCACATAATATTATCTGCCACACAAAAACACTAAATAGTTGCAGGGTTTTCTGCTTTTTCTCTGTTTCCTTGTGAGACGTTGTATCTCTATTGACTAATGGAATGGAAATCACTAATAATAGCAGTTTATAAGTAAGTAACATTCTTTGAAGTTGTCAAAACAAACAACAAAGCAACAAAAAACACAGAGGGAATTGATCTTTTTAATAATTCCCCCTTAAATTAGTACAGATACATGACTTGTCATCAATAAAATAGATTTTTGGTGAATCAGGAGGAAAAAACAAACAAACAAAAAAAACCAACCGAAAAGGCCCCATCTCATTCCTCTGTGGAAATGAACTATTCTGGGAATTGACATCTCAATGGTATCTCTACACTTGTCTATATAGAAGACAAATGCAGGATTTGGCAGCCCTGAGCCATTGTATTTTGAGGATGTCTGCTTCCAGAAAGACCAGTCAAAACTGGAGATCTTTAATGTAAAAAGTGCCTGAGAAGTGTAAAGAGCTCTTCAGCAGCTCAAGAGTATATGCATGACATATAATGTGTATGCTACAAACCACTTGTTTTTCCTTCATAATTTAAATGTCAGTCTTCTATTGTCTGGGAGATTTCTTATATTAAACACTCTGCGAATTGCTACTTACTACAAGGATTAGGTTTTCAATCATGAAGGCTTGCATCTTCGTCGAGTGGTGGCGGCTTATATGTTCAGGATTGCTAAGAATTAAAATCCTCTTGAATTTTTCTCTCTGTCTTCATGAGTAACACTAAGGCTTTTGATATGTGCCTGGCTGGCAGCCCTGAAAGGCAGAAGGTTTTTTACATTTTGTTCTAAGTTTATGTAACACAGATAATGCATTCTCCATGATATCTTCCTTTTTCTTATCTTGAAATCTTGATAGGACATCAGTAGAAGAAGTGTTCCTTCCAGATGGTGGTCACTTTGTCTATGCCTGTATCAAGAAGTGAAACACACCAGGGTCATTGTGATGTTGGTGGTGAAACACTGGCACAGGTTTTCCAGGGAGGTGGTAGATGCTCCATCCCTGCAAACACCCAAAGTCAGTAGCACAGGACTGTGAACTAGTTGAATGTGTCCCTGACCATTGCAGGGAAGTTGTACTAGATGATCATTAAAGGTCCCTTTCAACTCAAACCATTCCATAATTCTGTGATTCTCTGTCACTGAGACAAAAAAAGAAGAGAACAGCAATGTAAGTAAACCCAGCTTCCAAAATAAGATGGTTTTATATAAACTTGCTGCTGTTGTTTTCCATCTCCTAACACATTCCAATGGGAATAACTTGTAAGAAAATACTGAGGTTGCAAGTGGACTGGGCACTCTTCTAATTTGCAGTCTGAGTGATTGAGCCCAGTGTCCAGGAACAATCACAGACTCTGGGTAATTTAATAGCATAGGCATACCTTTTGTGGTGGCAGAAAGGTTAATTTCAAGTGCTTACTACATTTTTTTAAATTATAGGGTTCCATTTAACATGCAGGTTGGAAAACAGTGTCAGGACATTTCCCTGTCTGGATGATCAGTGGACTCCAGCTGTAGGTGAAACATGACAGAGAACTCCTCTGTCTTCTCATCTAGAAGTAAATATGCCAGATTGAAACTGAGATCAATGTTAATGCTAGGAGTAGCATCAAGGCAGCTAATTCCACCAAAGATGAAGCCTAACACAATTAAAGATATTCTTAATAAAGTTAATTCTTGCTCCTGATACCACTTATGTGGAATATAGAAAATTATGCATGTCTTCATATGGAAAGCTGAGCCATAGTACCTTTCCAGGTCAGAGATGCGAATGTAACAAATGAACAAAATGAACAAAAGCTAGCTCTGAACTCGTTGTGTGAGATGCTGTAAGTGGTGCAACTGCAGAACTACAGATCTCAGTTTAGCCAGCTCCCCTCTAAAACCATCTTATCTCCTCTTTGGCTGCCATGTGATTTTCTCTTAAGAACGTCAAACAAATAAAAGAAAAGCTTGATGCTATTTGATAGATTATTGAGTGCTGTAGCAAATACAGACAATACAGAATATAGAATATAGAATATAGAATATAGAATATAGAATAAAGTATTTTTGTATTACATATGGATAGACTTTGTAGGATACACACATATTTTGGGCTTTGATTTCTGCAGAATTTTTTGAAAGATAGAAAAAGTGAACAGTAAAACTGCAAGAGACTTGGCACAGACAACCTGTGTTCTGTAAATGGTTTTGGAGTACACTGAATAACTGAATATGTGTTTAAGAATCTTGTCCTTGTTTTTAGTTATGCTGCTGCTTCAAGAACTAAACCAGTCCTGTGTTTGAATGCTTTATGCTTGCCACTTTCACAGTGCTATTAAAAAATGTCATGTTGTCATCTCTTGCTGCTGCAGAAAGTCACAAATCTGAATGATGTAATTCAAGTATTGTCCCTGGGCCACAGTTGTGAGAATCTTCGTATTTACTCTTCTTCATCTAGCTCCTTGTGTTCTAACCCTGCTGTATTTTAGCCCTGCAAGAAATGCCTGCTTTAAGATATCTCTGCCCTGTGGATATATGTCCAAGGGTGACTTTAAGATGCTTGTATCCCCAGTTGTCTGTCTGTTTATGCTGGATGTTAAGTTCTGTACCTTTAAGACTGGTTCAGAGAGCGAAGTGGGGGAAAGAAGAAGCCGCAGTTTGCAGAAGCTCTCACCTCCACACGCTGCTCTGGACTGTGTTGTCTGCAGCACAGACAGACAGCAGGACAGAGCTCTCCTTTGCATTTTAGTTAGTTTTGTGCTAGATGAGGCAGAGAAGTTTTCCAGACTGTGGCTTTTCTTTTTCTTGGAACTTTTTAAACCTGCTCTGGACTGAAAGCTCAGAAAAACACCAGGAGCTCACACCTCTGGCCCACCGGGGCCCAGGACACGGCATTTTCCAGTGCAGGAGGGACTGATAAGAGACTGAGTGAGCCAAGCTACACCCCATGAAAAGGACTTTTCTGGATTTGCCATCTCTTCAGCAAAAGGCTTCATTGTTTAATATAATTCTTTTTTTTTATGCTTGTGAATACTTTGCTTGCTAAATAAACAGTTTTTTCCACTTTTCTCCACGGAAATATATTCCTTGAACCAGTTAGGACAGGAGCCACTTGAATTTGCCTTTCTAGAGGGACCCCATTCACAGCTTTTCTCCAAAATTTGCCCTAAACCAAGACAAATATATAAAAAAATTCTTTCTTATATAGTATTAAGGATAGCAGTATTTTTAAATAGAGATTTCTGTGTGCCTTTTTTGCAATCAAGCTTGCAGTAATATTTACAGTGATTGCTGTGTCCCTTTGTTGGAGCTCACTCTATTGGTATAAAATGCTCTTGTCAAATCTCAGTCTTTATAGAACCAAAACCTGAGATCCTTTATTCTGTCAAAATCAACAATAAATGTGGTCTTACTAGTGCCGAGTAAAGGAGAGTGACCAAGTTCTTCTGCCTGCTAGCCTTAACATCCCAGGAACCTGTTATTCATCCTGGCTGCAAAGGGCATATTGCTACTTCATGTTTCCTTTGGTGTTCATCAGGATTCCCTGGTTATTTTTGACAAAGCTGGTTGCTGCAAGCATACCTGGGTTTGTTCCTCCCCAGGCACAGAACTTGCACTTCTCTTGACTGAACTTTGCAACAATCCTGCCTGCCCATTTCACCAGGTGGCCCAGGTTCCTCTGGATGGCAGTATGAGCTTCTGGTGTGTCAACCACTCCTTCCAATTTTGTGTAATCTACAAACTTGCTGACAGTAACAGTTCAGTACAGAACATGGACGATGACATTGATTGGGATTGGAGCCCAACCTGATCCCTGGTTATCCCACAAGTTACTGGCCTCCAACTAGGCTTTGTGCCACTGTTCACCACCCTTTGGGCTGGCTGCTGGTCAATTTTCTGGTCTTCCTCACCATCTACTCCTCCCAGCTTCAGTTCAACAGCTTCTCTGTGATGATCTTGTGGGATCTTTACTGAAGTCAAGGTAGACAATATCCACTGTTCTCCTCCCATCTGTCCAACCAATTGTTACACCAGGGATGTCTATCAAGTTGATCAAGCATGATTTCCCCTTTTTAAATTCCTGCTGGCTGTAGCTGATGAGCTGCTTGTCCTTCGTGTGTCTGGAAATGGAACACTGGGAATTGGAAACCAAGTTATCAGCATTAGAGGGTTTAAATACAGAGGTGATATTATATATCTGTTGCTTCACACCTTGCACAGTGACAGATGGGGAGATTAGAGGTAGTTTATAGTGGGAGGTGTTTTCTCTATTTTTAATTTACACATAGTATGTGAATTAATTTATTTATTACAGTAACAAGAAAAGTAAATTGCAACTGGAAATGGACATATGATTGAATTCTTTAAATTGAATTGGGGTGGGTTGTGTTAGTACAACGTGTCATTAACATTACAATCACTGTTGTGAGAATGAATTCATGTTGTTCCATACTCTGTTCTCATTATAACCTTTTTATTTCCACATAACCATACTGAATTGTTGGGGTGAACAATAGCAAACCATGTTAATACCAACTCCATCTCTCTTAAATTTGACTGACTTCATTTGTCCAGTGCTTCTTGCTTACAGTGAAGGGCATAGAAAGATAAAATAGCATAGGTGTGAGGTGAAAGCCTGACCTTATTTAAGTGAAGGGGAATTTAGACATGGCTGTCTTCGTAGTTGAAATTGTTTCTGTTAATTCAGGGCAAGCTGATATGAAGGGAAAAATCCTAAATGAAATCAAGTTGAAAACCATTTTGATTTTACATTATCCTTACTTAGGAATTAACAAATCAGACAAACTTTGCAACTATTTTAAAAATTAACTAAAAGATTCCCAAACCCCAAATTTAGTTTATTTTGATTTCAGTTTCTTAAATTGCTTATAATTGGAATTAAAATACAGTAAGAAGCAAAGCATCAAATATATGTAAAATTAATGAATAATATTAAGATGGGACTATTTAAGATTCAGGTACACTTTTAATTTGTAAACTAAAATCTTTATAATGACAACACTTACTTTATAGAATAATAAATAACATAGATAAATAAAATATATATAAATAAAAATAACATTTTGTTGATTTTAGAAAAGGTAACAGCTGACATAATGACAAACCAAGCCTTTATTTCCTTAGGCTTCTTTTTCACATAGCTAGCATGGATAATTTGCTCAGAAAATATGATATTGACAAGTTACTTCTAAAACTGCTCTTCCCCTGTCTTTGCTAGCTGGCCTTGTCCATCTTTCTCTACTCTTCAGTAATGAAGAAATATGCCATGTTCCTCAGATTTTCCATACAAAGGGTCTGCATTATTTCTTTGTTGAGTGTTTCTTTAAATATTCAGGAGGAGTTACTTGTCTTTAAATAAAAACAAAAAAGTCATATCAAAATTGTGATATTTCTTTCCCCATTTATATATATATATATATATATATATACACAATCTATTAGCAACAGTAAATAATGATGTTATAGACTAGATTTCTTTCTTCTAACTGTATGAAATTAAGGTCCATAGTCTATATCTAAAAGTGTCTGTGGTTCAAATTACCTTTCTATGTTTTAAATCAATTTGTAGACACTCATAAACTCTGTGTAACAAATATTCATTTAGGTAGTAGCTATTTAATATTTATCTGACAGTGTAAAGGTTTAGATGTATTAAATGATAATTAGAGAAGTTGCACAGTATGCTGAGGAAAAGGTGTTTATGGTGTTTACTTGCTCTTACCTCAGCCGTGATGTTTCCCTTTTGAGTGTGCAGTTCTCCTGTGCGGGCACCCAGGGGTGGAAGAGGGGATGCAAGTCAGCAGCATGTGGAGTCTTGTGGGGAGGGCAGCACTAAACAGGGAGTAGGGCTCCTAAGCCATGACAGTAAAGTAACACAGTGAGACAAAATTTATGCAGTTTTATTCCTCACTGTCTACTCCTTCCCCCAGCTTGAATCACAGATGAGAAATGTTTACATAATATTTACAAAATTATGAGCATCTGGATAAAACTGTTTTGATAAAAAACAAAGACCAGTTGTAAAAGTTTGACAAAACACTTGCCAAAGCATGTCTCCTAAAACAAAAATAAGAGTTTTTTTTCTCTGTCTATGCCTACTGAAGTAAGCATGTGGCAAGAAATGGTGGGATTCTACTCTAATATTAATTGTCTAAAGTTCTGCCATCTGATCTTAGCAAATTGCCTATGATTCTTTCATAATTGAAGGGGGAAGACTTAGATGCCAAACAAGGTGATAAATCTCATTTTGAAAAAGATGCCTATGTTCAGATGGAATAAAACCTACTGACACTCTATTCTAATAATGGACTATCAGGTAGCCTAAACCAGAGTGCAAGCTCAGTTAAAGAAACCACTCATGAGAGCCTTGAGTTGCAATCATATTGCAAGGCATACAGGTCGGTTGCAGATTTCTTTTAAATGTGACTTCCAGTTGTGAAAATGTTGAAATTCTGAGAACTTTAGTCTTAGTTAGGCTGTTGTATATCACCCTTTCTTCTTATAAATAATTCCATAAAGATGTACATGTGCGTCGTGGTTTAACCCCAGCCAGCTCACTTCCCTACCACAGAGACTAGGGAGCAAACGGAAGGGTAAAAGCCAGAGAACTTGTGGGTTGAGATAAAGACAGTTTAACAGGGAAAGCAAAAGCAGTGTACAGAAGCAATGCAAAACATGGAATTAATTCACTGTTTTCAAAGGGCAGGCATATGTTCAGCCATCTCCAGGATAGTAGGGCCCCATCAAGCAGAACAGTTACTTGGGAAGACAAACACAATTGCTCTAAATGTCCACACCTTCCTCCTTCTTCCTAATACTTTAAACACTGAGAATCAGGTCATACAGTCTGGAACATCCCTTCAGTCAGTTTGGGTGACCTGTTCTGGCTCTGTCTCCTCCCAGCCTCCAAGCACCCCCAACATCCTCACCAGCAGGGCAGGACAAAAAGAAGAAAAGGCCTTGGCTCTGTGTGAGCCCTGCTCAGCAATAACAAAAACATCTCTCAATTATCAGCCCTGTGCTCAGCGGAAATCCACAACACAGCCCCACACCAGCCACTGTGAAGGAACAAACCAGTCCAGCTGAAACCAGAACTATGTGTATAACATGTATTTTACCAATGAATTATTAAGATGTTCTTCAAGTTAATTATGTGTGAGAGTGTGTATATATTAGCAATGCCCTTTTTGCTTGTCTCTAACTTGCACAAGTAAGGACAGTCTCTCGCAAATGTATGCAAGGTTTGGCCCACAGTCTGTTGGGCTACAAATTTAATGTAAATAATCTCACTTGGCTCACTGGAACTGCTTTCTGTGAGAATGCAGTGAAAAAAGAGTTGAAGCATGGGGTGGATTTTTTTAATGAAATGTGAGGGATACATTCTGTGTTGTTCCTTTGGTCTCTCAAACTTACTGTTTGCTGGGCAGGGTATTGTAAAGATAATATTTGGGCAGCTCTCCTGCAGTGAGAGCTGTGCCCTGCTATGCTGCTACTGGTATTTGAGCTAATTAGGACTAACTCAGATATGTCTGTGTGAGTTTCAACCATTCCCAGTCTGCTTGCTGTTGAGGATAAAATCACTCATAAGTTCTGGAACATGAATATTTGTGTCTGATGTTTTACAAAATGTGGTACTCCCTGAGCTTTGTGCTTTGGGACCTGCATGAAAAGATTGTTAATGTATATAATACCAAGTGGAAGCAAAGTGACTGGAAATATGCCTATTAGTATTGAGAATGAGGCACAGAAAGAGACAGCATTGTGCTACAAATTAAAGGGTGCAGACGTCATCACTGTTGCCATAGCTTTCCTGTGTGCTTCAAAAAACAGTTTGGAAAGAAGATGCATACAAAACGGAAAATAATTTTCTCTGTGAACGAGTGTAAAGGATGAAAAATTGAGGTGAAGGTAGACATAAATAATGGGAAAGCCCCAATCCCTTGAAAATCAGGCAGCTACTTAGGCCACTTCCAAAAGTATTTTAACTATTGTGAGAATGATCAAAATATTAGAAAAAAAGTTGGAATAAAAATATAAACAAACTTACTTTTAAAACTTCTCAGTTGCAGTTAACATTGCTTATGAATTTCTGTTGTAGTAAATCCATAGTTATAGATAGGACCTTTTCCTGGCCCATTATTTCATTAGTCTTTTGTTCCATGCTTTGGAAAAATGATTCAGAATTTTGGACAAGAGTTATGAGTGGATTTATCATTAATCTCACATGCCTATTTTCCTGAATTAGAATATAAATGATCCAAAGTACAGATCTTTCTTATATTTTCAAAATTGTTGTTAATTCTAAACCTTTCATGTCTTTTATTTATGCCGAACGTTCTTTCTAAAAAAAGTAGCATTTTCAGAATCAATGGTCAATGATACAGTACAGTTAATTGCTCCATCATTGTAACACACATCTTGTGCAAGGTTTTACTTAGAGGTTGCTCCAAGACATATATTTTATCACTGTTTACAAGACAGTAGAATTATTTTCTATGAGTATATGCCTGTATTTAATTATTTTCTAAACCAAATTAAAGCATTTTCATCCTGGTATCATGTTCATGGAGATCAGGATTATTTATTATTAATACAGTGTTTTCTTTGACAAATTAATATTTTATTCTTAATATCATCGTAAATAAATAATTTGTGCCTTTTTATCATTAATGACATAGGACAAATATGCTTTTGGTTGATTGCAAATGTGCTGCTGTGCAAATGTCAATGAGATGGAGAGAGTTTATTTTATGCAATTTTCTATAGTTTTAATTAAGCAATAAAAGAAGACATCCAAAATAATTACATACAGTTTCCTGCTTGAAGAATATAAAACTAAAGCCTATGCAAACAAAAAGAGTGCTAAAGAAAGAAAACTGACATTTTCTTGCTTAGCCTAGAATAAAACCGTAGGTATTTTAAAATATTAGAATCAGCAACATTCAAAATGTATTAACAAATTTTAATTAAAGATGAGCTGATATGTAAAGCTAGTCCATTTGTAGTTCCCAGCATCTAAGAACCAGTATTTGCCTTACCTTGATAACCACTCATTTAACTTACAGCATTGAACTACACAGCACTGCCTAGTTTTTGACACAGATTTAGGCTAAATAAATAAATTAAGAAAATATCATTGTTTAAAAGAACTTGGTTCCTAAAACAGTAATTAGGTTTCTATCAACAGCACTTTTGAGCTCCATCCTTGCTTAACAGCATCCAAATATAATTATGGGGATGTGAAAATAAAATCCGCCTCTTCCTTTTAGAGCTGAAATATACTGAAGAAAGGGAACACAAAATGAAGCTGCAGTAGCCTCTGTGTAACCAAGAAGAAGCTGGTCCGGTCTGAATCCTTGATATTTTTATGTCTAAAGTTTGTCATAAAAAAAACTTGTCTTCTCCATGTTGGGTAATATCACAGCTGAGCCGAACTCTTTGTTTTCTTTGCCACTTTTCCTATCTGCTGAAAGTCTTTTCTGTAGAGTGGTCTGAATTTTGGTGAGAGTGGTCTGTGGCCTTACTCCAACAGGCTGACCTAAACAAAGTAAGACCTAATTAAACCTCACAGACAAAACACAGTGTTTGTTTCTGTCGTGATACACTCATGTCATCACTGAGCATCCTTCTCAAGAGTTCTGTAGCTGTGTATGTGATCTGTTATGAAAGTTTTGTGATCGTTACTTTTTTGTAATAACATAAACCCCATTCTATCACAGGAGCTAACCAAAAATGTAATCACGGGATGAAATCACAAATTTAATAATTTCATCCTGATTACAGTGTACTATAGGAGCTCTTCCCAGTCAATTTGTTTCCTACTGCTACAGAATTTTTACCACAGTGGTAAGTTACTTGCTGTTGTCAGTGATTGGATTGGTAATCATGTGTATTGTCTGCAAAGCTGGAAAATGATGAAACCACAAAATTGTGTTATTAATATCAAAATAGTACCAATAAAGTCTTTTTTCCACCTTGTAATTTTCAGGAAATGTTTTGCTGAATATGCATCTTAAATAAAGTTTAAAGGGAGAATTAATTTTAAGAGGATGTAGAACTCAGAGAGAGATAAAGCAATTAACTTTCAAATTCTTGCAGAAACAAAATACATTTTTTTATTATTCTTTTTCAAAATAACAATTTTGGCTCAAGTTCTCAGGGTTTGGGAAGCAGATAATTTTTCATGACACAGAATAGGTGTATCAGTTCTATATCTTGGAAAATTACCTGCTTCCCAAACTCTAAGAACCAAAAAGGTGTGGCAATTCTGTAGGTAATTAAATTTCATTTTAAGAGCATCTCCAGACCTGTGAGAGAAATGCACAGATTAGAGGAGTGAGAGTCCCCCTCTTAGTGCTGAATATTAGAGCTCATATGCAATGTTTTAAATTGTCAGGGGCCTTTTTACATCCCTCCTCACTCCTCTTCATTCTCATTGGGGCTTTTTGTACTCTTGGAATGTTTATCCACCAGTCAGTGAGCTACAGTGTTATACAAAATGTCAATATTGACATAAAGTGCAACTGAAACAAACGTTTAACATATCGATGAAGCAGAAAGCAAAACTTCTCAGAGACGGCCAAAAGTGATCTCAATTTGACCTGATTGTATATCTTCTAGATTTTGTACAGCTTTCAGTGGATTTTTTTGGCTTTTTAAAAATTTGTTCCCAGTCTATATGGAACATAAAGTACATTGACTATATGTGTAATCATTTGGAGATTTTGATTTGGATAGGTATGTGTACTGTCTTTGTTAGATTCTAACACAGCTCAAAACCAGTCTCCAGGTTTGTGTCAGTTGTGACAAAGAGAATAGTTTTTGCTCTTAGAAAATTCACTTCCTGTATTTAGCATGGATACCTCACATATATAATACAGACAATAGTTGCTGTCCTAAATTCCAGACAATGATGTGTCTCTTACAGCCTTAAGGAAAATGTCTCCCTGATAGCATTATCATACAATAGTATTATCCCATGTTCTCCTGTAGTCCTAATGTAGAAATGTCTGTTTTCCTGGAATCATTTGGGATTGTGAACAAAGCAAAACCAAACTAAAACAAAGTGGAAAAATATTATTAAACAGAGGTCTTTTGGAAAGCAGAAAGCCAAGGTTCAAGAGAGAAGTTTGTTTATTTATTGGGTTTTTTTACTTACAGCTGGAACTAAATATGTGATCTAGATCTAGTCTTATAGAGAGCATGTTTTCTATTAGAGTCCCTAGATGGAAAATTAACCAAGCATAGGAATCCTAATGTCACTATCATTGGGCAGTCTTTACCTTTAGTTGATCCAATTTTGAGTACAGATAGCCCCACATCAATTGAGATACCAAGTAAATTAGAATTTTCTAATTTCTTGACCATGGTTTTGTGCTCATGATTACTTTTAAGATTTTTGCCAGTATCTATGAAAAGACTGTTCTGGTTTTTAAAAGATTATGAAAGTGAAATAAGGGGCTTTTTCAGTTTTTTGTTTCTTTGTTTGTGTTTTGTGTACGTTTTGGTTTTGGTGAGTTTTATTTTTTCTTTATTTGTGGATCATTTGGCAAACTCAGTGGCTGTATAATACACAGTAGGATAAGCACTGCCTGCCCTCCGGTGGTATGTTGAATTCTTCACTGGAATTTCATGATTATTTGCTGAGCAATCATCATAATTGTCTCATCTGCCTCCATTTCATTCTAGTTATAAGCATCTTTTCCCTTGGTCCTCTCCCCTTTTTCTGCTCTCCATGGCCCCAGGCAGGTCACTCACCCTCTCTGCTAATGCTTCTCCATCTGTAAAATGGGAGTAATGTGAGTTGTTGGAAAGATTAATTAGTGAATTAATATTTGTAAAGCACTTGAAAGATGAGAAGCACTAGATAAAGGCTAAGTAGTGTAATTATTATTCTCAGAAGTGCCTTCATGAATAGGGGGAAAAAAAGGCGCAGGGTTTTGGCAAACGGATTAATATCAGAATAGGTGGTTCTGGAGATAGATGAACACAGGCTAGTTGGCCTTGCTAGTAAAGAGACAAATTAACACGAAACAAATGTGTAGTGTTGGTGGTTTTTACCCTCTGTTTTTAACAGACAGTATTAATATTATCCTTTTCACAACAATCCCAAATTACAGCTTGCAAGCATGAGAGAAAATGAGACTGTGTGTTTAGGAAGTAAGGCTTTGCATCTTCCAGCTTCTGTACTCTCCTTCCATATATGCGAGTGTCTTTTAAACATGCTACTTATTACAGATGCAAATGGAACTGAAAGAGTAACCGAGAATAAATATTTTAAGGTAATATTGTACAGTCTCAACTTTGTATTGTGATTATGAGACCATCTTCTCAACCCCCCACCAAAAGGCAAGTAATTTCCTAGTGCTATAATTAAGCCATCTTTCATTCCTCTGTATTCATAAAAAGGGAAAAGAGAGGCTAATGACTCAAAATGAATATGATTACATAATGATACTTCCCATCCAGAAAAGATACAATTATTAACCCAAAATTTTTTTTCAAATGTGTCATATGATTCATCTGTCTTATGTGGTTAGAGAATTCTATTGTGTTTAATCAGTGGAGCCCAAATTGTATTACTTAGCAACTGTCTCAAACCATCTTTGAAAGAGGTAACAGGTGTCTGCTTAGTGGAAGCAGACTCTCTTCCAACATGTTTCCAGAGGAAGATTGTGTTAAAGAAACTCTTCCAGCGTGCTCTGTACTGGTTTTTGGCAGCAAACTTCAGTGGCATAGAGTTTAAGATGCCACTGCTTAATTCCCTCTGCAGGATACAATGCCCAAGTTTATGAGACCATGGCCTCTTCCTGAGTGAAGAGGCAGCAGCTGAGATGTGTCTTTCGCTTGGGCTGCCTGAGCTAAGGACTCCAGGTTTTTTTGCTTTGATCTCCTCCTGCCACCTTCAGTTTCCTGCTGGCTAGAAATGAGTGTCACATTTCATATTGTGATCTGATTCTCTGCCTTCTGAGCTTTTAAAATGATGGCATTAATAGATCCAACTGGAAATAATGACTGCAGGATGGAAAAATTAACATCTTTGTATATTATTGCCTTTTCATTCTCTTTTCAGCTGATCATTTAAGGTAAACCATAAGAAACCTGATAATCACAACTGCTTATGAGACTTTTGAAGTGCAGAATATAACCAAAAACAGACAAATGAGAAATAACATGTAGGTCTGCAGAAGGAAGAAATATTTTTTCTGAATTTTTACTATAGGTAAGCAAACTCATGGGGGACTAATATGTAGCATGTAATATGTAACATACACCTGTAATAGGAGGGTGTTAGAGGGGGTAATGACGTGAGTCATAAGAACAAGAAGGAAACTCAGCAGGGTTAGGCCCTTCTAATCAGTGTCTCTACAGTGTTTGTACTAGATTGGAATCTTCATGTTCCTTGGTTTCTAAAAACTAGGTTTATATACAGTACATGCTTTAGCCTCTTTATGCCATGGAATCCACTTAACTTATTCCACAATTGGATGCAGTTCAATACTTGTGGGAGAAATAGTCTTGCCATTAGGCACATGGAAGGCACTAAATAACTTCTATTCTGGATAACCTCTGAAGAAGCTGGGGTGAGAGACTGCCTTACCCTCTGTTCACTGTCACCTTGAGTATTCCCATAGCAAATCTAACCCAGTGCTAACTAGCAGGGTCCTACATGGAGGGAGAGTGCTGGCTCCAAATAAGAGCTTGTCTTACTACCTGCTATTCCCATCAGCCTACTCTTTCAGGGTTTGGCACAATAATGCTGCAGGTTCTTTATTTTATAGCCCAGCCTTCTTCCCTGTTACAAGGAAGTTGTCCTTCACAGTCAATGGGCTAGTGTCTGTTATCTGAGGGAAAAGTTGCTTCAGACTATGAAGAATGAGACTATATAAGGAATTAAAATGTTTCCAGTCATGCTCCTTTACAGCATTTCCAGCTCCTCCTGAATTGTAGTTCAGGGAATGAAGAATAAAAGCAATTTTGTTAGTATTTGATTCCTTTTTCTACATAAGGTTTCTTTTTTTATGTGTATATGGAAAAATGCAGCTATTATTCTCCCTGTTTTTTCCCCTCTATACCTATCCATTCTAACACTGCCAAGAAAAGGCAGTGTACTTCTCTTTATGAGACTGGTAAAATAGACAGCGAGAAAAGAAGGAAGGAGGAATATTAAAAGAGATTGGAAATTTTGAAAAACGG
Source organism: Cyanistes caeruleus (assembly GCF_971803275.1). Classification (NCBI taxonomy): domain Eukaryota; kingdom Metazoa; phylum Chordata; class Aves; order Passeriformes; family Paridae; genus Cyanistes; species Cyanistes caeruleus. Next base: position 78,502,375 of record NC_141701.1, on the reverse strand, counting down.
ATTAAAAATTATTCTGGAATGGAAAAATTGAAAAAGACAAGAGCAATACCATATCAGAAAACAGTCAAGAGTGAAATAAAAATAAAACCAAACCAGAATGACTTTAAAAAAAAATAAAAAAATTCAAGTTCCCCATAGTTAGAAGACTAAAATCTAGTCAGACAGATGCCAGTTAGGACTCTTGGAAAGTTAATTTTAATTAGTGTTTATACTTGTTTCTTTATTTTTCTGAGCTCTTCCAGAAACCAGTAGCATCTGAAAAGTCTCAGGCTGAGGTGTTGTCACATCCTAAGATCTGATTTTCTCTATTCTTACAAAAGCCCTGTGGTTACCCTGAAAAATGGACAGATATGATGTTTTATGACACTGAAAATGTGGCCCTTAAACTGTGTTAGATTTATAGTATTAGTAAGCATAAGTAGCAGACAGGCTTCAGCTATAAAAATGCCAGGGAGAATCCCAAGACTAAATTGCAGTTCAGTTTTGTCCCCTTCAAGGGGACAAGCAAACTCTCCTTATTCAGAGAGACAGGAACAGGGAGGCTAATGGATGAGTGTAAGATATTTATGTGGTTACAAGCAGTACATTGCATCCCTGCACATGACTTTCTGCACTATCCTCTCCCCCTTGTCCCTGCATGCTAAAGCAAGTTGATGGCAAAAGGGAGTGAGCGGAGAGATTTTACTGGGAAGTTGTAAATTGCTGCTGAGACAGATCATACCACAAATCACACTGTTCCTTTCACCTGCACAAGAAGGATATGAGGGAGGAATTGTACTTTAGAAAGGATGTCCCTGAATCATTCTCTTTCCCACACTGCTCCTGTGGTGCAAATTGCAGGGTGCTCCTATTTTTGCTTTTATGTATAAAGGAGGTTTATAGCCCCATGCAAAAAGACCCAGATCAGAAACTGCAAACTTTGCTACAAAACTATGCTTGTGGTTGTAGCTGTTTAATTTCTTTTCCAGCTGAGCTGTATAGGTGCATTGCTGACAGAAATTTTCAGCAGAGATTAACTAACTTTGAATATAAAGTTTCCATGGTCTTGTAGAGTACATTCTAGTAGTCCCAAGGTTCCCAGTTCATACAGAAAGGCACACCAAAGAGACTGAACAGATTTCATTATTTCACAAAAGTGCCTTTATAATATGCATCTCTAAATAAAATAGTATTTCAAGCACATACCACATTTAAATAACCGTTCATTCTGTTTCCTTCTTTATAATTATGGGCAACAATAATTTACTTGTTCAAACATGAATGGTGTTCCTCTGTGATAAGCAAAGTTTATTTGTCTCATATGGTAGCTGAACCACAAGAGTGGTGGCCTGTTTCCATTTTATGTCTTTCTACCTTCATTTTAATTTTCTCTCTATTAGACCTGAATATATTCTTAAAAATATTATCCCTCTATATTTCCTTTCACTCACAGGGCTATGCGCCCTCTCTACCCATAAGTTCCCTACTCATACAAAGCATAATGTTCATAAATTCTTCCCAGAACTGAATTGTAGACTATTTAATCACCACCTGCTTTCCCCCATCATTATGATTTTGGGACCATTCCACTGTGGCATTAGGATGCTCCAAAACTTTCATTTGTTTATGCATTTTGTGGGCCTTTACTGAAATCTAAGGTTACATGTGCCTCCTAAATGTCTCAAACATTGTGAGAATGCCTCCAAGGAAATAGAGATCACCAACACTGAAATGTCTCAGCCTACAAGGCTGGCTTAATACAAGCATGCAACAAAATTCAAACTGCACTTTACATAACATTATCAGAAGTGTCTTAAAAAAATATGCTGTGATACTTTCCTATTTTTGGAAGTCTGGCCTAAGTAAAAAGAATGGTAATGATTATTACTCGTAAACTAGGAGTGAGAACAGTGATCAGAAGACATAAAGCAGTTTGGATTTGTCTGAGCCCTTTGAGGTACCACAAGGGGAAGCCTGATGAAGTCAGTAGTTTTCTACTGAGTATGACAAGGATTCAGCTGTCTCCCTCCATCCAGATCACATCTTTACCTTAACCTGTTGAATAAGATCCTGAATTGAAGCACTGAATGCTCAAGATTAAACTCTTTGTTGCAAAGAAATTTCCTGTGTTGTCTGCATTGTTGCCACTCACTGTGGTGAAAAAAGTTTGGAAACAAATATTCTGTATCAAAAATAAAATATTGGATGATACTGCAGGAAGGTTCATCTTTGAAACTTGTTATAGTATTAATTGGTGACCTATTGTATTGCTTTTACATGAGATCTCACTAAATTATAAATCTGCTTTACAATTCCACTTAAATCAATGCATTTATGCTGATATAGGCCAGATGACAGTTTGGAGTTAGTTGCCTTTGCTCAGCAGGTACATTTGAAATGAATGAGGATGAAATTAAAATTTCAGAGCTACCATGCATGGCAGTTAAGTATTTCTAAGAGTCAACTAGTCTCATTGTCTATGGAGGCCATGGGGAAAAAACTGGTTGCCAAAGTATGGAAAATATGATGATTGTGAAAGTTTGAATGGCTCAAATGTTTTTCTGCAGAGAATTTTTAATGTCTTGAAGTGGCTTATTATTTATGTTTTTCTCTGAAGAGATGAAGGATAAATATAGTTTTACTTAGTCTTTTCTATGAGTTCTCCTGGCTTTACTTCTGCTATCCTAGAATATTTGCACACCTTATTTCCAGTTTCTGTGTTTCCAGTCAAAATGAAACAGACAATATATCTTTTTTTTTTTTTTTTATTTACTTATTAGAAAGGAAGAAATTAACTAGAACTTTGACAGTACATCCTCTATAACATTTTTCTTTTTTTCATACCAAAAGATCTTTTTAAGTGCAGGAGAAGAATAATTCTGTGTGTTGAAGCTAAGGACATAGACATGATTTGCTTCTAGTTCCTTCTGTTCCTGAGAATTGACAGAGCTAATACAACTGACTCTCTGTGTGATTTAGGCCAGTAGGAAAATCGTGACTGTATTAGCACTTTCCTTACTGTTCCTCTATGACCTTTTATTCTGTATTGAATTTACATTGATGAATGATAAATTATTGAGCTGAAGTATTTTGTATCTGTGAACCAAAAGTCTTTACAAGAATGTTAAGAAACTTACTCTAGTACAGATTTCTTATTCTGGCATTCAGTCTATTCAAATGACCAATTTTATAAATATAGATTTTTAAAATATGCTATCCATCTTTAAAAAAAAAAATCTTTTAGTGAAGCAGAAATATCTAATGGCCTTTGACAGCAAAAATACCATGGATTATCCAATAATACTGTAAAGGTGTTCTAAATTTTGCTGCTAAATCATTAGTTGCTCGAGCATTTTTCCCCCCCCATAATTAGTATCTTATCTTGCCCATGAGGAAATATTTTTGACTCACAATAAAGAACAATACTGAACATAATTTTTTTTCTTGTGTAACCATTTTAAATTCTGTTATGATTTTAAAATACTCTCACATGCACATAATTCCCTCCTATAATCATGGTTTGGGGCAGTGAATTCAAAAGGTTAATTAGAGATGGCTTAGAATTTTTTATTTTTTTTACTGCTTTAATATACTGCCCCCTTTGTGTAAGAATGTGCTGAGAAGGGTCCTTAATTTTTTTTATCTATATAAGTGATATTTATATAGATAAAAAAATATATTTTTAATCTATATATGATCTCTTATTGAAAAACATATTACTTTTCTGATCTCCTTGTTCAGAAAAATCTCTGTCCCTTTATTGAGATGACTCATAGGAACTGAATTCAAAATTTTAAGTTATATTTAGGACTGGGAATAGGACCCAAGGCGACAGACATTACTTCTGTTATTTAGACTGTAGCAAGATTCATGAGTGAGTCAAATAATTGTTTTCTTTTGTTAACACCGAGTTTTAAATGCCAGTGTCTTACCTAATAGTCCAAGACTACAGTAAGTCCCAAGTTGTTTCTGCAAAAAACTGAAATCATGTTGTCACTTCAGGTTTTATTCTTTCATGCTTCAGTCCCTTTTCTGGATCTGCTGTTTTTTTTCCCCCAGACCTTTACTTGTGGTGAGAAACAATTAAAATAATTGAGTTTTGTACAATGGAGTTCTGATAAATATTGACCTTTAAACCTTAAAAAGACAATCAGAACATTCAGTGCGAAAGATTACCATTTAAATTATTAGAGCATATTTTTAGTATAAAACTACTGAAAGATATTTTAAAATGGGATAATGGAAGGAAAAGAATTTTTCTTATGGAGATCTCATAGGCTGAAACAGCAGTTCAAGGGATGTGTTGAAATTTCTAGGGCTGATGAGAGCTAAGTTTCAACTAAACAAAGCAGCATGAAACCTGAAATTGGAAACTTACAGGAATGGCAAATAAATTTTCTTAATAAGGTATTTTTCATATTTAATTTCTTTAATTTTATTTAAAATCATAAATAATAGAACATGTGTCAGTGGATTACATGTTTCATGAGGGATGCCATGTCGGAACAGATAAGATTGTAAGCATTGGGATGACTTTCACCCTTTCACGAGTACAAATGTATAAGGAGAACAGCCTCTTTTCAGTGGAGGTTGTAATAGGAAATCACCTTAGTCTTGACACATAAAACCCTTTACTCAAGAATGTGTTTATGTTTCATATTAATGTGTGCAAAAGCTTTCTTATTTGATTAACTAATGGATTAATTATTACTTTGTTACAATTGGTCCCAGGGCAAGCATGAATCCCTGGGTGATAGGCATTCAATAAATTGCAAAACAAAACAGTAACCTACATTCTAAAAACTTTGCTGTCTGAATATAAAATATTGACAGTCTTATTATCCAGATTTTGCACATTGAGGCGCTTTTCAGTGGAAAGAGAGTGGCACTTCCAGAGGAGGAACCTGAAAATTATATGCCTAGCACTGCTAGTGTAGAAAAGTTGGTGTCTTCCTACTGATTGTCTAGTGGAAATATGGGACACTTAGATTTATTTCTTGTTTTTCAGGCATTAAAGTCAGGGTGAAAAATCATTGTTTTCTGCCTTGCTAAATAAATTGGAGATTCAAACTTCCGTGGTTACTTCTGAGTGATCTAAATCACATGATACTCTTTTCTCTGTAATAATGAGCTTTCTGATGTGAATATCTTTAGAAAGTAAACATATAATCCATTTTGTCTGCCACTTAACAACTTAAAAATTGCTTTCTTTACTGCTTTTCCTACTAAAAGCACAATTACACAAATTTACTTGAAAAGTGTAAGAGTAAACCCAAAGTAAATAAACTTGATTAAGAATTTCAATACAAGCTTATGATTAACTTTATTTCAGCATTCATAGAGTGATAACTAGGTATGAACTAGCATTGCTGCTATAGGTTCCAGATCTTCTTCATTAGTGTCTATCAAAATATCCATTTTCCATTTTATATTGGTGCTTCAGATCACCAACACTAAATACATTATTCTGTGAGCAAAGTTATTCTTAGTCACAAGCTAGTATTTTCATAGATAAATCTGAATGGAAAACAGTGTCAACTGCCTAGTGCCGTAATTATTGTCCAAGAACAGGCAAATAGCAGATGAGAACAGTCATAAGAGTTGGCACACTTTGGCTTGACTCGTTTGACCATGTAAGCCTGAATGCTGAGCACTGAAGTCTGGTTTCCATAATACACTTGAACCAAACACAAGTAATGAATACACCTCATTCTTCTTTCACTTTTTTTTTTTGGTTTTTATCCTGATCTGAATTTAAACTGTCATCTTTAATAGATTTATTTGTATCAGTGTAAGAGAAAGGCAAATTAGATCCTTTAAATTCATTCCTTGTTGGTTTTTTCCCCTCTGCTGAATGAGAGGGAAGAACTTGCATTGCTGTATTATTGTGCTTTTCTACAGATTTATCTCCGTGTTGAAAAGTCCTTCTTGTAGTAATTTGGAAATCTTTCTCAACGTTTTATTTAAATTGCCACATACACTTGTTAAATAATTCTTGTGTGTTTGGGTTTTGTTGTTCTTTTCTTTTTTCTTTCCATGGTGACTGATTGCCATCTGGGGGCTAACATGAGCCCACCATACTAATTTCACTTATTCTACCCATTAACTGCTGTCGTCTCCAGGGTCAGAGACAAATGTATGGATCCACTTTATCTCTCAGCTTACAGAACATCTCATACAGTGAGCCTTGTATTGCGAAATGGCTACATCAGCCTCTAATTACTCAGCTCTACCCTGCGTTGAATGCTGGTGTACCTTGAGAAACAGCACGCAAAAGCACATTTGTTTAAGTCCTCAGATGGTTAACATTGTGCATAACCTCCTCACAAATTACAGCCTCAGCTGCAGCACATCCATTAGTCTGGAAGAATGAAGATTCCCAAGCGGCCCTGGTGCCTTTCCCAATTCCCTTGCGACCCACCAATCCTCTCAGCGCTTTCTCTGCATGCAGGGAGTGTTCAGAGCTAATCAGGTCAATGATCATCTCACGGCTCAGGGGACATGACAGGAGCCTATCACAGCACTTACAGCATCTTCCAGACCTGAGCACGCTTGCTGAGAATCTCCTGTTAAGAAACATTGCTTTGGTGCCTCTTCTCTCACTCCCTACGAGCCTCTGAGGATTTCAGCTGATCTCTCTCTCTCTCTCCTCTAGACAGTGAGGAGTTCACTGAAAAAAAAAAGGCAGAGCAGCATGCGGATAGCCGGAGGGTGTTGATTGAAACTTAGATTCTCCCCGATCGCTGTTGATTGGACTGATGCTCCAGCGTTAGCAGAGAAAAGATTTCAATTAAGGTAAGTGCGGCTTTTTCCGGCTGCCTGCGTGGTGCGGAATGTCTGCATGGAAAGTTGGAGCAGAGTGAGGTGCCAGGCTGCACTGCAGCAGGGGAGCCGCGCAGCGCGGCGGGAGCGGGCCGGGGGCAGGACCCCGCGTCCCAGCCCGGAACACCTCGCGGGAGGGATTCCAGCCTGAAGCAGCCTCTTGGGAATGGCTGCAGTTTTCTCCCATCCTGTGAGTCTCTGAAGCTTGCAAAAAAAATACAAAACAAAACAAAAAAAAAACCCAAAACCAACCCCCCCCTCCAAAAAAAAAACCCAAAAAAAACCCAAACCAACAAACAAAGAAGAAGAATAAAAAAATTGTAAGGAGCACGCAGGAGTGTGAGAAGGGAGGAGGAGGAAGGGCAAGTGCACTTTCCTCCCTTTTGTATGTATTTGAGGAAGCACAGCAGCTGGAAAGCAAAAGTACATTATGGTAAAACATAATCCTGAATAAGGAGCATCATTCCTTCGCCAGCAGGAACTCGTAGATGCACAGCTTCAAAGTCCCATGGCATTTAAATGAGACAGTATGGGATTCTTGAAATGTGAGTCAAGAATATGCATGCAGCTTTCCAGGCTACCGTCAGACTGAAGACTGTGACTGGCATGTGGAAGGAATGTTATGCTCGGAGGCTGGTAGGATCTGGATAGTTGCTTTCGTAGGATTAGCATTTCTCCTGTGTGTGTGTGTGTGTGGGGAGGGGGGAAAGGGTAAGCAGGGGTGCTGTTTCAATACAAGTGGCCAGAAAATTAAATTGGTTGCTATGGGGTGAGAGTAGTGTTTGACTGAAGAGAGAGAGGATGCATTTTTTCGTTGGCTGATAGAAAGTGAGATATATCAAAAGAAATAGACTGATGCTTGAAGATCTTTATCTGTAAGGAAAAAAGACAGTAGATGAGGGAGGCTGTCTTGAAAGATTAAGTGAGTAATAGGAAGATGTCAGAGATTTTTACACAGCCTGAAGTTAGCTAGCCTTGCACCTATGGTCTATCTACCCTAGGAAATGTCTAAAGTGAGCTGATTTGGATAGTCTCAGTCATGTCCACGCTTGATAGCTATGCTACCAGGGGATGTAATTAAGGAGCCTGTAAAGAGGCCAAACTTTTTAATACTGTAAGGGATGAAATTAAGATCTGTCATATTGAAAATGTCAGTTCTCTCTGTTGCCCTTAAAAGTTAACACATTTTGTTTAAAACTCCATCATAATAGAAAGAAAACATTAATGGAAAGTTCAGTGATTTCAAATAGCTTCAACAGATGTATAACTTCTAGGCAGTTTATGAAAGTGCGAATTAATTGCACTGCCTGTTTTCGACCACTGCTGTTTATTGTTATTAAATATACCTGTTGTTGGTTATCATTTATTGTTGCAAATACAATTCATAGCACTATATCCTGCATTAAAAACTCAGCTAAGCAATATGGACATATACCTCTCAAGCCTCTGCCCTACTCTTCTCCTCCCCTCCACTTCACCACTTCACTACCTGCCCCACCTTGCTCTCAGAAGAAAAGGGGAAAAAAAAATGAGAAGTAATGATTCAGGAAAATGTTGGTTACCTGCAGGTTACTTACTCCATTAGCCTTTTCAGTGAAAAATACCAAGTTGTCTTTCTTGCAAAACAAAATTATCATAGGGGGAAATGACCTGAGGTTTTGTGGGATTGTTTGAAGAATACTGACAGTTTGTTTTAATTATCTCTATATTCTCCTTCTCGTAAATTATTTTGGAAAGTAATATATTTTCTAATGGTAACTCAATATGACCACTGTTTTCTAGGAAAGGAAGTTTTGGAAGCAGTTACACACACTGATCCTCATTTTGGTATAGCATATGGCTCACTTCATTTTTCATGTTATATTTATATGACGTTTACTAAATGCGTGGGTGCTTCTTCCACCCAGAGATGCAAGTCTTGACCAGGGAAGAAGTATTTCAATGCACATATAAGAATGCATTGTATATGTCTTCACTTTTTTCCCTTCCCAACTAATCAATATTTTTTCAGTATGGTATTCATTCATATACATCAGAGTATTCATTATAAAAAAAATCAAAATGCAATAACTTAATGCACTACAAGGAAAAAAATCAAGTGTAAAACAGTTGCGGTTGGAGACATCCAGGTTACATACAAAGCAGGAAGTTTCTTTCCAGTCTTTCACAAGGTCTGACTACAAACATTGTTTGACATGGTGGCTTTGTTCTCCTTTTGTTTCACAAAGCTGTTGCTGTAAGTAAAAAATAAATAAATCACACTTTCATGGCAACGTGTCTGTGTGTTTCTAAACAAGTCTTACAAATGCATCTCTATTATTATTTTACAAGATCACATGTTCTGTCTGCTTGTAAGTGAAGAGCGCTTACTTTCCGATGCGCCAGCCTCAGAGGTTTTATGACAGGACAGTTTACCTAACAGAGGGAAATGTTTGTTTTTCTCATGCTTTATAAAAAAAGACAGTAATTCTATAGTTATTTCATAATCTTTTCTATTGGTGGGTTGTGAGCCTCTTCATACATAATTATGATCCTAAAGGTGACCTCAGCAATATGGAAAACAACATTCCTCTCATTAAGCAAATAAATTGGGGCATCTGACTTATTGAAGCTTTTCAGACTTGTTAAACACAGGCAGACAGATTACACAGGAAAGCAGTATAACCTAGTTCCCTCTCTTGAAGTTGTTTTCTCTTTTTATTCTAAGGCTGTATCAAATACTATTAATATATAGCTATATGCAGAGTTCAGCTTTATTTCAGATATTTCAAGTTCTTTGAATGAGGTCAGTGCTAATTTTTTTTGTCTCAAGCGACGTCTGCTTATTACTGACAGAAGAATGTGATTACTATCTAGCCCAACTCCATTGAAAATTAGTGTTTGATAGTAATGTTTTAATGTTTTATGAGTTTTTTAGGGAGATTCATTAAAATGAGGTTTGGAAATAGGTAAAGGAAAGGGACCTCTGTGAAAATTAACATGAAATCAACCATAGACCAGTGAGGAACAGTCCCGCTAAAATACTGATAGTGACATGTGAAAGAGGAAACAGCTGTTAATGACTATAGTTTGTAATCCAGATAATGTAAAAGAAAGAGATGTATTATCCTAAATTATATATAATTTCAAGGGTATGGGGTGACTGTGAGATAGAAAAAGTTTCAGGGGTTAATGACTTTCCACAGTTTCTCTTCTTGAAGATATATGGGGAAATTGATCTACCTGAAAAGGAGGATTTTTAACCCTGTGCTATTAACATGGGTTGAAGAACTAACATCAGCTTCCCTAGCAAGACCACTGTGTCCCACGAGACTCTTGTTATCTCTCTTTCATTTGTTGATTTCACAATCTATTTCCTGGACACTTATTCTTGCACCTTGGGGTAGCATCTTCCTCCTTGTATTGTCTCATTTTCCTCCTTAATGACATGTTTTTCTTCATTCTTTTCCTCTTAGCATTCCCTCATTCTTTCCTTTTCTTCACCTGCCATGATTCCCTTAATTCCTTTGATACTGCAGGGACATCACTTTTCACACTTGGCCCATCTGTGTAAATTTTTCACTTTTAATTGGAACAAAAACCCCACTGAAGACACTCCAGTGCTCACAAGAATGGGACATATGTGCTCCAACAACTCTACCACCTCTTTATCCCCTTTTCCCCTACTTTTTAACTGTTTTTAACTGTACAATCTTTCTGTCAGGGGCTGTATCTCACTGTACAGTAAGTAACTAGCACAGTAAGACATGGTACTGCTTCCAGCTTTGGAGTCTATGTGTGTGTCTAGACTGCAGAAATCACCTACTCTTCACTGGTTCATGGAAACAGACTGCAAGATTTAAGTCACCTGCCTAAGAATGACATTGTTTTTGCAAAAGCACACATTACAGTCAAAAAGAAGCAGAGATTACAATGTATATATTACACTTTTAAGTGAGTAAGCTTTGAGCATATTTTCAAGGGTTGCTATTTTCAAGCCACTGTGAAAGCTGCACCTCCTGAATGACTTGTCAGACTCTAATAAGTTGATATAGGGGCTAATCTAGTCTTTGCTACTACTTTTTCCAGGCTTCTCTTTTTATTGTGGCTTGTCATAGATAAGATAACATAGCATGTTAAAAAATTACTTTCAAACACTATCTTCTTTTGTATTAACAGAACCTTTCACAAGAGCCCAGTTGTTCTGTAGAGCTGTAACTCATTGAAGGCACTAGGTTTGGCATGTGTCACTGAATATTTGTTCAGGTAATTATTTTGTAGCAAAGCTTTGAGGATACAGTACTTTTTTGGGAGTGACAAATCTTCAGTCTGTTTTCTTGTTGAACCTTCAAGCCTGATGGCTTGAGCAGGGAAAAAAATTTCCAGGTAGAAAAATTTTAGATCAAAATTAAATACAAACCTACCTCGCCATATAAACTTTGTATTTAGCAGAGGTCAAAAACACAGGTTTTACAATGCTTATATTGCAATGGATTGTTTAAAGATTCTCTTCCTCTCACCACCAGATGAGAACTAAGAGAGTTCACATCATGACACTTGGTCAGATTACTTCAGGAGCAGCTGTGGTTCAGTTTCTGTCAACTGTATCACTTCAGGTTTGAGGGTGAAGAGTCTTCCTGTAAAGATCATACTCGCTGATGTACACCAGACAGCTCCAGGCTGAAGGACCATCTTTCTGCTGCAGATGTCTCAGCTCTCAATGTTTTTTAAGACAATGACTGTATTGGTTGGGATATGAACAATGTAAGCTTTGTTTACTATCCTGTGTTGCAGCAGAGTGGGATTTGGAGTCTGTGGGTGCTGAAGTCCATCTCTGTAATGTTGTACTGAATGGTCCAGACCTGGAACCACAGCTCAGATGCAAACATTTATGGAGAGATTAATAACAAAAATAGATGTCTGAGAATAAAAATAAGAAATTGTCTAAGCACCTAACTCACAGAAAAATTCTGTCTACCACAGAAGTTTAAAAGTTGTATATTTAGGTACTAGAATTATGTGGTATGTCAAGTTTCAGAGTACAGTGTATTTGGAACAGTCTCCAAAACTGATGATAAATGACTTGGATAAATAGTTTTTGTTTCCACTTTTAGGCCAGATTTATTATTCTTTTCATGCATGCATTTACTCACTGACTGCATTAATACTTTGTCCAGCAAACCAAATACACTTACAAAATACCATAGTGACTGACTTGATTAGTAAAATGCTTGAAACAATTTTTTTTCCTCTGAAGGTAAATAGATATGCAAACCCGTTCCTTTTTCAGAATACAGACAAGACTTTTGACCTTTCTTGATCAACAATGTACTCTTGCACTGATCCCATAATCCAGCTTTTTGAACTGGGTCATTTGACCTAGAGTCTATAAGCATTAGGTAGGTTCCTGGCTGCTGTTCTCTGAAGGCTGCAAGCAGGTGCTAAGTGTAGTTGTAAATGCAGACACACATTTACTAAACATTAGTCTGTGGCCATTTATTAATTTCACAAAAATTTTGGTTTGTTTATGCAGTTCAAACACTACCCACAGTACTTGCTTTGAACTGGAGACCTAGATTCTGACTTCCTTTCCCTTTTCTTTATATTTGTTCTGCAGTCCCCTTGGACCATTTATATAGTTAGTTAGTTATACAGAAGTATTTCTGTATATGTAGTTTAGGTGATAGTTTAAGAAGCTCTCTTAAAAGTCAGTACAAAGATCACAAAGTACATTTATTAAGAACCTCATTAGCATTCTGTCCTCAGGCATACTGGCTCTGTGTCTACGTCACACACTTTCTTATATCTGTTTTATGCTAAGTTTAATGTGTAAACAAAACAAAACAAAAAACCCACAAAAAAGAATAACAAACAAAAATACTCGATTTCACAGTTCATTTTCCCTATTTAAGAAACTGCTGCAAATAAAACCAATATTGTTAAATGGAAAAGTTAATTACAGATTTCTAAAAATACCTGTAGCATGATGAAAAGCTAGCAACTAGTATTTATTTTCTAAATTTTTGTTGTCTTGAACAGTCTGAGCAGAATTTTATTCAATACTTCTGCTAGGAATTTGACAATGAAGCCATTCTGCCAAATCTGAGTTTATTCAAATTTATTGCAACAAGCTTTCTATAAAACCTCATCTAGTTCAAGTAATATTTCATTCATTAAACTGGAGTAATAATTACATAACAAAATGAAAAGCCATTGCCTTTCAATTTAGGAGACTTGTATATTTGCTTGTTAAGTGTTTTTTCAATTCTCTCTAAAATATTAATAGTATTCATGATACTTGGTTGCCATAATTTTAAATATGGAACTATATCTCTTAGAAAAGGTGTCATTTACTATCTCAAGGAGCACTTTTTATTCCTTTACTACATAAATAGTAATAATTTTTTGGCATAAGTTAACATACCCAGTGTAGATCTTTCTCACTGTAACTGAAACAGATGTTTGAGTCCTGATTTACACTATTATAAAAAATGAAGGAAAAAAGAATCCCTGTGCATTTCAATAAAGGCCCTGACTGATGAGCAGACCTCTCAGTAGAGCTGTGTTTCATATTTTCATGATGAAATAGCCTGCAGATTTTTGTTGGTTTTTTTTTTTTTTTTTCCTTTTTAAAATCTGACCTCCTATATAGTGACACTCAGGTTTTCTATAAACCAGAGCGTTTTGTAATTTGGCCCTTCCACCTCTGAACTGCTACTTGAAGGAGCACGTGTCAAAAAAATAAAGTGAGAAAATGTGATATACCAGGCTTCTACTTGAAAAAGTGCATGTGTCAGAATAAATGCGGAACATGAGAGGTGGTGTTGAAAAGGTAAGTGCTGATAAGGAAAACACTCAAATTAATTTGCTAATTAAAATGCTTTTTAAAGAGCATCACGTGCCTCTGATGTGTTGTGATTCAGTGTAAAAATTGCTATCCCATTTTTGGTCCTCACTGCATATAAATCTAATAAAATTTTCAGACACCATCACCTTCTTCTGCATTTGTCCTCGTGTCTCCTCATCTCATTCCTATCCTTCTCTTTTTACTATTAATATTTGTCGACGTCCTTTGTTAATGCGCAGAATGCGTAAGCAGCTATTTCAGGTGCATCAATGGACTTCAATCCCACTCCACATTACCCATCAGATGCAAAACACAGCAATTACCTGTCACTCTTTCTCACCCTGAGAGCCAAAATTTATCTGTCAAGGACGTATTTGAGTTCATTGCTCAAGAATGTGAGCTATCCTAGGCTAGATGTAGAGGAGATACTATGTATGGCAGGATGGAGCAGAGTCATCAGGGCAAGCAATTGGATGATTTTAACAGTTGAAGATGAAAAAAAACTCAAAAAACAACACCCAAAAAAACCCCACAGGAAATATTAGAAAGTAGCCTTTTTTGTTGTTGTTGTTGTTTGTCTTGATTTGGGTATTTTTGGTCAGGTAGAAGTATCTTTCTCCATGCCTGTTATTTAAACTGGGTGGGTTTGTTTTCTTATTTTTTATTTTTTTTTTTTTTATTTTATCTGGAACTGCCTGGAGTATTATCTTCCAACAAACAACGGACATTTTTTTTGCAAATGTTTTCTAAAGGTCATTCTTTTTTAATAAACTCACAATTTTCTGTAATAATTGTATGACATTTTTTTGCCCTATTTGTGATCAAAGAGCATGAATACTTTAAATAGAAAACTTACACACAACCGTCTTTCTAAATGTTGCTGTTACAGTTCTGTGCTGAACAACCAGAGTTACCATTCACTTCTCATTACATAGTGGCTATACAATCCTTTTTGTGGCACATGCCTAGGGATGCTAATTCAGGTAAAAATTGCAAGGTGCTATGTTTAAATTTTGTCTTGAGTGGATGGTCTTACAACGATTTCTCAATATGTCTTCTGTCCAGTCAAGGTATGAACACAGTTCATGTTCGCATACCTAGTGACAGATGATGATTTTAACTAACAGCTGAGACTTAATAAATCCACCTTGATATAATCTCACCTATTTGACAGAGAGCAGCTGGAGCTGTTTACCATGCACCCTACCTCAGTTGTTTCTTTTAGTGCAGGTTCTGCCAGCCAAAACCTAAGTGGATCTACCTAAAACATTTTGAATGCAAGTGTTTAGGTGCATCAGATATTTCTTTTTCTAACACGTGTTCTTTAGGTTCTCTTTGGACAAATACCATGGTAGGGACATAGTTTATTATCAAGCATACTTTGGGATATTCGGGATCATTCTTTGATCCTCTGCCTCTTTGTGTCTGTATGTCTTGCACAAAAATGATAAAGAAATAGAGGTTTTGTGACATCTAAAATTTTAAAACATACAAGTGTTGGAGGTGTGTTGTGCACCTTACTTGATCATCTTGTTTTCAGATTTTAATTTTGAATAAAAATTATCTGATATTACTGATTTCCATAGTTAAACTAACCATTTTAAGACCCATTCTTCTAAAATTTCTGGTAGGATATCTCCCCCTCCCCAGTAAAAGTAAACAACAGTGTTTGTTTTGAAAAATATGTCCTTCCTACCTCTTTAGTGCTAATCTCTTCAGATAGAAATTATCTTTCTTGCAAAGAAACAAAACTTGGGTCAAATGTGGTTTAGTTTTCATAGGACATGTAGATGTATATATATATTTTTTTTTTAAGTGCACTTCATAAGTAATAAATGTGATGTTTTAAATAGCTTGTCAGGAAAAATAAGTGATTTTTAATGCAGATCTATGAAATAAATGCTCTTTAGTAGCATCAATACCCCTGAAGGCAAACATTTGAAAAGGCAGAGAGCATCATAACACTAAAATAAATGTTGTGAGTAGGATAGAAGGCAAAACAATACAAGTAAATAAACATTTCCTGTCAAAAAAAGAAAGCACTAGTAATCAAAATTATTGTTCTATTTTTTTAGTTTATTTGCAAATCTCTAATGAGACATTGAAGTTATATGAATATTAAGGATTTTTTTCTCTTTAATTACTTTCAAAATATTTTTAAATCTTTATTTTCATTCTAAAAGTAATTAGGAATACAAATGAAATACATACTTGTTTTCTTTATCATGCAAAATTCTATTGCTCTGTTACTGAGGCAAAACACCATAGAAATGAAAACTAATTCTAAGTAATCATTTGATGTATTACTTTATAATTCTTTATGAAAGTATAATCCCATGTATGTTGGAATTTGATATTCTAAAATGAAAGAAATCTCAAGCTCTCTGTGAAACCAACTGTTATTGGATAATCACTAGCAAGAATTTTGTAACTGGATAATCTCATTCATCTGTCTTTGAGGCATGAATGACTCTTTGAGGCATGGAAGGTATTGTGAGTGGAGCACTGCTCTGGTACTATAACATAGCTTTAATATCATTTGAAAGGTTATCATGTTTACCAACCCCACAACTGAAAAAAGTTTTGGAGTCTGCTCAGTACATTGCCTCAGAGTTAAAAACCTACAGCAACAGAACTATCTGGCAAACTCTGGTTTACAGAGCAGGCAAAAAATTGTTCAGAAGAGTCAACCTGGATGGAAAAACTAATTTAACATTCTGTTATTTCATCAGAAGCTGGATCAGGCTATGTTTGATAGAATTAGAAAATCTAACTGAGAGGGTAGGTTTGATAAGCACTCATGAGAGCTTTGAAATTTCATGGAATGTCTAAACAGAGTCTTAGAACTATTAAGTCTTAATTTCTACTGTACCCTTATGACTGGGACTGAAGTGTCATTGATTGTCTAGGATGTTGAGTAATAGACAAGTTCCTGCTACAGTCATTAAACCAAAGTGCCAAGTGTGGGACAGTGCAGCACCTCTGATTGAGATTAGGTAAGAATGTGATTACTTATGTGATGCCATCAAGAGTTCCTGAGCTTTTTGTCTTGGACAAATTGAAGTTTATAAGTACTTGTAGTAGGTCGATCTTGGCTGGATGCCAAGTGCTCACCAAGTCATGCTATTGCTCCCCAGCTGGACTGTGAAGAGAAAATAAGATGAAAAACAATTCAGGGGTTGAGATAAGGCAGTTTGCTAAAGCAAAAGTGTAAGTTTGCATATGCACAAACAAAGAAAAAGAAAACATTTATTCTCTACTTCCTGTCAACCAGTGATGTTCAGGTCACTTTCAATGTAGCGGTTGCTCTGGAAAACAAACATTGTAAACTACAAATGCTCCCCTTTCCTGCTCCTTTCTGCTTTTATATCTGCTTTTATATCTGCTTTTATTTCTGAGCTGATATATGGTATGGAATATCCCTTTGGATAATTTAGGTCAGCTGGTCTGGCTGTGTCCCTTCCCAGGATCTCGCCCACCCCCAGCCCCTTGTTGTGGGGAATGCTGAGAGACAGAGCTGATGCTGTGCCAGCGCTGCTCAGCTGTACCCAAAACTCTGGTGTGTTATCAACACCTTTCCAGCCACCAATGCAGAGCACAGCACTGAGGGCTGCTGTGGGGAAAGGAACTCCAGCTCAGCCAGACCCAATACAGTACTGAAATGATTGTTCTCTGCCAAAATTCCTTTGCCTTTAAATAAATAAACCAATTGAAAAAATAAAAAAAAATAAAATAAAAAAATAAATAAATAAAGACAAACTTGGTTTGTCTCATTTTTCCCACCCATGTTTCTCACAAAAAGGTTTCTGTTCCCAGTTTTTGGAAAATTCTCCATCTGCCCAACTGTCTTGGTTTGAAGACAGGTGTTTGCTAAGGAAGGCAGGAGCCTTTATTGAAATGTAAAATGTAAACCTCTCTTCAAATTATTGTAATTTTGAAATTAAGGGGCTCTCAGGAAAAAAATATGGGAGTAGGAATAACAGTTCTTTACTAGTATGTATAAATAAAAAATAAAACCTACAAATTTATAGGAAAATTAAAATAAAATCCAGTAGTACAAAAAACACTGGCAGGTCAGATTACAACCTGACACCCTGTTGGTCAGGGTGTCGGTAGCAGTCCGATTAAGTGGTGTCTGCAGTCCTCCTGGAGTGACAGATGTGGTTCTGTTGAAGTAGTGATCTTGTAGAAAGGTGTCGTTTTCTTCTGAAGGTCCAGTGGTGATGCAGGAAAGTCTCTGTTTCTTCTGGGAATCTAGTGGAAAAAAGACTGTGCTGTTCTAAATCTCAGATTATATCTAGGTAGGAATGCTTGCCTCTTCCTTTGGGAGCATCTCACAATGGGATGATGTAATTTTATCACTTATGCAGCCACACTCCATCATTAACGGGAGATATTCTCCTGGAGTTATGAGGGATGGGTCATGGAAGAAACAAAGAACACTGCCACACCTGGTTTTAGCAGATGGTAATAGAATACCTGCTTTTGGTTATATTTTGCATTGCAACCTAAGACACCAACATAAAAGTCAAGAGACTGTTTCCTTTTTTCATTTATCCCAACCCAGCAAATCAAGGGTATTGGGTTAATATACTAATTGCTGCTTTCTGGGAGTCATGTTTCCCTCCATAGGTCCTTAGCATCATTTTCTCTATTCCTAAGGATGTAATGAGTCACTATCTCAAGACCTAACTCAATTTTTTACAAGAGTTTGGCTTGTGATCACAAATTGCCATAATGTCAAATACTAATCCCAGGGATTATCATAGGCATACATAGAAACATTCTTAGTTTGGATTAAGGAATTGGTAGGAGAAGAGGGATTGAGGCTTTATATCTTCTTGAATATGGAAGCATTATACTTATTTCAAATAACAGTGATAGACAGCAATTACAACCTTTTCTCCTTCCTCAGGGGAACTGAACTTCTGCTGGTTTTGGGGATGCTGAGCTGCTACTGGCTGCTGCCATTTAACATTTAGGTTCCTTTGAAACGGCTTGTGAAGTACTTCTCTTTTCTTTTTCTTGTTTCTTTGATTTTCCTGATGAATATGTTCCTGAAATGCCCTTTAAAGTGAGTTCAGATACCTGTGCAAATAATATCTTTTAAACACCTGGAGGAGACCAGCAAACATAGAGTCTGTCTTCAACAAATTCCCCTACCTCCCCACAACTGGATGTACACAATAAACCAGCAATTAATATGTACTTATATATGATTCTTATTAATATTCATGTGCAGCTATAATGTTTCTTCTATATTGTTCTCAGCCTTCCTAACACCAGAGAAGGAAAATTTAACTAGTGTTGATTTTTGCTATCAAGAGCAAGAGAATTCCTATTGTGTGTATATTGTAATTGTGTCTGAGAAAAGGAAGTGGCATTTCTGTGAG
This sequence comes from Cyanistes caeruleus, assembly GCF_971803275.1. Taxonomy (NCBI): domain Eukaryota; kingdom Metazoa; phylum Chordata; class Aves; order Passeriformes; family Paridae; genus Cyanistes; species Cyanistes caeruleus. The sequence goes on along the minus strand of NC_141701.1, from coordinate 78,483,355 downwards.
GAAGGACATATATGAGCATCTTGGTTTTGTGTACTGTTGTCAGATTGAGCATTGTTTAAAATTAGTGCAATACCCACAGCATATTATAAATATTGGCATATTTATCTCATCTTTACACTCTTTGTATGTCCCTCAAACTCGGATTAGACATTACATAATGATTGTCAATTTTTAATTGTTCATTTCCTGTTATTTCTTCTCTCTAAAATCAGACAATTTGCTATTCTTTCCAAATACTACTGTTGCTACTTTCCCAGGTTAGGCAGGCTTCTTACTTAAAAGACACTTCCTTTCCCCTCAATTCTATTCCCTTGCTTAACAGGTGCCCCTCAGCACCCACTTTTGAACAGACACCAAGTCAAAGGAATAAAAAAGGATATGTAAGATCAGCTCATCCTAAAGATCTTCTATATTACACTCTATCCAAGTATGTTCACATGCTGTTCTTATAAATCTTTGCTCATTCTTGTATATGGTTTTCCTTCCTGTGTGGCTGTTATAAAGGTATCCAGGTAATGGGTAAATAGAATGAAAGAAAAAAAAAAAAAAAACAAAAAAAGCCAGTCTACCTGCACACTATAAGTCTTTTAAATCAGGGTGAAACCAGCTCTTTAAAATTTCTTTAAATATTATTATCAGAAAAATACGTTTTTATTCCACTTGTTTAGAAGGCTGCTGGATTTGCAGGACCCAAAGAAATAAGACCTTTGCAGAATAGTGCAAAAGAGAATGTAAAGGTACAATAGAAGGATTAACTGTGAAAGTAATCATGCTAGTTTTCTAATTATTCAAATCTTAATTACAACTGTGTTGGCCCAATTAGTTCAAAACACAAGGCTAATGTTAGGGTTGGGTGGATACTCAGCATCTGTGCATAAGTAAGAGGCATCTGTTGCCAAGTGGTGGAGCGATAGAAAGCGTCAACTCACCAGCTGTGAAGTCAACAAAGCTCTTAAAAACCAAATTTGAGCCAACACAATGATTTAGCACCCTTGGGAGTGTGTAAAGCTTATCACACATGTCTACTTTAGCTAGTTGTTGTCACCTAGAGGGACTGAAATCTAGAGCAACTATGCATATTTAAGTCTTTGCCTGCTTTTAAAATAATGCCCTGCCTGACAGGGATCTGCAGTGGGGAATCTGTCAGCAACATTTCTGCCCTTCAGTGCTACAGTGGTGTTTTGTTGTTTTGTTGTTTTTTTTTTCCCTTGAACAATCTAGAGAACTAAATATTGCTAAGTTTTTTCAGAATATATAGTGCCTTAAGATTTTACAGCATTTTGCAAGTATTACATACAGACAAAAGGATAGAAAATGGTGTAATATTCAGAGCAATATCTTGTTTAAAAAGTGTTGTCTTTTCTTTCCTGGAACCAGTTTTGTAGGAAGATGTGGCCGTATTATATATCCATTGTATCTTGTACTTTGTTTATTGCTATCAATTCCAGAAAGACAGGATTTTTATGATTCTGACTATTGATACTGATCTTAGTAATTTCTAGTATTGCCTACAGAGACTGAGGATATTAATAGTGTTGCTAACTTTACAATGGTGTGTTTAATATTTATGCATTATTAACTTTTAATGGTAATGTATAAACTTTACTGAAAGATAATCAATTGGCAACAAGAACAAGAGAAGAAGGTGAACATTAAAACCTAAGATGGAATTATATTGAACACTAATGCATTCACTTATGACCTAGTTCTGAATGTTATGGATCCTTTGTCAGGGACTTCATTTGCATTACTTTCAAGTTTTTATTTATTCACATATCACAAAGTACAGATGCAGGAGTGTTTAGATTCAATGTAGTCTGATAGTGTTGTTAATTTACATGAAATGCAGAGTTTGGTATTCTACTGCAGTGCAATAGAAAATGAGCTCAACTTTCAAGATTGCCTTCACAAGAATTTTCAATTACATTAAAATAAAATTAAACTGAGTTATAGGTCATTTCAAGCATCCTGGGTCCAGGTTTCTTTATTTGCAAATTATGAGGAGAGAAAGGTTTTTATTTCCTTGCTGTTTGAGCCAATATGTCTTTTAAGGTATGGTTTGTGCTCTAATACAGAGCCTTATGCTTTTTTTTTTAAAAAAAAAGTCTATGCCTGTATGGCAATACTTGATCTATTCTATTAAAGTAGCAATCTGGCTGGACCACAAAAACCAAGCAGCTCAACCTACTTGTATAAAATATCTATAAATAAACACAACTACTTCTGAAGAGATGTAATGAAGTGTAAACTTTATTGGTTGTAAACTGAGCACTTTGGTGACTTGGAAAACATTTTTTTTAAACTAGCAATTAATTTAGGTGTTTCAGCATCTGCATAGTCACAAAATAAATTCAGCAGTTCTTCTCATTGTACTGAAATTTGTGCACAATTGTGTGTGCAGTGATGTAATGAAAGTACTACATGACATTTAACTCAGATTAGCTGACCAGTTTTGCTTATGATTGTGAGACTTCATCAGAAGCTCCTGGAAGGTCTAATGCTGCCATCTCCACCAGTGAGTCACCAGTGCCATGTGCCTGACTATAGTATTGCTGTAAATGGGAAGGAGAAGGAGCATAGTGAGACAGGCAACAATTAATTACATGTGCTCTCATCCTTTGGATTTAAGTTTCCTGTTGCATTTATGGCTGTATTACACCTGCAAAATGTTCTTTCCTTTTAAATCATATTGACAATGTGAATAGCATGTGTGTACTTTAACTAAACAACTTACCAATTCAAGTGGGCTGCCTCTGCTGTAAGGCATGAACTCAGAAGTGATAAAGCATGGCACTGCTTCAGTAAAATGGAATAAGAAATCATTTTGACAGAGCTTAGATCTTGGTCTGGGCTGTTGAATGGGTTTGGTTGCGGGATTTATTATTTCCCCCCGCCTGCCCTTTTCCTTTCAAGGTCAATGTTCCTTATTTTTTGTAGAGCACATCTAACATGACAGAACAGAAAGAAATGCAACCTGGCTGGGTTAATGCTTTTGGGGTAAAGTGGACTTCTGAATTCAAGGAAGCAGCACCTGAGAAATAGTGTTCACAGTCATCACATGAAGACAAACAGTGGATGAACATCAGATGATCAGGCTGCATACTTTTACTAGGGGTGTGTTATGAAAGATTTTGAAAGCAAATATTTTAGTCTATAAGTAAAGGAAATTCTCTTTTGTTTAATTCAACTGCATGGAATTAAAAAAGAGTGGAAGTGCTGTGATCATAGAATCTTCTGTTTTGTCTGAAAACAGATTCTTGTTTATTGGGTCTGCAGACATCTTTAAAACAGCAAATTTAGGCAATAAAAATAGAACCTTTTTCTATTAGTTAATTTCCTTTCCTATCATTACTAATGCAGGAACATTGTAAAAGTGAACAGCAATTATTCTTTTGAAAATGACTTGACATTTGCCTATCATAAGAATGGAATTTTAAAATGTCTAATTTACAATATTGCAGATGACTGACTGTAGAGTGTCTGTAAGACAAATTTATCTTTCTGAAGCTCTCTTGGTTCCTGAAAAAAAGCAAACCTATGCTCCTTCAATCACAAAGGGAGATAATGCTTCCTTTGCTGCTCTTCCATCCTAGATGCTAAAACAATGGTAAAACATCAGTCTCATGTAAACTAGACTTTATATAATCCTCTGCCCAGTACAACTTCTGTGATATATACATTTACATAAATACCACATTTGTGGGTAGAAATTGTGGCAAGTTATAGCTCAAAATCAAACTACTATGTTCAATGGATATCAACTCTTAAATTTTTCTTTGTTATAAAATACTGGATTTTACCAAAAACTAATGAAGTCCAGTAGTGTAGACAGAGCATTTAGTCTGACAGGATCATTTCAGTAAGATGGTATTTCTTTAAATAATTTCTGCCAAACACAAAGCATCACTCTCATAATTTTATTCTATTGTATTCAAATTATCATTTTTTGTAGGGCTTTCTTTATGAAGATCATTTGGGTAACATTAACAGTTGCAGTTTGAAAATGCACCTTGCATTTCATGCAGCATACAAACTCTTATCAATATATCATGTCTCAAACACACCAACTAAATCAAGTGACTTCAGTGAGGTTATTCCATAATGTTATAAGTTTCCATAAGAACAGCTAACATCAATATCTGTCTAGTAGAATCACATCAGCATTTTCTACTACTTCAAATTGAATTGTTATGGTAAGGTAAGTGAAAGAAATTACAAAATATCATATGCCTGGGTGTCTAGGCATGCTGCTTATATCTCATCACTAAAAGCTGTTCACGCTGAGGTCAATGACACATGCTGGGATGATTCCTTCAATAAGTTTTATCAAGTGTACTAATTTTAGAGTAGCTATTTAATTATAAATTATACCATAAAAATTATTGTAAGACTTTGATTCAGTGAAACATTTGTAATATTGATTTCTGTGGTACTGGATCAAGATCTGATACTTTCACTTTCAAAAAAGAAAGTAAAACCAAGGAGATATTGTCTTTGTAGTATATCTTGACATGTCACTCCTTCCTATATTCATTACTGTCCCAATCACTTCTGTGAAGCAAAAAGTCATAAAAACCAGCTCTGAATTCTTGAAAATTTAAAGGTATTGGGAGACTGTCTACTTTCTTTGTTTATGACAATTGTCTTGTATTGTTTCACAAGCAGCTGAGTTTTTCCACTGAAAATCTTGATACATGAGCATACTAATGCTCATAAAGCATACAGGGATAAAAACAGCATGAAGCCTTTAGTGTAAAAGATCATTTTCTCAGGGAAAAAGAGAATATTCTAACTGTGGCAGAGACATATGCTTCTATTTTAACTGGGGTAGACTATTTTATGTCAATTAACTTCAACTTCTACAATTTGTGATCACTAAAAAGGAACTGTTTTTCTAGTGTCCTTCACAAAAGTTCAGTAGCTGTTTAATCTCCATGTAATCTGTATTAAAATAAAGAAAGTGATCAGAAAACAGAGTAGAAGTGAGGTGATAATTTATCCACTAGGTAAGGATAAAGGCAATGTATGTCATCCTGTATGCCACGCATACATACGCAAAGATTCTCTTTGTACTATTGTTTTACTGAGATGAGGGGTTTTTTTTTCTGCAGACTCCTTCAGGACAGAAATAAGTCAAACATGAGATAGCATTAATCCAGTTTTACAGTGGAAGAAAATTACAGTGCTTATTCTCTTTGAGACTCATTACATTCCAGAAGACATATGGAAGCAGGCACTATTCTTTCCTGTACAAAAATCAAGATTTGAATATGGTATGAAGGACACTGATCATTTTTTTATACTCCTGTAACTTTTAATACATTAAGTCAAGACTGTCCATTCTCTCTGTACAACTATAACTGCATTAAGTTTAATAACTTGATTTGAATTCTTTATATGTGAAGCTGTTTCTTAACAGCTTTAGGAAGACCTTTCTTAACCCTTTAGGAATTGTATAAAAATAACATACTGGACATCAATCTGTTTATTCCACAGTTCCTATAAGCATTAATTTTTGCAATTTAATGTGAATAAATAGTTCATTGATACCACAAATCATATGGTTTATATAATGCTTATGGTAATTATTTGTCATAACTTTCTCTGTTTATTATTAATACAAGTCCTCATCATTTATAGTATCTATTAAATTTCTAACTTCTCTACCTACTTTCTTAGAGTAACTTCAGAATAAATTCCAGAGAATTCCTACTCTTAGTCCTAACTTCCCCATGCTCATAAGGATTCTGTTTGAATTGTAAACCAAACATAAGAACTGTACCACCAGCTGGATTTTTTATTCTGTGTATTTAGGACTAATTCAAGTCGCTGTGATGTGAACCTGAGTTTTCTTATTGACTTCCCAGTGAGGTGGATTAAGCCCTTAGTCAATGCTTCTAATTCTTGTTCTCTAATGCCCAATGCAGTAACTAGGGAGTGCTAAAGCATATCTCAGTTATTAACCATACTCAACCAACTAAATGAGTATTAACCATACTGAACACCAGAATTGGAGTAACTGCAAATGTATCACTCACGAAGGAAGACATAGTAATTGCAGCTCATGGTTTTACCTTTCATAATGAAAAATAAACTAATTCTTAAATTATTAAAATTGTCAAATAAGATAACATTATTCATCCCCTATTTTTATAAGCAATTCTAGAAAGAAAATTAGTGGCCACAATAATAGAGGCACTGAAGTAATCAAAGTACAAACCCATACTCCTTTATACTGCTTCAAGTCCTTTTCTTAATTTTAGACACTCTAAACTTGAAATCCCATAATGTTCCCTTATTATAATGTGACAGCAACTTGCTGTCATCCTGATAATTCCCGTCAATAATGATGTTCTTTCTTCTTGATAAGAAATTATCAAGAAGAGAGGGAAATAGATGAGTAAGGTTTTTCATGAAATGACTCTGTATGTCTCTTCCACGCTCACAGCTTAAACTTTGTCTTTCAGGTAGCCAGGAAATGATTCTCATTCAACAACAAGAGCAGAGTTAAAAACACACAAAAAACAAAAAAAAGTGTGGTAATATGTTAGTTGTCAGTTTTAACAGTAAGCAAATGAGAATTTTCTAAGTGCATTTAACTTTAAAAATGCAAATCTAAAAGTTGACACCGTGTTTCCCCATTCCTTAAGGAATATAAAGTAGAGGACTCTATGAAGTGACAGGCACTAGCTGCCTCTGTCAGACAACAGCAATGAAATTTCAGTGATCTTTGTGTACTAAAATGGAGTATATTTGAAGTGCAGTCTGATAACAGAATTCACTCCTTATGTCACACTTAAATTTGCGAGGCCATTGCCAAAAGTTAGAGCACAGAAATCTGAAGCCTGTGCTATGAAAGGGGTGATGATCCAATTCAGATTTAGAAAGGCAAACAAAACAGTTATACAAGCTGGCCCCCTAATACATCTGTAACTTTACTCCAGGCATCTGCTGTAGTCCTAAGTCTTCTTTAAGAAGCATACAAAGGAAATAAAAAAATCACTATTTTTTCTTTTACTCACCAGTTAAGTTATGCTAAGGCGAATGCATTAATTAGTTTCCTGCATACTCTCAAGGGAGTAGACAGGGGATCAGATCTACATCCCAAACTTTGACTGGAGAAGTCTAAGTCCTTATAAGCAAAATGTTAAGAGACAAAATTAGGTCTCAGTTATTCTGAAACATGTAGTACCAGTTGTCTGTATAGTTTTGGAACACTTCATCTGGAAGAGACTAGACAGAAAAAGTTTATTCCTTTGTAAAAAATGCCATATAGTATCTTCCAACTGCCTTCTGGAATTGGAAATTCAGGAACTTAAAGCTTTCCAGAGCTTAATGGGGAGTTCCTGTCAAAGGTATCTCATAATAGGAGAGGCAGGATAACAGAGATTTCCAGAGATGATGTGCTGCTATGAAACGTATGGACTACGCTGCTGACCATGCCTGAAGATAGTGCTGAACATTTGGAGTCTAAGAAGGGTCTCTGAGACAAACTTCAAACAGAACCCAAACTTTTGGGTTGGCCAAGTGTTCCACAATCTTCTGTTTGGCTTTTCCAATTCCCGAATTTGGAAGATTTTTTTGGGATAGAAACGTAACTGCATAGAGGAGCTAGCCAAGAACATATCCATACCTTTCCAAAGCAAGACAAAATACATGAGCTTATAAGAAAAGGAACATTTGCATTTGTACCTTAAATGACAGTTCATTTCTTTTATTTGATGTGTATAAGAAAATTCACAAAATACAGGGCTTTTTGAAATAAGTCAACACATTTAACCAACAAAAAGATTTCTCTTATTAAATTTGGTTTCATGAGCATTTGAATATCTATGGGTTGCTGGTAATTCATCAATTCTGGAACACAGATTTAAAATTATGATTGTCAAAGGTATTATGTCCAAATACAGACATATGGCAAGGGACAAAATATATTCAAGTAGACAAAATATTAAGTGAAAATGTTCTTTAAAAAGACTGACAATTACTTAATTTCAGTTTGCTTGAAATATATTGTGAGTTTCTTTTTGTATTTAATTTGCATTTCAGGCTTTTAAAAACATAAAACTGTCATGGTGACAGCTGTAGATTTGAGACTACTAAGGAGATTTTTTCCAAAAATGTGAAAATAAGTAGCATGATATCCACCATCTGGTAGGCATCAAGAAATGATGAAAGTAGAAACAATAGAATCAGAAACATTTAGGTTGGAAAAGACCATTAAGATCATCAAGTCCAACCAATCATGGCCCAAAGTGATACATCTACATGTCTTTTAAACACCTTCAGTGATGGTGACTGCATCACTTCCTGGGTAGCGTGTTCCAGTGCTTGACAGCACTTTCCATGAAGAAATTTTTTCCTAATATCCAAACAAAACCTCTTCTGATGCAACTTGAAATTTCCTCTTCCCCTACCACTTGTTACATGGAAGAAGAGACCAACCCTCATCTCACAACAACCCCCTTCAGGTAGTTGTAAGGAGTGTGAAATTCTCCTCTGAGCTTCCTCCACTCTAGGCTAAACAACCCCAGCTTCCTCAGCCACTCCTCAGAAGATTTGCATTCCAAACTCTTCCCCAGCTCCGTTGCCCTTCTCTGGACATGCACCTTAATGTCTTTCTTGCTGTGAGGGTTCCTGAACAGAGCATAGGGTTTGGAGTGTGGCCTTACCTTGCTGTGTACGGGGGGACAATCACTGCCCTGGTCCTGCTGGCCACACTACTGCTGATACAGAACAGGATGGCATTGGCCTTCTTGGCCACCTGGGCACAGCTGGCTCACGTTCACCTGGTGGTCAACCAGCACTCCTAAAATGTACTTTTCTGCTGGGCTGCTTTCTAGCCACTCTGCCCCCAGCCTGTAGTGCTGCGGGAAGTTGTTGTGACCCAAATGCAGGACCTGGCACTTGACATTGTTGGACCTCTACAATTAGCCTTGTCCCGTTGATCCAGCCTGTCCGGATCCCTCTGCAAAGCCTTCCAGCAGATAAACACTGTTGCCCAAATGACTGAGAGTGCACTCAATCCCCTCATCCATGTTCTCAATGAAGATATTAAACAGGAATAACCCCAAAACTCAGCCCTCAGGAACCCCACTAGTGATCTGACCACTAGCTGGATATAAACCCATTTACCAGCACTTTTCAGGTTCATCCATCCAACCAATTTTATATTATAATATAGATATTTTATTTTTTACCCAGCAAACCCAGTGGACCTATCCAAGTCCTGAGCAGCAAGTTTCTCTAGGAGAATGCTGTGGAAGACTGTGTCAAAGGATTAACAAAGTCCAGGCAGAAAACCTCCAGAGCCTTTCCCTCATCCACTAAGTGTGTTGAATTGCCATGGAAAGGAGATCTGTTTGGTGAATCAGGACCTGCCTCTTCTAAACCCATGCTGACTAGGCCTGAACATTTGGTTGTTCTGTACATGTCATGTTCATGATCTGATCACATTCAAAATGATCTGCTCTATTCCTTCTAGTGACACTGAAGTCATATTGACAGGTCTATAGCTCCCCAGATCCTCCTTCCAACCCTCTTTATAGATGGATATCACACTGGCCAAACTGCAGTCCACTGGGGCCTCCCCAGTTAACCAAGACGATTATGGAAAGTGGTTTGGGGAGCATTTATGCCAGCTTCTTAAGTACCCTTGGGTGATTCCACCCAGCCCCTTACACTTTTATGTGACTAAGTGGTATAGCAGGTCACTGACCATTTCCTCATTTGTTATGGGGGCTTCATTCTGCTCCCTGTGCCTGTTTTCCAGCTCCAGAGAACAACCAGTCTTACCATAAAATATGAGGCAAAGAAGTACCATTAAGTACCTCAGACATTTACTTATCTTAGTCATTATATTTCATCTTCCATCCAATGAAGTTTCTCCTTAGCCCTCCTTTTGTTGCTGATGTATTGATCAAAACATTTTTAACTGACTTTTTTATCAGTAGCCAGATGTAAGTTCTGGGTGGGTTTTGACTCTTCAAATTTTCTACCTGAACAACCTCACAGTATAATTTTAGTCTTCCAGAATTGCTTGCCCTTTTTCCCAAAGGCCACAAACCTCAAATTTTACACATTCACATGTGGTTAATCAAGAGCCATCAAGCAATTGCCTAGATCAGCACTTTCTATCAGAGGTGTTGGTAGCAATTAAGCTACAGTTCACTGTCAAGCTTTATTATGTTGTGATGGAAGATTCTGATCTTTTTTTCACTTAGTATCAACAAATCTTTGTGTTAGTATGATTGTGTATGTGTAACTGCTTGAATAGCAAATGCAAATAAGAACATCTACTGGCGTGCAGCTTGAAAGGTAGTAAGGCATTAGAACTGAGAAATAGTAGATCACTAAGACTTGAAACTGTACCAATGTAAACTTTGATTTTCCTTTTCATCAGAAGTTATTCTTTCTTTATTTCATCCATATTAACTTTAAATGAAATGCCTGCAGGTTTTTCATATCTGAAATTCCTGGGGTTATTTTCATAGTTATTCATAAACTACTACTTTTGCTTGTTGTTGTAAGATATTAAGGTTCTTTAACCAAAAAGACTTCCAAGCCTAATTAAGCATGTGACTAGTACTGGTGAGTACAGTAAATGTACTGACTTGCTTAATTTAAAGCTGCACATAACTGATTTGCTAGTAAAAATATGCGAGCATATAGAGCTGTATAGTTTTCCAGTTCACAATTTGAGCATGAAACTTCTCTGAAAAAAGCGTGTTCTCTGTTAACAGAGAAAGAAAAGGTATAAAAATATTCCCTTTTCTGCCTTGTGTCATCACAGCATGGCTCCAATAGGTGGTGAGTAGCTGCAGCTTTCACTAAAGTCTGTTTCGTAATTCTAAGCACTACATACTTCTTTGTACCATTGCTTTTTATTTACTGGTTTTGTCTTTTTAATCTCAAAAGTTATTGGAAAGTTAGACTGTGAAAAACAGCTGCAAATTCAAGACAAAATTGGCCAAAGTTGTAAATCAAAGATTGCTCTGGTTTCTAATATATTAAATTATTCTTTATGGAAAGGAACAGTTGGAAAATAGACAATGAATATACAGAATTTCATGCAAAATTTTGATTAAGAATTCAGACAGTTATTTTTTACCAATCTGACTGAATTTAACATAATTTACTCAAGATGATATTAAATCTCTGTGCCCAAATGCATTTCTAGGCTGAGGGAGAAGCTGTGATTTTTTTTCTGTACACTGGAGACAAATTCCTACGTCTGTGATTTTTGAGGGACATATTAGTTAATTACTAATTACTGGAAATGCTTGAAAAGGACCCAGGACACAGAAGGGTTTAACCTCCTTTTTCCCATTAGCATTGGGAAGTGTTCTTTTGGCTCTGTGCCCTGTGCTCTGTGCCTTATCTGTGACCCTCAAGTCTTTCCCAGGCCCTCATGCCCTACTTTAAATTTCAGTAGATATTGATTTTTGCAGAGGTGCTTCCAGATACCTAAGCCAAAGTCCTAAATTTCAACTTTGTTTACAAGCATACATAAAGGGGAAAGGAAAAGAAAGGAAAAGAAAGGAAAAGAAAGGAAAGGAAAGGAAAGGAAAGGAAAGGAAAGGAAAGGAAAGGAAAGGAAAGGAAAGGAAAGGAAAGGAAAGGAAAGGAAAGGAAAGGAAAGGAAAGGAAAGGAAAGGAAAGGAAAGGAAAGGAAAGGAAAGGAAAGGAAAGGAAAGGAAAGGAAAGGAAAGGAAAGGAAAGGAAAGGAAAGGAAAGGAAAGGAAAGGAAAGGAAAGGAAAGGAAAGGAAAGGAAAGGAAAGGAAAGGAAAGGAAAGGAAAGGAAAGGAAAGGAAAGGGGAAAGGGGAAAGGGGAAAGGGGGGAAAGGGGAGAAAGGGGAGAAAGGGGAAAAAGGGGAAAAAGGGGAAAGGGGAAAAAGGGGAAAGGGGAAAGGGGAAAGGGGAAAGGGGAAAGGGGAAAGGATCTTTTGAATCAGGTATGAGAACTGCTCAGTCAGTTCTTTCATGTTTATCTAATTGATCTACATAAGCTATGGTGATTAGGCATCTATATAAATTGACGGAAAATGAGTCTCCAAAAAATTTATGAAAATATAATCGTTAGCTTTGTCCTGATGTGAATTCTCTTTGGAAAGGCTGCAAATGTTTATGAACTTTTTTTGGTGCCATGTTTTACACTCTGTGAGTATTTTTTTTCTCATTAAGTTTTTGCCACTGAATTGCTTGTTAATTTTAAGTTATGCAGTTGAATTTTAACTATCTTTTTTTTCTTCTGTTTTATTTTGTTTTGTTTTCATCAGTCAACTACACTTTTATTGTCTAAAACTTTTGATGCAGTTATAGCTTAATTTAATTACAGAGGGATGGTCACAACCATAAGTTATTTAGAGAGTAGTGTAAATAAAACAGATGAAGAGGAATGTACAGGTAAAATTTCATGGATTATTACCCACGTGTATTTTGTAAAAACTTTTTTTAAATATTTGTTACAGTAGGAATTTAAGAAGTGAATGAACCCTCAAAAAGTTCATAAAGATTTAGAATAAATAATTTACTGGCCAGATGAAGACCTTCTTGACAAGAGCTCTGAAAAGGTATAAAAAGAATAAGTACATTTTAAGTCTTTATATGAAGTGAGAGAGCACAATCCAAACCAAGTTCTTTAGAAAAGGACATTTTTTTTTTCAGCAGTGACTATTGGATTTCATTAAAACTGCCCCATCTAGAGTAGAGTACCACATTTTAGATTTATTCTGTAGCAAATATACAATACTTGGGGGAGGGAAATTTACTGATATCTTTCTCTCTCAACAGTTCGACATAATACAGGAACACATTAGAAGGAAAATACTCAGTTTTGTGTTAGAATTTTCTGCTTTAATAGGTCTGTGATTACACACCTGGTCAGCATGCACTGAAAGTTCCTTTGGATGTTTCTGTCTACCTTTACTTATGATGAACAGAATAGGAACTTTGTTTTTACCTTTCAGTAGTGATAAATCCTCCAATAACTCAAGTAAAAGATGATGGTGAAGTAATTCACCCTGTGAATTACTGAGGTACTAGACAGATTAGGTTATTTAATCTAGGAGCTGTTGCTGGTAGTGAAGTTTTCACTACAATGAAGTTTCATTTTAATGTGTTTTATTGGAGGTCTGCTTTAACTGTCCAGAGAACTAAACATGATGAGATTCCTTCCACTGGCTACAGAGGTACCATGTATAGAAAAAAATTTGAAGATTCAGCTCAAATACCATAGTATGTATCTTGGATACTACACTTCTAAGTTGGGAAGTTTGTTGGAATGTTGTGCAGATGCGCTGAATTTGATGTTGAACATAGATTGGCCCAGGGAAGAGAACAAAATAATATTAGAAATTACTTTCAGACCATGAAGTTAATTTATTTGTGCATATATTTTATTTGGGGATTATCAGAGATAGAGTTTATATAAGTTTCCAAATGTGTAACATGATATACGTCTGGGGTCAGTTTAAGATCTGACAGTTTGAGTTTAGTCCCAGTTAAGATAAACTATGGAGTCTTTTTAGTAACTACACACTGTAGCTTGTTTTCCCTCAGATGTTAAGACTCATGAAAATAAGTTCTTATCTTATAAATATTACATGAATTTAGGTAGCAGCAAAATATGATTCACATAGAAAATGCCTATAACAATCTTTTATTTTCATACTTTTGAACATCTGTAATAAAAATTATGTAGCAATAATTTACCAAGCGTCATCTCTGATGAAAATGCTTAACACCATTCTCCAGTTCTCTCTTCTCTATCCATACTCTGCAATATGTTTTGAAATTAGTTAATCCAAACAGACATCTCAGAGGCATTTCTCTTATTATTGCATTTAAATTTTAATGTCAATATCAGTTTTGACTTCCAAAAGCCGTTTTCACTTGAAGCAATCCCATGTGCTGCTGGCCTTAAAAACATTTACTCTTTTCCAAGATGAAAAAGGTACCCCAGTAGTGTATTTCTCTTTGTCATGTCACTTATTATGGTGGAATGCATATTTAGAATAAATAAATAAGTAAAGTTGTTTATATAAAATTAAAATGCAGTATTTTGAAACCCATGTGTTAATTGCCTTTATAAAGCAGGTTTTGTCACATGTTCATGAATCCTATTTTAAATTCTCCTAAGACTGCATCTGAAATTGTAGATCTCTGAATGTCTGGCAATTTATTTATACACAGCATAGAGTGAATGTCTACATGTGCATTTACACCATTTCTCTCTCTCCTCTTCCCCACTGAGATAATGAGAGTGATGTAACATATTAGAATGAAATAATCCAGTTTTCTTGGTGGTCGCCTTACTTTTCCATCAGTCGTACTAAAAATAGCATCTCTTGAAACTGAAGCATTGTGTATCGTATCGGTTAGTGGTTATATTCTTCTGGCCTCGTGCTAAATTTCGTAGGAAAAGCTCTGTGTTCTTTGTGGAAATAAGGCAGGAATATGAGAACATTTTTAGAACTTTTTATTTATTTTCAGTTGATTCTCTATGTTTCAGAGTGGCGGCTTATGGGGTGTACTACAAGGTTACACTATACCTTTATTTAAGATGATCTTTACAAGTTACTCATGACTTCACACAGAACCTCATAAAGCACAATAGCTGAAACCTCTTAGAAACTAAAAGTTACATTTGTCAAATAGATGGTCTGAGCACTGATAATGTGAAACCTTGAAGGAAAGATTAACAAAATGGCCTAATGACAACTATGGATCATCATCTTCCAAATGGATCTGCACTAGTAGTCTCTTTTATAGGTGCATTTATACAGGTGCAGTTTCTTGTCATTTACCCACATGTATATGTCTTCAATCTACAATATCTTGTATTTTCTCTCGGGGAAAAAAAAAAAAGCACTACTATATTTATCTGTCTGGGCATTTTTTTTTTTCACAAAACAGACAATGCCTTCACAGTTCTGTGTCTCCAAAAACAATCTGATCTCTACAAAGTGGGATTGATCAGAGTTAAAAAATGATTACCAGTAGAAGATGAAGAAGTAGAAAAACAGTGTATTTAAAATAAAAGTTGCTTTTTGTTTTTGAGACTGAAAATAATTTTCAAATGAGGGGTAGAGTATCACAGGTTATTCTCTGAGCAGGTTTTTAGTCTCATCTTGTATTTTGTGGTTTAAGGTTTTTTTTGTGTAATGCATCTTAATAATTTTTCTTGATGCTTGTTTTTGTTTGAACATGTTTACAGAGCTTATTGTGAGGTTGAGTGAGGTTAGGAGGTAATACAGATTTTGAAGATTCACTAGGAACATAAGTTTACTGAACTGTGTTTAATGATCAAGAGCAATGATTTATGATAACAGACTTCAATGACGGGTGTTAAAGGTTTTTTAATGGTAGGGATTCAATGCAAAATCATGCTTCTGGCATTCAACAGTCGCTCTCCGTCCTGGTTTGCTTTTGTAAGGTTGCTCAATGTCACTGTGGCTCCTCACTGGGACAAAGTACCCTGAGAATAATATTCCTGATTAATCTTCTGACATTCTTATGTTTCATATATTTTCAGCATACACAGGCACTCCTGGAATATGAAGTGAAACCCTCAAAACATGTTGACTCACCAACCACACAAGCATGCTGCAAAATTATGCATTAGCTTGCACTGATTAAAATTGGTCTCATCTAAACAAATTAAGGGGTCTGATCTCTCATCCATATGCATGGCTAGTTCTCATTAATGCTAATAGAGGCTATGTGCATACATGGATGGGAGAACACACCTCTGAGGCTAACTGTACAGTTTCAGTTTGGTTTCTGCAACCAAACTGGTTTCATTTCTGCAACAGCCATGAAATGTTCAGTGTTAAGTATTTCAATAATTTATAGAAAAATCAAAGGGCACAAAGCTCAATATTGTACCTTTTCTTGTACCTTACTGTGGTAAATAAATAAAACAAAATACCTTATCTCTGTAAGTTGGGAGACAAGTAGTTCTTTTTACTTGCTACTGGCTTTTTATAATCCATACTAGCAAATTCAGATTTACATGCCTTTTCAGGAAGAAATAAGGAATAAATCAAAATAATTTATGCTAAAAAGTTTCATCTTCCAAAAACACTGAAATATTAATGTATATTTCTTACAATGGGGTTATTAAACTTTTTTAGAAAATTGCCTCTGCCTGAATTAAGGTGTAAATGAGACCATTTGCTGAAGTCAAAAGTATGGATGTTATTTTACACTAAATATGAGGGAGAGAATCACATATAAAGCAATAGAAAAAAGAGGTGTGAGGGGATGGGAAGGAGAGTGATAGAGACAGATTAAGTAGAAAATACCACCACTCCATTGATCCACTTCTCAGTCTTCTGGGTGGTGAAGGTCCCTGCAAAACATAGAGTTCAGTGGATTAATATAAGTTCAGGCCAGGTGGGGATGTCCAGGTACCTTCCCTGGTGTGGGGGGTGGGGGCAAGTTTGTCAGTGTGGAGGGTGGATATTCACTGCCTCTCACCAGAGGTTATGCCACATATCCAGGAACTTTCTCCCCATACTCCCTGTCCCTGAGGCCAGCCAGAGATGATTTTCAAGGCAGTCCTGAGTTTGGCTCTCTTTGTTGATACATTCTTCTCCCTCAGCCTTATTTACTTCTCCCTAAATCTGAGATAACTGGACAATAGTGTCACCTTTATCTTATCTCAAGTTCCATTAGGCAGTTTAAGTCACAGTCTAAAGTTCCTATGCAGAGGCATATTCAGGGAGAGCAGGGCTTTGATGGTCACACCTTCTTTACACAATTTTACCATAATGGGCAAAAGGTCTTTCATAAAAATGTTTAAGCCATTAACAGTAATTGAAGTCTCTCATGGTAATAACTCTTAATGACATTTTAATAATTTTACAAACTGTAAATACCATTCACTGTATTTGAGCATCTTCTTGTGCTACATAGAGCATATCAGCTGTAATGTCATCTAGAGTTCCCATAATTTAGTCCTTTTATATTCAGTTAAAAGTTCTCAGAACATATTCTGTCAAAACATTTTAAATATTTGTATAATACCATAAAAATAATACTGTGCATATATTTTCATACAGTAGAAAATTAATTAACATTCTTTATAGTCTGAGCTACAGACTATAGCTGATAGAAGAGGTTCATATTACAAGGCCTGGTGCCTCAAGGAGTTCGTTCTCTCCATACAAGAGCTTTAAAACAAGCCCCACTGAGAAGGGCTGGTTTGGATTTTTTAATTGTAGGAATTGCCAAGTAAAAATTAATGATTCATGATTACTAAAACACACCAATCACAAAGTTTTGGCAAAGCTTATACCTGTAGCTGCTTTCATAAAGCTCAGGATCTATTCTGGGCTGTAAATTCCTTGATGCAAGACTCCAAAAAATGGCCGCATGCATCTCTTTTCGTTGGTTTGAAGGGTCTTTGTGTGTATTACTGACTATCTAAGCCTAGGGTTCTAGTGGAAAAATAAGTCACTGGATAAGACGGAGGATTGCAAAACTGAATATTTTAGATAATTGTCATGGGTGAGGTAGACACAGGTGCAGAACCACGCTGCTTAACGACGTATAATGTAAAAGGTATTTGTAAGTAGAATGGGATCACTGTGCAGTGATGTCTTCCATGAAGGGCTGTTGTTATCACTGTTGCTTTCTAACACAGCTGACTGATGGAAGTAACCAATGTTTTCATTGGTGACATCACCATTTCCTTTTACTTTCTCCATAGCTATAGTCATTTGGGCATTGATACCTAGGTTACTATCACCTCCTGGCTTCCTGCTCCAAAATATCTTACCTGGGCAGAAATTCATTGAGTTCATTTTCCTTGCTTCTTTTCTGTGTGTACCTAATCATCAAAGTGGGTCAGGTGTAGCTCAGAGCTTTGAGAGAAGTTTCTCCATAGAAGAAAATTTGTGTTTGGTTTGCTTTTATAGCACATACCAGAGTCATGTAACGGTTAAGGCTGGGCACTAGGCAAATCCAGTCAAGGTCTCAGTCATTTCAGTGGTATTGTGGTGGAAATTTAATTACAATTAAGCCACTCACCTTCCCCTCGCCCCTTCCAGTATGAGAGGAACAAAGCCAGAGACTATGTGTTGAGATAACAATTTACTGAAAATAAAAAAGCAATGGAATAAGAAATGCACATATTTACAGCAATAGCATTAACAAATGTATACCAAAAGAGGAGGTGCTTTTCCCACAAAAAAACACAAGTTAGTTCTGCCTTGCTGCTGGGACAAGACAAGATGGTGGCTGTCCCCAAGACCAAGACACTGGAAAACAATGATGGCCAAGCTCCTGCAAGCTGTACTGCCTGTGTCATGCCTTGCTCTGCTCTGCTGCACTGGGGCTCGGGCTCCACTGGGGCTGTGCCTCCGCTGCACTGCGCTGGCTCTACTGGGCTCAGCCACACTGGGCGCTTTTCAACACCACATCCCAAAGTCATGTCTTGGAGAAGCAGGAGGGGATGGATGGTGGCAACAGAGGACAAGATCTGCAGGTCTGATTTGACAGCCTTCCCACTGGAGAGAAGGAAGCAAAATGGCAGAATTTCCATGGTGCGCTCACTGTTTTTTCCCCCTCTCTTCAACCAGGGCAGCTGCTTTCAGATAGGTTTTACCTTTTAGCAAGAGGTTTTACCCTTTGAAAATTCCCATACTTTGTGAACTTGGTCTGATGAGGGAGGGAGGGAGGCTTTTCACACATTTCTGAAAGAAAGAAAGATGTACAATCTTTTCATTAAGAGTTACTTTTTCACTTGCCTGCTTCTTTTAACTTGGCCCAGTTTGTACCTTGAAACAATATAATTTGTGTACACACCAGAGTCATAGAGACAATTTTGAAATACTTGGGATTTTGAGTTCTTAATTAATGTGAAGTACAGAGTTTGGGTTTCTTCATTTTACATTAATCTACAAAGGCATCAACTCCCATGAATTAACAGAAGTAATAATATATTTGAGTAGAAGTGGAGGCTTTGAAGCAGAGTTCTGTTCCGTAGAGTGCTTCATGGTCATTGGAGGAGATCACTGTCGATCTTAATAATTTTTAAAACTTAAATTAAAACCTTTGTGCAGTAAGAAACAAATAATGCAGATTTGAAACATAGTAAATATTTTCTTCCATAGTACACAATCCAAAAATAAAGCAGTTACTCTCCTATAGAAGTTTAGAATGTGTTGTGTCAGAAGAAAGACATAGAAAAATCCATGGCTTTGATGGAATGTGAATACTAAGTTGGAAAATATTTTGTTAGGGAAAAAAAAATAAAATAGTTAAACTGCAGGTTTTGTAAAATGTGTGTTTCTTGCAAATGTGTCCGACCTAGCTGCAGCTTAGACCAGACATCTTTGAGGCAATTCAGGTTACCAGGACCTAGAATGACACAGAGAAAGTGACAGATTCTGTTTTACAAGGTCAGCCAGTGCCTGACTTTTGTGGCAGAGGAAGGAAATTAAGGCATAAAAATTAAAACCAAGATTAATTGCTTAAGATGAAGAATGACACTAAGTACTTCCTTTTATTTTGTGAATGTGTTTTGTGGTGCTGAACTCCCACATGTGGAACATGCCATCTTCTGTCTCAGGGACGTATCAGAAGCATTTCCTCTGATTTAACGTGCCGGATGGGCTGTCAACATATTCTCTCACTTCCTACATCTGGGCTGGTTTTAGGTACATCCAGCTCTTTGCTATCATATTCCTGAAGGTTGCTTCTAGCCAGCCTCTGCAGATTTCCATTTAGGATTACAGAAAGAGTATGGTGGAGCTGGTTTTGTCTGGGAATTACAGGGCAGAAGAGAATTAAAGCTGAGTTAGGCTGTAAATACAGGTATAAGTCCTTTTCTGATGCCAAAAAAAAAAGCAAACAAGGAAAAGTCCCAAACAAAACAAAACAAACCAAGCATGATGTTTTCTTTTTCCTTTTAATTACATACTTTTTTTCTCATATTCTAATTCTCATTTGTCTGTATACTGTGAAAACCTGTATTCCAGGAATTTATGTCAGGCAAAACTGTGAACATGCTATAGATTCTAGATAAATTAATTCCTATCCAACTATTCATATAATTTACTAAAACTACTTCACATAATCTTATCTCTTATAAAAAAATCTGCATGCTTCATTAATTGACCAAAATAAACTAGTGGCAGAAATGTAGCTTTTGCAATTTTCCTTAAATAAGGAGAAAACAAGGACAAACAAGAACAGAATGAGAGCTCATGTGGGAGATTGTAAATTGATTTTCTTTTGAGATAGAACATAAGGATTCTATTTCTGTTCAGTGCTGGAGTATTTGAGTATTTGTGCTGGTTCAAGAACGTGCTGCTAACAAGATGAGTTACAGAATGTTTTGTAGTCATTCTTGTGCATCCATAGTAATGTGAGATGTCATTGAAGAACATGAAAGATTCAAGAATATAACATTTATGGTTGGTTTTGTTAAAATGAAGATGGATGTGTAGATCAATGTGAAGATTTTGACAGACTTAATTTGCTTATACTTTTAAATGAAAGACCTTAGTCAGGAGAGAGGGTTTTCAATTTGTTTTTATTTTAAACTAATTTTTCTCTGGATTATATTTTATGTAATGATTCAGGTTAAATAAAAATTTTATCATTTCCTAATCTTATACTATACTACAACTGCCATTTTGCAATCCAATCCATAAATTCCTTCTGGTCACATAGAAGAAGATAAGCTTCATTATTGCAGGTAGTACCCAAACATACTTTCATACAAACCTCTTTGTGGAATTAGATCATTTTGTTATAATACTTCTGAAGGTGTCATTTTTCATACACTGTAAGCCTGCTTTTTCCTCTCAGTTATGCTTAGGCAAAGCAAGTTTTTTCATAGATGTGGTTAAGGTTAGAGGTGTTCATTAGCAGCTGAATTTCCTGCTGCTTCTCTGATGGTAATAGGATGAGCTTTTTAAATGGTAAGGTTATTTTTCATTCAGCATTATTCCTTTAGTTCCTTATATAAAAAAAAAATCCCACAAAAATACCACTGAACAGAATAATTCAGCTTGTGATTGGCACACAGTCTAGAAGCCAATATATCTTTCTTCTCAGTCTAAAAGGTCCTTCATTGTAAGGATGTCATTTGTCATACATGGTTCTTTTTAAGTAATACAATTTGGACTGCCTACATTTTGGTACTTAAGTATTTATAAATGAGGTAGTCAATAATTTTGTTCTGTAATGTACCATTTGAAAAAGGTGGACAAGACAGCTTTCATGTACTGGAATGTTTTATGAAGTTTTAAAGGGAATGTGAAGTCTTCACTCGAAGTTCAAAGCTATATTAGCTTATAATGGACATGAATTTTTGAAAGAGATAATACAGAACCGTCACAATAACATTATGGGAGATTTCATAGATTCATAATTCACTCTTTGGTTCAAGTAGCTAAATTCTAGCTTTAACTTACATTGATGGATTATCAGAAAAATGAAGCAACCAGTGCCTGAAAATTTCAATTTACATGGGATTTTTTTTCCACTGGTTCCAGAAAGAGAGAAAAGAAGATAAATGTTTTTAGTTTTCATCAGCTATTGTCTTGGATTGTTTTGGTTTCTTAGAAAATGCAAAAAACTTACAATTTATTTTTTAAAATTTCTTGTTATTGTTTGATTTTATATATTTAATGATATATTTGAAGTGATGTGGCATGAGTGAGTGTTTTAGGTCACTCAAGGATAGTGGAAAAAGCAGGCATAGTGCTAAAGAGAAAGAGCGACAGTTTGTTGACAAGATTCACTCTTACTACTTATGAGATTGTTAAAGCACACAGAGAAAATCCGAGTAAAATCTAAAATCAACCAAAAATAATCTATGTGGAGACTCGGGATGGAAAAATGGTAAGAATAAGAAGTTATAAAGACAAAAAAAAAATTACAGAAACTCTCCTGTTGAGTCACTATATTGCGAGTGGATCCCCTTGCCATATTTAACCCCAGACCTGACAAATTGTTCAGGCCTGGAGTTTTAAGAGCATAAACTTTACAGCACCTAATAGCATATTTTAAATAATTTAACAAAAGAGTCTATCAAATTTGCTATAGCATGGTAATAACAACTCACTTCTAAGCCTTACTTATGAATCTAATATATTTAAGAATCTAAGAGAGCAACATTCACAGTACATTTTTTATGTCATATTCACACTCATACACACACAGAACTAAAGGAGTATGAACAAGGCATATACCTGTGAAAAATTCCCGTTGAATTCAGTGAAGCACTTGTATTGGATGCCTTTGCATATATTCAGTGGTCAAGGGGTTGAGTCTTGAGGAGTGGGGGGTAGCAGCCCAGGCCCTGTCACCATCGTTGGGTGACATCGTTCAGGTATAGGAAATTTGAAATTTTGCTGGTGCTGAGGCATCCTGCACAGAAGGGGATTGATGGTCACAGCCCTCTGTGGTCCAGGAGAGCTCAAAGGGTGTCACTTAGGACTGCTGTTTATAGGACCAGAAGAACAAGAATGTCTATCAAACCAATAAATAAAACCCAGAGAGATTTGAATAGGAGGGTGGGCATACAGCCCTACAGGATGTTTCTCTGTTGATTTGGAAGTGTCTGAAAGCCCCCATTCCCCAGGCCTGCTGTGCCTTTGTCATCAGCTGCTGCTCCTGTCATCATGTGAGTCTGACTTGCTCCTGATGGGACCAGAGCTGCGGCAGGTTTGTGCTTTTGGAGCATCATCCTGCTCCTCAAGTGCGCCCCTCTACGCTAGGTCTGGGGCTGGCTCAGACCAGTGGGACTGCTCCCATGCTTGAAGTAGGGGCTGACACAGAAGCACATTGCTGAATCAGAGGCTTAGCATGCTGATTGATGTCTGCTCATCATAACTACATACTACAAAGCTTTCTCTGTCAATTTCAGTTTCTTAATTCATTACTGTAGTCTTCTACCAATATTCCAAATATCTGTTATACCTTATATTTCAGTGATGGAAGTATGTGTCTGAAGAGTGATAACATTAAGAATGGCCAGTTTCTTGGGACATAGATGCCATAGATCAAAGCTGAGCTTTCACTGTAAATCTAAGGGAAATTAAATTTTCAATGACTTATTGCTCCATTTTCAACTCCAAATACTCAAGCAGGATTTCAAATTAATCTGTTCCAGCATTCATGCAGTCAAATGATTGTAAAATGCAAGAGCGCAAATTTAATCCCTAGAAAATATTTTTGTTGTTGTTTTGTGGTTTTATTTTTAAATTCATTTAGATGTCAGAAGTTTAAGACAGAAGACTTATTTTGTTTTTTAATAAAGCAACTGATAAAGCAACACAATCTTTTGGTTGAAGGCAAAGTCTGTTTCACCAAGAAAGCTTAGTAACAAGGGAGGGTAGGGAATTTGAATGGAACGTTATCTAACAGAAAAAATAAATAAATCCCAGTTTCCTGAGCCTTGGTAACTAATGAGCTAATGGTGTTGGGCTACTTCAATGTACACAATAAAATTAAACTTAAAATTTAAAATATCATGAAAATATCAAGTTAGCAATAATTATGAAACATAATTACAGAACGGACTGAGATTTGTTTGACACAAAAATGTACAAAGAAAATCAGCTGTAAAAACTCAACACCATAGGGCAGAAAAAACCCCAGATATTATGAAAATACTTTTGTGCTTCACTTTTTCAGGAAGAGACTACTGTAATATGTATGATTTGAAGGTGAATAGGCAGTCTGATGAGTTTAAATAATTTTTATTGATGCTAAGATGATTAATTTGAATTCTTAATACTAATTTCCATTTTGCTCTGTTGGTTACTGCTGCATGAACTATTCTGTGTGTTTTCTGTCTCTGATAAAAGGATATTTTCTCCTTCTCAGAAGTTTCATTTATATGTTGAAGAGTGGGTGTATCACCAGAGCAGCATTTTCTTAATGAAAGCAAAAGTTATCAGCACTATTCATATCAGTAATGACAACCTCAATACAGGAATACATGTCAGATGTAACTCAGAGATCCATGACTCTGGGAAGAATAAATGACAGTTGACTTTCGGTTTAAAGACTGGCTAGACAGTTCTCTGTAGTTCTTCTGGGAGAGAGCTGTGTACAGACAGAAAGAGCAGTAGTGATGACAAAGTGAAGCCTAATTAAAGCCACTGCTGTCAACAATTCAGCTCTACCAGGACATTTTCTCTATTTCTTTTGAAGTTAGAGGTCTCACCTGAGTGAAGTTAACCATTAGGCTATATATGTTAGGTGCATTTGATTCTCATTATTCTCAAACTGTTTATAAAATATGAAGATACATGTGTCATATATGTATACATATATATATATATATATATACACATATATATATATACATATACATATATGTATATATATGCATGGTGTATATATATATATAAAAATATATGTGCAGTCTTCGAAACGGTGTTTAGATTGTGGTTTTGGTCAAATAGAAAGTTTTGCAAAAAAAGACTCCCTATATAAGTGAAGCAGAACAATTAAAGTGCAGGAGATCCAGGATTTCTGAATGTGCCCCCTGCCTTCTGTGCCCCAAAATGCAGCGAGGTTGATGGAAACTCACTGTGTTTCAAGGGCTGAAAGTAACATTTTGATGTTTCTCACAATTTACACACAGAAGACATCTACATGGAATTTTTCTACAGAAGAGATCAAACAAATTGTGTGTAAATTGTACCTTTTAATCACTAAAATATTCTCATAATTTGGTATTTTCCTATAGTCTATTTCATTTATCAGCCAAGAGTGTGAGAGAACATCAGAAACCACTAGTATTCCTTTCTGAGAAAAGTTAAATAAGACATGATTCTGGCAATTTCAGCTGAATAAGCAAAACATCCTGGAAGGTGGTGATTTTCATTTCACTGCCGGTTTGATGAAATCTCGTAATATAAATTTAGATTCATGAACACTGGCTTTTTTTATTTATTTATTCTTTTTATCTGAGCTCAGTTTCCATCACACAGCCCGGGTCCAATGTGTAGAAGTTTGGAGATGCATAGCACTTTGAAGGCTGATTAAGAGCACTGGAAATGTAATGGGGACTAAATGAAGTGCTTCTCATTTTTTGATTAAATTTAATAGGCTCTGTTTCTGTCCTTCTCATCCCTTTTCAATGTCTCTTTCTTGTTGCATTCACTTTGGAAGAAAATTTGGGTCTTAAGGAGTTGTGCAGTTCAAAGAGGGTAAGAGTTTTACACACTGTATAAGCTAGTTGCTGCATATCTAATTAACTAGAAATTAGCTATCTACTGAGTTGATATCAGCTAGAGCTTTATCTTTAGTGTCTTGATATGACAACCATGCTGCACATGCATGCAGCTTTTGTTTAACATTGTTATCAAAAGAGATTATCTTTTTATAAAAGAAAACTTATATTCTTTTTTAGAGCATGAGGTAATAGTGAAAACTGCACTGATGTTGTATCCTGGTTGTTTGCACAATTTGTCTCTGTGTGGGCACAGCTTAGAATTTATAGCCTACAGCCCCAGTTGTTTGGTTTAACAAATATTTGACCTTTGAAATTTATTCAAATACCTCCATAAAAACATCTAGTCAACTTCCTAACAATTTCTGACATTAGCACTCACATTTACATGTATATTTTAATGTCCTTACCATTAACATGCTCTACAAAATGTAAATCACAACATTTATTTTTTTTCAGCCAATGTTTTCTGAGGTGTTTGTGCTTTATGCTCACCTGATCTCCTTGACAGTGTTTCTCTACATTATTATATGTAATGGGAAGACCAATATATTTATTAAGGTTTTAAAGCACATCAGTAATACCCCCTGCACAGACAGACATGTCCAAAAGGTGTTTTCTATGGCCCTCTTTACTCAGTGGCCCCTTAGACACGAGCAGTGTTGACTGCTTTGTCATGGTGTTCTGTTCCTTATGGCCTTTTCTTCAATATCTTCCTTTGTTTCTTGTCTGTCCTATGGCAGCATCACGTCTGTCATGTGGAAGGTTCAGATTTGGTTGCTAAGAGGCATTGTGAAGATTGAATTGCATTGTGTCATTTGGTCCAATTTTTGGACATCCAGTCACACAGGCAGATACATCATCTGTATATCCGTCATGTGAAGGACATGTCAACCTGAATTTTTTTTACTTATAAAGTTGTATTTTTCATCAAGTAAAAGATGGGGAATTATTTCTTTGAATATTAGCAGAAGAGGCTATGTGGCTTCCCAAACCAAATAAAGGTTTGTAAATGAGAAATTTTGCAGCTGAATATAATATGGATGATGGAAAATCTTTATAAAACATGATAAAAAAAAAAAAGCTGAAAGAATAATTCAGCTCATGATTGTACATTATTATATATTCAATAGTGTATATAAAAGAAATCACATATCTCAAACTGAAATTTGAAACTTCTTATTAAATTCATGTGTAATTAAGGAGTCGCAATTTTTGTTTTAATGTCACTTTCCTATCAATGTGTATTCACAAACATTTTCAGGCATAGTCTAGCTAGTTATAAATCATCTGATTTATGATCTGTAACTTTATGGACAGACACAAAACTAGGTCACTTTTCAATATGATACTGTGAAAGAATAGTGTTTGAGAGATGCCATGTTATGATATTAACTGCTTAAAACCCACAGATTCCGACCACAGGGAAATGAGATAAAACATGAGCATGTGGAAATCTCTGTTCTGCTCCATTTGCATCTGACTTTGGTCTGGTAACTTTAACTAGAAATTTCAAATAGAATGAAAAGTGGAAACTACTTATGATAAATTCTTTGAATGTGTGTTATTGTTACATCTCAATACACTAAAGGTAGCTAAAAACACTAATAGCCTGACTTTTTCTGAGGTAGAAGAAAACTCTTACATGAAGTTGCTTTTGAGTGTCCTTGAGTCAGTCTGACATATTTTGTTCTGTTCTTAAATATATGACTTCAAGGCCCAAGGGGCTGGGATGGCTCAATGACAATTTAAATGAATCCATAGCTATGTGGAAGGGATACAAAAAAATAAGCCAGGGTCTTTGAGACGCTATCTAAACTTATTAAATACATGTACAAGAGTGATCTGCTTGGATTTGAAAATATTACTGTCATGTGTTCCTTGATTGTTCCTGCAGATTTTTTTGCATGTAATCTGGCTTTATGTTTCTGGTCATAAGATTTGTTATATTTTTTTAAAAAGGTGGAAGTTCTGGGACAGAAACCATCAAACAGATTTCAGTATACTATCAACAAGCTGATACAAGATACATGAGGCATGAATGAGTATGAACATAGTTCAGAATTGGAAAAAATAAATCTCCAGCACTTAGTCCATAGATATGAATAAATACAAGCCTGTCTGGAAAACAAAGTAGGCACTGTGATAGCTTGCTGCTTTGCAAAGGTTAATGGTGTTTGGGGTCTGGAAGAAGGGGGATACTTTGACAAAATACAAGTTCTGATGAGCTGCAACTCATGATGAATATTACAGCTAGAAAGGAATAGCTTATCTACATAGGGAAAACACTTATGGATTTCAGATTGGTCACTTCTGCATCAGAAACAATTAAATAGTTACCAAGCAGGTGACAAGGGAGCAATAAGGTAAAACTAATCATATGTAGTGGCAATTTTACCCATATTATTTAAGTATTTAAACTATATGTGTAGGTTAATAAAGTGGAGAGAGAGTGACAGCTTGGTAAAAGATCTGATCTTGTCAAGAGACTGTTCTTATTACATTTTAGATGTCAGGTACTTACTTCATAGTCCAGAGCCAGAGGAAGACTCCAATCTTACCTAAACTCATGTAACTAAAAGGTTCCCCTTTTCCTCGGAAAAATTGAAAATCCATAGTTTTTTTGTTTTTTTTTAATAGGAGCAGATGACATAGAGTAAGTATAAACCCCAACAAAAAAAGTCAACCACCAAATTACCTATAGCCCCAAAACAAAATTATGTTTGAATTCTTTCCATATATAGAGACACAAATAAATAAAAGAATGAGAATAAGGAGGATCTTTTCTTGCTAAAAATGAAATTCTAGGAGAAACACTTTTACAATATTTTTATTAAAACAAAAAAATTAATCTCTGATTACTTCTTGGATTGCCTTTGGCATCTAATCTATCTTCTGGGAAAGATTTTTTTTTATGTAATAAAATCACAGAATGGCTTGGGTTAGAAAGGAAAATAATCATGTTCCAAACCCCCTGCCATGTGCAGGGACACCTTCTAGTAGATCCCCTTCAACCTGTCCTTGAACATGTCCATGGATGTGCTATATAATATAGACCATATTGGACATTTAATCTGAAGGAAAGAAACAAATGAAGGAAAATGACTAGAGATCCTGAGCAGTACTGGGAAGAGCTAAAAATTTAAACCATTAAAAACACAAAAAAGGGAAAATAATAACTAGGGAGACTACAGGAGAAAGTAATAAAGAAAATAGTAAATAAAACAAATGTAAAAATATATGTAGAGATATAGAAGTCCATCCTCTCCATTTTGGAAATATGTGCTTTAGCAGTGTATGACTACAACAGATCTGTGGTTTAGAACTTCCAGTATTTTGAGAAAACAAAGGAGTTTTTATTAGAGAGATGGAGTCCTGAAATACTTTTGTGTCTACTAATTCTTCCAGCTAGGCTATTAGTACACATATTTTGCCTGGTATTTTTCAGTAACAGCATTGAAGAAAACCTCTGCTTTGGTAATTAAAATGTGAGCAAAAGCTCAAAGGAAGTATTTTCAAAATAAGAAAGGTATTTCAGCAATGATAATAAGAATGTATAGAAATATATTTTTATAGAAGTATATTTAGTGTTGCTGAAATTGACTGTTATTGATCTTTCCACTAGTAGCTTGGTGAAAAGATCTTTCAGACTGTGAGATTTTGCACAAATCATAGTGACTCTTTACAATGTTTTAGGTGTTCATGGAGGAAAGACAGGAGATTGATTACAGACCTGTCATTCCATAGAGTGGAGTCCAGCAGCAACTGGGCATGAGACACTGCAGGTTGTAGTTAAGTCATTAGAGCCTGGGAATTTATATACATTTCCTTTCAAGTTACCCTATATGTCACTGTTACTATGAACTAAGATTTTAAACAGAAGCAGCAGACTTGTCACTCTGTGTCACTGCAGAAAACCGTATTTTCTAACAGTGCATGAAGGTTACTTGACTTTGGGAGAAAAAAGTTTGACCTATTTATATGAACCTCAGCTGCACAAGGAAATAGAACAAGCTGTGAAAGCCCATTGCATAGGCACAGTGCAAGCTAGAGATTACAAAGCCTAAAGTGGTGGTTAGTAAATCTAATAATGCCTCTCACTCAGCAATTGCAATACTCCCTCTTTCCAAAGGAACAGTGACTGTCTTAAATTTGTAAAAAAATATTCCTTGCCAGCTTGCTGGAAACATTTTCACCTCCATTCTTGATACAGAAGAATCACCCTGTAATGAGATCTCATGAAAGACGAGGTACAGGCTTTTCTTTACTCATAAACAGAGACTCAAAGAAGTGTAAAAAGAAATCTGGCAACTTGCAAGGAAGGAGAGCCTTGCAGAGTTTTAAGGTGCTGTCCTGTACTGTCATATACTGAATTAGCAAAATAACAGATTGCCAATAAATCTGAAATAATCACATTCTAGGACAGCATGAGTAATAAAAGGAACGATGTATTGCATTTGTTGGGCTCTGTTTTTTGCTGGTAATAGAAAGTATGTTGCTAGCTGACTCCTAATTTAAAAGAGAAAACAAAACATTAAATGGTTATATTTTATGATAATATTTAATATAATATGACCTTAATTCAACATCTGTTCTGGGCATGCACAGTTAGATAACTACGTTATAAAAATCTGAGTGCTTTGAAAGGCTGATGCAAAGAAGAAAGGAAATTAAGGCTCAAAATTAATCACCACCTTCTTCATCTGAAAAAATTACTCTCAATCTCTATGTTGGTTGGACTCCAGACAGCAACCAAGCACCACAGCTGCTCATTTGCACTCGTTACAGAAGGAAGGGGGGAAGGAGAATTGGAAAGGTAAGTGCAAAAAACTCATGGGTTTAGATAAGAACAACATAATAATTGAAACAATAATAACAACAACAACAACAGCCTTAATTTAAATGAAAAAAAGTAATAACAAGAGGCAAACAAAACCCAAGAAAGACAAGCGATGAAAATTAAAACAGTTGCTCACCACCAACTGACTGATGCTCACCCAGTCCCTGAGCATCAGCACTACAGCCAACCTTGCTCTTAATTTATTTCTGATCATGACACCATATGGTCTGGAAGATCCTTTTGGTCAGTTGGAATCAGCTGTCCTGGATATTTCCACTCTCAAATTCTTGTGCACCCCTACCTATTTGCTGTTGGGTGGTGTTGGTGCTGTTGGTGGGGAGAAGCAGAAAAGGCCTTGACTCTGAGCACTAATCAGCAGCAACTAGGACATCTCTGAGTTATCAACACTGTTTCCAGGACAAATCCAAACCATAGTCCCATGCTAGATAGTGTGGAGAAAAATTACTTCAGCCCAGCCAAAACCAGAGTATATCACTGTGATATTTTTCTTTTAGTTATATAGGGATGAAAAAAATATTAGACTTCAGTTTAAGATTTGATGCAGTGGAGTATTGAAGGTCTTGTATAAAAGATTAAAAATTGTCAGTAGACTTGTGTGGGAGTCAGTAGCCAGCATAATTCACACAAAAAATAAAATGACAGTGATCTGCAGAATGGAGGCAAAAGATCCTGATATGCTTATCATTGTAGAGGTTTTGTAAAGTTTTAGTCATGAGAAGATGTTGAAAATGGCTTAGAAAAAGACACTGAAAATTAGTCACTAGAGAATGACTTATTACCACCATGTTTTATCTTAATAATAGTAATCATATCTGTACAACATCAAAATATTTGTCAGTTATGTGTTTTTCATATAGAGGAAAAAATATAAAATTAGTAGTGTTTATTGATTGTATATCACAGTAAATTGTATCAGTGGTTCACCAAGGGAAGAGAGGAGATGGCTCTTCTCTCTGACTAAGTAAAATAATGTTAATTGGTCAGTCAAGCACAGGATATAACAAGGAAGCAGAAAAGTGCTTATTTTACACAAAAAGCAGAGTCAGCTGATTTTCTCTGTATATACTTGATATAGTAATTTTCCAAGAGAAAGGCTGATTCTGCCTGGGTGCATTGGGAGATTTGATGGGAGAACATGGCTAAAAGAATGTAACATTTTGCCAAAATGCAATGATTTTTGGTGGAGGCAGTAAAACAAAGGTTCTCTGTGACAGTGGTGTCTAGGGTATTAAGTAAGGAAAATATTATAAATGCTTCTGCCATCTTACCTGCAAGAGCATACTGGCTATATTTGGTTTTGAGAGGAGGAGAAAGAACATTCTTGTTTAACCTTAGCCAAATAGACTAAGTTGCTCTTGTGAGCACATTAAAAGTATTAGAGTTGAAGAGAGAAAAAAACCCATTGATAGAGAGGGAAATATGCATTTTACTTTAACATGGATTCAGTTAAGGTAATTTTTAAATGTATTGATAACTGATTACTACTTAGATATTAGGGACATAAGAATAAGGGGAACATAAAAATTATATCTCCAGCAGGGCTCAGAGCATCCAAAAATATGAGTCTTCATTTCATCTCTATAGATCAGGCACCATAAAGCGCAGAAAAAACCCCATGAAATCCAAGAAACCTACTTTGGCACCTACAAATAATTGTGTTTTTTATTTCAGCTGTGTGTACTTCCTAGTATTATCATGTTATTGGTAGCTAGAATATGCAGAGTATAAGGTCAGCTTAAAATGAAGTGTAGATAATATTGTGTATTGAATAAGAAAACCAAGTTTTAATCAATGTGTAGAAGCCAAATTCAAATTGATGCTTACTACCATGGATAAGTAACACTAAAAAACATGATCAATTCATCTTGAAAATAATTGTACATTTCAGCAAGGTGCTGTAGAGCCAAAAGAGCAGCATATATCAAGCCAAAGTAGAAAATTGCATGCAGTGCTATTAAGATGTAATTGTTATAAACAAAGGTTTTACAGAAAATATTCACTACTCTCTGGAGGATAGAGAAGAGATCAATAGTATTCATGAGACAGTGCACTTGAGTAATCAAGTTTCTTATTCTTTTTAACACAGAATAACTTCCCTTTGAGCACTACAAAATTTAGATCAGCCACAAATTATAACTCAGCAAATAAATTGGTGTATGTTTTCCAAAGATTTAAATCAACCTGAAAAATTGCAATGGAGTATAGCTTTTCTTATTTTATTCCTATTAATTTTATTTTTCTTTTTTTTTTATTGTTTTCCCCTGGATTACTTTCCTTCATCAAAAACTCATTGGTTTGTGCTCTCTTTGGAGCACACTGAAACTGATTGTTTTTTAGGCTGTGTCTTGGATGTTCTGTTTTTGATTAACTGTGGGCATTGCAAGTTTCCATGTGTGATATATTGTAAAACCAAATGCACGTTGCATGCTCTGTGCATGTGACTTGCTGCAACATGAAGGCATCAACAAATCACTCTTGAAAGAGGAATCTTGGAAGCCGAGGAAAGCACTTCCTGTGCCAGGGCATGCAGCTTTTATGGAACAAGGAAATCTATTAAATGAATTTTGTATTCTCAGAATGTAGTTTTTAAAAGTGGCATAACCTTTTAGATAATAGCCATTTCACATTTCAATCTATCACTTATAGCCAAGAAGGACTAAACCGATGTTGAAGATACATGGTTGGAATTTGTTCAAATCCTAGCTCTGCTTGCCTCAGTGGACTTTCTCAGATCCCTTTTCTCTCTATTCAATTCCCTCTTTGTGAAATATGGTTGCTGTATTCATATTCTGTGAGGATCTATCAGGATGTTTTATTCATTAGTGCCTAGAAAGTCATGTGCTACACTCTGAAGGGTATATTTATATGATATATATGGATGTATAAATGAACAGTCCTAGTATATACACTGCTCATTATTACTTCTATCACTATTTAGGTTTTTTGGTCTTTAGAAGATTATGAGAGAAAGGTTTTTATGTAGTAAATACACTTTTTTTTAATGATTTAAAGGTTTTATGTATTTTTTGTTCACCACCATCAAATTGTGCTATAAGTAACCATACTCCTACATTATAAAGTCTTTAGTTCTTAGTTCCACAAAAGTAGTGGGTTTTTTGTGAGCTTATTTTTTTTCTTCCCAAACAGGATGGAAAAAAATTTAAAACCAATTTTCTGTTGCATTGTAATGTAAATTTTTCTTGATTTTCTTGCAATAAGATTGCAAGAGCTGTGTCAGTTGTTAGTGGGGGTTTTTTTGGGTTTTTTGTTTGTTTTTTGTGGGTTGGTTTTTTTTTTTTGTTGTTGTTGTTGTTGTTTTGGGGTTTCTTTTGTTTTTTTTAACATTCAGGATTAAAGTTAAGGAAAATGGTAGAAAGATATATATTAATTTTGTAGCTGTAAATCTTAAAGTGGAATTTCACTTGTGCCAGTATTTTCTGAAAATGCATGCTAAGTGTGTTAGATGCAGGGAATACAGACAGTTTCCTTTATAATGAAAGCTCTGCCAAAAAAGTTATATGACAAATGTTGTTGACCTGTTTTTGAAGAACAGCATTTTGAGGAGCTACTTGGAAGGATATTATACCATACAGAAAAGAAAGGCTAGCAAACTCAACATGTGAAACATTTAAGTGTTACTTACTTCTCCTTCTGATGCAAAACTCAATGGAGTGTTATGAAGTTTTGTTTCCTCAACTGTAAACAGCAGAAAATTTCTCTTTTATTATACTAGTAGTGGATGCAGAAGGCCATAGTATGAAGGTCGAAGAATGAAGTTTTAGTTACCTTGCTATTGACAGGGGTCTTTAGGAGAAGAACATTTTTACCTTTTTTCATTTCCGTATTCCTTTCTCTTTTTTTTCTTGTCTTTCCCCTGGTTGATTCTAAAGTTCAGAAAAGATGGTTTCCAGTGTTTCAGCTTCTGAACTGAAAAATAATTTTGTGGACTGAGTGAACACATGCTTTTGAACAGACAAATGAGCAGAACCAAAAGCACCACCAGGAAAAATGGTCCATAATGACCAAAGGAATGTCCTGCTGTTTACCCAGGGCAATGTGAGCTCACATCCCACTGTGCTTTGCAGTTGTTCTGAATAGAAGAAACACTGACTGTCCTAAAATGTGTTATCTACAGTGACCATATGCAGAAAAAAAGAGTCACAGGAAATTTAGGCTTTGTAAAAAGCGCTCCCAGAACTGCAACTGCAATATATAGAAGTAAATTTTCCCCAAATTCTTGATGAAATTACTGAAATTTGCACCATTGAGTGTGTATAATGTTTTTTCCATTGTTGTAGTGTAAGAATGAGGAAAGTCAAGTATCAGTTTTTATCAGGACATTAGGGACTTGAGTTCATTTCAGGTGGAACTGATGTATACTGATTCTTTTTTTTTTTTTTGTTCTTCCCTGCAAGCTACATTTTCTTCTTCTGAAATGTGATTTTAAAATGCCTGCAGGTCCTGTGAGCACAAAGGTTTGTTTTGCCATCCATATCATTGCTCTAAAATGCATTCCACAAAAGTGTAAAGGAAAGTGGGAAATTATTTGTCAAACTTTTTCAAGCATCATTTTCACAATTCTTTTGCCTCTCTGTTCTTTTTTTATTTTCCTGATAAACTTTAGCAAAATTAAACGAAGCCAGAAGACTCAGAGAAATTAATTATATACTGATATGTTGTTGATTTCATGCCTTATGTGGATGCAAAATAATTTAGATTTTTCACTAGTACCCAGTCCTCACTGTTCTTTTCCATAATGTTTGAATTTCCTTTTTATTTTTTTTCTCCTGTTTTTTTGTTTTGGTTTGGTTTGGTTCTTGTTTGTTTGGTTTGGTTTTTTGTTGATTTTTGGGGAGGGGGGTGGGGTGTTCTTGTGTGGATGCTACACTTCTCAGCTGTGTGTTTCTGGGCTCTTTAATAAGCCTAAACAGACTTTTGTGTCAGCTACACTGATAAAAATCTGCAACAATGCCTTGCTTGTCTTTGGTGCTTGTCTAGGTGTCTGTCTCTGTATTTGAAATAAAGAATCTTTTATCCCTTTTTATTTTTAAGGTCTGATCATTGATTAGGAGAAAATGGCTTGTCAGCTCCTGTAGAAAAGTTTTCTGCATCCCAAATTCAGTTTGCTTTGTGCTTGCTTAACAATGAAGTGTCAAGTCTGTTATAGAGTTAAATGCTGTTACAAAAAAAAAAAAAAAAGCAACAATACACCAGAAAAAAACCAGCAAAATAAACATTTTCTATCTGTTTTGTCTCATTCCCCACATTAATTTTCTTTTATTCCAAGCTCCAAATTGTCTCTGCAAAGGCTAAAATCACATCAGCCTCCTTGAGAGGATTCTGTTTCAAGCAATGTCATAACCCACCCAGGCTGTTAAAGTGACCCACAATACTTTCCTTACTCTTTTTCTTCCTCTATGAAATATTTTAGGGTGGAAGAGAAAGTGTTTAGATCCTCTGGGTGATTTCTGCTCAGCCAAGCTAATTCCATTATCCGTTAGTCATGTTTACATCAGGCTAACAGCTAATAACTCATGTGGAACTCTGTAACCACCTTTAATCTTGTTCTTCACCCAGGAGCCTGGCTTTCTCAGATTATTAATGGTGATTGGTAAGTGTCCTGCCAGGCTTTTGCTCATGGAATCAAAAAGCTGCACAAGGTCAGCCCTTTCAGACCAGCTCTCTGGGGTGACACGTGGTAATCACATGTACCCTTCCTCCTAAGGAAAAGAGACGACTGTCTCATACAGAGTCTCAAAATAGTAATTGCTATCATGTAACCCATTAAAGATTTGACTTTATCTTCCTGAAAAAGTTACAGAGATAAATGTAGAGAGAATTGTGACTGACTAAAAGTCTGCTGTCAGCTTGGTGGCAGGCTGGTTGTATCAAAGTGAGTCTTTTTTGTAGTAAAATGATCTTACAGAAGATTTCAGAATCCCAGTAGACATACAGATGCCAAAGGATGCCCTCAGAATTAAATAAAGCATAATACTTTACATAATACATACTGTAAAGAAATTACTTTTAATTTTTTTCTGACTTACTTAAACAATTCAGAGTATCAACAGTATCATAGAGTAAAAACCATTTCATATTAATTTTGTCAAAATATTTGGGTATGACTAGCTGAAGGTACTAGTTACTATATAGTATAGTAACTAGTTACTAGTTGAATAGTTACTATAATTTTCATTCATGTTTTTGTAGACAGCAAAAAACTCCTTAGTGTCAATATAACAATGTCAAATCACAACTTTAACCTTAGACTCTATTGGATAAGTGAAACTGAAATGGGGTGAAGAACTTGTTTAAGCTGTTTCTATTCAGGAGGGAAAATCTGCTGTATTGTTGGAAACAGAATGAGCAAGTGTAAGCAACGTCAGGCTAAGTGATCATGCTCTTCATCCTAGACCTTGCTCAAGAAGCCTGTCTTTGTCTACTGAATAAAAATGATGTGCAAGTATCCTGCCAAGCTTCAGTCTGGAAAATGAAATGAGGCCAAGAGCAGACCTTGCTAAGGAACCTGTAATTTATGAAGCCCTGAAATGTTCAACATTCTTACAGAGATGCTACTCTGTAATCACTTTTAATCACTTTTGTGATTAAAAAAAAAGAAAACAAAACACAACAAAAACCAACAAAAACAAACAAACACCCCAACCCTCCATCAAAATTATTTGATCATGTAAATCTCTCAGGAATGAAAATTAGCTTAGGATGTACTCTGCTCTGCAACAGCCTCCTTTATTCATCCCAATGTAAAATCTTTCAGCTTGAAATAGACAACCAAATTCTTGTCTTAATATATATCATATCTGCAAGCAGATAATGTTTAATTGAATAAAATGGAAAATATAGGGATACCATGGGATCTGTGACATTGTGGATTGTCTCTTGATGGAAATGGGAAGCAATCTGCTAACACAGTTAAACTTTGACTACATCACCTCATTCTAAAGAAAAACTAGAATATATATTTATGAATAGGAATAATGGACTTTAAAATATTTTGACATTTGATTTGATCATTTAAACATAAAATCCCTTTTCTTTTATAAACACAAAATCTCATTCTTCCCCTCTTTCTTTCAAAACTATTCACAGACTCATAGCATCAGAGTCAAAGAATGTTTTGCTTTGGAAGGGAGACTGAAAATCATCTAATTCACACCCGTTGCCATGTGCCACTAGACCAGCCTGTCCAATCTGTCCTTGAACAGTTTCAGGAAAGAGGCATCCACAACTTCTCTGGGAAGCCTCTGCTAGTACCTCACCACCCTTTGAGTAAAGAAATTCTTCCTAACATATAAACTATTTCTTCCCTTTTTCACTTTAAAATCTTTCATCCTTGTCGTGTCTGCCAATGTAAAAAGTTGCTCTATGATCTTTCATATAAGGTCCCTTTAAATACTGGAAGGCTACTAATAGGGTGTCTCTGGAGCCTTCTCTTCACCCTCAGTCCATCTTTTTGTCCACAAGAACCTCTAAGTCCTTATCTGAAGACCTGCATTCAATTTATTATTTTTCAGTCATTTCTGGGGTTGCCCTGACCCAGGTGCAGCACCTTGCACTAGGCCTGGTTGAACCTCATGAGTTTCTGGTCATCACAGTTCTCAGGCTTGGTCAGATCCCTCTGGATGGCATCCCTCATCTTCCTCCTTCATCCTCACATCCTTCAGGTGTGTCAGCTGCATAACTCAGCTTAGCTTCTTCTGCAAGCTTGCTGAGGATGTGTTTGATCTCAGTGTCTATGTCATTGATGAAGATATTAAAGAATATTGGTCTTAAGACAGAGCCCTGTGGGACAAAACAGTATAAACTATTTATTTTTAAAAAAAAAACCACACCCCAAGCCCCAAAGTTAAATGCATTAAAGATTAAAATTTGTTAAGCATTTTTCAGTTTGGGTTGGTTTTTTTTGTTTGTTTGGTTGGTTTTTTTAAGAGTGAAATGTAATCTGTTTAACTTAATTATCTTTATTATTTCCCTTTCCTAAATCAGAAGCACCAGAGCATGGGGAGCAGTGGTTTGGTAAGAGAGAAATTTTAATTGATTTTGTGGCCTTTGACTCAAAGCAAGGACTTTCTGTTACTGTATGTAATGGGGGAAGGCAAGAAAAAAGTGACAAAAGTGGCTCAGGAAGGGAAAACCAAGCTTCCAGGCCCCATGGAGGTTGGTTTGCAAGCCTTGAGAGCTTGAGCAGGTGCAAGAGTACAGGACTGCCAGGAAACTTTGTGTTGACAGAAGGATGGAAATTCATGCAAATAAGTCTTTCTTGTCACAACTTAGCATTTAATAGATGAAAATTATGCTGACTTTATAGAATTAAACTGTCAGTTTATGGGGAGAATTATTTAGAACTGCTGGATTATAATATTCAATCATGTGAACATAAGTAAAAGCTGACTTCAAAATCTTTATCTCTGAATCCTTGCTCTTCCTGCTGTCTTCCAGGAGCAATGTGGCCCCCTTTGCATAACTTTCTGTGGCTGAATTTCCTCTGCCTGTAACTGCTGGATTTCTGTAGTATCCAACTCATAAGGTCATATCATGGGGACTCATGCCCATCATGGAGACATAGATTTTACCTCTCTGCTAATATGAAATGTTAAACCATCTGGGCAGATTTCTGGCTTGTGTTTTATGTTGAAAATTACTTTTATAGTTTTCTGTGTCTGCTTTACAAGATGGCACCTTGTAATCTTCTCTTTCTCTCTTCTGGTTGTACCCCCAACAACTGATATCTCCAATTGTAATGTATCCATTTATTAATTTATGACAGCTGTGGTTTCAGGATGCAGGGCTGCTGCTGTACTTGGGTTTATCTCATTTTCCTATTTTAGTTGGGTTTTTTTTTCATAAAGATTTGCAGAGTTGCTGTTACTAAAAGGCAATGGGAAAAAAACTGCTACACAATGCTACAGCATACTGTTTTTATGAGAGGCCTTACCTTAGAATGCTTCATTGTATGGAAAACAGGGTTTTTTTTTTCCTTTTCTGATTAAGAAACTCTTGTTACACAAAATTTGTTTTACAATTGTTCTTGATTTTAAATTATGATTGATCTAAAAATCTGATCATTCCAAAAGGGAAGTGTGTTTCAAGTTGTTTGTTTCTTTAATTGTGAATAAAGTACAATTTACAAAGAGATGATGTTTCAAAATATTATATTAAATGAAATTATATATTTTTTAAAAAAATTTGAGGTCAATAGACTTTGTTTATTCTTGACTATTTTAATTTCAATTTTTTTTTTTATTCTAAGTGGTATTATATGTCTGAAAATACTTCGAAAAATTCTTAAATGAAAAAGAGTTTTCAAAAATATTTCCTCATTTCTAAAATAATTTTTCTTTAGTTTCAGATGTTTTAACTTAGTTTAACCAACTATACCATTTCTGACAGAAGTTTTTCACACAAGTTATCAGTCTTATTTACCTTTCATTAAACAATGGAAAGACAATTCAAATCTGAAAATTTAAAAAAGAAAGATTTTCTAATCTTACAAAGTTTCCTACCTCATATAATCCTAATCTGAATCTAATTCCATTATTTTCTGAGTCCGTGCATGCCTTTTTTATTTTGCCTCTGTTTCCTATAATCTAAAAAGGAAAACTAAAGCAGTATCAAAAGAGAAAATATCACAGAAGGGTGTATGAAAAGATTAGACATTTAAAATGGTTGTCTTTTCAGCTTCTGTCATGTTTTCTTTTGCAAATTCTCATCATCTTAAAATCTCAGTAAGTGTCCAATTCTATTTTTCTCTGCTTCTGGCCTTCTTAGCTGTGCTGCACTTTTTGAGTGCTGCAGTAAGAATTTGGTAAACAAAGGCTATTTCTCTTATTAATTCCTTACTTTGAAAAAAAGCAAAATGTATTATACCATCTATTGTGTTTGCAATTTATTCATTAAGTCTTAAATTTTCATCACACTACTTCTCCTGCACCACCCTCTGTAACCTCAAGAAGTTTTTGAGACACAAATAGGATTCATTTTATTTATTTTGTCAGAGTTAAATCTATAGTTCCAGTTTTGACAAGAGAAAATTTAAAAATGAAGTATGGAATGTAAAAGTGCTGCAGTAAGTGCTTTCAATTTGAAAAATAAATGTCATTGGCACACAGTCAAAATAATAGAAAATGCATTTGAATTTTGTGCAGGGAGATTATGCACTTTGGGATAATGCATTATATTTGGGTTTGGGTTTTTTTTCCGGCAGAAGAACATATTTAATTTTCTTATTTTCACTTCTAAGTACTCTACCACTGCTCTTTGCAGAAAGTGACTACTTTGTTTCTTTTTTTACTGGCAACTTTCTTGGAGCCCATACAGGATGGGAAAGGAAACTGCACCTTAAAAACTTTGAGGAAATCATATTGGCAGTGTCCTTCAGGAATGTTTTTTCTTTCGGTAAATTAGGTGTGGAAAGGATTTTTACACTGTATTAGGAAGATTAATTTTAGTTATTCAGCAGCTAATATATTTGGTGTTTTTCTGAGAATTTACCACTCTTAGGTGTGCTTATAAGTAATACACTTTCATTTTTCTCAGGTATATATATAAACACGTCCCTATATGTCTTACTATTTATGCATACATATACACATAGAATAAAAAATAAAGGGATACTTGCTGTCCTGATTTTTTTGGCCTGAAGACCAAAGAAAATGTAGTTGTCACAAGGACTTTGTTTTGGTATCATAAGAATGACTGAAAATTATATTATTTTTTAAATAAGTTGAAGAAACTTAGAGACATGAGAGTTTTGCCTTGTTTTTTTAGGAGAATAAAAAAAGTAATCAATAAGAGCTTTTTAGGAGAAATTGTTATACTTGACTTTTTTTCTTTTTTTTTTTTTCTTTTAAGGGGCTAAATGCTTAATCTTTGAAGAGCAAAAGGGTTGTGTGGGAGGTGAAATTTTGTTACCTCCCTGTATTGGGCTGAAAGGCACATCAACTCTGAAAGACAATTAAAAAAAGTCTTAGATTTCCTGCAAATTCTTGAAAAAGTTGTGCTCTTCAAAATCATGTTGGTCACAGTTTCATCTCTCTGTTTCAGATATCCTATGAAACAGGAAACACGTGAACTAATCATCGAGGATGCTGTAATTTTTTTCCATTACTCACACAAGCAAACAAATCCTGAGTTTTAACATGACATATAGTCTGACTTCCTATACAAACTGATCATGAAAAGATATATTGTGCCCCATGCTAATATGAATCTAAAAGCTTGCCCTAATTTTCCAAGTACTCTGCACACATGACCTCTGAAGCAAACTTCTTTAATTCATGTGTCTAACTACAAACTTAATGTCTTGTTTTAAAATGCTGTTGCATTTTAATGACAGTCTCATCTCTCTCTTCTCTTTGCCCTCCTCCAAATACTGTTTCTAAAATTTGTGAAGAGAAAGAACAGCAGCCAAGAGAGTGAGACAGGGAAGGTGATTAATTAGTGAGCAATAAAGGGGTGACTTTATTGATGTGTTGACACGCTGGAATGCTGGTGCAGTATTTTTTTCTTAATTTTTGTAACTTGAGCCAGTATGACATCTGGGATGTTGCACAGTTGCTGATGCTCCCTGCACCTCATCTGCAGGTTTTCTTATGTAACTGTGGTGTGGTTATTCATCAGTAATAGTAAAATATTAGCGTCTCTGTAACCTGTCTGAAAACTCTCATTTGCATAACTATTATTCAGCTTGTTTCTCAGCATGGGCTAAGTCAGTCTTTCATTGATTAGCTGAGAGGCATTTTAGCTACCTTATTAAGGAATAATCACAGCAATTCTTTATGCTCTGATTGTGTGCTGCTGCCCAGCCAGGCTGCCAACTATTGCTGCAGATGCTAACTAGTTAAATATTTAATTATAATTAGTGATGCTTGAATACCATAACGATGGCTAACACAGGTAACAGCCTTTTTACAGAGCTAGAAAGAGCCTTCAGAAGGCATAGTACTTTATGGTTTTGTGGGGTACTAGAGAATTAGTAGCTCATTCTGTGCTAATGACAAACCTGAATCTTGGAACCTTGTTTCTTCCTTCTGTGTTCTGTGGGGACAGTGGATTTGTTTCTGCACCTTCCATTATTACAGAAATAAATTTTGTAGAAACCTCGTGATATTTACTCAAACAAAAGTAGAAGGATAACCCCCTTCTTCAGCATTATCAAAATATAGTTTGGGGTCTCAAGTGTGTGACCTTAGTGCCAGTCCAGGTTTTGAACTGCTCAACAGAGATTCTATTTTACACACATCAGATGGTAGGTGTGTCTGATGGGCTCCTGTCTGGTCTCTCTCTTCCTTTGGTCCTCACCCAAAATTCTATCTCAGGGTCTGAACGAAGCTGACAGGTAAATAGGTGGGAATATATCTGGTGGTTTAGCAGATGCTGAGAAACAGAAGAGTCTCAAGTGGGGAATCAATGGAAAATTCTCAGTCACAGGAGTTTGCTGCATTATGCTTTGTGTGAAAAAACAAAGGAGCCAATAGTGGTTGATATAATCTACAAAGCATAAGTTTATTCCATTTTTAAGTTGCAGGGTTTGGGTTTAAATGTTCTTTAATGCCACAAACCATATAAAAATGTATATGTGTATCAAAAGGGATAAAACCAAAGAATTGTTTTTGTTCTTTTTGAAATGGAAAATAAGACTCTTCTTAGGGATAAAACTCTCCCAGGAATTTCAAGAGCTCTAACATCATAGAAAGTTTTAGCTAAAGTGAAGTCATAAAAGCATTTCAGTTGGAATTTTTATAAGCAATAAGATTATACTGTCTTTTATATCATCAATTGCTTTTAATATTTTCAACACTCAGCAAATACTTGATTTTATGACGAATTAATTGTTCTCTTTATATATCTGAATGATCTGTTATAAAATGATAAGAAATAATTTTACAAGTTCTGTTAGAGAAATATAGAAAGCTGAGTAAATTTGTGAAGTTTTAGAGATATAAGCAAATTAATTTAAAGATATATTTTTCAAAGCTCACTGTGCAAACTAATTTCTCTCTACTTAGATATGAAACTTTTCCAGGTAACAGTTCTGTCACTAAACAAGATTTGTTCATTAAAAACCAAAAGGTTTGTTCATTGTTTATGATAAGGTGTGACCCCCAACCATTAAAATTTAGATTTTTATGGGGAAAAAAATCCATAGAAATATTTTAGATGTCATGAGCTCTTCTTTTTGTCCATTACATTAAAATGTCTTTCAAATAGCTGTTA
The DNA here is from genome assembly GCF_971803275.1 of Cyanistes caeruleus. NCBI lineage: Eukaryota > Metazoa > Chordata > Aves > Passeriformes > Paridae > Cyanistes > Cyanistes caeruleus. The sequence goes on along the minus strand of NC_141701.1, from coordinate 78,440,053 downwards.
TTTAGTGTATTTAATGTGTTGAATATCTGCATGTGTATTGCTATTTTCTTGCAATTCTTTAGAGTACAGAGTGTAACTTGTTTCTTGAAAGCATTCTTAGGGTTTCACCAGGCATTTGAGGCCTCTCTTTTTTCTGAAAAAATAAAATACTTTATTTAGGAACACAGAATATAGACCTGTATTTTTGGCTTCCATGTTAACAAATGTAATAACTGATAATACTAAAGAGAGACTAATTCATTTATGAGGAAAAAATTGGGAATTTAATTAAAAAATTAACAATAATCTTCTCTTTTTGTGCTTGGGGCTTTCAGAGAATCCTTTCCTAGAGGGAAGTGAAGAGGGTTTGAAAAATAAGGCAATTTATTTTGGCTCACTTACTGTCTCAGAGTAAATGACAAAAGCTATCTTCATGAAGAGACTTGGTCATAGTGCACGTGGGTGAGGTTTTGAAATTCCAGGAAAACATGAAGTACCTGCTGCTAACATATTGCCCAAAGAAGATTTTCTCTCAGTGATGAAGGACCAGGTTGGGAGCACTTCGGCTATCAGTACATACACAAACCCATGGGTCTGAGGCATAGACCTCCCTTAAGTCCTGAGGAAAATGATAAATTTTTATTATTTAAATAAAATAAAGGAAGGCTGGAAGGCTGGAAACCATTTCCAAATACATGAAGGACAAGAAGGTGTCTGAGTGAAGTCAGTGGGGGTTTATAAAGGAGAAATCATGCTTAACCAAACTGCTAGCTTTCTATAATGAGGCAACTGGCTTGACGGATGAAGGGAGTGTAGTGAATATAATTTACCTTGACTTTAAAACAGGTTTTCACTTTGCCTACAAAATAAACTCATGGAGAAACTGGTGAAGTTAAGTGGACAGTGAGTAGGATCAAAAACTGACAGAATGTCCAGGCCATTGAAAGAGATCAGCCAGAGGGGTTGTGTAGTCTCCATCTGTAGAAAAAAACCCTATTTTGTCCATGTAGCTATAGCTGATTCTTGTAGCTGACCCTGACTGAGCTGGGGGTTTGGACCAGATGAACTCCAGAAGTCTCATCCAACCTCAACCTGTGTTTCTATGACTCTGCAATTAGAGAAACCACACAGTGGTTCACACTTCACCACAGATCAGAGGTTGCATGGAGAAATAAACACATGTTTATTTCCACCAAATTATTAGCCTTCCTTCCAGTTTAGTTTTTGGCCCAGTACTCCATTTATACCAGCACAAAATGTGTGTCTCTGGGCTATGTCCTCCAGTAAGGTTAATTCACTAATCTTAGGGAAATATTTGATTTAGGTTGCTCCAGACTAAATGTGTCAATCTTTCTACCTTGAGACCTGAAGGTATTTTTTTAGTACAACAGGACAGTGCCCTTAGCTATTACAATATGTCTGATTGATTGGCTGCAATCTATAATACTGCAGGTATGACATTATCCTCTTACCATAATGCTGTTCCTTCTGAGTTCAGCCGAGGTGTAATTTCATCAGGACTATTTCAGCACTCTATTTCACTGAGCTTAACCTTAAAAAGACATTATCGATTTCCTATCTAAACCACAGTTTTGCAGACTGAAATAACTAGACAAATTTATGTTTATTATAAAAAAAATAAAATATGCAATATATGTAATAAACAAGCTGCTTATTGCATGTCTTGAGGTAAGTTACATAAATCATAAACCACCTAGCTGTTATACAGTTGCATTTTTACTCTAGCATGGAAGGAGCTCAGATAAAAAAAAGGAAAAACCTTGCTTCAGTTGCAAATAAAAAAGAAAAAGTAATCACTGCCTTTTCTAAAGAGTTAGGATGTTGACTGCAATAGTTTTTGAAAATATGTGCTTTTTTTTAATTAATATTCATTTAATTATTGAAGCCATTCAAAGCAGGGTATTAAGGGTGAAACAGAGTAAGAAAAAATGGTTTCTATTCAAAGTTAAATCACTGCAAACTGAAAATGGCTTATGACCCTTTATGGACATTTTTATTTTAAAAAAGTGGCTTTGAAATTGTAACCTTACAAGAATTGATGAGATTTTGTACTTCTTATTTAAATTTGTCTATTTCCTGTGTTTTCTCTGAATGTGTGAGATTGGGTATGTCTGTATGTATGAAAAATGAAACACGAAAGTTGATTGCCTTTAATTCATTAAATTATAGTGGATACTTTTGTGAATGACATTATGAAAATATATTCATACAAGTTAAGAAAGATCTACATGTGTTCCAAATGGGGGGAAAAAAAGGATCAGTAAGAAGAAGCCTCCAATAACTTATGTGTGTGAATGTTACACAGATGTCAAGACCTGTTTCTTTTCTAAGACATTATTTTCTTGTCCTTTTAATTTAAAATTTAGAAAGGTAGGAAAGAATCTAAAAGGAAAAATATTTTCACCAATTAGATTTGCATTTATTTCTCTAGACAAGACAAATAGAGCAGTAGTAAGTGTCACTGAAATGAGCCCTTTATTCCCTCCTGCACCACAGCAGACATCTGTTATAAAATTACTCAATTCATTACTCTTGAATTTGGGAAATGAACAATAGTATACAAGAGAAATGAAGATTTATAAAGATGAAAGTGAGGCACAAATATTATTTAATCTTTTTTTAGAAACTGTACACAAAATGTCTCCTGGCTGCTTTTAGCATCTCTGAGTTTAATCACTGACTTTGTTTGCAAGCACTCCCACATTGACTGGCGAGTAGAGCGTTTTACTTGAGTGAAAGGTTTCTTGACGAGAGACACCCAGCCATTCACACACAGCTTTGATGTTTGGTGAGTCCTCATGAAACACACCCAGTTCTGATAAACAAAATACAAATGAGAATTACTTTGGCTGAAGTTATCTGTAGATTGCTGTACTCTCTAGTTAGAATAGCTGTTGCCAGTCTCAGTAGAGCATGCCTCAGTAGCTCTAATGACCTTACACTCTTATGCAGTAATGCTGGGCAAAACAGTGAAAACTTTTAAAGAATCAAGCTAGAAGCCCTAGCATTGCTATTTCTGATATTTTTAAATCCATGAAGGTTTGTGTGTTTTTGGGGTTTTTTTCTGATGTTTTTTATATGTTTTTTTATGTTTTGTTTTGTTTTGGTTTCAGTTCATCGACGATCAGAAAAGAGTCATAGTCCTACCAGCAAATGTAGGTAGGGTGAAAACAAGTCAGAATGAGTTGTGAGAAGAGATAAATTACCAAGCATAAGAGTTACTTGTTATTGAGCACTGGAGAAAGCCCAGGATAAAGTAGGTGTCTCCAGAATATTGAGAGGTCTGAGCTGATATTCTCACAGAAAACTGATGTCTCTCACTCTTCTTGTCTCTGGGACTACCTGCTAAAATTCACAAGATTAATGGCTAGAAACCTGTAGAGCACAACGGCTGTCTGTCATGTTTTCCTGAGGATGGTATCATTCCTCTGAAGTTACATAATTCAGTGTTGTTAGAAAAAATCTTTCAGCCTTTCAGAAGACTGAAAGTCTAAAACTTGGACTAGGGATTTCCATAATCTACTACAGAAAGGAATATTGGGGATTAAACACCTTTTAATACTATGTTGATGGAGACAGGGACATTTAAATCTACTTTACTGAAGTTGCAATAATTGGCAAAAGGAGAACCATATTTTCAATTTTAAATGTCTAAAGTTATGCAGAAAGTTGATATTAAGCAAAAATTGCACCATTATATATATATATATATATATATATATATTATATAACGCAATACACAAACAAATGCGTGTAAGAACTCACTTCAAAATTTCTATCTTTGAGCTAGTTTTGTAATTTAGTACATTTTTTGAGTTCTTTTAACAACAGAAACTATAATGAATTGTTTCAAATTTCTTATAATCAGGGTCTGACAAATAGCAGAAAATCTTTTAATAATGAGATCTTAACTAAAATATGTTTGCAATTTGAAGTAATTGATGGAATTCTTGACAGGTTCAGTAAAACCGAAATATCTGAAGAATTAAGAAAAGAATGTTACAGAACACCTTAAAATATCCTCACATGCATTTCAGTATCTTGTGTTGCAGGCAAAATTGTAAATATATTTGAGCTGCAGTCTCAGATTTCTCAATTCTTGCTTTACATGTATTGGTAATGTGTTTTGATTTATTTGGTTTCCTTCCTTTCCCACATCTCATATATTTATTCAAAAAGAATAGAAGGACAGTAGAATGAAGGATTGCTTCCTGATTGTCCATGCTTTAGCATTGACATTGACAGATTCTTAGCAGGAATGAAAATGTTTGTAATTTATCAAAAATAAAGATTCTAGATCATTGACAAAGTAGGTATAGATTCAACACAGGACTTTTCTGAGTCAAACATGACACAAGACAGAGTAAAAATTAAATTAATGACTCTACTTCATCATCTGACCATATTAGTAAAGGAAACTTTGTTCTATTTGGAAACAGTTTGTTTCTTTCTTTTAACTGATGATTAAACTGTAGAGCTGCATTATGTATTTACATAGTAGTACTGGCCTGGATTTGAATCTCAGCAAAATAAACATTAATTATTAACCTGGATTGAAATTTCATTTTGCCTGAGTTAACTTTCAAGGGTTCAATGAACCGTGGAGGCTTGTGCATTTACGGATGTATTTACATTTTATAATGAAAGTTTCAGTCTTTTTTTTTTTTTTTTCTTTTTTTAAACAATTATTTCCCTCATATTCTTAAGCATGTTTGTGAATTAGAAATGATAATTTCCCAGGCAGAGGATGATGGCTCTGTCATAAATGATCTCCTGGAAGTATTGCTAATGATGACAAAGCTGACACAATATGTATAAATAGTTGCATACAGAACCAGTTAATTATTTTGTACTCAGAATTTTTTGCATTATTCTTCTTCTGTCGTTTTTCTGTAAGCCTCAGAATTGTGGAGCTACACTGTTTTTGGAAGTATGTAGCATTTGATTTTGTTATGTTACCAAACTCCCTAAAGTAATCACTTTTTTATATGCTAGTAAACCAATTATTAAAGCATATCTGTGAAGCTATAATAATTTTATTATTGTAAGGCTTAGAAATGCCAGACATAATTAGTCTCCTCTCCGATGTTAGGCAGTTCATAAATATGTTTACTGGGTATTGATAGAGTGTATCACACATTTTTTGTGCTGTAATATATTTTTGTGGTAACCTTCCTATGAATGTGCTTACAAGGACAACACACTCAAAGATGGGGGACATCATTCTCAGCTCACTTTGGTTTTGTGCCAGTTAAAACTCAATAAAGCAGTCCAGATTCATAGATGGTATTACTCTGTAGGCACAACTAACATCAGAATTGATCTCTTAACTAGTATACAAAGTACATCTCTGCAGAGAACAATCAAATAGGGAGAGGAAGTGGCTTTGGCAGTCAAATCCAAAAATCATAGCCTTTATCAAACTGATATTTTTCTTGACAAGTCGAATTATTAGTAACTTTCTAGCAAGCAAAATATTTGATGTGGAATAGTAGGATTTGGGGGCTTTTGTAATAGAATTTAGCAAAAGTGAGCTAAGGTCTCTTTACTGCAGGGGAAACACTTCCACCTGTTTGTTGTTTACTAGTCTACAGAGTACAGTTCTTGTCCGCATGATGACATATATCTTCCAGAAATATCAAGATTCAACTTCCATATGTGTATTTTCTACATATATTTCTCTCATTCAATCACAATGCTCTCATCATTAATCTACAGAATATTTGGGCTTTAATTTAGATGGTTTGGTTTCTGTTCCCCCTCATAACCAGCAGCTTCATATAAACAACCTCTGAAGTAATGGGACCGAGATTCAGATTTCCAACTCTGTGAGGATTCACTCTAAACAGCCAGAGAGCCAGCCTAGGCTTCTGTACTGGTTTTAGCTGGGACAGAGTTTATTCTTTTCACAGTTGCTGATATAGGGCAATGCTTTTTGATTTGTGCTGGAAACAACTTTGACAACACAGGGATATTTTATTGATCACTGATCTATGCTTAACACAGAGTCAGGGCCTTTTCTGCTTCTCACACCAACCCACCAGCACACAAGTGGGGATGCACAAGAATCTGGGAGGGGACACAGCCAGAACAGCTGATCCCAAATGACCAAAGGAACGTTCCATTATATTTGGAGTCATGCACAGCAATTAATTAGGGGGAAGGTTGAGAGCTGCTGCTTGGGGACTGGCTAGGCATCAATTCACTGGTGGTGCACAATTATGTTCATTTGTATTTCCTGGGGTTTATTTCTCCCAGTCAGTTATTTTACTTTTCATAGAAATGTTATTATTATCAATATTATTAATATTTTAATGGGATTTCAGTTATTAAACTGTTCTTATCTGAACCCACAAGTTTTCCCACTTTTATTCTTCCAGTTCTCTTGCCTCCATCCTCCTGGCTTGAGGGAATGAGTGAGCAGCTGTGTGGTACTTGTTTGCTGACAGATGTTAAACTAGGACAGTTTATACAGTTTATTGAATCTCACACAAAAGGGGATAGAGGAATAACTAGTTTTCATCATGTTAAGACTCCAGCAGGTAGAAACACTGATATATATTTCTTTTCCCCATGGCACTTACCTGGCTTGGATTCCAGATGTTATTCTTGCCAAGTGGTTTTAGTAGCTGCAGAGATGGGACCTGCTTAATCTGTTGAAAGTTCTTCCGTCTTGTAGGATGGACAAACTGAGAATTAAACTCTCTTCTAGTTTGAGGCTTGGATTCTATTTACTTGTAATCTCCATCCTAACCCCTCCTTTGATATTACCGAGTAGTTCCCACCCCAACTAAAAAAAAGCAGGAGGAGAAAAGGAAGAATACTTTTATTTGCAAAGTGTCTAGAAAGATTGTGAAACTCACAAAGAAATATGGTCATTTAGAGCCTAATCCAATGGCATTTCTTTAATTAAATAACTTTGAGGATATAATTGGTTTGTCTGAACTCAGAGAAAGATTTACCATATGCTTTCACTTGTTATTTAACCAGAAAGTATATAATCTGAAATACTTCAGTGGTTAATTTTAATAGACATCAAAAACATGGACTTGTTTTTCCTGTTGTTTTATTTTCTTATTGCAAGATATTGCAGAGAAAGATGATTACATGGTCAACTATTCCAGCATATCCATAATTATAGATGTTATCTGGCTTTCCAGCTGGCATGATCAACCATCTTACAGTACCACCAAGCTTTTCCAAACCTTTTTATGTGTAGGAAGATGGTTGATCTACATTAGCTCTGATTTAACATGAGCTAAAGCGTTCTCTGTGCTGATAGATTTATGGTTAAGGTGGCTGCAGAAATGGATACTTTGTCAGTAAGCAATTTGCCTCCATTCATGGAGGTTCGATTAGCAGCCTTGCTGCACTGATGCAGTTTTGAGTGCACCAATGGAGCTTTAGTGTTTCTTGCTTGTCTGCATGTGACCGTAGGGCATCTGTGGCCTCATCCAAGTAGATACATCATACAGATGTACTCTGGTTTTGGCTAGGATTAAACAAATTTTCTTCATAGTAGCCAATATGGGGCTGTGTTCTGAATTTTCCTGAAAACAGTGTAGATAACATGGGGATGTTTTAGCTATTGCTGAGCAGTGTTTAAGTAGTCAGGGCCTTTTCTGCACCTCACCCCACCTCACCAGTGAGGAAGCTGTGGGTACAAAAGAAGTTGGGATGGGAGACAGCCAGGACAGCTGATCCAAGCTGACTAAAGGAATATGTCAGACCATATGGTGTCATGGTCAGCATGAGCTGGGGAGAAGAAGAAGAAGAGAAGTTGGGAGTGATGGCATTTTTCTTTCCAAGACATCACTGTATTATGGAGCTCTGTTTTCCTGAGGATGACTGAAAATCTTCCTGCCAATGGGAAAGGAGTAAATAAACTTATATTCTTCCTTTCTTTGCATTTAGAGTTTTTGCTTTATCTATTAAACTCTCTTTAATTCAACCCACGAGTTTCCTCACTTTTATCTTTTTGGTTCTCTCCCTCCTCCCAGTTGGTGTGAGTGAACAAGCAGCTGGGTTGGGCTGAGTTGTTGTCTGGGATTAAGCCATGACAAGATCAAAGATCATTTAGAGTTCCTTTTCAAATGCTTCTCTACACGAGGCCTGATGTGCATGCTAGTGATTGCAGAGGATCTATGTCTGTTCTCTCTACAAGGGATAACCTTTGCCAAGCTTGGTGAGGTGATTTGTGTCTGCAGTACCATGACTCCTTTTGATTAAGCGTTGTTGTAGCAGCAAAGGCATGCATCAGTTTCGTATTCCAAAAGCATTTCTTTGCACAGGCTCTTTAGATTAATGGCAGTATAGTACAGGTCAGAATCAGAATTCTTGCAGGAGCACCATTTATACTGCATTTTGTTATTCCCAATAAATAATTTTAGTAGTGATATTTTATTCATCATTTGCATTTCATGAGTTTCTAAGCCTGAAGTTTGGGGGACACAGTAAATATGATCAAGATTTCTTAATAATCGTGTATTAAAAGATGTAATTGCTGCTGGTTCATTTGTTTCCCTTTATCAAGCTGGGGAAATGAATAAATGTAATCTCAGGTTATCAAAGCATGTATGGGGCTGAATTCATGCAGGGTATCTCTTTGAAGCTCTCTTTATGGGTTAATTATATTATGCATAATGGTACTTAAATCCATACAAGATAGTTTGAAGAAATGAATATTACCAACAGCTAATATCGGAAAAAAACCCCAAGATCTAAGAAAAATCTGACCATCTGTACTTTTGTAATATGTAGGGGAGAGAAGAAATGAGGGTGTATGTCTGCTCACAACTATCTCACTGGATAAGTATTTCTTTATGAACATCACTGCATATAATACACTAAAAATTTAGGAAATAAAGTATCTTCCTTATGGTTAATTGTTCTGATTGGATTTCTAAATCCTTGTCTCCTAGTTGTCTTAGTGGTTTTCTGGTCAGAGGTACATAAGAGACCAATGAGTATTTGACAGTATAAAAGCATTAAGACAGGTTTTGACATCCATAGCTTAAAAAGAAAATGCAAAACAATAAGCACAGACTAAAAGAAATATATATGTATTATGTATTATATTATATATACCTGTGCAAGTTTCAATGGTGCTTTAAGATATATTCTATCAGACCAAGCCTCCTCCAAAGCCAGCAATGAAATGATGTGGAAGAAGCTACTGGGGGATAACCTTCTGCCTCAGTTTCCTATGGCAGAAATGCTACAGAACAGAAAGTTGGAGTGACTCTTTCAAGTGCCAAAGTGTGAGATTCTCAATTATTTGCCTTACTGAGCTTTAAATTAGAAAAAGGAAAAAAAAGAAAAAAATAGAAGAAATTCTTCATGTTGAACTCTTTTGAAGCTGATGAGGGCATCTCTGCTACAATCTTGTACTGCAACATCCATTAGCCTCCCATTTTTCTCTGACCTTCCCATTCATCATCTTTTGAAGCTGTAGGAAATGAAGAAAACACTGGTATTGCTCTTTCCTGACTCTGCAGTAGGCATTCTGGGAGGCTGTCTGGGAGACCAATGGAGAAGGGGTTAAAGTGCTCTGTGCCTTGCACTTGGTTACTAACCTTCCAGCCGAGGGGGAATTGCTCTCCTTTCATTGAAGTCTTTCAATCTCTTTGCATTACTTTTGGTGCTGTATAACATTTTAAAAGCTCCCTGACTGACAGACATGGCCGGAGGCAGAGCTCTGCTGGGAGAACTGCAATGTACAGACTTTTCTTTGCAAGAGAAGTGGTACGGCAATTAAATTGACTACAACATGACTTTGGCATTTCTGAAGCAGTGCAGACTATCCCACCCCTTTTTTTATGTTTGTTTCCACCTCCCTGGGTCTGGGCAATACTAGAGGACATGTTGAGTTGATTTGTTTTATTTTTTTGCTGTTTCATTATTACTATGATTTTGCCATAAAAATGAGGCATGCACTCTGCAACCATGGATCAGGAGAGGTAAAAAAGTTTGGAAATCTTGGAACTGAATTATGGATGAACACAGTCTGAATGTGATGTTATATACCACCGAATGCATTAAAAAAGAGAAGCAGAAAACCACACGTGAACTGTTCAGTAAAAAACAAGTTCATACCAAATAGAGTGAATGTGGTTGAGTCCCATCTTAAAGTGTCTTTGCTGGAATAAAATCCATAGACTGAAAATGATTGTGCAAGTAAGATAGTTTTACCCATTACACAAAAGAATATTTTGCTGTAAATGAAAAACATTGAAATGTTTTGAACATAACTTAGAAAAACTTTTACTTAAAGGATTCTGAGCAGATTGGAATTCTTTTCTCATATTTTATCCTTGCTGAAGGTAGTATTAAAACAGTCAGTAGATACCTTTCACCAGGTTTATTATTTATTTTATATTAAGATCTAAAACATAGCCTTTCAAATCAGAACAGAAAATCTCACCCTTAATTTAGCATAGTTAGGAGTGCAGTTATTCTTCTAGGGTGGTTGTTTTTGTTTTTTTGGGTTTTTTTAAGACTTTTTAAGTTTTCTGTGTTCCTGGTTATAAATCCTTTCTTGTAAATACTTCAGCATGTACCTAAGACATAAGAATTTCTATGTTATTTATTTTTATGTATACGTATGATATTATTCATAAGGAAAATATAACCTTTGGCAGTATTTGAAAATGAAAAATATATATGGTTAAGTACTTTATTATTCTTTTTTTTTTTAGGTCCATATCATGTCATTGATTTTTAAGCAGAACTCTATTGATTTCCTAGAAACCTATGCTTAAAAATCAATGACACAATATGACCCTAATAAAGTGGTGAATTCCATAGTGCTATAAATTGTATTTTTGTTTTCAAAATGTAAAATGGATCTATTTTAAGTCCTACAGGCAGTTATTTTTTATACCTGGCAACCAGCACACTATAGAGAAGACTTCAAGAGGCTTTTCTGACAGAGAAAGTGAGCAAAGGATTCCTTCTCTAGACAGTAGGGTGAAAGAGTGGATCCCCTATTCTCCAGTATTTTGTTTGTAAATCTGGAAAATTTACAAAAAAACAATTTTTGTATCACTGGTGGCAAACAGTTTGGTTTGATAACTGATCCTAAAAGCAAAGGCTACAGCCCTCTCTCAGGCAGACACAAAGGTAATGCTAAGCAGAGCAAGAACAAGGTATTCCTGTAATAACTGTTCTATGTTCTAGAGCAGCTCAGTGCTACAATGAAAATAGCAATATTTTTTAAACTGTGATTCTTAATCTTTTTCTCTGTCTCTAGAAACTAACTGGGTGTGAGAATTTTGATGAATGCTTCAGTGTAATCCTATGTAATTTGATGTTGCATGTAAATCTCTTTTATAGGTCCCTATAGATGGAATTTACTGCAGCAAATACCTTGTCATCAGAAGGATTAATGCCTGCATTAGCATTTCTGCAATAAAATCAGAAGCTAAGTGGTGAAGGCCACAGACACCTCAAACCTGGATTCCTCTGCTCTGCATTAAGTGCTGGAGTTTTTATTACTTGTGGTAGGGAAGCCATTGCCAATGCTCACAAGGAACTGCTTATCCCTGCTTCTCTGGGTCCTGTTTGATGGAGGTCTCCTAACACCACTGCATACACAACCACAAGAGATTTTAGAAGCACAGCCAAGAGAAGATGCTGTCCCAGTGCCAGGGAGGAGATCATCTGCCCAGCGAGTCAAGCGAGGCTGGGTGTGGAATCAATTTTTTGTGCTGGAGGAGTACATGGGCTCTGAACCTCAGTATGTGGGAAAGGTAATTTTTTACTATTTCTTTAAAAGTTCAAATTATATAGACAATTAATATAATAGATTATAAATGCTTATGTTTCTGGTGGGACAAACCTTCTTCAACTGGCAGTAGCTCCCTCTGCTCGTTGCTTTTACCATTCAGCCTTTCCTGTAGTCACTATATACTTTCTGTCTTTGTAAGCTAGTCTTATTTCCCCATTCTTGCTTTTGGAATTAAACAAAAACAACAGAAACAACAATAAAAACAAACTAACAAAAAAAAAGAGTTCTGATATAAGTCTGTTTAACAACTAATTTTAATTGAGACTAATAACATATTTGATTTTTAGCAACAAACATTGTTTTGATATTAAGAGATAAGATATAAACTTTAAATCTCAACCCCAGAATGCACAATCATTCCTGTGATTGATATGATTGATATGGTTATTCCAAGTCACTTTTCAGCTAAAGAAGACACACCTTTTTTGGTCTGTTGTCTTATGCCTATTAACCATTTATTTTATTTCTGATTGTTCAGATTGTTTTCAAGTATTTCTAATACGCTTTATTGCTTCATAATTCCAAGTCCTGCCCTACAGCTTTTATACTGTGTGTAGACATGCACAATCATACCTGCAGAGAATTTTTGCAATTCCCTCTCTCATTATAATGTTTCTGTAAGAGGGCATAAATAACTGACAGAAAACTGATTGAGGGGTGTGGGGGTAGTGAATTTAAATAATAGAGTTTTCAGATAGGAAAGCTGGAAAGGAAACCTGAAGAAAATCTTAGCAGAGTATATAATTGGATGATGTGTATAATTTTCAGTTTAAGTAAAGGACCTTACTCAGTGAAAATAGCAAGTCAGGAAATTGTTTCCTGGGTCCCCAAATGCCACTTCCTGAGACAGTAAGGTTTTAAATTCACCTACTGTAAAAATGAGTCATCATACTTCTGTTTTTCCTTTAATATCATTGTGAAACTTTTTTTTTTGTAGTGTAGTGTAAAGCAAGAAATCTTTTTTTTTCCCCAAAAAATATAAATAAATCAACAGAAAATTAATATTTCCTCCTACTCTTCCAGAAAACTATTCTGACTATGTATAAATAAAGCACTAGCTTATTTAGCGAAGCAGCCAAAAATGTACTTGGATATTGCACGTGAAGACTTTTTTTTAAGCCCTCAAATATATTGGTCAGAGCAATTTGCAAAGCAGTGTGTTTGTGTCACAAAGTTAATACAATCAGCTTGCTGTAAGTCTGAAGAAAAGGGGGTCCACATAATGAAAAGGAAAACATATTTGTGATATCCAGTTGATACAAGTTACACTTTCTCTGACACATACTTTTGTTCACCTTGCTGAAGATTCCAGCAAGGACTCTCACCACATTTGATGCTGTAGCACAGGCAATGGGATTGCTGTGCCTTTAACATCAAAAGACAGAGATATTACTGCTGCACCACTATATTTTCATTAGTCTTTTTTCCTTTGTGTAAGTTTTTATTGGTAGTTATTTAGGGTCAGTCCTAAACTGCCAAAATAATGTTAATTTTACACAAAATGGACTATTATCAATGTACTGATGAATCAGTGTCTTCTTTTGTCCTGTTTTTGCTTCACAGACACTAAGTTTATAAGCAACTTTAGAACTAATAAGACATTTTCATTAAGAGTAACACTTATCACAGATTTATCTGGAATACTTTTACCTCTTAAGACTGTTTTGAAATGTTACAAATTGTGGGGCACTTTTCAAGTATGAGGAAAGTCAAAAAGTCAAACCCCATTTTTATGTCGAAACACCTGCTTCTAGAACAGAGCAATTACTTCTAGGTAATGACCTTTTTCAACAATGTTTATTTTGATGTTTATCACAACTTGTTTTATCTATATTAACTATTTACTTCAATATATCTGAAAAACCCAACAAACCTTGCGAGTCTTTATATGTCATCTTTGGTGAATCTCTTACAAAAGCAGAACAAAAAAAAAATAAACAAAACCAAGATAGAGATTTTTGTTTATCCCTTATTTTCCACAAAGCTCTCAATGAAGATATAATGCTGAGAGACATTCCTTAGAGAAATCGTGCTTTTAAATCCAGATAACAAAACCCAAGCTTCATATAAATTCAAACTATTGTCAACATACAAAAATATACCCACCAGTCACCAATCAATATCTTTAGATCGTATGCAATTTTTTAAAAAGACATAACATTTTTAAGGTGTTAAATACAGTTGAGTTATGGATTGATTGCAGAACTAAATCTGCAGAAATAAATGATTCACCAAAATTGAATTTTCATTCCAAAAGCATAAATTTTCAATTTAATTTGTTTTATATATACCAGTGTTCTAAACAGTTCTATATTTAAAGTGGTAATAAGTATATTATAAAGTGTAGGATATTTCATGTGACCTGAAATCACAAGGGTTTTATCTTCTTTTAGCCGTGATATCAGGACGCCTGTGCATAGGCATTTATATTACTTACTATAGAACTACTGCACTAATAATGTCACAATAATTTATAAATAGGAGTTTATTTTTTGTATTAAATCAGCTGACAGTTTCACTAAACAGTGAGGGTGACTAGCTAATATTGCAAACCTTCTGTAAGAGAATACAGATTTACAGCAATTATGTCTTCTGTTATCAGCCAGTGCATGTAATTCCTTCCACGTTTGTTTTTAGACAAATATCTCAAGAAATGTCAGGTTGCAAATCAAAATATAGTTTACAAAGCAATGGGGATTAGTCTAGCTTACAGGTGGTGATTTTGAAATAGTGTTTGAAGCTTATACATTAAAAGCATTTAACCTGATTATTAATAAATTTTGGGAATCTGCTCATTGTAATCCATGAGAGGAATAAAAATCCATCAGATTGATAAACAGAAGATAGCCCCCTTTGCTCAACATCATTAAGCAGATCCAGTCTAAAAAGTAAAATTAGAATACAGCATTACCATGTGACCTATGAAAACAGACAAGGTTCTGAGAGTAAAATCATTTCTCATTTACTTTGTGGTGCTTTACTTGTGTTCCTGGTAGTGTGAAGCTCCAGAGGCCATTCAAAAACAGCATGTGTGGATGAAGCCAAAAAAGTTAATGATTTTTTTTTTTTTGTGCAAAAGCTCAGGTCTCAGTGAAATGATCAAAAGATCAAGTCCTCAAGCATGAACAAGTCCCAGCACAGTTTATACCCACAAACAAGGAGCAGTTTTAAATGTCCTTATGCAAGGATAGCTGAAGGCAGTGCAGCCCCACCAGAGCACCACAAATATGTCTGTAACCTTTCTTTATTGCTGGGTTTCAACAGTGACATGCAGAGACAGCAAAATAATCTGAAAATTCAAGAGAACAATGTGGTCAAGATAATATTAGCAAAGGTTTTAGTTGTGCTGGATGTAGTATCTTCCTTTTATGTGTCTTTGCATTCCTAGTGTGTAAATGCATCACATCTTTCTCATGGTCTATCCCTGCACAATTGCTTCCAGTAAGAGTTTTTTTGCTGTCTGTCCTCAAGTTTGCAGAGATAAGCATATGGTATCTTGTACTGGATGCAGGCTGGGTGCACAGGAAAAGATTGCAAAGTCCTCTTCAATGTAGTGACCTCTTCTCTTCCATTTTTCAGCACAAAAATAAAAAATAAAAATCCCAGAATCTCAGTTCACCAGATATTTTTTTTGCCAATGAATAACCTATATTTTACAACAGTTTGTTCTTTGAACCTCTGTCACATTAATGCATGCTCACATTTGAGCTACTACAGATATTTTTTGTTAAGAAAAGAATGCTGAAAAATTTAATACTCACGACTGCTCTACTGCAGTACAGAGTAATGTAACAATATGGTATTTTTCATCTGACTCAGTCCTGAGAAAGCATCGTCATCTTCAAAGGTTTTCCCATATATCAAGGCAGAGAGCATGCTGATTTGGAGGAAGCAGAGCTCTATATCTGCGACCAGAACAGTGTGCTTTTTTGAAACCATATAATATATCCACTGCATCTGAAATATAAACATAGAATTAATTTTTGCATTTTATAGTGGAGAATTTCTAAGATAATGAAATTAATGTTGACCACCTTCCATCAGGCTTAAATCAACTTGTACTTGTGAATACAATACTCTCTCTTTGCAGTTATTTTCCCTCTTGGGTGAGTGTCTGGGTGACAGGGCAGTCTGTAAATGAAATTTTGTACTACTTGTTTAGAATCTGCTATGACAAACAATTTTACAGTGCAGTGGCTATCATTTTGGCATTATTCATAAGCACTGAGTTGAAAGAAAACTTAAAAAACTTGAAAGAAAAAATAAAATTAAAGGAAAATAAATACATGCAGTGAATTTGAAAGCTGTTGCCTTTTGAAGGAAAAAAAAGGTTAAATTTATTAATAAATGGACCCCGATTAAACTTATCTTTTTAAAATTGTATTTCTACTAGATTTCTAGTAAGATGATCAAAATAATATTTCATTTAAAGTTGTCAGAAGGGTTTTTCGTAATTTATCAGATTCCATTCCCAAACTAAAGGAACATTATTAGAGATAGCCATGTATTATTTCCACTAGACATTTGCGCAGTGCCGTCATCAAGGAGAGGAAAATTGTTTCAGGGACTGCTGCTAGTAATGTATTAATTGACTCCCATGATGCAGGACATCACAGTTACTCATTTCTGGATGATTTGAATATGAAAGATATGCTATGTATAAGAATGAGCTTGTTCAGTACATCGAACATATACTCACCTCTGTCTGCTGACATCAAAGTGAAATCTTGTTTGGCCTTAGTAGTCTTTAGATAGTAATTTAAAGAGCAATCAGGCATGATCACATTAACCTGGCTTGCTAAATTGGCTTACAGAGTTTATGCCATGCACATATTCAAGCAAAAGCACTGTCACAATTTATAACAGATAAGGAAATTGATGAGAAATAAAATGGTTAAAAAGGTGTAAGAGGAATCAGAACTGATATCAGAAGTCTGGATTTCTTTTCTTGCTCTGTTGAGCTGAGACCTTTGTCTCTCCACTTATGTCTGTCTGGTGAAAAAAAAGCTATGACTTTAAAAGCTTTGCATCCTGTATATTGCATGGAGTCTGTGAGACACAAAGTAATTTTGACAGTTGCACGTGAAAGTGTGAGAAGGAAATGGAACCATGGAAACACAAAACCCCTATGAGCAAGTCAGACTTGCATTTAATGTTTAAACCTGAAAGCTTACCTTTTTACAAGGGGTACAAAGACATGCAGCAGAGATTAACAACTTGCAACACAGCATTTATTATTGATCTAGTGGCTTCACTTTGTTTATTGATTTGCTTAGGTAGCTCATAGCAGGAAAATTAGGAGTAGTAAGACCTCTTGCCTCTGGTCCTTACATTGATGAAAATTATATGAGGTATTTGGAGCTGAAAAAAAAGGAGGACTGTGTTTTCAATGATTGCGTGAGAGAGGAGAAAAAGTGAGCTCAGGACACTCAGGAGAGATCAAAATAAAAAGGAAGGATCAACTTCTTCAGCTGTCACCCACACTTTAGAGGATGTAGAAGGTTGAGGTTATTGTTCTGAACAGCTAAGGAGGTCACAGACAGGAATATTTCAAACTCTAAAGTTTAGCAGGCTGTATTATGCAAGAATTCATTGCTCACTGTAGAAGACTCAGAGCCTGTGGAAATGGTCCCATTAGAATGAATGACTGGGTCTCACAAGACCCCTGAATGCAGCTGAGTGTATGGTGATAATGGTGCTTGTGTGTGTCTGAAATATATGTTGCCAACACAGACTGAGAAATACGAATGAGCTTGTAGAAATTAAACTGCTAATGAAAAATCTTATATCTGTAGTTTTATATTGAATGTTTCTGTATAAATGGCTTCATCTGGGCAAGAAGTTTATTTAAACAGGGAAATATGGGAAAAGATAGTTTAAAAAATATTTATAAATTGTTCAAAGGACTTGAGTAGAACAGACAAACCAAAACATAGTCTCCTCTTTTAATCCAAGAAAATTTGAAGATTTTAAATTTGTTTAATCTAAATATGGAGTTTGGCTGAGAATTTCTGATTCACTTGATAGACATAGTGTAATTGATAGTCAGATCAGACATGAGCATGTATTCTGTATGTCAGCAATGCAAGCTGAATTTATAACCAGTGAAACATTAGACCATTAATTAAAAGCAGTTGAGATCATGAGACCTCCTTTCTGGAAGATCATCAGAATGCCAAGTAATAAATTAAATAGCATTTTCCAGACAGCAAAATGTGGGAAAGTATTAAATACCTGTAGCCATTCCTGTACCTGAGTAACAATCTGTAAACCAAAATAGCAAGAAGGCCTAGGAATGGAATAAAATGTATGCTTGCTGCAACATGCAAGGTGTTTAAAAGAGACGGGATAGCATAATGCCTCACTTAAGCATGCTAGAAAAGTATAAATTGTCAAGAGGGAAACAAAAAACTATGGAAATATTAAAGAGCTGCTAAGTGACAGGAGACTAGATTAAAGCTCAGGATTTCATATCTGTGAGATGGATTACTTTTTTCACAATGTGCACTTTTTTTTTTCCTTTGTTCATTGTAGAAAGATGCAGATTTGGCATTAAAAGAGTAATTGGAAAAAAATGTAAACTGCAAATTTGAGAAATATAAATAATTTATAATTCTACTTAAATAGTTGTTAAAGTATGAATAGTTATATAATTTGGACATTTATACAGTTTTCACTGAAAGAGAGCATGGCAGAGAGGGACCTGGGGTTCCTGGTCCATGGCAAGTTGAATCTGAGTCAGCAGTGCCCTGGCAGCCAGGAGGAACAACCCTGTCCTGGGGGGCATCAGGCACAGCATGGCCAGCCAGACAAGATTGTCCTGCTCTGCTTTGGGCTGGGGCAGCCTCACCTCCAGTGCTGGGGGCAGTTTTGGGAGCCACAGTGTAAGAAAGACATTAAACTATTAGAGAGTGTCCAAAGGAAGGCTACGAGGATGATGAAGGCCTTGAGGGGAAGCCGTGTGAGGAGCAGCTGAGGGCACTTGGTCTGTTCAGCCTGGAGAAGAGGAGAATGAGGGAAGACCTCATTGGAGCTAAAAATTCCTTGTAAGGGGAAGAGGAGGGGCAGATACTGATCTCTTCTCTGTGGTGGCCAGTGACAGAACCCAAGGGAATGGGCTGAAGCTGTGTCAGGGGAGGTTTAGGTTGATATCAGGAAAAGGTTCTTCACCCAGAGAGTTGTTGGGCACTGGAACAGGCTCCCAGGGAAGTGGTCACAGAACCAGCCTGACAGAGTTCAAGGAACATTTGGACAATGCTCTCGGGCACATGGTGAGACTCTTGAAGCTGTTCTGTGCAGGCAAGGACTTAAAGTTCCTTGTGGATCCTGTGATTAAAATAGCTTCAAAAAAATGCAGATTTTTGAAAACAATGTGAAAAATCACCACTGAAATTCAAAACCAAAGGAGGAACATGAAATAGAATGTAACAAAATTAAAACTTAAATTCATTTTTTCAAACAAAATGATAAATATTCTGAAATAAAACAAAAATAAACAAAAACAAAAAAAAGCCTACAAACACGCAAACAAAAGAAATCTAAAAACCCAATCTAAAAACAATCCCAAAACCCCACAGCTAGAATCAGTCAATCATTAATAAAGCATGCTTCATAAGAAAAAGAAATAATAATTTCCTATAAGCTGTCCAGCACACACATATAGGAGAAGCTAACAAGTTAGAAGGTTATGTCATCTTCAGTCGCTGCAGCTAATATCCTTGTATGCAAGTTAGACACAGCAATGATTGGGATTGACAGTCCTGTCAAGAACTGCCATTACATTACAGGGTTTGTCATTTAGGGCCCTGAAAGATGGGGCAGCAGATGTCCTAAAGTGCAAAACGCCCTGTTCCTCTAAAGTGATGTATCAAACCACAACTTCTGTCATATAACATAGAAAACAATGGATTTGGAGCAAGTATTGGTTTTATGGCAATGATCATTTCCCTCTCTATCCACAAGGCTTCCTTTTCCACAGGCTCTACATGACCTGTGTCTCTCCCTCTATAGACAACCATTCCCTAATCCTTCTTTCTGCCTCCCTGTGTCTGCTATCCATTCTGATGCAAAAGTTGCAATCATCTTACTTCTTGCATAGGATCTGTTACGTGTCCTATTAAATTCTGAGGAATTAACCCAGTTAACAGTTTTGAACTCTACAGCTTCTCTTCCAGTTTCAAGTAGACCTTGTGTACCCAAAAACTTGCTTATATTTTCCACGTGTTGGTAAAATGAATTGTCTTTCATAAATGAACATTGTCTTTACTACATAATAATTATTTCTTAAAACACTGTTGATTCCATCTTTCAAGATTAAAACTGAGGACATAATAATAATACATAAAAATAATGAAATATTATTTAGATGCCCCAGTAGTGGAAAATAATTTTATAACAAGAACACTGTAGCATAGTTTTCTCTCTGTTGTCTCTTGCTTATCATTTAGCCAATCTAAAAGGAGATTATAAAATCCCAAATAAGCCAATAACCTTGTAGAGTCATTATCAGACTCTTAGAAACAGATGATGCTGTTTCTAAGGGTGGAAGATGAACTAAAGCATAAAAACAATCTGGTGTAAAATTGGCCTTTTCCTTCCAGTGATTTTTTAAACTGATGAGTTCCTTGGTGTAGTTCACTGTGCAGTGATATGTGTGCTCTATAGGCAGGAGAGGGTGACTAAGGAGAAAGGTGATTGTTTCCACACTGCTGGGTGACATATCCCTCCCCCACCCAGCCCAGGGGGCTGAGATCCTAAAAGATGAAAAAGGGAGGAGAAAAGGTGAAAGACATACTAATAAGAGAACACAATACCCACTGGCATTGACACATACTAGAATTAAAACTGAAGTGGTTTTAATTTTTAGTAACTAGCTTAAATTTAATTTTCCTCTGGAGAAGGTTTTGTTTCATAAATGCATAAATACAATGTGTTTTGTCTAAATATCTGTGTGTAGTATTCTTCTATTTACAACAAGAGAAGTTCTTGTTCTTTTCTTCTGTGTGTTCTTTGCTCTTTTGTGTGTAAAGAACAAAGCAAACTTGGAAAAGACTCCTGTCTTCTAACATCAGCTGTAATTATAAAAATTATTGCCTTGTGTGCATTGTATTTATTTTAGCGGTCAGTCCATGAACATGTAAGTTAGAGTTGTTATTGATTCTGTTATCAATGATTGATACTGCAATGCCATTAAAACCTTGCTACTGCTTGCTAAAAAAAAATAGATTTTCAGTAACAGATGGATTATTCACTCTTACTCTTCTGAAAATATTTAACTGACCACTGAAAAAACATTACTATGTTTCATCCTGGACACTATGATGCTATATTCAGCATCAGTAAAGATTTAGGCTGCGGCCTGTGCTACTTAATGTCATCATAAATTATCTTGGAAAGTGTGAGAATATCCAGGGGAGTGTTTGCTCTTCAAATTAAGGTTCTAGAATTACTCAAGACAAAGGCTAAATGGAAAAAATGGGAAAAGGACCTTATGAAACAGGAATAATATAAGACATGAAATCTGATATAAAGGGGTACATATTGTGGAAGGAGGGGAAGAATTTATATTTCATTAATAAATTGTTGTGCTCTGTGGAAATGATAATCTCCCAAATGAGATCTTGCTCCATAATAACTGTATGCACATTTGCTTAGTGTGCAGTGAGTGCCAAAAAAGGCAAATGGGATGTTAGAAATCGTTAGCAGCAGCCGAAGGAAATAGATGTCATTAATACAGCTTTGTATCTAAATTTCTGGTAAATCTTCCACACAGGAAATGATTTCTCTCTAGTCTCAGAGAACATGTGTCCCAAAGAACTAGGAAAAATACAAAAAAGGACAAAAAGTTAATCAGGACCTTTGGACTGACTCCTGAGTGAGGAATAACTGAGTAAGATAGGTTCCTTAGCCTGGAAAAGAAACAAAGAGCAGGAGTTATGTCTCAAAAATACCCTGAACATAGGGGTGAGGCTAAAGAAGGAGGATTCAATAATGCAAGATGTGTGGGGCACAAACAAAGGCAACAGGTGGCACATTCAGAGCAAAGGAAAGGAAGTGATTCTTCACAAGACGAATCAATCCAAAAAAAGTATCCCCATGCCACATGTTGCTGCAGAGATAACAGAATTTTCATGTTAAGAGAATGAAAAAAACAATAAAAAAATCAAATTTCCAAAGGCTAATAAATGTAGTCACCACCAATATCTGCACAAATTGCTGGACACCTGGAAATTATGTGGTGAACTGTGCTTTCTCTGGCCTTCACCTTTGCCAGAGTTCTGGGTTGGAGGCCGTGTACACCCAGTGCAGTATGCCATGCTTTGGGGACCAGTGATAGTAACAGCTGTGCTCCTCCACCTAGAATAAAATAATGGTAAGTGTTCATATTAGTCATGTTCCCAAAAATGACTCATCTAACTCTGTTGAAAGTGGTTTGGACATTTTAATGGGCAAGAAATTTCATCAAGTAAGAAATCAGTTCTAAAGAGAAAAAAAAAATACATTTTATTAAGTGGCATTTCTCCTAGTGAAAAATACAAATATTTGTCTTCACATGTGAAATGCAAACACCTGCAGTACTTCACATAGCAATTTACTAATTGTTTTGTCAATTTGGCCATATTAATAATAATATTAGATTCAAAAAGCATAAGACAGAAGTGCAAGTCTCTATAAAAACATAATGCCAAGGAAAATGTCCAGTTAGCGAGAGGCTTGGGATGCTGTTGCAAATCTTCTTGCCTTTCAATATCTCATGCTGCAAGCCATTTCACACTAATTGTTTATTTAGTTTTCAAGTCTATGTCACTCATAGGATTGTCCTTAAAAACATCCTTAGAAAGAGCTGAGCCTCTTCTGGCCCCCTACTAGTCCCCCAGAAGATCCCTTCTATCTGAAGCTGACCTAAGCACAAAACACATTTGCTGTGCTGAGGATGCAGCCCACACACTCAGTTTGTGATTTGGTTTCCCCTCTGACTCTAAATGAGAGAGAACAATGTTCAGGCCAGCTTGGGAATGTGAGGGGTCTTGATCAGGTGCAGTGAAACCTCCCAGGCAAGCTCATCATCCACATGCAGCGTCAATGTTACAACCCTTGAACCACAGTGGTACCTACGCTCAAACTCAAACACACTTGTAAAAGACAGACAGATAGAAAACACAGCTATTCCTCTATGTCTTTTTGCTGGGATATTTTTACCCTCTTATGCAAATCTTATGTCATATAAAAGGCAGTAGGTGGTTTAAATTATACTTCACAATCTGCTTCATGAAAATTAAATGACCTCTTAAAGGGGATAAGAGAGAAAAATGTGATCATGTCCTGTTAGTCTGACTGCCTGATAAGCTGAAAATCAAGAAGTAAATGAAAGGATTTTTTTTATTACATCTTCTGCTTTACTTCTGTGGAAGAATTTCTTCTTTGTCTTGCAAGCTTAAAAACTTTCAGAGTTCTGTATATGTTTTCATACAGTCTTTATGTACAAAATCCCACATACATTGAAGAAGAGGAGGTGTTTTATGTGCTGGGTAAATAAGAATTTAGGCCTGTCATGAATGTGTACACCAGCCTTTTGGTTTTTATTTAATTTTTGGGTTTTCAAAAACCCTTTTCCGGTATTCAGTTCAAGTTGTTCTTTAAAGATAAAGGTGAGACAAGATGAGGGCATTTTCTGTTCCAATATCCTAGAGGATAATGTCAGTAGATGAGTTTTAATTAGTAAATCCTTTTCTTATGTCACTGTGGCAGTGGGTGAGCAAAAGTCCCTGATGATGATTCTATGCCATCCAGCAGAGGTTGTTTAAGTTTTTTCATAGCACTGGTTTTCAGGAGTGATGTCTGAGTAAGATGTTGATCACAGCTGATTCTGAATCTTTTATGTTTTCTTGTACCTTGGTGTCAGTGTAAAATTACTACATTGAAGAGAGCACCGTTTTTTAATGTTTCATAATGTAGGATCCAAAGATATTTTCTTTAGTGTGTCAAGTTGCAGATCTGGATAGTCCACAAGAGTTATTGCGTCAAAAACCATCAGCCTATAAATGTATGTATTATTGCTGATGTGAATCAAGGATTATAATAAAAAGAGTGAGACAGAACAGTCTAATTGCTGTAACAATGTTGCTTTTGTCTTACTGTGAGAATTGAAGCATAAACTGTGGAGCAGAAAGCTAAGGAAAAAAGTCTCATCGACATTATTGGTGCAGTATATATTTTCTAGAAACCAAGAGTACTTTTCAGCACTGTCATATAAACCAGTTAATAACTCCTGCTTGTCAAACCCAGCTATATCAGCCTAACAGCAGGTAACTGCTTCTAGTTTAATTGATGCCAGTATTAGAGTCCAAGAAAATAATCAATGAGTGTTTGCAGAATCATGAGATTCCTGTGCAAGCACAATGAATTCTGGCAGAGAGCATTTGTGCTGATTAAAAACCATTTTAAAGATGTTTGCTATAAAGAAAACTTGAAAGACTGACCAGCACAACTGAAAATTTCTTTTCAGTAAAGGTATGTCTTGCTGTATTTTTTAAAAGTAAAATATTTACTTTTTTTGAGTGATTTATATGCTAATGGACTAATTTAATATTATCAAGAAGTTAAAAGGCAGTAACAAGTTTATGATTTATATTAGAAACAAATACTTATGCTTTTTTTTTTTATAGCAAAATACAAAACAAAAATTGAGTCATTCCTTCATTTGGATGCAAAGATTAGGTTTGGTTCTTTTTTACCTACTATTTTGAGATGTTAATTGCACTATCATATTGAAAGCTATTGTAAAGTCTGATTCTGAAGTACTCTTGATCATTCCTTCCTCAGCAAGCTGAGTTGTCTGCCAGGTGACTCTGGTAGCACATATAGCATGATTTCATTACTCAGGGTAGTAAAATTAGATATATTAACAATTAAAAATAATGTCTAAGCTATTATTTTGTTTTGGAGCAACACTATTAAAAAAGAAATTGTAATTGATCCTACAAAAAAAAATTAATTGTTCTGTCCTCTTTGTTTATTAACGTGTCTATAGAGTGATTCAAAGATGTGCTTTTTTGGGCCTCATCACTAAGGCATCTGAACATTTCAAAGACTATCCTTGCAATCGCTCTGTGAGGCAAGAAAGTATCAGCTCTCTTCCCAAAGTAGGGAGCTGAAGCACAGGAAGACTGAATTATTTGTCTGAATAATTCGAAAATTAAACTGAAACCTTGAAAACTAGAAAGTCCATCCTTCTGATTTTTTTAATTCTTGTTAAATGTGGGGCTTTTTATATAAGTAATGATCTACAGTTTGATATTGTCCTAACTGATAAGCAGGGAGTTGTGTGTCTGTTGAAGGACGCTACTGCCAGGAAGCTGGGCAGATTTGTCTACCTGGAAGTGAAATAAAGGATTACTGATTAAATTTTCCTACATCCAGCACTGCAGTGCTCTTTAGATTAAGTAGTTAGCTCCCAAGTCCATTCCTAGTCTTGGAATTAATAATGTCAAGCTTCAAGGTAAAAAGTAAGGTAAAGTAAAAAAGGGGAAGAGGGAAGGGGATTAAAGGTCAGTGTTGCCAAGTCCTCATGAGCCTACTGTGCTCATGGATCATCCAAACAGATGACAAAGTTATTTAAATAACTGGCAAAACAGGCAACCGAGAGTCTGGTGCTTGTAACACTCTGTCTGCCTTGTGCTTTATGGGTATTCACATATATATTGTCTTCCTTCTAATAGATTGTTAGCACGTCTCTTTGGGGAGTCCAGCCCCAGAGACTGGTTCTGAAGTAATGGCTTCCGCAGTGTATTAAATAATTCTGACAGGCTGCTCATTTTCTTTAATTATCTCCAAGTATTAGTGGTGAAAAACTTGAAAAAAGTAATGGTATAAGTAATTAGCCTATTGACATTACTTTTCCTATAGGCTATACAAGATAATAAGAAATATGTCCTGAATCTGATCACATTTTATGCATTGTACAGGTAATTTTGTATTATTGGGGAAAACATAAAGTGGTGTTTTTTGGGAGAAAAAAGGCACATAAAATCCCACTTCGCAATATCTAGGATGGGAACCAAAGGTTCTTTTATCTTGTGTGTTTGTGGGGAGTTTACTGTCATGTTTGTTAGTGATGGATAGTCCATATGTTGTTAAATAAGTTAAATAAGTAAGCAGAAATTATTTGGTCCAGTAATTTATCTCCAGTGTTACTTTCCGGTAATGCAACTCAAACTGCAGAAAAAAAAAGTAAATTAGAGAGATAAATATGAGTAAATTTATTCAAGGACTTTTCAAAGCCATTGATATTCTTTCATGACAGTATCTTAAAAACCCCTGAAAGTAATTTATAGTCTTAATGTTCATTAATATTATACACTAAAGGACAAGATGAGCCTAAAACAATGCTTATGAAGTAAATAAAGACATTTTTCTAAATGTTGTCAACACATTTTGACAGAATTTATTAAGAAAAAATATTTTCAGAAATTGTTTTTCATATTCATGGATTTTAAAATAAATTTTCATTTTATCCTGTTTAATTCCAGTTCACTTTACTTTATGCCAGCACAAATATAACCAGTAAGTGAGAGTTCTATGTCTTTACTTAAAGATACAATGCAGACAAGTTCACTTCCATCTTGAGCTGTGTCCAGAAAATAAATGCGACCTTAAAAATTCTTTTTGATTCTTTTAAAATTAAGAAGTAATATTATACTTCTCAAATTCTGAAGTCGTAGCCATGTTTCAAAATCGTTACCAGCTAGCTGGCAAATCTTCATGAGTGTTTTCATTCTGAACTAAAGGGCAATTTTGAGGCAAATCTCTTGATCATTCAGACTTACTGTAGTTTTGTCCACATCAGGCAAGGTCTTGGAGAGTACAAACTAGATCATTTCTCAATAAAAAAAAAGCTGAGAGGATGCACTACATGAATTGGCACTTAGTCCACTGAACCAGATGAGATTTTGTTCGCGGCAGAAAACCCTGAGGTGCGTTTATTGCCTGCATCATTCCTCTCCATCAGCTGCTTCGTTCTGCAGAACACTCTCACTGGTTCACATTACCTGCTAACATAGGTACAGCTTGTGTCTAATAAAAAATAGATACAGAGACACTACCCGAGGCTGGGTCAGTCCTGGCATATTTAGTCAGTTGTCTTTCCCTAAACTTTGGTTAAATTTTCCAGTATTTTTAAGATTATCTACTGAGCAGAAGAGATTTATACTGCCTAGTGTACAAAGGTGGGGAAGAAATTATGCAAAATAGTAGTATAAAACATGAGTGTATAATCTCAGTTTGGAGTAACTCTTAATGATATTTATGGTACTTACATGCCTGAATATGCAAAAATTTCAAATTTGTAGTGTATATCTTTCATTACTTACAATCCTTGAAAAATCTAGCTACTAAAAATAAGTCTTTGCATTGTTTGTGTAAAATGGTACTGATTTAGAAGAAATTAACCTCCAAGTCTGGTGCTGCATGTGTGTGTGTGTTTGTATGTGTCTGTGTGATTTGCAAGTAAAAGTTACATTTGTCCAAGTCTTCTTTTAATTATTATTTCTTATCTGTGTTAGAATATGTTCACCCATTACTTTTCATGTTGTGAAAAAAACAAAACAGGAACAATAAAAATTATGAGATAGATCAAATTTATGTTGAAATCACCAAGATATTTCAGTTTGAATAAATTTTGACTTGATCTTAAATGATTGTTAAGACCAAGCATGAAGCAGGTAACGCAAAGTTGTAAGAATTATACCAGAGAAATAAAAAAATGCGTATTGTTTATATTTACTATATTTACTTTATAATAGATAGTCTATTTAAATAGCTTTTTCCACTGCAATAATGAAAGATAAAATGAAGTGTAGTTCAATTATTTTTATGAAATGGAAAGAGAAGTAGAATAGTCCCAACAGAAAACTAAATATTTCAAGATAAAATTTTGGTGTAAAAATGATACAAGGTGTTATGAAAAACAGAAGTAATTTTCTGAATACTTGTTTATGTTCTTATTATTATTTTTATTTCTCTGAAAGCTAGTACATCTGATTATGTGTTCCTGAAAATATTCATGGTAACGTTTTCTAAACTACAAAAAATTAATATTTTAAAACCTTTTTTTATATATAAAAGATATGAGAAGGATATATACATAATTCACAACCTGTGATAGAGAAATCTTGTATGTAGAACGCAGTCTAAAATGCCATCTGTTTTTCCCTTTAAGGTTCTCATAAAATGTGTATTTTTAAAATACTTGGCTATGTAAAATTCATTTGCCCTTTCTTTTGGAAACATTTGTTAACTGTTTTGCAACATCTATTAGTAATGCATATGATTTACACCTTTGATCACAGTCTCCTCTTTTCTCCTTCTTTTATCTTTTTTTTTTTCATTTTTCTCTTCCATGTTAACTAGGAAAAGAGCTACTCTAAAAGAAGCATATGGGCAATCTGTGGGTGTCTGTTTTTGTGTGTAAAGCCTGCACTTGGGGAAACTTCATTTAATTATTTACTTTTGAGCTGGCAAATGATCCAAACCTTCTTCTTGTAGGTCCTCTGGTTTCACAGTCTTGACCATTAGTGGTTTTGACCTTAAACCTTCATCAAACATACCCAGTTTCACATGGAAGGAGAGCAAGTTGCTTTAGTTGGTGCTCTCTGTAGAGCTGATGTTTCGCTATTCTCTCTCTTGCTCTCGCTCACTAACTCAGCTGGAGTTACTAAGATCAATAATTTCTTAGGTGGTCCTAGCTGAAGTTCTATAAAATTAGACTATTCTTCTTTATTTCTCTGACCTTTGAGGTTCTGTGGCTTGAATGAAAAGCAGACTTTACACTCATCTACAACTATTGTGCTGGAAGGCAGCTGAACGATTGAGTACTGCCATTAAAGTCAGTTCACTTTCACTGAATTCTGTTTACAAATTGTACCATTGGGCTTCTTTGTACCATTCTATTTCTTTGTCTGTTTCCCTTCCTCCAAGTAGGGTTGCTAATGCTCTCTCAGCTATCATCTGTAGCTCTTACATGAACATGGCTTTGTAGAACCTGAACATCATTACCTTTCCTTTGTCAAAGTCTGTAATACCTCTGGGACTCAGCGTGTCACTACACAAATCCTATATACACCCTGCAGTGCTGATATGTGCTGCTAATTTGCTGTTGCCATGACTAGTTTATTATTTCTCCTGCCCATTGGGAAAAGTGCTTTTCCATTCTTTTCACAGCTGGCACTACTGCTCAGCCAGGAAATGTAGGAGTTCTCGCAGGCTAAGTAGGGAAAGAGCTGGTATCTGCTGCCCTGGCATGGCATTGGCACACATACCTCTCCTGTGGGACAGAGGTAGGTGTAACAGCAGGATCAGCCTGCAAAATGTAGTCACTAATGCTGGGAAAACAGTGGTTTACTTGCCCTTTTGGGAAGTCATCTGGAAGCACCTCACAACCTTCCCTTAATGATTATGATGTGTTTGTGCTGCTGTGGTGAGGAAGGATGTATGTTAGAAAGTTGCACTGCACTCATGGGGAGAAATAGCCTCCAGCTGAGATCTGTAACCTCTCTTTTATAACCTCTTTATAGACAAGCATGTATCTGTTCTTCGCTGTGCTTTGTACAGCCCAGCCAGGCTGAAGCACCTATTTATCTGCCTATCAAAGTCATGACATTCAAAGATCATAGGCAAGTTGGAGAACTACTCTGTATTTTTTTTTTTCTGACTTCCAAAAAATATTTCTTCTTGTTCCTTCTTAAAACTGCAAACACTACCCATTGAGAGCAAACTTGCTTAAGCACAGAAGAGTTTTTTCGAGTGTAAGCTAATCGACATCAAATAAATTTTTAATTTATGTACTGAAGAGACATCTTCAGATTGTCCCATTCCTTTTTCTTCTAAAATACAGTTTTCATTTCACATTTCATCCCACACTTTGTATATGTTTATCTTACAGCGATAAAGACTTGAGTTCTTACCAGGAAAAAAAAAAGAATTCCAAGGAATCCCATATTCCACAGTCAGTCATATGGTGTTGATAACAAAGGAGTCAGACAAGCCCCAAAATTGTTTCTAGGGACCCACAGTACTAACCCAGTTCACAAAATAGATGCTTCAGGAAGTCAGAAATGCTACACTGCTACTAGTGGTATAGTACAGCTGGTATATCAAAATATGAAGAAAGTATATAACTATTGCTCCAGGTACCAGCTGTTCCATCAATGGAAACAGAGTTATTTACTAGATTTATTTAAATCAAACTAATTCTAAGATTATTTTCATTTTATGAGAGATTGGTATTATAATGGCTTATTAATCAAGCTAAGCCCAGTCTAACTAGGCTATTAAGTTAATGAACAAATTAGCAAAGAAATCTTGATGTATTTATGAATTTCAAAATATTTTTTGGTGTTTCTTGCTAAGTTTATGAATTTTAAAAGAACATTTATAGAAAAATTGGTATTCAGTTGAATTCTTACAGAAGAACATTATCCTGATATGGCTGTAAGTGTGCTGGGACATAGTTTATTCATGCTTTTATAGCATGAAATTTCTTTGTGACAGGTGTTTGGCATCCCACAACACCAATTCATGTTTCCAGTAACTGTACCATTAAGATGAAAAATATGTACATTTAAGGCACACATATAGTAAATCAAAAGCTTGGTTTTGCTTAATTTTTTTTCTGTCTGTGCTATATGATTTTTTCAATGAAAATTTAGCTGCACACAAAACAAGTCCAGCTGGATGCCAACTAGAGATGAATCTATTCTGAAAGCTTAAAAAGGCTCACTACAAGTGAATGCCGTATTCTTCCCATTCTGCTAAGCTATCCTCTCAAAAAACTTACTTTTAGAGTAAAGGATGTGGCTCTAAATTGGATCTCATAGCAGCTCAAGAAGGATGGCTATTCCCCTGTGCAGCTGTGGAAGGTCAGGGTAGGAAGGTGGGAAGCTCTGTGCATAAAGCCTTTTTCTCTTCCTATTGAGTCAAATAAGACTCAATTACTTAAAGACGTCATTCCTTTAATAGAATCGTCTCTTTGGGGCACATGGCTGTTATAAATAGACCTGTTCCCTGCTGTGGATATGAGCTGTGGCCATTACATGTTATTCCCACTAGATAAATAAAGTGCAGTTCTACAGAGTAAATCCCTGCATGGCTTTCCACGGATGGCTTGCAGACTCTCTCTTTAGAGGCTGCACCTGCCATGTTCCTATAGCCAGTCACACACTGTGATCATAGTTTGGTAGTAAGAGCTTGCCTCCTGAATCAGATAGGGAAATACAACTTGCCTTAATACTAGAGTGCATTACTCTTCAATTAATGCAAGCACTACTTACAAGAGAGTATTCTCATAAGGCAGTTTTCACATTGAATCTATTCTAACTCATTAAATCAATACTTCAGAAGACCAATCATCATCAGATATCCTTGAAAGAAATGAGATTTTCTGGAAAACCACTTCACACTGAAAATAAATATTTTAATATTCAATTTGTTAATAGCATTAAAAATACTAACTTTCAACAGATTTGGTAATTTTTATATCTAGAGTATTTTCCCCTAAAAAAGTGGGAGCAACAGAAATAACTACAGTTTCCTGGTTTACTCATTCTTGGAAAATTCCGTAGTAAATAACTGCAATTACCTATTCATTCTTTGATTTGGATTAAGAAAATGCTCTCTATTTTTTACCTCTCTGGATTAATTGGATGCAGTAATGGATTTATCTTCCTATGTAAATTAGACTGCCTTCTCCCTTATTGTTAAATTTAGTTCAATTTATGTTGCAAATATGGCTAGAGTGAAAGCTTTGTTATAAACAAATGCCATTTCATTAGATCTGATCAAATTATAAATAGTGCCATTGTTCTCTGCTCCCATTAACAAATGTGAAGTTTCTATATGTATCTCTTTCAGGCATAATCAAAATTAACATCACTAGGTTTTATATTTTCTTAAAGTGCCTTATTGTCTATGGAGATTTTCTATTATTCAGTGAGTAAAATATTTACACAGTCATTTTGAAGAGGCAAAAACACTTTACACAGTCCTCATTTCTACATTTGGGACTGTCACAAGATGATGAAATCTGTAAAAACTTAAAGGCAGGTGGCAAAGGAAAGATGATGTTTGATGCTCAGAAGGTCTACAGACAGTGAATATATTATTATTTAATAGATAAGTCTCTTCTTATGTTCAAAAAGGGTGTGTGTCATTTATCACACCAAAGGAATATTTTTAGGAAAATTGCTGAAATGGGTTCCCTTTGTGAATCTCACTTCCTTGATCATAATTAACCGCTGCTGCAAATGGAGGTGAATTTAGATACCAATAGCTGCAACATTTGTCAGTGAAAGAAGCCTGACTTCTACAGACATTTATGAATGGATAAAGTACCTGCCACATCACAACTAACTCCTGCACTACTGAAAGGATTTCACGGTAATTTCTGTCTAACAAAGGTTAGCGTTAAATTGCAAAAGAATTTTTTTTATAAAGTTTATCCTACCCCTGATTCTTGAAACAATCAAATATTATTATTTGAGGTATTTGAGGCTCTGGAAAATGAAAAAAGAGGGGGTGGGAGGAATTGGGAGGAGAGGTGATGAATGATTTCCACACAAGACTTCTTTTTTTTTCCATTTTTGAGATCTTTAGTATGGCAAAACTTAAAGGTGAAAAGATAATTTCCCTAAGCGTGTGAACTTAAACAAAAGAAAATGTTTACTCTCAGTCTGCAGGAGAGAACCCTGCCAATACTCTGCAGGAGAGTATCCTGTTAGTGCTTACAAGGCCTTAATTATTACTGAATAAAATTGAAGACAATGGGAGTTGTGCCATTGACTTTCTCAAATCAAAGGTTTAGGCTTTATGGACACAGTTACACTTCCCTGGACCCTGGAGAGATTTTGTCCTTGTAAACTGATTTCCCAAGGACTTCCAGAAGAACCATATGCAAGACAGGAACAAATTAACATCTCTGTTGTTTTCAATGAGCAGTTCTGTCAGAAGAATGGAATATAAACTCATCCAGACAGGTTTTCAAAAGCACTCCTTGCTTTTTCCAAGTTCTCTCTCGACCTTCTTGTCCCTGGAGTAAAATGACTATGCTCTCCTCTTCCTTCTCCACTTCCAATAGCAGCAGCAGAGATGGTTGTTCTTCCATTTCATCAGTATAAAACAGAATTACAGCCACAGATACAGAAAACAGAGATCTTATAACAGCCATGCAATAATTTCTGTTCCAAATTATAAAGCTTTCTACATTCTTTTATCTATTGTATTGCACTCTTCACTGATTCTTAGGAACATTTCTCCTTATACATTAAAAATATGAGTAAATCTTGAAAGTGAATGCTATAGCTAGCATATAACTGTATGTAAATTCAACATGTTCTTCCTTAAAACTGAATTAGGAAAATCCAGGCGAGACAGTCACATTCAGATTTATAATTAAACTGCTCTATTATTGCAGAAATGATGTAACTTTGAGCTGTGGAAGATTTTTTTTTTTTTTTTTGCTTGTTAGTACATAGGTGTGACATTTTTGTTAAAAAGAAGGCACACCAATTAGGGAATATGAAGGCATATTCTTACGCAGTGTAGCTTAATAATATATGAAATATTAATGTATCCATAATTTAGAATATATGCAGGATTTTTGGGATTTCATTCAGTTCTGTATAATGCCATATAAATGCTGGTAGTTTTAAGTAATCCAGGCCAGAAGAACAAACTCTATCTGATGCTTTACCTGTGTCTTAAGAACCTACTTTTTCCCATGCAAATGTTGATCAGTGAAAAGACCCCACTGAAATAGAATGTTTACCAATTTTTGTAAAACCTCAAACTTCAAAAAACTCCCAAAAACTCTGGGTCATAAGATAGTAAAATGCAAACGATGCACCATGTGTCATATCTGAACTGCTTCAGCAAAATGAAATACATACAACATAGCCCTTTCCTGTGCTGCTTCTGGAGCATGAGGAAAATCAACACTGCTAAGTGATAATACAGCCTTTAAAAACGTTGTTCTGAGGAAATCTTGCAGCCAGAACATTATTCATGGGGTTGTGCTTTCTTGAAATTCATGCACAGGGCACAGAAGTGGTCCTTCAGTTTCTTTGCTGTACCTTCTATTCCTTGCATGTTGCTGCTTGGATTTGTCCATGCTTGATGGATTATTTTGCTTTTTTGTGTCTTGTAGTGTGAATGTTGGCCTGATTTTTTTGGAGCTAACTTAAGACAAAGAGATTAAAAATTCAAGTGATATTATATTTCATTCATAAAATTCTGTGCCTATAAATGCCTTAAAATTATCCCTCTAATATATGTGTTAAAACTTATATTTTTCACCTCTGTGATAGAACTAAATTGTTTTTTTTCCTGTTTAGATAGGAGAACTGGTCAAACAGTTTATGATAGTATGACTTGTCACAGTGATAGACAGGCTGAGGTACAATCTTTCTATTCTGTCATTCCCTATCTGTTCTAGTATATCATTATCAAACAAAAAGAGACACCTTAATTGACAGAGCTTTAAGGCAGTGTATGGAACAAGTTTTTTATTTAACTTAACATTAAACTTAAATACATGAGGAAGGGAGTTTTTAACATTCATTTGCTAGGCAGTCAATAAAGAAAAATACTTGAAAAAAAAAAACCAAAGAAAAATTAATTAAGGGAAGGATAAAAATGAAGAAAGCTTCATCAGCACCAGCAGAATTTAGTAAGGCCTTTACTCTAAACCCTTTCAAGTTCAAGCTGGAATTGAAGAGCACACTGATATAAATCAGGAAATGGCAGAAGATGTATTTGCTAAATAAGATTCCAATCAGTATAAAATTAAGCATAAGCTTTTATAATCAGTTTATAATCTTTTAGCTTTTCAAATGCAATGGATTTAAACTGATATTCATTCAGTACACATTCCTAGGGATGCATTTGCTGAAGTTCTAGTCTTTCTTTTTCCATTCTAACTACAAGAACCTGTCACTTTTCGCTTATGACATAGTGCCTTTTTGAAATACTTAAAAGTTGTGTATTTCATGTAATGAAAATGAAAATGTATTTTCATTTCTGTTATCATCTTTGACACAGAAAAATTCAGCTTATTTAGAGTAATGGGTAAGGCAATGGGATTCTATGTAATAACGTGTCCTTTCACGACTCTGCATGTCATGAAGTTGTGACTTCCTAAAGCAGAGTAAACCTAGTTTAGGGAACCTAATTAGGGTACTCTTCTAGGAAGGATACTGAGCCCTTGGCTTTACAGAGAAGTTGTCTCTGGATATTTTGCACATCTGATTCAGCTGTTCATAATACTTTGCACCATTTATATGAATGTGGAGAACAGCTAACCCCTAACTAGGGTTTCCTGTGTCAGGGACTGATGAACAGTAGGAGATTACTTTGTGACTATTTTGCCTTTAGACATTTATGACTGCATAGCTCTCCATCTACGTATTCTTCTCCTAGTTGCAGCTGTGGTGTGGAAATGTATGCTGCCTCACAGCTACTGTCCCTCATGTATGTACAGGTTGTTCTCTCCTCAGAAGCACAACTCTAGCCAGAAATTTGAGTTTTCCATAATTAATTTGAAAAGAGCCAGGCTTACTAAAAGACAGCTATTCAATTCCTCTAGTTAGATGGGACAGTCTGAGGTAAAGAATTTCAGGGGAATTCAATTAGCTCCAGATGTTTAGGGTGGAGAAGTGAATACCACCAAGAAAAGGAGTGGGAAGCTGCTCAGAGTCACGATCTCTTTCAGCAGCGAGGCAGTTGTCAACAGGCATCTGCCTTTTAGTTTGTCACTTCAGAAACTTAATGGCACAGCCCACAATTTCTTTCCTATCACAAAGCAGGTATTCCTACTAGCATTGGTAGGGGAACTCTTGTGAGAGAAAAAACGTCATGCAACTGACTGGCTGTAGCTTTAGCTTCCATGATAAATTCTATCTCAAACATAAAACAAGTCCATAATGTCATAATTATTTGGTGAGATGAGGATTGCATGCGTCCTCTTATGAGATGAGGATTGCATGTGTCATGCAATCATTATCATCATTATCTGATGATAATGGTATTTTCTGTATAGAAAAGTCCAAGTAACTAAAAAGGATTTTCTACCTGGTAGCTTAAGAGACCTATAGACTATAATTCTACAGAAAATGGATCACATTCATGCACCCTAGAAGGAAAAGAGATATTGTCATTTTACGAGCATAAACACCTCATTCTACACTAAAAATTTTTAACCTTGCCAACAGATTCATTTCAGTGACACTCTGCAGTATAAAGCTCCTGCTTGTTCTCAGCTTTCTGAACAGTGGTTATCAGGTGATCTTCAGAGACTATCTTCATAAATATAAATAGATATTCATTAGAAATTGTAAATTCTTTAACAAGAGATGGGAGTCTTAGAAATGTTGGTTTAGATGCAAAAAAAATCACATAAAGGCTTCCTAAGTTTCTAGTGTCTATTTTTATTATATTTATTCATACAGCATAATTTATATTTTCATGCACTGATATTTTATATATGTTGTAGACAAGATACAGCAGGGAACACAATGCAGAATAATGTATTACTGTCAGTATGTATTATCTACAGAGACGCAGCTTTGTTTGATATTCTTATAGTGATTCCTCTTTCAAAAAAGAAATACTGCAATCACATACTCTACCTCAAAAGATCAT
Source organism: Cyanistes caeruleus (assembly GCF_971803275.1). Taxonomy (NCBI): domain Eukaryota; kingdom Metazoa; phylum Chordata; class Aves; order Passeriformes; family Paridae; genus Cyanistes; species Cyanistes caeruleus. The sequence continues at coordinate 78,403,578 of NC_141701.1, read as the reverse complement.
ACTTACCATTTTAATTGATTACAGCAATGCCATTGAACGTTTTGCTGATCTCGCACAATTACATAGCAAGAGTTAGAATTTGACTGTAATGCTGTCTTTTCTTCATTTAGTTTTCGGAATCAGCGAATAAGTATCGTCTTGAAGAGGAATAAAAATATCTCCTGCTTAAAGCTGGGATGATTTTTTCTTTCCCCAGAACCCTGTTTGTGGCAAATTCTCTTCCATTATTTCTGAGTTTTGGACATCAACATCATCCTCTGACTTAACCACAGGGAATACAGCCAAGCACAGGTACAGAGGGAGTACCAGTGCTTTCACAGGTGTAGATCAAACCAGGCCTCCTTGTGCCAGCTCAAATGCTTTCATTAGAAACAAATGATGTCTTCCACAGGCTCCCTCAACCCAGAGGATTATTTACGACAGATTTTGGGTGCACAGTGGAGAAAAGACCACATCTATGTATGAGGACACATGGCACAACTTCACTTTTCCCATCTGATGCATTAAGGGTTTTGGATTGTGGGGGTTTCACATTCAATGGTTCCTGTTAAAAACTTTGAAAAATTCTAAAATTATAAAAAATTAATAATATGGTAGAATCCTTTTCCACTGAGCTGTCATCAGCAGCTGCACACTTCATTTTAGCTCATAATCCTTTGGAAGAATATATAAAATTGCACTGGATAAAGAAGAAATTTGATGTCGATAAATTTACTCAAATTTTCTCTCCTGTTGCTGTCTAATGGCCAATAATGGAATTTGTTGTTGGAACCCATATTATGTTGTTATTTCACAATGGTTATACCCAGACACCTGAACAGATTGAAGTTCTCATCAGCTGTCACCATTCTGAGAGAACATTTCTCTCAAATGACATTCAACGTAACTGTGAACTGAAACCTATCAACCTATGTGCACAGAGCACATTGTAACATGGAGTTATATGACATCAATAAGAATAATTCAATTTTAAAAATTATTTCTAATGTTGATTCTTGCATTAAAGTTGAAAGGGCAGACCAGAACACTGTGTTTCTATATGCATCAGCTCCAGCTGAATTGATGATGCAGAAATAATCATCAGAAATCTATGCAATTTGTAACTTATATAAATAATTACTTGTATAATTAAATTATATTAAGACATTATTGTGATTTTTTTTATTCTTTCAATGCTCTACTAGTGCACAACATTTTTCATTGGCCAATATTTTTAACTTATATGGCATTCCATAAAAGGAATGTTGGGAGTTTTTCACTGTGATTTTAGAAGTGTTGCTATTGAATTCCACATAATGCAACAAAAATATTCAGAACAGAATTAGAAAAAGAGCAATCCCTAAGCCCTCAAGTGCATGATGTTGGTAGAGATGAAGATTCATCTGAACTGAACAGTCAGGTACTGTTTTTATATCTTTCTAGTGACACATTTGCAATCATCTTAATACCTGACAACCACACTCATTATTGGAAAAGTCTGTTCTGACTTAGTGTGCTTAAACTAAATCCCCATGACAGAAGGAGGTAATGTTTTATTTAATTTGATAATAAGTGTTTTAATTTAAATAAAGCTCAGCTTTATTTGTGAAAAAAGAATCACTAAAGAAAGAGTATAAATTCTTTTTTACTTAGTTACTTTTGAATAAGATTGTATTCCAGTCTAATTTGAACTTCTAATTTTGTACTTCAAAATACAGAACCATGTTGTCTATTTTTACAAAAACTAGTCAGAAGAATGTCAGTTTTTGGAAGCAGATATTTTACTAAACATAAAAAGAGAAGACATAGAAATACATCACAAAGAAAATGAATTATGATGATAAGATATGTGCAGCTTACTAATTCAAATAATATTTTTAACATTTTTGTATATATATGTATACACACACAAATACAAATTCTTTAATTAACATTTTTTATTATTGTTTGAAATTCTCATAGTACTAAGAAAACCTTCTCACAGGTGGGAGCCTCTTATGAAAGCCCTGTACAAAGCTAGTAAAAATACACCTCTCCTTATTAGAAATAATTTTCAGCTTTAAAATTCTTCTTTTCCAGTTGACCTTTAAAAAAAAATCATTCTTTTCTCCCTTTGTTCACCTTTCTTTTACCTCATGATTTTGCAGTTAGACCTGTCTGTCTTAAAGGTCTTTTATAACCTAAAGGATTCTCTGATTCTGTGATTTTAGTTGCTCCTAGTTTCCATATACCTACTGTCATTCATCTGACTCATTTGTAGTAGTGTCTTAACTCCTCTCAACACAAGCTTTAAGCTCCACTCTTGCCTGACTAATGCATGTTAACTTATTATTTAGAAGATGCCCTAGGTAATCCAAACTTTTAGCATCAAGAAATATTTGCACTGCCTGTGTTGTGAGCAGATTTTGCCTCATCCCTAAATGTCCTCTGCAGTGGTGTTTATGTGTGGCAGAAAGAAAGAAAAACTATTTTATTGGATTTGATTAGCAACAATTACACAGTTGTTTTTTTTTAATTTCTCCATGTCTTGAATTAAAGTCTCTGGCACCCCCACACCCCTTTGAATTTTAGGAAAAATTTCAAGGTTTATGTATTTTTAGAGGGAAGTAATAAGTGCATTTGTGTGAAAGCAGTACATTAGATTCTAATTATCAGTTTTTAAAAGAAATGATGCAATCTGTGTAGACCATAGAGTGCTTGCCAAGAGAAAATATGTGTAGAATAATTATATTTTAAAAGGGCAGCCTTCCAAGTAGAAAGTCTCCAGGCTCATTTACACCCTCCTTTCTTGTAGTGGGTATCCTTGTACCAAGACACTTTTGCAGTAGAGATCTGCCAAAATGGGTCTGCTTGGGTGTGAGCTAACTGTACAAAAATGGCCTTCTTTTCAGTTCAGGGCATCATTCTGTATTTTCAGTTGTAGGTAATATTGGAGTTGAGTGGATGTTCTGGTTTCTCAAATAGTTTTCACTGCACATCTTACCCAAGAAAGTACAGGGGCTGATGGCTACAGATGGAATGGTGATACCTTGAAGTAGATGAAGGAAGAGAAAATAATGGAGTAAAGTCCTAAAATATATTGCATAAAGAAAAATGACATAAAGATACAGATGTGGGATGTGTACCTAATACTGTCGTGATAGTAAGGAATGGTTGAATAGCCTGAAACATTCAATTTTGTTCAGTCCAGGTATGAACTGCAATAAATCTGCAACTGCAAGTTGATTTACTAGTAACAAGTAAATTGAACAATGATTTTATTCTTTTTTTTATATATTATTTCTTTTTTTTTTTTTCAGCTTGTGAAATTGGCAGTGGAATAAGACCTAGAATCTCAGAGTGTATCATAGGGTAAATATATCAATTTAGGGAGTTAAAGCATTCCTTGATACTTAAACGTTTTTTGCTCATTCTCTACCTTTTTATTTAATTTTATGAGGATGGGAAATGTGGAAAGGGAAGTTGTCAACTCATACAACAACTTTTCTGTGTCTGTATTGCTGTGAAATTAAGATCACAGCAATCCTGGCAGATGTCATAGCCCTTGTTCTTTCATGATTTGTGGGGGTATAGAGATTGATTCATTTAAAAGTAGACTATCTTGCAATTTTTAAGCTTCTTTTCCTTCCAATTCCTTTGCCTATGTATGTGAATTTACATATTTGACTTTTAAAATTAGTATTTTAAATTAGTATTTGTATTAATAGAAGTCATTGAAGTATTTAAGGAAAGAGAAGGTGAACAGTTGAGGATCAGATGAGTAAGGTAGTGAAGAGAAAATCAACACCATAGGCTGCTGAGGAACAAATACATCTGGTCCATGCTCCTGCAATGCTCAGTTTACCTAGGAGTATAGAACCATTCTTGAAGCACATTACCTAATGCATTTCCTGGTCTTTCATGTAGTTTGAAATTATTTGCGCAGGTGTATGAATGCTTGAAAGCGACACAGAGATGATAACACTGAGTTATTGAAGCAGTAAGATCTTAATTTATTGCTAAAATACAAACAATCTTACATGGTGTTAGAAACTGTCAGAAGAACTGAATAAATAATTTCTCCCAGATGTGCTAGTAGTGAGTTGTTATCAACTTTTCATCCTCTCTGAAGCAAACTAGCATTCAGCTTGTTATAGGCTGAAGCAGATTGCTAGATCACATGGACTTGTAGACTGACTCAGTCTGGCATCTGGTACTGGATATGATTCAAAAACACTGCCACAATTTCTGCATAGATTTATGCAATGTATCTTACAATAGTCTCTGTAATATTATTCATACTTTATTTTTTTTAATCAGTCATTTCCTTTGCCATATGTGTTATTGTTTCTACACATTAGCAAGAATTATGGAATGTGTCTTTTTCTGCCATCTCAGAAAAATATTCATGATTTTCTGCACTAACAGAGCTTTGCTGCAAGAAATTATTAGTTTACACTTGGGACAGATTTGCCCAGAGATCTGACACTAAACTGTGTTACTTACACAGGAGAATAAAAGTGCAGATTTCAGCAAAGGTAGAAATGAACCCCTCACATTTCCAAGCCTTGCTTTATTTTTAATATTCAGGATTTATGGGGAAAACATAAAATTAAGACAACCTGTGTGAATACAATCATTTGTACAGCCTTGTTGCAGTAAATTCAGGTGATTCTGGAATATAATCACATTGTAGGGAGGGAAGTAGGTAATATCTGAGCACTTTTTCTCTTGCCCTTTAATTTTGCTGAAATAGTGGAAGACCAAGAATTAGAAAATAAGTGCAAGTGAAAGGAGAAATGGGATACAGACCCAAAGTTGCTGTGGATACAGTGTCAGAAAAACTAGTCTCTCACTAATCTGTATGGTTTTCAGCACAAAAAAAAATAAATGTGCTTTCTTCCAGTGCAAACCAGCTTGTACCACACAAATCAAGACACAGTAGCAAGCACTTATTCTTTAGCATAAACTGCTTTCTGGAAAATTTCAGGCACTGAAAGTCAGGATTATTTCCTAATGTTGTGTAAGTACTGCTAATGCTAGCTTCTTGCTCTTCATCCTTGCATCTGAATCTAAATTTTGCATTCCTTTATTGGTGGAGAATTTAGTTAATTTTAAATTAATGAGTCAGCTGTTCCCCTGCAGTAATTTGACACTGTGTAATGTTGAATTGCCCCACAAATTACATAGCTCAGTGTGGGTTACTTATAAGCGTGCACTTGTGTGTTGTCCAGCAGTGTCATCTGGGAAGTTTATGTCAAAATCAGCAGATTTGGTGAATAAATACAATGTGACACATCCAAGCTAATTCAGAGGATTGCAGCTCTGCTCAAATAGGTGAAATGGTTGCTGAGTTGTCCTAGCTGAGTGACACTTGTGAAGCCCAGTGAATACATCTGTAACTGTAGAACTGCTAATCCTGCCAGTTGTAAACCTTTATTACTCCAACACATTTGGGGAAATAAAACTATGTTTAGTCTAGTCTTTGTATTTCAGTTTTCCTTTGTCTTGGGAGCCCTGGCTTTTCCTGCTTTTTCTCCACCTAGGAAAAGCAACCATAATTGATTCTTTCTTGTATAATCCATGGGCTCAGATAAGACATGCAATGCAGCCTGATTTGTTACTAGTTGAACTTAAAACCTACAGCTGGCAATCAGAAATACACTCAACCATCTCAGCTTTAGTGCCAAATCCAATGACAGCAGATGGGAGCAATCTTGTCATGCTTCTCTGTTTACAAATTCCTGCTTCATAATTTTGCTCTGTGATATTCTTACTTCCAGTAGTACGCTTGAAGGTTGTTTTTGCAGTGAAGCCCAAATAAATTTTATTTAATGTAGGGACATTACCAAAACAATTATCTGGTTCCCTCTAAAAAATACTAACATTTTTTTTCCTTCAAACATTCTCATTGTAATTTTGATTCTTTTTTTTCTCTTGGTGTGTGTCTGTAAGCTTTTAAATGATAATGGAAGGAAAATACCAAGATTTTACTGAGCAGGGTATAATGAAACAGCAGGAAGTTTTGAGCCCCTTAAATTAAAATGATGAGGAAGAAATAGACATTAATTATCTCAGACTGCATTATCTTTTCATTTTGCAAGCAAGGAAATATTTAACACCTTTAAAGCAAAATGCTTTAGTTTGGACCAGAAAGATAATTTAAAATCTCATGTGGGTGGCAGCTAGATGAAAGATCAGAATTTAGTATATTCACTGAGGAAGAATGATGAGATGAAATAGTAGACAAAGAAGTGACGATGTTCATGTTCACTCTGTGCCACAAGCCATGACCTCTTCCACAGTCACAAGGACCTATTTTCAATTTCAAGTCAATAGCTATAAATGTTAGTAATTGCCACTAACTCCTTTTCCATAGCTTAGCTTCTTGCCCCATTACCAAAACCATTTAGTTTCCCAGTAATTCATTTTCTACATAATCTCCTTTCATGTCCCATGTTTCCTCTATTGTGTTTCACCTTGGGAAGTACATCATGTAAATAAAGTCTATATCCATAATCACTTTACAGTTCAGCTTAAGGGAATTCAGTCTTGAAAACTCCATTCTGACCAGTGTCCATAATGGAGAATCATTTTAGTCCTCATTAGATGAGAAAAGTGGATTTAAAGGTATTTTAAAAACTATTCCAGCATCAGTTATGTAACCTTGTGTATCTTTTCAAAGCTTCTAGATGTATTTATAGGACAAGTATGGAGCAGGTAAAGGCATCTGCAAAAGAAGTTCATCATATGGTACTGGGATTTTAAAAAATCCTGCATTTAAAATAATGTTTAAGGCAAATTTATTGTAGGATAGACATTGATTAAAGAGACAAAAACATCCAAGAAGTTGAATTCAAGTTTATTTTATTTTTAAATTTTAACACGAGATTCATCAGAGTAATAGCCTGAAAAATGTGTATATTGGTATTTAAGGCAGAAAATACTGAGTTCTGTGCTCTTTTGAAATGAGCAAGAAACTCCTAGATTCACAGTGTAATTATCTCAGAAAACATAAAAGCAAGTGATCAAATATTTGTGTAAAAGGCAGTATTTTTAGTTCTGTTTAGCATTTACAGTAATCATTAGGTATATATTTTCATTTTTGTAAAACCAGGTTTGACTTTGAGTTTTAGATGCCATAAAGCTCTTGCTCTTGAAATAATTAGATATTTCCCTTTGTCTTCTCTGAAAGCCGAATGCCTGTGAAAGCTTTTGACACTCTCTCATGTCATCTCACATTTGTTTGATGTGGCTATGGGTGATTTTACATCCTTGGTTTTAAATTTCAGCTTATAACAAATGTGAAGCCCTGCTTCATTGCAGTTTTAGTCACTCAACTACAGCAAGTCTGTGCTGTACTAGATAGGGGTAAAAGTCTAACAAAACATACTACCCACAATTTTTCCATGCACTTAGAGGCAGTTAAGGACTTAAGAAATTTGTTCCTCCAAAGTCTTTTATTACATTATAAGAAAAAAAAAAACAAAAATAACCCCAAAAAAAAACCCCAAAATGTTGTTTTCTAGCATAGGAAAAGCCATTAATGTTTTTGTCCTCCCTTTTGTTTTTTTTTTTTTCTTCTCAAGCTTCATTCTGACTTGGACAAGGGAGTCGGCACTGTTAAATACACCCTTTCAGGAGACGGTGCTGGCACGGTTTTTACAATTGATGAGACCACGGGAGACATCCATGCCATAAGGAGCCTAGATCGAGAAGAAAAACCTTTCTACACACTCCGAGCTCAGGCTGTGGATGTTGACACCAAGAAACCACTAGAGCCTGAATCAGAGTTCATCATCAAAGTGCAGGACATTAATGATAATGAGCCAAAGTTTCTGGATGGGCCTTACGTTGCCAGTGTCCCAGAAATGTCTCCAGTAGGTGAGTAAGAAGCTGTAAATGCTTGATAACTAATTGCATATTACTTCATTGTCTCAATGTACTTTTCTTGCTGAGGAAAGAAAGAGAAGAATGAAATTATAAAAACAACTTCTAAAACTTATTAGAAATGTTTCTAGTATTCTGTGACTAGATATACACAGATTACAGTTTTGTTTCATTTTTGCTTGCTTATTTAGAAACTTGTTCTCCTGCAATATGCCTGTGCCTGTGATATTAAGTTTCTGAGCGTAGAATGTCTTAAAAATTAAGATATTCAAGGAAGGTATGATAAGATCCAGGGGTTCTCTGCAACCCCAAACCTATTTTGTCACATGATGCATTTCCCTCTCTTCCTTTGCTTACATTTGCTGTTTGCTGTACAAAATTGGATTACCTGTTTACTGCAAAGCATCTTGCCATTTAACTGGTTTTTTCTTTGTGGCTCTTAAACTCCTACAGCACTTGCATGATCTCCTAATTATACATTAGGGGGCAATTCTCTATTCAAGTCCTGTTATACTGTGCTTGCTCTAACTGTTGCCCTTTCCTTGGTAACAATGCAAGAATGAGAATCTGCAAGAGTTGCTCAAGTTGTCAAAAACCTAATGTCCAAGAAAATCTTTAGTACATCAGACCCTTAAGTTAAAAGAAAATAAAAAAATAAAAAGAAGAAGATTGCCTGGGAACATGGCAAGTTTTCAAAAACCTAGTGTATAGAGGACAGAGTCATTTTCTTTTCAGAGAAATGTGGACTGCAGTAATGATTCTGAAGTACTAGAATAGGTTTTTGCTTGAAGAATTTTCACAAAACTATAGATATTTGCCAGAAATGACATAAAGAGCATCGATCCTGCTTTGGAGCAGGAGAATAGGTTAAATGGGGCCTTTTGGTCTCTTCCTGATGGCTGATTCTGCAGTGGTCCTGAACAGTGTGTTGGCAACATAATCACAGTGCTTGTGTCCTGCTGCCAGATGGCATTTTGGGTTTCCCTGCAGGCACCAGAAATTAATTTGTTCTGGGCTGGGAGTCCTTTAACTTCCCAGTGCAAGTTCCAGCTTATTGCCCTTCTCTCTCCTAAACTGTCTTTTCCCAGTGCTTGACAAGCCAGTATGAGCCATTTAATACTCCTGGCAGTTGTTAACAGTTTTGGAAATCTTCTGAGTTGGAAGTGGCAGAAGCATACTGTTCCCCCTCAGCTATGTACCTTAGATGTTGATATTTTTGGAGTCAATCAGGGAGTAGCTATCTACACTAAGTTGCTACATAGAATTAAGGAGGTATTATTTAAAATTTTGTGATAAGGGGTAGTAGAATGTGATAGAATATGATAGAATGTGATGTGAGTAGACATGTAGACATGATCATGTTAACCTTACAGAAGTGTAGAGAAGCATTCACTATAGTCACTCACAGGGGTTTGTCTGTAGATTCACAGTATAGGTGCACTCTTGTTTCCCCTAATGTGATGCATAATAATATTACTTATGGTAGTATTATGTACAGATGAAAACCATTCCTTATATTTTCACACCTGTGTCTGCAGCAAATTCAGGATAACATTTCTCACCAGCGAATGTATGGATGGTTGTGAAATTGTTTGTAAAACCTGATCAGAAAAGAAAAATTCAAACCAGTTTGTACAACAGAAAATAGTGCCTGCATTCATTCCTGTACTCTGTTGTTCTCCCCTATCTTTCTTTGTTATTTTCTAAGTAGCATGGAGCAGAAGATTAAATGCTAACAGAGCTTTTACTTCATATGAAATACACTTCAAGGTGTGCCATACATTGTGGCTTTTACATGGATGAGGAGTTTCATGACTAAATGAGATACAGCTCAGCAGGATGTGTCATGCATACAGCATTTTAAAAGAAATGCTTTTCAATTTATTCTCCTTTAGAAAAACAGAAGTAGATGCCATGCATACTTCAGGCAAAAATGGATCTTCTTGGTCTTCTCTTTATTGGGTCACATTCACTATATCTAGAAGATTTAGTCATAATTTTTTTTTGGTTTTTTTCTCTATTAAAAAAAAAAAATAAAAAAAGATGGATCAAAATTGATCAAAAAAGGCAAGGCAGAAAAAAAGGAAGCCTAAACTTCAATTAGTGGCTACTAAAGCAGATAAGAATTTTTGCTGTTAGGTTGTCTTGCAGCAAAAATATCCAGAAATGCCTTGTCCTCCGTAGTGTGCCAGGAGATTTTGCCTTCTCTGCAGGTCTTGCTATTCTCTTGTTCTCTCTTATCTGTTTTTCCATCCTTATGCAAGCACAGATTTCTCAGAGGATCTAAAACTACTCCTTTCTATCATCAGTACCATTTAGTTGCACCTATAGAGATGCTTAGACCTACCAGTGCCTCAGGCTGACATTGAAAATCACTTTGATTTTTCAGCTGGTGCAGCATATGGTTGTCTTGGCTTAGGAAAAAACCCAGATAAACTCTTCCTCTCTGACTCCTTTTTATTTTTATTTTTTAACATTTTCATTTTCTCGTTGCCACTTTTTAATTACCAAATGTTCCAAATTTCATTTACTATAGTTTTACAACAGTATTGATTATAAACTGCACTCACGTACATATTTATTGGGAAATTGCAGGAAATTCACTGAAATACTACTTTTTTCACCCTTACTAGTCTCTTATGTGAGCCTGAGAAACTTGTGACTAGTGACTTGCAGTCTTATTGTTTCATGACATTTGCTTGCAAAGGTTTACCCAATTTGGTGCTTTATCCCAAGGTTATTGGTAATATTATTGGTAATGGTACTTTTTAGAAACTGTCATGGCTACACGGTTCTCAGTTTTGTAAAATCTTAGTGATTTTTTTACTGGAAAAGTACAGAAAAATTAAAATTTATGGCATTCTTAAGATCTGGTTTTCTGCACAGAGAAATATACCTGTCACAGCCATGTTTTTCACGGTAGATTTTCTTAGAACTTGTGTTACTTTCCGTGCACGTTGTAGGTGGAAGTTTACTTTTTCCCTTCAAATTTACATTGACGGCAGATTGAATTTTCTTCCACAGTTTCTGTACTCTAGTGTTGGTTTGTTTTTCCTTTTAATCAATACCACTCATTTAAAAAAGATAGTGGTACTGGATATTTTATTTTTTTTCTGAAGAGATAGTTTTAGGACTGCTATTTTTACTTAGCAGTTCCCCCCCTTACCAGGAGCCAAATTCCTTCATATGCTCCTAAAAAAAAGTTAGAAGGCTGTTTACCCACTACTAGCTAGGGTGCAAACCTATTTCATGCCAAAGTTTGAATGGACAGCCAGCCTTGCTCTTTCCATATGTACACTGTAATCTGTTCTTGTGTGATGGAGGGGAAAGTCAATCACAGCCATAAACAAGAAATATCTTCTCTTGAAAAGCTCCTTGGGTTACCAACTGTTGTAACATGCAGGCTGTTGCACCCATCTGTGATTTCCAGTGTTTCTCATAGTTCCAAAGTGGACACAGCTTCTGCACTGTAGTGGAAGGATATCAGTGCCTCCAAAGTTGACATTGTATTGATCACATGATAAATGAGGTGCAGAATGCCTTATGGTGAAGATTTTATTTTTTAAAGGATGATTTGAAATTGCCTGCAGAAAAACTCAGCAGATGGAGTCAGATTACAATGCAGAACTAATATTTTAAGAACAGAGATTTCTATGCTGTTCTTTTACATCTAGTAAGAGACTTATAAAAGCTTAAGAGCTGGACTCCTAATGTTGGGTTAGTTTGGTTTTTTTGGTTGGGTTTTTTTTTTGTTTGTTCATTTATTTTGTGGGGTTTTGTGGGTTTTTGTGGGGTTTGTTTGTTTGTTTGTTTGCTTCTGATACTGAATTTGTTTTATCGATACCTTTATTTGAAAATACTTTCTTGATTTAATGTAAGTTCCAAAATGTAGAATGAACCAGAAATGGGGATTTATCTATGAGGACTGAAAAGGGTGCCCTAATATCTCCATTTGTAAGTTTGTAATAGCAAAATATGTTCTCCTTAAGTATAGTTTAATCAACTGTGCTGTTGCTTCTGGCAGCTGTGCCAGCTTCTGTTGCAATATAGTTGACGTAAGCATGCAAATATAGCTGAGTTTAAATCAAGGTTATCCCCTTATTAAAGCTATCAGTCCAGATGACTGAGAATGGGGGCATAGCAGCATTAAGCACACATTCAAGGAAAGATCTTATTATATATTTTTATATATTTATACATAAAAATGTGCACAGAAATGTATTTGCTTTCATACGCATTTCTTTCACTGAATATGTGATTTTAACAGCAAATTTATAATTTCTATTGTCACAGTCTCCTAATTGTGTTCTAAGGTCTTTGCATTATTCCTCTATGCTTACACATAGGCCAGCTAGGTCTGTATTAAACCCATCAATTCCATAATATACAGATGCCATATGTTCTTTCCTATGCAATATAATTTCATACTTTTCCACTACATTAACTCTTTATTGGTTAGAGGGGACTGTACAAACTCCAGGTCATCGTGCTGCATAAAAATGGTCAATGACAATAGAAAGTTGATACCAGTTTATTTTTACTGTGTTCCTCAGCTGTGCAAAGCAGCTACCTGAAGAGTATTATGAATTTGCTTCCCATGGTACTGTCAGTCTGAAATAGTCTTTATAAATTTTCTGGCAGTTTTCATTCTGGAGTGAATACTTAATTGGCTTTTATTTAAACATTGGCAATGGATCATATATGTACATCCACAAATGGAACATATGTTTAATATATCCATTTATGTAGTTTCATGTGTAAGAATTGCAGTATGTAGGAAATTAACCTGGTGAAGTGGTGGGTACTAACCTGAACTCTGGTTTGGCTCAGCTTAGCACCGTGTGCCTGAGTTTAGCCTGACACAGCGAGCAGAGGCTGGGGAAGGAAGGACTACAAGGCATTGGAGTAAACGCTGGATGATCCTGCCTTTAATATAGATTCCTAGATGTTGGTAATATATTTTTAAGGGCTTCCAAGATCTTACCCAGATTGTCGTGGAAGATATTACTTTGGGAATCCATTGAAACCAGAGATACTTTTAAATGGCATTATGCATGCTCATGGAGAGATGACTGACAGTATAATCTGTCTGCAACCCCTCCAGCTCCTGCCTGGTCTCCATGATTTTTCTGGTGTTATCAAGGGTTTTATCAAGTCCTTAGAGAAAATTATGGGAGTTGGATGTCATAGTCCAGATACAAACATCTTGAATATGCTTTATTTTTATCCAATTTTCCTTGTTGAATTATTTCCATTGATCATTTTCCTTATTTTTTTTTTTTTTTTTATCTGCTGTTGATCATTGAGATGAAAACTTTGTAGGATTTTCCACAGTAATCCCAAGATCAAGAATTAATAGGTAACAGAGCTACAAACCACCTCTGTGGAAGTACTGATAAGTCACTTTTTCCCATGTCTCTTTGTGTTTCTCCATGTGAATTTTCATATTCTCAATTTCATGCTATGTTAGGATTCCCCAGTAGCACTTTGCAGCAAAGCTTTCATTTTGTCAAGCTGTCACATGTTCATATATTCTCCTTTACTGGCAACCTATGAGTTCAGATCCAAGAGAGATACCAGTGGCAAGCCCTCTCCCATATAAAGACTGGCAATTTATTCCTACTGTTTTAGATTTCTTTTTATATAGATTATTTTAGGAAAAGCTGCTATGTCTTGAACTTTTTTTTTTTTTTTAAAGAGTCTTTGCTGAGGAACCTTGCTGAAAGCTTTTCTGAAATTTAGATCATCCTAATCTACGCCAGTAATCTTGAGCTATATACCCACTGGTATAAACTATAAACTATATAAGCTGGTATATAAACTATATAAACTGGTATAAACTATAAACTGTTGGGTGCATACCCAATAGTTTTAACAGGTTTTCTGAAGAGCAAGTTCCCTTCACAAAACTGTACTGAGTTCAACCTTACAGGATTGTATCCACACATCCTCTAATTTGGTACGTTATTACAGTGTACAAATGTCGTCCATCACATGGGTCAGACCTGGTGCCCTGGGTCATTTGGACCACGTTTCAGAAAAACTCATGTTTCATCATTGCTTTCTGTACTGTTTTCTGGGGCTATGTCAGGTGGCAGTTAACTCATAGCAATTGATGGTTCAGTGGTTTCCCACGAAGAACTACTTTTTTTTTTAAATTACAGCTCTTGTCTTTCTGATTCTCTTTTTGTTTTAATTTTGAAAAAATACATCTACTGCACTGATCATTGGAATTATGTTTATTTCCACTGTGCAGGAAAGTGAGTTTTAAGGAAGGAGCAGAAGGGAAGGCAGGTTAGGGCTCAAAAAGTGTTTTTCCTTTTATACAGGACATTGCACAAAACATAAAACAAAATAAAAACAAAATTAAAAAAAAAAAAACTCAACACAGAGATATTGAGAGAATATTACAAGTAGGCAGTTAAAGCTTTTGAGACAAAAGTGTGTCTTTATGATAGATCACTAAGCAACCTAGGGAGCACCAATTATGAGGCAGCAGGGAGCCAGAAAAAAAAAATTAGATCAAAAGGGAGGGAGAAAATAGTGCAGAAAATCAAGACTTGATTAGTTAAAGGATAATGGTTGTTGCCATATTGTGTTTCCTTTCATATGCTCTGGCTGTTGGATATTGTTAGTGAAACAAAGACATTTGGCAAATGCTGTCAAGTGGGAGAATCTATATAAAATGAAAACTGTGACAGACAGGACTATACAAACATGAGCAGCAAAATTCTCAGCAAAGCTGGAAAGCTTTGGCGGTTAAAAGGAGACACTGGATAGCTGTTTCCTGCTAGCTGTTTTTGCAGTCACAAAATGTCAGTAGTAGTGCTGAAACAATTTAAAATTGTTTGATTAATAATTCACATATATCTGAGACTACACTGGATATTTTCTACCATGACTTCAGCAAGGCTTTAGACACTGTCTCTCATGATATCCTCATAGGCAAACTCGGGAAATGGAAATTAGATGAGTGAACAGGGAAGTGAGTTGAGAACGGGCTGAATGGCAGATCCCAGAGGTTGATAATCCGTGGCACAGGTCCTAGCTGGAAACCTGTCATTCATGGTGTCATTAAGGTTCAGCACTGGGCCCAGTATTGTTTGACTTCTTCATCAATGAGTTGGATGAAGAGGCAGAGGCTTCCTCAGCAGGTTCACTGATGGCACAAAGCTGGGAGGAGTGGTCGATACCTCAGAGAGCTGTGCGTCCCTCAAAGAGACCCTGACAGGAGGGTGGAGAGATGGGCAGAGAACAACCTTCTGAAATTCAACAAAGGCAAGTGCAGGGTCCTGCAACTGGGGAATAATAAACCCATGGACCAAGACAAGCTGCTGGTAAGCAACTCTGCAGAGAAGGACCTGGAAGCCCTGGTGGACAACAAGCTGTCCATGAGCCACCAGTGTGTCCTTGTGGCTAAGGGCCAATGGGATCCTGGGATGCATTAGGAAGAGCATTGCCTGCAGATTGAGGGAGGTGTTTCTGTTCCTGGGGAGGCACAACTGGAGTGCTGTCTCCAGTTCTGGACCCCTCAGTTCAACAGAGACGTGGAGCAGGTCCAGTGGAGGGTAACATGG
Organism: Cyanistes caeruleus; assembly: GCF_971803275.1. Lineage (NCBI taxonomy): Eukaryota > Metazoa > Chordata > Aves > Passeriformes > Paridae > Cyanistes > Cyanistes caeruleus. The sequence continues at coordinate 78,388,153 of NC_141701.1, read as the reverse complement.
AGGATTATGAGACTTCCCTCTTATGAGGAGGGGCTGAGGGAGCTGGACTGTGCAGCCTTCAGAAGAGACGACACAGAAGGGCCCTGATCAATGTCGGTAAGCAGTGTGTCAAGACGAAACTTCTTCTTGGGGCCAGGTAAGAGGGCAAGAGGAAACAGGTAGAAATAGAAGAACAGAAGGTTCCACCTGAACACGAGGTGACCAAGCACTGGAATAGATTGCTCAGAGAGGGTTGGAATCTCCCTCACTCGAGAACCATCTGGACACAATCCTGTGCTATGTGCTCTAGATGAGCCTGCTTGAGCTGGGAGGTTGCACCAAATTCCCCACTGTGGTCCCTTCCAGCCTTACCCATTCTGTGATTCTCTGTGTGATTGTGTTTAACTGTATGTGGGCAAAGCTAAGAACCTACACCACAGAAGTTAAAACCACTGTGTTTCTATCCACACACCCACTTTACAGAAGCTCAGTAGCATAAATCAAATAGTGTATTTTATCATACATGTATTTTGGTACAACCTAACCCCCTCTAGGCTGTCAAACAATGCCTCCAATATTAAAATTAAGATATTGAGTTTGTTCTAAATGTATATACTAAATATTGTTGGTAGTTTTAGTGGCATTGGATATTAGTTCTTTTCATATATAAGGAGAAACTTTATCATTATTGGTCCAGTCCTGCTGTTTGCATAAACATCTTTATGTTCAAGATATATTGCATTAAAGTTGGTTGGAATATGTTTTGGGTTTGTTTTTTGGTTTTTTTTTGTTAATTACACAGTTGACGAGGGAAAGAAATTGACATGTTTAAGTGTAGTATTAAAAAATGTAGAAATTGTTTTTTTACTGGCATGTAATGTCTGTAAAGATAAAACATGTTGTATTGATAGTTGTTTTAGTAGCCACACATCAGCTGTAAATGAAAAAATTAAAAAGAAGTTGCTTTTTCCTTACAACAAAATTGCTCTGAACATTAAATATCTTTGCAGTAAGAGCTGTTCTTTCGGCCACCAAGTGGTTTTAAACATTAAACATATTTTAAAAGTATTACTGTTCTCAGCCACTGAGTGACTGTAAACATTAAATATGTTTTATAAAAGCTACCTTTCAAGCTATTGCCTGCATGGCTATGAATATAATTTTTGTTTAAAGTTGCTTTTCAGCCACTGAACCATATTTTTTTATACGCTCAGTTCTATTTTTAATTTTTCAGAGAAGAAACAAGTGCAAGGTTTCACTGGCACAAGGCAGCTCTTCATTTATGACAAATAATCATGTCCTACCCATCTTCTCATAAAAACACTGCAGGTAATAATAACAAGCCAAATTTTAAAAGTATTTTAATGGATATTTTGCATGGGAAGTGAGTGTATGTCTAGTGTTCTAGTCACCCATTTTTGTGTTTTTCTCTGCAGTAAACCAAAAAAATAAAAGCAGACATGACTGATATTCTGTACTAAGAAATCTAAGAAGTCTAAGAAATCAGTCACTGATGGACTGTGTGAATCAATCAAGTATTCGTAGCCCTAGAGGAGTGCAAAAGAGAATTCAAAATAGTCTCAAGATTACTAAGCAAATGGGAGTCACTACACCAAATATGATTAAAGACTTTAATTCTGTGTGCTGAAATAACTCTATGTGGCAAATTAGATGTAATCCTAGGAAGGCCTGAAGTGATAAGAAAAGTGTTCACGAGAATCTGACTTAACAAGAACTAAGGGAAAAATCACTGATCACAAACATACTGTTAGGGACAAATTATCCTCTGTTTAGAGAATCCCATAAGGCTTAAAGTCTACAGCAAAGAGACTTCAGATAAAAATAATACCTTAGGAAAAGAAAATCTACATAAACCAGTGGACTAAAAATATCTGCAGATTGAGGAACAGCATATACAAGAGTATCTTTAAATGGAATGTCAGGCAATTAGGTATATCTGACTGCCAACCCTGGATTTAATGAGTCCTAGGTACTTAACAGTTTCCCTTGTTTGTAATAAGGAGCAGCATAGATGGGCAATCCAGTCCAGTATCTGTCCTGTACAATATAGGATTTTCCTAACTAAGGAACCTTTGCAGGTCTTGTGGGAACAGGAATCTGACATCCCTCCAGCCTTTTCTTAACAAGGATCTTGATAGAGCTCATTGAAACCTTTCAACAAGAGATATTTTGCTAAGTTTCTGTGCAACTGAAAGGTGAAAACATGTAATTCTCTTAAAACTCTTTATGAAAAACCAGATGGCTGTGTAGTGAGTCATCCCACAGGTTAGCTGGTGATTGGAAAATTAAACAGGTGGCTCCTGTATTAGTAAAGGAGCATTCTTTCTATCACCCTGACAAGCCAAGCACTGGCTGGCTTGGAACCCACAGGCAAGTCAGTATTCTCCAAAGCTTGGAACATGATGCGTTTGCCTGTTCCCTGATTTCTCTTCCATACAGTTGATGACAAGACAGGTTGTCATACTTTCCAGACAAGCTAGGCAGCCTGAAAGCTAAACAGGTCATAGCTAACTATGAAAAAGACCAATGGAAATGAAAGAAACTGTTCTCTTTGCTAAATCTTGGCAGTGCCAGTATTGTTTTCTGGAGTGCAATTTTATTTTTTGTTTTCTGGAATGAAGCAGGATGAAGTGAAAATCCAAAACTATCTTAAACACCACAGTAAAGTAAAATTTCACTGTCTAGACATCCTGACTTGCCAGTTACATCTGAGCACCTTTTGTGCAGAAGCCAGAAGTAAATGCGAGATCATTGAGGATTAGAGAGGCAAAGACTGGAAATAGAAAGGGGGGTTGACTTCAAGCAGGTGTGAAAGTAAAGAATGACAGCAGAGGAAGAGGAAAATCTTTATAGACTGTTCAGCTTTCACTTCAAGAGCTACTGGAGAGAAGTTGACACCTTTAATACTGCCTTGGTCTTGATTTAGTTTGACACTGCTGGAGTCAGCTATTATTCCTGTGAAGAAACTTCAGGACTGTTCTTTTATTTTCTTAAAAAGCTTAAAGGGTGTTAATAATGCATAAGCACTCAAGGTATCAGTATCAGTATTCCTATGGAGCAGTCTTGAGGGACCAGGAAACAGCAGGGAGTTGGCAAGAGGACCTCCAACCAAGGGATGGACCTCCAACCTGACACACCATTCTGCACCAAGATTGATGGAGAATGTTGCTGCTGGTATTCCAGAGGTGTAATTTCAGCTAACCATTCACATCTTGGTATACATTGTTAACAATGGATGATTTTCACTGGAAATAGTTTGTTGACTGCTAGTCATCCCACTGAGGTTGGAATGATGCTTTGGGAATAGATATTCTAAATGGTAAAGGATAATATGAAGCCTAACAGACAATCCATTAATAATCTGGTCAAGAAGCCTACAGCTGGATATTATCTCCTCAACAATATCTTTCATCTTCCATCTGTGTTTATTGCTGTTAGTTCAGGAAGCATAAATGTTATCATTTGTTCTGATCTAAAGAGTATCCTAACTTATCTGAAACATATTACAGATAATTATGTAGCTAGCATTCCCATTTTATAGAAACATCACCTAAGAAACCTATCTATCTTCTTGTCTCTGTAAATTTCCAGAACTAGATCCTGGGAGAAGGTTAAACACATATTTAGGCAGATTATAATGTCACAGCCTATTTGGGACTAAGTTTTATCCAAGCACAATTTACTGCTCCTATACCTCTTTAAAAAGGTTGTTGTTTGGGTTCACACAGATGTCAAATATTTTTCTAATCCTCATTTTTTTAGGTGTAGTGGCTGTTACTTGACTAAATTGCTCATGTCATTCTACAAAGCTTTTTTCTTTTCCTATTTTTAACATTTTTGACTTTTAGTCTTGAAGATAAAAGATATTTAGGAAGAGATGATTTAGCTTTGGTATAGTCCTACCTACTGAATGCATCCCTATCATGCCACATCTTTTTGTCTCCTTTCTAAATTAAACAGATTAAATCTTTAAAGTTCTATGTGGAAAACTTTTCATGTCTCAATCACTTTTACTGCTTGCCTCTGAGTCCCTGCTACTTTTGCTGTCCTTTTAGTGATAAGACAGCAGTAATCAATATTTTCAACAGCCTCTAGAGAATTCAGATGAGAAAGATGCCTGAAGGGCAGCTTCAGGTGCTCAAGCCTACAATTTATGGTCTTGCAAGAGATGATACAGACATAGATGCTCAAATTATCAGCTTTACTTGCTACTTCTCTGTTTCAGTAGCTCCAAATTCATCCACTTTTTCTTGCTACTTTCACTCCATATCACCTTATGCCTGAACACAAACCAAACCCTTTCAGACAGTTTTCAACAGATGCTTGATAGTCCTGGGATTCTTTCATGTGATTCTGAATGAATCCTTTGTTCACAGGTTTTAAGTCCTAAATCAATATTAATCACTGAGCATAATTCAGTGAGGCATAGCACCTTGTTGTTCAAACAGTGAATGATCCTGTGTGTCTTCCAAAGATCATCCAGTTGTTAATATGGGGGAGGCAGGGGGCAAAATCTTTCCCTGGTTGAGTAGCAAAAATAGATTTAATATGATGCATTAAAGCACTAGTTTTGATAGTTTTGTTTGAAATAATGGCGAGGGAACAAGCGGGGGTGGAGGAGGACTCAACATTTGTGGAGGTAGAGGCAGTGAGTGAACAAATGTAAATAACTGTTTTTATTTCACACAACCCAGATTCAGACACTGCTGTACTAGGAATTGTTGCATCATAAAATGTTGGATAATCAGCTCCTACATCAGCTTTTCTTCTTAAGAAATAAGCAAAAGCAAATTCTAGCTTTTCTTTCTGAAGAAAATCTTACATAAATGACCTGAGAAGTGCCAAGATGTCAGACTGTCTGCCTGAATCAAAAGACCGTAGCAAGGCATCAGCTCCTTAAATTCCAAAATCCATATGAAGCTAGTAATTGAACTGGCAAGCTGTAAAGAAGGAATCCTCTCTTTGGGCCACTGCACAGCAATAAGAGATCTTTGAACAGCTGATTTAAAGGAAAGATAAGGGATAAGAACTGCACCAGCACATCCTACTGATTTACTGTAGAGATGAAGTCGTGGCAGTTCAGTATTACCTATACTGCAATCTGGATGCTTCATATTTTAGCCTTGATCGATTTACTTTGGTTAGCACAAGGGGACAGTAACAGTGATGACAGGACAGGTTTTATGGCAGCAAGAGTGCAATAGTGCAAGAGACTTTGGGACACTAACTCACCAGCTACCTTGCAGGAATGTCCAGATGGTTCATTTCCAGTGCTGCTGCTGCCCAGACTGCCTATATTAAAGACTACATGAGGCTGCACCTCTGACACTGCAAATCTATCCTATGATTTGAGTATTGACTTACTTGTGGACACAGTGTGCATCATGTCAGTACTGCTCTTACCAACAGTAAGAGATTTTAGACTCTTTAAAAGCATCTTGCTCATGGAAGCTTTTCATCAGCACATTCTCAGGACAGATTTTTAAAAGTAACTTGGCACTGAGAGTTTTATAAGCATCTTGTGGGTATTTTTTTTCCTTGATATGACTAAGTGTAGGGCAAATGATTTTGAAAACCCTAGTCAGTCTTTAGGCTCCCAAATATTTTTTAATAGGTTGAGCTGTACCACTAAGCTCCTCATGCTATTCTGAGAATACACCTATATAGACACCTAACTTTTGCTGACCTACATTATAAATATGAATCAACATGTCCTTGAAATTTGGACAGGTACTTGGAGTGATGTCTCTGGTGCCCAATCAGATCAGACACAAATCAAATTCAGCACTACTACAGTAAGAGAGGGCATGCCATGAAGGTTTAGACACCCACATACATTTATTTGTCTGATTCCACATGAAGTATCTTAGCACCTGCCTGAAACTGTAAAAAAAGTAAGATTCCATGATTTTTTTTCCATGGGTACCTAAAATGTCATCTAAGTCTGTCCCCAATCTGCTTGCACATAGAAGTATCTGAACTTTACACTGCTGAGCAGCTAGAAGCCAATTAATGCCTAAGCACTGTCAGAAATCATAAAGTAGATATACCTAATTCTCTTTTGGAAGCCAGTCAGTGACATTTTCAGAGTTCAGAGTTACATCCCATGCAAAATGTGGCTGGAGGAGAGGTTACATGTTTTTCATTTTGCAGTGAGGTAGGTAGAAAACTCGCACAAGATGCCACAGCTGCAGCTTTAATATTTTTCTTTTTTTTAATATCCCCACCTTATGCTTTAACCACCAGAGTCTTTGTAGTTTTTCTTCTACCTCCCTTTTTTTTGGCCTGATGAATATTTGATGAACTTACATAAAACAGATCAGCTTCCTCCCTTTTTTTCTGGAGAGTGATGCTCTTGAGAGAGCATTCACTTAGGAAATAAGCATTCAACCAACATATAACAGGAGAGTAACTTAAAATAATCTGTAGCTCATGTATCCACTGAGCAGTCAGGGGGGCAACATTATCTGCTTCTTCATTTTGTCACAGTAAGGTTGCTTCAAACTGTTAACACAAAGAAGAGTTCAAAATTGTTATCCCCAGTATATATTTTCTGAGAAAGGAGATATCTAGGATACAGCTTTTCTCGTTGGTATTTCTCACAGCACCTTTTCACTAATAAGCTCACTTGTATGGATCCCTTTGTTGGGCCTCTAAATAACACCAAAGAGAAAAAAACAGCATCTGGGCTTATTGCATTTTGCAGTGGCTCTTTCTTATGATTCATGCCCTCAGTATTGTGCATAAAAGCAGCATGTAATGTCATTTCTCTGTTTTATAGGTGTAGTCTTGAAGTTGGTGAAAATTGAGAAGAAATATTCATTGCAGAGCTTGATTCGTAATGCTTATTTGGTACTAGAACTGATAAAACACAGATAGGATGTGTATGCAAGGGAACTGGGGGAAATGATCTTAAAAAACAGTATGTATTTTAAAATATGTTTGTAAAGGTGTCAGGGAAAAAATATCGATGAATACAAAAAAATAAAGCAGTAAAAAGTTAGTAAAGCAGGTGAATAATAGGACAATATATTAATGCTCATTAAAAAAATATAAGCAGGATTAGTTTAGTGAGTTGATAATCATGATGTCTGTTTAAATGTATGGGGAAAAGGCTGTGCATGGACTATTTAAAATTTGGATCTGGGTTTGGTGTTTTTTTGTTTTGTTTTTCTGGTTTTGGCTTTGATTGTTTGGATTTTTGTTTGTTTGTTTTTGGGCTTTTTTCCTTGTTTTGTTTTGTGGATTTTTTGGGGTTTTTTGGGTTGTTTTTTTTTGTTTGTTTGTTTGTTTTTTTTAATTTGGGATTAGGATAGAATTTTCTTTTGCAATTTTTACTACTCTTGATCTTTTGGAAAAATTCAATAACTTGGATTGTACTTTATTTAGAAATTTTAAGGATAAGGGTCCTTGAATACTGAATATAATAAAATTTTAGATTGTCAATATGTATGCCTGGATTTGATTTTTAACAGATGTAGGTTAGTCTCTAAAATGATAACACAAAAAATGTTAAGCAAATATTTTCCTCTGAAATGTAGAACTCTGTTTTTATGAGTTAAGCAGGATATCTAGGCCATAATTAGGTGCATTTAATTTTATCTCTGGTATTTCTTAAGTTCAGGATTTTATGAATATCAAGGCTTGCTTACCTTATAAGTTTTAGAATTTATGAATAAACATAAAGATTTGGCAGTGGAATGGAAAGGCAAATTTCTAGAATAGAATCCTCACCTAAGAAAGGTCAGACTGCATTGCAGCCTGGACAACAGTCACACATGCTCTGCCTTTACCATTTTAATTATCTGTAATTATTCTGATATTTTTTTCTTTTTTCCTCTTTCTTTCATTCTTTTTTTATTTTTTTGGCCAGTGGTGCCAACTTAAGCATTGCTTTTTATCTGATCTACAGGGACAAGTGATTTTGATCATCAAAATAGAGTAAGAAATGCAAATCGGGGGGGAAAAAATGCCAGAGTAGGCTCAGAACAACTCTAATGAGTAAATTATTTAAACTCCTCTCTGGTAAGAATTGTAGAGTTTCTACCTTAATCATTTTAACAGTGTGAAGTATAGAGTTAGACCTTTTTGTATCACCCTTAATTAGAATTTTCTGTATCCTAGCTGTGCTCTACAAATACTGAAAAACTTGTATTTATGCATTTAGGTATGGTCACAATTTATTTGCTTGTTGTTCTTGTATTTTTTTTTCTTGTGTCTTGTTAAAAGAACATAATGCATTGCAATAAAATAGAAGCATTAAAAATGCCCTCAAATAAGATACAAGGGCTTAAAATTAAAATTTTAAAAGAATGCTGCATCCTTCCTACAGAGACAGTTAAGCATCATTGTCTGATTTGACTCCTTTTTTTCAAAGTTCAGATATTTTAATTAAGGAATCATTTTTCAACACATTTCTTTGTAAAACTAACAAATTACCAGTGAAATATTTGCAAAGTACAAATATAGATATAGCTATATTCACTTTGAATCACATCAGGAGAAGGCTATGTTTTAGAGGTGATGGCTCAGAGCTCCCAAATAAAAGTCTTCCAAAGAAGAATTGGTTTAAGTCCTGCAACTAAGATTTGTCAGTCCATAGTGCCATGACAGCAGCAGAAGGCAAACAAATGTTTCTTCATACATTTTGCTGCTGGGAAATTAGGGAGATAAGGAAAGTTTAGGCTTAGATTTTTCCTCAGAGCTGTCTGATTACCAGTTATGCCCCTGAATTTTTGGTTCTTGATAAGGAACAGAAGAACATGATGAAGGAATGACCATGGAGAAAGGAAATGAAACTGTGTATTGTGTCACTATGTATCCTTCAACTATTCCAATAATAAATCCCAGTTACTTACTTTATAATTATTTCATCTCATTGGCTTCAGTACCTTTTAAAGTTTTCTTTAAATGAAGCTATGCCATGTGATGTACTGAGTAATTACATTCCTAAAACTTGCAGCCAGGCTTTCATTCACATTTTAGATGAATCCAAGGCTGTGCTTACCCAAGATATTTGGGGCATGGCTCAGTGTATTAGGATTCATGAGTGGAAGTCCTGACCTGGCCTGGTATTTTTCATTTTACCCAGGGATAACCCTCCATGAGGAGAGAATAATTTCTACCGCTGCTGTTTGATCAGTGTAAGCTTTTGACAACAGTTTAATGACAGGGAATGGAGAAGGATAAGCCACCCTGTGTGGCAGGGGGAACTCAGGATAGTGAGGATGAAGCCAAGGGAAGTCCCAGAAAAAGACACCTTGAAGCCTTCCTGCAGGTGAGTTTCAACCCTGAGATCCTGCTGACAGTCAGAAGTCCTGACTGAACCTCTGGGAAAATCAGACGTTTGAACACACATAATTTCTGTACTAGGATGGGAATATGGCATTGGTGAGGACTGTGTAGATGTGGAATGAGGCTATCCTGCAGGCTTTCTGAGTGGTGACTTTCAACACTACCTTTTAAATACTCAAATAATGAGGCAGAAATCCACAATTGTGGGTGTTTTCTTTGACATAGCCTAGAGTTAATGAGCCCCTGTATTTCCGATACTGTACACACATCTGTCTTCAGCACATTTCTGCTCCCTCAGGTGGTAACAGGCAGATGTATGTAAAAGACCATGGCAGCCATCCTTGGAGACTGGGCTTCACAGGTCATGCACACTTGTTTTTCTCTTCACACATTGTGCTAGCAAATACTTAATCCCTGTCATATAGTTTATCTGATAAAAATTTAAAAATACAGTTTTCACTGTTAGAAATACCTTCAGTTTTGTAATCAGGAAGATAAACACCTTTAAAGTCTGATTTGTACTGTATGCTCATTCATATTGTACCCTGTCTCATCCAAACCAGACAAATAAAGTGCCATATTGAATTGTTTCTCTAATGTAGGGGAGGGAAATGAGGACCCTGTTTGTTTGTTTGTTTGTTTGTTTGTTTCCAGATGCCTGAACTACACGCAGTTAACACTGTATTCCAATTTGCAGAACACCAGATATTGTACACTAACAGTGTAGTGGGATTAGTTAATATTTTCCATGACAATTTTCAGGTATTTTCATTCAAAAGAAAAACTGATGGAATTTCAGTTTTAAGGTAAAACAATCTCAGAGTTGAAGAACTGCAACTTCATGCCCACATGCAAAAACAGATAACTCAAGTTCTTGGATAGATTTATGTATCTGAGCAACTCAGAACATCATTCTTCTCCTCAGGGTTTTTTTTCCCTAATCTCCCATCTCCATTTAGGAACTCCCTTCTGACGATGAAGTAGTACTGCAATATGAGACATGGAGCGTAGTCAGAGCTCCCAGGCCCATATTAATTCTGCTTATTTATTTAATTTTCTATTTTTTTCTAATTTTCTATTATTTCTATCTATGTTTTGTTTTTCCAGTTCAACATGAGACATATTAGCAAATACACAGATTTTGTTATTTACCTATGAGTGAAAAAAAATTCCTCTTTTCTAAAAAATCTCACCTTATTTTTAGAAGGAATAGGAATCTTCCTATACAAATAATTTTATGAGATTAACCCTTTTAAAATCAAGATGAGTACTCCATACAGCAGTATATTCTGAAAATACAATTGAAAAAGTTATGAAAATCATATCTTTCACTAAGCTGATTAATTCCCATGATCTTTTATTTTTATAGATGTTCACATCAGTTTTGAAAATTTTTCCACCGTATTTGTAAAATCGTTCTATGTCTCAGTAAATTCCCAAGTATTCCTACAACTCTTATGCCCCAAATCTGCAAAACAGTGTATCATTTAATCATAAATCTAATTTCAAGCATGTTGAAATACTTCTTTGTAATATATTTAAAGCATGCAGCTTTTAATTTTAAACTTCTTTTGTGTAATGTGTCCATTCTGTACGTAGACTAGCAGATGATCCACACTGATTACATGGTCACTAAATGAAGAATATTGAGGAAAATGCTGCCAGAATTTAAGATAAGAGGAAAACAATATAGGAATGTCAGGCATTTGCTGAGAGTTTTATCTTAAGGCATATTTTCTCACCTGTAGTTTAGTACAGTGATGACATACAACATTCTGTACTGTTCTTTTTTTTTTTTGGCCAGAGGCCATAGGAAAGACTGATGACCTTTAAAGATGCTTTTTTTTCCATACATTTGTTGTTTATTTTTTTTTAAAGAAGATGCCCACTGTGCCTTTCTTTTACGTTTGTACAATAGGAAATGTCATGTCACACCTTGGTAATGTACAACATATTTCCTTTTGCCATTGGTCCCTTTCATTAAGCAGATCTTTAACTTTTGAGCAGAAATTTCATTTTTCTTTCTTCTCCATTTTTTGTTCTGGGGAACCAAAGTGACATAGAATTTTCTTATTTCACAAATCTATGCTTATGTTTTGAAGTACATATGCTGTTCCCCTGGAGAATTATCAGGACCTAATCTTTTTTTGGGAGTCAGAGGTGTATGGAAAAACTATTTACCTTTCTCCTAACATGTAAATAAAGAGTTTTGACATTGTTTTTTCTTAGTTCACTGACCTGAAAGATTAGGACCACCTAAAAAAATTGTTTGATAATCAAAGATTGAAAATTTGAAACCCAAAAATTTGACCTTTCTTACTATTATTTCAGAGATAATTGTGGTAAAAGCATTCAGCACAAATATAGACATATCTTTGATTAAGATGGACCTCAGTTATTCAGTTATTTTTATACATCCAAAATTAAAACAGTTTTTAGAATTATGTTCCCGAGTGGGGAAAACAGCATTGAAAAGCCTTGAAAAGATTTAATAACATATGAAATGTTTATAACTCAAGTTTTCACTGAAGATCAATTATGTTTTACAACATGGTTATTGCAAACTTCTGTGTGAATTCAGTTGGGCACGAAATAATTGATTCGAGATCAGCTTGGAGACTGATACTCTTGTGCATATCAAGATTTTAACAGTAGAGCTCCCACCATATCAGCATGCAAGAGGAATGTAATTGCAGATCTTCCAACATAGTTACAATTTTTATAAATATTAAGTATTTCCAGATTTTTGAGGGTTTTGCATAGACATCTCCCCGTATTTTTATCTTCTCTCATGCTACAAGTACCAGCATAGGGTTTCTTTTTATTTAGAAGATATTTAACACTACATCCTTTATTCCACGCACCTTGAGTATTTCAAAAGGATTAGCAGAACTAGGTCATGTTCAGGTCACTTACTATTTTATCTCTCCACCTCTGATCCCAGCTGGCTTAATCCATTCTTGTGCTTGTCATTAGACCGTTGAGCTCTGATCACCCTGTTGATATTGGATGGGTGCACTGCACAGTCAAAGCTGGGACCACTGTTCTCTAATCATCCTCAAATTTACTACACTGGTTTTCACTAATGCACAGTTTTATTAAGCTACCAGGAATAACTTAATAAGTCATCTCTCTCTGCTTGAAAACTCCATAGAGCCGTTAAAAGCCAGGTGATAACATTAAGAAGCTGCATTAAATTCTAATCAAAATCAGGATAGAGGGAGAGATTTATTTTTGTGCATAATGATGTAATTTATATTTACACCATATTTTGTCAACATTTTTATTGACTATATTTTACACCATTCAGATCACCTCTGGGAAAATTATAATCATAGAATGAAAAAGATTTAAGTAAGGTCAAGTAAGTGATTGGTCAGCCAAAAAATTTACGAAGGACCTTTTTCTTCTGTCTGCATATGGTATCAACCCCAAAGGTGAGTATCTAGAGGTGTCCATTCACATCTGGCTGCAGGAACAATACAGGTGGAGGCCTAAGATCAGGAGTGTTTGAGAGCTAGGCTGAGAAGGGTCTCACAGTCAGGTAGCTCCCTGAAGCTGTTGTTCCTGTTGCTGTGCAAAGTGGAGGTGACCTGGAGTGAGGACTCTGAGACACACAAGTCAGCCTGAAAGACACAGGAAAGGACAGATATCTTGGAAGCTACATAAAGGCAATAGCTCATGGAGAAGGTATAACTTTTATGGTGTATTATACCTGTTATGGTTTGTGTTTTAAAAAGCATGGCCTTATTTTAGCAAGATGGCAGAGCCGACTGTGGCTCTCCTGATGGCAGTGCAGAAGGAAACCAGAGAGCTCTGTAGCTGATACTGTGCCTTAAGCCATGAGCCAAGTCATGACATGTACATGGCTGTATCAAGTGAGGCTCCACCAGAACCCAGATCTTTCTTCCCTGTTGCAAGCTCTACCCAGTGAAATATTAGGACCAGTATCAATATCAAAAGGTGAAAAAACAAATTGAGCTCTCTGACAAACAGCAGCTTTATACAAATGTATCTTCGGTACCAGGGATCTTACTTCAGTTCTCAAGAGTTATCTTGAGGTATCTAAAGATTCTGAGCTTGTGTTTCATTCTACAGAAAGTGCTAAATACTATTCTAGGCAAGAGTGATACTTTTGCAGGGGAAAAAAAAGCAAAACCAGCTAAAAAAATGGGAAAATAACTTTGTTTCTCCTGATGCTATATTGCAGTCTGTGTAACCCCTGAAAGTTATCTTTAAGGACATTTTTTGGTGAGGGTATGGGAAATTAAACAGAGAAGATCCATGTTAAATTTCATCTGAATATGATTTGAAATTGAGGTGTTATTAAAACCTGAAAAGAATCACTTAAAAACTGGGGGGTGGGGGGGGGGGGAAGGGAAGCTGCTTCAAGGAAAAGGAAAAAAAAATAGAAGGAAAAAAATCCATATCACATCAGTCTAAACTGTGGTGCACCAGAAGTATCAGTATGGGACGGCATGTATTTACTGCATCTCAGTGTGCTGTTCCAATGTCTTTGTACTTGCTGCTCTGTGTAATCATCACTCCCTGTTGGATTCCATGTAAATTCCAAGTGCAAGCAATAGTTATTTCTTCTGAAAGCATTTCACTCTACAAAACTACTGCACAAGGTGATACAATATTCCCACTGCTCAGTGGTCCCCTTTTTCTTGCAGCCTTATCTTTCAGCCCTTAGGGACTGAAGCTGCATCTGCTGCAGAGCTGTTTCTGTAATAGCTCTCTGAGAGCCTATTCCAGGTAGTCTCTAATTAGACACACCCAGATGGTGGGCACCGAGCAGATGTCCTGCCAGCTTGGGGTGGATATGGAAGAAGGTTTTCTCCTGGCTCCCCATAGCTTCTTTCTAATGTTTTTTTTTTTTTTTTAACTCCATTTTTCTTCACAGTGAGAATTTGAAGTGTTTGCTCACCATTTCTAAGATATGAAGCAAACTCAGGAGTTGTAATCTAAGGTAGTGAACATTCACAGTGTTTGGTGTACTCTGAAGCCTAGATGTACTGAACTCATGTTACCCAAATGTTGTCACGAACAAAACTGTTCATTTGTGCTTTGATACACAATCTTTATCAGCAATTGAGATTTTATTCTTGGAAATTAATTAACAATTATGTTCATACTGCCAGAGACATAAGTAAGCACACTCAATCATGTCTGTGTAGCCAGCCTTGCAGATGAAATGAATGCAGCTAGCTGGAATAGAGTCTGATGTTTTCAGTCACATGAGTAAACATAAGAAGCAGATCTCCAAAGTACAAAACAGTTCTTTTCTGACAGCTCCTTTTCACACTAGAACTGTACTTTAAATGTTTAGCCACATCTGACATTGAAAAGGTTTTGAGGCAGAGTATTTACTTACCCAGCAATTTGACCATCATGTTCACAGTGCTGTGTTTCATGCTCCATTTGCCATAAATGTTGACATGTTTTTCACAGTATTTGGAGCAATGACAATGTTAATTAAAAAGTTCCTATATTACTCCTCCACCTTTCTAAATGTGATCACATGAAGAACAACTGAAAAAAAAAAAAAAATCTCAAGTGGATTTGCAAGAAAGTGTCCTGGTAATCATTTAAGCTTCAAGAGATTTAGCAAAGTCAATCCTCTGACATCATCTTTCTATTTTATTGTCATTTTTTTAAAAAATACAATGATTTAGTTTATTAAAAAGCAATTATCATAAAATGGGTGTGCACCAGACAATATTTTATGATGTAAAGTTTTGTAAAATATGTAACTTAGGAACTTGCTGGTTTTGGCTGGAGTAGAACTAATTTTATTCACAGAGGCGGTTATGGGGCTGTGTTTTGGATTTGTGCTGAACATTGCTGAACATATAACAGGGTAATTGTAACTTTTCTCTAAAAAATTCTTCTCTTTCTCTGATTCTACTGCATTTCTTTTGTATTTTTCTTTCTCTTTCTGGCTTTCTCAGTCTCCTTTGGACTGAATTTCTTTTTGGGATCCTCCCTCAGGGGAGCCTTGCTTATTTCTGTTCTCTGGTTTGAAGAAAACTCCCGAGCTCGTTAGAATCTTGTTTCTCGTGTTTATTAGAAGGTCATCACAAAATCTGGGAGGTCTCTCCAGACTAGCTGCACAGCTCTAAATCTTTGCAATCTGGTACATTTCTTTCTTCTGATGGTACAGAATGGCCTTGTGGCTCAACCAGTGCCTGATAGCACAAAATGGCCCCAAACAATGCCACCCTTTTATCTTTATACCTATTTTTACCCAATTAACAATAGACACGTATATTACTTTTCTTAATGACCCAATGACCCATCATCTGTATGCTGCACTTTGGCATTCTCTGTCCAATCACTTACTACTACCCAAAAACCTCTAGAAGAAGAACATGAAGAAGAAGGAAGATGGACAAGAGACAACACCCTAAATCCTCCATCTTGTCTTCTCTAAATTAACCTTTTCCACCCAGTGACTTAAGAAAACTTTCTAATCTACACACACTTTTAGCTTTTTCTATCTAATTTTAACAGTTGTTTTTATGTATCACCATGAAAACATGCTCATGAATTTCATGTTGTATGAAATTGAGTGTTTTTCTGGATCTTTGAACTAAGTATCAGAAACAAGAGCACACAGTCTTTATCCCAGACTCCAACATTAATAATACTTTATGAACATTTTTGGTTTTATTATTGCTGAACAATAGCAAAAGATGTTATTACTGAGCAGGGTTTACACAGAGGCAAGTCTTCTGCTTCTCACCACTGCCACATTGGTGAGGGAGTTGGAGGTACTTGGGAGTTTGGGAGGAGCCATGACAGGTGACCCATACTTGGTCACAAAGGAATATTCCAGACCATATGAAATAATGCACATTGTATAAATTTTAGGGAAGAAGGAGGAAGTGGGTGGACATTTGCAGTGATGGTGTTTGTCTTCCAAAGTCACCATTCTGTGTCACTGAGTCATCTGTGTCACCTCCCTGCTCTCCTGGAGATGGCAGAACACCTGCCTGTACTTGGGAAGCAGTGAATTAATTCTTTTGCTTGTGTGCATGGCTTTTGCTTTCCCTATTAAATTCTCTTTATCTCAACCCACGAGTTTTCTATCCTTTGCCTCTTTGATTTTCTCTGCAGTTCTACTGGTAGAGAGGTGAGCAAGTGGCTTTGTAGGATTTGGTGGCTGGCTGGGGTTAAACCAAAACAATCCATTTTGGACAATAAAAAAAAAAAAAATTCTCTGTATTATCAATCTCATGTTCAGTACAAATCCAAAACATAGCCTCATGTGAACCACTGTGAAAAAAATTAAATCTATCCCAGCCAAAACCAGCACAGAACTGAAGATAAATTTGAAGCCTAAAAAGCTGCCTTTATGAATCAGAATTCTTTTCTTGAGGAGGTTTTGAACACAGCTTTACAAACCTCCCTGTCAAAAAGCACAACTAAAATATGTTTTGTCATTATTTTGGGGATATTTGCATAATATTAAATTTTCATAATCCATGTTCTTGCACACTATTTTCTGATTTGTGATTTCTTGGAAAGAAGTATTTCATACTGTTATCTTTAAATATCTTGTTATCTTTGAATGTCTTGTATGAGAAAGAATTACACTGTTTTTTAATTGATGAATATGTAGGTCCTCCACAAACAACTTTTTATTCATGCCACAGTGAGCTGAAAGACAAGAAAATAACAGAAGTCTGTGGAAGGGAAATGCTATTTATATCTCATCATTTAAAGAAATGAGAGAGACAGAGAGGGCGAGAGGGAGGGAGGGAGGGAGGGAGGGAGGGGGGGAGAGGGAGGGAGGGGGGGAGAGGGAGGGAGGGGGGGAGAGGGAGGCAGGCAGGAAGGCAGGAAGGCAGGAAGGCAGGAAGGCAGGAAGGCAGGAAGGAAGGCAGGAAGGAAGGCAGGAAGGAAGGCAGGAAGGAAGGAAGGAAGGAAGGCAGGAAGGAAGGCAGGAAGGAAGGCAGGAAGGAAGGCAGGAAGGAAGGAAGGAAGGAAGGAAGGAAGGAAGGAAGGAAGGAAGGAAGGAAGGAAGGAAGGAAGGAAGGAAGGAAGGAAGGAAGGAAGGAAGGAAGGAAGGAAGGAAGGAAGGAAGGAAGGAATCAAAATCCAAACCAATAACATAATCTCCAACAATTAGATTTTGTAAGACAAACAAGGAAAAGTGTCTCCATTTTTTCTTCTGACCATTATGCAGTTGTTGAGACCATCTGAAAATATACACACGGCAAATTTAAAAGCAATATTATCAATGTTGCATTTAGTTATACTTTAAATTTAACTAAACCAATTCAGTGAAAAATAAACATCCCTGTAAAATATTTCTAGAAGCAATCCAATTTCCACATTTCAAAGATGTCTTGCAATAAATCTTTATTTGTCACTATATAATAATTTTTAATATATCTTTAACTCATTTCCTAACTGAAAGGGTTGTCAAAATTTCTCAGAAATCATAATGAGAAGTGTTTCCCAGGCTTTCCTGGCCAAATGCAGACTCTAAGAAGCCTACTTGAAAGAGTGTTCCCTAACAGGCTTTCAAATTCAATTTTACAGACTCAACACATCTAGAAAATTTATAGGAATAATTTTCAGACTCCCAAGCCTTTACCCAACTAAAATTAGAACTCTGAAATTCTTGAAATACACCCATGACTAGTGAAAATGCATTATTATACATATTTACAATATGTACAGCAAAAAACTTTTAATCTTGACATCCACTGAAATCGGATCAGTGATACCATCCATTGAAAATACCGTTTAGTGAAATGAATAAACATGGATAACTGGCAGTGGTTCAATATATCCTGGACAACCAATGTAATTGTGCTTCTGATGGCATTTTTTGAAATGTGTGTTAAAGGCCATAATCAGGCAATTGTTCAAAAATTTTTTCCATTAATTGAAAATGTTGCTATGTCTCAGAAGGTACCCTTGCCACATTTAGCAAGCAGAAATAATGGCATATCTTATCTATTTTAGGGGCAAAACATTTGTCTTGGCTTGAACATTTACTGCTGGCTGCTCAGGCCAGGCTGGAGAACATTGCACTGGGTTCAGCTGCAGCTAGCTCACAGCCAATGTTCTGACAACTTGGCTGCACAAAATCTGACCTAGAGAAGATGAAAAATGCAGGTATGGCAGTACATGCCAGTGAGCACCTGAGGATGCTACATCTCCTGATTACAGGGCACAAGAGCAGACACAGAGCTCTGCAGCCCATACCATTCACATTGTACCTGCTGTCAACTTTGCCAGCAAAGTGGCAGCAGCACGGTGCAGTGGTTGCTTGGCTGTGGTATAAGACAATCTTAAGAAACTAGTGTGGACATTAAAAGTAATTGAACCAAAACAGTGTGCTCTTTTCCTGGGATAGTTTATGTTGGCATTGTGACTTTTTGGCTTTTTCAACCTAACCAAGCTCTTGTCCATCTCAATGCATCAAGACATTAAATAAGAAGACCTAACTAGGTAATTTTAGATAGCTTAGTTCAGGGGTAGAGGAGGTTGTGGTGCAATGCATATGATCTCTCTGCATCAGTACTTCTACTGTTATTTCTACTGTTGGTGTTATTATACTCTTTTGGTGTTTTAGCTGACCTTCTGTCTCTGCTCTGTGAGTATTTAGTACCTCCCAAAAATAGCAATAGTGGAATCTGAAAAGCCAGAATGGTCCTTATAGATGTAATTATAACTAAACATATTTTTCCCTTTGTCTTTTAAATGAAACTATTGAAACGTACATAGTCGTTGATCTTAAATGACTGTTAACTCACAAAATCAGAGGAAGAAGAGAATATTCACAATAGGCCTTAGTTATGTCTATGTTATTAAATTATCTTTGCTAGTCAGCCTCTTTTTTTGTGCTCTGAGTCCTTTCTCTTCCTCCCTTTCCTTTCATTCTTATCTGCTTTCCCTGAGAGTAAGTTATATATCTGATTAAATGGTAATTAGTGACTTCAGTGGGGCTCAATGTGTGTAACTGAGAATAGAAATTTGCCTAAAGAATTTTTAAAATCAAATATGTAATAGTTAAAGGAAACTGAAGTGGTATACAGTTTTTAATATGATGACCTGAAAATCCAAGTAATTGACAGCAAACTTTCTGAAGGAAAAAAAAAAAGAAAAAAGAAAAAGGAAAAAAAATTTTTTCTAATCATGTGAAGCAAGGGGAGGAAAGGGCACAGCACATATCATGTTTTTCCTTTCATATTTAATTTTAATTTTATGAAAATCAGATATGCACAGATTAAAGAGAAAGGAAAAATAAAGTCAAGTGCAGGAATACATCTTTAAATTTAATATAAAATTAAACTCAGAGTGCTCTAATTGCTTTTCTCTTTTTCAATTAAACCTTACAGCATATTCATCATATAATTATTTTTACTGCAGTATTTAAGTAGCATGATTCTTATAATTTTGAGTGACTTTAGAGGGCTGGGAAAAGAGACACAACCTGCCTGGTTTCTGAAAAGACATCTGAAAAGACATCTTTATTTAGTTAGCTGTTTGACAGGTAACCAGATGCCTGTAAGTTGAATCCTTGTGTTGCGTGGGAGGCCAGTGCAGGTGTCACCTGATAAATCTCTCAGAGAAAGAACAGAGGACAGAAACTGGAGTGGGCAGCGGGTGCACCAGGTCAGGGCCATGGCTGTAGCACTCCTCTGTAATGAGGTGCTGAAACCACCTGTCAGCAGTCACAGAGCTTCATCCCTGGTAAGTGAATGGGAGTAATGGGGGAATGCATCTAGGTATATACATGCTGAAAAGGAGGCACAAAGGTCTTCTCAGCCTTTCTGTGGTCTTGATATCTCCTATAGAGGCTTTTCTTTTTCTTAGGGTAAAAAAAGATGGAAGTATGGAAGTTTGTCATTAAATATACTTACATGAAGGTGTGATTTGGTAAGTATTTCTTGTATGCCATGTGGCATACAGGAATGCCATAGCATCTTTGGCATAGCTTGCCAAAGGTAAATCACTAGCTTTCTCTGCTTTACACCAAGCAAAATATAGCAAACGTGCCAGCAGTCAGTTGTGGACACGACTGCATGAGCTTTGGCTTTACCAAACCATGAGTCCAGAGAAAGCTCTATAAATTATGCAGAGCAGAACTTCTGACTTCATGTTTGGAGAAGAAATATTGCTTCTGCAGAAAAAAACCAAAATTTTACCAAAAGGAAAAAAGTGTTTAAGTAGCTTATTGTAATTGTATTCAATTAAATTTGTTTTGGGCAAATATGGACAAAGTGCATTGCATTCAGAAAGGTGAGAGTATACTTTACAAAATTTGTTGGAGCAGGAGCTGATCTCTTGGGTGCTGCTGCCTCTAAGCAATTTTTATCTTGCGAAAAACTCATGATTAAAGGGTCTACATGGTTTAATAAAGTATGTTCAATTCCTGTGATTCATATGTGAGGGAAAAAGGATTTGAAAACTTATTATTTTCATGCTTCTGTTTTCTAGCTAAGGCTCAGTTCTGATCAGAAGTGTTTTTCCACATACTGTATGAGTTACATACTAACTATGATAACACACCTGCCATTTTAATTTCTTTCCTTTTTATGAGTTTGCACATGACCTAGAATTGCACACTCCCAGCCCAGAAGGCCAGCCATATCCTGAGCTGCATCCAAAGCAGCATGGCCAGCAGGGCCAGGGAGAGGAATCTGTCTGGTGAGACCCCACCTGCAGTGCTGCATCCAGCTCTGGGGTCCCAGCACAGGAAGGACATGGACCTGCTGGAGCATGTCCGGGGGAGCATCATGAAGATGATCAGAGGGCTGGAGCGCCTCTCCTATAAAGACAGGCTGAGAGAGTTGGGATTGTTCCTTTATAGGAAAAGCAAAGGCCCTGGGGAGACCTTAGAGAACCTTCTAGCACCTAAAAGGAGCCTGCAAGAAAGCTGAAGAGGGACTTTTCACAAGGGCATGAAGTCATAGGACAATGGGTAATGGCTTCAGACTTCAGAAAGAGGGTAGATTTAGATTAGATATTAAGAAATTCAGAAGAAATTCCTTACTGTGAGGGTGGTGAGACACTGGAACAGGTTACCCAGAGGAGTTGTGGGTGCCACATCCCTGGAAGTTTCAAGGTTTGATGGGACTTCGAGCAACCTAGTCTAGTGAAAGGTGACCCTGCCCACAACATGGGTGTTGGAGCTAGATGATCTTTAAGGCTCCTTCCAACTCAAACCATTCTATCATTCTTTAAGGAAATCTGTTCTACTGTAACATAGTTTAAAGAAAAAGGATAATATTACCTATTTCATAGTTTCTTATTCAGAAGTGCATAAAGTTCTTATTACCAGGGGATGACGGAAGAAAAAAGGATAAACTATTATGCTTGTTTCATTATTTCCTTATAATGATAAGAATACAAATGCATCTTTTAGTGCATTATAATCAGGAAATGAAAGGGATGAAAAATGAGGTGCCATTAGGATGGTTCTTTTTAATGGTCATATTTTGTTAAACCCGGTTAGGAACATAAAGTGTACAAATACTGGAGAGAAAAGAGTTTAAATAAGCATATAATTTCAGATATTTGCTTGCAATGATATTGAAAGGTTTATCTGTTAAAGTGAATCCTGCCCCACATCATCAGTCAAGGGTGTATGGAGTCCTTAGTCTGTGTGGTTTGCAGTCAGAAAAACTCCTTGGTGATTTGTGCAACTGTCTCTATAAACATCATTCATTAGTCATAACCAATAACAGTCATGAAGTCTAAAAAGGGCAGAAATGTTAACTTTAGTTACTTTATTTTGGCTTAAACCACTGAATTTTTGTGTATTTAAGGAACTCTGGATGAAGACCCATTTATCTTGACACAAGGGCACTGGTGTACCTGAAACAAAGTATGTCCCAGAGTTACAATCTGGCTCAGAATATGACACTGAAGGTAATGTCTTGAGTCAAGCTATCTGACATCTTCCTTTTCTTCTTTCTTGACAAAAGACTTACTGCAAGGGTGCTTCTGCTTAACCTTTCTTGCACTGCCACTGTCCTTTAGTTAGACATGTTCCCCAGTAAAAGAAGGGGAATAATGAAAGCATAAGTCAACCTTTGCAACACATTCTAGGGGCAGCAACTCATTTCAGTGAAGTCAAATTTAAAAAAAAGTAAACATTCTTTGATTGCATTCTTACTCTGAGATATGAAAAAGTACCTCAGTCAAGAAGAAACATACTGGAGGTAGAAGTCAGATTCCGTCAAATTTTGGATTAGTGCCACAACACCTCTATCAGTTTTTTGGCACCATTGTGGCTCCTGTCATTTTAGTTCGATTTCAGGAGATGAGTTGTTCTAGAAGTGTACTAATGCAATCCATTGCAGAAACCAGCGCTAGGCTTAAAAAAATTAGTCAGGCTCAGCAGATTTGGCTGGATCCCCAGATACCTAGAGACTAGCATGACTTACCCTTCACATTAAATATATATTTTTTTAGAAATAAATTTGAAGTGATTATCAATCTTCCCTTTTCTGACTAGGGAATTATAACCCTAGAAAAGCTAAGAAACTCTTACAGAATGCTTTTCTAGTAATTGGGTGATTCGCCATTAACAGTCTTGACACTGTGTAGTTTTTATATGCAAGCCTGTTATTACCATCATCAGTTTAAGAAAACCAAGCAAACCCAAACCCCAAGAAAGGGGGGCTTGATAGAGTATGGAATCCTTCTAATTACAAATGTGAAAAGTTTTAACTGTCACAGGTCAGTAACAAATACATACACACACATATACACACACACACACACAAGAAAATATATATGCTCTATTCAGGTCACAGGTTAAATTTGTAAGCTTTCATATATGCAAAATTAAGATGTCAAAGTCTGGAGACAACTTTAGCTACATTTAGTTTAAGGAAAAATGCAGAGAAAAATAAATAAATGGAGAACCAGTCAAAAGACAGTAAAAACTGAGGTGTTCTGTGAATACATGAGGCAGAGAACATGCTTATAAAGGTGAGAGTTCTGCCAAAATCCATCAGCATTGTCCTGAGTAAAGTTTGAGAGACTCTAAGTTTAAATGGGAAAGTAATTTTGAGCAAGGAGGCACTTTGATTCCTCAGAAGAGTATTCTTTCAGGACTTTTCAGAGTTGTGATGAAAATGAAACTGGACATTATAAATGCTTGGGTTTTTTTGGCTCAATGTATGAATTTATTGCATTAAATAGAGAAACATTTGTGTTGGATTCAATTAGAGCTTGTATGCATTGGTGCCAAATCCCTGGGCATTGACTGTGAGAGGCAGCTTTGCTCCCAGGGCTGCCTGTGCTCATTAGCACGTCTGTGCAGAGACTGACATGTCCTGGATCTCAGGTGAATGGATGAGCATTGTTATGCCTGTGTGGCTTTTAGCCTCGTGTTGGCACACAGCCATATAGGAAAGCATCCAGAATTAGCACTAAACCATTTACTGTGTCTAGTCTGTTTTTGGCCTGTGCTTTATCAGTAAGTACAGTGTTTACATCTAGATAAGTGCCTTGTTTCCCAGGCACCTCAAACTTTCTCACTGATTGTTCCAGATGCATTTGGTCGACTGTCATTTCTGCGGTGGGAACAGTGATGACAGGCAGCCTGTGGAATGGGTTGTGGGAGCCACTTCTGGGGAATGGAAACAGATGAAGGCTCCTTCTCTGACAAATGCTACATTAAGCCTGATGAAAAAAATGTTTTTTCGTTAAGGCTAGACCAGGTAATGATGTAGGACCCTGTGCAATGCTCTTCTCTTGTATTCAAACGGATATTCAGGCAAAACTGAATACTACTTAAAATATGGTATGAAGACGGAGAAAATCTTCTCATCTGCTAAAATGAGAATTTGGACTTGCATTTGCTATTTAAGGCCTTGGATTGATAATAGAACAATACATGTAAAAATATTTATTCTCTGAGAAGAAATAATAATAATTTGAAATGACGATTTGAAGTAAATCAGAAAAACCTATGCATTTATTTAATGGTTACTCAGCTCCAGCTTTTATCATATCTAGAGATATTTTTTTTTTTAAAAAATAAATATATTAGCCAATGGTAAAACATTCTGAGCAGTTTTGGAAGACAGACATAGGCTACTTCCTACTGAGATAGGTTTTGCTTAACTTTTTGCTTTTTTTATTTTCTGTGATCACATGCAAGTTTTACATCAGCCACAGGATCACAAGAGTAGGTAAGGTTGGAAGAAAGCACATTGGGTCATCTGGTCCAACCTTCTTGCCCGAGCAGGGCCATCCTAGAGCACATAGCACAGGATTGTGTTCAGACAGTTCTGCAGTATCTCCATGAGGAAGACTCCACAATCTCTCTGAGCAATTTGCTCAGGTGCTTGGTCACCTCATGTTCAGGTGGAACATTCTGTGCATCCATTTCTGCCTGTTTCGTCTTGTCCTATGGAGCCTGGCTCCATTCTGTAAACACCCTACAAGATACTTGTACATGTTAATTAGGTCCCCTCTTAGTCGTCTTTCTCCAGACTAAACAGGTTCAACTCTCAGCCTTTCCTGAGGTGACCCAGTCCCTGAATCATTTTGTCACCCTCTGCTGGACCTGCTCCAGGAGCCCCATGTCTCACTGGTACTGAGGAGCCCAGAACAGGGCTCAGGATTCTGTATGTGGCCTCACCAGGGCTGAGCAGAGGGGCAGGATACCTCCCTTGACCTGATGGCAATGCTATTCCTAATGCACCCCAGGATCCCATTAGCCTTTCTGGCCATAAGGACACACTGCTATGGACATGGCTCATGGACAGCTTGTTGTCCATCAGGACCCCCAGGTCCATCTCTGCAGAGCTGCTTTCCTGTCCTGGTCCATGGGCTTAATCCTTCCCAGGTTCCTCTGTTGAATTTCAGAAGGTTTTTGTCTGGCCATCTCTCCAGCCTGTTGAGGTCCTTCTGAAGGGCTGCAGAGCACTCTGTGGTATTGGCTACTCCTCCCAGCTTTGTGTTTTGTTCTTCTCAGTTAAAAAACAAACCCAAAACCAAAACTGAACACTCTGCTAGTGAATGACATGTTGGGTCATCTCTGCCCACCTACCCTTCCTTGGGAAAGACATGCTATGACAAATTTAGGTCTTTAAATAAAAATAAACATAACATTCATAAATGCATAGGACATGGATAAAATGATGAACAAGGATATATTTATTATTAAATATTATCTATGAATAAGAAATTGAAAGTTTTCATGGACCAGATTCCTCATCTGGCTAGGTGAATGGCACCATCTGGTGGATCTATCCTTTAGAAATTTTTTTCCTGGAAAATGAAGTCATAACTTAGAGGCTGTTCCTCTACCATAAAACTGAATATTTTACAAGAAATGCTAAAAGTTAAATAAGATACGAAGAAATGTAACAGTTATTAACAACATAATTTTCACCATTGTTCATTTAGGAAAAGCACCATTATTTTTTTGTACAATAAATGCCATGTGAATAATAAAGAGAACAAGGAAATTAGTTGGAAACAATTTACTAAGTGTATACTTGAACTCTCTGTTCACAGCTATGAGTATCTCTTAAAGAACATATTCTATAATTCTGTGAAATAATTTTCTGGACATGGTAATAGAGTACAAAAAATTCAAATAATATATAGATTCAAGGAGCTCTTGGGGGGGATACAAATGCCTCATTTACTCTTTCATTCCATTGCAACTCACTTGATTTGAGGTCTTCTGTAGTAGAAGCTCTTGTTTTTCAAATACAATGGCAGTCATTGGTAAATGCATTCTCTTGGTTACCAGCAGCATTGGAAATCTCAGTTATCCAGTCAGTAGTTCCCCTGCAGGTAACACAGGTGACCTTTATCCATGGAAAGCTTTGACCACAGCATACACTGACACCTTCTGCCCATTGTATTTGCCCTGCTCCATTGCACTACTTGTAATTCATCAGGTAACTGGGTGAACCAGAGACATTCCCAGATCTCATTTCTGCCAAAGTGCATGCAGTCCAGAGGATTCCTTCCTCCTGCATGGTTGTCCATGAGAAAAATATTTCAGAAACATATAACCCTCATTTATAGTGAAGAGGAAAACATTGCAGGTTACTTTTCCAAAAAATTCCCATTATCCTGAATAAACAGATAATATTCAAGGCAAGATAAAATAATAGGTAAAACCAAGAAGAGTCTTTCTTTGTGTGGCCACAACCAGCGTCTGATGTGTGCTTAAGAGTTTTCAGTGAGAAATTCTTAGAACTACTTAAGGACAGTAATCTTCAGCTGCAAAATTCAGTTACCATTGGGAACCCCAGTAGTCCCAAGCATGTAATAGAAACAAATTGAAAGTGACAAAGGCAAATTAATTAGACAATTTTAGAAAATGGTCAAAGAGCACATTCTTTCGTTCTGTGTGGCTTTCACATGCCTATTGAATTTTAAGAAAATCAGACTGTATTCTGCATTATATTTAGCTTCAATAACAAAGAAATGAATGAGTCTGTTTTTTCCACTGTCTTCCTACACATTTCTCCTCAACTCGTCCCCATTGACACGAATTACTATTAATTTCCTTTTTTTAAAGATTTTCATGATTAAAAAGAAAAAAAAGAGTCTTTCTGGGTAAGGAAAATTAATAAATTAAAAGCCAAAAAGTCCTAAGTGGCCTGACACTGCCTAAATTTCTCATTAAGGTGTCCATATTATTTAGTTAGGATATTTTTGTCAGTATCTTGATGTGAAGTTTGTTGTTAGCACTAAGTGCAATGGGGCCAAGAAAAACCTTGCTTTGATGCAGTGTGAAATATCTCATTTGCAGTACATTTCCAGAAAATACAATCTCACATTTATTCATCTCATAATTGATTAAAAAGATTGAAACGTGTCAAAAATAGTTATTTTGAATATGATTTTATTTTATAAAATAAAATGGAAAAGAATATGAAAACAAAAGAAGTAGGCTGGTTAGTATTGAAAAATGAATAATGACTGAATGTTCTGCATCCAGAAGGACCATTTTGTGGGAAGAAGAGACAATGAAACAGCATTTTTTTATCTTTTTTTTCTGTAGATAGAAATGTAGGGAAAACAGAAGCTTCCCCTGGAACATTTTTTATCAAGCTAGACCTGGGCAAGGTTCAAAAGTAGAAGACCCAGAGGAGAAAGAAACAGGGGCACAAGGGAGATGTTGCATAACAGGCACAGTAGGGTACGTGTCAGGAGAAACAGGAAGGGTAAGCAAATGTAGTAAGTAACTATGGGAAACTGCACTTTAGACTGGATGAATCTCCTCTGTGTGGTTCACTAGATGGAAGCTATGAGAATGGGAATAGGAATATGGCTGGAATTTGCAAAAGGTAGGAGTCTGCTCAGCAGCCAGCCAAGGAGAAGAGCTGCAGTCAGGCAAGTTAAAGTATCACCATTCCCTAAGAAAGATTACTTCTAGCAGTTCAGTAGATGACTTGGCATTTTTATTGTTCTAGATTGATTTTGCTTCTAGATGGTATCTTGTCTTATTATGAGAAGCCTTAATAAATTTGAGAGGAAAATTGAGAACTTACTGCTTTCAGATGCTGGAAGTTTGAGCACCTCAATGTGCCTTTGCAGATACATGTGCTCCACTTCATCTAAAGGGTTCCAGAATTGTAGAAAAATTAAAAAAAAAAACTGACCAACCAACCAAACTAAACAAAACAAAAAAACCCCAACAAACCAAACTAAACCAACCAATTAGACAGAAAATAAAGCACCCAAGAAAAGTACCAAAAAGCTATAAACAAACAAACAAATAGTTATTCTGCTGAAGGAATAAGAGATTATTTTTCTAGACTGCAGTTTCATCATATGGTCTTGTTTGCTGTAGATCTTTAGCAGTTAATAAACCAAAAATGAATGCTAAAGACAACTGCTGTCTTATGCCTGAGGCTTGCTGCTAATTTTATCCCTGTTGTTTTGGATCCCATTTCAGAGATCAGTTAAGTTGACAAATGTGATTGTGGCTCTTGGGGAAGAAAATTATGTCAAAAATATTTAGATTTGGGAAATAAATGATAATTTATTAAAGGTTGGGGGTTTTTGTCTCCTCTAGCATCTATGGCACACAGGTTGAAGTACATTTCTAAAAACTTCTGAAAATTTTGTTAGCCAGTTCCAAGTGAATTAGGTAAAAGAACCTTGAGAAGCTTGGCTACCATGATTTTGTGAGTGTTAAAATCTTCAAAGTGATCTAGTAAGTCAGATATATGTAATAAGAAACATAAGATCTTAAACCCCATTTTTTTGAAGATGATAAATATCGCTTTGCAAGGGGGAGAAAAAATATTAGTATTTCTTGTATTTTCTGAGATAGGTGACATGACGTTTTGTATTTTAAGAGTTTCCACAGAGCTCAATCACATATTGTGGATACAGAATGCATTGTCGGTTAATGATTTGAAGAAAGGAATGCTTGAAGAATCGTTCAGGCAATGCTTTGAGTCAGTATTTCCAACAGAAAGGCTGCTCTAAACCCATTGATAGCTACCAAAGTCAAATATGAAAAAATAATTTCTATCCATTTTCTGTGGATAATTATCAGCCTGATGGGAATCATCTGGTTTTATCTAGAGTGATAGAGCTAGACAGATTTCAAATTTCAAAACGGGAGCATCTAAATATGTGGTCCTTTGCTATCCAAGGTAATTACAAGTTTGTTGTTAATTTTAGGATGAACAGCATCTCAGCCTTCCCAAACAGGACTTTAAATGGGAAGTGTAGATTAAAATGAGCTGAAATAGTCTTAACTGGCTAAAAGATAAGAATAACCAACTACGCTTTGCCAGAAAATATGCTTTTTGACTAGCTATGAGAACAGTTTCTTTTGTCAGCCATGGATAAACAAGAACTGTTGGGTGTGGAGGTCTGGACTTACCTCTGGCACACAGGGAAGAGTGTCACATACATGAATACAGCCTTTAATATCACCTGGAATAACCCCAGGACCACTGGCTGGCTCTGGCATCATTTCAGTTAGAAGCTCTGCAGGTACAATCTAAGCAGTCTGTATAACACAGACTGGCTCATAAGGGTTCAGGCTTATTTTTAGACAACAGATGAATGAAAATTTAATGGATAAATGAACACTGACCGTATTTTGGGATGGGCAGGTACATTAACTTTTAGAGAGTTGAGATTGAAGTCTCAAGTGCCTGAAGTTAAGCAGTAAAACTTAAGTACCCACAATTAGGACACAATGATGAAAACAATATAAATTCTAAAATAGAGCAATCTTAGAGTTATAGTCTTCTCTAAACAGAGGAGGAGGTGGTTTTGTCCCATACTTCAAACCTCCCTCTTCTCCATATTCTCCGTCATAATTCTTAGTTGCCACAATACTGCCATGAATATCTCTTAAGAGGCTAAAACTGAGTCACAAAAGGCAAGAATGGTACTGAAGACAATTTTGTGTCAATGAAGATTTCACTCACTTAAAAAAAGCTCAATTCAAGATGTCTTGAATCTGTTTGCCAGTTAGAAAATCATACATGCATAAAAATGTGTCAGGAAAAAATTTTATTGCAGTAGTACAATTTATGTAGAAGACTCAATTTCTTTTTGTTTCTTTACCAGCAGTGGTCTTATTCCACCTATCATAGATAGATGTATGTCTTTCAGACTCACTTGCTAATATTGTTTCATGTTTCTGAAAACACAGATTTCCATTGATCAGGAGTGCTCATACAGAAGAAACGGAGATGGAATAAAATGAAGGAAAGAGTAGCATTGCATGAGTCAGGAAGCTGTTTTATAAAACAATCATATGCCATAGTAAATGATTAAATGAAATATAAAAGTATATAAGCAGTCGCATGTACTAAATTTTCCAGAAAGATGGGCTGTACAAATTTGAGCTTCCTGAGGCAAAAAAAAATCATCTGAAGTGAGAACTCCCACAGCATATCTGAGTGTCTTCCACTCCTAATGCAACCCTGGAAACAAAAGCTTTCTTGCTCTTGCCTGTTTACAGTGCTCAAAACTGAAATGCATTTCATGTATTGATAAGCATTATGTTAACTTAAAGTCACATTTTTGCTTTTGCTCAGGTTTTTTGTTTGTTCCAAAAGCCACACTGTCTTTCAGTTTTTAACAAACTGACCAAAAAGAATATTGGGTATTTGCACAGCCACAGGCTGCAAGATACTTTCTTTTATCATGAAATATCTTCTCTCATAAAATATTGTTCAAAATAAGCAATGTTTTGTAATTCTGTCAGCTCTTGAGATTGTTAGTTGGCTGCTTCTTGACTGTAGTCCACAGTGCTTTCAAAGATATGAATGAGAAATTTGAAAAATAGGATGTGTTGCTTTATGTC
This sequence comes from Cyanistes caeruleus, assembly GCF_971803275.1. Classification (NCBI taxonomy): domain Eukaryota; kingdom Metazoa; phylum Chordata; class Aves; order Passeriformes; family Paridae; genus Cyanistes; species Cyanistes caeruleus. Next base: position 78,357,567 of record NC_141701.1, on the reverse strand, counting down.
TTCCTTTGTGATGGTGTGGTATTCTGCCTAATGCTACATTTCCAAATTATGCATATTATTATGTCATGATCAATGATGTAACAGAAGATACCTCTATTAGTATCACACTACAGAGCACCAAAAGTCACTGTACATTAAACTTAGAACGGTATCTACCACTGAGGGTTTGAAAGTTCCTGTTTCAATTTATCATGGACAACCTAAAAAATAGTAAAATATTTTGTTGAGAAACAGTCTAGTACTGAATTAAAAACAGGTCCAGATCTCTCTGTTATCATCTTCTGCTTCAGTCTTTCCTCATGCTGAGAAAAACCCTGCACACGGTATCTTGAAATTGAGTTGTGTTTAGTAAGGTAGAAAAAATGAAAAGCATGTTTCTGTGACCTTTTGGCAAAGAACATCCCCCCAGTTACGCCTGGGAAGTGCATTCTTCTGGTGAAACATTGACATTTTCTTTGGCTTACTTGACTTTTCCTAGCAAAACTGGATGCAAATCCCTACTCTGGCAGCACACAGTCCAGAAATTTGCTTGCTGAGGATGCTTGAGGTTTTGTTTACTGACTGTATTATCAAAGCATTTTATTGATTCAAATTATGAAGTAAATACAAAATTGAATTTACCATTCAGATCAACAAAAAATCAGACTGGTACACTAGAAGGTTTTAATATGATTTTATGAAAAAATATCAAAAACTAATGCAAGCACATAAAAAGGAGGGAGTCGTCACACCAATATAAGATATTCGAGACAGGAGAGTCATGCTCAGTTTTAAGTGTGTATATTTAAAACTTCCATATGTGTAATATGACCTTGTGGTTTGAATTTTTTCTCTCTCCTAATCCCTAAAATGTTCTCTTTTCAGTTCCATGGAATTGGCCAGATATGTTTAGTGGTACTGTGATAGCATTTTCTAGCTTTAGTTAAAGCTATAGGTTTTTACTAATTAAGTTGCAACTGTTCCTGATGTGAAATAATAATGATACTTATGTGATGCTACAGTATCTAAAGGCTCTGAAAATAATGTGATGTCATACTAGGCAGTAGCATAAGGCAATAGAAACAGAGCTGTGTGATAAAAGAGTGTGTGATGAGAATTTGGCATCCAGAGTATTTGAAGCCCTCATCGTTTCAAATGAGCTTTTATCAACTACCTATTAACAGCAGTAATACTGCATCAAGTGCACACCTACCTTCCAGCTTAGCTTTAACCCAAAATAACCCAGTTCATGCTGAAAGAGCATCTCAGGGCAAGGGAAAGATCTGCTTCAGTAGTGCACTCCTGATTAAAGCACTTTTATCATAGCCATAAGAAGAAGGATACAATAGTCCTCTGAAGGGAGGGAAGTCTGTTTATGCAGTATGTGTCAGCACAAAGCTGGGGCAGAAGGAAGCTCAGATTCACTTAATGCATTTCCATGAGGATCACCACATATGTGTCATTCCTAATGGATGTCTAATCTGTTCTTGAGAACTTCCAAAGATAGTGAGCTACAATCCCTCTAGTAAAAGAACAGAGTGGAATTAGTTAGGTGCTTACCATTACCAGTAATGTAAGGTTACTCATAACCTTAATGCCTGCATGGTTTTCTGTTGCCAATTGTTTATTCCCTCTCGGTCTCTGCTGCAAGGGTGATTCAGCTGCGTGTTCAAAGTCCACCAGCTGCTGTGAATCGTTAAGGAAATCTGAAGTTGACCTCAGTTTGTACCTTTGTAAGTCATTAGGTCATTCCTACAACAGGGATGGGACTTTAAGAAGGAACACAAAGCTCAGATGAGAAGAAGAGTCACCACAGTCAGCTCTGTTCAAGCTGTCTCTGATCATCCATCACAAACCTCTGACTCCCTTCATTTCCTTGTACTGTTCTTGTAGAAAGAGAAATTAGTTAATTAGCTTTGTTTCAGGAATAATTTGTCTAGTTATTGTGGTGAAAGGTAAGAGGTATTTGGGAATGGTATATTTCAGGGTGTAAGTTAGTCATGGGTAGGAATCAGACCAGGACTTAACACAGGGGCTTATTATCCTGAGTGTTTTCAGATGCTGGATCTCTTCCTCTTTTTATCTGAAATACCATTTGTGAGGGAGGATGAGCCTGACATCACCTAAAGTAAAAATCCCTCTTTTGCCATTTCTCTTATTCTTGTGAATGAGTTTGCATGAGGGGAACCTTTTGTCAACCCTGAGGATCTCCATGTTGCTTCATGTTCTGAAGGCCCTATAGTCATATCCCTGTGGTGGGTATGTGGGGTTACTGTCTCCTCTCAACACAGAAAGTTAGTGCATTTGGATATTGATGTAGAGAACTGTGTAAAGTAGTATTGACATTATGAAATAAGTCACTGAATGAATCAGATGACATTTAAAATTTTAATGCAAATGCATAGAGTAAAATTCTATGGATTCTTCAGTACTTTGATCTTCAAGTAGCAGAAAAGTCTTCAAAGCAATATTCTGATTAAATAATTAAAGTCAGCAATTTTCACAGAGAATCTCATTGCATACTCGGTTGTGTAGAAGCCACTGATGTATTCTGAATTTCTTTTTTGCATGTTATCATGACTCTGCCTAATCCAAGACTGACCTCAGGATATTTGTAGATTTTGAGGAGGAAAAAAGTGGTAAATACAAAAAACCCCCACATTTTAAGTTGGTAGAAAGAAATGTGATACGGGCAATACAAACTTTAGAAGTGCTCAGTTGTCAACATCTCCAAATGTCTTTTCCTTGAAATGTTACCATGTATGTATGTAATTAATTTACTAATTCTTGAGCCTAAGTGCATGACTCTAAATATAACGGGAAAAAACCTGGATAAACTTCTTTATTTAATTCAAAATTTAAAAGATCTTTTTGCCAGATAGTGGTGTAGAAATTAACTTTGTTTTGCTAAAGATACCTGGGTGAACACAGAATTAAATTATTTCTAAACAGGACCAATATTTGGTAAAAAATAATGAAGCAACCCAGCCTCCATACAGCATTAGAATATCTATTGAGATTCAAAACCAGGTCTCTTTAGCTGACATTCACTATGAATGACATTTATTTCACAGCAATTTTTTTCTTGTATCCTCTGCAAATCTCGAGTTTTCTTATTACTACATTCTGAATAAATCATTTAACATTTGAAGAGCTAATGTGTGAAACTCCAACTCATGAAAACTTCAAACCATAATAGTGGAAGTAACACTGTGACTTGCTTTCTCCTGAGTTCTTTATGTGATGGCCACTATTTTTGGCATACTTTATTCTGGGGGCAAGAGGGCTTGGAGGCTATCAGGAGGAGTGTCACAATTTCAAGTTTTTTGCCACACATTAAGAATCTCCAGGAGCCCTTCCATGAGAAAAGTGAGTGCTTAAAAATTCCTTATCTAGTACTCTTTTATCTGGAATGAGAAGAATATATTTTCTTGAAAGGGTGTGCAGCTAATATTAACAAATCCTGTCCAGGTAAATATCATGAAAATCATCAGGTTGCATCAGCTTGGAATCAGTTTCAGTGTATCACTTTCTTTGCTCAAATTGAACTTAATACTTAGAATTTTCTTTGAACATTTGAGTTTGAAAAAATATTTTGATCTCACTGAAACAACTTTACAGATTAATAAATTGAATAGCAACTCTTTGTGCTGTTATTCTATGGTTGACTCATTTTTCCTCAAGCCTTTAAGATTTCAGTGCACTGAGTAGGGCTAAAATTTATTATTTTGTAATTCCATTGAAGATGGTGTTTCACAGGACACATCTGATTTTCTACAGTGTTTTTGGAAAAGCTGGCTGGTTGAGAGAGCATTTGCTATCAAAAAGGTTCTTCTAATACATCTTAAGCCACCTCCCTGAGAACATCAACTAAAGCAGAAAAAGCATGTTTTTTTCAGCACAGAAACTTCTACAGTGGGAGATTTGCCAGCACAGCTATCACGATTAGAGAGTGTACTGGTTATTTTTAGCTCACCTATCCTGGCCATGAAGGTATACTAGCAAACTTAAGTCCCTGTTGAGTCACAGCCTGAAAACTAATCAAGTTGTCAAGGTGATAAAAGCAAAAGTCAAAGCTAAATTTTTTCTATTTGTAAATTTCATATATATAAGAAAAACTTCTGTCGTACTGATAAGAGGAAAACAATCTTGAAAACAGAACAGAAAAATCACTCTCCAGAGGTGTATTTCTCAAACAGATAGATATTAAGCTTAGTAGTTCCTAATTGGTTCCTCTGCCATTCTCCTTATGCATCATTCCCAGCAGTTACTTTACCAGGCCACTCCTTTACGTGTATATTGGGTATAGATATTAGCTGCTATTTCAAGCTCCTAATTTTCTTCAGAAGTGTAACCTCTGCAAACCTAATCACATCCTTGAGACTGTGTAAACAGCTGAAAGCCTTTATAAATAAATGAATAGCCTAAATTAATAAAAATATATAAATTAAATAAATATTCAGTGACTAACAGGCATTATTAGCTTAGCCAGATTGAGTTGCTTAACTCTGGCTGACCCCAACAGATGATGGTACCAAAAAAATTTAAAAAAAAAAAAGGAAAAGAAAATAATTGCTTCACTGATTTCTAAGCTAAATAATTAGCTAAAACCCCCACAGCAGGTTTACCCTGTTTACCCTCATCAGCCATGAGGGAAACAGGGATGACCAGTAGGATAAAAAAAAAAAAAAAAAGCTGTCCTCCATACTCCCTGGATTGTTGCCAATATAAGTTAAATGTTGTTCTAGACATACTAGAAATATGCTTGATTATGCACTAAATGCTGAGATTTGCAACAGCTGCTTTTAGCTACCAGCACAGCAAAACTATTAGAAAAATGCTGCCATTCTTCAACAATTACAAAAGGGAATGCCAGCATTGCTTTTGTGGCCATGGCTGCTTCTGACAGCTGAGAAAAATATATATGTTCAGGGTGATGTCTAGAATGCAAAACAGAAATAAAGTGTGTTTCCCTGATTTTGTCTAGTGTTCAAGATATTGATGGAGCCAGCAAGCTTGTGTTATTATCAGGGCTGCACAGCCATGAATACATAAACTGGAAACTGACTTTTCCAAGTAAAATATGTCTTTCTTACATTACTTTTGTGGGAGTCAGCGTCCAGAGTATATATTCAAAACTTATTATTAGTAATATTTCTATAAAAGATAAGCCCCAAAAGGGCAATGTCAGCATCTCTCTTTACAAATGCACATGTCTTCTGAGCACTGGAGTTTTGCTGAAACTACTGGTGGTAGGTCAGAGGAATATTTATTGAGACACGGAATCTCCTGATCTGAATTGCAATGTAGTGCTGCAGTGAGCCATAAATTCACTTTTTTATTTTTTTTTCTTAAACTTAAAAAAAAAACAAAAAACAAACCCACAAATATGAAATGTGTTGATTAGATTTTCACTTGAATTCTGATAAGAAGATGGATGCTGTTTGGGTTGCCATGGTGTTATTTTTGGAATTGTTTAGAAAGAATATTGCACAAAGTGGTTAGTTTCTATGCCAGCAGCTGTGCTCTTCCTTCCCCCTAACCATAAAAAAGTATTTTCACAATCATCTAATTTCTTTCAAAAGTACTAAATCATGCATATGGAAGGGGAGAGGTTGTACAGCAAGATGATGCCAATTCTTCTGACTCAGTAAGGAATTGTGTCTTTACTCACCATGAAGTAGATGAAACTACCTTTGGTAGTCCATTACAAAAAGTAATTCCATGAAAATTCCCCTACAATGTCACATACTCATTTCCTACTTACAAAAGACAGGAAAAAGATGAACAACAAAAATTACAAAATCAGAGCCCTAAATTTCAAAGGAGAAGAGTTGAGGTTGAAATCTGCTTCACAGGATCACCAAGGAATTGATATCTTTGTTATGGGAGAAATTGAAAATTTGGCAGGACAGGGACTGAGTCACCTGCTCTGACTGAACGTCTGATCTCTGCAGAGTGGAGAGATGCTCCAGGCAGAGCCCATGGAATACTTAAAGTCCTGCTATCATTTCAGCATTCTTTCCTTTCTCAATTAACTTTTAAAACTTACTGCTCCCTTCCAGCCTTCTTTTATCCTTCAAAGCCTCAAAGCAGGCAACCCTCACTTCCTGTGTAAAACAATGCACTGCTACCACTTTACTGAATTTTGGCGTTTGTAACCAGACTTAATGGGACTTGCAAACATAATGTAAGCTGTTCTTAAGGAGAAAAGACATAACATATCACCATCTCATCTCTAATTTGTCTTTGCAATGCTATTGACCGTGCATTATTTTTTCTGAGAATCGTGTCTAAATAAGTCTGCTCTGTTATTCTCATAGCATTGAATCATCTAATTTTCCTTTACAATGAAATAACCATTTTATGTAGTCCCAGCCGAGTTTTGTGTATTCTTTGTCATGCTCTTCAGGTCAACAAACTAAACATAAAAAACTCAGATTTCATGCTTGATTACTTTGAAAGACAGCAATAGCTCCACAGAGAGCAAGATATCCCACCCCACCTACACTTTGATGAAGGTAAAAGTTGTTTCCAGGTTGAAATAGTACAAAGAGTCAGTTTTCTTAGTCTTTTATAAGAAAACAAAAACAAACAAAAAACACTAGAAAAGATAATCAATTAACTAAATTGTCTGTTTCAAAATTTTGGAGGGTCTAAACTCTAAAGTAATTTTTTCAACAAATTTTGACATTCATAAGCAATTTGAAAATCTCAAAACAGGTATTAGATTATTTTGAAATTTCTTTCTAGTACTCCTAGGATGGGAAGAGATTTCATCAATATTGCTCTTCTTTCAAAGATTCTTTTTATTTTTGCAAAATAGCATTTTTACCAATGAGAGACTGTCAGAAAAAAAATGGTAATTGTTCTAGAAGTCAAATCAATATTTCGTAAACATTTCTGTTATGGTATAAACTCAGATGTTCTGCAGTTCCTTTTGGTTATTCTGATATGAGCAACAAGGCTTTTATTAGTGCTATTTCTGTCAGTTTTACCAACAAGTTATAGATCTTAGGCTCCATTCTATTTGCACGTTTTGATGAATCTCCTTTAGTTTTAGCTAGAGTAAAATTCAGGTGAGTATGCTTGGTGTGATTTGCAGTATTAGTCCTCAATACCACTTGTATTTTTTCAAAGAAAACATAATCTTTAAAATTCCATATGTTTCTTGAGCTGTGTGAATGGTTTAACATTATTTTGTTCTCTTTCTAAAATATAAATTACTAAAGCACATAATTCTTTTTTTTTTTTGGCATTTTATAATGCCTTACATCAAATATGTGTTGCTTGCACATAAAAGATTAAAAATATATTTAAATGTTGACTATCATATAAGGTATTTCCAAAACAAGAGAAATATTGTGTCTTTTCTGTTAATTTCATTACTCCATGTAGTAATGTAAGTACATATTTTAATTAAAATGTCACAAACTATAGTTAATGTGATCCTTCCTCACTACCTTTGTGCATTAAAGATTTACAGCTCTAGTGCCCTGCATTATTGCCTGGAAAAATATAATTTGATTTTAGTCTACTTTTAAAAATACATTGGTTTCATGCTTTGCAATAAAATAGAAAGCTTGTTAGATACAAAGAGCAACGCTTGATAATACTGAGAGGATGAGAAACCAATTTCAGAAAACCCATTTGGAACATTAAGTATGCATTTAAATAAGTGAATGACTGGAGGCATATTAAAGAAATACAAACCAACATGCCAGATCGCTCATAAAAATATAAGCTTTACATATTATTTGTTAGTTGAAAAAGATCTGACAGTGAGTTAATATAGTTGAAAATGCTGTCAGTGTGAAATGGATTATTTTTCATATTCAGTGCCAGCTATTTATTAGACCTTGTATGTCTCCCTTAATAAAGCTTAGTTTTTAATTCAACATTTCTTCCTCCTTTTGTGTAAAAAGGTTGGACTACCTGGAGCCAGGTAGGTACCTAGGAATAGCTACACTAATAATCAGTTTGTGCAGGGATCATCAGGCACCTTGGTTGGTGGCAGAATTTTCAGGCAGTTTGATGGCCGGTGTCTGCTTCCTTCACATTGCATCATCACATTTTTGAGTGAGGAGTTATAGCTATGGATTCAGCTGTGGTGTTTATTTTCATTCATTAGTTTATTATTTGCTAATATTTTCTTTCTTTGGAAGTTGATTTTAAAGAAACTTGCTGTCAGCTTAAAAACATGGTGAGCCCATTAAGTGTAAAAAGTGATTGAAAATCATATAACACTTAAATTTCTGTGTTTTCCTCAAGAGACAGAACATCTCTTGGAATAGCTTTTCATTCTCTATTGCTCAATAAACCATAACAGGAAAAGTCTGATGCTGCCATCACGCAGCAGGTGTTTTCACAATGCTAGTACCAAAGCTTCCAGCACCATTTTCAGTCCTCATTTGACAAGATTACATGGGCTGGGCACTGAAAAAATTATCCTCCAAACAGTTAACCTTCACTGTTACTTTCCTGCCCAAGTCACAGGAACTTTCATGTGGAACACCTCTCAGTGAGGTACTCCCAGAACTAAACTTCAACAAGTCCATTAAGGTCCATTTCCAATTCTGAACATTCTTTAAATCTTGCCAATTTTCATTGCAGAAAAAGTAGCAGTCTTAAAGCTCTTGCAGTATTCAATGGATATTCTTGAAAAAATGTCAAATAACCTCCAAATACACAATGCTGGTTAAAAACAGGAATGGTGGAGATAACACACATCACTGTGCTGTTTCTCATGTAAGCAACCTTCACTCCAAATCAGCTCTGCAAATTCCAGCACTGAATTGCACAGAAGATCATAGAAAACAATTTTTCAAAGCTGATGGAAAAGCCTAACAATGTGGCACTTTGTTTTGCTGAAGATTATAGTTGAAAACTATTTTAATTATGGGGCAGTGAGGCAATGCAAATAAATAGATTAGCAACCAGCAGGAGAAACAAGATATTTCTGCAGTCTGTTGCCATTTACAGTGAGTTTTCTGCTTTCATGTGCATTTATTTTTCTCCATTGATCTGGTAATGTAAAGAAAACTGGTCTATTGTTTTGGCTGAAAACAAAGTGACAAGGAGTATTTCTTCCACTGTACTTCTATTTCTTTCTGAGCTGTATTGGGAGGGCAAGGGTTCTCAAGTCTGATTTTGAAGACAACTACCTGAACTAAACCTAATTTCATTCTACAGCAGGAATAAGAATTCCAGCTTTAGGAGACTACGGTGCAGTTGGTTCACTTGATCTTACTGAAGATTCATGAGCTGATTGACCAAACATTTATTTTAAAGGCAACTCCCATGTTTTACTTTCCTGGTTGTCTGCTTTTTCGCAAAGTTGTGGGCTATAATCCTTTTTCAAAATTTATATTGAGTTCTCCCAAACCTCCATCCTGTATGTGTTATAGAAAAAGTTTTTGCAAATAATGAATGCATCATAAACTATTTATTAGTATCTTCTGACAGTGGACGCCTTTCTTTTTCTACCCTTTTATGCCTCAGCTATTATTTAGATGATTGCTAGCGTGGAGCTGTAGAATTAACAGTTTTATTCTCATCTTTTTTCCAGTGGAACAAGAATTGCAACAGAACCCACTAGCAACTGGACTAATGTGTCAGAAATATCCCTGATCTCTGCTCTATGACAAGAATCTGATTACCTGTGTTTCTTTGCAGGAGCATATGTGCTTCAAGTAAAAGCGACAGATGCTGATGATCCCACTTATGGAAACAGTGCTAGAGTGGTTTACAGCATTCTTCAGGGGCAACCATATTTCTCCATTGATCCCAAGACAGGTAAATAGTGTATCAGGAACAGCAGAAGATTTAAGCTTTGTTTTTTTGATTCATGTAGGCAGTATCAATGAATAAATATGGACCTGGTTGATATGGCCGAAATCCAGGACAGCAATTTTCCACAATTCAGTTTTGATTATGGACTAGCTTTTTATGAATAACGATGCTTTGTAGAAACAAAAGAAACAATCCTCCAATCAGTCCTGGAATAACTAAAATATGTCTACATTGAATGAATATTTTTTCAGTGCTTTACCATTTCCCTGTAGACAAAGCTTTATCTTCTACATGTATCATTTTATTTATTTATTTTTTCCTAATTATTGAGTTTTGTAACTTGGGTCTTCTCAGAATTTTTACTTGCTGAACATACAGTCAGTAATTTTCCAGCAATTATTGTTTTGTTATAATGAACTAATTTGAGACTGTGGAACAGCTAATCATCTCCTTCCCTCCTCTTTTCCTAGGGCATATTATCTTTGTCTGGGGTTACTGGATGTGTGAGCAGAAAAAGATAATATGTTTAAAGAAATTGAAGTATTTGGGAGGTTGGTAGACATGTTAATTGGGTATCTTGTCCTATATTTCTAAATGTCATTCTGTATTTAGTAATTCAATTGAGGAAGTGATAACATACATGGTGAATGACACACATTGTGGCATCCTGAGTGTGCTACAGGGAAGGCTATCCATATGCTCCTTCCAGCAAATAGTTTCACCTACCAGTGTAGCTGTACTTGAATGTCAGATTCACGTCCTTTAGCCCTAATGGTGGAGAGTTGTAAGGCTGTGAGCACAACATCTCCAATATACACATGCCTTTGTTCCATGCTCCATTTAGCAGGAGATCATACTGCAATTTGCAGTGAAAAATTTTACTTTTCAAACTGAAATGGAACTTCTTCAGGTGTCTGGGGAGAAAAAGTAGTTGCTTTGATATTTAATTTTTCATCACAGTTTTGTAAAGAATGGGTATAAATTCAGTGGCAAGAAAAATCTTTATTTGAGCCAAAATTGGAGTTTTAGTACAAGTTTCACAAGAGAAAAAGAATAGTTAGTAGAACATAGAAGAAGAACTATTTTTCCCAAGGCACTTTGAATGGCTGTGTCATATGTTCTTCATCTGTTACTCAGTATTGAGTCAACCATGGGCAATGGCCTGTACCCTTTAGCCCTGGAACATACAAACCTGGCTATTACCTTAAATGAGTTACTCATGTGCTAAAAGAATGGACACAGCTGTAGAGGAAGATTGGTGAAGCAATAGCCCAGCGTAGTTCAAAATCCTATACCAGAAAAAAGCATATAGATTCGTGTTTGTACAAGCACCAATAATATGCTGTAATGTGTCTTACGTTAGAAAGTTCACACTGACAATTACTCATGGATCAAACAATTACTCCAGAGTATGTGAATAACTCTGTAATGTACACATACAAGTAGTAATTCACTCTAAACAGTGTGTGAATAACACTGCACAGGATGATGCTTAATGATTTGTTCTAAAATCCAGAAGTCCGAGGGAGTACTACAGATCTGGTCTTCCCAATTCTTTATTTTATAACTGAGGAGTTTATGTAGTATTTTTTCACTGCAGAACTTTACTGCCAGAAATCTGTCCTGAGTGCTTTTGACAGGAAAAGGGAAGAAATCCATTTTGGTACAATGACAAATTCAGAACTGCCAGCAGATGAATAAGCATTTTTTGTGTTGTTGTTGGCTTTTTTTGCCATCTCTCGCATTCCAGAAACAATTTTGAGACATAATCTTGTAGTTATTTAAAGAACCCAAGAACATCTGTACTAAGTTTCTACCCTGTATTATGTTTCCAAAAGTGATGACCTGCTTAGCTATACTGAGGGAAGAGTAAGTGTTTAGTGATGCACCCCTAGAATACTCCACTAGTTTTCACAGAACTTGCCCTTACAAAGCTCCTGGGTGACTTGCAGGGTACAAATAGCTAAAAGTCTGAAAGTATTTCTCCTCCACAACTTTTCCATTTCCCAGTAGATTTAACTTGTCCAGGAGTACAGTAGCTGCATACCCTCTAACAAGAAATTCTGCAGCAAAAGTTTATTTGATTGAGAACCAGCTCCTAATGCTCTTTTTCTTGAAGGAGGGGCACCTCTTAACTTGTTTCATACCTCACTCATTGCATAAGACAGTGAACAGTTGATTTCTATTTATATTCTCCCTGAATCAACTCTTTTATAGATTGAAGACTTCTTTAAACAGAAGCCATTCCATAACAATAATCATCCTTCTCCTCCTCAGGGGGAGAAAGTGCACACAGTATTCAGGAAGACAGCTGATACGGAGGGATACAGCTGTTTAATAGCACTTCTGTTCTCTATTCCTTCCCAAACAGTTCCAGACATTGTTTGTTTATTTAGCTTCTACCTCACAGATGTTGAAATGTTTGTGGAAATTTCTGTTACTAGCTCAAGATCCCATTGCAAAGTAGTAACAGTGAGACCAGTGACCATAGCTTTATGTGTGAAATAAGGATTGTGTTTGCCAAGGACATGACTTTGCAATGTACTCCTTCCTCAAATCCCTCCGAATAGTTGTCGCACATTTACTCTGATATGAAACTGGTAAACTTAAATAGTTTTTAAGCTCTATGGGTCTGAATGTCATAACTGCCCCTTTTATTCCTTGTTTTTATTGACCTCCTAATCTTTATCCATCTTTTTGTTGGAGATAAGCAAAGCATGTGGAAGTGGGAGAGTTAGCTTTTATTGCTATTTCAGGGAGGTTAAATGGATTACAGTACCTTCTGGACAGCAACTGTTTGAATGCCATATTCTAAGGCCTCAAAATTATATGTGGGTACTTTTAAATGCTATGAAATCACTCTTCTGATTTTAATGTGAGAGGGTTTTTTTTAAACTCTTTTAAATGAGAACTTCTCTTAGATAACCTCTTTTCTCTTTCCTCTGTATATTGTCTTTTCTTATGAAAACGTCCATTTCCACCATTAAAATTTCCTTTCCACCCAATTTTCTGATATTTATGAGGTAAATATTCTTATTTATGGCTAGATGTAACCAGGTTTTTTTAGACTTGGTATTCTAGTCCATCTTCTGACTTCAGTTATATTATTGAAATCCAAATTGGCATCAGCAGGAGTACTGATGTTAATACTTATGCAGGAGGTTTTTCTTGGTACCTGTGTTTTGTCTCCTACAAAAGTGAGTGATCTTCTTCTGAATTATAGGTCAATAACTTTGGAAAGCAAATCTTCTGGCCCAAATCCCATACATACTATTTTCAGTTTTCAGTGATCTCATAGGAACCATATTTTTCTAGACATTTGATATTGATGACATCTGAAAAGACAAAAAAGAAAATCAAAGTTATTCAGTTCTGAAATTGAGCAATATTATAAAATCTTAAGGTAAAAGATTTTATACAAAAACACCTTTGCATGCACATATGGTTTCTACATTTTAATAACCTTTTGATTTAAATTGAAATATTCTTTGTGATGCTGAAATTGAAATACCAACATTTGTAGCCCATTCCTTCACATGGATTCTTATCTCTACTTTATTCTTCTATTTTGCTGGTAAGATAACTAATTCACATTTGTCCTGTCCATATGAACTGATTTTGGAAGAAATAATATTTCTCAGTATTTCATCTAAGCCTTTAAATAGAGTAGACAAAAAAAGGAAAATTGCCCATGAATTGCTAGACATAAAAATTATTTTCATTGATTTTTTTTTTTCTAAAGAAAATGGTTTTTTTTTCCAGAAAAAAATATATAGAATGACCTTACACTTTCAGACAAGAATAAACAGTGGATGATTTGGAACTTTACTACTGGAGTGATTGTCCATTCTTCATTTTCTAAAAAACCCATGGAACAGTTCTGAGAAAGCCACTTAGTTGTACCCAGAGCACCTATATCAACCAAATAGACTGCATTTTCTACTCACAGCCCACTGTGTGCCCATGCTCAGTTTTTTCTGTCATCTTTTTCTGTAATCTTTTTGGACTTCAGCAAAGCTTTTGAAGCCGTCTCTCACAGGATCCTTCTGGACAAAATGTCTGGCACACAGCTGGGTAAACATCACATCATGTTGTGTCTGAGCAGCTGGTTACAGGTCAGGCACAAAGGGTTGTAGTGAATGGGGGGACATCAGAGTGTGACCTGTCACTGGTGGGGTTCTGCAGGGATCCATCCTCAACACAGTGTTCTTCAACGTCTTCCTAAATTACTTGGACTCAGGACTGCAAGGAACACTATGTAAGTTTGCTGATGACACTAAATTAGGAGGAGCTGTTGACTCCCTTGGGGCCAGGGGGATCTTGCAGGTTTCTGACAAAATAGAGAGCTGGGCAATCCCTGAACATATGAAGCTTAACAAAGACAATTCTGCAGTTGGAATGGGGCAATCCAGATTCTGCAGTTGGAATGGGGCAACCATTGTGTATAGACTGGGGAATGAGGGGCTGAAAAGTGGCCCTGTGGAAAGGAACCTGGGTGTCCTGGTCAATAGCCAATTGAATATGAGTCAGCAGTGCTCTGGCAGCCAGGAGGAACAACCCTGTCCTGGGGGGCATCAGGCACAGCATGGCCAGCCAGGCAAGGGAGGGGATTGTCCTCATCTCCTCTGAGCTGGGGTAACCTCACCTCCAGTGCTGGGGGCAGTTTTGGATGACATGGTATACAAAAGACATTAAGATCTCAGAAAACATGCAAAGGAAGGCCATGAACATGGTGAAGGCCTTGAGGGGAAGCCATGTGAGGAGCAGCTGAGCTCACTTGGTCTGTTCAGTCTAGAGAAGAGTAGACTGCTGGGAACATTGTGGTCTTCAATGTCTTCATGAGAGGAAGAGGAGGGGCAGATACTGATTTCTTCTCTCTCATGATCAGAGACAGAACTTGAGGAAATGTCATGAAGCTGAGTCAGGGGAGGTTTAGGCTCAGATATCAGAGAAAGATTTTCCACCCAGAGGGTGGTTGGGCACTGGAACAGCTCCCCAGGGAAGTGGTCACAGCACCAGCCTTATAGAGTTGAAGAAGCGTTTGGACAAACACTCTCAGGCACATGGTGTGACCCTTGGGGTGTCCTGCGCAGAGACAGGAGTTGCACTCAATGATCCTGGTGGGTGGCTCCCAATTTAGCATATTCTGATTCTATAATTCTATGTTATTTCGTTTCTTTAGTATAGCACAGGAGGTCTTTCATTCCCATAGGTCTTTTCTCCTTGGAATGAACATACCGAGGATGTTGTAAAATAATGCGGAACATATAGTCTCCACAATGCCAAATTAAGCATTAATTAAGGAATTCAAGAGGAAACTTAGTAAAGTTCATCCTCTTCACAAAAATATTCTTTTCCCAAATCTCATGAATATGAAATTTTTTTTTGTAGTTTTGTAATTCAAGGTTTCAGTTTGGAGCAAACTGTGTGCACTACAGTACATGCCATCTTGAGGCAGGAAAATGGTGATTCTTAATAACGTTGTCATTATCATCAAGTTACAGATGGCAAGAAAGGAAATTGTTATAGAGTTCAATTCAATAGGAACTTTTAACAGGTTCCAGAAATTGAAGATTTAGGTTAAAGTTATTTATAGACTCTAAAAAGTATTTTAAGCTAATGGCTCTTATTCTGGCTTGTTAAGGCAGTGGTTAGTTGCTATAAAGACAAGAATGGTCCTTAAACTTTGCTTCTTGCCATTCCAGACCCATTTTAACATTTAAAAACTTGGTTTTGACATCAGATTGTTTAATACTAGAAAATTATAATTTATAAACAAATAATGACCAAGAAAATCGTACTTCCAATTGTTTTATTTTTCAATTTTGCATGTTATCTGCACCAATGTGCACCTAGATATTTTTTGATAACTGTTGTTGAATAAATAAGATTTTGCAATGCTATTCACATTTGTAAAATGTTGACAAAGACATGTATTTTCTCCTACATTTTTGATTTTAAGAAAAAGCCTTTCGTACTCCAAACATCTTAGCTTTATACAACCTCATCAGCTAACTTGTGTTTTCAGTAGTATTTCTCCCTTTCTCTCCCCATCTTTGTCTCTCCAAGTCTTCCCTTTATTCTATATACTCTTAGCATATAAGAAGGGAGATTATGGCATATCTGCTCAGATAGCAGCTGTCCAAAATCACTAAAGACTAAAAGTCATGTCTTAATGTGATATTTAAATATTTTTTTTAAAGGAAATTCCTCAAATTTTCACTGCATATTTTTGCTATATCACAAAAACTTCCTCTAGGAAAGGAAGAGTGTTCTAATAAAGACCTCCTTTTGTACAGAGGAACATTGTCTTGGCTTACAGTAACTTGAATTTATTATCAAGTGGCTGGAAACAACTGAAGATTCAGGCTCTGCAATGCAATGCCACCTCTTCCTACATTTCCTTACTCTGTACAAGACAGTGTTCCTCATCCCTGATGTGGCAAACCTATGATCACAGCATTCACATCCCTAGTGAAAACCCATCATTGTCTTTCATCTATTCATGTCCTGATTGAAAAGACAAAACAGTCATTTTGAGAGGTTGAATAGCTGACAAACACAATTTTGAAGAGCCTGAGTGATTTGCATGTTTTTGTGTGACCTCCTCTCATCAACCCATTCAGAAATATTCTATTCCTGGTTCAAGAGATCCAGTATTAATTGGTAAGAGTAGACAATCACAGCCCTTTGTTTATTTGCTCCTTTTCTTTCCCGTTTCTTCTCATAGGTGTAATAAGAACAGCTTTGCCAAATATGGACAGAGAAGTGAAAGAACAATATCAAGTTCTAATCCAAGCCAAGGACATGGGAGGACAGCTGGGAGGACTAGCTGGTACTACCACTGTAAACATTACTCTCACGGATGTCAACGACAACCCACCCAGATTTCCTAAGAGTATGTAGCGTTCCAAAGCACTGATTTTCAAATAAGCATGATTAAAAGTATTAATTTTGAAAAGTCCTGTAGATAAGAAACTGAGATCCTGGAAAAAGAAAAATATATGATGAAAAAAAAAAATCAGATATCGTGTTTTTTAAAAATAATGTAAAGCTCACTTTGAAAGTATGAGTTGAATGTCTAAGAGGATATACATCATCATTCCACAAAACCAGACTGAGCCTAAGAGTTCTTTTCATTTACACTATAAAAATTATTTGGGAAATACTATTTTGTCAAGGGAAACTGTGTGAACCCCTTCAAATCATGAAAGATCATAACGGGAGACTTCCAGGTACCAAAGGCAGAGCTAGCTCATGCCAAGACTTACTGTTATGATATTTAGGAACAGATTTTTATATGTCTTGGCCCAGATTATATCTGTCCCTGAAAACACTTCCAGCCTCAAAACAGTGATCATTCACTGATGACTTATTATGGTTCATATCAGTTTAAATGCAGCTTTTCAGAAGTATGCTAATTTAAAGAGTTTTATAGTCTGTGTATGATTAGGAGGATTGTTGCTTGTCTCCATAAATTTACTGAAGTTTGTATATTCCATACCTTCAAAATGCAGAAACTAATCAAACATAAGTCTTGATAACTATGCCAAAATAATTAGCTACTAAAATTCGTTAGTAAGAAAAATTTGAATTAGAATGTATTGCATGAATCTGAAGTAAGATCACAGCAGCTTTTTACTTTGCATCTCTTTCTTGCTCATGAATTGAAATCCCACTATATGTATTATGAATGCTCCATAGGTACAAAACCACATCTGCAACTGTGAAGTTTTCTCTCATACAAAAATTCCCCTTCTTTTACTCAGTCTGAAAATGTGCTGTGTTTTTTCAGGAATGTAAGAAAGATCATGTTATGAAAGGGTCTATTTGGTCCTTCCTTCCATCTCTTACACTCATGTCTAGATGGTATCCATAAACTGGCCAAGCAATACTTCATAAAACTTTCTTACTTTCTAATTATATTTAGTTCCAATGGTTTGTACTTAACAACCCTCAATGTATTTTTCTTGTAGCAAGTTGCCCCATTGTTTTGAAACTTTCATTAAATTTCAGAGTCCACATACTCTGTCAGAGGTACACAGATTAATCATGTATCATACAACAAACAGCTTCCCCTCATTTGTTGGGAATTCATCTTTATATAATTGCCTGCATGTTAACCTCTTTAAAGAATTCAGAAAGTACTACAAAATATCAGCTTTATTTAGAGAACGTGTGTTGATTTCTCTTTTTTTCAGTATGGGAAATTCTCTCTGAGTTGAGCAAATCTGCTCCTTCTGTTTTGCCTGTATATGTCAGTCATATCCATCCTTAGCTCCCCTGGACACCCTGGAGAACTTTTGGGAAAAAAAAGTCAGTGTTATATTATACCTCCAAGCCTTCTTGTGCCACAGTGGTTTGAAGCAAAATATTGCACATCATAATAGTTCCCTTATTTCATTCTTCAGGCTCTTGGGCATGTAACAGCTAATCCAAATGATTTGTTACTGTTGTGTCTGTTTGTTCCACAACTGCTTCTATAGCTAATTTAACCTTCTCCTGAGTCCCTCATGAAGTTCTAGGATAGAAAAAAATCCCAGTTTTTCTATACTAACAATAAAGAAAAAGTGTAATAAGTTTTACATTTGTGATCTTATCTTCTCCAAGCAATTCTGTATCTCAGTTTTGGGCTGGCTTTACACAGTTCCTCTCAGGCTTTTGCTTCCAGATGTCTTAAAAGACAATTATTATAAGCTTGTTTGCAGAGATTTATTCAAACTCGTTTTTTGTCTTCTTTATTGTGGTTTTATAGATAAAACAGGTTTTATGGTTCTTTCTATTGTCCTCTCTGAGACACAACTTCATTTTTCTGAAAGATGTGTTCTTGCTTTTATTAGCTATGTTGTTTGCCCTCACAGATTTGCTTTTTAATGGATATATGCATTTGCTGCAGGTCTTCTAAATGATATCCCTAGATAGCATCCACACCACCCGTAGTGATTTAACAGTCTCAGCTATCCCATTCAGAATTTCTATAGTAATATGCCTCAGTTTTATTTATTTCCACATTCTTCTTATTATTTATTTAACTGAATACAACCGTCTTGTAATTCTGGTTTTTATTGCTCCTGCACAAATATTGCATTGAAACTAATTGTAATTGTTGTAAAATTAAGAATAACTAGGGAAGTTTTCCTGAATAGCTAATGTTAATACTATCCTCTTTTTTAAGTCTTAGTTGAGAAAGATTCCTTTCACAACCATCATTATTCCCCACTGATAAAGCCTGCTGTGACTTCCCTGAGTATTTTGCTCCTTGATACTATACTGCCTGACTGATTTTCTTCTTTCCCACAGATAGTAAACACAGGTATAATGCTGATATTCTTGTTTAGCATTAGGCATCAAAGTTACCTATACAAGTTCCCATTTTAACCCTTGGCTTTATATTATGGTTTTCTTTCTCCTCTTTACTGGTCCCTAGTTTGATTCTGCATGAACTACAACCTCAGCATTTCCTTCTGAGTTATCATCTCCTTTTGTAGCATCCTTCAGTGAAGAATGCAGATTTTTCGTGACTTCACCCTTTGTCAGAACTGCATTTTTTTTCCTAAATTTGTGCTTTCCAACACTTGAAAATTTTCCTAAACCTTTCTATAGGTATCACAATGATCTTGTTTTTAAACAAGTTTTTAAACTTTCATAAGCCTATTTTTCTCATGGCCAAAATTAATTTTGCATTTTTTCCTATTCTTTAACAAGTGTGTCAACATTCCAAGACTGTGACTCAATTCTCCTCACCACGTTTTCTCAGCCAGGCATTTAAAGCTCTGCCTTTCGATATTTTTCTCATGATTGTACATGATGAGACTAGTTCAAATTATGCCACTATGAATGTCCTTATCTTCAGTTTCCACTTGCTAGCCCAAATTTCAGTCCTAAGACTTCTTTACTTTGTCAGACCTCACATGGCATCTTCTCTAGTTTCATGACATGCTCTTAAAGCACTTGTGGGATGCTCCAAACCTGATCAATAAGAAAATCATCCCAGAGGACTTCTTTGTACCATGATTCCTACTGTCTTCATCCTCAGTGCTTGTTAAACTGCCCACAATGGCAGTCTCTTCCTTCCTTTCACCTGGAACTCCTGCTGTTGGAAGGGTACCCTGGGTGCAACAGGAAATCATGTAACTATCTGGAGATTGAAAACCCAGTACATTGGCAAGCTTCATGTGCCCAGTGCTCACTCCCATTCTGGGTTTCAGTTGTATATTTTACTTCCTTTGCTGATAGGGAGCCTTAGTATTTTATATTTTATTGCGTGCTTTCATCTACTGTGGTAGTGCAAAAATGCACAAGTTTCACATAAAGTCAGATGGTTTTCATGACACAGAGAAATCATGGAATATATCATCCTCTTTGAAGAAGATAGCCTCCAGGTCTCATTTAATGCATGAATTGCAGTTATGACATCTTTGCCCAATTTTTGCTAAGAAGAAACAAAAAAAAAAAAAATTGCACGCAAGAGAGCTTGTCCTGTGCTTTGCATGATAGGTTGAAAACCTTTTCTTTCTATTACAACAAATGTCACAAAAGACAAATTACAGCAGTGACTCTCAACAAAACAGAAGAGAATAAGATTGGAGGTTTGTGTTGATATTTAAAATAACAAATACTTAACATGGCTTACAAGATAAAATGTCAGTGTGGTGACTACAGTGTACTGGTTGAGCCTTTTCTTTTTTATTTCATGTGTTACATGAAAAAATCTCAGTCAATGGGGATTATTTACTTAGCCCCATTCAGTTAAGCAGTATGTGAGATGTGTTGTGTGCCAGAAATTTACAGAGACACAAAGCTAATTACAGCTAAACTAAATAACTAAGTGAGCAAAAGTGGAGTATGAATTATATTTCGAACACAACAACTGTATTTTTCTTTTTTTTTTCTTTTTTTTTTTTTTTTTCCTCCTTGAAAGCATTGCAATGATTCGAGGTAATTATCTGCCAGGAAACGGAGTTTGCCATTTGCTTGACTACCATAGCTAAAAGGATCCTTGTGCAGAATTTTAATTTATGTGAAAAATAACCCTTTAAAATCTGGTCTGTGTAGATGCCAAGTTCAGTCCTGGAAAGAGGTCAGGACCCCTGGGTGTTGCTGGGGTTCAGACCTCCAGTACCCCATTGCTCTTCGTTGGTCAACAAAGCCAGGCAGTGCAGACTGAAAAAGGGTCCTTTAACACAAACTGCTGCAGGGTCAATGTCATTGCTTCACATAATCAGGACCACAGTTTTGCAAAGGACTTATGCCAAAGAAGCTATGTTATAGATCACCTAATCAAGTAAGACAATATTAAATTTCACTGGATAAAGTTTAAATTTATTTTCAGAACTTAGTATAGCTGGAGAAAAAAAAAATTCACAGCAGAAGTAGGAGGACATATATTATTAATATTTTGAAGGAGCTACATTTATAAATAATACATTACAAGCTTGCAAAAAAAAGGTATCACGAAACACCTTCATCTCACTGAGGGTCCTTTAAGGAGACAGGCAGGTTTGGATGGGTTATCAGCATCCAGTGATGAAAAAACACTGACTAACCTGCTGAACATGGAATTTTTTATTTAGAACCTGTGCTTTTGAACCTATTCAGTGGGGAACTCCCACCTTGCATGTCTCCTAATAATGAGGAGTATGACAGAGAGGAAATCTCTAAACATATATTTCTGTCAGAGTTGTTTGACCTGCAGGTATCTATTGGCCCACATTTCAGAAAACTGACACTTCAGTAAATGGATATTTTCTTTAAAACTGGTAGGAAAAAATTAATCTGAATGATCTTATTAGTAAAAATTTATTTCCAGAAGTGTTTTCTGTCTTCCCTGGCTCTTCATTAGTACAGCAGCTTTCTGCACTGCTGTGCATGTTCCATTGTTAAAGATAGACCTTTATTATAAATATTTAAATAATTTCATACCAAAGCTTGATTTTTACCAAGACAAGAGAAAAAAAGTTAGGCAAAGACTGAAAAAGTGAGTACCTTTTTAATCATAACAACAATGTTCTAGCGATTGAACAAAAATTTGGTATAACACAACAGTACCTTTGAGCAGAGGGGAGTGGACAAAAGCTGTGTACATGTAGGCATGCATCCTGGTCCAGAAGAGGACTGATGGCATTTCTCTCTCAGCTACTTATGTATGTGATAGCTGGCTAAGCAAAAAGATATTTCAGCACTTCATTCCTGAAAGCTAATGGACTAACCCTTAACTCATCAAGCAGAGGACCAGTCTGAGCAAGCTGCCAAGACAGCAGTGGCTTGTTTCCAATTCTTAAAATACCCTTCAAGGAAAAATGGATGGGTTGTATTTACTTCAACATTTAAATGACAAAAACTGTATAATTAGTTGGTATAAATTATGCTTTATTGAATCAAACCAATTAAGTGAAGTGGTGGATTCATATTTCGTAAGTTTATTATGCTTCAGTTTCCCAGTCTCTTTCTTTTGTTCACTGCTGACAGAGTGTGGAAGTAATTTAGAGAAATAAACCCTTATATGCTGAGCAATAAAAGAACATGTGAATCATCTTAGTCCAAAGAATAATATGTCTTTTTATTTTAATATGACATAAATATGATTTTAGAGAATAAGGCCCTGACATAGAAGAAATGCAATTGAATTTTAAAATTTATAGTTTTTATTCTGATATTAGCAAATCAAAGACCGTTTCAAGTGTCTTGTGAAGTCAACAATAAGTTTGGTTTCTTTTTAAGGTGTGTATTTTTTAAGGTGACACCTCCTGAATTTACTTTTTCAAACTCAAAAGATCTATTTGGATAAAGCTTTATCTTATCACATCATTTCCAGCTAACAGAAGTCAATTTTGTGGGAGAATGATTAAAAGCTTTTTCTAATAGAAGAGAAATTAATTAAGGTTTGAACTCAATACTTGAATTTTGTCTACTTGTGCATGTCTTAGCTTTAAAAAAAAAAATGCATCTCTGGTGGCCAGAAACCATTATCTCAGGGCTGCTTTGTAACCACATTTAAAATATTCAGACAGCTGTAGAGCAAGGCCTAGACATCACAAGGACCATTTTTTTTTTTGCTGTCATTGGTCTTTCCAAAAGCATCTCAGTGAAATCCATCAAGATAGTTTGCATAAAAGAGCATGGCAAATTTCCAGAAATGCTAACATGTTTGGAAACAGAAACACAAATATTCATCTTTCTGGTAGTGACACCTTAAATAAAGCAAGGTTGAAGGATGATTCCTACGACCTTGCACATCAGTCCATACTGCAGGAGTTTGCAAGTAACTGGTTTGGATTTCACCAGTGGCCAGTACAGTGCATTCCATAGAATATATTAAAGCCTCTGTTGGAGACAGCAGAGGAAACAATAATCTTAGAGAGAGAAGTTCATAAAATAGACAATTCAGAAACAAACAGAAAAGCATCTTTCATTTATGCAATTTCAGGAATTTCAATGTAAGTGAAAAAGACCTTTGCAAATACAAACTAGACCTTTTTTCTCTCAATTATATAACCTTGGTGTGACACTTGAATGATCTATTAACTAGATGTACTATTATATAGATATATGCTTTATATATTAGAGATAGGCTTTGCATATTATTACTCTTTAGATTGCATTTATTTTCTGTGATTATTTATTGGTTTGCATTTATTTAACAAGTATTACAATCTATAGAAATATTTAAAAAGAAAGAACAACCATGTGCTGAAGAACCAGGAATAGCCTCCCTATTTATAGTTATGCATACCTGCCTTACAGATTGAAAGTTTCTATCATATTTACTTATTAGTAAATAGTTACTTATTTATATATTATTGGAAGCTTAGAACATCACAGAAATTGTACATGTATTAATTATCCTAAGTTTTGCTACATTTAAGCTGGTCAGTTTTTAACTCAGTAAAGTAAATGTGGCTGATTCCATTCAACTGGCTTTGAACAAGCCTAGCTCAGATTATATTGAAAAATAGGTTCAAAAGCAGTGTGCAAGCAAGATGTCTTCTGGTTCAGAAATCTTTCTGGTGCAGAAAAGAAAATATTTTAATTCATTGCTTTGGATGGGTGGCTTATGAAAGACAATGGTATTTACTTTTAAAGATTCCAGAAGATTGCAGCACAAATCCCACCCAGTAGTGCATTAGAAATCTACAGAAAAAGATCGTGTGACTAATAAATTATTCTGTTCACTAATCTAAAAAATTTAAATAATGAAAGCAGAGATTTAATTTAAAAATAAATGAGGAAGATTTATTCCCTCCTCACTTGGACAATTTAGAACCAGAAAACTTCTTTAGCTAGAAAACTTACTCAGGATTAAGTTTCAGATCTGTCTAATTAAGCGTTTTAACAAGTCTGCATAAGTTTCTGGGAAGTTATTCTACTCCCTGTAATTTAGATATGGAAGTATGGCTTCTGTTGGTATTTCTGTTAAAAGTCGTACTTTATATACAGCACTTGCATCTTTGTTGGACCTCAGAATGAAAATGAGTTCATCTTTCATTGATTAAAGAATTTGCCTGGCAGACAAGACACACTAATTCAGTTCCAGCAACTACTTATGTTATACCAATTGGGAGATACCTGCACAGGACAGGTGGACAGATTTATTGCAGACTAGCCTGCAGGCAGAGATTAGTTGTGAGACTGAGCCAGAATTTTCTTTGAATCAGAAGAGGGAAGGTCAAATTGGGGTTTTCTCCACCTTTTTCTCATGTCCATGCCATAAGACATAGAAGGAAAAAAGCACCAGCTTGGTCTCGTTAACCAAGGTTATGTTGTTTAATGTCAGAAAATCTTATGCCAGTCTGATTTTCATTTACCTGTGAGTATTAAGTAAATTAAAACTACATTTTTGAGTTAAACATATACTTTAACCAACCATTTCAAGTAGTGATGGAAGACAGGAATGCAAAGGCTCCAGAAATGGGCTCATGCAATTGCAAGCCAGTCATGAAAACAGTACCCATTTTGGATTGCAATACCTTTGACTCACTACTGCTTTAGTATCAGTAAAACTACAGTCAAATCAGTACAATAATAAATACCAGCTGACCAGTGTTTGTACAGGGCTCTTACAGGAATCAGAGGAAAACCAAGGGTAACTCCTCTGTATTCCAGGTTCCTTCCAAGTCTCACACCTCTGTACTATTTGCATTTCTTTCTCATCTATCTCATCCTGCTTTGGCCTCTCTTCCTTCCTCATTCTGTATATCCTTATTTTCAACATGCAGTCTTGTCTCCACACTCTGTGAGAGACACATATTTATCCCTGATCTCATTTTCATCATATAACTAGATTGTGGCCATCTCCTCCTTCAGCTCCACAAGTATGCTTTGTCTTTTCTTTCCCAATGGTAGCACTGCAAAAGGAATTTATACTTTACTGAGTCACTTCCAGCCCTGAGTTCCTCCATATTTTTCTGTACTGAATTCATGAGTCCTCACCATCTCAGATAAGCTCTTTACACCTTCACCTTACTTGTTTAGGTCACTAACATGTCACACAGCTCAGTGTCCCTTGTCTGCTGTTTCTATTTCACTCACTTGAGTTACACATTTGACAGGTAGTCATAAAAAAGCCTCTGTATTTTTTTTTTCCCTGCACCACCATTTAATCAGTGAAATTATAAACATTTTTATATAGACTAAAAGAAGATATACAATAGCTTATTACATTTTGCTTTCCAAAGCAAAAGAAGAACATTGGAATATTTGGGAAAGTTCCTGAAGATTTACATTGTCTATAAAGTTGTCTTAAAACAGTCCAGGCCACAGCTTTGACCAACAACAAGTAAAGTTTTCTCAGAGAAATTCAGGGCATTTGGAAAAATTAGAACAGATCAGGAACTATTTTCTGCAGTCACTTTCCATGAAATTGACCTATTTTGGTGTGGGTAAAAGAATTTAATAACATGGAATTAGGCCATTTATATTGGCTGGGTTCTGGGCCACAGAGTACAACTGTTACATGAAATTTCTTTGTACTTTTGTAGCTTGTTTGAGCCCCTGCCTTTCAATCCAGGCAATGCAGCCCTCTTTGGGTCACAGTACCCTACAGTTAAGTAGCCTTCTATCAATATTTGTGTGTGTCCAACATAAAAGCGTTAAAATTTAACCTCTATAAAAATTCCTATTTGCACTTATGCCACCCTTCTCTTAATTTTTTCTTATTCCTTTCCATATCAGAATTCTTCAAGTAGTAAGAACTGATTTTCTCCCCAAGGCGCATGTAACCATAGTAAAAACTCTCTGGAAACTTCTCTTTTTCGTAGCTGTCGCTGGTACATGATCTTAATCATAAAGAATCTTGAATAGTGAATAATTTTATTCAGACTGAACAACTAAATTCCCAACCAAAGCGTACTAATTGGAAGAAAACTGAGAAATAAACTGGAGGGGGAGATATTAAATTACCACAGATTCTCAAAATACTAAATGTTTAGTAAATTCTTTGTCTGATGCACTTGTATTGTTTTTTAACTCTCTCAAGAATGCATAAGTAGCAAAGGTTATCTGAGGACTGTTTGGAGTACATATTGAATGAAACAAAAAACCTGTTTAAAGGTCTAAACTGAGACAGACTGACCCCTTGGCTGCAAAGCAGAACATAAGCCCAAATATAGCTATTTCTTTATACTTTCCCATAACCACTAAAAAATACAGGCAATTTCTCACTGGCTAAAATGCATTGCTCTGATTGCACTGTAAACAATAGTTTAATAAATACAAATTAGAACAATATTGGTTAGAAGTTAAATATTATCTATTTGTCATAACATTCTGTTGTTAATCCATTTCCCTCTTATCATCATCAGCTCTAAGTGGTAATTATTCATTAACAGAAAGATTAGGTATGCTGTGTTTAAACACTATAATTATCATTATAGTAGATCATTATCATTAATAATGGTATTTTATATCTGCTACCTTATGTAGAGAAGGTGCAAATAAATACAGTTCATAGAAATTCAACAACCTTTGGCAGGAATCATGTCATTTATCACACTACAATGTGTTTTCTGTGGGGAATGATGAAGAAATTATTCATTTAAAACACAGAGAGTATTTAGATTGGATGCATGAAATCCCACTCAATAACCTTGGTATGTCTTAAAAGCCGCATGCATCCCCGCCTACTCGGATACTGAAAAGTAGCTAAGGCTGCAGATTTAACAGCATGAGGTTGCCTTGCAATGCTTTGAGAACTGGTTCCAAAGAGACTCACTGACAACAGTGTCACATGCAGTGTCACTATCAGCTCTGGCAGCATCTGCCTTTTTCCCTGAGGCCTTCCATCCAAGTAAGAAATCAACATATTCTTTCTGCTTCTAACTATGGTGAGCTTACTTTATGAAAATTAGGAGACTACAGGGCAACATAAAGTGAAGCAGACCATATGTAATTATCTAATTATAATCACAATAGTTTAGGCTCATGATTTTCAAAAATAACTAAGAACCACTGTTGTATTCAGATTTTCAGCAGTGCTCCACTCCTTGTAAAAGCATTAAATGGGATGCCCAAGTGCTTGCAACAATCCATATGTTCCTAATGACAGAAGTAGATACCAAGCAGTTTGTAACTGTCTTCTCTGAGTCCAAAATACATCTTTAGTACATTTACTAGAAAGAAATTTATAAAACTAAAAAGAACAACAAAATAACAGGAATATTCTAAAGTATGTCTTTTAAGTTTTGTATTGAATTCATGACAATTATTTAATTCTCAGTGGTTTCTATGGAAGATTTGTTGAATTTGTAAATGTGATTGCCTAGTGCTCACAAAAGAAGGACCTGTAATTAAACACTCACTACTTTTGCATTTCATTGCAAAATAGCAGTATTTATAGAGAGAGCTCACCTTAAACACTTAAATTCTAAAACATACGCATTACTTGTGATAAGCTGAGCATAATTGCTATAAAGTATAAGAGAATACAAATGCAAAATATGCAATTTCTATCCTATTGTATCACTATTTTCTTATCTATATTACACATTACAAGTATTTAAGGAAACTGCATAATGTAAACCAAAACTTAAAGTATAGTAAACTATTATGAAGTCTTAGTTGATGATTTCACAATTTTATCTTTAAAAGTAATAATTTTTGGCCTCAGCCTATTCCTGCATGGGGAAGGAAAATAACATGGTGTTTAGGGGGGAAAAAAAAAGTTGCATGAAATGCACCCAATGAGTATGTAAAAATCAAGTATTCACAAGGAATTTTTTGAGTAATACAGATGTTGAGCATGCTTTGTTTAGATGATTTTAGGGATACAAGTGAGATTTGACTCAGAGGACATAAGATAGGAACCTAATTTCCTTAGTCGATGGAGAGAAAAATTATTCTTCCAATACAGATGATTTAGAGCACCTGGTTTAGATCCTAAAGTAAATGGCTTGACCATGAGTGAATAGTAGTAAAAGTTGTGTTATTATATCTTGTGCCAGGGTGATAAAGAAAATATGAAAAGGCTCCAGCAAGATATTTAAGAAGCAGGGATGTTAAGCAGAGCATTGCAAACTCTATGTCCCATCCTTGAAAATGTACTTTTTATCATGTTAATGTTTCACATGTACTTTTCAATTTAAATTTTATAGAGGGAATAAGTGTATTGATTTACTTCATGGTGACAGCGTGATCACCGGAATATTACCAACCAACCTACCTGATAAATGTCAATTACATGCTGCCTGGAATTCAGAAGAAGGAAAGACATCTTCTCCTGAAAACCTTTTTCTGTCTATATGGCATGCTACACCTTGATAATTCTTTATAACCACTATGTAATTTACATAAAAAACAATTGATTCAAGCTTTTAGACTATACCCACGAAAAATTATTTCTCTTCTCTCACTGGATTATTTTGTTTGGTAGTACTTTCTAATTAGTAGACTGGATATTAGCAGAGCAATTCTTCACTGGTTATGATGCATAATGAAACTGATCACGTGGAACTGGTTTCCCACATAAGCCCTCAGAGTTACAGAAAGCTACACTGTCTACTACATGAATGCATTGGCAAACTCAGATTTTTCACAAAATGAAGAAGTGATAAAGGATCTTCCATATACAACAATAACATCAGGAATAAAGCAGTTACTCAGGAGCTTTATTTGTTCACCTCACTCTTGGAATATGGAAACTCTGTTTTGTCTGGAAGAAATTCCTTGCAAACTTGAGGAATTTCTAAAACTGAACATTTTCTTCCCCTCTTGGTAAAACTATTCTACCATACAAAGATGATTTAATATCTTCAGTGAAGATTAAGTATTATCCTTGCCTCAGTATTACTGAATCACAGAATCAGAGAACCACTAAGTTGGAAGAGACCTTCAAGATTATCAAGTCCAACCCATGCTCCAACACCACAACTAAACCATGGGACCAAGTGCCACATCCAGTGTTTTTTAAACACATCTAGGGATGGTGATTCCACCACTTCCCCAAGTGGACCATCCAGTACTTTATCACTCTTTCTGTAAAAAATCGTTTCCTAATATACAACCTATATTTCCCTTGGTGTGGCTTGAGACTGTGTCCTCTTGTTCTGTCAGCTGCTGCCTGGAGAAAGAGACCAACCCCACCTGACCACAGCCACCTTTCAGGGAGTTGTAGAAAGTGATAAGGTAACCCCTGAGTCTCCTTTTCTCCAGGCTAAACAACCCCAGCTCCCTCAGCTATTCCTCACAGGGTTTGTGTTCCAAACCCCTCACCAGCCTCGTTGTCTCCTTTGGACGTGCTCAAGTGTCTCAAAGTCCTTCCCAAACTGAGGGCCCAGAACTGGACACAGCACCCCAGGTGTGGCCTCACCAGTGCCAAGTACAGTACAATGACCTCCCTGCTCCTGCTGGCCACACTATTCCTGATCCAGGCCAGGAGCCATTGGCCTTCTTGGCCACCAGGGCACACTGCTGGCTCATGTTCAGCCGGCTGTCACCAGTACCCCCAGGTCCCTTTCTGCCCTGTCCAGCCACACCATCCCCAGCCTATGACATTGCAGGGGGTTATTGTGGCCAAAATTCAGGACTTGGCACTTGGACTTATTAAACTTCATCTGGCCAGCAGTGAGGTGATTAAAAGAGGGCTCTGGGGAGCACGGTGACCCAGAGCGCAGCAAACTGGAGCAGACAAACAGGGACATGGTGCATCTCTGAGGGTGTGGCATGGCACTTTGCACAGCAGTTTGCACAGGCAGGGTTGCAGGTTTCCTCCTGCTAAGTGGGGTTTTTGGTCTGTTGTTTGTTGTGATTTTGTTGGTTGGTTGGTTTAGGTTCATTTTGTTAGTGGTTTTTACATGATCAAAAGCTGCAGTTAGTAAAAGCGTATGCAATCAAATAGAACCCTCCAAGAAGGATGTGTCTTTCCAGACCCTCTCCTAAAATGAATACTAAAACAAATGTTTTAGTATTAGGACACACATCTGAGCATGCGTGGCTCCAAACAACTGCTTCTACAATTATTTCTGCACTATGTTAAACAGAGTACACTCTGCTGCCACAAGTATGTAACAACTATGTAACAACCAGCACACTTTGGAGGCAAAAGCTGTGCGCTTGACTATCTTGAGATAATAAAAATTAACTGAGATTTCCCATTTCCTAAACCCTTGTTCCAACAAGAGGGATATTAATATCTGTGGAATTATTCTTTGACATGCAATGGGGAGGTTTATTTTTAGAAAGCTATATTTTTTTTTATATTTTATTTTATTTCTATTTTTAAAGCTATTTACTTTTAGAAAGCTTTAGAAAGACAACAACACCTTATCAGTAGAAAAAAAACAAAAAACAGCAAATGGTTATACTGAATATTTCAGTATACAAAAATTATACCAGTATAATGAACACCATTTTCCCTTTAGGAAGGTGGAAGGAGGATGGCCTCAAAAACACAGCCTGCTAGCTCACCTCAGGGGGTTATAGAGCTTTGGCACAGGAACTGCCAGCTCTGGGGAAGCTCCATCATGTGGATTATCCTAAACTAGGGTAGGATCAAACACAAAAAATATTTTTGTTTCTGCTCATTTTCCCTTAAAGTACCTTTAAGGTGAACCTTGGACATCCATCTCTGCAGCATTGGGAGATGCATTTTTCTAGGTGTGGACCTTGGAATCCACAGAAGAGAACCAGAAATTTTTAAGCATGGTTTCTTGAGCCATAAGCATGGCTTCTAATGAGGCCATAAACCTTTACTCAGACCAGTGGGTTAAAGACTGGAAGGACCTTTTCCATAACTGAAGTTTTACAAGCCCATCTCAGATCATGCATGACCTGCATCAGGCACATGGTGACAAAGCCTGACTTTTTTCCCCCACACAATGTCCCAGCCCCTCTGTAGAGCACAAAGACACATCTAGAAAAGGCATGAATGCATCTCACTGCTGTGCTAAATCACATCTCCTAGTTTTATGAGCATATGCATCAAATGCTGATATTTATTAGGCTGATTAGCTGACGTTGATGTAACAGGTTTAATGTACTGAGTACATGCTTTTATATTTACATCATCTTTTCCTTTGACTATTGCACTGCAGTTAAAACATCAGTGAGAAAAAATGAACTATTGTCTTATGATTCTTGCTAAACAGACATAAATTATTGCCTTTACAATTCAGGTCAGGATAAAAATTAAAATGCCTTGGTAATTTAAGATAACAAGAATATTGCAGTACACTATGGGTTTGGGTCTTCTTGTTTGTTTGTTTGTTTGTTTGCTTTTCCTGAGAAAACGTTAAAGATTTAGAAGAAGGAGAGAAAATTCTTTTATTTCAATGTTTTTGCCTTTAAGAATCATGCTATCATGATCCACTGCAATGCAAGACTTTGGCAACTGCCAGAAAGCTGAAAAAAGTACAGACAAATAAAATTCAGGAGAGGATAATCTTGCACAGTACAAGTGTGGTGACAGATTGGAAAAAAATGTTTGAATACCATTTACAGCTGTTTGATTGAAGGCCATTATGCATTTAGCTTAAGTCCTTTGATGCTAACCTGGGTTATTTCTTAATGGTTGTTTTGCTGATAAGAAGCAATGATGATTTTCATCTGCTATTCCCATCAGACCTGAAAAGCTTTTTGGTAAATGATGGTGTAAACTTCAAGTGTGGAGAAACAATAAAAAAAAAACTTCTTTGTAAGTAAAAAATAAAAAAAACCCCTCACCTAACCTCTTTGTAAGTAAAAATCAAACCCCAAAACAGCTTTTGAGCCTTAAAAATAAAACCAATCTAATCATGTCAGAGGAACTGTAAATGTGTGCTGTATTTCAGTCAATATGACTGATTACCTGTCACTTACTCAGCTCTGATTTCTTCCTGCTGTGAGCTTTGAAGCTATCTTTGTTTTAGAATCTCAGAGGCAACGTGTATGAATTCTTAGCTCACCTCTGCCTCATTTTCCTGAATGATTTTGGGGCTAAGTAATTAGCCCTGTCAGTTATTTCAGCTTAAAAGCTTCAACAGCATCATCACTTATTTATTTTTTTCATCCTTGCTGATGCTGCTTAACATGAAACCAAAAGTCCTGACCAAGCAATATTTATTGTTATCAGCTTTCCTATACGTGAAAATATCCCAACTTGCATGCAATATATGAGACTAAAATCAGCAAAAGGAAGAGCTAGTTCCAGAGTCTAGTTTTGTACTGCAGTTTGAGAAAAGTGAGGGCTTTCTCCTTTGGTGCATCCTAAAAGACAGAAGCAAACCTGGAAAACACATTTAAAAGACATTTATGCAAGTAGAAGAAAGATTTTTGTTGGCAGAGAAGTCACATCAAAAAAATTTGACAGAACTCTTTGAGCAGCGTAACCAGCTACTGCATAAGTTTGTCCGAGTTGCTTATTCCATCATTCCTGGAAGCTGAAGAGAACAAGGTTTTCAGGACCTTTGGGAGTAAAAGGCTATTACTCAGGCCTCTTTCAATATACCTCTATAGCAAATGGAGGTAGTAGTGTACACAAGCAAAATGGACAATAAAAATGAATAATGCTAAACTGTCACAGCAAGTCCAAGCAAGAAGCAATATCTGCTGGAAACAGAAAAACCAGAAATCTACAAAACTGTCTTTCTATCTCATTTGATATATAGCATATATTGATCATTTCAAATGTCCTCCCTACAAAGAATGAGCCTGTCTGAGATCAAGAAGCTTTTGTACAATACAACATTCCCAGACACATGGTGTGGTTCTCAGGGTATCCCGTACAGGGTCAGGAGTTGCAGTCAGTGTTCCTAATGGGTCCCTTCCAGCTCAACATATGGTTCTAGGATTCTATTTTTTAAGGGAGGGGAGGAAGGGAAGGAGGGTTTCATGCTATGTATTATATTCCCTTGAAATTTTTCTGAGACCTGGCAGCAATACACATTATTTGTTTTCATTTATTTTATTCTGAAAGTAAGTTGTCACAGTAGAACAGTTAACAGGTTCCATATGCTGTGAAGATAATGTTACAGGTGGGCAATGGCACTTTAATTGCATACTACATCTTCAGAAATCTGAGTTGCAGGATTGAAGATTGCTTCAGAGTTTCAAATTAATCTGGGTGACCTCATCTTTATTGCTGTTGAATTTCTGGAAATAATGAAATGCCAAATCATTGAAAATAACTGAAAAAGGCCTAAACAATCAGAAATTCGTAACTTAGCCTTTCTTTGACTTCATCTAAGTCCCATATGCTTTTCGGTCAGATACAATATTTTATAGGGAAATGTTTGTTTTAATAAATCTGAGTGATCTTCAGATCACTAAAAATAGATCAGTTTGTCAAAGATGGAAAAGTCTACAATCGTGTGCTCTTATATTTAATTTTCACTAAAACTGTGGAAGTAAACAGCAAATACTGCTGCAAAGATTTCTGTTATCAGATATAAGTGCCTGTAGAAGGTCTGGACAACAGAGCTAGGACTATGTTGTGGAAACTTAATTTAAGATTCAAGTGTAGGTAAAGGCCTTTTCAGTCTCTTTTCTGCATAACTTGCATAGCAGAGACCCAGTAATACATGTGTTTGTAAATGGCATTAAATAATAGGAGGATTTTTGATTGTATGAAGAATATCATATTAAAATTTTATTCTTTACTCAGAATTACTGAAGTACAGCTTAGAAATAGCTGAGACTCTTTTGTCATTACACCATTTTGTGTCGTCATAACAATCTTTTCCTTCTGTTGGAACAACACTAAGAAGTACAGTAGAACATCCTTTAGTATGTTCACTTGGAAGGAAAGGTTCTGAAATGAGAATTGCTTAGTCCTCAGTAGCTCAGCCAATGGGTAATACAAACCTACGCACTGTGAGGTCCAGAAGTGAATTCTGGCATGAGCTGCCTTTACTTATGGAGATTTTTCTCTAACAAAAAAGGCAAATTTTGCCTTCTGGTATACTTTGCATACTGTCAGGCAGAGGGGGAAAGCAAGCAAAAGACATTTTTTCAGAGGCAACCAAACGGAGCCCAAATGACTAGCTCACACAAGAGTGAGCTTGTTACTAATCCAGCAATGCTAATGTCATTTTTTTGTCACCTGAAAATATTGTAAAGCTGAAAAAGCTGACACAGCATTAATTGTACGGAGATAACGTCAGGGAACAGCGTCTGCTGTTTAATTCAGTGACTGAATTCCAAAGTCACCTATCCTGCTGTTACATAATATACAGCCTCTCAGAGCCTCATTTTGTGATGTGTGGCTGAACCACTGCTGTGTGGAAATCTCTGAGATTAATCCCTAATGTGCCTTGCAATAGTCAACAGTTGCCTGTCCTGCTCTGCTGTTGAAAGAGAGGTACAAATTTCCTCCTACATGTCACATGTAGCAGAACCAAGCACGTCATTGCTGATGTTTTCTGAATGGGCAGCTCTGTGAGAGCTGTGGAACATTGACCCAGGAAAACAAAATGAACCAAGGGAAGTAAAATGATGTGGCTAGCTTTGTTGAGAGACAGGATGAAGTGAATCAAACATCCTGGGCTCAAAACCAGCTCCAAAAGCTGCTGGCAGTTCTGACAGCAGAGGCTGCTCTGTGAAGAAAGGCGAGCTCTGCCTGCCCACTGTAATTACTGGTCATGGAGGTGTTCGCTGGCAGCTGAGCAAAGAAACAGCTCCAGGGAGAGGTGCAGCTAAACAGGCAAAATGGGCACCTCAGGAGCAGTGAAATAAGGCAGGGCACCATGTTACAGGACCAGGCCTGCTGCTACTGCTGTTGCTAAAATCAAGGCTGCCTCAAAGCACCTTGGCCTTTTTGGTTTAGCTCTGTTAATTATTATGTCTAGCATTTTCCAACATAGCTGTTCCCCTGAATGAAACTACTTTCTCTTTACATCAGTAGCAATACTTATTTTATAAGTGTGTAATTTTTTGGCAGTTTGTCTTTACTTTTTTATTATTACTTGCAGTAAATAATCTGAGAGCAAAGGTGTTCAAAGCTAAAAATTGTTCAGCTCTGAAATTTTAGTAAGGACCCCCTCTGGTGGCTCATGTATGAACGATAGTCTACATCATTCTTCCTAAAGGAATTGTATATATATATATATATATATATATATATATATATATACATACATATATAAAATACTGATTTTTAACGAATTGGGTGAAAATTATTTTGCCACTGGATTTTTCCTTTCAACCAATGTGAAAGTCATAAATATATTTTCTAAAAAAACCCACAAACAACCCCACAAAACAAATCAAGAAAAACAAAGGAAAACAACAAACAAACAAACAAAAAAGCAGGAAAGTGCTTATAAACGTGCACTATCTGTAAGTACAATTTAATTCAAGAGAGTCAATCAAATGTGAAAAATTAAAGCTAGAAGCATAGATAGGAATTTCAAGAGATATAGATGCTAAGACCTTTACAGTTGCAATGGACAAAATCTAGAATCTAGAGGAAGTCAATAGATTAAACTGGAATATATTTTTCAAAACCTTTGTTGTTTTCATCTCATAATTTTAATTAGATTATTTAAGCCTTTTATTTTGCACAGGCTCCATTATTTTAATCAGAAATATCTGTGTTAATTATCAAGAAATCCCAAGAATGACTGTCTACCACTTTGTCACAGGTATCTTCCATTTAAAAGTACCTGAGACCTCTCACATTGGTTCTGCTATTGGACGGATCAGAGCTGTGGACCCTGATTTTGGGAAAAATGCAGAGATTGAGTACAACATAGTTCCAGGAGATGGAGGAAACTTGTTTGACATCACGACAGATGAGTACACCCAGGAAGGAGTTATTAAACTGAAAAAGGTATGTGGTACCGATGGGTGGATGTTCCCATGACTCAAGTGGTAAACTAGGTAAGGGAATGAAATGTTTTTCAATTTTACGCCATAAGTGGCGCAGAGTAGTAGTGCTACATAAGTAGTTTATATTTCTATTTGAATCCATGGTTGAGATCTTAATTTTAAAAGGCATTGCAGTTTGGTCTTTTATTTCACATATAATCAGCTATGACATTTCATAAATAATGTCATGGTGAAAAAGGAATTCAAATCTCTGTATAGAAAGTACAATTTCTCTTTTATGGGAAGTTTCTACCTAAAACCATACAAAAAACATTTTAGTTCAGAGCATGGAATGAAAGAATTATATTTTATCTTAGAAAAACTATAATAAATTTTGACTTATAAGCATTTTATTTTGAAAATGTTTACTTTGTGGTTACTAGTTTAGTAATGAATATTGTAAAGTACTATGGTGAACACAGACTTTATTCAAGGTAGAAGAGTCACAGATAGTTGCAAATAGCCATGTCCTACTTCTAGTCTTGTAATAGTGTACCAAGTATCTGGTTATCAGATACATATGCAGGGAAACACACTACATCTCAACCATTGATATTGCTTTAGTGCCCTAGAATAAGTTCAAAATTACTGAATTTATTAATTTCAGAGACGGAAAGGGCACAATTTGTTTAGAATTTAGTTATTAAAGCACTCAGTAGGAGAAATCCAAAACAGAGAGTGTCACATTTTAACCAGTTATTATTTTCTGAGCCTAGGCATTTACATATACACAAACAATCAAATTGTTTAGTAGAAAGAAATCTGAATGACAGGTCATTTTGGAAGGCATAGTTATGTTTTATAGACAGCTCAGGCTAGTAGGTGTAAATTTTTTAAGAAAACAGACTATTAGCTGAATGCTTCACAAGGGTTCGGGAAGGAAAGAGTTATGGGTGTGTATATTAAGGTAAGCTTTAGGAAAAGTGAAGCTTTAATTCTAGGAAAATTTAGAATGTAGGTGCTTAACTTCCCTTAACTCTGACCATAGATCTATATCTTCTTTATATTCATTCTAATAATGGAAGTGCTGGCTTCAACCTCCTGACATGGGAAATAGTAAATTATCCATGTGTGCATTAAAGGACAAGATGATGTCAAGTCAGTGACTCTTTTGCTTGTTTTAATGACATAAAATGGAAGCCACTCTACTCATAGGAAGTAATTTGTTAATGAGACACAAACTCTTTGACCTCTTCACACCCCCCTTCTTTTCTGGCAAGAGGTTTGAGTGTTCTGCTTCCTCCTAATGGGAATTTGTAGACTTTGTTTCATTTTTAAAAACCCTTCTGGTCACCTTTTTCCCTCCATGCAGATGACTCAAAAGTGGGTCCATCTGGAGCTGTCAGGCTGAGCAGCTGCATACCCCTCTGTATGCACTGCCAGTCAGAATTTGCAATAAGTAGGAACCATTAAAAAAATAAAATATTATTTTTAATCATCAAGAGTAGGTTTTTGATAGAACTCAGTTCTCCTTGCATTAGTCCTAAGCCTCCTCTGTGCTTCTTGTTTTTATACACGACAATAGAATTTCCCATGCTTGTGGTGAAGTGTATGTATTACGCACTGCTGGTTGTCCAGGTTGGCAGTGATGATGTTGATAAGAAGGGTGCCAGAGTAATTAAAAAGGACTTCAAGGCTGTGGGTTGATTGGTTGATGGGACAAGAGTGCAGACAGTGTTCTGCTCTCTTCCTTCAGTAGTAGAGATGAATGATGAAAGGAACAGGAAATACCATGTTATCAATAAGTGGTTTAAGGGCTGGTGCCATCAGCACAGTTTTGAGTTTTTTGATCATGGGACAACTTTTACAGCACCAGGCCTGCCAGAGTCAAATGGGCTCCATCTATCTAACAAGGACAAAAGGATTCTAGACCATGAGTTTTCAGAGCTGATTGAGAGGCCTTTAAACTAGGTTTGAATGGGGAAGAGGATGAAACCAGGCTGTCCAGAGATGAGCCTAAGGGTGGTAAGCCAGAGTTGAAAGTGAAATGAGTCCAGCTGAAGTGCATGTACACTAATGTAGCCAGCATGGGCAACAAACAAGAGGAGCTGTAAGCCATGGTACAGAAGGAAAGTTATGACACAGTAGCCATCACAGAAACATGGTGGGATGACTCACATGACTGGGGTGCTGCAGTGGATGGTCACAAGCTCATCAGAACAGAGAGGTGAGGAAGGAGAGGCGGTGGGGTGGCTCGGTATATTGGGGTGTCTCTTGACACGACAGAATTTGAGGTCAAGGATGGTGAAGGTGAGTCTCTACGGGTAAGGATCAGGGGAAAGACCAACAAGGCAGACATCCTGGTGGGAGTCTGTTATAGACACACCAAGCAGGATGAAGAGGTGGATGTATTATCCTATAAGCAGCTGGAGGAAGTTTCAGGATCAGCAGCCAGGGGTGGGGCTCTGCTAGCCCTTCTGTTTAGAGAGAAGGATTGTTTGGAGATGTGGTTGTCAGAGGCCATCTGGTGTAGAGAAATCATAAAATAATAGTTTTCAGTGTTCAGTAAGACATGGAGGGGCATCAGAAAAACTCCACACTGGATTTCTGGAAGGCAAACTTCAGCCTATTCAGGGTGCTGATCAGAGAGCACCTTGGGAAACATGCCTTAAAAACAAAGGGGTCCAGGGAGGATAGATACACTTCAAGTAAGAAATCTTGAAGGTGCAGGAGCACATTATCCCTATGCGTCAAAAGACGAGCTAATAGGAAAACAACTGGCCTGTCTCGTCAGCTTTAGAAGAAACTAAGGAGAGAAACTAAGAGGATATATCATCTTTGGAAAATGGGTAGGTAACTCAGAAAATGTTTAAGGGTGTTGTTAGGGCACACAGAAAGAAAATTAGAGAGGTAAAAGAAAAAATAAAATTCACACAACCACTTCTATATCCAGATACTTTAGAGTTGGTTGTTGTATTTAGGCTTTCCAGCCACAAGATAGGGCATAATCTGAACTAGGGAACCCTTACAACAGCACAACTTTGATCAATGTTGCCTAATGTAAATGACAGATCTCTGTCACTGAACATGGAGGAAAAACTGTAGTCCTAAGCCCTTTCCTGATCTTCATCATAGTGAGAGGGGAGAGTGAGAGAATGTGAAGATCAGGAAATACCAGCTTTGTTCCCTGCAGGAGTGTGGAAGGAAGAGAAAGTAAACACGCAGGGCCTTCAGCAAAGTATGCCTTTATACTGATACTACATTTTGTCTTTCACAAAACACATCTCAGGGAAAAGTTCCCCTTCACAAAATTTTAAGTAATCCAAGGGTTTTAAGACATTTTGTAATTATCCAAAGTCCATCCACTTAGATTCTTTGCAAGATCCCAAGTTAGAAAAGAGCAATATGGATTCTAAAGGTATTGTTCACTCCGTTGTCTTTTTATATCTTTACGCTTGTACTAATATAAATATGTTTTCATGGGTTGCAACTTTCAGATTATGGAAGTGCTGGACACTCACAATTCTATAGACACCTATTAAAATGCGTGCTAGCTGTACAGTACAAGCCTACAGCAGCACTATTCATTTGCCTGCAGAGAAGCAATTTTACATTTCAAGATGTTCAATACACTGATTTGACGTGGGATTATTCAAACATTTAAGTATGTATTGAAGTTTTTTTTTTTAAATGAAAGTGGGTGAATGAGTAAGACTGACTTATTCAATTAAGAATTCTAAATAATAAACAGTGAAAGCAACTAATAAAAAGTGCTAAAAGCTTTAAAAACAGGTTTGTGCTTTCTTCTCTATTGTAGCTTATTCTGTTGCTGGTGCTGTAAGTGGTGCAGTAATTCAGTGCTGAGCCACTTCAAAACCATTTATAAAATTTGCTTTTATTTTCCCTGAAAAAGTTCTTGCAGCCAGAAAAAACTGTCTATCACTGCATAGATGCTTTTTTTGTCTGTTGTTATGCAGAAAAACATTTCTATATAAAAATTGATAAAAAATGAAGCCTTCCTGGACTACCTTTATTTTTGGTGAAAATACATTTGATGAGAAAAAAATTGCACAGGCTGAGCTCTTCCTTTTAGCACAGTAAGAGTGTTGACGGATGCAGAAGGCCATTCTCTGCTTCTGAAATGCTAAATGCGTAAGAACAGCTACAGCTGGACAAGTTGCAGATCTTAAATCATCTGTTTTGGTTGCTCATTTATTTTTGTTCTATGATCCTATATACATCTGATTACTACTACTCTTGTGCTAATTACATATATTAAAAATGAAACAACTTTTCTTATATTCTGCTAAATAAGTCATCCAAATGCCATCTAGCACCACTGTGTGGCTAGTACTGTAATATCTTTTATCTCTCAAAATAAAAAAATAAAGGAAATAGTATCCCTAAAAAAAGGTGGGGGGGAACTTGGCTTAAGGGTAGTACTGTATGCAGTTCTTTGTAAAAGTCAGAAATATTATTATGTTAGGAATAGAATTATAATTCCCTCCCTTGTCTACAGTTGTTTAATATAGTGTTTATACCATTTGGTATTTAGATAGTATCTTCTATTGTATCTGAATCTTCAAAGCAAACTACAAGTGGATGTAAGCTATAAGAACCACGGTCACAGAAGGGGCCATCTCCTTCATGCCAGAGCATAGTGGCTTCAGATCTGTCAGTCCTAGGCAAGGGACTGATTTTGATGTATTTAATGACCGGGCACAACAGTAAAGGAAAACAGAAAGTTCCAACCTTCTCTGAAAAGTTGGCACTAAATCTATTAAACCAAGGATGAGTTTATACAATAAGCCCATTTTGTGCAGAAGCCTTTTAACTAACTCAGCATGTGCTAATCCAGAAACAGAGTAGGGTTAAGGCAATTAACTTGTTCTTCTTGAAGACATCACTTTACTAATTTGTGCAGTGCTTCATTAAAACCTTGGAAAACAACTGTTTTTAGGCTTTTCCTGTTGTGATCCTGCACTGCTCCACCATACTGGGTGAAATTCTCCACATGGTTCAATGCAAGCTCAGGGGACAGCCACATCTTGTTTTTTGTAAGTTGTGCATCACTACTAAAACTAACTGACCAGATGACAAGGCTGTGGCCATGAAATCCCAGCAGGTCACAGCATAGCACAATTAGAAACAGAAACTTTAGTGATGATAAAATAGAAGAATTAGGGGGACAATGAACAGAACCAGAAGCTGCAGGAAAGTATTAGGAGTGTGTGCTTCCTTTTAACCTCCGGAGGAAATTTTTAGAAGCCTTTAAGTGCAGTCAGAAAGTAGTGCTTTGACTTCTGACTAGGCTCAGTTGTGTTGCCTGTGGGAGAGCCCATGTATGTAGCTCTGGAATGTTGCTGGAATGTAAGAGCAGTCTGAGAATACCTGTACCACACAAGAGTGAGTGCAAGGCAGACTCCTGCTGTCCTTCAGTGAGAACTGCGTTAAAGCTATTCCTTGCTTAACCACCAAAACTGTACAGACTGCTCATCACACCCCACGCCACCCATTCTTTTTCCAAAGGCAGGGAATTTCCTCTGCAAGTGTAAGCACAGACACTGTCTGCCTGTAATCATAACTCATGAGTTTGTGGGAGTGGGAATAGTGGTTGTGCATTTTGAGGAGGAATAGCAGGTGATATTTAATCCTTCAGAACAGGCAGAAAGTGGCGAGCTGTGTGCAGATACAATCACAAAGAACAACAGGAAAAGTAAGGAAGAGGAGACGTTCAGTCTTTGTAATTTGTGGATAGATCTGTTTGGTTTGGTTTTCCTTGGAACAGGGAAAGTCGCCTTCAGAAATGGGTGAGATACTTGAGAGTAGCGAACAACTGAACCTGATGCTGCTCAGCTTCTCCCCTTCTCCAGATACAGAGCAGACATCTATTTTGCCCTCTTCCCATCAAATCTTGAAATATTCACTACAAATCTAATTTTTTACTCACCTCCAACTTATGAACGTTCCTAGTTGATCTAGAGCTTACTTTACTGAACCTGCTCTGTAATGCCACTTATTTCCTCATGCTATTTAGAATCCAATGCAAAAGTCCTGTAACCGAAACTTAACTGCTCACACAGGAAGTGTCAATGCATGGAAAATTGTCTAATGCCAATATTTCACAAAATTTATAGGTGCTCAACCCATTTGAAGGGGAAAGTGTTTCCTCCTTTTCAGATGAGCATCTTTCAGATGTGACCCAGAGCTATTCTGCAATTGCACAATGCTAGTATGAAGTCAAGCCTAAGTTATTATGCGCTTCCTGTCAACCCAGTGCTACTATCCATAACTATCCATATGTCCTGGGGCTTAAAATCTCATCCCAAAATATAGCTTTTCCATCACTGTAGGTGAAAGCCTCTATCAGAAACAATACTCTTGTATTTCTTATGGGTGGATAAAAAGCAGAAATTTCTGGAGTTTCCAGTCCTGCCTCTTTGTGAAGCAGAACAAACTGACAAGGTAATTCTTTTTCCACTCTTGTTATGCTTATCATTACAATTCATTATATCTTTCAGGCCATTTCTACTTCTTTCACCTCTTTAATTTTCTCTCTCTCCTTCATACTATCTAATACAAAATTTTGGATATAGATGCATCTATATAGCAGCATCTTTTAACTTCTTCCTTGAAGGTGGAAAACAGTAATATTTCAAAATATATTTATTTCTAATACAGAGCTGGATTTGTGCTGTCCTAGTCATACTAAATAAGTCCATTCATGGTACTTAGAGAGTTGCAAGGTAAAGTGATTTGTCAGTATGTATTTGATTTGGGGATTTGTAGAAGGGCTTTGCTGTGCACAGGTGTGTATATGCTGATAGCACTTTACTAAGCAACTATATAGAGCAGCTTGTAATGTCAACATAGGAGAAAGCACATGAGGACAAGTTGAGGGGGCCAAATACATCTGTTCTGTCACTGGTACTTAGAATATCAATTAGAAATACTACAGTTATTGAATAGTTCACAGTTAATAAGGCATCACTTTTATATTAGCAAAAATGCTCTTTACTGCACAAAAGAAACACAAACTTCTGCAAAACAAAAGTCTTCTTCAAACTTACCTTCTGCATGTAGTTACTGTTATAGTAACTATATATATAGTATATATAAATACTTTTCTTACTTATTAAAAAAATGTATGAAGTAATTTAATTAAAATCTGATTAATTGAAAGACATTTCAAGAACTTTACAGGACTGGTTTGAGGTTTTTTGTATGATTCAAACAATCTACTGTTTTTGTACCATTAGCAGCATCCCAGATTTGAAATGAAAATGGGACTGAGCACCCTCAGACACTTATTATATAAAAGGAAAACACAGTGGTGGGTTTT
Organism: Cyanistes caeruleus; assembly: GCF_971803275.1. Classification (NCBI taxonomy): domain Eukaryota; kingdom Metazoa; phylum Chordata; class Aves; order Passeriformes; family Paridae; genus Cyanistes; species Cyanistes caeruleus. Next base: position 78,314,240 of record NC_141701.1, on the reverse strand, counting down.
GGTTTGTTTTTGGTTTGTTTGTTGCAGTGTTTTTTGCTTTAATACAGGTAAAATATCATGTCAACCACTCATTTCCTTGACAGATTTTAGTGATATCTACTAAAAATTACAAGTATAATAAAATGGTTTTTTAACATGTTTGAAACCAAAAATCAAAAAATCCAAAAGGTTTTGCCTGAGACCTATGTGGACATTCAATTCTACTGTTTTCAGGCAGACTCTGGACAATTCAGACAAATGCCTGAATCTTAAACTGTCAATGTTATTTATATGACTCAACTGTTCAAATATGGGATAAACAGAATCGATTGCAATCCCCATACACATAAGAAACCACACTCTTGTTACATGATATATGTTGTTCAAAATCTTTTTCTAATTGAAATTAAGTCCAAGGTTTACCACTTGCAACATTTCCTAACTCTCCATACATTTCAGTCATGGTTTAGCCTCACTTAGGCTAAAGGCTGATTTCTGCTATTTTGTCACTGATTTCTTTCTCTCATGATGGCTCATCACTTTCAACCTGTCTCTTCTTATTTTGACTGCCATCTGTGCTTTGCACTGGCTGCATAACCTCTAACTATATTTATCATCAGACTCAGAAGGACAGAAAGAGATGATGAGTTGCTTGCTCTGAGGTTACAGTGGAAAAACATTATCCCTTCTTGGGATCACATTGTCTTTTTAAAAGTATACTTTAGTATTTCCCCATAATGCTGGGCAGTAGAGAAGTAGTGCAGACACTTTGCTTCCTGGGTACCTGTGCAGTGAAATATGCACAGTCTGAACATACCAAAAGACAGAACTGTTTGAAATCTTATTGCTTTCTGTTCCTTTTGCATCATGAAATGTTGTGATGACACTGGCCATGCACCATGATCTGGTATAAGTGTCTTGAAGAGTAATTTGGTGAAAGACAGCCTGCAAAGACTGTATGAATTATGGCTCTTACCATTAATGCATCTCTTTGCAAAAAAACTGATGAATCACAGGAGCCAGTCTGAAAAGCTTTACTGCAGTTTTTGTGGTATGAAAGATACATATGAGGTATTACCCAGAATTACTACCTAGGTGGGAGCTTAGACTTCTTACTTTCTCTAACTTAATCATTTATCTCTATCTTAACCCCTGCCTTTTTCTTCTCCAATCTAAGTCCTTAAACTTAAGATTTCTCTTCTTACTATATTTTTTGAATGGATGTTAACAACTTATATAGGTATCTGGAGAAGAGTTGTTTTGTTTTGTTTTGTTTTTCTTTTGGGTAAAATCATTTTGGCAATGCACAACAAGTGTGCAAGAATAGTATAGAAAATGAAAACACAGTGTGTCAGCAATTAGGAAAATGGACCAGCATGTCTGTTTTTAGTGAAGGCAACATCTTAGAGTTTCACCACTGGGGCATGAGATCTACCAGATTTAATTTTGTCTGTTTCTTCTCAGGCTTAGTTTCTTCTTCTTTCTTGTGTCAGTCAGTTCAGACACAAAGGTGCAGCACATACTGGCTTTTCTGGTAATTTTGTCTGTAGGAGGATTGCTGTATTTGGTAGTGAATTACTTTCAAGTCTGATTATTTTTATGGCATTGAGATTTATATGGCTAATTTTAAGTCGCCAGCTCAAAAATAGACAGAGCATCTAGTCTATAAAAATTATGAAGTCTTTCATAAGGATTTATAATTATTGTGGTAGCTTTTTAACGAATGCATGTCAAGGTAATTCAACTGATTTTAATGGAGTTATTTCAATTTACACCAGTCAGTCATCTGGCCAATTATGTCCTCTTGTGATAAGGACAGAAAACTGAAGAATTTAAATCTATCTTGGCTGTGACAACTGACTCAAACAGTGGGGAAAAAATAACAGACACTGAAGTATTCTTGTTCATACACATGTAAAGCTGCTCTTTTTTCCAGATAGCATATTTCTTCCTGTTAGCAAATTTCCATCTTAACAATTATAGGTAGAAACCACTAGGTGCCAGTGTTACCCAGACATCAAGAAAAAGCTTTGTTAGAAATGTTAAAAACAACATGAAAACCAATGCAGATAAACTCTTAAAATGAAAATAAAGCTTCTGCATCTTTTCAGCTAAATAAGACTGCATTAAGTGTTTTGAGATGATTGCTTTTCTAGAAGCAAAGGCACTAAATTGATATGCATTGACAGAAACCCACATCAAAACAACTTGATTGCAGGATACATTCTGTCAAAACCCCACATAAGTACACAAAAGCTGCTGTGTCATCTTCAAGACCTTATGAATTGCACCTAGGTTCATAAGACAGAATCAGAGTCTGCATTTTGCAAAGTATATGCAGCTCAAACATATGGCATGAATAGCAGTTCACTGCTAAGATTGACATTTTACAGAAAAAGCTTGTTTCAGATCAAGGTAGAATTTACATTCCAAATCCAACCTGAAGTTTGGCTTGACTCATTGGTATATATCAGAGTTTTCATTTGGGCTTGTCTTTCCTCACTGTCTTGGTCTTCTGAAAGTTTTTCCTGCTTAAAAAAAAAAAAAAAAAAAGGAAATCTATTTAAGGAGATGGATCAGCTAGAGAGAGCTGATTGCTGGTGCATGGGAGATGCAAATGCAAATCTCTGACTAACCTGCGCTCATCTCATTTGCAAGAGATGAATCTCACTCATTTAACTTCAGACATCTACAGTGTAACTGTTTACATCCATGCCAGTCATCCTGGCTTTTTTGATGTAGAGAAGCAGTAATTTCCTGACTATGATTCATCTAGCCTATTTCAAAAAACACCTTAGCATAAGATGAACTGCAAAACAAACTTAAATGATTGATTTGTTCAGGAGATGAGTTTTACACTAAAGACATCTTAAATTTTGTCAGATTAATCTCCAACCAAAATGATTCTGCAATGTCTAATTTTTAGTCAAATCTAATGTTTTGCTTTTGTTCTTTCTACAGCCATTAGACTTTGAAACAAAGAAGGCATACACCTTTAAGGTGGAGGCCTCTAATCTCCATCTTGACCATCGATTTCACTCAGTGGGTCCATTCAAAGATACTGCCACTGTGAAGATAAATGTATTGGACATGGATGAACCTCCAGTGTTCAGCAAGCCCATGTACACGATGGAAGTCTATGAGGATACACCCGTGGGGACCATTATAGGTGCAGTGACAGCACAAGACCTTGATGCTGGCAGCAGCTCAGTTAGGTAAGAGAGCTTTTCCTTCTTCTGTAATCCTCTGACAACCCAAAGCGCTGCTGACAGACCCATGGCAAAGAAATTAGCATGAAGGTATAAAATATACCAAGTCTATATACCAAGAACTGTAATAGATAACTGATGCTTTGAGAAAATATTGTAAGGACATGCTCGTTTGGGTGAATTATCTGGAAAAATACATTAAGAAATACATTAAGTGCTCACAGCTTCTTATCATACTGATCATGTAAGTTACCACACACTGACATGACTTCAGAGATGGTGTGTTAAGACTAAGGAATAGCATGGTGTCTGGGTGTCACAACTCACTGGTACAAGATGTGATATTTGCTATAAATACTCCTCTAGGTTGAACACAGACATGTCAGGGAACTCTCAGGTGTTTAATGTACAATCACATAACTCTGACTGGCTCACAAGTCACAACACACCTCCAGAGAGAGTGAGGTAGCCCAATTCATGATTTTATAGCTAACCTGGTACACACCACTAAAGTAGATTTTTCACACTGTTTTGTTAGCGCATGCACAGCCAGCACTTCTCCTGGAAATGAGTTGGCAGGTAGAAGCTGAGAATGATTCTCAAGGTGGAGCAGGAAGTTGGCTGAGAGCCGACCAGCCCCAACTCTGCAGGATCTTCTTGTCTGATCACACCTTTCCTTTAGCAATGCTCAGAAAGTTTGAGACAAGGTGTGCTTAGGTCTAGTCCTCTACACTGGATCTTCCACAAAAATATCTCCAAAGTACAGCAGTGAAAAAGAAGGCTTTACATGCTACGTTTGCTTGAGTTAGATCTCAATGGGTGACAGAGCTTCCCCTTTCACAAGAACCACTTGCTCCCTCCATCTGGCAAGGAACAAGTGCTCTGATAAATAATCATCACATTTGTCTTGGCTGAGGCTGTGGGACATGATTGCTGACCAACATGGCTGAGTTCAGCACAAGGAAACTCCTGCCAGGCAAGCCTCTCATTTATTGTTATAGCTTATTTTCATCAAATAAAAAGGAGAGGGCAATCTGGTATACAAATGTAATACATTGATTTTGACAACCTGTTTACAGCCACATTAGAAAGATTAAAGTGAACCAGAGCCATGTGCCGATAATGAAGCTCCTTAAAGCTTAGACGTGGACTAAGATATAGGCAGTCGTTAACGCGTACTTCCAGTACCAATTTGTGCTGGGCCTATCTGACTTCAAGAAACATTTTTAGCCTCAGATTTACATAAGAAATATTGAAGGCATAATCCATGTCATCAATCTTTATTATTAATGTTTATCAGGTGGGACCATGACAGAACAGTAAAATGCCACTAGTGTCTACCTAGTGCATGCAAATTCATGTGTATTTGATTACAAATGGAATTTGGACTTTTTTTAATCCATGTTTGTTAATTACGTGTATTTTTGACTCAGTATTTATATTTTCAAAATATACAACAAACATGCTTGTTGTAATCATATTCAAAAATGTAACATACAACAGTGACTGTTTAGCTCCTACTTTGTCAATTCACTGTTAATTTTTGCTTAAAACTGCTGCTGCTTGCTTCACTTTTTTTTTAATAGAATCTTAATTTTTTTTTTTTAAATATAGAAACTTATTTTTTCATGAGTCTGTGACACATTTTTTCTCTGACAAAGGATCAAAACCTTCAGTAACAAAGACTGAAGTCTGAACTTTTTCCCTGGTGGTAGCCTTTGAAAATAGCCCCAGCGAAGTCAATACTCTGTTGAAAAGCATACTCTCTTGCAACCAGATAGAAAGCCTTTAATCACGTTGTTGAGCACTTTTTCATATGACAGTGGAATCATTTGGATGTATAAACAGTCTTCAGTAAGAGTTTTTCATTTCACAAATGCTCCTAGGAGACTCAAGTGCTTTTTACTGATTCTGTATTTGCAACTATGCAAGAAAAAAAAAAATTGTTTCTCTATCCACATAATCTCTCTTTATCCATATACTGTGTTCACTGGAATGTTGAATCCTAAGCCATTTTATAATGTCCATGTCTACATTTTTTAACCCTGAAATCACTACTTGAGTGTGCAAATGCCCATCTACAATTAATATACCTACATTTTAGTTTCACTTCTTGCTGACCCCTTATACCAATAAACTGCCTAAGTCCTCCAGGAGTCACATTTATGAGTTGATTTGGCTGGTTCATGCTCACATGAAAACATGAACTATGTCTCAGAATGTTCTGGTGCTCTTCAGTGGTGTGACTTTTGGGCACATGTTCATCTACATGACTTACATTCAGAGTCGTATTTTCCACCTGTGCAGAAATGTCCTGCCCCAGTACAACAACCCAGATAGGTTTGCCCCTGTGTTCCCAGCTAATCCTATTCCATTGCTGAAGCCACCACCACAGGACATTAGCCACCATCCAGGAGTGAGTGTGGAGATAGAATACAATTTTCTTATTCAGACATCTCTAGGACTAGTTGGATGGCTTTCACTTCTGCAAATAGACTTGACTCTCCTCCTTCAGCAGTCATTGTGTAGAACTCCACACAGCACCTTCCCATGACCAGTGGTTTCCTACCATGCAGAAATACCCATCAGTAAATAGAGCATGGCCTCTTTTATTTTGGGACAGCTTGTTATATGATGGTTCTTCTTGGATACTTTGAGCCACCTTCCTCTATATGGTCATTGTGCAAGGGGCATCCTCTGGATCTTTAGGGACTATCTTGGGGGTTTTTTTATTATTATTTTGTAATTGTCTGCTTATACGCAGAAGAAGGTTCTTGCTTTTTTTCTTTTTTTATTTTAAGTTTTGTTTTATTTATCCCTTGAACTGCTTTGGCTTTTTTTTTTTTTTCTTTTGACTTTTTTATTTTTCGGCTCACCTGGGGAGCTGGTGGGAAAGCCACCCCAAACTCAAGACCTCAAAGCAGCTGAATCAGCATGAGAAAGGACACGAAAACCCACCAACTTCTCCTGCTGCAAGGAAGAGACTAACCTCAGAAAGATTCCCATCTATTCTGCCCGAGTGGCTACACTAACTTCTGTTCCTCCCCTTCCCTGAGATAAAGAAGGGAAGCTTCCCTCTTTGCCACACAACTATGCTGTCTGGTGTGGGGTTGGAGTTAAGTTTTAGAAATTTCAATATCTAGTATTTATTCAATCATTTCCTGTGCCTTCAGGCACTCTTTCATTTTTTTTTCTTTGTTAATAAACAGTTTGGGACTTTTTATCATTTTCACCCACTAGGATTCATTTCTCTCATTGACAAACAGGATTATCAAAGCCATTCTCTTTAGAAGAAATGCTCATTTCAGGGTATTTTCTCCTAAAATTTGTCCCTAAACCTAGAGAGGGACATTATCACTTTTTACCTTACCATTTCCATACCACTTATAATTCTCTCAGGTACTAGATACCTTTATGTGCAGTGATCCACTTTCCTGGGGAATTCACAAGATCTTCCTTAAATGGACATCATGCCCTCATCCTTTAGAGAGGCCATCGCCAGAGACTGCAAATTGCTCTGTCTTTTCCAATTCCTCCTTAAATTTCCCCATCTTTAGGAAGGGATTTTAGCTCTTGTGGCTTCATGGCCTTCCAATTGTTGACTGTCAGCCCTGTTATCCCAGCATCACCTGGCTGGTGATTGTAGTCTTTCCGCAAGTCTCAAAGTTCTAATGAGGTCAAGGAACTGGTTACTTCAGGTTCCTGTTTGGTTTGTCTCACTCCTTCAGATTTCTTTGTTGAAGGACAAGCTTTTTCATCTGACCTCTCCTCTCTTGATTTTCTTCCTCCTATTCCTCCTTCTCCCTTCTCTTCCTCCCTTTCCTCTCTTTCTTATCAATGATATGGACTTGTAGCTTGCCTTATCCATTATTTTGTTTTCACTACTGGTGCAAGTACTTTAGTTGCCTTGGTTTGAGTCCCTGTCTCAGCCATAGTGTCCTCAAATGCAATTTGTGTTCCTGCCTCAACTGCAGTCCTCTGCGAGGACTGAACAGTGGCTCAGCAGGCACAGGTCAGGCCCCAGCACAGGGCAAGAACCTGCTGGCTTTCACTGGGGTGGGCAAGGCGCTTTCATCACTGATGGGTCAGTTTGTCAGGGTTGGTCTCGTGTTGAGGTGTAAAGTCACAGGTAACTGCAGGTAATAACCATCCTAGGAACTTGCCCAAATCCTTCCACGCACCCTGCCATCCAGGAACTGGATGCCTCAGGGCATATTCCAGTATCTCCATACTTAAAGTTTGTTTTCTCTTACACCAGGATGACACCAGATTCCACAAATCCCATAGTGTGCCAATAATATTTGTTAATGCTATTAACAGTATTAAGCAGCTTAAATAAGGATGAGCAATGACCATGGGAGCCTGCATTATAAACCCATTCACATCAGCCTTGGGCAGGGAGAGGGAGTTGTATTTCCTCATCATCCACAGAAGATCACTTCCCCTTAACAAGGCTGCCACGTCAGGGCAAAGCACAGAGCCATTGTTTGTGTTATCATGCTCCCAGAAAACTCAGCAAAACAAAGAGATAAGGAGTGCAGCTGACAAACCTTGTGTCCCAGAGAGGAGCTTGCTACTCAATAACTGCTATTACTATAGCATGCAATATAGATGGATAGATAGATAGATAGATAGATAGATAGATAGACAGATGTATAGATAAACAGATGTATAGATAGACAGATGTATAGACAGACAGTTAGACAGTCAGATAGACAAAGAGAGAGAGAGAAAGAGAGAGAGAGACATAGAACTGCCTTTGTCTCACTCCATGGGCACTGAAAATGACTGTGGTATGTTGACCTTGGAGAGATGCCACATTCCCACCAAGCCACCCTACCACTCCCCTTCCCAGCTGGATGGAGGAGAGAAAATAAGATGGAAAAGAGCTTGTTAAGGCAGTTTACCAAGGCATGAATGAAACTTTGTGCAAGCATAAGCAAAGAGAAAAAAAAGGTTTATTTTCTGCTTCCCATCACCAAAGGATGTTCAGCCACTTCCCAGGAAGCAGGGCTTCAGCACACATATTGGCTTCTCTGGAAGGCAAAAATGCCCCATCCTCCTCCTTCTTTCCTTAGGCTGATGTCATATGGTACGGTCTATCCCTTTTGTTAATATAATTGGCATAGCTGTGTCCCCTCCCAGGATCTTTGGAAATGTTAGAGACATAGAGTTGATGCTGTACTAGAGCTGTACAACAGTAACCAGTGTTACCGTTCAAAATACTGGTGTGTTATCAACAACTTTCTAGGTACCCATGCAGAGCACAGCACTGTGAAGTCTGCTATTGGAAAATTAATTCCATCTCAGCCAGACCCAATACACCAGTGCATAAGTATTCAATATTCCATAAGTTTTATATCCTCTAAATGAAAAAAACAAACAAAAACCAGCAAAACAAGACCATAAGAAGAAGGCGTTGAATGTGTTTACAAGTTCTTGTTGTATCTTAACCAGTCATGCTCTGTTAGGTGTTTAAAATCTAGATCATCTCATAGATCTAAAGAATGACTTCATCAATTTCATCATATTGCAAAGGATTCCAAGCAAATTCTGAGTAAATATGCCCTCCTAACAAATGGGGAAAAGCAAATAATGCTCTTTGAAGATGCAGACCATACAGTTACTGGATAGTACCAGTAATAATACAACCACTGGTTATAGTTTCTCTACGAAATTCATTCATTTTTTGTGAAATGTTTTCCTGGAATGGTTTAGCCATTAAGAAGTATGTAACAGAAAAAAAAAAATAGTCAATAGTCTGCCAAACAATAAAGACTGGGATAAAATCTGCTGTGTATGCAACAGAAGGCAAAACTCCAGAGAGTAAGACAAGCTAGAACAGCTTACATGAAAAGAAACAGTATTTGTTCCAGCAACTAAATCCATGTTATCAGACAAAAATTTTTTGTCTGTTATGTTAGTCACATCAGGAAGGGGGAGATAACGACTAAGGATGAAAACCGGATTCAGCTGTTAAAGAAAAAATATTTTGCTGGAGGACATTGAAAATGGCGAGGGTTATATTGTTTTTCTCTTTTTTTCTGTTACTGCTATCAAATTTTTAGACAATTCAGAAGCCTTAAAGGTTTGTTTTGTAGGAAGGTATTTGCTAGAGATGTTGGAGTAAAAGGGCACAGAGCATACATTCAGTAATGAGCAGGAAATTAAGCACAAGGAGAAAAAGCTGCAGGTATTCAACACCTGCAAGGGTGACTGGCTTTGCAGCTGTTTTAGAACATTACCCCAGTGCACCTAATTTTCAAACTGTGTTAAATCTGGAGCTTATGTGTCTCAGGTGATCTGTTTTGTCTATTCCCATTTTATCCATAGTGCTTCAAGAAATGCTCAGCATACATGTTAAGGTGAAGTCCTATGTACTTTTTGGACATTAAAAATCCCAAAGCACTTGCAAAAATGGCTCTGATCTCATTTTCTTCTCAGACTCCTCTATTTTATTACAGTTTGAAGACGACTGGGAGGGAAAAAAAGCTGCTCTCCTGTAGTGTTTTACAATGTCTGTAATTTGTAATTATGCAAGTTTTTGGTAAAGATCTTTGTACTTCTGCAACAAGGGGTTTTAAGACTTCCTAAAAATTTCTGGTTTTATGCATCCATGCAGCATGAATATTATAGACAAAGCTGTCTAAATAACAAGAAAGCAGAAATGGAGGGCAAGACTGAATTACCTGCAGTACCTCCTAGTGAGCTCTGTCTAACACTGTGTGAGAGAAGTTCAACAACTTTGCACTGACACGTCTGAAGTTGTCAGATTTCCATGGAGATGATCTTCTGGCATAAAGTATACGAGCATTATTGTCCCTGATGTGAATCCCAGACGACTCTAATTAACAATGAGTTCCATACTCTGTGCCAAAACACTGTCCTTCAAGTTTTCTCTGCTTGATTTGGGCATTTTGCCTTATGAACTGAAAGAACCACCCAAAGCTGTGGGGACTGTGCATTTTCTTGACCAAGTCCAGAGTAATGAAATTGTGATTTTAAAGTAAAAAGCCATGTGTACTATCTGTTGGTCAGTCCTGTCCTCAGTATCTTGGGAATAAGACTATATTCCCTTCCCTGCAAGTGTTTCCAATAGAAAAGCCTTTTTTTTTTTTTTTTTTTTTTTTCACAAGTTCACAATGATCCATACAATTTTAGGAATAGGTTCTATTTTCCCAGAAAAATACTTCGTTATGTTAATATCAACAAAATTTCTTCCAGAGTCCTAGAAAAACATATCTTAATGTACAAGCACTGACAAGATGAATTAAAGCATATGAGTTTGACTTTTCATTCCCATAATTTTTCCGACTTTTTTGTGCCTACATTTTTTAAATTTACTTATTCATCAAAAAGAAATATCCCACCCTGTGACATTAAAATGTATCTTACAGTTGCATACATATATAGACAATCTGGGACATCCAGTTCCAGCACCTCAAGTGTCTTCATTTAATAACAGATCAAGTAACAGCTATTTTTCTGTGTATGGTATCATGCTGGAGAGAAACAAGGCAGTTTTGTACAGATAAGAGATGTTGAGATGCATGAATTTTGGTTCCTTTTCAGCTGCTCTGGTGGTTTTGCACACTTCTTGCTCTGTTGCCTCGTGTTGTTTTCTGATGTAATTTTAGCTATACTCCATCCTTTGCGTTTTATGAAATCCCTGTCATACACCCCACTTTTAAAACCTCTATTCCAAGTTCCAATTAATCCAAAATATCTAATTCAAATCCTTGAAGAACTACTTCTCAGTTTCTGCTGCAGATGCCTTGGTATTGTTTTCTGTCCTCCTACCAGCCTAAAGTTTTCTTTTATCTCTTATGCTCTGACTAATAGTAGTCTCCTATTCCACTGTCTGTCTTTCTCTCATGGCTGGTTTCTGTATTTTTACTGCTGAACCATCTCCCATTATCTTCATTGGTGTCCTGCTCTACCCTCTTCTTTTCTTCTGCTGAGGACAGACACCTTTTTTGATCTCAGTGTCTCAATGTATATGTTTCACTTTGTTCCAGCTACCATCTTCTTTTAAAAACTATGGAAGCTGAGTTTCCCTCCAACATTTTCTCTGAATCCCAAGGTGTATAGTTGGCAGACACATCTGCTCTTTCTGCACCATCCTCTCCTCTCCATTCTCATTTGGCTCAGGGAGCACCAAGCTACCATATACTCAACAAGATTCTCATCTACTTACCTTCCAGCAATGAACTCCTGCTTCCAGCTCCCACTTTTCCTCACTTTCTGACTCTTCCTCTGTTCTCTGTTTTCTAGCTTCATGACCTCATGCAATCACATCCTTTACTCCACTTCCCTTTTCCTGTAAGCTTTGCCTCTATGGTCCCGTGCACTGCTCTGCCATTCTCTAGGTTTGAATGACCGTCAGCAACCGGGTGGTTTTAAGGAACTGGACAGAAAAGTGACTTCTCTTCAAACACAAAAGCAGAAAAATCCTTCTCTTCTGTGCATAGATTCTGTGTCAAAATGAGCTGTTTTCTAGCAGCACAGTCTCTGCTTTACCCTTACCATGAAACAAGGTGTGAATAACAAATTATTGTGGCAATCACCTTCATAGTAGTTTAAATTACTACATTTTATTTTACACTTGCAGTGGATTAGATTCAGACAGTTATCACAGCTCATCTGGTAAGTGGCTCAGTTGTATCAACTCAGGGTCTGTGGTACATTGATTCAGCAATCGGCTTGGAGCTACCACAAGAAGAAACTACAAAAAAAAAGGTGTGAATTCGTCTTAACCTTAATCTTCAATCTATATACTTAAGGCTGAAGAGATCCCACATGATCAGTGGGGAAAGTAAATGTAGTCACTCATTAGCTCTCTGTGATGTCTGCAGAAGGTTCACTGGAAACAGATGGAGTTGTGCGTTAAAAATCCTTCCTTGCAATTTTGGGACACATGCAGACTGACATTTTGATCTGTGTGGGTTTTCTTGAGCCTGGCAGGAACATGGAGCAAAGATAAGTAGTTTCTGGCACAAGTCAGCAAGACTGTGCTAGTAAAAAATCAGACCTTTCCAAATAAAAGACTGGTGGGATTCATTTGGCATGCATAAATTTTCCTAGATCAACTCCTGGATGCACTTGAAGCGTGAAATATTATTTCCTAAGTCCAGCAAGTCAAAAGCAAATGAAAACAAAGTCTAAAACTGAGAGAGGCCAGTAACCTTTATTTACAGTTAGTAATTAATCAACTTACTGAAGCTTGTGAAAAACAGCAAGTGATCTTCTGTTGGCATATGCAGTCATATTACGCTATAAAATGTCAGTCAGGAGATTGAACTGAAATAGATGTGTAGTCCCAAGAAGTTAATGGACTCCAGCTCTCAGTGAATGCCCTGTTTGTGAAGGAAGTGGATGCTGGAAATCAAGAAGTATGCATTCAGATCCAAGGCAAAGAGCAAACAAGGAAAACTTTTAAATTAATCAAGAACAGCTAAGTAACCAAAGTGAGGGGAAAGGAACAATATGATCATAATAGTTCATAATAGTTTCTGGTTTATTTCACAGCACTTGTACCACCTGGTGATGCAATTTCATAAAGCCAATCAGTTCTCATCCCAGAGACACAAATCGCAATTTTACATCAAATAATAATCTTCCTGATTTTTCATCAAGAACTGTTATTCCAAATTTCTTCAGGAATGGATTTCTCAAGGATTCTAGAAAGCAACTGTGAGATTAAAACAGACCTTTAATGACTACATCTATTATTATTTCACCTCGATTGGTGAACCTCTCAGGGCTTGAAAGAGAATTATGAGGGTTCAGGACTTAAAATTATGTCTAAGAAAAACCTATGTGCTACAGGGAGGAGTGTTAGTTGGCAATCTGAACTTGGTACACCAAGGCCACCCCAAAGCTATCTCACTAGTATAAAATAATAAATAAGCTTCCCAATATTTTTCATTTAAGGTCTTTCATCCCTGTCCACAAGGATAACTACTACTGCAACTTAGTCAGATTCCAAGTTCTTTCCTTCTGAATTTGTCTTTTAGGTGTATTTGTAAGCATTGACTATAATTTCCTGCCCTAAAATACTCAAATTTATTATTATGTTTAAATAGTTATTGCATACAGTTTCTTATATATTTTTCACTTCGTTGTTTTCAGTTTAAATAGTAAAGTTTGAGCAACAGGGTTTTTGAGAGTTTTACATTTTTTGAGATCTCTGTGTTTTGAAGTTTCAGTCATATTCTGACTGTAGACACAAACAAATCTCAGATATTTCTACTATTACTGTGTCCTAATTCTGGGCTTCTCACACAAGAAAGACATGGACATACTGCAGGGAGTCCAGAAAAGGGTCTTGAAGATGATGAAGGAACTGGAGTACTCTTTCTATGACGAAAAGGCTGAGAGAATTGGGAATGTTTGGTCCAGGGAAGAGAAGGCTTAAGAAGGTCTTATAAGTTATATAATATATAATTTAAGTTATAAAGTTATAAATGCACTTAGTGCACATAGGAGCACCTGAAGGGAGAGTGCAAAGAGGAAGAGACAATTTCTCAGTGGTGTCCAGGGACAGGACAAGAGGCAGTGGGCACAAACTGAAACACAGGTTTCCTCTGAATATCAGGAACAGGAAACACTTCTTGCTGAGGGGTTGACCAAGCACTGGCACAGATTACCCAAGCAGGTGGTTGAGTGTCTCTCTGTGGAGATATTAAGAAAAAAACATTTGGGGTTGATCCTGGGTGAGTGGCTCTGCTCTCACAGATGTCTCTGCTTGAACAGAGGGTTGGTTTGGAAGAGATGACCTCTAAGAGGCCCCTGCCAACCTCCACCCTTCTCTGATTCTGTGACATTCATCTTTAATAAGCTGGAACAGAATCTTTGGAAAATAAAGGCAGGGAATCATCTATGATGGCTGAAAAGACTGCTGTCAGCATTTATTGAAATAGTAAGTATACAGATCTATAACAGATTATTTTAGAAAATAAATAAGAAAATAGGAAGGAATTTCCTGTGAAGGAAACACAGCACAGAAATTCAGCTCAGATAGAAGGAGAGAGGAACCAATTTTAGAAATAAGTGATGAGACCTGATGTTGCTCAGGTCAGACCATCATCATGCAAATGGGAGTAAGGAGATGCTTACCCAGCAACTTTTGCCTGGTGCCTTCACAAAATTCATAAAACCCTTGAAAAGGTGACTTTATACTTATACTGACCTCTGCAGATTCTGCATTCCTTGATACATCAGAGGTTAGGGAGGAGAAATGAAAGAGGAAAATGCAGCAGCTCTGCAGCATCAGAGCTGTTCTGAATAATCTCTAATTTTATAAGCACTTCACCAAATGAGCTCCAAAGCAGCACAAAGAAGCACCCAATTCTTGACTTCACTGTTTCTCCTTGCAGATCCAGCTGACAATCCAAGTGAATCCCAACTGATGATCTAAGCAAGCAATAAATCTTTTACTGTGTGCTGCAGTTTCCTCTAGTCAGCATGGTTATTTTATTTGCTTTTCCTTTGCATCAGCATTTTACTTCAGCTTTTTTAATGGATAAAAATATAAGATATTTGTTCAGATTTTGGCTCTAAAAGATATAGAACAGAGTTAATATTTATGTATTTACACAATGCAAAAGAAAACAATCAAAGATTATTTCTATTGGATATATGCCAGTAAACCAGCTCCCCTTTATAGTATTTATGATATTTAATGCCTTAGCACTTAGGAAGACAAAGCATTCCAGGCCAGGCATGGGAACAGAAGCCCAGAAAGCACCTCTGTCTTATCCTTTGGGATTTATGTCAGATGCACCCAAGTGCAAAACAAAGTTTAGGCTTCTCCTGAGGCTGACTATCTGATGGAGTCATAGCATCTGCTTTCCCCCTCTCAGCTTTCTTAAGGGTTGAAGTATCAATTCAAGTTTACTTGTTCCATCCTTCTATATTCACTCTGTCCATTAGTAGAGATACTCATCCAGACACTCATCCCATCATGCTCTTACCCCATCTATAACCAGCAAACCTCTTTTCACCAAGTGTGATATGTGCCCTCTGGTGCCTGTGTACCTCAGTGAACGCAGGTGGTGGGTTCTTCCTGATATGGGCTGGATGAAAGGGGAAAGAACAGACCATGGGCAGCTGGGCAAAAGTCAAATGCACACCTTTCAAAATCAGGGTGAAGTGGTGTTCAGGCCCTATAATGTCTGGTGTTGGTATAGAAAGTGCTCTAGTGCTTTCCCACCATAGCCGAATTGACTGCTAAGCCAGGGGTGAGGGTGTTAAGTCCAACATGCCTTCTACTGCTGTTCACAGTCCAAAAACTGAGACTTAATTAAACTGTAGGACAAAGCTTTCCCTCTGCCTGGATGTCTTGCAGCTCTGCCTGCTCAATGAAGCAGGAAAAATGATGTTGAGACTGAATAAAAACAATGTGTTTTCCAAATGACAACAGCATTTGATAAGATAGTCAGCTGGTAATGAGAAATGCAGAGCAGACACTGGAGCTGACTGCAGGGTCAGATAAGCAAATGAACAAAACTTTTAAAGGCAGAGGGAAGAGAAATTACAGGAAGTTGTAGACAGGCAGAATTGGCAGTTTGAAAGGGCTGATAACTGAACTACAGTACATTTTAATTCCTATATTACCTAGAATGTTTTACTAAAATCACTATGTAAGATTTATCAGGCTTATGAAAAGTTTAACAGCTTCCCTCACTTGACTCTGACCCATTATTAGTTTGGCTGTCTGCAGCCACTGCTTTCCTGTCAATTAATTTGCCATAATGGTTGATCTTCTCCAAAGAGGCAGAGTATAATTTATTTGCACTGATACAACTCATTCCAGATCAAGTAAGATACTGACTGCTAATATCACTGAACCATCAACATCCTGATTAAAATCACAGAAGTAAGGAGCAAGTATGAAGGACTGTGAGCCCAGTCAAAAGGTATGCCAAAGATTCAAACTGAATTCTCCCTGTGGGAGATCAAGTGTTACATGAAAGACATGAAAATGATAGGCATGGAACAATGACAAGGATCATTCATACCTTCTTCCAAGGTGTAGCAGTTCCTTTCTCCTCTTCAGTATCACCACCTGATGGACAGTATAGAAAACACTCATTGTGAGTAGGCTGAAGTACAGATCACAGGATAGCAGCCTGAGAAATTACACTGCTGACCTCCTTTGGAAGAGGGTACAGAGAAGGAAACTTATTTGGGCTTCTGTCAAACTAATCCCAAAATTCTCTGCTTCTTAAGGCATATTTTAACTAATGCAAAACTATGCTTCCTAAAAAGGAAGGATCACTGGGATCTTCAAAAGCACTCAGCCTGGACTATCGCAAAAATTTTATCTCAGGGTTTTGTGCATTTGAAAATCTCTGCAAAATCATGCAGAAATATGGATTTTTGTGTGAAATGCTGAAAGAAAAATCACAGTAAATCTGACAGAAATATTTTAATATTTCAGTAAACTTAGGAGTGTGGTTTTTTTTAGGTGTGTCAAGTGTGATGTGGTATAAAGACAATTCTGGCACTTCTATAACATCACCCACACAGGCATCTCTAATTTTTGATACCTTGGAACAAAGCAACGCCTCTAAAAACTTTCAGTGTATGCTCTCCTTGTTTGTTGTGCATTATTATGTGACAGTAAAGGTACTTAGAGCAAGTTAGACCAACTGCATTGGCTGCTCATTTTTGGTTGCATTTTATTATGCAAACTTATCATCACACTTGAGGTGGTTTTTGACATCAGTTCTGCAAGCACAACTGAGCAATGACCCATTTGTGACACTGGTTAGGTCACAAAGCAGCTGAAACCAAAGTACATTTTTACAAACTCTCCCTTTTCATTTGAAAAGGAAATTGCATTTGGGAGAACTACACAATAATGTCGATTCAAAGCAGGAAGGGAGGTCAGGATAGGAGACAGCTATTTAACCTGGAATAGCAGCAGAAACTCTCCTGTGACTGTGTCTGCCTGGACACTTTGGAGAAATTTCATATTAAGATTTCATGGCAATAGTTAGATAATAGTGAATAACAGTGCTGATTCCTTTTCACACTTCAGATAGAACTGGGTTTTCTCCATTGCAGGTTTTTTGTTCATTTGTTTGTTTCTTTGTTAATGTTTATCCTCTATTTCTAGTATGCTCCCTAAAAAAGAAAAACAAAACCAACATATTTGAGACTGTTATGTACTGGCAGGAGTAGGGTTCTTCTGGGATCTACTTGTTATACATGAGATTACTGAAGGCATATGATCTGACAGCAGACCAGTCCAGGTTTCCTTTGCTTTGACCTCTAATGTCTCAGCAGTGTTCTGAAGATACTCAGTAAAGATACAGGGAATTTCTGCTGCCATTAAGGGAGATGGCTTATAAATTATTTAAAACATATAAACAATAAAACATAGTGGAACAGCATCAGCTACATGAGAACATCATTTTTTTTTTGGTTAATGACAGACAAATTTTACAACAAAATTTCAAATGTTACTTTGCTGTTATTAGTGTTAGATTTTTCTAATAGCTCTTGATATGAATATATCAGATGATGGTTTTATGTGAAAATAGGTAAGTTTGATTGCATTTACTGCCTTCAAGCAAAATATCACAGTATTAAACCCAGGGTATTAAAACTGGGAATTCTGCACATGAGAAGTCCTATGTATTTTCATTATACTAAGAAATTTATTTCTTAGGATATTTTATATTAACAGAGTTTATCCAATAACAAGTACTTTCATTTTTTAAAATATCTAATATTTCACTCATATAATAGTGTCTATGCATGCAGCACAACAGCTGATGGATTGTACAGTGTAAACAGGCACAGATTGTACAGGCATTTAAAAATTATTGTGATTGCATTAGCACAGGACAACATGAATGATGTACATAACCTACTTGCTATTGTTGAACCAGTAGTACATGAGACTTTATTGCATATTACTATGCTGCACAGAGGAGAAAAAGATTCTTTATCATTTCTGCTCCTGTAAAAATGTGTGAAACAACATTTTCAAGTTAATAGAAAACCACAAGAAACAGAGTCAAAGTTAATATTTAAGTCAAAAGGAGGTATGGAAAAGAAACTAAATTAATATAATACTGATCCAAGTGCTGTAGCCCTGAGAAAGACTGGAAATTTAACAATCCTATCTGGTCATAAATACTCAGATGACTGTATCATTTAGCACAAGAAAATAAAATGTTGTGTTAAATTTATTTATACCTGTTTGAACTTCATGACTTCTTTAGGCATGCATGGGTTACAGCAACAAGCGGGAATGTGTCATTGCTGAGAAACCTGCCAAAGCAGACAAATGCCAGGCAGACTGTGCTGACAAATTCTTGCAGTTGATGAGTCTGTGTACCCTTGTGATGCAGCAGCTCACACAGGACATCTGACTCCTCCAGCAACCCTTTGTTCCGTGGCCGGCTGGGACTCTGAGAGCAGGGACCCATGTACTTTTGAACCATTTTTCTGCAATAAAAAGAACTGCTCAGCAATTAGAAAAGCTTATGCTGGAGTATTTGATTCAATATTTTTACATTGGGGACTCATTTAAAAAATTCTTGATTATACTTTTAGCAAAATCATGAAAATCACTCCTCTGTGTTAACTGAACAGAAGATAGTTCCAGTAGTCAGCAGAAGAGTTTAGCACTTACCTTTGAGATGAGCAATAAAGTTCTGACATAGAGTTTCTCATATTTATGCATGTAAATATGGTGATAAGATTTATTTGAGTTTTACACAATGATAACTCAATGAATAGATTTAGAGTTGCAGGAGGCAAATTTTAGTGGCAGGATGGAATTTTGGAGGACAAGTGGCTGGTATCCTTCAACACATCGCATTCTCTAAGCTTTTAACTTCTTTCAGGCTTGACTTGAAGTCTGAATTTCTCGTTTCTCATTGTAGGAGTGACCTTTTCTTCTTTTCTGATGTTTTAATAATGGAAATCTTAAAAAGACCCCCCAAAAAATTGTTACATTTTACAATATTTGTAACTGCATTTATGATGAGTATGATTGGTATGATGATACTGATTCCTATTTAGCAGAGCTTATGATTACAGAGACTATAAGGACTATCATTCCACCTTTCTAGAAATTTCCTTTACTGCACAATCTCTATTAAATTACCCAGCTTGCCTTTTTAGTACCAAGTGATAGCACTTCCGTCATTCCTCTGTTGTGCAGCATAATATACAACAGTGACAGAAAGATTCTGCTACAATACATAAATTTTCCCTTCTGAGTTTTGGCCCTTCACTTCTGTGTGTTCAAAAAAATCCTACCCTCCCCTTTCTGCCGTTGAAGTTCTTCAGTTATTTGTACACCGTTATCCTGTCTGACTTTTTTCATCTCTTATCTAAGCTAAGCATATGTTAGTTCTTTTAGTCTTTCCTTATGACTTGGAAATTCCAAGACCCAAGACAGTTTTTCTTGATCCTCTGTAAGTTCTAATTTTTTTATATTTATCTATTGACATAATGCCCAGGACAAAATTGTATTGTAGAGGTGTCATGTTCTCAACATCCAGTTATATGCAGAGATCTAATAATTTCAAGCCACAGCACATGATTATTCTACTAACGAAAATTTATTTGGACTTTCAGGTAGTCTCATCACACCTAGAATCTCATTTGTATTCTTCCAATCCCTCACCCCTTTTGCCATTCCTGCTTTAATGCTCCTTTCATCTATTTAATTATACATGTATTGGAATTACAAAAAAATTTTAAATTATCACAATACCAAACTGAATTCTATTATCTTTTATTTATGTTCCCAATGTTTTTAGGCTACTATTTATTACTGCTGACATGATGGGTGGTATTTATATATCCCAAGTTGTCAAGGACCCTGAATTTGATTCAGTTGCAGTTTAATTTTTAAATAAAACTTAAAGTGAATGCAGTTGGAAAAATTTAAGGTCATATACACAAGTAGTGATCTATCTCGTATCAGAATTTTTTATTATATCCCTTACCTTTTTTTGCAATATTTTTCTTAAAAAAAGTCAGTGCTTTAAGTCACTAGGTAAGCAATGTGCTTTACATCAGCAAAGTGTGAGTTGAGACAAAATATTTTTATAGAGCTCCTCTATCACCTGGTTACATCTCCCTCTCAAATTAAAAAGAATCAATAGGAATTTCTGAAGAAATGTTTATTGAGCACAAAAGCACAATGATCAGAAGCCATTAACCTTCAAATATCTAATTTTGGTTGTGCTGATCTCATATTGCCACTTCCTTTTTTATCTTACACCTTATCTATTATCTGTGCTTTAGCAGCCTTTAAGGTCAATCCTTGAGTTTCACCTCTTTGGCACTTGGCCCTAATGTTCCCAGCATAGCTTTAAAGCACTTTTCTTTCTCTAAAACACATACACTTTTAAATGTCTTAACTTGCTCATTTCCTGGCTTAAATAATGGGATCATAACATCAAGAACAAGCATTTCCCATGATAGACATAAGAAATCTTCTCCTCCACATTTTTAAGACCAAAAAATACATCCTGAGTCCTAAGCTTCACAGCCTCCTTAGCATCCTGCCCCCTCCCATCCCTTCAGAGCATGTTGTCACACGGGTTTCTCCAGCAGCACAGGACAGCTGTCCAGTTCTTTTATTCATGGCATAACAGCCTGAAGCAACTACAGTTGTCTGCTGGATGGCTCAGAGTTCCTGTTATCCTCACAAGGATGACCTGCTGTCACTCATGTATTCAATAGCACTCCATCTGCATCTCCTGTGCTGCAGCAAGAAAGAGTTAACTCTGCCTTCCTTGCTGTCCTCTTCCCTTTGCAAGGAGATGAACCCTCTTCTGTGGGAGTGTTCTGTGGGAGCTTGTGAGGGACATGCAGCCTCACTGTCTAGCCAGGGTGAATGTCCATAGTTCTTGGAGCTCCTAAGAAGTCAGTGTGGACTCTGGGTGAGCCTTACAGGCTTGAATCTTGTAATTTTATAAACTGAATAGCTCCATTCTGTCTCTTCTATCCAGCATGATGTCCAAATGCAGCTATTCTAGAGACAACTCAGAGAGTGTTAGCAAAGATATACCCTTCCACACACTCCCTGCCATCAACAATATAACCTGGAATACACTTCTCTGCTGGAAAGAATATTCAGGGAGACATGTAAGTCGAAATTTCTTCCCTGTCAGTGAATATGAAGGATATCACTGTCTGGTACTGAAAACTGCCAGGCAGGCCTGTTCAGGGGCTTCTGAAAAATAATTCTGCTTTGTCCTGTAGCAACAAGTAAGTTCTCCCTAACTTTTCAAGGAAAGAAATGCCTCTTAGTATTAGTGCACTTATCCATGGTCTGTCTTGCAGGCACTCTGAGCAGTCAAATAAACCAACCTCAGTTGCTTCAAACTGCTAGAGCATGACTGGAAGATCTAGACAGCTGTCCTAATACCAGTATTTCAACAGTGTTCCTCTGTGTATCCCAACCTCACAAGAAATGTCAGGCTTTATGTCACAGATATCTGGGTTTATCTCTGGAAAGTTACTGACTTTTCTGGTTGGAGACATTTTTGCCATTTCTCCTCTTCTTCAAAGTATTTCCTCCATGTTAAGGGCAGAGCTCAGTCTATGCAGTTTGCCTTAGAAAGAGATTAGCTGTTGCTGTCCTATTTACAAAAAATCGCACACTAAGCATCTGCCTGTGAAAGTGATTTCTGCCTATAAAAGGAAATTACATTTTCTTAGGGCCTTTGCCAAAAGTGACCTCCCCTTGGGGTGTCTCAAAAGACTTCCGTTTCAAGACCAGGTAGATGGTCTCCCATTCACTATTTTCTTAAGCTTTACAGACTTACTGATGTATTGGGAGTAATTCTGTGTCCAGAAGATCTTCCTGTAAAGGGATTTTCTGCTAGGTATGTTTTCTTGGGTACTATACATGGAGAACCAATGAAAGGAGGAAGGATGGATGCTTGTTTGCAGCTTTTCCTGTCAATTTATCTGGTTTAGACAATACATCTCCAATAACAATGCCTATACCTCTCCATTCTGTAGTCTAATTGAATATGTAGATTCTTAAAATGAGAGAAGCTGAAACAACATGCCTAGTTTAAGCTTATGCACAGCACATGGAGAGAGAAGGAAGGGATGTCTCTAAAGATAATGCCAAAATTAAAATAAGTAAATAAAAATACCAGCAGTGCTAATGGTGATGACAATAGTTTTCACACTATTAACACAGTGAGGGTGAAGGCAATGAATTTGGAAGAACTGCTACAGTTCTGCTTTTATCAATGTGTTTAATTCCCATTTCCATGGAACCTACAAGGAATTCTGCCATACGTACCAGCAGGAGTAGTGCTAGTCTTGCAGTGCTTACTGCAGACTTTGATCCTGTTGATGCTTATGTTTAGGCACACTGGGCCTGTGCATGAAGTTAATCACCTGTGTGAATGATTCCAGACAGACAATCAGATTCTGATCCTACAAATATTCGTGCTTGAACTTCACTTCAAACACAACAGTGTTCATGCTTAATATCTTTTCTGTACTTTCAAAGCCTCCTGGTGAAGGAAGCCATCCCCTACACGGTGCTTTTTTCCCTGGCTCATACTGTGATGTGCAGGGTACTCAGGCAAAGTTAATCTTCCTAAGGAGAAATAAAAGCCAAGTTGCTTTCTCATGCTTTGAACTCATTTATTTGTGTGTTGCTGCATATTTAATTTTGGAAGAAATTATAATTTATTAAACATGAAAAGCCTGACAGAATAATTTTGCTGCTCCTGAGAGAATATCTTAGGGTAATGATATTTCTAATAAATGGTTTATATATTTTTCATAATTTTAATGTCAAGCAAATTTGAACAAAGAGATTGAAATTACAAATATGGGTAGATAAGAATATCATATTCAAGAAAATATGCCCGCTCAACTATGTAAAAGGATACATGCTGCCTTTAGCAAACCATTTCTGAAGCTTTTCAATTAAAGCTGTAAGCTGGTAATGATGACTTGTCAAAAGACAAACTAACCTATTTCATCTACAGATAGGATATTTTTTGGTGATTTTGGTTGAACAAAATGTCTCCAAACAAACACATCACCTTATTTGTGGCTTTTTTACTCTTCGAGTCTTCCAGAGCTTTTGGCATTCTTAGTACCAAGTAGAAATATTTTCCTTGCGATTATGACATATTCTCCTTCCTACCATTGCTTCCTCCTACAGAAGTAAACAAACACAGTGTTTATCATTCCATCCCCTCTATATTAAATACAGAAATAACTCTAATTAGAGATGAAAAAACCAGCTTTTATTCTTATTCTCAGTGGTTTACGTGAATTGAGGTGTGATAGGAGTGGTTCTCTAGGCTTTATAATATTCTGAATGTGCTTGTTGTTGAACGCCATTTTGTTCTTATTGCCTACTGCTCACAAATGACTTTCTCAATTTCATCCTGCCTAGTTTTTGAGAAACACTATCAAGGTATGAAGAGACTAACAATGAAAAGGAAATTAGTAGCTGGCGGCAATTGCATCAGAAGAAATATTATTCTGTTATGACTGCAAACAGTAGTATCAAATGTGAAAATAGACTTTCAAATTAATTAGCATTTAAGGGAAATGGGTTTGGGATAGCTATCACGTTGCTTTTAAGCAGCTGTGTTTACAGGTGCATCTCTGCTTTCTATTCCTCACTTGAGAAAAATAAGAAATAAGTAGACATTTCTAGATTAAAATTTGTTCTTTGTTCATGCTTCTTGAAAATAAAGGATCAGGAAAACAAAACAAAATAAAACAAAACAACACAAAACAATGGTATTTACCTGTTCCTCACAAGTCCAGTGAAAGGTACCTCTATTCTTCACAAAAGCAAAGTGTTGTTTATTGATTCTATATATGTGTGGGAATAAGCATACTCTTCTCCATCTCCCTTGCTGTTGCCCTGCCAAAAACCTTTAGGACATCTCTTTGTGAGGATATGTCCAGCCCACTGCAGCTACAAATGTATGTAAAGGGACTGGATCTGGCACACTCTTTGTCACCATCCATACCTCAAGCCCTATTTCACATACCTTTTCTCTTTTTCCCTCTAAGCCTATATAGTACAGTCCCAAACTGGCTGATATAAGTAATCAGGGTCGCAGAAGATTGCATCAGCTTCTTGGGACTTCAAGGTTTTCAATAATCTAAACACCAGGAGTATTAAGTCTTTTATTATATCTTATTATTTCCCCTTGAGCATTCCAACTCTGCAAAAACAGAAATAAACAAATCATTCTTTATTGTCTTCCTCCTGAAAGGATGGTAATAGCTGGGAAGAGAAAAATAACAAAACTAGAGGTGGCTACACTGCTGCTATGATAAATGAGTAATCTTTGCACATTTGCATCTGCTTTCTTTAATATTTTTCACATACAGATACTTCATGGATTGGAAGAACGATGTGGACAGCTACTTTACAATAGATGCTACTGAAGGAACCATTGCTACTAATGAATTACTGGACAGAGAAAGCACAGCACAATACAATTTCTCTATAATTGCAAGTAAAGTTAGTAAGTATGACACAAACTGAATTAATATGCTAATATGGTATTTTTCTCGGAATGTAATGCTCAGGTATAAATATAATGTGAAGAGTGCTTGAATTGCCAAGAGTTTATTTAAGAAGGTTCAATGAATATCATTTTCCCAGACTTGTGAGGATAATTGTGATGTTCAATCAGCCCTGTTTATTAAGGTTTTGCTAGCAGACCTCATGTAAGCACAATTCCTTTAAAAGCTGAAATACATTTTGTCAGCATGGAGAGCATGAGGAGCTGTATGTGTGACTTCCAGTTCTGATTTCTGATTTTGTAAGTCACTTCATATGAAATTAGGTTAATCAAATAACAGGTCTGTCAATGTGCTTTTTGAAGAAAAATTTAGAAATTTAAATTTAGAAAAATGTAAAGAGTCATTTGATACTCTGATAAAAAGTAAACTAAAATTGTCAAGATTTAATGTTCTAAATGAACTAATCTGTGTGCTGTATCACTGCTCTTTTATCTCTGCCCAAAATTTTATGCCTAACCCCTTCTTTTCTTGTCCTACATGATTTGTGGTGGGATAATTTAAATTCTTGTCTTTGTGTCTTCTGCATAGCCTTTTTTTTTATAAGAAGTCCCTTCTTCCACTCTATCATGTAGCTGCAACTTTCTTCATTGCCATCCACATGTGTGGCAATTCTCATTCATGTCTCATTGTCGAACTGTAACTCTCATAAGTGTATCTCACGCTTTGAGTACAAGTCTTTTGGTCTCCCAGCAGTTGTGCAAAGGCCACAGAATTCTTTCTGTTGACATCAACAGGCTGTAGAAGAGGATCCTGCTGTATTTCTTATTCATTCTATGTTTATATGTCAAAAAATGCAAGTTTCTGTAGCAAAGAACATGTTTTCTTTAATTTATTGCTTGGCTGAGTCTTCAAAAGTTAATACATGTTACCAACAGGAAGATGGAGATTTGGGAAGCAGAGATGCTAAGTATTATTTCAGATAAAAACACAGATTCTTAGTTGGAGTTATCTCAAAAAGAACCATGGGCTCACTTCTTATAACCTGAAAATATAGAGAACACCAGTCAAATGAACACTTGAATTTTATCCATAGATTGGAAAAGACATAGACTAACAGAGAAGCCTAAACTGTCAGAAGTGGTTGAGTTCATGGAGATACATGTGCAACTGTACATTCACAGAAAATCCAGCAAAACTCCAATTTGTTTCCAGAGAAACTGAAAGGCAGGCAGACACAGAAGGAAGACACAGGCAGACACAGAAGGAAGCTCTCATCATGGTATATGTTTCAGTAAAGCTTTAGACTTAATAGTGGGCAAAGGATATTTGAGATTTGTAATTTTTTTTTTTCCTGCAGTAAGGAAAAATTTTAATAAACTTGATTTAAATCTGTTTATTATTCCCAAGAGTAACTAAAGATTTCTAAAACCTGAAATTTATTTGTCCATGGACATATATGTAACAGGATGACATTTAAGCAGAGCTGTAGCAAACTTGATATATTTTGAAATCCCCAGTTTTATCAATTGCTATGTTAAGAATCTGCACCTAAAACATAGCTGTGCTTCATTGCAGCATATCCCAAAATATTTATACATTGACCATTATCTATAATGGCAACAACAATTTCTTTATCTCTACTACAATAGTGAGGAGGATTCGAGGTGTAGTAACTGTCAAAACCTTATGTGCAATTGTCTGACTAAGAGCATAGAAATAAAGGTGGAGGATTGAGGGATGACACACCGCACAAAAGCAAAATATAACAGATAGAGAGAAAATAAAATTGAAAAAGATTGAGGAGAAATTGCTATATTTGAAGAATTACTGATACAAAAAATTGCTGTCCAGTGTTGACATAGAAACTGAAACTGTCATTCCTTATCATGGAAAAAAACACACTGAGAAGTGCCTTGACATATACATGACTATGTAAAAAGGTGGGCCAATATTGAAATTAGCTGCTTAAACTTTCTTCAGAAAAGAACAGATAGTATTGCTATTGAAGTATTTTCACTTCTTGGTGATCTTATCTTGCTGTAAGGACATATATGTATATATATATAAAATTTATAAAATAAAAATGAGTAAGTAGACTCATAACCAGTAGCAGACATATGATGTTATTTAAAAACTGCATTGCTAAAATTTTGTTTTCTCATTGTGAGAGAATAACAACAGCAAAACCACCCACATGTTTTAGTCACATCCTAATGGTCATTCTATAAACTAAATTTTGTTGAATTGTCCCTGAATGGAGATGTTTTTAAGCAGGAGATGGATGATTGTTCTGCAGACATGCTGATGATGAGACATACACAAAGGCGGCTGAGTACAGAACATCCCTAACTCCTTCATAGATAATAAAATATATGTGTGTAATGTATATTATAGTATTTATATATTATATATTATATATTATATATTATATATTATATATTATATATTATATATTATTATATGTTATATATTACATGCTATATGTTATATATATTCTATATATATACACATATATATTTATATAATCTATATAGAGCAAGTTCTATATAGAACAAAGTCCTTGAGCAGGTGGAGGATGTTTCAGACTCACACTGTTTTCCCCCATTTCACTTCCCAATTTCTCTGTACCTCTTTTCATTACATGACTGTATTTCATTGTAGCTTGTTGTTTTGTTTCTTAATTCTTAGAATAAATCAACACCCTAGAAGCCTGCATGGTTGCTGTTTCTGAACATTTTTGATGCCACAGAACCTATCCAAACTAATAAATTAAACATGGCTCTCATTCATTTCAAGCACAAATGCCAGCTGGCATGAAGTAGCTTATTTATATGTCTTCTTACCTTCCAGAGTCCCCATATGTAAATCAATCCTTTAGGGTAGTCCCTGCCCTTACTAATTCCCAGCACATGCATGTGAATTGTCCACAAGACCACTAGTTGCCCCAGGCCAAAACTGTACCAAGATCTGCTATAAGAGCATAATGGCATATAAATATCATAGTCCAGTGTTCAAAATTCGTCCATCTGCTGCCTAATTACATAGCATGGAAGTGTTTTTTTCCATTTTACAAAAGAGGACATAGATAAAAATGCGGAAGAGCTTACTTCTGCTTTCCTGTCCTCAAGGCATAATTTTAGGATAAAAAAAAACGTAATAATCCTTCCTTTCCAAACCATCTTCCCAGCTCACCTGTCTAGGCCAAATTTTTGAGAATGTTAAAAAAGTCACCTTAAATCTCAAGCTGGAACTGATCTTCTCCTGCATACCATAACTGGGATTAAGGAATCACCAGTTCTCCTCAATAGTCAGTATCTATTTTCTCAAATACCTTGGATTTTCACAAGCTCATTATTCAAAGAATGTTACAGGCTTTCTACTGCTGTAATAGCTTTGAACCATTAAGGTGTTGAAAAATTATGTTAATCAAGCAAAAAAAAGGAAGCAGGTTGGTCACTGTTTTACAGACAGGAAAAACAAGGGAAGATGAAGTCAACTAATTAATTAAGTTGATAAAATAAATTAATGAAGCTAATTAATTTTCCTTTATCTTACAGGCAGATTTGAAACATGAAATCAGTTTCTTAATTTCTAGGCATGTGATTTAACCAGTTTGTCTTTTAATCTGTGTAATCTGGGTTTAAAAGGCATAAACAGATGTTTTTTAGTGACCCACTCACTGATACCAGCATGCACATCACGATTGTGTTCATAGGGTTCATAACGACTTGATTTTGAGAGAAATGACAACCAAAAACCAGAGAAAATGGAGGTCAAGCCTCCATTGCATTTTAAATGCAATTCTTCATGCTTGTTCACATCAAGTATTTCACATCTTTGGTATTTTGTATGAATTCGAAGCTATACGCATTCTTCTTGCAGTCTTCATTTATATACATAAGTAGTTAAAGTGATGTCAGTGCAAACCAGAAAGAAAATCATATAAACAAAATAAAAACCTGAAATAAGTTCATCATAGATTCTGGTAATTCTGTTTACTTTCATATCTGACTTTTCCAGACCATTTATGCAATGTAAAATTGTAGTTTGCTGAAATACTTTGGAAGAGATTTTGGCCTCTAATATATCTTTCAAAGAACCACAGAGAATAAATCAGATACCATCAGTGAGAAATAAATGTAAAAACTATACCCATAGACTCATGTATATTTCCAGAGCATGCTATCTTCTTGTGATTTTGAGGGGAAAAAAAAGTCAAATCCTTTTATTAGTTTTAAAAACATAGGTCACATACTACGCAAACCATTGCAAAAAGGAGAAAAAAATCATTTAGACAAGCTACTTTACAAAAATGCAACCTAAAAGACTTCTTAAAGAAACTGGAATGTCTAGCAGAAGTTATCAAAATCATCTGATATTTCCATGTACGTGGTGCATGAATTTAGAACACATTCACTTTTTTATTGGAAAGGCATTGTGAACATATTCTTAAAAGGAAATTAAGATCTATGCCTATATTTTTAAGGTGATGCATTAATCTCTGATTTATTTGAAGAATGTCTCCTGAACTCCTGTCCTCTTCATTGTACCTTAAAATGAACACACACATAAAAAACATCTAAAGCAAAACCTGAGTTACTCCATGTGAGTTGATGCGTCCTTTTCAGTGAGTGCTTCTAGGAGGGAAGTTTTACGCCAAATTGTTTCTCCCAGTAGCTGTGTGAATTTGACCTGTTCAGGGATTTTCTGAACTCTCTATGGAGGTCTTGCCCTCTACTGAATAAAGTGACTTCTTAGTATTTTTTTTATTTCCTATTATACAAAGGAACCAATTGTGAACAAGTGATCTAGATTTCTTCCAGCTCTTCAGTCACCTAAAGAATGAGTGCCTAAACCCTAGTTGCTAGACCAAACTGTGTCTTCAATTGTACTGCACAATGCCTTGCTCCACAGAGACATTCTGCAAAAAGGGATGATGTTGAACTGGAACAAGAATTTGAAGAGATGTCATGATTTTCTATTAAATATTAAATATTTCTCTATTAAATTCACAGGTATGGATTAAAAATGTGTGATCTGGGTAGTGCATTATTGATGTCTTCTAGACTTCAAGCTGTGTTTATTGCTTGGTCAGTTTATCTATTACTTGTAAACAGGTGAAACAAAGTTCATCTTGCAGCTAGTCCCATGTAAAGAGGAAATCATTGGGGAATAACTTTGGTTTTGACAGAGGTCTCCTGAAACTACTACTGCATTTAGTAATTCCTAAGAATAAGGAAGAAATCATGCACATTCTTTACAGTGACAACGTGAAGAGACTTTGCCCCTTGCTGCATTAGTTATAAACAAATAAATGCCAAGGATTATACAAACTGCAAAGCAAGTGCCCAATGCAAATAATTTGAAGGGTCCATTGAGGGCCATGAAGATGATCAGAGGGTTGGAGCATGTCTCCTATGAAGACAGGCTGAGACAACTGAGCTTTTACAGCCTGGAGAAGAGAACAGTGTGGGATGACCTAATTGTGGCCTTCCAGCACCTGAGGGGAGCCAACAAGACAGCAGCATGTAGTGAGAGGACAAGGGGAAATGGTTTCAAACTGGAAGAGAATAGATTTGGATTGATGTGGCAGCGGCCTCAGGGAGACAAAGAGTTACACTGTCCCACCCCAAACCCCTTGTGAAGGGTGGCCCAGGTGCTCTGATTGGGTTTGAGTCTCTGGGGGTTTCTCCCTTGGTGTGCTTCTACTGGTCCCTGACCCTGAACTCCACCCTCAAAGGTGGAAACCCTCAAGAGTTCTGTCCCTCAAAAACCCCTGCTGTGCCTCTGTTCAGGGCTCTCTGTTCTGGACCTGACTTTGTTCCCATGCTGAATAAATGGTTTCACGAACTGGAGCCCGTCTCGGTTGGTGTTCCATGCTGGTCCCCAGAATCCTCCTGCTTCCCTGGATGAGATGCTGAGGTTGCTGACTGTAACAGATTGGATATGAGGTAGAAATTCTTTAGAGTGAGGGTGCTGCGGCACTGGCACAGGTTGCCCAGAGAAGTTGTGGGTGGCCCATCCCTGGAAGCATTCACGACCAAGCTGGAAGGGACTTTGAGCAATGGGGTTTAATGGAAGGTGTCTCTGCAACTGGCAGGGGCCTTGAAACTAGATGATCTTTAAATTTTGTTCCCACCCAAGCCATTCTGTTATTCTATGATTCTATGATTTATTCCTGAGGATTCAAGACAGCTCCCCTTGTACTTAAACCTGTTGTCATTCCTAAATCACCCTGATTGATAACATAGATTTTTTTTTTGTAGTTAACTGTTTCTGCCACTCATCTTAAGTCAAAAAGGATAAAATAATTATATTTTTGACTCACCAGCTATCCTATTTTTCATCTATTTGCTATTTTGCAAGAGGTCTCAACATAAAGTAAAAGAGAACATTATCTACTTTGTATTGAACTAGCGTCTCTGTTTTGTCAGACATTGCATTTATGAGTAAACATGTTTATAAAATGCATCCAGTGACTGATGAAGACTATCTGTAGAGGAAGGACAGTGGAAAGAAATATGGTGTATACTGTTGTTTAACATTTGTTTTGCACAAAAGTATTTGCTGTCTGAAAACACCTTTCCAGTTAAATAAATAACTTCCACCGTATGGCTAAATAGGTTGTATGCTAGCTGTGCATGCATGTTTCACTGATAAATTTAACACTGACTCTGGATTTCAGCAAGATTTTTTTTTTTTCATATCTTTCTCTGTCTTCTAAATTGGTATGCTCTGCTTGCCTCCTTAATATCTTGGAGATGTAAACAAAGGCTAGGCAATAAATATTGATTTTCTGCATTTAGTTGTGGAAAACAGAATTCAGTTTGAATCGTTGGAAGTGTTTTCCACAGGCTTAATAAAAAGTGATCGGAGAAAAGTTTGTGTCCTTAGTAACAGGTTTTTCACTTTTTTTCACTTTTTTTCCATGTATGCTTCAATAAACATAATCATGCTGATTGATTCCTTAACCCATGGAGAGTAATGGGTCAGAGTCTATTACAAATTGATAATAAGTTTGCTTCTGTTTTCTTCTTAGTTAATCAGAAATAAATGGAATTCCAGGGCTTTTGGGAGTCACAGTACTGAAATCACAAGCTTATGACAGCTTATGAAACTGGTGATGACAACAAACATAACACTTTTCTTCTAAAATTATTTATAGGTAACCCACTATTAACCAGCAAAGTCAATGTTATAATAAATGTTTTGGATGTCAACGAGTTTCCTCCTGAAATTTCAGTTCCATATGAGACATCTGTATGTGAAAATGCCAAGCCAGGACAGGTATTTCAAATTTGTAATGCTTGCTCTTATGCTTTCTCTGTCATTATTATTTATAGCTGTAGAAATTTCTGGGTTCAAAAATTACATCATGGTCAGAATTCTTCTACAAAAAAAATGTCAGTTTTGGAAATACATATTGGAATTGTGTTTGTTGACTTTTATGGTCTATTTACAGTCTATTTTTTTATTTTATTTATTTTCTCCAATTACATGGGCCTGAGCCACCCTTGACTGCATTTAATAGCTATGAGAGGAGAAAGAATCTCTTTCTTAAAGGGTTGTAAATGTGACAAAAGTAGTAGCAGATAAAGTGAAGCACAACCAAAAGCCATCACTAGCATTTTAACATAGACAGTAAATATTAAATAACTTGAATATATGGTAAATCTCTGATTTTCATTTTATATGTCAAAACAAGACTTTCTGAGTTCTCTGGTGGTTGAAGAATTTAGACTTCTTGCCTCCACTGCCCAGCGTATTAAGGGAATGACAGTAATCCAGCAAAATTTCACTTTCAACAGTTTCGTTTGATGTTCACTTTGCACTTTTACAAAAACTGTTTCTCTTAGGAGAGTGAACTGACTTCAGAATTAATCTGGTTTCAGGTGATACAGACTATCACGGCAGCAGATAAAGATTTGTCACCAGCTGGGCAAAGGTTTTCCTTCAAACTGTCATCTGAAGCTTCCAACAAACCAAACTTCACAGTCCATGACTACAGAAGTAAGTTGGTTACCCATATCTCTCTTTCAGAGCAGCAGACTCTAGTTACAATGACAAATATGGTTACTTTCAATTACAGTTGTGTCTACAGACCTGTTTTTCTTTGACATTTCTAATTGCTAAACTCTCTGGGACTTATATTAATATAAATTCAGGTCTTACACCTTTTCTTATTTTTAGGGGCAGGAATTGTCAGAACACCAAAGGCTGAGATTTCCCTACAGGCCTTCAAAAACACTGCTACCTGTTTTATTTTCTTCCTTTTATCATTCAGTATCTCAGGAAGAATCCATATGCCAATGCAGGTATACCTTTAAACAAGGCACTATTGCTGTCTTGTTTAAATACTATGACTTTGCTAACCATTTTCAAAGTACCCAGATATTGTGCTTTCTTGAGGCTACGTAGTCCTGCAGAACAGTGAGTTCTAAATACGTACACTGCTGCTGAAGTACAACATCCTTAATAACTTGGAGATTTATACAACAGGCATCTCTGATTTTCTTCCAACTTTTGTTGTAACTAAATATATTTTCTTTTTTTTTTTCCTTATTAACTTGAACTCTTTTGTTAGATGGCAAACAAACCAAGATGAAAAAATACATCTTCTTTCTACAGTAAGCATCTTCAAGGATGTAGTCTTGTAAGCAGACACTGCTAAAACATAATAAACTGTAGTAAATTTTTATCACTAACTACTTTAATCAAATCAGAGAAAAAGAAGTATTTGAGCTATTAGATGATCTTTAAATAACTGGGATAAGCTTTTAATATAAAAGGATTTACATTATATTTCAAAGAAAGAACACCTAAAGTCATCCAACAAAGTTAAAAAAATATTAGACTGTGCAGGTTATAAGTATCACTATCTTAAAAAGTATATTATTCTTCATTTTTTTAATTGTTGTTTTAAATTTAAATTTGAGGTTACATTGATTTTGAGGTAAAGGTTTCTTTCTTGAGAATTAAGTGACCCATTCCCTTGAAGTGCAAGAAATGAATAATACATCAATGAAATAAAATTGCAAAATCTTTTTTTCAGCATTTAAAAGAATGAATTTAAATAATATATATGGCCCACATAATTTTTGAAGGCATGCACTATGGATATTGTAAACTAAAGTCAACAAATTACCTAACAACTATTAATCCTGAAGAAACTTTAGGAAGAAATAAATTTGAAAAAAAACAACTGTGCTTCTTTTCTCTTTATAGCTCTCCTGTGAAGCTGATACAATTAAAATGGTTTACTCCCAAACTTAATACTGACTTTTATCTTTGTGTGTCATAGATATTTAAAAGAATTGAACAGATGAGCAAAGAACTTCACTTAAGGACACGTAAATAGAGAATATAGTGAAACCACTCATACTCTTGTAGACACGAATAATAGTATCTTATAAAACCGAAACTATGTAGAAATAAAGAATTTTATCAAAAGGCATTCAAACAGTTTTCTTGAGACAGACAGCTCAATGAATATGAAGGATGACTTTACAACAGATCCAAGTCCCTTACTTCTGGTCTTAGAAGACTAGGACACTGCTCTGCTCTGGAACATATTTCAAGGCCCATATGGGAAGAACCTTCACATTGATATGACTTAGAACATAAATACTATCTTTCTAAATACCTTTCATTTTTTTTTGGTAAAGATTTCTTTAAAGTAAGAGCTTTAATTTCTTTTTTTTTTCTTGTCTGTTTCCTAAAATATCCTTTAAATTCACTAAGGTGTTGGGTGTTGGTTTGGTTTTTTTTTGTTTTTTTTAAGTACAAACTTCTGCTTTAAAGAAGTCTTCTCAGGTAATATTAACAGATTTAATGAATTAAAATAATCTTTAAGTCTGTACAGTAATTACAGCTTTTGTCAAGTGTGCTTAGCATATGAGTTTGGTGAGGAAATTGTTCAAATATTATTAGATAATTAAAATTTCTCTGTTTCAACCAGTAATGTTGACACTGAGATGACCTTGGATCTTGGTTATCTGTTCATGAAGCTTCACTACTGTATAAAAACAAGTGCAATATTCTGATAAAAAGTGGAAACCACCAAGACAAACTTTTAAAAGTATTTCTTAACAACTGGGGGAAAAAAAAGAAAAATTAAAAAAAAAGTAAGCTATTTGATACAATGTAAAGAACTAAAAAAAAAAACACAACCAAACAATAAAAACCTTTTTTCATTATCGACAATTTGCAGAGATATTAGGAAAAAAACTGTCCAAACAAAAACCCTGTCTTGCAATATCTTCTGCCTTTTGTTTGCCACAAAGGTGGAGGAAAGTCTGCTCTGTGCAGAGTTTAGAGACGCAATAAAACAACCTTTTTGTCACTATGGAAACCTTTTAAAAACAAGTGCCATTTTCTTTTAAGTTAGCAATTATGTTAGCATCAAGCAGGTCCTTTGTAAAATCGATTTTTTCTATTTTTTGAGGACAGTATTGTTCACTGTGGTACAATTAATGCTTTTACAAGTAAAGGTGACATTTAAAATTTTTAAATAAATCAAGAAGCCCTAATCCCCATGCTATTCTATGCAACTGAAAATCACAGGTGGTCTGATACTTCAGCAGGTGTAACATTCTTGTGCTGCACCCAAGAGAAGCCAGGCCCCATACATCAGAATGTAACTTAATGAGTCGTTAATGAGGACTGGAGTGAGACAGAAGCTCAAGGTTGCCTTTCAGCAGCACTCCACCGTGTTAACAGAAGTGATGCCCTGTCAGAGATGTAGTGCTTCCAAAGGGACTGCAGAGCTCACTCTTTCTGCTTTGCTGGCCTCATTCTGCTCTCTAGAGGGTAGCTTCCATGTGGAGTGCACTCCATTGCTCGCCTAAGAGACAGAATTTCCTCTTCTCACACATATCTTATAAATTAATCTATTGCAAACAGTCTGAAGAACCAGAAGCTATCTCAGTTTCTCTAGGCTCTTCTGTGTAGAGTTCAAACACCTGCCTGTGTCCATATTCTCAAAACCACTTTGAACAATTGAAAGAGGTCAAAAAAGAGCAACAAAAAATGTTCAAAATCATAGAGTTAAGAGGCTGATCTGATTGAGTCTTCTCAAAGGATGGCAAGACATTTAGTTGCATTGTAAACTATTAAAGTGATCTCCATTGTTTCAATCAGAAGAAAAAACAGAATATAAATAATTCTAATAATAGAAATATGGAAAAAAATAGAAATAAGATTAAACTGAATGTCTTCAAATTAGTTCTTAAAGCTTTTATACAGTGCAGGTGATTAATCATAGAAAGAAAAAAACTGAAGATGGAAGCTATTACAACTGTTCTATTTTTTCTTTTCAAAACTAAGTGTAACTGAACTTGACCTGTCCATGCTTGAGTTTGATAAAAGGGAGGTGTCTGAAGCATTTTTTTAGCTATACACCTTCTTAATGGTGTCTAATCATAACATACTTAAATTTGTATATTTAGGGTTGCTTCTTATTGTCCTTAATCAGAATTCCATACCAGCATTTGAGTGTGAAATTCAGAGCCTTTAATCCTTGTACATCATAACAAACCTCTGAAGCATGAAAACCATCATGTGACATCTCGTAAAAATATAATTAAAAATATGGGTGAGATGGACAAATGATAACTGCAGCAGGTTACTTGCATTTAGTTCTGTCATCTCGTTAATTCCCTGATAAATTAATTTTTGTTTTGCTTTTAATGTAATTCTTTTAATCCTTACAGTATTTCTTTGCTACTTTGTTTCATTCAGGAAAAGCAGCAATAACTAACTGGGAAGAAATTATAAAGTCTAGAAGTCCATCTAATTGATAGAAGCTGTACTGATTTTCAAGTACTCAGTTCATTTCTCTAGTTTCTTTTAATGGGGCAGGAAAGCTAAAATGATTGCATGTTGTCCAGGTATATTACTTTGTATTTTTAAGGAAATTAATTAGTTGATAGAGACATGATTCTAAATTCATATGCAATCAAAATCCTTTGGACCACAGGCTTGGAATGTAAGGAGATCAGGAGAAATAAACTGAAATGTCTTCAGAATCATACTTGTAATATTTTGCTTGGGTTTTTTTTTAGGTTTTTTTATCTTCTTTGAAATTTCAACTGTTAAAATGTTTACAAGAAAAGGAATATTGTTTAAGGTTCTGCAAAAAATAACTGTACCAGTCAGAATACAATACCTTCTGTAATGGCAAAGCAAGGCAATTACATAATGCATACCATTCAACAAGTTTCAAATATGAAATACCAGGCTATTACTGAAGGTGATACAAGCTACAATATGAAATTACGTACACAATAAAAATCTGCTAATGACTCTCGTGTTTTACAGACAACACAGCTGGGATTGAAACCAGAAGAAATGGCTACAGCAGAAGGCAGCAAGAGCTGTACTTTCTTCCAATAGTAATAGAAGACAGCAGTTACCCTGTCCAGAGCAGCACAAACACTCTGACTATCCGTGTTTGCAGATGTGATTCTGACGGCACCATCCAGTCCTGCAACGTAGAAGCAATCTTCTTACCAGTCGGCCTCAGCACAGGAGCTTTGATTGCAATCTTGTTGTGTATTGTCATACTTCTAGGTTAGTTCTCGTGAAGCCCTGCTAAGTGCTTTACTCTGATTATTCACTAGCTTCACCTAGTTTTTAACAAAAGACATGGAAAATGTGTAGCAGTTTATTTCTAGAAGAATATCCCAAAACACTGATCATAACCATGAATCTTCTTATCCATTCAATATCTCTTAATGCATTAAGATAATCAGTTTTCAGTAGAACCCAAATAATATTTTTTTCTCTGAAACTATTTTAAATATCTTTCTTGAAAGATTAATTTTTTAGATTATTATTAAGGTAGACAAGTCCTACTGACAGTAACAGCAGTAGGACATAGTAAGAGCCTTTATTTAATTCTTCATGCCCACTAAAGCAAAAAGAGAATGAAGAAATGGAAGAGGAGAAAATAATTGTAACATAGACTGTTACCAGCCACATCTATATAAAGATTCACAGGAAGATTATTTTTATTTCAGGCAGGCATGGATTTCATAAGGTGGCATTGTTATTTGTTCTACTTTATATTTAAATACTGCCTTATTTACAGTATACCCAAAGTGCATCTTACTTGCACAACGTAGGCTGCAGAAATCAGACTGAGCCTTACAGATGCTGGACGATGTCTCATTTTGATACTAGTGGCTTCCAAGGTCCCATGATAATTTAATGCACACCCAAAAAGAGCTCCTGACACAGAATATAACGTATGGATACCTCATTGCATTTGGATGATGCAGGTGCCACTTAAGTGAATTACTGAAGGCTCAGGGTTGCATAAATAGCTTCTGAATAAGAGTGGGTAAAAGTCAGGATTTCTGCTCTGTGTCAAAAAGTTATGTTGTGAGAAAAATATTTTTTTCAAATCAGAACAAGAATGTCAAATGGCCACACATCAAATGGAGTAGCAGTTAGAGTCACAAATACATTCATACTGAAGAACTTTAAACAAAACCAAAAAACAACTAAACAAAATAACTTTTCAATTTTCTTGAAGCAAGAAGAATGCTGTCTCCTTTGCCACAATTGCAGTTAGAGCTGGATGGATACCCCAAAACTTCTCTGGGCAACATATTCCACTGCTTGACATCCTGGTGATAAAGAAGCCTTTTTTTTCTTACATTTTACTGGAATTTTCTGCATTTCAGTTTGTGCCCATTACTTCTCATCCTTTGACAGCACACTCCTCAGAAAAGCCTAGCTCTGTCTTTGCTTCCATCCATCAGGAATTTCTCACATTGGTAAGATCCCCCTGTGACTTCTCCAGAAGGCATACCTAGCTTTCTGCCTCTCCTCTGCCTCTCCTTGTGTGGTAGATGTTCCCATGCCTCAATTATCTTTGTGGTTCTACATGGATTTACTTCAGAGAGTCCATGTCCGTCTTGTAATGAGGACCCAGAACTGGGCCCAGAACTCCAAGTGTGCATAAACAGAGCAGAGGGCAATGTACATCTCACTAGACCTGCTGGCAATGTTTCTCCTAATGCAGTCCCAAATGCTGTTGATCTTCTTTGACACAAGGGTACATTGATGGCCCATGGTGAACTTGTCCACCAGGATCACAAGGCCTCATCCATCAAGTTGCTTTCTGGTTAGCTGGCCAACAGCATCTCCAATATGCAGTTACTCATCTCCATGTGTGGGACTTGGAATTTCTATTTGTTGAACATAATGGAGTTCCTTTCAGCCCACTCCCTCAGCTTGATGAGATCCCTCTGAACAGTGGCACAACCACTCTTTTTTATTGCCTGAAAACTCGCAATCCACCTCACCATCTGCTTGTGTAGTCCACACTTTCTCAGGTTTTCTGAGAAGATTGCTATGAAAGATAATATCAAAAGCTTTGCTAAATAGGATAAAAGTATTGCATTTTTCTCCCTTCATCAACCAGTCACCTCATCGTAGAAAGCTATCAGCTGAGTTAAGCACAGCTTCACCTTCATAAATCTATGCCTGCTACTCTTATGCCCCTTCTTAGTTCCCAGAATTATTTTCTCACTTTCTTAAAAATCAAGGTGAGACTGACTGGCTGCTAGCTCCCTAGCTCATTCTTCTTGCCCTACTTGAAGATAGGAGTGACACTCCAGTCCTCAGAAACCTCTCCCAGTCCCCATGACCTTTCAAAAATTATCGCAAATAGCCTCATAGTGATAGCAGCCACCTTCTTCATCATTCATGTGTGTATCTCACTATATTCCATGTACTTGTGTGCCCAGTTTGTCCAAGTATTCCCTAACCTGATCCTCTTCCACCAAGGATAAGTCTTTCTTATTCCAGACTTTCCCTCTGATCTCAGAGACGTGGAATTACTGAAGGACAACTTTACCAAAAAAGACAGAACCAAAGAAACTGCTGGCTAGGTTGGCCTTTTCTGTGTCATTTGGCAACAGCTCACCTTCCCCATTCAGTAGTGGGCCCACCTTTACCTTTCTGCTCTTTTTTTTTTCTGTCTTATTTGTACAAGTCCTTCTTGCTGCAATTCATGTCCCTCCTGAGATAGCACCATGTGGGCTTTGTCTTTCCTAAGCACATTCCTGTGTGTTCAGACTGTCACTGTATATTCCTCCTGGCTCACCTCTTGCTGTGTTCCACTCTTAGATGCTTTTTTTTTAATCACTGAGTTTAGTCAAGGGCTTCTTATTCATCAATGAAGGCCTCCTGCTGCCTTTTCTTGATTTCCAGCTCCTCAGGTTGGACCTCTGTTGAGCTTGGAGGACATGATACTTGAAAATCAACCAGCTCTCTTGGACCCCTTTTCTCTCCAGAACCTTTAACACATGATTTTTTGAAGCAGATCCCTAAAGAGGCCAAAGTGTACTGTATAAAAAGCTAAAGTAGGATTATTTTTTCTGTATTTCAAAAATTCCAAATTTGAAATTATTCAAATTATTTATTGTTCAAATTTTTTTTTTTTTTTTTTTTTTCTGTTATACTTGGTGAGTAGGGTTTTTTGTTTAGTTCTTTATTCTTGTCTTCAAAGTGTAAATTTAGGATTCTTTTCTCTATTTTGCTATGGAAAATATTTTTTAAAAAAATCACAGCTCTGTCTCTCTGAACTAAAAACCTGAAGTCCTGTTCAATTCTATTTGTTTGCAAAGCAGGCCAGCAGGAAAATTATTTGATACTTTCTCCAGCAGTACAGCAAGTACTTAGGAAAGTTAGACTCTTATGGCAAAGATCAAATAATTTTTCATTGGCTAGAGCACTGCTAAGCACTGCTCTTTTCTAAGGACAAAAGTCCCTTTGGTTGCTTGTGGCTTTAAAAGAAAGATATAATGATGTGTCACCAGAGTACTAAATTATTTCTGTGCATGTCTTAACTTCAGTTGTCTCTCGTTACAGTCATTGTGGTACTGTATGTAGCACTACGGAGGCAGAAGAAAAAGGACACCCTGATGACCTCTAAAGAAGACATCAGAGATAATGTTATCCACTATGATGATGAAGGAGGTGGAGAAGAGGACACCCAGGCTTTTGACATAGGTGCCCTGAGGAATCCCAAAGTGATTGAAGATAACAAAATACGCAGGGACATAAAACCAGACACCTTGCGTTTTACGCGCCACAGACCACCAGCAGAAGATAACACAGACATAAGAGATTTCATTAATCAAAGGCTGAAGGAAAATGATGTAGATCCATCTGCACCCCCTTATGACTCCTTGGCCACCTATGCTTATGAAGGCAATGGATCTGTTGCAGAGTCTCTCAGCTCTATAGACTCTCTGACTACAGAGGCAGATCAGGATTATGACTATCTGAGTGACTGGGGACCTCGCTTTAAGATCTTGGCAGATATGTTTGGAGAAGAAAGTTATAACCCTGACAAAGTCACTTAAGTACAACTACAACAGTGAAACAAAAAGAAAAGCAAACCAACCACAAATTTAAAAGATATACCTAAGCTTTATATAAGACACAATTACTTTGATTATAAAAGACAGCAATTGTTTCCAGCAAGTTACTACATTTATCATACCGTCAGTTTTGGTTTGATTTGTGAAAGAATGATAAATCCTGTAACATACACAGGTTTCTGTTGTTGTTATTTTGTTACTCTGGAATTACACTGAGACAAGCTCAGGCCTACAAGGTGCAGTTTACTGACCTGACTTAGAAAGAAGGTAACTTTCTGGCATCACGGTGGAAGAGTGGTAGCTTTTTCGTAATTCCACTAAAGTGCCTATTGAAACTTTTATCATTTAAGTGGTAAACTGTCTGCTGTGATGGTGTTACAAAACTGAATCATAAATCAGACACGAACTTTAAGACAAGAAGCAATAGCAACATGCTGACTTCTTTTAGAAAAAAATGGAGATCACTTCATGGAGTATCCAATGACTAGAACTGTGGGGGAGGAGGGGGGTGTGTACATTGTGTTTGGGGGTTATGTTTGTTGTCTTTTTTTTAAAGAAAACAGTATGTTGAGACATCATATTTCCTCTTCCAAAGCTTCACTGAAAATTTAAATTTAAAATGCTATTGCGCACTCTGAAGATGTAAAGCCCAAATTAAAAAGGAAAAGATCTTAGCATACATCAATGAATATTTAAAATGTTCATAGAAATACTACATTTTTCCAAAATAATAAAAAGATTGAAGCAGCTATTCCTTGATGTGAAGGAAATTTCCCTTGTCTCTCCCTCTTCTTTTGAAATGAGACTATTATTAGAATGTAAAAATGGAGAGGGTTTTAAAGACTATTATTTTCTTTTCAGTACCAAGACACCTTTACCATTGTACGTATCACTAAAGAAGTCCATCACTAAAGCACTCCATACTTTTCTTTGCAATTAGATTCTTACTCTGCAGACACCATAAGCATATATATTATAAAAATAGTTGTTTTTTCCATTGATCATCTGCTACAGTTCAGCATATCACTGTATTTCACTGCCACACCCACAGGAAACATTTTAGAAGACCTTTTGAGGTTGGACACTTTCTTAATTTTGTTCTTGACAAAACTGAAACAGAAGCAGAATAAATATATAAACCAGCACTTTTGTCCACTCTTTATGTACATACCCATATATAAATGTAGCTGTGCAGATGACAGAAGTTCAGGTATGCACAAGGCATTATGTCTTGGAAGATGTCTTGCAAAACTATTTTATGTGACTTTTTCTGATGATCTAAGGCATAGACATTTTGTAAGACAGTGGTTTATGGCTCCCAAAGTGCATATATCCTTACATTCTCCTTCCAAAGTCTCTGCAGTGCTATGCAATCTGTTAGAGCTCTACTCATGATTAACGGCACTGCCAAGGTTAGCCTGAGTCTTTCTTGAACCAGAAGTCTTTTAT
The DNA here is from genome assembly GCF_971803275.1 of Cyanistes caeruleus. Classification (NCBI taxonomy): domain Eukaryota; kingdom Metazoa; phylum Chordata; class Aves; order Passeriformes; family Paridae; genus Cyanistes; species Cyanistes caeruleus. The sequence continues at coordinate 78,271,696 of NC_141701.1, read as the reverse complement.
TCACCTCAGGTCTATAGCTTACTTTTTGTATAGCTAAAGAATTAATAACTATCAGATTTACTTAGCTCACAAGTCTGATACTAACATGCACAAGTTTCCCTTTACCCTCTTTACCCTCTGGAGGAAATGTAAAGATATTTCAACTTTTTATACATTAATCTCTCAATGACACTTTGAAAGGTGCATATAATAAATGAGTTTTGGATCATTCAGTACAATTGGACAGGTCTGCATCAAAAGCACAATTGGCATAGCTTCTAACAGCAGCGTGCTGAGGAAGAGACACAACATACGGCAACAAGGAAATTTTGTGGTTTTTATTCTTTTCAGGAAAGGTATCCTACATTCCCTAAAGAATGACTAAACCAATAAAAGCTCTCTCCTCACAGGACAAGGAAGCAGTTGAAGCAATGGAACCCATTTGACAGCATAGAAATTTTCATGTGAAATTTTCATGTAAAATTTTTCATGTTTTAAGTTTTCACACATCTTGACAGTACATCAAATGCAACTTGATACTGCACAGTGGGCCTAAAACAGAGCATTGGATATAAAAAAGGAGAAATATTTATAATTTATACTAGTCACAACTGAGACTTGATTCATACAAGACTCACACCTAATTAGCAAAGCTTTCTCATGAAGCATGTGCATGGCAGTGCTTCCTACCCTGCTGCCACAACCGAAACAAACATCTGACTCTGCTCATTTTCAGATGTGCAATCCTGTAGCCAAACTCTGCTCCTAGTGACTGTGTTAGTCCTTTATATGCCTTTCACTAGTAAAATCAGTGTAGGTGAGGGCAGTGTTTGACTTTTTGCCACCATGAGGCCTGCTCGCTCCTGAGGAAATTCTCTGTATTTGTAGTGCATATTGGCTGAATATTAGTTGTCTTGAATAGGCAGGCATTTGTTCTAAGCTGGACACTCTGTATGTGAGCCTGACTTACAAAATGGGTAGACAGAAAATGTGATCTTTAACATGCTGCTACACACAATCTGTATGTGACAGTGAGTGGCTGTATGTTAAATTAATACCAAGTCGAATATCAAGTGTATATTTTTGACATTTATGATATTTTTAGCTGAGATGTTGCCATCACATAATTAATACATGTCCAGGAAGATTTTAGGAAAAAAAAAAAAACAACAAAAAAACCAAACATATTATGTTATTACTGACAAAATTGCCCCAAAAATATATAATTGAAATATTTGAAGACCATTTTTGAAGAGTGATCAAACAATTTTAACATAGTAGGGGTATTTTTTGTAAACAGTTTTGTAGAACTAAAGAAAGGAATTGCTTTTCATTTATTCATAACCTGGGATTCAGGGAATTTGTGTTTAATTCCCTGCTCTTTCACTCTCCTTCAACAAGACGCTTGTCAGCATCTTATTTTTAACGTCTTATTTTTTAAAAGATAATTAGAGAAATATGAAATTCACAAGAATTAAAATATGTCAAGGCATCTGAGATAATATGAAGTCAGTAGGATTAGGGAGCCCCAGTGCACATGTAAATTTTATCAGTTAAATATTTCTGGTTTTACACACTATATCTTAAAAACATTCTCTATAAACCCTTGCACAGTCAAGATGTTAAAGTGGATGTCACTCTTTCTGCCAAAACCTCAAATGCTATCAGTGTCAAGAACCTAAGAAAATGTATAAAAGGCATAGAATTGAGAGAATGTTCTTGTTTTAATTTCCAAGAATGGGGTACTAGTCCATAATTTAACATCACCTCCAATGTCACCACAGTGCACCAGCTGCAAATCACAACATTCTGCAAAACACTTTCTGCATATGAACTAATTGAAATACTTCACTGGCACAAACAATTCCACCTTTTAAATTAAGTATTTATGACATATACTATTGATGTTGAAATATAAAGATAAGTGTAAAGCATCGTCTAAGAGTGGAAGTATCTAAGGAAAACCAACTATTAAACTTACATTGTAGACATACATAATTGAAGACAAATATAAAAAAAGAACATCTGAAAAGAATTTCAGGGAAGAAGGAAAAAATCTTCCCAGCCCTCTCAAGAAAATTGAAAATGTCAGTACTTAGGGAAGTTCATACAATTTCTCCCTGAGAGTCAGAATATAAAAAATTGCTAATATTTGTATTTAAGACCTCTACCATACAAATCGGAAATTACTACTATTCTCATAACACAGATCTGCAAAAATCACAGTGAGTCAAAGGGCAAGGATTTGGAAAGCAATGACACTAGATTATGTCTCCTGCACAAAGATATGGTTGAATATTTTATATTTATATGATTTTTACTTATATATTTACTAAATTTCGCTGTTCAAAATACAATCACAGTTACTCAGGATTTACTCTAGGTTTTAGAAGCAGAATTCATTTTGAAGCAAAGACCAATAAATTACTTAATAGTTTACTAATAATATTGTTCCAGAGATTACCTTCAAAGTATTCTTGCCTTAACTATACAGATAGTAAGATATAAGATTTTAAGACAATACAGATAATAAGATATCCACATGCAAACAGCTTATCCTTTTAAACAGCTAAAAATTTGGTTCTGCAGATGACATATTCATACTAGGTTTACCTCCATTATTGATGTGAGAGTTATTAAGACTGTTGCTTTGTAATAACAGATCTCTACTGAACGAATACAGGTAGAAAAGGTAAGAATTCATTGGGTTAAAGGCATTTAATATTACATTATTGACTGTATTTTACTTGATGAGACTTTGAGGTTATACTGTTTTTACAGTTATATTATTACTTTTATTATTATGATTGTTACTAGCATAGACATTCAAATCTTGTGTGTATAAAAACATATTCGAGCTTTGAAAAACTTCATGAAAGCAAATAACGAAATGACCCCCAATAATAACCCTACTGAGGTGACATTTAAGTGTGAATGAAAATCAAATTTTCTATTACACTCATTCACACCCTTTTTGCAATGCAAAATCTATAATAACCTGGATCCTTTTCTGTTCTTATTTAAATGAAGAATCAGATAAGTTTTCAGAACACCAGCAACCATTTCTATTTTCAGCAAAACTAAGATCAGTTCCTTGGGTTTTTTTGATGGGCCTTTGGAGTGTTTTTTAACCTATTTTATTTTAAAAGCTTCTTTTATTCAATTTCAGTTTTCAACTAAAATCTTCATGTAATGTTGGGGTTTTTTTAAAATCTTACTTTCATGCTTATTTTTCCAATCAAATTGCTTCCCAGGACTCAGGGAAGTCTTATCAATGTATATAAATACCTGATGGATGGAAGTAAATAAGGTGAAGCAAGGTATTTCTCAGTGGTGCCCAGTGGCAGGACAAGAGCTAATGGACTTAAAATGAAATGCATGAAATTCCATTAAAATGCAAGAAAAAGGAGCTTTATTGTCAGGCTGTTGATCATGTTGCCCAGAGAAGTTGTCATGTGTCCAGTCTTGGAGATCTCCAAAACCTAGCTGGATTTTTTTCCTGAGAAACCTGCTGTAATTGACCCTACTGTAAGCAGGGAGGCTGAATTAGATAATCTCCAGAGGCATCTTCCAGCCTCATCCATTCTGTGACTTGTGATAAAATCAGACTCCTCAGCACTAGTAAGCTCAATAACACTAGGGACCTAACTTCATAATCTGAGTAGAATCACAGAATCACACAATGGCTTGTGTTGGAAAGGGACCTTAAAGACCATCTAGTTCAAATCCCCCTGACATGGGCAGGGACACCTCCCACTAGGTGAGGTTTCTCAGAGCTCCATCCATAGTAACTATAACTTGTTTCAGAGACACAGCTGAGGTAGGAGTGAAGGAAAAGAGTAGCAATCTATACAGTTACTAGCAATGAGGATAGGGTGGAAAGGCATAAATCTGTAATTTCCAGTACAAGAAGTAAGGGGCATCACATGAAACCAGTAGATGTAAGGGTGAAACTAAAAAAACCCAGATGTGGTTCTTTGAGTGATGACTAGCTGAGAGAGTCATGGACACTCAGAGTTTACACAGGCTGAAAAAGAGGCTGGACAAAGTCCTTAAAAACTGACAGTTTGTGGGTCTCTTAATACATAGGAATCACATCTGGCTGAATGTGTTCTTGAATGGTGCTTGATCAGCATCTGGGAAATCACATAACCTGGTTGGTTTCTTAATTCTTCGCGGGATCTCAACTTCTTCTAGTGCCGATTAAAAGTTCACTACTCAAGTTTGACTGACTTATTTTCTTATTATGATTTTATTGTAAATTTACCTGATCTTCATATCAACAATCCCTCAGTTCTAATTTTCCAGATAACATAGATAAAACCAGTTTTTCTTACTTATTATATATCACATGCTTATATGCATACCTATTTTATTATTTCCTCCAGATTTTAACATTTTAATTTCCGTATTTCCTTCAATTCTGCACATTTTATGTAGATCTTATACTCTTCTGTCCTTAACAGGAACACTAACATTGATTGCTGTTAGGGACGATGACAAAGTTTGGCTTAGTCTTTTTTTTTTTTTAAAAAAACATCCTTACTACATAAGATAACTTCTCCAATACATGTCCTCTTTTGCATGTGCTTCACTTTGTTAGATGTCATGGTTACTTCCCTGTAATCCAAGAACACCTGAAGAAGAGAGGGGAGAATGAAGTGACTGAAAAGGGGCCAATATTAGTCCACTACTCTGGAATGTAGAATACTGCTCTCTTGCTATGTGTTGTAATGTTAGAGGTGATTCATTGTTTTCAAATGTTGAACATTTTGCATTTATAATCAAATGCATGTTTTTCTACTGTGTGGCTCTGTCCAAAAGGACAATTCAAGAAGCATACACAAAAAAGTGTATGGTGAGGAAATGAAATCATATTAAGAGGGATCACAAATAAATATGCCTTAAAATTTTGTCTTATCTTATTTGGTCACCTGACTGCAGTAAATAGTTACCTTTTTAATTTTATATTTTCAGTTTTGTCCTTGGAGTTCATTTCCTCAGAGCAGTAAGTGAAGTCGGAGGACACAATTAATATTATTCAAATGCTCCCATCTCCCATTGCCTTCAGCCCCTGCTGCTTTAGGCTGTTTGGGTTTCTTTGAAGTTGGATCTTTATCCTCCTGTGTATTCATTATGTTCCCAGTTGTGGGTCTTGCTGCATAAATGACTACAGCTGAAGTTTCCCATTAGAAATGTCTGACAAAAAGTAAAGGACACAGGAGAACAGGTGCAGAACTGTACTTTGGGTTTGCATAAGATGTTTCAGAATGAACACACATCAACTTAATATTCTGCCAACTTGCATAGGCAAAAATAAGACAATGAATGCAAAAAAGAAAAAAATAACTGCAATATCAAAACCTGTAGCATATTTTCTCCTGTTCTACGGCAATATGTAAAATACCTCCTCTCTGTGAAGGGAAGGAGATATAAAAGAGTAGGAGATTAAGGACTCTGGAGTTGCTATGTCCTTTTTTTTTTTTTACAGCTACTTGTATTTAACATCTTTCCATATATATAAATAACAAACTAACATTTCTTAGCTCAATTTTGTTTCTTAGTCTTAAATTAAGAAAAATATATTCTATGAAATGAGGGGGGATTTGTCATTGACAAATGAAATACAAATATTTCAAAAGCAGGAAAGCAAGATACTAATCTTCAGCTCATAAAAGAGAAATTTGAGAACAGAAATTAGTTTATCTTTACCAGGTTTGATGAATTTAACTCACCAATGAATATTTATTGCTTCTAGTAACACTATCACACAATTGGTAAGTCCTGCATTTTTCTTTCTAAGACTAATTTTTATAATTGCAATTCTGTTTATTTAAATTAAAATTTTATATCACATGCATTAGTTTTTGTGCTTGATCCAAATGATATGTAATTGATTGAAAATGCTTAATATCATGTAGTCAAGAAAGCATAGTAAGTAACTTCAGAAAAAATGGTTTAATGAAGCAATTTGCTGACCAGAGATGTTCAAAGACAGATACTGATCTGTGTGAATTGTTGCCTATCTGGAAGATAGTCCTTTGTTATCCAAGCTGACAGCAGTGCTTGAGTTCTCTCTTGTTGTTCATGGACAGGAAAACACTCTCCCAGGGCTCAGATTTAGTGGAACAGTGTCTTGGCAATTCCTCTTGGTAATTGCTCTAGAAAACTTGCCATGAGCAGAGTAGATCCCCATTTCAAATACTGAGCAGCAGAGGAAACTTAAGTATGTGGGAAAATCTAAGCAAGACCATTCTTCCCATTGAAATGACCTGCAAAGGACTGTAAGGCAGAACATTTTCCTTATAAATGGCCTCCGCTGTTCTGTAATTCAGAGACCATACATGCATTTGCACTTAAGCATTGCAGCATTAACATGGATCAGAAAAAATATTGAGAACCAAAATTGTTCTCTCCCTTTTGTTCAAAGTCTCTGAGATGACTAGGCTCCATCATGCATCTTATTTTCCCTGTATACAGAAATCTGACATTTTTTCTGCATGTGACAGAGCTCCTGTGGACAATTAGCTCAGTAGCTTAGCACCATATAGCCAGTCACTCACTCCGCACCCCAATGGGCAGAGGAAGTCAGATAACTCATGAAACAAGTTAAAGGCAGTTTAAAAAGTAAAGGAAAGAGAAAAGGGTCAGAAAAAAAATATACCAAAGCCAGGTGATGAACTCATTTCCTCCTCCTACATGGAGACCAATGCTCAGGCAGCCTAAAAACAAAGACTGCCTCCAAGAAAAACCTTCCCCTCCAGCTTTATTGCTGAACATGATGTCGTATGGTATACAATATCCTGTAGGGAAGGATGAGAATTTAACAGAAAAGTTTTACAGATATGAATACTTAGCAGAAGGTTCTCTAGAAATGAAAGCAAGCTTTGATATATAAAAAGATGTTTTTAGGGCCAGTTGTTTTTTAAACAACTGAGAGAACAAAGGTTTAGTCAAGTTGGAAGGTTTAAAACAAAGGTCTCATCTGTTAGAAGGAGATTTTATGGTAAAGTCCAACAGGTTAAGTGGTCTTCAAAAAAAGCATGTTTTCTACCAAGTAAAAAAGCATAGGCAGACAGAATGATGTTTTTTAGCAAAGCAAAAAGAACTTTCCAATGCAAAACTAGTTTCAAAATTTAACATGTAATTACTAACTCAAATGATTAGTCACTAACTAATAATAGTATGGTAATTCTAGCAGTTTTGATAGGATATATGTAGATGTAAAGGTATTGGATTGGTTGTTATGTAATAATATGCCCAGCAAAAGAAAAAGATATAATGCATTGTAATGATAACTAAAGGGGCTTCAGGACACATGGCTTGCCTATAGCCATCAGCTATAGGAATACTCACGACCTCCTGCTGTAATCTATAGAATAACCAGCATTATAAAGAGCCATCTGAAGTCCCCATCACTCCGCTGGCTCTTGCGATATTCCTTTGGCCAGCTGGGGAAATCTGGTCTGTCTGTATCTCCTCCCAAAGTTTTGTGCATCCCCAGCCTCCTCACTGGAGTGGCAGAGTGGGAGAAGTAAAACCTTGACTGCTCAGCAGTAGCCAGAAATTTGTGTTTATCAGTGCTGCTTTGCACACAAGTGCAAAGGGTTGCTATGAGGAAAGCTAACTCCATCCTAAACCCAGCACAGCCTCCAAAGGGTTGATGAAGAACAACTGAACCAAAACTTCTCACAGATACCTACCTACTATACAAGACTTTATTTACACACAATTGAAAACATGCTCTGAAGAGCATATTTCCTCTGAAGATTGTGCCAGGTTCTCAGAGGAGAAGCTGTCCATAGGCTCTCTTTACTAACCAGGGTAGGTTTTCTGTGGGGAATTTTTAGGTGAGGGAAAAAGGCAGTGACAGTGCTAATGTATCTACATTCTACTGAAATGCTAGAGGAAATCCTCCCTTTTCTAAATTGTCAGTTGGAATCCTATTTGCCACAGCCTCGGTGTCACACAGGCTGCAAAAGGCACTTGCAGAAATCAATCAAAACAGAAGAAAAATACTAAATTTGCCAATGACAAGAAACTCCCCTCTCTCTCATGCAGTAGCTCAGCAGTTAAAGCATGCAGACAAAAAATTGAATACATTTTTTTTTTACTGTTTAAAATTGAAGAGAAGAATATTAAAGCACTCCAAATGTTGCAGCAAGTATCTTGCTTCTCACAGTAGCATATCCAAGGCATTATTTTGCCCCTCACACTATCTGCTGAAACTGTATAAAAATCGTGTGCAAAAGAGTAGATAATTTATCAGGCCAAACCAGTAAAACATAGCCCACATCTTCCATAGGAAAGGTTAGCCTCACAAGCAGGGCAGTCTGCCCTCTGGATTCTTCTCCCACAGCTAATACTTTCCTTTTAATGGCTCAAATCCCTGGCAAACCCTTCTTCCCTGTGGGGAGAAATAATGACATTTCATTTTTTGTATTTCTTCCAAGAATTTTTCTTCCTTCATCATGAAGACTGACATGTCTATTTTATAAGATAAAATATACTAAATATATTAATAGAGTTAATTAATCAAGAATAAGTACGGGCTGGTCTTTGGATATTTTTTAGGACTGAGACTGAAAATGCTCCAGTTGATAAGGGCAGTAAAACAGGCTTGGAAAAATAGATAAAGGATGTAAGTTAAGCAAACAAGATGCCAGCACAGCTCTTTAAGGCTGACAAAGCAGGAGTCATGCAAAACAGTATTGATCCTACTCAAGAGATGGGGTTAATGAATGGCCACGTCAAATATTATGACCAGACACAGGAGACCACAAAAGAAGGTCCCAAAAGGCCACACAAGGACTTCTGACAAAGGGTGTGACTATGTAAAATAAACTAATACATATACATCAAGTAAGAGGATATGACTAATGAGTATGAAATCAGTGTATATGATAAAAACTCCATTCACCTGATGCTGGGTCATTCCAATAGTGGAAGATCCCCAGAGCGACAAATGCGGTGCAATAAAGAATGCTCAGTTTCTAATATGCAAAAAACTGTGTTATAAAGTTGCTATCTGGTTGATTTTGTTTCACAGAAAGATCTAGCCAGGTACATTCTGTCTCTCATGCATTGGCTGCTCTGACTCACCTAGACGCAAATAATTTTGAATCATCAAGTTGAATTTTCCCTGGCCTAGAGTTGCTTTCTGGAACCATCCATTAAAAGAAAGTAAAGTTTCTCCAAGTGTGCAACACCTCTTCTTTTTGTCTGTGCTGCACTTGCTGAATCTGCAATATTTAACATAGCAAAAGAACTTTGTTCTATTTGTGAAGTGAGAAAAAACTTGTAAAAGAGACAACTGTACATAATAATTATTAAAAATATGCAGAGGATATTTTATACATTAAAAATGTGCAGAGGATAAAGGCAGGATATAAACTTTCCTGCCTTTCTCCTTCAATGCTCAGGTACAAAAAGCTTGAGAAGCAAAATTTAGAACAAAAGGTATAACCATGAAAAAAAAGTAAGCAATTTTTAATGAGATATCAGAACACTGTTTTCACTGTATGTGATGGGACATATGGATCTTCTACATAATTACTTAAAGTTTCAAACATCTTTAAACAATAAAACATATTAATTATATATATATAATATACTATTATATATAAATATATATATATATAATTTTTCTACATGATGTGTTTTGAATGTTTCACTTTGGATGTCTTGCATTTTTCACATGTTTTCTCTGAAAACATGTATATTTTATTATGCTATTTATTAAGTTTTATTCATTAAATTTCATTTAAAAATTTTATAAAAGTGAAGTAGATGAGTTTGGCAACTCTAGGCACTAGAAGGAAATATACTTTCAACAGGACATGTGTTCAAAACTAATACATGGATCTTCCTCAACCATGGCTTTAAAGCATTTCAGAAAGTTCTAGTATGATTCACAGAACAAACAGAAGAAAAGACATTGAAATAAAAGGGTTACAGCATAATAGAAAAAAAAAATAATGACAGTAACTTTTTTTAACCAGTCAACATCTTTTAAAATAATCCCATTAAAAATGGAAAAGTATAATGAAAATTATATTGAATATTGTGTGTCCAGACAATAACACCCTTTTCTAACCCCAGATTTATTACATCAAAACTTCTTTTTTTTCACTTTGCAGTTCACTAGGTTGATATTTTTACTACATAAGAAATAATTTTATATATCTGGATGTGGTTGTGTCTAATTTTTATTAGTTTTTATTAATATTTATTAAATTATATTTAAATATTTTGTTGATTTTTTTTTTAATTTCCACACAGTCATCAAGAAGTCATTTTAAAGAATTTTATTTTATCAAATTAATTCTAAACTACTAAGTTTAAAACCAAATGTTCACCATTTTCAACAAGTATTGAAAATGGTTGAAGCAATTTCAAAAAAATTATTAATACATTTAAATAAACTGATTTCTAAGCATATGAAGTAACTTAAGAAAATCAGTTCATCATCAATCTGAGAATTCTGATAGGATGAACCATTCCAGCATAGACACTGATTGAGATTATTAAGTCTGCTGCAAAATCAACAATTCTGTGTTGGAAACAACCTCTGAACATGAGATTAAAAAGAATGAGAAGGAATTTGCAAAGACTTCAAAGCCTTTGCTGGTTTAAAGACTCTGTTAGCACCACACAGGACTCTGACTGAATATTTTCACAGAAGTCAGGCACAACATTTTTCATCCTGCAATGCCTGACTGGCTGAGTCAGCATGACCGACTGAAAAATGTCATACTGCTAAGAAATTATGGAAGTGGCATGCAAACAGGTTGGAAAATAAACACAGGTGCAGTATTAATATACAGCTAGAGTTATTTTCATGTTCCAGACCTCAGGTTCAGTTTATTTCACTAACCTATTTAAAGTCTCCTCTCCAGAATTATTTCCACTTTTATGGCAAATTGGACAGTTTGGATACCAAAGTTCTTGTGATCTATGGGCAGTGATATGTCACCATTTCTATAGGAGGTGGCCACTTTTGTCCTGAATTACTATTTCATTGATCTGTTCTGAAATGTTAGTAGGATTATTTTTCTGCTGGTACTCTTGATCACTTAGAGGGGGATCACAAAATCATTCTCTTTCAGATATACTTTCCACACTCCAAAACATGTCATTTATTTCTTGCCTGTCCACAAACTCACATTTTTGGCAACAATTTGCTGAAGCACTCACAATAGTACTGCAACCCTCCCAATCTTGATGTACAATCAATATGCTCCTTATCATCCTTTTGTGGTGTACTCTACCCATGTTACAGCTACTCACAAGCATCCAGATCTCCTTCTGCTATAATTGTACCAGTTACACTCTAGCCTTTGCCTCCCTCCTGTTTGTTGATATGCTCTCTTAGAGAAGGAACGTTTGCAGGTGTTTCATTGGTACTGAAGAACTGCAGAAGAAGACTCCCCTAGAGCAGAACACAAATAAACATCTGAAAAACACTAGCTGTTGATAAGCAAACAACCTTTTTTCTTTGGGACGGGTCAGATAGACACCTATGCCTGAAATGCAGTGTGACATATGCAGTCCTTTCCCCAGAAAAATGGTGGGATGCAGTTATGGATGCTTTATGACACATAGTAAGCACAGGAGGAGTATTTTGCTTCAAGGACTTGATTTCCTCCTTCAACAGAACAACTGAGGAGAACTCCCTAAAGTACCCCAGAATGTGCAAGGCAACAGTAAGCAAAAACCCAAAATGCTATCTGTCTGTAAGGGTGGATTCTGGTTCTGATCAGTGGGAGGTTGGGACTTTATGGGTAGAGAAAGGGTACTTCAGAAGAGATATCAGCACTACTTGCACTGTTTGAACACCAGCATCACAGTCATTTGGTAAAAAGTTTATATTAACATTTACAAAAATAAAAAAGTAATGATGTTCAACTTCTCTATCAGGATAAAAATGGAACACTAAGAAGGTAACCACCTGATCTGTTTCTTCGTCTATGTGAAATAGGATCAGAACTAAGATTTCAGAAAATGGAACTATCCTGGTTGACAACTGCTGAGTGACATATCAAACCACAGAGCTGGTAGGTTTTACTATCCTAATTTGCAATAAATTACATTTCAGAGAAACTTGACTCAATTTTGACAGAATTTTTGACTCATTCCATTGTGTGTAGTTATGAAATACTCTGTTTAATACAAACTAAGAGGACCACAGGCCATTCATGCTTATTAATCTGAATTTTATGGATTTCTGTTTTTTTCAAAGTTCATTCTTTGTTAAGTAGAACAATAGAAAGTAAAATACAGAAATACGAAATGCATACTCCTGCCATTTAAGCTAAGATTGTACTGACAAGGCAATAGATAGTGGGGGGTTCTCTTGTCTCAGATTACCTAAAGTTTCCACTGTGTGAATTTATAGATCATTGAAACAATTATAAAAAACAGGGTATTATAAAACCAGATGTTTTATAATTAATGTGACAGAAAAAACAGCTGTGAAAATGAACTGTAAAGTGACTGAAAAGAAGAAACAGTACTCCAAAGCAAAAATATTACTAACGCAGTGCCTCACAGGAAAAATTTACGCATTCTGAACACAGAAGAGTTCTGGTTTTAATATCATGATTCAGTTCCTCTCATCCACAGTGTGGATAAAACAGGCTTTATAAATCTGCTTTGGGATTCCAAAGTAATGCTAGAAGTTCCTGTTGAAAGCCATTGAACCTTCCTCATGGCAAGAGAGTGCCATCAACTCTGTCCATTGATAGACTTTCTACCATCACTGTTATGATCTTCTTAAAATTTATCTGGGAAAAGCGAAAGGGAAATAGGAGAATCAAGAAACCACTCTGGCATTTTCATTTCTGTTGAAGGCTCATGCAACCCTCCCTTAGAGTCTGGGTCTTTGCTGCCTTCATGTGGCTCAGAGGTTCAGGGGTCCTTCCTAGGCAGGAAAGAAGCCTCACTGTGTTCACACTAGACAAGCATACCTTTATTACAGTACATCCCACATTTGTGAGATCTGGTGGGATGGGGCTGCACTTGGAAACAGTACATGTGCATAAAGAAACAAATTATATCAGGTAGTACTGGGGATTCCTATTTGACTACTTATATTTGTTAAGATCTATTTCCTAGATCTTGCTATTTCTATAGCATGCAGACACGGTTTTTGGTTTTTTTAAAATGTGTTTTCATCATAAAAATAATATTGGATGTTATAAATTAATTCTGAAGTAGTAAAGCTGACTGCTACTACCAGTAACAAAATTTCTTATGTGCATTAAGAAATGAGATAGAAATGGCAGTCACTGCAGATATATATATATATATAAATATATACACTAACATTAGTGATGATTGTTCTTTCATTTCAGCTTGCCCAAAACTTCACAGAAACAATCAAATACTAGCTAACCGAAATCAACAAGCTCAGATTTCTTTTCAGGAGTACCACTGACTGAGAGGAAAAGCTTGAATCCTACCACAACAGCACAGTCTGATGCATATTGACACTGTAGAGGGCTTTGTGCACTTCAAAAGCATAAATCAGTAGCAAGTATCAGACAATGGCTCTCCACAGTTCCTGTATTTAGCGTAATGCTTCTCCCGCTAAGTGCTCGCAACTTTATTAAGAGGAATGAACTGGATTCAGCTAAGAAAAAAATGCTGAACATTCCAAGTCAGCAAGAGTCGTGCCAGCTTATGAGGTAGATTTAACAGTACACTTTCTGGGTTCGCAGGGGCAGGTTCAGGTAGCGGGGGGAGTCTGGTTGTAGTTTCTGCGAGAAGCTTCTAGAAACCTCCCTGTGCCTGGCAGAGCCAATGCCCGCCGGGCCTCAGACAGCCCCGCTGCCGGGCCGAGCCCATCGGCAGCGGGGACAGCTCCTCTGGGAATGCGTGCTCAAGAAGGGAACGTGTTACTGCACAGCAGCAAATGCAGCCAGGGACGGGTGAGAATCGGTGAGAGAACAGCCTTGCAGACACCAAGGTCAGTGAAGACTCAGGTGCAGGACATGCTCCAGGCACTAAAGCAGAGATTCCTCTGCAGCCCGTGGGCGTCGATCGGTGAACGGAGATCCACCTGCAGGCCGTGGAGAATCCCATGTGTGGTTCCTCCTATTTCTGTTGTTGATGAAGCTTAGAAATGGTAGTATAATATACATATGTGTTGAGCTATGGCATGGTATTGGAGCGGGAACTGCTTTTGTTTGTATAACCCAGGGACTGAAGGAGATGGTTGGAGACCCCCTCGTTCTTAGATTATCTTGTCCAGATGAGGACAGCAGTGACCAGAGCTCTGGGAGAGGAATTTATCGCATTTCTGTTATCAGGGAATGTGAAACTGAGTGAAGCCAAGAATTTATTGAGAAGGGGACGAGTCAAAAACTAAACAAAGAAACATCCAAAACTTAGGGAGAATGTTTGAATCATGCTTGAAAATTTATGAATATGTAGTAGAGTTCTGTTTTTAAGGGACTTTGCTAGTAAGGTGTGCTTTCTTGGCTGAATGCAGAGACACCTGGGCGAAGAAGTGCATCCCATGTAAAGTGTCCCATGCTAGGGAAGCTAATGCAGATCCAAAGCCCTTGGGAAGGACCCCAGGCTGGAGCAGGTGGGAGTGAGGAATCCTCCCCCTGACAAGGAAGGAGTGGCAGAGGGAGCACATCATGAACTGACCACAATCCTCATTCCCTGTCCCCCTGACCCTCTGTGGGAGACAAGGTACAGAATTCAGGAATAAAGTTAACTCTGGAAAGAAGGGAGGGGGGATTTTTATTTTTTATTTTTTTAAAGTTTTATTTATCATTACTGCACTGGTTTTATTGGTAATAAATTCAATAATTTCCCCAAATCAAGTCTCTTTTGGTCCTTACTGCAGTTGGTGAGTAATCTCTCCCAATCCTTCTCTCCCCATTCCAGCAGGGGAGGGGAGCAATAGGCTTTTATGGGTGTTTGGTGTTCATACAGATATTCCACATCTACTTAAGACACATAATTCAGTTGAGATATACAATCAGCACAGTTCTTTGAATTAGAACTGGTGTTCTCAGACATAGAGAACACAGACATGTTTATAAACTATAATGCAATTAATGGACAGCTCTCTTAATACTTTGTTCTGAATAGAAGGGATTTTACAATGTTATGTGTTTTAAATCCTAAGGGAAACTTTTGTAATTTTGGAAAACGGTAAAAAGTTTGATTTTATAAGAAGGGAAAGCAAAAAACATAGGGAGAAGTTATTTCACAGAGATACCCTCTGTACAGCAATTTCAGACACAGTCTGTCTCTCTCAGCCAGCCCCTTTCACTTTTCTGCTGTTTAAATGGATCCTTTTTGTGTCATTTTCCTCAAAAATACTGCATAAGTTTAATGAATAAATATGTAAAGACATTTAAAATGTCCTTAAATCATTAATACGTTTTGCTGAAATAACAGCATTTACTGAGTTCTGTGAAATGGACATAGAAACAGTTGAAATTCAATGTTTTCTGTAGTTTGTTAGTACAGGAAAATTGCATTGCATCAAAACTCCTACTAAAGAAATAGGAATATGAAGAAATTCCAAGAGAAATAATTAAAATATTAACATTAGTAATATTGCCAGTATGTGATGATAATTTTTAATGAGTAACCTTATGTTATTTGCCTTGCGTCTTAAAGCTTTATATATATATATAAGAGAACCTAAACCAGCAGAGAGTTACTGCAGAATATTTTTCATTGATTCTTGAAAAGCAGCAAGGAAAAGCCATCCAATGTTACTTGTTCTGTAATTTTTCCTACTGTGAACAAACAAAGCCTCTAGTCTAAGCAGTTTTGAAGCATTTTTAAACTGTCTTAAAAAAATCCCTAAAATCATTATCAAACAATTTTTGTAAATGTAAAAATTTACAGCAACATGGCATCTGCAGTTTGTATGGGATTTTGTAGATGTTTATGATCTTGGTTTGGGTGCCCTCTGCTCTGGCCAAAATCCATGAAAATGTTATTTGTTTTGGGTCCTTCTGAACCTGAGCTTAAGAGCACTGTATAAAAATTTATCTGGGAGCCAATGAAAAGTCAACACAGGTATCAGTGCACAGGTTTTTTGTGCATTCTGACAGGAACTTAAGTTGCCAGGCAGGAATAACCTTCTCCACCTCTGACTTCCAGCTGGGTCGTTTTATGTAGCTGCTAATAACATGTATCAATAGCTGGCAGTGAGAAAGAGATGACAGCTGTTGGTCCCTGTTACTGAAATAATAATGATTTGTAAGAGCAAGAAGAAAAGCTTTTGTAAACTTTCGCTTTGGCTTGATTTTATAAAGTGCTATCACATAAACTTTTTTAGGCTCATCAGTAACCTCTTCAGTTCTCCAAGACAATATCCTATTGTTAAAGGTAGGAATTTGACCGTACTGAGCTGAGGCCATGAATGGATGGCAGATGAAAATTGCCTTTCTCAACTCTCACAAATTTTAACTACTTTCCATTTACCCCACTGATAAGTTGGGCTCCATTTTAGAAGTCCCACTGACTACAGGGAGATTATGAACAATAGACCAGCAATCAGTGGCTCCATGTGGGAAGACAAGCTTTTGACAGTTTTTACGATGTTAGAAAATCTCCTGCTGCCTGTTTTAACATGAAGGACAGGGAACTATAAGGATTATCAGCCTGAATTGAAATACAGAGATTTTTTTGAACACTCTAGGCAGAAAGAATCCAGTTGTATAAACCAGTTGGAGTTTTCAACATTCTGCAAGCAATTATCAATGAGTCCATGTCTTCTGCATCAGAAGTAACTGTGTGTGTGAAAAAACAAGCAGATTACATTTGTTGCACTGCATCGTAAGTACTTAAAGATTAAAGTAAAAAAACTGTTGTGGATATGTTATAAAACTGTATTCATGTAAGAATTTATATCTTTTTCTCCTTCTTGTTAAAGAAAACTGTTTCATTCCCTACCTCAGAAATTAGTGAACCCATGATAAAAGCATTTTTCAGTGAAAAAGATCAATATGCCAAAATTATGAATAAAGAATGATGACCTGCAGACTTTAAAAGCATAAAAAGGAGATGGATGTGGGGAAAAAAGGAGAGATTTAATTACACATAATGTTTTTCTCTATATTCTGGTTTCTCAGGGTGATTTAGTCTCTGTCCTTACTCTGAAGTGTCAGGATCCTCCAGTGATTAATGCAACTTCCTTTTAGTCCAGCTGTTCTCATTGTGGAGGGAATCTGAAGTGAATAGGTGGGTATCTTAGGTGTCACAGTTCAGTGTTGTAAGCTAAGTAGAATGATTCTAAATTTCTGGGAATATTTTCAAAGGTTCATTAGTAGCTAAATAGCAACACCCAAAAGAAATGTCAATTGCCTTAATCCCCCTTAAATTTCTCTGTTGCAAATTCCTCATCAGTATGACAGAAATAATCCTTCTAGTGCCCACCACCATAAACACCCATCAGACAGACCCAGTTCTACAGCAGTAACCATGAAATTCAGAAAATTAATGAAATTTTATAATGAAAATTTCTATATTGATTTATAATGAAATATATATAATGAAAATTATAATGACTTTAATGAATATAAATGAAATATGAATGAAATATATAATGAAAATCTCTGAGACTTTTTCTCCTTTCAAATTGAAAAAATGACACCATCCTACTTCAGAGGAAGGAGGAAAGATGTATTAATTTTTAGGAAGAACTTACCTTTTGAAATAAGTGAAACAAACTGAAACTGCTACCCATCAGTGGAAGCATATTTCTCAAATCTATTTCTCTTTAGCTTTTCCTGATCATCAATCCCTGTTTTTTAATAAAAAATATTAAATCAATTCTTTAAACAAAGGTAAAATGAACTGAGAAAAGTATAGTCCAATTTAAGAAAAATACTAATACAAATTATTTGTTTGGAATGGTCTAATTACAAATTAACTCTCTGCCCTTCCTGTAGAATCTCAAGATTCATATAAACAGCCTTTCTTTCCCCTCCCCCAGAATTTTTCAGGTAAAACTTCTAGGCAAGCAAGCAAAAAATTACATTTTAAAGCAACTGAAATACTTTTTTTTTTTTTTTAAAAAAAAAGCAGGGTTCCTGCAACATAGGCTATTTGGCTCTCCATGAAAGCAAAAAGCAGATGTGTATTTACACATGCAAAAACCATAAAATAATTGTTTTGATGAGTCCAGGAAAGAATGATGGGCTTAATCTAGGCTGACATAATTTACTGCATATTATTATTTTATTTATTATGTTATAACAAAATACATCAGTCTAGAAAAAATTTCATAATCTCAGTTTTCTACCTACTGCCAAAAAAACTAAACATTTTTAAAAGCAGATTACAAAGCTGCTGATTTTAAGTGTTCTTCT
This sequence comes from Cyanistes caeruleus, assembly GCF_971803275.1. Lineage (NCBI taxonomy): Eukaryota > Metazoa > Chordata > Aves > Passeriformes > Paridae > Cyanistes > Cyanistes caeruleus. Next base: position 78,253,367 of record NC_141701.1, on the reverse strand, counting down.
GAAGAAAGACACAAGGCTACAATTACAAAATATTCCAGTTACACTGTGGTTTCTCTAAGAAAGAGAGCTCCAGCTTTCAATATTTCTGCAAGAATGAGGGAGTATGGTTTTGCTTGTAGTTTGTATTTCATCTGTCTAAGCTCGTTAATTAGAGAAACCTTTTTTCACATCACATGTCTATACAATCACTCACTTAAATATGTACCTCTTTACCAGAGAAATGTTAGCAGTGAGATACAAATAACAAAATTTTGTGTCTGCATTGTTGTCAATTCCTTTAACATTCCTTTAATAAGTTTTATGAATTTAAAGTGTGAATGTCAGTAGAGGAAAAGGTGAAAATGTTTCAACTTTCAGAAACTATTCAGCAGTAGGTCCTCACAGTCACAATATAATGGAGAATAAATGTTTAAGATATATGTGGAAAGGAAGCAGTTCCTTTAACTGAGTTTAAGGCTCATTTGGTGGATTATTCTGCATATGGAAATTCCCTGTATATTTTAGATGTAAACACATTTCTTTATTTGTAGTGAAGTGATGAAGACTGGGCTATATCCATTCTGTAGTACAGTTTCATTTAGGTTTTTTACTTCTGCACAGCAAATACTGATGAACCTGCCTTAAGAAGCATGTAGGCAGTACTAGCAATATTATCTATTTGATAATGTAATGAAATAACCATCAAAAATTTAAAAAAAAAAAAAAAAAAAAAAAGGAAAAATCAGGAATTCTGCAGTCTTTGATTTAAGGAGTGCCATCCAGTCATTTGCTTACTCTGTCCCACAACAGCTTGGAAAATTTCTTAAGGAAAGGCTGTATTGATTTGTTTCTTTGTTTCTTTGTTTTTGTTTATTGAAGAACGCAATATGGATTTGGAGTGTTTCTACCGTGACTAAAATATGCTTTATCATTTGTTTATCTGAGAATTGCAGGCAAAAAAACAAACCAAAGCAATTTTAGCTTTGCTGCTTTCTAATCTACTCTTCATGCCAACTTTCCTCATGAGTCAGCTTCCAGCCTAGATTTATGACAATCTTTTCAAGATCTCCCATTCTTAATTACATTTTTGGAGAGTTTTATAAAGCAATGTCCTACCTTTCCCCAGGGTGTTTGGGGACTACAAGTAAAAAGTATGTACTTAACCCTTTCCCACATTTTCACAGTCTATTTGAAGAGCCTATGGAGATAGCTGACAGCTGATAAAGCCAGCTTTTGGGAATATTCTACCTTATGACAGGGACTGTGCCACTTGATGGTAAGCCTGAAGAATGACAGGTGCTCTTTTCTCCCTTGTCCCCAGATTCTTATTAGCATTTTTCAAGCATATGGAGGGCATTTTACAAGGATGCAAAGTCCTTAGTGAATATGTTATACTGATTCTATTAAAGTGAAAGGTGATAGTCCCAAGTAAACTATCCCATTACTTCAGAGAACTGACCTTTAAGCAAGAACTGCAGTTATCTGACAAAATTAAAGGAAAATAAAAATAAAAATGCTGGTATTTGTCTTGTGTAGATGTAAAGTTCTATCCACAATGGAAGTTTTCATTGGGTTCCAGTGAACATATAAACCAATAATTATTCATTTTACTATTAACACTTTAGAGAAACATAATTGGATGTTTGCTCAACTAATAACCCAAGACAATGTATTTAAGCTGAAGAATGCAGCACTCATTATCCTCAATTACTGTTGATAGAAGAAGCAGAAGTCATTCACCTCTGCCAGAAGGAATAGACATTCTGAGGGAAAGATGCTGAGAAATGTAACATCTTAGAGGTGTGTAGATGCAGAGCCCCATAACAGAAGATTTAATCCCATTTACCAGCTAACCTTCAGCCTGCAGTTATTGATTTGACAAGCGGAATGCACCACGTTATTCCTTTAGGGATTTATCAGCCTTGTCTCAGCAATAATATGGTCAACTTCATTTGAAAAGGTGTTGAATAATGAAGAACATCACAGCAAGACATTCAGCAAACCTGAACAGAGAAAAATATAGACTTAACACGACTACTTTCACATTTACAGAATGTTAATCTAAACAAACAGATAATTGAAAAAGGTTATTATTCTGCTCAAACATGGTTATCTTGGCATTTACTGTCTGCCTTAGTTTTCAGCATTCTTAAGATAGAACTTGGCACAGATTTTTAACAGAGTGTAAATAAAGAAGAAAGAAAATTCTCCTGTTCTCTGACAGCTCTGAAAATTATTATGATCTTAAATTAGTGAAAGTAGTTTCAAATTTTGTAAGGATTGCTTGACATCAACAATAATTAATTCAGGAAAGAAACCTGAAAACTTTTTTATGCTTCATTTAGGTTACTGTAATTTCAGCAATATATTACAGATAAATTACATTTTCTAAACAAAAAAGTCTTATTTAGGGAAAAGGTAAAAAGTAAAATTAATGACAAAGTCAGCTTTTGCAACCATTTGAAAACAGTGGTTTCCAGTTGAAAACTGAATCGAGAATTGACAAAAAATTGGTTTCAGCATACATATTCTAGCATAACGAGAACAAGTACAGGAATCTGGCAGTGGAGGGCAAAGGGACCTTCCCCACAATATCTCAAATAGTTCCAACTAGGACTTATTAAACAAAGCATGTGCTGAAGTTATGTAAAACATCGTGGAATAGGAACTTAGCTGAATAGCAAATCGATTCTTCAAGACACTGTGAGAATTGTGTGGAAGAACAAGTGTCCCAGCAGAAGTCCCATGGTGAGCAGAGGGGTTTGCACCAGCTACACTGGAAAATGAAGCCCTGCATGCATTTCCTTTTGCAAACCAGGGAAATGAAAGAAATGTGTATGATTAATGAATGGAAAAGGTCATTTTATTTCCTACTCTCCTTGTGCACTCCCAGCTGGAAATTAATCCCCCCATTGCTGTTTGCTCACTCTATCCTGGTGGGATGGGAGACAGAATTGAAAGGGTAAAAGAGAGAAACCTCCTGGGCTGAGATAAAGTCTGTTTAACAGGGAAAGAAAAAGCTGCACGTGCAAACAGAGCAAAACATGGAGTTAATCCACTGCTTCCCATAGGCAGGCAGGTGCTCAGCCATCCTCAGGAGGGCAGGGCCCCATCAAGTGTAACAATGACTTGGGAAGACAAACTCTATCTCTTCAAATGCCTCCCTTTCCTTCTTCATTCCCCTAAGTTTATGTGCTGAGAAGGATGTCATATGATCTGAAATATCCTTTTGTCAGATGAGATCATCTGTCCCCACTATGTCCTCGGTCAGCTTCTTGTGCAGCCCCAGCCCCCTCGCTGGTGGGGTGATGTGATGGGCAGAGAGGGCCTTAGTTGCTGTGTAATCCCTGCTCAGCAGTAACAAAAACACACCTGTGCCATCAACACTCTTTCCAGCACAAATCCAAAACATAATCCCATACAAGATATTATGAAGAAAATAAACTCTACCCTGGCAAAGAGCTGCATACATTTAAAGGAAATATTCTTAAATATAGCATTCATGAATCGCCTCGTGGCAATTAATTACAGTCTCTGTTATACTGCCATTAAAAACCACCAAACAAAACCTCAGTTTTGACAATACTTCAGTGAGGCATTTGTTAGCTTAAGGATTCTGTCATCATTTTGTTGTGAAGACAGATGATGTCTGGAAAGGTGTATTTAAAACTAGAAAAGTACAAGAAAGAAACCTGTTTCTCCTATTCTCCTGAGACACAATAGCAAGTACAGGAGAAAGGGAAAGGCCAGATCATTGCGTCCGTCATTTTGGAGCATGATTCTAATTGCTTGAGAGATCATGTATAGGGACAAGACAGTAGGCAGGCCATCTCTGGAAACCTGGACACATCTGGAGACAAATGAATTGGGGAAAACAGAGCCACTTACCTCTTACTGCTAATTCAGCACCAAGTTGGACTCCAAGCAATGATGCAAAAAGTGGACAATGCAGACACATTGACTCTCTATAAACTGCTTTCTAGATTGCCTCTTTGAAGAATGGTTATTTATCTCCATCCAAAAATATTAAGGCAGTGAGAGTTAGCATGATGAGATGACTCTATGTAGAAAATGACTTAAGGCAACCATTTTCAGTACCATTTCTCAGGTAAATGAAACTGCCAAATGAAATTCCAGGATTTTGTGTCCATATAAATTTATATAGTTTCATAGCAATTTATTGTTTGAACAATTACAGCAGTGACAGCCTGAAGCCAAGCAAGGCTTTCCCTCATGCCTTAGACTTCAAGCTTATTCAAGCTTGAAGATCATTTGTGTGACATAACTTGCTATGAAAACTACTTCTCTGGCATTACAAACAAAACTATTCTTAATATTGTTTCGTAGATTATTTAGCAGGAAAGAGTTTATGGCACACTTTCTTTCTGAATTATCACTTTGTTGCCAGAACAATGATACATATAAGTATCTGGCTGGCTTTGTGCAGTACTTCACAACCAAGACAGTCTGTGTCTTTAATTATATTAAGAACTTGACCAAGTTAAATTCCAGATGCAATCTTTTAATTTTAACATTGCTACCCAAACCAATTTTATGTTCTATGGTTTTATTAAGGATAATGTAATAAATGCTGTTTCTGATGAAAACCCAGGACCTTTGCCCCTCACATGCTCTGCATCTCATCTGAAGGCCACAGTACTCAAGACAGTTTCATCAGATTATATCTTAAATTCCTTCAATACTAAGCAATGTAGCTGCATTAATTTTTATCCACAGTAAATTATACCATTTACTTAACTACACTGCTATTTAGGAAGAAAGAGCTTCTAGTGTTAGGACTACAAAATTATTTTCACAGTTAAAGCTGTGCAAATAACTGATTGTGTTGATATGATTGCTGCACCAAAAACAAGGAAAAAACATTAGTGTTTAATGCAGATAAAAAAGCAAAGATTTTTTTTTAACTTTTTGAACTTACATTCACCCTCAAAACATAATTCTAAGTCAAAGTAAACACTGTCTATTGTAGCTAAAAATATAAAGGGTTTTTTTGTTGTCGTTTTTATCTTTTTGACCCTTTTTGGTGGCTTGTTAATTTTGGTTATTCTGTTTTGTTTGTTTGTTTTTAAAGAAACAAGTTTTGGGAGCAAGACTTCATTTTGAAACAGGAAGTTGAAATGTCAAATTAAAGCATTTTGGGGTTTCACATACATACAGTGACACACCCTGATCTCTTACTTCTCCCCATCATTCTTTTCCCTATCCTCATCACAGATTTCTCAGTGAGCCTGGCCATAATTCAAGGAGTGAGCTTTGTCCCAGACCCAAATCTTGGGCTGTAAAGGCACGTAAAATAAATAAATTCCATAATCTTCAGGTTCTTCCTTTTCTATTTTTTTTTTCTTTTCTTTTATATATATATTTTAGGCTGAGTACTGGTGTGTTACACTATAATCATTCCCATTAAAATTGCCATAAATAAAGACTGCATGCACAGGTATGCAGTTAAAACATCTCACCCTTCCTTCACCAACCTGTTAAAGGCAGCTTCCCAAACAGTTACCAGTGTACCAAATTTGCAGACAGAAATAGAATGAAGAAGGCCTGTATACAGTATCTATATGAAAATGCAAAGTCCAAAAGACAAAGGATTGTGGATATATATATATATATATATTCTGTCTCAAATTCAGCCAGTTTATTACTTTCCCACCAGCTTTCAACCCTTCTCTCTCCCCAAGCCACCTTTGAGTGTGTAGCATTTTAAGTGCTCTAAGTACAAGAATTTAGTATAGCCATTAATATTTGTTGTACACTAGGTGTGCAGCATTACCAAACACTGCACCATTAAAGCTTTTCTATAAAGTGTGTAAGTCAAAAGCAAAATATGGCTTAGAAATATTTAAACTTTTATATCCAAACTAAACTGATTTCTCAGAACTGAAGGACTGTTCATCATTACATAGGATCTTTTCTATTAAGTAATCAAAAATTGTATTTTATAAAGTCCCTAAAGTATTCATACTCTAGCTATAGATTTGTACTCTGACCTGTGGTGAGTCCTGAACCCTGTTCACATAAGTGGCTGTGACAGATAGGTAATTTTGTGGTGTTTGTTTTCAAAGCATAAGATAAAAAAAAAAAAAAAAAAAGAAATCACATCTCAGCAAGAAATGTTCCAGCATTTTGTCCTGTAACAGATTCATCAGTGTCTGCAGGGGTTCCATTTGCAGGTCTGTCTTCTGAAGTGTTACATTAGACTTATCCAGCAAGATAGAAAGAGTAGATTCACTTCTTGTGCTTTGCACTTCCCATCCACTTGGCCCTTCCAGGAAGCAAGGAAAAGCAAGGAAAAGCAGCACCGCTGGTTCCCTGGAAATCAGTGGGCCTTTCAAAGCAGAAAAATGTGAGGATAACTGCTCCATCTGCCTACACAAGAAGCAATAAAGAACATAATAAGCAGGTCTAGGTCATGCCAAATAGTAGAGAGAACAAAACAAAAGAGCCTTTTATTTTTCCACAAGGTGTCCATTTGGTTTTACACAATTGCATTCAGCTGTGACATTAATTAAAACCAGTGATGCTTTGAATCATTATAAGCTGTGGTGGTTTGTTTTGTTTTTTTTTTTCCTCTAAGTGCTCTCCATCTTGAGCCTTCTGGGCACACAACAACTTTTCTATTTGTCTATTGAGCTTAACCGGATATATCTTCAGTTATCTTTCCTCATCCTCATTACTGCATATCACATTGAGAGTTTATCACCTGATGAATATTTTCCATAAATATTTCTTAGCTAAGAGAGTTTCCTGTCAGAACATTTATAAGTTCCTTGCAAATTTCATTTTTAAATGAAAGAATAAACAAAAGAGCTTGTTTTGCTTTGTTAAGGGTTTTTCTCATTCCATTGACTTTTCGAGAAGCACACCTAATAAGGACCAGTCTACTTCAGGAGGTAAAAGATGAAAATAATTCTACTTATTAATTCATTAGAAACTCAGCCAGAATAGTGAAGGAATATTGTGAGTGAAAAAAACAGAAAGTCTGTCTGAGTGAATTTTGTCAAATATACTTCACCACATCTTCTGTGTTTAAAATTATCACCAAGTTATCCAATACTGCACACAATCATCTAATGTTATTTACGTTTCCATTCCTGAGTAACGAGCTTCTAGCACTGTCGTGTAACACACAGCATGGGTTACTACATCTGGTGAAAACAGAGGATAGCATTTTTTTCATTAGGGGATTTGCACATTTACTTTTATTCTTCCATAGTATGAAAGCAATCTGAGTAGGCACCCAGGCATTAAAAACATCCACGCATTTCTAGACACTGAAAAATAATGGTGCAATCTGATCTTGAGAATGGTTGAAATGAATTTTTTAGGTGAATGCTTTTGTTATTAATATAATGCATCTTTGAAACAAACCACAGGGATACACCAAAAAAACATCTCCCTTTCACCTAAGGATTTACTAATTCCCTGTGAAAAAAAGTTTTAAATATATTTGTATTTTTCTCTTCAGTTTATTTCTCATTTTTTACTGGTAGATGAGAAACAGAGTTCCTCCGTCTCCCATTGTGTCAGGATTTGAACCTCTGATTTAAATGGATAGTCATCCTTATCTTAGCCCTTCCAAACATGATGTGGATGAAATGCATGGCTATTTAGGATCTGAGAACATATTTTAATATTGACTTTATCACCTCAACAACTTCTCTGCTCAGAATCATTGTTTCTTTCTTCAGGGGATTAAAATCCCCTTCTTTAGTCTAAATTGTGTTTACCCACAAATCTGCCCTGAAAAAGTCTCTTCCAGCCTTAGATTCAATAAATGGCACCATTGCACAGATATTCTTTTCTCAGTTTTCCCAGTAATTCCAAAATCACGTACTTGCAGGATACTGGGCCCAGGCTCGTCCTCTTTTCTGAGAACTGACTAATGATTCTGGTGAGACACTAAACAAATCCCTACAGTGTAGTAGATGCTTGCAGCCATAAAGCCTTTTCTGCTCCATAAAGGATGATGTGATCCCACACAGCCCACAGTATATGCTGTCTTGAAGTGACACTGCTGAGCCATTTGTGCACAGCAAGAAGTATGAATCTGTCTAAATGGCTGTTATTAAAATTACAATGTTGTTTCATGAAAACAATAGTTTCACTCCACATGAAAACAGCTCTTAAGAACAGAAAGAAAAATAAAAGGAATGGGGACTATTAATGGGGTGAAAAATACTCAAATCCTTTCTCTCTTAACTATGTAAAGCCAAATTATCCTATCACAATAAAAACATGATGCTGTTTGTAATAAGTCTGTGACTTCAAAATTACTTTACACCTGTTGAACATCATAATTAAGACTGCACAGTTTCTTCCTTCCTTTCTCATGTAATGTCAGTTTGTATTGAAAAAGAAACAAAACAAAAACCCCTTGAGTATTTAAAATCACAACTACTAGTCTTTAACTTTGTTTTCTCGTAAAATATGAAAGTTTTGATCATACTATCCCACATAATAAATGCTCTAGTTCAGTTCTGCCAACATGACAATTTTGCCTGGCACCATGCAGAGTTTGTTAGTCAGGAATTCACTTCTACTTGTCCTCCTCACTCTAATAATTAAAAAAATCTCTATTAAATGTTTGCAACCTGCATTTTCTTCCTGCCAGAAATTCATTTCCCATCTTTCTCCCATCAGTCATCATGTAAACATAAACTGGTCATCCAACAGGCATCCAAAATTTGTTGTTCTCAAATGAATTTTCCCCAAATTAACTTTATAAAGCTGCACCTGGAATTCACTTTTTGCCAAAAATGCACTGTTTGTATTTTCTCAGAAGCAAATGCAAACTGCATAGAGGAAGTTTCTCTTAGGAGTATTCAGCTTGTGCAACTAGAGACCATTTTTGTGAGATTCATCTTAATAAAAATGTATTTACAATATGAATAAAACCTTACCATATTCAAAGTATAGTACAAAAACCCAAAAGTGTAATCTCATTTTGCAGTGCATGCTGTATTTGTGATTCAGCTTGTTTTCTGTGTTAGAGGACTCAGAATGAAGTGAAAAATATAAATAACTTAATCTCTTCCAGTATCCATTTTCCTTTATTTGTTCTAGTAGGAACATCTGTATGGGGAAGAGAAAAAAACAAAAACACAAAAACAAACAAACAAACAAAAAACCAAAAAACCAAAAAACCCCACCGAAACAAACAAACAAAAAAACAAACTTCCAAAGACAGAGTATGAGAGTATGTATGCAAGTGTCAAGAGGCAAAAGATCAATAAGACTCTTCAGGAAAAACATGTAATCAGAAATGATAATAGGAAACATCACTCTGATCAATAATTTGTAACTGTGGACACAGATTATTTGATATCACAATAGAAAGGTTTTGTTCCACAAAACAGACTGAAGTAGACAATGCAAATTATAATGAAAGACTATAATGAATGTCATGAATGTAATGTAATGAAACAAAATGAATGGTTGCAAATTCCTAATAACAAAAATTTAGTAGCACACTATTAGAAAGGGAAAACCATTTTTTAGAATGTTTTTGTGGCACATAGTTGTGTCATATGATTTAACAATTTTGTCTCAATTATTCCTGGAAGATAATTTTTTTTTTAAGGATTGCTTACAATTCTGACAGTACAAATTAATGCTGTACTTGATATAATAAATTTATAAAAATAAGTAATATATGTACATATTTATTTACACAAACTTGCAGAAACATTTAGGATGAAAGGGACTTCTTGAGGTAACCTAGTGAAATCCTGCTGCTCAAGCAGCGTCATCTACAAGTGGGTGTTTCAGGTTTATGTCCAAGCAGGTTTTCAGTATCTCCACAGGCAGACATGCCATAAAGATTCTGGGAAACTAATATCTAGTGTTACCTGGGACTTTGACCATTTTCTGTTTCCCACCTATCACAGACTCAGAATCACAGAATGGGACAGTTTGGAAGGGACCACAGCAGGTCATCTGGTGCAATCTCCCTGTTCCACCAGTGTGATCCTAGAGCACATGGCACAGGATTACATCCAGATGGTTCTTAAATAAGTCCAGTGAGGGAGACTCCACAACTTCTCTGGGCAAATCTGTAACAGTGCTTGTTCACACATACAGTAAAAAAAGCTCTTCCTCATAACCAGGTGGAAATTCCTGTGCAGCAGTTTCTGCCCATTGCCTCATGTCCTATAACTTGGTACGACCAAGAAGAGCCTGGCTCCATTCTCTTGGCAGCTTGAAATATTTGTATGTCTTGTTTTCTTGCTGCCTTCTGTCTTGGGTTGCTATGCAAGATGTAACTAAAAGTATGTATTCTATTACCATCTGTTAAAACCAGGTAGGGCAATATTCTTTATCTCTTCCACAACCCATCCTCCCTCCAGGGGGATCTCTTCTGTTACTGGGCCATTGAGTCTCACTGCATGACTGATAAAATTACCTGGAGATGCTCCACCCAGGGGGAGGAGGCAAGCATTCCTACCTGGATATAATCTGAGACTTGGAACATCACAGTCAGCCTTTTTCCACTGGATTCCCAGAGGAAGACTGGACCCATCTACATCACTGGACCTTCAGAGGAAAACTACACCCTTCTATGGGATCATACTTCAACAGAACCACGTCTGTCACTCCAAGAGAACTGTAGACACTATTTAGTCAGACTGCTACCAACACCCTGACCAACAGGGTGTCAGGGTTGCATTCTGACTCCGCCTGTGTGAGTTGTTTTTTGGGTTTTTTTTGTACTACTGCATTTTTATTTTAATTTTCCTAGTAAAGAACTGTTCCTATTCCCATATCATTGCCTGACAGCCCCTTGATTTCAAGATTATAATAATTTGAAGGGTGGGGAAGTGTTTACATTTTTCCATTTCAGTGGAGGTTCCTGCCTTCCTTAGCAGACACCTGTCTTTATAAATCAGGACACCTTCCCAAACCCAATGTAACTAACAAACTTCATGTAACTTTATTCCACTCTCAATATAATGCTTATAACATCAATGAGTATCACTAGGGTTGTAGTCTGCATTGATTTATATGTATGCTGCAAAAATTCTTAATTTGAAAGAATCTAGCTTCACTGTGAACAAATTGTGACTGAATTGTATAAAGATATTTCACAATATTTCCTTGCACTATATATAAAAATGCACAGAAAATTGAGAGAGACAGGGTAGAAAACCTTGCAACTCTAATTTAACTCATAAAAATATTATATTTTCCTGTATGTCAGAACAAGATCTAATCTTTCCATCACTGAAATTCTTTACATACAAATCCATCTTTGGAAATCTAAAAGTAAATTTATCTCCTCCTTTATCTAAGGCTCTACAAAAAATGATTTTTTTTTTCTCTTCCAACTCTTTGTTTCTTCCATTAAATCTGTAAAAGTACAATTTTATTGTGTTTATCATTGGTGGACACTCTATGGAAGAATAGAACAATAAAATCATAAGAGGCTGATACACAAGTTATGTTCTGTAAACAGCTGATAATTGTTATTTTTAAACAATTTTAAGTGTCTAAGCTAGTCTTCCTGAAGACTACAGCTGATGTTCTCTCAGGTAATTGTTATGGCATGGTATAAAGGCACTCGATGTTTTCTCATCTAGGTATTATATGTGATTTTCCACTTACTCTGTGCTCTCTTTTGTTTAAATTTGAATTCTTGTCTGCTGAAAACACAATAAGTGGAAAAAAATACTGCACATCTTTGGCAAACTTCTATAAGTAAGAAATAAAAAAGGAGGCAGGAAGAGAATAATATGCTGACAAGTCTCATGAATCTCTTCTGCTCTCTGATGAAGACAAAAACAAGATCAAGAGGCAGCTCTTCTGGCATTAAGAAAAGCCATTACAAACTCAGTCATTTTTTGTAAGGCGCAGAAGGAGGAAATTATGCAAGCAAAATTTTCAGTTGTTTATTATAAAATATAAGTACTTCAGTACAATTAGGTAGTCTTTTCAAGGCAAGAGAATGGGTTTATCTTGTGCAGTGAAGGGGTACCAAGGCTTAAACTGATGTAAAGGCTACATATTTTAATATTTTGAAAGAAAGTGCTAAGGTTGCAGACCCTTACATTAAAAACTGGTCTCTCCAGGTGTTCCACCAAGCCTGTGGTTCACACTGTTTTTTTATGGCTATTACAGCAAGAATCTCGGAATGCTTTTAATTACATCACTAAACTCACACTTCTGCTGACATCCATATACCTTCATTTGCTTCAGGGCTTATGATCTCTTTCACCCCTCTTTGGTCTACATAGATGACTGGTAAGAAGTGTATCTGAATACCTTCTGATTATTCTGTTCTGAGACCTCTGATTCTAGATGGAATGTTTGTACAAATATGGTTCTGCAGATTAAAGTGTGAAAGGAAGACTAGATTTATAATTTTTACAGTTTTAATACTGATAATTTAATAAAATTTATATTTTAACAAAGAGCAGCATTTTTGAAATTATGATGGATGAACTGTGGATCACAAGCAAGACTTGTGACTCTCTAAGGGTATTCTAGGACATGTCAGGAGACATGAGTGGAAAAGATTTGAAGTAGTTAATGCTCATTTCACAATTTAAGCACAAGGATTAAAAATGCTTACTATTTTAAAAATTATATTTATGAATATTGTAAAAGTTATTTCAGTACAAAATCAATTTCAGTTATACCTCAATTGTGATTTCTTACTTTTCATTTTTGCCAGAAAACTGCCAAGTGAAATTCACCAAAGATACAAATACCATAGAACTTGAAAGTGAAGATGCTGGGTTTTGCAGTGTAATTATAGGCTCCCCAAGCATGCAAGTTACATGTTGAGCCAAAAATTCCTTATCAGAGTACTTTAGAAGGTCTCGTTGCCAAGGACACATATTAATGAAAGAACTCAGAGTCACATCCAGCTGACAGTACTGCAAGTAAATCTGGAATTTATCTGTTTAAATAGCTGGAGTAGCTCTGCAGTTGTAGCTTTTCATTTCACAGCAGCATCTGGCACTGTAATATACCATAAGTCTGGCTTCTGTTTGTTTTAATCTTCATGGTACTTTTCCACCTATAAAGAACTACTTTGTATTATTCATTCTGCATTTAAACTAGAACCACCCTTGAGTTATCAAACTTAAATAGAAAATTTCATTGACTCTAGAGAAGTCACCATTTTCTCACTGTGAAATTACTGAGTAGAAATTGGTTTTGGTTTTGATTTCCTAGGCAAGATAATAAATCAGAATGGAAAATACCATTTAGAAATATCTTTAAAGGAATTAATCTTCCATGCTCTATAACATGAAATAAAGTGAAAATACCTGCAACAGAGAAGAAATAAAAAATACAGATACTCTATAGTGGATGAGGAGGCTCTTCTTTTTCTCAGTCATTGTACATGAAGCATGCTGTGAGCTCCTAATTAGGAACCTGAGACTTCAAAAGCGAGTGAGAGCAAGCTGGTTATCAAACCAAACTTGCTTCCATCCTTTAACTGAGGATTCTCTTGATGGAAGAAGTCCAGTGTTGATGATACAGCAGGAGGGTTTTTTATATTATTGAGAGGATTATTTCCATATATGTACAAATTCAAAGTTTAGTTGATACTCTTTCGGAATCAAAGCAGTAGTGGCATACAATTTTCAGTTTTGTGAAGACTGTTCATCCTGGCTGGACACCAGATGTCCACCAAAACTGTTTCATCACTCTCCTCATCAGCTAGACAGGGAAAAAAAAAAAGTATAACAAAAGACCTATGGGTTGAGATAAGAACAGGGAAAGATCATCTACCAAGTACTGCCATAGGTAAAACAGACACAGTTTGGGGAAATTAATGAAATTTATTGCCAATCAAATCAGAGTAGGATAATGCAAAATAAAATCAAAATCTTAAGACATTTTCTCCCCACACCTGCCTTCTTCCCTGATATAACTATATTCCCAGATTCTCTAGCTTCCCTCCCACAGAGGCACAGCAGGTTGTGGGATTGGGGTTTTGGTCAAATCACCATACATTGTCTCTGCCAGTCTTTCCTGCTTAGAGGGCAAGAGTACTTCTCACTCCTCCCCTGTTTCAGCTTGGGGTACCTCCCATGGGAGAGAGTGTTCCATGAACTTCTTCCATGTGACACCTTCCTGTGGGCTACAGTTCTCCACAAACTACAAGAGTGTTGGTCCCTTCCGAGGATGCAGTCTTTCAGGCACAGCCTGCTCTTGCATAAGCCCCCCACTGTGGAGGAAGCGCAGTCCTTTGACAGGCATCCTCCCTGGAGATCTGTCCCCTAAGATAAGGCAAAACCTCCCAGTCGTGGTGACTAAGCTGTGGACCCCTTCCTGCTTCAGGACCCCATGTTATCTCCCTGTTAACTATTGGTCATTTTATCCCAGACCATTTGTTCCCCTCCACCGCAATTCTCCCCTTCCCTATAAAATCTCCATCTTTTGCCCAGATCCTTGGTTAGACCATCACTGTCCCCCTTCACTGAAGCCCGCACTAAAGACTCTCTGCAGAACACCACATGGTCTACCTGTCTCTTGTCTGCGTCGGCAGAGGTAACACCTTAACAGAGCTGGCTGGGCTGATCTGAGCTGATCACAGGGTAGAAATCACTTCTAAAAGAGATGATCACCTAAAGCCTCTGCCCATGCTCCTAGGTGTTACCCTGGCTGGACACTGCCTGGAAACCCCAGATGGAGGCTCTCTTCCCCAGGCTATCTATCAGGGCTTGTTGCCAGCAGAAGCTGAGTGCTGGACTGACCCCCAGCCCCAGCAGCAACACCCCAAGGGGTCACAAGTCCTGCTAGAAAACCTGCTTCAGCATGGGTTCCTCACTCCATGAGTCAATAGATCCTGCCAGGAGCCTGCTCTCTGGCAACTTCATACATGATCACAGTTTTCTTTGAGCATCCACCTATTCTGGCTTGGGGTCTTCCGAAGTTGCAGGTGGATCACTGCATTCCTATGGACCTCCACAGGCTGCAGGGGCACAGCTGCTTTATTATCATCTGTACCACGGACTGTAGGAGAATCTCTAGTGCCTGGAACACCTCTTACTCATCCTCCTCCACTGCCCTCGATATCCATAGAGTTGATTCTTCCATGTATTTTTACTCCTCTGGCTTCAGTTGCACAGTTTTTGCGCTATTCTAAAATATACTATCACAGTGTCACCACCATTACTGTTAATTGTCTTGGCCTTGGCCAGTGGTGGGTCCATCCTGGAGCAGGCTGGCATTGGCCCTGTCAGACAAGGAGAAGCTTTCAGCACCTTCTCACAGAGCCACCCGTGTAGCCCCTCTGCTACTCAAACCTGACCACACAAATCCAGTACATAGGTCCATTGAAATAAGGGGGCAATACTAGGCCTTGGCTCTGCATCCCAAAGTAGTAGATTTGTGCAGAGCTGCAATGCTCTGTTTTGTGCAGCTGGTCTGAAGAAAATTTAGCATCAGTGTACCAGGCAAGTATGTCCTAAGACTCTGTTTATCAGTTTATCAGTTCTGCAACATATGCTTACCAAAATATTAAAAGTATATTCTGCTACTTAGGGAAAACTGAGTAGTTTCCCCACAACAATGTACATTTCAGCAGCATTTAGTTAATATCTATTTTTAATCTTCATAACTTGTACAAAATAATGTACCAATGGAAACCAATGGAATACATTTAGACATATTTGTTGAGCATTTCTGGTTTTGCAATAAAGTAACTAATTTGGTGGTCTCCTAATTTTATCTGGCAATGTATCAGTTTCCGAATGGTAATACATTCAAGGCTGTAATTGACTATTCTCTGCCACAGAAATCTGTAAAATTACTTCAAAGTGCTTCAGCTAGGTGATAAAGCTCAAAAATGAGAAAGCTGTGCCTATCTAATAAGTTCTCAAAGGCTCATAAGGTTTATCTACAGGTTCCTAGAAAATGCGTGTTCAATTTCTGTGGAAATGATTTTTTACTTGTATTCCCCAAGGTCAGTAAAACTCTTAGAATGCAATTGCAGAGTATAAATGCAGTACTTTGAGCAACTTTCCATTATGCTGATTCACATTTCAAAATTTACATTCCACCTTCCTAGCAAAAGAAGCAGCAGGATATACCAGAGGTTAAGCATGAAGTTAACTACAAAATTACAATTATGGTTATAAAAAGGAAGGCATGCATCTGATTTGTAGAGGTCAAGTCATGATTTGTGTGGGCATCTCAAGTGACAGCTAAAGCTCTTCACTCTCCCCCAGGAATACATCTTTCTGCCTTATTTTTAGAGCATCTGATAAGTCTGCAACTAACATGGATATCTTTTATACATTAAAATATTCTTCCTCCAATTTAACTTAAAATAATATTAATATTTACAAACTGATTTAAGAAATATTAGCAGGAAACAGCATTCACAAGCTTTCTACAAGTGCTGAATGTAGCATTCCCTCAAAAATGTAAGGATCAAAAATTTTATGAGAAAGTGCCTTAGTTTTCCAACTTATTTCCTTACTAATAGAATTTATCATTATACAAATTTGTCTCTTGTTCTTTGATTCATATAAATAGTAATCAATCTGAAGCAAGGTGCAATACCAGAATGTGCTAAACCCCAAACAAACACCTCACGAAATTCCTCACACTCAGAGCAAGAAAATTCCTCAGTTTCCAAGAGAACCTGCTTGTGAATATCAGCTAGTCCAACTGTTTGCCAATTCCTTGATATAATATGAATAGCTCTGTATTTTGGCAGAGGTTTGTTTCAGCAACCAATGGATATTCACCAAGGATATTGGGTTGCATTTAAATCTAATTCTCCTGTCTATGCTATTCTATCAGACACTTCTGCTACTTTTTTCAGGGAACTGTT
The DNA here is from genome assembly GCF_971803275.1 of Cyanistes caeruleus. Taxonomy (NCBI): domain Eukaryota; kingdom Metazoa; phylum Chordata; class Aves; order Passeriformes; family Paridae; genus Cyanistes; species Cyanistes caeruleus. The sequence goes on along the minus strand of NC_141701.1, from coordinate 78,236,569 downwards.
GCTCTGTATGCAGCAATACTGAAAATAATGATTCAATTTATTAAAAAATCTGTAAGTCATGGAAGATATCATTGCCATGCTAATCTATAATTACTAATAAATATATACATCACAAAATGCAAAAAAAATCTACTAGCTAATCAAGTAGTTTAAACAATGAAGACAAAAGAAATTTTCTTTTTGTTATTCTCTCCACTACTCCACAGAGTTTTTCTAATAATGTCAGGATGAATTTAAGGTCTTATTTTCCCTGAGTCTGTAGTCTTCCTGTGCCTGCATTACTGGAATGTTAACAATAATTTAAGTATCACACTAGAGAAATCACAAGCTGTCTTTGCAACTAAAATCAGAAGTAAAATATACTTGAAGAAATACTGCAGTACATCTCAGGGCCGCACTGATTATATCTTTGAAAATTCCCGTCCTTTGAGCAAGGCTAATCTAAATTTTAAAATTCTAACCTCCAAATCTTGAGAAAGTCGATGACTAAGGCCTGCCAATCTAGTGTCACCTCTAGAGAGACACTAAGGGAAGACAATGAACTGCTAGTTACTTTCAAGCCTGGGAATCATGGGAATCTTAACAAAGACTTTCCCACTGAACAGAAAGTAAAGAGAAATCAATAATATGATCCTTCAACAGTGAGGCTTAAAGTGACTCTGCAAGTTTAATTGTTATAAATCAAATTAAAGGATTAAAGGTATTAGAGCAACTTAAATATCTTTATTTTGGGTCCAAAATTATCTCTCTGAGTATCTCCATAAAAAGAATTTAAACATAAATACTATGCTTTAGTGACAGTAGTAAAATACGACCTTTTAAAAATTGTGGAGATAATGGAAAGAAGAACAAGAGAGAAATGTTCACTACTGCTTTGCAAAGCAAAAGAGAATTGGACAGCTTGAGCTGGTAGAAAAGTGAGAGAAGGAAAAGAGGACAAACTGGTTTTTTTGTGCGTGTTGGATGGGAATAGATCAGGTCTCAGTGCTGGAAAAAATTCCCTGCATGACCTTAAACCCATTGTCAGATTGATCGTGAGGTCATCAGACTTCTGTAGTGGATGAATTATGCTCAGTTTTCAGACCAAGATCTAAATTTCTAAGATGTCACTTTCCTACTTTTCAGATCTCTGGGATTTCACTTTTCCCTGGGTTTCATTGAATCTTGTCCCTTTATACTATGTCTCAGGTACAGAAGGATAAAGTACTGCAAAAGCTGAGCTACAATTGTTCAAACTCTTTACCGTAATAGAGATAAGAAAAGATATTACAACCTAATATTTCTATCCCTAATTTCTGGATAAAAATCTGGAAAGGTTTTAATCATATCATTTCTGTAATTACATTTCTGTAATTATATCATTTTATAGAAAAAGAGAGTTACATAATAGCAGACATTAAAAAAAGACAAGCCAGGTAAGGCTTTGCTAGTTTTTCCCTTAGATTTTGTTTCTGGTATACTTATGACATTGAAACATAAATAGTGCTTATGATGAGAAACTGGTTAGACCCAAATCTGCTGGAAAACTAAAAGAAGGAAGCTTATTATTGAATTCAGTGTGTCATCTTTTTTACTTTCCAGTTCTGAATGCCGCAAAATCAACTCTTGGTGGTTTTGGGGTTTGATGGGTGGTTTTTGCTTATTTTTTTTTGTTTTGTTTTTGGTTTTTTTTGTTTATTTGGTTGTTGTTTTTTTGTTTTTGTGGGGCATTTTTGTTTGGTTTTATTGTTCATTTTGCTGTTCTTTTCATATTAACCTTCCCATATTTTCCAGAAAGAGTAAAAAATCTATTATTTTTCTCTGCTGGTATTTTTTTTCTACTCTGTTTCCAAACTTCTCCAATGCTAAAAGGAAGAAAAGATGGAAGACTAATCCTGATAAAAGGTACAACAGTACTTCCCTCATTCATAAAAAGTAAAAACTCTAAATTTTAAAGTTCTAATTTCCTTTCTGCTTAGAGGAAAATATAAGAAGGATTTCCAATCGTTTTCTGATAATTAGATTTTATAAAATAATTGAAAGACAATATATAGCGAATAATTTAGCAATAATTCAGGTCAAGGATTTTTAGAACACTGTATTTAAGTTAATAAAAGGCATTTTTTGATGAACATTGACTGTATTTATCTAGCATGAAATGGATCAATATTCCATTACATTTCTAAGTTTTAATTTTAGTTAAATTTTATTCTCTGGCAGTTCAATGTAAATCCAAGATAGTTTCCTTTCATTGTACAGTATATTAAGTTTATGCATATAATATTCAGCATATTATTCTGAATGACAAAGAGGGCCTAATTTTCTAATGGGGATTAACACAGGCTTGCATAACCAGGCGAGTATGGTTAGAAACATGCTGCTTTAATTTGGGAAAAAAACAAAACAAAACAAAACCAAAAATCTCTCACAACCAGTATCCTACTGACATCTATGTAGTTGTTTCTAAAATAACAACTGCTATCAGTGAAATGAAACTCATGCTGCAAAACTTACAAAAAGGTAACACCTTCTGGCATAAACTCATGTAGACTTCACATTCTTACATAGGAAAATAACCTGACAGCTGTCAAAAGTGCTGTTTTTATCCCTCTGTTGCCTTTGCCCCTCTTGAGTTTAATCTCAGTCTCTTTGCAGATGTACTGCTTCCAGAAATGCAAACAATGCTGATGCAAGGAAGTGGCTTCATTTACCATGTGATACTGAAGATATAATACATGTTTTAGGACTGCTTGGTAAGTAGGATAATTTTTGCATTTATTTCCAGATCAGATCTCCTGAAGATTGAATATGGACCTATGTCTATATGGACCACCGAAGAACATTACAGATACTTCAAGTTACATCTCAGAGATGAGCACAAAGTTCACAGCACTGCTTTGAACCCAGAACCCAGAACATTTACATTAATGTGGCACAGGGACGGTTAGTGAGTCTGTCTCAAGATAAATTAGTTCAGGCTCAACATCATATAGTCACAGCTTCTTTTTAATATTGTGTGAATAATAGATTTTCTCTTTTCATCACAGAGAAAGTAACTGTGAAACATGAAAGACTGAAGAGAACCAACTGTTCTTACACCAGCACCTGTATGACCTGTTAATCACAGGTCACACATGAGTTGTCATGACAGAATGCCTTAATAAAAAAAAAGTCCAAATATCCTGACACTTGAATAGGACCCCAAAAGGTTGTGAAGCATCAGTAATACAAAAAAGGACTGGAACACTGAAAAGCACTGGCAGACTGGAATGTCTCAGAAATTAGATGCTTAAGAGGAGGAAAAAAAAGTCCAGAAGAATGCCACAACATATTTCAGCTGAATACTGGATATGGATGACTAAGGGTATAGAATTTCCAGGTACCTGTTGCCAGAGTAGCTGTAACCCTCTGAAAATCTGAGAAATTAATGCATACAGAAAATTTTCCTGATTTTTATTTCAACATCTTATCTAGTGACCTTCTCTTTGGAAGCTTGTCCATCTTTTGTAAGTACATAAATGACAGGATCAAGCAAACTAGCAGTGGCATAGGCGCAAAGCATACAGGATCTCAGTATGGACACATAGCTCAACAATCCAAAGTGAGAGATTCCAAAAGATTCTCCTTGGGGAACTATAGGATGAGGAGTAGGAGGGAATTTGCAAAGTACAGACTGATAAATTTGTAATTGGTATATAACTTCTTTCTGCAAAAGCAGCAGACTGAATTTTATAGTACAAAGATGGAAAGACTCTGCTATTTAAGACACAGCCAAAACATCTTTTCCAGGATCAAACACATGGATACGCTTGTATACCTTGAACAGGTCACTCAGCTTACGTGCTTCTGTTTTCAGGAAAAGATATCTAAATTTCCCTGGAAGTCTTTCAATCTAGGAGATTGCAAAACCCTAATCTATCCCCATTTTTTATAGATAACAACTAGCATACAGACAAAAAATTTTGTAAAGCAATTAAAACTAATTGTAGAGGAAATAGTTTTAATTCTCCCAAAAATAGAAATAGAATTTTATGTTACAATCACTATCAGTAGTTAATCTCCTTTCATGAATTCACAATATTGTCTTTTTTCTGATGAATTTTATGTCAAAAGCCTCATACCTCAGTCAAATCTGCTTAGAAATGGAGAAGACAAGTGTATTTTATTCTAATTTATTGCCTTAAGTGAGCTACATATTACTCTCCAGAAGACTCTAGACCTGAGTGGCCTTAGTTTATTTTCCTCCTACTAGCCTAGAAGCAATGATGAACCCAGAGAGACTTCCCTTCCAAATATAGCATACATGGTAGTAATGCCCTTGAACTGTAGTACAGCACTGCTAACATTTTCAGTCCCAAATACTACTAAACTAGATTCAGCAATCTTGCTTTTTTAGGGAAAAATAATTAAATAAAATTCCAGGAGTGATAAAGCAGTCACTAAGAGAAAAATTTGTTACACCAGCACTTTGGATATACTTTCTCTAAGGATTGATAGTTCTTGTGTTATACAGCATGCAATAATTTTGGGAGTTAGTTTTGTATTTACATGACTACAACTGCACAGTAAATCTACTGTTCAGATTGCACTAAGTTACCAATGCATTTCAGTAAATTGTTAGTACCGTTATACTGACCTGTAAGAGTTTGTAGCTCTGTTATAAAAGCAATAGCAACAGTGTATTTTACCATAGCAGATAACCCACTTAGTTGCTTTGCATCACGACAGAGGGCCAAAGGCTAAGATTTATATGCTGGAGAAATAAAAGAATTTGTGCAAAAATAGTTTTTACTGCATTTTGTCAAGATGAAAAACGAGGGATGGGACCAACATGTTATTTAAGATGATTTATTGCTTAAGTAAGCCAGATAAGATATCATTCTCGAAGACATGAGATTTGGAGAGGAGCAACAAGTCAGCCATAGCTCAAGGTAGTCACGGGTTTCTTCTTCACACAGCAGTATGTAACATTTTGGTCCAATAGACAGTTGACATGAAACTTGTTTCTACATAATAACCTATCACCTTTGCCTAACTTTGCCACACTGCCTCTGTCTTTCAGCCAATAGACTGATAGGTCATGTACCCACACACAGCTCTATTATAGCTTTTAGATAGTCTACCGTATAAGTCACATTATTGCAGCTCAAACCTCTCACTATTTTACCTAATATAATTTCTTACTTACTCAAGGCATATTCTTACTTACAATTATAGGAACATAAGTTTATAATTTTTCTACTTAATGTTTGTGTACCTTTATCATTACATGTTGGGGGTTAGGTGTCCTTTTAGTTCTGGCTTGCCTGTGGAATTTTTACCTATTAGTTGCAGGGAAAACCTAACTGCAGGTACTTGGTGGGTGCTTGACAAGAGACAAAGAGTTTGACCGGGCACACAGGGGAAAGGGGGCAGGAAAAGGGGAGGGTGGGGACAGTTTGGCAGCTTCTTCAGCTTCAGAGAAGGACACTTTGGGGAGTGGAGCTGTTGCGGTGGGGAGAAGAGAATTTCGCCATCACCCAGACGGAGCTGCTGCTTCTTTTCCTTCTCCCCTCTTTGTTGGTGGCCTCACACCCCCTGTCCTGCCGGGACGTGTGGCAGTGCCAGGCACCGCCGCGGAGCTGCTGATCCACCTCAGCCACCGGCCCAGGATCTCAGCTCATCTCTGCTGTTCCACCTCAGCCACTGGCCCAGGATCTCAGCTCATCCCTGCTGTTCCACCTCAGCCACCGGCCCAGGATCTCAGCTCATCCCTGCTGATCCACCTCATCCACCAGCCCAGGATCTCAGCTCATCCCTGCTGATCCACCTCAGGCACTGGCCCAGGATCTCAGCTCATCCCTGCTGATCCACCTCAGCCACCGGCCCAGGATCTCAGCTCATCCCTGCTGATCCACCTCAGCCACCGGCCCAGGATCTCAGCTCATCCCTGCTGTTCCACCTCAGCCACCGGCCCAGGATCTCAGCTCATCCCTGCTGTTCCACCTCAGCCACCGGCCCAGGATCTCAGCTCATCCCTGCTGATCCACCTCAGCCACCAGCCCAGGATCTCAGCTCATTCCTGCTGTTCCAGCTGAGTGTTCCTCAGAGCCCTGCAGGAGCACCGGGACTGCCCGAGGGGTTTGTGAAACAAAGCCTCTCCTCCATCCCTTCCTGTCTCAGCCGAGAAAGCTGTCACGGGGTCCCAGGCTCTGTTTTCTTGCTAATGCTGTAGTTATTGTTTGTTTGTTTGCCTAGTTATACTAGTAAAGCACTGTTATTCCTATCCCCAGATCTCTGCCTGAGAGCCCCTTGATTTCAGAATTATAATAATTCGGAGGGAAAGGGGTCTACATTTTCATTGCAAGGGAGGCTCCTACCCTCCCTAACAGACACCTGTCTCCCAAAACCAAGACATTACATTAACCCAAGCTTTTTCTAAGCCTGCAGATTGAACCCTTCAGCATCTGTAGAAATTTATATTTTTCCATTTCTCACAGCATTTGGAGCTGTCTAGTTGCTTCAGATGTTTTCTGTTGCTCATGAAAGACTGAATCAGTCAGATTCTACTTATCTTGAGAATAATTATGCTTATTGGAAGGCTGTTTTACATGAACGAAGTACTAAACTAGCATCCTTCTCATATAATGTATAAGGCCAGATTCAATCCCCTGGTAGTGTTACTACAGAATAAGAATTGTGGAAAAACCCTGGAGCATCCTTTCAGCTGACAGGGAAATGTATAAGCCAGGGAAAAACATTGCAAATATATTAGTGAAGGACAGCATGATACTGCCATACATCTCTACACTGATGCCACCTTCATATCTTGAGAATCAAAATACTGCTCTAGGTCAGTGTACAAGAATTCCTGCATATTGCTTACTGTACAATTCTTAAAGATATTTCTTGCATAAATAAAATAAGTTTGCACCACATGACATGACATAAGTACCAAGTATAGAACAAGATCCTCACTATACATTACTGCAGGAAAGGGTAAAACATTTTGTTACAACACTTTCCTGGGATTTTAGAGGTGATGTTTCCAACTGAGGAGTTATACAAATGGACAGCAGATCCTCCATGTATTTGTAGAATCACACATGTAGAGCCTACAGAGATGTAAGTGGTGGGATTTTGTGAGAGAGAAGGGACCACTTAAAGACGTTTCAAAGCATGATTTATTCTTCTTTTTCTATGGTCTCATGAAGTCATGAGAGCATCTTCACCAAATTCACCAGATGTTCTTGGTCAGTGGTTACAAGACTACAGGTTACAAGATCCTTTAAAGGTTAATTAGCCAATAAACTTTTACCACAAAAGAATGTTTCTACTTTCACACCAATAGTTAATTATTTTGTTTGATACGTCTTTGCTGCAGTACTGACTTTTTTAGCCAATCATATAATGACATATATAACTACTTGTTATACCCTAAACGTCATGTTACCTTTATGACTACTTTTATATCATAACTTTAAAACCGTAAAACTTCCCACTACCTAGCTTAATGCCTTTCTATTTAAACTCACATTCTTACTTATGATTCTAAATCTGGAAGCTTTCTCTAAGGCCTCAAGTCAAACCTTGTGTCCATGTCTATATCTAAGCTTGCATACACAAGATTTTGAGAGCTTTCTGTGCTTGGAATTCCCACAGTAAGCTACCTTTCCAGCTCTGTCATGGGTTTGCTCATACTATACTTGGTAAGTTATGTGACTTTGCTACCTCCATGATAAAGTGCATGACATGGGAGATCATGCACTGCTGTTCAGGTAGCCCTCTTACTACTGCATGTACAGAACAGAATGTTACTGATGTTAAGTAATGTATGGGTTTCAAGAATTTTTAAACAGATAATAGGTTTAAGCATGCTCATGAAAATATATATATATATTAGAAAATATTTTTTAATGGCATCTTTAGAAAGATCCAAAGGAAAAGATTATTTTTCTATGATTCTGCAGGCTTTTTCTGTGAAAAACAGAAATATTTCAACACTGAAGAATCTAAAGTTATTTTACTTTTTCACAGAAAGGGTTATTTAGTAAATGGCAATATGATTTACAATACCTCACATTTGCATATTCCTGTGTGTGACTGCTACTTCCTTTCATCTACTGAAGAAAGTGCATAAATATAATGTGTAATTAATTTTTCTCTGATCAGAAATGGTGAAGCAGATCATTAGAATATTTTCCTCCATCCTTCAGATTATGTGATGGTTCATCAATCCTTATCCTTATCCTTACCCTTGTAAGTGGCCGTAATTATGAATGTGATAAAAAGATTGACTAGAAGAACAGAAAGAAGAGACCTTCATTTAGGTAACACTATGAGTAAATGAAAATTATTATGATCCTGAAAAATACTAGGAATATTTTGAGTCATAGATGTAATCCAAAGTCATTCAGTACTCTATATAAGCCATATAGAAATAATTATTTCAGAGAATTCTCATGCAACTCATGTAATCTTTTCATAAAATAATAAGCTATAATAAAAATAAAATCTGATTTTTTTTCCAAGCTAAAATGGCAGCAATATTTAACAGACCTCCTAATCTCTGAGAGAGACTCCTTAGCATAAATAATAATACGGTATAACCCAGCAACTTTGTTTTGCTGCAGGTGCAAATGGAGTAACTTGGAGTCAATCCAATCATGTTTATTTAAAAATTGGTATGGCTAAGAGCTAAATTTCAGAAGTACCAAAGGAGAACATTTTCAGTTATGACTACATCTCACTTTTAATAAGCTAATCAACACTTTATAAATTATCATTTCAGTCAAAAAAATTATCAAATTTAGTGGCTAAAAACCACACACAGTATTCATGTATCAAACAAGCATATTCATGAATAAGTACTTGCACGTGTATAGACAGAAAGTTAATCTTTTTCCTACTTAAATGAGTGACTTAAGAAGTCACTTAATCTGCTCATGCTTACTCATCACTTAAGGTAGAAAGCAGTCAAATGCAGGCAAACATATATATATCTGACAAAGTATTGACCTGAAATAAAATAATAAAATCCATTGTACGGGCACAGGAAGTAATTTCACAGAATCACTGGATATTTCATGTTGGAAGGAAAACTTTAAATTATCTTATTTAAAATTAGCTAATTAGCTTAAAGTGAGGGATGAAACATCTTGTCACTGAAATATTTTGGTAGTGTATGCATCACTTTAAATTGTTACCAAACTGAAATGATTTTGGATTGTTTTTTTGGATGAGATGCAATGCAAAATTACCATTTCCTATGGGTTATTAAAATGGACATAAATATAGCTTTTTCTTATCTTGAAAGTTGTACAACAGTTGTGAACTCCACCCAAATAATTAAATATCTGACATAACCAAAGATAACATTATTTTTCTTTGTCATTTGATCCACAATTATTTTCAAAAAAACTTTGCAGAAGGAATCCTACACAGAAAATAGTACAGGCCATTCAGATTAGAATAGCTAAATTATGAAATAATTACTATTTGTCTTTTATTAATGTTCATTGTTTGAACTCACTAGTCTGGCAATTACAGCCAGCTGACACTCTTTCAGCTGAAATCTTGTAGGTCTTGCTAAGATTTTAGAATGATTAATAATAAACTGTATTGAATGAATAATTAAATATCTATCATTATTTCCTTTATGCAGGATATTAATTGTGGTCAAAAGCCACTTAGAGCACAGCTACTAGGCTATGTATATATTAAATATAAAAACCAGAAAAATATGTTTTGATAGCCTAATAGATATGTAATACCTGGAAAGATATAATTGTGGAAAACCTTAAATTATTCCTATGAAAGGAAATAGATCATGTTATTAATGAGCCACACAGATGTTCAGCCAGGAATTCCATCATCCTAATAATTTGCTGGAAGCACATTAGGGTTGAGCACATATATCCAGGAGGTATACAATTTCCTGATAAAATGTCCTGAACACATGCCTTGACATATGTGACCTATAAGCCAAAATCAGGAGATATTTATCTAAACTGGATAATCCCAAAGGAAGAAGAACTGGTCAAGTTGTGAAAGAAAGCAGGAAATACCAACAGCAGTGATGAAGGGCTTGAAGCCCTGAAGGAAGGTAGCAACACAAATTGTGGAGTAGCATCCCTCAGAATGATTCAACTGCAGAACTGAAGCTCTGCAGAAAGCTACACTTTCAACAGTATTATAGGCCTTTTGCTATTTCAGTTGTTTTAATTCCACTCCCCAGCACTTTCATATTTATATTTTAAGGCTAGATAAGAAATAGCTAGCCCCTCCTCTAACTGAGATGTCAACATACACTTGGACAAAAGTTTCTAAAATTAGTGGAGAAAAGAACCCAAACAATTTTCTTTTACTCCAAAGCCTGTAAGTTCTGTAGTTAGTATACTCAGCTAAGTTATAAAAGGCTCATCAGCCTACATAAATGCTCTGTGACATAGAAAGCCAGTCTGTGAAAGGCAAGTTCTCATGCTACTCCCATGACCCACTGGGATTTCTAGATTACTGCCTTAGTCTCTCCCTCATATGTTTCCACTTTCTACTAAAATTATTCACTGAATCCAGCAGAGATGACAGGGATGGCTGAAGGGCCTGATGGTAAGGTAATGATATGATGCCAGAGCAAGGACTTAAATGCTAAGTACCTGAATTATAGACTTCAGTGCTTAACTATCACTTGACTGCTCTGCAAAAGACTTTTTTTTACTATGATTTTGATTAAATTTTCTCCATTAAATCCCAGGAATCTCTCTCAGGTTAAATTCTGTTCAAAGCAGTTTAACCCTATGAGAAGCCTTTCTGAGCCCAGCTAACTTAAACTGCTATCTATCTTTACTTGAGAATGGAGTTCACAGAACAATTTGAAAAGAAGATTCTAGCACTTGAAATATTTGGAAGGCAAATATGTGTGTGGGGGGGGGTGGTGTTTGGGATTTTTTGTCTGTGTATTTTTTTAAGAAAGCATCCTCAAGGTGATCTCTCTAATCTTCACAAAAAAAATAACATTTAAAATACTTGCTTTGCTTCAGATCCAGGGATGTCTCATAACAGCATTAACATTCCTAAAGTTAAGATGCTTTTTTGGTTGATCAAACTCAAAGTAGTTAAATTTCACACTTTCAGAAGTGTGTAGAATGTCCTCTATAGGTACTACTTGCCGTGCTGGGAATGTGACATAGGATTTCTTGGCAAAATTAGGTTGTCTTAGAGGAAAAAAATAACAAAATATGACAAATGACACAGGGAAAAGATTAAGGAAAGAATAGTAAAACAATAAATACTGGTATTTTCACTGAAAATCTAGTATAAATATATATAATCTATTAACTTCTTCATTATAATAGGTAACAGTTCTCAGAACATTTTCAATATCAGAGCAATTTTCAGCTCACAATTTCTATTTATTGCTTAGTTAAACATGTACTTAGGTTTGGAAACAGATATCAAGAGGAAATATATCATCAAAATAACATCTAATTCCCATGCATAAAACATCATAGTTTATATGGCAGCTTACTTAGCCATTAAACCAATTAGGAGTTTACAGCACAAAAGCTTTAAGGAAGTTTCACATTTAAGGCATCTCACATTAAACACATTATTGTGCACAGCTGAAAGCTCTGTTTCAAGTTGGCCCAATGTAAAATAATTCTAAAGAAAGATTTATTTGTAAAGATATGTTAGCCTGTAGGATTTTCCATAAGAGACATATGGGGTGCTATTTTAAAAGATCTATAGTACATTTAAAAGTTTGCATACATTTGAGCCCCAACAGTATTTTGACGAGACTCTTCTAGTTCAATGCTTTGAATTTAGATTTTTCTGGATAATCAAAAAAAAACCCCCAAAAAACAACCAAAAAAAAAACCAAACAAAAAAGCCCAGAAGAAAGGAAAAAAAAAAAAAAAAAGAAAAAAAGCAACCAACAGACAAAAAAAAACAACAACCAAAAAAATAAAAAAAAATCCACCAAAAACCAAAACACCCCACAAAACCCTACATCCTCTGAAATAAGTACTCTGGTTAATTTTGCAAAACATTCTTCCCCCTTTTTAGAGGTCCACCTCTAGAATCACTCTGTATAAAATCATCTGACTTCTCAGGAAAATTCATAGGTTCCCCATTAGAAATGTAACATGGTAATATGCTCTAGCTTCTGCTATATAAAAGGAATGGTGTACATAATGAGAAATTCATATGTTGCTTCATGCTTTCGTATAGAAAAGAATTCAAATTATTTCCAAAATATATCAGTATTATTGATTTTAATGTATAACTGTCTACATTTTTACTAACTATATAAATGTTAATCATTTGCCTACATCTTTCATTTTCTTTTCAGTGTAAATTAGTGCAGTCTTCAAGTTTTTGTTACTTATATAAAATTAATGTGGTTTAAATGATATGTAACATTTTCCTTTTCTAGAACACAAAATTATTGAGGTTAAGAACAGTCTTTCACAGGGCTTGTTTTATGGTATGTTTGAAAATCACACAGGGCCATAAGGATGCCTGCAGAAGAAGGCTGAAGAGAAGTACGTGTATCATTCTAGAAAATATTAAGGAAAAAATAGTAAGTGTTGACATGAATACTATGCTAAGTAAATGCTCTTCATAACTAGAAAAATCTCGAAAGAACTTTTGGAGGTTTTTTGAGGAAAAGAACTCAAAAATGGTAGAGCATACTACTAGTGTAAACTGAATGCTTGTGGTTGTCTAACTCCTTTCAAGTTAATAGAATATGAGCTATAATAAAGGTGCTATTTTAATCATTAGATACTTTTAAACTGAGATAACAGTGAAACAAATATTAACCTGCTATTAAAAAATAGTCCAGACCTCGTATTAACTCATACTTGATATATCATTTATTATAAAATTCATTCTGCTAATAGAAAATAAATGGGGTTTGTGTATTCCAAAGGAAATAAATCTGTTCAACAATAAAGTCTAATATATAGGATAATTCAAATAGAATAACCAATGTTTAAATATGCAAAATTATTCAGTCTGTGAATCCCAACTGTAAAGGCATTTTTTTATGATTATTTTCTTGGTTATGATAATAATATATTAAGCACATCTTGTACTTGTTTTCAGAGAGTCCACCAACAGCTCATCAAAATGACAACACCATTTTCTGCATAGACTTGCCTTGATCCATTTTATGTGGTCCTTGAATCTTAATCTAAAATATTAACAAGAAGATTTTGTATTCCACAGCACTTATTTATGCACAATGCAGAATCAGCTTACGAATAAAAAGTGATGTTACGAGCTCACGGTATAACTACAAATACTCCTGCTTTCCTTTTTGATTCTCCAGAAGACTGTATCCTAGAAGAAAGAAAATTATAGTGTGATTTAATGAAAAGCAGAAAAATTAAGCCCTTTTGGTTTGCAAAAACACAAATCTCTTTTTTATGTGACCTTTAACTAGAGAGATTAACACCAAAGTGTTATTTCCTTTCGAATTTATGATCTGTTTGAAAAGAATTAATGGGAAGTCATAAAAATACTAATAATGATAAAACATTTAAAATAATTTATTGATATGCAGTTGCTGGGATAATCTATTTACCTGCATTGCATAGACTGATTTAGGCTGTATATAATTAAATGCACAATTTCTTCACCTTTTCATCAATTCTGCATTCCTTGTATGTATTCTTTAAATAACATTATGTTAACCAAAACAGTAAATTCAGGAATGTGACTTCAGGCATATTGATAAACATGTCTTACTGACACTTTTCTTCTCCATTCTATTTTTAATATTCTAAATGCTGTGCCAAACTCTATTACCAGCACTTCTTTGAATGAGAGATGGCTCTCAGCCCTCAGAAGTAATTAAAAAAAAAAAAAAGTCTTTCTCCTCTAGTTTCTCCACACCTCACTTGTAAGAAATAAAAGCAAGTGAATTTTTCTTTAAAGTCATAAGTGAAACAAGGAGGTGGTCTCTTGTATCACTGAATTTTACAGTACAGATACAGCTGCCAAGTATTAGATCATATGTTGGTTTCATCCAGGGTAGAGTTAATTTTCTTCCCAGTGGCTAGTATGGGGCTGTGTTTTGTACTTGTGCTGAGCACAATGTTGATAATAGAGAGATGTTTTTGTTATTGCTGAGTAGGGCTCACACAGAGCCAAGGCCTTTTCTGCTTTTCATACTGCCCTGCTGGTGAGGAAGTTGGGGGTGCTTGGGAGGTCAGGGGGAGACACAGCCAGAGCAGATGACCCAAAATGACTGAAGACCTTGTTAAGTGGTGAGAACAGGGAGAAAGGGCCAGAGGGCAGACACAGTTGAAGTGATGGCTTGTGTGTCCCCAAGTCACCATCACATATGGAATATATTCTGGAGATGGCTGAATATCTGCCTGCCCATGGGAAGTGGTGAATGAATTTCACATCTTTCTCTGCTTGTGTGTGCAGCATTTGCTTTCCCTACTATACTCTCTTTACCTCAACCTTTGAGCTTTCTAACTTTCACCCTTCTGGTTCTCTCCCCAGTCTCACCAGTGGGAAGTGAGTAAGCCACTTCTGGCTGGGGTTAAAACAAGACAGATCATAAATATAATTCCCAATAATATTATTGCATTTATCCATATCTGGCTAAAATTGCTCTACCAAATATGTCAGAAAACATGTTTTGGTAGTCCTTAATGATACAGGAAGGAAAAGCCAGTAGACAGTAAACTCCTATAGCAGCCTTCCAGTACTTAAAGAGGACTAACAAGGAAGATAGAGTGGGATGTTTTAAGGGCATGTAGAGACAGGAGAAGGGGCAGTGGCTTTAAACTTAAGCAGGGTATGTTTAGAGTAGATTTCAGGAAGAAATTCTTTACTGTGAGAGTTGTGATGCACTGTGGATGCTAAATATGAGCAAAAGCAGGGAGCACAGTGCCTGTGGCATAGCAGGCCACATAACTTTCTCAGACTCACCTGAGAAAGTGGCCTGGGAAATCATGAGGAAGAATTAAAACAATCCTCAGAGATAGAAGACAGCCTTGCAGGTGCTGTTTGTCAGTTTCTTGTTTTCTTGCAAGAGAAGGTCAAGGGGTGGTGTACCCCACTGACCAATGATGGTGATGTGTTAGTGCACTAACCAATAAGAGTTTTACCTTTCTGTACTTTTGTGTACCGGTCTATAAAAGAAGATCTGAGGTAATAAACCTCACTCACAAGAGAGTTCAACTCACAAGAGAGTCCATGTCATGCTTCTCGCCATTCCCAATAGTGTGACAATGCACCAGAAGAAGGCTGCCCAGTGAAGTTGTGGGTGTGTAATCCCTGGAAGTGTTCAAGGCCAGGATGGGGCTTTGAGCCACCTGGTCTAGTAAAATGTGTCCCTGGACATGGCAGGGAGGGTGGAACTGATGATCTTAGAATTCCTTCCAACCCTAGTCATTCTATGAATCTCTGAAACAGCTCTGAAATCCAGCTGGTTAAAATATACCTTTGGCTTGAACACTTGATTTAAATTGTTTAACTGTCGCCTAGTTCTGCATATTCTAGCACTGGATATCAAAACAGGCAGACAGTGCCAAAACTAAACAAAACATGCATTGTCTCCAAATTCAAAAAGAAGGTTGTAATTTCATGGTCTTGTCCTTCAAATGTCAATCTGGATGACTGCAATATCTGGATTTTAAAATGAACTGCGTAACACAAGTGTCAGTCTAACAGAATGAGATGCAAACTACAAAGCATGAGCTTGGCGTGAGATCTACTGGAAAATCAGACAACAAACAAAAGACATGGGGATTCAAACTAAAAGCTTACAGAATATAAAACAAGCCACATAGAAAATAGATTTAAATAAAAGATACTGTAGGAAATTGCAAATTGATGCTAAATTTGTTTGCATTACACAACTTTTAGTTTGTTTTCTTTTTTGGGGGAGATTTTAATGTTAATGTTTTTGTTGGGTTTTTTGTTCTTGTCAACTAGCAATTGGCAATTTTCAATTAGCAATTTCTGTATAACTAATCTGCGACAATTAATATCTATTCACAAGCAACAATTTCCGTACCACTGTATGTATATTCACTCTGTGGCACAAAACCAAGTTAACTGTTTATATAACTACAGAACATTAATATCTCTCTGTTGAACAATTTCTGAATTATGATAATGCTATCAATGACAAATTGTTTCCATTTATCATTGAATCGTCAGGTGCTGTGAAGTGGCTCAGGGAGGCAAAGAGTTTCAGATAAGCATTGTGAAAGGAGAGGAATGGCTTTAAACCATGTGTGTGAATTTTGACCCCCTGTGTTGGGGGATGGACATGTGAGCCCTGGATGAAGTCACCCCACCTCAAACCCCTCCTGGGTGTCAGCCCAGGGAGTTCTGACTGGGTTTGAGCCCCTGGGGTTTCTCCCTTGCTGTGTTTCTAGTGGTCCCTGACCCTGAACTCCACCCTGGTTCTGTCCCTCAAAAACCCCAGCTCTGCCTCTGTCGGTGGCTCTCTGTCTCTGGATCTGAGTTTGTTCCCACACTGAATAAATGGTTCCATGAACAGTAGCCCCTCTTGTTGGTGTTCCATGCTGGTCCCCAGAACCCTGCGGCTTCTCTGGACATGATCCTGCAGTTGTGGACTACAACAGTCAGGGTTTTATAACACTGTGCATCAGGATATGGAGATTGACCAAAAACCAGTACACTAGAAATTACATCAGATGTAAACATGTAACACAATCAAAAAGATAGATTTTAAGAAAACATGTCAATGAGTAAAGTCATGCATATTCTAATCTTGTATGCTTTTAAGTCAAAGTATTTTGTAACTGTGAAGATTTTTCATTACTGTACCCTAGTTTACAGAATTTTTAGTTACACATTTTTCTCTAACAGATTCTGTTGCAGAAATAAGCTTGTTTATATCATGCAGAATCATATTCAAGTCATGCAAGCAACATGCCTTCATTAGGAAATATTCATTTATTTCTAGAACAAATAAACAAATTCAAAATTCAGGCTAATGAAACCCCCTCCATTGCATTTTAAAAACCACAAAGCTTAATATTAAAATTTTTTAAGTAAGGTGTTTTTGTTGAACTACATAGTGTGATATCCCTGCTAGAAAACAAGAAGTAAGAACATGTTACTAGGGACACCAATTCATCATGATAGAAATGTTGCACCAGAGGAGCTATGTGTTCATTGGAAGAGCAAAGTCATATCACTTTTTGCATGTCTTGTGAAACCAGAAGGAAGGTAAGAACAAGAAATCAATAACAGGTTCTTTAAATCTAAAAGAAGGTACATATCCCAGCTTTGCATCTACAGTGAATGGTGCAAGAATAGAACATTCAGAAAAGAACCCACCAGCATAGTATTTGTCTTTAGGACACAAAGAGATGATGAAGTTTCAGGTGACTAGTTCAAGGACTTACAAATGCTATCCTGAAAGCTCCTTGTATAAAACAGATATACTGTATCATGGAAGTACATTATCAGCTTCACAGCTGCAGTTGCAATGGGGATTTTTTTCATAGCTGACACAGATATTTTACATAACTCTTCACAAGTGCATGCTAAGAGCTAAGAATGCTTTTGATTGACATAAAAAGAGCTTAACTGTTAGGATAACCTGGAGATCAAGAACAATTATCACTTGCTAGGAAGGTGAATGAAAGATTGAGTAAGAGGTTTCATGTTTTAAATATTTTCAGTGATTAACATTGCTATCCTTGACCCCTACTAAAACATACCTTCTGTATTTAATTCTAGGGCCTCAATAACCCATTATTTTTTTTTCTGCTAACTTCCTACCAAACCATTAAAATTTATTGAATCCACTGGAGAACAGTCAAGTCTTCCAATGCATGTGCATGTGCTTCAAAAAATTTTCCATCCTCACACAATATCTAGAAACTATCTGGAGTTTTGAATGACTGATTTACTTCACTGCTTTTTTGAAAAAGCAGCAAGTCAATAGTTAGATGTTGATAAGCTATAAGTAAAGTAGTTTTTGGTACTCTCATCTCTGCAATCTAACTCTCAGCTCACCAAGTGATTTTTTATAAATGTCCAAAAGCAATTGCTCTCCTCAGTTAGAAGACTGTTATTCATTACCTCTCCTTAAAACAAAACCATGAAAAATCAGCAGAGCTATTCAAGTCGGCAGTACCATTCATCCCTATCAAAACTTGCAGTTAACTGAACACACCATGTTACATCTGAAGAGACTCGTCAGATCTAATGAAAACATTCAGCTAAATAACTATCACAGTCTGCCACCATTCCTAGGATGGTGTAGACTCAGACTTACATGGAAAAGGACCAAGTTCCACATCCTACATTTAAAACTCTAGAACTGCCCAGTTATGCATTTTTCACTGAGTTTTAACAGAAGGGAATCTCATTTGAAAATGCTTCAGCATTAAGAGAAAGTTTCACAAATGTTGACTGTGTAAATAGCAATTTGATCACCATCAGAATTTTGCACTGAAATAAAAAAATGTTTGAAGTACTAAAAAATAGAAGTAGAAAGTAGAAGGAAAAAACAGTGTTGTCAAAATGGATTAAAATTTCTAGAAAACCTAATTTTACTCAAAACAATATTTTGGTGTAAATCTTGGCAAGAAAAATTGACCAGCTCTAATCTTCTGATAAGCCTTTTTTTTGTATGGATTTTTCACATAATCTGAGAGGCCTTCCAGCAAAGCATAGTACATATTGAATAGTATTTTTTGTTGCCTCTTCAGTTGAGGAGGGGAAGAAATAAAATAGCTTGGTTAGCACCACTTGTCCAGCAAAGATCAACATCTAAATAAAGGACATTGAGAACCTTCAAGAAGCATAGATATTCCTCTTCACACTATTTCAACATATCTAAAGGGTAATTAATAGGATAGATTATATAGACCTTAGATGATAAAAGTGAGCTGGATGAAAAGTTGGCATCACAGGCATCAGAAGAGCAGAAAGATACTTTTCAATTGCCATTATAAAAAAAACATTTGTACATGCACTGAGTTGGTGGGGACCTTACCTAAGACCTTGGAAAATATCTCAGTTTCATATCAGTGGATGACAGCAAAAATTCCTCTAACAGCATCAGATCAGTAATCCTATTTTAGTAATAAGAATTTTGAAAATACAGTCACTAAGTGTACTCTTCCTCTGAGAAAATATTGGTTTTTTGAACAAAAGCACTGTCTTAATAATCACTCTGTCAGAACCACAACCCATCTGTCCATATATATAAACTGAAAATAAATCTGCTAGATATGAGTGCTTGTCTTGTTTTTCTCCATCCTCCAGTATACACAAATAAGGTCGGTGAAAATATCATGCAGTATGAGACTCACTGAACCATTGAAAAGTTTGCTATTGCTGGGACTTCAGGAGCCCCCCAAAAAGTTACTTTTTTTATTTCCAGGGACATACTACAGTATGGGGAATTTTTAGGATCACTATACTTTTAGGAATTAGTATAAAGGTTTGTGCAGGCATTTTAAGCAAGCACAAATGGAATAAGAAAAGCAATAACTGAGAAAGAAATTCAGTTTTAATCTGTGGAAACAGAATTACAATAATATTTCATTATTTATAAAGTTTACTAGCACATCAGAAGACAAAAGAAATGGAATTATATTTCATAAAAGCACCATCAGTCAGTAATAAGATCTAGGCCTCTCAAATTCCAACATAATATGTTATCAATAGGAATACACAGATTCTCATTATGTGTTGAAATGGTGCACAGCAGTTTAATATTCTGAAAAAGAAAGGAAACAAGTATTTTTTTAATGTAATATCAATTATGACAATGACGCAGTGACACTGTCCACACTCACAGCAAGAAATAACATTCAAAGCAGTTCAGTGGCAGATTCTCAAATAATGTGCTGTTTTATCAACCTTCAGATCAAGCTGCATCTCTAACAATGTAGTCACACATTTTTATTCACAACTACAGAAAGTGCCAGACCTTCGTCAAAAATTTAATGTCTTAAAGCATAAATCAAAATAAACTACAAAAATCCTGAAAAAGATATTTTGGGGGGGGGGGGGGGGGGGAAGAGAAAAATATTGATTTATTGTGTCTGAAATTATACTCAGTAATCCTTAGTAAACAACGACTATCTAATTACATTTCCATATTTAGAGATACTCATCCCAAAACACTGAAACTTGAAATATCTTCATACTGTCAGTTAGGCCTAATGCTGGTTCTCATCTTCTGAAATCTTAGATACTCACATCATTTACTTGTCACTCCTTCATGGATTTTGAGAGCTTCATGGACATTAAATTGTTTTCATTACATTATATTAATAAAAACATTACGTACATGCTTTTATTAATTATGACATTGATTATTTCTGAAAAAGAACTAAAGGTAATATGATTGATCAATTTTTCTCTCTCACCCATTTGATCAACATGTCAAAGGCAGGAGCTTTAAGGTATATTTTAATAACTATATATAAGTATTTATCTTAATAAAATGTCACTATTTTCTGGAGCTTTATTTTTCTATGATGAAAGGTAGAGTGTTTCATTCTTCTTCCCTTGAAAAATGAGGGTTAGAATCAAAATATTAACTCTAATTTACCTTTTGTTCATCTTTGTTCATATATAAATATGTGTAAATATATACATTCATATGTAAATGCAAAACCTGCAAGAACAAAAGAGTTAACCAATGGCAGAATAAAACCCATATTGAATGGTAAAGCTGCCAGAGTGAATTTAACCTAAATTTTTGTGAAAAATAAATAAGATCTAGAAATAATTTCTATTTCTCATCTATCTTCTAGTCTATGTAGAAAAGAATTACATGTTCTGCTGAGCTCTTGGGAATCTTTCTACTGGAAATAAAATGTTAGAATTTTTAATGACAGGACTTATGACAACAATCACTTTAAAGCAAAAATTACTAACCATCTGCATATCAAAAATATCTGCATAATTTGATTTTTAGCTATGCTAACATGGTCTTATTTTTCCTTATCCTGAGCTGGCAGACAGACCTTTGCCTTGGCTCAGTCAGTTTTCCTGTTAAGTCACTTGAGCCACAGACTGAGGGCTCTCTCTTAACCAGCTAGCATTCTACAATGTCAGCTTTCAAGAACACTTCCTAACTATCTGCAGGTAAAATCTTGAGGTTTAGATTAGATTTCTTTTTTTTAAGCATATTTGGATGATTTTTCTTTGAAAAAAATAGGAGGTGCTCTTAGGCAGAAGGGAACAAGGACAGCCTATGAGTCAGTCTTCGTATGGAAATAGAGCCAAATCCAACCCTGACCTTTCGAAACAATAATGAGCAGCTTAGCTCTACTCAGTCTACATCTGGCTATATTTTCAATTATTCCCTTGAAACTTGTCCCTGATACCTGACTTCATTCCTCCCTATAATATTTCACCCCTTCATTGCAAGTGTTGTCAAGGGAGCTGGTTATGTCACCATTCCTGGAGGTATTTAAAAGACATGTAGAAGTGGCACTTAATGACATGGTTTAGTTTTGGACTGACAGTGCTGAGTTAATGGTTGGACATAAGGATGATCTTTAAGATATCTTCCAACCTAAAGAATCCTGATTCTAATTTTATGGTAATAGCTTCCCTCTTTGTAAGTTTTATTAAATAAAGTAATGTAGTAAGCATGAAGTAGTCAGATGCAGTGATGATGAGGGTAATGTTAATACATAAATAAAGGGGATGGATAGTACAGCCTCTATTTTGGATAATGAATTACTGCCTTCTGACTACAGACCTTTCACCCACCCTTGTTATACATACCAGCAGGAATAAAAACCGTTGTTATAGACCTGATGTAATAAAAAAACTCACAGACTGCAGTTAAGAAACTCCAGTAGAAATCTCCAACAGCAGAGTAAAAACAGTAATTTCAAATTCTGTATCAGTTTACACTTCAACTGACCCCTTTAAATGAGAGGAACACTAGAAAAGCACAGTACCAAAATATTCTCAAGAAAGGACTGCGCCTCAGAGGGGGTTGGGCTACATTATGCATCAGCAAATCCTGTGTTGAATATTAGACAAGCTTAAATATGATACAGTTTTATTAGTTAATTCAATTAAGCCAAATTAAATTTTCTTGTATGCAAGATTCCAAAGAGATTTGAGATTCCTTCTTAAAGCAGTAGAGCATATTTTAGGTAAAGCAGTAAAGTTTTTTAAAAACATTTTATTTTATATTCAATAACATGATGTATTAATGTGACAATTGTGACCAAATAAAACATTAATGTCAATCAAAGGCAATGTGCCAAATGGGTACTTATAAGTAGTATTTAGCATGAGTAAAGTATTACTGATTTATTCAATGTTATGAAAGATACTATGCAGTATCTCTGACAAGGTGAACACTCATAATTCAAACAAGGGGAGTTAAGAACTTCACAACCCCTTAACCTTGTAAGTGGAGAAAGTTAAAAAGAGAGAATTGAAAATCAAAGAGCTATTAAAAATAATCCTGACAGAATTAAATTAGATTTGTGATGTAAATAGAATCTGGGAATGGAATATCAGATCAAGACTATTAAAAAAAATTCTAAAGATAGGAAATGCATGTAACCAGAGACTGATAGTAGAAACCCTAAACTTTTCAAACTTTTCTTGAGAAATCTGATAGTGGCAAAATAGGTAAGATTCCATAATACAAAATCAAGAGGGAAATATAAGCAATTGTATACTTGGAACTTAAAAGGTTTCACCATGAATAAAATTGGCACTGGGTTGGGGGTACTGGTGGATGAAAGGCAGAACATGAGCCAGAGGTGTGCTTGTTACCCAGGGAGCCACCGTACACATGCTAGGCCATCTCAGGAGTATGGCCAGAAGGGGGAAGGAAGTGATTCTCCCCCTACACTCCACTCTGGTGAGCTCCCACCCAGAGCAGTGTGTGAAGTTATGAGGTCCTCAGCACAGAGAAGACATGGACCTGTTGTGGGGGTGGGGGGTGGTTCAGATGAGGGCCACAAAAATTATCAGAGGGCTAGAGCACCTCTTAGATGCGTGCAGGCTGAGAGATTTGGTTGTTCAGCCTGGAGAAAGGAAAAGCTCCAGGGACCTCTTTGTGGCCCCTCAGTTCTTGAAGGGGTTCTACAAGAAAGATGGGGACAAACTTTTGAGTGGGGTCTGTTGCAATAAGACAGAAGGTAAGGGCTTGAAACTGAGAAAAGGTAGATATAGATTAGCTATAAGAATGATGATGTTCTCTGATCAGGATGTTGAAACACTGGAACAGATTTTCCAGACAGGTGGTCAATGCCCCATCCCTGGAAATGTACAAGGCCAGGCTGGACAGAGTTCTGAGCAACCTGATCTAGTTGATGTCCCTGCTGTTTGTGGGAGAGGGTGGAATGGCATGATCATTAAGGTGTCTTCCAAAACAAATCATTCTATGATTCTAAGACTGGGCTAAAGGGATGTAGTACTGGGGCTAATTTCTTCGTAGCAATCCCTCCACTCTGCACTTGTGGTCAACAGGGTGCTGGAAATGTGTCAGTGTTCCAGCTATTGCTGAGCTGTGCTTACTCTTCCTCACCTGCTCCAAGTGAGTAGTCTGGGGTTGTACAGGAGGCTGGAAGGGGACATCACCGGGTTGGCTGACTCCAGCTGAGCAGAGGGGTGCTGTGCACACCGCAACTCATCTTCCGCCCGGCCCGGCCCCAGGGCTGGGCCCGGCTGAGCCCCTCAGCCACGGGCGGGCGGGCGAGAGCCCCGGGGAAAGCCTGGCCAAGGGAGGGCAAAACGCTGCCCGGCAGCCAGGGCTGAGCCAGGGGAACCGAGCCACAAACAGCCCTGCGAGCCCCGGGGGGACAGCGGGAGCGGGGCCGGGGCCGGCAGAGAGCCGGCAGGGATGGGCCTGCGGCCAGGGAGAGACCCCGGCCGGGCCGGGCTTTCCCGGTGATCCGTGGGCAGGCTCAACACCAGAGGAGGGGAATACTTACCTGAAAGTGTGTAAACTGTGTAAAACCCCCAGTGGAGCAAGTTTATCCTAATGATCCTGAAGTACTGCAGCTTCTGTAGAGGCCTCACTGGAGCTGGGTAAAGCGTGATGAGGAAGGAGCAACAGAAAGGAGCTGACCATAGGCGCACATTCCCAGGAATGCCCTGGAGGAAAGGAGGTAGAGGAATCGGGAGTAAAGGTTCAAGGTTAAACTGATCCTCGGAAATAGACTTGACAGATAAAGGGAAAATATTTTTGCAGAGGTTTTTGTCTCTATTTCTCACCATATTATTCTTATTTTCAGTGGGCAATAAATTAGATCGATCTTGCACAAGTGGAGTCTGTTTTGCTGTCACTGTTTATGACAGTAATGGATCTGCCCTTCTTTGTCTTGACACAGAGCCTTTTCCATCCGATTTACTCCCCCTGTCCTGGTGAGGATGGGGAATGAGAGCATGGATGTGTGGGTGTCTGGAAACATGGTATGGTCAACTAGAAAGACAAGCACAGACAGCTGTCGATGACACAATTTAAGAGCAAAATAGACCTGAATATCCTGTTACATCTTTGGCTGACATGTATCAATACAGTGATATGTGATCAGCATTTTAAGGAGAATAAAAGCAGGAAAAGTGAGAATTGTGATGTTGCTGCCCCTGTGAAAGACATCAGAAGCACAGTACAGGAATTAGAAAAATGATTAAATATCCACTTTGTTTCTTCCGTCTGCAGAAAATTCAGATGGTTTCATCTCATTCTCATCAATGCAATACCTCTTGTTCATGTTGTATTGCACAAGTGTAATTTGCCACCTGGTCCAAGGACAGCATGCTTCTCCCATAATATATTACTAAATATTGTTGATACTCTCCTTTAATCAAAATAGGCTTAAAAATATGCCCTGCAGTGGTACCTATCCCTCCACCAACTGGTTTTTGGATTTTATGGCTAATTGGAGCACATTGTTCATATGCAGAATGGTAGAAAGGCATCTCTCCCACATCTGTATATGTTTTTCTTCAACCAGTAGT
The DNA here is from genome assembly GCF_971803275.1 of Cyanistes caeruleus. Classification (NCBI taxonomy): domain Eukaryota; kingdom Metazoa; phylum Chordata; class Aves; order Passeriformes; family Paridae; genus Cyanistes; species Cyanistes caeruleus. The sequence continues at coordinate 78,211,639 of NC_141701.1, read as the reverse complement.
GAAGACAGGAGGACAGTTATAACTCAGATTGTGTCCAAGCACCATTTATAGAACACAGTACTGCTGCAATAAACTACCGATATTCTCAAAAGTGATTCTTCAGAGATTACTAATTGACCTTAACCAGAATAACTGTATAACCTTAACAATAAATGACTCAAGTACGTTGAATATTCCTTCTTATGTTAAGTAGTGGTGCATTTTGAAAAAAAAGTATTTTATAGTTAACATTTTTCCTCATTTAGTTTAACTGAATGAGCTTCTTTCTCTCTGTCATGTTCCTTGCAGTAATTTAATACTAATGCATACATATTATATTATGCCTTTCATCAGCTGAAAATGTCATCACTAAAATAAACATTTTTTGACCATTAGCTCGTTTAAAGCATTTGATCTTGTCTTTTAAATAAAAAATCCAAAGGGACGAGTCATCTTGTAATGCTCTGAACCAGCAGGGGGAGCTTTCAGCTTGTTTAGAACTCCGCAGTGTTTTTAATTTATCATTCAAGTAAAAGAGTAACTGAGCTGAAATACATTGTAGAATAGAATAGAAACATTAAACGATTTTTGATTATATTCACAGGGCCAGCACCGTACCAAATCGATAAATAAACAAGAAAAAAACCTCAGATCCACACACCTCACACACACAAAGCCAACCCTTCTTACGTTTTCACTGGCAGTTTGGTCTTCTGGGTAAGAGGCAAGAATTTCAAGTCCCTTGACTGGCACTTTATTATGACACTTGTCTCATAGTTGGATGCATTCTGCACACCACAAAGGTGTTTCAATGGTCATAAATCATTTAACAACAGACTGAAACATCTAAAACTGGTTATACTTGAGCATGTATCATCTGATATACAAGAGGACATAACCAGGAAAAACTGCAAACAGATTTCTGGTTTCTAAAATAACTGTTTCTGATTCTCAGTATAGTAACTGCTTTTCCAGGTAGTTTCTATGGAAATCCACTAAGCATACACTTGTCTTCTTTGTAAACAAGGTATTTATGTATTTATTAATTACTTTCAATTGACCTCTTCCAGCATTGGTGCATAAAAATGTATTTTCTAGTACCATGCAATTTTTTTCTTATCTAATTAGCATTAGAATATGGTATTGAAACAGAATAGAGATGAAAAATATGAAAATACATTCATTGATAATTTGTAATTTCCACTTAAAGCTGCAGTACACCATCACACAAGTTAGTCAAACCCACAGAAGTTACACTTAACTACATTCATTTATTTGCATCTAGACTTGTGAGTAAAATTGGACACATGCAGCCACTAGTTCCTATAGTACATGCAGTACTTAAAGACTTCTGTCAAGGTATCATTTTCCTCTTGTATTCAATTGACTGTTTTAATTTTTTCTTACAGGTAATTTCTACTTATTTCAGGAAGACATCTAAGAGAAGTTCTATCTTTATCAACTGTCTATGTACTCGTATTTATTTTGGTCTTTGAACAGTAATATTTTCATCCTCCTGTAGCCAGCATTTCTCCAGAGTCCTATAATTTCAGATTCCTGTTTTATTATTTTTTAAAAATTTGACCAATGAAATCTGAGTTCATTTTCAAGAGCTTAAAGAATTATACTTAAAATCAGCTAATTCAGGAAGTCCAATATGCTTTTTTTACATCCATGGTTGGTGCAACTATTCATAATTTCATGCCTAAAAAACAGCTAAATCAGGTCTCTGAGGAGTGAAACTCAAAGACTGTCGATCAAGAGATCAAAGACAGACACCATGTTTCTAAATGTCTCAATTTTTACTTCTTTTTTCATAACAGTTACCTGTTAGAGCCGTTTTCTTCCAGATACACCTGTCAGGTATGCTAAATCATTTGACCTTATCACCTCAATCTGTATGCTGTTTACTTCATAATATCTATTAAAATATGCCTGCTGCATGTGCTCTTCATTTTATTTATCACCAAATTCCATTTCTCCTTCAGTTCTGGCTTTCAGCTTCAATGTTTTATCTTCTTCATCCAGCCTTCTTTCCACCTTAATTAAAATTTACAGTTGGAAACAAAGCGTGAATCAGTGTTACCAAAGGAAAAGAAACTGATTTCCACAGCACATGCATCCATCTTTGTTATTATTATTACACTGGAAGATAGTCCTGCTCATTAATAGATCATATATTACTACAAAAATGGGCAAAGTAATCCTCAAAAAGAACTGTGATCTAACTATTAAGTATTTTCTATTCACGTCTTGGTATTAAGTTCCACGGTCACTAACACGAGAATAATTTTAGACTCGCAGACCACCACTACAGCTGATCCTCTGTTAAAACAGCTGTCATAGGGTGAACAGGCATCATGAAATGAACAGTTAGGATTAACTTTGTTAACATCATTGACAGAACAGAAAGCTGGTTTCTGTCATCCTTCTGAGGATCCTGTCATCCAATTCTGACATCCTTGTAAGTCCTGTCAAGACTTTGTATATCCCAAAATCCCCTGCCTTGTTTATTCTTTTTACATCATCTGTTCCGTCTTTAACTTTTAGACACATGATTAATACTAATGTTAAAAATCCATGTTCTCATGTGTTATGAATTCCAAGCCCTTTGATTTCTGTTGAAAATACTTACAGTGATTAGAAAATGACAGTTAGTCAAAGAAGTACTTAAAAGAAATCTTTGTTATACTTTGTAATTATGAGAAAATTATTTAAATTCTTTGGTCTCCCAGTGACTCATCTCCAATAAATAAAATCTTTTCTCTTAAGGATTTGCAGTTGTTGAAATGATAAAATCTGTAGCAGAAGGGAAGTATGCAGAAGAATATTATTAAAGATAATGTGGGGCAAAGCTCTGCAGTACAGGAAAATCTGTGATTCCCCTGAACCAAATGAAATTTAATGATTTATGAAGTTATAATGATTGATGTCTTGGGCTTCCTGACTTTTGCAAGGACTTTTGAAGTGACTAATTAAGTTTTTTCATTAAACTACAATCATAAATCAGTTTGTTAACATAGTGTTCCAAGAAGAGAAAAAGCACAGTGAGACATTTGGAAAAAAATTAATGACACTGCACTGTTTTCTTTTCTCCAAATGTTCTGTATGATGTCTAACACATTCAAATGTTCAGAAAAAAGATAATACACACTAGACAAAACATGTGGGGCTGAAGATTTATCGGCTTATATCATATAGCATGGAAGATTTTCACCAAGATAAGAATATAATATTGACTGTTTAGAAGACCAATATCTAAATTAGATACAACCAGGTTGAGACATACCCAATACCTTTCTCCAAGGACAATGGAAAAATATTTAAAATTCATTCACCATCTTGTAAGTGTAACAAACATAAATGAGGAGGAGGGATTGTGGTGTAGCCAGACACAAACAGATGCACTAGTATAAGCCTCAAAAAGTACCTTTCAAGGCCTCCAAGCATAATACAGTGTAGAAGAAATGCACAGAAGGCTTGTCTAATGACCAGGCATGTAAAAAGACTAAGCTACACTTTGATGCAGCTCAAGCAAACCAGGGGCATGATGTTGGGCTTACATGCCTTATGCAAATTCTCCAGAGGGTAAGCTGTTACTGTACCTCTGAAGAACTTCACAATGAATATTAGGAAGGTTCTTTGTATTTTATCTAGGATTTATAAAATTAATTAAAGAGCTGCAGGGGGAAACAAAAAAAATTCTTCCCTACTTTGGCAATAATTTAATGAAACCACTATTCTGAAAAACTATTCATAAAGCTGACAGTCAGTGCTCTACAGGTCTCCTTTCATGCCTATAAAATGTGTATTCTGAAGAGAACTCCATTTACAAAAAGAAAGGAAAAGCTTCTGAACTTACAGAAAGGGCTTGCCCTAGGACTTGTAATAGAATTTAAGCAGAACACATTACTGCCTTTACAGAGAAGTCAAGTACTTAACAACAACAACTAAAGAATGTGAACAGTGTGTGGCTGAACTTAAGTTTCCCAAATTAATTAATCTCCCGTCTTTTAAAGGGATAAATAGAAAACACAGTGTGTGACAATGTTGTACTCTACATCAAAATACCAAGAGAACATATGTATTAAAATTGCACTTTGGTTCACCTTTCCTTGTTACATAGGCAGGGTGTCAGGCATATAAGCTAAGTTGCCCTTTCTTCCCACGGGAAGAAAAAAATTCATAACAACTATTTTGCTGTTGGTTTTGGGTATGTTTTTCTTTTTACTTTGTTTTTTTGGTTGGCTGGTAGTTTTTTGTTTCCTTTTTTTTTTTTTTTTTTTTTTTTTTTTTGTGAATCCTTAGGAGATTCTACTATAATAAATGGCAGAAAAACAGAATTCTCTTAATCTTTTAATCATAACTTCTAAGGCTACCTATTGCCTTCCTACACTCAAAATGAAGATTTATCACTTAGAAATGAAATACAAAAGCAGCTAATGCAGAAGTAAAAGCAGATAAACAGGCTGTTTACATTTTAAAAATATATATATATTTGTATTTATAAATATATATACATATTATTTCTGTACAGCCTTACATTCCTTATACACTTTCACTAGCCCAGGACCATTAATATAAGCTCAAGCAGCCCAACAGCAGAAGGCACCTCTCCAAGTTTCTAGAGAGTTTCCAAATACCCTCATTGTGGAGGTACTCCACATTTTGGAAGAAGTTTGACTTAGCATTAATCTACAATAAAAATAAAATCTCTGACAACTGCATAATCCATTTGATCCCTCAGGTTGCTCTCAATATAAAATGCAGTTCAGTGAATGAATTACATAGCCCCGTGGAAGTTTATACTCTGATAAATAAACAGAAGTCATCTTTATTGAAGTGATTGTTGTATTATTACTCAAGGGTATATACAATTTGACTAAATCTTTCTTCAGAATACCGGGTACTTCTGCACTGTGAATGACATTATTTATTCTATTAAGACATTAAAACAAGGCACAATACTTTATGAAAGGTAATGGTTTCAGACTTATTTGGAAGAGCAATGTAGAGGACAATAGATTTTCTTCATTACAAAGCTCAAGAGGAAAAGGTATTTACTTAACTCAATATCTAGTATCTCATCATTTACATAATAGGTAACCGACAAGAGTATAAACATAATTTTTTGAAAAAAAAATCAGATTTGTTTTTCACTTGAAAGTCTTGCTACAGCATTTTTCAGCACATTTTAAGGGAGTTGGAATTAAATGGAAAGAAATGTTACAATTCACACAACTTCAAATTATTTTCTCCAGATCCATATGCTAAGCAACATTATCACACTCATACACACACACACGAAATTTGAAAGCAGAAAGCATTTGATTATAGCTGCTGAACCCAATACTCATTCTTTTTCCCCTAAGGCAATCAACCTAATCATAAGACATTTTTGCATGTATACAGAGTTCCAACAGTATAAAAAAACTTGTTTAGTAGTGCTAGATAAGAACAAAATTTAACAGTTTAAGAATTTCTATGGGTTCATCCCTATTTTAACATACAGTTTAAAAATATGATTTTTCATTTTTTGAACATTCACTATGATTAAATAAATTCATTCTTAACTTTTGAAGGTTTTTATTCTCATATCAAAATTCAAATAAACATTCCATTTTGAATTTATATTTTAGATTTTACGTATATGGGTAGACAATCATATATAATCAAACCTTACATGTTTTCAAAATGTATTCATTTCAGCAGAAACATGACTTTTTGTCAGAATACCTGTCTGACAGTAGAGTTTTTCACCAAATTTGTAAGGTGTGCAAAGTAACTAAGTAGCAACACAACAAAGGCAGTCTGCTAAATGATACTATTTTTTCTCTAGTACTGTATGAAGTATACATATTCTACCTACACATAGAAATATTTTACATCTTATTATATTTCATCATTCATGAAAATAGACATCCCTATATCAATTTTGAATATTAAAGAACTGGATTTCAGGTGGAGTATACTAAATGTAAGCAATTGTTTCTCAGGTATTTTTCATTATAAGGGCTGCAAAAAAATCAACTGAAAAACATGCCTAATGATCAATTAACTGTTAATAGTAACTGCTATCAAAATTAATTTTAAAAGCCCACCCTTTTTTCATGTGCCACATTTTTAAAAAAAATTTCAGAGACCAGGCAAAGGAGGACCTCTATCATACTAAGCAGCTTGCTCCTACAGACAGAAAATCAATCTACTTCAGTAAATTGGTGAAAAAGTCTCTTTAGTACTTTAAAGATCTATGACTTTAGAAGGGTAAAATCCTGGAATAACGGTGCTGTCATACAACAGACAATTAGAACCACAGTTTTATAAATCATGAGGAATTAGAGATGTACCCTGGAGTACTGGGTCCAATTCTGTTCAACACCTTCGTTCCCGATCTTGATGGAACAGAACAAACACTCAGCAAGTCTGCAGATGTCTGGGATGAGTGGCTGACATGCCAGAGTGCTGTGCTGCTATCCAGGGGGTATCTTGAACCTGGAGAAAATGGCTGACAGGAACCTCATAAAGTTAACCTAGGGAAAGAGCTAAGACTTGTACCTGGTAAAGAGTAACCCCTTGTACCAGAATAAGCTACAGGCTGACTGTCTGGAAAGCTGAAGCACAGAATAGGACTTGGGTGCCTGGTGGACACTTAGTTGGACATCAGTCAACACTGCTTTCTCAAAGAAAAAGTGCCCAACCTTATCCCTTGCTGCAGTAGGAAAAGCATTGACCACCAGGGTGAGGGTCAGTCTCGTCTTCCAAGTGAAAAGTTATAGGACAAGAGGAAAAGGCCTCCCTTTTTACCAGGGAAGGTTTAGACTGGATATTGGGAAAAACTGCTTTAGTGGAAGGGCTGCCAAACTTTAGAATGGGTTTCCCAGGGAACTGGATGAGTTCCACCATCCCTGGAGGTACTTACAAGATGGGTAAATGTAGAATTCAGGGAGGACATGGTTTAGTGGTGAACTTGGCAGTGTTGGGTTAATGGTTGGACTTGACAATCTTTAAGGTCTTTTCCAACCTCCATGATTCTCTGGTTCTATCTGGACTAAAGTTCCATTAGCAGCACAGAACACAACATCAGTCTGCATGAAACTTTGCTTCAGTTAAAGAGCACACAGATAGTGACAAGGATATATGTTTAGCAAGGATAAGATATTGAAGGGTACATTGCTGGACTGTAGGAAAAAGTTGTATGGACATCAGTAAAGGAATGCAATAAAAAAATCCGAGAAAACAAAACCCTAACAATTTTATGTAGGAACTGCCTGGCATAATGGGACATAATCAGAACAAATGAAATTTGCCTTCATTTAAAATAAACCAGATGTTGCAATAGTTCAGTAAACCTCAGTGTTAGAGAGAAAATTGGCATAATGTATCCATTTATTGTTAAACATCAAAAATGCTAACTATGCACCCCTTAATAAATTGAAGTTCCTTTAGCATTATGATTTTGTTGAAATTGATCTTACAGACTGAACACTAGCAGAACTTGTTCATAAAAATCCTAACAAGGCCAGCTTAGTTGAGAACACTAACATATTGTTCCTCTTCACACAGTAGCATATTTCAAAGTGAAGTAATACAAACTTTCTCTCGAGAACATGAGCTATTAAAGGTAACTATATCCTCTTTATTTTCAGATAAGGGTCCCCTTTCAGCCTTCCTACTTGTGCTTGTGGAGGAAATCTTGGTCAGCAAGACTATAGAAGTGAAATTGTCTCTTCTGTAGCAGCTCTCTCATTAGAGGTAGAAATGAGCCAAGACACAGACCTCTTGTTTGTCATAGTAGGAAAAGGGTCCTGGTTTATTCCTCTTTACAGTTCTGTTATTCTGAGTCCAACTGTTCACTGACTCTGGCTGCAGCAAGCACCTACTGTAGGTTTCTCTTTCAGACTGACTGCTGGTTATTTCCTGCTAGGCTATGACTGCATGTATTTGTTTGCAGACTCTGAATGCAGGCTTTTACCTAGCTAGATTATGAATGCAGGTTCCAACAACAGGCTCTAACTGCAGACCCAGACTGACCTCATAGCAGTGATTCTCTCTCCCATGTTGGCCAGTCCTCCAGCCCTTCTTGGTCATTTCTTCAATACATCCCTCCTAAGGATAGTTCCTCAAGATCCTCTCTTGACCAGCCAACCCACCCCTTTAATCACACTTACCTTTACTGGATATAGCTGTGACTCATCAGGGTTAAGGTCGACTGTAATCTCTTCTCCTACGGTCTCCAACTCTTCCTTAAACCAGGCAAACCAGGATGACTTCCAGCTACTAAAGCAGCACAGGATTAAAATGCTGAAGCATTAAACATTTGTATAACTCTTTATGTTCTTGTAAGTAGATCACTTGTAAAGATTAATTTTGACTTAATTTTGGTAGGAACTCTTCTTCATCAAAATTGCTTTTGTTGTCTCCTCTCTAATAAATCTTGCAATCCATAGAAAATGGAAGTTATAAGAGGCAAAGATATAGATCTGTAATACTTATGCTAGGGCAAGTTTCTCTTATAACAGAAGCACTTCAAAAAATATCCACTGGTGCCATACATCCTGTGATGCCTGGCTCTCCAGTCCACAAGACATGATCCCAACCTGTACTTTACTTCCCACAAGCCTACTTAAGTGCTAGCCACCAGTGCCAGTGGCTATCGTGTCTGGTCCTTTTGGCTGTAGCTGACTCATTGTGGATTTGCAGGAGACAGATAACAGCCCAAGAGCCAAGAGCTAATATCAGCAACACACCTGCCTAAAGATAGTGCTAGTCAATGAATGGTTTGACTCAAGCCAAGTTTGGAAGAAATTAACATCTATAGTTGATATGCAAATATGACTTTAAGTCAATTATTTTACCCTATAAATACTGGACAGCCCAGGGCCTGCTGAGCTCTCCTGCATGGCAAAGGGCTATGTGCCACAACCTCCCTTTGAGTAGAGATGCTTCTCAAGGTTAATTCTTTAGACTGAAAGATTCTTTAACAAAGCAGATACTTGGTGAGTAATTCGTACTGAAATCTTTGCTGACAGAAAGGATTGACTGTGTATATATAATATTTTACACATAAAACACTGACCATGTTTAGGACTAAATCTGGATCCAGCTGCAACTAAACTTTCCTCTTAGGGGGAGTTTAGAACATAAGGATGTCCTTTCTGAAACTCAGAACTCTGTGGAAGGGTTTCCCTGACAGTTTTGTCTGACCCAGTCCTCTATGCAGTAAATAGTCAAGTATATATACTTGAAATAGTCAAGTAAATAGTCAAGTGTGTGTATATATATTCATATATATATACACCTTGTTCTCAAATCTTGTTCAACCACTGTAGCATTTAATATCAAAATTTATTAAATTGCTGGTTTATATCAATGAACATATTGCTACTTCTCTCTTAAGTGTGAAGTGTGTCACTCCATCAAGCATCCACCCCCAGAGGTCAATTTAATGATGCATAAGAGGTATATTACCCATTTTGATTTTCTTTAGTTGGAGAAAATGAACTCACTTCCAGTTAATGACTGCTGGCACTTCTATGCCTTGTAATCCCTAGCTTCAAGAAGACATCTCATTATCTGTTATGGAAAACAAATGCTTGAAAAACAGCATCCTTTATTCTTGCAGATCGTGCACAGAATAATTCAAATAGATTCTTTACCCACTCCAGCATTATTTTAAGGAAGAGCTATTATTAGTAATCCCAGGCAAGAGATGTAGGGTTTATCCCATGATTAAGTCAGATTTATTGGACAGAGGGTAAGTGACATTATAGTTTAAGAGATGAATTTTAAGTAATGTCTGTATTGAAAACTCCTGAACATAAAATAACCCTAAGGGCATAACATAAAGGAAATTATAGAAACATATATTCACAGCAACACATATCAGCTTATTTTCTGCTGTATTGCATTATTGGTTCACTGTAGCTGAAACACTGCAAGAAATTTATTTAAGAGGCGTGTTCATTAAAATATTCTATTTGCCTTCTGTGTGATACAAAAATGTCACCATTACCTTCTAACTCCTTTGGTGTAATATAGATTTTCTACTGATCTGAAATATTTCTGAAGTGAAAAAAATTTGCTGCTTCCAGTTGTTACAGAGGATGCCACTCCCTGATGATGGACATTTCACAGATATCACGGTGGTCAAAAGGAAAAAAATAGAACATTGTGCAGACATTTCAGCACAAAATTATTTCTTCACAAAGATCTGACATACCCTTTAAATGCTCAAGAAAGTAACTGCTAGACCAACTTAGCCTACCTAACATCTAAGGCTAAGAGAACATCTTTTCAGTGATCTCAGTAGTCTCTGGGAATGAGGTTCATGATAAGTGTGACATGCTTCATTCGGAGAACTATTAAAACTGTTCAACATAAACTTTAGAGGAAGAAGGAGAAGAGTCATTTAAGGTGCTTTATGCTGTAAGCATGAGTGGGGCACCAGCACCTCAGGCTATGCAGTGAACACCAGATTTTTTGATAATAAGAAATATTTTTAAAATCTACAGTAATAAAGTCATGATAGAGAGTTTGATTGTTTCACTGCCTTTTTGGCCAAAATCAAATATTTTACATGTTGAGGTTTCATAAGGTTACATGAATTTTTCCTGATGATCCATGTTAAGTCCAATCTTAAGGCAAGAATCAGACAGCACACCAATGTGATGTGGAACTGAGACCTTTATTTCTTGCTCTTGCATTACTTATATAGTTTTTGCCAAGCATCTAAAAATAGAATACAAACTTATAGCTCTAGTTTATAACACTGTTTTCGTTCTTCTCTAAACACGTTACTATCCTTATCTTAAAGCAAATTACTAGATGCTTGCAGACCTTTGTTTGATTCTTCTTCTTGCTCAACAAGCAGGAATACTTATCACCTTGTTTTCTTTGGCAGCCTACTGTTAGGGTCAGCATGCTCTGTAAAGAGGCTGTAAGCTAAGCACGCCTGCAAAAGCCTCAACAGATCCAATTCAGGATTATCAGATTTAGGGTTTCAGCAGAAAATGCAGAGTTCCAAAAGCAGAATGTCTTCTGTAGCAATGGTAAGTGCTTTAACACAACTTTTACTGGAAGACTACCTTCTTGATTTTCCTTTTAAATGCCACACACTTGCAAATCATTCAGCCTACAGTCAATGACATATCTGAGCATCAAGATTTGCCACCAGGTAAGAATCTCCACAGACTGACGGATCAAAGCTGCTCTAAGTTTTCACTGGAGAAAAAGCTCCATCAATTAGTTCTACAACTTTATTGGTAATACCTGGTAAGATTTGGCCTTGAGATGCTTAAATCTCTAAATCTGTTCCAAATTAGGATGGTTAAAAACTCACCCAAAATTTTGAGTGATTGCTAGGCCAGCAATTCCGTTATTCCCCGATTAAAAATACTTCTTTGAGAAAAAAGTGATAATTTTTTATCAGATACCACAGACTGAAGAAAGAAATACAGGATAGGTATCCAAGAGTAAGTTCATAAAGCAAGTTGGTGCTTGTCATACCCTTGACTACCAGAGACAGAACTTGTAAATTGAAGCTGAGACAGTTGATTTTGAAATGTTATGTTCAGAATCTTAACATTCTTTCAGTAATGCAAATTAATTCTTCCTTCAATGATCATTTTCACATATGGGAATTTTTCCTTGCCACAACTACAAAGCTTTTAGTACTTCATGGATGAGCACACAGCACTACTGACACAGTTCTTGCAATGAATTATCCAAAAGAAGTCATCACGAAGTGCTCTTGGATAACTATTAATATTACATATCCTTCTTTGCCCATTTTCTCCAGGCACATTCTATGTGGTTCTCCCAAATAGTTCACATTTATAAGCATACAAAAAACCTCTCAAAAACTTTTCTCAGTTATTTAAAAGAATTTCTATTTTATCCTTTCCTGCTAAAGCTTTAAAATTTCTTAGTTTTGTCTTGTGTAGGTGTCACTTGTGTTAATTTTATACTTTTTCAGGGTAATGTATTGAACAAACTTTACCATAACTTTCTATTTAAGTAGTAAGTTTTGCAGTCTGCAGGGGATCATAGCACACATGGAACACTGGAAAGGCAGAGATATTTCCTACTCAACCAGGAACAAAAAAAAACAAGAAATCCAACCCTATTTAATGTGGACCATGCATACTATAGCATTAGAACCCTCTTTCTCCTTTAAAAAAATGTTATTGAGCTTACCATGCACAGATTCAACAGGTATCAGCTTCTTTTTCCTCTGAATGCTTTATCCCATACATATGAACACTGCAACAAACATTTCTGTTTAGAGACTATCAGTATAATGACCAAAAACCTGTGTACATCACAGGAATAGACTGAAATCTGTCTCATTTCAGGCTCTCATTTCTAATAGTGTAGAAACTGGCTGCTGAGCTCCACTGCTTTTGAGAAGAGCTCTGACAAATTCAGTGTAATGTCACAGCTCTGCTGAAGTCAACTGCAACTGGCCAATCAGTTGTCACATAAAATTGAGATAAAAAACAAAGTAACAAACACATAAAGACTCTATTAACCAAATAATCAAGATGCAGATTTATTTTAGTGTTTCTTCTTGAATTTTTTCATCTTCAGGCTCCTTGGAATTCTCTTAAATTGCAGTTATAGCACTTTTTCAGATCCAATCCAGTACCTGAGAAATGTTCCCAGGACACTGAGGCCAGAGAATATTTAATTTTAAAAGCATTTTTATTCCTAGAAGGTTGCATCTATATCCATCTAAGAGGACCATTTTGACAAAGCCTTCTAAAGCTGTAACTTCTAAATACCTTTAAAATCATAACTTCCCATAGTCAGCAGTATAAGCATATACTGTAGTTAGTAAAAATTTCAAGGGATATATGAAAAATGAAATAGAAATTCTTCGAATATATTATCAATAATTATCATAGCAATACATTTGAATATGTAGGTCACCATTTTGAAATGCCATGAACATGTTACAGAAACAAATAGCTCTTAAAATATGTAAGATTAGTCCACAGTTAATACTTCTAAATGCTATCACAGAACTTCAAAATACAGAAATATACTAAAAATAATTCACAAGAAACATTGTGTTCCCAAGCACTCCAATCCCTCAAAACCTACAAAGAAAAAAAAGTGGGTGTGAAGAGTTACTGATAAAATTGGTCTAGATTTCATTCTATTATATGAAAAAATTGTGATTTTTCTCCTAGGAAAATGCTGAGATCTAGGTCCCTGTAAAAATATTTAATCTTAAAATTATTTTTTCTTTTAAGTTTATAAAACCTAATACCTTAAAGAGATATTTACAGTGTGCCACAGTGTTGTGCAAAATATGTTTGGAATACTTCAGCTTAAAAGACTAGAATTTATTTGTGAATACATCTACTGCAAAGCATAGAATCTGGTTTGAATTTTTAAACATAGTTCATAGTGTGACCCTGAGATTAGCTCAGTTGGTAAGAGCATGGTGCTGATAATGCCAAGGTCATGGCTTTGATTCCCACAAGGGCCATTCACTTCTTTTTAATAGAAGAAAGTTATAAAAAGACCACAGCATAAAAAAAAAAAACAACTATTTTTTGTTTACATTTTCAGAGGGTGATGCATTCCTCAGCTGCAGGATCATGTCCAGAGAAGCTACAGTTACCAGGAACCAGCATGGTACACCAAGGAGGCGGGCTTCTGTTCATGGAACCATTTATTCAGCACAGGAACAAACTCAGATCCAGAGACAGAGAGCCCCAAACAGAGGCAGGGTGATGGGTTTTGAGGGATAGACCCAGGGTGGAGTTCAGGGTCAGGGACCACCAGGAACACAGCAAGGGAGAAACCCCAGGGGCTCAAACCCAGTCAGAACTCCCTGGGCTGACACCCCATGAAGGGTCTGGAGTGGGGCAGCTCTTCCTGGGCTCACAGGGCACATATCCTGAGGCAGAGGATAGAATTCCCTCTTGCCCACACCTCTCACTTTAACAATGCTTATCTGAAACTAAATCTTTGCCTCCCTGGACAGGGGCACCTCACAAGAGGGATTGCAATTTAGGAGCCTAGGTAAAAGAAAATAGAAAAAAAAGGGGAAATCCCCTGCTGACTGCCCATCTCATCCACACACAACCACAGCAAACAATACAGTTGGCTAATTATATATTCCCCTGACCATCTTCCACATCTGGTTTTACAGAAACACAATAAGCGTATATGTCTATTAGAATTTGACAGTCTGCATTTGGGGTTTCTTCTGCTGACCTGAATCATTAATTTTATTCATGACTTTAAATTTTATCCTTTCTCTTACAAAATTCTAGCTTCATTTAGGTGCAGAGGAGAGTCTAGCACAATGTAGTAAGAGTCTGTATCTAAAAAAGCATTGGGCAAACACTTATGAAATCATTCCAATTCTAGCTGTTTAAATACATAATTTAACATTGCATGTCTTCATCCAAATTTCCAGTTAACAATGCTGTGCCTAAAAGCTGTATCCTTTAGTATACAAACACAATTTAGTGAAGGCTGAGCATTCAAACTGGAACTATGTAAGGACAGTGCAATAGTACAGCTAAAGAACAAATTGCAACTCTGAAACACAAAACTAAAGGAAACCATTTTCTAGCATAGACAAGCAATTCTCAAAGCTTTCACTAAATTCTTACGAAGACTTTGAACAGAAAATGGTAAAGACTGTGATAGTAAACAGTCTTCCTCATCTCAATACATTAATTCAAGTATCTGATCCCATAAGCACCAGCCTACAAGGCCATCTTGACTCTTAACTTCTTAACCAGAAGCTTTAGACCTGTGACATATCTCTGTTTCTCATACAGACTCACACAGAAAACTCCTATGTTATGGACTCAAAGAATAACATTCTCTGCTGACAGAAAATAGAAATTTCTCAACACATTCCTGCACAACCTTTTTTCTGGTGTACCTGCAAGCCATGTGTAAACTCAAATTAACATATACATGCTGTTCACAGCACATGGAGGAATAAGTGCATAAGGCCCTAACAAAACTGTTAGGAAGTAATTTGAAACATCTGGGGGATTTGAAATAACTTCCTCCATGAATTTTGTAAAGTTCAGGTTTAATTCTATGAAATTCATAAAATCTGTACAGAAAATTTTGCTAGAACAAGAACTTTACACTCTAAACATTACAAATCCAAATATTTACACATGTAAAATAAAGTGTTCTTTTGTTATTCAGACCAATTTTATTTTCTTGTGCCATCAGTGGGTGAAATGTCTAGATTTTCCCCTTTAACCATGGAACATGGTGTAAATCAGAATAGCACTGTGAAAATCTGCACAGACTACTTCAACTTGTATTCAATCCTAGTTTCAAGGAGGAAAAAGTTAGGATAGATATACAACTTGAAAAAGCAACAGTATTTTTTCCATCCCTCAAATAATTTTTACTATCCAGTCTCTTTTAAATCTGGTACCAGCTTTACATAGCATACTTTGTGCTGTCAGAACCTTTATAAAGGAAATTAAAACAATGAAAAAGACCACTCATGCTGTAGCATAAAACTGTGACTTTTTAACTCAGTGTCTTCAGTACAAAACAACATCCTACTTTATGTGCAAAGCTCAAATACTGTTACTAATTTGTTGCATCTGAATTACCTTCTGATTTGCTTGAATACACATCAGTTTGTTACACTCAAAGCATTTTGAATAGCAAGTCCTTCTGCACCACTGATACAATGCTGAGGGTTTTTTCTTTGTCACTATAACATGTTTTGTATAATTTTAAATACCATTGCTAATGTGATTCACCTTGCTGTTTTTCCTCCCTCTGGTTAGCAACTCCCCGTTGTGCTCAGATTTACTACAGTCTGTGTTGCTTAGGTTGGATACTTGCCCTTTCCTCACTTTTTTATCCCTAAAACTGGTTTTGCCCAGGTCCAAGGCAACATTCTGCTCCCGAACAGCTGCTGGGCATTTACCAGTTGTTCATAGCTCCGTGGCTATCACTCTCACCTGTACATTGTAGATTTCTGCTATGATCCCATAGCTGTATCTTTATGGTCTGCATTTTGTTCTAAGGCTACATATATTTCATTACTTTATCCAGAAAAAGTCCTTATTATTGTGGCCTAGTAGCTACAAACATATAACAGCAATTACTGTTATTCCACACAAGGCTAAACAAAAAATCAAACCAGGAAAGGTAATAGTTACCTGGTCATTACACAGCTGGTGTTACAGCTAAAGCAGCTGAAACAGGTCCATGAACAGGCCAAGCCCAGAATAAAGCCTAACAGGTCCAAAAGCTCGTGCGATCAGCATAACTGGCACCAAGCCTCTTACCAGCAATGGTAACAACATAATTCCTAAGCTGGACAGGGCTGTACTGCAAATAAACAAAACCTTCTGGAAGCAGGGAAAATCCAAGCCTACGGAGCTCATTCTTCTGCTAACAAAGAACTACACAGGTGTTGTTGCAAATGCAAGGTATTTATCTTTGCTTAATTGTGTCTACTAGAAAAAGGGTACTGGACCAATAAGTAGACGTAAATATGTCAATGCAACAACTCCCAAAGAAGGGCAGAGGAGATAAATGTCCAGAATGAGAGGTGTTGTGTATCCCTAAATTCCTCACATAATAGCTACTGTTTGGATATGACATAGGCTGCTTTCTGACAGCCTGAAATCTCTCAAAGTCCCTGTCTGTTGTCCATAAAGCACAAGCAGAATCAATTAAAAGCTGCCAAATAGTGATCAGAAAGCCCAAATTAAACAATCATTAGGATGTTTGTATTTCTTCCTCTCAATAACTTTTCAAGAATGTCTGGTCATCTGCACTGACAATGGATTTAGGGTTAAGAAATATGCTTAGAATAGAACTAACCTGCTAAAGTACACAACTCAAGTTATTGTTTTTGAGATTTGAGTTAGATATGATTGTCAGTAATGTATTTTAGCCACAGTATGGGATGAAATGCTTAGTGACTTCTTCTCCCCCTGACACATGCACCCATCAGAGAACAGCATTTAAGAGGTTAACACGTACTTGTATTGAGAAAAAAAAAAAAAAAAGTATGAAAAACAAATTATAATTCATTATTTACATAACCAGACTGTTGTCAAACCAACATTTTTAGTGAAATTACATGTCATCACCCAAAGCTCACAGATGGCCTGTGTCTGCTTAATATCTTTGAGTTTAGTGTGGCACTGTTGCCAATTTAGGGACTCTAAATGTGGGCAGGGGGCCTAGTTTAGATAGGCTATGTCAGGAAAATTAATCCACGAACACCAGAGGTTTATGTCCAAAAAGGAGACAGAGGAGTCCTTTTTCTTTATTCGAATAAAGGGAGAGGCCATGGGGCATTCCCCTGGGGTCTCTCAAATTTTTGGAGGGCACAGCCTCCTTTTTATCTTCATTCCTGGCCGCTTGTCCCTTCTCTCTTTCCCCATAGGCTGAGGTACTTGAGAGGTACAGGCTTCCCGGAATGCCTGACACCTGGGATACCTTTTCCCCCTCCCAATGCATAATCCCTTCTTAATTCTTAACTTTTGTGGAATTCATGATACTCTTTCAGTGCCTCTTTGATCTTTCAGTGGAATCCATCCCACTGTTTCTGTTGTCTCTCACTGATAGCTGCATCTTATCAGCAGACCCACAGCTTGTTTGTAAAGACAAACCCGTCATTCCTCTCAGCTACATTGTTGATTCTGAACAGGGTGCAAGGTGGAAGGTTTTCCAGAAATCAAGCACACAAATTCTCAAAAGTTCACAATATTGATACATTTTAGAACACAAAAAAAATGACATTTAGTTTGCTACAAGTTACTTAGTTCTCTTAAAATTTGTATGTTACTATGTATTTGTTAAATAATTCTCTTGCTTCTCATAGTAATTAGGCCACGTGGTCAATCTTTCTATTATTTTTTGAGTCAGTGGGCTTCTTGAGTCAGCAGTCCATGAGTCAGTGTTCACAATATCTCACTGCCAGACTCCAGAAGCCATGAAATGGCACCTATACCTTGCATTAGATAGGCACAACCCTGTTTCACAACCACTTTCTCATTCTCTTTAAGGCCCTGGGCAAATTGTTAACTGTTTCTGGCTCTCAGGATGTCAGCATCAGTACCTTTTTCAATTAACTTCCTCAATGCATTTATCTGCATGACTCATCACTCCTGAAATCCTCCGTGAAAATCACAACCATTTTTTTCTATTGTTTAGTAGTCTGGAAGTGAATTAGTTTCAAGGAAGATGTTATGCATATCATAGGCAGAAGTTCAAGCATTTTGCTTCTAATTTTTTTTGTGGTTTTTTTTTTTTTTTTTTAAATACATTGGTCAATGTGTTTTAAAGAACTTTTGGCCTTGTGATTCATCCAAATTAAATCTATGGGTGGAAGTACCATATCAGATTCTCCATGCAATCCATCTGGGATAAATAAACATGTCTTACATGCAAATATATTGATACTCTAATTAAAATATTAAACTGATAAATTATCAACAATATGTTTAGAGAGTTTCTTATTAACTTTACAATAAATTCTTCAAATTTTCAAACTATTTTTCTCAATAAGACTAGAAATCTCTTATATACAGGTTTCACTGTATCCACAGTTCCCTGTTATTATGATCCCCTCCCTTACGCCCCTGAAGAACAGATGTGGGTATTACTGTGGTGAGTTGTCAATATCCTGAATTCTTCACTGTTGTGGGTGTGCTCACGCAGCCCACTGTTGGCAAATGTACTGAATAACAACATGGGTAGGATTAGAACAAGTGTACACAGGATGTGCATACAGATCAAATGCACAAAGCTCGGGAGCATGCTTGGCCAAAACTGATCGCATTACACATCATGGCTGGGAACCAATTCCCTCCAGGAGTGTTAAAGGGTAAGAAAAACATCAGCCAGAGTAAATGGTAAATAGGAAAATTCTAACACATTTTGGAATTAAATGAAAAGCTCATCTGAGAAATACAGAAGAAAAAAAAATTGTAACAAAGGAGAGGAAGATACCTTAGAGTAGGAACAGCAGCACTCATCTTTGCTGATAGTATAACTTCTGCTCATGCTAAAGAGGACAACCTCCCCAAGACAAGCCATGAACAGCTAGTGTCCAGACTGTGATCCAGCATAGTTAGAATTTCTGGCATTCAGTTGCAGAAATACGTTTATTAACAAATTAAAAATGCTCAGGATTCTGCCTTGTCTGCTGTACAACATATATTAATCCCAAATGCATAAATCAAGGATAAATGGTTAACGCAAGTCCATAATAAATTTATTAATTGCTTTGATTCCAGTTTAAGGTTAAGCTAGGTGAACTAAGCTGTTTCCCCCTTGTAATAGTTAGATTAATAGTTAGATGTAAAGATTTGTTATAATGATAACAAATATTACTCCTTCCTCATTTTATGGACTAATTTTATGTACTCTAGAACATGTACTATACCTTGTTTTTATTTTACTGTCTGCAAGTCTGTGTTATACCTGGACATAATGCATATGACATGTTTTACATATGCTAAATAGCTATTCTGTGTTACTTTTGTTCTGAAACCAGTTTTCCCAGTTCAGTAATGCATGTGTTTAGTGACCAGCAATTGACTACTGACCATTTGCTCATAGCTCTTGAGCTGTGGTTTCACCATGTGCCCACATGTTCTTTGTATCAGCCCACACCCATATCTCTCTAGCCTGCATTTTCATTCTATCATCATCTGCAACCCATTCCATATATAAGAACTACTTACCAGTACTACCTATTACAGCCTCCTGGTGCAGTCATGGCCCCAACATCAACTATTTAGCAATGTCAAGTGCCTGCTTTCTATTTCTGCCTTTCTCCGCTGCATATAGTATCCCAGACTCCAACTCGGTTGCAAAGATTCAACTCTTTTAGTTGCCTACTTTTTCTTAACAGAAAAGAAGAGGGAAAGGGGAAGGGGAAGGGAAAAGGGAAGGGGAAAGGGAAGGGAAGAAAAAATACTTTTCAAAACTATTTTTCAAAAATACTTTCAAAATTTCCCTTTTCAAAATTTCCTTGTAGCTTTTGTTTTTTTTAGTTTTGCAAAAATGTTTAATTTTAAACATGTTATGCTGCTCTCACAACATGACCCTCATAAGAAGAAAACACCACAAAGGGCTGTCTCTCCTGTTGCTATTTCCCCATGAAGCAGTGACTGTTCATGAGCAGCTGGATCCAGCAGCAATGGAATGCACTAATCTAGGCAGCAATGGAGCATGCTTAAAGAAAGACTGATGAACACACTGATTTCGGTGTGCTTTGCCTACTATGCTATAATCACTTCCCGTAACACCTTCTCCAGGAGAAGCCACAATTCTGGCGATTTTTGCTGCTCTTCAACTATGTATTTACAGAGAGAAATATGCATAAATCATGTGAACACAAATACTCAAATTACTAACCTTTTCCTATATTATTATTTTTCAGAATTTTCCCTCAATTGAAATATTTTTTTCTTTATCTCCTGACTTTTCAAATTATTTTTCTTTAATTTCTACTCATGTTTTTATAATGATTTTGAGTCCAGTGATATTATACTTTTAAGCTGAGTTTACTTTAGTTTCTCCTGGTATTGAAATTTGTCAAGATTTCATTACCATTTTTCTTTCTGATTTTCATGCTTTTTGAAGCATGAATAATTTAGCTTTTTCAAAATATGACCTATTTTCCTAATGTAGACAAGCCTATAAATTAGCTATCTATGAAGAAAAATAAGTGGATTCGGTTATGCAAATAGTTAGCAAATGAAAAAGAGGATTGAGTTTCTCTGCAGTATGACTTTCATTTCTAAGAAGTTGTAAAAGATAAAGTATAATGGAAATATAAGAGAGAATAATGAGAGGAGCCTTTATAAAGGGAAAGGCTGTCTGAGCTATCTACCAATATTCTTTAGAGAAGTCAGCACACACAAAGATAAGCAACGCAGCAATCCATCCAAAGGTCATCTCTTTTTTTACAAAATCTCTGCAGCTGATGTTTGAAGTCTAGCACCACCATGGCATTTTAAACAAATTATAGAAGTCATACCCCATCTACAGATGGTTATGCAGTTCATAATTAAAATTAATCTCCTATTACCTTGTCTTCTTTCTTTCTTTCCTTCCTCCCTCCCTTCCCCCAAGTCCAAAGACTGGCACTATTTATTTTTGTCATTCCTACCAATGGAAAAGGCTATCTGTATTTTAAGTTCTGTTAATTGTCGTTGTTAAAGAGGCAGAGATGTAAATCAGTGCAAACAAGTTCAGAAGATTATTGGACTCCTAGTTATCAGCACTCAAGAGAAGGGGAGGGAGACTGAATTGTCTCACATTCCTTACTCTGTCCCACACCCAAAGAAGGAAACTGCTGATTCAAGAGAGCATTTTAATATTACCACAGATTAGGAATTAAGATTTTCAAATGAAGTTCAGACACAATCAAAAAAAGGTAATTTGAGTTACATAAGTTATTAGAAAAGATAAATAAAAAATAAATGTATAAATAAATATGCTATATAATATAATATAATATAATATATAATATATATTATAATATATAATATTATAAATATATAAATAAAAAGAAATATAAAAGATAAATTCAAAACTGTAATGTGCATAAATTCATATCTGTGATGTCCCATGTTTTGAATATTGAAGTTATAATCCTCAGTCTCAAAGGAAAATAAGAAAAATTTTTTTTTGGTCATAGAATACTTGTGAATAAAGAAAAGGCATTACTGATGAGGTATCTGGCCACCTACCCCAATCTAAGTCTAGAAAAACACCACACTCACTGAAGTAACTTGCTCAAAATTTCATCTTGATATGGTCAAATGGCAGATAATTTTACAAAAAATTTCTATATCTCTGGCAGTAAATACAGTAATACAAATTCTAGCACTGACTGGGAAGTTATGAAAAAACAAATGGCATGTTAAACTCTTGCAGTTGCTAATTCTCCACTATGACCCCTTATGAGACAAAATTAGAAGACAGATTTGATTAATCCAGTACAATTTTTCTTACATCAGCATAATTTTATGGAATGACTAAATCCAGAGGTTTAGTTTTTATGAACAGGGGTCATACAAGAATCCAAAGTCTCAACTAAGCACTATTTTATTCTGTTCTATATATTATATAATAGTTTGTTGGATAACTACAAAGAGCCACATTGGCATAAGCTGTTATTTAAAGGTCAAAAACAGCTGGCAAAATATTTGTTTTGCATCCTGCCGTGTGATGTTGATGTTCTAAACAGAGCTTACTAATACCAGGTGGCCACAAATTAACTTGAAAATTGGGACTGGCAGAGGGGATAGACATCTGAAAACCAACAGCAGATCAACAGCAGAAATTTCAGGACTTCTATTGGTACGCACAGTTTTAAACTGGAGTATAATTGTCTTATTGTGTGGCTGCCAGTCCCTTATCTTTGAAAGTTAAAATTAAAATACTGATATAAAATAATAAAAAATACCCAGAGGAAATGCAAAAAATCTGGAAATTACCTCTCTAGAGGAAACCAGGGAAAATGTGTTTCCTTGTCTGGAACTATTACAAGTCTTGGATGTTTTTGTTACTAGAATGTCCCACATGAGGGTGGAAGGATCATGCTGACACTTAGGAATGAGGACAAGTAACTGAAAGTTGCCTTAGAATTTGTATCCTTAGGATACAGATGACTACAATCACATGAAAGATTTCAAAGCTGCCTATGCTAAATTTATTCTGGTAGGTTGACTCTCTGCAGAGAAATACAGCCACAGAAGGAAGGACAGAATGAGTACAACAATTTTGCCAGAGGCATCCCCTGATCTTTCTCTGTGCTTCCTGTCTCTTCAAAATGGGCTGATTGAAAAAGCAAAGGATACACTGTCTCTTCTTACCTTCTTACTACACCTCAAAGACAACACCACAATATTGTCCAACATAGGCAGTGACCCATACCAGTTCCCTTAAGAGAAATGCAGTGGTACCTTTGTTGTACTGAAATCACAATCCCAGGATGCTTAGTCATCCATGTATGTCTCAAAAATGGTGCAAAACCTCTGTCCTTTCACCCAATCCCCAAGTCCCCCACTTCCAACGCCTTGTGCTTAGCTTCCTCTCTGACCGCTAGTAACTCTCAGAGAAAGAGGTGTTGCAGAAGTACCACACCCTTTGCCAAGGGCTTTGCTGAACTTAACTATCTTCCATTTGAAAGAAAATAGGCAGAAGGAAAACAGCTAACACCTTGTCTTGGGTTGCAATGCAAGATGTAACTAAAAGTATGTATTCTATTACCATCTGTTAAAACCGGTGTTCTTTATCTCTTCCATGACTCATCCCTCATAACTCCAGGGGGATCTCTTCTGTTACTGGGCCATTGAGTCTCACTGCATGACTGATAAAATTACCTGGAGATGCTCCACCCAGGGGGAGGAGGCAAGCATTCCTACCTGGATATAATCTGAGACTTGGAACACCATAGTCAGCCTTTTTCCACTGAATTCCCAGAGGAGAGACCAGACCCATTTACACCACTGGACCTTCAGAGGAAAACTACACCTTTCTACGGGATCACTGCTTCAACAGAACCACATCTGTCACTCCAAGAGGACTGCAGCCACCATTTAATCAGACTGCTACCAACACCCTGACCAACAGGGTGTCGGGCTGTTTTCTGACTCTGCCAGTGGGTTGTTTTTTTGGGGTATTTTTTTGTTGTTGTTGTACTACTGAATTTTTTTATTTTAATTTCCTTAGTAAAGAACTGTTATTCCTATTCCCATATCTTTGCCTGAGAGCACCTTGATTTCAAGATTATAATAATTTGGAGGTTGGGGGTAGCTTACATTTTTTCCATTTCAAGGGTGGTTTCTGTCTTCCTTAGCAGACACCTGTTTTTCAAATGAAGACAGACCTCTACAATGATACAAGGCTATAATTTTTATTAAATTTTTATAACACAAGCAGTCTCTCCTCCAAGAAGTAACAGTCTTACATATTAGATCATACAACTCCCCTTTTTGTTGGAAGTCTGCTATGAAAAGTGACTACAAACAGTATTTTAGAGAATTAAATCTCTTTACTTTTACTTTTAGAAACCTGGATACTTAGTGGTTTTGTTAGTTTGTTCATTTTAATAACACATGGAAAGGCACAAAAGAAAAAGTATTGTAAGCATATATATATATATAATCCAAAAGATTTTTCTACAGGTTTTAAGATGATCTTAGAAGAAAACTCATTAGTATTTTATCTAGAAAAAAATACACTACATTAATTTCCATTTAGGTTTTTCATTAATAACAATACTCATGTTCCTTTTTACAGATCTTTCCAGATGCTTCTGCATACAAAAAACAATTAACTACATTTTAATCCATCATTTTAACGAGAGGAAGGGACACAAGACTCAGATCTTTGAAAGGGTACATGAGAGCTACACTCAGTGGCAATCAGATCTCCGGTTTCCTATACCCATATGTAAGTAAACTGTAAGTAAAAGTAAATAAACTATAAGTTACTATTAATTTATTAACAAATAAGAAATGCACATTGCTTTAGTACCTCAAGATCTCGGCTCCCACATTTCCTTAGTATTTTCTTTTCCCTGCTCACTGCCTGAAGAGATAACAAAATGAATCTAAATATTTCCTAGTCTTCACTTTCCCTACCCCATCACAAACTTCTCTTGCTGCTGTTGTCTTAAATTCCCCTGGAAACAAAAGAGAAAAGCTCTGGTAACCAATTTATTAATTAATTTCTGTTGAAATACCATCTTTGAACATTTTTGTCTGTCTTTTATTTTATACTGTTTAACTATTCAATTTCCTAACAGCATAAAAATTGTCAAATCACCCTGACTGCAGATAACATATTTATATAAAGATGTCTTAAACTGGCAGAACTGTTTTAAAGAGCCAGCTACTACAGCAGGGCCTGCCACTGAGCTGTGATTTGAGAGGCAGGGACAAATGGAAAGCAAGCAGCCAAGTATGGACCTAGTTCTCATTACAGGTAGGTTACTTTGCTTCCTATCTTTTACATAAAGGCAAATTCCCCCAAACCAGAACACTTCTACATTTTTAATGAGATTTGAATATTGAAAAAAAAATTAGTTTTTACAGTACAGATCTGCAGCTTTTCCTCATTCCAGATGTTTTTTACAAAGAAAAAGAGAATAATCCTACAGATTGTAAAAATCGTTGAAGAAAAGGTCTAATATATTAAAAGATCAAAAGAGAAACATAACAGTGGCGTACATACATGCCATCCATTCCTATTGAACATATTATTTAAATTTCTTCTTAAATCCTCTTCTAAACTGGGCATTATAATGTAGCTAAATATCAACAGTGTGTCATGACTATCTTGTTGTACCGTGTAAGAAAAAATATTTTAAAATTTTGTCTGTTTTTAATTTCATTTTATATATTGAGAATATTAAGAAAGAGAAAATTCAAATCAAAGTTTCAGAGAAAACAATAAAGGTAGTGATATTAATATGATGAAGAAAATAAAATGCAGTTTTAGAGCTCTGCAATTTTTATCATCTTTACTTTCATACTTTTGTTTTATTTATATTCCAAAACCTGACACTGTTTCACCCTGTTATCAAAGAGAAGCTATATTCCATTAGGAAACTGTTCAACATTTTATGGAATTAAGCTCTGTATTTATAACAAATGTCTCCAGTTATACACTACTAATATAACCGTATCCAAAACCCTCTCGAAGCATGATACCAGTAATGCATTTTCTCCTGGAAAAACTGATGAATTAAATGTGAGGCTGTAAACAGAAATTACATTAATCCATCTTGTAGCTCACAGTAATGTAAATTTCCTAACCTTCTCATTCATATTGCTACAAACATGCCATTAATCTGTTACGCCCTGAACTTCTGTTCTTTATACTGCATAAGAGCAGTGGAATAGATAAACTACGGGCAGTGTATCAAGAGGAAGGAGAACATTATTGTTTTGACACTTACTAAGTGATTTCCCCATTTTCTTTCTATGTATTTCTTCTGCAAGTTATCGCTTCGGTACTAGCACTTCCATTAAATTTTCAAATGGGTTTTCTCTTGGTATAGAACTTGTAGAAATGAAATAAATTATCTGTTTCTTTGTTCAGGGTGGCTGGATGAAAGTGCTGTCCCCTGTTTTATGTTGGTGTTTTAAATTCTGGAACAGGAACTTCTCCAGCATACTTCTCCCTAACACTGTGATCATGAGATTGCTAAAAAGAGTAAAAATAATGTGTACTTACACAGAAGATTCATCTGAATAATGACAAAATTTATAAGAAAGCTTGGTGAATAGAACCACTCGAAAGGTTATTAGAGTTTGCACTGCATGCTTTTATCATTTAATCTCTGACAAGTAAATGTTAAAATAACATGTCATGTCTATTGGGTTTGCATGGGCAAGCTTTGGAAGTGGAGGGGGGATTACAGGGATGGCTTCTGTGAAAAACTGCTGGAAGCTTCCTCCAGGTATGGCAAAGCCAGACTGGCAGCTCCAAATAACATGCTACTGCCCAAGGCTGGACTGATTAGAAAAGCTGATAACACCTCTGTGATAACAGAGAAGAAGGAAAAAAAAAAAAATCTAAAAAAGTGTTGCACATTTGCAATTCCAGCCAGAGAATAGCAGGATGAGAATATGTGAGAAGGACAACTCTGCAGATACCAAGGTCAGTGAAGAAGGAGGGCAGGAGGTGCTCCAGGGATTCCCCTGCAGCCTGTGGTGCAGCTCACAGTGAAGCAGCTGTGCCCCAGCAGCCCTTGAAGGTTCATATGGGATGTAAATATTCACCTGCAGCCCTTGGAGGAGACTCATACCAGAGCAGATGGATGCCTGAGAGGAGGCTGTGACCCTGTGGGAGGCCCATGGACAGAGAATCCTGAGATGCAGCTACCTATACCTGAAGGACTGCACCCTCTGGAAGAATGACCCACTCTTCCCAATAAAGTGTAAGATTTTCAACAGCTTTCTGTTTACCAATACAGCTACCAATTTGTTGTAAAATAGTAACAGAATGTAGCTGTAATACTTTGAATATCAATGTATTTTCTCAGCAATATAAAATACTCTATCATTCCCATGTCTTAGACTCACCAAAGAGAGAAAACACAATCATGTGCTATTGTCTTTACTAGTGTCACACCCTTCCTAGACACATTTGTGTGGACCTAACTTACTACAGTGTAAAGTTTCCTTATAGCTCTATTTTCATTACTTTTTCCTAAAAATATTTGACAGTCATACATTTTTGTTAGTAAATTGACTATCTCTTTTTTCTCCTGAGCTCAATTTTTCTAAATTTTCATCTCTTTAGTTTCTTTCCTGATAAACTTAGTTGAATTTCTTACCCACCTCATAGTACCACAGCTGTTATTCTTCTCATCAGACAAAGGGTTTGAATAGCATCAAACTCCAATCTTAGCAAACCTAAATTCCACTCTTGAAATTTCATTTCAATTCTTTCCTAACAAACCCTTCTCCACCCTTCAAATTTTTTCAGGTCTTTTCTGAAATTTCTTTGGCAGTTCTCCTCAGAAAATTCCAGATGATTTATGGCAGAAAAGATTGCTAATCTGAAATTCTTTCACTTTACTTAACATGATCTGGCAGCCACAGGGGAAATATTTTTTAAATTTTCCTTTTACAGGCTAGCATAGATTTCATTAGAAAAACATGCTTGTTTTTATCCATATTGCCATCATTCAATCTAGAAGAGGAAATAAAAGTACAATTGAAATTCCTGATTAATATTGTAATTGTATTTTCATTCTAGAGCATAAAATCCAATCCAGGCTTCATGCTCTGTATAATCTATTGTCAGATGTAAAAGACACTGAAAGATATTTTGAAAAAAGTAATTGAGAGTTAAGTACATATATTGTACAAATTTTTCATAATTTCTATCTTTGAGTCACAGAGCTAATTGAATCTGACAACTTCATTAAAAATGTGTTCATTGGGGGCAGGAGGAGTATTTGGTTTTTTTAACTGTTTGCAATACTTCATGAGATATTTAATTGACACTATTCTCCATGGTGTAAGGCTTGATTTAGAAACAATTATGCAAGGTTATATATCCATTCTTGTCAATAGCTGGATTAATGAGAAATCTCTGAAATAATAGATTTTTTTTTTAAGAGTTTGCCTGATATTTAACGATCCAATCACTTAAAAAAAAAAAAAAGATAAAAGAGAAGAAATTAAAAACCTCACTTGGATTTTAGAAATGTGTTAATTTCATACAAATTACTTTTCTGCAAAACATTGCCAGCATAACACATACAAGACTTATGTAATATCAATCTTCATCATTCTGAAGAACTGGACATCCCCATCTCCCAGCTGGGTAACTCACTCTACTTGCTTTTAAAAAGAGTATTATGTAAAAACATATTCACTGACTAGTTTTTCTACCTCAAATTAATATCAACCTTGACAAAATCACTTGGAACTTTTTCTCTGCTTTGTCTACAATTAATTCCTATTGTATACATTCTTATTTGTCAAGTATGATTTGGAATTTGAAATATGGTTGAAATATTCTATTTTTCCCTAAAATTCTTGTTTTACCCACTGAAAGTAAAAGAAAATAATGGAAAATGAATGTCAATATATGGAAAATTAAAGCAGAATTAGTTATTTCTATGAATCTAATAAAGCCTTAACAAAATATTAGTTTCATATTGTAAAATCTGGCCAATCAACTTTTATCTTAAAAGCATATCCCCAAAATTTTAATTGAACTTCCTCATGGCAGTAGCCTTGAGCTCTAAGAGAATTTTTCACTGCTCTGTAAAAGATTTATCTGTCCAATATAACTGTTCACAGATCCAAAGTTAAGTTCCATTTTATTTTCAGTTACTCTGAATATTAGAATGGATAATGCCCTTATAAAAAGTGGCAGCCATTCCACATTCACAAGTTCAAAGTAATATGGAATCAGTAAAAAATTCTCTCCTCAAGTTAATCTGTGCTTATAGGAGTGGATTTTGTATCTTTCTTCCCAGTATGAAATTTGTAGCAAAAAAAGCTTGTTACTGGCCCCAGATCTCTGGAGCTTCTACTAAAGCAGTAGACCTCACACATGCCAATGCTCCCAGCAAAATTGTTTATGTACTGACCAATCTGGCAGCTGTCACACAGATCTGAATCAAATGTGAACATGCATCATGAGGTGAATCCCAAAGTAGACCTTAATTATTTCTAGCACCATTCATTAGGATCGTCTGACAGGAGTGTTAATTATGTACTAGGTTTCTAGAAATTAACGCTTAACATTCTACATCAAGTTTCTTGCCATATGCTGAATTTTTGCAACTATTTAATCTTAGCCATTTTTTGAGAAAAGAACAAAAGCGAATTGCAGCACATGTTATTTTAATTTTTTTTTTTTATCCCTAATCTCTATCCCTTAGCTCAGCAGTTCAGCTATTTGCAATCCAACATCTACGTTTGACGTATCAAGCTGCATGACCTTGGGTCAGGTTTACCACTAAAACTCTTAGGCTTTGAAAAAGAACACATAAGAAACTGCATAACCTAGAATCATGCCAGATAAGAAAAGTAAAGCTGACATGAATAACAACATAGGGATTCAGGAGGAAAACTGCAAGTATGAAAGAGCAGACAATGGGAAGTAAAACAAACAAAAGGAAACAGAAACAGTGAAATTAAAATGCTGAGCATTGATTGACATCGAACACTGATCCATTCCAGGGAGCAACACAGGCCAGTTCTTCCTAATCTGAGTAGCCAGCAAATGCTCATCATGAGCATATTAATGGGCACATTAACCAGGCAAAGCGGTAGGAACTCATTAGTTCTGACTATCTGACCTATGAGTAGCCAATATGTAATTGCTTGTTCTCTTTAGCTGTATGTATCTTCTTTACAGAATTTCCTTCATAGGTTAACAGTTACCAAACTTAAAATAGCCAAAAGAAAAAAGGTTGCACTGCAGCAGAATCATGATTTGGAACAAGCTCACTGTACCAGAAAACATGATATTTTTCTGGTTTTCCTGCTTCTGATAAAAAGTCACAGGGCTTATTTTGAAAACATTATTGACATTACTAACTATACAAAATAACAGAAAAAAATAAAAAAAATAACAGAAACATTGATAGCACTGGTTAAAGACCCACAATGTATTAAGATCACCATACAGTCCTAACACTAACTGTAATGCATTTGTGGCATCCTTACATTCTAAAAACCTCACACATTTTTCCAACATTTGTGAATCTGCGTATGGCCAGACTAAGATCTCTGTAGAATATTTGAATATGTTGTCTTCATCCTTTGTCTACTAAGTGTAAAATGAGGCTTTGATCATGTATTTGAAGATTGTCATCAACATACTTAAATAAAAAGTTGAGTGGAACGTGACAGCTCCTAACAGACATTTTGCTCTCTGATGTTTCCACTATTGTTAACACTGTAATTTTTTTCCAAAACAATCCAATCCAAAGCAAAAACAAAAACAAACAAAAAATTCAATAAAGTTAAGATTTCTCTCCTTGAATGGTGTAATTTTTTGGTTTTATATTTAAGGTTGAGGAAGGTTTTGATGATGCAAGAAATAAGGAAAGAAAAAGTGGAAAAATCTGTTTTGTTCTGGAAGTTCTGTGCTACTCTGAATCATCAAAGAGTGTGTTTCAATGTTAACAATTTTAAAAAAAGCTCGATAATCTTTAGCACTTCCCTGGTATATTACAATCTGCACTCTGTTTAAAGTTTAATTTTAAAAATAATTGTCCCTTATTAAAATCTCTCACATTACATTACTGCTGGTCATGCAGAAAATTGCTTTGCTTCGGGAGACAAAACCATCCAATAAAATAATTTCTGTCCTATAGATGAAAGAAAATTGATATAATCACATTGCAAAATCTTGAAAGTGCTTCGTTTACTAAACTGAGCTTCAAGAATCAAGAAGAGGACTTAGTGCTTGTGACTCATGCACTTTTTACTATTTTCTTGAAACTGGGAAGGGATCTCCCAGGTCATTCTTGCAATGTTTATATAACGTAGTGTGAATGAAATGTAAAACAAAATTTTTAAGTGACAGAACTATCAAAACTCTTGGTAAAAGTGAATGCAATGATCCCATTTACAAGATGAGTTTTCTAGACTTAGATTTATGCATTTTTTCAGAATGTAGTGAGTTGACATTACAGAAAAAATTGGACAAAATTAGGTCCATTTGTTTTCTCTTCTTTCTACAGGTTTGGTCAAAAGAAAGAGCATTAAATGCACCTCAGGGCAGAAAGCAAAAATTACAAAGGTAAACTTCTGAATTTTTAATAATCTATCAGTCTGAGAATTTTTTTTTGTAGTGCTAGAAGTAGATGCAGAAGTAGAAACATGAATATGACAAATAAACTGAAAATTATAATACTACTATGTAAGAGACGTTTATTTTATCCAAGAGAAAGTAATTTTTATGATGGCAAGGCTGAAATTTCCTTTTATTCTCATTTATTCTTATCCTATTCTTCCATATAAAGGCTAGAATTCTCCATGTACCTATCCCTCCTCCACACTTACCTCCTTCAGAGGCTGGAGGAGAATTTGGTTTGAACTATGGAAGCCTTATGGAACAGAGATCCTCTGTATTCTACAATAGGTGCCTGATTTGGGCACATAGATTTGCACTGTGGAGTGATTAAAGAAGCCATGTACCAAACAGCAGCAGTGAGGCTGCTCCACAAGGGCTGCTGGACCTGGAGCAGCAGGGGCTGGCAGCACAAGCCATGCTCTCTCTAAAGGGGTGCAGTCTGGCAGGACCCAAGAGGGGCTGGGCTGGGATAGCAATCCACTGCATGGCAACCCCAGGCAAGGTGAGGGGATGAGTCAGGGCTGGGCTCCACCCTGAGAGTTTCCTCAGAAAGAGCAGAAGTTACAACTGAACACAGGGACAACCACAACTCAGCACAAGGTGTAATGGGGTGTCCCAGCCTGACAAGCCTGAGCCCAAATAGGACTCCTGGACCTGGTAGAGGATGCCTGGGTAGAGACCCCAGTGAGGCTGGTGAGGGCAAGGAAGGCTTGCTGGTGGAACTCAGATCATGACACCAGCAGAAGGAACTGGCCAGGATGGATATGCTGGAATTGAGACTTCACTTGCAGTTCTCGGAGTATGTTTTCTCCAGGTAATTTTGGTTTATGAACCATGAAGGCAATATTGCAGGACCACTCCCATTTAACATTTGTATCAGTCCCTTGGAGAAAATGTCAGAGCTCACTCTCAAAGATTACAGATGACACCAAATGAAGGGAAGCTGGTCAGTAACTTGAGTGATGGGGTACTGTTCATACACATCCAATAAACCTGGAGGAGCAGGTCAACAGGAAATGTAAGAAATTTGGCAAGGCACATGAAGCACTCATGTGAGGATCTGAACACATGCCTGTCTGGCTGGGAGCCACTTACAAAATACTTGCCAAGTCTCTTGTGGGTTTGGCTTGTTTTGCTTTGTTTGTAGTCCCCATAGCTCATCTAAGGCTACTTAATTATAAATAAGTACATCAGCTGCCTGATGATTGAGGAAAAGATCTAATATATACTATGTGGGTTGATGAACAGATAGTACAAGTCCATTGACATGCAATTTACATGAAAATTCAACACAAGATCTTCTTAGGTACTGGTGATACAGTGTATTTCTCGAGCCTTGGAATAAACTTCACTGCAGAAAGCACAAATACTCCTTCAGGAAGGATTTGGAAATAATTTCAGATTTTATGGTTTGTGTAACTCAAACTTTTCCTTTATCTCAGCACTTTTAGCCTTTTTGTTTCCATTGCTGCTAACTAAGGGAAAAGCACTGGTGAATTCTGGGTTGACTACACAGAGGTGATATGTGAACAAGCAAGGTACCTACCAACTTTGATCCACTGGCAGAGTTAATTTGTATCAAACTGCCTTTTAGATGTATTGCTGCTTCCAAATATACTGAAAGGCTGAGACCATTAAATAGATTATTACACAAAGGTAAGTTGTAGTAACCCCTCTAAGATATTTAAGTATAGGATTGGCAATAAAATGTAATGATAAATTACACTATTACTAGATCTTGAAGAATATGCTCCAATAAAATTTTAGGGGTTTAGTAAAATGTGATACCTAACCCTCAGTAAAATATTGCTAGACTTTCTGTATTAGTGCATAATGGTAGAAGGTTTTAGTAATTTCAAGGGAAAGATAATATTTTATATGAATATTTAAATACTTAACACATTATTAGAGAGATGGAGACAAAAATCTCGTATTACTAAGGGACTGTTTAGTTGATTCCATTAGAATATTAGTCATTTGTGTTGGTTCTAAAAGTCATTCCTAATTTGGCCCATGCTAGAGGGCTAAACCAATCTTTAAAAAAAATATGGCACCGTTTAATTTATGTATTTTTCATCATTCATTTCCCACTTATATTTGCTACTTAGTGAGAATGAGAGCTCAGTTCATCTCTCCTGGTCATTAAACGTTGTCCTTCTTACAATGATCAGCAAGTGATAATTCATCATCACACAATAGACAGGGCATATCTATACTGGATAATAAGGTACATGTTTATTCTTGCTAAAAATTATGTTCAGGACTGCACAAATTAGTAAAAAATATTCTAAAAGAAAATCATATTTCTCACAAATGATATTCATAAACAGCAGACCCTTTCCTTTTTTATTCATAAAACCCCCTACCATTTTTTTAAATGTATTGAGGATTTTTAATTTAAAAATATAAATGAGCATAATAAGTGTCTCAGTAGGTAACTACTTTTTACTGACTAACTATGGTTGCCAAAGTTGCAATTCACATTTTATTCTATGAAGAAAGTTATAAATCCACATTATTTCCAATGGAATTAATATTGATTGTGCTTGGCCATATTATTGCATTCCTGTAATTACAGTAACCACTCACATAGTACAAGTAATTGGTCTAGCAAGTCTTCCAAAATACATCCTAGAAAAAAGAGTTAGATTTTTGTGAAACAGTGTCAAGCTCCTAATGCACTAAGTTGAAAAAAGAACTAGCTCTTATCAGCAGCCAGTGGAATGATTTATATTTTCAGATAGGTCAAAATTTTAAAAGCGTTCCATGCCAATGAGGCCAAAGACAAAAACTTTTCTTGTTTTGTTTTCTATGAATCAAAAGCCCCACAGAAGCAGAAGCATATGTTCCTTGTAAGATCAGGCAGATGTTGTCCAAAACTGACCTTAGTTTTATCAGTTTGTTTCTGGTCAGCACTAAGCAGCAGTAAAGAACCCCAGAAAAATCATTAGTTATTTTTAGTCTGAGAGGGTCACAGCTCAAATCCATGCCCGGAGGTCACTAAAATGATGAGTAAGAAGGTACTTCCTGAGTAGTCCTGAATGGAATACTTTTCTTGAAATAAGTGGATGGTGATAACATGACTTCAAAAACCTTATATAAAATTCTCAGAATTTTCCTGTCAAACTCTGTGGTATATATTTCTATCAATTTTTTCATCAAAACATGTAATTCTTCAATGACATGTTCCGTAGACGAAAAGCTTTGTTAAGTGGAGGACAGGAATTTCCATTCTCTCCACAGACTAAAATTTTCAGCACTTAGAATATATATAAAAAAAGACATTAAGTTCTAACCCTTTACTAATGCAATTTGAGCTGTGCAGAACCTCAAGACATTTTTACAAGTTTTATTACGTAAAAAGAAAAATAGAGAAGAATTAGGAAAAGGAATTCTGTGTTACTGATTGACATAGCAGTGAGTAAATCTGCCTCTGATCTTCCTCAGTTTGCCTTAAGAGAAACCTAGGAACAAGGCTATGGAAAGCAGCTAGTTCATTACCGTGTCTAAATATTTTAAGACTTTTCTTCTAACTGTTGGTTTTTAAGATTTGCAAAATATATAAACGATCAATCTGTAAGTCTTCTTAATAATTCTGAGTGATCCATATGTTTCCTCCATTTTTCATAAGAAACAGAAAGTGCCTGCATAGCAGAGCCTGTGTTGAAGAACTAAAAAAAAACCAAAAAACAAAACCAAACCCAAAGCATTTTAAAGTCATGCTGAAAGAGTAAAACTGTGTAACACTGGAGAAGCTAACTTTGCACTTTAGAGTAGTCAGAAAATTGATACAGTATATGATGCTATCTGTTCTTCCATTTAAAATTAAGGGCCTCAAGCTGCAGATCCTCAAAACTCATTTTCCAGAAAACTAACAAAACGCAGTTTGACAGATTGATTCTTGTTAACAGTGAAAAGGTATTGCACATACTGACCTGAATTGATTTCAGTTTTTTGTTGTTTTTTTCTTTTTTCTTATAATAAGAACTGGATCATCACTTTTTGTCTCCTGACATATGGATATCAGAAGATTTATGCTAATTGAAAATGTCAAAGATTTTAACCAGCAGAATGCATAGTTTCTGGCTCAGACTGATTTTTTTTTTTTAAATTAATATGTAAATAACAATAAGAAACAAAAGAAATGAGGAGGAAATAAAAACTACTTCTGGAGGAGAAAGATAGCATGTGAATATGATCACTGCTGTACACAAAAGTTCTTCCCTGTGTCTCCTACACCTCATGCCTCCCAAGGAGGAACCAGGGATCATGCAGTGGTTTAAAACAAATTAGACTTTTTTTAGGGCAGGTTGACATATTTCAAAAATGCGGTTTTAGTAAATATTTATATATTTTGCATAGGTTCAGGATCAGAACTTTTTCTTATTTAAGAATAAGGGTCATTAAGAGAACTACCAAGAATTCCACCACTGTCAAGTGTTAGGTTTGAAATCAAATTTTCTCGGGAAGTTCAGGTCCTGAGCCACAACATTTCTCAGTGT
Source organism: Cyanistes caeruleus (assembly GCF_971803275.1). Taxonomy (NCBI): domain Eukaryota; kingdom Metazoa; phylum Chordata; class Aves; order Passeriformes; family Paridae; genus Cyanistes; species Cyanistes caeruleus. The sequence goes on along the minus strand of NC_141701.1, from coordinate 78,175,832 downwards.
GACAGACACTGGTGAGACTGTATTTTTTGTAAGTCATACAGCATATAAAACAAAAATATACAAATCTTGAAAGTCTGTTGTTTATAAAAAAAATATAGATTGTAAAAATTTCCTGATTACCACCTTTCTTTCTCTGAGGACAAACACTTTCAAGATTCAAATTAATGTTAATCATGCAGCTAGCTGACAACTTTAAAAGCTGTTACATAAATTAAAACATCTTTGCTTATCTATGGAATCAGAAAGTAATTTAGACCAAAAAAAAAAAACCCTTTACGGTCCTTGAATCCATCCATCAGCCTAATACTAAGAAGTCCCCCACTAAAGCCTGTTCTTCAAATATCACCTTGTATGGTGACTCAACCATCCCTGGGCAGCCTGCTCCAAAGCTCGATAACCCTGTCAGTGAAGACAGGCACCTTTCCCAGTCACTGTTCCCAGCCTGTAGCGGGGTTGTTGCGAGTCAGGCGCAGGACTCAGCATGTGACCTTGTTGAACCTCACACCATTGGCCTTGGTCCATTCATCCAGCCTGTTCACATCCCTCTGATGAGTCTTCCTACCCTCTGCCCTAGATTACACCAGCCATCACTATGACCTTTTCTGTGCTCTGCCTTAGCTGACTGGTTTTCAGGTTTTTTCTCATCTCTGCTAGTCACTAGAAAAACAAACTAAAATATATTTACCAGTAGGTCAATGAAAATCATTGGTATTATCAGTGTTGCTGGAGTTCAAACCATCTTGTCCCTCAATAAATCCTGCAATGCAGGGACTGAAAGGATTGTGCTGTTGCCTTAAAAAGGGTACAATGGGGATGATTAGTGAGATTGATTACATTTCCCATTACACGTTCTTCAGAGGCAAACCATTGTACAAGCCAACCTTCATTCTTTAAAATATCACCAGAAAATATTACATGCTTTTATTATATTAATGCATCTATCAGGCTGCTAACATGCATGTTGAAGTCTGCACAGTGTGCATGAACAGTATTAAGTTAAAATTGATTTTAGTTAGCAAAACAACATTTGATGGAAGCAAAAAAAAAAAAGTTTTATTAAAAATCAAATTTAATATTCACTTTGTTACCACTATGAAAACATTCCCTGCAGTAAACTGTTATAAAGGGACTAAGTATAGGAAGGTGACTTCTTAAAAAGTAGTCATTAGCTGATCATCTACACTTGATTGCAATCTCAGTTGTACCTTAGGGACATGGAGACATTATGTACTTCTTGTAAAATTTTAAATCCAAATAGTTGAATTCAGGTAAATAGGAGTAGGAGTAGTAGGAGTTCAAGTATAAAAATACCCCATCTGAATTTATGTTTCTATCTAAAATTAATTCAGTATATTTTGAATAGAAATGACAATGTGTAGGTTTCATGCAGTTTAAGTAATATTTTATAATTAAACTAACATTGATTTAATTTTCCTGAATGTTTTAATTTATAAAATTATTAAAGGAAGGATGGGAAACCTTAATGATAAGAATGTTGTCGCTCAAGGCTCTAACACCAGGAAAACACCCTGCAGAAGGAAGCACTACTTCTAGAAACCTTCATTATCATTTAAAGTTATCTTTTCTGATCTCTAAGAGTCTGCTTCAAAAATTGAACTAACATTTTGTACCAACCTATATTTCCCAACATTTAAGTTAGATTAATTCAGCTAAATAAAACATGTATCCTCACCTGGCAACTTCCAATATTGTTCACATGAAAGCTCATATATTTACTTACACGAAATAACATGTACACAGCAATGGTTCCCTCAAGTCATTAGCCTCCCACTGACTTTCTGTGAAGCAATGTAATCAAAGCTTAAGGAAAAACTAATTCACTTCAGCTACTTTGTTTAAAACCAGAATTATCTCAACCTACAGCAATACAAAATGTCTGCTCTGTGAAAGGATAGGTGGGAGAAAAAAGATGAAGGAATTCGAACTAATTTGTCTAGGTTAGGTACACTGCTTGGAGCAATGATAAAAGTGCGGCTCTTAGGTAAGCAAACAGGGTTGTCATTGCTGTTTAATATTTGTTCTCTTTCTTACTCTGAAGAAATGGGAACAATGAATACTGAACTGCCGTATTGGCAGGGATAAGACAATAAACATCTCTCAGCAATATCCAGATATTATTACAGAAAAAAAGGAAAGAGAACAAATGTTGTTCTAATCTTATAAAATGTTGTAATGCAACTACAAACTTTGTTCTCGGTGTACTAGGTAGGCATTCAAATTCCCAAAGGGGAAATATTTTGCAAAACGAGCTCACTGCCCTGCACTGAGACAACAAAGGATTTCAATTGTGGAGATACATCTGACTCAGCTTTAGGCCAGGGACATGTTGCACACCTTGATTAGAACTGCACTTCATTAATTCCATCAACTACCTGTGGACACAATAATAGGAGAGTTTCTTACACGTCCACCTTTCAGATGATTTCAATGTTTTGAATGTGGTTATATATGGGAAAATCCATCATCTGTTTAGGAATGCAGAAGTAAAAAATGAACAAAAATGTTGCCGAGTATAAGATATCTGTTAAATTGAGATTTAGTTCTGAAAAACCAGTGGAATACCTTTTTTTATCCTTCTCCAAATACATGTCTACTGAACATAATGAGAATATCTTCCCACCAAATGAAGTCAGAAGTCACAATTATAATTTGACTAAAGAGAGCAGGAAAGCCTGAGGATACTGTCCAAAGGAACATAAATCAGAAAGAAATGTGTTAAATAAAATCTATATACTTATACACAGATTTAAAGGGAAAAATAAAGCAATCGCACCATATGGTATTAAAGCTGGTATTTAAGTTGATACTGCTGCATGTGTTTAAACACCAGAGAAGAATGAAATTAACAATCTAATTCTTTATAACAGAAGTGTTTTCAGCTTGCTGCACAAGACAGGAAACCTCACCCTTACCACCTGATGGGTTATAACCGCAACTTTTTGACATTACATTCTTGTGCTGTTTGTGTTGCAGCTCTTATTGAGAGTTTAAAGTTGAAAAGTTTAAGACTTTTCCAGAAACACTCTAGATATACACTATTTCTGGGTAGATTAAATATCTTTCTCATTCTATATGATAAAATAAACAAAAAATGACAGATTCTAGTAAAACACTTAATATTCTTAACAAGACATTTCTTTGCAAATGTAGTTTCCTGTAAAAACAAAAATTAGTCACACTCCAGCATTGGAAAGTACTAAATAATACCTCCTCCCTGCCCCTACTAGCAATTCCCATCCACTACTCGTCTACTTATTTCTAAATCAGTTAAGGTTTTTACTGGGACTTCTGGACAGTCCCATCAGAATACAATACTTAGTAGGAACAAGGATGTTTTTTTCCAAGTGAGAGAAAGACTATTCACTCCCAGAATTTAAGAACTGTACTAGAGATTGCCACCAAGAACAAATAGCTTGATTAATGGACCTATTAACAGTTCTTTGGTTTCCTTCTTGTATATAAAACCCTCCTGATTTTAAAACATTTCTAAATTCAGTGTGTTTCTGCTCCTACTGGATTGATTAATGTCACTGTTTTATTATCTAGACTAATCCTTTCTCAAGGGCCCTAACTTTTTAACACCACTACTTACATATTTAGAGGTAACAAACAATCTCATTGAGGACTACTTCTACAGAGGAGCCTTTCAGCTGGTATCCAAAGACTAAAAATCTAAGCAAAAGAATTCATTTCTTACCAAGATTTTCACATGGTTTCTCTAGGTCTGTATAACCCTAGTGTTTCCTGATCATTTACAATTTGCATCTCTTTCAGACCACTTTTGTCATTGTGTAGATAGTGCTAACTTTAATAATTAACACTGGATAAATATCAGTTGTTTTTGCTGCTGATTAACTGAGATCAGAAGGCCTGTGATTGTCACATACAATAAACTACTTACATAGAATTTGGAGATTAAAGTCCCTGAAATTCAGCAGCCTCTTTTCAATTTGAAAAAAACAAACAAAAAACCTCAAACAAATATAAAATAAAAACAAAATAAAACAAAACCAACAACAAAATAAACAAATAAACAAACATTAAAAAAACAACAAACAAACAAACAAACCCCACCATCCAACAACAAAACCCCAAACCAGAAAACTGTGGAAGAAGTCTGGGAACCTTATATTATATGTAATTTTAAGCTTCACATTTACCATTGGCTATGACAAGGCTATGTCTTGCTCAGTACAAGGACTATTTCAGATTCCTAATGGAGAAAACTGTGCCTTGTGCTGCACAGAGATCAAAGCAGCCCACTAACATAAACTTCTCTTTCAGGAATACACGCTGCAGCTCCTCATTTGCAGTTGTCAATGATCTTAAGCACACGCAGGCCTTATTCCTTTTATTCTGGAAAGATCTAGAAGCAAAGTCCAACAGCAAAAAAAACTGCCACTCATTTGGGGTGAAGTAGGGATCTCTCACCCTTCTTTAAAATATTGTCATTCTTTTGTGTGATGAGAATAAATAATCCAGCTGTCTGTTTTGCATGTGCCCAGGAAGAAAGTATCCCATTCACCTTCCTCTCTGTGAAACACTCAGAGATAAATTGAAGAGAATTCTTAAGAAACCATATACTATTAAACACCAGAAGTAGAGATGAAATCAGGGAATAATGCATTGAAAAAAATAATGAAAAAAACCCCCACTCCACAAACAGACAAAACTATTATAGAGGTATAATAAAGTTATTCACAAAGTAATTTTGACTCTTTATATTCCTCAAGTAATATATACTTCCCAAAATGCCGAGGAAAGAAATGCTTGTTAATTGATGACCTAAGCCATATATGCTCATAATACTGCAACTCTTGAGTAGTGAAATTTATTTTCATTAGAATGCAAACCTCAGCGCAAAAATAAATAGAAATGACACTATATTTTCTTGTCATACTGAAAAAGTACCATTTCTGTTTCAAAAATGGTAAAATGGAAAATAATTCCTAATGCACAGAAAGGAAGACTGAGATTACATGACATTGTATTTCTATCCCATAATTAAATGACTAAGCCCTAAGACAAAGTTATTTAAGAGCAAGATATACTTAAAAATTAAACCTTTTATTAAGGTACCTTTGCACCAAAAGCTTCTACAAACCAGAAAAATATATTTAAGAAATAGTATTTTCTTGTTAATTAGAAATATAAGAGGGCAAGTCTTCATGTCATCTGTGCTCCAACAAGACCTATATTTCAATGGGGGAGAAAAAAAAGTGGAAAAAAAACATGTTTAGGAAGTGTTTTGTTTTGAATCTGTTCAGATTTCATTGTAAACTGCATGAAGAATCTTCATTAGTCTGCAATTAGCAGTGTGCCTTGGCAGCCAGGAGGAACAACCCTGTCCTGGGGGGCATCAGGCACAGCATGGCCAGCCAGGCAAGGGAGGGGATTGTCCTGCTCTGATGTGCCCTGGGGCAGCCTCACCTCCTATGTCTGTAGGAGGTTTTGAGTGCCACAATATAAAAAATACTTTAAGCTGTTGGGGAGCATCCAAAGGAGGTCTATGATGATGCTGAAGGGCCTTTAGGGGAAGCTGTATGAGGAGCAGCTGAGGTCACTTGGACTGTTCAGCCTGGAGGAGACTGAGGGGAGACCCCATTGGAGTCTACAACTTCTTTATGAGGTGAAGAGGAGGGGCAGGCACTGATCTCTTCTCTGTGGTGACCAGTAACAGGACCTGAGGGAATGGCTTAAGTCAGGTGAGGTTTAGGTTGGATATTGGAAAAAAGGTTCACCATCCAGAGGTGGCTGGGTAGTGGAACAGGCTGCCCAGGGGAGTGGTCACATCCCCAAACCTGACAGAGTTCAAGAAGGGGTTGGACAATGCTCTCATGCTTATGGTGTGATTCTCAGGGACTGTCCCCGTTCAGGTTATTCTGAAAATAATGACATGGATAGTCTCTGGGTTGAGATTGTCAGCAAGGCATCTATGAATACTGAGGAGGACCCTTTCCTTCTGGGATACCTCAGAACAGCTCACACACAACTCATCTTTCTTTAATCCATCAAGTCCCTCGCTTGCTGCAAGGTGCTCTGAGCCAGCAAATTGTTTCACTCAGTGTACAGCAACATCTTTGCACCTAATATATGAAGGGAATTATTATTAATGAGATTATTATGCTTAGCGGTTCTCACACAACACATTGATCATTTAATTCACTCTGAAAAGAGAAAGAGTAAGCTATAGAACTGTCAAAGTAAGTGCCATGCCTGCTGAATTGATGAAGTACTGAATAAAGAAGGAACCTGCCTCTGAATCTTTATCAGGTTGTATTTTCTGATAAACTGTGACATGGGATGTCCACAGATGTGACTTCTCTGTGCTGTTTCTCTGAATCAGTTACAGCACTACAAAATGACTCAAACATAGTGAACACTGTTCATGAGTAAGTAATAGACTAGATCCAGAGCAGAGAGTAATGCCCAGGAATGTCATTACTTTATGTTTGCATCTCAAACCCGTGGTAAGAGGGCAAAAGAGAGAAGTTAAGGATTTTATAATCCTGATTCACCTATCCTTCACATTTCCTTCTCTTCCTAGGCAAGAAAATATCAAAGAAGCGCACTAAAGGGAATATGCCACAGGCTACCTTGGTTTTACACGGAAAAGTAGCTACGTGACCGCTGGTTGGGAAGTCTGACTGAATGACAGCACTGCAGCCAAGTTAAATTCTTCCCACAAGTCTGAAGACAAAAACAGTGTAAGGATGCACACCAGAGAGAGGATGGCTAGAAGGATTCAGGTAGGCACAGCGGGTGAGTAAGACTGCCTCCAAAGACAGTAGATGTTAAGACAGCTACTTCAGACTCCCTAGCTGCTGACATTCAGCTGGAATGTCCAGCTGACATTCCAGTTGGCATTAAAAAACCTGTAAATCTAATGTTGCTGCTGAAAATATGATACTTAAATATCTTAAATATCTTGAGTGTCTCAGAAAATTGCAGACTAGATTTGTGCAACTTAAAGGGAAAACACCGACGAGCATCATCAGAAATGTGAACAGAAGCAAGCATACCAACTGCAACCCAATCTGATTTCTAAACCACACCATGGTATTATTTACATAAACTTCAACTGAGTTTTAGAAAAACTGTATGACAGCACAAAGAAATGCCCATTCTCATAAACACTGACATTGGTGAGATCTACTGTGAACCAGTGACTCATTTTCAATCTCTACATTTTCCATGTTAGCCTACATAGTAGATACAGAGCACTCCATTTAACTTTTGAAATATATAAACTCTGAGGGGGAAAATAAAGATGATAATGTAAAATATTCTCACACTTCCATCTCAAGTTTTTCTGTGTAGTTTAGACAACAGATTATTTGTAAAGTTTGTAAAACAAAGTTCTGAGATATATATATATATGTACGTATACAAAGAGTCAGTTTAGATTTACTGCAGCTTTAAAAACTCACAAGCAGCAATCTGTGTGAGTATCCAATATTACACTCTCTCTTCTCTTTTAGACAATTATTCTTCCTTAAAGTACCTACAGTGTGTGTTTATAAATGGCATATTTAGCCATAAAATTTGCTGAATTTAATATTTTATGCTCTTACACACTTCAGTAGCTTTAATGTATCCCAGATTTACAGAGCTGTGCTCCTTTTTAAATGTTTTTTTTTCTTTTTGCAAACTATAAAATGTTTTAATAGATCTTAGAGTACTGTATGTATCAACAGCTAGAGTTTAAAATATTTTTCTAAGCACCCTATTTCAGTGAGACCTTAAAAATCGGTTCATTTTTTTCCCAGATAAGTCTCTCAAAAAATATTTTATATATACATTATTTTATATCTCATTCAGCCAAGTTCAAACTAGCACAGTGCTTTGTTTCACATTGCACAAAATGTTTATTTATTGTGACCTTATATTTGTTAACACTACACTTATCACTGGCATCTTTAAATACTGTATTATTCTGTGTGTACATTTTCTGGCCTTTGTAGTTTTGCTAAAAATGTTCGGATTATCTGTGCTTAATCCTAAAATACTTATTTAAGCTTTTTACCTGAAAATGGGTACTAAAACTATATTTAATATTTTCCTGTATGCTTGCCAGTTTGCTGGAGCTACCTATAACCTAATGTTAAAAAATTCTTTAAATCCATAAAGCAGAAGACGGCATCTGAAAGTGTTTGCGTAGCTCCTCTATAGGAAGGAGGACTTCCTCTAAGGAAGTCTACACAAAAGTGTGATGCAAAGTAGGAGCTCCAGACTGCTGACTTTAACCACCTACCATGTACACCAACACTCCTAGTTGATCCATATGCCTTCTTACAGATACAACCACCTCAAGAGACTAGAGCAGGTGAAGACTATTCATAATTTCAGGATAAGTAATTTGAATTTCAGGATAGTTTCATAGTACTTCTAAACTATTTACTAGTGTTCTGTAGTGTGTAAAGTTGTCTCAGATGCCGGGAACTGACAGGAGGTTAACACTGACCTCAGGAGCTTTCAACTCACTGCAATCTCCTGGAAACTGCTTACAAGAAGCTAAGTAAGCATCAGTGCACTGATGGCATTGGGGCTACCTCCTATGCAACCTTCTGACATGTAAAGCAATGTATCTGGGCCATAGTACATTTCAAAATATATTTTTCACCTTGATGGCTCCCCATATCAAGAGAATGGTGAAAAAATGACATTTTGAACCTACAAAAATCCACCTTATGTTCTCATGTAAATGTAGCTGAACAAACCATATTATTACTCTCTTTTTAAAGTGGATTTATTTCTCAAAGATATTCTCCGGATGTTAACCTGACAGGACCAATTTATTACTGACCTGACCTAATAAGTTATAAGTAATTAAAGGACTAATTGTGAATCAGTGTACTATCTCAGTATTCTCAAATTACATTTAAAGAGTCCATATACCAAAATTGTACCCTAGGAAGAAGTTACATTGACAGAATCATAACCACATGAGTACAGTGCCGTAATCTGAGTAACTTGCACAACAGAATTCCTCTGGCTGTGAGATGAAACAAGCCTTGTACTTACACATTCGTATTGTGCACACAGACAAGGTTCAGGGCCATGTGCAACACTTGCACTGTAGCCAGCAGGTTCCCCAGAATAATTCAGGAATCACACTTCCACAAAGAAAGTTGTAAACCACTCTTCCAATAACATCCAGATATCAGAAAATCCTGTAAGACACAGAAATTTATCGCAATTTGACATAACTATAAAAACCTACACATGACACGCTTAATTTATTGCTCAGCCAAAAACATTTCTTCATTTCTACAAGCTTTATTTAAAATAAATAGAATCATTATTATTATTATTTAACTGCTACTCAATGTATAATAAATTGAGAGAGGCAGAAGGAAGGAGAGGACTACGTGATCATTAATATTTTTCTTTAGGATTTGTATTTCCTAAATTTAAATTAAAAACATACTTTGCAAGCATGAAAAGTCCCTTATTGAGCTAAACTTATGCAGCAAAAGAAAAGCAGTAGGTTGTTGTTGGTAAGTGTGGCAATCTAATAAAAGGAATTTTTTTATAGAATCCAATTTTAGAAAAAAAATATGTTTATAAGCCTTTTTAAGGTTTTGAAAGTATTGCTGAGGCATGGCATATTAAATGTATAATGTACGCTTTGTGAGTACCAACAACCTATGGTTAGAGATGGTATTTGGATATCATTCCTAAAGCAAATTCTTCCAGCTACATCATCTTAAGTGCTTCTTCAGGGAATATCTTTAGTGTCTGGTGACCTAAATAAATGGTAGTTGCACGTGTTGCATTTACACATAATTTCTGGAAAAAAAAGTTTTAAAAAGGGAATTTAAGTGCATATCAGGTTAATTTCTGTGGATATTAAAAAAAAAAGAAGGTATTTTGTCTACATAATATAAGAATTCTTGAGATATTTTACTCAATAAAATTGAAGGACCTACATAGTATCTGAATGTATAAATATTTTTTATCAAAATTTCTATCTACAAGCATTGATGCCTTAAGTTTTAGCTTTTCTATTTTTCAGATCCTGTACTGCATAAGTGTATAACTCTGAACTTCATATGGAGTGGTACTAAGTTATCTTCACGGTTTGGTCAGACAAAAGAGTCCTTTCTCTGATGAGAACCAAGATCATCATCTCAGCCTCAGGCCCGAAAAGCATAAACAAAAGTGAATTGGTTGCGGGGGGCAGGGGGAACTGGGGGAAAGTGACTTCATTACCTGGAGCTGTAATTGGACAAATAACCCCTGATAAGCAAACAGACCAAATTTATACCTGGCTGAAAAACTGGTGACCATTGTCCATGTCAGGTGTAGCCTCTGCGAGGCTCCTGCACTGCCCAAGGTGTAGCCTTAGAAGGTCTTTCAATAAATACCTACTTTATTTTCTAACTCAGTGTAGCCTTTGTTCTAGGCAGCCTCTCCAAGGCATCAATATAAACAAAGAATTACAGTTCCCATAGGCAGAAAAGTGTGGAATTAATTTGTATTTTCTGGTTCTGTATTCTGAAAATAATGCTCACGGTGTATGACAGGCCATTAACTGCTTTGTCACAGCTCTGGTTGCATTTTTTTGCTCTCATCAGTTTCATGAAAATATTGTTTCTCATACTACTTATTTTCTGACTTAAAGGTTTCTTTTAACTTAGCTTTGCTATACATGATGAAATTGAATTTAAAAGCATGAAGCACCTAGGTAAAACTATGGAAAATAACCAGCAAACTTGGTGGAATTTTATTTCAATGGATTTTCTGCTAGCTAACAATGAAAACAAAAGTTTTCAAGGCAAGAGAGAAAGTTTCAGTTTATCTTATTTTTTTTTCCACAAGACAAAATAATTTGATATGTTAGTTCTATCAGCTGCTTTTTAATCTATTCATTGTTTCATCTACTCACTTTTATTAGCACAGATGTTTGGATGACTTCAATTCCGTGAAAGAACTGTTCCCATTGTTATTTTTATTATGAGTTCAGTGCCTAAATTCCTGTTTCTTTCTGTAATGATCATTATTGATAAGCTTGTATGGATGATTTTTTCCTCATCAGACATTCAGTGGATCTTCATGGTTCTTTTTATGCTACATACATTATTCCAATGTTCATAACTCTCACAGCTTGCTAAGCTACAAGTTCTATCTTCCAATATTTAAATTACATCTAGTTCATTGTACCATTAAACAGAAAGATTTGAACTTAAAATGATGTGACATGACAGAGAAAAGAAAAGATTTTTATGATTGTCAAAGAATTTTGGGAGGTTATTTTATATACAGGAATATGATTAAGAGTAATACACAGAGTAACAATATAAATTAATATGCACACTTATTAATATATATAGATACAGATATGTTCTACATACATAGATTAGCCTTTGCAGATACAGATAAATAAAGGAGAAGAGCTATATTGATCAGGTGATTAGAATTGCACCTTCATTCTCAAGGTAACAAATATCCTTAAACAGCTTCACCCAGTAACAACAGCTTTATTATCCCTTGTAAAGAGAAGGATCATCATGAGATGGTCACTCTGTATAGGGAATAAGAGCACTAAGTTCTTTCAACAATGAATGAGAATGCTATACCCTTATGACAGGTACTAGTTTTGAGCATCTCTTTTAGTACTTAGTATCATCCTTCACTTTGTGGTGAGAAGAGCTGTCGGAATGGTGTCACTACAGAGTGATAGTGATCCCACTGCAGAATATCACTGCTGGCTTTCCCAGTCAAGGTGAGGTGCTAGGCCAGGAGTGGTCAGACTACCATATGTCCACACATAGCTAAAACAAGTTTCAAATACTGTCTTAAAAAAATACACTGAACTTCATCCTTGCTAAATCACACAAAAGGATAAAAAAAATCCTCTTTCACATTTCTCAGCAAAAAAGGAAAGAATTGTTGCTGCTCCAAGGTTATATGATTTAAGAATTACATTTTTTGTTATAAAAATACTCAATAACACAGTTATTACTTTATCCTGAAGTAATGTGAGGGAAATATTGTTACAGTATTTAAACAGGTCTTTACTAGACAGAACAGTTCCTTTTTGTGGTTTCTTTTCCTATTGAGCCTTTCAACAACACAGTTTTACTTGGAAAAAGAATCATGCTGTGACTCCAAGTTTGTACAACTTTTATAAGGCATCCATGGCATAACAACAAATTTTCAGAAAAGCAGTAGCAACAACTTAAAGCTTGTTTTACATACAACTGGCTTTTGTCACAGGAGGTATTTCAATTTGGTGGGTGCTTTACCTTCTATTATTCATACAAATTTTCTTTATGATTCATAAAAAATCATACTTTTAGGAAAAAAGATGTAATCTTAAGATTAATTTTTAAACCTCCTAATGTGAATGCTTCACAAGTTTTAAGACTTGTTTTGCCATGTTGTAAGTGTGATAACCAACTCAAAATGCTACCTAGTCACTTCACCACAGAGGGCAGAGTTATGCCCTGTTAATTTACAGTCTTTGACCTGTGCATTAATTACTGATGCTGTCTGGAAGCTGCTCCTTGGGCACTCCCACAGTCCTGCTTTCTCTTTCTCAAGAGCACGGGCTACTCCCCAGCAGAGCCTCCTCAAATACTGAATATTGCAAAGACCTCTGAGCCCAATGGCTCTGGGGTCCCTGAGCCTCCTTTGGTGCCATGGGCCCTCACACAGCCTGGCCAGACTTGTTACAGCAGTAAAGGGAAAGATGCAGATTCCCCTAAGACAAGAATGAAATGGGTGTCGTCTGCCACAGGACCAAAATTACAGGGCTGTCTGTAGTACCTGAGGGATGAGAGCTGGGAATAGGATCAGGTCGCTTTTGCTTAATCTGCTCATCCTCTTGCATTAATGCTGCTGTGCCACCGGTGTGATTTATAAGTAATAGTGCTTGTCAAAAGGAAATTGCTGTTGTTTCTGGCCATGCATAACTTGTCAAAATTAAATACACACTTTGCACTAGGGATGCTGTCACCTCTGCTGCACCTCATTAGGCAAATTGAATTCAAAAAATGTTAAATACTATTGGGCCTGAGCTTCCCTCAACCACAAAATTCAAGTCAGTAAATTACTCTAATTATCCTCTTGCAGTTGGGGTATTTTGTGCTGGGAGTTTATTTCAGAACTCGTCCAGTGTCACTGCATGGTGTCTGCTGATGCCTGTCTTGCTGTGGAGGTGCAGCAGAGGTGACAGCATCCCCAGTGCAAAGTGTGTATGGCCTGGCTTTCAACATGCCAAGGAGCTGCACATGCACAGCTTTGCACCTGGACAGTTTTTTTGAACTTAAGCCAAAGCTGCACAAAAAGTCAAGGCGCCAAATCAGCACTCACTGGTGGAGTGAGGGTAACAATGGTGCCCATGGAAAATTCTCCATGATTAAGGAAAATATTGCTTATGTGCCATATATTTAGGTATAGATACAGATGTTATAGACATAAATAAATAAATAGGTATAGGATATAGATATAGATACAGATTTGATATAGATATAGATAGATACAAACACAGATAGATGATATAGATATAGATATATAGATCAGATATAGATACAGATACATACGGTTAAGTATCCTTAGTCTACCCTAAAAAAATATAATTTTTATTTAAAAACCTTATTTATAAAAAGGTAGTCTTTCACATGTGTGGACATTCCAACATGAAACTGTTGGTCAGGGCAAACACCACTACACTAGTATGGTAAGTCAGGGTAATTTAGAAAGAGGAAAAAAGCATGGAGGCATGCATGCATGCATATGTAATCAGCTAGTGGGAATTCTCACACTAAATATGTTAAAGACATAAGTTATGATGCTGGTTTATGTATACATTAAACAACATTTATCATGTTCACCTTTTTCCTTCATAAAGTTGTTGCAATAGAAAATAAAGGTAGGGAAAACTAACTCTACTCAAACCAAAACCAGCACAAGTGACCACAAAGAGAAATACAGGAAATAACACATAAAAAAATAAAAAAAATCTTTTTTTTACTGTGAGAGTTGTCAAATACTGGAACAGGTTGCTCACCTAAGTTGTGCAGTTCTCACCTCTGGAAAAATTCCACACTTGACAAGATATTGTCTGGGACAAGCTGTTCTAGTAAGTGCTGAGGAGGATGATTGGAGAAGACTGATAATTATTAATGAAGAAAAAATCCAGAAAGCTTTCAGGAGGTCCAAAATGAGCTTCCAAGATACTCTGATTTTGGCTTTTATTTTTATAAAAATGGTGTTGTATCAGGTAACTTTTATATTATTTCCCTCTATTCTCATATTCTTTCTCAACTAGAAACTGAAAAGATCTTCTTCTAGAAATTTGTTTTAAGAAAAATAAATTCCTAAGGTACCAGTGTCACAGTGTGAACAATGTTCTCCCTCACTCCCAAATGATAAAATCCTATCTGTAAGAACTAGGTCAAGACACTTCAATATTTTTTATATTAAGACCATTGGATTTGACTCCCTAAGGCACTGAGTAGACAAATTACTAGATTAGACTAAATTTATAGACTTGCCTTTGAGAAAGTTTAATAACTAAAAATATTAATTATTACTAGTAGTCGTCAGCCAGGTCACCTTTAAACATTTCCCATGGTCATTTCCACAGTCAGCATTTGATTAATGTGAATTCATTGACCCTAAGGTAATTACCCAATCATTATCAGACAACAAAATTAACTTCAATAATAACTGCGAATCAATACAATCACTAATGCAGTATGGCTCACATTAATGACCCAACATTCAGACTTGAGTTTGCTTAATATCCAGGTTAAATAATCCGTGTCCGTGTGCTTCAGAATACCATATTCATAAAGGGATGTTTAGAATAAACATCTATTCCTTCAATGCAGTCCTTAGTATATGACATACTTGCTTTTCCCACTTTGCATTTGAGTCTCAAAATGTCTATTGGTAAGTGTCCAACAATGGAAATTAGGAGAGCATGAGCAAGCAGGTTTAAAATTCAGTATACATTCACACTTACTCTCAAGTTCCCTTCTGACATCATTCTCTGGCTAGAGAGTATAATTAATGATATTTCAGATTGTATCAAATCAATAGAACTACCGACTTATGCATAAGGACAACTAGCCATTTCATACAAGATTTCTTGAAAACCCTGTTTTTACAAGCTGGAAGAAACCTTCTCATGCAGAACATTTGCTGCCTTATCACTAAGATGTGCTTCATATAACGTGACATTCTTGAATGAAGCTGAGCTTTCCTCCCCAATGAAACTTCTTCAAACAGAGATACACTTAGCACCGTGCCTCTACCTTATTGCTCCAAGAGCTATGAAGTTATCCCCTCTTGGCTCTAGAAAATGTTAAGCTATTTTAGATACATGACCTTCATGGTATTTTACATTTATATGGTCAAAACACTGTGATTATCTAATGGAATTTTACTTAATAAGTCTGAGGATGATTGTCAACAAAGTTTAATTTTTTTTATCTAAAATATTTCTAATGTCCTTTAAATTATAGGAAAGATACATACCACACTTTGTATACATGTAGTTTATATAATGAAATTGTTGATTATTAATAGTTAATTACTTATGCATACATTTTCTATTAAATATTCTTTATATTCAGTATTTTTTAGGTTAAATTTTTTAAAGTAGTTTTACATAGGGAATGGTCTTACAACTTTGGTTATATTGTCTCTTGTCTTATAACAATGTTCATACTGACTCTGACAAAAAACTTTAACATTTTCCCTGGCTTTTCATTTTTACCCGGTTTTAACTCTTTTTCATATCTTAAAAAATGATTGTCAACTGATAGTTAATGAAATAACTTCAAATAAAAAATACTTACAAAATGTGTAATGAGCCACAACTTGAATCAAAAGATTATTTTTTAAATTTTGTTTTAAATCATTACTCCTAACACAAACATATCTGAAAATGCTACTAAAGGAACTCTCAGTTTATGCTTAAGAAACCTGTGGTTTTTTAATTAACTAAGGTTTGGATTTTAATCTTATATTTAAAAACACCAAGCACTATTTCTCTATTTCTCTTAAATGTGTGGCCTTAATAATACTATTCCACGATGTTAAAAGGTTTCAGAATAACTATGACTGTGTAGATGCTTTCAAAATGAGAGATTTCTTCTTGAATGGAAGATCTTTGATATTAAACACGAGAAATTTGTAAAACTTGAAAAATAGGGTTTTTTTTAATTATGCTTGCCAGAAAACACATGCATAAAAAATACATTTATTTCATTTAGCCAGTCATAGAGTACAAACACTAAGAAAATTATCAGCCATTTAAAAAACAAAACAAAACAACAAAACATTAAGTTTAATAAAAAGCATTTCAAGGGGAAAGATATGACTTTTTTAATTTTTTGGAAGCTGTATCAAATTATTTATATTTTAAATAATTGTGTTAATTAAAATGATAAATTAACTTTCATTCTATGTTTCAATATATATACTCTTGAATTGCATTCTGAATCATCGTTCAATTAGCCTTAGAAAATACATTTCAATAGAAGTTATTGCAATAACACCTTTAAGGTGTTTACATGTTAATATAGAAACAACATAAGTTATTTCTACATTCCTTTAATAACTTTTCAGGACTCATTTATGCTATTTATTTATTACATTTTATCTATTAGGCCTACCTGAAGTGATAATTGCCTTCCAAATATAAAAACATTTGTGAAAACAGCCTTTTGAGGAAAATTATTTCTACTGTTTTCCAGACAGGGTCCCCTCTGCTAGTGAAAACTCATAGCCAGTCAGATGCTGAACTAGAAATCAAGAGTCTGTTCCCCAGCTGCATTGTCCTGAAGATAAATTGCTATTCCAGGGCCCTGTGTTCCTTTGTCAGGTAGCTGTGGGGCTGGAAGTCAGCATGCCAGGGACAGGGCTAAGTGGCATCAGGGTCACAAGTGCTGCAGGAGACACCTGGCAGGGCAGCAGCACGTACCAGCAGCACAACAGCACGATCTCTGGTGTGCCTTGGGGGATGCTGGGGAGGTTCCTCCATACAGGGACAACATTGTGCTACTCTCAAGCCCAGAAACTCATGACTTCCCCAGAGGTGAGCTCCTGCTGAGCCTCAGCTGAGTGAGGAAGAGCTCACCACCCAGAGTGGCGATGCGGTGGCTGCAGGTGCTGGGTCAGCACTGCCAGCTCGCTGATGGCTGCACGGACACTGCAGCCAGGGCTGCGACAGGAAACCTCTCTTCTCAACGGGAGCCATGAGTTAGCAGTTCCCTCCTTCCTGGAGAGACAGAATGCTAGTAATCAGCAAGGACAGTGAGGAAGTGATTCAGAAATAGGTTGCAGCGAGAGGAGGTACAGGCATGGTGCTTGGATGAGCTCCCATGGGCATTCTGAAGGACATGCTTTGTCCCTAGGATTGTCAAAATAAAATGGGAATATGATGGAGATTAGAAACATCAGAGATTTTGAGTTAAGCTGCTACAATTTCAAGTAAGACTCGTTATTTTTACATTACACTGTATTTGCAAAGGAAATGCTTTAATAGAGCTTAATAACCAAGGTGTTTTAATAGTTTAATAAAATATTAAATATAAAATATATATCCTTTAACAAACATATTTTCTCAGCACTGATATTTTTTCTTCATTTGTAGTCAGTACCTTTCCAGACACAAAATATTGAAGTCTCTTGTTTTAGTAATCACCTATGAAACTAAAAGAAGGATTTTTTTTAAATTGTGAAGTATATTACAGAATTTCCACTATTTTAAAATGCTATTGGTTTAAACCCATTTTAGTTAGATGAAAAAAAAATGTTATACTAGAAAAAATCTACTCACCACTGTTAAACACAAGGTGAAAGCATTTTACAAGAATGTGCAATATAAACATTTTGAAAGAGTGTTTTTAAGTCTGAAACAGACACTGTACTCATAGTTTCCAATGTATTTCTAATTGTATTTTTTATACAGCAAACCTCACTCTAAACAGTAATGTGGCATGTTATCCCCATTTTCCCCAAAACGAATCAGATCCAAACTGCAGTAAAGTTAAAATAGGAGTAGGTTAACTTATGGTAATATTAAAAAGTGCCTTTTTGTTTTTTGAAAGATGTGTTGTTCACCTGGGGTCTTTACATTGCTCAAACAAGTGATATGATGACTCTGAAGACAGAAATTAACTTCTCCCAGTGAAGTGCTTGGTTAACTTGCACCAACCCACTGATTTCTGCCACCAATAACATGAGGTAAATATAATATGTCTCACCTGGATTATACTTACTAGGAGTAACACTGTTTCTGTCTCAGCACAGATGATTTATTTTTTTTTTAAATCATCTCCCACCTTTTATTTTCACGTTGCAAAATCCTCAAACACAACCTCCAAACTCCCATGGTTCTATTTATCAAACTGCAATGATGGTTAAATGGCATCATTAAGATATTTCTGCACACCCAGATCAACCTCAGACACAATTTAATGCGAATTTTCTCCCTATTTACTAGCACATCAGATTATTTGTTAACAAAGATGATCTTCTTATTGCTCCTTAGTTCTTCAGTTGTGTCCCAATAGGATTAAAAGAGCCTATATCCATTATGTTTACTTGAGATCTATTTTATCTGATTAGTACAATCACTTGCCTTCAGTCAGAAACAGAAAATAAACTGACTCTGGTACAAATGCTGAAGGACAGTACAGGAAAAAAGAAAAATAGACCTGTCTGGTGGAATCTGTAATCCTGCCATCAGTATAGAGCTAAGAAGCCAGAATGCATGTACAGAGGCCAAGATTTTCCTATCCAAACAGCCATAAAAGTAATTAATTTAAGGTCATGGTATTGGATTCATAATAAGGAGACAGTAATCCATTTCCTAAGGCTGCAACAGGCTTCCTGTGAGACTGTGATAAAGCCATTTATTTCATAGATTTGGGAATGTATTCCCAGACTTAGCCACAGAATTTTTCTTAACAATAACATATACAATGAAACAAACTGCTCAAAGATAAGCCTGAAGTACTAAAATACTTTACTGAATCAAGATTTTTAACCTGCAATTTCCTGAATTAAGACAGCACTACTCTTGTTCTATCTCTGACAGGTCTCAACAAACTTGTTATCTATATGCCCAGTTTTACTTCTGTGAAAAATCTCCATTAGTACAGATAAATCATGTAGCATAATTAATCCTGAGCTTGTTTGGGTTGTACTTGTCTTTCAGAACAAGATATAATTGTATAGCTTTCCCATTCTTTATAATACAGTGAACTTGATTTCATAAAACAATGGCATATTTACCATTAAATTTTGTTAGAAGACTCTCCCCAAGTCCTACATGGCCTGTGAGATAGAAGGGAACCAGTGAGGAGTAGGTTAGAGGATAAAGAAGTAATAATATCATTGTCCCTGACAGAGAAGGGTCTGAACTCAATGTGGGAACAGACACAAGCAAAAATCTCTTTTATAGCATCCCTTGCAGTACTAAAAATTGCTGTTTGAGGCCACCTTCTGAGATATTGCTAAAATAATTACCTGCGATCTTTGAAGGTTGTTTCTGTACAGATATAGATATATATACACACACACACACATACAAATGGTCTGGTATTAGAGGACAAAGCAATAAAAGAAAAATAAAAAGGCTTTGAAGTTCAAATCCTATATCTAGAACTCAAAAACACTATTCACCTTTCTAGCAAAGAACTGTCCTAAAAAAACCCCAGTCATACCAGACACCTATCCTTTTTCAGGAATATAAAAGGAATAATGGATTGCACAGACATTTTATACTCAGTAAGTAGTTCAGACAAATAAGAAATGACATAAACCTTAAAAATAGTTTGATTAAGCCATTAAGATGGAAATCATCACACTGAAATATCTCATCCATGAAACTGAGCTTAAAATTTATTTTGAAATTATTCTAAGAGGAAAATTATTTTTTTCCAGTGACTTGAGGTTAAATAACCTCATGTTTGGTTTTAGCACTTAAGGTAGCATGGTGACAAGACTGCAAAAGAAATGCAAGGAGTTTTTTGTATTTGTTAATTATGTTAAAATAGTCAAAGGTATTAATTTTCTGGGAATGTCAGAAAGAACAGTCTGAGTCTGCCCACAACAGCAATTTTTCTTTCTGCTCTGCCAGCAGTCTCCAGTCCTGCCAGACCATCCCATGTGTAGGAGAGATTTCCATACTTTTGTCTGCTGCTGTTTTGCCAGGCAAATCTGGGTAGGCTGCCTGCAAGGTAAGTTATGCAGATGGTTGGTAGACAGAGACAAAGTGCTGGGTGTCAGCATTCCTGACTACTCCAAAACTACTGTTTAGAAAGCAGAAGCAGCAAAAATACATAAAAATCACAAAACACTGATAGTGGTGCTCTAGTGAAATGACTGATGTCATAACAGAAAGAGACTCTGCACTGCATAATTGCTGCTGCTGTGAGCCCTGTGGAAACACAGATCCCCAAGAGGACTTGGGAGAATTAAGAGTATGCCAAGTGTGATCCCTAAACAGGGCCTTCCTGTGGGAAATCCATTTGTTATCTCCTTGAAGGGGTATGATTGTCAGCATGCAGAAAAGAGCTGTGACCACATTGGTGGGTCTGAGCACTCAGCACTCCATTCCTCAGCCTGATAAGGCTTTTCTCCCTGCTTCTTCCAGCCCTTCTTGGTGCACAAAACATGCCTCAGTCACTCCCAACAAAAACATAGCAGCTGTGTCTCTGTTTCCTACAGTTCCCAGAGAACAGAAAGAGTCAGACTGTCCCAGATGGAGGAGGAGTCAGGAGATAAAGGTGACCAGACAAAGGCATCATCCCTCAGCAGTGTGTGACATCCCTAATCATTTAAGGCAGTCAGGTACACGTATTGGAGGCCATCAAGAGCACAGCAAGCAAAAAACCAGGACTGAGGTCAGCCCAGGGGGGCCTGTCAGGAGCAAGACAAGATGGGGCCAAGAGGCAGGACTTACAACACAAGTCTAAGAGATCCAACCAGAAAACAGGGCTGGAGTGAGACTGATACCAGAACAGATCCAAGGCCATGCCAAGAAGTAGAGCCATAGACCTGTCTGGAGACAGGCACACCTACAGTTCAGCCCAGGGGAGAGCTGGAGGCCCAGGGCTGCTCTGAAGGTTCCTGGGCTTGCTGGTAGAGGGTGTGGGTGGTGGTCCCAAGTGAGGCTGGGCTGGGTTATTATGACCTGTTAGTGTCCTCAGGGCACTGGCAAAAACACCAGAGTGGCTAGCAAAATTGTCCAAGAAGATGAAAGACTTCTCATCAACTGGGGCACTACATTAAGTATTGTTACATATTTCTTCAGAGTGTTGGTTAAATATATTTCTTCAGAGTGGTAGATTAGCTTGAGTTCTGTTGTATCTGTTTACAACTGATCTTTACAAAAATAGAAAGTGCTTCCCAGTAATAAAGACATCTGCTAGGGCTGAAGGGAGATTAATTCTTTCTAAATCCAGTCACAGTTTTAATTGATTAACATAAAGCCTCAGGTGTTTCAGTCTGAACTTAGAATGAGGCTTAGACCTCACATGGGCTGAAAATAATCTGTTCAGTCTTGACCTTGCCCACTCTGAATTCACACTGCAGGCAAGGACATTTTGTGCCATGTGACCTTTCCAGACACACAAGTTCACGCGGACCTTTGTGAACTCTTTAGGCCACATAGACCAAGCTTCAGAGCTGAATTACTCCCACAGCCTACTCCTAGTTTTGGGGCCAGTGCCCTGGAATGGAGGCTATGTGTAACAATCTAGAGAGTGTAACTCATGAGTTTGTGTCACCCCACAGTATAATTTAGATATAGAGAGAGGGATGAAGAAGGGAACTTCCTTCATGTTGTGGTTTGCTCCACTGTGAGTACACAGTATTTTCTAAAACTAAGGAATGTTTACTGAAGGAAATTTAATAAAATCTGACATTCTATAACATGCTTTGCAAATCTCTAAAGGATTTATTTCATGACAGATTTAAATAAATTTGCATTCATATGTTATTAAATGGTATTAATTTCAATTTACTTGATGTTTTCCATACATCTCAGTGGGTTACAAAATCACATAGACACTGTTAATCTGCCCTCCTGACTACCTTTAAGCTACAGGTTTTTTCACATTTGGACAGCAGACTGTGGTAAATTTGTCTGCATTCAGCAAAATGACAGTATCTACAGTCCGAGTAAGTACCTTGGCTTTATGATCTGACTTGCATAAGCAGTAGTCAATTTTTTATGGTTTTCTTGATTACATCTTTCCATTTCACACTTAATATACCATTGCTATAAAGGGTCACATTACACCTTCCAGAGCCACTTTTTTTCAAACTATTTACAGAATAGAGCACTGCATCTGTTCCTATGCAGCTGGCATTTGGATATTCTGGCAACAGAAGAGTGTATCTCTTACTGTTTGCATCTGTATTGCTTAAGAGAAAAAGGCCTAATGCAGATGAAATCTCTAGGCATGTAGGTATTCAAATGAAATAAATATCAACATTGATAAATATCAACATTTTTGATTTAAATAAGGACTGGATTCTGGGAAAAAAGTTTCATGGAAACAGCAGGTTCCCATGACAAAACTGTAATCATAAAACATATCAAACCCTAATGCTGGGTAGCATTTCAGCAGACATAAAAAAGGCAGTGCTAGATTTTGTCTCTGAAATTCAAACTTCTCTGTGTATCACATGTACAGAATTAAAATTTGAATTCAATTTCAGTTGTAAGTCTTTTTTTGGCTTAGTAGTCCTGTATTATTGATTACCCAGACCATCAAGTGTAGCTTCTACACCTTGACTGGATGACAGGACTTTCGAATGGATGACTGCTTTCAAAGCAGGACAGTAATAAAGTACCAGTTCTGAATACTAATAGAAACATTTACAAAGTAAGTGTTCAGATGAATGACTATTTTTTGCAGTATTCAGGCAAGTTTTTCAGATGCATTTTGTCATTAAATTGGAAGGGACCAGCATGCACCATGTGCCACAGCCCAGCGACTGTAGGCCAGCCAGGTCCATGCCTTTCAGCTGTCCTCAGTGAGGTTTTTTTGCAGCTTCTGAAACACTGTCAGTCATCTAAGATCTTGTCTCTTTTGAGGTACCTGCTACTTTTTAGTTTCTTTCCTCAAGCTTTTGTGGTTCCTGGTGTTTCTAGAATGTGTTCCTGTTTGTGTTTATAAAAGAGAGGAAGCTTATATCTCATTTACTTGTACAACCATTCCCAGTACCCACAGAGCAGCATTATTGCTCAGCATGCATTGCTCTCCCATCTTGGATTTTGAAGGACTGCACCCCTCCTTTGTGTAAGAATGGTGTCAAATTAGAAATACAGAAACATATCTGTAAAAAAATAATAATCAAGATCTTCAGACTGCCTATTGTCCTTACCCTTCTGTATGCTTGTGTGGAATGTGTGTGAATGGGCAATAGAAGCAGTCTAATCAACAAAATTTACACTGATGTCTTTTTAGGTCTTCCTGGAAATAGTTTTGTAAGAAGCTGACATGAAGCTTTGAAGCCTTATGAAGCAAGACATGTCTGTACACCACATTTAAACCATTTTCTTTTGTCCCTTCCATATCATGTTGTGCTAAGTATAAGCTTTAAAATTTGGCATCTGTTATGCTCCTTAATGACTTCAGCAAAAAACAAATTCTTCGCTACACTTTCCGTAAACACAGGTGGAGAAGACTTATAAAAGGCAAATCATTCTGTTTTTCAAATGTAATAGAAGGGAATTTTTTATAGTGGACACATGGAAAATTGCAGATAAATTATGAAGTTATGCTGCATTGCAGTGGTGTACAGCAACAGCAAAACTAGAATTAAAGTAAAAAAACCCTAGGACATTTTAAAAATGGATGTATTAAGAAAGGAAAATATAGAGCTGCCAGGGGTTATAAATATGGTTTTCCTAAATTTTGGGCTTAGATTTAAACAGATTTTTTGCAATTAGATTTTATGTAAGTTGAATAAGTAACCCCATTTCTCAAAACTGCCAGCTGTCGTTTAGATATTTACATCCTGTTTCTGGATTTTGCAGTTTTCAGCTCCTACTGAGGCCAGTAAAAAATAGAAGAACTGTGATGCCTTTTAACTGTTTTAGAGCCTATATGTACAAAAGTGACACATAGTGACAGACTGTGAGGGCTTAATCTACCTCTCAGAAATGTGTCCAGTGGGTGTCATTGCACTGAATTCAGCAGAATTGGCTGGTATGCAGTCAGTATGGCTGGTGATCAGCTCCTTAAAAGATGTAGCACAAACTTTGTTCCAAGTGCTCAGATTTGTGTATGCTTTTCTAAGGTCAGATCTGAGTTAAGCCTGAAGACAACACTGAGGCAAAATTTTCCTCTTGGTACAAATCTGTTTCATATACTAAACACATTTCATGCTTGACATTTCCACTGACACAGATAAGAGACTTGCACACAGTGCAAGTATAGAATTAGCAACATAGATCCCTGCTGATGAAAGAAGAGATGAACAACAACAGCTAAAACCAAGGCTCCTGTAGCAGATGTGAAGGGTAAGATTCTAAGTCGGCCAGGAACTTTTGATCTTCTTTTCACAAAACTTAAATTTCACTGAATTTTTTCTAGCCTGTGCAGACATGCTGTTTGTTCATCTTTTATCTCTTTTAATTCTCTTTTCATTCTCTACATGGTTTTAACTCTTACTTGTAATCCTGATGTAGCTTACCCTGTTTTTCCGCATGTAGTTGTTTACCTACCAATTTAAGTTAAAATGAGAATATATCAACCCATTTTCTGCTGCTAGATTAGTCATTCTGTGTCTTCACATTTGGATTAAAAGCCCATTAAAGAGTAGAGTACCATATTTTGAGTTTTAGTGCTTATTATTATTCTAGTCCTGACCCCTTCGTTATTCATGTTGATGTGTCATTTGATATAATAACAATATATTTAATTGTAGCTTAAATATTATTTGATTTTTCCTGACTCAAAATTGAAGAATTCTATTAATTTTCAAGCTTATTCTTCCAAAATAATACACACACAAAGCACGTGAATAGGCATACATACTTTACATGTTTCACAAAAATGTTTTTTTTTTGGCTAAAGTAAGGATGGAACATATTTAGTTGAAAAAGAATATACACAACTCTACTTAGAAAACTAATTTGCAAGCACAGTATAAACACATTTATATGGTAAGCATATTTGTTCAGTAAATCATAAACATTCACAATTTATTAAATAAGAGAAGACTGTGAAAACTTTCATGTTCCCTCAACCATAAATCTCCTCAAGCAATTAAAAATATATTAGAACCATAATCAAATAAATGGCATGAATGTGTTTATAGGTGACTCAGAGTGGCAAAAAGACATGCTGTAATGCAATTCTTCTAGCATAATACCTGTTTACAGTTCAAATCAATGTCTTCCACTGGCCAATCAATACCACCTCACTCTGTTTATCACTACTTGTAAGCCTTTTCAATAATTCTAATTTTGAAGAGTCATTGTTGAAATTGTATAGCCATTGATTGTTTAAAGGTTGCAGATAGCATGAACAAATTGAATTTTGGATTCAATTAAACCTGCTGAAAAATTGAAAATCACCTACTCTTAAGAAAGTTTTGTATCAGTCCTTCAGATGAAATCAACTAACATAGATCCACCATAACCACAGTGTGTGTGTTAATATAGATCAGTGGTGGATCAGTGTAGGGCAAGCTGCAAGCTACAGAGGGAGTTGTACCCTAACCCAGGGCTGAAGCAGTTTTCTCATTTTCCCTTGACCTGAGCAGGGGCTGTAATAGACAAACCTGAATATCATTACATGTTCTCTGTTTCTGATATCAGGTATCTTACCAGTAGAACCACACACACATTGTACCCCTTTCCAGTGGGATCAGATACAAGACAGCTTGCATCTGTAAGCTCCAGACCCATAGTAACATAATCTTAGGTGAATTTAGTATGTATAGTTATTTCAAGAGAACAGCTTAGCGTCAGGTGTGAACATGCTGCAGCCTCAGTAAAATGCTCACAGTGAGATATTTTCAAAGACAACTGGCCACTTACATCAGTGTCTCAGAGACCATCTAAAGTGTTGGGTTTTTATTGAAAATCTGGCCTGTACATTAGCTGTAATAGAGAGCACAAGTCAGGTTCACTATGTCACAGCAAAAAATAATCAGTTGAGAAATTGCCACTGTGTCTTCTCTAAGGCCATCTACAAGTCAGTGATCACTGGGTTTTGTTTTTTTTTTCTGGACCAGAAAGATGAAGTTCATATGTACTGAAGAGAAAATGAAATGCTTAAAATGGCAGCTGTTCTCTAGCTGAGCAATTACTATAATTTATTGTATAACCTTAAATCTGTGAGTGCATTTGTTTCTAGGATTTTGATTCAGACTTTTTCTTCTGGCCAAATGCTAGAAATAGTGATAAAATTCATATAGTTTATTCATCTTATCTTCTAAGATAATTAATCATCATAATTTCAAATATCTTCCTTTTTCTCCTTTGTTCCCTTATCTTTTGGGAGCTACAGATACCTTTTGTTTGTTGATTTGTATTTATTCTCACTCAACCTTCTGCATTGCAGGTAAATTTAAGTGGAAGTGTCACTTGTTTTGTTCACCAGTCCTGCTAAAGATAGAAGGCAATCAATAAAAAAAAACCCTTTGTTAGCTTTCCCAAATTGAAGTAAACAGTCCAGTTTTTATGTACATGCTTACAAGCAAACCTCTGGCAAATCCATCCCCTTTAGTTTTGTTGATTTTAGTTATTTTTGCAAGCCAGTAATATTTTAAAAAAGGCTTTCTTAACTTATAAACAGTAGTCCTGTTGGACAACTTGAATGCCCAAAATACAGACTCTTAAACCTTGTGAGTTTTATTGATAAGCACTTCGTCTGTTTGCAACTAAAATTCACAAAAATGGAATGACTGTGAATATCTATATGTGCAGCAGCTTTTGTTCAGTACTATCAAATGTTTTCTTAACAGTGAAATTAGAAATGGGCCAGTCTTATGTGCAAGTGGAAGCTGTGTTCTGTTGCAATTTTCTGACAATATAACTATCATCATCTATAAATTAGTAATGTGTTTTGAATGCCTTAAATAATTCTAAAGGCAGTGATAGAGTTAGGAAAACCAAGACAACTGTTCTCAGTATTCCCTTCATGGTAAAAGCTTCTGCTGAAAAGAAAAAGAAGGGCATGAGCCATATCTGAGACTCCTTTAATGGCTGAAAGACTGAGATAAGAATGACTCTACAATTCCACTCGATCCTACTAAAGCAGCTAAATGGCTCTTACTACAGTAACTCATTCTATTTGTAAAAATTGCATTGGAGACACTAAGTAATCTCTGCTGTATCAACAGGTTAACTTGGACACAGTTATTCTGCATCTTTTTACCTTAGAGGATCTTTATTCCACCTATGAGAATGACCTCTCATACAATTAAGGATTAAAGCAAATATAGACATGCTGTGTTGCCTAAGACATTAGAAGGCTTACATTTTAGAGAAGAATTTGTTAAAAATAAATCTGAAGATACCTCCTTCCTGGGAAAGCACCTCACTATTGAAAGATGTAAAGCATAATACAAGGCCTTTAATAACAAGAGCAAAGTGTTTTTATAATCACAACCCTAGTAGAAATGGAACTAATAGCAAACTTCATGCCCTGAGCATCTCAAAATTTGTGCTTTAGAGTATCTGAGTTTTCTGTGGACCTCCCGTGCAAAATTCACCAGAGTTTTAGCGCCGAAATATTTTAAACTACTAAAAATCCACAAGGTCTGAAATTTAAATAAAGCTAAGGTAAAGTGCTATCCACATAATAAGTAGCCTGTACAAATCTTCTTTAGCTCAGTATGTTCATCAATGTTCTTTGAATTTCTACCAAGGGTCATGTATGGGAACTCAGTGAACTTGGGTGTAGTAGGAACAGCAGCTTTAGTGAGGAAAAACATAAAAAATTAAAGCACTCTGATGGCTTTAAATGTCCATGTATCAATTCCGCTTAAGTTTAATTAAAAATATGTATTTTTTTCTGTTGAGAGTAAAAGTTTTCAAGTGCATAACATTTCCTAGAACAAACACAACTGCCACCTTTCATTATATTCAGCAACTCTGAAATGTATTTTAGCCCTGTTCCTTGGCAATACTTTCTAGTATGTCAACTCAAGAAACCTGATTTAAGCTGAGTTATACTTGGTTTCATGTCATTCTCTGTCCACTTGAAGGCTTCTGTGGAAGCACATCTCTAGCTGCTTGCAGTGGGGGAACTGGGTCTCACAACTTTACGGGTGTATTCAGTCACTAAAAAAAAAAAAAAGGGAAAAATAGAAGGAAACATTAATTTTGAAATTCCTATAAAATTAGTTCAGAGCCCTGAATACTTTTCCTAATTATTGACCTAAATCAATATTGATGGCAATTGTATTTCTGAAGGAGCACTTCTTTCTACCTGCTTGGTATGAAATTTTTCACATAGATCAGAATCTCATCAGTTTAATATTTTACTCAACTTTTATATATGCATTCAAGTATTTTATTACAGTCTTCTAACAAAACAAAGTCATTTGTTGCTAAATAAAATCTCATTTCACTCTGTAACCTTTCTATGAAACAAATGTCTAAGTTCATTAAACTCCGCTTGTCAGACATATTGAGAAGTAACAACATCTAATCATCAGTATTTTCATACAAAATGTATCTCTGTATACAAAGCTTAAGACCTTATTTTGTTTAAAATTTATGCTAAAAATGAATAGGGTATTACTTAGTACACACGAGTTCTAGATCTATGAGTAGAATTTATGATTATAAGATCTTCTGTCAAGTTCCAAAGTGCAAATTTAGATGCCATCCCAAGTGAGAAATACTTATACAAACATACAGTCCACCAAGTAAAATGTCTCAAACTGAATTTGAGGATAGGGAGACATTTACTCTATCCATTTTGCATTTCTCTTAGAAGAGAAAATGCAATGGAAGAAATTAGAATAACTTATAAAGCATTGTTTTGCACAAGGGGCTGAGATTTCCCATTAACTGCAAAAAAGGTACATAAAAATGTTTAAAGACTTAGCACAACTAAATTTATTCTTTTCTTGTTGTTGTTTTGGTTTTTTGGGGTTTTTTGTTTTTGTGTTTTGAATTAATCCAGTCAATACATCATTGGCCAGGGAAGGGAAGATAATTTAAGTGATAAGCAAAGAAAAGTAAAACCACAGACACAAAATTTGCTGTTATTAATGATATTTTTCCAAAAGCTGCTATATATTTCCAAAATAAATACCAGGTATATTAAGTATTTGAATGAATTTTCAATAAAACCACTTCCAACAGAAAAAAAAAAAAAACAAATTACAGGAATCTTAGCATCATTAGGATAATACCTTTGCAAATACCAACTGAAATGGAGCTGAATATTTTCTGAGTTGTTGCCAGCCGTCTGCAGCTACTTGTCCACTAGGAGACACCATTGCTCCATTGAGCTGAAAGATGAGGACGTGGCAGTAAATTATCGGAGGTAACGCATGTTAACAGCGGCTCTTATCTTCCAGGTCATTCTCCACTGTTCATAAAATTTATATTGAGATGAAGTTTGCTTTTCTTTTCCAGGCATTCAGAAAATGCATGAGTTAGCACTTTTCACAGTCCAAACTTGCAAAAAAAACAAAAAAAAAAAAAAATAAAAAAAAAAAAAAAAGGAAAAAAGGAAGAAAAATTTGAGTCAGGAATACTTGGTGATAGAGGGAAATTGTTTGGTAATATTTGGAGAAACAATAAAAACTTGAGAAGAAATAATTGAAATTTAAAATACATTAACATTTTAATATCTTATTTCAAGGCACAAACCTTCAAGATGAAACTGAAGAGACTATTACAACTTAAGGATGATGAGATTTTTCTTTGTGCAATGATCTTCTCACTCATGAATTTATAAATTTAAGGAGTTAAGTTCAACGTTTTCTCTTTCATTAGAAAGATTATGTATATATGTACATAAAATACATGTATGTATGCTGGAGGTAAACATTCATACCCTATATAAAACATCAAAATATCTATTAAGAGTTCATTTGCACTAAGAAAAGCTTCTAGAAGGACATAAAAAAGTAAAGGATCTTCTCACATCATCAGCTAACCAAAGACAAGAGTTGTTTATTTGTAATTTTGGGACATAACTGTATTTTGTAATTCAAAATTTCAAAATAATATGTGTAAAAATACACAATTTTCTATTTTTTTTTTATAATTGCTACATATAAGCTTTCTCATTATTTAATTCATTATGGTTTTTCAGGGTTACTTTTGGTTACATTTTGTTGTCTTTTTAAGATGGATTCAAAAGTCGTATGATCAAATCTTATGCATTTAATTATCGACGATCTAGGTAGTGATTTTAATCTCAAAACTTCAAATAAAAAAAGTAATCAATAGTTTTGAGATCCATAAAACAAATAGGCTCTTATTTCAAACTAAAATTCTATTTAAAATGTTAAAAATTCTGCTCTCCATTACATGCAGGAAAATCCAATAACTGTGAAAAAAGCAAGCTTGAACATATCTACTTTGTCACTGAGATCAAAAACTCTAAGTCATACCATTAGCTGGTGTAAATCACTGCAGTTTGACAGAATTTCACAGTTAGGCTTCTTTTTAATAGATAAATATCTATATATTTTGATGTTGCTAAGTAGACCCTGTTTATTAAAAATATATTGTCTTTGATACTGCTTAAGGCAGTTCTAAAATAAAGAAATTCTTAGTGGAATTTTCAGCATTACAAAAGAAAAGTATGAGATTGTTCTTAACACTTGAAATATCTTGAAATATTAGTGTGGCAGCTACCAAGAAAAAAAGCTACTAATACTTATTCTTTTTAGTAGAACTGAGTATACAGAAGTAAAATAAGTAATTCTTTGAAATAGTTATGATCAAATTTTGAAAAAATATTCAGTCATCTCTGGGGATTTATTTACAACAACTATAATGCTATTAGAAAGGACTCTGTTTTCTAGAATACTGAATTAAAAAGTCCCAAGAGGAAGAAGTTGACTACCTAGAAAATTGACCTCACATAAAAACAATCTATTTTATCCAACAACTCTTCAAGATTTGCTTTCCCATCATCTGTGAGAACCTACAAATTTAGGATAAAATATTTGAAATGTTAACAGAAATTAATAAAATACAGGAAATTACTCTAGACAATTTCAAAAGATAAATGTGTGAATTACTAGAAGCTGGAATAACTTTCCGTGACTGTAAGTGACAGTCCACCATTTAAAATGTTTGAACCAGTGTTAAGGGTCTGCTGAATGGCACCTAGCCTCAAGCAGGAATTACAGGTCTGATGCAGAAATTGGTTAAGGAAATTCCATAGCCTACTGGATGAAATGGTCACTACAAACCTCTCTTAGGTTTCAAAATTCTGTGAAAAAAAAATAGAATTAACACAAGGATAGAACAAAACAGAGACAAAAAGATTTATGATTTATCAACTTTTTGCTGTTTTACCATGCACTTGAAATGATTCTGGAATGGAACCATTTCCTAACAATCTACAGTTGCCATTTATAATTATTTTTCATCTAAGTCATGTAGTGAAAAAGTCAAATTCTTTGTGATTCAGTTCACCTAATCTTTTTTAGAAGTGTGTTTTCTGATAAAAGGCCATTCTGAAGTGATAGTGTTTCATTCAGAATCTTGGTCTTAAATAAAATTGATCACATAATAAATAAGATAAATAGTGGTAATAAAAGTGCATGACTTTAAGGTTTGGAAGCTGAAGTGCTGATCCCTATTTATCTTTGCTAGCGACTACACAGTATTCTTTTAGGTACTTTGTGATAGGCAAATTAAGCCATTTTAGAGGACAGAATAACCTTCTGCAGTCTTTGGCCAGGACACAGATATTGAACAAACAATTACCATTGGGTCTAGAGCACATCCGTCAAATATTGTACCCAGTTTAATGGTACTTGAATATGGTCTTTGTTGTGCAGCCATCAAAGTTCTAAGGCCAGCAAAGTAAGTTAGGTGCTATTGTAACTTCTCAGAATGCTGTTAAAACAATTAAAGACCACCCCTGTACTGCTGTGCCTGCTTGTTTTTTTGGCAGCTGCCTTGACTGTGCTTGGATATGCAGGACAACTACTCTGACTCCTCCATTTGTAAATGTTTGGATCCGAAAGGTCTGAGCTCCTGAATGAGTGAAGAGAGTCTCTGCAATTTCTCACATTTGCCCCAGCTCTTCTCTAGCTTTTCTTCTATGTTCCTTAGCTCCCACTACTAGATGATGTTCAAAACACTGACTTGCCTTTTGACAAAAGGCTTTAAGTACATGAATTTGCTTTATGTGCTACTGACATGTCTCAAACAAAAGCACAACTTGTCTTCGACTCCTCACCCACATGAATCAAAGAAATGGATTATCCTTTCCTTTTTGCCTGTTTGTACTCTCTTTTTACTCTTCTATATATTGATACATATAATAAAATGCAAATATAATTATTTTGCTGAAAGGAGAATTTTTATAAAAGCAAATTGCATTTTTTTTCCTAAATGAACCTGCATAACTTTGTTTATCACTTCCCAAAGGGAAGTACCATGGAGGAAGTAGACGCCATGGAGGAAGTGAAATGAGGGGATACAAAAACAATGTAATGAGCCATGTGAAAAAGAGGTCAGAGAATGTCTTACCCAAAGACAGTTAAAGTTCCAAGATGGGGCATGTTACAAAAATGAAGAGAGGTTGTTAAGTAAAACAACCTAGAGAAATTAGTCTGGGAATGTATTTTAACTGATACATTAACTCCTAAGTAATTTATTTGCAAAGTTGACTATAAATCTTGACAGGATTTCTAATGTAATTTGATACTAATAAAGTCCTCAAGAATATTCAATGTTCAAAAAATTGCTGGATTCTTTGCTCTTAGGATAAAATGAAGTTCCAGATATTTGAGAATAGATTCATAAGTACATGGAAAGAGAGAGAGCTAGTCTTTTTAGTCCTATTACATTTCCTTAGATCTCAATTTTTTGGCAGTAAGCATTCTAAATTTTTTCATCTATCAATACATATTAGAGATAATTTTTTGTGATGATCAAATTTACCTACTCTCATCAATAAGTTTTAGAAAGCTGTCATTTTGTGAAAAATTATTAATCATTCCTCAAAACCCAAACTATTCCCACTTTAAATACAGTTAGTGTCTGAGAGATTTATCCACCCCTACCTCCCCTTTCTTTACTTGCCTACAGGATAGTATGCCTCCCACACACAAAAGTGATCCCAAAAAACCTCAGTTATCTAAGAAACCTAATATCATATCTATACCTTTGTGTGCTACCCTTTTGCTATAAGGACAAGGCCTTCAGTGTTCACTAGATACATTTTCTTATTAAACAGGTGATGGCAGAAGCAGTAGATTGTGTTATTCTGAACAGAGTATATCTACAAACTTCTGTGTATTAATTCCCTCTTTTCTTTCATTTGGGTTGCTCAATACTGTTGGAAGTGACTGTCAGAGACTGTGTGCACTTTTCCCTGCTTCCTTAATATTTGCAGCAAAAGCACATCACCATGCTTGGTTAAATTTGCCATCTGTAATTCCAGAACCTCAGGTATATCTCAGCCAGCTAGCTGCAATTCAAAATAATGATTTAATATGTCATAATTTTCAGCATTCAAGCATTCGTTTTCACTTGGAAATGCAGAGGGTGAGATTCATAATGGCACTGAAATTTCCTGCTAAATTTTCCATCTGGCGATCCTCTCTCACTACCACTACAAAATTCCGTATTTCCATCCATTTGCAGCTGTGGCTCCTTCCCTCGTGGGATCAAAGTTGCACCTGGCTAAGCAGCCTTTTAGAAAATGCTACAAATAGTGCAATATGTCATTTTAAATGGTGACGACTCCTTTTGGATTTGGAGTTAACAGCAGGCAGCCGATAACTTGCTGGCACACCCTACACAAGACACCAAATCAGAGTATTTCCATTCAATTTAAGTAGATTTATTGATTTGCTAAAGGCCACAGAACAGATCCATTTTGAAGGGGAGAAATCATCTTTAGTGGCATCTATAGGCCAATAATGCAACTTAAAGCATCTGTTCTTAAGCTGCATTAAAGCCAGGACAAGCCCTCCTAATTAGGAAGCTCCTTCTCTGCCTAATGCCTGTGCAGTGCAGATATGCACTTCAGGAATGAAAAGAGCTGCTGTTCTTCATGCTTCATGTTTTCAGGGATGGCTGAATCAACAGCTCAACAATTACTGGAAGCATTTGAATACATCTTGCTTCTTGGTTTATGATGAATGTGTTTTTGTAACACATTATATAAAAATCAGCTGTGGAGGCTGCTGGACAGAGCAGTAGGCACAGCCCCAGGAGATCAAAATTCTAGTTCCTGCCAATGGCTTTGCTGGGAAACCCTGGAGAAGTCATTCCTCGCCCCTAGCAGAATTCTTCCTTCTTTACAGCTTAGTTATACTAAAAATACACCATTAAAAATCTTTCCTTCATTCAGTCCACATTTTATCTAAATCCATTAGCCTCAGATTCCCAACACTGAAGAGTGCTGAAAATGACAAAACAAAATTAAGTCACAGTTGAAGATAAAACTGAAAAAAGGAAGCTGTAACTCTCTTTACTGTTACTGAGGGTTGTTGCATATCACCTTTGGGACTATTTCGACTATTCGTGCCAGACAGAGAGATATTTATTTTGTTGTGAATTTTTTTTTCTTAACACTTTATATCTGGAGTCTCAGAAGAAGAAATTGCTGGAGACAATTTTATCTCTGGGAAAACCTCACAAGGACTCTAGCTGCTTCCAAGCAATATGTTTGCAATTAATTAGTGAATGCAATACATCCAGATTTCCCAGGTCACTGTTATAGGTAAAAACTGTTGCAACCTGCTGCCATACTGCAACACACCAATGACTAAACCAAGAAAAGAATGGGAATGCTAAAGAGTACATATTATTTCAAGTGGTAGTACTTGAATGTAACTTAGGTGATAATGTGTCTGATTGGAGGCTTTTTTCTCATTTTTAGCTCTCTTTTTTTATATTTTTTTCCCTTGAAGACCTGCTACAAGTGCTAAAAGCTGTCATGCTGCTTGATTTTCACCTTCCCTGAAAATGTTTCAGTGTTTCCACAAAGTCAAATGGATCCAACACACGAGATTTTATCTCCTTACAAGACATGGAAGATATCTTAAAATTTGGCTTAGATTGATCTATGCTAAAATTATCAAGGTTATTAATACCTTTTAATTTTAATTAAGAACCTGTCACAAGTTTGAGTTTGTGTTAAGAGAAATATTTACTAAATGTATCTATACCTGAGACAAGGGGAAAAAAAAACCAGATGCCTTTTGAGTTCAGAACATCCATTGGAAAAAACTGCACAAAACAAAAACTGCTTATAAATTACTATTTTATATAAAATGAAGGAAGAATAGATAGCAAGTTACCCCTGTATAGCCAGATCAGATTTACTTAAGCAGTCACAAAATACATAATAGAACTGTAGGAGCCTGTAAGGCCCCAAAAAACTCGTTCAACAAGACTTAGAAGCTTTGTGTGCACTCTGAGTTAGACCCACAGGAGAAAAACTGACAAGATAGTCTCAAGAGGTCAAAGCAACAAAAAGGACTTTATTAGCAACTTTGGAAAATTAAAGAACTTTGGCAAAAGGTATTAAACAACATTCAGTTAATACAAAACATTTCCCAAAGCTTTAAATTGGCCTATTCAACTTCACAAAATCTAAGCCAGTCTGATTTTAATTTACACAAAAAACTCTGAGAAGAGGGAATTAGAAGAAAGAGAGACAGACAGAAAAGAGCAAATATAGCTACCACTCCTGCTGTAGAAGTGTTCCAGCTGACAGAGATCCCACAGGGAGGGAAGGACAAGACAAGTGCTTAAGTCATGTTTGTCCTTAAATGCCTCTTGTCTTTCCTGAGTTACTTCCCCCATGTGGGAATTCAGTCATTTAGCTACTCAAGGGCTGGGTTGGGGGCTCCAGAGGCAGGTGTAGAGCATTGCCTCCCATGTGTCAGGGATTGGCAGCTGCCACACGGTTGAGATACAGGCTTTAGTGGTGGGAGGTGTGGAGCAGGGAAGTGCCCCACCAGGGCAGGGCCTCACCTGGTTCTCCCCTTCCCTCAAACTCTCACCCCAAAATGTCTCAAGACAGTCTTCCCAGACTCTTACACAGCCACAGCCCGAATTTTTCCATAGCTTATATGCCACATTTAAAGTAATTATTTCTGTTTCAGTTGCATTCATATTTTTGTTATAATAGATTTGCATTCCTGAGATCTAAATATAAAGTTAAGTGATAAAGATTCAAATGCTTTAAAACTGGGGGATGTATCTAGTAAATGTGAGCCATCCCACAGACAACTGTAATTTCAGAGGGCTAGAGATCCGTGGGTTTTTTTTGAAAACAGGTTTTACCACAGCATGATCAGTGTTAACTTGTGACAACAGTGTTTAATGAAACTGATGTGGTAATAATATACACATTCATAGAGTAGGTATCACATGTGCTTGTCCTTTCCTTACTCTTTCTTGGATGTCCATGTAAATCCATTGATGGAAGAAATTTCTAGGCTAGGCTGACCCTTTGGCAGAACAGGTAGGACTAGTTGTAATTTATTACAATTTTAGCACACACAAAGGTTTTATTAGGGTATGTTTTTTCATACATAGCAGCTTAGAAGAGTTCTTTCTCTTCTTTCTTAGAAGAGTTGGTTCATTTCCAGAAACATTTGAACAGCTGAAAGAAATAAGAAAGAGAAAATATTATGTACATTTTCCATATCAGTTTATAATCAGGAAAGAAGTGAAAATTTCATTTCAGGTATGAATATTTTTCACAGATTTTTAACAAATTGATTATAGTATGAATGACCCAAAAATGTATTAATATTTTTTTTTTTCTTTTCCACCTCTGGAAAAGGGAAAAAACCCCACTCTTTTCACTCAGACTACTTGGAAAGACTGTGAGAGACTTGTTAGCACATGCTGGGATTTGTGCACTTAAGCTCTGAAAGGAGAGAAAAATCAATTAGCAGGAGAATGTGTAAGTTTTCTGCCACTTTCACATATAAAAGTTTTAAAAGAATATAACCTTTGACATTGAAGTATACTGCGAAGGCCGTACTTGTGGATTCTGTAAGATATGACTGGAAGGACAGAAAGCTCTGCTGAATGATTTACTGGCTGTCTGCCATACTCTGAATTGCTGCCTGTCAATGCCACATGTGGCACCTTTTAGATAGCATATTCTTTCAAGCAAGTCTGTAAAGGTGGCAGATATCAAGAGTGTAAAAGCTTGCTTTTGTTAATGCTCAAGGGTATTTACATTGACAACTAGAAAAAGAGAATACTCTTAGTCATTGCTCCTGTACGTAGCAACACAAAATGATCACATTCACTTCATTCACTCATAACCAGCTGTGATTTTGTGTATTTTGAATCTAGGAAATCCATATATTCATGTCCCTCAGTATTTGAAATAATATTAGTTTCCTACAATGCAAACTGAATTATGGCGTTGCAAGAGTCTCTTCTCAGGAAAGAGGTTTTCATCCTAAGTCTTGATTTCTATCTGTGTTAAAGGTTGTGTTTTCAATCCCTTCCACCATAGACCTACAAGGTATAAAATTAATTTATGGTCTTGGAAGGAAGGGAAACAGCAGTAGTTCAAAAGAATCAGATGCTGTCTGAAACACAATAATGTGCCTACAACTTCTCTCACCACGTTATTCCCTACTGAAGGATCATCACCATTGCACTATTTTTAAACAGCATTTTACAACACATATAGTCAACCTAAAAGATTAATTAGAACTTAAATGTTCTCTTTATTCTAAAGAGAAATACCTTTTTACTAAACATAATAGAATGTATCTCCATTACAGGCTCTTTATATTACCAAGTTTTAAATTAGAAACTTGACTCACGCAGGAAAAGTCATTGTACTGCAAGCAATCTCTGTGTTTTACTAGTCCGTCATCTTAGACACTTGTTGAAATTTATGAATATTTATGTAAAAGGGGATGGGGGGGAGCAGAAGCAAGAACTTTAAATAGGAAGCAAAGTAAATAAAATAAAATCACTAATAGAAGAAAGCCAGAGTCACAACTAAATAAAAATTAAAAAGAGGAAGACAAAACTTTCTTCTTAAACCTTTTAAAAGAGCCACACAGTGCACATTAGCCAGCGCAACTAACTGGGGTTACCATGCTTCAGCTGTCCTTTCCTGTCTTTTCCCTATTCATAGCAATGCTACACATTAGCCCTTCACCCAGGCATCTGCAGAGGCCTCTGCAAGAGTGAGAGGTTAGATTCCTGAGTCTTCCAGGGCTGAAACTCTCCTGGCATGGTGTGTGACCGTGCACATCACTCCTGACTGAGGCCACTGCATCCACCATCACGTATTGAAAAGAAAAGCTTGAAAGAAAATGCTTAGTGCAATAAAGGAAATGAGAACACACACTGTTATTAAAGTGCATATAAACCTCTTTTCAGCTAATCCTGTGAAAGCAGCTAGCAGTGATATATGTCATGTGGCAATAGTTTCTGAATTGTTTTCTGT
This sequence comes from Cyanistes caeruleus, assembly GCF_971803275.1. Taxonomy (NCBI): domain Eukaryota; kingdom Metazoa; phylum Chordata; class Aves; order Passeriformes; family Paridae; genus Cyanistes; species Cyanistes caeruleus. The sequence continues at coordinate 78,137,217 of NC_141701.1, read as the reverse complement.
GAGCAGCGATACCAGAAGTGTATGTATTTGCAAAATTAGTTCAGACTGCTTTCCTTTTTATCTGTTGCTGACTAGGTAGTTTGGGTATTCTTTTGATTGTTCAATATTTAAATAATATTTTTTATTTATCTATTTTCATGACACTAACACACCTGTAACTCCCCAGGAACCAAGAGGATTGGAAAAACAAGGTTGGTTGCCTGCAGGCTTGTTGGTTATTTTGTTGGAGAGCACAGTATCATCTTCTTGGCAGCACATGTTCTGAAATTCATTCATTTCCACTATCAGTGCTTGAACCTTGTCTGAAGGGTGGTTTAGGTGATACAAGTGAAAACAATCACTAACATTGTAAAAGAATAATAATAAAAAGATGCTGATGGATTAAGAAGGACAAAGATGGAAATGTATGTTAATTTAGGCGATCACTGGAATTGTGTAGCCATCCATACCTGATAAAGTGTCAAAGAAAAAATAAATAATATGTCAGTGTCTGCAAAAAGAGAAGGAAGACATAAGCTTAGACTTTCTAATTTTCTGGGCTGTCCCAGACTAGCTTCTACATGTGTGCCACTGTCATTAATCTAGGGACAAGTTAAAGAGTGTCATAAAGGTGAATTTCAGTCCTGAGAGAATATATACATTGTGCTGGCATGAGAACAAGTGGCATTGATCCAGGAACTGGCTGTGGAAGTCACTGGCCACCAGCACAACTACACAGATTTCTTTAGTAGCACAAGTCCAGCTCTTTGATTCTACTCGGTCCCTTAAGATGATTTTATATTAGCTACAAAATCATGTTTTTATCTATTCTCTAGAAATTTACATTACAGCTAAAGGTCAGTGGTATTTTGTCTACACAGTTTGTCATAAAGTTGTTTTGATACTAAATCATTAGAAGACAGTCCTGGGAATTGCAGAGACAGGAACAGTAAAAATGTAACTGACACATACGGAATTCCACATATGGAATGTGTGCAATAGTCTGCACATATTAAAGCTAACTCTGTTATTTGCTTTGCTTCAATATTAGATTGGTGTGCATTTCCTTAGCTCTTGAGATGGACAAAACTCATCAGGTAATATCATTTAATAAGAAACTGTAGTTGTACTCATATAAAAAAATCTGGTTCATAAACCCCTGAGACAACACTTTCTATTCTGTTCTTGGTAAAAGTCAAATGTATAGATATACATGGGAGTTAGCTGAAATAAAAATGAAATAAATAATTATCTGGGAAATTAGTGAAGGTCATTGACTATATGAAATACATTTCTGAAAATAAGCAGATTTTTACAGTTGTTTATTTAAACAGTACATTAATAACTAAGCAATTAATAGAAACTATTTTCCCATATTATTATTATTATTATTATTATTATTATTATTATTATTATGGGGAGCAATATTCAGAAAGAGCTTTGTTTAACAACATTCTGTTTGAATAGCTTGCTAATTTACCACTGGCCCAAATTATATCGTCTGTGGATGAGACACCACATGGTCTATCAGGAGGGAGACCATGCTACATAGTGCTTCCTGTCCAGTTTCCAGAGTCTGACTGTATATAAATTTGAAGTATTTCAAATATATAATTTCTGAGCCTTTCTGTAAAAAATGTGCAATATCTTTCCTGAATCTGTTTTTTTTTCTGGGTTTTTTTACACACTGTACAGAGAGTACAGTGTGTAAAAAGCAACACAAAAAAAGCAACGCAAAAAAAGAAAAAATACTGTCAGACAGGCATTATGTATAGTTATTGTAAAGAGATTGGGAAAGTAAGTTCAATATCAGCTTTTGAAAACAAAACAATCCAACTTTTAAAAGTAGCCACCCAATTTAATAATTAAAATGAAAAAAAAAAGTAATAACCATAATCTCATTTCTTCTTATTATTTATTTAAGATATTTTGTTATATTCAGAATTTGAAATGTCTGGCTGTATTTATAATTGGTTCTATTTTGCTATGCAGTTCTTCAAATACCAGTTAACTTCATGTTTTTATGCACTGCCAAAAAGAGCAACTATATTTGGCTCTTAATATAATTTTCTTGGGAAGTAATGTTTCTTGAGTGTTCCTCATTCAAGAAACTGTCCACGTAACTTACAGCTGTGGCTTCACAGATCAAATTCACTGATTGCTCTTTAAAAAGCAGTCTTATCCTATTAAGCCATCCTAAAGTTAGCTACAACAGCCTATTTCAATGCATTAAAAAACTATCAAGGTTTTCAGAACTGTTACACACTTGTATCTTTCATTTATTTCTAAAGAGGCTGCAGGTGCCCTGAATTGAAAGTAATCATACATATGGTTAAATATTATTAGAAATAGAAACAGAAAAATAAAAAAAAAAATCTGAAAACTATTTGTAGTGGGTAAATCCTGGATGGCTCTCAGGTGTTCAGTAAGCTGCTCTATCACTCCCCCTCCTCAATTAGCCAGGGGAGAGAAAATACAAAGACTAGTATATCTCAGGGAGAGATCATTCAGAAAATGATCAATGTCATGGTCAAAAGAGACTTGATTTAGGAAAATTATGTGAATTTATTGCAAATCAAATCAAAGTATGGAAATGAGAAATAAAAAAAATATTAAAACATCTGTCCTCACACCCCCTTCTTCCTGGGCCCAATGTTTCTAACTTCTTTCTCTGACTGCTCCTGGGCACAGGGAACGGGGGCTGTACATGTTGTGACTCTTGGGGATGGGACTGTGCAGGGCTGGGAGCTGGACTCAATGAACCTTGTGGGTCCCTTCCAAACCAGCATATTCTGTGTTCATCACATGTTGTCTGTGCTGCTCCTTCCTCTTCCACTTTTCCCCTGCTCCAGCTTGGGAACAGTGGAGCTGAGGAGCGGGAACATGAGGCTGAGGCAGTCCTTCAGGCTCTTCAGCATGGGTCCTTTCCACAAGTTACGTTTATTCACACAGTTTTCCAGAGTGGGACCCTTCCACAAGCGGCAGACCTTCAGGGAGAGGCTGCTTCAGTGTGAGTCCTACACAGGGTCACAAGCCACCCAGGGAACCTGCTCCATCCAGTGTAAGCTACTCTCTCCACAGGGCAAACAACCTCCTCAAGACACTGTTGACCCTTTTTTCTGACAGGACACACTGTTGACTCATATTTAATTTGCATGAAGAATAACAGGTCAGAATAATATATAAAATTTATACATAGAATTTTAAAAATATAGAGTGAATTGTGCTGAAGAACTGTAAAGCTGAAATGAATTTTGGTTTATGCTGCAAAAGTCTTTAATCTTTGCTTAACTGATTGAGAATATATGAACACTTTCTATACAGAAATACTGTGATATACAATCGTGATTTTAAATGACTAACTTAGTTTGCAATTTGAAGCAGTTATCTTCAAGAAAAATCCTCCAACCAATTTAATTTTCATGCCATCTGCAGAGTATATCAGAAAAAAAATTATATTGCTTTAGATTTAGCAAAGCACTGTATGTGTTAAAGTAAAAATTACAAAACTGGAGCTGTCAGCTAAAATAACATAATACATACAAACACTTATACACATTTATCAGGCAAATAACAAAAGACTGACTAAACTTTTTAAGTGGTTTTCCCTAAAGGAAATGGAACAAATTTAAAAATCACTTTTTTTTCTTTTTTATTTTTTTTTCACAGTGAAATCTCTAGTTTTCTTCTCAGCTAGGAATTAATTCAGGCTTTAACTTAGAAGTGTCTCTTGGATCTTACAAGAGGACCTCGCAATAAACTACAACTCAATTTCAAAGACACCATTTAAAAGAAAATCCAATCAAATATTGATGTAGTGATATAAGACAAATGGAACTAAATTCATTCAGAACTCTTAATTTTCCATGAGGCTAGATACTTGAAATTTATTTTGCTATGTTTTTTCTTTTTTTTTTTCCAAGTTGGTATTTAAAAGATAGATGAAAGTTTTTATTGCTTATATAGCAAAGATAAACATCCAACAAAATATCATTAACAGTTCCTGCAGTATGACAAGACCATCTCAAAATAATGTCACATCAAACATGGGCAATTCAATGGGATTTTTTCTGTCAGCAAGTGTATTTTAAGGGCACTGGCACTGCAAACGCACAGAAACAGAAGATTATGATTAATTTCTGCAAGTTCTTTCTATATGTTCCAAAAATGTCCTCTGGTGAGATCTAATATAATGAATGGGTGAGGAAAAGAAAATTCTTTGATTCTGAGACAGGAAATAAGTTATATTTCCAATGACAGAATTTATATAAAGTAAATTATATACGTACTTACACTTAGTGTGACTGTCTGCAGTGACACTCAGTTCATGTCTTTGTCTTGAGACACTTCAGTTCTTACATAAGTATAACATTTCCACTCATTTCAGGTAAGTCAACTGTGTACCTCAGTGCTTTGAGGAGTCAAAAGCTCATAAGTTCTCTTTTTCTTTAGTACAATTTTTTAATCAATAGCTTCGGTAATTTAATATCTATGAACTTAGAGTTGTGCCAAACCATTGATTTTTAAAAAGTTTTCTAAAAATATTCTTAAGTACTATTTATAATTGGAATTAAATGTAAGAAGACATTAATCTAAATGCTTTGAATTCTTAGCATAACATCCATTATATAGAAGTTTTAGCTGTTCATCTACTGTATGATATAATTCCCTGCACGAAATTTTGCTTCTTGACCTCCACAACTTAAACTCATTGGTTTGTTTCCATTATAGAGATCCTAAGGAGTATAGCTGTCTGAAATACTAAATCTCTTATTTATAAATACTGGAAGAGCAACATTATGATTTTAGAACACTTCAAGGCATCTGGTTTTTATCTTTACCACAGTGAATAAACTAACTAATAACTAACAAACGACCACAATCCCATATCACACAAAACAGTGACTCAGCACTGTGGGGTGACCATCAAATAAATTGTCAGCTGTAGCCACAAAAATCACAGACAGTGCAGGTGCGTATAACCACAGTAAAACAACTGAGTAACACACAACTAGCAACAATTATATTCTTAAAGCTGAACAGGCATTTGTTGGGCAATTGATACACCTTTCTCTGAATTGCTTTGAGCAGATCAGGAAAAATCTTGATAATAATAAGTTGAAAAATATGGAGGTCAGCGTATCTGTGCACGATGGAGTTTTGTTTCCTAACTGCATTTTTTAAATGGTAGGGAACTTAAGAAAAGGCTTAGTGATATTAGAAAGCATCTATTGGAATAAGTTAAAATGTTTGTGTAGTGTTCTTTTAAATTCAAACATTTCACAGATCATGCAAGAGAATAATTCATGGTGGTGTCTGCTCCAAAGGACCCATGTGATTATGGATGTGGGAACAAGCAGAATTGGTGGCAGCTACACAAATCTTCTCACTGCTAAAAAACCCAAATGTGTGGAGTCATGCTCTAAATAATGTCATAGGCAGCTGAGCACCCTGTTTACATACCCATTAGTATGTGAAACAGGGAGCACACTTCGTTATCCACCTCATAGATATCCACTGCTTTGAAATATACAGTGCAGAACGTTATTGTGCTACTTTCCATGGAAGCAATAAAAGTCAAATACTGTGCTTTCAAATTACCTCTAAAAGACACAGTATCTCAATATTTTATCTGAATGTCTGATAAATGCTTCTTCAGCAGTATGATGAACACTTTCATAAATACGCAAAGAAATTCCCACACTATGAGAATGTGAATTATTAAAAAACATTCTTATTACATTTGATAACAAAATGTAACATCTTGAAAACATCTAAAATTAAGGAGCTTATTTAAGCAGGAAGAGAATACAATTTTGTAATATTGTCTAGAAAACAATAGGGAGCGGATTTTTTTTTTTTTTTTTTTTTTTTACAAAACTATAGCTAGAAAATTCCAGGTCAGCTTTTTACACCCTGAGGAATAAACAGAATAAAACCAGATACTTCTACTTTAAGTAAAATCCACTGAATGATCTCATTAAAATTAATCAATTATTGAGTGTACATTCTTATAAGTAAGCATTTTAGTGGAAGTGAGTCACTAGCTTCTGCTTACATTATCAACCCTAGGTAAGATCCAAGTCAGAATGCATCTTATTGGTATTTACTAATTACATAGAAGCAAAAACCATATGCCACTTTTTATATAGCAGATTTTTTTTTTTTTTCCTTGGGAAAACAGCACACGTGTGTTTACAGTGAAGAGAAAATTTAAGGTTGCAATTGAACACATTTTTTTATGTCAGGAAAGCTGGTATCACCACAAAAAGAAGTAGCCCATGTCTTCATGTAGTTGCAGCCCTTTTTCTGGAGTCTTTAACTGTAGTTCTACGGTCAATCAGTGAATTTATGCTGATCTAGATAAATCCAAAAATATTTATTTATAATCCTTCTCTATGTGTATAGATTTATATATATATATGCACACACACACATATATATATGAATGTGTGTGTATGTATATATATATATATACACACATACATACATATATATATATATATATATATATATATATATTTAGAAGTTGTTTCTAGAAGTAATCATCCCACAGCTTTGTTTACTTTCCAGGCAGTACAAAGTCCTATATAGTGCTGAAGCAGAAATGAGCATTAAGAACCTCAGAAGAGGGCAGTGGAAGTGTTGACTTAAATAATTTTAGTTTGTAATCAAACTATAGGAAACAGACTATTGAAAAATTTATGGGATGGCAATTTCTCTCTGACAGTCTAATGTCTAATTGATGACATTAACATATATAAATGAAAAACAATTACTTCAAGTGTTCCAAATAAATAATAATCTTACATTTATCATAAAATATTTTAAATTTAATTCAAACAGATAATAAGCAGAGTAGTCCTTTTAGTGAGTGGATTAAATTGATTGCTCCTAGGTAGAAGTATTTATAAGAATTTCTGACTGATAGATTTTACCTCAGTTATATACTTCTCATGGAAGCAAAAAAAATAAGTTTTTCTTATATTTTCAGCTGTGAATGACTTGGCAATTTATTTTAATTAATTGAAAAAACTGAAATCAGGAAAATACTTTCTGCAACTACAGCAGAGGCTGTAGTTTCTCAATATTACCTTTGACATAGGGAAATTGCTTAGGTAGTGACATTCAGCAAGGTGTTTGCCTTCAAAATTTCAGAAGCATATACGGGAAAATAAAAGACAATTGATTTTGGTTCATTTTTACAGGAACTACAGTTGGTTAATGACTTTTTTCTAGCCTCTTACATTATCATTTATCACAGCAACATGAGGAAAAAATGCACTTATTTTGTGGTCTGAGTGTGAACATCAAGTTAAAGCAATGTGGTTGTTTGCATACATTCTGAGTTAAAATTAATCTGGTTTACATTTCAGACAGTTTTAGACTCCACATGTCATTTTTAGCTCTGTTTAAGTCAGGTTTTCTCCTGATAAATTTAATAAGAACTGTGTTTGTTTCCATCAGTTTTGCATTCAGCCCACTGTGCCCAGACTTGATTTCAGAATACAAGAATTAAGGTACGTGCTTAAGTGTTGAAGACAGACAAACCTAGAGTTTTGTAAAGGTGGATGGACATACTCTTAGTCTTCAAAATTAGGACAAAAAAAGTAAGAACACCAGTACAATCATCATTTCCATTAGTTTAAATTCTGACTTCTGCAGGGCTGAAGTTCCTGCAGATATTAGGGAATTCTGAAGATATGAAAACATGGTTGAGAGCAGGGACCTTTGCATGTTACAAAGTGTACCTGATACCCTGGCTTGTAACATCACAATAGAAATGAAAAAACAAGGTGACAAGGGGGGGAAATATTTGAGAGAGACAATTACTATGTAATTCAAGTGGATTTTTTTTTTCATTATGTTTTTTTTTGATAAACTTGTTTGTCCTTGATATGTTAGAGAAAACTAATGACAATGTCAGCTTTTCCCTGCGCTGCACCATTACTGAGCACTTCCACAAGAAGAAACTCCAGGGACATGACAGCTTTGCCTGATGTGTTTTCCTGCAGGTCCATGGAGAGAGCTGGCTTTGGAAACCATTTCAGAGAAGATTAAAAACCATTTTTACTCTCTCCAGGAAGTAAATGAGTGTAAGTTTGTGACTCCTGGGAAGAAAGCTTGAAGTACTAAGAGGAATGTCTTGGTTACGAAGGTCAGTCCTGACAGGCAAAGCATATTCATTAGCAGACATTTTCAATGAGAAGTTAAAAAAAAAATCCAAGTGAAACTATGAAGCAAAATACCTGTATTTCAGTCGTATCACCAGTCATCTTCAAAGATAGAGACTCATATGGTGTTCCAGTGAAACAATTGTGAAAAGTAGTAAAAAATGAATGCTGAATTAATGTGTAAAAAAATTAATGTATAAAAAAATAATGCTGAACACTGAACAGCAGGACCTGATGCTGTGCAGAACTTGTAGGAAACACATAAAAACATACAGATGCCGTTCACTGAGCAGAGGGTTGTACCAGATGTTTCATCATTTATTGACACCCTCTGCAACAGGGCAAAAAATTCCAACCACTTCCTATCATCTTCTGGGACCCTGAGCTTACTTCATATAGTATTAGAGATTTACCCTTATCAAGGTGGTTGGACTGGGAGGACCTGGGAGGACTTTGCCAGTGCTGGAATCAGAGGCCATGCTGAAAGACTTATACCATGCCTTTTTTCCAGATATAAGTGCTCCGGTGCTGGTGGCAGCAGCAGCAGCAGCACAGAGGGTCCTGCCAGGGTGGACCATGCCTGGATCAGCCTGGGCTGACCTTCCCTGGACATGGACAGTTCTAGTGGTGCCACGTGGCTCCACCTGGTGACACCTGAGGGAGTAGAAAACCCCTGTGCACAGGACCCAGGGCTAGAGCAGCAAACTGAAGTAAAGAGAAAACCTTCCCTCCTGAAACAAATGGTTTTGAATTTCAGGGACAGTTCACACTAAACTGGAAAAAATACCGGATTTTCCTTAAGAATGCTATTTCTGAACTAGATTTTAGAGTGTTTCTTGACTTTCTCTTATGTTGGAATAAAGGATCATATCTTAACAACAGAATATGAGCAAAGAGAAATTGAATGGCCTGATTCAAACAACTGTGAAATACAGTCCTTACATGCTGCAGGTTAATGCACCTGCTGGTACCTGGGAGGCTCTGACCTCTGAGCAGCCAATGCTGAGGGCTGGGAAGACACCAGCCTTACTCTCAGCTGTGCTGACTCAGACAAAATAAAGGGAATAAAAGAAATAAAATTAATTTTCAATTTTGACATGAATACTTTTAAAGGTTTTCAAAAAGTGGAAAGAACAACTGTATCATTTTACAGATTGTCCTTCCTTTGTTTTCTGAAAACTTTGACTTCAGAATATAATATAAATGAGAGGTTAAAAAATAAAACATATTCAAGCAATTATTTTTCTAGAAATTATATGCACTAGTCCAGAAAACTGGGTCTAAACTCAGTTATTTAAAATTAGAATTTAATTTTTATTGTTAAAAAGAAAATCTTACTGTACAAAATCAGGGAAACACTGAAAAGAAGCAGTCACCTGTTATCTTAATAGAACAAAAAAAAACCAAGAACAGTTTAATCTTAATCAAAGAAAATAGCAAGATAAATGTTAAAATAAGTTAGAAATTGGAATGCATCTACAATACAACCAGCTCATATGTGAAATAGTCATTTAAATCAATAATTTAGTCAATCACTAGTGTTTCTTTATAATGCATAACTGGTTTATATTGGAGATTATTGTTACTTATTTATTGTAGTCATCTTATTTAAAATAGCCACTAAAAGGAGATTTAAAAAAAAAAAATTAACAAGTTTATGTACCATTACTCAGACTCAGTGATATAGTTCTGCTGATTCATACAGTATTCCATTTCTAGTCATCACAGAAATAAGTACATCACAGTCTAACACTATATCAAGAAAAAACAACTTTGCCATGCACAGCTTGATGGTATGTGGCATCTTTTGTATCCTAATCCAGAATCCATTTTCCCCCGGAACACCTGGTTGGTTTTTTGTTTGTTAGTTTGTTTTATTAATTTAGTTGTTTGGTTGGGTTTGTATTTGGAATTTTTATTTTTTTTTATAAATATATAAATACATATCTCTCTCCTTTCGTACTGACAGATACTTACCTTAGGCCTGACCCTGAAAATATGCAACACAGCATTTTCAAGACTTCAGCCTTTTAATTTTCATTATATCCTAGGATCCTATTTCTGTCCAATATGCAATTTTGATAGCTATACTTGTTATTCTTCATAAAGCTTGCTATATTTTTAACCAGCAAATATTTTAAAATGTAGGTACAATTGCTAGCATACTGTTTATTATTTCCTTACCCTGAAATAGTTTTATTGCACTGAGATTGCTGCACCTTAACACTTTCTTAAGAAACAGTACTTCTTGGTACTACATTCCTCCTTTTGTGTTGGAGGAGGCTGAGAGTGAGGAAAAGCAAGCACCACTCATGTCTCCAATATCTCCTATGTCATCTTCCTCTTCCTTTATTAGTTAGAAGCTTCATTAATTCTGAAAATATTATTTTTAAAAGTGTCTTGATCATTTGCACTCACCAAATAGTCAAAACATTAATACATAGATTAGAATCCTTTTTTCCCGTTCAAAGCCACATTAATTTTACAAGTAATACAGGAGCTTGATGGACAAAGCTCCAATTTTTGACTTTTACTATTTATTGTGTCTTGCCTTTGGTTTAATATTTATCCCATTATATACCTTATTGTTCCTTACTATGAGGAATAGTGGATACAGATGAGAACACAACAGCAAAAATATTTCACTTGGTAAGATTAATATCTACAGACTGTGATTGACAACAGATTATTTAATTAGACCATGCATTGCCTTTGCATTGGAATGGAAAAACTGACATGCAACACAGTGGAAAGAAACCGTAAAAAAATTAATTTTTCCCTTTTAAACTGTGGCTGTTCCATGGGAGGGCAAGAAGATTACACCAGGGCTGAGAACAGAAGGCAGTTTGAATAAAACCAAAGGGATGCAAGAGGTGGCTCACAATTCAGATATTTGACATGCTTATTAAAAAGCCACCATTAGTTTAAAACCTTTCATCTTCACTAGTGTTCACAACAAAAATCACTGCATAGTGCTACATGGACAGTAGATGATGGGTGTGCATCAGGACTGGGCAGATTTGTGTTCTGTGGTCAAAACTACTTGGGTTTCTGCTCCACAAAGGATGGAAACAATGTGTAGGGATCAAACCGGCTGCTGCCAGAAGTGGTGCTGTGTGATAAACACTCCAGGCTGACATCTCCCCCTTCATTCCCCTGCTCTGCCTTCATTCCCAGGGCCCCTGTATCACCTCAGTAACTCTAACCAGGCCCTGACCTTCGTGTAAGGGGCTGTCAGGTGAGTGGCTTTTGGCCATAGCAGGAACTCCTGCATGGCTTAGGTGGGAGTGCACTGACCACACACCAGGGATACCTGCTGGTTTTCAAGCAGGTGGAAAATCACCTGACTGCCTTGAAACATTTCTCACCCGAATTGTAACCCAAATGGAATGGTACCATTGATATTGTTATCATTTTGAATAATTTCAGTAACTAGCTCAGATTACAGCCAGGACAAAGTTTCAAAAGCAAGGTTGTGTGTTTGTGTTACTCTGAATCTTGTGAATCAAACTGATAGTTTCTCTAACCCATTGTATCCTAATGACAGTGTATCCTAAAGACAGTTGGACCTTTGTTTTAAAGGTTTGCAATATTTGTTACTGTTGTTCTACTAAAGCCACGTGGACCATTTGGATGGCAAATAATGAGCAAACAACTGGAAAAAACCCAAACTGAGGTTAAGTATCTGATAGTTTCAACTCATTTGTATTTAGTCATTCATATTAAGCTGGAAAAAAGCTTATTTTATTGTTTAGTTCTGGTTTCTTAATGCTTTGTCTTTTTTTATTTGAATTACTATTCTTGATTTTATGCTCTGAACATTTCTGATTCAGCTCCTAACTCAGATGACTGTCATGAGAGCATAAAATGTATGAAGTTCCTGTAAAATTAAGGATTGTTGCCACCAATGCAATGCTTTGTGATCATTTCTGTTCAGTCATTTTATTGTTTTCAGCCTCACTGAACGCTTGCCCTTTGTACATTAAGGAGTGGAAGTAGTATGGCACCATTCTGCCTAAGCAGAATCTCCTGTTTAAGACACAGGACCTCACTTTCTACAGAGTGATATGCAGAAATAGCACTACTGATTTGCCAACAGTTTAAAGAAACAAGACCACAACATTTTAGAATATATTCTTTATCGGAGAATTCTTGCAGTGTATCAACTAATGGAGTTATAAACTCTACCTACTATTTTGAATGTACTTTATTTAAAAAAAAAACAAAAACAAAAAACCCCCAAAAAACCAACAAACCAAAAAAAAGTAGCTTCATATCTTGAAAGAATGTGGTGTTTGAAGATTGGATTTGGAATGCGTTGTTTGAGTTTATAAGCCCGTCTGTCCTCTGAGATGTAGCCTGTGGACTGAAGGACATTCATTCTTTATCACAGAAGTAAAGATGAAATGAATTTGAGGGACCAAAGGTCACAAAACATTGCTGAGTGGCAGTTAGGGCCTGGAGGTTATTGGTAGAGGGTTTTTGAAGCTGCCACCAGTATCAACCTCCTCCTGCAAAGAGACTTCAAAGAACAATAGTTCTTTTCCCTGTAGTCTGGCTTGTATTCACAGGTACTGAAGACAGAGCTGAACAGCACTGTATTGAACTTTAAACTAATCATGTGAAGTTGTCAAGTAGTTCATATTTCCTAACACTGTGATCTGATAGACAAAATCGAGATCAGTAAATAAGAAAAGCAGTGAGGAAGAAAAAGTATCCTCAGTCCTAAAATTTTTGGAGATGGGATAACTGGAGCATAGCTAACATTCTGGTCAAACAAGCATAACCCTTTCACACTGTATTAGGAACGGTGATTGTGACAACACAGACTCTCTAGCTTTGTTGCAAGACAGAGTGCGTTTTATTCTTTCAGATCTTCTTTTATAGACAGTTCCAAGAGGGTCTGAAAAGACAAAACTCTCATTGGTCATTAAGCCAACACATCACCATCATTGGACAGTTGGGAACTACAGCCCTCAACCATTTCTTACAAAAAAACAACAAGGAGACAAACAACACCTGCAAAGGTTGTTTTCCATCACCAGGGACTGTTTGGATTCCTCCTTATGATTTCCGAGGCCAGAGTGAGAAAGTTGTGTACTTGACTTTCACACAGGCTCAAGCTAGTGCCTAAAGCCTAAAAATCTCTTATTTGACCACTGTCAGTTCCCACATAACCCTTTCCCCTTAATGTGTTATTTTTTAGGCTGTATTGTTATTAAAGCTTGTTGCATTGAAGATAAGGTTTTTCATAGCTTGTCAAAGTCTGAGGCTTTTTAAAATACATATTGAAATCAAAGGAATTTGGGGACTTTTAATCTAAACACTTAACAAATACAGATGTCTTGAAAATTCTAAATTATTTTCATCTCTCTTTGTCCAGTACGCACAGTATTTTTTATTTTTTTTTTTACCAGCTGTGATACTGTACATAGCATGTCACACAAGAAGAGAGGGCAGCTTTGGCCACATGGCAAAGGCAGTGTTGTACCTCAACCCTATTGTACGAAAATATAGCTCCCTGCTAGACTTCTCTGAGCATGTAGCCCAGGATACAGACCTTCCTATTCTCTGTGATCCCACTGATGTAGCAGGCCACAGAATCATAGAATCATTACGCTCGGAAAAGACCTCTAAGACCATGGAGTGCAACTTTTGACCCAACACCAACATGTCATTTAGACCACAGCAATGACTACCACATCCTTGAACATTCCTTGAACACCTAAAGGGATGTTGACATCACCGCTTTCCTGGGCAGCATGCTCCAATGCCTGACCACCCTTTCTTTCATTGGGGAAATTTCCTGATGTCCAACCTGAATCTCTTCTGGTGTACCTTGAGGCTGTTTTCTCTTGTCCTGTCAGTAGTTGCCTGGGAGAAGAGGCTGATCCCCACCCGATTGCAACCTCCTTTCAGGCTTGTTGTAGAGACCAATAAGGTCAACATCTGAGCCTGCTCCAGATGAAACAACTCCAGTTCCCTCATCCACTCCTCACAGGACTTACACTCTGGACCCTTCACCACGTTCATTGTTCTTCTCTGGACACACTCCAGCACCTCAATGTCCTTCTTGGAGTGAGGGGTCCAGAACTGTACACAAGAATGAATCATGGTGTACCCTCACCACACAAGACACATGGTGTGGGGCCAAGTACGAGGGAGACAATCACTGCCCTGGTCCTGCTGGCCCCAATATTGCTGGTATAGGCCAGGATTGTCCTTCTTGGCCACCAGGTCACAGCTGGATTATGTTCAGCTGTTGTCAACCAGCATCACCAGGTCCTTTTCCTCTGGGTAGATTTCTTTCAGATTTCATTCTTTCCCCAGCCTGGAGACAATATTACAGGCTTTACTGAAGCCCAGGTAGACAATATCCAGAGTCTTTCCCTCACCCAATAGGTGAGCCACCTGGTCATAAAAAGAGATCAGGTTGCTTAAGCAGGATCTGCCTTTCCTAAATCCATGACGGCTAAGCCTGATGCCCTCATTGTTCTGCATATGCTATGTGATCGCACTTAAAATAATCTGTTCCACAACCAGAACTGCAGGACACGCTGTTCAACTCTCTTTGGCATAGGTGGTAACACTTACCATAGTTCATAACCCTCCTTTTCTGGGAAGAGGCCTGATAGCTTAGGAAGGCAAATCCCAAGCATAGCGTGAGAGTAACCTGGTCAGAATCCTTCAGGCTCTGCTAATTTTGTGTATTTCTCCAAGAGAAATCACTGTTGTGTGTACCTCTGGCTTTGTAAAATGAGAATGAGAGCAGCATTCTTTGCACTCTGCCTTAAGATGTGTGAATAAAAGCTTAAATCAGCACTATTTGTTCACAAATAACTAAAACTGATTCGCATGAGTGCACCTTTCAAGAAAGTACTTTTCTTGCCTTAGGATTGCCTAAGGCATCCTAATGCCTTGTATTAGGACGATATCCATGAATTTCCAAGCCAATGTAGGGGGCTACCAATGTGCAGAATACAGTTTACTTGCCTGTTTTGTGGTAGAATTTTCCTGAGTAGGCTCAGTTCCAGGATATGAGGTTGGCATCAGCTCACATGACAAAAAAGATCTGTGTGGCTGCTGGGAAATGTGACATTCAAAATTCATCATCCTCCTTTAATTCCATCAACAAAATCATTATTGCAATGCCATGGTACAGGCCCAAATCCTTCACACTTAATTTTAAGAATTTGAGATGTCTAAAATGCTGTCTTTGAGTCAGAAGAGAGAGGCAGGAACCTCCAAAATTGATTTCAGTTTGCTTAAGATGCACATGATTAGGCTTACCCTTCTCCTCTTGGTCAGCTGAAGTAAGGAACAAAGCCTGGGCATGTTCTGCATTCCTTTTATGAATTTATAATGCAGAAAAACATATATTTGCCTATAGACACAATGACTGTATTAGATTGCTACAAGAAGCATTTACTAATACACTGGTAATATGATTCTAAACTGCTCTAACACTATTAACATTTTCATTTATATGCAAGGATTTTTTTCTAAAATATGAGCATGAATCATACAGGAAGTTATGCAAAATAGAATAAATTATGCAAATAGCATTCTTTGAAGTTTTGCAGTAAGTGCTATGCTCTGGAGTACACAGCATACACACTGAATCCTTGATGGCAGGAAAGTACTTTATGGTCAGATTATATTCCAGCAATGTCAGTTTGTGTTGATCCTTTCTGACCATTAGAAAATGACTTGCTGATCTTCAGTACCTCATTACCTCTGACTGTTTTTAAAATCCAGTCACATGAAATCAACCAAAAAAATCTCCTAATTAGGAACTGCCATTAGTTTGACAGCTGGAGCACGTCATGTGAACATAACCGTGTTGCTCTGACATTCAGAATTATAAAAACTCAAAACCACCAGAGAAACCACATGAAAGGAACTTCAGTACCCTAAACTGCACATATTAGAGGACTTTGAAGATCCCAGCATAAGCTGACTGGTAATTTCTCCTTGTCTGTGATGAAAAAAGTTGAACTGTCAAGCTTTTTTGTAAAAGGTGGAAGTTTCAGGTAAAATCCCTATGTTATTCCAGGTCTACCTCTTTCAGTGAATGGTAGTTATCACTCAAACTAAAGTCAAAATTAATATGGACATTCTCCTGTTGTAAAAAAAAAAATTAAAAAAAAAATAAAAGGAATGGAAGTAATATTTAATTTCCTTACTATAGTATATTGGTAAATTCATATTATCTGAATACACATAATACAGCAATTAATTGCTTTATTTATTCCTTGAGGCTAAAAATACTCTAATAAATGTTCTCCCAAAAAATCCAACCAGAATTTTAACACATTAGGCTTATTTTACTTTACTATGCATTGCTAGTGTAAGAGGAGCAGATCTTTACTTTTATACAAAACTAAGAATTTCTCACTGTATTTCATAAAGAAGCCAACATCAGTCAGCATACGCTAGTGCTGAAAGAAGGAGAAAGATTACAACAATGGATGGGGTAATGCTTGCTCCATGCTGCCAAAATTCTTGATTTCAAAGACCCCTCACTATGTAAAAGAAGCACAGAAGGCTATGCTTCTTCTCAGAATTAAATAGTCATTACTCTGATAAGAATTTATTTAATGCATCATGCACTAGATATCTGATCAGATGCGACACATCATCTGTAAAAGACTTATCTACACTTTTAGATTCCGGAAGAAAGGTATATTTCACATGCTGTCTGAAAGGAGTATTTTTTAAATCCCTTCTAGTGTCAAATGCCTGCAAGCAGTCACAGAATGCTTTGTCAAGGTCTGGGCTTACATCTTCCCCAGGTTTTTAAGGGAGTGCCATGTCAGCAAAAATTTATATGTAAGGAAAATACTCCTCAGGCAGATGGGCAGTGCCTTCACCAAGCCAGATGCTAAATGGCCACTTTAACACAAACAACTTTCCTCTCTTACAGAGACAAAGGTGCTGAGAAAGATTTCTGCAGTTAAGTAAAGCAATGACCTGGCCATTAAAGAGTAAGAAGCCACTGCAGAGAAAAAGAAAAATGGGAGTAAAAACCCACTGAAAACCCTATGCTTCTTTCTACTATCTCCATCCCCACCATCTGCTTCCTCACCATCCTGTATTGTGTCCTCCCCTCTCCTTCCCATCCTCAAGACGTTTTTCTTGAAGGACCTGAGATCTCATACTTTCACTCTGCAGCTGTTTACTTAAGAGAAATAAATATACTAAAGAGTATTCCTCAAAGTCAGAAGCACCAGCACACCACAAGCATATCATTACCTCAGCATGATTTACTTTTTTCTTGTGCTCTTAATCAAAACATGGGTAAAAAACTGTACCTATGGGCTCAATTTTTTTGTATGTTTTGTAAAGAATGATCATAAAATTATTACTATTATTAGGAGGATTCCTGTAAAAAATTATGAATGTACAGAGTGTCTTTCCTGAAATGTAAGCTAAACATTTCCAAATAGGAGAGATGCAGAGAAAGGAAAATTTTCTGGAGCCTGAAAAACTGTCCCTATTCCTTTCCAATCACTGTCTCAATCTGAAGAGGATTACAGAGTATAATGAGAAATGAGCTCCCCTCGGGCCTCAACTCAGTTGTGTGAAGAAAATCTGATGACTAATGGCTGCAAAAGAACCAGTCTTTTCTTACAAAAGCTGTGAAGCATCTATTATATTTCAATTCAATGCCTACATGAAAAAATAAATTTTTCAAGTTAACTGAACCATTAATAAACAAAATCAATTTATTTTTAATTCTTGTATATTGTGTCCTTATTAAACCTATGAAGAGGTTTCTATCCATACAAAATCATGGTGGGTGTTTTGAATTTGGTGAACTGTTACTGTTTTTGGAGAGAAAAAGGCAACGTGGAAACTCCAAAAAATGGATTCTAAGGCCTAGAAGTGTCCAGTTCCCAACAACATCGTTCCAGTATGAAGAAGAGTCTTCTGGTAAGCAGTATTTACCAGGAAAGCATTTTTCACAAGGAAAGCACAGTACAGGAAAGAAAACACTTTCATATTGGTGCTGCACTAGAAGCTCAGATGGGTCTGATAATTATCTGTCTGCAACCGCACCACTGTTCTATTGTAAGCCTGCTTTCAGGGATGGTTACAGTTCATGCCACTTATCACTCTCACAGACTTCCCCAGGAACTCCTAAAAATTTGCTGTTATAGACAAATGCTAAGCTCCCTGAAGCAGCCTGTGGTTAGACTAGTTTTATTGATTTATCTGAAAATATTGATTTATCTTTATGAAAAGTAAAGTCAGAAGTCATAATTACCCTGTATTTGCACGTGTTTACATTTTGGGTATGCATTCACTGCATGAGAAAAGCAGAGAAATGTTAGGATCAGCTTCCAGACAGGGAGAACAACACAGGGTGGAAGCACCTGTCATCTCTAAAAGCGGAATTCGTGGAATTTAGGCAGGCTACAAACAAAGGAGACTACAACATGGTTGCTAAGGTCTCACCAATTGGGCTTCCCATACCTAATATTTTTCTGAGCTCTTACCACCTGTGTTCACTCCATCAGTCCTTTCCTGTTGCTATAGGTGAGGCAATGATGGGAAAAATATTCATTTTCTCACTACAGTAAGAATGGCAGACATAACAGAAGTAACTAGAAACAGTTCATTTGTCTGCTTTCTCAGTGGATGCCACAGTTACTCTTCATGTCACATTGTACTCACAAGAAACTCACAACCTTTGGAGTCCAAAGGGATGTCTCACATTGAGGTAAATCAGAAGAAATGAAATATTGGTGCTGTCATGCATAGAAGGTGATGCTGATCTGGTCTCTATATGCCCATAAATGCACTGTCTGAGTCAGCATACAAATAGCCTTCAGCATTTTCAACTTGCTGAAGCAAGAGAACAGACACCTGACAAACATGTTTTATTCAGTGTATTTGGTGTTATTTAGAGAAGCACATCCTTCTCCAAAAAATTATCATTCTCCTGTCATACATGAGCACACCTCCTACAGACACAGCTTCTTGCTCTTCACAATTGGTCCCCCAGAGCAGGTAGTTAATAGTGCAGGCTGTATGGAAAGTTATTCTGAGCTGATCTCAGTTTGTAGCATCTGATATTTCCTCTATTGTGTATTTTCCTTATGGATTTATATGTATCGGTATTGGTTTTCCGAGACCAGACTTTTTAATATTGCTACTTTAATTCTCAAGTTGGCATTGCAATATTTAAAGGAACTCTACTGTACAGCAGAAGGAATGTTCACACTTGATTCCAGTTAATATTGCAATGGCACAAAATGCCAGCAAGAAAAGGTGCTTAAGGACAACCAGGATATTTACTTCACCTTAAAGACATCTGTCTTCATATTAGCTCAACAGAGGGCTAGCAAAATCATCTTAATCTATGTGATTCTGCGTAATATTTGCTATTTCATTAATTTCTGCAAAGAATTCAGAATAAAATTGAAATATTTCCTGGGCTCTGTGGCTTCATGACCAATTAATAGAAAGGCTATAGGAATCTCTATTACAAGTTATCTTCTGTAATGGTATTGACTTATTTCCACAGCATTTAACCTAAGCAGGAAAAAAATCAGATTAAAAAAAACCAAAACAGTTATGTTTTGGAAAATTTAGTCTCAGTGAAACTATAATTTATTCTGAAATCTTGAGTACAACCTATCTATAAATGTGATCCTTTCCACTACAGTGTTTTAAAATACGGCCACAAAGGCAAATGAATTTAGGTATCAATAAAACACTGTTTAAAAAACATTGTTCTCTTGGAAGGAGAAAATGTGACAGGGCAACAGAAAAGGTATCATGAACTTGTCTTGCAAAGTGCTGGAAAGTACAACAGTTGATCTGCTATGAATATGTCATATGCTTTGAAAGGGAGAAGCTGACCCCCAAAATAAGACAAGGAGAATACATAATAATAAGAATAATAAAAGCCACTGAAAGGATGTCTGACCAAAATATTTAAGAGATAACAGGCTGACTGCAACAGAGCTGCCACCAAAATGAACATGTACCTGTAACTATGTAGGGCTTTTTTCTCCACAGAACAGAGGAGTGGGAGAAGATCAGAGAACCTGAATTTTTTTGTGACAATTGAGGGAACACTAACTTTTGGCAAAATGTGCAAAGGGAATGGTCTAAAGCAGTGATAACTAATGTTTTCAAAGTTGACTGGATTCCCTTTTTCATCATAAACTATCCAGATATAAGCTTAGAGGTTTATATTTCCTCACAAATTCTGGCATGTGTAGCTTCGTTGATTTATAACATTGTCACTCTCCGTGTCTGCCCTTCCTCTACATTGGAAATTTATCACAGCAGTGTTGATAGACTCAAGCTGTGTTGGGTTTTCAGCTGCTGCATCTTGCAGTACATACATTCACCTGAGCCATGCTCTTTGTCAGTTTTATCTAGTGCTGTGCACAGTGAACTATAACAGGAGTAAATGTGTTGCCTTAAAACTCATTCCTCAGCATTTTCTGCTGTTTCACTGTTGCGTGAGCTAAGAATTAGCACATTTGATTTTCCTGCTACAACTAAGGGGCACAGTGGTGGGTCATGGCAACATCGTAAAGTCTGCAACACTGCACAGCACCTTGGTAAAATTCCTCTTGTGAGATGCAGTCAGAGGTCAAGATATCTTAAGACGAGCTGTGTGTGCTCACGCCTGCATTTCAAACTGTTCTTCATTCTTAAACCCTTTGTTTTCTTCCACCAGTTCTTGGCATTTTATATCTAACTATGAGAAATTATTTGTGATCTCATTTTTTTTGGCTAAAGGAAAGATACTTTATTATTTCTATTACTCATGTTAAAATCTATTAATTTATTCATGTTAATTTCTGCTGCAGCAGT
This sequence comes from Cyanistes caeruleus, assembly GCF_971803275.1. Taxonomy (NCBI): domain Eukaryota; kingdom Metazoa; phylum Chordata; class Aves; order Passeriformes; family Paridae; genus Cyanistes; species Cyanistes caeruleus. Next base: position 78,116,224 of record NC_141701.1, on the reverse strand, counting down.
TGGCCACTACAAAGAGTTTAGAGTCAGATCTTTTATTGATTATTGCTGATAAATAAGCTAGAACTGAATTCAGCATGATCTGCTGATATTCGTGTTCACTCAAAAACATTTACAGCTCTGAAATATTTTTATGTGAATTTAATTAATTAGTGTAAAATCATCATAAATAACCTCACATAGAGTGTCTTAAAAAGGAAAAATATTCCCTTTTCTAGCAATATTGTGGATACATTTTAACAGCCTAATCTGTAACTGTTCTAGCTGCTGTATTTATTATAAACATGTTATTTTCTCAGCTTGTCAACTTTCTTCTTTTTTAGTTCTACAACTCAAAATTGTTGGGGTCAAAGGCAGAGAAAATGTGCCCTTATCTGTGATACCTGGCTCTGACACCTAAGGGATCACTGAGTTTGGCATAACACCATGGAGACAGTTTTTAAAGTTAAGTAGAGAAACTGGGAATGTGAGCGTGTATGTTAGAGTTTTCTTAGGTCACTGAGTGAGAAAGTTAGAGCTTAAGGTTTAAGCTATTTTAGAAAACACAAGACAAGATGGAGGATTTAGGGTGTTGTCCCTTTCTCCTTCTTCCTCCTTCATCTTCTCCTTCTAGGGATTTTTGGGTAATAGTGAGTGATTGGATAGAAAATGCCGCAGTGCAGCACACAGGTGTCAGGTCATTGGGTCACTAAGAAAAATAATTTACTTAGCATTTATTAATTAACAAATGTGGACAAATAGACATATAAAAGACCTTGGAGAGGTTCTTTGTTAGCCATTTTGCACCTCTCTATCTCAGTGTGTGTAGCTTCTTGTACTCTGTATATATGTAATATAGGTAAGAGAAGAATAAACAACCAAGCCCAAACACAAGAAAACTGCCTCTCTCTCGTCACTCTCAGTCCTGGGGAAAAGAACCCAATTACCAGTTGCATCCTGACAAAAATGTTTAATTGCAGGTCCCTCATTATATTTAATTTATTATATGGTCTGTGAATTATTTTTCCTTTTACTATATTTTAAAAAGAGGTATTAGCTGTTTCAGTTTATTTTCTGAGTTCAGATAATGAAATCCTCCATAACCTGAAATCTCTTCTTCCTTCTGCTTCCTTTTCTTTCCCTTCCCACTGTATATGGAAAAATCTATTCCTGTTCCCCTCAATCCTTTCAGTTGGTGGATCATTGTAGTGGTGATATTATTCTCATTCTATTCCTCTGAGTATCAAGCTTTCTGTATGTTCTGGCTTTGCTGGTTTTGCCCTCTACAAAATGTGCCGCAAAATAATTGAAATGGCTCACATCTTTCTCATTTCTTTCCCATGTTTACATATAATTCAATAATTTCATCCTTTGAAACATTCTCAAGATACAGATATTGTCACCTAAAGACTGGCATACATATGAATTAAAAAGACAGGAAACCCATTTCTGTTGTATTAAAGTATTATAAATTACTTAATTGGGATCCTAGAAAAATCTGAGGTAGTATTTTTCTCAACTCTACCAAGTCGTCCTTTAGAATATGGAAGGGGTGAAAAGTAAAGAGCAAGAGCATATGACATTCCTAGTTACAGACTTCTTTTCTAATTTACTGATATTTAAACCACTTTTTGAAACAACAGGCAGATTTGCAATTAGATTTCACATTCTTGCTTTGATGAGCAAGAAATTTGGGCCTACTGTCACAATAAAATAACACAGCACATTGCTGGATGAAGAATCCAACCATAAGAGAAAATTAAAAATTAGAGCTGACAACAATACATTAAACAATGAAACTACAGGTGACTGATCACACATAAAAGCTAACTAATCAAAAACAAATTGCATATAACATTTAAGTTTTGTTATACATTTTCAATATGGTTCAATGGCTTTCTTAGATCAAGAATTAAGTAGTTTTTTATTATCTTTAATTTCTCTTTCAGGGAAGGTGGGAAGACTGATGACATTTTAGCATGCTAGTAATTTATATGGGTAATGTGTAAGAATGGTTTTATTTCATATTACTTGCTCCAACAATCCAAAATAACAACGGGCCACAATGACTTCCTCATGTAGCAGCACTGTACATTGCAAGGTAAGACAGAAGGCAAGATAAATTAAGTAGTTGAATCTCATAATGACGAAAATCAATTTCTACTGCCTGATAAATCAAAGCAAATTCAAAGTCAATAGAATTACCCAAAATTTATGCCAGAATAAAGCATAACCATGCTTTCTTTTTATCAAATACCAGCTGAAGCATAGGGCATTTCAAGGATCTGGATTTAATGGCACTATCTGGATTTAATGGCACTTGACTACAGTTCATACCTTCAGCTTCTCTCACTAGTTATCAATCCCCTGGAAATTACCTGTGCTTCATACATGACTGTTTGTGTAATGAATTTTGAATAGTTTGAGCAGATTTTAAACACAAGAGACGATATCTTATTGAGAAGTATTTGAGTCTATAAGACACTTTTCTTCCTCTGGTATATCAGGTTTTCATAGCCAGGTCTTAATAGCAGGGATCTACAGCAGTGGTTTCTGTGAGAAGCTGCTGGAAGCCTGTCCCAGGTGGCAGTAAAATGGATGTGCCACTGCCCAAGGCTGGGACAGTCAGAAAGGATGGTAAGTCCTCTGTGATATCTAAGAAGAAGGAAAAAAAAAGTTGCTTCACAGATTTAATTGTGCCCAGAGAAGGGTGGAGTGAGATTATGTGACAGGAACAACTCTGCAGACACCAAGGTCAGTGAAGAACAAGGGGGAGGAGATGCTCCGGGAGTCAGAGCTGAGATTCCCCTGCAACCATGGTGATGCCCATGGTGAAGCCCATGGAGGACCACAGGGATGCAGAGAGTCCCATGCCAGAACAGGTGGATGCTTGAGAGGAGGCTTTAAATACATTTTGTGCTGGAGCAGGCTTTTTGGTAGGAATTTTGACCCCATGAGTGGCCCATGCCAGAGCAGCCTGTCCTTGAAGGACTGCACTCTGTCGAAGAGTGGCCCAGGTTGGATCAGTTTGTGGAGAATTGTTACCTGTGGGATAAAATGACATTGCAGAAGTTCATGGAGAGCTACCTCCCATGGTAGCAATCCCATGCTGGAGCAGGGGAAGGATTTCTCCCCCTGAGCAGCAGAAGAAACAACCAGTGATGTTTGACTCATAACTGACCGTAAGGCCCATTCCCTGTCACCGTACACTTCTGGGGGGAGGAGATAGAGTGGGAAAGAGGGAAGGTTGCGGGAAGGTGTTTTTAAGGCCTTACTTTGCTTCTGCTTTTCTTGCTCTGATTTCATTAGCAATAAATGCCCAAGTTTGGTTAGCCCAGGCTAGCCCCTAGCACAGCAGCAGATGTGTGGGCCGGCCCCAGAAAGCTGCGCCATCAGGGGCATGGCTGATGGGTTGTGTGGGTCGGGCTGGCACGCTCCATGGCTTTTGGCAGTGAAGAAAGCGCCGAGGACAGGGGTAAAAGCCGGAGAGGAGCTTTTGGTGTGAATCACACAGAGTTCTACTCCCCAGGCGGATCAGGGACCAAAAAAAACTCAAGCACTCTTCTGCTCAGGATTTTATATAACTCAAAATCAACGGGCGGGTACAAACAATCAACCAATGGGGAATCCAAGAGGGAGGAGCAAGGGGATGGAATTACAATGCAGGGACCAACAAGGATGAGAGGGCAGAGAGGAGCAGTCACCTAGGCCAGTGGGGCCTTGAGGATCAGGAGATGAACCGGGAAGGGTCAAGAACAAAGGGCAGGGTTTACAATGATGGACGAAGGAAGGGTCTGGAATCAGGGGCAGGTCATATAGTGTCAGGCAACCAGGAGCTTGGGGTGATTGGACAAGAGGGGAATTGACATGGACCATTCTGGAAAATAGGGAAGGGCTTTGGGGTGAGTGACACAGGAGAAAGGTGGGGAGAGCTTAGGAAGAAACCATTCCATTTTCGGGGGGAAAAGTATTCAGGAGCAACCATTGGTATAAACGATTAAACAATTAACAATAAAAACTGCACCACCACAAATAAATTCAATTAATATCTCTAATTTTGCCCAAGACAGTATTTGATGCCTAATCTCTCCTGGTTCTTATCTCAGCTAAGGAGCCCTTTGTTAGATTTTCCCTTCCCTGTTCTGTGGTAGAGTGGCTTTGGTGGGTGCTTGGCATCCAAACAGGGCCAGCTCACATTTCAATTGCCAAAGGTGTCACCAAAAATACTACAGAAACACATCGACACTCCAAGCAGGCTGACACTGGCTGTTTCCACTCTGCTCATAGTTCTTCAAATTGGTGTATCCCTCTGCCTCAATTAAAACTGTGTCAGTAGCAGAGATCAGTTCACAGAGGGATCTTATGGGGCCAACAAGAGACACAAAACTGTTGTACAGGTATGCTGAAAACCTTAAATGAAATTAAAAAAAAACCCAACACAAAACTGTTGTACAGGTATGCTGAAGACTTTAAATGAAATCCAAAAAACCCCCAAAGCATGTTTCTCAGTTTACTTAAGACGGGACATGTTTCCTCATTTGCACACCCTAAATATCAACTAATTGAAACCAAGAAGAGTTAGCTACAAGACATTTATTTGTATTTGCTTTTCCTCAGTTTTCCTAGCAATGCTGTCAGGTGTTAAACAGCAAGAACAGTTTAGAGTGAGCTTTTCCCTTTTGTACCAATTCATTTTTCAGGTCTGGCATAGTCCAAAATGCAAAGAATTTTGTTGCCAGCCTTGCAGTGAACTGCTAGTTATTGTGGGGCTTCTAACATTTACATGTGACCACATGGTCAAAAACTTGCAGCCTTGTAACAGTGCCTGATATGATTCTCTCTGTTTCACTACATCACTGGTCTCTGCAGATTCATAGCAAGATGGCTCAGTCCTGCAGTAAATCCTAGGGTGTGTTCCCACTGAATGAACACCTTTCCCATTTTCCTTATCTTGGCTTTACTGTCCAACCATGGTAGTTTGTCACTGTGGACAAGGTGATCTTTTATTGAGAGTACATTTGGGTAAGTTTTGTCTCCTCATGGTTATAGTGGTTTATCATCCTTAAAATCAAAACTTCAGAATGCCTTTCTCCTGCCCCTGGAAATGACATTGGGTGGTATCAGATATCTTCCTAGGTCCACCCAAAGGCATGCTCCCTCACTGCAAAAAAAATTAGCTCTGTCCTGGCTAAGACTAGCATAATTCTATACATAGTAAATAGCATTTTTATGTGTAATTCCCCAAAAATAATTCCTGAATTATGAATAACTACACAAAAAAATCAGTTTGTTATTGAACATCACCCATGTAACCCTTATTTCCTGCAGTGGGATTTTTACCATGCGTTTCTTGATTCTCCTTTCTTCACAGTTCAGGAATAATAAAAAAGGTTTCTTTCACTAGATAAACCAAATAATTGGTAATAGGCTTTAGATGACAAGTATGCTAATAACTTAGAAGGGAAATATAAGATCAGCATTATTGAGTCTGATGTATAAAAATAGTAGGATGTGATGCGAGAAACAAGGGAATCTTTTAGCTTTAGATTTTTATTTTTTTCATAGAACAGTCTAAGGAGAGAAAAGTAGATGAGCCATGTAGGAAAATCACCAGGATTGTTGTTTTCTGGGTTTTTTTGCAAGAGACATAGTAAGTATTTTCTGGCAGCATTGGCTTTATGAGACAGCCATGTGTGTCTTCAGGCAACATAACAATGAACTTAATATTAGAAGGGTAGTGTAGGAGTTTATCCAGAAAGAACATCGATTGTTTTCACTCTGCATCTGTCACGTAAGTATCACTTGAAAGAACAGGAAAGAATAGGCAATGGAGAATATCAGTATTAAAACCAATTTAAAATAACAATATATTAATTAAGAAAAGAGTAAAAACATCAGAAATAAATTTTGTCTACTCAGAAAGAAATATCTAATTGAAAAGAGGCCTAAGTCACTTAGAATTTGGAGGCTTCTCTGTTGGATGCAGTCTGTACTATTGCATTGATTTATGTCCTGATCTAAAAGAGCTATCCTTATAGCCATGTTCCCATGAATTTGAAACATGGGGGTTTTCAGTCCCTTACTTCTAATCTTAGATCTGAATGCTTTCCTTGACTGGAGTTCAGTATTGTGCAAGAGACAAGGTTTTACTGCCTTTGGAAACACTACAAGCATCAATATTTAGGCTACTGGACTAGAACTTTAGAGATGAAAATCCTCTGCTCTGCTGTGCAGATTCAATTCAGAACATGTTTTCCTGGCTATTCTACTTGAACTGCAAATCTCTGGGGCAAAGAGTCTTTGACAACATTTATGTATTTATCCATTAGTTGTTCTAAGGGGCCCCTGAGCTTAATGTGGATCTCTGTGTAAGTAAATTAATAAAAAGAATACCATTTGATGTGCATGATCCCAAATTATTGCTGTACAACTTAAAGCAGAGCTTTAGTGATTGTACTTTGGTTTAGGTCTAACAAGCTTGCATAAATTGACTAAAGGTAATGGAACTCATAAACATTTAGGTTCTTCTTCAGAATTGCCTCTGTTTTGCCTCAAAATCTACAAAACCCTGGCAAGTTAATATTTATGTAGCAATCGATTCTACTTTTTAACATACTATCTTTAAAGAGTTATTAATTTGTGAGGTCCCAAGGTCTTTTATGAAATATGTTCATGTATAATGTATGGAGAGTACATTTATTCATAAGGTCAATATTCTTTTGCTTTTCCTCTTTAAAGCTTTAGACATACTAATTTTAAAGTTTTTTTCTTAATTTTTAATTCATGTACATTAGGAGCTATTCTTAATCTCTGTCTTTACAAATGGTTACTTTCTGTAAAACATGTTCATCTGAGGGCACTCCACACACTCCACAAAGTATATTACAAATAATATTCGATTTATGATGGTCCCAGGAACCTGAGCTTGGACTACTACTTTGCTGCACAAAGATGAGTAAAACAAATTACCTTATTTCAGACATGCATGTAGTTCTTGTTAGACTACGGCTCTGCAGACAGCAAGGCTGCACATGTTATCTCCAAACATCATCTGCTGATTTTTAGCTGACCTTTCAGCAGAATGTCTGAGAAACAGCATGTACAGGTCCCAGTCACCCTGTCCATTGCACTGTAGCTTGACAAATCACAGCCCAGCTGCAGCAAGAGAGAAACTTGGCATGCTTTATCACCCTGAGAGACATGAGCCTCTCTGTAGGTCCTGATGTATTCCAACTACCAGAAATACTCTAGCCAACTGTTTGCTATAGCATGAGCAGGAACATGATCAACAATGAAAACTGGCAATTTGAAGTCATTTTTCAATGAATAAATGTAGAATTTTAAAGAAACCAAATCTGCCACTTCTCTACATCTAACTTTTACTACTGAAAATGCCTTGCAGTGGAGGAAATGGCACATTCTGCAACAGATATAGTATGCAAAAACTGAATGCAGAATTATGCAGAAGAACCAGAATAAATGAGACATTTCAGAGCTGAATATATTGACTTCATTCATGTTTCAAGCCTGAACTAGATTTTCTCCTCTGCCATGCGAATGCCTTGTGATTGTGAATTGTGAATAACCTAAGAAAATCTGTTTTAGAATGAAAATGTACACTACACAATTTAAAAAAATAATCCAAATTTGTTTATTGAAACTTACTTTGTTTCCCCTCAACTTTCTTTCTAATTTATAAACACTTCTTTACATATTGATGTTTCTCTGTCTCCTCATTTTGGGTCTTACAGGCACTTCAGTTTCCTTTTCCTAGCCTTGAGCAACACCTAAATTATCAAGACAACTCATCATCACCAGTTTTTTGTTAACTTGTTGATCAAGGGCAATGGAACAGAGTAAAGATAACAAAAGATTTCTCTTTGCAGTCTGAAGGCAGTGGGTTACTCAACTTGTTCTGAATTTTCAAAGGTAAATAAACCAAAGTTCAATCTAATAGACTAAATCTTTAAAGAACTTTTTTCGTTCCAAATAATGAAAAGAGAGCTTATAGGATAGTTGCAATCTATTCAGGATGGCTAAAAATAATACAAAATGCTTTCTTTTATCTGAATCTCTCTGACTAATAAGGTGTAAAGAATTTTATATCACCCATGGTGGAAAAAAAAATAGGTTAGACCTAGTTAAATATCCTGAAACTAAAAATTTATTTTCACTCCCTTGGGTGTGAAGGTCCTCAATAAAGGATGTGAAGTTCTACCTCATTCAGGCCTGTCTAGCCATACTTTGACTGCATTGGAGGTGTACCTACAATCACTGTTCTCTTCTGCAAACTGGAACGTCGGATTCCCCATGCCTGACACATACATTGTCTTTGATTCATGTTCCACTGGCTTTACCTGATGGTGCTTAGGATGGGAACTTACCAGCTGAATTGTAGAGAAATTAGCTGACAGGAAACTTGATCTACTGGCACTACAGAAAGCTGCTGAGGGCAGAAAGAGCTTAACTAGAACAGAATAGATTATATTTTGGCAGCTCTTCACACTTCAGTCTCAAAAATCTTACTGTTATTAAAAATGGAAAATTAAGGTAGTTTTTGGCTTTGATAATAAATTTTAGAAAAGAAAAAAAGGACTTAAATATCCAAATATTTCTTACTGTGGAGTATTTACGTGTCCCTGTTGAATGAATCACATTTATACCCATAAATACTTCAGAGACCTGTCATAATCCATGGATATACCAAGTCTTCCTCTCTGATTTTCAGTTAGTAATGTCTTTCATCTGATTTTCTCTCAACAGTCTGCATGCTGGCAGTACACTGTGTATTTTGGAACTACAGGTGTCAGATAGTGGTGATGGAAAGCATACCATTTAGATGGGCTCACCACCAAAAAAAAAAAGATGTGCCATTCAGAGGCCTCAACAGGGGGCCGTGGCTGGCTGTGTAATCAGGGGCAGATACAGTCATATTTTGTTGTTGAGAGCTGAAATGGGATGTGTGTGGAGTCTATGCTGAACCTATTTGAATAATAGCTATGAGGTGTGAAAAAAAAAAAATCAAGACAATGGATTTAAATGTTTTTTAACAACAAACAAGTGAGTTTCACTTGAATATACAAGAACTTTAGTGTCTGCCTGGAAGGTGCATTGAACTGATACCAAAGAAACAAATCTACCCCGGAGGTGGATTTGGTCTTGAAACAGAATTAACATCTTGGATATGAACCTTAGCAATATATGCCACAATAAGTATGTTCTGAAATTCTCACAAACAAAACAAAATTGAATATACCAAATGGCAAAATTAAATCCTAATACCAGTGAAACACATGGTTTCATCACACGTACCTTGCTAGGAAGGTAGAAATCCATTGTAACAACAAAGGACTTTTTAAGTCCTTTGAGGCAACCACGTGGAAGGACAAAGGTTTACAAGGCAGTGTGGTGAAAGACCACATAAAACAACAATAAAGCCACCTTCCTGCTTTTGATTTACTTGTGACTGAGAGAGTTGACTCCTGTTTGAGTAGCATAGCTTCTTTTGACTGTGTTGTGATCAGGAATGTTTTGAATTGAGGTCATGGCAGGTGTGAAAATACATTCCAAGTGTAGGATTCAGCACAAGCTTTCATTCTGTTATTTTAACATTCTGCATATAAGTTATCTAGAGTTAGCTTAATTTAGTAGCAGTTAGCTTATTTAGTGGCATTTGCTTATCTATAACCAGAATCTCTTGGAGACAACTTAGTGTGTGAATCGATAAATGCAGATGACCAAGAGCACCCCAAAAATACCAGAGATGAAATATAAAGAGTAAAATTATTTCATTATCTCCCTAGCTAGAGGATCCCAAAAGAAAGCTGGGCTGCAGAGAGACACAAAGTAAGGATGCAGGTACTGGCAGGCTTAGTCCAAACTTTAATTTTTGTTAGGAAAAACCCCCAAGATTCTGGATGCTTTACTTTGAACTAAACTATTAGATTTCGTACGTGAAATTTGTGTTGATTTATGACAGATGTAAATGAACAGTCAATAGCACATTTTACCAGCTTGAAATAGGTTTAAAGTGTTTTCAATGCTACAAGAATAAATAATACACCTGAAGGATAGCCCCAAGTGAGCAAGTATGGGTGAAAGCCCTCCTTGATACCTACTGATTTCAATGAGCATCTGGAAAACATTCAAAGTAAGCTAAGTGTACTTGTGGCTTAGTAAAAAATCTGCTTACGAGTTACATAGAAATCTGTCAAAGAACTAGGTTATATAACTGTTTTCAAATTGGTGCAGCCTATAACAACTTTCTAAGTTTAAGTTGATATAACATTTAGGGTAAGTTTGTCTTCATCCAATTTTTTAATTAAAAATTGTGCAGCTTTCTTCATCCCTATACTGCAATGATTATAAGTAGAGGTGCCCCACAGAATAAAATGAATTTGGATATGTTGGAACTTATTCAACAGTACGGATAAATGACAATTATCCTGTAGTATTGATCTATGCCCAAGTTCCTTTTGATTATTTTGGTTTAAAAGTGTTCTTTTTCCGTGATTTTCTTAAGATATAAAATTTTCACTTTTTTTTTTTCATTCTTATATTAAGCCAAAATATAATAACATAGTGTAAGGAAAATATAAGTTAATCTCAGGAGATCCTTCATGACAAGTATGTCAGCTACCTTTGGAACTTTCTGTACTTAAAAGTGGCAGAAATCAATTCAAAATTTATATGAGACAAATGTCTGGGAAACATTTTTACATTAAAAAAACCTAAAAATCATGCACTGGCAAAGCAACAAACTCAAATGTGACTTTTGTGTTTCTCTCTCCAGATATCTCCAGTACTCTGCAAGAGGTCACTGTACAGCTGAATAACCCTTGTTATTTTTTCATAATTTCCCAGTCTTGTAAGTAAACAAAACCAGTGTGTAGTCAATCTTGTCAAAGGCTTGGAAATATACCATGATTTTCAGATTTGCATTGTCCTCTCTACTGCATTTTGAATGAATTTCTGCCTCTTTTGATATAAATATATAAATTTCCCTATTTCAGTCATGTTGTTGGCCAGTTATAAAGATTTTGATAAATGTTGCTATAGGAAAATGCATACTTCCCCATCCCTGAAAAAATTTCAAGTTAAGTATGGATTTGAAAGTATGGATAAGCTGATGCTTCAAAACATGAGGTGAGAAGGGAGATAAGGAGGACTTAGAAAATTTTCCATAGTAGGAAAGAGCCCAATCTGACAGATGGGGTGACCAACCTAAATTCTCAACTATGAAATTTCATTATCACTTTCTTATATGCACAATATTCAGTGTTACTACAGATAATACATTTATTCATTGCTTTTATAAATCCATCCAGACTTCTGCATTCAAGCTTAATATCTTCTCTGATAGCACATTCAAAGACTGAGAACACACTCTCTGAACAAATAATTCATTAAACTACAACTATGTTTACTCACTTTTTCTTTTCCCCTGGTGGTCCACAATTCTTATTTGTGTCTTTTTAAATGCATTTGTAGTCTTTTAGAAAATCCCAAGCTAAAGAAATTTTAAAGGGTTTTTGAGACAGAAATGCTTTCTCTGACAAAATGCTTAATATTGACTTCGGCTCTACTGCTGTTCAACTTCAAGGCTTAAGGCCTTTCAGCACTAATAATTGTATATGTTTCTGTTTTCTTTAGATAAGATATATCAAAGAACTGACAGAATTTCAAATTGACAGATATAAATGGAATGTATATATTGACAAGCTAAAGTGAGCTATTAGAAGTCTGACTTTATGGGCCTTCCACTCTCTTAAAAAAATATAAATTTATCCAGAAAATTAATTACTTTAAATCTTTTCCTTTGTGTGTAATCATGGCAGTAGAATGCACTCAGAGAAACAATTAAAAAAGGGTCACAGTTGGATATCCAACATATAGCCCAAGATGTGGAGCATCTCTAATTAATTGTTTCTGTTGTTAGCAGATCTTTAATGTTCAAAGCTTGCATATAAGTTGAGATGCTTTCATTTATCTGAGTTTTCAAATATTTAATTACTTACATATTTCTAAAGTGTCCTTCCTTCAGGTTATGCAGTGGGTGTTTTTTGATTTTTGTTTTAGACCCAATTATTCTTTATTCCAATGAAAAAACTGTCTTCTTGTCAAAAATCTCAAAATTTTTTTTTTTTTTCATACAGGGTTATCCACCACTTTTTTAACCTGGGAAAAGCTGTAGTTATCACTTGTGCAGCTGGTTCACTTTTCTTGCACTGATCGGACCTCTCATGCATACATTTAATCAGGTTTCCTGAAATCTCTTACTGATATCTAGGTAGAAGACTGCCATTCTTTATCAAGACTGAGGCTGCAAGATCCAGAACATACCCCTCATACTTCAAGCCACAAAAAGATATTCTGGGTGCTTACACAGGTGAGGAGTGTATCCTCAAAGCTGAACCTTGCTAGTGCCAGTTGCTCATTTTGCAACATAAATCTTCTCTGTGAGTGCTAAGTCATGATACTGGCCTACCTCTATATGGAAATAACTGCTAGTGTACAAATAAGATAGGTGGATGGGATAATGAAGACTCTTGGACAAGATTAGATTATAAAAATGGAAAATCAACCCCCTAAAGGAAAAGTGGAAATTGCAATGATTTAGACTTCAAGGAAATATTTAAAAATTAAACCAACTAGACAAAGGAACTGCAGAAAACACTTGGAACAAAGATGTAATACCACAGACTTCAAAGAGAGTAGAAAATTAAGAAATTTAAGGCAAAATGATAATTAAGGCAAAAATTATATTCAGCTTGGATTAAGGGAAATACAGTATAGTCATAAATATATGGAAATAAGCACTAATACTTTTTAGAATGACTTTTAGCAAAGAAAAAATTGAGATAAGCAGTTTACCTAGTTTAAATTTGCATAGTATAGACCATCCCTGCCTAAACAACCATTCATGTCAATCCACTGTCTAAATCTATAGAAAATAAAACGCGGATGAAGAATTGGAAATGAATATTATATTATACATTTTTTTAATACTTCTAGTCTTTAGGAATAGTCCAATGCAAGTGTGGAAACTAAACACAAAGATATCTCCGAGATATTCTTCCTCTAGGGACCTTCTCACTTCGTTGTGGATATGCTGTTGTATTATGAGTATCAGACTATCTCTCCAAGACAGATGTTTTGTAAGTTCCAAAGAAAACAGCACACCTCAGAGAGCTCAAATTACTAAATTGCACAGAAAGAACAAAAGCAATGAGCCTAATCTGAAATGTCTGCAGCACCATTATAGTGCCAGGAATTTCTGTGAAGCCCTGCTACACCTGTTGTTTCTCTGCCAACTGTATGTTTCTTAGCTAACAGAAGGATAAGGGAGCAGACAAAAATGGTTGCAAACAATGGGATGGCATTCAGAAGACCTCATTTTAATTCCAAGTGCTCTTACCAATTTCCTATCTTATTTAGACTAAGTACATAATCCTTCTGAGATCCTATTGTGTGCTCATAATGGCGCTTTCATGAATTCTTTGTAACAGAAAATATCCTTTGCTATGTTTATATATCTACATACTGTATCCACAGTATTTATCTCGAGTAGTACATTCACAGCATGGCTGCTATGAAATTAAAGCTTAGTGAAAGAGGAAGCAATTATGGTTTAGCAATTAGGACAAGCAGGAAAAGTAGAGTAAATTAAGATGGCAAAACAGGGAGAATATGAGAAACAGATTTTTGCTAATGAGAATGATAGCCATGGACAAAAAACACTTCATTGTGCACTAAGGTCTTATTTGCAAGAATTCTCCAAACACACAGGAGAATAGACTTGCACTGAGGATGTCCTGTATGACCAACAAGTCTTTTCCAAATTTACAAGATGCATTGTAACATTAATTACATTCCACAAGTAAAAGAGGAGGGTATCTCATACTATTGTTAGGAAGGCAACCGCAATGATTAAAATACCTTTCCAAAACTTTGCATTTTTTTGTATCAAGATAAATTTTTTTTTACTGGAGTTTTTTCCAAAGCCATCTGAGAGATTCAAATGCTCCAGTCCCTGTTAAAATTAAATCTACTAGGCAGCTTTGAAAGTCACAACTTAGCAGCAAAAACAAGGAGCTGTCAATGTACAAAGACACTTGCAAGTATGAACCATATGTTGTCTCTGCAGGACATCCTAAAATTAATCAGGCGTCTTGGTTTCTATTATATTATATCAAAGAAACAAAAGTTTAGACTTTGTATTGTTTCTAAAAAGGAGGATTCATTAAATTCAGATGATCTCTATCTGGAGACCATTACAATCATTGGGAGTATTCAAGCTGAAACTGCTTTTATGTAGCAGCTTTTTTTGCACCAGAGCTTGCTCTCTATAACACATGAAGTACAGAATACTAAGATACAGAGGGTTTAAAGATGTCTCTGCAGAATGCTAGTACAGAACAAAATGTATGTCCATATATAGACTAAATCTGGTTCTATGTATTTATTCAAAATGAGTGTAGTCAGGGAAAAATATGTTTTTCCAAAACCCAATTACAAAATCTAATCTGGAATGCTCATTTTCATTCAAACAACACAAGATGAATTGAATCATTGGGTTTTCTTATGTGATTCAAATGGGCAGAAAAGAATTTTCCCCTACCCTCCAGAAAAATTCTGATCTTGAGAGTCAGAATAATCTAAATGTATATAACGATAATAAAAGCAGGATATACAACCTTTCTTTTGATTTTAGGGAGCAGTCTTTATATGCAGGTAGACACTGTAAAGGTAAGATCAGGTAAACTCATTGTTTATAATTATTAATATCAAAACTCTCAAAAAATGCTTCTACAATGTATGTCAAAGACTCCGGTTTTAGTGATTCCTTATTGCAAAAATTGGCAATTCCTTGCTTCTTCAGCTTTCTCAGTTTCTCTACATTTTAAGTTTCACAATTAATGATATACACACAAGTAGATAAGATTAGGAAGATGATTTGCCTCTGGGCAGGTTATTCAATAGCTGTTCATTATGTGTGCTTATTCCCTGAAGCAGCTGGTATTGACTGCTGACAAAAATAGCACATTGAATTAGCAGATCAGTGGTTTGACCTGTAATGGCAATTCCAATTGTCCTTTGCTGCCATGAGCACAAAAGTTTAATCAAAATAGATATAAATTAGCTCAGACATTTGAAAATTGAGGCACATTATACAAACTGCATACTGAAAAAAGTTCTTCTAAGGCAATTTTGGCAAATGTCATCTTCAGAGCAAAGATAGGAACAATTAAAAATCTTGATTTTCTGAGTCATCTCTCACAAGGAAAACTCATGTCTTACTGCCCATCCAGCTCCACCATGAACTTTATCAATTCTTGCCCCAGTACTGCTCTCTTTCATTCCTCTCTCAAGAAAATTACTTCCAGTGACCTGGGGAACTCATAGGAGACATGTTTTTGCAGGAGGATGAGTGAGATGGAAACAGCATGGAAATATTTGTGATAAATAGGGCTTCTAAAGATAATGAGAATATTTCTTCTCACCTAGAAAGGTCCATTAACACTGAAGCTTGATATTTTTTAAGAACAGCCAGGATATAACAGAGATTCTACTTATGACTACTGCAATAAAAGTATTAGAGTATGTCAGGATGACTGTAAAACCAAGTAACTTTGGCAGATTTACATCCATCTACACATTGACCTGAGCTTTTATGAAGGAAAGGTTTTATTTAGGGCATAAGATATAAATGGAGCATGGTGTCATTCCATCACTTAAGTCACTTTTTAAATTAGTTTGTGCACTTATTTATACAGAAATGTTACAGTTAAAACAAAATCATAAAAAGTAAGCCACCTGCAAAAGATGCCAAGATAAAAAGCCTTGCAAATTTTATCCAAACTAAGAATGCTGTGTTTATTCTCTTCATTATGTTTAGTTCTATAAAGGAATCCAACAGAGCACTCAGATTTCCTTTAGAGCAGAAGTACTGAGACCATAAGAAGTCTCAAAGTCATGCAATATTTAATAAATAAGTTTAAGAATACCCTTTTTTAATAGGTATTTCATCAGGACATTGGTAAGGCAGTGGTCATAATTTAACTAAATTTATGATTAACAGTGGAAGTACTATTTAACTGCTGAAATTTTTGCAGCTCTCCCCACTACTCCCGCTTTAGTTTCTGTTTCTTTGTTAACTTTCATGAAGGGCACCTGACACACTGCCTCCTCAGCTTCAGCTCAGGTATACTCTTTTTGCTGTGTGCTTGATTAGTTTTTTACCAACAGTATCTCTTCAATTGTTGAATTTTATATTAATATCTTCCTGTCTTTAGAAAGTTTTACCATGGAGACAAAAGAAGAAATGTAGTTGTTTTATTTGCTGGGTATCTTTGTCTCATTTTCTAAAATGAAGTGTTTCATTCTGTTGGCCTTAGAGTCTAATCATATTCTCATTATTTTCAAGGAGATTGTTTCTGTGATATGCAGGAGGTGAAGAAGGAGGTTCTTTTATTTATAGCACTATACCCTTCTTACAGTATTTCCTTCAGAAAATGAATTTCATACTTAATAATACCAGTATAGTTTAGGAGAATTTAGTTGAGGTGGGGATAAAATAAAATTTGCTTTTGAGATTTTGCGCATGGGAAAATAGTTTTGTTTTATGTTGTGTGAACATGTGCAAAGCAGATGTCTAATTTCTAGTTTCCTCCAATAACTCCAGAGCTGATAGGGGCCTAAACCAGGTGTGCTTGAATGGTGTTTGAAGATGAGAATAGGAAATAAAATTGTCAGTTGCTAATCTGGAACCAGTTTTGGTTTGCACACACTGTTTTATTATGTTGGAGTGACTTTTCACTTTCAAATTGAGGAAACACTACATTTGTAATAGTGTATGGAAGTTTAGGCCAACAACATCTGAATCTGCCTAGAGAGATGTCATGCTGAGTTAAAGCAATGTTTTCCAGCTCCAGAGTGATGGAGCTTAATTTAGACTGGAGTAAAACAAACAACAACAAAAGATGTCTCATCGCATAAACGGAGAATAAGAGAAGCTGTTGAAGGACTTCTTGTGCTTTAAAAGGTGGTGTTTTGTTTCCAGTGCCACATGCAGTTTTCCAACACTTGGAAAATAAAAAATGCTAGCAAAGCTGCAGCAGGTGGCAGAAAGGGGTGGCAAAGTGCAGATAGAAGAGCAGTTCAAGGCTACTGGAAGCAGCTTGTGTGGGAAAAGGCTGTAAGTGATACTTTGCAGGACAGCTGATGAGAGGGAAAGACTCCCTTAAGTTTGTCAAGGGAAGACAGATGGTAGATGAGAGGAGAGAAAGAAGCAACTGACAGAACCAGGTCAAACCAACCTGAGTGCAGTTTAAACCAGACATGCTGATTAAGCCCAGGAAATTTTGGGTTAATTTTTCTATCTTATTAGATGGTCTGAGATAATGCCTTAATAGCAACCTGCTTGACTTTAAATTCAGCTCTTGTTGTTGTCCATCTAGAAACTGTGGAATTATTACATGCCTGAGTTCTGCAAGTAGCTAATAAGGAGTACAAACAGAAACATCAAAAATTGTAGCTATGGCTACTTCAAAAACCTAGGGCTCCTGGAAGCTCTGGCAGGGAAGAACAGACAAAAGTTTTCTTGTGTGATTTCATCAGTACCATTTTCAAACCGAGGAGCTGGTTTTTATGCATAGTGCAGAACCATCCTGTAATACCTAAGCTAAAACCACACTACTTTTTGAAATTGAAGCATTTTGAATCTGCATCTGTGTGGCACTGAGAAGTATCACCAATTAGCTGCAACCCATTGAAGCAGCTATTCATTTTCCCAGATAAAATTTGATATGCCTGTTTGGATTATTCTTGGAAATTGCACCTGGTTTTCTGTGCTATCTTAGGTAATTTTAACAGTATGTTTTGTTGAAGATAATGTTTTCTTGCATTTTATTGTATCTTATGCTGAAATTAGCAAGTAGTGTGGAACAGCAAGAGTAGAGCCTGACAGTTGTTGCTGGGGCCACAGTGTTTGTACCATCTCAATTACAAGCAGTTTTCCTCTGCAGACCCAGTCTGGTCCTGCAGTCCCATGGTTTGGTATCAGCTTTGTGCATGACCTGTCATTGAGCACATCTTCTGCTTCAGCTTTCTCTGAAAGGAATTCAGTTCAGCTGCCTCAGGGCTTCTCCATGACATCAGATGTTAGTAGGCAAGAAATTTGCTTCTAAATCAGACTCACAAAAAGACTTAAAATGTCTATATACTAGAGCACTTCTGGGTTAGTCCTCTGTGTTTACAGGTATCTTTCTAGTGCCATTATGCCTTAGGATTTTATAAGCAAATTTCCTGCTTGGAAAATGAAA
Source organism: Cyanistes caeruleus (assembly GCF_971803275.1). Taxonomy (NCBI): domain Eukaryota; kingdom Metazoa; phylum Chordata; class Aves; order Passeriformes; family Paridae; genus Cyanistes; species Cyanistes caeruleus. Next base: position 78,097,925 of record NC_141701.1, on the reverse strand, counting down.
TAAATTTGTTTATGTTGTTGAGAAGGTTTGCCTGCAAAAAAGACACCTTTTTACAGTTCTGAATTTTAGCACCGAAAAATGTGGTAACAATCAGTTCCATTAATGAATATGAGCTCAAAAATTCAGCATTCAGGTTTCAGTGAAAAAGAGGCTAGTATAATTTGTGCAATATAACTGTATTATCCCTGACCTTGACTTCGTTTTGAAAGTCAGCAAAACAAGGCTGACTAGTCTATTTGAGGATTTCCTACAATGATCAGTGAAATGAATGAGACCTTTTGTGGTGGGTTGACCCTGACTGGGTCTCACCAAAGCTTCTCTATCTCTCCTCTCCACCACTGGACTGCTTTTGCTTTTTTAATTCTCTCCCTTGCTCTTCAGCAGGGAGAGTGAGAAGGCAACTAGATGGGTACTTAGGTGTTGACTGGGATCAACGCTCCTCGGGGAGGAGGGGAGAAAAATCTATTTTGCCGAAAAATTTAGACTTCCAAACTGTCTCTCAGTGAAATTAATTCCTTCATACAATCTTTTTACTGCTTAACAATACACAGGAATGGGTGCTTGTAGGGGATGTAAGAAGGCTATAATCTCACACTAGAGCCTGCCCTGAGGGAAAATTATACACAGAGCCACAGTAACTGTTTACTGGTCAGAAAGAAAACAGAGCTTTAAATACAATGTCAGAAGCAGCAGTACAGAAGGTGTCTCCCTATCTGAGGGGTTTATTTAAAGGGGAAGTTAATTCAGACAGAAAATAAAATACATAAAAGAGCCAGCTGTCTCTGAACACACTACCATCCAGCGTATTGAGGAATCCTCTGTGAGCAATCCTGCCTGCACTCAGGAGTGCAGACAGCTCCAGAAGGAAAGGAGCAGCATTACCTCTGACTAAACACCATGACAGACAAGAGAGACTGAGGGGTACAATTGCTTTGAACTAAAATACCCAGAATCACCACACAAAATACAGCTATGCATACAAAATGTGAAGGAAAGCATTATTTCTCAGTACTTTGCCTTTACATAAAGGCCCCAAAAGTAAAAAAACAGACAAGGATGAAAGCCAGGAAAAAAACTACATTGGATACCTACTTCTTAAATACTGGGAAATTGAGTCAGAAGACAAAACATTTGGAAAATATGGTTTGACTCTGGAGCTCCTCAAGTTACCCTGGGGTGCATTTTAGAGCAAACTCATTGTCACAGATAGAAATTGATTCCTCCCCTGACTCTCCTTGCTGCAGGATCACTTGAGAATGAAAATCCATAATATGTTGATGGGTTCAGAAGTTGCACATAATAATGACAACTAAAGTTGCCTTATAGGTGAAATAATACACGTAATTATAGAAAACCCCTTGATATTTGGGATTAGATAATATTTTACAAAGCTGCCTGTTATTTCTAATTTTCCCTGTCTGGAAAAGAGTGCTTCCCTCCACAATCTCGCACTGTAGGTAAGCAACAAGCTGCAAACAATGTGAATTAAGTGCTCAGAAACTGAGCAACTCTCCGTTTTTGAACTCATACATGCAACAAATGAGGATGGCAAATCTCTTTACCCCTACATAACACTAATAATACTAATACTAATTTAGACAGTCATAAAGATATTTCAGTATATCTGTCTTCTAAATCAAATTTCCAGACTGGAACCACAGTATTCTAAATAGAGTATTGCACTGATTTTCAGTCTGTTTCTACAAATTTCTGGGCAAAACCATTTTTTAGGGTATTCATTTTGATACCTCTAGTTCTGTAGACATAAAGACCCCTGCCATGTCCATATTTTTGAGAAGAAGCCTAATGCATTCTCCTGTCTCCATATCCTGGTTTATAACATTTTGTCTTTTGAAATTCAGTGAGATAATTAGACTTACTTTTGTTAGTTCATCCATTTAATTTAATTTAAACTGAAATCAACTTAATCCAGATTGATCCAAGGTTATTATTAATATCATTTGTTCTCTAAGCTTTGCGTAGCTCAGTATTACTTGTCATTTTCAGTAGTATTTATCTTTCTAACAAAATTAAGGATAACTTTATCCCATACCAGCCAGCATAAAGGTTGAAAAATCCATTTCAATATTAAGTTTTCATAGATACTTCTAATTAACTGTGTGGCAACTCATATTGTGACCGATATCATTGAAGCAGGAGTCAAGCTGTAATTCTTAGGCACTTTTCTGCATTCTTCTTATGAGAAGACACTTATTACCAAATATATTAATACAAGATCTACTCCAAAGTGAAAGCAATTGGTCCTAACAGGCACTGAGTAGTACTCATTCTCCGTCCTGAATTTTGAAAGATGGATTGATAAAAATAAAGAAGTGCAGCCTGAAGCTTTGTTATTATTCTTAGTATTGCATGGCACACAGTTTAATGTCAAAATCATACTTGCCATAATATAAACTGGAGTTGGGAAATAAAAATATGAACTCATAAAATGAATCTGTCCTAGTTTTAAGACCACATTTGACTCAATGAGTCCAAATAAAAAGTGGTTGAGTAATAATGATGAATTTTATTTTGACAATTATAGCTTCCCCCTTATGTTTATGAAATGGGGGACAAAAAAAAAAGAACCTACTTGAATTTTCCCCTAAATTGTTCAGTTTCAACTTCTTGTTATTGAAAATAAACAAATAAATATTTTCCTGTGGAAGTGAAAACTTGGAAAGACTTTTTCTAGAGGGTACTGAACAATGGGCTAACTGATTTTTCCAGAAAAAAAACTCAAAACCAAATAATATCACAAGTTTGCACATGACTGCTTTGATGAAGGACTTTGAATTCACTGATAAAGCTGTCAAATTTCATCCAAGTTTTAAGGGACTCACCAGCAATATTTTCTTTGAAAAAAATGTTCTACGATGAACATCTGCAATAGTTCTCAATGTCTCCATAAATCTAAAGGAGCCCCACGGTAGTTTGAATGTGAACAGGACAGTGATGCCTGCTCACAGTCTATGAAATCCAATCTCTATTTTACAGTTATTAAGATTAACAACTTGCAATATTTTGTTGCAACAGATGTTGCAATTAAATAAGTTTCCCACCTAGAAAACAGAATTATTAAGCCTTTATAACTGTGATAAATGTAACCATGTTACAGTGTGGCAATTCAGTTGTTTCTGAAGAACAACATGATATGCAATGAGGATGTAAAAAATGTGGTACAATAGAAGGAAAATTAAAAAACCTCCATAGAACACTGCTGGCTGATACTGTGGAAAATTGTTCAGGGTTTGAAAGGAACTGGTTCAACACTAGCAGCACAAACACCATTCAGATAGATGCAGGTCTCTGTCCCTCCTCATATAGCTGAACCTGATATATTTTACTCTAGAAAAAGAACACATTTTTCTCATAAATTCACAAGACTTGGTCTTGTGTGCAGAGATCTGGACGACACAGCTCATGCTGAAATCGGTACAAATCTATGCAGCTAAAGCAAAGTACCAAAGTCAGATAAATTTTGCTGTGCTAGACAATAAGAAAAAGATCTGCCCTCTAAGCAAAGTTCCCATTTTTCAGCAAGTGTTCTGCATCATGGGGATCCATACGGATTCACATGTTCTAACAGACATCTGCATTTTTACACAAAAGGAAGCATCATATATAAGAATAATTCACAAAGTCTGATTTTGTTAGACAGTTTTGGTTTATGCAATCAATTTTATCTCTACTTAGAACAATTTTTGTGAGATATAGGTCTTGTGAGATTATGCTACACTATAACCTGTTTAAAAAAAAAGAAACCAAATCTATTTAGGTAACCTGCAAATGAGGGATTTTATCCATGAAGGAGTACCAGGGCACCTTTTCCAAATCAAAGTACATGAATGTTCCTGGGCAGACCGTGCTTATAATAAATCAGAAATCACCAATAGTAACACAGTTTAATCAAAAATCATATGGAGAGTACTCAGTGATATTGCACCCTTATCCCTATAGCGGCCGCTGAGAAAATTCTCCTTGTCTTGAATAAAGCCATGGCTCTAATGGTGCTTTAATTTCCATTTGTTTTATGAGTTGCTAGATATAATAAGGAAATATGTGATAAAGTTATGTCAAAGGAAGGGTGTGCGTGTGTATATATATATGTGTATATATAATATATATGTGAATAATATTTATATATATGTGAACAATAGCTATATATATGTGAATAATATTTATATGTGAATAACATATATATGTACGTGAATTATATTTATATTTATATTTATATTTATATTTATATTTATATTTATATTTATATTTATATTTATATTTACACAACTAATGACTGACAGTCATATCTATTTACATGTACATAAACACCTGCTTTTGAAGGTGTCCACAGATCTCCACTGGCACAGGACATTTACTGATCAACTTAGTTTAATTGACTAAGAGGAGCAGAAACCAGATGTGTGTATTAATTGACAAAAACACGGTAAAACAGAAGTGAATTCTAAATATGAAATAGGAAACTCGGATGCCATGTGAACCTGAATTTACTGCCTCATCAAACACTTGTAACATTTCCAACTGACTGGTGCAGAAGAATAAAAGACGAAAGTTTTCCTTCTTTTTAGTAGAACCATGCTATAGAGGACTTCAGATTGTTATTTACAACCCTGATTCACAATGTGATTTTTAAACTGATGTTTCAAACTTCATTGCTTTTTGCTTCTTAATTTTCTCACAAAATATGTTGTGACCTGGAAGGAAGCCATAGAAAGTTGTACTTAGGAGCCAATGAACTGACAAGAGAGGACAAATTATGTGTATGGATTCCCACAGGGCTATGAATTAAATGGTTCATCACCCACACAGATTTCTTCTACTTAGAGATTTAAAGTACATCATTCTCAAAGGGCATACAGACACAGACAATCACCAAATCCCATGGGAATAAATGCAAATCATAATCCAAATATATGAGCTGTCAAGGACCATTGGAGACTGCATTTCAATCATCTTGGCTGTTATAGTACATTTAATCAATATAGCACATGGTATTATCACCCAGACATGTGCATTACCATTCAGTAAAACAACAAAATGGCAAGGAAAGATACTAGAACATAGCAATAGCTCTGGATGTTGCAGACTGCTAAAATTCCAATTATCTGAAAATTAGAAAAGGTGGAGGTTTTTTCCTTTTAGTGAATAATTACATTTACAAAAAGAACTGTAATATTACCTCTCAATATTCCTAACCCCATTAAAAAAAACAAACAAAAAAGCCATGATATAGATAAGCTTTCCGTAATGCTAACCTAAGATATATAAACTCATTCATAGTAATGTTAACTGAAATTCATGAAAAACATAAAACAACTTATAAATATGACTATATATTTTGGAGACACTTAACCACCCTGGGGAAAAAACCTACAACAATATTGTAGCAAACAACCCTATATAAACCTGTCATATGAAGACCGTAGTTCCACATCTTGCCTTGCATTGAATAGACCTGAAAAGACTTTGCAAGAATTTGTTGCTAAGTACTCTCCAAAAGACTGGAATTCTTTCAATATGTCTGTGATTGTGAAACTTTTTTAAAAACAGGCACAAAAAACCTCTTCATACAAGTTATATTAGCTCTTCTATTGATCAAATTATTTTAGTATGATTACAGATTTCTCCTTATTTTTCATCCATACTGTTCCCCTGGAATGAATTACCAGTTTTGATCTTTAAGTTGTACTGTAATTGATATCAGTGAAATAGGATAGTGTCTTTATTGGTAAAGCCCCTGATTGTAATCATGAAATGTGTATGTATGTCTGTGATAAATGTGGGTTATTTTCTGTATCTCATTTTAGCTACCTAAAGCATTCTTGAAGACCTTTGTCTTCACCTAGAGTTTCAGATTATACTCAATGTGCTATAAATATGATTCAGTATGATTCCCATGTACTATTTTTTCACAGCGTGGTGAGTCACAGGTCACAACTAGTCAACCTTAAAAGTTGCAAATAACTGTTAGATTATTCTACTCTACATAGCAAGATGTCATTTCTTGTTTAGATTTTTTCCCTGACTTCACATAGGACGCTTTTCTTACTAAGACTTTTTTCCTCCCTGTGCTGTGTTAGGTAAACAGGTATTCAAAAACTCACAGAAATATTTCTCCTTGTAGGACTATGCTAATAGTATGCTCCATTTCAAAGATACACATCACACACCACAGAATGTTCTTACAAGCTTAAAATACTTCAATGATAGTCTTTGGTGCAGTTATGTTCCTAAGATGACATGTGGTCTTCAGAGTTTCAATAACTTGAATTCCAGAATTTTAGGCAAAAAGAACATAAGTGTTTAAAGCCATTCACTTTAAAACTACTTCAGAAAGGCCACATGCATGCATGTGGTAGAACTAGAAATTACTGGAAAATTTGTAGGTAGTAGCAGTACTTGATTCAAGGAAAGTAGATTTCAGCATATATTCAAGTTCAGAGATACAATTATATTAATAAGATTTTTACCATTTCATCACTGAATTGTCTTCATAACCCAGAATTTGCTTCCTCTATTCTCAATATTCAACACCTCTAGAAGTGGATACTGAGGTTTTTGAATTTGGCTGCACAAGGCTGTCATAAGAGAAGATCCTAAGACGAGCCAGAAAGAAAGGACCTACAGTGTACTAAATTGTCCATAACATTTTGAAGCAGTAAGAAAAAAACCAAAAAGAGTAAAGGTAATACAGTATTTTCTAATATACTACTTCTAATGTAGTTGACAGCATGGGCATGGAGCTGTTTAACAACTCTTCCAAAAACTATTCAATGAGACAACAAATACTTGCTTCTATTTCCTAGGCAGTTATTTTGTGTATGACTGCCTGTTATTTTGGTGACTATTAAACTGATGGGGTAATTTAAATTTAGGGCTGCTTTGGCAATGCCTCATCATGTTTCTAATATGAGCTCTCTGTGAACACAGGAAAACTCTGTGGTGATGAGGAACTGCAAACAGAGGCAGTTCTCTCCTGCCTCTGTTGTCATCTCCATCTCATTTTCCAATCTTAAAATGCAGAAGAGTAGTGATCATCAAGTCAATCTTTTCCTGAGGTTCTTTTTTATAAGTAAAATGCAGAAGTTTGCTTTTGTTGACTAAGTTTCAACTGCTAAAACTTTGGACTGGCTGCAATAAATGAAAAATGGCTTTGTTAAAGACACTTTTGAAAGTTTATAAATTTTTTTTAAGGTTTTCACTTTATTTTAGGGAATTATTCTCACATTTGTGAACAATATGATGTTTCAAATGGTAAAATATAGTCCTTACATGGCTGAAAGTGAAAAAAGAGCAGGAAATCAGTATTATTTATTTTTTAATGGATAAACATGTATGTATTAATGGTGATGATGCACACTGTAAGGACACTATGATACCTGATTGACCCTGATACCTAATAGGTCAATAGATAATTAAATAAGTCAATAAAATTTTTATACTATGTCAAATTAGCAAACTCTATCACTTAAGTTTCTTCCATGATTTTTTCAACTATAGGTATATATATACACATACATGGAGCTAGACTACATATCTGAAAACTGCTTTCAAATCAAGTGCTAGTTAAGTCTCACAAAACCTTGCCATTGAATCTTGTTAAATCGTTGTCATATTTATCACTGAACTTCGTTAACTCGGTCATTTAAAAAATAAATTCTATTATTGTTTACCTCTCAAAAATGAGGTGAATCACTTTGTTCAAATCACTGAGTCATAGTTTGCACAGCTGTAATTGTATTTTTTAACTCTCATTTCTCTTTAGCTGGAAAACATGTCATAAATCTACCTGGAAACAAGGTCACTTCAACACTTCTCCCGCGGTTAGCAGAAATGAAGAACATTGTATAGTGTTAAAAATAAAATAAAAATTCAACATTCAATGGTAAAATAAAACTTACTTTATTTTCTTGGTAGAAGATGAACACAAGGAGAAAACAAGACAGGTTAATTTTTACTTGTAGGAAAGATTGTCTGTCAATAAAAATTATTTTCAGCTATATTTTGCATCCTGATATGACTTACTTGAATATTTATAACATAGATTGGTCTCTATTAGTCTCCTTATCTAGGAGTCAGCTACTTGCATTTCTCTTTTATTTTGAATTTTCATGCATTCATTTACTTGTACTCATGTCTGGAAGTACTCTGTGACACTTTTTGTCAGTGTTAAGTGGTTTGCCTTGGCTATACAGAGCACAATGAACCTCATTAAAGAGGGCTCTAGAGTTAAGTTTTGTCCTTGACTGCTGACAGGTAGAATTCTCATCAGTGGATCCTTTAACAGTACACTTTTGTAGCACAAAAGTGATTGAAAGGCCATTTCTTTTTCAACAAATACATGTAATCCTGTTGTCACAAATCTCTGTGCTTCCCTATACTGTATTTCCACCCTACATCTTGTCACCACAACTTGTCTTTTCATGGTTAGAATTAGACTGTGGGACATTTTGGTAAACAAAGTATACTGAAGAGAACATGTTTATTGTATCCCTCTGACTATGAAATTGAACTCAATCACGTTTCATTTTGAGAAAAAAAAAACCCAACAAATTTTTCTTTTTCTATTAATTCTTAAATAAAAATAGAATTTAGTCTATATATATTGTACAAACATTTATAATATTTAGTGGACTATGTTTTAAAAGTTTTCTCCTGAAAAATTAGTTTTCACAATTAACTTTCAAAAAAAACAAAATTACCATTTTATTGAAATTGTTGAAATAAACATTTAAGACTAAGGCTTTTTTTATCATAAGCCACCACAAAATTATTGTACACTGAGAAAAAAATACTGAAAAATTCAGGGCTTTGGAAGCTTTCATGCCATTTCAACTGATGTCTTTGATCTGGATTTTGCAATTAATAAATAATTTACAGGAAAGTTTATTTAAGTGGTGTGTAAATTTGCAAAGTAATTAAAATGGATTTGAAAATAAAGCTGAGTGCTATCAAGCCATGTAGGAAAAAGGTTTTTTAAATAATTCAGTGGTTTGAAGAGACCTGTAGATGGCATAAAAACACAGAAGAATTAAAGATGTTTCTCTAGGAGCCAGGAAAGTATTATTTACATATGGTTCCCGCAGATATAGGTAAAGGTAAGAATGACAGCAAATTATTCAGAAGGTTTCTGCCTTTCTGTCACCATTAGAAAATAATGACACAAAGATGTAGTTCTATGCATATGACAGTGAGAGATGATGTTCCACAAGCAATAAATACTGTGAAAAACTCTGCGCATATTAAAAAATATGCATAAAAATTCAAGTTTTTCTTACCCACTTTGAAAATAATTTAAACATAAAGCATTACAACAGAAGCAGAACTCCTTTCCTGTGAGCTCCAGTGAGAAAGCCACAAACCCTGGCTTATCTGATATCTATTTTGTCTTACATGCTCTAAAAGACACTAGGCATTTGCATTTCTAACACCACAGTTGTAGTGGATTTGGAAGTCTTCTCCAGCTCCTGCTTTATTGCCAAATTGACTGTTGAGTTCATGAGAAGGAGCCAGGAAGCACTGAATTCCAGGTTATTCACAGGTCAGGGTTTCTTACTTCGGTAATCTTATTCCAAGACAATATTCAGTAATGGATTAGTAAACATACAGCAATAAAAATTAGTTTCTGACCTAATTTTCACTGGGCAATCAGGCAGAAAACTGTCATCTAGGATAAATGCTAATCTGGTTCTATGAAACATTTCAGTCTCGTCAAAGAAGCTTTTTTTTCTGAAATGTAGTTTTATCATAAATTTCCCAAACTTCTAGAACTCTCAGCTTTTTTTTTTTTTTTTGTATTGATGGTTAAATTAATTTCAAAATTATAGCAAATAAATCATTAATCAATACAACAAATAACCCCCCTGATAAAATGCAGCACTGAGTTTTCCAAATCCTTTTTTTCTTTTCTTCCATTTTACCTTTGGCAGCAGCAGGAACGTGAAAACAAGCTGAGTAAGACTGACAATACTAGAGAACATGTTTCAGGCTTTTTGAGGTGTACAGATGGTGATCAGGATGATGAGAATCTATATAAAATGGATTGAGCATCTCAGTTCATTGACAGTAACTCTACCATCACAAATGAATCTTTAGAACTCTCCAAGAAGAGTATGATTCATAAGGTAAGATTGACACAGGCTGTAAGTCTTTATCAGTGACTATTCTATCTGCTTTCTTTTAGATCTGTGACTCACAAAAGCCTAGAAGATTTGAGATCAAAGAGGTTAGCTCAATGAATCAGTAATTTTCTTCTGCTCCAGTGCAGGATCAGCTGTATCTCAGAAGTGCTTGTGAGATATTTGTCTAACATCTCTATAATAATGTCTAAAAGAGTAGGATTCCCAGTCCCCTAGCCAATCTGTTACAGTGCTAGTCTGTCTTTGCCACTAAAAAGCTATTATTAATGTCAGGTCTAAATCTCTTCTGTTGCAGTTTAAACCCATCATGACTTTTGCCAGAGGATGTGAGGAAGAGTTTATTCTCTTTTTTCAGTAGCTTTTTGTTGTTGAAATCTCTCGCTAAGAGATTAGGTTTGCATGGGCAGGTTTTGGTAGTGGAGGGCTACAGAGAATTTTTTGTGAGAAAATGCTTTTGTGTGAAAATGCTTTTGTGAGAATCTGCTGGATGCTTCCTCTGTGTCCAGCAGAGCCAATGCCAACCACCTCCAAGAGAAATGTGGCCCTGGTCAAGGCCAGGCCAATCAGAAATGGTGGTAACACATGGTGATAACATATTTAAGAGGAAAGAAAAACAAAATGTGGTTGTGCAGTTATAATTGCTGTAATTGCTGCCAGAGAAGAGTGGGGTGAGAACATGTGAGAGGGACTACACTGCACACACCAAGGTCAGTGGAGGAGGGAGCTCCAGGCGGTGGAGCTGAGGTTCCCCTGCAGCCTGTGGTGCAGCCCATGGTGAGGCAGCTGTGCCCTGCAGCACAGCCAGTGGAGATACAGGGATCCACCTGCAGCCCATGGAAGAGACCTGTGCCAGAACAGATGGATGCCTGAGAAGAGACTGTGACACTGTGGGAGGCCCCTGCTAGAGCAGACTCCTGGCAGGGGCCTGCAGACCCATGGAGAGGAGCTCTCTCTCGAGCAGGTTTTCCTGGTAGAATTTGTGACCCTGTGGGGACTTATGCTGGAGCAGACTGTGTCTGAAGGACTGCACCATGTGGAAAAGTGCAGTTTGTGGAGAGCTGTTGGCTGTGGGATGGACTCACATCAGCACAGGGGAAGGGCCCTTTTCCCTCATCACCAGCAGAAACAACTGATTACAGCCACCATTCCCTGACTCCCTTTGCTGCTGGGTGGGAGGAGGTAGAGCTGGGAAGGAGGAAGGAGTGGGGGTAGGGTGTTTTCAAGGTCTTATTTTACTTGTCATTATTCTGCTCTGATTTTGGTAATAAAAAATTCAAGTAATGTCTCTATTTCAAGTCTGGTTTTCCTATGGTCGTGTTTGGTGATTGATCAAGACACCTGCCTATATCTCAGCCCATCAACTCTCCATTATATTTTCTCTCCCTTGTCCAGCTATGGAGGGGAGTGATAGGATTTGGTGGATGCCTGGAATCCAGAGAGGGGGAACCCATTACACCTGGTCCAGCCCTTTATCTCCTTTCTTTTACCTTAACCACATAGCCACTACAAACTTCTATAATATTGGATGCTATACAGTTATTACTATTTTGTACATTTATTAGAGACAGAACCTCCTCTAGTACTAGTTTGTAAAAGCAGAACAATCCAAGTTGGTCTTGGCAGATTTAAAGAGCAAACTAAACTGCTAAAACCTGTAATTATTGGACAGTGTTAGGCTACAGTACTACAGCTACAAAATTACATAAGAGAACTAATTTTTGAGGTGATATCCAGGTAGACATCTGTAAACATCAGTGCATCTCCCCTGCTTATGCTCAGAGGTTGCTGGAAGCTGTTCAACCATACTGCTATGGCTCGTGATCTGGAGCTCTGACTCAGCACAGCATGCTGCCTTTATTGCACCGCTCCAGGTTACAGCTTGCATCAGCTTGTCTTGGAGCAGGAATAACAGAGCTGCATGGCCATCTGCACCTGTATGTAAAGATATATAGAGATGTTTTGGGGCAGTATCTACGTCTTTATGAGCTGCAGTCAGTGGAATTAACCTCAGACTTCCCTAGGACCAAAAGATGCTTTTTTAATGCAAATATCCAAGCATGCACAAGATATTATAATACAAATAGCCATAACCATACTCCTAGGTAGCCTATGCACAAGTACATATTTTTAGATATGTTTTGCTTACATGGATATGATACACCTGTATGCTAGGTACATATATACATATATATGCTATGTACAGCTATGTGTGCTACATGTAGTTTAGTAATGTGCTCTTAGTGAAGGTAGGAAGGAGGCAGCTGAGTCAGACACATCACTATATACATTTACATTTACACTATTTACAAGGTATTCTGTTTTGGACAGTGGCATAAGAATGACTCATTAATATAAATTAATATGTAATTAGGACTCTATTATGATGAAAGGAAAAAAAAATAAAAGAAAACTGATTTTGATCCTTATCCTTTATATTATTATGTTAGTGGGCATCAGTGCAGAGCAAAATAAAAGACATATATTTTTACTTTAAAAAAAGCTTTTGATACATTGTTATTATCAAGTTTTGAGAGAAGCTCAGCCCAAATTAAGATGTAAAAAAGACCATATACTAAAGTCAATAGTATAGATTTTATTTAACAGTAAATATGAGAGAAAAAGAGAAGAAGGAAATAGCCACCTGCTGTGGTGGTTTGTCTTATGGGAAGTTCCTTCTGTGGCCTTAGCAGTTTTTGAGGTAGCTGTGATCTTCAAGTCTCTCACATACTTTAAGTATACTCTTTATTACAGAATTTATAGTATTTTATGATTAATAACCTCCAACATTCAAGGAACTGATCTGGCACGTTGTATGAAATCAAGATTTCTACTAAATCCAGGGCTATACAGTAGCCTGAAATCCAGAAATATTTGGAAGTGCAGCTTATGTAAGTATGATACCATGGTGGGATGACCCTGAATGGATACTTGGTGCGACCCAAAGTAATTCTATCTAACTGGAATGGGAAGAGAGAATACAGCAAAAGGTTTGTGGATTTGGATAAAGGACAGGGGAAGATTGCTCATCAATTTATTGCCAATCAAAACCGGAGCAGGATAAGGAGAAGTAAAACAAATCTCAAAAACACCTTACCACCTCCCTCCTTTCTAGCTCTACCTCCCCCTACCCAGTGGTGCAGGGAAACAGGGAATGTGGTTATGGTGGGTTCATCACACGTTCCTCCTGCTGCTCAAGGAGAGGAGTCCATGTCGTGCTCCAGCATGGGGTCCTTGCCACAGGAGACAGTTCTCCACCAACTTCTCCAGCATTAATCCTTCCCACAGTTCTTCATAAACTGCTCCAGCATGAGTCCCATTCCACAGGATGTAGTCCTTCAGACTTTGCATTCTCCATTGGCTGTAGGTGGTTCTCTGTATCCCCATGGTCCTCTAAGAGAGATCACAGCTGCTTCACCATGGTCTGTGCCACGGGCTGTAGAGGAATCTCAGCTCCAGCACCTGGAGCACCTCCTGCCCCTTGCTCCACTGACCTTTGTGTGTGCAGAAATGGTTTCTCTCACATAGTCTCACTCCTCTTGTCTCTGAGAACAATTACATCTGTGCAATGACTTTTTATTTCCTTCATGAATGTGTTATCACAGAAGCACAACCTTCTTTAACTGGCACAGCCTTGGCCAGTGTGAGTCTGTCCTGGAGAGAGCTGGCACTGGCTGTCAGACATGGAGGAAGTTTCTGGCAGTTTCTCACAGAAGCCACCCCTGTAGCCACCACTACCAAAACCTGGACACATAAATGCAATAAAGATACAGACAAAAAGCATGTCAAAATTTGGCAATATTCATGGTCCCCATGAGCTCTTCTGTAGTAGACATATTCTCTCAAGGTGAGATGCTGTTTTACTAGGAGAGGCGAGGTCAGAAAACATGCTTTAATTTTCCTGTTTCTCATTTTTCTGACACCAGATGGCACTGCAATATACAACCATTTTAATCACTCCAATTAATTTTGATTTAAGTGGAAGAAAATCTTCATTAATCAGTTTGGATCTAGAGATATGTGATTAAAAGGCTTACTAACACTCTTGCTCAATTTCAGTCTTCCAAGCAAGCAGCTGTCCTAGTACCAGGGACTACCTTAGTCTTTCTGTTATCAGTATTCAAAGTACAGTTAAGCATTAACATCAGTTTTGTTCACCTCTTTCATTTCACGAGCCTTTATCTAAAAACACTTGCTCACTGATCAAGAAGGGGGAAAATGTCAGATTTGGGAGTTAAGGATCTAGTCTTCTTGCTGTGGAACCAAAATCCATCGCCAAAATGAGCAAGTACCTTGAAGTTTTAAACGATCCATGCTTACAATCTTCCAGCTCATGTGCTGTAGAAAGGCCTGTGCTGATCATCAAGGGAAAGAAACAGCACAGACTTCTCAATCTGAGCAAAGATAATACTTTTAATACCACTCTGATTATTTTACATCCCTAGTAGCTGCTCAAAACAATGGACCTTTATTAAGCATATCTTGTGGGCTCTTCCCTTCCACCCACTCTTCATGAAAGAGTAGCCAAGCATTATGTAAGAAACATTATTACGTAGGAAAAAAGGAGCACAAGAAGGATTTCTGAATGTTAACAGCAGCACTTAAATTACTTCTCTTAATGGCTCCAGAGAATTGAATAAGGAGCCATTGTTGTTTAGACCAATGTCTGGATGACTGTCCCTATCCATCATGCATAAGATCAAAATTTCTTCAGATAACTAATGTAATAATCCTGGGAGACCAGAATCATATCAGTAGATTTAACATGAAGTTTGCTGAAATACAATACAGAGGAATCACAGAATTATAGAACCATTTAAGTTGAAAGAAACAATTAAGATCATTGTGTCCAAGAATTAACCCAGCCCCATCAAGTCCACCACTAATCCATCTCCATCATTGTCATACATATTTCTTAAAGACTTCCAGAGATGGTGGCTCCAGCACTTATATGGGCAGTCTGCTCCAATGGTTGAAATAGGATTTTCAAAGCCAACTTATTAATGGCTTTAAGGACATAACAGTGTTTTCAATCAGATAATAATGACTTTAGCTCCAAAAATAGCCTTTATGAAGAGTCAGAAAATCTGTGTTGCAAAGAAGAACTGAAAAGATCTTAAACAGCCACCGATTTTGTGTGACGTAGACTGAAAAATGCGAACTTCTGATGGTGCATTAAGAAAGACTTAAGGGCTTCTACTGCCTAAATAAAGCTTTGCAAAGGTCAAAGATAGTTTACCTTCTTAAGTATGGCCTATCTTTGAATAAGTTTCAAAGAATAAGTTCTCTGTGGTTTAAAAAGAAAACTGTGGAAGAGTTAGTTTTTAGCTATAAACAACTGATATTAGGGTGTAAAGCCTGAATTTCAATTTTAAAATTTTGGCATAATTAAGTTCTTAATACTTGCAGACTATGATAGGAGAGAAATATAAAGTTTCTTTGCAAAACAGGTGCCCATAGACAAGATTTATGACTTGTCATTTTGTGGTGAGTTTTTTTTGGTTTTGTTTGGGTTTTTCTTTTTTTCCTTTTTCCAGTTTGCTCCAATGGAGCCTATAGATTTTCACCAAAACAAGTTTCTCACATACCAGATGCTTGTAAATCCAGAGCAGGTGTGCATGTGTGTTGACTTGATTTATGCCTCTGTGAAATGTGTGGGCAGCAGAGGGGAAAGAAAGATGCAACAGAAAAAACCCAACAAAATCACCTCCCAGTGGCCTCATGTAGAAACACAAGTCCTACTCCTTTCTAAGTCCTTCCAGTTATGAGAAGAAATTAAAAGTTTTCTTTCTCTAAGACACATGTGAAATTTTGTGGCACTTCCATGGATTTTTTGTACCCATTTCTTACACTGAAATTTTCCTCTTCATGAAAATTTACTGTTCTACATCACTTTGTAAATCTGTACATAGCTGAAAGAAAAAGTTACTCATCTTTACTCAGGAGGGGTCTTGTATGAAATTCAGTCCCTCACAACATTTTTGCATAAAGAGATGTAAAATAATTTTAATTTTAACTTTTTTTTAACACTTCAGATTACAGAAAACAGAGCATGAATGTTTGAATGCTGGAGGACCTGCAGTTTTTTCACAGTTCCTGTATTAGTGCCTGAATACCTTTATAACAGTGGTTTATGAAAAAAATAAAGTCTCACAAAAGTTCCTAAAACCATATTACTATCATATTTTTCTGAATTAGAGAAGATTTTAGAAAAAAGGCAACCACTTCCAAAGAAAACCCACCTAAATTCATAAATACTTAAAACACCTTATGCAACAATATATTATATTTATTTCTATATTTTATATGTAAGAAAACCTTTAGTATGATTTTTGGAATACCTTCCCTCTCATCCTATTTATGTGTATCTATTAGATGGTATATTTTAACAGTGCAAGGGGAGCTGCTATGTGTGAGATCAAATTTCATTTGAGGTAGGTTGAAATCATATTATGGAAACTGGCATGCACTAATCTCCTGTTAGTGTGACTACTGTCCATTACACAGTATAACAAAAAAAAACACTGCTTTTGTATGGCTTGCATGGGTGTTTCCTGCCAAGGGGCTGCACTTCACCTTGGCCTTGCCAAACCCTATAATGTTCCTGCTGGCCCCTTCCTACAGCCTTTCTAGGTCCCTCTAGCTGGCAGCACTGTCTGTAAGAGGATTACCTTGTCACTCCCCCACAGCTTGGAGTCGTCTGCAAACTAAAAGAGACTGTTCTTCATCACCTCTTTCAGTCTACTGAAAAGTAATGATTAATTATTTTTGATAATTTAAAAATTGTTAAAATTTTTATGATTAAGGTTTAATAATTAAAATTATTAAGATGACCAGTCCCAGGACAAACTTGTGTGATGTTCTGTTTGACACCAGGCTTCAGTTTAGAGTACACCTTACCAAGTACACCCCTCCACACCTGATCATCACCCTTTTGTTGTACCTGTCCATAGCATCTGACCTGGGACAGGATTACTGTGACAAATAATGTCAAAAATTTTGCTGAAGTCTAAATAAAAAATGGTCACGATTTTGTCTGACCCACATATTTCAACATTTGATCATAGAAGGGAATCAGGCTGGTCAAATATGATTTGCCCTTCAGTAAAATCAAGGTTTCTGGTTCCAGTCATCTCCTGTGTGTGCCCAAAAATGAGGTCCATGAGGACTTTCTCCAGCATCAAAGGTGAGCAACCATGGCTTGATTTTTTCTTTTCTTTTTGAAGATGGGTATGGCATTTACCTTTCTCTAGTTGTTGGTGCTTTCTTCTGAACTCCACAGCAACCTTTCAAAGACCAGAGAAAGCAGTTTTGAAAAGATGTTGTCCATCTTTTTCAGCACCTTGGATGGAACCTGTTAGGTCCCAAGGATTTGTGTGGATCAAATTCCTCAGCAATAGACCTGTACTTTCATTGTTCCACCTCCCTTCCATATAAGTATGAAAGAAGTAGGGTATATGCAAGGTGAGTCTTTGGGAAGTGGGGGGTGCAGGGGAGGGTTTTTTATTTGAGGGGGAAATAAGGGTGGGTTGTTTGTTTGTTTTCTGTTTCACATATTTTTTTCCTTTTTTTATTAAGCAGTATCTTGAGGATTTTCATCCTGTCGCTCTAACAAAGGCTGCTCACTTCTTGCATTTGCTATACAAAGGAAATGGAGAAAGAGAAAAGGGACATAACATTAGAACAACAACAAAAAAAAATAAACAACAGGAAAAAGGAAAAAGTACAAGACTAAAAATCTGCAGACACATAACAAAAGAAGAAAGAAGTAGGAGAAAAATGAACACATGTCAATTTTGCAAGAGCATAGAGGGAGAGGATCATAGAGCTGCAGTCATCTACCAGGCTTTGATAAAAGGAGAGACTAGAAAAAAATGGAGAGGTCGAAAAAGGCCTGAATGTAAGGCACAATCACTTCAGTCATCCTGAGTCTAATAATTCTGTCCTGCTGTGCTGTTTGAAAATGGCTGACAACAACAGCATGCCTGTCAATCTGTTCACTGGCTCAGAGGTTTGATTCTTTTTTCTTTTCTTAAAACTTAGAGATCAGAAACACAAAAGATACATAGAATAAAATGAGCAACCACCAGGCTGGGTGATAAAGCGATAAAAAGACAAACTTCCTGGAAAATTTTGCAGTAGCATTAAGGAAAAAAAATGCAGGAAAAAGAAATATAGACTAAAAATAATAAAGATGAACACTCCTCTTAGCATATGCAGGTATTTAAACTTCAGGATTAACATGAGGCCTAATCAGAGCTTTTCAGCATTTGGCACCTGGGTACATGTACATACAGATGTCTAAAGTTACCTTGCATTCCCCCAATTGTAGACTCTTAAGGTGAAAAGGTGCTTCCCAATGGCTCTGTCACCAAAACATCTGTAGAAGCAGATGTAGAGTCTGTCCTGTTCTATATACCCTTTTTAAAATTCATTCCTCTTATCACACAGAAGATGGTCTATGTCTGTCAGGTCTTGTATGGTAGAATAATCCTGGCAATGAATGATCAGCTTTGGAAAAAGGAATATGGGTATTCTGATCAGAGGGGAATATGAAGCTATGTCCACATAATCCAGAATGTACTGGCATTTTAAAGTTCAAAATGGATATATTATTTAGGACAATATTGTCCATTATGGACCATGAAATAAAAGGGAAATTACCCAAATCTTTGGCATAACGATTTTTGCATATAACTTTCCAAATAAAGTAAAATGAGTAGTCAATGCATAAGAAAATAAAGAAGATAAGACTGTTTAAAAAAAAATAAATCTAAATAGGAATATCTAAAGGCTACATCATCCTTCTTATTCTGGTGTAAAAACTGAGTGTAATCTTAGTAGGTAAATCCATAATTTTAGAACAGACATTTTAATCAGGATCATTTGCTTTTGGCTCATAATAACTTACTTTCTATTACTTTCTCCATATAATCCTCCCATTGTACACTTACTCAAGAGGAACTGTTTCTCTTTGTGTTTATAATGACCTGCTTTATTAGAAAAGTTGATTCAAACATAAAACTCCAATACTTCAAGTTGATGCAAATACTAACATTACACTGAGAATATAAAATCCAGTAAGTGTCACCAATTAACAAGGTGGTTTATTTAAAACCTTTTTGTTATATTTTACAACAATATAAAAGAAATGAAAATAAACACAAAGCCTTTTAGATACAAGCTTAAAAATTTGTGGAGATTTCTTAGCCAGTACTGTTTAGTAAAAGGCTTTTTTTGCATGAAATAGAAGTGTCAAATATTAAGAAATAATGAAATCTGTAACTATTTTGCTTGCTATCAAAATGGTTGCTCTTGCAGCATTGCATTGTATTTTTCCAATCTTGGTTTAAAGCAAGATCTTAGAGTTTTTCTTTGAATTTCATCCAAAGAAAAAGAAGAAAAAAACTTTAAGAGCTAAGAATATTAAGAGTCTAAGATCAGTTATATCTTGATTGTCACTTTTCATCCGAGCTGTCATTTTATTTAATCCCTTTGTCCTTCCCAAGATGTGACTTTGTAATCTCTTTTACAATTAGTCCAAGAGATTGTCCTAAAGTGATGTAAAATAGGAAAAGAAACATTAATATCTAGTGAACTACAATGGTTTATACCCATTGAGGAGTGTCTAACAGCACTCAATTTGTGAGAAGTCCAGATAGAGAAGTAATTATCCAACTATATGTCAAATTTATTCAGCTAAAAGCATCGGGCTGGTACATTTTTCCACTCATATGCTTGACTATTTCTAATGAAACCAATGCTATTACTCTGCTCATCTCAGCAGTGACTGAGACCTTCTATGGTACAGACTACTCTATGTACAGCTGGCTGCAACTTCCTGTTTCTCTTTGCCTTGGTAGGCTACTGCCTTTAAAAGGGACTGAAATTGAATCAGGTACTCTCTATCTGTCATAAAAAAAGACTTATTATTTTGAATTCCTTAGGAAGGCTTCTGGGTGCATCTACAACAGAACATGATTTTCAAAGAGTCAAAAGATATTCATTCTCATAGTGAACTCTGTTTACAACCAAGTGTTTGCAAGTAAACTAGCCTGATCAGCAATTCTCTAAATCATTAAAAACAACTGCCAGCCAAACCTGGTTGGTTTAAATTTCCCTCACTTCACAATACCTTTCTTACATTTAAGTTCAGGAAAATTGTACTTAGACAATTTTGATATTCAGGTAAAACCACTCTTTAACTTTGAAACTAAAACCACATCCAACATACCATATCATGACATAATGAAATAGAGACTTCTATTATCAGAGTAAACCTCACAGGTAGATTGTCCAAAACTCTAAAATTATTCTGCCCTGCAGTATTAAAAATTCCACAAAACTGTGGTGATCACTGCAAAGCTTTGTCATGTTCCCAGACCATTTTATCTGCCATCTTTAAACCAGAGAAACATGTTTTGCCTCTAAGAGTAGAAGTATACAATCCAAAGCCCACCAAAGGAAAGAACAATCTTTACTCATAATTCTATCTTTGAGAAGTAGATAAGAAGTGAACTAAACAACATGACAGTGATGTCAGGCATGAAGAGTTCTAAGGGGTATTCCAAGATTCTGCAGTCTGTTGAAGATGCAATAAGCCATGTCTGAAATAAGTCACTTCTGTTGGTGGTGAGGCAAGCTAAACCAAGATTTGTTCTTAAAAGCTTCAAATCTATGTTGAAATTGTATTGAGTTTTGGCACCTATGCCAGAAAAATGTAACCCCCTTTACTTGGTCCTTCCTTTAGAAATTTAAATTTAGGAGCTCAGATGACAGACACCTATTTAGGTAGTTGAGAGAGATGGACAATTCTTTATGAGTTTAGCCCAGATATAGATTTGGCATGGACTTATTTTGCTTCAGTTTGTTATAATTCCTGATGTTAAATACCTCTTAGACAAGATTATTCATGTCTTTAACTGCCAGCTAAGTGGTCTGGAGGACAGGATCCCAAGTTACTAATTAGCCTGGACTTCAGAAACCAAAGGCATAAAGACAAAAGATTTTAATTCAGCAAAAATCCAAGAAGTGACTTACAAAAAGTTTCCTACCTATAGGGAAAAAATTTTCCTTAGTTATTATGGAAGATTATGTATTATTTATTCCAAACAATTCCTCTTCTTTTTTTTTTTTTTTTTTTTTTTGTGTATTTTCTATATTTGAGTAACATTGATGAAAAATGAAAAGGGCCACTGGTAATTTGGCAATTTGTGAAACATATACATCAGTAGTAGGCCTTCATTATGAAAGGATGAGGTATATGTGACAACTTCTTCCAAAAAATTACTTCCCCAAGGAAAATGAGTGTGGCAAAAAACAAAGTAAGATGATAAGATGATCTGCCTATCATACTGAGACTTTTCTCTTAATAACTCCAAATTTTGGGAAAATTATTTCCCCAGTTTCCTGGCTTTTTCTTTATTTTCTTAGACAGTATAAACTGATTTTTGATTTGTTGTCATGACCAAGTAAAGCAAATGTTTTTTGATCCTCTTAAAATCTATGCCACAGTAGCATTATTAGTAATAAGCATTAAAGTAGGCATCTTTTCTGTGAATCTTTAATGAAGAAAACCCCCCTCCAATTAGTCAAAGTATATTTAAAATTGTAGTGGACACCTTTGTTCCTTTCTGAAGAGCAGCTGGCTCTCTGTGCACTGCAGGTGCCATCTGAGCTCGGAGCTGCCTCTCACATGCTGTCAGGAACATGCTCACGAGCCAAACAAAGTTAGTTGCCAACTTGGCGCTCAGAAAACAAGCATGACTCTCTGTTCTCTGTGTTTCTCACGGTGACAGTTGTGCACTGTTGTAGTCACAGGGGTCTGGCATGAGAGGAAAACAACATTTTGGCTGCTAGAGGCCAAAATGCTTTGTGCAAACTAACACTGACACCAGTTGTCAAAAGAAAAGGCTTTTTCCCTCAATCCAGGTAGAAGCTAACCATGTATGCAAATTCTTTTTTTATCAGTCAGTCTCATACTAAGCCATGAAACCCACGTCCTTATACAATTCAAATACTGTCATTTTCTTTCTGAGTTTTGCCAAGCACTTCTTGAATCAGTATTAAGAGATAATATATATATATATATATATATATATATATATATAAATAATAGCAAAGAAACAATAAATGAGAAAAATGAAGGGGGTAATGTTATGCACATCTAACTGGCACCTCAATAAGCTAGTAATAGTGACATATACACCAGGTATGGGATAATTCTGACCACCAGTACAGCCTAATTTCGTAGTGTCCCTGCAAGGATATGCTCCCTTTGGATCCACGCTGTGCTATGCAACTCAGTGAAATTTTGTTATTGGTTTCAACAGGATTAAAATGGGATCAAACCCAGGAGTTTTTACACATTCTCATGGCAGGAAAAGCTTGTGGGGTTTTTTTCTGTTTCGAGGATCCAACAATGAGACCATTAAAAAGTCCTCAGACTTGAAGACCAGTCTAGTATTCTACTCTAAAATGAGACACAGAACACTCACTTTTATATTCAGAGCCACTGTTTTGCATAAATGTCTGACTCTGAGGACATTCACAGACTGTGTGCATTTAAATGTTAACATTGTTTCATACCTCAGCTCCAAGGACTCTGTCTCCTCAGATCAATCCCAGCTCCAGAGTTCCCATGAAGTGTGGTAGACCCCAGAATTTCTGTCACAGATTAATAATTCTCCACACAATAGCTCTCTGCTTTGCCAAAAAGGGGTTCAAGATGCATCATAACAAAGGTTGTGATGAGAAGAGACTTGAAACTACTTGGCTTTATAGAGAATAATTAATGATTTGATGGATTGAGAGGGTTAGAGATATAAGGAATTTTGACTACCTAGTCTTGTGATGGGACATTCACCAGGGAGTTGGCTTGTGGTCTTTGTGCCAATGAATTTTCAGTTATTTTACGTTGAATAACCCTTAGCCCTTTGTGTTAACCCTGTATCAAATAGTTAGTCAACCAAAATGTGAACATTCATGAGTGCTGTCATCACTAGGCTTCAAAGTTATGACCCTTTTCAGAACTTTTTTCTAGGCCAATGACCTTAAATAATTTTAAATATGCTGTATCTGGACAATGGGCTGCCAGCAGCTTTTGGAGAGTTAAAGGTTTTTTATTCTTTCATATAATCGTTCTGCTGACAAACAGGACTCTTATTAACAACAAAAGCTACCTTATATTTGGGAAGCATATAATGCTCATGTATGAAAAGGCTTCAGCAGCAATATGGCGCTCAACAGATGCTTTACAGTATCCTGGAAATCCAAAACTCTGTGCATATTGGACACTCAAGTAACTTCCTGGTACTGTCTGCCATAATGAATTTCCTTATCCCAAGAGTTTATCATAATTACTAAGAATTAGCTTAAGCAACATGAAAGGATTAAAGAAGATGTGTTTTCAAAACAGTTACAATAATGCAATAACAGTTAAAAATGTATGACATTTAAAATTTAAGCTATGTAGACTGTAGTTTGTGAGGCTATACTACTAGCTCTTGAAGTCTTACAAAGGTATAATGTCCTGAATAGTTCTAAATATTCCCTATTCTTATAGTGAAAGAAGACTACTTCATAGAGCATCTCTGATAAACCCCTAACTTATTCCCCAAAACCATGACACCGTAACTCATTTGTCCTTCACAAGAGATAGGGAAAAGGAGACTTGTGATGGGTCAGTGATGCAACACATAATAGCACAGGGCATTCTGTTATCTCTCCTCTCCTCTCCTCTCCTCTCCTCTCCTCTCCTCTCCTCTCCTCTCCTCTCCAAACCTCTCCAAACCTCTCCAAACCTCTCCAAACCTCTCCAAACCTCTCCTCTCCGAACCTCTCCTCTCCAAACCTCTCCTCTCCTCTCCTC